>NC_062228.1:34457565-37403826 GCF_902686445.1 Sciurus carolinensis
ATTTAATACTTGCAACATACCGTGTGCCAAGCATACTGACCTAGGCAGACAAGGGTCACTGCGCTTTTGGAGCTTGCACTCTAGTGGGGAGGAAGCCTACAATGAACCAACCAGACAACTAATGAATGAGAAAGGAGGTACTTCACACTGGGAGAGGAGGGATGTCTTGCCAAAAGGTGACCTTCGAGTTAGGACATAAAAGGATGAGGAGTAGCCATGTAAAAAGATTATTCTAAGCTTACGGAACAATGTGTGAGGAGACTCTGAGGACCCCCCACACCCAGCCCCGCCCAAGGCTGATGTACATGAAAGCCATCTTCCACCTGGCGGACTGTGCAGGCAGAGCTGTCCGTGAGAAAGACACTCTGAAGAGAAGACCCAGGAGAAATTAGGCAGCTGCTTCCCATGTGGCTTTGGTGTTAAGAACTGAGAAGGAAGAAAGATTGAAGCAAAAGAAGTTCCACATGACCAGCTACAACTGAATGATTCTAAATATGTGATGACAAATACAAATATAGTAATTGATAGTGGTAATGGTGAAGATGATAAAAAGACCACGCCAGCAAAGAGCATGCTATGTGGACTTTCTCAGTCTTGAATAAAAGACAAAGGGGCCATTTATGTATGATGTGTCAAAATGCATTCTATTGTCATGTATAACTAATTAGAACAAATTTTTTTTTAAAAAAAGGCAAAGAGGATTTGAGCATGGTGGTTCACACATGTAATCCCAGCTACTTGGAAAGCAGAGGCAAGAGGATCACAAGTTCAAGCTCAGCCTGGACAACTTAGTGAGACCCTGTCTCAGTAAAATTTAAAAAGGAAAAAGGACTAGGCGCAGTGTCCCATGCCTGTAATCCCAGTGACTCGGGAGGCTGAGGCGGGGAGGATCGCGAGTTCAAAGCCAGCCTCAGCAACAGAGAGGCACTAAGCAACTCAACGAGACCCAGTCCTCTAAATAAAATACTAAATAGATCTGGGGATGTGGCTCAGTGGTTGAGTGCCCCCTGAGTTCAATCCCCAGTACCAAGAAAAGAAAAAAAAAAAAGAAAGAAAGAAAAGTTAAAAGGGCTGTGGATATATCTCAGTGGTACAGCCCTTGCCTAGTATGCACAAGGTCGTGGATTCAATCCCCAGTACCAGAAAACAAAAATGGAGGCTGCAGTGTCCTTGATTCTTTCCCCTGTGACATGCCCGGGAATCCCAGGGATTATTCTCACTGTCTACAGACATTCCTGCCAAGTCCCTGCTGGGATCACAGGCTTCCCAATCTCTGGAGACATATGCTGTAGTCAAGCCCTTGTGGCTGGAGGATAACATGCCTGGTTCTCCCCAGACCATGGACACCCTGAGAGCAGGACCAGGTCTTAACCATCACTGTGAATCCAGCACCTCCCCTGGGGTCACATGCACAGCAGATGCACTAGAAAGATGGAGGAATAGAGAATGGAGGAATGGATGGATAGAAAATACATCAGATATCCACCTCCAGTCAGGGCTGGGCACTTACCAGCTGTTCAATAGATAGCTAATGGGTTTTGACAGGCAAATGGTAGGTCTTCTTGAAATACTCACTGTTGGTGGTAGTTGGGTGAGATTTGAATCACAGTTTCTATAAGATTCAGTACTCCAGAATTCAGTACATTTTTATCAAAAAAAAAAAAACATTGTGGTTTAATTCTGTTATGATTTGGATCTTAAATGTCCCCAAGGCCATTGCCGAAGGCTTGGTTGCAGCCCGTGGTGTCATTGGGTATGGTAGAACCTTTAGGAGATGAGGCCTGGTGGAAGGAAGATAGGTCATTGGAGCTTGGTCTTTGAAGGGATATTGGGACCCCAGCTCCTTTCTTTCTCTCTCTCAGTATCCTGGCCACCACCAGGTGAGAAGCTCCACTTCAGTACATGCCCCTCACCATGATGTTCTGCCTTTTGACAGGCCCAAAACCTCTGAAATCCCTGAAGTCATGAACCAAATTAACATTTCTTCCTTTAAGTTTATTTATCTCAGGTATTTATCACAGCAGCAGAAAACTGACCAATTAAGTACAAAAAGCAAAAAGCATAGGGACCAGAGTTGGGGGTCCAGTTATACCATTTACCAGGTTTGCCATCCTATGTATATATTTCCTTAAGCCTCTGTTTCTTCATATGAAAAATCAAGGTGAGTGTGCCTGTCCCAAGATTTATGGTAGGAATAAAGGAGAATCTTGTTTCTAATAACACGTTGGAGTTTTTGTTTATTTTATTTTTTCAGATCAATGTGCATTTATTGAGTACCTACTGTATGTTCATCCCTGAATGACAGAGAGAAATAAAAGATAGAAATCAAAGACAGACTCAAAGATAGGAAAATGACTGCTAATTTTGTGTCAATTTGTATGGGTCACAGTGCCCAGCTATTTGGTCAAACATTATTCTGAATGTTTCTGTGAAGGTGTGTTTTGGATAAGATTAACATTTAAATCAGTGGTGCTTTGAAAAAGCAGATACCCTCTATAAGGTGCATAAGGTGGGTGAGCCTCGTCCAATCCGGTGAAGACCTGAATTGAATAAAGAATGACCTTCCCTATGCAACAGGGAACTCTGCCAGCAGACGGTTTTTGGATTAAACTGTGACTTCCCCCTGGGTCCCCCACCTGCCAGTCTACCCCTTCAGATTTTGAACTCACTGAGTTCCACAAGCCAATTCTTTAAAATCAATCTATCTACACACAACAACAGCTGGTTTGTTCTGTTTCTCTGGAGAACCCTGACTAATACAGGGACAGTAACACCATGGTGAATTGGACACTCTAAGAATGGTCCTTACAGACTCAGGGACACAGAACACTGAGAAGCAACAATGAGCTGTCTGGAAGGGTATGAAGGCCTTTGCATGCAGGAGCTGGGCCCTGGAGGCCAAGTTCCTCTTAAGAGTTGAGAAAATATCTCCCAAGCATCACTCAAAAGATCATGGTCAGGGCTGGGGTTGTAGCTCAGTGGTAGAGTGCTTGCCTAGCTCATATGAGGCACTGGGTTCGATCCTCAGCACCACATAAAAATAAATAAATAAAATAAAGGTATGATGTCCATCTAAAACTAAAAAATTAGAAAAAAAAAAAAGATCATGGTCACTCCTTCCTTTCTGAGTCCTTGTGAATTTTTTTTTTTTTTTTTTTTTTTTTTGTACTGGGAATTGAGCTCAGGAGCACTCAGCCACTGAGCCACATCCCCAGCCCTATTTTGTATTCTATTTAGAGACAGGGTCTCACTGGGTCACTTAGCTCCTTGCCATTGCTGAGTCTGGCTTTGAACTCACAATCCTTCTGCCCTTAGCCTCCCCAGCCACTGGGATTATAGGTGTGTACCACCATGACCAGCAGTAGTGTGAATTTTGATCCAATCTTAAGTTTCTTTGCCGGAGATGTTTAGCCTATTGTCTACACACTCAGCTGTGTGACCTCAGCAAATCCCTTACCTTCTCTGAGTCTCAGTTTTCTCCTTACTAAAAGCCTTTGTCATAAATAAATAAATACCTGCCTACTTCGTGGGGTGCGGGAAGGCATTCCACACCCTTCAAAAGGCCTTACAATTAAGGCGTTTAGTAGACTCATGCCCTCAGGAGCTTCAGTGAGTGTCTCTGTCTAAGAAAATAATGAAGAAATGGGCTTACATTAAAGCATGCACTACTTAAATTAGCTGTAAAGAGAGACAAAAATTGAACAAATTTAAATAATCAAATGGTATTATAAAAATTAGGTATCTTGCTATTTCATTAAAAAGACAGCAACTTGCATTAAGCTAAGGGCACAGTTGGATGCAAGGCCTAGACTTCTGAATTTAGCGTCAGAGGGAGGACAGGTAGATGGGCTGAGCTAAAGGAAAGCATTATCCATGGGGGGATGGGGTATCCTCTGAATCACACTCCCCACATGCAGGAAAGCAAGGGGACAAAGATGGCATCTGCCTGGCCAGAGACTAGGCTCATCCTGGGACACCCAGGTGACCCTGCAAATAGCCCCACACTGTTGTGAAATCTAGAACTTGACCACAGGCTCCCGAGAATAAGGGTGGTCCTGTCAAGGCCACTAACTGATGCAGGTCAGTCCCCAAGGGCATGAAATTCCTTACCTGGGCTCCACTTACCCCCAGACCCCACTGAACAAAGCCTATCTCTCAATAACCAGAGTTATTGTTTAAGGATATGGAAGAATGCCCTGTGGACAGAAGAAACTGAATCCCCCCAGGATTCAGCTGGCTTCTGCATCCATTTAGAAGATTAAAAATATATCTGGTACATATTGTTTCCCTCTTATGAAGAGCGAGTTACTAACTAGACTGCTCCAGGGACACTCCTTAAGTCTCAGGCCAATTAAAGTCCAGACGTACATTCAGGTATGTCTGAATTGAAAAGTTCATATGTCTATAACTTCACAACTGGAAAAGGAGAAAAACAAACCCCAAAAACAGGATAGAAAAGCAAGACATCCATGAAAGCAATCAGAGCCCAAAGTGGTATCATGACAAACCAGGGGACTTTTGAGTCCCTGAGACCTGGTTCAAATCTTGTTTCTACCCACTGATCTTGTATTTCCTTACTTAACCTCGCTTTGCCTCAGTTTCTGTGCCTCTCAAATTTAGCAATAGCTCTTTCTTTGGGAACGTTTTGAAAATAACAGACCAGAGGATTCTATTGGCTAGTTGAGGGTATGACATATTATGGGATTTCAATAAATAGACAGTTATTATCATTTCACACAAAGAAATGGTTCTTAATGTTTGCATTAAAACACATCAGATAATCATTTTGCAATATGGACAAAAACAACTCAATTATAATCAAAGGAACACAGCACGCACCATGTAGAACCTCTAATTCCATGCTACCATTTGGTTTAGAATTTAACATTTTCATCTTTATTTTATGCCCAATGCAGAAATGCCTCAAGTTTATTTACCAACTAGACACTAATGTGCATTCTAAGGGAAATTACCCTCACCAGGATCCGACTATGGTTGTAAAATGTTAAATAACAAATCACTTAGTGAAAGAATTTTTTTTGCTTTTAAATAAGATGAGAGGGATAGCAGAGTCATAAAATAAGTCGATCAGATCTGTGCTTGGTTCTTTTCAGCACATCACTAAAAGCAAGGGTCTGCCTGCCTCCATTTATCTTAAACTGAACTGAGGCTCCCAACTCTTAGAAAGGAGACTGCAAATGATCAATTACATCTCGGGGCACAAAGTCAAAGGTTTAAAGTATTATTGCTCACCACAGGCCAACCCTAACCTCAGGATTAATGCCATAAACCAAAAAGGAAAAATATAGTCAGTCTGTGAAGGTTCCCAGCTTTAGTCTCCAAAGAATTACAAAGGGAAATGATGACCCCCTACCGTTAGGAACGAAAACAGGCAGCCTGCGGTGGGAACTGGAGAGGAAACCGGTGTGGACGCAGGGGTAGTTTTTCTGAGAGCTGAAAGGACAGGTTCCCACAGGAGTGGGAGACCAATCGAGCAGCAGAACCCGGTTTTCTCTCCAGAGTGATTTCCTGCGAAGCAAAGGACCCCTGTAAAGTTGGAGCTGCGTTTGTATTAGCAAAGCAGAGAATGGATGAGAGGGAATGTTGATGGCCCTGGTGTGAAGCCTAAGGGGAGAATCCTCACAGGCACAGATGGGTCTCTCACTCCCAGCTCCCTAATATCTCGCTGAAGCCAGGGCAAGGAGTGAGCAGGTGAGGGTTCTCCTACATCCTTCTTCTCCCCTACAAATCTGCCACTTCTGGCCTCAAATCCCAAGCTCGATGTCCAGTTCAGAGGCCCAGTCTCCAGCTGTGAATACCACTGCAATGAGTTCTCCACGGGCAATTGAAAGTGACATATGAGCCCTTCTTTAAGGTGGAACGATCCAATGGTGCACGCCTTATAGTAAGCCCAGCAACTCCAGAGGCTGAGGCTGGAGGATCACGAGTTCCAGGCCAACCTGGACAACTTAGACCTTTCTCAAACTGAGATTCTTTAAAAGGACAAATAGATGAAGGAAACCAAGGGGAAGGAGGAGAGGAGGAAAAGGATAAGTACTCAGGAACAAAACTGACCAAATTGTATTGTTCTATCATGTGCATGGTACGAAAAAATAACAATGAATCCCACTATTATGCATAAAAATAAATAAACAATGAGGAGGAATCATCCATGATCCAGCGACCCAGTGTTATGGTTTCAATGTCCTCTAAAGCTCCTGAGCTAGAGGACTGGGACATCAGCCTGTGGTGCTACTGGGAGGTGGTAGAACATTTAGGAGGTAAGGCCTAGTGGAAAGAAGTGAGGGCACTGGGGGTATATCCTTGAATAGAATTCTGAGACCTGACTCTTCCTCTTTCTCTGCTTCCAGCTGCCATGAAATAAGCAGCCTTCCTCCTCCATGTGCTTCCACTGTGATGTGCTGCTACCTTGCCATAGGCCCAAAAGCACCAGGGTCAAGTGACTACGGAATGAACCTTCTGACACCGTGAACCAAGATAAACCCTTCTTCATTTTAGGTTGTTTACCTCAGGTAATTTGACACAATAACAGAAAGAGACACCCGGTCTCTAGAAAATTATAGAAAGGACATCTGGAACAGAATGGACAAAGCTAAGGGCACTCAACGTAGCCACCTGGGTATTAGTCAATGGTGCTATTCATCAAATATTTTTTGACTGCTTCCAGCCCTCTGTAATTGGTGGGATCACATGAACAGTTCTAGTCAATTCTTTCATATATATATAATATATATATATATATATATATTCATGTATATTCTTATATATGTATATGTATATATTAGTTGTAGATGGACACAATATCTCTATTTTATTTATTTTTATCTGGTGCTGAGGATCAACCCAGTGACTCACATTTGCTAGGCAAGTGCTCTACCACTGAGCTACAATCCCAGCCCCTCTAGTTAATTCTTTTTAAGCAGAAGTCAGGGCATTTAGTCACAAATGAAAGAGACCTTCCAGAGTTCTATTTCCACAATGAGCAGAGTTTCTCCAACCCCCAACCCACAAGTACCAAGTGACCTAGTAGCAAATAAAACTTGAGATTTGAGGGCTGTTTGTGATCAAGCATAATCTAGTCTGTCCATGAATGACTCATTAGCCAAGGTCACAAACTAGAGAATCTTGCACTCAGGAGAACACTAAAGTCTAAAGGGAATTGGTGAGGCTGCATCAGGTAAGCCAGACCTTGGTTACTGTTTGGTTGATAAAACTAAAGTCATACTGACACCTGTGCTGGCCAAGTAGGGCACTGTCCTAACTTTGTTCACATCAGGCACCTGTAGAAAAGCTACTAGATAGATACATGGTTCCCTGGGGATAAACTGAAGGAGACCTGGGGTATCTACATAGGATTTGGTAAAAACTTTATTATTTTCTGACATTATGTGACTATAATATACAAACTACAATACAAAGTTGTAGAGAACATATACATTACTGAATTTGATAAACTCTCCATCTTAGTCTGTTTTCTGTTACTATAGCAGAATACCGAAGACTGGGTGGTTTATAAAAGAAAGAAGTGTCTGTAATCCCGTGACTCCGGAGGCTGAGGCAGGAGGATAGCAAGTTCAAAGCCAGCCTCAACAACTTAGCGAGACTCTGTCTCAAAATAAAAAATAAAAGGGGCTGGGGATGTAGCTCAGTGGTTAAGCCCCCCTGGGTTCAATACCAGGTACCAAAAAGAAAAAAAAAAAAAAAGAAAGAAATTTTCCTTGACTCATTGTTCTAGAGACTGACAAGTCCGAGAGCATGGTGCTAGCCCCAGCTTAGCTTCTGGAGAGGGCCTTCCTCAGCATCCACACTGTAGAAATGCAAAGCAGCAAGTGGGCGCCTGCTGGAGAGGCAAACATGATGGGCAGCCCTGCTTTATAAAAAGCCACTCTCCTGGTAACTAATCCAGTTCTGTGGAAGTGAGAACTCACCCTTGAGATAATTAACCAATACTACAAGAAATACATTAATCTCCCCTAACAAACTACCACCTCCTTTTTCTTTTCTTTTTTGGTACCAGAGATTGAACACAGGGGGCCTTAACCACTGAGCCACATCCCCAGTCCTTTTTATATTTTTATTAGCCACAGGGTCTCGCTAAGTTGCTGAGCCTGGTTTTGAACTCTTGATCCTCTGTCCTCAGCTTCCCAAGCTGCTGGGATTACAGGCATGCACCACCACGCTTGGCAAACTACCACCTCTTAAGGGGCCCACCTCTCAACTCTGCCACAATAGAAATCAAATTTCAATATGACTTTTAGAGAGCACAAACCATATTCAAATCATACAAATCTATGTTTCGAAATTTGGTCTTGGCTTAACAACTACAACTCTTTTGCATTACATTTTGTGATTGAAATGACCATACGATTCCTGAGAGTCTTGTTAACAAATTCTTGGTAGTGAACATCCATATAAAAAATCAGATGCAGCTGGATGCAGTGGTGATGCCTGTAATCTCAACTACACAGGAGGCTGAAGCAGGAGGGTCACAAGTTCTAGTCCAGCCTAGGCAATTTAGTGAGGCTGTTTTAGTCAGCTTTTTTGCTGCTGTGATTAAAAGGACCCAACCAGAACAAGTGTAGAGGAGGAAGGTTTATTTAGGGGCTCACGGTTTCAGAGGTCTTAGTCCACAGAAGGCTGGCTTCATTCCTCAGGGCTGGAGGTGAGGCAGAACATCATGGCATAAGACTGTGGCAGAAGGAAGTGGCTCACTGGATCAGGAAGCAGAGAGAGAGGTCTCCACTTGCCAGATTCAAATATATACCCCATAGCCATGTCCCCAATGCCCACCTCCTCCAGCCACACCCCACCACTTCAATTACCACTCAGTTCATCCCTATCAGGGGGATAATTTGGTGATTGGATTAAGATCTCACAACCCAATCATTTCTCCTCCAAACCTTCTTGCATTGTCTCACACATGAGCTTTTGGGGGGACACCACATCTAAACCATAACAGAGGCCCTAAGCAACTTAGGAAGACCCTGTCTCAAAAAAAATTTTTTTTTAAGGACTGGGAGCCTGCAAGGTGGCACCTCCTGTAATCCCTGCAATTTGGCAGGCTGAGGCAGGAGGATTATGAGTTCAAAACCAGCCTCAGCAACTGAGTGAGACCTTGTCTCAAAATAAAACATTTTAAAAAAGGCTTGGAATGGGGTTCAGTGATTAAGTGCCCCTGGGTTCAATCCCTGGCACTAAAAATAAAATTAAAAGAGGGAATTGGGAGTGAGTAGCTCAAAGGTAAAATCCTTCTGAGTTCAATCCCCAGTACCAAAAAAAAAAAAAAAGAAAAAAAAAAGAAAGCAAAGAAAACTTATATGCACAGGTAATGATGAAATGCTTTTATTATCTTTACTCTAAAATTG
The DNA here is from genome assembly GCF_902686445.1 of Sciurus carolinensis. NCBI lineage: Eukaryota > Metazoa > Chordata > Mammalia > Rodentia > Sciuridae > Sciurus > Sciurus carolinensis. The sequence goes on from NC_062228.1 coordinate 34,466,952, forward strand.
TTAAAATTCTACTCAAAGAATCTAATGGTTCTTTTGAATGTTAAAATTTCTTATAATAATGTGAATTTTTTTAAAATTCAATTCAACATTTTCATATTGAGTATATCAAAATATTGATGAAACTCATTGGCAAATATATACGTGATTTGGAAGTCATCCTGCGGTCGGCCTGGACCCCACCGAGAGAGTAAATCAACCTCAGAGAGGCAGACTCTGTGACGTTCCTATCCCGGGCTTCCACCTGGAGCTGTGCCCTCACAGCTGCCCTCGCCCAAACGCCTCGAAGCCATCTCATTCTTAGAGTGAAGGCCCAGCTCCTCCCAGTCCCACCTGCGAGGCCCTGGCTTCCAGCCCTGCCCGACCTCGTCGTCCTGGCCTCTCACCTACACAGGTTGCGCGGGAGCTATCCGCTACCTCCGCCTGACCATCCTCCCTCCGTGATCCTAGCTGACCCCTCAGCCTGCCTTGCACCTCAGGATGGCTCTCCCGACAACATTAATCAAAATAAGGTCTCTGCACTCATTGTTTTGCATTCTGATTTCATGTGTCAAAATGGAATTAAAAATGGGTTCATTTCGAGGAATAAATTAAACACAACACAGCACCCAGGAGTGTGCTGAGAGTTTATAGAAAGTGTTCAATGAATCATCATTGCCTTTCACTGTTCCTTTGTAGATGTGTCACAAATACTGGTTGGTGTGTGTTTGTTCCCCACTGAACTGTGCACTCCTGCAGGCCAGAGAGCAAGTATTCTGTGTTTACCACGTACACCCAAGACCCGGCGCAGTCCCTGGTATCCATAGGTATTTGATGAATGAATAAATTAATTTGTCCAATGAGAATGCACTTGGCCATAGAAATTATACACAGCAGAGAATCCACATCAAATCGCTCGAGGGTGAATCTGAGAGAAGGAAAAATGCTTCTGTACAAATAATTTTGACCTACTTCCTCTAGCTAGCCACCATCCTACCCCCACGTGCCCTTTTGACCTTGTCCTCCTCCCCTTTCATCCCTTTCTGTCCCTGAGTTTGTTTCTCTGGCATTCTTCATTTCTCCATTCTCTGTACCACCCACATATAGCATCTGGTAGACAGTACGTGCTCCACACCTTTTATTGAATAAGTGCTGGGATGGTTGGATGGATGAATGAACCCGTGGAGAACTAGGTGAATGGGAGGATGGATGTGGTGCCTCCCATCTTAGCATGGAAGACATTTCTCCTTGTGATTTCAACGCTCCCCCTGCTCCATGAACTCTCCACCCTGATGGTCCCCTAATCCAGTGAAGACGGAAGTAGTCCCTCTCCTTGAAGTTCATTTAAAACCTAAACATGAATCTGGTCTGATGAGCCCGTGACACTTGAGGCTCCATCTGGGTGGCTTCCCCATTACTCCTAATAGCCAGCCTTGAAATGGAATTACTTCATTCTTCAGAGTAAAGTGCAGGGAGTTTTCCCTCTCTGAACATCAAGCACACACGGCAAAGACATTCTGCTTCTATAAATATGCTTTTCTAAATGTTAAAGGGTTAGAGCAATTTCCAAAGGTCTCTGCCTCGAAGGAGCCCTCAGATGATATTTAATTGAACTACTTTTGCTTTGAGAAGTGAGGAAACTAAAATGTAAGAAGTGGAAATGCTTCTTGGTTTTATGTCAAAATACAAGCTTCTAGATAAAATAATGGAGAGAGAATTTTCTGTTATTAAACTTGGGAAAATGAACATAAACAGCTCAACCAAGAAAAGCCAAGTGTAGAATTTTGTAGGGTGGTTGGAGGGAAAAACTATCTCCTTTTAAACGCTATTTTCAAACCCTTAACAACTGTTGAAGGCACTTTGTTTGATTAAAAATCACTAGAAATCTCTCTCCCTCCTTTGGCATTGGAAAGTGAACATTAAATATAAACATATCCACAAGTTTAAATATTAACTTCTTTCATAATGTCCCCCTGGTGTTTTCTGAGCAAACTCCTTTGAACAGAAGAAACTGAATTTTGTGAAGGTTGAAAGAGAGAAAGGAGAACACCTGAGAGAGCTCTCTTTTTCAGAAAGAGAGCAAATGATCGATTTGTCATTTCGTATTTGTGAAAACATTCAGATGAAAATTGGCATGCTTTCAATCTAAGTCACATCAAGGAGGCAGCAATTAAATCCTTGCTCCTTTTCAGAATGTTGGTGTAATTCTGAATTTGATGTGATGCTCTCTGAAGACAAAGAACTGGGGACTGCTGGGTCAGCATTCACAGGATGCTGAAAAGAGAAGGCAAATGCACAAATGGGTTTTCTTTACTGCACAGTTGTAGCTGCTATGCCCTGCAGAACCCCAGTGGACCACCATTCCTTTAGACCACAATGCGAATGGCACCCCCTGGACTTCTGCAGTGAACAACCTGTGCATCTGCACTTGGCACAGTTTGTAGTTGTGCTCGTCTTTTGTTAGGCCAGGAAATATCCCTCCAATGTGAGGGAAATGTAAACCAAAGAAAGGCAGGACCCCACATCTCATTATGGTAGCCCAAGGGGATACGTATTTCTTTTTCCTGGCTCCTTGGATTCAGCCCAGGCTCAGTCGAAGAAAGCCAAACCAGGTCTCTTGCCCAAAACTCTGCATCCTAATGGGATAACATGAAGTGCGAGCACACTGGAGATAATCAAAGACAATAGTAGTGGCATTGACCAGTCTGGGGTGGGGCAGGGCTGCCAATTAGCACTGCTCTAAGGTGCTTGGGTGGAGAGGAGCAGGTTCCAGTGCACATTCTGCTGGTCGAGGTGGCAAAGTTCACATACATGAATGGCAGTGGTCCCTTGCACTGAATATAGGACACTTGCAGCAGCTATTGAACAGTCTGTTCCAGGATCCTCGTGCTGGTCATCTCCTCAGCTACACAGCCTCCCAGGTTCTCCAGTCTTCCTGTTGATTCTGTGAACTTTCCATCATTCTTCCAAAACATCAGTCTTCTGCTTAAAGTTTGCAGGAATCAATTTCTTTTGTTTGTACATCTACGCTCTGCCCAGCAAAGGCTTAGCTGCAGACCCCCTTCTTGCCAGATAATCCCACCTTGCTTTGTCACCTGCAGGTCCGCAGCAAAGGCCAGACTTAATAAGGTATGCAAAATTAGAAGGGAAGGAACCCCATGAGACTATACAGACAAAAGGAATCGGTCTCCATATACTGAAATTTTTTAACAGATGGGGATAATAGAAACCATCTAGTCCAAACCCTTCATTTGGGGGAGGAAACCAAGAGGAGGCAGATGAGTTGCTTAAGGTCACCAAGCTAGTTAATAGAAGCTTCACTAAGACCTGTGATCTCAGTTTCTTAGTTGCATTATTTATGTGGGCGCCACGATGTGGCTGGGATTAAACAAAAGGGGCGTTGTTAGGCTGACGGTGCTTTGCCTAAAAGCTCAACGGATGCTCTGCTAAAATCAAGTTTGCCTTCAAATTTTAATTCTGGTCCAGAGGCATAACCCTGACTTATGAAGTCTTACGAACAATGTTGAAGGCATTTTGAGCATAAAATTTTTAATTAAGATTTATAGGGTGCAACAAATGGGCTAAGGAAATGAGCAGACACTTCACAGAAGAAGATCTGCAAGCAATCAACAGATATATGAAAAAATGTTCAACATCTCTAGTAATAAGAGAAATGCAAATCAAAACTACCCTAAGATTCCATCTCACCCCAATTAGAATGGTGATTATCAAGAATACAAGCAACAACAGGTGTTGGCGAGGATGTGGGGAAAAAGGTACACTCATATATTGCTGGTGGGGGTTGCAAATTAGTGCAGTCACTCTGGAAAGCAGTATGGAGATTCCTCAGAAAGCTTGGAATGGAACCACCATTTGACCCAGCTATCCCACTCCTTGGCCTATACCCAAAAGACTTAAAATCAGCATACTACAGAGATACAGCCACATCAATGTTCATAGCTGCTCAATTCACAATAGCCAGATTGTGGAACCAACCTAGATGTCCTTTAATTGATGAATGGATAAAGAAACTGTGGTATATATATACAATGGAATATTACTCAGCCATAAAGAATGATGAAATTATGGCATTTGCAGGCAAATGGATGAAATTGGAGAATATCATGCTAAGTGAGATAAGCCAATCTCAAAAACCAAAGGATGAATGATCTCACTGATAAGCGGATGATGACACATAATGGGGGGTGGGAGGGGTTAGTGTTAGGGTTAGGGTTAGGTTTAGGGTTAGGGTTAGGGAGGGTGGCAAGAATGGAGGAAGGAAGGACTGTATAGAGGGAAAAGAAGGGTGGGAGGGGTAGGGGCAGAAGGAAAAAATAACAGAATGAATCAAACAACATTACCCTATGTAAATGTATGATTACACAAATGGTATGCCTTTATTCCATGTACAGAGAAACAACATGTATTCCATTTGTTTACAATAAAAAAAGATCAATAAAAAATATATGAAAATTAAAATATATATATATAAGTTCTCATTACCTGATGAAAAAAAAAGATTTATAGGGTAGACACGCCTCCTCTTGTGGGTAAGGAGTAAAAAAAAACGCAGAGGATCAGAAAGTAGAACTAGGATGTGCAAAGCCACAGTGAGCTGCCCCCACCTCCAAATCTGTCCATCTCTTCTCCCAGAAATAAAGGAGCCTTTGTCCTGCAGATGCTGCAAATGATGTGGGCGTGGAGTCGTAAAGGGAAACTGAAGTGCCTAATCCACACAATGTATTGTTTCAGTGACTCGCTTAATGTTCATTCATAACATGGAAAGAAGGAAAACATATCTTCTTTTTTTTTTTCAAACATGGACTGTTTTTAGTCATGTAATGAGACAAGGAAATAATGCTATAGCTGTGTGTTATGTAGTAATAATAAGCTGTATTTGGTATTTGCCTCAACTTGTAAAACTAAAATAAAGGCGCCTGGTGACAAACTTGCTGTGTGGCAGGATGACACTCCTGAACAATGCCGATATGAACTTTTGTTTATAATTTGAGTAGGGGCTCCTAGTATAAGTCGTGTTCTGGTCTTTATCAATGAAGACCAGAGCATGACTGGGCTGAAAATCATTACTTAAACCCCTGGACTTTTGGAGCAAACTGTCAGCAGCACTGTGACCAGAGGACTCCATGTTGCTCTGTCTCTAGACTGCCCCATCTGCTGTCCACTCCATCTCTTATTGTTTATTGATGGTTGTCACTGAGGCCAGACGACTGACCACCTCTCCCACGGCGATGACTGCCACCCAGCCTCCAGTTTATCGGACACCCAAGGACATCCAAATACATTCGAGAAGCTGAGAGCGGCTACGGCTGAGAAGTATTTCCTCAGTCTTGCTGACTGACTTCTTGGCTAAGAGACGTTGCTTTGAGTAAGTCCATGGGGATTGGACTCTAGGTGAACAAGGGAGTGAATCTTCAATGTATTTGTGACTTGCTATTATTAGGAAAGTTAAGTTGAGTGTGCATTGCGTGAATAAAATCCATTTGTTGGAACCAAACTTGATTCCTCTCTTACTCACTGCTCGAGATAAGTGAAAACATAAAAATTCAGTGGAAAAATCTTTCCACCTCTGCATCTCACACAGCGCTCTAAGACACAAGGAGTAAGAAATTTTAGCTGGAACTTACAGATCTGGAAGCAGAGGCCTGGAAAGGAGGCAACAGAAGCCTCAGCCTCTGTCTCCAAGCTTTCTCCAGTAGACCACAGTGGCCCTATAAAGTAGAGGTCAGCAAACTTTTTCCACCAAAAGCCAGATGGTAAATACAGTCCCAACTTCTCTGCCACTGTCTCCAAAGCAGCCAAGGGCAATATGCAAATAAATGGAAGTATATGTGATCCAGTGAAGCTTTATTTAAAAAACAGGTTGTGGGTCAAATCTGACCCGTAGGACCTCAGCTTGCCCACCCCTCTCTCAGAGGTCAGAGGGCACCTCCCCACCCTCTAGCACCCACACATTCAATCATCCAGCCTCTTTAATCTCACCCTTGAACATCTTTCAGGGGGTAACATCATCTCTCAAATCCAGAGGTGATAATTACTGCGGTGAGAGGCAACATCCCCAATTTTTCATGAACCTTTACAAGGAGGATAGTTTCCTGACACAATCACATTGTCGGGACAATCTTCACTTGTCAGAAGGAAAAAACCTCTCTGGCTCCCCACACGGCTCCCTCCACATAACATGCATCACATTGCAATTCCATCTATAGAATTAGCATGCAACATCTCATCTCCTGTGCAAGCATTTTTGCCTGAAAAACTAGGCAGCAGTCTCACAGTGACAACATGAGAATAACTTGTCATTCTGGTAATGGTCTAACTGCATATAAGTGTCTGTCATAATGAAAATTGGTCTCTTCCATTTCAATTTATTTTGTCAACAATCCAAATGAAGCTTGAATATATCTTCCAACACCACCACACGCAAACCAAATAGGAAAGAGAACTTTAAAATGAACCTCATCATCATATGACTAAATATTTACATTAAAAAAGATTCTCTCTTCTGGAAGACGTCCCAGCTCTGCTGTTCTCCCCTGCCAGTACACCTGCAGCTTTTTGTAACTAATTAAGGAACTCCAGAAAACACATTCAAAAGGGCCTCAGCAAACAGATGCACACTCCATTAATTAAACAAGCCAGAGCAATCGCCCAGGCTGTAATTGGAAAATGTGCTTCTTTCCTTCATTTTGGAGGCAATCACAGTTATTTGCAAATGCTTTTTGATAGTTTCTCAAAAGAGAAAGTCGGCTAGCAGCAGGCTCTGGCTTCCTCTGGCAGGCGGGGCAGATGTTTGGGAAAGGTTGTAGGGAGGAGGCAAAGTCATCCAGGTTCTCTAATTAGCTCTCCTGCCCCTTCCTCCCCATCTAAAAGACCCGTGCTAATGAGAAAAGGAAGTTTAAGTGCTAAAAAAAGAAAGGGAGTCTGTTAATGCTACTTAAAAGCACAAAGATGGTCCTGTGCAGTGCAGTCCTGGGCTCTAATTGGGGTGGGTACTGGTTCAAGTGTGTGTGTAGGCAGTCAGCAACCGGGTGCCCTACCCCTGCCCTTACCTGAGTTTGCATTGTCTGCAGAGCAGTGATGGAAGCAGGAAGATGGTAGAGAAGGTCATTGGAGGGGAGAACAAGGAAATAAAATAGCCTGGAGTCTCTTCTATACCCTTGCCCTTGGCTTTCAGGCAAAGTTTTAAGGAAACCACCATACAAAGTAAAATTCCGTCTTCGTGGGGTTATCCTGGTAGTTCAACATCCCAATCAGGGCTAACAGACACCATGACCGTCAGAGGCCAGTATTCAGGTCAAACGAGTGTTTCTTTTTTTTTTTTTTTTTTTTATTGTAAACAAATGGGATACATGTTGTTTCTCTGTCTGTACATGGCGTAAAGGCATACCATTTGTGTAATCATAAATTTACATAGGGTAATGTTGTTTGATTCATTCTGCCATTTTTTCCCTTCCCCCCTCCCCTCCTACCCTTCCCCTCCATCTATACAGTCCTTCCTTCCTCCATTCCTGCCCCCTCCCTAAACCCAACTCCAACCCCAACACTAACCCTTCCCACCCCCCATTATGTGTCATCATCCACTTATTAGCGATATCATTCTTCCTTTGGTTTTTTGAGATTGGCTTATCTCACTTAGCATGATATTCTCCAGTTTCATCCATTTGCCTGCAAATGCCATAATTTTATCGTTCTTTATGGCTGAGTAATATTCCATTGTATATATATATATACAACATTTTCTTTATCCATTCATCAATTGAAGGACATCTAGCCACATCAATGTTCATAGCTGCTCAGTTCACAATAGCCAGATTGTGGAACCAAACAAGTGTTTCTTAACAGCAAATCACCCTGCCACACCTTGCCTGGGACGTAGGACTGAGTCTCTGCAAACTACTATCTCCCTTGCCAGTTGACTTGCTGTTAGGGGCTTCCGGTAGAGCACTCGTCCTGTTTTGCTGTTTCCTGTTGGCGTCACACCAGTAGTAGCCCTTCATTCCAGCAGCGATAGTCGGACCCACTTTCCAGCCCCTCCCAACATTCCCTGAAATAACCTCATTGCATCCTGCTCATCCATTCAGATCCACCATGTCACATCAGCTGGCAGGACTCTCTTCTCTGAGTTCTGAGTTCCAGTTCCACAGAGGCCCTCCTCCAGGAGTCTAGGTTCCAATAACTCTACCTTCTTAACTTTGCTTAATAAGCCTCCAAGAGTAATGTATGCTTTCTGCAGTTACTACCTTTTGATACCTTAACATCCCCTTTTTGCCTTTTAGGTCTTTTTTTTGGGGGGGGTTGTGGGGGGTACTGAGTATTGAACCCAGGAATGCTTTACCACTGAGCTACATCCCAACCCTTTTTATATTTTATTTTGAGGCAGGGTCTTTCTAAGTTGCTTAGGGCCTCTCTAAGCTGGTCTCAAATTGACCTGAGAGCTCCTCCTGCCTTAGCCTCCCAAGTCGCTGGGATTACAGGCAAGCCCCACTGTGTCCAACTCTTTAAGTTCCTTTCAAAAGGATAATTTAATATTTAATATAAGAAAATTCATGTGATTTTTTTTAACCTCTGGAAATTGATCCTCAAAGATAGAATTACGGGACCGGTTTGGGTATGTCCTTTGGCTTTGAAGGCAGTGATGGAGCCCTGAGGAAGGAGATGTGAGTAATAGTAACCAGTCGTGGGCAGGGGCATCTTGATGAATCACATCATCACCTGTAACTGGTCATGATGGAGTCCCTGCGGAAACAGTTCCGTTGGGCCCAAGTTGGCTGCTGCCCTTGACTGTTAAAGTAGTAGCGATGACTCCAAGGATCATACAGTGAGGTGGTTGCCTCTAATTGCACTGAAAAGATTTTAAAAATGATAAACTCAGAGCTCTAAATATTCAGCTAAAGTCATGATCGGAGAACCAGGAAGTTTTGATGGCAGCCCTAAATAAATTATTATTTCTTGTAGCTGTAGTTTCTCTCGCAACCAAAACCAGATTCGTAGGAAAACCTGAATTAAACTGTATGAGTGGCTAAATGACGACTTGTTGAATCCTCCAATTCACCAAGTCCCATGTGTTAAAACTAAGGCCCTGATTGGGAAGGAGGGGCACTCTGCACTTGAAATAGGATATCTGGGTGAACCCAGACGAACTGAGGATCGTAAACCCTTGTCTTTCTGAGCCTCTTTTTCGTAGGAAGGAGCAGTATCTCCTCCTATATCTAGGAGACTAACCTCCCCTTGCTTGAAGATCTTACAATGCTTCCACTGGCGTCTTGCAAGTGTATGCTTATTTTCCTCAAAACCCACTGAGCATTATTTATCTATTGCCACACGACAAATTCCTGTGAAATTTACTGGCCTGAAGAAACAATAAACTTTTTATTATCTCTCACAGTTCCTGATAGTCAGGAATTCAGGAGCAGCTTAACTGGCAATTTTTGATCAGGGTCTCTCGTAAGGTTACAGTCAAGATGTCCACTGGAGATAAACCAACCGAAGGCTTGACTGAGGGACTAGAGGACTTGCTTCCAAGGTGTTCTCTGAAGCCTGGAAAGTTGGTGCTGGCTGTGGGCAGGAGGCACAGGTTTCTCACCACCTGGACCTCCCAAAAGCGTTGCTTGAGCACCCTCACAACATGCAGGCTTTCGTGTGAGTGAGTGATCAAAGACAGCACTTAGTGTAGCCACAGCCATGTCCTCCAGCTACAGGTAATTGAATCAGAGGTGGACATTGACCTGTGAGCTGGTCTGGTGGGAAAAGTTTCACTAAAAAAGAGAAAGTGGAGCCCTTGGAGCTTGTTGGATTCTACCTCTCAGGAATTAGACCTGGAATATTTGGTGAAGAAAGCCTAATTCTGAAGGCTGTAAGTGAACAGAAGTTATGCAGAAGCAGGAATAACCAGGCAGAGAAAGATACGTGGGAGAGTAGGGCACAGAAGCAGGAAGGGTGTCAGTAATAGGAGGAATGACAAAGCAAATATTAGGAGATGTTATATTACCTTAAAATGGCATATCTGCAAACTCCTACTGAGGGCTTAAAATAACCCAGTGAGTAGAAAGCTCTTCTAGTCCCTGAACTGTGCCTCAGTCTGACGCTTCAGTAGCTCTTGGAACCAAGTCTGATTCTGGTCTCCATTTTAACACATGCATCCTCGTAGTAAAACCTCACTGTGGCTTCATTGCAAGCTTCAGTTCCTTCCAATGAAAGCAGCCAAATGATCCAGAGCTGTCTCAAATAAGGGATCTGCTGTGATTTGGATGCTATTTGTCCCCAGTGGTTCCTGTGTTGGAAGCTTGACCCTTTAAGAGGTTCAGCCTGGTGTGAGGCCCTTAGGTCTGTGGTAGCACGCCCTTGGGAGGAATTGTGGGATTCCAGCCTCTCTGGCTTTCTGGTCTTCAAGATGTCATTTCTTCCATCTAATCACACTCCTGACAGCCGCCATTCACCACAAGGTCCTCACCAAAGTCAATTTGGGTTGGTGCCAAGCTCTTGAATTCCCAAAACTGTGAGCTAAATAAACCTCTTTTTTTAATAAGGTTGAATTGCCTCAAATATTTTATTATGGGAACAGAAAACAGACTAGTACAGCATCTTAGGGTTTACAGCACTCCCTCACAATTCCTTGGCATCAGTCCTTACAATAGCTCAGAGAGAGAGAGCACAGTAATTATTCCATTCCACAGATGAGACAAATGAGGTTCCTAGGGATTAAAGTAACTGACCAAGTTCACACAACACATAAGTTAGGGCAGAGCTCAAATCCACCTCTACCTCATTGTCCTGACCTCTTTCCCATGTCAACCTCAGTTGCTTCATCTGCACAATGGGAATAGTAACAGCACCAGTCTCAAAGTGCTGTTATAAGGACTCATTTATAAAAAATATGCAAAGTGCTGAGAACAGCACCTGGAACATGGAAAGTATGCACTTTATTAGTATTAGAATGAGTAAGATTTGTAATTATTATTAAATTATTATTATTGAGGACTGGAGCTATAGCTCAGGGGTAGCACACTTGCCTAGCATGAATGAGGCACTGGATTTGAATCTCAGCACTGCATATAAATACATAAAGTAAGATCAGTTGACAACTAAAACAATATTTTTTTAAAAAATTATTATTATTGAAAGTTGAAGTGCAACTCTCTTTGAGACAAATTTAGACCATTGCTTTTCCTCAAGGAGGCAGGGAAGGAACTGGAACTATGAGCCCAGACAGAACTGGTTCTGCCTGTTACTTTCTGTGTATCTTCTTTCTTTTAAATTTGTTGGGGGTGAGGGGGTAGTGGGTATTGATGCCAAGAGTGCTCTACCCCTGAGCTACATCCCCAACCCCTTTTATTTTTTATTTTGAGACAGGGTTTTGCTAAGTTGCCTAAGTTTTTATTTTGAGACAGGGTTTCACTAAGTTACCTAGGCTGACCTCGAACTTGTGATCCTCCCATCCAGTTTCTGGGATTACAAGTATGTACCACCACGCCCAGCTCTGTGTGTCTTTAAGTCAACAAACTTATGTCTCTGAACCCCAGTCAGATTACCTGCAAAATGGAGAGTAGTAGCTTGGCACTCTGACTTGTGAGAATTAAGGGGTCCATTGCATTTAACATGACCCCTGCTACACAGCAGACACAGAATGTGCAATACCCGCCTGCTGTCGTCCTCGTCATCATCATCAACATTGTGACCTGAGAACCCTAGTGAGTGGCAGCCAAGTGCACTTAATACTGAAAATATGCAGCATTAATAACAGTAGTTAAAAACTGGGGCCTCTTATGTCATTAGATATTTACCATTTGCCCCAGTCCTGGTGCAGTGACTGTGAGGACGGTATGGCCCATAGGAGAAGCTCAATAAAAACATTTTAAATTCATTAATTTTAACGAATTAATACATTGCCTTGAAGGAAAAATATTTAAGACCACTTTTCTTTCTTCTCCCTGTCCTCCTCCTCACTTGTCCAGGGATGGGGAATGTCACCATATCCGTCAGAGTGGTGAATGTCGACCGGGCTGAAGGAGGAGGCACCTGGTTTGGGAGGTCTGTGCAGAGGCGGAGATGGAGTAAGGAGGCCAAGGCTGAGTCCCGGATGGAACATCCCCAGTCACCCCTCCCCCCTCCTGCCCACGTGGCGCCAGCCCTGGCGCGTGTTGAGGTCACCGGTGCCAGGCACCGAAACTAGCTCTCTTTTTCTCGGTTCGACTACCTGATTAAAGAGTCCTCTGGCTCTGGGAGGGGTAAAGTGGATAAATCTTTCTTCTTCAAGAACTGAGCCTCAAGTCTTGACATGGAGGGACCACATAAGCAAAACAAGACCCATATTCCACTACATTTCCACGGAAGAATGAGTTTAAAGGCTTTTAAATTCATTCCAACTCGCCAGAATCCTCTGCCTTTGGAGTCAAGTGTCGGCTTCCCACTGGCCATCGTTTCTTTCCCTCCGGGTTCTGGAAGAAAACAGTGAACAGAATTTAGGTATTCTTGGGTTCTTAGCTAAGCTTCCCCTCAATACCATCTTTCACTCAGATTTCTGAGAGAATAAATAAAATGATAAATATAAGACACTTCTGGGCCTCAAGAAACTCATACTATGATTAGGGGAGAACTAACTCCCGGGATGGATATGCTCTCTTCAGCCTCAGGTATACAGAGGACCCTCTGTGCAAGGTGTGGCAGCTCCAGAATGGCGAAGACTCTGGTTCCCTAAGAGTCTGTGTGGGAAAGATTCCCTTACCAGTCGGCACTGCCAACTTGGCATGGAAAAATATATATATACATGTTTGTTGTGTCAAGCTAACATTTTCAGCATTGTTTATTATCAATAGCTTAGCCCATTCTGTCTCTAAGGTTCAGGTAGGACCTACAGCCTGACTTAATTCCAAAGATAGAGTGCTTATTGAATATCAATAAAATCTCCTGAGAGTCTGTGTCGATCATCCTTCTGATACTGTAACAAAACACCTGAGAAAATCAATTTTAAAAAAGAAAATATTTATTTTGGCTCACAGTTCTGGAGGTTTCCATCTGAATGGTTGGCCCTGTTGCTTTTGAACCTGTCAACAGGCAAGATATCAAGGTGGGGAGCACATGGTGGAGCAAGCTGCTCCCATGATGGCAGCCTAGAAGCAAAGAGAGAGGAAGAGGCCAGAATCCCAATATCCCCTTCAAGGACATGCTCCCAGTGACCTAACTTCCCTCTAATAGGCCCCTCTTTCTAAAGGTTCCATCACCTCCCAGTAGCACTAAGCTGAGGACCAAGCCTTTGAGCCCTCTGCTTCAAATCCAAACTATATCAGAGTCTAACTATCAAGTGATCTCTGTTCTGATCTCTTAAATCACATTATTCCATGATCCTGGGGGTCATGGCTCCTAAAGAGATGGATCCTAGTGACAAAAACACAGCAGCCAGGATGTAAGACAAAACCTCAAGTTACCAATATATAATGAAAATTATATTTACAGAAGACACCTCTTGCTCTGATAAGAAGATATATTGGAGGAAGTAGGAACTAAATAGGTTGAAAAGAAATAAGTGGCTAGGAAGAGTAGAGGTATGGGACCTGAGAGGCCATAAAGGGGTGTCAGAGGAATAGAGAGACTCGTGGCAGATGGTGAAAAGGGGACCCTAGAGATTCTAGGTAACTGTGTGGCTTTTTGTTTCCCATATTCCTAGAGTGCCTAAATCATTTAGCTTTCCTCCCCATCCCACAAACATGTCTAAGCTTATCATTTTAAGCAAAGCACTGTCTTTCCCAGCTGATAAAGTTACAATTTATATGCTACTCTCGCGTGGTCATTTGTCATATCTCTTCAAAGAGCACACCGCTTTCTACCTAGGCAAATTCTGCTAACTAAGGTGAAACAACAGGAATGAAGCTTCTTTTTTTTTTTGTTTTTTTTTTTCCAGCATGAGGATTGAGAAAAGGACCTTGAACCTGCCAGTTAAGTGAGTAGATCACTGAGCTACATCCCTAGCCTATTTTTATTTGTATATTGAAACAGGATTTCCCTAAGTTGCCCAGGCTGGCTTTGAAGTTGGGATCCTCCTGTCTCAGACTCCATAGTAGCTGGGATTGCCTGCATATGCCACCATACCCTGTAGAAAGTTTCCTTCTGAGGAGAAATTTTCCAACCCAGAAAAATGCCCATCTAATTCTGTAACCATATCTCCATGTACTTGGGTGGGTATAACAGATACTGCATGATACATCCTGGTGACTTCAGGAAAGAGGGAATAACTTTTAGAATGGAAGCCATATGTTAGCAGAGTGAAGAAAACAGTACAAGAGGCTCCCCACTGGCTTTGTGAAGCCTGGATTGTTTACCTCCAGACTTAACTTAGATGAGAAGCAATGAACTTTTACCTTGTCCAAAGTATTCTCATCTTGGATTTTCCGCAATTTATGTTTAAGCCTAATGCTCGCTGGTACTGCGGGGCTTCCTACATCTTCCCCTCTTTAGTGGGAAAGAAGGAGAACATAGGCACTGACCCTTCAGATCACACAGCTTAGAGGCAGCAAAAGCTTCCAATCCAGGCATCTCTGGCTCAGGAGCTGGAGTTCTTTCCACAGTGCTTGGAGGAGCATGATAATCACAGAGTGATGCATCCGGTAGGAATGTCAGTACAAAGAACCAAAAGTAGGAAAATCTGGGATTAGTGAGTAACTTTTCTAAAGCCCTGCTTTATTACAAAATCCAACAGAACTCTCTTAACTTAAATTCTCTCAGACATAAGTTAAGAGAACCCCAGCCCAAGTTAGAGTAAGAAAAATGGTAATTAATTAGCTCAAAGAACCGTGACGTGTGGCATTTTGCTGGTTTCACGTACAGGTGAACTGAGGGATTTATCAATGTTATTCTCTCTCTTTTTTTTTTTTTTTTTCTATCTCTATCTCTTTGTCTTTCTTCACTTTAGTCTTTGTTCTATAATGTGAACTTTTCTATACTGAGCAGAGAAAGATGGTTCGCGATGGTTCCAAACTCACATCCTCCCAGCTTAACCCCCAGCCTCTTTCCTTGATGCCCACGTCAGTACTAGAGAAGACTATGTTTGATACAATCTATCCCCACAACTGGTCACCAAGTTAGGCTACCCAGGGTGGAGTGGGTAGAACTGGGATGAAGGATAGAGGCTGACATCTCCATTAAAATAGAATGGGGTAGAACAACTCCCAAAGGAAGGGACAAAATAGCAGAAAAGGCAACGTGTGTTCACTCCAGGGGCCTCTAAATGTTTTTGAGCAAGGCAGTAACCAAATAAAATGAGGGAAAAACAGGACACAAATGAACATGGATCTATAGGGCAGTAGAGTAAAAGAAAGTGGCTGTTAGTAACAGTCAGGAAGGAAATGGTAAAGACCACCTGAGGGGTGGTCATAGAAACAAAACAAAACAGTTTCTAAAATACCAGGCCCATTTCCACTTTCAGCAATGAGAGAGCAACAGTCTGAACTTACCCTCTCACCATAACAATTAGAAAATTTTAAAAAATATGAAAAAAAATAACAGAATGAATCAAAAACTATTACCCTAGGTAAATGTATGATTACACAAATGGTATGCTTCTACTTCATGTACAAACAGAGAAAAAAGATGTATCCCATTTGTTTACAATAGAAATGAATTTAATAAAATGAAATTTAAAAAAAATATGAAATCAAATAATTCCAGATACTGTGCAAAAGGCATCAAAAGATTGAGATCTCTGAGAGGGGGAAGAAAGCAAGGTGAACTCCATGATTGCCCCAGCTTTCTTCCTGGAGTGAATTTCTAGAGGCCCAGGGAAGGAGAACAGGGAGCATTGCTGAATGGAAGAAATGGAGACTGGAGTTTGGGGAGACTAAAGTAGCTAAATTTGTGGAATAGATTATTAAAGAGAAGCCAAGTGTGGTGGCACATACCTGTAATCCCAGCAGGTGGGGTGGCTGAGGCAGGAGGATCCCAAGTTCAAACCAGCCTCAGCAGCTTATTGAGTACCTAAGCAACTTAATGAGACCCTGTCTCAAAATAAAAAATAAAAAGGGCTGGGGAGGTAACTTAGTGTTTAAGTGCTCCTGGGTTCAATCCTCAGCACCAAAAAAAAGAAAAAAGAAAAAAAAAATACTAGACATGTGTAGAAACAAGAAAATGTGAGCCAAAATAAGAAAACTCAGTCAAGAGAAACTGACCTAGAAATGTTTTATATGTATATGTGTGGGGGGTGGGGAGAGAGAGAGAAGTAACAAACATGCAAGTTAAAAAAGAGATCTTGCAATTATATTCAAAATGCTTAATTTGTTAAAGCACAAGCTGAGCACAGTGGCACATGTCTGTAATCACACACACACAAAAAAGGAAAAAGGAAAAAGAAAAAATAATAATTGTTCTTAAGACTTGATCTGGCTATATGATGTTTGAGATTCACTTTAAATCTAAGGAACTGAATCTAAGAAATCTAAGTCTAAATGTAAAAGGACAGAAAAAGTTAAACCATGAAATAATAACCAAAAGAAAGCAGCTACTGAGGATGTGGCTTAGTGGTAGAGCACTAACCTAGCAAGCATAAAGCCCTGGGTTCAATCTCTAGAACCACAGAAGAGAATAAGCGAAGGAGAGAAAAAGAGAGAGGGAGGGAGCATGCACAAGTCTATACAGTCATGCAGCACATAATGACAACAATGAACCATATGTATACTCAGCAGTGATCCATACAATTATATTACCTAGTGACATTGCAGCCATTTTAATTTGTATAAGCATACGCTACAATACCTGCAAAATGAAAAAAAAATTTTGCCTAACAATGCGTTTCTCAGAATGTATTCCTGTCATAAAGTGATACATGGCTATAGTAATAGCAGACAAGTAGACTTTAAAATTGTTACAAGAAACAAATAAGGACACTATATATTGATAAGTGGGGTCAGTTCACCAAAAAGATTTGACAGTTACCCAACATAGAGCTCAAAAACCATGAAGCAAACACTAACAGAATTGAAGGAAGAGGAAGACATTTCTACAATAACAATAAGAGACCACAATACACCACTCTAAGTAATGGATAAGACTGACGGATCAATGGGGAAACAGAGGACTTGAACAAAATTATAAACCAATTAGACCTAATAGTCATATATAGAAAACTCTACTCAACAACAGCATATATATATATATATATATATGTATTTTTTTTTCCCTCAAGTTTAGTTGAAAGACTTTCTGGGAGAAAACATTTGCTAGGCAAAAGAGAGAGAGAGAGAGAGAGAGAGAGAGAGAGAAGAATAAGAATAAGGATAAGGAGGAGGAGAAGTTGTCTTAAATTGTAAAACATTGACATCATGCCAACTACCTTTATTGGGCACAATGGAATGAGACAAATCAATAGCAAATGAAAAAATGGAAAATTCACAAAACTTAATTTTTTTGTTTGTGAATGAAATTTTTATTTATATGCTGTCTCTAGAAGCAGATACACAAACTCTTAGACATTTAATTTCCAAAATTGTGCAAGAAATTACTACAGTTTGCTTACAAACCAAAACATATTAAAATTAATGGACTTTGGATAGTTCATTCTGTGGTGTTCTCAGTACAAATGGACAAAAGTGTAATTTGAACAATACACTTTTAAACAACAATGGGCTAAAGAGGAAATCACAGGTAAATTAGAAAATATCTTGACACCAAAAAAAGAAGAGAGAGAGAGAGAGAGAGTATCTTGATACAAAAGAAAATGAAACACAACTTACCAATGCTTTTGAGACGTAGCAAAAGTGGTACTAAGGAGGAAATGTATAGCTGTAAATGCAGTGTGGAAAGAAGCCAGCCTGGGTCCAGTGACACATGACTGTCATTCTGGCGACTCAGGAGGATGAGGCAGGAGGAATTACAAAGTCCAAGGTCAGCCTCAGCAAATTACCAAGAGACTTAGCAACACAGCAAGACCCTGTCTCAAAATAAAAAATAAAAAAGGCTGAGCATGTAGCTCTGTGGTAAAGTACTCCAGGTTCAATCTCTGAAGAAAGGAAAAGAAGAATTTAAAGGAACAGAAAGAAACCTGTAATCCCAGCTACTCAGGAGACTGAGGCAAGTGTGAACACAAGTTTGGGGCCATCCTGGACAACTTAGTGAGAGCTGTCCCAGAATAAAATAAGAAGGGCTGAGGATCTAGCTCAGAGGTAGAGGGCTGTTTGCCTGGCATTTGTGAAGCACTGGGTTCAATTTGCAGGACAAAAAAAAAAAAAAATTCAAATTAACAACTGAACTTTGAACATTAATAAACCAGAAAAGCACAAACTAAATACAAAAGGAAACAATAGAGATTACATCAGGGGGCTGGGGAGATAGCTCAGTCAGTAGAGTGCTTGCCTTGTAAGCACAAGGCCCTGGGTTCGATTCCCAGCACCAAAAAAAAAAAAAAAAAAGGATTATAACAGATATGGAACATAAATATGAAACAGAAAAACAAAAAAGATCTGCACTTCTATTATTCCCTTCACCTCTTTCCCTTATTGTGGGTTACCTTCCACCTATCAGAGAAAACATTTAACTTTGGGTTTTGGGGAATGGCTTATTTCACTTAACATGATGGCCTCCAGATCCATCCATTTACTGGCAAATATCATAACGTCATTCTTCTTTATGGCTGAGTAATACTCTATCATGTACATATACCACATATTCATAAGAATGGGACTCTAGGGCTAGGGATATGGTTTAGTGGCAGATTGTTTGTTTGCCTAGCATGCATGAGGCCCTGGGTTTGGTCCTCAGCAACACACACACACACACACACACACACACACACAAATAATGGGACTCTAACTAGGTTAAGATAGAGTCCATGCTGTATGATTATATCAAGATGGATTCTGCTGTCATCTATAACTAAAAAGAACCAATAAAAAAAGAAAAGAAAAGCAATAAAATCAATGAAACCACAAGTTTGTTTTTCAAAAAAGATCAACAAAATTGACAATCTTTAGCTAGATTGAGAAAAAAGAGAAGATTCAAATTATTAAAATCACATGCAAAAAGTGAAGACATTACAACCAGTTCTACAGAAATAAAAAAGGTTTTAAGAAAGTGATGTAAACAATCTCTTGAAAATATGGTTTCACTGCTGAATTCTAGCAACTAAAAAAGAGCTAACACCAATCCTTCTTATACTCTTCAAAACTTAAAGAAGGCAATATTACCCTGATACCTAAACCAGACAGAGACACATTGAGGAAAGAAAATATTTCAGACCAATATCCTTAATGAACATCGACGCAAAAATTCTAAACAAAATTTTAGCAAATCGCATACAAAAATATATTAAAAAGATAGTGCACAATGATCCAGTGGGTTTCATCCCAGGGATGCAAGGTTGGTTCAACATCAGGAAATCAATAAATGTCATTCACCACATCAATAGACTTAAAGTCAAGAATCACATGATTATTTTGATAGATGCAGAAAAAGCATTTGATAAAATACAGCGCCCCTTCATGCTCAAAACACTAGAAAAAATAGGGATAGTGGGAACATTCCTTAACATTGTAAAGGCCATCTATGCTAAGCCCATGGCTAATATCATTCTAAACAGTGAAAAACTGAAAGCATTCGCCCTAAAAACTGGAACAAGGCAGGGATGCCCTCTTTCACCACTTCTTTTCAATATCGTCCTTGAAACTCTAGCCAGAGCAATTAGACAGACCAAAGAAATTAAAGGGATACGAATAGGAAAAGAAGAACTCAAACTATCCCTATTTGCTGATGATATGATTGTATACTTAGAGGAACCAGGAAATTCCACCAGAAAACTTTTAGCTCTCATAAGTGAATTCAGTAAAGTAGCAGGATATAAGATCAATGCACATAAATCTAAGGCATTTTTATACATAAGTGATGAATCTTCAGAAAGAGAAATTAGGAAAACTACCCCATTCACAATAGCCTCAAAAAAAATAAAATACTTGGGAATCAATCTCACAAAAGAGGTGAAAGACCTCTACAATGAGAACTACAGAACACTAAAGAAAGAAATTAAAGAAAACCTTAGAAGATGGAAAGCTCTCCCATGTTCTTGGATAGGAAGAATTAATATTGTCAAAATGGCCATACTACCAAAAGTGCTATACAGATTCAATGCAATTCCAATTAAAATCCCAATGATGTACCTTACAGAAATAGAGCAAGCAATTATGAAATTCATCTGGAAGAATAAAAAACCCAGAATAGCTAAAGCAATCCTTGGCAGAAAGAGTGAAGCAGGGGGTATCGCAATACCAGATCTTCAACTCTACTACAAAGCAATAGTAACAAAAACGGCATGGTATTGGTACCAAAATAGAAAGGTGGATCAATGATACAGAATAGAGGACACGGACACAAACCCAAATAAATACAATTTTCTCATACTAGACAAAGGGGCCAAAAATATGCAATGGAGAAAAGATAGCCTCTTCAACAAATGGTGCTGGGAGAATTGGAAATCCATATGCAACAGAATGAAACTAAACCCATATCTCTCACCATGCACGAAACTAAACTCAAAATGGATTAAGGACCTCGGAATCAGACCAGAGACCTTGCATCTTATAGAAGAAAAAGTAGGTCCAGAGCTTCAACATGTCGGCTTAGGACCAGACTTCCTCAACAGGACTCCCATAGCACAAGAAATAAAAGCAAGAATCAATAACTGGGATAGATTCAAACTAAATAGCTTTCTCTCAGCAAAGGAAACTATCAGCAATGCGAATAAAGAGCCTACAGAGTGGGAGAAAATCTTTGCCAATCATACTTCAGATAGAGCACTAATCTCCAGAATCTATAAAGAACTCAAAAAACTCTACACCAAGAATGCAAATAATCCAATCGACAAATGGGCTAAGGAAATGAATAGACACTTCACAGAAGAAGATCTACAAGCAATCAACAAACATATGGAAAAATGTTCAACATCTCTAGTAATAAGAGAAATGCAAATCAAAACTACCCTAAGATTCCATCTCACCCCAATTAGAATGGCGATTATCAAGAATACAAGCAACAATAGGTGTTGGCGAGGATGTGGGGAGAAAGGTACACTCATACATTGCTGGTGGGGCTGCAAATTAGTGCAGCCACTCTGGAAAGCAGTGTGGAGACTCCTTAGAAAACTTGGAATGGAACCACCATTTGATCCAGCTATCCCACTCCTTGGCCTATACCCAAAGGACTTAAAATCAGCATACTACAGAGATACAGCCACATCAATGTTCATAGCTGCTCAGTTCACAATAGCCAGATTGTGGAACCAACCTAGATGTCCTTCAATTGATGAATGGATAAAGAAACTGTGGTATATATATATATAATGGAATATTACTCAGCCATAAAGAATGATAAAATTATGGCATTTGCAGGCAAACGGATGAAATGGAGAATATCATGCTAAGTGAGATAAGCCAATCTCAAAAAACCAAAGGACGAATGATCTCGCTAATAAGTGGATGATGACACATAATGGGGGGGTGGGAGGGGTTAGTGTTAGGGTTAGAGTTAGGGTTAGGGAGGGGGGCAAGAATGGAGGAAGGAAGGACTGTATAGAGGGAAAAGAGGGGTGGGAGGGGTGGGGGGAAGGGAAAAAATAACAGAATGAATCAAACAACATTACCCTATGTAAATTTATGATTACACAAATGGTATGCCTTTACGCCATGTACAAACAGAGAAACAAAATGTATCCCATTTGTTTACAATAAAAACAAAAAAAGAAAGCTAACAGCAGCTGCCACTTGGCCCTGTTCACTCTTTTTTTTTTTTTTTTTTTTGGGGGGGGTGCTGGGGATTGAACCCAGGGCCTTGTGCTTACAAGGCAAGCACTCTACCGACTGAGCTATCTCCCCAGCCCCATTCCAAGTTTTATAAGGGATCTCCATACTGCTTTCCAGAGTGGTTGCACCAACTTGCCATCCCACCAGCAGTGTATGAGTGTACCCCTTCCCCCATATCCTCGCCAACATTTATTGCTACTTGTATTATTGATAATTGCCATCTGACTGAAGCGAGATGAAACCCCAGCATGGTTTTAATTTGCATTTCTCTTATTTCTAGAGATGTTGAACACTTTTTCATATATTTGTTGATCATTCGTATTTCTTCTGTGAAGTGCCTGTTCAATTCCTTTGCCCAATTATAGACTGGGTTATTTGTTTTGGTTTTGGTTTTGTTTGTTTGTTTGTTTTGTTTTTGCTGTTGTTTTTTGAGTTCATTGTATTTCCTAAAGATAAATGCTCTATCTGAGGTGAGGGTGGCAAAGATTTTCTCCCATCCTATCGATTCTCTACCTTTTTTTGTGTGTGTGTGGTGCTGGGGATTGAAGCCAGGGCCTTACGCATGTGAGGCAAGCACTCTACTAACTGAGCCATATCCCCAGTCCCCATTCTGTAGGTTCTCTATTCATGTTCTTGATTATTTCCTTTGTGTGAAGAAGTTTTTAGTTTGACATCATCCCATTTATTTATTCTTGCTTTTGCTTCTTGCCCTTTAGGAGTCTTGTGAAGGAAGTCAGTTCCTAAGCTGACATGATAGAGGTTGGGCCTATATTTTCTTCTAGTAGGTGCAAGGTCTTTGGTCTAAGGCCTATGCCCTTGATTCACTTTGAGTTGAGTTTTGTACAGGGTGAGAGATAGGGGTGTAATTACAAAATTCTACTAACATGTGGATATCCAGTTTTCCCAGCACCATTTATTGAAGAGGCTATCTTTTCTCTAATGTATGTTCATGGCATTTTGTCTAGTGTGAGATAACTGTAGTTATGTGGATTTGTCTCTGTGTCTTCTATTCTGTAGCATCGGTCTCTATGTCTGTTTTGATGCCAATGCCATGCTGTTTTTGTTACTATAGCTCTGTAGTATAATTTAAGGTCTGGTATTATGATGCCTCCTGCTTCACTTTTCTCACTAAGGATTGCATTGGTTATTCAGGGCCTCTTATTTTTCCAAATGAATGTCATGACTGCTTTTTCTATTTCTATGAAGAATGTCATTGGAGTTTTAATAGGAATTGTATTGAATTTGTATAGTACTTTTGGTAGTATGGCCATTTTGACAATATTACTTCTGCCTATCCAAGAACATGGAAGTTCTTTCCATCTTCTAAGGTCTTCTTCAATTTCTTTCTTTAGTGTTCTTTCGTTTTCATTGCAGATGTCTTTCACCTCTTTTGATTCCCAGTATTTTCTTTTCAGGCTATTGTGAATGGAATAGTTTTCCTAATTTCTCTTTCAGCTGATACATCATTGGTCTATAAGAAAACAATTGATTTATGGATGTTAATTTTATATCCTGCTAACTTTCTGAATTTATTTATGAGTTCTGGAAGTTTTCTGGTGAAGTATTTTGGGTCTTCTAAATAAAGAATCATATCCTCAGCAAATAGGGGTAGTTTGAGTTCTTCTTTTCCTATTTGTATCCCTTTAATTTCTTTCATTTGCTAATTGCTCTGACTGGAGTTTCAAGGATTATGTTGAATAGAAGTGGTGAAAGAGGGACTCCTTGTTTCGTTCCAGTTTTCAGAAGGAATACCATTTAGAATGGTGTTGGCCCTGGGTTTTACATATAGCTTTTATAATGTTTAGGTACATTCCCACTATCACTAGTTTTTCTAGTACTTTGAACATGAATGGTTGCTGTATTTTGTCAAATGCTTTTTCTGCATCTATTGAGATCATCATGTGATTCTTATAATTAAGTCTCCAGATGTGATGAATTACATTTACTGATTTCCATATGTTGAACCAACCTTGCATCTCTGGGATGAACCCCACTTGATCGCGGTGTACTATCTTTTTAATATGTTTTGTATGCAATTTGCCAGTATTTTATTAAGAAATTTTGCATCTATGTTCTTCATCAGGGATATTGTTCTGAAGTTTTCTTTCCTTGATGTGTCTTTGGTTTTGGTATCAGAGTGATACTAGCTTCATAGAATGAATTGGGAAGAGTTTCCTCCTTTTCCATTTCATGGAATAATTTGAAGAGGATTGGCGTTAGTTTTTCTTTGAAGGTCTTAGAGAACTCAGCTGAGAATCCATCTGGTCCTGGGTGTTTTCTTGATTGGCAGGTTTTTGATGGAATCTTCAATTTCATTGCTTGAAATTGATCTGTTTAAATTGTGTATG
Source organism: Sciurus carolinensis (assembly GCF_902686445.1). Classification (NCBI taxonomy): domain Eukaryota; kingdom Metazoa; phylum Chordata; class Mammalia; order Rodentia; family Sciuridae; genus Sciurus; species Sciurus carolinensis. The sequence continues at coordinate 34,491,064 of NC_062228.1, forward strand.
TCCTCCTGTTTCAGTTTGGGTTTGGGTAGGTCATATGTATCTAGAAATTTGTCGATGTCTTTAAGATTTTCTATTTTATTGGAGTATAAATTTTCAAAATAGTTTCTGGTTGTCTGTATTTCACTAGTGTCCATTGTGATATTTCCTCCTTTTCATCACAAATTTTAACAATTTGAGTTTTTTCTGTCCTTCTCATCATTAGCTTGGCTAAGTGTTTATCAATTTTATTTACTTTTTCAAAGAACCAACATTTTGTTTTTTTAATTTATTTGTTTCAATTTTATTGATTTTTGTCTCTGATTTTAATTATTTCCTGTCTTCTACTGTTTTTGGTGTTGATTTGCTCTTCTTTTCTTAGGACTTTGAGATGTAATGCTAGGTCATTTATTTGGTGATTTCTATTCTTTTAATGAACAAGCTCAGTGCAATGAACTTTCCACTCAGCACTACCTTTGTAGTGTCCCAGAGATTCTAAGATGTTGTGTTGCTACTCTTCTGACAGAAGATTAATATCCAGAATACAAAGAACCCAGAAAACTTACCACCAAAAAACCCAATAACCCATCAATAAATGGACAAATTAACTAAACAGACACTTCTCAAAAGAAGAAATACAAATGGCGAACAAATATACGAAAAACTGTTCAACATCTTTAGTTAATGAGGGCGATGCAAATCAAAACTACAATGAAATTTCTTCTCACTCCAGATAGAATGACAACCACCAAGAATACAAGCAATAATAAATGCTGAAGAGAATTGCAAGTAGAGGAACACTTTTACACTGTTTATGGAATTGTAAGTCAGTGCAAGCACTATGGGAATGAGCATGGACATTCCTCAAAAGATTAGGAATGGCACAAGAATGGGAAATTATACTCCATGTGTGTACGATATGTCAAAATACACTCTACTATCATGTACAACTAAAAAGAACAAATTTTTTTAAAAGAATACCAAAAATAAAGAATGGGAAGGTATACTCCATGTATGTATATATATATCAAAATACACTCTACGTCATGTATATTTTAAAAGAATAAAAAATAAATAAATAAAGCAAAAAATAATAGAGTACTGGTGAGACTTTGGAAAAATTAGAACACTTTTGTACTGTTGGTAGAACAGTAATGGTACAGTTACTATGTAAAACAGTATGGTGTTCCTGTAAAAAGTAACCATTTCAGACAACTCCTTTAAGTGGAATGATAAACCATCTGTCTTTCTGGAACTAGTTAATTTCTCTAAGCATTATGCCATCAAGGGTCATCCATGTTGCAACATATCAGAATTATTACTTTTTAAGCTGAATGATATTCCATACCACATACCACGTCTTCTTATTCATTCATCCACTGGTGTCCATTTGGGCTGCTTCCATCTCGTGACTATTGTGAGTAATGCTGTTATGAACATGATATACAAATATCTATTCATAGATGCTTTTTCTGCATCAATTGATATGATCTTTTTTCTTTTTCACTTCATTCTCTAAGTGGAAAACACAAAACTCAAACTTCTGGATAATATGGTAGTTCTGCTTTTAATTTTCTGAAGAACCACCATACTGTTTTTTCCATCGTTATTGTACCATTTCACATTCCTACCAAGAGTACACAAAGGTTCTCATTTCTCCACATCCCCTCAACACTTGTTAGTTTTTGGACTTTTTGTTCTTATTTTTGTTTGTTCATTTGTTTGCAATGCTGGAGATTAAACCTACGGTCCCCCAGATTCTAGGCAAGCACTCTACCACTAAGCCATATCCCCATCCCTTTGTAAAATTTTGAGACAGGTTCTCATTAAGTTGCCCAGGCTGACCTTGAACTGGCAATCCTCCTGCCTTAGCCTCCTAAGTAGCTGGGATTACAGGCATGTGCCACCAAACCTGGTGACCCAGTCAAATCCTGACATATTATAACAATTAACTTTTTTAGGAAAATCAAAAATGTGAGCAACAAGTCATGGTGGCACATGCCTATAATCCTAACAGCTCAGAAGGCTGAGGCAGAAGGATCACAAGTTCAAAGCCAGCCCCAGCAACATAGCAAGGCCCTAAGCAAGTTAGCAAGACCCTGTCTCAAAATAAAATAAAGAAATAAATAAAAAGGCTAGGGATGTAGCTCAATATTTAAGCACCCCTGGGTTTAATCTCTGGGACCACCCAAAAAAACAAAGAACAGAAAATACATGCAAACTTATTCTATAATTTATATGGAAATGGAAAATACCTAGAATCATCAAAACAAGCTTTTAAAAGAATAAACTTGGGGAGCTGGAGTCGTGGCTCAGTGACTTGCCTGGTGTGTGTGAGGCCCTGGGTTCAGTACTCAGCACCCCATAAAATAAATAAAAGATCCATTGACAACTAAAAAATATATATTAAAAAAATAGCAAGCTCCTACTATCCCCATTCTCCCCTTCAAAAAGAAAAACAAAGAAGAAACTTGGAAGCTTTCAGTACTCAAATTCAAGACTCAACTGCAGAACTTCAGTAATCAAGGTAATGTCATAATGGCCTAAGGATAGACATATAGACTAATGAAAAAGAACAGAAAATCAGGGGGGCTGGGGAGATGGCTCAGTCGGTAGAGTGCTTTCCTTGTAAGCACAAGGCCCTGGGTTCGATCCCCAGCACCCCCCCCCCAAAAAAAAAAAAAAAAAAAAGAACAGAAAATCCATAAATACACCCTCACACATATATGGTCAATTGACTTCTGGCAAAGGTATCAAGGTAGTTCAGTGGACAGAGGACAGTCGCTTCAATATGGAACAACTGCATATCATATCATATGAACAGGGTGTTGGGGGAACAGGATGAACCTCGACCTTGGCCTCATCCTGCTCAAAAAGATTAACCTAACATGTAGCTGAGGGTGTAGCTCAGTGGTGGAGCACATGCATAGCATGCTCCAGGCTGTGAGTTCAATCCCAAGCACCAAAACAAACAAAAAAATTACCAAAACGAATGATAAACCCATACGTAAAAATTAACTTATACAAGTTTTCAAAGAAAACAGATTTTGGAGTAAACAAGAAAATTGAATAGAACACAAAAGCACAAACCATAAAATAAAAAATTGATAAATTGGACTTCATCAAAATTACAAACTTCTAGCCAGATGTGGTAATACACATCTGTAATTCCAGCTACTGGGGAGGCTGAGGCAGAAGGATCACAAGTTCAAGGCCAGCCAGGGAACTTAGTGAGACCTTGCCCCAAATTAAATTTTTAGAAGGGGCAGGTATATAGATCAGGTATAGAGTGCTTGCCCAGCATGTGTGAAATCCTAGGTTCAACTGCCAATACTGCAAAAAATAAAATAAAATAAGTAAAATTAAAATTCCTGCTATTTTATTCCAACTATATTAAGAAAATGAAAGAACAAATCACAAAATTAGAGAAAAGATTCATAATAAAAGTAAAAAAGTAGTTGTGTACTTATATTTAATAAAAATTCTTACAACTCGATATTAAGGAGATAACATCCAATATAAATGAGCAAAACCAGGAAATAATAGCAAGAATTAATAAATGAGATAGCATCAAATTAAAAAGCTTCTACACAGCAAAGAAAACAATTAAGAGTGAAGAGAGCACCTGCAGAGCAGCAGAAAATCTTTACCAGCTATCTTCCAACAGAGAATTTATATCCAGAATATATGAAAACTCAAAAAAATTCAACAATCAAAAACAGATAACCCATTCAATAAGTGGGCAGGAAGTTTTGAGTTCTGTTTCATGAACTGAAACTGAAAGAAAACTTCTCAAAAGAGATACAAATGACCATAATATGAAAAAACATGCTCATCATCTTTAGCCATCAGGGAACTGCAGATCAAAACTACATTGAAATTGCATCTCACCCCAGTCAGAATGGCAATCACCAAGAATACGGAAAAAATTAAACACTGGTAAGGATGCAGGAGAAAAGAGCCCTTACCTACTGTTGGGGTTGTGGCTCAGTGGTAGAGTGTTTGCTTAGCACATGTGAGGCACTGGGTTTGATCCCCAGCACCACATTAAAGAAAAAAAAATACTGTTGGTGGGAATAATAAAATAGTACAGCCACTATGAGAATTGATACTGAAGGTTCCTAGAAGAAAGCTAAAAACCGAACTATCATTTGACTCTGTTATACAACTCCTTGACATTTATCCCAGAGGATTAAAGTCAGCATACTTTAGAGATATACGCATACCCATGTTTACAGCTGCACAATTCACAATAGCCAAGTTATGGAATCAGCCTCGGTGTCCATTGACAGAAGAAGGAATAAATGAAATGTGGTATATATAAAAAGGGAAAATTACTCAGTAATAAAAAAAAAAGAAATTGTGTCATTTTCTGGAAAATCAGTGGAGCTAGAGAACATTCTGCTAGGTGAAATAAACCAGGCTCAGAAAAGCAAATATCATATGTTTTCTCTCATATACAGAAAAAAGAAAAAAAAAAAAAAAAAAGACCATCATGAATGTAGGCGGGAGATCGTTAGTATAAATGAAGGGGATAAGAGAGGAAGGTGCAAAGGGTAAGGAGAGGTATTGGGGATGAAATTTATCAAACTATATTATACACTTTCTCAATATACCACCATGAAACCCACTGTTTTGTATAAATTAATATACACCAATAAAAATTAGAGTAGCCAGGCATGGTGGCACATGCCTATAATCCGAGCAGCTTGGGAGGCTGAGGCAGGAGAATGGCAAGTTCAAAGCCAGTCTGGGCAACAGAGAGGTGCTAAGCAACTCAATGAGACCCTGTCTCTAAATAAACTATAAAATAGGGCTGGGGATGTGGCTTAGTGGTTGAGTGCACCCTGAGTTCAATCCCCTGTACCAAAAAAAAAAAAAATTAGCAAAACCTGTGAACAGACACTCCACAAAAGATTTGTATAGGGGCAATTAAGTACATGAAAAGGTGTTTGACATTATTCATCATCAGAAAAATGCAAATTAAAAGCAAATGAGGAAAAAAATAAAAAAGAGATATTAAAAAGACTGACAATGTCAGAAAACATCCAGAGAGCAACTGGAACTCTCATACATGGCTAACAGGGATGTAGAATGGTAAAATCACTTTGAAAAACAATTTGACATTTTCTTTAAAAAATATTCGTTGTCATTCCAGCACAGTGGCACACCCCTGTAATCCCCAAGACTGAGGCAGGACGGCAAGTTCAAGATCAGCATCAGCCGCTTAGTGAGACCCTGACTTCAAATAAAAAATAACAAGGGGGCTGGGAAGATAGCTCAGTTGGTAAAGTGCTTGCCTTGCAAGCACAGGGCCCTGGGTTCAATCCCCAGTACTGCAAAAAATAAAAAAATTTTAAAAATAACAAGGGCTGGAGATGTAACTCAGTGGTAGAGCATCCCTGGGTTCTAGTCTCAGTACCAAAAAAAAAAAAAAAAAACTTGTTTATTTTCATGGGACTGAGTAATTCCACTCTCAAGTATACATTTAAGAGAAATGAAAGTATATGTCGATACAAATCTTGATCAGGGGATGTTAGTGATGATAGCTTTACCTGTAAAACAACAACCACAAAAACAAAATACATATCTACCAACAGATAAACTAATAAACAAATTATGGTATATCCAGACAATGTAAACTAGTCGGCATAAAACTTATTGCATATGACCTGAATGAATCTCAAAACTTTATGCCGACAGAAAGAAGCCAGGCACAAAAGTAAGACTACTTACTGTGTGACTCTCTTTAAAGAGGACTAGAAATGGTAACTCTGATTTTCAGTGGCACAAAGCAGATCATGGAGCATGACTAGACCTTTTGGAGTGATAAAGGAATTGTCCATAGGCAGTGTGGTAGCACTAAACACCAAAGCATACACATTTCTCAATACTTACACGTCTGAGGATTTGCGGGAGTGGGGGTGGGGGGCTGTTTTTGATTTTGTTTTATTTTGTTTTGTTTTGTTGGTACCAAGCATTGAACTCAGGGGTGCTTAACCACTGAGCCACATCCTTTTATTTTTTATTTTGAGACAGGGCCTCACTCAGTTTCTGAGGCTGACTTTGAACTCATGATCCTCCTGCTTCAGCCTCCTAAATCGCTGGGATCACAAGTGTGCGCCACCATGCCTGACAATACCTGTAGATCTGTACACAAAAAAAAAGTAGGTCCATTTTATTACATATTATGCCCCAATGAAATTGTTGTTGTTGTTGTTGTTGTTGTTGTTAATTGTAAGCCTGATGACTTAAAGCAGGACACTTCTGAAATAAGGAAGTCAAAAAGATTATCAGTTTGGAAAGATTACAGAGAGCTGAAAGTCACCCGCTGCTCTATCCTCTCCTGCTTCCATCTTCTTCCAGATTTCTATGCTCAAGTTGCCCAGAATAATGTTAGTGCTGTGTACCAGCCCTTAAAATCGAGAGGAAAATTCTGAGATCTTCCCCAATAGCAAAAAACAAAGTCAAGCAAAAAGAACACAGCTGGAGGCGTCACACTACCTGATCTCAAAATCCACGACAAAGGGACAGTAGTCGAAAGAACGTGGTACTGTCACAAAAACAGACCCACAGAGCAAGGGAATAGAATAGAGAGCTCAAAACTAAATTCACGGGCTGCTGGGGAGATAGCTCAGTTGGTAGGGTGCTTGCCTTGCAAGCACAAAGCCCTGGGTTCGATCCCCAGCACCACAAATAAATAAATAAATAAATTCACACATTCATGGTCAACTGAAGAACAAAGATACCCCCGGGTCTCTTCAGTGGTGTTGGGAACACCTGGACATCCACATGCAGAAGGATGAGTTAGACCCCCATCACGCCATACACAAAAGTCAACTCAAAATGTATTAACCGGGCCGGGGAATATAGCTCAGTGGCAGAGTGCTGTCCTAGCGCATGCGAGGCCCTGGGTTCAAGCCCCAGCCCCGCCCCCCCCCCCCAAAAAAAAGATTAATATTTGGAATGTAAGAACCAAAACTATAAATATACTAGAAGAGGGCGGGAGTGTGGCTCCGTGGTAGGACGCTTGCCTAGCACATGTGAGGCCCTAACATGTGAGGCCCTAGGTTCGATCCTCAGCACCACCCAAAAATAAATTAATTAATTAAAAAAAGGTGTCCATTTACAACTAAAAAACAAAAATTTTAATACTAGAATAAAACATAGGAGAAAAACTTCCCGACCTTGGTCTTAGCCAAGTTTTTGGAATCTGGCCCCCAAAACACAGGCAAAGAATGCAAAAATAGACAAATAAGAATGCATCAAACAAAATCTTCCACCCAGTCAAGAGGTTGATATCTGAAATATAAAAGGAACTCAAACAAAATAGCAAGAAAACGCAAATAATCCAATTTATTTAAATGAGCAGAGGACCTGAATAGACATTTTTCAAAAGGAGATATACAAATGGCCGAGAGCTATGGATCAGAGGAACAGAATCCAGAGGCCTAAAATTGTTGTGACTACTGCTTCCAATGTAGCTGCCCCTCAAAGTCAAGTGAATATTTTCTCATCTCCCTTTACCTTTCTCCAGAAATAAAACAGGTGACAGGGTTTTCAGAATCTTAAAAAAATGGTCAAGAGGTATATGAAAAGGGCTCAACACCATTCATCCTCAGGGAAATGCAAATTAAAACAACTCTGAGCCAGTACAGTGGTGCACACACAAAACCCCAGTTACACGGAGGCTGAGGCAGGAGGATAGGAAGTTCCAGGACAGCCTCAGCAATTTGGCAAGACCCTGTCTCAAAAAAATAAAGGGCAGGGGAAGTAGCTCAGTGCTAAAGTGTCCCTGGTTTAAATACCCAGTATCAGAAACACACACACACACACACACACACACACACACACACACACTCGCTGTGAAACTATCACCTCATAATTATTAGGTTGGTTTATAAAAAAGAAAGAAGTGTTAGGGTATAGCATGGTAGTGGAGGGTTTTCCTAGCCTATTGAGGCCTGGGTTAGATCCCCAGCACCAGAGAGAGAAAGGCGGGAGATAAGATAACAAGTGTTCACAAGGATGTGGAAGACAAGAAACCTTTGCACACTCTTGATGGGAATGGAAATTAGTACGATCACTGTGGAAAACAGCGTGGAGACTCCTCAAAAAATTAAAAATAGAATTTTATGATCCAGCAGTTTCACTCCTCGGCATATATTCAAACTAAATGAAATCAGTATGTCAAAAAGATATCCATACTCTGCCGGGGATAGCAGCACATGCCTGTAATCCCAGTGACTAGGTAGGCTGAGGGAGGAGGATCATGAGTTCAAAGCCAGCCTCAGCAACTTAGTGAGGCCCTAAGCAACTCCTTAGGGAGGACATGCAATCCTGCCTCAACCTCTAGAGTAACTGAGATTACAGGTGTGCACAACCATACCCACCTGGATTTTTTTTAAGATAAACTTTTTTTCATTTGTTCTTTTTAGATATATGTGACAGTAGAATGTATTTTGACATATTATATAGACACAGAGTATAAATTCCCATTCTTGTGCTTGTACATGATGTGGACACTGGTCATATATCCATCTATGAGCATGGGAAAGCTATGTTGGATTCATTCTACTGTCTTTTGTATTCCCATCCTCCTTCCTTCCCTTTATTCCCCTTTGTCTAATCCAATGAACTTCTATTCTTCCCTCCCCACCCCTTATTGTGAGTCAGCATGCACATATCAGAGAGAACATTTGACCTTTTGTTTGGGGGAATTGGCTTATTTCACATAGCCTGATAGTCTCCAATTTCATCCATTTACTGGTAAATGCCACAATTTATTTCTTCTTTATGGCTGACTAATATTTCATTGTGTATATGTACCACATTTTCTTTTTTTATTGTTTGTTCTATTTAGTTTACATGACAATGCATTTTGATTCATTGTATATAAATGGAGTACATCTTTTCATTTCTCTGGTTGTACACAAGTAGAGTCACACCATTCATGTAATCATACATGTACATAGGGTAATGATGATTGTCTCATTCTACCATCCTTCCTTCCCTCCCTCCCCTCCCCTCCCCTCATTTCCCTCTCCACAATTCAATGTTCCTCCATTCTTCCTTTACCCCCCCCATTATGTATCATCATCCACTTATCAGAGAAATAATTTGGCCTTTGGTTTTGGGGGATGGGCTTATTTCACTGAGCATGATATTCTCCAACTCCATCATTTACCTGCAAATGCCATAATATTATCCTTCTTTATGGCTGAGTAATATTCCATTGTGTATATATACCACAGTTTCTTTATCCATTCATCTATTGAAGGTCATCTAGGTTGGTTCCATAATCTAAACATTGTGAATTGAGCTTCTATAAACATTGGTGTGATTGTGTCACTGTAGTACACTGATTTTAAGTACTTTGGGTAAATACCAATGAGTGGGAAAACTGGGTCAAAAGGTGGGTCCATTCCAAGTTTTTTGAGGATTCTCCACACTGCATTCCAGAGTGGTTGCAACAATTTGCAGTCCCATCAGCAGTGTTAAAATGTACCTTTCTCCCCACATCCTTGCCAATATTTATTGTTTCTTGAATTCTTTATTTTGTCATTCTGAATGGCATGAGATGGAAAATCAGTGTAGTTTTAATTTGCATTTCTCTAATTACTAGAGATGATGAGTACTTTTTCATATATTTGTTGACCAATCATTTTTCTTTTTCTGTGAAGTGCCTGTTGGGTTATTTGATTTTTTGGTGTTAAGTTTTTTGAGTTCTTTGTATATACTGAAGATGAATACTTTATCTGAGGTGAGCATGGCAAAGATATTCTCCCATTCTGTAGGCTCTCTCTTCCCATTCTTGATTGTTTCTTTTGCTGTGAAGCTTTTTGTTTTGATACCATCCCATTTATTGATTCTTCATTTTATTTCTTGTGCTTTAGGAGCCTTTTTGAGGAATTCGGTTCCTAAGCTGACATGATGGAGAGCTGGGTCTACATTTTCTTTTAAGAGGTGCAAGGTCTCTGGTCTATTTCCTAGATTCTTGAGTTTTGTGCAGGGTGAAAGATATGGGTCCAATTTCATTCTGCTACATATGAATTTCCAGTTTTCCCAGCACTATTTGTTGAAGAGGCTATCTTTTCTCCAATGTATGTTCATGGCACTTCTTCAAGTATGAGTTAATCATATTTATGTGGGTTTGTCTCTGTGTCTTTCATTCTGTTTCACTGATCTTCAAGTATGTTTTTGTGCCAATACCATGCCATTTTTTTTTTCACTATAGTTCTATAGTATAATTTAAGGTCTGGTATTTTGATGTCTCCTGCTTCACTGTTCTCACTAAGGACATCCTAGGCCTCTTATATTTCCAAATGAATTTCATGACTGCTTTTCTATTTCTATGAAAAACATCACTAGAATTTTAATAGGAATTGCATTAAATCTGTATAGTGCTTTTGATAGTATGGCAATTTTGACAATATTAATTCTGCCTATTCAAGAACATGGGAGATTGTTTCAGTTCTAAAGTCTTTTTCAATTTCTTTCTTTAGTGTTCTGCAGTTTGTATTGTAAAGGTCTTTCACCACTTATGTTAGACTGATTCCCAAATATTTTATTTTTTTGAGGTTATTGTGAATGGAAGAGTATTCCTAATTTCTCTCTTAGTTGATCATCACTGATATCATGTGATGTATAGGAATGCATTTGATTTTCAGGTGTTAATTTTTATATCCTGCTACTTTGCTGAATTCATTTATGAGTTCTAGAAGTTTTCTAGTGGAGTTTTTTGGGTATAAAATCATGCTGTTGGGAAATAGGGATAGTTTTGAGTTCTTCTTTTCCTGTTCATATCCCTTTAATTTCTTTCTTCTAATTGCTCTGGCTAGTGTTTCAAGGACAATAGAAGTGGTGATAGAGGGCATCTCTGTCTTGTTCCAGGTTTTAGAGGGAATGCTTTCAATTTTTCCCATTTGGAATGATGTTGGTCTTGGACTTAGCATAGATAGCTTTTACAATGTTGAGGTATGTTCCTACTCTGCCTAGTTTTTCTAGTGTTTTGAACACGAATGGATGTTGCATTTTGTCAAATGCTTTTTTCTGCATCTATTGAGATAATCATGTGATTCTTGTCTTTAAATCTATTGATGTGATGAATTACATTTGTTGATTTCTGTATGTTGAACCAAACTTGCATCCCTGGGATAAAGCCCAATTGATTATGGTGCACTATCTTTTTAATGTGTTTTTGCATGTGATTTGCCAGTATTTTATTAAGAATTTTTGCATCTGTGTTCATCAGGGATATTGGTCTGAAGTTTTCTTTCCTTGATGTGTCTTTGTCTGGTTAGTATCATAGTGATGCTAGCTTCATAGAATGAGTTTAAAAGTTTTCCCTCCTTTTCTATTTCATGGAATAATTTGAGGAGGATTGGTGTTAGTTCTTCTTTGAAGGTCTTGTAAGAACTTGGCTAAGAATTTGTCTGGTTCTGGGCTTTTCTTTGTTGGTAGGCTTTTTTTTTTTTAACTTTTCAAATTTTAAAAGTTTTAGGGGGGGAGGGGAAAAATAAAATAAACATCATTACCCTATGTAAACATAAAAAAAATAAAAATAAAAATAAATAAAAAAAATAAAAGTTTTAATGTGCAGAGTAAGCTTGAGATTTAGTTTTTTAATTTTTTATTTGTTCTGATTAGTTATACATGACAATAGAATGCATTTGTTGGTAGGCTTTTGATGACATCTTCAATTATATTACTTGAAATTGATGTTTAAATTTTCTCTGTCCTCCTGATTCAATTTGGGTAGGACATGTGTCTCCAGAAATTTGTTGATGTCTTCAAGATTTCCTATTTTATTACAGTATAAATTTTCAAAATAGTTTCTGATTATAGTCAATATATTTCAGTATATTTCAGTAGTATATATTGTGATATTACCTTTTTCATGACAACTTTTAGTATTTTGAGTTTTTCTCTCTATTAGTATGGCTAAAGGTTTATCAATTTTATTTTTTTTCAAAGAACCAACTTTTTGTTTCATTAATTTTTCTAAATTTTTTGCTTGTTTGTTTTAGTTACATTGATTTCAATTATTTCCTATCTTCTGGTTTTGGTGTTGATTTATTCTTCTTTTTCTAGAACTTTGAGATGTAATATTAAGTTATTTATTTGGTCACTTTCTTTCTTCTAATGAATGAGCTCAATGCAATGAATTTTCCTCTTAGCATTGCCTTCATAGTGTCCCAGATATTTTGCTTTGTTGTATCTCTATTCTCATTTACCTGTAAGTAATTTTTTTTACTCCATGTCTGATTTCTTCTGCTATCCATCAGTTGGTCATTCAATCACATATTATTTAGTCTAGGTGTTAGAGTAGCTTCTATTTTTTTTATTTTATTGTTGATTTCTGATTTCATTCGATTATGATCTGATAGAATGCAAGGTATCATCTTTATTTTTTTGTATTTGCTAAATGTTACTTTGTGGCCTAAGATGTGGTCTATTTTAGAAAAGGATCCATGTGCTGCTGAGAAGAAAGTGTATTCAGTCATTGATGGATGAAATATTCTATATATGTCTGTTAAGTCTAAATTATTAATTATATTTTTTAGTTCTATAGTTTCTTTAGTTTTTGTTTGGAGGATCTATCCAGTGGTGAGAGAGGTGTGTAAAGTCACCCAGTATTATTGTGTTGTGTTGTGTTGAATCTTGAATATGAGATGGGTTTGTTTGACATACACAGATGCTCCATGTTTTGGGGCATATATATTTATGATTGTTATGTCTTGTTGATGTATGAGTCCTTTAAGCAGTATAAAATGTCCTTCTTTTTCACTTTTGATTAACTCTGGCTCGAACTCCACTTTATCTGATATCAGGATAGAAACCCCTGCTTGGACCTCTTTATGAGATCCTTGTGTTTTCATCACTGTGACTAAAGGACCCAATCAGAACAATTGGAGAGAAGGGAAAGTTTATTATGGGGCTCACATTTTCAGAGGTCTCAGTTCCTCAGTCTATAGACAGCCAGTTCCATTCCCCAGGGGTCCTATGAAGCAAAACTTCATGACAGAATATTGTAGCAGAGGGAATCAGCTCATGTGATGAATGAGGCAGCAGAGAGACTTCACTCACCAGATACAAAATATATAAAACAAAGGCATATCCCCAGGGACCCACCTCCTCCAGCCACACACTACCCACCTTCAGTTACCACTCTGTTAATCCTGTCATAGGATTAATTCACTGAGTGGGTTAAGACTTTTATAATACAATCATTTCTCCTCTAAACCTTCTTTCATTGTCTCATACATGACCTTTTGGGGAGCACCTCACATCCAAACCATAATACTATGTGAATGATATATTTTTTCCCCATCCTTTTACCTTCAACCTGTGGATGTCTTTGCCTATGAGAAGAACCTCTTGGAGACAGCATATTTTTGGGTCTTGTTTTTTAATCCAATCTACCAGTCTCTTTTGATTGATGAGTTTGGGCCATTTACATTCCCTGTCATTTTGATTTATTCATGGTTTCTAATTTGAGTTAGATTCTCCTTTGATTGAGTTTTTTTCTAGGGTAGTTCCTCCCTTTGCTGGTTTTCACTTTTATTTTTCATCTCTTCTTCATAAAATATCTTATTGAACATGTTTTGTAGTACAGGCTTTCTAGTTGTGAATTCTTTTAACTTCTGTGTATCATGGAAGGTTTTAATTTTGTCATCAATTCTGAAGGTTTTTTGTTGAGTATAGTATTCACAGCTGACATCCATTTTGTTTCAGAGCTTGGTATATATTATTCCAACTGAGATTCAAATTGGTTTCCCTCTAAATGTCACCTGTCATTTTTCTCTGGCAGCCTTTAAAATTCTTTTTCTGTGTGGTAGGCATTTTCATAATAATGTGCCTTGGTGTGAATCTGTTGTAATTTTGTATATGTGGGGTCCTATATGCCACCTGCATTGATTTTCCATTTCATTCTTTAGGTTTGGGAAATTTTCTGACATTATTTCATTGAAAAGATTGTGCATTCCTTCATTTTATATTTCCAAGCCTTCGCCTATCCCAATAAATCTTAAATTTGGCATTTTCAGGTTATCCCATATTTCTTGGACATTCTGTTCATGATCTCTTAACATCTTTTCTCCTCAGTCAACTTTTATTTCCAAGATTATATATTTTGTCTTCATTGCCTGAAACTGTTTTCCAAGTGATCTAATCTATTGATGATATTTTCATAGAATTTTTAATGTGATTTATTGATTCCTTCATTTTGAGGATTTCTGCTTAATTTTTTTTCAGAATCTCTTTATTGAAGTGATCTTTCACTTTCTGTATTTTCTCTCTGATTTCACTCCTTACATCATCCTTTACCTCACAGATCATTATGTACATTCTAAATTCCTTCTCTGACAATCCTTCCTCTGTTACTGAAGTATCTTAGTTAGTTTGTTTGGGATGATTTGCTCCCTTGCTTTTTCATATTGCTTGTGTGTCTTCCCATCTAACAGTATGATCTGAGGCAGTAGAGTTTCTACCTTGTGGACTTACAGTGTCCCTGAAAGAGTCCAGTACCTCACCTGTCAGGGACCAAGAGGAAGTTCTCATTCCGAGAACGTTCGATGAGTGGCAGCCCAGGGAACATTTTGCGGTTGCCTTGCCCTGTGCAGACACCCTGCAGCTGACGGCTGACGGATTCGCAGGGCGCGCCCCTCCCCCCTCCCGGCTGATAGTTCTAACAATATGGCGCCATCCCTGCTTCTTTTCCGGGATTTCACCTTCCCGCCGGCGCAAACTCATCTTCCCACCAGCGTGAACTTACACCCTATCAGGAGCCCAATAGAAGAACACAGCCAACCAGCCTGTGCCTCGTCATACCCCTCATTCCCTCAGCATATAAATACCCGTATGAACAATAAAAATTTGCAGCTTGATCAGAACTCCTGTCTTGCTGTCACTCCTTGTGTCTCTTGTCCCTTCATTCCTTCTCTCTTAGGTTCGCCGTCCCGGTTGATGTCCCGTGGGTTGGGACACTCACCATTTAGCAAGAGACAAATAATAACAACCAGTACAAAAAATATACAGCATTAAACCAAATAGTTCCTGCTATGATGTCTACAATGTTAATTGTCACAATAAACAGAAATGATATGATCATTTGTTGCCTACAATAAAAACAGTAAGTTTGCAATAGGGTTTACAATTTCAAATGGTGGACAGGAAGAGAACAAAAGTGATGTAGGATGTGATAATTATGAGAGAGGAGAGAAGATAGAATTTAAAAAGCAAGAGTAAAAGAACAATGGAGATTGGCTGTAGAGACATGTTTAAGTAGCCCTAAGATGGTGGCTGGCATTGGGCCAAGAGGTGGCGCATAATTAGTGTTAACACAGCGTGATCTACTTTTGCCTGATTAGTTAATGTCTCCTCTGCGCTAGTGGTCAACAGATGTTCCTCATTCTTTCTTGATCGGTACCGTGGCGCATGCTCCAACCGTGCTACTTAATCCTAAGCTGATTGGCTGCCTTAAGGTATATAAGATATTCTCTTCGCCTGGGAGGTGATGGCAGAACGCGGGACTAAGCACGAACCTCTAGGTCACAGGTCACAGATCGCAGTTCGCAGGACAGAAGACTAAGAACACACCTCTAGATCACAGATCGCAGAACGTGGGGGTCGCAGGTCTCAGGTTGCAGGACGCAGGCTGCATGCCGCACGCCACACCCCGCACCTCCAAGAAGCGACCCACCTTTAAGAAGCAGTAGACCTTTGATAAACGTAGCCTCTCTGAAAGAGTAGCACCTCTAAAATTAGGCCAAGCCTCTCTTCCTCTAAGCAAAGTCTCTCTTCCTCTAAGCAAAGCCTCTCTTCCTCTATAAACTAGCGAACAAGCAAGTAAGCAAGAAAGCAGCTCAGAAATAGAAGTAGTTCATTCCCAGTCCACCTCCGATAAATTCCCGTGGGATTGTTGCTGCAGGCGGCAACAATTGGCTGTTAGCAGAAGAAAAGAGAGAAAGAGAATCAAGGGAAACAATAAGTGAGAGATTATATGTATATTATATATATATAAAATATAGTAAAAATTTTTTAAATTAAAAATAAAATAATTACATTAAAACAAAACTGAAATATAGCAATCAAACATCCTTATCCTCAAATTCTAATCCATGAAAAATAACTGGCTTCAAAAATGATAGAAATAAAAAAAATGAAAATAACTTATTCATGGACCATTAAGGTCACAATTAAACAGAGAAAAGTGGGGGGAGATCTCAATGAAAAGTTAAAAAATTATTTCCACTGGAGTTCAACAGATTCTCAGCTCCCCTTCTCAGCAGTGTTATGAGGGGGGGTCTGGAGTGTGATGTTTGTTCCACCCTCAAGGTGGGGTTGCTGAAGTGAGAGAGGTGATCTCGTCGGTGGAACTCCTGGAAGTGGGGTTTAGGATTAGGTAGGCTCCAGCTTCTTCACCGATGCCAACTGGTCTGGAGATTTTAAATCAGTGCACCTCTAGGGCCCAGAAATTGCTGATTCACACTAGAAGACTGCACCCCAGGGAACTCCCCTGAGTTCCACTCATGTGGTGGAGGAGCCGATTTCTTAGTCCACTCCGTCACCTGCAGACTCCACATTTCCTGGTCTCAGGTTCAGTCTCCAACTCAATCTCTCCACCCCCATCCTTTTGAATTCCCAGCCAGGTTCCCATCTCTCCTAGTTGGTCCTGCAAACTGCCAGATTGGAGGGGGTGCGGGGAGAGCTGGGTGGGTTCCCACAACCAGTTGTCTCCTGTGTAAACCCTCTCCATGTGTGATTTTCTCCTGGTCACAGTGTGGATCAGCCACGCCTGTATTCCGAGCCAAACTTGGATTTACCAGGAATCTGCTATTCCACTTGCCATGACTAAAAAATGGTCCCTGCCTCTGTCCCCCACACACAGCCAAGAGAGGCGTGGTTTCCTTCCCACACAAGAATATTGTGCAAAACGTCTTTCAATTTAGTTGGGCAGTGTCTTGGATCTCTAAACTCTCCATACCTAGACATGCCTCAGGCCTCCTAAAAATAAAGGTTCCTTTAATTCCCTTATCCCTCCACTATGCTCACAGAGGGACCGCCTGGCTGGTGCCTCCAGCCATAGCAGCAGCTTGGCATTGGGGATTTCTTCCTTATTTTATTGTATACAACCTCTTGAGTTCCCAATCTGCTCTGAGTGTCCAGTGTTAAATCCCACTTTTTTTTCACCCACCTTGCTGAGAAGCTGCCGATCTGCCCTTTTGCTTTCATGCCATATAGTAGCTCCACCATCTTGAAACTCCTCCTCTCCACCTGGGTTCTTATATGACTTGAATTGAAATCAGATCTAGCCCTTTGAATGGGAACTGAGTACTCCAAAATGCCACAGACCCCACTATTTCTAATTGTCTCAACCTCAGATGACTTCATCCAGTTAGGTCATCTGCCTGAACTCTGAAAGCATTTGAGTTTGTGACCTTTGCATCTCTTGACCCTCATATACACCTACACATACCCGCCCTTCTTTCCAGTCACTCCATGAATCTCATATTTTCCCAAATGTTCTCTTTCACCCTCTTTGCCTTCGTATTCTATTTCCTCCCTCTAAAATGCCCATCATTATTTCCACTAATTGACATGAGCCCATCCATTGGTCAAGACTCAGCAAAACTGCTACCTTTTGGGTGAGACCAAAGTGAGTGGAAGGGAAGCAGACACCTAGGTCAGCATCCATCCCTGCTTCCTGCATCTCCCAGCCTTCCCTGCAGAGATGGTCCCATATCTAAGTCCCGGCAAATGAGATCAAAGTGTAAGTGTGTGATAGATCTCCAGCAAGGATGCCCACAGGAAAGTGTCTCTCCTGGGAATTGGTCCACACCCCTCACCTAGCCTCAAGGACACACAATCCGCCTCTTCATTGTTCCTCACCTCTTTCAAGCCAGTCTTCAAATGTCACCCCTCAGTGAGATCTTTTCTAACCACCCTATTTTAAATATTAAGCCCTCACCAGGCACGGTGGCCTGAACCTAGAATCCCAGTTCCTGGAGAGGCTGAGGTAGGAGGATTGCAAGTTTGAGGACAGCCTGGGCAACTTAGCAAGAATGTGTCTCAGAATAAAAAATAAAAAATGCTGGTGATGCAATAGTGAAACAACAGAACCAGTCGAGGTGTCCATCAAAGGACAAATGGAAAAAGAAAAATGTATTTATACACAATGGAGTTTTATTCAGTCATAGAAAAAATGAAATTATGTCATTTGCAGGAAAATGGATGGAACTTGAGACATTATGTTAAGCCAAACTCAGAAGGTCAAAGCGATGTTTTCATTTGTGTGAAGAAGCTAGAGGGGGAAAAGGGGAAAGAGAGCGTGGGAGGGAATCTAAGAAAATCAAGGGAGATCAATAGAGGAGAGGGACAGGGGAGGGAAGAAGGGAGGGAAAGGGAATTGATTGGGGAATAATATCGGCCGAATTATAGTTATATTGTGTGCATGTACAAATATGTAGCAACAAATCCCACCTTTATGCACAACTATAATACACCAATAAAAACTATCAAAAAATAAATGCTGGTAATTAGCTCAGTGGCACAGTAGTACCCCTGGGCTTGATCCTTAGTACCACAAAAGTTATTGATTAATTAATTAATTAAATATGGTCTCTCTTCCAGACCTTCCTGCTCATTTCCCTGCCTTTTCCCCCAACAGCCTTTACTTTATAGTGTCCATCAGGATATAAGCTTCACAAGGGCAGGAAAGCATCACTGTTTTCCATTCTGCATCCCAAGCAGCCGGATCAGGCCTGTGAGAGACATGACTAAGAGGCCTGAATGAATAAAGAGACCTCACTTCTTCCCTGCATTGGACACTGAAGCTCCCCGCCCCACCCCCACCACGGAGGCTCCACCCCAGGGCCTTGCACCTGCTGGGCCAGCGCTCCACCACGGAGGCTCACCAGGAGCCCTTTACCTTAAGTTTCATTTTGAGACAGGATCTCCCTAGGCTGCCCAGGATGGCCTGGAATTTTCCATCCCCATGCGCAGCCTCCCAGGCATGCACCAAGGTACCTCACCAAAACAGACATTCTTAAAGGCTCGGTGTTACCCCACTTGTAATCTTAACCCTGGCTGGTCCATCCTGTCTCCACCATCTCCCTCTGGTTGTTACACGAGCATCCTGCCTTTCTGTTTCCATTCTTTGCCCTGCAATGCATCCTGCAGACAGAAGGCTTCGCTGTGTCACTGCCCTGCTTAGAACCTTTCTTTGGTTCCCCCTGGCCCTAGTGCTGAAGTGCAAGCTCCAAATGGCCCACCGGACCTCATGGGCTCTGGCCTCAGCTGCCCAGCCTCCCATGGGTGCCTCCGCCCAGCACTGCTCAGACCTGTGGCGCTCCTTACTGTTGGCCCAAGAGCTCCCTGCAGACCTTTATATTCTCTTCCCCTTCTGCAGAAAATGCTCTCCCCCGTCTATTTCACCAGGCCTGATCCTGACCGTCCTTGGGACTTTGGTACCTCCTCCTCCAGGCAGCCTTCCCTAACTGTTCCTCAAGTGGGGTGTCCCATCTCTGTGTTCACATTGCACCCCATGCCGATCTCTGCTAGCCTTTCCGACTTCACCGTAAGATAGCATGTGCCTTGAGGACTAGAGTTTTGTCTTATTCTATAAACCCAGGGAGGGTAGAGGATCTACACATAGTAGGTTCTCAGTGAACTAAGAGTGGGGGAAAGCAAAAGAGAAGGAGGGAAGGAAATCATTGGGTCTCAATGCTCAGCTCTCTTTTTGGGCACATGGGGCTGCACCTCTCCACCCTCTTGAACTCATGCACAGCCTTGTAACCTGCTTTGGGTCATAAAGTGTGAGCGAAAATGACAGGTATGCTTCAAGGCAGAAGCTGAAGGCCCGTCTGTGGTCTCCTGCCTAGTCACTGCTGCAGGGTCCTGGATGCACGTGCTGAGATGGAGCCTCTGTGAGCTGGGGCCCTGAGTGTCTAAGACAAACCGACCCACAGTGGACACACAGCACTGAGTGAGAAAGACACTCTGTTCTTCTGAACTGCTGAGAGTTTATGTTATCATTAATCCACCATAATCACCATCTACTCCGATCCATGCACTTGCTTTGAGGAGTGTTATGGTTTAGATATGAGGTGTCCCTGAAAGCTCATGTGTAAGACAATGCAAGAAGGTTCAGCTGGGTGAATTGATGCACCCCTATAATCCCAGAGGCTCAGGAGGCTGAGGCAGGAGGATCAGGAGTTCAAAGCCAGCCTCGACAAAAGCGAGGGACTAAACAACTCAGTGAGACCCTGTCTCTAAGTAAAATACAAAATAGAGCTGGGGATGTGGTTCAGTGGCTGAGTGCTCCCAAGTTTGATCCCTGGTACCAAAACAAAAAATAAAAAAAAAGAAGATTCAGAGATGAAAAGATTAGAGGAGGCAAGTTATAACCCAGATCAGTGGATTAATCTGCTGATAGGGATTAACTGGGTGGTAACTGAAGGCAAGTAGGGTGTGGCCAGAAGAGAGGTCACTGCGAGTGTAGTGTGCCTTTGGGATTTATATTTTACCCTTGGTGAGCAGCGCTCTCTCGTGCCCATGGGGGTTCTCTCTCTCTCTCTCTCTCTCTCTCTCCCTCTCTCAGCTGCTATGTCCTGAGCTGCTTTCCTCCACTCTACCCTTCCATCATGATGTTCTGCCTCTCCCAAACTCAGAGCAGTGAGGTCAGCCATCTACGGACTGAGACCTCAGAAACTGTGAGCACCAAATAAGCTTTTCTTCCTCTAAAATTGTTCTTGCCAGGTATGGTGGCACATGCCTGTTATCCCAGTGACTCAGGAGACGGAGGCAAGAGGATTGCAAGTTCCAGGCCAGCCTCAGTCACCTAGAGAAGACCTAAGCAGCTTAGCAAGACCTTGTCTCAAAATAAAGAAGGATTGGGATGTAGCTCAGTGAAAAAACCAGCCCTGGGTTAAATCTCCAGTACCAAAAAAATAAAATAAAATAAAATTGATTTTGTCAGGTCTTTTGGCCACAACAGTGAAATAACTGACTTAAAGCCTCAGGGAAAATCCCAGCTTTCAGCCTTTTGTTTCCTAAGAATATCAGGTACCACTTTACATCCCTCGCTGATGTACAATATTACATTCAATTTTATACTTTCCAAGGGCTTCCCTGAACCCATACAAAGATGCTACAAGGTAAACCAGTCAAATATCATTTAGCCCCTCACCTACGAACTCAGAAAGAATGACATAAATGACTGTTCGAGATTCCCTGGGAGGAGAGAGAGGTGCTAATACCAGAATCCAGCTGTCTGATCTTCTGCCAGGGTTCATTGTCTGACTCCAGTAAATAAAAGGGTAG
Organism: Sciurus carolinensis; assembly: GCF_902686445.1. NCBI lineage: Eukaryota > Metazoa > Chordata > Mammalia > Rodentia > Sciuridae > Sciurus > Sciurus carolinensis. The sequence goes on from NC_062228.1 coordinate 34,512,364, forward strand.
AAATCCTTTTTAAAAATCTAAATGGGGTCTGTAATCCCAGCCACTGGGGAGGCTGAGGCAGGAGGATCACAAGTTCGAGGTCAGCCTCGGCAATTTAATGACACCCTGTCTCAAAATTAAAAATTAAAAAGTCTGAGGATGTAAATCAGTGGTAAAGTGCCCCTGGTTTTAATTCCCAGTTCTGCCAAAAAAATTAAAAGAGTCTCAAATTTGGGACTGAACACAAAAAAGAGGTTCTTCTCTTGCAGCAGAGGAAATATATCAAATATATCGGAATCCTTTTGGAGCTGGGCTGCCCTGAGTTTGATCCCAGCTCTAGTCTTCCCTACTCAGCGACTGTAAGCAAAGAGCTTATCTCTCAATCTGCATTTCCCCAGCCCTGTAGGGGGATAACAGGAGTACCTAGGTAACACTCTTGTTTTGAGTCTTAAATAAATCCATGAGGACAGCGAGGCATGGCCCCTGGCATATAACATTTGATTATATGCCACCTGCTGTCACAGCCAGTATATTACTTTTCACCATGTTTCAGGACGGGTAATGCCATGCTCTTACCACGAGGTGGCACTGTTGTCTCTGGCCACCCTTTCTGAGTCACTAAAGCTTCATTTCTCAAAATGCCAAGTTGGGCAGTGATAGGAAAACTTAGAAAAAAAAATAAGAGTCTGGGTGTTCCAGCCAAAATAGTGTCCTCCCAGTCATATCAAAAGTCCTGAAGCTGGCAGGCACCCAGCTACTTTGGAGGCTGAAGCAGGAGGATCACAAGTTCAAGAACAACCTGGGCAACTTGGCCAGACTCTGTCCCAAAATAAAAATTTTTTAAAAAGGCTGGGGGTTTAGCTCAGCCGTAGAGTACCCCTGGGTTCAATCCCCAGTAACACACACAAAAAAAGAAATAAAAGTACTGATGCTGCCTCAGTGCTCCCCCAAGAGGCTAAATGAGCTGGTCAATGGGGTATCCGACCCCACCCGACCCCGACCCCATCCATAGTTGGGCCTGGGAGTCTTGTGGAGAGGGTGATAGAAGCCGCTGCTGCAGAGCAGGGCTTCTAGGACTTTCACACTCAAGTCACCAGGGCACCTCGTTAAAATGCAGATTCTGATTCAGTGCGACTGGGTGGGCCTGGGATTCTGCATTTCTAACAATTCCTCAGGCTCAGTGTTCCTGGGCCATGCGTCAGACTTTAGAGCACAAAGAACCTCACAGACCTGGCCCAGTGCCTGGCAAATGGAAGCAGCAGATGCTGCCTGTGCTTCCTTTGTGAACCAATTCACTTCAATCTCACAATGGCCCATGAAATCGATCGGGACTGCTGTTTCTGTTTTATGAATGAGAAACAAAAATTTTAACTTTCCCAAGGTTATTAGCAGAGCAGAACTCAAATACTCTTCTGCTACATGATTTTTGTTTGGGGGTTGTTTTGGATATTTTCCCCACTGTACTGGTGATTGAACCCCAGTTTTGTTGTTGTTGCTTTTGTTGATTTTGCGTTTGGGTTTTTTTTTTTTTTTTTTTTTTTTTTTTTTTGGGGGGGGGTTGTTTGTTTGTTTGTTTGTTTGTTTTGCAACAGGGTCTCATTAAATTGTCCAGGCTGGCCTGAAACTTGCAGTCCCCCTTCCTCAGCCACCCAAGTCACTGAGATTACAGGCGTGTGCCACCACACTGGCTCACTTCTGCCAAATGAAATGGCACTGCTTAATACTGAATTAAAGTAAATGTGATCGAATCTTTCCCTTCCCAAGTTTCCAGGACAGAGAGGAAAGACCACTGAGGCAACAGCAGCACAGAGTCATGAAGAGGACAGAGTCTAGAGCCAAAATGGGATAGAAATTTGGGATATAGAAAAAGAAAGACAGACAGAGTCTCAAAAAAGAAGTAGCCACAGGAATACCCACGAACCTTTGAAATACAAAACAAGGGACTGGGAATGTTGCTCCGTGCAAGAGCATTTGCCAAGCATGTGCAAGGTCCTGGGTTCAATCCCCAGTACTGGGGAGGCGGGGAGTGCAAATGAAGCATTCCTGAGCAGACCAGCCCTTTGACCTTTGCCCATGCCCTTGACCCATGCCCTTGCCTGCAAAAACTAACATGAGGGCAGTGTGCCAGCTGAAACCGTGTTACTTCACCCTGGCTTCACTCCTAGTTCAACCCCTAACTACTGTCCCTCTGTAAATATTGGCCCCCATACCAAGGGACTGTTATCACCCCCTCTGGAGATAACATGCCTTCTCCCTTAAATGTGTATCTACTTTCCTAAATAAATCTGTGTCTCTGTCTACATACTAAAATTCTTTTCTGTCACTTCTACCCCACTTGTCCTGAGTCAATGTCCCTCCTCTGGTGATAAAACCACCCAGATTCATAATCTGTCATTCAGGAGCTGTGTGATTTGGGTAAGTTGCTCAGCCTCTCTGTACCTTATAGTCATTATCTAAAAATGGAAAATGATAGTACTAGCTGGACATCTATAATCCCACCTATGGGGGTGGGCTGAGGTAGGAGGACCACATATTCCAGGCCCACCTGGGCAACTTATCAAGATCCTGTCTCAATATAAGATTTTTTTAAGAACAGCTGGGAATATAGCTCAGAGGTAGAATCCTCAGCTCCTGGGTTCAATCCCCAGTACCAAAAATAAATAAATAAAGGGCTGGGGGCAGTGGCACACACCTGTAATCCCACTAGCTCCGGAGGCTGAGGCAGGAGGATCTCGAGTTCAAAGCCCGCCTCAGCAATTTAGCAAGGCCTTAAGCAACTCAGCAAGACCTTGCCTCTAGATAAAATATACCAAAAGAGGACTGGGGAGGTGTCTCAGTGGTTAAGCACCCCTGGGTTCAATCCCCAGAACAATAAATAAATAAATACATAAATATCATAAAAAGTGTTAGGGATGTGGCTCCAGGGCAGAGTGCTCACCCATCCCTAGTACAGCAATAAATTAACTAATTAGAAGCACCTACGACTCGGGAGTTGTTATGGGGATAAAATGAGTCGTCACAGCCCTTAGAGGGCACCAGGCAGGTGATAACCAGCCAGCATTGCCTGCGTCCAGGGCCTACAAATGAGAACTGCAGGACGGATGATCTCCACCTTGGGCTCAGGAAGCTCAGCATCTACCGAGGGAGGTGGAGGGAGGTGCCGTGAGGAGCCTTCAGTGCACGTCCACTCTGCACCTCGGAGCTGCACAGGAAGAGGCAGCCCGGTGCACCCATGCACACTGACCTGAACTCATCTGTAGGCGAGAGAATTCAGTATCTCCAGTGACTTCCCTCGGCGCCCACTCACGAGCCCAGAGAGGGCATGAGATGGAGACTGCATCTGCTGGGCTCTCTGTTCCAAAAGGCTTGTATAGCATGAGCTGACCGCTATGTGGGTGGCTACCAGGTGTCAACACACCTGATCTGTAACACAAGCCTTTTCTTTTTTTATCAAACCCAGGGGTGCTTTGCCGCTGAGCTACATTCCCAGCCCTTTTCTGAGACAGGGTCTCTCTAACTTGCTTAGGGTCTTGCTAAATTGCTGAGGCTGGCCTTGAACTCGTGATCCTCCTGCCTCAGCCTCCAGAGTTGCTGCTGGGATTACAGGTGCATGCCCTGCACCCAGTTGTACCACGAGGCCTCCAAATACACAGCTGCTACTTCACACGGCACCTCGACAGCGGTCCATTCCAGCATTGGAAAAGAACAGCATCCCATTGGCTGAGAGAAGGTGGTCAGTCTCTGATGAGCCAAAGATGAGTCTATGTCACTTTTTTAAGATGTCCAAGCACTTTAAACGCTGGGGAAATTGAACCTGCTCTTTAGAGTTGTGGCTGACAAATGTGTCTTCGATCAACAGTGATGGGAGGCTGAGGAAGAGGATCACAAGTTCAAGACCAGTCTCCACGACTTAGTGAGACCCTGTCTCAAAATAATAATTAAAAAGGGTTGGGAATATAGCTCACTAGGATCCCCAGGTTCAATCCCTAATACAGCAAATAAAACAAAACACTGTAACATCAAGAGACTATCTAAACTCCCATCAGTGAAAGAGTAACAAGAGAAATTATGGTAGTTCTTATACAACGAGTTACTAGAGTAGCTAAAAATATATAATGCAGCTGGGTGTGGCGTGCATGCCTATAAACCCAGTTACTCAGGAGGCTGAGTCCGGGAGATAACAAATTAGAGGCCAGCCTCAGCAGCTTAGGGAGACCCTCCATAACTTAATGAGACCCTGTCTCAAAATAAAAAATAAAAAGGTCTGGGGATGTAGCTCAGTGGTAAAGTGCCCCTCGGTTCAATTCTTAGTATCAAAAACAAGAAAAGAAAACAAGATGCAGATTGTTGGATAGTTTGTTACTCTTTGTGCAAAGTGAAAGGGGTGATATATTTGCATTTACTTGTACATGCTTTAAAAACGTGAAAAGATCCATTACAAAAATCATTGCCCCTGAGGAGAGAGGTCCACTAGGCAGATTGAGGATGAGGACGAAGAGGAATCCCTTCCACTGAATGCCTTTTAAAAAAATTATAGTAAAATGTAACATATACACATAGTATAAAATTCACCATCTTGCTGGGTGTGGTGGCCCACACCTTAAATCTCAGCAGCTTGGGAGGCTGAGACAAGAGGATCAAAAGTTCAAGGTCAGCCTCAGCAACCAAGCAAGACCTGATAAGTGGATGATGATATATAACAAGGGACCGGTGATGAGGGGAAGAGAAGAATGAAGGAAATTTTGGATGGTGTAGAGTAAAATGGGGTGGGAGGGGGTAGGGGATGGAAAGATAGTAGAATGAGACAGACAGTATTACCCTATGTATATGTATGATTACATGAATGGAGTGAATCTACATTGTGTACAACCATAGAAATGAAAAGTTGTACCCCATTTGTGTACAATGAATCAAAATGCAGCCTGGAAAAATAAAAAATATTTTAATAAAAAAAATGACCACCTGTGAATTTATCAAATTGGTCAGAAGCGAATGGACACAAAGGTGTATCAAACTCATATCAGAAAAACCAGGCTCATGAGCTTATCAAACACACCAGACCACTGAAAGGAGCAGCCCCTTTACTCAAGGCCTATAAAAGCAAGAGCACCCTGGCGGCACCCTGACCAAGTCAACTGGTCACTCATCAAAAGCCTTGCCCAGGAAAAGAGCCACTGACAAACCTCCAAATGTCTGTCCTCAGGCTTCTGCAGAGCAGGGTTTCTCCTGCCCCTGATGACTATGTACTACCCATGCCAAGCTGACACTCTGAAACTGCCCTCCGTCTGGACCCTGGCCTAGAATAAGCTCCTGAGGTTTGACAGGTTTGCATCCTGAACAAGTTCTTCAGTTGGTTCTAGTTGGTAAACTCACCTGAACACCTGCAATGACTGCATTGGTATCTGCTCTCAATTCAGCCTCCTGAAACCCTGTGCCTGCCTTAACTCTTTCTTAGCCTTTCTGAAAAATATGTATAGATATTTTTCTATACATAGAAATTGTGTGAAATGTGATGTGTGGCCTGAGTGTTACAGATATCAGTAGTTCAGATCAGAATAAAGACCAGACATAGTGGCACACACCTAGAATCCCAGCTACTTGTGGGGCAGGAGGATCACAAATTCAAAGTCAGGCTCTAAGCAACTTAGCAAGACCCTGACTCAAAATAAAACATAAAAAAGGTCTGGGGATATATCCCAGTGGTTAAGCACTCCTGGGTCCAATCCTTGGTATAAAAAAAAAAAAAAAAAAATTTAGGGAGCCTGCCCATCACCTGCCACCCAACGTCCACCCGCTGACTGCCTTCCTGTTGCATGCAGACTGCCCACAGACTGCATGCAGAGTGCCCCACTGCCCATTGCTGCCTGGAAGTCCATTGTCTGGGTACCCATGGGTTTCGTTACACATGGCAACTGCCATCTTGGGATACCGACCAGGACCTGGGAGTCTAGGGCTGAGGGGGTCTACAGGTTTGCCACAGCCACCCCTGCCATCTCAGGGCACAGTTGCCTCAGTCTGGGGACACCTGCCAGAGCCTGCAGACATATTGTCGGGGTACCTTCAGGTCTGGTTGCATCTGAGGTCTTCCTGCTGGGTGTGCTAGTGGCTGCCATCTGACCGCCTCTTTGCAGGGTCCCTCCTTTGTCGAGCACGTCCCTGATGGTCTCTCTGCAAATTGGAATGGCACTGAGATCGTGGGACTGCAACAAGACAGGGTCTGGGGAATCTGAAGCCCAGGTCCATCAGATTGCAGCTGGGTTTGTGTGGGCCAGTCTATGTCTGGGAAGTCTGTGGAAAGCCAGAGACAAGGTGCAGTTCCCCAGGCAGAGCACAGGTTGGAGAAACTGGAGAAAACCACGCTCTCTCCAGCTCAGTGAGTCCTGACGTGTGCAGGGATGGAAGGGGCAGGCTACTATGGGTGGGAAGACTGGAAAAGGGTGTGAGGGCATCTTGCTATTGACTCACCCACCCAACCAGTCCAGCACCCACAGGACTGGAGCTAACATCACACTTCAGACAACCCCTCCTATCGGCAGAGAAGGGAAGCTGAGAAAATTTTTTGAAAGACAAAGGAAGCAATTACTCAATATTCCATAGAGACTTTCCTTTTGTTTTTCTTCTTTCTTCCCTATCTCTCTCACACCCCTACCATCTTTGAATCCAAATATTTTTCATGCATCAATTCATTGAGGAGTGAGATGTCTGAATAGTATATTACAGTTTGGTTGTGTATTCTTATTTTTTACTTTTTTAAAAAAATCTGTATATATATATATATTTTTTTCTCTCACTTCTCTGTCTCCCTGGATTCTTTTTCTCACTTCTCTCATACCAACATCTATTAGTTCCTCCTTCACTCTTACTGTAAATTTTTACCTCTATCGTCTCTCCTTCTCCTTCATAAACATCACAACTTACACTACTTCTGTTCCCTCATTGTCCATCATTTGAAATGGTAAACCCTTTTAGCAAACTTACTGTTTATATTGTAGACAATATTGAACACTTCATTTCTGTTTATTGTGATAAAACTGTAGACACCTTAATAGGAACATTTGGTTTAAAGTTGCATATTGCTTGCATTGGGTACTGTTAATATTGTCTCCCCCTTAAAGATGAGGAACTGGAAGTCTTCAGAGACACTATAAGGCCACAGGGTAGAATCTTTACTGCCTCAGTTCCTTTCTGTAGATGAGAAGACACACAAACAACATGAAAAACCAAAGGAACAAAGTGCCTCAAACAAACCAAGATGTTCCAACAGAATCCATAGACAACACAGTAGAAGAAATGTCAGAGAAGGAGCTTAGAAGGTACATAGACTGATCTTCAAAATAAAGGATGGTATTGGAGAACAAACACAGAAAGTGAAAGATCATTTCAATAAAGGGGCAGAGATTATAAAAGGAATCAAGCAGAGATCCTCAAAATGAAAGAAACAATAAACCAAATTAAAAATTCAATGGAAAATATCACCACAGACTAGACCAATTGGAAGACAGAACCTCAGTCAATGAAGACAAAATATATATACATTTTTTTTGTACTGGGGACTGAACTCAGGGGCACTTGACCTACCCCTGCCCCAGCCCTATTTTGTATTTTATTTCAAGACAAGGTCTCACTGAGTTGCTTAGTGCCTCACTTTTGCTGAGGCTGGCTTTGAACTCACAATCCTCCCGAGCCGCTGCCTCCCAAGCCGCTGGGACTACAGGCGTGCACCACCATGCCCGGCTAAAATATACACTCTTGAAAATTAAGTTGAACATACAGAGATGATAAGAAGCCATGAACAGAACTTCCAAGAATTATAGGATAACATGAGAAGACCAAATTTAAGATTTATAGGAATAGACAAAGGCATGGAGATACAAACCAAAGGAATGCACAATCTTTTCAAAGACAAAAGAGCAGAAAATTTCGCAAATCTAAAGAATGAAATGGAAAATCATCTACAAGAAGCTTATAGGACACTAAATGTACAAAATTACAGCAGACCCACACCAAGGCACATTATAATGAGAATGACTAACATACAGAATAAGAATAGAATTTTAAATTCTATATAGAAAGAAACCAATTTGGATCTCAGCTGATTTCTCAATCCAGATCCTCAATGCCAGGAGGTCCTGGAATAATATACTAAACTCTGAAAGAAAATAGATGCCAACCAAGAATTTTATATCAAGCAAAACTAAGCTTCAGATTTGAAGATGAAATAAAAACCTTCTATGATAAACCAAAGTTAAAAGAATTCACAACTAGAAAGGTTGTACTATAGAATATTCTCAGCAAAATATTCCATGAGAAGGAAATGAAAAAAAAAAAAAAAATGAAAACCAGCAAAGGGAAGAACTAGACTAAAGGAAAAGTCAATCAAAGGAGAAACTAAGACAAGTTAAAAACCAAAAATAAACCAAAATGACCAGGAATACAAATCATATCTCTATAATAACCCTACATAATATCTATATATCTATATATCTATATATCTATATAATAATGTTAATGGCCTAAACTCATCAATCAAAAGATATAGACTGGCCAGGCAAGGTGGCACAAGCTTGTAATCCCAGTGCCTTGGGAGGCAGAGGCAGGAGGATTATGAGTTTAAAGCCAGCTCCAGCAAAAGTGAGGGACTTAGCAACTCAGTGAGACCCTATCTCTAAATAAAATACAAAATAGGGCTGGGGATGTGGCTCAGTGGTCAAGTGCCCTTGAGTTCAATGGGTACCCACCCGTCACAAAAGAAAACATAGACTGGCAGATTAGATTTTTTTTAAAAAAAGACCTAATAATATGCTGTCTTCAAGAGACTCACTTCCTAGGAAAAGATATCCACAGATGGAAGGTGAAAGGTTGGGAAAAAAACATCACTCACATGGACTGCGTAAACAAGCAGGGGTTTCCTTCCTCACATTGGATAAAGTGGACTTCCAATCAAAGTTAGGGGGTTGGGGATATAACTCATAACTCATTTGGTAGAGTGCTTGCCTTGCGAGCACAAGGCCCTGGGTTCAAATCCCCACACCACCTAAAAAAAAAACAAAAAACAAAAGTTAGTCAGAGGGATAAAGAAGAACACTTCATACTGCTTAAGGGAATCATACACCCACAAGACAAGACATAACCATCAAAAATATGTATACCCCAAACAATGGAGCATTTACATACATTAAACAAACCCTTCTAAATTTCAAGAATCAAATAGTCCACAACACAATAATATTGGGTGAATTTAACACACCTCTGTCACCACTGAATAGATCTTCCAAACAAAAATTAAACAAAGACTACAGAACTAAATAATACAATCAATAATTTAGACTTAATGGACATATATAGAGTATTTCATCAACCATTGAGCGAATTCACTTTCTTCTCAGCAGCACATGGACCCTACTCTAAAATAGACCATAAGTTATGCAACAAAGCAACTCTTAGCAAATACAAAAAAAAAACCAGAAATACTACCCTACATTCTATCAGATTATAATGAAATGAAACTAGAAATCAATGAAGCTACAACAACTGGAGACTAAATAACATGCTATTGAATGATGAATGGCTAGCAGAAGAAATCAGGAAGGAAATTTAAAAATACTTGAAGGTAAATGAGAACACCAACACAACAAATCAAAATCTCTACGACACTAGGAAGGCAGTGCTAAGAGGAAAGTTCATTGCGTTGAGCTCATTCATTAAAAGAACAAAAAGTCAACAAATAAATGACCTACCATTACATCTCAAAGCCCTAGGAAAAGAACAAATCAACACCAAAAGCAGTAGAAGAAAAGAAATAATTAAAACCAGAGCTAAAATCAATGAAATTGAAACAAAAGAAAAAATTCAAAAAGTTGACAAAACAAAAAGTTGCTTCCTTAAAAAAATAAATAAGGCTGGGGAGATAGCTCAGCTGGTAGAGTGCCTGCCTCGCAAGCACAAGGCCCTGAGTTCGATCCCCAGTACCACAAAAAAAAAAAAAAAAAATCAAAATAAATAAATAAATAAATAAATAAATAAATAAAATTGAAAAACCCTTAGCTACACTAATGAAGAGAAAGACAGAGAAAACTCAAATTACTAAAATTTGTGATGAAAAAGGAAATATCACAATGGAATTACTGAAATACAGAAGATAATTAGAAATTATTTTGAAAATTTATACTCAAATAAAATAGAAGATCTCGGGCTGGGGGTATAGCACAGTTGGTAGAGTGCTTGTCTCGCAAGCACAAGGCCCTGGGTTCGATCCCCAGCACCGCAAAAAAAAAAAAAAAAAAAAAATAGAAGATCTCGAAGACATTGACAAATTTCTAGAGACATAAGAACTACCCAAACTGAATCAGGAGAACATACACAATTTAACAGATCAATTTCAAGCAATGTGATAGAAGATGCCTTCAAAAGTCTACCAACAAAGAAAAGTTCAGGAGCAAATGGATTCTCAGCCAAGTTCTACAAGACCTTCAAAGAAGAATTAACACCAATACTCTCAAATTATTCCGTGAATTGAAAAGGAGGGAACCCTTCCAAACTCATTCTAGGAGGCTAGCATCACCCCAATACCAAAACCAGACAAAGACGCATCAAAGAAAGAAAACTTCAGACCAATACCCTCATGAACAAAGACGCAAAAATTCTCAATAAAATTCTGGAAAATCACATACAAGAATATATTAAAAAGATAGTGCACCATGATCAAGTGGCGTTCATCCCAGGGATGCAAGGTTGATTCAACATACAGAAATCAATAAACATAATTCATCACATCAATAGACTTAAAAAAGACAAGAATTGGGGGACTGGGAATATAGCTCAGTTGGTAGAGTGCTTGCCTCACAAGCACAAGGCCCTGGGTTCTAATCCCCAGTACCGCAAAAAAAAAAAAAAAAAAAGACAAGAATCATATGATCATCTCAATAGATGCAGAAAAAGCATTTGACAAAATACAGCACCTCTTCATGTTCAAAACACTAGGAAAAACTAAGGATAGTAGGAACATACCTCAACATCATAAAAGCTATCTATGCTAAGCCCAAGGTCAACATCATTCTAAATGGAGAAAACCTGAAAGCATTCCCTCTAAAAACTGGAACAAGGCAGGGATGCCCTCTTTCACCACTTCTATCCAACATTGTCCTTAAAACACTAGCCAGAGCAATCAGACAGATTAAAGAAATTAAAGGAATATGAAAAGGAAAAGAAGAACTCAAACTATCACTATTTGTTGATGACATGATCCTATAATTAGAAGATCCAAAAATTTCCACCAGAAAACTTCAAGAACTAATTCAGCAAAGTAGCAGGATATAAAATCGACACCTATAAATCAAACGTGTTCCTATACATCAGCAATGAATCCCCTGAAAGAGAAATTAGGAAAACCACCCCATTCACAATAGCCTCAAAAAAAAAAAAAATTAGAGAATCAACCTAAAAAAAAAGAGGTGAAAGACCTCTACAATGAAAACGACAGAACACTGAAGAAAGAAATTGAAGAAACCTTTAGAAGATGGACAGATCTCTCACAAACTTAATATTGTCAAAATGGCCACACTACCAAAATTGTTATACAGATTTAATGCAAGTCCTATGAAAACACCAATGATATCCTTCCTAGAACTAGAAAAAGCAATCATGAAATTCATTTGAAAAAAAAAAAAAAGATCCAGAATAGCCAAAACAATCCTTAGCAAGAACAGTAAAGCAGGAGGCATCACAATATCAGACCCTTAAACTATTCTACAGAGAAATAGTGACCAAAATAGCATGGTATTGGCACCAAAATAAACATGTGGATCAATGGTACAGGATAGAAGACACAGAGACAAATCCAAATAAATACAGTTATATCATACTAGACAAAGGTGCTAAAACATACATTGGAGAAAAGATAGTCTCTTTAACAAATGGTGCTGGGAAAACTGGAAATCCGTATGTAGCAAAATGAAATTAAACCTCTATCTCTCAACCTGCACAAAAATTAATTCAAAATACATCAAAGACTTAGGCACTAGAACAGAGACCTTGTGCCTAATAGAAAAACTAAGACAAATCTTTGCAATGTCAGCTTAGGAACTGACTTCCTTAACAAGACTCCTAAAGTGCAAGAAGTAAAATCAAGAATCAACAAATGGGATGGATTTGAACTAAAAAGCTTCTTTTCAGCAAAGGGAACAATCAGTAATGTGAAGATAGAGTCTACAGAATGGGAGAAAATCTTTACCATACACACAATAGATAGAGTACTAATCCCCAGGATATGCAAGAACTGAAAAAACTTAACACCAAAAAAAAAAAAAAAAAAAAACCCAAATGGGCTGGGGAGATAGCTCAGTTGGTAGAGTGCTCGCCTTGCAAGCACAAGACTCTGGGTTTGATCCCCAGCACCGCAAAAAAAAAAAAAAAAAAAAAAAAAAAAAAAAATGAACCAATCAATAAATGGTCTAAAGAACTGAACAGACACTTCACAGAAGAAATACAATCGATCAACAAACATATGAAAAATGCTTATAACCTCTAGTGATTAGAGAAAATGCAAATCAAAACTACTCTAAGATTTTTCCTCACTCCAGGCAGAATGACAATTATCAATACAAGCAACAATAAGTGTTGGCGAGGATGTGGGGGAAAGGGTACACTCACGCATTGCCAGTGGGACTGAAACTTGGTGCAACCACCCTGGAAAGCAGTATGGGGATTCCTTAGAAAACTTGGAATGGAACCACCATTTGACTTAGCTATCCCACTCCTCAGTATATACCCAAAGGAATTAAAATCAGCATACTACAGTGACTGTAGTTCCACATCAATGTTTAAAGCAGCTCAATTCATAATAGCTAAGCTGTGGAACCAACCTAAGTGCCCTTCAACAGATGAACAGATAAAGAAAATGTGGTACATATACACAATGAAATACTACTAAGCCTTAAAGAAGAATGAAATTATGGCATTTGCAGGCAAATGGATGGAGTTGCAGAATATCATGCTAAGTGAAATAAGCCAAACCCAAAGGCCAAATTTTCCTCTGATAAGCAGATGCTAATCCATAACGGGTGATAGGGGGAGAATGAAGAAACCTTCAAGTGTGGGGATGGGAATGATGGTGGAATGAGATGGACATTGTTACCCTATATACATCTACGATTACACTACTAGTGTGACTCTGCACCATGTTCAGCCAGAGGAAGAAGTTATGCTCCATTTGTGTCCAATGTGTCAAAATGCATTCTACTGTCATGTATAACTAATTAGAACAAATTTTAAAATTTTAAGAAAGAAATTTAATAAAGAATTTAGGATCGCCCAGTTTATGACTATCAAGTGACCCCCAAGTATCCAGTGAGCATCACCAGTGAAAGTGGTATAACCCGTGAATTCATTATTGCTCAACAAATTCTGAAATTGTAGAAAGACATGAACACGTTTGGTCTATGCTATGACATAAGCTCATTCTCAACAATCTTCTCAAAATAAAAATTAAAATGGGCTAGGGGAGCCAGGCGCAATGGTGTACACCTCTAAACCCAGCGGTTCAGGAGGCTGAGACAGGAGGATTGTGAGTTCAAAGCCAGACTCAGCAAAAGCAAGGTGCTAAGCCACTCATTGAGACCTGTCTCCAAATAAAATAAAAAATAGGGCTGTGGATATGGCTCAATAGTTGAGTGGCCCTGAGTTCAGTCTCCAGGGGGGTACAGCTTAGTGGTACAGCACCCCTGGGTTAAAACCACAGTACCATACACACAAAAACGATTGTGTCTATATTGCTGTGCAACAGTACTGAATATATTTTAATATTTATGTAAATTATAAACTATATTGCCTTTTATTTGGAGGGTCAATTCTGGGAATTGAACCCAGGACCTTGCAGGAACTACATTCCCACCCCTTTTTTTTTTTTTTTGAGGCTCGGTTTTACTAAGTTGCCCAGGTCAGCCTCAAATCAGAGATTCTCCTGCCTCAGCCTCCCAAGTAGCTGGAATTTCAGGTGTTTGCCATGGTGCCCAACTCTATTGCTTTTTTTTTTTTTTTTTTTTTTTTTTGGTGCTGGGGATTGAACCCAGGGCTTTGTGCTTGCGAGGCGAGCACTCTACCAACTGAGCTATCTCCCCAGCTATCTCCCCAATACATGGGTATTGCTTCTTTTTTAGAATAACTTTAAAATCATTATGGCCAAATAACAATACATCATCCATTTCTATTTCACTTGAGCAAAGAGAGTCATTGTATTGGGAAGGAGTTAGAGAAAAAGAGCATATGCTTTTAAATCGGATTGAACCAAATTCAAATCCTGTCCCTGCCATTCACTATCTTTGGGAAAGTCAAGTAACTTCTTAAGCCTTAGTCTCTGCTTTCTTTAATTGCACATAAAAATGGTGCCCCCTCAAAGAGTTTCAGTAAGCTTGAGCTGAGATTTTTTTGTACAGTGTGGAGCACAGAAAATCTAGCCCACAGTGAGCCCTAAGTTCACAAAGACTATTATTTTTCCACTGCAGCTGAAAGAAGCCTGGAGGAGGAGGGTCTCCGTAGCCAGGGGGATACTTCTCAATCCTTAACAAACATTCTGGCAGAATCACCTGGGATATCTGCGATTCTGTGTACATCAGATACACAAGCCCAGGATCCACCTCAAACCCACTGAGCAAGAATCGACTAGGGTCCTGAGTCCTGAGCAAGCTAATTTCACACACACACACCCCTTTAATTTGGGTACAACAAAACAAGAGACCCGCTGAGGTACAAATGTCCTGTGCTCCTAGGTCTCGCTTCCTGGCCTCCAGCTGCAAAACTTATATCTGCTCTTTGCTAATAGTTCCACTAGGTAAGTGGGTTGGGTGCTGGAAAGGTACGAGGTAGGAGGGGGCAGGCCCGGGGAGGATAACATGAGGATGTTATTATAGACACAGGGGTGTTCTGGCGTCATTTCTGGACGCTGTTAGGAAAGAGAGTTTGGGGAGCAATTTCCCCACATGTGATCTGGGGGAGAAAAGGGAAGTCGCCATCTGCCCACTCGAAGCAGCGGAAAGAGTGCATGTCCCAATCAGATTTTATTGAGCTTCGGGTGCAGGCCTCCCCACGCCCAGCCTCAGCAGCTCTCTCCACATCCTGCAAAGCGGTAGGGACAGAAGCAGACGCAGGCGCCCCCGGTTGCCTGGAAATGCCTGTTGTAAGCTTTTAAGTCAAAGAAAAAAGTGTGGCTACTGCTTATCAACTTTTCCTCCGAAGTCCCTCCCATCCGCAACATCCTTGTTGTGTCCATCATATACTGCATTTTCTCTTGCATTGCAATTTGACTTTGCCACTGTCCCCTGAAGATCTGCGTGTCGGCGGGTTTACCGCGGATTCTCACCCTAGCTGGTGAAGAGCACTGGTTCGGCGCGGTCGCAGGCTGCACTGTCGCCATGAGAACAGCAGGTGGCGCCACAGGCGAAGGAGCCCGGGAGCAGCTGAGCCTGCAAGCAGTGGAGGTGTCTGATGCAGAGGGGCTCAATAAATATTTGATGAGTAAGGGAGTGCGTGTGTGAGACCTGGGATAGTCTCCCATTACACTCTGTGAGCATGTCTAAGCACCAAAGCTGGCAGGAGGGTGAAAGACTGAGACGGACTGTTGCAGGAATGGGGAACTCCGTCCACTGGCAGAGGAGGTTCACCCAGCTACCCAACAGAATCAGGCAGACTCTTGTGCCAGTTATTTGGCCAGCCTGGAGCCAGCCTTTGGATCTCTACACGTGACTTTTCCAAGAGTTGCCGCTATTAGCCTATCTCCTCATAAGAGACAGGCTACTTAGTCCCTGTTGGCACCAATGAAGATGAATATTTCCCACACTTGAGTCGTTAACATCCCCCTTCATGATTCGGGTCACATCAGTCGCGGTGGCTGCACGCCTATAATCCCAGAGACTCAGGAGGCTGAGGCAGGAGGATCACAAGTTCAAAGTCAGCCTCAGCAAACGCAAAGCCCTAGGCAATTTAGAGAGACCCTGTCTCAAAAAAAAAAAAAAAAAAAAAAAAAAAAATTAGCCACGCACAATGGCACATGCCTGTAACCCCAGCGGCTTGGGAAGCTGAGGCAGGAGGACCACGAGTTCAAAGTCAGTCACAGCAAAAGCAAGGTGCTAAGCCACTCATTGAGACCCTGTCTCTAAATAAAATAAAAAATTGGGCTAGGGATGTGGCTTAACGGTCCAGTTCCCCTGGATTTAATTCTTAGTACCAAAATAAATAAAGTTAAAAATAATTATAAGGGAAACCACTTATTGCTATAATAACTAGAAGCCCACTATTCATCACCAAAACAGAAGAGAACTGAAAAAAATAAATATAAAACAGTTATGATTTCTTCAGTCTCACTGTTTACCATTGAAAATCATCTCACATATCATCAATGGTGTGCTTTCCACACTTAGAAAAAACTGGGATTCCAGCACAACCTCTCCCAGGAATGCTGAATGAAATGAGGTCAGAGGTGATGGATAGGGAAAAGGGGGAGGGGAGGCAGAGAGAGGCAGGGACATTTTTTACCCTGTTGCAAAACAAAGGGAACCCTGACTGATATTCTGCACCATCTGGCTAATTCCCTGGCCTCCCAACAGGATGCACATATGTCCGGAAACTTCAAGTTATTTTTTACTAGGAAGTTGGAGAGGAAGGGTGGAGATGGGACTTCCTGTGAGCCCTCCCCACCCTGAAGCTCTTAGGCCAAGTGTGCTGGCATCTCAGGGAGGGGGGTCCTTACCGGTCACCCAGACCTCCCTCCCCCATATCCGATGACTGATTTCCTCTTCCATGTCCTTCTTGCCTCTGCCCCAGTTCACTGCTGGAGATGGTCTATGGGTGGGCAGGGTCCCTGACCGCAGAAAAGACACAAGGGTCCTAGGGAGGAAAAAAGAGGAGACGAGTGATCCTTGCCTAGACATGGCCTCCGTAAGCCTGTGGTTCTGGATTAGGTTGTAGAGAAAGAACCACGGGGCTGTAAGATCAAGAGGACAGGACAGGCAGGACCTCACAGTAAGGACCAGCCCTAGCCCCGTTTAATTCCCAGACTCAGGGCTGCTAAAGGGAGAAGATGCCTCCTGGCCAGGCTGGTCTTCTTGTGCACACAGGAGTTTTATAAAAGGAAGTGCAGATTGTTTCTTACATTCTTTCAAAGGACAACCAAGAAACCGTGACCCAGTAAAAGAAAGATCTGCTTCACTCTCTGTGTCCTGCAATCCTGGAGGATAGAAGAGTCATTTCTACCCTCTTGTCCTAGAGATCTTCAGGTCAGAAAGGCAAAATTATTAGTCCAGAACCATCCCTGAACTAGCCTGGGTGTGGGAGGGTTGTAGAGGAGCCCAGGAAGCCTCCGTCCCTCTGGTTCTGCAGGGAGGTCTTTGGGATTGCAGACCTGCTGGGCCGGTGCTGGTTCTGTCCCTGTCTAGTGCTAGGGACTCCGGACAAGTTACTCAACCTCCCCAGGCCTTAATCTCTCACCTGTAGCATGGGTATAATGCTGCCTTCATAGAGTCGTTTGTAGGGGCGAAATGAGGTCGTTCATGTAGAGTTTCTGAAAGAGGACGGAGTTACTGACCCAACTGACTCCATTTCCAACCGTTTTTCCATCTGAGCCACTTTCTTCAGCAGCTCCCTTGTATTCCAGGACCTGCTGGCCTATTTGAAAAGCTAAAACCACCTGCAACCAACTGCTGGAACAGGTGCCATGATGAGGTGAGCCCCTACGCAGGAACAATTACCCCTGACAAAATCAAGGCTGCCTCCCGCAAACAGGAGCAGTCATCTCAGCGTGGGGACCCAGTCACCCCTCAAGCAATGATGATGACCTTCCCAGAGCTTCACAGAACCAGTCCTGAGATAATGATCAGCCAGACCAGAGTCTGACCAAGATGACTAACTCTATCAGCTCTACAAATCCTCCAGTCATACAAATCCCCAATCCTTGCTTTTGTTCTGCTTTTCTATGAAACCTCAAAGTTTCCGTCAGTTTCTTGAAGACATATCTTTGGTCATTGTACCCCTAGATCTCTTCTTCCCAGTGTTGATGTAAGCTCCTTTCCTGCTCTTCTCTTTGATTGGCATGTTGGGGTGGGTGGCAGAGCCTGGTCTGTTTGGACCACCTGAACCAAGGAGTCCAGTTACAGTCGGCCATGGGCTGAACACCTACTGTTCTAAATGCTGGGTGTATAATCCTTGTGTGGCCTTAAGCAGGCAGGGAGTTTCCAGAAAAGCAATAAATACATGTATGCGTGGGTAGCATGTCTTCCATGCCACAGCAGTTCCAACCCATCCCCTTCCTCATGCATACTCTCTGCATCTTCTGACATCTTGTCACCAGTGGTGACTTTCAAGCTTGGTCACAGTGGCCCCAACCTCGCACCCCTGACTTATAGAAGGCCCTGCACACCTCAGGCACCCATACGAAGTTTGTTGTAGATTCCACTGACCCAGGTGGCTTAGAACAGCATTCCACGAAGCAAACGCCTTTTGTTTTGCTATTGTGTTCTGAAGGCATCCGTAACCAGCCAGGCGTTAAACCGAATTGCAGGACATGCCCCTGGGCACCTGGAGCCTCAGCCCCAGCTGGTGGCTTCACCCACTTACAGGAACCATAGAGCCCCTCCACTCCCAGCTCACTTTGCCCTGTTAAATACAAAGTACAGGAGGCCATTGTTTTGGACTAATCTGCATTAGGCCCCAACAGTCCTGGCTCAAAATAAATAAAAAATAAAAAATAGTCACTCGTGCTAAGGTTCCACATCACCAAAACTGAAACCAAGCTATCTGACCTTCTGAGAAATCAGGATTATGGGAATTTATGGCCAAATTTCCCAAACAGGTCAGTTTCATTTGGAATGATAATGAAGTTCTCTCTTCTTCAATCCTTACACCAAAAGTACCTGAAATAACCTGATATTAACAATTTTCCTACTGTTCTATCTCCCTGCCCCTGCTGTACAAGGGAAAGTGACTTTGAAATAACCAATCTGCCTTTTGTTCTTTTTTTTCCACTTTCTGCAGCCCTTCTCTGTCCATAAAACCAAATTATTTTGCTCAGTCCTACCGAAACTTATTAATCTGTTATTAATCTGTTGCCCAATTCTAGAATCAAACATAAAACCGGGTTGAGGGTGTAGCTCAGTGGTTCAACCCTTGTGTAACGTGCACGGGGCCCTGGGATCACTCCCCAGCACCACAGAAAATGAAAAATAAGAAAATAAAGCCAACTAGCTGGGCACAGTGGCACATGCCTGTAATCCCAGCAATTTGGGAGGCTGAAGCAGGAGGAATCCAAGACCAGCCTCAGCAACTTATTAAGGCCTTCGGAGATTTAGCAAGACTGTCTCCAAATAAAAAATAAAAAGGTACTGGGAATGTAGTTCAGAGGTAAAGCCCCCCCCAGGCTTTAATCCCCAGTACCAAAAAAAAAAAAAAAAAAGTCAACTAAGATCTTTAAACTGTTTTTTTGTTTGTTTGTTTGCAGTGCTGGGGATTTGAACCTAGAACCCAGGGCCTTGTGCTCACGAGGCAAGCACTCTACCAACTGAGCTATATCCCCAGCCCTAAACTGTATTTTTTTCCTTCAACCCTCCAGGAAGTTTGATGACAAGGACACTGAGGCCCTTACAGCTCTGTGATTTGGGGAATCCATTTACCTTCTAATGACTCCTCTCACATGTAAAATAAAATCCAATATCCTTCCAGGCCCACCCAGGCCACAGGCTCTGGCCTCTGCCCACCCCTCAATCCCTTGTCCTCTTCCCTTCTCTGACCCAGATCCAGGCATGCAGGCCTCTGTGTTGTGCTTCAAACCCATTCACACCAGAGCCTCTAAGTAGCTGCACACTCTGAGCGGAAGCTCCTCTCCAGATGTGCAGCTGTTACTGAAGGCTCCGTCCTTGTCCCCAGTGCCAATCCAATAATGAGGACACAGGTTTGAGTAAAAAGGTAAAGAAGGTTTTATTGTTTTGCTAGCAAAGGAAAAACACAGGAGATTCCTGTCCCAAAGGCTGTGACTCTGCTCATCAGCAGGAAAGGGGGCTTCTGAAGAGGTGACTCAAAGGCTACATCCCACGTGTTCTCTGTCTGGAGTTCTATTCACTTGTTAATTTGGGAGTTAGTCATTTCTGAGGTCTTCTGGTGCTATCCCCAAAGTCTGGATTACTTCATTCCTAGGGTGGGTGTGTACTCAGGGACAGTTAACTCTGCCAGATGGGGAAGAAAGGTAACCCTGTTTCCCCTGAAATTAGGGACGGGGAGAGATTAGGAAGGAGCAAGGAGAGAGGAAAGAGGAAAGAAACATGTCCACTTTAAAAAATAAGTTGTGGCTCAGTGGTAGAGCACTCACCTAGCATGAGTGAGGCACTGGGTTCGATCCTTAGTAACCACATAAAAATAAATAAAATAACATTTGTTATTGTGTCCATCTACAACTAAAAAAAATTTTAATAAAAAGAAAATAATAAAACTAAGTTGCAGTGGCAGAACAGCAAAGGTTATATTCAAAACATTAAAGTGAATCACTATTACATTCAGACTTTGGGGATGGGCACCAGCAGATCTCAGAAATGACTGCTTCCCAAATTAACAAGTGAATTACAACTCCAACAGAGAACACATGGAATTTAGCCTTTGAATCACCTCTTTAAAAAACCCCTGTTCCCCCTGACATCCTCTGGGACAGGAGTCCTCTTGGTTTTTCTCAAAACTGTGTCCTTGCTGGGTGTGGGTGCACACCTGCAGTCTCAGCAAATTGAGAGACTGAGGCAGGAGGATCCTGAGTTCAAAGATGGCAATTTAGTGAGGCCCTACGCAGTTTAGCGAGACCCCGTCTCAAAATAAAACACACAAAAAAGGCTGGGACGTGGCACAGTAAATAAGCACCCCTGGGTTTAATCCCCAGTACCAAAAAAAGTGTCCCCATTATTGGATTGGCCTCAGGACAAGGATCAGGCTTTCGGCAGCAATTCCATACTGGAGTCTATGAAATAAGCTGGCAGTAGACAGATTAACGGAAGAAAACCTATTTTGATTACCCACACATGCATGGGAAACGGGAGACCCCCAAGACAGGCAAGATGATTGAAGTTTCATAGCATCCAGAGGTACAGAAAGGAACAGGGGTTTAGAGTTTCAGAGAGTGGTGACAGGTTATGGGAGAGTGAAGGGAGAAAATGTGTATGGATAAAGGTCATCATGTTAGGAAAAACAATTTTGATTTTGATTTTATTTTGTACTTGATTTTTCATTTCATTTCATTGCATTGCTGGGGATAAAATCCAGGGCCTTTCTCATGCTAGCCAGTGGCTCTACCACTGTTACACTCCCAGTCCAGGTTGTCTTCTTATGCAGATAGTCTCTCTGGTAATGAAATTTGTCACAAAGCAGTTCATCAGAAGAATAAGTGACAAGTCTGTGAGAAGTCTGTGTCTCCTCTCCGGTGAGTTAATCTTCCCAGGTGCCTGAGGTTGGAAAGAAACAACGGAGTTTCTTTCTCTTTGGGGGGATTGAACCCAGGGGCGCTTAACCACTGCGTAACATCCTCAGTCCGTTTTTCGTATTTTATTTTGAGATAGGGTCTTGATAAACTACTTAGGGCCTCTCGCTAAATTCCTGAGGCTGGCTTTGAATTCATAATCCTCCTGCCTCAGCCTCCTAAACTGCTGGGATTACGGGATAGGGTGCACGCCCCAGAGTTCTTTCTTCAGGATTCATCTTTAAGCAGACTAAGGAACTTCAGAGAGAGTCCCTGCCAGTGCTTCAGAGGAGAAACAGGAGTGAAAGACAAGAGGGAGGAAGAAGGTCAGGGAGACCTTGGTTCTCCTTCAAAGAACTCAGCATGCCAAGTGCTAACACAGTTTATTAAAACTAGTGTGCAGGTGAAGCACAGTTGCACTCCTGTTTCTTATTTTCAAGCCCTTTGTGTGCTTGCACCAACACAGAACCCAGGAAGACACTGACCTAGACACTGCTGGCCAGGGGGCATCTTGAGTCTGTTTATCAGATTGGTTGGGGGGCCCAGCAAGATTCCATGTGCTGGTATATTTTGAGCAACATCCCCAAGGCAAATAGGATCCAAGCATTAGGGGATTGGGTTTAAGAACACATTGTCTCTTTTTGCCTACTTTTGCACAAGGGCAAAAGGGGAGGCTGTTTACACATAAAGGCTTATTATTGTTATGACCTAGCATGCAAGAACACTCAGCAGAGTCAGACAGCTTGGGTTCAAATGCCCATTCGTACTGACTCATCAGCTCTGTGGAACATTCCAGAATGTTCTTTTTTTTTGGGGGGGGGTTGCTGGGGATCGAACCCAGGGCCTTGTGCTTACAAGGCAAGCACTCTACCGACTGAGCTATCTCCCCAGCCCCCCTGTTTTTGTTTTTGATACTGGGGATTGAACCCAGGCCACATCCCCAGTTCTTTTAATTTTTTTTTTTATCTTGAGACAGGGTCTCACTAAATTGCTTAGGGCTTCATTAAATTGCTGAGGTTGGTCTTGAACTTGGGATCCTCCTACTGATACTGGTGATGAGAATTCCGGCTGAGTCCCCTTTCCCTGATGTGAAGATTGAACACCCGAGAAACACCTATGCAAGAATAGGAAGCAAGTTTTATTTAAAGGATAGAACAGAGATGGCCTTCGCCAAAGAGAATAGGCTCCAGAGTTGGGTGTCTGAGGAAGTGGGGGTGTCTTGCCCCTTTTATACGTTTAGATTTCCTTTGTTCTCATGGCCTCTCCTCCCCAACCTGCCTACAGTGACTAGGGACCAAAAGGTGGGCCAAAAGGTGTAGTGATTCAAGGGCAGGAATGAAGCCCCAGGGGTACAGACAGGAAGGGAGAGGCGCAGGGGGCATTATTAACAACTCCACAACTCCCTGTAGTGAGGAACAAATCCCTGGAGGTAGGTAACCTTGACAACAGGTTGGAGGTGGGGGAAGGGCTCTGGAGGTATTAGCCCTTCATCTCCTCGTGAATCAGCACCCACCTTCCCACTGTGACGAATCATTTATTACTTACACTGGCAGTCTGTCCTTTTGCCTTCCCTTCCCATCCCTCCGGGGCTCACTGCCTCAGTCTCCCAAATCCCTGGGATTTTAAGTGTGAGTCACAACACCCAGCCTGTTTCGTCATCTTTATTTTCACTTAATTTAATTTTTGCAGTACTAGGGATTAAACACAGGGACACTTTAACACCAAGCTACATCCCCAGTCCTTTTTATTTTATTTTGACGCAGGGTCTTGCTAAATTACCAAGGATGGCCTTGAACTATCGTACTCCTGCCTCAGCCTCCAATAAACATTCTGCTCCTTCTGAGACCAGAACTGAGAAATAAAAGCAGATAGACAGGAGCTGGAGATATGGATCAGTAACAGAGTCCTTGCCAAACAGTGCATAAGGCCGCAAGTGCCATGCCCAGTTCTGTGAAAATAAAAGACAGAGAAAGGTGGGGATCAATGTCATCTTTACTACTGATAAAAGTTGTGCTAGAAGATGTGGCTGGGTTAAAATACTTCACCCCGTCAGTAACAGAAGAGGCAACTGCAAACAACAGATAGTAGCACACCCTGTTCTGGTGGGTACAGTGCTCCAACCCACAACTAAATCTTCCCAGAAAGCCACCAGTTAGGTAAACCCTCCTCCTGTTGTGGGGAAGAGAGATATGGATGAAAACACTCAGCCCTGCTGGGGAATAGTGGGGATCTACCTGCCCTCCTTGAAAATATGAGAATAAGAACGGGAAATAAGTGATTCCCTCAATCCCATCTCACTGGGTTATTATGGCGATTACAGAAAAATATAGGCAATATCTGGAATAGACTCCAGAAAGATTTTTTACCGGCACGGGTTGTCCTAGTCTGGTAAGACCAAGGCTGGCCAACTAAGGAAGGTGTGGCTAGGAGGAGGCAAGGGTCTGTTTTTGTTTTGTTGTTTTGGGTTTTTGTTTTGTTTTGTTGTTACTGGGGATTGAACTCAGGGGCACTTGACCACTGAGCCACATCCCAGCCCTATTTTGTATTTTATTTAAGAAACAGGGTCTCACTGAGTCGCTTAGTGCCTTATTTTTGCTGAGGCTGGCTTTGAACTTGCCATCCTCCTGCCTCAGTCTCCCAAGCCACTGGGATTACAGGTGTGCACCACTCTGCCCGGCTGTTTTTTTTTTTTTTTGTTGTTGTTGTTGTTGTTTTGTAGTACTGGGAATTGAACCCAGGGCACTCTACCACTGAGCTATAGCTTTATCTCCAACCCTGTTTATTTTTTGACAGGGTCTCATTAAATAGTCCACGTTGGCCTTGAACTTATGATCTTTCTGTCTTAGCCTCCTGAGTCACTGGGATAACAGGCATGAGCCACCACACCCAGCACAAGGGCATTTGTTTCCTTCTTTCAATACTGGGCATTGAAAACCAGGGGCACACTATACTGAGCCACATCCCAAATGCTTTGTACTTTTTGAGATAGGTTCTTGCTAAGTTGCCCAGGAAATCATGATCCTCCTGCCTCAGCCTCCTCAGTTGCTGGGATTACCTTGAACACTGTGTCTGGCACAGGGGAATTTTTTTGAAGGGGAACTTTCACTTTCATTTCTCTGTTCCCTACACTCAGAAAACCTTGAGAGTTCCTTAATGGGAAATACTGATAATATATAAACTGGCAAGACTTGTAAATAGGAAAAGAACTAAAAAGCTGTGTATCTTTGGTAACATACCAACCTATTGTCTCCTGAGCACAGTCAATGGCGCAGCTTCCTTTATTAGTGTGTGTGTGTGCGCACTACTTCTGTTGTTTTAGGGTGGGGTGTTTTTTAGAGGGCAGGGAGAGGAAAGGACTTTTGTGTTTTTCAAGGTAGCCTCCCTCCTCACCCAGTAATTAAAAGAATCACTGGCCTGGAAGTCACTGGGAGCAAACAGGAACCAACCCTGGGGAAAGCCCTGTCCAGTCACTGAACTACATAGCAATTGCACTTAGTGCAACTAAGAAGACAGGAAATAACAGGTTATGTTGATAACATGCCTCACTGATACTTCCAGCTCTGGGTGCAATGTATCAGCAAGGCTATACTTGCCACCTGATCTGCTTCAGCCAATCCCAGGTCATCTACCTGATGAAGCAAGGCTGCCGGTTGTGTGGACATCAAGGGAAAAGCCCAGCGCATGAGGAAGCTGTTGGTCTGTGAATCTAATGGTTCTCTTCCCTGTGCTTAGTCATCTCTCAGTGGGGTACTAGGACAACACCTGCCTGAGTTTCTGGAACATATGGAAAACCCCAGCAGCCTAGATCCCTGACAGGTTTTACCTGGGTTAATCCCTCTTACCAAGACATTTCCTTGGCATTTCCAACTGAAACATCTTTAAAGCCTCTTCTCAAGGGCCATCTACACAGTTGGAGCAGTCTCCCAAGCTTACACAAGTTCTATGCGCTTACACAAGATTTCCCATGAAAACTGAGGCTTGCTAATTTAACAATAATAATACCAAATGCTATAAGCACGTACTGTATCCAGCATTATATTAATTTTCACAGTAGGAAGTATTGTTACCCACATTTTAGAGGACGAATTAAGCCACAAAGAAGTCGAGTAGTGTCCCCACGGTTCCCAACACTGCCGTGTGTAAGCGCTTATACCGTCTCCGCATGTTTAGTTCAGAAGGATATTAACACTTTTCCACAATTTGTTCTCAAAGACTCAGAAAATACAAGATCTGGAAAAGGCCCTAGAATTATTTGAATGTAACCTTTAAGGCTGGGATGTAGCTCAGTGGTAAAACGATTGCCTCGCATGTGTGAAGCCCTAGGTTCAATTTCTAGTTAAAAAAAAAAAAGAAACCTCTGATTTTACTGATGGAAAAACAAACTTAGATCTGGGTTTATTTGCCCCAGTTCCACAGTAAAATCACGAGCCGAGCAAGTCTCAAAATCCCCCACTGTTTGTGCCTCTCCCATGATGCATTCCCCCCTTTTCTCTCCCAGAAATCACACTCTTGAAATTGTCTTTTATTACTATTATTTATTTTTCAGCTCCCCATATGTATTCCCATTTTCTTTTCCTATTAAAATTAAGAGGGGGCGTGTAAGGGAGGTAAACGAGAGAAAAAAAGAATGCAGAGAAAGCCCATCTGCCTATTAATGTAAAACCAGAAATTCGTATACACTAGATGGCCTGAAAGCGTTGTACCCTCATCAAAGAAGGCCACTAGGGCCTTCGGAACTGTTGTTTTGCCCTCAACCAACATGGTGAACGCGCGTGACGTAGACTTCCGTCGCTCTTTCTCTACCTACCCGCTCTCCCCAAGGGGGCGGCGAGCTTCAATGACGGCGGCAGGCGGGGCGCATGCGCGGCGGCGGGGCCCGGCCCGCGGTGGCGGCGGTGGAGGGGCGTAGGGGCTAGCTGTCCGCAGTTGCCAAGCTGCGGCGACCCAGGCGGGATGGTGTAGCCGGGCCTGCAAGCGGGAGGGCGGGGGCGGGGGTGAAGCGGCCGGCGACGGCCGACGCCGCCATTCGGGCTCGGGTGTAGGGGCAGCACGCTGAGGGGGCGTCGCCGCCGCCGGCCCCCGGAGCCGCCGCGGGAGGCCGCGCCCGCCATGGCGGCCCGGGCGGTGCTGGACGAGTTCACGGCGCCAGCCGAGAAGGCGGCGCTGCTGGAGCGGAGTCGCGGCCGAATCGAGGGGCTGTTCGGTGTCAACCTGGCTGTGCTCGGCGCGCTTGGAGCCGAAGAGCCGCTGCCCGCGCGCATCTGGCTGCAGCTCCGCGGGGCGCAGGAGGCGGTGCACAGCGCCAAGGTGAGTGCGGCCGCCGCCCCCGCGCGCTTGCCTTCCAGGGCCCAGCCCGGGGCCTCCGCTGGCCCAGTCTCTCCCTCCCTCCACCCACCCCGACCCCAGCGCTGGGGTTAAACCTGCTTTTTCGGTTCCTCAGCCATGTGACCTTGGGCTAGCGGTTTAATCTCGGGAGCCTCAGTTTCCCTATTTGTAAAGTGGTACTAAGAAAGCACCTACCTTGGAGCGCTGTCGCGCGGATGAAAGTGGGTGATGTGTATAAAGCACAGGGCACAATGTCTAACTGGGAGTAAGCCCGCTGCGAAATGTCTGTTATCTGTAGCCGCCTCCCCCGCCTCCAGGATGTGCGCAAGACCCGACACTCCTGGTTCACAGTGTTTTTTGTATTTTGTTTTGCTTGCTTGTTTGTTTTTATCTAGCACAGCTTCTCCGTAGGGGGGGTCTCAGTCCCTCTTGAGAATCAGGAAAAAAACCGTAATAGTGAAAATGTTCAGAGAATATCCAGAAGTAGGGTATTTGATCAGAATGTTTAAAACACATTATTCCTTGTGTTACTATACATTTGTATAACGCTTGTTGCATATCAGACTTTTACTTAAGGAATAATGCAGCCCTTAAAAAATCCGAAGAGGTAGTTTTTATGTCCTTCCTTTTTTCTTGTTAAATTAACAGCTGGGGAAACTGAAACTCGAAGTGGTGACTCACCTTGTATCTAAATCAGCATTTTAGACTACCTATTCAACATCTTCAGCTTCCTTCCCTTCCCAAGCTTAAAAAAAAAAAAAAATATATATATATATATATATATATATATATATATGACCCATGTAGGGGAGAGAAAAGCTATCTACCGTCTGGAGGTTCTGTAATTTGAGTCTACAGATGATAAATTGAAAACTGAGTCACTGAAATAAATTGACAGTAAACACATTAGCAGGACAAAAACCTTTTTAATTGCGTATATATGCAAGGGAGTTCCACAAAATATGACTGGAAGGAGAGCCAGGTGTTTGAAGTTTTGTAGCATCCTGAGCTACAGGAGGAATAGGTGATGGTTTCCTTTCCAGTGGTATTTGGAAGACTTGCCTCTAGTCAGATCAGGAAACTTCTGAGAAAGCCCCTCCGGGCTTTTGCTGTTCCTCAAGTGCTCTCAGTTTGAAGTAATCAGCATACTAAAGGGGCATATTTAAGAACAGTATTTCTTGAACCCCTTCATCCTCCCATTTACTCAAGTTTCTCCAGATTTTCCCATTTATGATGGGGTGGCAATATTTAGAAGTAGGGGATTTGTTTTCAGAACCAGTGTTATTACCTGCCTCTCAAATTATTTCTCTGGGGAGGAGAGTGGGGAGTGGGTCCTTTTATCGCCTATTTCACATATTTCACAGTGCTCTTGAAGAATCTGAGTAGTTTTAGCTCCTGACATTCTTAGATTTAACGATAAAAGCCTTCCATGCTTACATTTTAACATATGAAGAGTCAATAGGACATTTAAACTGTTGAGTCTTCTCCACAGCTTATCTTAAAACATAGGTGTTGAATGAAGTGTGCATTTCTGTGCTTAACTTCTTATTTAAATTGGTTTTCTGATTTTGAAAAACTGGTCTAATTTCTTCCCATACCTCTCCTTTCTCCCCAGCTGCCTAATTTCTACTACTCAGGGCTAAAAAGTTCAACATGACCGCGTCCTGTTTTTATTCTGAAATTCTCTTATATGTATTTATTCTCTCCTTTCCGTTCGTTGCCTTTGCTGTGATTAAGACCTTCGTTCTTGGTTTGTGTCCCCTCCTTGCTTCAGACCCTTTAAGACTCTATTGCTCCCTGCCTTTTAGGGGAGCTGCTGGAGCCTCCTATCACCTATCTCATCTAGTCTAAACTCTGACTTACAAAATACTTAATAACCCAGCCCCATCTTATTTTCTTAATTTTCTGTTTTAGCAGCTCTCACCTTAAATCTCCCCTGTAGTCTAGTCTCTGCCCTTGCTCGGTGTTTTGCCGGCTCCTGGTTCTGCTTTTACTGAAGACCAGCCCAAGAATAGAAAGTACTGCCTTTGCTATATGGAAAAGCCCTGCCCATCTGCCAGGCCCTTTCAGCTGCAGTTCTTTTTTTTTTTTTTTTTTTTTTTTTGCGGTACTGGGGATCGAACTCAGGGCCTTATGCTTGCGAGGCAAGCACTCTACCAGCTGAGCTATCTCCCCAGCCCTCAGCTGCAGTTCTTTTGGCTATTACTGCCATATAAGTTTAGCATGAAGTAATTGGAAAACTTGTCTTACAGTATCTTGACGGTATGTGTCACCTACTAGGTTATCATCATAGTTCAACCCTCTCACATGTAAGAAATCCTTTTCTTTTTCTCTTCCTTGAGATGCAGAGTAAGGATCTAATGGCTGTGTTCAAAGGTTTTTGGTTTTTTTTTTTTCTCCTTGATTGCTTGGAAGTTTGTTTTGCATTTTTGGAGAAGAAAAACATTAACTTCTTTTAAAAATTAAGAACAGAGAGCCACTTTGATTTAATATCACAGTATTTTAAGTTTAGCTGTTGAAAAACTGGTTTGGGGGAAAGACAAGTAAAGAAGTTTTTAATTATTTATCGCAGTGCTGGGGATTAAACTCAGGGTCTCAAGCATGCTTTACCAGTAAGCCACATCCCCCCCCCAGCTTAAGAAGAACTATCTGGTGTAGTCTTTGATCAGAATAAAAAGAGATATCTGATTTAGGTCCACCTGGTGGTTTACTTTTAAAATGTTGATTCACTGTCGTTTGCAAATGCTTGAGTAGAGGAGAATGCTGAGGATTAGTTAGACTTATTCACTGGAGGGGAGCAAGTTGGGATCTATTGGTGGAAAGTGTCAATGCCTGGGAAGTGGAAACAAAGGCACTGGAAGTGGCCAGTTTTGGTCATTGATGAACCTGGAAGATTTTCAGGTAGAATTCCAGACTGAGGTGGTTGTGAGTATAGGCTGGAAAGCCAGACTGTCAAAGTAGAAAGTGTCAAGGACACCCTGTGAGAGATGAAGACCAAGGGACCCAAAAGCCATGCCAAGACCCTTGGGCTTTATCCAGTAGGTAGTCAGAATTTTGAGAGGGAAAGAATTTGCCTGCTTTACAGTCAGGTAAATCCAACAGTGGTAGGAATACTGTTCAAGTTAGAGTTTGCATGGTTGGGTCGGTTGGTAAAGTTTTCACAGATTTTGAAACTGAGTGAATGTAGGGATTTAGGGGTAGATTTTAAGCCCTGTGGCAGGAAGGATGGTTGATGTGTTGTGTGAGCTGTTCGTTGGTGGGGCTACCAGGTAGCCCACATTTAAGGAAAGCTCACGTGCACTCACTGTTGCCCCTTAATCTCTTGGAGCCTGCAGTCTGGTAGGGGAGACAAACATGGAAACAAACAGGACAGTGTGATACACGTAGCAGTTGTAGAGTGTAAGGTGTTGTAATACAAGAAAGGAAGGGTTGTCCTCAACTAGGTTCTAAAGGATCAATGAGAGTTTTCTAGAGGATATTGAATTTCTGGCAGAGGAAAGAGCACACACAAAATCACAGGAATAGCTGGGCCTGGTGGCACATACCTGTAATCCCAACAACTCAGGAGACTGAGGCAGGAGGACATTGAGTTCAGAGCCAGCTTCCTCAACTTAGCAAGTCCCTGTCAAAAAATAAAATATAAAAACAGGATATGGCTCAGTGGTTAAGTGACCCTAGGTTCATTCCCTGGTACCCCTCCCCCCCCAAAAAAAAAAAATCACAGGACTATGGAAGAGTGCAATTGAATTAGTTTCCTTAAGTGTAGAGAGAGTGTCAGGGAAATTGTCAGAGGTGGAAAGGGATGGGCACATTGTGCTTGGGGCCTGCTGAAGAACAGGGATTTTAATGTGCAAATGGACAGTGGAGAGCCCTGAACATGAGTGATGCAGACAGATCAACATACTTACAGAATGCTTCATTGTTCACTCCTTTGGGCTTGTGCTCCTTGCTGGTTTGTAATAAGTACAGAAGGTTTAACGACTTTCATAGCAATGTGTCTTTACTAAGGGGACTGGAAAGCAAGAGAAAAACCAGAAGAGAGCATTGTCCATAGGGGGCCCACAGAGGGGCTGACGTCAGTGGTAGAAGACTAAATGGAAGCAAAGGAGTTCAAGGATTGAATTTCAGAGACGAAGTGGAGGTAGTAACTGCTTCATGCAAAAAGAAAGATTAAAGATATAAAGCAGGTTAGGAATTCTCCCCATCGGCAGTGGAAAGGGATGTGGTTGAGAAGATCTCTGCTGAGGAGTGAGATACTTGGGAGAACTTTCCTTTGGATGAGAGAGCTAGAAATGTAGTGCTCCCTGGTACCAGACAGGGAATCAGCCTGAGGAAGTGACTGGATGGTAGGGGAGAACTGGTGAGCCAAGACTGTCTGCCCTGGAGGAGAGGGCTTGCATAGTACTAGCCAGTTACACTGTGTAGGCTCATTCATTATCCAGAAGCCTTGGGAGTTTGGAGTTACTTATGTGAGATCAGTTGTGGTTTTGGTTTGTTTTTTTTTTTTTTTTAAAGTGGCAACTAATTTAGGTTTTTAAAATCATGCATGCTGTGAATTATATAAAATTTTACATTAATACTCTTTAAAGTTTATATTGTTAAAAGCAAAACAAAAAACAATTATGCATACTAAATGAAACATGTCAGTGAACCAGATTCAGCTTTTGAACTGTCCTTTAAGGATTTCTACTTTACACTTTTTTTTTTTTTTAATTTTTTTTGGCTTGGCATGACTTGGACAAGAGGGCAGTTGAAAGCCCTAATGGCCTGTAGTACTGTCTGAGTAAAGTAGAATGCTACTTCATCCCTAAAGAATGAGGGTGAGAGCTTGAAAAGAGAGGAATATAGTAAGTGCAGGGAAGTGTTAGAAGTACATTGGAAAAGAAAGAACCAAAAGAACTTGGGACTACAGAAAGGGCCAGACAAAATTAGCATAACTATATAGTGTCACTTCTCCCAGAAATTTTCTTCTATTTTTTTTTTTTTTTTTACTGGAGATTTTTACCACTGAACTACATCCTCATCTCTTTTTATTTTTTCAGTTTTGAGACAGGGTCTCGCTAAGCCACTTAGGGCCTTGCTAAGTTGCTGAGGCTGTCCTTGAACTTGAGATCCTTCTGTCTTGGCCATCCTAGTTGCTGGGATTAGGGGCATACCAGTTCAGTATATGTTGAAGAACTCTGGAGGTTATGATCAGGAGTTTTCAAAGATCAGAATCTTGGATGTGAAAGAATTCTGAGGATGATTCTGAGCATCAGGGTTACTTCTGGTCATGGGTGAAGTGAAAGTGTTCCTTTCATCTTAGAGTAGTGAGGAGAGAGAGGAGATGGCAGTGTGAGGTATCTGAAGATAATGCAGTGCTGAGGTCACCAGCGTTCATAGTAGAAAATCGAGTGCTAAAGTTTGTGAGGCATAGCCTGTCCTGGAGGTTAACAAATAAGTATAGTAATTGGAAGTAAGCTGCTTGTTTGTATACGGTCTCCCTAAACCTTTAGGCTGCTCAATTTTCTAACTGTAGCTGCCCTTCAATTGATGTTTTGTTGAAAGTATTACTTCAAAATGATTAGACATCAGAGGCCTACCCTGAGCCTGGAGTACTCTAAGAGAGGAATGGGGAAGATAATCAGTCTTAAAACATTGAAATTACAGTACACCCAAGAAACTGTGCTAAGGTAGACAAACATCCAGTCTATTTTTAACTTGTGAGGAAAAGAAAAAAGGAGAGAGTTTTTCACTTATATATTTGTAGAATAAGGGAATAAAAAGATATTGAAAAAAATTTCATACACTTTTTTGGTACTGGGGATTGAACCCAGAGACTTACACATGCTAGGCAAACACTCTACTACCTAGCTACGTCCCCAGCCTGCAAACCCCCCCTTTTTTTCCAATTTTATTTTGAAATAGGATCTCTTTAAGGCCCATACTGGACTTGACCTTAAGATTCTCCTAAGTCACTAGGATTATACAGGTGTGCCCTCCTGAAAAATGTAATACCCTTTGAAGTGGCCTATACTCTACTGACTTCAAAGGGTTAAAGTTGACCTAGTGTTGTTTCATTTCCTTTTTGGTTGGGCAAGCTTGATACCTGGTTCATGAATGAACAGTAGATTTGTTCTTGGAGGAAATAATTCAGAGATGTAATACCAGTTAATGTCTCTGGAGCTTTTGTTTTGATTTTACCAGAAAGGAGGGCGGAGTCCTTTGCATTTCCTAGAATGGTCTTTTTTTACTCAATGTAGTTGTGAAAATAATCTTCTTAAGAAACAGTGGTTGGTTTGATCTCTTTTTATGGTTAATATTTTGGGGTTCACCAGAATGTTGAAATAGGGGATACTCACACTGTTATGCTGGGGTCAAAAGCCATTACTCATGACTGTAGTTTCCTCTTCCCTATTCACTTCCTAGCCGGTATTGTAAGATTTTGTTTAAATTAAGGACCACATCTTGTATTGTGCTGACATTTTACTAAATTGACAATGTTTGTATAAGTTTAGCAATTTTTTTTTTTTTTTTTTTTTGCAGTGCTGGGGATTGAACCCAGGGCCTTGTGCTTGTGAGGCAAGCACTCTACCAACTGAGCTATATCCCTAGCCCATAAGTTTAGCAGTCTTCAAAACAAAACAATAAGAGGGAAATCCTTGAAGTAATTGAACTTGTTTTTTAAAATCAGTTATTTAATATGAAAGCAACATAATTTTTTTTTTTTTCCTTAAAACTGAATTTTGTTGCTGCATATGGGGGATACATACCTGTAAATCCCAGTAACTGGGAAGTCTGAGGCAGGAGGATCACAAGTTTGAGGTCAGCCTGGGCAACTTAGAACCTGTCTCAAAATAAAAGGACTGGAGATGTAGGGTGCTTACCTAGCACCCTGGGTTTAATCTCCAGTATGGCAAAAACATATAGTTCCTAAAAATGTAAAGTTAGCCTACATAAAACATTTATTTAACTCATTTTGAGGGAGCCAGCTGGATAGGAAAACTGACTCAGGGAACATTGGAGGAAATGAGTATAAGTACTGAAAAAAGAATGTTGACTAGGTCCTGGGTTCAATCCCCAGCCACACACACACACGAAGAATATGGGAGTAAGATTGCTAGATTGGATACCAAATTGGTTATGGTTCTATAGGGTAATGAAACCGTGATCTTTGGTTTCAGAAATCATCTGTGTCAATGCTGGACAAAAATCTACAAATTAACATGTGATTTCACAGTTTTTCTGGGCCTTACTCTGTGAATAGTATGTCAAACAAAAGTACATCCTTCTAGATCATACATCAGCAAACTTTTTCTGTAAAGAGCCAGATAATAAGTAGTTAAAAATTTGTAGACCACCCAGGGTCTCTCTCTCTTATATATATATGTATATATATATATATATATTTTTTTTTTTTTTTTTTTAACTTTCACAACCCTTTAAAAATGTAAAAAGGTTTTTTCAGAGGCAGTACAAAAATTTTCCAAGTTGGACTTGCATGATCCAAAATGGTAGGTTCTAACACATGGGGCTGCTTAAATTGAAATGAATTAAAATTTATTGAAATTAAATATTCAGTTCCTCAGTTGCATTTCAACTGCTTAGTTGCCACATGTACCTGGTGGCTGCTGCAGGTGTAAACCATTTTCATCATTGCAAAAAGTTTTATTGGACAGTGCTCCCCTGGAGTAGGAAGTAATCTGTGGTTGGGCTGCTAGGCAGTAGTCTGGTATGACATTGAAAAATCATGCAACCTTTCTTTTACTTTTATTTCTGGAGTTTTGTAATCTTTGTTCATTGTGCCCACTTGTAATCATAATGTCTGGTAATTATTCTTTTGTGTATATGGGTTTAACTCAGAGTCTCAGGCATGCTAAAGTAAGTAAAGTAAGTGCTCTACCACTGAGTTACATACATCCCTAGCCTTTTTTTTTTGTTCTTTTTTTTTTTTTTTTTTTAAAAAGACAGTGTCTTGCTAAGTTGCCCAGGCCGGTCTCAAATTTAAGATACTCCTGCTTCAGCCTCCTAAGTATCTGGGATTACGAGTATGTGCCTGGCTTAACTTGGGTTTTTTTTTTTTTTTTTTTTTTTTTTTTTTTTTTTTTTTTTAATATTTCAAAGTGGTATGAGCTTCTGTGAGTTTTAGTTCTTAAAAGACTAACATATTTAAAGTATTAGATGTTGAGCTTCTTTGCATTTTTAGGAATTTTAGAAAGAGATTCATGTAAATGCTTGCTTGCTCTTTACCATCAGCCAATTAGAAAAGAGGTTCTTTATGAAACTTGACAGTTAATTTATTAACCCCCCACCCCCGGAGATAGGAATATATTTCACATTCACATCATGAGGAGTAAAGTCTTTTCTTATTTATAGTCACAAGTATGCAGAGAACTTTCAGCTTGGATTCTATAACCTTTGCTAGAGGTCAAAATTAATTGAAACACACATAACTGGCTATGATTTCATAAAAGCTATCCTCCTTTCATTGGCCTTAAAACATGTTCTTACACAAACAGAAAAACAGAAAAGAGGAAGACCAGAGTTCTTTTTTTCCATTTATCTTTTCTTTTCTTTCATTCCTTCCTTTTCTTCTTGAACCCAGATCCTCTCTTGAACATTCAAGTGCTTTATCCCTGAGGTACATACCGCAAACTGGATTTTCTTAAAGTCACTTGAACTGAAAATTAATTCTTACCTGTTAGATTGCTAGTAGAGGTAAATTATCAACCACGCACAGACCAGATTCATATAGGTGAAAGGTGCATTTGAGACTAACCTAGTGATCCCCTGTTCACTGGCCCCTGGGCCAATGTGGAAAGGAATATATGGAGCATACTTGAATCCCCAGCAAGAGACTACATTCCTATAGCACTGGGGAAGCCAAGGCAGGAGGATTACTTGAGACCAGCCTGGACAACAGTGAGATCTCATTTCAAAAAGAAAAGAAAGGGACTTGTGGACAGAACCATAAGGCAGAATACAGTTCTCAGAAGAAAAGAAAGCAGTAAGGAAAATTCACTAACTGCCTGGGACTGGCTCTGGGAGCCAAAGATAGATACACTTGTTTAAACAAACAATGGAGGTGCCTTTCTTGAACCAATCAGCTTAATAGCTCCAACAGGTTATTAGACTTGAGAAGTGGGTCTTACAAAGCTTTCAAAGTTGTAGCATGCTTTTAGTCAGGTCATTCATGAATGAGGGAACCAGCAGGAATGTAAAAGTGATTCAAAGAGCATTTGAGAATCTTGAGTATTTATAAGTACTAAAACAAGATTGTTGGAATAAAATTGCACAGATAACATATTTGGTGAATATCTTGTAAAATATTTAGAAGTTTTGATGATTTTTTTCAGTGTTATACAAAGTATTAAAATGAAACACACCTTTTTGTCATTTTAGCCTCTCAACCAATATTTAGCCATGTAATTGATGAAAGGATAGATGTTGTTCCTAATTCCTGATTTTTTTTGGGGGGGGGTCTCAGCCACTGAACCCAGAGGCCCTTTACCACTGAGTGAGCCACATCCCCAGCCCTTTTCAATATTTTATTTAGAGACAGTCTTACTGAGTTGCTTAGGACCTTGTTAAGTTGCTGAGACCGGCTTTGAACTTGCAGTCCTGTAAGCATGTGTCACCATGCCTGGCTGAGCCAGATAATTCTTTGTTGTGGAGGTTGTACTGAGCATTCCAGAATATTCAGTAGCATCTTTGGCCTCTATTCTTTCCTTTTTCCTCTCCCCCTTTGGTATCCAGGATTGAACTCAGGGATGCTTAACTACTGAGCCACATCCCCAGCCCCTTTTTACTTTTTATTTTGGGACAGGGTCTCACTACGTTGCAGAGACTGGCATTGAAATTGTAATCCTTTCTGCCTCAACCTCTCGAGCTGCTGGGATTACAGGCGTGTGCCACTGTACCCTTCTGGCCTCTACTCTTTAAATGCCAGGAAAATCCCCTCAGTTGTGACAACCAGAAATGTCCCTTGACATTGCCAAATGCCCCCAAGAAGAGTGAAATCATTCCTGGTTGAGAACCACTGAGTTAAATGACCAAGGTCAGTCCTCACCCTTTGTAAATTTACAGCTTAGTAGAGTTTAAATAATAAGATACCTTTGTGTTTAGAACAGACATTAATTCACTTACTCTCTAGCTGTCTCCAAACCTATCTTTGGATAAGAACACAAGGAAGAAAAAGTTATATCAGGCTGCAAAAATAAACACATGTTAGTCCAAACCACAGGGTCTTTGAATATGGTTCTAAGGATCTTGAACATGAATCCTGTACAGGGAGAAGTTTTAGAAAGTTTTTGAGCAAGGAAGTGAAACGGGTTTGCTTTCAGAAATAACTAGTGTTTTAACAAAGGGAGTGGAGCATGCAAGACTGACAAGTAGAAAGAAGAGTTTAGAGTTGGTTGTAGTTGTTTGCATGACTCTTAAGTTACTGTCTTTGAAAAGAAACTTGGACCAAGGATGAAGAGGAAGTAAACTGTGAGATCAGTTTTGTGTGCATGTTTGTGTGTTTTTTGTTTGTTTGATGGTACAAGGGATGGAACCCAGGGCCCCATGGATTCTAGTCAAGCGCTCTACCATTGAGCTACATCCCCACCAGAGTTGTGAGATCTGTTTCAAACTTAGGTTTGAGGCATTGGGAGAGCGGGGAAGGGAGAGAATTGGGGAAATGACCAGGGGGTAATCTTGCAGGCTGGCAAAGTGTTAAAGGCTAGAAGTTCAGATATGGAGTTCTCACCAGAACTGTGAAAGTAAGGATTGGAGTTTGTTGGAAAATATCTACATTTAAGAAACAGTAGGAAAAACAGCAAAGGACTTGGGGATAGAAAGAGAGGAAGTAAAGACCACTGGTGGTATGTTCCAGAAAACCCAATCAGTATAACTGCCTTCATGGTGCAGTGAGACCTAAGAGGCAGGCTGATCTA
This sequence comes from Sciurus carolinensis, assembly GCF_902686445.1. Taxonomy (NCBI): domain Eukaryota; kingdom Metazoa; phylum Chordata; class Mammalia; order Rodentia; family Sciuridae; genus Sciurus; species Sciurus carolinensis. Next base: position 34,550,056 of record NC_062228.1, read on the forward strand.
GGATTGCGTAGTACAGTAACTTAGAGAAGCTTGTGGATGGCAGAAAGACCAGTTGGATACTCATAATTTGGGCCAGAAATAAAGGTGTATTTATGGGTTAGGACAAAAGGAACTTCACCCTGGATAGAATGTACCTGGTTTATCTTGGTTTTTGTTTGTTTTTTGGTTTATTTTATTTTGTTTTTAATATATACAACCTGTTTATTGAGCAAAGCATTAATACCTATGAATATTTATTTTTTAATTTTATTTGTTCTTTTTAGATACATATGACAGTGGAGTGCATTTTGACATTTTATTTATACACACACACACACACACACACACACACAGAGTATAACTTCCCATTCTTGAGGTTGTACGTGATGTGAAGTTGCACTGGTCATGTATTCATTTATGTACATAGGAAAGTTATGTCTGATTCATTCTGCTGTCTTTCCCATTCCCATCCTCTGTCCCTTCATTCCTCTTTCTCTAACCCAGAGAATTCTATCCATGCCCCTTATTGTATGTTAGCATCCCCATATCAGAGAGATGATTATCGTAAAATAATATTAAAGAGTCTGTTGAATCCCTGGAACTAGTCTGATTGTAAATTTTTACATATGACTCTAGTGTTTTTTATCTATTTATGGTTTGCTGGGAAATTGTGCAGGAAGAGTGAGGCAGGGTTCCTCAGGGTACTCACAGCAGTTATGACTCAAGATGACTGCAGTCCTGTCAGTCTGTGTCCATACGTGGTAACTTACACACCTGAAGCCGAACTTGTCATAGAAAGTTATTTGAAATTGTCATGCTACATAAAGCCCAAGTAGAATGAGTACAAGGAAGGGGTCTTTAGGTTTGGCATTGTCATTGTTAGCAGTCCAGCAATTTCAGTTTGAATAGGCACAGAATCCAGGTTTCAAGGATTTGACTGTACATACAGTTTGGAGTACTTGTTTAAAAAAGTGTGAGGCTGAGGGGGTTGAGGAGGTAGCTCAGTTGGTAGAGTGTTTGTCTTGCAAGCATGAGGCCCTGGGTTCGATCCCCAGCACCGCCAAAAAAAAAAGTGTGAGGATGAAAGAATGGAGGTGAGAGTGGGCCCATACATTGAAGTGGAGCATGAAGAAAGTAGAAAGTATTATGGGATCAGGGAAACCCAAGCATGTGTGTAGGCACAGGGGCTAGTAGGTAAAACGAGGGATGGTGCTTGGGGAAAGTCAGAAAATAAGGGCATGACTTTGAAATGGAAGGAAGGAGAAAGAAATTACTTATTTTGAGACAGGGTGTCACTACGTTGCCCAGACTGTCCTGCCTACGCCTCCCCAGGGGCTGTGGTATGCCAGATGGAGAGAAAGTTGAAGAGATTCACACATACTAACTTCTAGTCTCTGATAAAATATGCACATCTTCTACTGAGAGTGAGAAGAGTGACAGTAAAAGTGAAATTGAGAGTGAAAATGTTCTTTGGGTAAGAGTGAGGGGTAAATTGACCAGGAAAGCTGAAAATTTTGAAGACTGTCAAATTTTAGAGATTCACAGGTACAGTTACATGGGGATAAAGTCTTGCTCAAGTAGACCCTGAGCAGGGCCTCTGGTCCAGTCTCCAAAAGTTTACTCAGTATTAAGGCACTATTCTGGGAGGAAATTGATGGACACTGTGGAACTGAGGTTAAAGAGAAAGGTGAAATAGAAAGCAAAAGCAAAAAGTATATTATTGGAAAAATGGGTGGCATGGTTTCTGTTAACTTTATAATGATACTGTTAACATAAATGACCAGATAGAGATGAAAAGTGGGCCTGTTACAGATTTGTAGATTAATAATGTTAAAGGTTTGTATTTTCTGAGATTTTTTTTATGAGCCAGTTTATGTGTGTTCTGTAAAACCCCTGTTAATATTTTAAAGTCTTTTTCTTAGACATAGTATCTTCCTTCCTTCCTTCCTGAATTGGGGATTGAACTTATGGCACTTCACCACTGGACTATATCCCCCAGCCCTTTTTTGTTTTTTATTTTGAGACAGTGTCTGAGTTGCTTAGGGCCTTGCTAAGTTCTGGAGGCTGGCCTCAAACTTGGGATCTTCCTGCCTCAGCCTCCTGAGTCAAATATAGAACATTATTTATGCAAGTTTCCTACATAAAGAAATATCTTTTTATTCCTATAGTATGCAGTCAGAGTGAGAACTCCTGATCTGAATCATTTTAAAAGTCTCTTCAATTAATCTTTAAAAAAAATTTTTTTTCTTAGTTGTCAGTGGACTTTTTTAAAAAATTTATTAATAATGTGGTGCAGAGAATCAAACCCAGTGCCACATACGTGCCAGGCAAGCCCTCTACAACTGAGCGACTACCCCTCCAATTAATATCATAAGAGCATCTCTAGCCAAGCATGGCACATACCTGTAATCTCAGCAACTTAGTGAGGCCCTGTCTCAAAATAAAAAGGGATGTAAATCACCCCTGGGTTCAATCCCCAGTACCAGAGAGAGAGCGTGCTTCCTTACCTGCATAGTTTCTCTTTCCTCAGTATTTGTGGTCGACTTCAGCAGCTTATATTTTGCCAGGTGCAGTGATGTTTCTGACAGCTGGCAAAGAATGTCAGATCCATGTTCTTGACAGCTGATCTCAAGTTGTTCTGGTGTTTAACCATTATGTATGCCTTAAATTCGTTTTAGTCTGAGCGGTCTGTTTTTACTTGATCTCACGTGTTGTACAGGTAGCACCCTCTCTAGTCAGCTGCCTCTAAGAATATGTAATCTGTCTGGGGAAGCAGCTAACAAGACCCCTTAGGTGTGTGTGTGCCCATAATAAGAGAAGGTAATGGTGAACAGTGGTGCAGAGAAATCTTTCCCTGCCAGGTCAAAATGGCAGGTTCTTGGATAGCTGCTTTGATTATTTCTGGTTTTAACTTTGTATTCTTTCTCCATGCCCCATCTCAGGTGGTATTGGGATTGAGCCTAGGAGTGTTCTACCTCTGAGTTAAATCCCAAGCTCTTGTTTTATTTTAAGATAGGGTCTCACCAAGTTGTCTGGCTGGCCTCAAAGTTGTGATCCTCCTGTCTCAACTTCCCTAGTAACTGGGATTACAGGCGTGAGACACCATGTCCCGCTTTTAGCTTTGTTCTGAATGGCAGAAGTTGCCAGGAGCATCTTTCTGCATTTGTGAAATATGAAAGAGTTGAGAAGAGCTGTTTGTCAAAAGTAGAATAGAAAAACCTTCAGCCATGTAAAAGGGAAATTGTTTTACATGCGCCCCCATCTTCTTTTTTCTTAAAAGCCCAAGTTACATAAGACAGAATTAAGAACATTGCAGGTTGGAGAAGACAGTTTTATACTACATTAAAAATGTTCATATCTGACTGGCATGGTGGTACACGCCTATAATCCCAGCAGCTCAGGAGGCTGAGGCAGGAGGATCTTGAGTTCAAAGCCAGCCTCAGCAACAGCAAGGTGCTAAGCAACTCAGTGAGACCCTGTCTCTAAACAATAATACGAAATAAGACTGGGGATGTAGCTAGTGGTTGAGTGCCCCGAGTTCAGTCCCTGGTACCAAAAAAAAAAAAAAAAAAAAATCAGATCCCATCTACAACTAAGTGTAAAAATGCAAATGATGGATGTTTGTGTCTTTGTGATCTTTCTTATGCAACTGATGTCCATACATTGACTAATAATGTTATATAATTGTTCACTTTTGAGTATGAGTTAATAAATTGTTGCTACTCAGGAATTCACAAGAGTAAATCATTAATAAAAAACGAATCTGAATCTCAAGTGATGATTTTTTTGAATCACAAAAAAATTGGGTTTTGTATGTGAAACAACAATGAGCTTTTCACAGTTAATCTTGTGTTAATAGTTTAGTGATTTGGGGGATAATGTCAGACAACTATACTTGTGATCTTTTGTTGTCCCAGTTTAACACTTTAGGAAATAGAGGCCCTCTAAACTCCTCCGGGAATCTGACTTGAGGTTTTTCCTTCAATCCTAGTAATCTGTACAGTACCTGGACATTTCCCTAGAACATCACTTTCCGTAGATGTGTATGCTATGAAAACTAAATAGACTATTTTGTAAATAATGTCAGATTGATGATTTTATAATATGCATTTCCTATAGGTTCAAATGTATAAAATTGACTTAAGTTGATAGAAAATATTGGGACTTGAGCCAGACATGGTGGTGCACGCCTGTAATCCCAGCAACTCAGGAGACTTAGGCAGGAAGATCCAAGTTCAAAGCCAGCCTCAGCAACTTAGTGAGACCCTGTCTCAAAATAAATTAAAAAATTTTTAAGGCTGGGGATGTGGCTTAGTGGCTGAGTACCCCTGGGTTCAATCCCCAGCACCCCCATCCCACCTCACCCCCACCAAAAAAAGAATAAACTGGTGATTATCATTTAAAAATTTGAAACCAGGGTAAGTTATATAGTTAAGTTGCATATGTAGTAGTTTTTTAGCTCTTCTTATTTAGTATTTTTCAATTACACTAATCCAGAAAACTAACAGAATATGAAATGTTTGTTTCAAGGATGAATTATTCATGGCATTTCAAATAACTGCCAACATCGCTTATCTCAAATGTCCAGCAGAAATCAACTGAAACTTAAAATTTAGGGCCAAAACCATAAGTGATACAATGTCACAGCCTGTTATACACCCACTTTAAAATTTTTCTTGTTAAAATTAGATGGTGAGAAATGTGCCAAAATAATAAATGCACATGAATAAAAAGAAAAGCCAGGTAATACAAACCTTTTTAATAAAACAGGAGTCCCTTGTTTCCAACTCCAAACTTCCTAAAGGCAGCTACTTTTTACTGTTTTTAACTCTTCTGTTGGTTACCTAAATAGTTCCAAATAACATACTGCTATTTCTTACGAAATGTAATCATTATTTACTTCCTTTTAAGATAGGTGAAGCAAAAGCTAACCCCATTTTCCCCCAAGTAGTTATTTTTGTAGTAAAACAAGGAACAGAGTTTATATAATTATGATTTATGTAAATATTAACGTAGAACCAAGTACTATACGACATATTTTCTTTCTCATACAGCTTTTAATTTTTCCTCATTTTTTAATCTGTTCTTTCATCCACTTGTGAAATTTGCTTTATGCATATTCCTAGTATTTTACAGTTTTATCTTTACATCACTTATTTTCATATCTGTTTGGCAGAGCCCTCTTCCCCCCTTCAGTCAGCTAGTTCTTTTAACTTGTCTGCTGCACAGCTGGGATCTTTGGGCTTCTGTACGATGCTCTTGGTTGACAGTATTAACAACTTCGTTTCATTGTCTAGTAGTGTTCCAAGAAAAGCATCCATAGAAATAATTTCCTGAACCTTTAGAACGTCTAGAAATGCATTTTTATTCTACCTTAAATTTGATTTGTAATGTGACGGATATAGACAATCAACCTCCCATAGAACTTTGAATGCATTACTGCCCATTTTTTTCTAATCATCCACGATTGGCTATTGAGAATTTGTGCCATTCTTATTGTCATTCTGTTGTATTCTGTTACTATCCCGACTTCCAGGATTTTTTTCTTGTGGCCTGTTTTGAAAATACTCATGCTTAGGTATTCTGTGGATCTTTTCAAGATGGGGTCTGTTTCCTTTTGTTACAAGAAAGTTAAATGTAATTTTTTGCTAACTATGCATGGGGGTCTTATGTATTTTAGTTCCAGAAAAAGATTTTATGTTACTTCTCTGTTACATGTCTTTCTACCTTTTTTGGAATGCCAATTATTTGAATTTAGAATATCCTAGAGAGATCCTTAAGGCCTTGTTTCTCTCATTTTTCCTTGTGTGTGTGTGTGTCTCTCTCTCTCTTTTTTTTTTTTTTTTTTGGTGGTGCTGGGGATTTGAACTCAGGGCCTTATGCTTGCGAGGCAAGCACTCTACCAACTGAGCTATATCCCTAGCCCCTTGGTACCAACAAACCAACCATGAGTTTACCATTTTTTCCTCTTGTTACTATCCTCTAGCTTAGACCCATCCCACTGTCCTGGAAATAGAAATGGGCACCCATGCTGCACTGAAAGGAACCCTCTGGTTTTGACTCAAGGGACAGAAAAGGGAACACCTAGAGTGAGAAAATCCCTGTGTGTTTCGTTTCCCTCTTTTCTCCATACTCATGAACACTAGCCCTCTATCAATTTGTAAGATCCAAAATTCTAAGGGAGGAGAACCTTTTCTCTGGTCGGAGTTATGGGGCCCGTCTCTGTTGATTTGTTTTTTGTTTTTTTTTTTTTTTCTTTCTGGGCCCTCTGGGTGGACCCAGGCAGTTTTAGGAGTGCAAACTGGAGTGGGATAATCAAAACCCAAGCTTCTGGCTGAATTACTGAAAGAACAACCCCAGGAAAGTAGTGTACCAAGGATATTGCAGAGTGGAAGGAGGTCAGGAAAGTGAGCCATAAAATTAGGACCTAGGCCCTTTCTCAAGCTATATGTACATGTGTATGCTCTTTATCATCTAGAAAGGCTCTTGAGGACTGAGCATACACAATGGCCACCATCCAAGTCACAGACTGGACACACACACACATGTTGGGCAGATACAGATAGCATCGCAAAAGACTTTGGAAGCTAAGCTGATACTGGAACCACAGCTCACAGAGGATAGGTTGCAGCCTGTAGCCTGAATCTAACTAGATCAGTTATCTGTTAAAACAAAGTATTAGCATTCATAAGATTGAAACAAGGTCCAGCAACTCATAACATAAAAAATGGATAGTAGAAAAATAGCTGGTATATAAAGAACTAGGAAAATCTTAACTTTTTTTTTTTTTCAGTACCCAGGATTTAACCCAGGGGTACTGTACCACAGAGCTACGTCCCCAGTCCTTTTTAATTTTAAAATTTTGAGCCAGGGTCTCACTAAGTTGCCAAGGTTTACAACCTTGCCTCAACCTCCCAAATTGCTGGGATTACAGGTATGCATGTTTGAAAATTGGAATTCTTTTTTTTTTTTTAGATTCTTTTTAGATATACATGACAGTAGAGTGTATTTTGACATTATACATACGTGAACTATAACTTATTTTAATTATGATCCCGTTCTTGTGGTTGTACATGATAGGGAGTTTCACTGGTGGTGTATTTACATAAGAAAGTAAAAATTGCAGTTTTAACCTGAAAGGACAATAGACACTAGTGTTGAAATGACATAAAAAACCAAGTGGTAAGGTTTGAACTGAAAAATAGAATAATCTAAATAAAAACTTACAGGTGAACTCAATTTTATTTAATTTGGTAGTTGATTAATTACTGAGGGTGATCCTAGGGCCTCACATAATGCTAAGCAAGTGTGCTACAATTGGGCTACATCCCCAGTCCTGAGCTTGATATTTATAATGGAGATAATAGAAGAAAAAGTTAGTGAACTTGAAGATAAGACAATAAACACTATCTAATCTGAATCTTGGAGAGACAGAATGAAAACAGGAGAAAATATGGTGCCGAATAAAAGGTATTTAAAGAAATAACTGCTGAAGACTTCTCAGATTTGGCAAAAATTATTCATAACAATTATTCAAGAAGCTTAGTGAACACAAACAGTAAACCCAAAGAATCTTGCATCCAAATATATCATAAGCCCACTCCTGAAAATCGAAGACAAATTAAAAATCACGAAAACCTCCAGAGAAAATGCATTGTTTGTTGGGGATCCATAACTAAACTGACTCTGGAATTTTTATCAGAAACCACAGAGGCCAGAAGGAAGTGACACAATATTTTTTAAGCCATGAAAGAAAGGAACTTCTAACCCAAGATTCTCTATGCAGTGAAGGTATCTTTGCAGAGTAAAAGTGAAATAAAGGATTTCAATTGAAGAAAAACTGAAGGGGAATCATAGAGACAAATGGTAAATATTTGGGTAACTGTACTGGGTCACTTTGTCTTGACTTCTTTAACATGAGTTTGATTCATTAAAAAGGCAAAAAATACAACATGGTCTGATGGACTTTCCAGTGTATACACATATAATATGAAACATGTATAACATAAAGTGAGGAGAGAGGAAAGGTAGCAAAGGTTAAAGGAAACTGAATAACTGTGTGTCCTAAAATATGTGCCCAATGGTTTGAATTAGTGGAGGTGACCGAGTGAGGACACACAGGTCAAGCATACCACACCAGCAGGGTGACAAGGGAAACATCAGGTTTTAGTCAGGAGACTGGGCTACAGCCCTTATTGGGCTTTCCATGAGGAAAACAGAGCAGGGTGGGATAAACACTTAGGGGTTGACTTGTTTGAGTAATTATCAGGCCTTTATAATGACTATTCTAGTCTGACTTCTGACTCTGACTTGATTTAGGGCAGGGAAACCTTTGCTTGGTATGTAAGCATTAGTTAAGGAGGTGGGTGGTGTGGGAATACTAGACTGGGCATTCTGCATCTGAAAGGCATGCTCAAAACGAGCTGTTCAGCACCTCTCAGGCTCCCTAAGATGTCAAAACGTATTATGGTACAGAAAATAATACACATGATTTTACAGGTAGTAAGATTTTTATACACTCCTTAAAATGACAGGTTTTGGGGGTGGGGTGCTGGGGATTGAACCCAGGGCCTTGTGCATGCTAGGCAAGCACTCTACCAACTGAGCTATAATCCCCAGCCCAAAATGACAGAATTTTGATTCTGTGTGGGCTGTTCAAATTAAATAAGTATATTGTAATCACTAATGTGACCACTTAAAAGATTATATAAATAGGTATAGTAAAATTCAATGAATTACAATACTAAAAAATGTTCATATAATGCAAGAGAAGACCAGATAGGGAAAACAGAAATAAGATGTGTCAACAAACAGAAAGCAAATAAAATGATAGACTTAATTCCAGATTTCCCAGTTGTGTTAAAAGTAAATAATCTAAATGCACCAATTAAAAAGTTGTCAGGTTGGATTTAAAACAAGTAATCAGGTGGATGTTTCAAAGAAACTCATTAAAAAAAATACAGATAAAAATAAAAGAAGCCTTAGCTGAAAGTACATATTCTCTAAAGAATATTACAGTATTTAAAAAATAAAACAAAAGGAGGGGGAAATACACCATGTAACATTAATCAAAAAGGCAAGGCTTGGGATGTAGTTCAGTGGTAGAGAATTTGCCCAGCATTTTTGAAGTTCTGAGTTTGATACCCAGTACTGGAAGCGGGGGGGGGGGGCGCGGGCGCTGAAGTGACAATGTGACCATCAGACAAGGTAGACTGCTGAGCAGAAAAAATCACCAGAGATGAAGAAGCCATTATAATAAGAAGATCAGTTCACCAAGAAGACATGTGATGTGTTAAATGTGTAACAAAGTCCAAAGTATGTGAAACAAAAACTGACAGAACTGAAAGGAGAAATTGACAAATCCACAGTTGTATTTGGAGAATTCATTACGCTTTTCTCAACTATTGATAAGACCTGTTAAAGGGAAGATCGGTCAGCAAGGGTACAGAAGAACTTGGTACCACCAACCAACCAGATTGTGTTTTGACATTTATAGAATTACTACCCAACAACAGTAGAATACATGTTTTTCTCAAGCACCCATAGACCTATCAAGATAAACCTTGTCCTAGCCATAAAATAAATCTCAGTAAATTTAAAAGACTGAGTCATAATAGAATGTTCTGACCACAGAGTAGCCAAAACAACAGAGATAACAGGAAAATCTTAAAATACTTGGAAACTAAACAACACACTTCTAAATAATTTATGGGTCAAGGAAATTCTCACTTCTATTTATTTATTTTTGAACATGATCTTCTGCGGATGCCAGGTTTTTTTGTTTGTTTTTTTGTTTTTTACTTTGTGTGCCAGGGGTAACAACCAAAGCATCATGCATGTTAAGTAAGCACTCCACTACTGAGTAATGCCCCAACCCCTGAAGGGAAATGGAAAAGGCAGTGAGTGCATCAGAACACTGGGATGCTGCTGAAGCAGTGCTCAAAGGGAGATCTATAACATGTAAGTGCAAGAAAAGAAGACTCAGTGATCTAAGCTTCCTTGTCTGTGCACTTGAAAAGTAAGAGTAATATAGGCCTAAAGCAAGCACAAGTAGGGAAACAATAAATTTAAGAGCAGATGTTAATGAAACTGAAAGCAAACGAGAGAAAAACCAGTTAATCCCTTTGAAAAGATTGATAAAATTGAAAAACCTCTTACCAACACTGACAAAGAAGACAAGTTAACTAATATCAGGAATGAAACATTTTCACTGCAGAATCTCCATACATTTAAAAGATAAGGAAATACTACAACTGCATACATAAATTTAGTGGCTCCCTTGAAATGAACCAGTTCTCAAAAATGCAAACTACCATGACTTGCCCCATATGAAACTGATCATTTGAATAGCTTCAAGCTATTAAGGAAAAATTGGATGGGTTTGTTCGTTGGTGTTGAGTATTGAACTCAAGGCCTCCCAGTTACTAAGAAGTGCTGTACCATTGAGCTATACCCCCCCAATCCCTGGAAATAGAATGAATTTTAAAACTGACATAAATCTCTAGGCATTCTTGTTTCCCTGAAGAATCCTACTAAATGTTTCAAAAAGAATTAATATCAGTTTTATACATTTTTCCAGGAAATGTAAGGAGAGAACGCTTCCTAACTCATTTGCAGCTAGTGTTACCCTGATGCTAAAATCAAAAAGGACTGCTATGTATATACTTGATTTGTTTGGGTGTTTTGTGGTGCTGAGGCCAAAAAGGAAAGCTTGAGACAAAAGGCCTTCATGAGAGTAGATGCAAAAGTTCCTTTTTTTTTTGTTTTTGTTTTTTGTTTTTTTGGGTACTAGGAGTTGAATACCAATGAGCTACATTCCCAGACCTTTTTGTTTTTAGGCAGGATCTTGCTAATTTACTGAGGGTTTTGCTGAGACTGAGTCTGTCCTCCAACTTGGAATCCTTGTGCTTCAGTCTCTCAAGTTGTTGGAATTACAGACATGTACCACCACACCCAGCTTAGATGCAGAAGTTCTTAACAAAGTATTTGCAAATAGAATTCAGTAAATAAAAGAATTATATACCATGACCAAAAGAGAGGTGCAGGACTGGATCAAAATGAGTGTAACCCACCTTATTTACAGACTGAAGAAGGGAGAAAATTACATAATTATGTCCGTTGATGCAGGAAAGCATTTGAAAGATTCCAACATCTGTTCATGTTCATGTTCCAAGAAAACTAGGAATGCAGAGTAACTTCCTCAACTGATAAGACCATCTGCACAAAGCCTACATCTAACACCATACTTAAAGGTGAAAGACTGAACACTTTCTCCTTTAGACCATGAAGAAGACAAGTAGGTAAGTTCTCACCACTAGTCTTCAATGTAGTGCTAGACTTTGCATCCATTGGAAAAAGAAATAAAAGTCATGTAAATCAGAAAAAGAAGTCGTTGCAGATGGCACAATTGTCTACATAGAAATTGTACTCACACACACAATCCTTGACTAGAAATAGGTGAGTTCAAGAAGGTGGAAGGACAACAACATGGACAAATCTCTTAGATCATTTTTTTCCCTGGTACTGGAAATTGAACCCAGGGTCTCTCACATTGCTAGGCAAGCACTCTGCTACTGAGCTACAACCCTAGCACATTTATTTTGAGCTAGGTTCTAAGTTGCCTGGGCTGATCTTGAACTATTGACTCTCCTCCTTCAGCCTCCTGAGTATCTGGGATTACAGACATGCGGCAGTGAACACATAGAAGCCAAAATTGGAAATACTGTACCTTTTATAATTAATCAAAAAATGAAAAACTTGCTGAGTGGTAGCACAAACGTGAAATCCCAGATACTTGGGAGGCGGAAGGAGGACGATCACAAGGCCAATTTGAGCAACATAGTGATAGAGAAAAGAAAGGATTACTGACTAGAGTGTGAATTTAGCATAATTATGTAAGACTTGTCTACTCAAAACTAAAAATGCTGCTGAAAGAAAGCAAAGCAAATTAATGGATAGAGACGGTGGATCATTGGATCAGGAGACCCAGCAGATGGCAGTTATTCTCAAATAGGCAGTTTTACAGGCTTAACACAATTGTACTGACAAAATTACAGCAAGATATTTTATAGATAGGGTAAAAGATTGTTCTAAACTTTGTATGGACAGGCAAAGGAACTAAAATAACAATTTTAAAAAGAAAAATAAGTGGGAACAGTTTCTACCCAAGTTCAAAATGTTATGTAGTTAGAGTAATCAAAGCTGTGGTATTGGTAAAGGGATAGATACATGGACTGATGGAACAAAATAGGGAACCCATAAATAGCTTCCTAAAGTATGGTTAATTGATTTTGGAAGTGAATACTGGGGTTCGAACCCAGGGGTGCTGTATGACTGAGTTTTTTAGTTTTTATTTGGAGACAGGGCCTTGAACTTAACTATTGCCTCAGCCTCCCAAGTAATGAGGATTACGTGTACACCACCATTCCAGGCTGTGGTTAATTGATTTTTGACATAGGTAGTTCTTGAAATTTCATTTAAAGAGCAATTTGATATCCATAGAGCAAAAACATGAATTTTAACCTAAACTTACACCATACACAAAAAACTATTCAAAGTAGATCATAGATTTCAAAGTAGAACTTTTATAAGATAACATAGGAGAGATCCTCAGGACCTAGGGCTTGTTGAAGGTTAAAAACTGATAAAATTAATAACTTTGGTTTTCACAAGACACCCTGTTGAAAGGATGAACAGACTTGGAGAAAATAACCCACACATGTGACAAAAGCGTATATTGAGAACTCTCAAAATTCAACAGTTAAAAAAATCCATTGGGGAATGGACAAACTAAGCAAAACATTTCATCAAAGAAGATGGTAAGTAACACATGGAAAGATATCCAGCATCAGTACCCAGTAGAAAAATGTAAACTAAGATAAAATTACATTCCTGTTAGAGTTACTAAAATAAAAAATAGTAGCAAACCAAAAACTAGCAGAAACTGGTATGGCCATTCAGGAAAAATAGTTTGTCCTAAATATGAAAAAACTAAGTGTGCACTGACCATGTGTTCTGTTAGTTGCATTAGGAATGCTTAGGAAGCACTTATCCCAGAAAACTGAAAACCGGAGTCCCCTTAAAAACCTACCCACTTTATTTGCAGTAGTACCAAACAGGAACACCAAAATTTCCCTCAATGGGTAGGTAGTTTAAAAACTGGTTTATCAACTCCATGACATACTGCTAAGTGTAAGCAAAGAATGAAATATTGACATATGTGTGACATCTTGATTTCAAGAGCATTGTGCTGAGTGAAAAAAGTCAATGTCAGAAGTCACATATTACATAATTCCATTTATAAAACATTCATGAAGTCACAAAATTATAGAGGTAAAAATAGATTAGTAGGCACCAAGGGATAAAAGATAAAGGTGACTGTAAAGGGGTCATGTGAAGGAAGTCTTTTTGGTAATGGAATAATTTTGAATCCACTGAGATAGTAGTTTCCAAGCTATTCATGTGATAAAATGGCATATTAATAAAATTGATATTGATAGATGTGCTGCTTTTAATAGTATGTTATCTGTAAGAACCCAGAAACCACTCTGGACACGGGAGTTTATTAAGCACATAGAATTTCTCCCTGCAGGGTAAGAGAGAAAATGAGAGGAAAAGAGAAAGGGCTGCGCGCGCAGGAGAGAGAGAAATGGAGGAGACAACTTGGAAGCGAGGAGGAGAGAGAGAAGCATGAAAGTGAGGAGAGGAGAAGAGAGAGCATGAGAATTGGCAGGAGTGCTATTCTTAAGCAGTTGAATTCCGCAGGGCTAATGGGACCATTAAGGGAGAAGGATACTTGCAAGCTGACTGATGAGCCAATAGCTAGCTAGGATGTTCACAGACTGACAGGTAATTGTGAGGCGGGGAAATGAATGCAGCAGAAAGGGCGGGGGGGGGGGGGGGGAGCAGCTTATGTTATATTACATTATCCTTAAACAAGATGAGGTGATTAGAGGAAACTAGATGAAGAGTACACAGACAAGTGTGTACTACCTATTATTTGTTTAAAAACAATTTTTAAATTACCCTCCAAGCCACAACCTAAATATAGCCTAAGTACAAACGTGTACTAGCCAAATGTTACCCATTTGCAAATCTTCAAGGCTACTAACACCAATATTTAACACTGTGCATGACTGTCAGGAGAAGCATGATCAGTTGTTATAAATTGGTTTAACAAAGTTACTATATTAACAAAAGCAGCAAATTTTGCTTTTAAAAAGACAAGGCTTCTCAGTCCAGCTTCAATTTCCTCAGTGCTTTACCACCAGTACCACAGATAGTCCAGATGTGAGGGAGATGTGAGGGAACAAAGAGCCCAAATGAACATCATAGCATTTAGTTCAAGCTTCTCCTTTGTGCTGTTTCATCTACTCATAGGGATTTTGTGGTTCTAAATGGTAGACCACATATTTGAATATAAGTTCTAAGTATGAGATGATGTGTGACATCAACATTAAGTATATAGTAAACTATATAAAACTATACTTAATATATAAGTATATATATATATATATGTATATTTTGACAGGTGATGCACAAGTGATAGTGGTTTTTTTTTTGGGGGGGTGCTGGGGATCGAACCCAGGGCCTTGTGCTTACAAGGCAAGCACTCTACCGACTGAGCTATCTCCCCAACCCCAAGTGATAGTTTTAAATAGCACTATTTGGGGTAATGCTGTGTGTGTGTGTGTAGAGAGAGACTAGGAATGGAATTCAGCAGTGATTTACCACAGAGCTACATTCTCAGCCCTTTTTACTTTTTGTTTTGATACAGAATCGCACTAAGTTGCTGAGCCTGGCCTCAAACTTGGCCATCCTTCTGCCTCAGCCTCTGTAGTCACTGGGATTGCAGGTGTGTGCCACTGCACTTGACTTGGTAAAGCCATTCTAATTTTAGTTGAAGTATGGATTAGGTCTGGTGCCAGGTTTATTCTCACACATATCAATTCCAGAAATTTTTCATTGATAAAATAAGTAACAGTGTTAATATTTACTATTTACTATGTATGAGGTAGTATTAGGACTTCATTATTTCTTTGAACTCCTACAAATCCCCGATGATTGCACTGTTCTTGCCTCTTTTACAGTTGAAGAAACTGGGCGTAAGTTAGGTAACTTGAGCAAGATCACACCAGTGGTATTATTGCTGGAATCTAAGACCAAAACATTAACTGCAGAACAAAAGTTGGCTGTATACACAAATGGCTTTCGCTGTCCCCATGTGTGTTTGCTTGCTTGCTGGATTCAGTCTTCTACCTTCATAGCAACTGATTGCTGAGAAACCCAATTCACATTCCTACCTTATTTAGGCCTCCTTCAATACCATTATCTGAGAATGACATTGGTGATTTGTTTTTAGGTCTACATTTAAAATCTGGTCTTTATTATAAAACAAACATAAAATTATATAGGGTATAGATTATTCCAAGCAGCTGGAAGAAATAATTTTTGTTAATCATGTTCTTTCTAAATACCTTCAAGAAATCTGGAAACAAAGGGTAGTAGTGTTTATTTCATCTAAACTGGGAGTAATATTAGCAAAGCAAAATTCAAAATTCATTCTTTAATAAATCATATGATTTGATTATCTTATCTCTTGATTATGTCCTTGTAGTAATAAATGACCACTAGCAAGCAAAGATGTTTGTTCTCCAGAAGATCTAAGTAAATCCAGCCTCCGGTTTATCCTCTTAGACAAATTCATAAGATCGCACTGTAAGACACAATTAAAATGTGTAGATGGAAAGTTTTCAGTTCCCCTGAATATGATTAAATAGTTTATATATGTTAATCTCAATTTTATTGAAACTGACATTTTCCCCAAAATTATAAACATGCTTATGTTTTGTAAAGTCACCTTGACATTTGTAAGTATATGTGTGACTTAATATGTGCTATTAAGGAACTTTTGTAAGTTGATCTAATTTCTTTTCTTCTCTTTATAGGAATATATCAAGGGAATCTGTGAACCTGAACTAGAAGAAAGAGAATGTTATCCCAAGGCCATGCACTGCATTTTTGTTGGGGCACAGAGCCTGTTTCTGAAGAGCTTGATTCAGGATACTTGTGCTGACCTCTGTGTTCTTGACATTGGTCTTCTTGGCATCCGAGGAAGTGCTGAGGCTGTAGTTATGGCCAGGAGTCATATTCAGCAATTTGTAAAGCTCTTTGAGAATAATGAGAACCTACCCAGTAGTCAGAAGGAATCAGAGGTGAAAAGGGAATTCAAACAATTTGTTGAAGCCCATGCAGATAATTTTACAATGGATTTGTTGATTTTGCCCACTTCCTTGAAAAAAGAACTTTTGACTCTCACACAAGGTGAGGAGAATCTATTTAAAACAGGAGATGATGATGTTATTGAAATTAGAGATGCTCAACAGACAGAATTTACACAGAATGCTGCCACAGGACTGAATATTTCTAGAGATGAAATTGTTTTGCAGGAAGATGCGAGAAATAAAGCTGGGACTCCTGTTTCTGAGCTTACAAAACAAATGGACACAGTCTTTTCTAGTTCACCAGATGTGCTTTTTGTTCCAGTAAATGGTCTAAGCCCAGATGAAGAGGCACTTTCCAAAGAGAGAGTTTGTCACAAAAGGAGATTTTCTGATTCAGAGGAAAGGCATACCAAGAAGCAGTTTTCTTTAGAAAATGTTCAAGAGGGAGAGCTCTCGCATGATGGCAAGACATCTGCTGAAAATGTAATCATTGACCTATCTGATCCTTCTGCTGATTCTGAAAATTTAAGTCCAGATGTAAAAGACACTACTGAGGAAATGGAATACAATATCCTCGTAAACTTTTTTAAAACCATGGGCTATTCTCAAGAAATCGTTGAAAAGGTCATTAGGGAGTATGGGCCTTCTACCGAACCATTATTGCTATTAGAGGAAATTGAAAAAGAAAATAAAAGGTTTCAAGAAAACAGAGAATTTTCACCTAGTACTACTGACACCAATAAAACCAAAAGTAAAGGTGTTTGTAGCAACATAAATGACCTCACAACAGATTCCACTCCAAAGAAAACGCAGAGTCACAGTCAGCAAAATATGGTAGAAAAATTTTCTCAGTTACCATTCAAAACAGAAGGTAAACCATGTACCTCAAATTGCAAAATTAATACCTTCAGAATAGTGCCAATAGAACAGAAACATGAAATCTGGGGTTCAAACCAGAACTATGCTTGTAACATAGACATTGAAACTGATGGCCTTTCACCTTCTGCTCCTTCAAGTCCCAAAGACGTCAATTTTGTTTCAAGGGGAGCTTCAAGTCACCAGCCCAGAATTGCGGTTTTTCCTGAAAATGGTTTGCAACAGCAAGCAGAACCTTTGCTTTCAAATAATATGAAATCTGCCTGTGAAAAACGTCCAGGACACTGTAGCTCTCCCCAGTCTAAGCCAAATTGTCCACCCCTTTCTCCACCGAAGCCACTACCCCAGCTATTACCTTCAGTTACTGATGCAAGGTTGGCAGGACCTTCTGATCATATTGATTCCTCAGTTACGGGGGTTCAAAGGTTTCGAGATACTCTGAAAGTACCCTACAAGCTGGAATTAAAAAATGAACCAGGGAGAATGGATTTGAAGCACATTGTTATAGACGGGAGCAATGTTGCTATTACGTAAGTCCTCTATCTGCAAATTATTTCATAGTTTTACATAGTACTCTAAGCAGTGTCTCAGAATTGCATATATATATATATATATATATGTATATGTATAAAAGAACTGTCCTATGCATGTATCTAGTGAATCAGTAAGTAGCCTTGCCCAAGGTGGGGATAACCAGCTAGTTGGAAAGGTGTTGTCTTTTCATCTTCCGGAGTCATGAACTTTACTTCCGTGTCCTGAACTTGTATGCCCAAAGATAATGCAGTATAGTGTTTTGTTATTACATTATCAGTTCTATGAGTGCCCTTTGGTTCTGAATTCAAGTGTGGAGCAAAACAAATGTTTTTATGCTGGAACATGCTTAGTCACTAACCTAGAGTATACAATAGTAATAGGTGTGATGAATTTCTGTTGTGCTTTTGATAGAATAGTAGCAGTTTCCTTCTTAAGGAAATTAGTTTGAGCTGTATTGTGGACCTGTGTTCTTACTAAACGTTTGTAATATTTGTTTCCAGTTAAAAGCAAAACAGTGGAAAGATCATGTCTGTTTAGGCTGTCTTGGAACCCCGGTTAGGATTCTGATTTTTTTCCCTGTGCTGTGGGGTTAGTCTTCTTCTCCAAGGGACAGTTTAGCATAGTGTCTAAAAAGAGTGTGAGGATCAGTGTCCACCCCACCTTGGAGCTATTTAATTTTGGTCCGGTCACTCAATATTTCTGAGCTTCATTTACTTCAAGTCTGTTGCCTGAAGAACATTATCATACCATTTCAACATCTTCTAGGTAGTTTCTCTCTCTAGTGTGGTACTCAGTCACCCCATTGTTAAAAGCTTTAGATAAATTAAATTTGCAGAATTAATTTCAGCCAAGACGGATTTCATGAATTGGGCTGCGTTCAGAACCCCAAGAGGTTCTGAGGGCTCCAGCTGGCAGTGTGGGTAAGCAGGATTTACAGGCAATAAGGAAGTGACATAGAGAAACAGTTTGATTGTAGCTCTACATTTGCCTTATTTGGGCATGGGTGATGAGCTACTTGCCTTATGTGGACACATTCAGATCTGTTGGCAGCCTGTGATTGGCTAAAGCTCAGCTGCTGTGATTGAGACTCAGTCCATCACAAGAATGTACTCTTCGGCTAGGTTGCAGTATGTTTACTTTGTAGAGTTGTACATGTATGAATTCAAGAACCAGGGGCAGCTGTGGGGCAAATTTTATAGAAGTCTTCAATGTCTGGCGTTTTAGGTGATCACAATTCAAGAAATAGGGCATCTGAACATGCAATGAGGGAGACATTGCCAAACCTTTTTTTTTTTTTTTTTTTTTTTTTTTTTTTGGCGGTGCCGGGGATCGAACCCAGGACCTTCTGCTTGCAAGGCAAGCACTCTACCAACTGAGCTATCTCCCCAGCCCTTGCCAAATCTTAAAAATACTTTTTATGCCTTGTTGAATGTGTGACCCCTTTTCCCAGGACTTCTAAAAGTTCAATTGATGCCCTGAAATGTTAGGAATACTTATTGAAATTGAAAAATTAAGATTATTGAGGACTGGGGAGATAGCTCAGCTGGTAGAGTGCTTACCTCCTAAGCACAAGGCCCTGGGTTCGATCCCCAGCACCGCAAAAAAAAGATTATTGAGACATGTTTATTATATGGTTGTAATTTTTGTTTTATGTGTCTTCTCACCTACTGCCTTACACCCATATTGTTTATTGCAGTGCTTGCTAGGCAAGTACTCTACTACTGAGCTACTCTTCTAACCCTCATTTCATCCAGAAATATTTTAGGGGCTGGGGATATAGCTCAGTTGGTAGAGTGCTTGCCTTGCAAGCATAAGACCCTGGGTTCGATCCCCAGCACCGCAAAAAAAAAAAAAAAAAAAAAAAAAAGAAGAAGAAATATTTTAGTATTTGTTGCTGTGATGTTGGTTCTGAATGTTTTCTGTGAAGGTTTTATTACAGAGGTGAGAGGGGTGTAGTTCTTAGCAGCTATTTTTCTCATGGTGGTGAGTTCAGCTCCTCTCATTTCCTGTTAGTACAGATCTGTATCCCTACCTTCTTCTTGATGAGATTGAGAACCCATTTGCCCTTAGGCATCTTGAGTAGCTCCATAGCATACTGCTCTTTTAGGGCATAGCCACACACCTCTCAGGTCATGTCTTACATGAACTTGGTGTGTTTGGCAAGGTGTCCACTGTGGCAGCTTGTCTCTGTCTGCTCATGTTCTTGGTTGCTTTGTGGCTCATGTTGAGGCCCACATCCATGTGGTAGTGTGGATCCATGACTGTAAACAGTGGTGAGGAGAGGGGGTGGGGGTGAGGCTCAACTTGAATCCCACCTTCCAGAACCCTGCCACTGGCTTCCTCAGGCTTGCCCATCATATCCAGCCAATCCTCCAACCCCTTAGCAAGCCTGGGGTTGCATGGATGGTCTTTAGTATGTTGTTGTTATTTTTTTAATAGAAGGACTATTCTGCTTTTTATTTATTGGTTTTACTTTCATGGTCCTGGGAACCAAAACCAGGGCCTCATGCAAGCTAGACAAGAGTTCTGCCACTGAGCTAAATCTCCACCCCTTCTTTATTTTGAGACAGGTTTTTTCCTAAGTTAACCAGACTGGCCCCTCAATCCTCCTACCAGAGTCCCCTGAAAAACTGGGATTATAAGTGAGCACCACAACATCAAGCTGCTTTTCATTTCATTTATTTATTTTTTTAATTTTATTCATTCATTTATTTTGGTACTGGAGTTCAAATCTAGGGGCATTTTACCCTTGAGCTACATCCCCAGCCGTTTTTAGTTTTGATTTTGAGACAGAGTATTGTTAAGTTGCGGATCCTTGAATTTGGCAGTCCTCCTGCCTCAGCCTCCCAAGTAGCTGGGATTACAGGCATGCACCACCAGGCTGGTGCAGCTGCTTTTTATTTTTTGAATGAATTGTTGGTGTCGTATTTTGCTGTCCAAAGAGTAAAGGAAAATGCCAGCAGTTTAAATGTTAAAGTTTGAAGGTTGGCCATAAAAATATGTAGTGTACTTGCCTTCCTTTCCAAATAATACTATTTATTGTCAGTTTTCTTTGTTTTTGGCAACTCTTTTGGGGGAAACCCAGTAAATGACCCACAGCTGCCTAGCATTATCTAAATAAAAATGTAAAATGAGTTTCAGGGCCAGCACCAGTCCCTCATTGTGAGAATTTCTTTTTCTTTTTGTTAGGATTTCTTGAGCCATGTGATGATAAAAAATTTTAGGTTGGGCTGGGGAGATAGCTCAATCAGTAGAGTGAAGGCCCTGGGTTCCATCCCCAGCACTGCCAAAAAAAAAAAAAAAATTTAGGTCATAATTATGAGTAATACTGGCCCTTTTTTCAGAAACTTTTCTACATTTGGAAAGATTTCCCAAATTCTTAAAAAAAAAAAAGAAGAAGAAGAATGCAAATTATTGCAGACTGAGCAGTTGCTTTTAAAAACTTTCTGGAGTAGTAAATAGCATGTTTCTCTGAGGGATCATATTTGGAATTTAGGGTGGCGCCATCTGTCCTGATCTGATGTTTTACATATCTGGTCCCTCCCATTTGCCCATAGTGCCTCTTTCCATCATCATGATGAACCCTAAAACACTGGCATATATTTCCTAACACCGTTGCACAGTGGTATCTCCTTTGAAAACCACCAGTCAGTGCACTAAGGGAAGCCTACAAGCTTTCATTAATTCTCTCTGAAAACTGATTATTTTGGAAGAATTTGAATTTTCTTTGAATTCACAGATGTTCAATTTAAAAGCAATACTTTTACAAAAGGATGTGTTGCCCACAGTTTAGCTTAAGTTAGATATAGATTGATCTGAAAATGTCTAATTAAAGTCAACCCTTTTTATGGGAAACTTTTAATGGGCATTGGGTTATATTTTATTTTATCTTTTATTAAAATTTTTTTTTTTTTTTTACAGACTGCATTTTGATTCATTATACACAAATGGGGTACAACTTTTCATTTCTATGGTTGTACACAATGTAGATTCACACCATTCATGTAATCATACATATACATAGGGTAATACTGTCTCATTCTACTATCTTTCGGTCCCCCATCGCTTCCCACCGTATTTTACTCTACGCTATCCAAAGTGCCTTCATTCTTACCCCCACCCCCAACCCCCGCCGCCGCCCCCTCTCGTTATATATCATCCTGCACTTATCAGAGAAAACATTCAGCCTTTGGTTTTCTGGGCTTGACCTATCTCACTTAGGATGATGTTTTCCATCTTCATCCATTTACCAGCAAATGTCATAATTTTATTCTTTGTTGCTGAGTAATATTCCATTGTGTATATATACCACAGTTTTTTTTTATCCATTCATCTGTTGAAGGGCTTCTAGGTTGGTTCCACAATCTAGCTATTGTGAATTGAGCGGCTATGAACATTGATGTGGCTGCATCACTGTAGTATGCTGATTTGAAGTCCTTTGGGTATAAACTGAGGAGTGGGATAGCTGGGTCAAATGGTGAGTTCATTCAAAGTTTTCTGAGGAATCTCCATACTGCTTTCCAGAGTGACTGCACCAATTTGCAACTCCACCAGCAATGTGGACTGTAAATTCTGTGAAGGGGCTTGCTTGAATCTGTTCTGTTCACAGACTACCCCCACCAGCCATGATAATCAATAAAGATATGTTGATAAATGAGTGAATAAAAGGTTTAAAGGTTAGGGTTTTTAAAATTACTTTTCACCACTCATTTGTAAAGTATTGATTGTCATCCTAATGATCAATTTAGATTAAATTTTAGCTGAGGCCATTATTTAAATAAATATTTTGATGCTTAAAGCTAAAATACCTGTTTAATGTCTGGTATTTTTTTTTTAATGTAATTTATCAGTTTTATGAGGCAAAAATTATCTCTAATTTACATAACATGAACCAGCTTAAAACTCTTGTCCAGCATTACATACATGAGGTGTCTCTCCTCAGAGCAGCCCTGTCTCCTGTCACAGAAGTTGAAGTTGGAATTTTCAGGTCTTGGCATCATTGGAGACTTAAGTCATGTGTTGCATAACCACTGCTGAGTAAACTGTACTTATTTGACTAAACTAGTTGGGGAAGGAGTTTTAAAAAAGGAAATTTGAGTCCTTAAGCAATAGGCTCCATTAGTGTAAACTCCACCTGAAAGGAGCTCAGGCCCATTCTTCTCTGGGTTTATGCAAAGCCTTTGTTTAGACAGCTATCCATCATGTTTCCAGCCCATACAAACCAGTGAGAAATTCCTAAATACCCTACTTTATGCTGCTGATTATGTCTATCTTTACTGATTTTTTCCCCCCCAGCACCATGAATGAGTCAATTGATGAGTCAGTGGAAACTGTTTGCGGTATATGGCTAGATACCACAGTAGTGGCAAGTAACATTTGGACTCTGTCAACCCGAAACTTCAGCATAAGAGCACCTGACTTGTCTGGGTTGATAATTTTCCATGTAGCTGAGGCTTGCCCCTTCAGTTGCTAGAACTATGTGTTTTAGCCATTTTTTATGCTAGTCTTTCAATATTGGGTTCCATGGGTATCTTTGTTAAGTGGGAGCTATGGAAAGAAAGAATTCTTTCCTGGGTAACCAAGAAAGGACTTTGCACTGTTTCTCCTGTCTGCCTCTACTACTGCTGTGACTTTTTCTGTCTCCCATCTCTTGCTTTGGGCACACTTCCTTTTAGATAACTCCCTGCTCTAATATGGAAAACAACCAAACGACAGAGACATAGTTTATTTCCAGTGTCATGGGACAGGTGTTCAAATCTCCCTTGAGAACCTGTCTACCTGCCTTCTGAACAAAAGAGCTGTTCATTCTGCATTGGAGCGGGAAGCCCCAGAGTTTTGGTCTTCCCCAAAGTGTACTATACATGTTAAATATGTGCTGTCTCTAGGTCAAGACAAACCACTGGTCTGTGCTTACCTACCAACAAACAAACCTTTCCATGTCAGTTACAGAGAGGCTGGGAGGCAGTGAGGATTAAACACAATGTCTGCCTAGTCAAGATGTTGGACTTGGAAGTAGGAAGGATTCTTAATGGTCCTTTTGAAATATTTTTAGGACAATAATTTGGCTCCACTTGACTTTTTTCCCCCTGTAGTTTTATTTTTGGGGGTTATCTGTTATTTCTTCACCCTAATTTTGAAGCACTGTTTCCTCCAGCTCTGGAGATTTTTCAGAGTATCAAAAGTGATTTGATTATTACAAGGAACATCACTTTGTAAATCAGAGATGATGTAATATTTCTAGGAACTCCATTTTCTCCCCCGAGCTTGTGCTTATGAGGGGACCAGGGCAACAGCATTCCTTTACCTGCATCTGCCCCCCCTTGACCCAGTGGAATGCAGCTGGCTACTTCAGTCCATTCAGTTTCTACAGTAGTCAAGCAGAATCATTATGTGAAAAGCTGGTAGCATACATCCGTGTCTGTTGAATAATAAGGAAGCACTTTACAAGCTTGCTCCCACCCTGCCCCGCCCCAGTACTGGGTTTTGAACCCAGAGCCTTGCAAGTGATCTACCACTGAACTACATCCCCAGCCCCCTTTTTTTTTTTTTAAACTTTGAGAACAGGGTCTCACTAAGTTGCCGAGACCAACCTCAAACTTGTATTTCTTCTGCCTCAGTTTCCTGTGTAGCTGAGATGATAGTCATGTGCCACTGTATCCAGCTCTGTAAACTTTCCCTTCTGCGGGGGTTGGGGGGTAATGGGGATTGAACCTAGGAGTTCTTTACCACTTGAGCTATATCCCCAACTTTTTTTTTTTTTTTTAAATCTTGAGACAGGATCTTACTACGTTGCCAAGGTTGGCCTCAAATTTAGCAATCCACATGTCTTGGCGTCCCAGTCGAGTTGAGTGGCTGGGATTACAGTCATGTGCCACCACTCCTAGCTTCTTAAGTGCATTTCCCTCAAGAGTTATCCTTTTAGAGCTAAACATGTATCCGTTTGGTTGTTGTAGTTTAGACTCTTTATGTTAGGGCTAGATAGCATTAACATCTCGGCCTGTCCTTGTCAATAAAAATGGCCCCTTTTAAAAAACTACACCAGCCCTCCCCCACCACATTTCATGTTACTATATCGTTGCCGTATTTGAATGTCTTTAGATAAACCACCCATTCCTGAATTATTTTCAAGAATGGGTTTGTTTACTTGTTGTTTTTTTGGATGAGAGCCTCTATCATCTCTTATTTATGATTCCTTGAAAAGGGGGTGAACTCTAGCATCTAAAAAGAAGTTTGTGAGCAGCTCTTATGACTCTCATCACCTTAGCTGTTGGTTATGTGTTCAGCCCATGCCTCCTGTCAGGCTTTGAGGGCAGTTGAAGTGACACCACCACATGCAATAGTGGGGAGGGAAAAAGGCACTGGCCAGGGCGAGAAAGCCTAAGTCTGATCTAGCACATCCACCCTCACTGTGCAACCCAGGCAGGTCGCTCTGTCAGGATCATCTTCTTATCTCTAATGGGAATCTAAATTCTACTCCATCTCATTTTCTGATACACAGAGCAATGTAGGAAGTGAGAGGAGAAGAAGGGACTGATTGAAGTCTTGTGTCTAGAGACAGCTTCATAGAAAGACTGGGTTAGGGAGGCAAGGAAGGTACAAGAGCATTGCACACAAAGTAAACAACAAAAGGGAAAGCTCAGGGGTCAGACGCCAGGAGGAGTGGAATGGTAAGAGACCACCTGACCAGAACCATGAGCATATTGGCTCATTGAGTGGGAGGGTCACTTTGGCCAGATTCTTTCCAACCAGTCAGGTGAGAGGGGACCCCAGAGCCAAGCCTGGCAGGATTTGTGTAGAAGGATGTGTTCTTCCTCCTCTCCCTCCACCACCTAACTGTCTGAGATTAAGACTTAAGTAATTTTTCTTCTTTGGAAGTGTTACCAGATTGACTTGAGGGGATGCATTTTTTAATTCTCTATGACAGGGTTCACACACTGTTGGTGAATCCAGCCCCCTCCTGTTTTTGTGAGTATAGAACACGGCCATACTTGCTCATTTACAACTGCTTGCCTGTGGTTGCTTTCACACCATATGGCAGAGTGGTGAGACAGACCATATTGCCCTTCACGGTAAAAGTGTATTGACCTGTGTTCCAGCCTGTTCTTGTATGTTTGCCCATTTTTCCTCCTTTGTGCTTCTTTCAAGGGTTCCATTCGTTTCATTTGAATTTTGCCTTTAAACTCTTCCATGTCTTAAAATAAAAAATATGACTTGGGATGTAGCTCAGTCATTGGTAAAGAATTCCCACCCCCCAAAAAAAAAAATGTTGCTGTAAGTTTTAAGTTGGATAGGTTTCACAGTTCTCCCAAAGGGGCTGGAGCCCACCTGGAACTGGTGGTGGCAGCTTCTTGGTCATTGTAATAGTGGTCATCATATCACAGTGTCACATCTTAAACCATTCATTTGTCACAGGGAGTCACGGGGCATAAGCAACATCACAGCTATTAAACTATTTCTGCTTTAGCAACAAATTTTAAGATCCTTAAGAGATTCCTGGAAGCCAGTGACTAGAAAGAACTTTAAAATAGTAGTTTTTCCCCTAGTAGAAAGAACTCTTTAAGGGGGGGGGGGACTGCATTAATTAATAAATATTACCATGAAGCTCACTACTTTATACCAAAACTGCACATCCAGTTAATCAACCAAAGTACAAGGAAAGCCATAACCTATCATTGAGAGATAAAACTCCTTCAGTGGATTCTGTTTTGGTTTTGCAAAGTAGTAGGCTTTGCTACTAACTCCGCCCCCCCAATGTAAAAGATCATTAAAGGAAATTTTGTTCTTTGTCTATGAATTTTACCTTTTCATTCATATGGTATCAACTAGTACCATATTTTTAAGCTAGTTGCATTGTACATACCACAAAAAATAAGTTGTGACAAACATTGACTAGTTTCAAGTGTACCCATAAGAAACACGTGGGCATACATCTGTTTTTTTAACCTGTCTCATGTCAGTAAACATCTAAGTGTTTGATATAAATATTTCCATTAATGGTGGGCACAATTGTATGAATCAAATTCACAAATTATTTGTTTTTTATAATCATGATTAGGAAACTGAAATATAACAGGAATGTACTGGTCAGTAGCTGAAAATGCTGCACTCTACACACAATCACATGTGAAAACAAGTGTTACCTGTAGTTCTCCCCTGTGGGAATGACTTCTTAAAAATATAAAATATTATTTTATCAGAAAATTTTACTTTGGTGTGAAGAGCAAGTTAAATGATGTACTGAATCTCTGAAGACCTAGCATAGTCACTAATATATGCTTCAAGAGATTAATTCTGATTGGTCAACAGAATCTTCAGAAGATTCTGAAGTGTCTATTCCTATAGTTGCCATAGCTTTAAATGTCTATGAAATTTAAGATTCCTCATTACATTTTGAACATGCTTTAAACTGAAATAAATTTTACCTGTTTTCCTGCAGCCATGGTCTAAAAAAGTTTTTTTCTTGTCGTGGAATTGCAATTGCTGTTGAATATTTTTGGAAGCTTGGCAACAGAAACATTACTGTGTTTGTCCCTCAGTGGAGAACAAGGCGTGATCCTAATGTCACAGGTGAGTCAAACCAATTTTTTCAGATTTCTATTTAATGAGTTGGCTTATAATTGCAGCACATAGTACTTAGAGCCATGTGTTGTGGATAGCTCTTTTAACAACAAAATTCTAAGTCTGTTCCATTTAGTAATATATCAGTTGAAGAGTATAACAGTATAAAAAGTGATTGAAGGGAGGATGTGGGGCTGGGGAGATAGCTCAGTAGGTAGAGTGCTCGCCTTGCAAGCACAAGGCCATGGGTTCTATCCCCAGCACAGCAAAAAAAAAAAAAAAAAAAAAAAGTATTTGAAGGGAGGATGTGAAGTTCATATAATTGTTTGAAAGTTGTTAGTATTCATCATACATCACAAAAACTTTCTTTTGACATTCTAAAAATTAAAATATACCCTCTATTAGACCAGGTTTCTGACTATTTAAATAGCATTTTTTAAAACGGTTGCTTGATAAGTTTGGCACCTTCAAATATGTCTTTTCAACAGTTATACTTTAATATATATTGTTTTGGTTAGCCATATGGTACTTTGTGCAGACCACACACAAAAGGTCTGAACCTATTATGATTCATGAAATTTTCCAGAGAAACTTAGTCGTTTGTGACTTAGGTCATAATAGAAAGACAATTGAAAAAAGCTTTGCCAGACAGCTTAACATGTCAGAGCACTTAGAAAGAAAAGGTAAATTGGGATTGGGGTGAATAGAGGATTCGTCCAACACATTAAGCAGGAAGTGAGACTCTGGGTTCCTGGGGAAATGGGAAGTGGTCAAACTGCACATTTCCCAAGTCCTCCCAACTTCCTTCATTTTGGAGAGCATTCGTCCTAACAGAAGGTAAATGTAGACAGAAACAGATCCACTCATTTGTAGCTATTTTTGAAATTTGGATCCCTGAAAGAATCTTAATAGTCTTTATACATTTACAGTTCTAAGACCATCAAACACACCAGGGGCATTTTAGTTAAGTCAGTGGTGAGTATTGTATGGTATGCGGGTATGAGAATCCTGGTTGTGTGAAATGTGGCTTTGGCCCCAAGTTCTCCTTTGTCATCATCCACACCCACAAAAATCAGTAAATATTTGTACAGATAACTAAGAGAAATTACAAGAGAGCAGCAGAAGTGAGATTTGAAAGACTCCTGGGCTAGGGAGCAAGGAACCTTTCTTGGGATTGGGACAGAGAGGACTGTGGCTTCCACTGCCTCCACTCAGACTGCTTTTCCCGGTTCCCACTCCCCACTCCCATCCTCTCTCAGAACTTTTGTTATCATCCTCCTTGTCCTCTACTACTTATAATAGGACTTAAAAAAAAAAAAAAAAGATTTTGATGGCATGGTTCATTTAAGTATAAATGTGTGGCTTACTCCTAAGAAACACGAGTTGAACCTTTTTATGTTTAAAAAAAAAAAAAAAGCAGCCAGTCCATATGCTGCGTTTGCTTTAGTATGGGTCTTGTTTGATTCTTTTTCTTTTTAATTAATTCTTCCCAGTAAGTTAGTAATATTGAGTCAATAGAAAGGTTTTCTACAGCTCTCCATGTGAAACATTTGGATGTACTTTGATTTATTTACACATCTGGGAAAATAGCCTTTTTCTGAATGTGTGTTTAACTTATTCCATGAACAGAGCAGCACTTCTTAACCCAGCTCCAGGAGCTTGGAATATTATCTTTAACTCCTGCCCGGATGGTCTTTGGAGAAAGAATTGCATCTCATGATGACAGGTATGAAAAAGGCCATTTTCCTTTCTAATGTGGGAGTTAGTGAGGAACCAACCACCTGTTCCTTCGGACAGATGCACATTCTAGAAGGACTTGGTTTGAGGATTTTAATATTCATGACTGTTAAGGTTAGATGCTCAACAGTCATTACATATGGGTTTAGCATATCACAAAGAAGCTGCCAAATTAATATTTTTGTTTTTTAATAAAACATGTCTGAAGAAAAAGTGGATATTTAATTGTGGTCTTTTTTTGGTGCTTTTTAAAAGTAAGTTTTGTCTTGTCTTAGTGTGAAAGACCAGAGTGGTTTTCAGCTGAGTATGGTGGCCCGTACCTGCAGTCCTAGCTACTCAGGAGGCTGAGGCAGAAGGATTGCTTGAGCCCAGGAATTCAAGATCAGCATGGCCAACATAATGAGACCCTATCCCAAAAAATAAAAGAGTAGTTTCCAAAATTATCTGTGTGTTCCTGGTCTGGTTTTGACCAGTTCATTGTGACACCTGTACCCTTAGGGTTTTCTTCACATGGTAGGAGTAAGCTGCATTTCTTAGGCTGTTAGATCATCTAGCAGGTGCTGGTACATCTGAGATGCCAAGATTTAGTCCACACCTTTTAATTTTTTTTTTCCTCCTGAAAACTTAGCACTAATCAAGTCCACTGTGCAAAGCTAGATTCTGGGCACACACACAGTTCAGGTGTACCCTGCACCAAGTTTGTGA
Source organism: Sciurus carolinensis (assembly GCF_902686445.1). Lineage (NCBI taxonomy): Eukaryota > Metazoa > Chordata > Mammalia > Rodentia > Sciuridae > Sciurus > Sciurus carolinensis. The sequence continues at coordinate 34,579,668 of NC_062228.1, forward strand.
CCTAGAGAAGGAGCCCAGAAGAGTAAGAGAGGAAAATCCAGCTTGAGTAAGACTTAACCAGGGGCGTGTCATTTTTAAAATCCTCCTGTGTTGATGTGAAATCAGTAATAGCAAATCTGGAGTGGGGGCTGCTGGTTCTTCCTTCTCCCACATTCACCCTGTTTTCATGCTCCCTGCACTGAAGAGTTTGTAGCTTATGACCCAAGGTAGAGAATGGTCAGTAGGTAAGAGGTGACAAGAGAGCCATGTCAGGTGAAAGTGACTTGGGGACCACAGCAGGCATTCATTCACCAAAAGGGCCTTCTCACTGATAGCCCTTTGCGCTTTGCCAGGCTGCAAGGAGAGGCCAAATCAAATGGGAGAATCAGGTGATGTGAAAGAACAGTGTGAAGAACTAAAAGAGGACTGACTGCATGTGGGGCAGGGGCGGGTGAGGAGGCCTGGGAAGCTGCCCTGGAAAGGCGCCTGCTGCTTAGCCCTGTGCTAGGGGCAGGGCCCTGGAGTGTGCAGGTTGAAAGACAGGTTGGGCCGCCGAACTCAGGAAGAGCCTTGAGGTCCTCCAGCACTGTGTTCTCACAACTGCACTTTAGAACCAGGTATTTATACCTGGGTTTTGCTTGGGTTTTGCTTGATTACTATGGTTCTCTGGGTTTTGGGGGATGTGGGTATGTGTGCTAATTCATGGCGTACTCACCATCTAGAAGCCTTAGTTCCTATTTTATTAACATCTGTGCACATATGTCACCACTTAAACTCATGCCAGTTAGAAATAATGTGTAAAATGTTCATTAATAAAGAACTAAATCATGCTTACTTTCCCAGATCTTCTACAGTCTCTGAAGCTAATGAGACTCGTCTTTCTAATGTCCTTTAAATACTCCCTACTGGTAACATGGTTGTTGGCACCTTTAATTCCAGTTTGTTTCATTGTCTTTGTCTACATTGCCTTAGACACATGTGGTCATCCTGACGTAAGAGATGAAATTTTACATTATCCTTACAAATCTGCTAACAGGGTCCACTGGAGTAATCTCTAGCAAAGAAACAACGTGCTTTATTGTTTCTTGCTTTTTCATCACTGTGCATCCTTTTATAACTTCCATTTGAGTGGCTCTGTGGTGTAGGCTAAGCAGAATGGCAGGTCTAGCCCCCTTTTCTAAAATCAGAGCACAAAATATGAGCCTATTTAAAAAAAAAAAAAGACTGACTGTACCACGCAGATAATCTAAGAACCAAAATACTATAACTTAGCAACTAAAAGGCTGAATAGTGATTCCAGGCTTATCACCTCTAATTCATTCTCTCCTCTGGTTCTCATGCATTCTTATTTCCACTTGTTTATTGATGATATACTTTTTCTAGAAAAATGGATAAACTATTTTTTTAAAATTAGATTTTATGAAAAATAGTTCCTTTGTAATCACACTAATAATTTTAGAGTTCTTCATTTCTAACTGATCTTCAGTTGACTGGGGCTTAACTTTTCTGCTGTCCAGTCTTGGTTAAATTCTTTGGTCATTTTCTTAATAAATTCTTTTATTTTCTTATAACATGGCTTCTCTAAGCCAAGGATGCCTGTTTGCTCATTTTAAATTCTTATATTACCATAGGTTTCTGCTACACTTAGCCGACAAAACTGGTGGCATAATTGTAACAAATGATAACTTCAGAGAATTTGTGACTGAGTCAGTCTCTTGGCGAGAAATTATTACAAAAAGGTAATATTTTCTTCTTTGTCTTTAGTCAGAAAAGCTTTTTGTTATTGTTTGTTGTTTTTGTTTGCATTTTGTCTGTCCATTGTGTACATTGGCCCTGCAAAAGACTCTTCTATACCCAGTCAGTAAGGTGGTTGCCCCCACCCCAGGGGACCCTGCTCAAAGCCTCAGAGCCAGTGAGTGGTGTGTCAGAGCCCACTGTGTTTGCCCACATGGTGTCCTCTGAGAGATAGTGTTCTCAGGCATGAAATGAGGTGTAGATCTGGGGCATGGTGGAGTACAAGTGGCCTTCTCACTTGGCGTTCCCCTCTGGCCATGGCAGACTTTGTCAGGCCATGAGACCTTCTTCCTTTACTTAGCTATGAAGTGAAAAGTTGGATTTCATGATGACTGAGATCTCACCTCTGAAATAGTGTGATTCCAACAAGAGGATAGGACCAAAAGCAGTATACTGATTGGGGTTTCACTTCTTACATATGGGGGGAGAATATTTCTCCTTTTCATATCTGATGCTTTTTATGAGCATTTTAATAGTCATCTATATTAAAAACATGTTTAGATATCATCCATAATAACAAAGTTAAGAGTTTAGCATTCACTGCTATGATTTTTCATTTATATTGATACTATGATTGTCCAACTGCTGAAAACTCCCTTAAGATCAGCAAACACTGCTGGGTGTGGGGGTGCATGCCTATAATCCAAGCAACTTGGGAGGTTGAGGCAAGAGGGTCACAAATTCAAAGCCAGCATCAGCAATTCATTGAGGCCCTAAGCAACTCAATAAGACCCTGTCTCTGATAAGCATAAAGGGCTGGGGATGTGGCTCATTGGTGAAGTGCCCCTAGGTTCAATTCCCAGGACCAAAAAAAAAAATCTGCGAACAGTAGCTTCCAAGACTTCTTAGTAACCTGCATCCTCTGGCCAGTTTCTTAAAACAAAAGGCAAGAGTCTGCTGTCATACCAGGGATATGTCAGATATGCCATAAATCTTAAGACATGAAATGAATGTACCTCAAGCCAAATATAACTGGTAACTAGCATAACTAGATATTTGTCTCTATTGAGGTTTCACAGTTGCCTCTTGTCTGATACATTTTGCTAAGTCATGAGAGGATTTTAGAAAAAGCTTTGTTATAAATGCCCAGGTGGATTAATTAGTACATGGCATTTTGATCCCTATGCTGTTAAAAAACTTGATGATAGCTGAAACAAGAATGAGTTTTTTGCCTTCTATGTGATTTATGAGCATACATTAATCTTTTAGGACACGTTTCTGTTGGATCTTTGCCCTGGGGCTCCTTGTCAGTGTTTGTTAGACACACCTATGCATGTGTGGCAACTTTAAATGCAGTTTAAACTCAATCCAATTCTGTGTTCAGAATTTACAAAAGCAAATCAGGAGCTGAAGAAATGGCTCCTTATGGAGAGCGCTCGCCTAGCATGCCGAAGGACCGTGGTTCAAATCCCCTGCCCGAAAAATGAGAGCGAGGGGCGGGGGAGCAAAAAAAAAAAAAAAAAAAACTAGGAAAAAATTTTGGGGCTGGGAAGATAGCTCAGTCGGTAGAGTGCTTGCCTTGCAAGCACAAGGCCCTGGGTTCGATCCCCAGCACCCCCCAAAAAAAAAAGCAAATCAGAAACTCAGATCTGGGTTGGGGGGAAATCTGGACAATAAACACAGGCACTAAATTTTGTTTATTTGTTTTTTGGTGATGCTAGGGATAGGACCTGGTACATTATAGGCAAAAGCATTCTATCACTGAGTTATGTCTCCAGCCCTTTCCCATAGTTGATAAATAATACTCAACTGACTATAGAGATTATCTTTGTATATTGCATTTATTTTTCTTTTTAAAATGCTTATTTTCAATGGGTTTATTTATGGATGCATGCATTTCCAGTTTCATTAAAAAGTTAAACCTTTGTTGGTCACCTGCTGAGTCCAGAGTCTTTAAATCTTATTTCTCCAGGTTACATTAGGAAAAGAAACTGCTTCCTAAACCCAGAGAAATACATGAATTGACCAAAGTTTCTGGCACTGCTGAATTTGTGTTCAAAACAGAAATTGAAATAGTATAACTTGAGTATAGGTTTTTTCCCTCCAAAGGCAGTTAAGCAGTCTTACAATTTGTAGGCTGACCATTCCTTTGCAGTTGGGTAACAACTTTGAGATACATCGAAGATGCTGTAGCCACAAAGAATTAGTGTTTTTTTTCAGTGTGTGATCTTTCTTTGTTGTAGATTGCTTCAGTATACATTCGTGGGGGACATATTTATGGTTCCTGATGATCCTCTGGGAAGAAGCGGACCTCGATTAGAAGAATTTCTTCGGAAAGAGGTCTTTCTTAGGTATTTAGAACTATCTTATATTTCAAAGTTTATTTCATTTAAATTCTTTCTGCTTTTTTCAAGTGCTATCTTTGAAAGACTAAAAATGTAAAAGTGGTATTTTAATCTTTATTTTTTTGTGTGATTCTGGGGATACAGAACCCAAGGACACTTTACCCTTGTCCTATTTTAAGATGAGGTCTTGCTAAGTTGCTGACCTTGAACTTGAAATCCTCCAGTCACTGGGATTATAGGTGTGTAATACCATGCCTGGCCATTTAACTTTTTCTAAAACCTTAGTTTAGTAATTGTATAGTGTATGTGGAAACCAATCAAGCAGGCACCCAAAAGACCAAACCTTCCATTGCAACCCTTTCCTTTTTAATCCTAGGAGAGAATGGTAAGTCACACTCTTCCCCCCTCCCCCCTGCAGTGCTGGGGATTGAACCCAGGGCCTTGTGCTTGTGAGGCAAGTGCTCTACCAACTGAGCTATATCCCCAGCCCTAAGTCACACTCTTTTGTAAATCTAAGAAGACAAAGCAGATTTTCCAAGTAGGTGGTCACCTACTTGAGAGTGTCACTTATGTTCAATGTGTATATGTGATGTCTTTCTCCACCCAGTCTCTAAAGTTAATTGCTTAAAAGCAATTTGTTGTGCTTATGTTAATTTATTTACTGTTCAAGAATCACTACCTGGGGAACTGACCGTTGCTTTTTACCATCTCTGGATGGAAAACCCAATATTACATTTTTCTGAAATTGATTTAGTAGTTTAGGGTTTTTTTGTTGTTGTTGTTAAATTTAGGTTTCATTTTTAAGAAAAATAGTGGTTATTTCTGTTTTCAGAATTCTCAGGTAGCAGACATTATTAATCAATCGTTTGTATGTCTGATTGGCAGATCATAATAATCTGGTTGGTGACAGACCTCTTCTCTTTTTAAACCAAACTTAGTTATTCTTCTGTATCTCCCAGCAAGTGTTTGCATAGGTATAGGGAGAGGAAAACACACTGCTCTCCCAAGTTTTTTTTAATTTGTTTTGTTACTGGGCTTGAACCCTGGGACACTTTGTCACTGAGCTACATCCTCAGTCCTTTTCATTTTTTTTGTTGAGACAGCAACTTCACTAAGGTGCTGAGACTGGCCTCAAACTTGAAATCCTCCTGTCTCAGCCTCCTGAGTTGTTGGGATGATGGCCATGTATCACCATACCTGACTATTTTTCCAGTTTTTAAGGCAGTGAAACTTCACAGCTGTTCTTTTGCCATTTATAACTTGAGCTTTGGGGGGCTCCAGGTTTGGATTTGGTGGTGGTGAAGGGGGTTCACACAGTTATCTTCTACAGAGACCAGCACAGTTCAAGCCCCCTGGTTTTTTGTTGTTTCTCTTTGAGTCTTGGGTTTTATTACACAGGGGAGGGCTTCATTCCCAAGGGTTATTCTCTCTGCCCACACCAGGAGGATGGTAGCCATTTCCATCACCTGCTGCATGTCAGTCTAACTCACTTTTCTCCCCCTGCATATCATCTTAACTTAGATATTCTCTACACGTGTTAGGCCCCAAGATCTGTGTGTGAGTCCAAGACCCGTGGTTCAAACTTAGCAGAGGAAGAGTTCTCTCTGCTTCCTCATGCTGCCCTGTTATCTCTCACCTAATGACTCTTTGTAAAGGTGTTAAGTAATTGACAGTTGCTTCCTTCCCAAAAGGACTACTTTGAAGTTATGTGAGCTTTTGAAATTGGAAAAACTGTTCAGTCAGTTCCATTTCTAGAGTGCAAGCCAGAGTCAGGTGGAAAATTTTTTAACAGATCCCCTCTCTGTACCCACACATTCCCCCATGTCTGTGGGCACTAGTGCCTCACCCATAATTGGTGGAGAAGGGGAACCATGAACCTGAGGGGACTACCTTTCCACCCAGAGGGATTCCTTTTTCTAATTCAGACTCTAATCAGACTCTCCAGAATAGTAGGACACTATGGTCCCTGTCTTTCAAAAAAAATCTCCCACATACACCCCAGTTTACTGCCAAAACAGGTGGATGAGGTCAGCCCTCAGACCACAGACCTGGGAGGGTAATGCTAGCTCATGAGGCACTCATTCCCTGTCCTCACCAGTCTAGAGATGGTATCAGTGGAATCCCCAGGGCTCCCCTGTAGTTGCTCATGTCACTGCCTCCCTGGCAGCCAGGTAGTGGCATCTTGATCAGGATTTGGGTCAGCAGCACGTGGTTTAGATGGGTTTCTTGTTTATGTCATAACCACTCTCACTCACTTCATCCACAGAGATATGCAACCCCTGCTCAATGCCCTGCCGAATGTGGGCATATTTGACCCCAGCTTCAGGGTTCCTGGCACCCAGGCAGCCAGCACCAGCCACCAGCCTCCAGGCCGGATTCAGGGAGCCTCTCCAAGCCACTGGCTTCCTCAGCAGTCCCACTTCCCGCTCCTGCCAAACCTGCCCAGTGTCCAGCAGAACCTGCCCATGCCAGCACAGAGATCTTCTGCAGAAACCAGCGAGCTAAGGGAAGCCCTGCTGAAGATCTTTCCTGATTCTGAGCAAAGACTGAAAATTGACCAGATCTTAATAGCCCATCCGTACATGAAAGATCTGAACGCGCTGTCTGCCATGGTGTTAGATTGAAGACTGCTGAGAAGCTTGAGCTCAGGGCCAACTGATCAAACTCGAGCTGATGGCTGTTCGTGATGGGAAGTACCATAATGTGAAAAAGCCTGTTTCCCAGTGTAAACATTGTTGTAGTGTATAAAGAAAGAGAAAAAAGAAAAGAAAAAAAGATGTTTTGTGTATACAAAAATCTGGGTTTTCAAAACCAGCTTTTTTCTATATATAAATTATGCTGCTATTACAGATTTAACATTTTCTGTAAAAGGAAAGTACATTTTCTGCCTGTTCAGAACTGTTTTAATAGCAGTTACTCTTGAGTGTATTTACATTTTTATGTTTTTTAAACTATTTTCCTTAAAGCTAAAGATATTGACAAATGGATATGATTAGCATTTCTAAATAAAAAAGAGTTGCTTTCTTAAGGAAAGCAAGACCTCTTAAAGTATATTTTCTTGAGGTGAATATAACCTGTCCACTAACATAGAGTGTGCTCCCCCTTTCTGCCACCTCTGCCCACCCCTGGGAGTTGGGGTTGGTTTCCTCTTTTGTTAGAGCCATTTGAGAGTGGACAAGTGGTGCCACTAGATGGCACTTTGTGCCTAGCCATTGTTAATGACCAGGGCAAAGTTAGACTCACAGAATATCGGGGCTAGAAGAAGCTTGAGAGCTCGTGTGGTCCCGCTTTTCTTCCCTTTCCACCCTATAGAAGAAGCAACTGAGGCCCAAAGTGCTCACTGTCAGGACATGCCCACAGCTGCCATAGCAGAGCAACCAGGCAGGGGCAGACTCCTCACCCAGTGCTGTGACACACTCACCTCACCTGGGCCTCCACACACCCTACTTAACTCCAGAAGTCTCGTCTCAGCCTCAGAAGACGTGTTTATTGAAGGACCCCATTTTTGTGGCAAGCTTTTGTCCACAACCATGGGAGATGCCCAATGTGGAGTTTGTACAGCTTTGCCAAAAACATTTCTATTCTCAAGAATGACCCCAGCCAATAAATAGCATTAATAGCCTCTATGGGGCCCAGAGCCCCTCAGTTTATTTTTATGTGTTCTTCTCTTTGGTATGCTGTTAGCAACTCTTCCTGTGAGTCTTTCCCAGAGCTAATTTAGTATTGTCTGATTTCAGTGTTGCTCAAATTCTGTCAGTGAAGTTTCTTTCTGATTATTCCTAACATCTTTACTATTACTGAACCTTCAAAGGGCTTTGTATTTTATATCTGCACTCTTCCTAGTCTGCTCATGGTCAGTGTCTTGTCTGCCCTATGACTCATGTCTCTTCCACCCAGAAATAGTGGCTGAGGGCTCGCTGCTGGTGTTCATGGTGTGGGACCTGGGTGGCCACAAGAGAGGAATCCAGAGCCCTCCAGGTGGCCAGACTTGTATTTTAATCATGTTTTTGTTCAGATGCCTTGACAATGCATTTTAATGCAAAACTAGGTGTCATCTGTCACTTTGGGCAGGTGGCCAATTCAGCCAGCTGTGGAAGTAGAGGCAGAAGACTTGAAGTGAGCCAGGGAGGTGACTTTAGTCATAGTTACCTGGGCCTCAGCTTCATGGCTGGTTGTTTCCGGAAGCACAGCTGAGGTGGGAGGACTGGGGCCAGCTTGTAACTCTGACCTCCAGGCTCAGGATTTAGTCCAGTTTCCCACCAATCCCCTTGTTTCTCTTCCATGTCAGAAAAGAGACACAGGAGACTCATCCTGATTGCCAGGGCTGAGCTCTCATTAATGCCAGGTGGAGTTGGCTGGACTGAGGCGGTCATGAGTTTTCTAGGCTCTAGAAGCAGTTTGAACTTAACCTTTGAGTTCTGTAAGCCTTCATGTTCTTGGTATTGGGGTTTTTTTTTTTTTTTTTGGTGGGGGGGGATGGGGCACTCTGTACCAATGAGCTACATTTCCAGTCCTTTTTTATTTTTTGAGACAGGGTCTTGCTAAGTTGTTGAGGCTGGCCTCAAACTTGTGTTGCTGGGATTATAGGCATGTACCACTGTGCCCAACTTCCCCCACCTCACCCCAGGGCTTCGCACACACCAGGCAAATTGCTATAACAGTTACATCTGAAGCCCTTTTTGAGATAGGTCTTGCTAAATTGCCCAGTCGTCATACTTTTGTGTGTGTGTGTGTGAGGCTGGGCCTTGTGCATTGGAGGCAAACATTCTACAAACTGAGCTATATCCCTAGCCCCTCCTCATACTTTTGATCCTCCTGCCTCAACCTCCCTAATAGGTGGGATCATAATTGTTTGCAACAGGGGCTTAGTATTGTTTCTGAGAGATCTACTTGCCCCCTTCCCTTGGATGTGGGAGGAAAGAGGAGGTGTGGAAGAGTACAGAAAAACATTATGTTGTAAATTATAACATGAAATGTAATTGACATTCTTTTCCTAAAATTAATTTTGTTTGTTTAAGTTAAATATTTAAAACCTCATTAAGAAAACCAGTATCAAACTGTTAAAGAAAGCTCATGACCTCTTAGCTGCTTCCTCTTAACTGGCTCAGAGATTCGTAGATGCTCTACCTCCTGTGTAGATGTCTCCCAGCTCTGACCTTAGGAGTGCCAGCAGTAGCACTTCCTTGTAATCGTAATTCCTTCTTGCTTTTATATGGATTGGCTCTGCCTTCTGTGTGTCATGGCATTTGTGCAAGGTGGGGCAGAGTATGTCACTCATTCAGCCTACAAAGTGTCTGAGGCTCAGAGTGATTGTCCAGGTCAAAGCCCAAGTAGCTGGTGGAGCTGATTGATTCCTGATCCTATATTTTGGGCCCCAAGATAACCACCTCTAGGAATAAAAAAGTCTTGATCTGTCAAATGGCATGTGTTTGAGACCCTAAAGACTGCCAGTCAGGAAAACCAAATGCATCTCAGCCATCCTGGGTGAGGGGGCAGCATTGTTGGACAGACTTGCCTCTGTGGCCAGGGCCTCTGGCAGGGTGCCGCTTTTAGTATCAGTGAGAGGAGGAATGGAGTCACTTTTGTAGGCTTGTGGCACTTGTGGAATGTGAAGGACAACTTCATGGTCTACACATGGAAACTAGGGCTCTCCATGTTGCTCTTCCTACCCCTGCCACATGCCCCATGCCTCCCGCCAAATGGGCAATCACTCCAAGCACTGGGCTTCCCTTGCCTCTGGGGCGTGGCCTTCTATTGGGAATCTCTTCCCCCTCCATCTCTTCATCAGTCTTCTTCATCCTCACCTGTCCTTTCCTCCAGTATCTGAGCAATCCTAACTGTAATTTATACAGTTACTCTGCTTACCTCCATTTTTTTAATCTCCATTTCTTATTATCTACCTCCCCATCATTCTCCACATATTTCTGATCCTTTCTATTAAAATAAAAGCCTGATTTCCTTCAAGTCATGTTCATTCCTTGCTGATACTCCCACCAACTTCCCACTCTTCACTTCCTGGTTTGCAAACTTCGTTTCTACCCTGCCACTTGAAAGTAGCCTAAGAAAAATATCCAGGGTTAACAGATTGCCAAGTTCAGAGGCCTTTTCTCAATTCTTCATCTTAGTGTGTACACTCAACAACCGTAACATCTGATACCATTGGTTATATTGTCCACATTTTCCCCTTTTTGGGTGGGGGACGGAGGAGGGTTGCTGGGGATTGAACACAGGGGCCTTGTGCATGCAAGGCAAGCACTCTACCAACTGAGCTATATCCCCAACCCCTCCTCTTCTTTTATCTAAAGACCAATCCTTAATACCTTCTTGTTGTCAACAAGAGATTCCCAAACTTTGGGTCACCTATGAGGCTCTCCTTAAAAAAGCATATTGGGACTGGGGATGTAGCTCAGTGGTAGAGGATTTGCCTAGCATACACAAGGCCCTGGGTTTAAACCCCAGCACTGGAAATAAAAAAGATTAAAAATGCAGATTACTGGGCTCCATTCCCAGAGACATAGATTCAGTGCCTATGGAGGAAAACCTGGGAATCCACTGTTTTAGGACACTCCCTGGGTGACTCCCATTCAGGTGGTTCATGGACCACGAAAAACTACATTCACCCTTAGGGGTCACTACTCTTCTCTAACTCTACTACCGTTCTGTCTCCAGCCCTGGGGAAACCTCAAACTCCCTAGACCCTTGGCCTATATGGGTTGTCCTTTCTCCTTCCCCACCCTGACCCTCCTTGAGGTCCCCTGTATCTACCCTTGCCCTCTGCTCACCACTGCTGATTGGTCATTCTCATGTCCTCTCCATGGGCATTGGATCCTGACTGCTCAGCCTACCTCTTTATTTCTCCCTCTTCCAGAATGCTCAGTGTTTCAGGTTTATCTTCCAGAAACCCACTTCTGGCCACCCCTCTGATTTCCAGTGTTGTAACCAGAGCACCAAGTTCAGAGCCCCTGAGCCTAGTCATTCATGACTGCCTGCCTTCTGGCCATACTTGATTGTCCACTTTGTGTACTGTACCCAAATGCTCACTCCTGCCCCACAGATTTCCTCAGTTCCTGTGGGCTCCTGCCTGTGTATGTACCTCTTTCTCTGCTAGAAATGCCTTTCTTCCACATGGCTTCCCTTCTCAGAAGTCCAGCCCTGAGTTCTCTTTGTACCTTGCCCAGTGCTCTGACTAGAAGCAGCCCCATGGTGTCCTGTGGCCCCACAGCACTTTGTGTCTCGCTTCCAGCACTTGTGGCTCCGGCTGGTGTTGCTGCAGCTGATTGTGTACTGTGTCTTACCTCCCTCTAGACTGTGAGCTCCTCGCGGGCAGGGACCGTCTGTGTTCCCTCTTTGTATTTCCAGTGGCACCTAGCACAGTGCCTTGCACTTGATAGGTGCTCAATAAATGTCTGCTCTAGTGAACTGGAGGACAGTGCCTTCTTGACTGCGACATCTGGCAGCAGGACTGGGAAGCCAGAAGAGGAGTTCACAGGGACCAGGAACCCACTGCCCTGCAGTGGCAGGCCTGGGGCCGTGGGGTCAGCGGCCTGGCTGGCCGCATTCTCCCCTTTCTTCAGGGTGAGCACACGCCATCCTGGGCAGGCGGTGTGGGCCTGGCAGCATGCTCAGCCTCCAGGTACTCAGCTCTGACCAGGGTAGGCTACCTGACCCCTGCCACTCCAGCCAGTGTCATTTCTTGGGGTTTCCCTCCGCTGGCGAAAGCCATGGGGACTTGCCCACATCTGCCGTGGGAGAAATTGGTCTCTGGTAGGAAAGAAGCAGAAACATCCCTGGCATGGCGAGCTCAGGTTCTGGTCAAGGAAGCCCTTTCTCACCCTGCCCATGTTCTAACACATTTCCTTTTTTGCCAATTCAGGCCAGACTCACAGCCCTGAAATCAAAGAGTCCACGTGCTCCTGTCCTTAGCAAGGGCTTCCAGGTTCAACGGGAGAGGTTCAGCTTCTGTTTAGAAAGGTGCCAAACAGCATTTATGGGCGGGTCACCCCAGTCAGAAAATGTCAGAGCCCTGCAATTCCTGAGTACACGTCCCCTCAGAAGAGAGCTCACCCCCACCCCACGGAGCTGCTGCTGCCTCTACTCACATCCACATCCTGTCCGGGCTCAAAATCCCCTGTCGTGAAGTTCTTTGCTTAGTACCCTGGTTGGGCAGGGACCGACCTGGTTCCATTTGAAATTTGACCTCCCTGTACTCTTGGGTTTCCCTCACAAGTAAAACGGGCATAATAAGGTAAACCTGCCTGCTTCAAGGGTCCCACGAGGAACGCGTGTTAGTACCTCAGAGGCACAGAACCATTGGTGAATGTACTCCCTTGACCCTGATCAGTGGCCTGTGGACTCTCATAATTGCTCACCATGGTTACCTCGCGTCTGTGCTGACGCGGATCTCATCAGGGTCTGAATGTGCCCCTCTGCTCTTGCCCACCACCAGGAGAGTGGACCTGGATGAGGACACCCAGGTGGGTGCTGACACCTTTTTCAGAGCTTGGACAGGGACCGTAGGAAGCCCATCTGTGGCCTAGAGAGGCCATTATTCCTTAAGTGGGCTGGCACGAGCATGGCCCTTGGGTGTCAGTGCTAGGGAGAACAGGGCAGTGGGCAGAGCTGCTGTATTTGGGGAACGCTGCTCCCCATGCCTAGCCCTGAGCCCTGGCTGTGTATACCACAGGCACGTTTGTCTCAATGCTCTCGCAGTGCTCTGCGCTGGGGCCTGCTCTCTCCATTTTGTACAGAGAAAACTGAGGTCCAGAGATGCTAAGGAATTTTGAGTTCTCCATGGTCCTTCCACCTCCCCAAAAGGTCAACCCCGCTCCCCCCAACCGAGGTGACTCTGTGGCCAAATGGTGTAAAAGATGGCCCTCCTTCACCCTGTGAGAAGAATGGAGGGCCATGACAGGCCTGGGTCAAGGTTGTCCGCCTGCCAGCCGAGGGAGGCTGAGGAAGGAAGCCACCTCCCACCTTCCTGCACGGCGGGGCCCACGTCCAACCCTGTTCCCGTGGGAGAATGCCAAGAGTACATTCTTACAAAGAAAAAGTTGACCAGCGCTGCGTACACCAGTTATGGACACATGATCAGTAAAAGGGCTCTTGCTGGTGTTTGAAAATTCAAAGCAGCTTTTTTTTTTTAAAGCCACAGCTCCATGTTCCAGCCTTCTTTTGACACCTGTGGTGCCAGGGTTGGGGGAGATCGCTGGGGAATCTGAGGCTGGACAGGCAGGGATTTGCCCAGAAGCAGGACAGAATTCCACAGCAAGTGCTGGAGACCGAAGCCAAGTGGGCTTGAATCAGCCCCCTCCCGCCTCCTCCCCTCGGTGGCTTTAGCTCCAAGAGTCACAGGACTCCAAACCACAGACTACAGACAGCCTTTGGGGCTTTCCTTACCACCTCTACCCCCTGGTCCCCAGGGAACCCTGCTGGGCCACACAGCCTGAAACTCAGTCTGGGGTCAGGCCTGGGCAGGCCCTGCCCCCAGCAGAGGAGGAGGAGGCCTGTGAAAAGAATGTGCTTGTCTGCCCGCCTGTCTGGCTCCTGGATCAGTCTAGGGTTTCAGCCACCAAAAAAGGCAGCAGGAAGAAGGCCTCCTGCAGCTGGCCCCAGGGAGCTGCAGCCACGGCTTCACTCACTGACTCCCATGCGCTGTGTCTCCTGGTGCAGCAGGTCCCTCAGCCCCTCACTAGCACCCCCCACCTCTGAACAAGGCTGGGTATGCTTAGTCCCATTGCTTGACTAGGGAAACTGAGACCCAGCCAGTAAGCAGTGGAGGTAGGACTGGAGCCCCAAACACCCACCTCCCCTTCTGCTTTCCTGGCTCCTCTATGATTCTTCCATCCCCTCTGTTCAGAAGCAGTCCTTGAGCAGACATTATGTGCAGGGTACAGTGCTGTGCAATGGGAGGAAACAGCCAGAGTGGCCCTTTTTCTGAAGGCTCATCTGCTCACCAACCCTTGGGTTGAGCACATGGGCCTTGCTCTGGTATCTAGGGCTGTGTGGCCTTGAGAAAGTTATTCAGCCTCCCAAGGCCACAGTTTCCTCATCCATTGATGAAATGGTGGTTTACAGTCCTTAATAAATGAGTCTGTCAGGAGAGCTTTCCCAGTATTGGAGCCCAGCCCACGCCACAGCCCAGTGCCATCAAAACCTCACATCTATCCATGTTTTCTGGCAGTCCCCGCCGACCCCGGTGTGTCCTCAGGGCTGAGAACCCCTGCTCCACTAAAGAGCTGTTGCAACCCGAGCTGAACCCTAAGCCAAGGGCCTCTGCCCCAGGAGAGCCCCTCCCTTTGCTGATGTCCCATCAGTAGAAAGGTGCCTTTGCACCCAGAAGGCCTGTCATTACTTAGAGTGCAGAAGGCTCCGCAAGGATCCCTCAAGACCTCATCCAATCTTTTCAGATCTGAGTCCCTGCAGAAGCAGATCACGTGGGGAGTCCTGAGCTCAGAGCCCAAGGACCCTTCCAGCTCCCTCCTTTCTTTCCTCAGTGCCTAGTCCAGCTCTGCACCCTCACTTTCTGATGGAAGCCGACTATAATGACATCTGGGGACAATCTGAAAAAGGGAAGTGGCTGGCATCTGCTGAGCACACAAACTTCTTTCCATCAAACCAGTGCCTTCACACTACCCCACCACACCCTACCCCACAGACACCAGCCACTAAGAGGTCTGGAGTCCCGGGGCGCAGCGAGGGGGTGTCTCCCACACTCTGGAGAAGGAGAGGAGGAGGCTTCTGAGTGGAGAATTATTTCATAGTGTGTACAGAGTCCCTACTGACTTGAGTTGCCTACAACCCCCAGCCATTAGGTGAGACAACCCTCAAATCCAAATCTTCCTCCCACCTGTTCTTTCCACTGTCTCCCCAGAAAATGGGTGTCTTTCCCCTTAGATATTTTTCCCATTGTCAGACATCTTTGGGTGTCCATGTGGCCAGGACCATCATGCACTTGCAGAGGTGGGCCGGGGATGAGTGACGTGGAGTCACGTGTTCCTCCTGGATCCCTGGCTCTGAGGGCACCAGGAGGCCCTTGACCATCACAGAAATGGATGTATGCAGAAATGGGTTTCTGTCCCACACATTCTAGCGCCCAGGCTGGGATCGTTTTGCTACCTTCAGGCTTAAAATGAACATCCTAGGCCTGAACCCTGGCGGCTTGGCACCCCTGTCACTGTTACAGGTGACCACAAGGAAAATCTACAGCATGGAGCCCGGACCAGGGCCTGAGAATCAGCCTCAACATGAAATGAATTTAAGACCTACTCATTGACCTGTTCCTTCTCCACAGCCACTTTCTAGACTGGACACCCAGGCCCTATCTGTCTGGTCCCAGGTCCCCTAACCCCCACCCAAGGGACCCCTCAGTGCCTTAGAGCTGCTCACCAACTTCCTATTTGAGTTCACCTCCATAGCAACTCAGTGGGAGGGCAGAAATCTCACAAGAACCATTCTGCAGTCAGTAAAGTCAAGACCTGAATCCAGGTCTTCACATTCAGAGAATACCCTCTTTCCCTCCACTGAATGGTTCAGGAAATCACAGCTGGGGGCCCATTCATTCACTCATTCACTGATGTCGACCAACCTTTGTTCATACCTTCCAAAGATGTCTGGTGGGACTTATCCTTGTGGGAGGCTAGGCAAGGAGATCCGGGACTGAGGATGAATGGGGGCGGATGGGCAAGAGTACAACTGGGCCAGGCCTGGTGTCCCACACCTGTCATCCCTGCTGTTCAGGAGGCTGAGGCAGGAGGATCACGAGTTCAAAGCCAGTCTCAGCAACTTAGTGAGGCCCCAAGCAACTCCTTGTCCCTAAATAAAATATTTTAAAAAGTCCTGTTGGGCAGACAGGGTTGTGGATACGAGTCCTGGCAGGGGAGATGGCATATGGAAAGAAGGCCACAGAGTGGGAGCTTTCCAGGAACTCAGAAGTTTTCTAAGCTGGAGAGGTCAAGGAAGAGGGCCCGGCTGTGTTCTGAAGGATGTGTCTGCCTCTGTCCCTGGGTGGGGGCCCGAGTGGGAGGCCAGCAGGGTATGCACTCTGCTTTTTGGAAACACCCTTCTGGAGCCTGTCTTTCTGCATCTGGGAGGCAATTCCTGATCCAGCCCTCTCTGACTTGGAACAGAAGGGCAGCCTGAGTTTCCAGTCAATCCAGCTCCATCCCGTGGTATATTGAGGAGTTGGTGGTGTAGGGATGGGGGCCTCCGATGCACCACGGAACTCCAAAGCAGTTTTGGGAGGCCCAGCCTGTCAGTAGCATGCGATAACCCAAGAGTGGCAACAGTTACCTGGGACTAAATGATCAGGGATAAATCTTCCCAAAGTCTCTGAGATGGGCTGTCTCCTCTACAGCAAGCTGTAGCTTGGGTCTCCATTTGTCCCATCCTTGGGTAAGTCAGTCCTGCCACTTGTAACTGCAGCATTCATGACCTTCTCTGCTACCAAGAAAATGCATCTGGTTCCTGTTTAGGAAAAAAACAACAACAACAACAACAACAAGTTGGGTTTTTAAAGAGCAAAGATTCATTCCTTATTCACTTATGACTTAATATAAATCCTCTACTCAAGAGAATCCTTAACTGCTTTGAGCCTTGTCTTCCTCATTTTTACTCTTGGTCATTCTGTTTGACAAGATAAAGTCATTGTCAGTTTATACCTGGCAAACCCTGTACAATCAAGGTGGGTCTAGCTCATTTTTTCAATTTTTTTGAAATGTAATTGACGTCTGTTAGAGTATGCAGAGCTCAAAAATACAGCTTTTGTGTCTTCACACAGGGAACATACAGTGTCACCAGCACCTGGAAGAAGAAAAGAACATCTCAACTTCCCAGAGTCCCCCCTGCCCTCGATTCCCACCCCTATTAAGATAACTACCACCCTGACTTCTAACAGGCTGCAAAAAGACTTCCTTTGCTTTCCTGCTGAGTTGACAGAACAGAACCCTTTAAAAAAAAGCAAAAAGGAAACAGTGCAGGAAGTCAGGGGTCCAGGGCTCCTGCACAGGACACCAGGTTCCTGTGGCCAAGAGAGAGATCATCACCCTCAGCCTTTGCCATGTTCAGAACCACCAAGCCCCAGAGTGGTGGGTAAGGGAACCAATCTCCCAACAAGGGGACCCCAAGAGGAACCTCCAAGAGCCCATTTGCAGAAAGCCAAACAGGTATCATTTTCAAAGAATTTTAAAAAGCACATTTTTCTTGTTTATAAAAAATTGTGTGACATTTTTAGAACCATATGTCCAGTTAGTGGCCCAGAGCAAAGCAGCAAAAAGAAGGCTATTTTATTTTTTTAGGTTGGAACCTTGAACAAATTGCGTCCAGCTGGCCTGCATTCTGGGGCCTCTCTGCTGCACCCTCTTTGAACGAGTGTGCTTGTTCCTCGCTGGCCTGTCCCACACTGGGTAATTGCAACCATCTGTCCAGAGTGGAAACTCATGCTTCCAGGCCCAGAAATGCCTGCTGCTCTCTGGAGGGTGATTGTAGGTCACTGAGGGTGGAAGTTCCTCTCCCTACTGCCCACAAACCCAACTCTTCTCAGGTCAAGGGCACCCCAGCCCTGTCCCAACTCTGCTGGGGATTGCCTAGGATTCATCCCTTCCCCTCTCATCCCAGGAAGTCCCCGTGCTACTAATAGACTGAACAACTGTGAGCCCACAAATGCCAAGCATTGTGAGACTTAGATTTAGCTGATCGGAGTCAGCTCCAAGACCCACTTCCAGGAGGTCTCCCACCGAGGGAACGTCAGCCTGCAGCAGCTCAGAAGGTCCCTCTATTCAATCGTCATTTTGGAGCAGCTTCCACACACAGACACGGGGAGCACATAACTGCCAGCCGCATAGCAGGGTCCTGCCAAGAGGAGCTGTGGCTTCTGTCACCTGCCTGTCACATCTTCCATCACTTTTGCTGTGGTCAGCATTGGGGATATAGCAGTGCAGGAAGGCAAGACTCCTGGAGGTCACTGGGAGAGAGAGGTGTTGAGCAGCTGGTCGCGCCCTCACTCCTGGGCAGGACGGAGAAGGAAAGGCTCAGGGAGCCGAGCTGGGATGCCCACAGTCCTCACCCCGTAGGTCTGGGAAGCCCTTCAAGATGCTTCTCAACAATGGGGAAATATGAACTAGGTGAGGGCGGGAGTGAGAGCATGCTGCCCGACATCGGAGCGGGGGACCCGGCAGAAGCACACCTCCGGTGCCCGGGGCGGGTGGGGCTGGGAGCACTGAGCGCGAGGCTCATCTTGGCAGGGGAGGAGCGCAGCTGGCTTCCTGTGGCACTGCCTCTTCCCAGTGCTCATGGAAACCTAGAAATCTGTAAACCAGAGTCAGTTTTGATTTGCTCTTTACTACTCTTGCTCTTTGTGTACGTATGCACGAGTCCCCCTCCACCCCGGCCCACATCCCCAACCTCGAATCCATTTCTCAATCTTTTTAATTAATTAATTATTTATTTATTTATTTTGCGGTGCCGGGGATCGAACCCAGGGCCTTGTGCTTGCAAGGCAAGCACTCTACCGACTGAGCTATCTCCCCAGCCCCCATTTCTCAATCTTAACTCTGTTTTTTTGTCGTTGTTTTGTTTTTCAAGTCACTTCTGTCGATTCAAAGTAACTCCTATCAACATCTTGGTGGGCTTTTTTTGGTAAAAGTTTTCAAATTGATTCTAGAATACATATGGAACAGCAAAGGACCTAGAATATCCAAAAATAATTTTGGAAAAGAACAATCAAGTTGGAGGACTCACACTTACCTGTTCACTAGACTTGGTATAAAACTAGAGTTATCTGCTGGGTAGGGTGGCACACGCCTGTCATTCCAGTGACTCGGAAGGGTAAGGCAGGAGGATCCTCAGGTTCAAGACCAGCCTCAGCAACTCAGCCAGGCCCTGTTCTCCAAATAAAAATAAAAAGGGCTGGGGTTATAGCTCAGTGGTAGAGTATCCCTGGGTTCAGTCCACACACACACACACACACACACACACACACACACACACCCTGCTGTAATCAGGCCATTATATTATTGACAAAGGGGTGAACACAGAGGTCAATTGAATAGAAGGGAGTGTCTAAGAATAGATACAGGCAAATATGGTTAAATTGACTTTGTACCAAAGCATACAGACTGTTCAACAGAGAAAGAAAAACCTGTTCAACAAATGGTAGGTGCACATGATGGCCCCATGACCTTTGCCCCCCGGCATTCGCTCCTTGAGTGGGAGCAGGACCTGAGGCTTGTTTCTGATCAGTGGGTTATGGCTCCGTCTCCACTCCTCGCTGGCTGGCGATGAAGGAGTTGTGCTGGGAAAGCCCACATACCAGAGACCACCGGAAACCTGCAGGAGCTGAGGGGGGCCAGCAAAGAGCAGGGCCCTCGGTCCTACGGCTGCTGGGAGAGGAATTCTGCCAACGCTTGAATGAGCTTAGAAGCGGCCTCTTTGCAGTTCGGCCTCCTGATGAGGACGCCCTCTGGGGACACCCTGATTGCAGTCTAGGAGAGGCTTAGAGGGTGCACTTCAGGGCGCCTAGACTCTGGACCCATGAGAACTGCGAAATACATGTTGCTTCGAGCCCCTAAATTTGTGGTCACTTATTATGCAGCATGGAAAATTAATATAATCCATAAGCAAAAAAAAAAAAAAATCCAAACTCTACCCATACAGATACAAAAATTAATTCAAAATGGATCATAGGCCTAAATGTAAAGTTATAAAACTTACAAAAGACAAAAACACTGAACTCAGGTACAGTTGGAGAGACGGTGGCCAAGAGAGGCGCCGTGGTGAGGTGGTGATGAGGGGACTCCCCGCTGTGGCCTATTGGGTCTTAAGCCATAGCAGTCCTTATCCTGATGTGGTATGGGGTGGCAGTAGCCCTGGATCTGGGACCTCTGGTGTCGCCTCTGATCTCTAACTCCTCCTGCTCTCAGCTGCCCAAGCCCTATGTATTCTTAAGTCTGGCCCACATCTGACTAGTTTAATTAACTCCATCCCACGGGGTAGAGTCCTTTCCCCCAGGACCTTCTTAGGTGGCTGACCAATTATCAGGTGTACGGTGCCCACCCCTGGTCTGATCAGTTTCTACCCCTGTGCACAACCAACCACCACTCCTGGGGCGGGGGTGTAGCTCAGTGGTAGAGCACTTGTCCAGCATGGGTGGGACCCTGGGTTCCATCCCCAGAACCACACACACAAAAAAAGAAAAACAAAGATGCCACTCCTAGTTAGGGCCATGGAAAGAACACTAGACGAGATAAGTGCAGGACAGACACCACGTGAAAAGACTCTTATCCGGGCCTCTGCACCCAGCAAAGGGCTGAGCCCCACGTTTCTATACCCACATTTGGAGATTCTCTAGAGACACACAGGCTGGGGATTCTGTGGCCCTCAGGCGCCTCCACCAGGATCCTCCACCAGGCTGCTGGGGCTGCAAGTTCAGGCAAGCTGCCGCTGCCAGGAAGCCCTATCTGGAAAGTCACTTGGTGTTTGAAGAGGGGAAAGGGGTGTAGAAAGCTACCTGGGCCCACCCCTTTCCAAGAAAAGCCTCCAGGGAAATAGGCAGCTCAGCCCTGAGTCACCAGTGAAAACCTGGACTCGGGCCTCCGGGTGCAGTAAATTCCCAAGCACTTGTGTGTGCCAGAGAGGGGAAGCGACCAGGAGATGCGTGCTGTCAATGACTGGAATGGTGGCTTGTGACCCAGGGCAGAGAGTTGGCAGGGCTGCCAAGCAGCATTTGTGAGGAAGGTATAAATCAGAGCTAAGTGGAGGGAGCACTGCCTTGGCTGACCAGGTGAGTGGCTGACACAGCCCTCGACCCCACCTGCACAACTGCAGAGCCACCAGGCACCTGGGCTCCCTTGGTTCTTGACCACTGCCTTTGTCTTCCCAGGGTGGGTGGGTAGGGATTCAGCAATGTCAGCAGCAGCTTGGCCTTAGCCATCTGAGCCCAGTGGAAGGGTTAGCTGGCTTCCCGCTCCTGTGGTGGGGGCAGGGTGGGGCAGGGATCATGACTCCTCAATGTCCTAGGGTCATAGAAGCTGTTTCAAGAATTGCAAGATGACATGTATCCCATTTGTTTACAATAAAAATAAATTAAAAAAAAAAAAAGAATTGCAAGATGTAAGTCTTGTTCTATGGACCTATAAACATGCCGATATGTTCATGAAGCTAGAAAATGAGGATAAAGAAAAATTAGGACTTGAAGCTGGAGGAGAGGCACAGCGCTCTCCCTTACCCAAACAAGGGCTATGCCAAGCTACCCAGCCCGTTCATACCAGACAGGACCCATCCAGACCTCAGAGAAAACCTTGGAGCCAAGAAAACAAGGAACTCGAGTAGAAACTTCCAAAGACAGATGGTGGCAAAGGCTTATGCCTCCCATGTCTCCTAAGATGCTCTCTTTGCTTGTCAAGAGATGAAGGTTGCTATGGTGATGGGTTAGAGGGAGGGTCCAAATGGGAGAAGACTGTGAAAATGTTTCAAAGGAAAGTTTGGTGTGGGGAGTATTTTCTTGTTGTGTTGTTTATCTCGTGAGTTTCTGCCTATTTGCATTCATTTGAGGTGACTTGAGGGTGTCTGTTATGGTTTAGATGTGAGATGTCCCTCAAAAGCTCATGTGTTAGACAATGCAATTTTTAGAGGTGAAATGATGGTGAACACCTTAACCTATTCAGTGAATTAATCCACTGATGTGGATTAGCCGAGTGGTATCTGCAGGCAGGTAGGGTATGACGATGTGACTGGAGGAGATAGGTCACTGGGGGCATGTCTTTGGGGTCTATATCATGTCCCCGGTGAGCTAAGCTCCATCTCTCTGCTTCCCGATTGCCACGTTCTGAGCCCCTTTCTTCCGCCACGCCCGTCCATCATGACTTTCTGCCTCTCCTCGGGCCCAGAACTGTGGAGCTGGTCATCTATAGACTGAGACCTCTGAAACTGTGAGCCCCAAATAAACTTTTCCTCATAAATACATAGTTCTTGTCAGGTCTTTTTTTCATGGCCACAAAAAAAGTGGACTAAAATGTCACCCTGTGTGCTCCTTAGTGGTAGCAACAGGAGTCAACGGCTGCCTGAGCTCTAATGTGACAGGTGACAAGAGTGGCCTAAGACATGAGGGGATCCATTCAGGAAGGCTTACTGGACAGTGAACGTGTGGGAGGAGGTGTGAAAGGATGGGAGACCACGGACGCAGGAGCTGGGAGAGCAAGCGCCCCGTGTCCCCTGGGTCTCGTGCTAGGGCAGGGCAGGGGTGGGGCCAAAGCCCCTGCAAGAATTAACAAGATATTTCTCAAGGAATGGGAGGGGGCCAAAGGATCTTCTACCAGGAGAAGAGCTGCCACGTGACAGCTCGGAGTGGGAGTGTCAGCTCCACTGCGCCTGGAACCACGGGATCCAGCCTCAGTTGCCCCTGCTTGGCTCCCCACCTGCCCAGGGCACTGCTTCACTCTCAGTGACCAGCTGTATGCCCGGCAGGGGTCCTTGACCCAGAGGAGCAAATAGGAGGTTCTGGAATGTACTTCAACTCCTTCTCGAGGTCACCGGTGCGGGCTCCTGCCTCCCCCCAGCTTCTTCCATTCAAGGTTCATGCTTTGAGTTTTTTTTTTTCCTACCCCCACCCACCCCCGTCTGAGGGTCCCAGGATTCGAACCGCGGCCCTTGCGCATGCTAGGTGAGTGCTCTCCAAAATGAGCTATTTCTTCAGCTCCAAGGCTCATGCTTTGAACACAAAGCCAGGTGCTCCCTGCTAGGGACGAAAGAGTGGGTGCAGTAGACAAGGCTCCTGCCCTCGTGGACCTTACACCCTAATCCCGTCATAGGCACATCTTGTCATAGGCATGTTGCAAATGTAAGGAAGCAGCATTTAGGTGCCGTGAGCACCTAACAAGGGGGAGGCCAGGACAGGACCGGGGTGTTAGTCAGTGGATCTGCTGCCGTGTAACAAGTTATCCCCAAAGGACAAAAGTCATCTGTTATCCCTCATGGCTTCTGTGGTTCAGAAGTAATACAGAAAGGGCACAAGGAGCTGATCTGTCTCTGAAAGGACTGGGAACTCAGCCTGGGATTTGAAGACTGGGTCCTGAGGTTGTCTGAAAGCTCACCCCTTCCATGTGGCCTAGCTGGGGCTGCCAGGGGGAGGAGCTGGCCTGTCACAGGAGGGAGCACTCCAGGGGGAGGAGCTGGCCTGTCACAGGAGGGAGCACTCCAGGGGGAGGAGCTGGCCTGTCACAGGAGGGAGCACTCCAGGGGGAGGAGCTGGCCTGTCACAGGAGGGAGCACTCCAGGGGGAGGAGCTGGCCTGTCACAGGAGGGAGCACTCCAGGCAGTGGCAAGAGCACATGGCACACCTGGAACACCCTGAGGTCGGAAGCGTGTCTGTCAGCTGCTGGGTGGAGAACAGACTGGATGGAATAAGAGTGGACAAAGACATGGATTCCATCTGGTCTGAGAACCTACAGAGCTGGCAGGGACGTGAAGAAAGGCTGCATGGCCCCAGGCACAAGCCTGTGTGAGCAAGGATTTGCCAGAGAAACTGCTTGACGCCTTGAAGGGACCTTAAAGTACCTCACCAAGTCCAAATCCATCCCAGGCACTCGCAGTAAAAGAGCCGTCAAGTTCCTTGGCACGTCTAAATCACATCCCTTGCTTTTTCTAAATCAAATTTAATCTGTCTGGAAGCCCCTCATGCCAGGGGGCAGCCATGGCTTTCCCCTGCTGGGGCTGAGTGAGGATACCAGGATGAGGTCTCCTTCCCAACTGGGATGTCCCACTGTGGGGACGTCTCCTGGTTAGACTGGAGAGGGCCACTCGAAGACCAGGTCTCGGGCCCAGGTCAGTCACACAGGCATTGCGGCAGCTGCAAAAGACAGGACGTCCGTCCCACAGGCCAGCCACCCACAGGCCAGCCAGGTCCCGGCGCTGGGTGGTGGGGTCGTAGGGGTCCATCCTCCTGGCGCCAGCCCCTCGCGCTGGGCCCATTCTCTCCTGCCGTGGCAGTCCAGCCAGTCCTGCCCAGGGGCCTCCGGGCTCACGACAGAGTCTCCTGAGGATTTCCTCCTGGAGAACAGACAAGCCACTCATCTGCTCCGGGATTAAGGCGGGTCACAGACTTGACCCCCACATTCGGGGGCGGGGTGTGTGTGTTCCTATCCTGGGGTGTTGACAGCGACTGAAAGCAGCCCCCGGTTCCCTGTTTAAATCCTCTGGTGGCGTGTCCTGGGGTAACAGTGTGATGGGGCCTCAGCTTCCCAACAGTGGAGGGCAGGTTGGCCTACCTGACCTCGGAGGGCCCTCCTGCCTGCTCCTCTGATTCCCTGTGCATGGGGTCCAGTGTAGCGGTCATCGCATCAACAGCTGGGGGAGCCCCCACCCCAGACTGCCGGGTAGGGGCTGACAGAGTCCTATCAGCTGCTCCCCAAAATGCAGACGGCCACCACCCAGGGAGAGCCGGGGTCGGCCTCCCAAACACAGCCTGTCTTTTCTTGTCTTCCCACACACGCTCCCAGAACAAGACCCAGCACGCTCTTCCCGCCACCTGCTGCCCTTCGAGTTGCCTGTGTGGGGTGCCAGACAAGGGCATCTGGCCTGAATCTGAGGGCCAGGGGCTGCATGGAGACATGAAGGCAGAGGTGGGTCTCAAGGCCCTTGGTGTTCCTGCCAGGTAGGAGTCAGGTTGGCAAATGGCTTCCCCAAAGCTGGGCTAGTTTAGTGGCCAGGGTCACTACCCGGGATGGGAGAGGCTCCGCCTAGAGCCAAGAGGCAGCCACTGCCCTGTCCCTGAGCAGGCGCTGTCTTTAGCCCTCTGAATTGCCCTGGAGACTTGCAGCCACGCCTCTCGGGAGTACTGACCTCAGGGGCCTCTGCACCCGCCCTGTGGTTCTGAGTAGCCTGTACACTTAGAGCGCCAGGCTTCCCTCGCCTCTTGGAGCTCAGTCATCCTTGTCCCCTCATCTCTCGTGGATGGCACTGGCCCCTCAGCCCAGCCATAGTCTCTCCCTCCTACTGCTGCCCGTGGTCAGGAGGTCTTTCCACTCGGAGACCTTGGTGTTTCCAAGGCAACACTGTCATCCTCAGACTTCACCTTGGGACCAAGAGCCTTCCGTGTGCCTGGTGAGCAACAAGGCGATGCCCGCTTCACCAAGAGGCAAACCCAGGATCAGGGGAGGTGAGAGTTTTACCCCCAAACAGTCCAGATTCCACTCAGACCTGCCTGACCCCAGACCCTCACACCGTTCTCATCCACACTCCACCCGTCAAGCCCCAGCTTGGGCTATTTGGGTTGCTAAGGTGCCTCCTTTGGGAAAACAGCACATTGCATGGGTTAGGATCGGCTTTCCAGGAAGAACGCTCTCAGCCGGACATCCCTGTCACCAGACTTGGGCTGGGGTTTTCCACGTTCTCCACTGTCTGGTCTTGTTCCTTCTGAATGATGTGCCCTCCCCACATGGGTAGAGTGAGGGATGGGAATGGGCCCCACCTTACTTCCTTCAGTCCAGAAACTCCCACCACCAAGCCTCGGCCCCCAACTTCCACCCCCAAATGGCAACTGGGGCCCTCTCCATGTAAGCGTCCCATCAGGGTCTCCAGAAACCTTCAATTCCTAGGCAAGAGTCAGTCAATTCCCGGGTAGGTGACTTGGCTCCCAGGGGCACAGGTCCCCTCCTGCGGTCCTCTGGCCTTAACACTTCATATTCCCTCTCGTGTCACCTTAAAGATGGTCTCGGAATCAGCAAAGGACAATATTTCAGCTAGACCTAACGGTGTGTGACAAGACGAAGAACCAGGCACCTCAAACCTGTCTTCTCCAGAACCCACTGAACATCCCTATTCTGGAAATCCTAAATCCAGAATGCTCCCAAACCAGAAACTTGTTGAACACCAAAATGACACAAGTGGAAAATTCCACATGGCAAAACCTTGTTTCATGCATAAAATGAGCACATTATATAAAGTCACCTCAGGCTATGTGTATAAGGTGAGAATGAAACAAGTGAATTTCACATTTAGACTTGGATCCTGTCCCCAAGGTATCTCATTATGTATAGGTAAATATTCTAAATATAAACTCTGAAATAATTCTGGGCTCAAGCAATTCAGATAAGGGATCCCTCCACCTGTCTGTCCTCCCTTTCCCTCTGGGACATTTGTGGGCATCGCATTGACGTGGAAAGCAAATGCCATCAGTCGAGAAGTGTTTACTGAACACCTACTTTCTGCCAAGGGACACAGATGGCTCTGCCTTTAACTTTCCTGTTAGGATTGGAGGCAAGTGGTAAATGCTGGCTCCACTCCTGGCCCCTTCCAGACAATTCCACACTATGACCAGAGTGCTCTTGAATACGTCTTTCCCTCCTTCTGCTTAAAACTCTTCAATGATGTCCCACTGACTTAGAGTCCAAACTCCTTTGCATACGCTAGCAGCCCTCACGGTCACCCCTGACCCTGGCACACCCAGTTCTCTCAGCGGAGACCATTCCCTCTCCAGCTGCTTAGCTTGAGACGCTCGAGTGCTCGCCCCTGTTACGTACTTGGCGGTGGCAGTGGGAAATCTCTGCTCCGGGAGGTTTGCACACGCAGGTATTCCAGGGAGACAGTCAGCCACATTCCTTGTGGCTTACGCAAAGGCAGGGGGTGCTTTGGTGGGTGCGCTGGAGAGGTGGGGAGAGGAGGTATTTTGCCTCAGTCTGCAGCTCACGTCAAAGGCAGCCGGGGAGGCAGCGGGCAGGCCCAGGTGGAGAGCTTGTTGGGACCGCACACCCAGAAACCAGTCAGCCAGTGTTCCCAGCAGCTCTTGACTCATGCACGGTCAGGGCAGCCTCCCCCGTCCCTGACCCGTGATGGCTCCTCACCTGGGATTCTGCATTGCTGGGCTGTGGGGTCAGGGGGTTGTAGGAAGCTAAGCAAGATGAGGGAGGCTCATGGGGGCCTGAGGGTAGGTGAGGACGCGGCTGAGGTCAGGTCCTCCCTGGCTGGTCAGAAGCCTCACTGGGAGGGATGGAGGTCAGGCCCTCACGGAGCTCGTCTGAGGCTTCCACCGTCCCTTGCATGCAGCCCGGTGCTGGGAACTAGAAGGTTCTGGCTCTGTGAAGCTGTGGGACCTCAGGTTTATTGTGGGAACCCAGAATGTCAGAGCTGAAAGGATCCACAGGCTCATGGTACAGATGGGGAAACAGGCAGGGGTTGGAAAGAGCACAACCAGGGTGCCAGGGGAAGCCAGTAACTGATCCACACCTGGGGCCAGATGCCCAGGGCTCTAGGGCAGCCAGCGCATGTATCTTTGGCAGGTTGCTTTAATCTCTCTGAGCCTCAGTGTACTTATCTGTAAAATGGGAATGAAGTCATCTAGCTCAGGGAGTTGTGAAGACTAAATGAGATCCTTCTTCTACTCAGTAAATATTGATTGATGGCTATGGCAGATGCTCATTACTTCCCTTTCTTGGAAATAGACCCCCAACGCTTAGCTGAAAACACTGCCATTTGGAATAGGTAACACTCCCCCCATTTGCTTTGCTTATGTGATGGTACAAGCTGGGAATATAAATGCAAGAGCTATACGCACCTTCCGGACAGCGTCCTTAAAACAAGAAAGCATGATCCTCATTTCCTCCTCCTTGCTAGCTGGGATTTGGAAGTTATTGCTTGAGCACTCTTCATGGACCCGGATGGCAAAGCCAAGATTTGGGGATGGCCGAGCCAACAAGCAGAGCAAGCCTGGATTTCCGATAATCATGGGGTCAGCAATCAGACCAGGAATCCTTGCCTCCAGGTTTTATTTATAAGAGACAAAAATAAATGTGCATTTCTTTAAGTCACCATTCTTTGAGGTTTTCTGTCTCTTATCAACCAAATCCTGGGTTGATATGAGGACCACAGATATGCCAGGCTCTGGTTTGCTGCAGAAGGGACCAAAGTGGGGGGAAAACAGATTCTGACCCTTCCCCTCTGAAGCTTCCAGTCCAGTGGAGGTTAGAGACCATCAGAGAAGCACGTAGAAGTGAAAAATCACAGAGACGATGTGTGCTGCAGAGCAGACTCGGGCGAGGCAGGTCCGGGGGAAGCCACACTCAACCTGGAATTGAATCCTGAAACTGAGAGAAAATCTAAATGGACCCTCTTAGTTTCACTAGGCACTTGCTTTTAGTTGACTTTCAAAATCACTAATTTATTTTGGAGGTCTCCTTGCTGAGCAAAATCGAATGGAATAATGCAGCAAAAAGAATGAAGATCTTCAGCCACTCGCAGCCACGCAGGCGAGCCTCCGAGTCACAGAGGAGCAGCTTGGCGTGTAGGGCGCGATTCCGTGGACACAGAGAACAGAACCAGTACTGGGAATGGGGATGGGGCTCAGTGGTAGAGCGTTGGTCCAGCCTGCGTGAGTTCCTGGATTCAATCCCAGCAGAGAAAACAACCACCACCACCACCAGACCATGCTGTTAGGACTCAGGCTTCTCCCAAGAATAATCACCAGCTCCGTCCCTCTATTTTGGTTGGGGCACTTTGAATAAATCCATCAAGTTTTCCCCGTGCACACTGCTCAGCCTGTATGTCATACCTCAATAAAGTGGTTAAATAAGACGCAGCTGCCTCCAGCCGAAGGGCGGCTGTAATGGACAGCCTGGCTCTCCCTGTGCCCTTGAGACGTCTGGGTGGTAAACGGGGCAGCAGGACTCAGGAGAGCCCCAGGGTGCAGGAGACCATTATGGTGCTTGGCGATGGTGGGACACCAAGCAGGGAAGGGAGAGGGCGGGAGAGGATCTGGAAGGTCCTTGAGCACTTGAAGGGCTCGGTCACCTTTCTCCAGATGCCAGGTAAGTGCTCCCTCAGGAACACACACACACACACACACACACACAGCAATGCTGGTTGGGGTCAAGTCACTGTGTTGGTTCTCTCAGCACATCTGTCGCCCACCCACCACTGGCCAGCCCCAGGCCCCTGCCCCCCAAAGATGCAGCGCCCCCAGGAAGGTAAGGAGAGGCTCAAGCTGCTGTTTGATTGACAGAGATGCTGGGGCTCAGGTCCCTCTGCCCTGGGGAGGTGGGATGGCCTCGGGGAGACCCGCACTGGGGTTTGAGAAGAACCCAGGCCCCAGGAGGGGGCTGAGGCTCCTCTGCTGCTCTGGAGACCCCGCATCCCACCCTGGACCCGTAGGGCTGACCTCCTTTGTGTGCGCATGCCTGTGAGCTCAGTGACCCCCCCCCCCGCTTTCTCTCCCTCCCTCTTCTCCTTCCTTCCCATCTTCCTGCTTTCCTTTGTCCTTCTCCCTCCCTTCCTCTTCCTTCCTTCTTTGAATCTTTCTTCTCCCCTCTCTCCCTCCCTCCTTTCCTTTCTTTACATTTTACATTTCTATTGTAATAAACACCAAAAATTACCCAGAAGAATAAGGAAGAAAATAGAAACACCAAAACTTCCACTGTCCTGAGGTAATCAGATAATTTTGGTGATCATCTTTTTTCCAAAATAGATTTAAAAAAAAAAAAAATAAGGTCTTTATTTTGAGAATAAGTTAGATGTACAGAAAAATTCCAAAGGCAGCTCGGAGTTCCTCTTACCCTCCCACAGAGTCCCCCGTTATTAACATCTAGCATCACGATGGTGCGTTTGTCACATCGTGAACCAATATCTATACATAAATAGTAAACAAACATTAACCAAAGTCCAAACTCAGGTTTTCTCTGTGCTCCCTAGTGGCCCTTTTCTGTTCCAGGACACCACGTCACATGCAGTCACCATGATTCCTTGGCCCCCCTTTGCTGTGACAGTTTCTGCCTTGCTTTTGATGACCCCTCCTGTTGTGAGGGGAACAGGTCATGAATATCAACAATGTCCCTCAATCAGGGTTTGTCTCAGGTGAGACCCCGAAGGTGGGCCAAGCAAGCCCTGGTGCTTCCCCGAGGGAGGAGGGTTTGTCTGGCTCCCCATGGCCGACCTGGGACTGGCTGGCTTGCAGGTCAGCAGAGCTGGACAGAAAGGATGCTGCCAGACGGGTCCCCAGGGGGAGCATCCACCTCAGGACTCTTTCCTAAGTGACTCAGGTCCAGGCCTAATCATGGCTGATTGTTCACAGTGATGACTCCCGTGTGTGCAGTCCTCCAGGCTTATAAAGGACGATTACTAATAAAACGAATCACGGGCCCTGGCTAAGCTGCCGTTGTTAGTAGCCCTGGAGGGAGCTAACCCTGTGCCCATTTCACAGATGAGACAAGCTTATCCAGACTGACTTGCCCTGCCATTCCACCAGGAAGTGAGAAAACAGAGATTTAAACCCAGACCTGTCCCAACTCGAGTCCGTGCTTCCTCTATCGCACCACAGCCCGTCTCTCTTTACATTATATCCACTGGTCTCATTTACACAGATGAAGAAACCAAGGCTCACAGAGAACCTCTGTCTCCAGTGAATGACACAGCCCATCATTACTGATAGAACCTGGACCAAAATCCAGGTGTCTGCTCCATTCGGGGCCAGCAGGGTCTGTCAGGTAATGTCCCACAGAGAGGTGTGTGGGGGCAGAGCTTCCCCTGACTGTCTGACCACACCACCACCAGGCCAGCAGCCCCTCGGCTCCCTCCAGAGCTACCCATGTGTGGGTCAGCTCCCAGCCAGACCTCAACAGAAGAACGGAGACCGGAGCACACGGGAACGGGATGACCAGGACCTGCAGGCCGCACTGCCTCCTCAGGGGGGCCGGAGTCTGCACAGGAGCCTGGCACCGGGCAAGGAATGAATGGAGCTGGTCTCACCTCCCTCTCCCAGGGGCCTGCCTCCTGCTTTGGGGCACAAAGGTGGTCCTCCATCTGAGCCTTTGGTCTTGTTCAATGCCCTGGGCCACCCGGAACAGGAGGACCTTTGTTACCTTTCTCTTAACGCTCAGCTGGGTGTCCCCCTTCCTCCCAAACAGCCTCAGCTTCATCTCCAGCCTCAGGGTCAGGGTCAGGCTCGGCTGCTGCCCAGTCCAGCCCAGGTCTATCCTGCACACTGCCCAGCCCCAGCGCACCCCACCTCCCCATTTTCCCCTATCCCCCCGCCCTCTTTGGGGTTGAACTGGGCCCCCCTCAAGGTCCATGTGTTGAAGTCCTAACCCCCAGTACCTCAGCAGGGGGTCCTATTTGGAAACGGGTTGTTGTGATGAGGTTGTTAGGGTGGGTGACATCTAGTCAACACCACTGGTGTCCTTGCAAAAGGGGAAAGTCGGACCCAGAGACGGACATTCACAAAGCGAAGATGCTGTGAAGATCCAGGCAGACGGCCGTCTACCAGCCAAGGAGAGGGGCCTGGGGCAGATCCTTCCTCATAGCCCCCTAGGGAACCTCCCCATTGACACCCTGAGCTCAGACTCCCAGCCTCCAAAATGGCTGCACGACACAAATGTGCAGTTTGAGCCACCCAGTCAGGGGTCTTTCAACAGCACCCGCAACAAACTCATTCAAATAAAAATACTTACAGGACTGGGTATGGTCACATACCACTGTAATCCAAACAACTCGGGAGGCTGAGGCAGGAGGATTACAAGTTGGAGGCCAGCCTCAGCAACTTAATGAGACCCTGTCTCAAAAAAGGGTTGGGAATGTAGCTTAGCGGTAAAGCGCCTCTGGGTTCAATTGCTAGTGCCCCTCCCCAACAAAGCAAAAACGAACAGAAAATTTAAAGAGTCCCTGACCTGTGCTGGGAACAAAGCAGTAAAGATAAAGGGAAGGGCTTTCATGGGGCTTAGAAAGCTTGGGAAGACAAATCTCTCCCCTCGGCTCTCCTGGGCTCCTCACTGTCCCTCCTCCTTACAGTCTCTGTCACCCTGCTGGGCTCGCCTCTCCTCTCTGGGGTGCCCGACCCTGCTCTCCTCCTTTCCCTTCTCTCTGCTGGCCTCCCTTTTTCCGCCCACTTCTTTTGTCTTGTCTTTTCACTTACCTTTTTGCTTAGGAAAAGTTCAAGCCTACAGAAAAGTCACAAGAAAAATGCAGTAATTACTCTTTTATCTTTCGTCTAAATTCACCAATTACTGAGATATGACCACTTTTCTGATCTTAGTGCATATACACTTATTATTAGCATTATTTGCAGAACCACTGAAGAGCCGTTCATGACCCATCCCCTTCAAAAGCTTCTGCTGAGTCTCCTAGGAACGAGGAATTCTCATACACAACTACAAGTTATTTATTTATTTGCATATTCATTTATTTAATTTACCTAGATAGTTTATTCTGGTCCTGGGGATTGAATCCATGGGTATTCTATAATCCCAGTCTATTATTATCATTATTATTATTATTATTTTGGTATCAGGGATTGGACCCAGGGACATTTTACCACTAAACTACATTCCCACCTCTTTTTATTTTATTTCTTTTTTTATTTTGAGACAGGGTCTCACCAAATTGTTAGGGCCTCAGTAAGTTGCTGAGGCTGGCCTCAAACTTGTGATCTCCTGCCTCAGCCTCCTGAGTCTCTGGGATTAAAGGTGCGCACCACAGGCAGGCTTATTTTTTATTTTGAGGCAAGGTCTTGCAAAATTGCTGAGGCTGACCTCAAACTTGTGATCCTCCTGCCTCAATCTCCCTGGTGGCTGGGATTACAGGCACACACCTCTGCACCTGGCCTACTGCAATTTTAATAGAATTGAGTAAATCCATGATCTAAAGTACAGTCCATATTTAAATTCATCAGTGTTCCTGTGTGTAGCACTCACTTTTAATTCTTAATCCAAGTGCCAGGCGGGACCACATATTGCACTGAGCCATCCGGGCCTGCAGAAGCCTCTCCCGACCCGAGGCCCCGCCTCTCTGCAGCTGCGCCTCTCCTGCTCCTGGCTCCCTGGCCGTGGTCTGCAGCCCTGCCCTGGCACTCAGCGGTTCCTCGCTCCTCCCAGTACCAACAGCTCCCCGAGGGCCAGGCTCTTGGCTTATCCGTCTCTGTCCCCCGACCCTCACTGGTGCCACCCAGGCACCACAAGAGAGTGGGCAGAGCACCAGCCCAGAGCCAGCCAGACCCGGATCTCAACTGCTGCTCCTCCACCCGAGCCGGGGACATCACTTCCAGTTAGCTGGCCGTTGCTCTGAGCAGACATTACAGCCTCCTTTGCACAGCTACCATGAGCATCTCCGCGGTACCATCCTTTAATGCCTGGCTCACAGCAGGCCTGGGAGGAAGGGAGGAAGATTGTCTATGGTGTCCAGAAGAGCTCAAAACTAGGAGGGCCATCGAGCATCCTCGGTCCTGAGCCCCCACGCTACAAGCTGACCCTCCCACGCTTGGTGGAGATCAAGGAAAGCAGTTTAATGACACCAGAAATCAGGCTGGAGGTGGGACCCTAGGACCCGCCTTCCCCAGACGTTTCACAAACACGATAACCTGACCGTAGTGGATTAGCCTGCCAACACCCCCGCCTCGCCACAAGAAGGAACAACCTGGCACCCATCACCCCTCCAAAATCTCTGCCAGGGCTCTAGGGTCTGAGGCACCCGCCTTCCCACAGTAGGAAGGACCAGCCTTCCCCAGAATGCACTGGTTGATATCAGATTCCTAGGCAACATCTGGATCCAATTTGAGGGCAGAACATGGACAGGCAGGGCTGGCTGCCAGCCAGAACCCCGCAGGAGGGTCAGACCCACCATCCCTCTTCCACAGCGAGAGCTGCTGAGGACGCAGTCTCGGCCCAGCCAGGCCTCTTGTTCCTTTCAAGCATCCTGGGGAAGCCCTGGCCACCGGCCTTGGTCCCCTTCACACTCTCCCTGTCTGCCTCTCAGGGTTTCCAAAACTTTAAAATGACCACTACCGATGGTGGGAAGGTAGAAGACTCTACCTGCCAGAGTTTGGGGCCCCAGGGCAAGGTCTCCCGTAGTGCAAAGGGACACACAGGGACTCATGCCTCTACCACACACGCAGGTGGCCTGGGGCGGGCACACCACTCCACTCTGCGCTGGCCTTCCTGGAGCCCTGCATTCGGAAATTCCAAGCCCTCAGAGCAGCAAGAACATCTAATCCAAATTTCATTGTCCAGGGGAGGGCAGGGTTTCATGAAGCAGGTCCTCAACCCATTGCTCTCCCGTGAATCCCAGCGAATGAATAAATAATACTTACAAGAATAAGAATATTACGTTTACCAGGTGCCTACTTTATTATTTTATATATATATATAATATGTATATATAATATGTATATATATATTTGTTCTAATTAGTTACACATGCCAGTGGAATGCATTTTGACACATCATACATAAATGGAGTTTAACTTCTCATTCGTCTAGTTGTACATGATGTAGAGTTACACAGGTCATGTAGGGTAATAATGTCCAATTCATTCTATATCATTCCTACCCACAAGTCCCTTCCTCTCCCTTCACTCCCCTCTGTCTAGTCCAAATTACCTCTATTCTCCCCCCATCCCCGCCCCCTCCCTGGTCTTATTGTAAATTAGCATCTGCATAGCAGAGAAAACATTTGGTCTTTGGTTTTTGGGGATTGGCTTATTTCACTTGGCATGACAGTCTTCAGTTCCATCCATTCATTCATGAATGAAGAATTTCATTCTTCTTTAAGGTTGAGTAATATTCCACAGTTTCTTTATCCATTCATCTGTTGAAAGGCACCTAGGTTAGTTCCATAGTTTAGCTATTGTGAATTGAGCTGCTATAAACATTGATATGGCTGTGTCACTGTACTATGCTGATTTTAACTCCTTTGGGTACAAACCTAGGAGTTTAATGACTGGGGCAAATGGTGGTTCCATTCCAACTTTTCTTAGGAATCTCCATACTGCTTTCCATAGTGGTTGCACCAATCTGCATTCCTACCAGTAATGTGTGGGTGTCAGGTACCTACTTTAAACAAGAGCCCCGGACAGGTATTTGAAATACAATCATTCTTTAAAGTTGATCTTCACCATAACTGGAGGCTGTGCACATGTTTTACCCAACGTCACCTACTTAGTACATGGTGAAAGTGGGAATCAAGCCTAGATCTACCTGATACCAAGTTATAGGATTTCTTCCAAGATAGATCCTGGTGCCTGAAATTCCACCATTAAGTCTCCCCTAGCTCCGTTACCAAGAACATGAAGGATGCTGGGAAGTTCCTACAGAAGTCAACCCTTAGGGGACACAGGAGGTGAGGACACCTGAGCAAGGAGGTGGAAGTGCGAGAGGGACGGCCTTTCCAGTCGTGGAGATCAGAGCTGGAGGTGCAGGCCTTCCTGGGAAGAGGTCTTTTCATGAGGGGACAGTTCTCTGGCTGTGCTGTGCTGGGACAAGAGGTGACAGCCAGGGAGTGTAACTTCAGTCAGTGAGTGGTGGTGTTCCGGGGACAGCTGGGTGGTTCATTTCATTTCTTTTCTTTTTTTTTTAACATTTTGTTTTAGTTGTAGGTGGACACAATACCTTTATTTAATGTTTATGTGGTGCTGCGGATCGAGCCCAGGGCCCCACGCATACTAGGCAAGTGCTCTACCACTGAGCCCCAGCCCCAGCCCCTGGGTGGTTCATTTCTATCTAGAAATTTTCAAACGTACTTTTGGATCCAGCCTCACTGCATCAACTCCTTGCTGAACTTAGAGCCCTGTGGACACTAAGTCCTCAGGAAATAAGATCCAGCTCTAAAGTGGTATGTAAAAAAGGACCCACTGACAGCCGTCTGGAGGTTACCAGGAACTGTTATGATCCCCACGTTTTTCCTGGTTTTTATTTATTTATTTTTTTTAAGTAGACAGATGTAGAAAAGCCTTTGTCGTCGTATTTCTGACATTCGTCCCCTCTCTTTTGATCTCTGCAACCTTGACTTCCCTGCCCACAGTCGGCCGGGTACTTCAGCGGGGTGGACCTGTGGCCTGGGCGTGGCCTGCCAGGGGAGTGGGTTCCCAGACTTCTGCTGCAAACCACCAGGAAAGAGCAAGAGAGGTCCACAGACCTTATGAGGCTAGCAGGGAGGCTGGTGCTTTCGGTGGTCAACCTGCCACCAGCTCGCGGTTGGGGTGCTTCTTTCCTCCTGCTGGAGGCCGGTGCGAGAAGCGGGATGAAATCCGAGGCTCACGGCCTCGGCACCTGCAGTTCTGCCTTCAACGCAGGAAGCCGCAGTGCCGCCAGGAAGCATTACCGGGTTAACGACCCAAACCAGCCGGAGTCCTCACAACCGGCCCCACTGGGTGTGCGGCTGATGACACAGCACTGAGGCAGGAA
Organism: Sciurus carolinensis; assembly: GCF_902686445.1. Classification (NCBI taxonomy): domain Eukaryota; kingdom Metazoa; phylum Chordata; class Mammalia; order Rodentia; family Sciuridae; genus Sciurus; species Sciurus carolinensis. The sequence continues at coordinate 34,615,870 of NC_062228.1, forward strand.
CCAGGGGTCCAGCGAGAACGGGCAAGAAGAGGTCGCAGGGGGAGGCGCTGGCCTTTTCCCTCTGGGTGGAAACCAAGGGCTCTGGGCGACTTCCAGGTTCTCCTGCCTGTTCTCTGCAAAACTCTCGAGTGTGTCAGAACGTCCCCTTGGATGGGTAGGGGGCCAGTGGGGTCAGGTCAGGTCCGAATGCTTTCAGAAAGTCCAGAGAAAATGTGAAATTGTACTGGAAAGGACATTAAACGAGGTAAGTCCTCTCTGGGCGTGAAGAATTAAAAATGCACAGATTGACTTCCAGGGAGTCGTTGAAAGGGGTTAATGCCAGGGCGGTTTTGCTCTAAGCAAGAAGTAGTTTGTGCAAAATAACAGGACATAAAAAGAACACTTTTTGGACTGGATGAGCACCAAAAGTAGCCACCAGAAGCCGGGTATACTTCTAAACCCATTTGTTTGAGATTCTGTTTATGGACCTGTTGGAAATGCAGGGAGCCCCAAGATGGGGCAGAGGTGGAAGGGGTCACACAAATCAAACTCCCGGTCCTTCCAGGTTCATGCTCGGCCTGCAAACATTCCATTAGGTGCTGAAATCCCTGGGCACCTAACGAAGATTTGTCTGATTTTTTTTTTTTTTTTTTTTTTTAAGTTGCAGTTGCATCTTATAAGAGTTGAGACTGGAATCAGGAAGCATCAGTAGGTTGGGCTGGGGGTGTAGGTCAGTGATAGTCTAGCATGTGCAAAGGCCCTGGGCTTGATCCCCAACACTGATTCAAAAATAAGGGAGAAGAAAAACTACATTTAAAGGATCTGGTAGTTGGACGTCTGGGATTGGAAGCTTTTGCAGGAGAAAGTGACTTCCCCAGGAAGAGATTGCCCAACTGGGAACATGAGCTTCTGTCTTGGGGACTGGTGAGTTCTGACTTTGATGACCAGGCACATTTGTCCCTCTGGTTTGGAATTTGGATCTGGATTGATGTGACAGGTTGTTGCTGCTTAATGGGCTTCCTCCCTGCTCTGGTTGAAAAGCTCTTAAAGGGATTTAGAGGTCGTTTTGAGTCATGATCCTCTTCACTTTTATACTGTGCTGGTCATGTGCCCCGAGAATTATAAATGTGTGATTTTTCGTTTAAAATGTGCTTTTTCATTTTTCCTATTTACCGAGAAGCCGAATTTCCATCTCTGACACCATGTTGGCAAACTCCAGCAGGAAAAGAAGGGGATTTAAACTGGCAGCCTGCCTGGAAAGAAGAGAGGAAAAACTTTTTCTTTACTAGAGTTGCTAGCTTGTCCAAGGCAATGAAGAAAGAAATAGTCTCACATCATTTCTTTTTTCCTTCACATTTTCTTTGAAATTAATAAAATCCTTTAATATTTATTTTGATGCTGGAGATTGAACCTAGGGCCTCCAGCTGAGACACATCCCCAGCAATTTTTATTTTTATTTTTTATTTTGAGACAGTCTCGCTAAGTTACTCAGACCAGCCTTGAATTTTTTTTTTTTTTTTTTTTTGCGGTGCTGGGGATCGAACCCAGGGCCTTATGCTTCTAAGGCATGCACTCTACCAACTGAGCTATCTCCCCAGCCCTAGCCTTAAATTTGAGTGCTCCTGCCTCAGCCTCCTGAGTCACTGGGATTACAGGCGTGGGCCACTGCACTTGGCTACACAAATACATTTTATTTTTCATCCAAGCAATTTTTTTTTGCTTTGCCCAAGTGTTGCTCCTGCCCCTAAGGAGGAATCAGTTTCAACTTTGTGTTCTGGTGGGTAATTTCATGTCTCTGGCGCTCAGTTTATATGGCTGTTTCTATATAGTTGTTGGGGATGTTTTCAAGGTAATTCAAAATAATTCACATGCCATAGAATGCATCTTTTTAAATTGATCTGGGTTTTCTGTATATCCATAAAATGGTATAACTATCACCACCCTCTAATTCTGGAATGTTTTCAAAATCATCCCCAAAGGAAATCTCACATTTCCTGCTGCTGGTCCTCATTCTCCTCCCCAACCTCTCGCAGCTACTAATCAATTCGGTGTTTCTGTGGACTTGCCTATGATAGACCCTGCACATAAATGGAGTCACACAATAAATGATCTGAGGCTGACTTCTTTCACTGACTACAGTGTTTTTAAGGCGCATCCTGCTGTAGTTTGTACCAGTACTTCATTACTTTTAATGGTTCAGTGGAACCCAACAGGTACACACCTCTATGACTTGGGAGGCTGAAGCTGGAGGAACACAAGTTTGAGACCAGTCTCAGCTACTTAGCAAGGACCTAGGCAACTGAGATCCTGTCTCAAAACAAAAGATAAAAAGAGCTGGAACTAGGCACAGTGGTGCACACTGGTAATCCCAGTGGCTCAGGAGGCTGAGACAGGAGGATCACAAGTTCAAAGCCAGCCTCAGCAATTTAGGGAGGACCTAAGCAACTTAGCAAGATTCTGTCTCAAAAAAAAAAACCAAATAAGATGGGGGAGTGGCTCAGTGGTTAAATGCCCTGGAGTTCAATCCCAGGTACCCCCCCAACACACACACACCCCTTTTTATGGTTGAATAATACTCCACCATATGGATATACCACATCTTGTTTACATTTTCATCATTTGGTGGGCGTTTGAGTTGTTCCCATTTTGGGCTATCATGGATAATGCTGCTCTTCATAATAGAAGTGTTTGTGTGAACATATGTTTTCATTTCTTTGGGGTGTGTATAACCGTTTTTTATTTATTTACTTTCTCTCTTCATTACATTTCATAACTTTAGTGGTTGTGATTACTTTTCACTCAAATAACAGAAACATGATTACAGAGGCTTAAACACACAGAGATATTATTGTCACTTAAAAAGTTCAGTTTATTGTTAGTTCAGCTGCAAAAACCTGCCATTAAAGGCCAGGTTCTCTTTCATTCCTCTCTGCCATTCTTAACAGACTATCTTTTGTATTCATGCTTATCTTTCTTTGATTACAAGATGGCTGCTGCAGTTCCACACATCACATCTACATTCTGGAAGGGAAGAAAAAGAGAATGGAAAAGGAATAGGAGCTATGTGTTAACCTTTATCAAGAGAAACTACAAACTTTCTCAGACCTCCTCCTACCTACTCTTCAGCAAACTTCCACTTGAATCTCATTGGCCAGAACTAATTTACATAGCCATATATAGCCACAAGAGAAGCTAGAGAAACCTATAAGAAATAAAATTGATGTGACTGGTTTATATCAATGGTTCTCAACACTGGCTGCATGTTAGAATTTTCTAGGGATATTTTGAAATGTACTGACCTGTATATGGTCTTATCCTAGTCCAGGGGTTCTCAATCGAGGGTAATTGTCTGAGTTATCATAACTGGCTAGGGCTGGGTGCAGTGGCACATGCCTGTAATCCCAGCAGCTCGGGAGGCTGAGGCAGGAGGATCATGAGTTTAAAGCCAGCCTCCACAACTTATCGAGGCCCTAAACAACTCAGTAAGACCCCATCTCTAAATAAAATACAAAAAAAGGGCTGGGGTTGTGACTCAGTGGTTAAGCACCCCTTGGGTTCAATTCCTGGTACCAAAAAATAAGAAATAACTGGGCGGGGTGCTACTGGCATCAAGAGGGTGGAATGCTGCCAATTCCCTACAATGCAAAAAACAGCCCCTCGAGCGAAGAATTATCCTGTCCCAAATGTCCAAGGCTGAGAAATCTTACCCTGGAACAATTAGATTATAACCCCGTTTGGGTTGTTCCAATCCTGAGAATCACTGGTTTATGAATGATCCATTATATGTGGCACCCTGGTGCCCTGAACAAAACTGGGGTTCTGTCACGAGAAGGGGGAGGGCAGGACAGGGGTCAGATAGGGCGTCTTCTAGACATATGCGAACACTTCTTTCCCCTAATTCTGTTAACTGCGCAGTGTCTTTTAGCCCCTCCTTCATGAGATGAGAATAGTAGCCCATTCACTTAAGCTCTGCTTCCTGAGGACTTAATTTGTAATTCGTACCATTTAATTAGTGATTGGAGCTTCAGTAACTTTGACTTTTAGAGTGACAGAGTTAATAGCATTTATTCTTTTGTCCAGTCATCAAAATTATACAACCTGTATGTTGCCTAACCACAGGTTCAAGAAGTTAAAATTTAATAAGCAGGCTTTATATTATGACTCTAAATATTCACTCCAGAGCCAAGAAACGTTTTAAAATTCATCTCCTTTCCTTATGAGCTTTCCGTTTTTCCTGGAGCTTGTAATATCATTTTTTTTTTCCTCTTCTATTCCTTGATTTAGGACATTTTATTTTATTTTGGTACTAGGGATTGACCCTGGAATGTTTAACCACTGAACCACATCCCCAGTCCTTTTTATTTTTTATTTTGAGACAGGGTCTTGCTCAGCTGTTTAGGGCTTCCCTAAATTGCCAAGACTGGCTTTGAACTTGGGATCCTCCTGCCTCAGCCTCCTGAGTCACTGGGATTACAGGTGTGCCACCAAGCCCAGCTTGCGTGGTCCATTTTAAAGGGCTGTTCGTATAGCACCATTTCTATCTGGTACAATAGACTCAGAAAGGAAGAGATCATAACTAAAGTTAAACCAATTTCCTTGGGAACCAGACGTTTTCACAGTCATCCCTTGCTTCCAGTTAGATTAAAAGAATAATGATATGGTTGGGGACGCAGCTCAGTGGTAGAGCTCTTGCCTTGCGTGTGTGAGGCCTGGGTTCCATCCGCAGCACCGTAAAAACTAAAATTAAAAACACTAAGTCCTCCAACGAATGTGAAACTGGGAATACAGAATAGATTGCTAATACTATAATTCTATGTATCTTATGTTTAATACATAAACATTTGGTGAATGTTATGTGTTTAGAAATAGTTTGCATGTGTTTAGAAATAGTCTTACTAGATGCTACTCATTTACATAGGAAAAAAATCTTCCCTAGAATCTCTTGCCAGATACGGTGTGATTTCATGAACTACCCAAGGGTGAAGTAGGGCGGTAACAATGGATCAGCAGGCTGAGTGAGCATGGTAGTGGCAAGGGATGTCTGTCACTCTTGACTGCTCCATAGCCAAAGGATGTCACGTGGAATTACATTCAGACTTGCTGTGCCTGGGAAGCAGGTCCCCCACCATGCAGACACTGGGAGTAGCTGTGGCAGGGACATGTTCTGATTCCAGGCTGCTAAACGGCTGCTCCAATTGCAATTCCACATGTGAATCCCTTCAGTGGTAATTTAGGTAAATTTATGATATGCTCGCTAGAGCTCTACAAAGCACGGTAGATGCAGACCTGGATTCCCAGCAGCTGTATAATTCAGCCAATTTTATAGGCAAATAATATCGCATTCCCACGGGATTTTTTTTTTTTTTTTTTTTTGTAAATAGTGAAGTTGTATTTTCTGTTACTCTAAATTGGCTAATTTTTTTTTTTTTAACTTAGTGGTGCTTTACTACTGAGCCACATCCCCAACCCATTGTATTTTTTATTTTGAGTTGGGGTCTCCTTAAATTTCTTAGAGCCTCGCTAAGTTGCTGAGGTTGACCTTGAACTTGCTATCCTCCTGCCTCAGTCTCTTTAGTCGCTGGGATTACAGGGGTGCATCTGTATAACTGACATCTTGATTGGTTAATTTTCCCTTTGGGGACTATAGAGTAAATATTACCTTGAGTTAATGTCCAAATGTTTCTGGGAAAAAAATGCTTTCCAGGAAAGTTGCATGGGACAGGGAGGGACATACGGAGAATTTAAAACCTACCATCGATGACAACATTCACTATGTGGCACAACCATCATCACCACCTAGTTCCAGAAGGAATGAGTTTCCAAAAGGAAACACCATATGTATTAAGCAGTAACTTCCCTAGTCCTGGGCAGTCATTAATCTGTTTTCTGTCTCCATGAATTGGCCTGTTATGGATTTTTCAGATAAATAGGATCATATGACAAAGGCCCTTTTGTGTTTAGCCTCTTTTGTTCACTTTGCATAATGTTGTCAAGGTTCACCCATTTGTAGCACACAGATCGGCACTTCATTCCTTTTCATGACTGAATACTATTCCATTACACTGATTTACCACAGTTTGTTTGTCCATGCCTCCATTGATGGGCATTCAAGTTTCTCTCACCTTTTGGCTACTGTGAATAGTGCTGCTGTGAACATCCACATACAAATATTGTTTGAACATTCCTTTTCAATTCTGAAACTGGTTTCTGACACCCAAGTAGACCAGACCCTGTAAGCGTCTTCAAGACCAGAGTGGCATTGGGACCTGCTGTTTTGTTCTTTCTCTGCCTATTACTTGTTCTAAAAATAGTGAAGCAACACAAAAAGAGCAAACTGATGGTGAAACTATTAAGGGGGAGAAAAGGTCATCAAGTGCATGCTGTGTGGCAATTATTTTTGAAAACACCTTTAGCCAGGGCTCAGGAATGTGAAAATCACAGAAACGGAGAACAGAAAGGAGGCATGAGTGCAGTTTTAGTTATCAAAATCACAAACTTTCCCAGCATGTTGTGTGCAAGATTTGGATTTCCATATGTATAGTCAAAGGGGATTATTTTTTACACCACAATGGCTTCTCAGTGGCTGCTTGCACACCGGGTTGAAATGTATAGCAATTACAAAAGTGATGATTGCCCAGGGAGCAGTCCTGCCAATGGCTGCACTGTGGTGGGCAGATTGTGGGAGGGATGGACCAAATGAGCCAGAGTGGAAACTTGACCTGTTCAGTCATAGTGTTACCTAGGGTATGTGCACCTACTAGTTGGGAAACCCACAAAGTTTCCACCGTCCTATGAGTCCCAGCCCCACGTGATTCCCCCACCCTGGGGAATCCAGGCAATTCAAGAACTCTGAGAAAGGGGCAATCCTGGTTGCCCACACACAAGGAAACGCCTCCCGTTTGGTTGGTTTATACAAAAGAGCAGGTAGGACCCAGGCCCATGGTTGGAGATCAGCAGCATCTCAGCCCTGCAGGAATAGATACCACTGTCCTCCTGTTGAAAGGCTGGGAATGTGGAGGCTGACTTCCTCCATTCCCTACCCTCAGATCACCAGCAACAGGTGGTCCTGCAGGGACTGCCTCCTTCGTAATCTGAAACTAGCTGCGTGATCTCGGGCACATGACTGAACAGATCTCAGCTTCAGTTTCCTCAACTGTAAAGCAGTGTTAATCAAAGGGTACTACCTTTGGGGTTAATGAGACAACTGAGTTAGTACATATCAAGCACTTAGCAGGGTCAGGTGTAGCATCAGTCAAAACAAGTAATACAAATAATAGTCGTCATTGTTATTCTGCTGACAACGTGGTGAGGACACAGTCCGGTATTAACTCTCTGGGCATCTGAGCCTCCCTGAAGGGCCTACAAGGGGAAGGCGGGGAGAAGTTACGTGTCCCCAGATCCCCATGTGTCATGCGCTGCTACCAAGAGAAGCCAGACTCCGAATCTCGGCTGCTGGCTATCTGCCCATGGCCCGTCCTGAAAAGCCACTGAGGTTCACTTGGGGTAAGTGTTCCAGCCACCAAGTGCTTTGTGACAGTCATCATTCTGCAGGCGAGTTTAAATATGTAAACGTTTCTCTTAGGCAATCATTCATGGGTGCACTGACCAGGAGCCATGTATGAGTCACGATGTGGGCCAGCCACCCAATCTTTTGTCATTTAACCTATTTAGGCCTCAACTACCTCATCTATGAAAGGAAGACAATAATAATAGAAAGTCCTTGTGAGTTTTTCCTGAGTTACTATCACAAAGCACTTAGTACCATGCAGTGCACAGACTGGGCATTAGGTCCTGTTTGTGGGGAGGCTATTGAGAAGCAAGGTTTGGGGAGATCAGGAGTTTCTTTTGTTGTGTGTTAACTCTGAGATGTCTATGAAACATCCAAAAGAAGATTATCGATCAGGAGTTAAGATATACAAGTCTGGAGGTCAAGGGACAGGTTGGCATATGGTTGGTATCTATTTATTTTTAATTTTATTTTATTTTTTGTACTAGGGATTGAACCCAGGGGTGCTTTAACCACTGAGCCACATCCCTCGCTCTTTTTTATATTTTATTTTGAGACGAGGTCTTGCTAAGTTGCTTAGAGCTTCACTAAATTGCTGAGGCTTGCAATCCTCCTGTTTCGGCCTTGTAAGCCACTGGGATTATAGGCGTGTGCCACTGTGCCTGGTATATGGTTGGTATTTAAATCGTGAAGCTGCTTGAGATCACTAAGGGAGTGGAGGTGGGGAGGAGAACCATCCTAACGACTGAGCTTGGGGCACCCCAAAGTTTAGGAATTGGGGATCTGAGGAGGAATAAGCAAAGAGGAATAAGAAGTAGAGGAGACCCTGGGGAGAGCGATACCCTGGGAGTCTGGGGAAGAAAGAGGGAGGGCCCACTGACAAATGCTCCTGGTGACCAAGTGAGACAAGGGCAGAGAAGTGGCCATTGAATGTGGCCTCAGGAAGCTCACATTGACATTGGAACAGTTCTGGCGGGCTGGGGGGGCGGGGCAGGCGCTCTATTGGAGCATGTTTAAGAGAGAATGGGAGGACATGAGCTGGAGACTGTGGCATAGGCCTCTTTTCTGAAGATGCTCTGTAAAGGAGGAAAAGGGAATGAGGGGAGGAAGCGGATCTCAGGTCAAGGGAGTTTTCTTGTTCATTTATTTTTACTTCTGTAAGTGGGGCTTCATTTCGCCCCATATTCAGTGATATTTATTTATTGATTTATTCTTGGTCCTGGGGATTGAAGCTAGGGATGCTTTACCTCTGAGCTATACCCCCAGCCCTTTCAATTTTTTTTCTTTTAATTTTGAGACAGGGTCTCGTTAAGTTGCTCAAGCCCTCGTTTATTTGCAAACCTTGAACTTTCGATCTTCCTGCCTCAGCCTCCCAGGTTGCTGGGATTACTGGAGGATAAGCCACCATGCCTGGCAATAGGCACACATATTTGAAGTCCTCCTGTATGGAACATGCGAACAGGGTTGTTTTTTTATCATAGGAGGGCATAGAATTTTCAAAGAAAATATCACTGTTCTAGGTCAGACTGTTCCATGAAGTTGAAAACTATTTCTACAATATTGAGCCAAGTAGGGAAGTCAGCTCAAGGACCTGATGACATAGGCTAGAAAATGTACTTGAAGATGTGTCCGGAGATGGCCCGACATGTACCAGGGTATGTCATAGCTAAAGAGAAGAAATCTGTTGACCGACATTGAAAAGCTCTCCAATGAAGGACAGGAAAGGGCTCTAGTGAAGCTCCTGGACTGTCCGTGAAATGAAATAAAACAGAGCAGTGTCCCGGGGGGCCCCTGGAAGGGCAGCAGACAGGACAGGAGTGCACCTCCCCAGCAAGCTTCAGACCTCTGCTGACCACCCTCCAAAAGGAACGAGGCTTCCCTGACCGGGTGGGGGTCTTGTGGGTTAAGACAAGCGACTAGTTTTTGTGAAACAACTTGTGCGAGGAAGAAGGATGTTTTTCAAGGATTTGGGGTTTCTGTGGGAATCAGGGAGCAGGCCAGCCGGAGGGCAAAACGCCCACCGGTAACCACGGATGAGGCGTCAAGAAGGAAAATCTGTTCCCTCAGCATTTTTGAAGAAGCTGAATCTATAAAAATTTCCAAGTCCTAAGGAGGTGGAACCCAGCTGGAGGGAGTGGGACCCTCAGTCTCTGTCCCTGGGCAGGATGGGCTGAGCGCCTTTCCTCCTCCACCACGTTCTTGTGCCATGATGTTCTGCCTGTCCTCAGCCCCAGGGCCATGGAGCCCGCCGACCATGGACTGGCGCTTCTGAAACCGAGCGCCTCAAAATCGTTTTTCTCGGGTGTTTCATCAAAAAAAAAAAAAAAAAAAAAAAAAAAAAAAAAGCTAATGAATCATAGAAAGGAAATGTTGGCACAGTGTGTTCCATAAGGTGGTGAAGTCTTAGTATCGTTTACCCGAGCCGATGCCACGCATGTCGAACCAGAGCATGAGATTTGTACAAAGATTTTGCTCAACAAGCAAAATGCTACCTAATTCATTTTGCCCCACAAGTCATGGGATCTGCTCAAGTTGTTTTGATTGGGCACATGTTAGTCAGTTTTCTGTAGCTGTGACCAAAATACCTGGCAAAAACAGCTCAGAAGAGAAGTTTATTTCAGCTCGTGGTTTCGGAAGTTCAGTCCACAGGCAGCTCAGGCCATTGCTCTGAGCCCAAGCTGAGGCGGATGTTGGCGGAAGGGCACCGCCGAGGGGCGCCTATCAGCTTCTGGCAGGGAGCATGCCGAGAGCGCGGGGAAGGGACTTGGGAGGATGCACCCTTCCAGGACACGCCCCCGGGCCCACCTCCTCCAGTCACCGCAGACCTGCCTATGGTTACCTCTCAGTTCACTCAAACTCAGGTGGACCAATTAAGTTACGACTCTCATAATGCATCATTTTACCTCTGAATACTCCTGTATTAACACAGGAACTTTGGGGTCCACCTTATACCCAAGTCATAACAGGCACTACGAATTTCTGCAATATTGCCTGTTTCAGGTCATTTTTTTTTTTTAAATCAGAATGTAGAGCTTGATCTATATGTTAAACAAAAAGTGTCCAAAATAGAACTAGTTTAACGTGTAGTATACACACAAATACGCCATCTGTCTGCATACATCCCCAGAAAGCCCACCTACCTGCCTTCCTTATGCAGAAGGTAGCCTTGTTCTTAGATTAAAGAAATATTGGGCCAGGTGCAGTGGTGCACACCACCTATAATCCCAGTAAGTGGGGAGGCTGAGGCAGGAGGATCGCAAGTTCAAAGCCAGCCTCAGTAGCTTAGTGAGGCCCTAAGCAACTTAGCAAGACCCTGTCTCAAAATAAAAATTGAAAAAAAAAAAAAAAAAGGACTGGGGATGTGGCTCATTGGTTGAGCACCCCTGGGTTCAGTCCCCAGTACAAAAAATAAAATAAAAAAATATAAATATATATGTTTATATATTTTTATATATTGTTACATATTTATGTATATATTTATGTATTTATTTACATAGATTTATATTTATATGTATGGAAAATATTTTTCCAAAAGGTAAAGGTTAGAGATGCATGTTCCCTGGTCCACATGTGATTTTTGTTTGAAACTTTGATTTTAATTCCCTATCCTCTATGCCTGTTTCTGATGTAATCTGAGCTGCAGAAGCCAAGGTTTGGTTCTGCATTCTTCCTCTGGGTCTGATTCCCACCATAATTGAGTTTGCCGCCACTTTGTGATTACTGCAAATGAAGAAGTGATTCTTCATCTTTAGGCTGAGTGATAAGTAGCTGGGGACGTTACTGGGGAAACTAGGAAATGGACACAAATAAAGCAGCCCAAAGCTGGAGAGTCAAGGACCCAAGTCACCCAAGCCACATGATCCTCAGAGCTACTGCCTCGATACTGAGGAAACCCAACTGTGATATAATATAAAATAAATATTTGTCCTTGCACAGAGCTCTTAAAACCCTTTGAGTCCCAGGTGTGATAAGATGCTTTCTGAATGCTGATGAGATGACTGGTGACTGGGGCACTTTGGATGGGGCAAGACGCAAGAAAGACCAAGACTTGATCAGAGGGTGGACTTTCCAGGGAGGAGGGAGAGACTGGAGATTGAGTTAATCGCCAATGGGCGATGATTTGATCAGTCATGTACATGTCATGGAACCTCCATAAAAACTCCAAAATAGAAGTGTCAGAGAGCTGCCCGGTTGCTGAGTCCTCGGAGATGCTGAGGGCTGGCACACCCAGAGGGCACACCCAGAGAGCGCATGCGCTTCCCGCCCTTCTCTCCCATACCTTGCTCTAGTCACCTCTTCTATTTGGTTGTTTCTGAGTTGTATCCTTTAGAATGAATCGGTCATTGTGACCAAAGTGCTTTCCTGAGTCCTATGAGTCATTCTAAGGAATTATCAAACCTGTGAAGGGGATCGTGGGAACCCTCTCTTTACGCACTGCTGTCAGAAGCATGGGTGGCCCGGGACTTGTGACGGGTATGTGAAGTGGGGGGTCGGTCTGTGGGGCTGAGCCCTTAACTCGTGAGCTCTGATGTTAACTCCAGATAGATGATGTCAGAATGAGTTTAATTGTGCAACGCCCAGCTGGTGCCAGGGTTGGAGAAGCAGTGCTGGACAAGACATCATGCATTTGGTGTCAGAGATACAAATTAAAACTGCTCACCATCCACTGAGATGAGCTGAAGGAGAATGGAGGAAATAGAGCCATGTGGAGGGCCAGCATAATGTTTATGTTCAACCCGCAATCTTTTGGTTTAAAAGCATAAACGTCACTTTTCAAGGACAGATGTTAGGGCTCAGCATGGTGTTGCATGCCTGTAATCTCAGCTACTTAGGAGGCTGAGATAGGAGAATCATATAATAGAGGCCAGCCTCAGGAACTTAGGGAGAGCCTGTCTCAAAATATAATTTAAAAAATGACTTGGGTATGTGGTTTAATGGTAGAGTGCTTGGTTAGCATGTGCAAAGCCCTGGGTTCAATCTCCATTGCCCCCCCAAAATATGATAAAAAATTTTAAAAGAACAAATATTGATGATTACTATTTTTACTTTCTGTAAACTTGTTACAGTTTGGATATGAGGTGTCCCCAAGAAATACTCTCATGACAATGCAGGAATGTTCAGAGATGAAATGATTATGAGGGCCATAACCTAATCAGTGGACTGAACCATTTGATCGTTTAATAATTTAAAAGGATTATTGTGCTGGGTGATAACTAAACAGATAGGGTGTACTGGAGGAAGTGGGTCATTTGGGGCATGCCCTTGGGATTGTCCCTGGGTTTTTACTCTCCCTCTCTGCTTCCTGGCTATCAGGAACTGGGCAGCTTTCTCCCACCACACCCTTCTGCCATATTCTGCCTCACCTCTGGTCCAGAGCAATGGAGTCAGCCAGCCATGGACTGAACCTCTGAAACCGTGAGCCACAAATAAACTTTTCCTCTTCTAAGCTGTTCTTGTCAGGTACCTCAGTCACAGTGACCAAAAGCTGACTAACCCAAAACTAACAGGAAAAGCAAACTCACACATTCTGGAGGGTTAGCAACTGGGTTTCCTGATGCTGGATCTAATCACTGAGCATCCAAATCAAAGATTGGTATAAAGTAACAGTGACTTCAAAAAACTGGGGAGAAGAAAATAAGGTCATGTATCTAAGACTCCTAGCACAGTGCCTGAAACATCCCAGATTCGTCCACAGTCACCATGGGTCCCTGGGATGAGAGTCCAGGTTTCTTGACAACAATCAGTTTTATTTTCATCTTGCAGCCTGAAAACATATATATTTGGATTAAACCCAGTGCCTAAAATCCAACAAACAAAACAGGAGATGTTTCAGGACAATGAGACACTGCTGGAGAAATAGAATATTGTAAAATCCTAACCTTCTACTTGGATATGCAAACACGTTCCATTTATTCATGGTCACTGATGTACTTATTGGAGCTGGAACATCTAACACATCCAAATGACACATGATTAGTCTCCATAATAGAAATGAAGCAAACTCCCAGGGAGATAATCAGCTAATCACGTTGCAGAGGGTGTTCAGTGCTTTTCCACAACAAATGTGGTATTCTGTTGGTCCCCTGATGCCTTGGGTTAATTTGCACGTGGAGCATCATCTGTCCCAGCACCTGCTGATTTCAGATGCGTCAGCATCCTCAGTCACCACAGCCTGACACCCTCCAGGTACTGGGCTCAACTCCAGGCCCTCAGGGGATCAGACCTGATTCCAGAATGAGAGAGATCACAGTGAGACTGAGCAGTGTTGGCTGGCTTGTTTATTTGATTAAAAAAAAAAAGAAGAAAGAAAAAAATTGGTTACAAAAGAGTTGAAGAAGCAACCCCTGGGGGGCTCTGGACTTGTTTCTGGTTACATTATTTTACTTACATATTTTAAAATGCTTAGTCAAAATGGAAAATTGCACTAATGCTTAGCAACCAAATTTATTGAGAAAATTAAATCTGAAAGACCCATGATACCAAGCAGGGCTCTAAAGGGAGATATGGTAAACAGAAGGGTTTAGCATGAGGAAGCTCAGGACTGACTCCCCGCTAGGACTGCACTTGATCCCTAACAATAATCATAGTTGATGTGCATTGAATATGTGGTGGGAGAGAAACTACAAAATGTCATACCTTCATTATCTCTTTTATTCCTTATTTACCCCAGAGGTAAATATAATTACCTACATTTTCTCACAAGAAAATGGGCAGAGGCAGGTAATATGTTGGTCAGAGTCTCTCAGCTGGTAATAAGTAGTAGATCCACCATCTGAACTCCAGACCCTTGGATTTTCTGGTTTTATTCATACAGACCCTAGAGCATAGTTGTTTGACAAAAACGTCCAAATCGTGCAGTTTATAGGAAGAGATGTCATTTGGAGCTAAATAATCTGACCATGACCTCAATTCTTTTCCTTCACTGAAAAACACACAGATCATTGGAACCGAAGGGTTGTAAAATATGCTACCCCCAAATGTGCCAATTTTGCAGACTGATTACTTTTAGCTAAAGACAATTGAAAAGAAGCAGATTCAAGAAAAAGTCTGTCCTACCCCTATTTGTCTAAAAGCAGGACATAAATTTGTAAATGTACTTCTGTCCCTCCCTCTTCTACCAGGAGGGACAGAAGTTCAGCTAATCAGCTTGAAATAGCATCAGTGGAGTCTACAGGGGCTTGAAGAAGGTCTGTCCTTTTATCCTGACACTTCCCTAAGAATTGACCATTCTTTTGTTAAATGCTATGCAAGTCCCAGGTCTCAGCACCCTTGGAGGTACATGGGTACTCCCCTGTGTGTGTGAGACACATGCTTTAAAAAGCTACCATTTGGGACTGGGGTTGAGGCTCAGCGATAGAGCGTTTGCCTAACGTGTGAGGCACCAGATTCAATCCTCAGCATCACCTGTAAATAAGCAAATAAAATAAAGCTCATCAGCAACTAATAAAAATATATATATATTTTTTTTAAAGCTGCTGTTTGTTTTTCTCCCATTAACCTGACCTCTGTCAATCCAATTTGCAGGACCCTAGCTAGAGAACCTAAGGTGTGTACAGGATAAAGACATTTTTTCCTCTCCTACAGAGAGAACGTGAAGACCCCTATTTTGTTGTTACTCTTACAAAATAAATACAGCTTTTGTGCTTTACTGATTATTTCAAAAAGTTTAAATGTATAAAAATATGCAAATTATATATATAGAAAATGGAGCCCTCCCCCCATAACAAAAATACATAACTCCATTTACCACCAGGTACCAGAAATAATTCCTGTTAATACTTTTCTCTAAAACATGCCAAAAGATGAATTTATAATTTGTTCCTAAAGACCTTACAGGACTGCGAATTTAACACAGGGCCTCATACACGCTAGGCAAGCACTGTGCCCCTGGGCTCCATCCCCAGTCCATTTATTACATTTGATTTTCAGACAAGGTCTTGCTCAATTGCCTGGGTTGGCCTTGAACTTGTGATTCTCCTGCCTCAGCCTCCCCAGATTACAGGCATGTACTACCACATTTGGCCAAATTCACAGATCCAGTTGCCTTTATTTGCAATTCTAGAATTAAATTCTAGAATCAGGTAACACTTTTCTTTTTTTCCCCTGGGCCCCTGGGGATTGAACCAGGGTCTCACACATGCTGGGCAAGGGTTCTACCCCTGAGCCACACCCACAGGCCCATCCTATAGAGTTGGTTCTAATGGGCTGAGCAGAGGAACTTGGTTCTGTAGATGGAATGGGGCTGCATAAAGCAAAAATAAAGACAAAAAAGCAGATTTGTCATTTCAAAGTTCCTTTCCTTGTAAGGTGGGAACAGAATGACAGGAAAGCAGAAAAATAACTGATAAGTTAACACCAGGCTTCTCCAGGCCACTTGTCTGTAAAGATGAAAACAGAGGAAACTTCATTATCCTGCTGATTGAAATTGGCCTGCTTGGGAAATTCAGATGATATCTCTCCTGATTTTCTTGGAAGGTCAGAAAACAACTTAGTTTCTGTTTGGTGACTGGAGTTTCAGTATAACTCCATTTTGATTTTTAGTCGGGTCTGTTGGAATAGTGTAGGAACTTAGTCCAAAATCTCCTATGGGTTTTACTTAACATATAAATATTTCTTAAAAATAAATGCAGCTGACTTTGGTTTCCAGCCACAATACCCAATGCTTGTACTTAACAAGGGTAAACACTGTTTTAAAAAAACAAAAGTGGGGCTAGGGCCGGGGTCCGGGGGTCCGTGTTAAAGCACTCACTCAGCATGAGTGAAGCCCTGGGCTCCATCCCCAGAACCACAACAACCAAACAAAACTAAGCAACAATAACAACAACAAAAGTGAAAAACTGGGCTGGGTGAGGTGGCACACGCCTGTGATCCCAGCAACTTGAGAGGCTGAAGCAGGAGGATCACAAGTTCAAAGTCAGCCTCAGCAACTTAGAGAGGCCCTGAGCAACTTAATGAAATCCTGTCACAATCAATCAATTAATCAATCAATAGAGCTGGGAATGTGGCTCAGGGGCTTAAGTGCCCCTGGGTTCAATCTCCCCCACTAAAAAAAGATTGTTTGAGAGAGAAATATTCCATACAGAATTCCAAAGTAGGTAAATAGATACAAGTCTCTCCAGTAGGTAGAGCTTAATTCCTCTTGAATGTGGGCTGTTCTTAGAGACCTATTTTCAAAAACTACTGTACAGAAAGGGAAAACCAGTAACTGTACAGAGGAAAAATTTGACAGAAATTACTTTAAGTGATTACAGTTAAAATCACAGGTAATTTGCACATGGACCTGAATTTGATCCTCAGCCCTGGGGACGGGGAACTAGTAATAAGTCCTGTTTACATTATGGACTCTGCTATGAAGCAATAGGAGGGTCCTTTGTATCTGTGGTGTTCTTCCCCAAACCCACCGATCCTTTCCAATCTCAAGAAAACATCAGACAAACCCAATCTGAGGGACATTCTACAAAATATCAGACCGGTACTCTTCAAAACTATTAAGGTCCTGAAAAAACAAAACAAAACAGACTGGTAAAACTGTTGCAGACAGTAAGACCCCAAGGAGATGTGGCAAATAAACAAGGGTGGTCCCCTGGATTAGTCATTGGAACAAAAAGAGGACATAGTGGAAAACCTGGTGAAACTGGAATAAAATCTGTAGTGTATGTAACAGACTACGATTACTGGTTTTGACTGATATAACAAGGTTAGAAAAGATGTGACCACTAGGGGAATCTGGATGAAAGATACAGGGAACTCTAATTCTATTTTGCAATTCCCTATAAATGAAAAATTATTGCATGATGAAATTTTATTTACATTTTTTGTGTGGTTATTTGAAGATAGTGAGGACTGAGAATCAAAATCCCTGGAAAAAAGGGAGGTACATGGAAATGAACCTGGCATTGTGCCAGTTCCCCCTTGAAGATTAGCCAGCTCGCCAGTGCCACGTGCCCAGAGGCTCAGAGCATCCCCCTCCGGGTCGCGGCTGACTCGTGAGTAGCACTAGACCTGGTGACTTGGAAACAGAGAAGTCTCAGAGGTCTAGCACTGCTGGGGAAACAGAAGTTGGAGTTGGGGTTCACTAAGGAGTTAGAAAAGACCCCAGATCTCCAATTAGGACCCTAGAAGGAGATGTCCTAGGAATGAATGTGAAATGGAAATAATCTGATCCTTCTAAAGACTAAAACTTGGTTTCAAACCAACTCAGGCTCAGACTGGATTAAGGAAATCTGCATTTATTTGAACTGCCAGCCAGAAGCAAAAATAAATTCACTCTGGAAGATACATCATCAGAGTCTCATGTTATCTCCACAGGTTTTTTAATACACAATGCCTAGAATTCAGTAAGATTTAAGTGGCACACAGGATCTGGGGGAAAGGTCAAACATACATGTAACTGGAATTGCAGAAGAGAAAGAGGATGTGACTGAGTGATAGGCATCAAGTCATAGACCCAAGAAGCTCTGTGAATGACAAGAAGAGTTATATAAAGGACACAATTAGTTACTAAAACTGCAGAAAATACAAGATAAAAATTCTTAAAAGTAGCCAGAGGAGAAAAGAATACGTTTTCAAAAGAGTAACAATAAGACTGGTAATTTTTCAACAGTAATTATGAAAACCTAGAGGATAATCCAGTGGAATCTTTATGGAGCTTGAACAAAATAATGGACAACCTAGAATTCCTTTCTCAGTGAAAATGTCTTTTAAGAATGAAGGAAAGATGAACATGTTTTTAACCAAGCAAAAGCGGAGATAATTTATTTCTAGGATATAGGAACAAAAGAAATATTAAAGGAAGCCCTTCAATAGAAGGAAGATTGTTAAAGATGGAGGCCCTGTAATGGACAAAGGGATGACAGACAGCAGGAACGTAACAGTATGGTTAAACAAGATGACAACTGTCTACATAAAATAATAAAAGTAACAATGACCATGATGATGCCTATTAGAGTTTAAAGAATATGTGGAATTCAAATACTTTTAAAATAATGGAGTAAGAACCTCCAAAAATCCTGTGCTTTCATAAGAGGAAAGAAAGAAAGAAAGAGAAAGAAAGAGAGAGGGAGAGAGAAAGAAAGAGAGAGAGAAAGAAAGAGAGAGAAAGAGAGAAAGAAAGAAAGAAAGAAAGAAAGAAAGAAAGAAAGAAAGAAAGAAAGAAAGGAAGGAAGGAAGGAAGGAAGGAAGGAAGGAAGGAAGGAAGGAAGGAAGAAAGGAAGGAAGAAAGGGAGGGAGGGAGGGAGGAAGGAAGGAGAGGGGGAGGGAGAAGGAAAGAAAGAAGAAGGAAAGAAGGAAAGAAAGAAAGAAAGAAAGAAAGAGAAAGGGAGGGAGGGAGGAAGGAGAGGGGGAGGGAGGAGGAAAGAAAGAAAAAAGAAAGAAGGAAAGAAAGAAAAAAGAAAGAAAGAAAGAAAGAAAGAAAGAAAGAAAGAAAGAAAGAAAGAGAAAGAAAAGGAAGGAAGGAAGGAAGGAGGAAAAGAGTAAAAATCAACTATTTCAGAATTTGGAAATCAACTACCAGCTTGCATCAATGAAGGATGCTTGTATTCTTTTATTCAAGGATAAAATCTGAATCTCAGAAAGAAGAGTGAGCTTTGCAGCATCCTAACTTGCTCTATTTCCATACCCCTTCCTTAGGCCCAGGGTAGGATCGAAGACTAGAAGCCTCGTAGAGGATCACAACTTGCTGGAACAGAACTCTACCAGCTGAAACCTCCGTGGTGAGGTAGAGAAACCTGAGCTGTAACTGAGGAATTGTTAGAGGCTCAGGGTAGACAAGGCTGAGGAAAAAAGAAACTTCCAAGGGGTGGTGAGGATGTAGTTCAGTAGTAGAGCACTTGTCTAGCATGCATGAGGCCCTGGGTTGAAAAACAAACAAAAAACAAAACAAAACAAAACAAAACAACAACAACAAAAAGCCCACCACAAGCACCAACAAAAACTTCAGGGGGACCTATTTTTTATGAGATTTACCTCACAGTCCCCACAGTGAAGTTCTGGAAAGAAAAAAAATCCGTTCACACTTCCAGAAGATCCACCTAGAGATAATCCTAGGCAGACCTAGGGAATAAAAGAAGGATTTTAAAATATACCAGAGAATTCTGTCCTCCCTAAAGAGTCCTGTTCTCAGGAGTATTGTGCCAGAGACTAACCTGATGGGGTTTTGTCAGAACCTCACTGACCCAGGAAAGATAAAAGCCAACTCCAACCCTCTGATCACCTAAGAGGTGAAAACTAGGAAGCACAGGTGACACTCCATCCAGGCGTGGCTCACCAAGCTTCAGACCTAGGCATGAGCCTGCAGAAGGCCTACATCTTAACTCCACATTAACTAAAGAACGATGTTCAGCAATTCTTTTTGCCCAGTGCATCATGTCTACCATGTAACAGAATTACAAGATATTATCATTTGGATCCTAGATGTCTCCTTAAAGCTCAAGTGTTAAAGGCTTTGTCTCAGAGAAACAGTATTCAGAGAGAGGTGGGGCCTTTGGCAAGTGATCAGATCATGAGGGCTTTGATGTCATGAATGTATTATCCATTTCTGGATTCATAACTTGAGGGATATGGGAGAGTGGATTGTTATAAAAGCAAGCAAGTTCTCTCTGCTGCCTAGCCACCACGAAGTGAACAGCTTTGTCCCACCATACACATCCTACTCTTATATTTTACCTTGCCATTGGTTAAAGCAATGGGGCCAAGCAACCATGAACTGAAACCTCTGAAACTGTAAGATAAAATCAATATTTCTTCTCTTCATTTTGTTTTTTCCTCAGGTGTTTTGCTACAGCAATAGAAAGCTGACTAACACACAAAACATACTAAAAGGCAAAAATACAATTTGAAGAAACAGGATCAGAATAAGACAGATATGACAGGGTTGTTGGAATTATCAAACCATAAAATGTAAAACAACTATGATTAATATTCTAAGGACTTTAAAGGATAAATAAGGAGCAAAAATGAATGAGCAATGTAAGCAGAGAGATGGAAATTCTAAATAGAACAACAAAGAAATAAAAAACACTGTTACAAAAGTAAAGAATGCCTTCGATGGTTTCACTAGGACACTGGAGTAGCTGAGGAAAAACTCTCTGAGTTTAAAGATACAAAAGAAACTTTCAAAACTGAAAAGCAAACAGAAAGAAAAAAAACAACAGAATACCCAAGAAATGTGTGACAACTACAAAAAAATATTAAGCATAAATAAAGAGAATACTAGAAGGAGATAAACGGAAAAGAACAGATGAAATATTTGAAGCAAGAGTGACTGTGAATTTTCCCAAATTAATGTCAGACATCACAGACGGAGTCTGGAGAATAGCAAGCTAGATGAATGGCCCCAAAACAAAAAGCTCTGCTTAGAAATATCATTTTAAACTTCAAAAAACCAAAGAGTAAAAGAAAATCAACAGGAAAAAAGCACGTTATCTACAGAGGAGCAAAAATAAGAATTGCATTTGACTTCTCAAAAAACATCTGAGACAGAAGAGAGTAAATACAATACATAAAGTGCTGAAAGAAAAAAACCACCAACCTAGAATTCTGCATACGGTGAACTTGTCCTTTGAAACTGAAGAAGACATAAAGGCTTTTTCCAACAAAAGTTGAGGGAATTTTTTACTGGCAAATCTGTCATGCAAGAAATGTTAACAGAAGCTCTTCAGAGAGAACAAAAATAATACAAAAGAGAAAAATAAAACTTAGTTCTACATAGAAGAAGAAGAAGAAGAAGAGGAAGAGGAGGAGGAGGAGGAGCAAGAGCACCAGGAAGTGAATAAGTAAAATAAAAACTTTTAATTTTTAAAAGTGATGAATCTAACAGATAGCAGTTTGTTTAGAATAATAATAGCAACAATATATTCTATTACATATGCTTATGTGTATATGCATATATTTGTGTGTATGTATGCTTATATATAAGAAAAATGAACGATAGCAGTGGTGCAAGGGACGAGAGCGAAACATTAGAAATATCTTGTTATTATAAGGTACTTGCATTGCCCTGAAAGCAGTTCAGTGTTACATGCAAGTGGATTGAGTTAGTTGTAAATGTTTATTGCAAACTCTAGGGCAATTACTAAATAAAGCAGAAAAGAAGGAGAAAGGAGGAGGAGGAAGAGGAAGAGGAGGAGGGGGAGGAGGAGGAAGAAAGGAAGGAAGGAAGGAAGAAAGAAATAATTATAACTGATATACTAAGATAAGAGAAAATGCCTGATTAAAACCACAAACAATGCAAATGGACAAAAATAGGAATAAAGAACAAAGTCAACAGAGTTATGAATATGGTAGATTGTATTATAGTTATATCAATAATTACTTTGAATGTCAATGGTTTACATTCACAAATTAAAAGACAAAGAATTTTACATTGGCTCAGAACACAAGACCAAACTATATATTGTTTATAAATCCACATTAATTTTAGAACACATATAGATTAAAAGTAAATGGATGGGGGCTGGGGAGATAGCTCAGTCGGTAGAGTGATTGCCTTGCATGCACAAGGCCCTGGGTTCAATCCCCAGCACCGCAAAAAAAAAAAAAAAAAAAAAAAAAAAAAAAAAAAAAGTAAATGGAGGGAGAACAGGGTGTGGTGGCACATTCTTATAATCCCAACAACAGAGGAGGCTAAGGCAGGAGAATTGCAAACTCAAGGTCAGCCTCAGCAACTTAACAAGACTCTCAGCAACTTAGTAAGACCCTGTCTCAATTTTTAATGTCAAACTTAATGATGAAAAATTCAAAGCTTTCCCACTAAAGTGGGGAATAAGGATAGGATGTACCCTCTCACTGCTGCTTTATAACAGCATACTGAATGTTCGAGATAACTGAATAAGACAAGAAAAAGAAATAAACGTTATAAAATAAGAAATAAAACTGTCCTTGAAGATAAGAGGACCATCTAGGTAGTAAAGCCAAAAGAATTGACAGAAAAACCCCTGAAAACTAATAAGCAAATATAGCAAGGTTACTGGAGACGAAGTTGATAGGTAAAAGCCAATTGCTTTCCCATAAACCAGCAATGAATAAATAAAATTTGACATTTAAAACACAATAACATTTAAATTACTACCCCCCAAAGTGAAATTCTTAGCCATAAATTTAACAGACTATGTACAGGATGTATGAGAAAAATGACTAAACTTTTTTTTTTCTAATAAGAGAAATACAAATCCAATGTTTAATGAGATATAAACACAAGATTAAAAATTCAAAAAGTTTAATCATTCCTTCATGGTTATAAGGGGGGGTCTGATGAGAAAAATTACTAAACTTTGATAAAATAAATTGCTATTGTAAGTTCAAAAGGACGGGAAGCAGATCTCAACGGATTCAGAGAAGGCTTTATTCCTTCCCAGACACGGAAGCCACTGGGGTCCATTTTCTGGATGGGGAAAATGGCCCTCAGTTACAGAGGGGATTTTGGCTTTATAGGGTGCAATGATGTAATCATTGGAAGCCATGTACATGTAGTTTTGACCATCAGGGGCTAGTTGAACAGGTTAAAAATTTAATTTAAGAGGGTAGTTGTAAAAAGGTCGAAACTCATTATTGTCTGGGGAGATAAGAGTCCAGATCCCAGGGATGAGAATTCAAATCTTGCCCATTGGTATTTGCCGTGCTTCCATTTTGGACTAATTAGCCATGCGGGAAGGACATGGTTTAGGTCCTAGCATTCAGTATCTGCCCCCAGGGTCCATTGTTCCTTAGCTAGTTTCCCCTCCCTCCTCCTGAGCCACACCCCTCTCCATTTTTCTTTGGGGGCTATGTTGAAGGAATATTATTTTCCATAACCCTTCAGCTATGATTTAAATATGGCTTGTCCTTACCAAAATTCATGTTGAGGCTTTGTCTTCAACACATTGCCGTTACAAGATGATGGGGCCTTCAAGAGGCATTTGGAGCCATGAAAGCTATATCCTCATGAGGTGAATAAGGTAATTTGTGCAAGATTGGGTTACTTACTGTGAGGGTGGGTTGTTATAAAGCAGGAGAGCTTCCCTCTGTCTCTCTCACACGTGAGCTCCTCCTGTATGTATCTGCTTCCTCTTCTGTTTCTTCGCTGTGTTATAATGCAACACAAGGCCCTCACTAGAAGCTAATCAGATGCCAGCACTGTGCTCTTGGATTTCCAGAATTGTAACCTAAGTAAACTCCTTTCTTTTATAAATCGTGCAGCTTCAGGTATTTTGTTACAGAGACACAAAATAGATTGACAGAAATTTTTTAGAAAACTGAATAAGTGAGGGACTAATCTATGTTCATGGATAGGAATGCTCAATATTATCAATATGTGAGTTTTTCCCAATTTAATTCAGTGCAATCACAATCAAAATACCAACAAATACTGGGTATCAGAAAATTAATTTTAAATTTTTTTATTTGTTCTTTTCAGTTATAAATGACAGTAGAATGTATCTTGGCAGATTATACATACACAGAGTATAACTTATTCTATTTAGAATCCCACTCCTGTGGTTGTACATGATGTGGAATTACCCTAGTCGTGTATACAAATACAAGTCTAGGAAAGTTAAGACTAATTATTTCTATTATCTTTCCCACTCCCCTCTCCCTCTCTTCCCTCATTTCCCTTTGTCTAGTCCAGTGGATTTCTATTATTTCCCTTCCCAACCTCCCTTGTTTTGGGTCAGCATCCACAAATCAGAGAAAACATTCAGCCCTTGGAATTTTGTGATTGGCTTATTTCGTTTAGTATGATATTCTCCAGTTCCATCCATTTATTGAAATATACCATAATTTCATTCTTCTTTATAACTAATATTCCTTTGTGTATATATACCACATTTTCTTTACCCATTCATCCATTGAAGGACACCTAGGTTATTTCCATAGCTTGGCTATTGTGAGTTGAGCTACTATAAACATTGACATGGTTGAGTCACTGTAGTATGTGTTTTTAAGTCCTTTGGATATATACTGAGGAGTGGGACAACTGGGTCAAGATTCTACAATTTTTATGGAGAACAAAGGAAACAGAATAGCCAACATAACTTTGAAGGGGAAGAATAAAGGCAGAGCACTGTCATTATCCAACATCAAATTTTATTCTAAAGCTATGATAATCTATATGGCATGACACTGGCAAAAGAAATAGACAAATTGGTCAGGGAAATAGAACAGAGACCCCAGAAATAGACTCATGCAAATATAGCCAACTGATTTTTGAAAGAGGAACAAAACCCAGGCACAGTGGTGCACACCTGTAATCCCAGCTACTCGGGAGACTGAAGCAGGAGGATCATAAGTTCAGGGTCAAAAAGGGCAACTGAGGGAGACTGTCTCAAAATAAACAAAAAGTCCTGGGGATGTAGCTCAGTGGCAAAGCACCACTGGGTTCAATCCCCAGTACTGGAAAAAGAAAAAATAAAGGAACAAAAGCCATTCAGTAATTCAATGGAGAAAGGATAGAATTTTTCAGCAAATGGTGCTAGAACAAGTATACATCTACATGGAAAAACATGATCTGGGTACAGAGCTTATACCTTTCACAAATTAACCCAAAATGGATCATGGATCTAAATGTGAAATGTAAGCCAAAAGTGCTAGAAAACTGTAGGAGAAAATCTAGATAATCTTGCATCTGGCAAGGATTTTTAGATACAACACCAAGTTCAGGGTCCATGTATGAAAGAATAATAAACTAGATTTTATTAAAATTTAAAATTTCTTCTTTGAAAAAGTCACAGACCATAAAACATATTTGCAAAAGACACATCTGATGAAGGACTATTATCCAAAATATACAAAGAACTCTTAAAATTCAACAATAGTAAAACAAACAACCCAACTAAAAAACGGTCCAAAGGCCTTAATAGACACCTCACAAAGAAATGATGGCAAATAAGCCCATAAATAGATATTCCACTTAACATGTCATCAGGGAAATGCAAATTAAAACTACAATGAAATATAACTACACCTGTTAGAAAAGCAAAAATCAAAAGCACTGGCCCCAAGAAATGCTGACAAGGAGGTGGAGCAACAGGAACTTTCCTTCATTATTGGTGGAAATGCAAAATGGCGAAATAACTTTGGAAAACTAAAGGTATTCTTACCATGTGATCCAGCAATAACACTACTTGGCATTTACCCAACAGAGTTGAAAATGAACATCCACAGAAGAACTTATTCAAGGATGTTCACAGCAGCTTTATTTGTAATTACCAAAAACTTCAAAACAACCAGGATGTCCTTCAGTAGATGAATGAAAAAATAAATGTGGTATATCCAGACGATGGAATATTATTCAGTGATTTAAAAAAAAAAAGAGTTATCAAGCCATAAAAAGATATATGAAAAATTTAAATGCACTCCACAAGGAAGTCAATAGGAAGAGACTTTATGCTGTACAACTCCAAATAAATGACATTCTGGAATAGATGAAACCATGGAGGTAGTAAAAAGTCAGTGGTTGACATGGAGAAGGGAGGAATCAATAGCCAGAGCACAGAAGATTTTTAAGGCAGTGAAACTACTCTGTATTATACTATAATGGTGGATACACATCATTAAATATTTGTCAATACCCATAAAGTGCACAACACCAAGAATGAACCCTAATGTAACCCATGGACTCTAGGGGATAATTATGTGTTAATTCAGATTCAAAAATTTTAACAAATTTACCGCTCTGGTCCTGATCTCTCACCCATAGCTGATATTTTGGCCAAATACCCCAACACACATATGGAGCCCTCTGCAAAGACTGGAAGATTTTTTGGTTCAAGAATTCAAGGAACTATCTGTCCAATTAGTCGCTGAGCACTAGGAATAATGGAACAGACTTTAGTGATCACATATAACAAAGAATACAGCATTCAGTCATAAAACAATCAGCAGCAGCAATAAATCCTTGGGATAAAAGAAATCTAATTTCCAGAGTTGTCACATTATTTTAGATGTCCAAATTTCCAAAAAAAAAAAAAAAATTGTGACATATACAAAGAAACAGGAAAGTATGGTCCACATGGGGGTTCAGGGTAGAGGAAGCAATCAATAAGAAACTGTGCTTAAGAGGTTCAGGTTTTGGACTTGGTAAAAAATTTTTTATTTTTCACAGAAAAGTCAACTTATTATATTAGCTAGGTTTTGTGAGAGATTACACATCATATATTAATGGTCTCACCAGTAATAACTTCCATATGCAATCAGCATTTCAAAAATTGGAAGTTTTATACATATATATTCCATATATATGTGTGTGCATATATAATGTATATATATGTACATATATATATATAACAAATATGTTGCTTGTTCTTTAATTTCTAAAGCATACTCATTCATACATTGATTAATTGTAATATATATAAACATTCTTTAGCAATAGACCAGATCATCTACATTATCTCAACTATACAAAAAAGAAATCAGGTCCAAAATAATGTTAAGGGACTTCCTCAGCTAAAACCACAAAACTAAGTATATATAAAAATCTATATTTACCTCTCTGCTTTATGGTGGCCATGTCCTGAGCTGCTCTCGTCTGCCACACTTTTCTGTCACAATGTCCTCAGGACCGAGGAAATGGAGTCTGTCATCTGTGGATGGAGACCTCTGAAATTAGCCCACCTATATCAAGCAGATATTGAAATGAGTTGCTTTGGAGATGGAAGAAGGGATCACAAGTCAAGGAGCACAGGTTCTTTTATAACTATAAAACCACTTTTCTCCGAGCAGTCACTGGAAACAAGATTTATTGAACAAGATGTTGCCTGATTCTAGAATTGTAAATAAAACCAATTAAGATCTTTTAAAAAAAATCTATATTTAAATCCCTTCATTCCCATTCCTTTCTTTTGGCTAAATTTTATACAGATAATACTCTTCTATTTCCCACTCATATTAAAGGCATCCCTGCCCTGTCACTCAAGTCTACCTCCTCTCCTTTACCAGCCCTCCACCTCTGGTCATCAAGTGTTCCAAGACAGCCTTCTAAATTTCTCTGTACCTGATCTCTTCATTAATTTCCTTTTGCAAGTCCATTTCTTCATAAGTCTGGCAAGTGAGATGTTAATTGTTCTGTCACAGGTTTTTCTTCTTCAGTCAGTTCTGACAGCTCCAGGTCTGTCCATATCATGGTCGTAGTCTTATTCAAAGTAGCATAACAGTGGCTCTTAATCTCTTTCTGTTTGACAGCAACTGGTTTAAAATGTGCACATAAAGTTTGATAGTGAGACTTTATCACTGACAATTCCTTTAAGATCATAACTGAATTTTTCTGACCTGTGGAATCAGGTTGATTTGTCTTGTCATATTCCAGTCTGCATTGAATGTGATCCAGATCAGAGTCAGCTTTCTGGAACATTAGCTCAAGCTTATTAACCTCCATCTCCAAGTTGAGTAGTTCAAAAATTTCTTTACAGAAAGTATTTTAAGTACATTCAAAAGAACTTCAGCAACTCATGTCTAAAGAGTCATAGTATCACAACATTTTTGTGTGTGTGTGTTGCTGGGGATTGAACCCAGGGCCTAGGACACGCAAGGCAGGCACTCTACCAACTGAGCTATATTCCCAGCCCCAAAATAATGTTTTAAGAGCTAGGATGTAGTTCACTGGTAGAATGCTTGACTAGCATACCTGGATTCTGGAGTTTAATCTCCAGCACTGTGAACAAAACTCACTAACTAAACTAGTTAAATAAATAAATGAATAATATTTTGTCAAATACAGAATATCTTTAAGGAGATGGAAATAATTTTTAAGTAGAAATTATGGAGTTGAAAAGTATAATAAAAATTTACTGAAGGGACTACCTTGCAGACTTGAACTGGCAAAAGACTCTGCTAACTTGAAGACAGGTCAATGAGATTATCCTGTCTGTGGAACAGAAAGGAAGTAAAGAATGAAGAAAAATAAACAGAACTTTAGGAATCTGTGAATGAAATCAAGTGTACAAACATACACAATGGGAATTCTAAAAGACATTGGAAGATAAAAGGGCAAAAAGAATGTTTTAAAAATCTAATGGCCAGGGCTGGGGATATGGCTCAGTTGGTAGAGTGCTTGCCCTACAAGCACAAGGTCCTTGGCCAAAAATTTCCAAAATTTGATTTGAAAAATCATCTGTGCATCCAAGAAACTTACTGACTCAAAGTAGAATAAATTTTAAAGATCCACCCCTGGACACATTACTGAAAAACTGTCAAAGGTCAAAAAGAGAGAATCTTGAAGGCAGCCAAAAAACAAAAGTTTTGACATATAAGATTAACCCAGTAAGATTAACAGCTGACTTCTCATCAGGAACCATGAAGACCAGAAGGCAGTGTGATGGTATATTCAACATTCTGGGTGGGAAATGATTACCAACCAAGAATTCTGGGCATGTAGCTCAGTGGTAGAGCATCCCTGGGTTAATACCCAGTACCAAAGAAAAGAAAATGACAGAAATCTTACTTTTCAGTAATTACACTAAATGTAAGTGAATCAAAACCCCTATTAAAAGGCAGATATTGGCACAATGGAGTATTTTAAATGACCCAACTCTACACTATGTGCAAAAGATATTTTTTAGATTCAAAGATGTTATTGCTTAAAAGTTAAAGGATTTAAAAAGATTTATCATGCAAACATTAACCAAAAGAGAGCTGAGTGGCTACACTAATATCAGACAAAATAAACTTTAAGCAATAAAATTTTACAAGAGACAAAGAAAGGCACCACTTGTTAGTTTGGTGGTGGTGGTGGTGGTGGTGTGTGTGTTACTGGGGATTGAATCCAGGGGATTCATGCATGCTAGACAGGCACTCTATCACTGAACTATATCCCCAGGCCTCAAGAAAGGCATTTTATAATGATGAAAAGTTCAACCCATCAGTTCTATGTAACAGAAAAGTTAGATATATGAAAGAGAGAAATATATACAACATAACAGTAGCCAGAAGGAAATTGGAGAAGCTATGCTTATACCAGTAAAAGTAGCCATTAAGCTAGCAGCATTATCTGAAGGAAAAAAAAAAAAAACCATAGATAGTTCATTTCAACATAAGGATCAATCCTCTAGAAAGATTTAACACGTCTAAATTCCATGTACCTGATAACATCTCCTCTATTAATACAAAGAGAGATTTTTAGAATTAAAAGGAGAAATAGACAAATCCATAATTGTACCTGGAAATTTTAACACACTGTTTTTGGTGAGTAATAGAACAAATAAACAAACAAAAAACCCCAATAAGTAGACAAAGAGTTTGAGGGGCTGGGGATGTTGCTCAACAGTAGAGCACTTGCCTAGCATGTGCAGGACCCCAAGTTTGCTTTCCAGTACTGCAAATAATAATAATAATAATAATAATAATAATAATAATAATAAACAACTTGAGCAACAGTTAACACATTTCACCCAATTAACAGATATAACACTACACGCAACAACCAAAAAATAAATATTCTTTCCATGTGTACATGGAAAAAATTTAAATGTTCCCAAAATAAGTCTCAACACATTTCAGATGATAAAAATCATATGGGGTTATAGGGTGTATGTCTCTACAATGAAAACATGCTAGAAATAAATTATAGCAAGAAAGTTAGAAAACCTACTCAAGAGTCTGCAAATGAAGCATTTTGTTTCTCAATAATCCATCAATCATAAAAGAAATTATGATAAAAATTAGCCAATCTTTTGAAGAGAATTATAATATAAAAACCTACCAATACCTCTTGGCTGCTATTATGGCCATATTAGAGAAAAATTCATAACATCAAAAGCCTGTATTAGAACAAAAAGTGATAAAAATCAATTATCTAAACATATACATTGAGTAATTAGAAAATAGCAAATTAAGTAGGAGAAAGACGACAAGAAGATCAGTGAAATTGAAAGTAAATATACAATAAAGACTACCCAGATATTCAAATGTATAGGACCCTAGCAAGACTGATAAAGAATAAAAATAGACAAGGCACAAACTACCAATAGCAGGAACAAATGGGAGCATCATTAGAGATCCCACAGGTCATGCAACTTTTACCCCCTAGTCTGGAAAGGATATTGTAACAACAGCTAAGAAAAAAAAAAAAATGGAAAATTACTCACTAATCCTTCTCAGAAACACAGAAGAAAAAAAAAAAAAAAACCTAAAGAAATAAAATGGCAAATTAAAAAATCAGATCTGGCACCATATACAAAGGATAATGTATCAGTTGGACTCCAGTTACTCAAGAGACTAAGGCAGGAGGATCACAAATTTCAGGTCAGCATGGGTAACATATTGAAACCACGTCTTAAAAAATAAAAAGGGCAGGGGTGTAGCTCAGTGGTAGGAACATCATTATGTTCAATCCCTAGTACTAAAGAAGAAGAAAAAAAAAAAAGATTACATCAAGGCCAAGCTGAATTTATTTCAGGAATGACAGATCAGTATAACAGTTAAAAACCAGTCACTGTTAACTCAGTATATTAATAAGGAGAAATTTGCATAATACAGAAAAAGTATCTGCAAAAATTAAATTCAATTTATAATAAACATATAGCAAACTGAGAAGGGAAATGAAGTTTTCTTTTTATTTAAAAAAATCATTTCAGGTTTACAGAAAAGTCACAGGAGTAGTGCAGAGTTCCTATACACTCTTCTTCTAACTTACCTTAATCTTATCATCTTATGTAACTATAGCACAGTTACCAAATTCAGGAAATTAGCATTGATACAATATTATCAAATAATTCATAAACCTTATAAAAATTTATCTGAATTTTCCATTAACATCCTTTTTGGGTCCAGGATCCAATTCAAGACTTCACCTGGCATTTAACTGTCCTGTCTACTTATCTTCCTCCAATCTGGGACAGTTCCTGCGTCCTCCTTTGTCTTTATGACCTTAACCGTGGTACCTGCGATCGAGCCCAGAGCTCTAGAATGCTAGGCAAGCGCTTGATCACTGAACTACATCCCTCAACCCCCATCTTAACACTTTCTGAAGAGGACTTCATTTTGCAAAATATCCCTGAATATGAATTTGTCTGATGTTTTCTCACAATGAGATTTAGGTTATGCAATTTTGTCAAGAAGATTACAACAACTTTCCTAATCTGTTAGGGAACATGTTGGAAATACCTACTGCTCACTTTATGGTCAAGGAGAAGGTCTGTAATTTTAAAAGGGGGAATAACAAGTGTTGGTGAGGATGTGGAGAAAGTCAAACCCTCACATATTTCTGACAGGAATGTAAAATTGTTCAACCGTTGTGAAAAACAATTTAGTGGTTCCTCAAAAAAGTTAAACACAGGGTTGCAATTGAACTCCTAAGTTATACCCTAAAGAATTGAAAATGGGGACTCAAAAATAAAAATTGATGGCACATGCCTGTAATCCCAGTGGCTCTGGAGGCTGAGACAGAAGGGTCGCAAGTTCAAAGCCAGCCTCAGCAACAGCGAGGCGCTAAATAACTCAGTGAGACCCTGTCTCAAAATAAAATACAAAATAAGGCTGGGGATGTGGTTCAGTGGTCGAGTGTCCCTGAGTTCAATCCCTGGTACCCAAAAAAACATACAAAATATTCTCAGACATGAGCAGTCATAGCAATGCTGTTCACAATAGCCAAAAGGTGAAAACATTCCATATGTCCTTTAACAGACAAAATGGACAAATTGTGGTACATGTACATTATGGTTCTTCCATAGGAAGGAATGCTGCAGTTTGCCTAAATCTTGAAAACATCCTGCTAAGTGAAAGAAGTCAGACATGAAATGCCCGGATTGTATGATTTCACTTACATGCAATTCCAGAACAGAACATCCACAGAAACAGAGCAGGGAGGTTTGGAGGATTGAGGAGTAATTGCTTATGTTTTACTTCAGAGTAACAGAGATATTTTGGACTAAGTAAATACAACTGGTATATTAGTTTGTCTTTGTTACTATAACAATATATCTTATGCAGGTTAATTTTTAAAGAAAAGGAGTCTATTAAGCTCAGTTTTAGAGTTTGAAAATCCAAACAGCATGATGCAGGATCTGATGAGGTCCCTCAAGTCACCCTCCCCTTTTGGCATCAGCAGGAGGGCTTGTTGGCGAAAGAGGTCAGAGAAACTAGGGACCCACAGTTCCTTCTGATGACCTGCTCCCATTCGACCTAGAGACCTCCTACAAGGTCCCACCTCTTAAAGGTCCCATTGCCACCCTGGGGACCAAGCTCCCAGCACAGGAACCTTGGAGGACACACATGCAGACCATGGCCAGTGGTGATTGTATAACATTGTGAATTACTAAATGCTACTAAATGATTCATTTCAAACACAATATGGTCCCCAACTTAGAGTGACTCAACTTCTACACACTTTGGTTAAGTAGAAACCAAAGTTCAAATCTTGATCTTTTCTTTGGTCCTGTACTGTATTACAATGCAGGGCAAAGACAGCAAGCCAAAGCTCCCAGTCGGCACATGATCCTAAGTGTCGTGAAGGCAAACAACCCAGTCCTCTACCTTGGACCATATTGCTAAGCTGTTTGGTTCAGTAGGCTGGGTGTATTTCACTTATGATATTTCCATCTTACTCTGAGTTTAGGGGAACATAGCCCCATTGTAAGTCTAGGCTCACCTACACTTCATTTTATGTTGTATGAATTTCATTACCAATTTTAAAATTGCATAGTGATCATCATACTTAATGGTGAAAGTTTAAGAGCATTTTATTTTGATTAGAGCAAAGATGCCAATTATCATCACTTCTCTTTCACAATGTAGTAGAGAGGTCTTAGCCAATGCAGAAGTTATAAAAAATAAACAGAAGAAGAAGAAAGAAGAGAAGGAAAAGAGGAGATCAGGGGAGAAGGTAGGAAGGAAAGAAAAAATAACAAGTAGAAAGATCAATGAGGAAAAAATAAAAACTGTCATAATACACAGACATTACTATATACCTAGAAAATCTAAATAAATCCATACATTAATTATTACAATCAATAAGTGAACTTAGGACTGGGGAAGTAGATCAGTGGTAGAGCACTTACCTAGCATGCGTGAGACCCTGGGTTCAATTCCCAGCACTGCAAAATAAATAAACAAATAAATGAAAAGGACATAAACATGTAGGAAAAAAATACACCCAAACTGTGCAGAACCTCAACACAGAAAATTATAAAGCTTACTGAGTGATATTAAAGACTTGTGGATGGGCACCTGAAATCCCAGCTATTTGGGAGACTGAGTCAGGAGGATCACAAATTCAAGGCCAGCCTGGACAACTTAGCAGG
This sequence comes from Sciurus carolinensis, assembly GCF_902686445.1. NCBI lineage: Eukaryota > Metazoa > Chordata > Mammalia > Rodentia > Sciuridae > Sciurus > Sciurus carolinensis. Next base: position 34,649,566 of record NC_062228.1, read on the forward strand.
ACCCTACCTCAAAATAAAACAATAAGAGGGCTGGGGATGAAGGTAAGAGGTAGAAAGTCCTTGTGTTCAATCTCTCAGCACAAAAAACCAAACACTAAAAAGGAAAGGAAATACTATGCTCAAGGATCAAAATGTCCATTATTCTTAAAATGAATATTTGACAATTCTTTTTTTTAATTTTTTTTTTTTAGTTGTAGATGAACACAATACCTTTATTTAGTTTATGTATATATTTTTATGTGGTGTTGAGGATCAAACCCAGTGCTTCGCACATGCTAGGCAAGCACTCTACCACTAAGCCACAACTCCAGCCCTAACAATTCTTATTAGTACTTCCTAAATTATCATGATTAAAATTCCAGCAGGGTTTTTCCTTTTGTTTTATTTTGTTTTTCAAAAACAAAAGGAGAGGGCAAAGGAGGAATGTTGAGATTGACAAGCTGATTCTAGAATAAGAACAACCTTGGAGGAGTTAGATTAGGGAACTAAGACCATCTGTTTTACTTCAGAGATATGCTAACAGGCCAACGTAAAACAGTGAAGAATAAAGGAACAGTCTCCACACTTGTAGACAACAATGACAAAAAGTGGCACCACTGAGCAGCTGTGAAAGGTGGCACTGGGTCAGATGAATGACCACCTAGAGAAAAATAATAATGGTGAGCACTGGAGGTAAGAGCTAAGTGGCAGAGCACTTGCCTAGCATGAGGAAGACTCTAGATTCAATCCTCAGCACTGGAAACAATCGACCCCTGTTATCTCTGGCCGTACCCAAAAGTCAAATCCAGATGGATCGTAGATCTTAACGTGAGAGCCAAAAGACTAGTTGGGCATGGTGGTGCACGCCTGTAATCCCAGTGTTATGGCTTGGACGTGAGGTGGCTCCCAAAAGCTCACACAGGTGATACAATGCAGGAAGGTTCAGAGCAGAAATGAGTGGGTGATAAGAGTCTTAACCTCATCAGTGATGGGATTAATTGAAGTGGTAGGGTGTGACTGGAGGAGGTGGAATTTGGGGCATGGCTATGGGTATATATTTTTGTATCTGGAGAGAGGAGTCTCTCTCTCTGCTTCCTGATGACTGTGATGTGAGCTGCTTCCCTCCATCACTCTCTCCTGCCATGATGTCCAGTCTCACCTCGAGCCCCAAGGAATGGAGCCGGCCTTCTATGGACTAAGACCTCTGAAACCATGAGCCCCCAGATAAACCTTTTCTACAATCATGCTAGTCAGATCATTTAGTCACAGCAGTGAAAAAAAAATTGACTAAAACACCCAGCAAATTTGGACCCTCAGACAGGAGGGTAACAAGTTCAAGACCAAACTCAGCAAGTTGGCAAAACCCTGTCTCAAAATAAAAAATGTTAAAAGGGCTGGAGATGTGGCTTAACAGTAGCACAACCCTGGGTTCAATCTCTACCACATGGGGAATAAAAGTTAAACCCTAATGCTTTTAAAAACTGACATAGGAAAATATATTCACGACCTCGTTTTAAGTAAAATGTCTTAAACAGGACACAAAGAAGCACTCACCATAGAAGAAAAAATAGATAAATTGTGTTATACTAAGTCAAAGAACTTCTGTTTATCAAATGAAGCTGTTAAGAGAGTAACAAGATAAACTGTGGAATGAGAGGTTTTTGCACTACACATAGCAGACAAAGCTCCAATACAGGTTGAATACTCCTTAACCAAAATGCTTGGGGTCAGAAGAGTTTGATAATTTGGAGTTTGGGGGATTTGGAAAGTTTGCATATACATAATGACATGTCTTGGGGATGTGACCCAAGTCTAACCATGAAATTTATTTATGTTTCATATACACCATGTACAAATAGACTAATTAGAGGGAAAATTTTAATGTACATCTGATGTGACTCAACCCATCACTTAGAATCAGATGCGAAATTTTCCAGTAGTAGCATGATGTTGGTGCTCAAAAAGTTTTGGAATTTGGAGTAGCCAGGGTTTTGAATTTTCAGGTTAGGGATTCTCAGCTTGCATCTAAAATACATAAAGAACTTCAAGTTCATAGGAAAAAAAGGACAAGAGTAGAAAACAAAAAAGGAAATCCAAATGGACAGGAGACTTGTTTTAAAAAAAATAATAAACCTGTTAATCCTCCTTATTCATCAAGGAAACACAAGTTAAAACCACAATGAAATGCCCACCCAATAGCCTACCCAAAATGGACATGATGTTGTCACACGCTGGCAAAGATGGATGGAAATGAAAGTCTCAAACACTGTTGTTGGGAGTGAACTTCGGCACAGTCACTTTGGATGAACGGTTTGGTGCTACCTAGTAAGACTAAATATAGCTGTACCCTTTAACCAGCTAGGTATATACTCACCCAACGAGCACACAGGCAAAAGTCATGTTTGAGAACGTTTAAGTGGCATTGTTTTTAGTAGATGAAAAAATGGGGGAAAAAATCATGTATTCATAAGCTGGAGAATGGATGAACAATGTTTGTAAAAGCAATTTTTAAAAAAAAATTATCATGGACTTTCCCCCTTATCAGCATATATAAATCCGTGTTATTATCTTTAACAACTGTTAAACTGTTTAACTGGTTGGGGAGATAGCTCAGTCGGTAGAGTGCTTGCCTCCTAAGCACAAGGCCCTGGGTTCGATCCCTAGCACCCCCCCCAAAAAAAAAATGCCCTTTTAAAGGACTCTTAGGTTGTTTCTTACCTTTTTATAAAAAAAGTGTTCCAGTGAATATCCTAGCTTATACATCATTCTCACTGGACTCTCTGTTTTTTTATAAGAATAAATAACTTGAAGCTGAAATATCAGATGTGTACGTGGACAAGGAGTTAGATACACACTACCAACTTGTGTATCTAAATCTTAGGCTGTGAGCATTTACGCACCCCACCATCTTGGAGAGCATTGATATCCTTGTCAACACCAGTTATTATGGGTTATTTTGATTCTTTGCCACATCTGCTGTATGAAAAATCACACCTCATTAGTTCTTTGATTATTTGATTAATTACAAGGTTGGACATATATTTATTGGTCATTTGTAGTTTTTTATTGGCCCTTTGTAGAATCTCTCATTTTAAAGATCTTTTCTTTTCTTTCTTTCTCTTTCTTTCTTTTTTGTTTAGATATACATGAAAACAAAGTGTATTTTGACATATTATAATACAGAGAGTATAACATATTCTGATTAGGATCCCCTTCTTGTGGCTGAACATGATATGGCGTTACACTGGCCATTTATTCATATATGAACATGGGAGGGTTATGTAGGATTCGTTCTACTGTCTTTTGTATTTCCATCCCCCGTCCCTTCCCTTCATTCCCCTTTGTCTAATCCCCCAACCTTTCTGTGTGTTAGCATCCACATATCAGAGAGAACACTTAACCTTTGGTTTGGGGGGATTGGCTTATTTCACTTGGCATGACAGTCTTCAGTTCCATTCATTTATTGGCCAATTCCATAATTTCATTCTTCTTGAAGGCTGAGTAATATTCCATTGGATATACATTCTACATTTTCTTTATCCATTCATCTGTTGAAGGGCACCTAGGTTGGTTCCATAGCTTAGCTATTGTGAATTGAGCTGCTATAAGCACTGATGTGGCTGTGTCACTATAGTATGCTGATTTTAGATCGTTTGGGTATATAATGAGAAATGGGATAACTGGATCAAATGGTGGTTCCAATCCAAGATTTCTGAGGAATCTCCATATTGCTTTCCAGAGCAATTGCACCAATTTGCAGTCCCACCAGTAATGCATGAGTCTACCTTTCTCCCCACATCCTCATCAATGTTTATTGTTACTTATAGTTTTGATAATTGCCATTATGACTGGAGTGAGATGGAATCTCAGTGTGGTTTTAGTTTGTATTTCTCTAATTGCTGGAGATGTTGAACATTTTTTTCACATATTTGTTGCCTATTTGTATTTCCTCTTTCTGTGTAGTGCCTGTTCAGTTCCTTTGCCCAGTCATTGATTGGGTTATTTGTTTTTGCTTTTGTTTTTGTTTTTGTTTTTTTTGGTGTTAAGTTTTTTTGAGTACTTTATATATCCTGGAGATTAATGCTCTATCCAATGTGCAATGATTTTTCCCATTCTATAGGCTCTCTTTTAATGTTCTTGATTGCTTCTTTTGTGTGAAGAAGCTTTTTAGTTTGATACCATCCAATTTACTGATTCTTGGTTTTACTTCTTGCACTTTAAGAGTCTTATTGAGGAAATTGGTTCCTAAGCCAACCTGATAGTGAGTTGGGCCTACTTTTTCTTCTAGTAGGCACATGGTCTCTGGTCTAATGCCTCGGTCCTTGATCCACTTTGAGTTGATTTTCATGCAGGGTGAGAGATAGGGGTCTAATTTCATTCTGCTACATATGATTTCCAGTTTTCCCAGCACCACTTGTTGAAGTGGCTATCTTTTCTTGGAGATCTGTTTCAGAGTGATTATAAAATAGTTCTTCATTTGTATGCATGTGCATATATACATAGATATGTATGTACATTTATATACAGAAAAAATAGTTGTGTCACATGTAATAGAAGCATTGCTAATATCTTTACCATAGATACGTATATAAATGTAGATATGTACAGGCTTAGGGCCTCACTAAGTTGCTGAGGCTGGATTTGAACTGGCAATCTTCTTGCCTCAGCCTCCCAAGCCACTGGGATTCCAGGCATGTGCCACCATGCCCAGTCTTTTCATCTGTTTTCTAGGCCAAGATCACTGTGCCCATAAACAGTGAAGCAAGAATTTGAACGTGAGTTTGTCTTAATTTGTAGCTTGTGCTTAATTTTAGCAAAAGCAGTATTTATCTCTGGGTATTAAAAAGGTAGGTTACTTTCACTTTTATTTAGTTCCTTGTATTTTTGCACATATGTACAATAAGATATGATACTACAGTGATTCAGGGCAGGGACTCCGGACCCGGGCTGCCTGAGCTCATACCCCACGTCTTTTATTTCTTAGCTGTATGACTCTGGGTAAGTTGCTTAACATCTCTGTGCTTCAGTTTACTTATCCATAAAATGGGGGAAGTAATAGCAACCCATTTTGTAAAATTATTGTGCAGATGCAATGAATGAAGTCTTGTTAGAAGCCTGGAGCACTGGTGAACATCTATAACCCAGCTACTTGGGAGGCTGAGGCGAGAGGATGTGAAGTGTGAGGCCTGTCAGGGCAACGTAGCCAAACTGTCTCAAAATAAGATGAAAAGGACTGGGGATGTAGCTCCATGGCAGCACTCTTGCCTAATGTGTGTGAGGCCCTGGATTCAATCCCCACTCCTGGGGGAAAACAGACTCATTAGAAGGGTGCTTGGTGCACCATATGCTCAGTGCAAGCCTTCATTTGAATAAACATATATTAACAATAAAAAGAAACAAACATTATTTTAAGATGGAAATATGCTGTTATTGAAAGGGCAAGTAACTGAAAAGCCATCAGTTCAGTCCCTCTGGAGAGCTGCCTTGGGCTTCCATTAGTTGGGCCTCATACTCAGCTCAATCAAGCCCCAAGAGGACACAGCAGTCACATGCTCTGTCCCCAGCCCAGGCCTCATCCCTTGTTTTCAAGCATTAGGGCTTTCTGATACCAAAGAGCTTTTTAAGTAAAGAACAAATATTTGGCAGATAAAAATAAAAAGTGCATGATTCATTCTTCAGCTGTTTTCTGAGTGCCATTTATGTGTCATTTACCTGGCCAAGTACTTCTGCCATCTATAAGGACCCACTGTGTACCGGTCACAGTACACAGGCATTATCTCATGGAAAACTCCCAATCACTCTATGAAATAAGCTATTTCACAGAGGAGGAAACTGAAGGTCAGAGAGATAAGTGACTTGCGCAAATCCCCAAAGCCAGTAAGCAGCAAGGCTACCCTGGTCCAAAAGTGGCTTGACGCTGCTGCCTTTCCTGACTTGCTTGCTCTATTCACGGGTCTGCTGAGTTCTAACTCCTGCTGTGTTAGACATCTGTCATTCCAAGGACTGTGTTCAAAGGAGAGAGGGTCGGCTTTCCCTCTTCTGGACTCACAAACTGCGCGCCTGCGCGCACACACACACACACACACACACACACACACACACACAGTCCTACTTCCCAGCTTCTTCTACAAAGAAACATTATTTAGGGAAAAACTGGGGCATTGAAGAAAGCCTGGCCAGGCAAGCATCTTATGGCAGCCAGCTAGCTTCCGCACAGCCTCGGGCCAAGCACCCACGCACGCCTGCAGGGAAGGAAGGGGCCTCTGCGCTGCCCGCCCTGGGGTCCTGGTGGGAGCCCTGGCCAGTGGTCTTGCTGTGCTCCACTTCTCAGAGCCAAGACAGGGCTGCCGAGGCACTGCACCAAGCAGAGCCCATGTGTCCAGCAGCTTCCTCCAAGGCTCTGTCGACAGACCTTCCCAGCACCAGGCAGCTCTGCCCACCGCAGCCTCTGCCTGCACCTCTAGCACCTCGAAGCCAAGGTTCTTGCTGAATTGCCTCCATCTACTCTGCAGGTCATCAGAGCTCTGCAGCAGAGCCCCGTCATCCCCCACATCCTCCTGCAAGAAGCCCTCTGAACCCCAAGCCCATAGGCAGCACTGCGGGAAGGGGCTGAGTATCCCCGCCCCCACCCCCAATCCAGCATCCCTCCCTCTTCAGGTCTGTGATCAGCACCTGCCTCCTCTTTCTCTTTCATCCACAAGTTCTTTTTCTAAAGCAGGAATGAGACCATTTTCACTTTTGAGTTCCTCATAGCCCAAGAACTGGGCTTGGAGAAAGCGTTTTATAAGTGTTGTGTGAATGGGGACTAAATGACTTCATGGAGGAATGTTCAAAGGAACACACCTGCAAGACTCCTTTAGAGGAATTTGCCTTGAACGGCTGAATGTTTTGGGTTAGGGTAGAAAAAAGTGGAAAATCTGTATCTGAGACTGAGCTATGCCCTGGTGAGTTTGGGTTCTGACCTTTGGATGCATGACAAATAACCTTTCTGAACTGGGGTTTCCTCAGCTATGACAAGCAGACTTCTAGAACAGTCGGGCAGTCCTCATGGGGCTGGAGGGAAGGAAGAGTAGAGGCCATGCAAGAACCTACACTGTGATGAGAAGTCCTTATTTTGCTTTACAGGCAGAGTAAAAGAAATAAGAGAGAGCTAGAAAGCAGATAAAAGGAAGGACAAGGAAACTATAACTTTAATCCGAAAGCCTCAAGCTAAGTTCCAGTGTCTCTTCTTCACAGGCCAGTTCTCTCTCCCAGACCTGTCATTTCCACATTTCTGGAAAATCTATAAATCTTCACTCACAATCTTAAAACTACTAAAAATTCACCCACATGTAAAAATTGGTCTGTCACTGTTAATTAATCCCCCCAACGCATGCACTTTTAGAGCAAAGATAAGAAACCTAAAGCAGAGTGCTTTCCCAACATTATCTGTCCCTAGATAACAGAAGAGACATCATCCTAAGGATCCTGAGTATTGTCATAAAGTATAGTGTGATCCACCAGACTGATATCATTCCCACATACCTTCCCATACCCAACCCTCACCACATTTCCTTTAAAAGAAAACCCCGGGGACCCCCAAAGCATGCCTCATTCTCAAGATAGCCCTCATTCTTCCCTGAATGAGTTTTTGCTTTCCTAAATAAATCTGTGTCTCTAAATGACACAACTTTAAATTCATTTCTGTGACATTTGTCAAGAACCCCATTCATCCTGAGTTGACATTCCCTTCTCCAGGAACTTCTCAGACTTCCTCCAGTGACAGTTTCTCTGTTACTGTAAACCACAGTGACAGATACCAGGGCAGGGGTGGGCCAGAGCACACTTTGTTCAGGTCCTGGGCCCAAGCTATACATAACAGGTCCCCTTTTTCCCCCTGGGCCCCAGGGAAAAGCTGTAATTCAAACTCCAGGGGGCCAAACACTGAAGACAGGAGCTCTGAAGTTCTAAAGTCTCACCTCACCCTATCCTAGAAGTCTGTCCTCTTTCCCACAAGCCTCAACTCCCTTTTGGAAGGTCTGAGGCAGGGGAAGGATTAGAGGCCTTCCAACTCTGGTGACAGGTGCCTCCCGGGGGATCTTTAAGTCTGGACAGTGGCCTGCCAGCCATGTCCAAAGTTCTGAGGTCATTTCCCCTGACACCAGAGGCTTGGCACTTGCCAGAATCCTTGGTGGAGCAGAGTGCCAAGATGCCCCAGATCTGACGTCTCCACCCTGGCGCCAGGGTAAGAGGCCTGGGGGGAGCAACCCTTCTCTAGTTGCACAGAGCTTAGACCCCAATGTAGGACAGGGTCCACTAAGGCCAGGAGAGAGGGAGGGCACTGAGCAGCCCAGGCCTGTGCCCTGAAAGACTGACCTTCGGCTCAAGGGCACCTGACTGGCAAGGGAAAGAGCAAATCACATCTGAGACCTCAGCTCTGAAATGAGATCCCGTCCCTAGCTTGCAGCCCCTTTATTGTTGACACCACCAACCGTTGCTAAGAGACGAAGAGGGCATTGGAGGTGTTGGCAGGAGGGGATCCCCAGGGTGCTATGCAGAGCCTGGTCCCTGGCAGCTGCTTGGGGTTCTGCCCACACACTTGGCCCTCCTCAGGGGCCAGAGGTCTCAACCAGTGGCTTCTCTGAGAAATCACTTGTGTGTATCATGTAGGCTGGCAATCCTCGGTGAGGAGGGGAGGGCTCCTCAGGAGGACAGGGGAGCCAGCCTGCAAGTCACGTGACCTCTTTGAACTTGAGTTTCTTCTCAATAAAATAAGGATAATTAGACAACATCGACTGACCCCCCAGAGTGATTGTTTAGGATTAAAAGAGACAATGGCCGAAGAGTTGAGTTGTAGGGTGGAGTTCCATACCTGATGTTGTCATTATAAATAAAAGGATTAGGGTTAGGGCACCCTGGAAAGCAGAAGACACGCCCAGTTTCCACTTGGTCAAACCAGATTTGCCAAATTATGGGGTAGGTTCTCATCCCATTCTGTTATAAATTTATAAATGTATTTATTACCAAATGATCACAAAAAATTACAGAGTAGGGTATTTCCCATGTTATATAGTTTATTAAATGCAATCAATATAAGCTATATGAATACATTTTTTGCTTTATAAATAGTTTGGAAAATTATTCCCCCTGTTAATAACAACCACATCAAGAAGAGATAATCTCTTTGTTTGTCAGTATTTTCTATCTTTTCTGCAGTGATTGATTGTTTTTAATCAATCAATGAAGTGTTCTGACTTTTTAGTGGGGACTTCTTCAACCCTGACCTTTCTGAGCAGATTGGGAAGTCCTATTTTGTCCTCCAACTGAATGACCTAGGCCCTACTGAGGGGGCCTCTCTCGGGCAGCAAACCCCTGTGTTCCAAGAATCTCCCCAGAAGATCACTGTAGTACAGACAGAACAGGCATCCTGTGCAAGGAAAGGGATTCAGATTCAGAAATCAGCAGGACCTGGGGCTGTGGTCTTAGATGAGTCCCTAGCCTCCATCTCTTTATCTGTATAATGGAATCCTAATTCCGGCTGCCAGGGGTGGTGTGGGAATTCAGTGTGATCTCTCTGTAAGCAATTTGTCAAGTTGTTAGCAGTCTTTCCTCAAAATTTTAAACAAAATACATAAAAGGACTGCTCTCATTACCGGGAGAGCGCTTCCCTAACGCTGTGCAGTGGACCTACAGGAGCCTCCAGGAAACCTGAACTCCCCAGAGCAGAGCTCTGGAATGGCGGATGTGGGAGCAATGAGCTGGGGTCAGGAGGTGGGGTGCCCAGCACCTTCAGTGCTGGAGAACTGGCCTTGGCAGATTATTTTTTCTCTCTGTTCCTGGGGCTGATCTATAAACCATATCTATCTGTGGTTCTCAGTGGGAGGGTTGAAAACTTTTATATGGGAGGAAGAGCAGAGTTTGACTTCCCACTTTTTTTTTTTGTCTTTTTTAAGGCACTGGAGATGGAACCCAGGGTCTTGTGCATGCTAGGTAAATGCTCTACCTCTGAGCTCCATGCTCAGCCCCATTGCCTATGGTTTTTCTGGGCTAGACTTTCAACTGCTTCTCCAAACAGCCTCGCAGATTAAACAGCTGTTAATACTCCTTGCTTAATGTTCCACTGTACATACATTCTATATGCTTACGCATAAATATCAGGCATTTTTGCAGAATTAGCCTGTACTGCACCCTCTGGGATTGCAACTTCTATGTACATCAAGGAAAAGGAGAATGTACTGCCGCCCACCCACAGATACGAAAATCCGAGAAGCTCAAGTCCCTAATATAAAACGATGTAGTATTTGCATAAAACCTATGGACATTCTCTGGTATACTTTAAATCATCCCTAGATTATAATGATACCTAATGCAATATAAATTGCCATGTAAATAGTTGTTGTATTGTTTAAGGAATAATGACCAAAAAAAAAAAAAAAAAAAAAAACTAAACATGCTCAATACAGAAAAAATTTCTTTTTCTTGAATATTTTTGATCCATAGTTGATTGAACCCTCAGTTGCAAAGCCCAGATTCAGAGGGCTGACTATATTCTGTCTGGTTCAGTATTTTACCTAGAGATATCAGAGATATCATTAATAGCAACAAAACCTCACATTAGAACAAAAATTAAATGTGAGGTAATGCGTATGTTAATTAGCTCAATTTAGCCATTTGACATGCATACATTTTTCAAAACATGTTGTGACTGGGGGTGTAGCTTAATGGTAGAACACTTGCCTAGTATGTACAAGGACCTGTGCTCAATTCCTAGCACTAAAAAAATAAATAAATAAAATAACATGTTGTATGTGACAAATTTACATAATTTTTATTTGTCAAATTTTTGAAAAAGAGAAAAACATCACATTACAGAAGAACACATACATTTATAATGATTCCACACAGAAATGCAAGTAACTATTTCATTAATTGTACTAGTACTGCTGGGCCAGAGCACTTACATATTTAAAACATATTTATTTTAAGCTATGTTATTATAGACTGCTTCACTTTTCTTCCTCCTCCCCCTCCCCGCTCCTCTTCTTCTTCCTCTATTCTTGCACCAGGGACTGAACCCAGGGGGGTTAACCACTGGGCTGCATCCCCAACCCTTTTTAGTTTTCATTTTAAAAATAAAATATGGTCTCACTAAGTTGCTTAGGGCCTCGCTAAGTTGCTGAGGCTGGCTTTCAACCCTGGTCTTAGACTGCATGTGGTATCATAAAATCCATTTTTGTTCTTCCTCTCTGTCTCCTGGTGTACGGTTCCTAAAATGCTTGGTTGGACTCATGAAAGTGGTGTCTTGAGGATGAATTAACTGCTGGGCACTATGGCACACGAGTATAATCCCAGCTACTCAGGAGGCTGAGGCAGAGGCAGGACAATCTCAAATTTGAGGCCAGCCTGAGCAACTCAGCAAGACCCTGCCTCAAAATAAAACTCTGGAGTCTGGGGCTATAGCTCAGAGGTAGAGAGCTTGTTCAGCATGGGAACCTTTGGGTTCAATCCCCAGTACAACAGGGGTGGGGTGGTGGGTGGGTTGATCATTGGCAGATACTAGGAAGCTTCAGGATGACAGCTGGTCACTAGGAGGGTTGGGACTTTCAGCCCCATGCCCCAACCTCCAGGGAGCAAAGAGTGACTGGAGGTTGAGCTGATCACCAAAGGCCAATGATGTAATCAATCCTGCTTATGTAATGAAACCTTCATGAATAGTCAACCAGTGCTGGGGTGCAGCTCAGTGGTAGAGCACATGCTTAGCATGCACAAGGCCCTGGGTTCAGTCCCCAGCACATACACTCACACGCACAAAATCCAGCCGAGCAGAGTTGAGAGAGCATCCTGATAGCAGAACACAAAGGAGATTTCTGAAGGGCGGCGGTCCTGAAGAAGGTAGGTGAGCCCTGTGCCCCTTCCCACAGGCCTTGCCCTGTGTGTCTTTCCTTCTGTAACCTTTGTAACATCCTTTTCAATAAGCCAGTAAACACGAATGTTTCCCCAAGATCCCTAAGCCACTCTAGCCAATTAATCAAATGCAAGGAACAGGGGCGGGGGTGTGAGAACCTCCGTTTCTGGGCAGTTGGTCTGAAACACTGATGAAACAAAACCTGGGGGTTTTGATCAGCATTTAAGGGACTAGGATAAGTCTTGGGGACTCCAGGTAGACAGTGTCTGAACAGGATTGGGTTAGGAGACTCTCGGCTGGTAGCCATTGCAGAATTGCTGGCTGGCTTGCTGGTGGGGAGAAGTTCCCCCAGGCCTTTTGAGTCCACAGAATCTTCTGTGGTGACTTGTGGTATGACCGCAGAGGACAAACAACTCTGCTTTTCCAACACAGTACATAATGTGGGTAGGTCAATTCCGTGTACATTTGATTGAGAGAACTTACAAATAATTTGTTATAAAAGGGAGACCTTAACAATCTCACCAAATTGTGGGAGGAGGGCTGGGGATGCAGCATCGTGGTAGAGCGCTTGCCCAGCATGATTTGATCCCAAGCACTGATGAACGTAAGGGAGGAAGGAAAGAATATTGTGGAAGGAAGCTAGGCTCAGTGATGCATGTCTATAATCCCAGCATCTCAGGATGCTGAGGCAGGAGGATCTCTAATTTGAGACCAGTCTGGGCAACTTAGTGAGACTCTGCCTCAAAATAAAAAGGGCTGGGGGCTGGGGATGTAGCTTAGTGGTAATGTGCCCCAGGGTTCAATCTCTAGTACTGAAAAAAAAAAAAATTGTGGAAAGGAGTTAACTACTGGGGAGGGAGGAGTACATGGGACGTGAGTGAGAACCACAGCTGACGTTTCAGACATGAGCTCTCGCCCTGCCTTCCCTGGGCCACTGAGTGGAGGAACCCTTCACCTACATAGACGCTGAGACTCCCAAACCCAAGAGGATTTACCAGCTGAGAAAAAAATCTCTTGCTCATCTGAAACTGATACACCACACGGGGAGCCTCCTGATGATGTTATTAAGACTTGATGGCTTCCGTTGGGACTCATCAACCCAAGGTAGGGTGAGAGGGGAGGAGCCTCGGGCAACCTCTGAAGGACCTCCCTGGGGTTCTGGTTGCCAGGGCAACCTCAGCTGCCTGAGTGTGATCTCACAGGCATTAGGAGCCAGGTTCTCAAAAGTTGGTTTTATAGTCTCAGCAACTTGGGAGGCTGAGGCAGGAGGATTACAAGTTTGAGGCCAGCCTCAGCAACTTAAGGAGACTCCCCATCTCAAAATTTTAAAAAAGGGGGTGCTGGGGAGATAGCTCAGTTGGTAGAGTGCTTGCCTTGTAAGCACAAGGCCCTGGGTCCGATCCCTAGCACCAAAAAAAAAAAAAAAAAAAAAAAAATCAAAGGGGGCTAGTGATATAGTTCAGTGGTAGGGCACCCCTGGGTTTGATCCCCAGTACCACCAAAGAAAAACAAGTTGATCCTCACTCCATGTTCTGAGGGCAAATGAGAAATATGAGACTATGAGGCCAGTGTTTGTATATAAACGTAAGTGTCAAGACTCCTTTCTTTATGTGGCGAAATAATTACCAGTCCTCTTTGATTTCGCTCTTGCTCTCTCTCTCTAAAACTCAAAAGTCTTGTGATGGAAGGAAACGGCATGAAAATGAGTTCTCAAAAAGTGGTACTGGCACCATGGCAACTGTCTGTCCCTGGCACAGTGAGGTCACAGAGAAAGGGTGTGGTCAGCTCTATCTGGGAAAACTTCACAAAGGAGGTGAAAGTTAATCTAAGTCTTGAGCCATGGTGGGGGGGGAGGGGGACGGTGGGAGGTGGGAGGGTGAGGGATGGGGACAGAGACGTGAGGGAAGGCCACGCTGGCCCAGCCATGTTTGGGAAGTTGCCATCTGAGCATTGCACAGGAGAGGACCACCTCAGACCATGAAGTCAGAGCAGGTAACAAGAAGTCTTGGAGAGATGGGGCAAGCTAAAACTCTTCTCTAAAATCAATGTCCTCAGTTTCAGATGTTTAGTGATTGGGTTTTAAATTTCTAACTGAACACAGGATGGTGGGCGAGTCAGGAGGTTACCCACAGGTGGGTATCACCATTACTGAGCAGGTGCAGGGAGCCCCGCTTGGGAAACTCCTTTGTGCTTGGTGTATGTAAATAAGCAGGTCATTCCCAGGCTACAGGGGGCTTCTGAGCCACTGCAGGCTCCTCAAAGTGACAAGAAAAGCTCATTGTGTAGACTCTTCCCCAGAAAATTTCATGAAGATACCAAGCAGCAACTTGCTGAGAAAGATGGCTCCCTGGAATCTATAAGGAGAATAGCCATCTGCCTGCAAACCTGGGGGATTTTAGGTCTTCCCTGATGGAGTGAAATGAGACTTCTTTTTATAACTTGATTTAATTTTATTCTGAGCCCCTGTTTGGCTAGGTGGCAGAAACGTCACTTCAGGCAACACGGGGTGCTTGCCTTTCTCAGGGCTGCCTCTATGTTTTCTGGGAGACTTTTCAGGGCTATGATCAAGGGTCCTTTCGGGGTTCCTTCTCTCCTCACATCCTGCTGTTGGGACGTCTTCTGGGTGTTCCAGGTGTAGGTCCTCTTCCAGTGATGGGGGCGTTTGGCATTTCTCTGCTTCCCCGGTTTTGGAAGCTTCCTGTGGTTCCAGCTCTTTCTTCTTTCCTGGGACTTGTGTCTCCCCAGAGCCTCTTCCAGGAACTGGCACTGGGCTCTCTGGTGGTTGGTTCCACGGTCTGTCTGGAAGGTTTGCCTCCAATCTGAGGCTTCGACATGGGTTCCCTCTGCAAGGTCCATCAATGTCTGCATTCCTCGTATCCACAGAAGCCACCGTGGGCAGAGGTGGCTCTGGCATGGGCTGCACCTGTGTTGGGGAAAGTGGGAAACCGGAATCTGCCTGCAGGTCAGTGACTGGTTCCTCTGGCTCTCACGCCTGTACTCAGATCGAGTTTCCTCAGCCACTCTCTGGCTTCCGTACCCTGGAGTGATGGAAGATAACCAAGGGGAAAGCTGTCTTGCTTGTAATAGAAGCTAAAAATGTAGCAGGTCCATTTTTGACAATAAAGGAAAACATTTCCTCCAACTGCCAGCAAACATCTTATCCTCCAGGTAGCTGTCACCTGCAAAAGCAGTCAGCTTTTTCTGTCATCTTGCAATCCAAGTTCCAGAAACAGGAGCTGCCTGTCTTGGGGTTTTAAGTATTTGTGGTTGGTTAAGAGAATGGGGTCTGATTTTTGGCACTCACCTCCTGATGGTTTTGGAAAGATGATTTATGTGCACTGAGCCTCAGTTTCCTCATCTGTGGTGTGGGGGGGAAGAGGAATACTGTGTCAAAGAATTTCTGTGAGAACTGGGTCAGGGGATCCACGCAATCTTAGACTCTTGCCCTCTGACGTCAGCCCTCAGCAGAGGTTGACTTGAATTATGAGGTGGCTGAAATGTTACTTCTTGGGAATTTACAAAAAAATCGGCATTGATGGAGTCAAGATTTTAAACTAAAGAAAAAAACCGTGGGAGGAAGGGAGAAATCCTGGAAGGGAAATGCTAGGGATTTCAGGTCACAGGAACAAAGCAAAATGATAGCATTTCAACTATAAATAGCACAGCCGGCAAGTCCTCTGTCATCCTGCAAAACAATGCTCTTCTTCCTTCATGTCGCAGGAAGGATAAATTGAGGTCCCACCCCCTCCCCTAACACACAGGCAGGAAGTAACTTGAGACCCATGTCCACCCACAGGGGGATCTGGGAGTGCCCTGGTGGGTGCTGGCCCCACCGCTCTTGTCAATCATATTTGTCTGTGAACTATAGACTTCCTTTGGCCACCCAGAGACCGTGAGGCCCTGCCATGAGTTTCCAGGTGAAGAAGCCCCACCAGGGCAGGATGGTCCAGTGTGGACTTCCCAGATGGGGTTTTTGGACCCCTGCCAGCTGCTAGGCTCCAGGAAACTCTGACGAGAGAAATATCTCTTAGGATTCCACAGCTGGACGTATTCTCAGGAGCCCAGCAGCTCCTGCCTCTGCCTCCAGATAGTCCAGCTTATTAGTCCAGTCGTCATCATCATCATCTCTAAAGTTTCTTGGGAGCATTTATTACACAACTGGCACTTGGCTAAGTGCTGGTACCTCCTCATGCCAGCACACAAGGCCCTTCGGATTTCCCACAAAGCTCTGCCACAAAGCCCCCTCCTCCAGGATCCCTCTGTTGCTTGCTGAAGCTGGCAGAGCTCAGGCCTCAAATACCTGTTGGGCACTGTCCGTGTGCCAGACCCTGTTCTGAGCCAGACACATGGTCACTGCCATTAAACAACCAACTACAAATGCGATGGAGGTAAGCAAAGGGGACGCGGACAGTCAGCCACTGGGGAGGAGCCACCAAGGAGGTCAACCTCTTCCATGGCCCTCTGGACCAGAGCTCACCGATCAGCTGCTCCCTTTCCCTGGTTATTTTCTTGGCCATTTTTTACATAGACATGTGTGCCCCTGGCTCTCTCTGGTGGATGGGTGGATGGTGACAGAGTTGGTGAGAACTCTAGGGTCCCTGAGGACAGGGACACACCTCACACCTATATCTCAGTGCCGTGCCCAGTGTAGTAGACGTTCAGGAATAAATGTGGAATGAACTACTACAGAAGGGAACAAGGGAACAGATGAAGCCTTCATTGCCTCTGGAAAGGCCGAGTTGTAGGGGAACTTGAGCTGTTTCCCTTTCTCCCCTGTCCCATGCTTCACCCAGTGCTTGGCTCAAAGGAAGAACTCAGTAATATTTGTTGAATCGGTAAATGGATGCAGCCAGGCATGGTGGTGCATGCCTGTAATCCCAGCGGCTCGGGAGGCTGAGGCAGGAGGATGGTGAGTTCAAAGCCAAGCTCAGCAACAGCGAGGTGATAAGCAACTCAGTGAGACCCTGTCTCTAAATAAAATACAAAATAGGGCTGGGGATGTGGCTCAGTGGGCAAGTGCCCCTGGGTTCAATTCCCAGTACCCACCCCCCAAAAAAAAACCCAAAAAAATAAAAATAAAAAAATGAATGGATACATTTGTAAATTAGTATAGCCCTGGTATCTTTCATAGAAGTTAGTGTAGTATATAGTGTGCAGTCTATACATGTTTTGTGAATAAATTAAAGGGTGAAATTATTAACAACTTGCATTCCACTTAGAAAATGACCAAAATTTTACTCTACTATCTTCCATTTATATTTGCCAGTGACAGATTTTCCACAACCATACAATTGTTTATTCCCTTTTCTTGAATTTATTTTTCTTTTTTATAATGGGGATTGAACCAAGAGGTGCTTAACCACTGAACCATAATCCCAGTCCTTTTTATTTTTTATTTAGAGACAGGGTTTCTCTGAGTTGCTTAGGGATTTACTACACTGCCGATGCTGGCTTTGAACTTGCAATTCTCCTGCCTCAGCCACCCTAGTCCCTGGAATTAGTGTCATCACGCCTGGTTCTTTTTCTTGAATTTCTTAACAGATTTTTAAAAAAACAATCCACTGGGGAAAAGTTGGTCAGAGTCTAAATCTAAAAATTTTATGTGGGTTGGGGAGATAGCTCTGTCGGTAGAGTGCTTGCCTTGTAAGCATAAGACCCTGGGTTCGATCCCCAGCACCCAAAAAAAAAAAAAATTTTTTTTATGTGAACATTCAAATATACCATGGAGCCTGCCCATTGCCTTCGGAGGCTGGGGCTGCTTGGAGCAAGAGGCTGGGCTGCCAGGGAGGAGCAGGCTGCTGGGAAAGTACAGCTCCTCCACTGTACTCTCTCTGGGGATTCACTCTTTTCTCATTTCCACATCATTATCCAGTGTCCATATGATTTCACAAGATACAAAGCAAATATTAGTACAGGTATTTCTTTGCAAAAAGAAGCTGTTTAATCTGATGAAATAGGTCCACAGTGATGGAGGATGTTTGGACAAGCCAGCTCGTACAAAGTCAACATTGACAAGACTCTTGGAACGGATTCCTTTGCACGCTTTATTTTAGCATCCCACCTCTGCTCGGCTTCATTCTCCATCAAAGACAGAGACAGAGAGGGAGCCATACTTCAGAAACTTGGAGGCAGAAGACCCATGGCTGAAAGAAGCGGCTCCTGGCTGAGTAACCCTTGCAGACTTTCCCATGGTCCTCTGGCCCTCTGAGGTAGTGACTCAGAATTCCCATCCATCATCAAGCATGCTTTCTGCTCTCCACCTTGAAGGACAGGCAGGGGAAGATCCTTCTCAGTCTTCTCAGCAACTTCTTCCTTCTTCCTCTTTTGCCAGGGATATTTGCCTTAAAAACAAACAAACAAACAAACAACAACAACAAAAAAACCCTGAAGATCAGGAAAGGTATTGACACACAGAGGCTGGGAGTCTTTGCTGTCTCCTCCACCTGCCTGCAAGGGAAGGCCTCCCATGCTTCTGCCCGTCCCTCTCCCCCAGTGTTTACATCTGTCACAAGCATCAAGCCTGAGGTCATGTGGCAAGAAACACACTCTGGAATAAACTCTGGCTCCAACTCACCTCCACACCCTCACCACAAGGTAGAGCTGCCCAAGCTGGTCCAACTCCTAGGCTCCAACTCTATGAAGACTCGGAATGGGCCCCGCCCCCACCCGTCCCCCTCCAGCTCTGCCACCACCATCACCAATTCTCTTCTACCTGGCACTATTTTTTAAAGATCAGCCTTAAAAGGTATAATGTATGTAAATTCACCCACTTTAAGTGTTTAGCCTGGTAAGTTTCTTTTTAAATATTTTGTTTTAGTTATAGGCGGACACAATACCTTTATTTTATTTTTATGTGGTGCTGAGGATCGAATCCAGGGCCTCACGCATGCTAGGCGAACACTCTACCACTGAACCACAACCCCAGCCCCTGGTAAGTTTTGTAAATGTTCATCACAACTGTTATTATGAATTATAGAACATTTTCATCCACCCAAAAGTTCCCTCCATTCGGGTCTCCTTAGGCTGAGGCAGGAGGATCACAAGTCCAAAGCCAGCCTCAGCAAAAGTGAGGCACTTAGCAACTCAGTGAGACTCTGTCTTTAAATAAAATACAAAATAAGGCTGGGGATGTGGCTCAGTGGTCGAGTGCCCCTGAGTTCAATCCCCGGTACCACTCCCCCCAGAAAAAGTTCCCTCCTGCCCCTTGGCTCTCTCCTCCCTATTCCTGACCCCTGGCAATGCTGATCTTTCTGTCCCTATAACTCTGCCTTTTCAAAATTTTATCTAAGAGGAAAGATATAGAACTTAATTTTTAATGACAGTTTCTTAGAATAAGGCTTTTGAGGTCCATCTAAATTCTTGCATGTATTAATAGTTCATTTCTTTTTATTGCTGACTATGAATTTACCTCAATTTGCTTATCCCATTACCAGTTGAAGGACATTTGGGTTGGTTCTTGCTTGGAGCTACTGCTATAAACATTTGCAAACAACTGGTAATATCTTTTTATTTAATATTCTTTAAATTACACTGAATTTTTAGAAATAGAATTCTTGGAGTGAAACTTAATGTCACTGCCATAAATGGAAACTCTTTGTAGCTTGCCCATAAAGCAACCAGGTGAAAATAGGAAAAAAAGGATAATTTTTTTAAAGTGACGTCATTTCTGCCTGCTCACATCACCTGCTACCTTAGATTTCCTAGAAGTAAAGTCAGGATGGGTTGTTCTTGTGCATGTGATGTATGGAGGAGAGTTCCTGCAAAGGAAGCAGGGAAACAGGCCAAGCAAGGGAGCTGGGAAGCTGAAGTGGGTGAGCCTCAGCCTGGTTCTTTGGGGAGCATTGGGATATGAATGGTGCTTGGAGTTGGACAGCCGAGCAATGGGCTGGGTTTTTGTCTCCTGCGCCCATCAGTTATTGCCTGAAGACTGCCCCTGTGGGATAGTATAACCTCCCACTATTTCTACGTAAGGAAATTTCCAAGAGCCGCTATGAACTGTTAACAGACAAAACTCAGAGCAACTGGGAGGTGGGTGTATCAATAGGGTAAAGGGGATGATGGTGGGCTCAACATCATTTATGACCCCAGCTAAAGACTTAGACCTAAGGTCTGCTATCTCTTGAAGTTAAAAAAGGCAGAGAGAGAGAGAGAGAGATTGGAAAGTGTTCGAGCAATGTTAAAGAGCTGTTAATGCAGTCTGAGTGTATTTTGTGTTGCTACAGTAAAATACCCAAGACTGGATACTTTATAAAGAAAAGAGATTTTATTTAACTCATTTTTGGAGGCTGAAAGTCCAAGATCAGGTGGTTCCATCTGTTTGGCCTCCAGTGAGGGTCCCCTTGGGTATGTCACAACATAGCAGAGAAGTTTGAAAGGGAAACAGCCATGAGCCAAAGGTGCCAAGCTCTCTTGAGAACTCACTCACTCCATGAGTATAAAACCTTCTGAAGATAGAACCTTCAAGACCTAATTACCTTGCACTAAGCCCCACCTTTTAAAGGTTCCACCACTTCCCAACATTGCCCACAGGGGACCAAGCTTCTAGCACATGAACCTTTGGGGGACACACTCAAGTTATCAGACGGCTAAACAGAAACTGAGGAGGGACAGCTTTGTCCCTCACAGATAAACTCTTGCTTAATGTCCTGTCTGGTCTGTTTGCACTTTGCCCAGCTCAGGTACCTCGGTCGTGGGTCCAGTGCTATGGGACACACTGCTGTCAGGTTTGAAGTGGGGCCCAGCCTCCAGGCTGCCTGCTCGGCGCCCCTGTGCTC
Source organism: Sciurus carolinensis (assembly GCF_902686445.1). Lineage (NCBI taxonomy): Eukaryota > Metazoa > Chordata > Mammalia > Rodentia > Sciuridae > Sciurus > Sciurus carolinensis. Next base: position 34,670,203 of record NC_062228.1, read on the forward strand.
TGTAGGACTTAGTTCCCAGCCATTTCATCCAGCAACCCTTTTTCTGACTCCCAGGCCTACCTACTCCCTACGTTTCCATTGCTCAGCTCTCTATTGCAAGAAACTGCATTCCCCAGGCTCCCTTGCCAAGCACTCCAGAGAGCTCCGCCTGATGGGAGAAACCAGATAAGGGAGCATGGAGGGAACTCCTCCCCTGACTGTCTTCAGGGCTCCTTCCACAGTGACTGCATTTCCCTAGGATTCCCACTTGCACAGGGCAGCCTGACGTGGCTCCAAGCCCTGCAGGACCACTCTTACCCCATAGAACCGGCCCCCACAGTGAAGTCAGAAATGGGGGCCCATGCTAAGGATGCACCGAGGAGGGCCCTGGCTGGGTTCTCTCCTATGCCATTCAACACCGGCAGCCACCTCTGGATAAGAGGCTTCCTGCTGTCCCCAAGAGGTGTTCTTCTCTACCTGGCTCTAGCTTTTCATCTCTCCGTATCTGTACAATCAATTCCTTGTCTTAAACTCCCTCTGTTGCAAGGCCCCTGTAGTTTCTTCACCCCAACTCACAGAGCAGAAGCAGCAATGAGCTGACCCTGTGTGGGCAAGTCACATGAGAGGTTCTCCAACAATCAGTTGCTAAGTCACTTGACTATAAAATCAAGAGCTCAGCTTTACCTGCTTGAAATCTAGATAAAACGTAGAAGGAGGAAGAAGAGGAATCAACTTACTCAGATTCCTCTAGAGGTCCAGTTATGTGTTAACAGGTCCCGCCTTGACCTTGACCTTGACCTTTTCCTTCTCCCTCCTCTCAAAGTAGTGCCTCCTCCTCCCCTTGCCCTTCCTGACTTGATTAGTTAGTGGGACAAAAGCCTTAAACTGGCTTTCAAAAGAAAAAAAAAAAAGATTTTTAAGCTGGACGTGGTGGCCACACCTGTAATCCCAGCTACTGGGGAGGCTGAGGCAGGAGGATCACAATTTCTAGGCCAGCCTGAGAAACCTGTGAGAGCCCCCGTGCCAAACTAGAAAACCAAAAGGGGTTGGAGATGTGGCTCTGTAGAGCGCTTGCCTATCTGTTCAGCGGGGCCTCTCATTAACAGCCAGATGTAGAGAACTGGAGAGAGACCACAGTGGGACTTAATTTAGAGCCATTTAAATACGTGGTCTTTTGAGACCTAATTCCCTCATGTTATTTCTGAGTGTGCCACTGAGGATTTGGAGACTGATACACAACTCCTGTGCAGCTGGGTATCGTCCTCCAGGTGAGAGAGGGAGGGAGGGACACAGTCAGTTAGGACTTTGTCATCGGTTTGTCCTTGGACATGGACCATGTTTAGAGAGAAAGCCAAAAACAAGTTCCAGAAAGGCAGCCCCAGGAATAAGTGGCCTGGTGCTTGGGGCAGCCACAGGGGCCTGGGACACCACTCTTTTCTGGGTTTTCTGAGATTTTTCATCAGTTTCCTGGGACTGACCCCAGGCCAGATGCACACAAGGGCTTCCCAGAAAGCAGGACCTGCTCCCTCAGCCTGTGCCCATTTGTGATATATGTTTAGAAAGAGAATACCCACAAAACTTTGCAGATCTGTTACTGTATGTGGATTTTTCTTAGGCAGAGACAATTGTACCTCATCCTTCCTGGGTCCTAGTTTTCTGAAGGGCCTGACTGGTCACAGATAAGTGATATCAGGGTCCCTCCTGGTAGGGGGAAACTGTAAAATTACTCCCAGCAGGACAAAATGGGCCTAGGAGTAGGTTTTGGCAATAGAGAGAGAGAAACAAGTAACCAAGTAGGTTTATTCCTCATTCTATTTTCGTGAGCTTTTATTGAGTGTTTACTATGTCAGGCTCTGGGCTGGCACTTCCCATGCATTAGTTAAATTGATCATTACAGCAGCCCCGGGAGTCTTTTATAGATAAGAAACACCAAGGCTCAGAGAGGTAAAGTCACATGCCAAGATCACTCAGCTGTTTGTGGCTCATGATGCAGGAACAATGTTTAAACTCCTCAAGCCGTGAGGCAAAATCTGGTGGAGCAAGAATCAGCTGCTGGAGAGGCAGAGGAGAAGGGCTGAGCTCAGGAATGAGAGAAATGTGTTAGGCCGAAACAGGGAAGTGGGGGCAGAAGGAGCCAGCTGTGGAGGCGGGGGGCTGATAAGACAGATTTTCAGCATGTTTGGAAGCACGTGCTTGTGCCCGTCACTCTGAAACTTTCCCAAGAAGTACTTACTTATTTCTCAGACCTGATGGAGCAACTACTATGTACTGGGGCTTTCCCAAGCCTGTGGGGGACACAGCAATGAGACAGGATCTTGGCCTTCGAGACACCCACAGGGTGAAAGGGACAAGGACATTTATCCAAACAGAAATGACCAAGGCCCACCTAAGGAGAATGGTGAATTGGAAGAGTTCTCCCAGGGCAAGCTAGCTTGGGCTAAGGAAGTAGCCTGCATGCAAAGGCACGGAGGAGAAGAACAGGGAACAGCCAGGACAGTGAGGAGTGGGATGTGACTACAGCATGAGCTGCTCAGAACTGGGGTAGGGGAAGATGAGCCTGCAAAGGTTATTTTGGCTAGATTATGAAAGGTCTTAACACAGAGGAGATACTTTCCACACAAGAGGAGATACTTTCCACACAAGAGATTTGTGTAGCGTTACGATTTTTTTTTTTTTTTTTTTTTTTTTGGTGCTGGGGATTGAACCCAGGGCCTTGCGCTTGCGAGGCAAGCCCTCTACCAACTGAGCTATCTCCCCAGCCCACAAATTTGTTATTAATGAGAACCTCCTGTATACTCAGCTTGTACATCATTGTCTCTGACCTTAGAACTCTGCTCGAGGGAAGGGCACAGGATCCCCACTTGACACATGTGGAAACCCAGGGTTACAGCAGTTCTTGCTCTGAGCTTCCTTCCTCCATTACCATCAACAACAGATTTTCCTAGAGGGCCTCTCTCTTCCCTTGAGAACTTCTGTTCTACCTGCAAGGTGGCTGAACATACAAGTGCCATTTCCCCAAGAGAAATGCTGCTCAGAGAAACCTTGTGAAGGGAGCAGGGGATTTTGTAGATCACAGTAGGAACCAGCATGTGGCTCTCAGGCAGCACGAATGTGGAAGCAGGTGGGTGGAGGGAGCGAGGAGGCCCCCGGAAAAAGAGGTCAGCTGGGACGGCCAAGTGGGCCACACGGCCGGGCAGTTCTGATCTGGGGACATGCCCAGGTTTGCCCGCCGGACCCACTGGTCTAACTGGTGACACGTGGATCCCCCAAGAGGCCCCGCTGGCGTCCTGTGTGGTCCTCACCTCTCCAGGGAAGTAGAGGCGACTCATCACAACTACCTCCCATGTGGGAGCTGGAGGTGGAAAATGGGTCCCCTATGGGAATCACAGAGGGCCAAGGGTGGCACAGGGTCAAGGGAACTAGGACGCCACATGTCACTCTGCCAAACTACAGCCTGAGTGCCCACGGCATTAAAATTAATATCAGAGCCAAAAAGAATGAAAAATTGGGCTGCATAGATTCAGGACCCAGAGCACGTTCCCTGCAGGCTGGGTGTAGGGATTCAGTAAATACCGTAACCTTTTTACTCATCAGTGACCCATTCCAGCCAATGAGATTGGCAGCTTCAGGAGGGCTAAGACAATATCTTTGCCATCTTTCTTTTCGGTACAGGGGATTGAACCCAGGGGCGCTGAGTCACATCTTTATAGTCCCCCTTAACATTTGGCCTCTGGCTTTGAAGTTCCACAGAACTGGGTTCCTACCCCCAACTGGGCTACTTTCTCTTCTGTGAATTGACAAATCACCCAGAAGAACTGTGCAGACCCAGGCCAGAGTGGAGGACTCTTGACGCTGTCCTTATAAAGCGGCTCCCCCACCCCCAGCACCCCACGGAGGCAGCTCCTGGGTTAAGGTGACTTTGATCTGTGAATGGGTGAGGAAGTAGACCTTGGGTAAGACTTCTCTCCTCTGGGTTTCCAGTTTGTTCATCTGTAAACAGAGGTACTGAACGACTTCTTTTTATTTCTACTTAGAACATCTCAGTGCCCAGTGCTTCCTGTAAAAGGACTCTCCTGACCACTGGCTTCCAAGACACTCCCCTGCCCTGTGACCCATGGACGTTAGAGGAACACAGCAATCCCACATTCTTAGACTCTAAGATGTAGAGCAAAATCTCATGGGTCCTTCCACGGGTGGGCCTCGGGTGACGTGGGAGCCTCAAGTTGAATGCAAAATGTCGTGGGTACATTTGTGGGGGAGAAGGCTCATATTAGTTGCCATTTTTAACCCACAAAATCAGCTCACTGTCCCTAAGAGTCATTTTGGTTTTATTTTGTTTTTTCAGTACTGGAGATTATTGAACCCAGGAGCACTTAACCACTGAGCCACATCCCCTTTTTTTCCTTAAATTTAGAGACAGGGTCTCAGGGTCTCACTAAGTTGTTTAAGGACCTTGATGAGTTGCTGAGGCTGGTTTTGAATTTACGATCCTTCTGCCTCAGCCTCCTGAGATGCTGAAATTACAGGTGTGCACCTCCATGCCCAGCCTAAAGGGTCATGCTTATCTTAAGATGTAATACATAAAAAAAGATGTAATATATATATACTATTTTTTATAAATAAAGACGTTCACTGTATGATTTTTAAGGGAAAAAAAAATCCTGATTTCCAAACAATATGTTCAACATGATCCCTGAAAGGAAATAAATCCGTGTTAACCATCTAAGTAGTAGATTATAGGTAATTTTTAAAAATTTTTGACTAACTCAATATTTCTTCTTTAAATTAAAAAAAAAATCACTTTAAAACGTTTTGTCTCCTTCATAGGAAACAGCAATCATTCTTAACTCCTCCTGGTTTCCTCTGGACTTAGTTTAGTCCCTTTTAATTTCCCCAATGATAATCTCTCATTCATGTGTTGTTCCTTTAGATATTTGAAATGGTGGCTTTGTTCTTAGATACAATAATATTTGCTGCATCCAGGTCTTCCTTCTTTTTCATGCTGAGTGTCTTATGTTGTTTATTCAGTTCTGGGAGGGGGTACTTTCTAGATTGTCTCGTCGATGCCAGTAAAGTCATCTTTCTTATTTTTCTCACCCTGGGACAACTTATCCCGAAGGGTCCTTGAGCATTTGCGTTGAGACTCCAGGGCTCTGCACAGTACAGATGTTTGTGGAGTGGAATAAATGAACAGTCGTGAGTTGACAGTATCTTCCAGCTGTGTCTTTTGTCCGAGAAATAAAACAGATTAGATTTACAATGATCTCTCAATTCCGTGGCAAACCCCAGTAATATTTGGATGACAGCATCCTGTCATTTTGTTGAATCTTAGGGCAGTTCCCAAGCTCCTGTATATTTCCATGTTTTTAAGATTCATATTATTAAAATAATAGACATACCCGGTGATAAATAGTTCGAGATTACTGACGCCAACAGTCTTCCATCCCACCTCTGCCCACCCCTCACCTCCTCTCCACACGGTCTCTCCCTGGGAGCTAATTCTAGCATCAGTTTTACTTCATCCACTCTAATGTAAATATTCCAAACTTGATTCTTTTCTCTCAACCTGACATCCTCTCTTAACGGCTCACTGTGTAAAACAGAAGCCTTGACCATTTTCTCCACCTCACACTTCATCTTTAGTCAGCTACATTTAAAAAAAAAAAGAAAAGGAAAAACACTACGATAAGCACTTTGCACAGTACAACTTTTTCTTAGAGCACATGTTGTTTGATGAATTTTCATGCATGGAATACACCATGTACCCAGCACCTAGATCAAGAACTAAAATATTCTTAACCTCCTAAAAACACACCTTATGGCTCGAGGAGAGTCTCAATGGTCTTCAAACAAAACTGGTTCTATTTTTATTTATTTATTTATTTATTTTTGTACCAGGGATTGAACCCAGAGGTGCTTAACCACTGAGTCACATCCCCCGTCCTTTTTGTATTTTATTAAGAGACAGGATCTCACTAAGTTGCTAAATCGCTGAGGCTGGCTTTGAACTCTCGATCCTCAGCCTCCCAAGACACTGTAATTAGAGGTGTGCACCACCGTGCCTGGCCAAGAAGTCCAGTCTTATGTGGGGCTCACATGTGCCCATCCTAAGCACTGGTACATGATTGAGTCTGTTTCTATTGCCAGATACTCTGTCTCCAGGGTCCCTTTTCCTTGTAGCTGTGACTTGTCACCCAGTTGTGGTCCAAGAAAACCCTGCTAGTGAGCTTCTGCAAAGCCTGGCTTCCTTGGGACATAGGATAGACCTGGCTGGTACCAGCTCTTCCCTGGTCTTCCTGCCCTGAACATAGATGTGATCCCTGGACCTGTGGACTCATCTTGCCATCAAGATGACAAAAAGGGAAAATGCTAAGACAGTAAAGAGGAAAGAGGAAAGAGTTTCGTTCCTCCAAGACTTCCCCAAACCATCGCATCAGCACTGAACTACCAGCCTACAAGATCCTTATGTGGAAAAATGAAACAAACCGCTGCTAATTGACCGTTTTTAAAGGCATTACTGAAAACATTCCTAAGTGACACAGTGTTTCAGAGAAAAGACTTGCTTATTCAACATCCGCCTGCGCGCCGGCTTTCTTCCTGCTCACCCTGAGGCAAAGACTGCCAGCGTGTGCGTGGCTCACTGTCGTGAGCAGAATCATGTTGCGTCCAAATCCATATGTTGAAGTCCTAACCCCGTGTGACTGTATTTGGAGGTAGGGCCTTTCAGGAGGCAATAAAGTTAAATGAGGAGACAAGGGCAGGCCCTGGTCCAGTAGGACTGGTGTCCTTAGGAGAAGAAGAGACACCAGGACAGCATGTGTGGAGTAAAGGTCACATGAAGCCACTGTGAGGATCGCAGGTTTGAGGCCAGCCTCAGTAACTTACTGAGAACCCTGTCTCAAAATTAAAAATAGAAGGGACGGGGATGTGACTTAGTGGTTAAGTGCCCCTGGGTTCAATTCCTGGTTCCAATATAAATAAATAAATAATAAAATAAAATTAGAGTTCTTAGGAAGGAATATGGGAGAGAAGGGTTTTGAGGTAGATGACTGTGTTCCGCAGACAACCAAGTCTATACTGGGGCACCCAGAATCCTCCTGAAAAATTCATACACCTACCAAGCAGAGTCAGACTCCCCTCTCTGCACCCAAAGCCCCTGCAGAGGCCTTGATGTTGGCCCGGATTACCAGGCTAGGAAGCTGCTTTGTCTACAGTCTTGCATATCCCGCAAGGGCAAGGGCAAGGAACATGAAGGCCGGGGGCCACATTCTCACTCGCTCCAGATCCCTTTTTCTCACACACTCTGAGGAGGAAAGAACAGTCTTTTCATGTTCTCCCCTGTGTGAATGGGATTACCCCATTTCCACTAAACCTTCCCCTCCCACTTGGACTCGAGTTTCATAGCTTCTCTGGTTGCAGACAGGGTCTCTGGAGTGAGAGAAACCCACTCCCCAATATGAGAACATAACTACCTTTTCAAAATATCATACTGGAATAAAATTAACCGAGATATACTTGAGAGGAAGAGATCTTTACTGTGAAGATACAGAAATCTCACATGGACCCACAGACAGAGTGAACCAGAAATGACAGGAGAGAGCCGATCCCCCTCATGATCCCTTACAGTAACTAGCACATTTCCCAGCTTCAAATATGGATTCTCAGGACAGAACCCAAACTGTCCACTCTGATGGAGACCCACATAACTGATGAAAGAGGAAATACCTTGTTAAGTATGTAAATTTATGATTACACAAATGGTATGCCTTTACGCTGTGTACAAACAGAGAAACAACATGTATCCCATTTGTTTACAATAAAAAAAAAAGACAAAAAGTATGGGAACTCTCTAACAAAAGTGTTTTAGTCAATATTCAGCAAAAATATGGAGCTTTCCAAATGTTTTCACGTAGTATGACAGTCAGTCAGTTGATCTGCCGCTTCTCCCACAGTTAATTCTTTTGTTGGACATTGATACAACCCACCTCTCTTGCACAAGACTTATGAGGTGGCGATGGATTATTAAGATATGACACAAGAAGAAGCAAGAAAACAGAGATAATTGTGCTTCATCAGAATGAAAAACTTTTGTGCATCAAAGAACATTATCAGGAAACTGAGATGTTACAGGTAGAGAGTTTGCTTAGAATGTATAGGGTCCTGGTTTTGATCCCCAGCATCACAAAAGGAAAAAAAAAAAAAAAGAGGAGAAGGAAGAAAGGACGAGGAAGAAAGAAAGGAAGGAAGAAATACTGAAAAGACAACTTGAAAATGGAAGAAATATTTGGAAATCAAATCTCCAATAAGTGTTTGATCCCCAGAATATGTAAAGAATTCCCATCAGGCAACAAAAAGACAAACCAATTTAAAAATGGGCAAAGGACTTGAATGTACATTTATCCCAAGTTATAGAAATGGCCAATGAGCACACTGGTGCTCAAAAACTTAGTCTTTAGAAAAATGCAAATCAAAACTACAATGAGGAGCTGGGGTTGTGGCTTACTAGTAGTGTGCTCGCCTAGCATGCATGAGGCCCTGGGTTCCATCCGCAGCACCACATAAAAATAAAAAATAAAAAAAATTAAGGTATTGTGTCCACCTACAACTAAAAAAAAAAAAAAACTATAATGAGATTTCACTTCATACCTTCTAGATGGCCATAATTTGGGGGAGGGGGTTATTAAAAAAAAAAAAAAAGTGCTAATGAGGATATGGTGAAATTGAAAGCCTTGTGCATTGCTGATGGGAATGTAAAAGAGTACAGTCACTTTGGAAAAGTTTGTTTTCCTGAAAACGTTATATACAGAAATTCACTCCTAGATATATACTCAAAAGAACTTAAAAAATAAAAACAAAAAGAGGGTCTCAAACAAACACTAGTGTGCTTATGTCATTGAGCACAATTCACACTAGCCAGAAAGTGGAAAGAACCAGTGTCAACAGCCAATAAACAAAATGTGATATAGACAGACAATGGAATATTATTCAACGATAAAAAGGAAATTCTGATTCACACTATAACACGGCTGAGCCTTGGAAACACGATGCTAAGCAAAATAAGCCAGACACAAAAGGACAAATATTGTATGATTTCACTTCTGTAAAATATCTAGAATAGACAAATTCGCAGAGACAGAGGGTAGATTGAAATTACTGGGGTAGGCGGAGGGGAGGGAGAATGGAGGTTGATTCTTTTTATGTTTTTTTTTTCCCAGGGGTTCAGAATTTCTGTTCATGGTACTAGAAAAGTTTTGGAAGTAGGCAGCAGTGATGGTTGTGGGATATTATGAAAATAATTCATGCCACTAAATCGTGCACTTATAAGTTGTTATAATGGCATATCTTATGCTGTATATGTTTTACCAAAAATTTTCGACAGTCATGAGGAGGTGGGAGGAGAATTCTCTGGACTATGGTGCATGACTCCCTAAGCATGGGAGCCAGGCCTGCTGAAATTGCCACATCATTAGTTCTGTCTTCTTGGTCTGTGAGAAAAAACAAGCATCTAAGCAGAAGGGGAAAAGGATGCAAGATATCGTGGCTGGGGAGTCATCTAGCTCAGTGGTAGAGTGCCTGCCCAGCAGGTGTGAGGCGCTGGGCTCAGTAATCAGCACAGAAAAGCAAACAAAAAAAAAAAAAAAAAAAAAAAGAGGGGATTAGGGAAATATACTGTAATTATCATGAAATGTAATTAGCATGATTGAAAGGTAAGAGGAGATGATGCGTGGCGACGTTCCCCTTTAAGACATGTTAATACTGTTGGACGTTTATCTCTGGTTAAAAATAAACTGCATGCATGCATTTAGCAGGGTCTCTCTCTCTCTGTGAGTACCCATATCTAAGGATGTGGGGTTATCTGGGTGGTCAAGTGCCTGGACGGAAAGGAATTCACCACATTACAACTGCAGTGAATAGACTCGGATCTATTTCTGTTGCATGTCTAAACTAACACCCCCCCACTCTGACCTTATTAGATAATTATGCTCCATCCAGCAGCTCCAACCCAGTTCATAGCACTTTCATTCACAAGAACCAAAAAGTGAAAATGACCAAATATCCATCAACTAATGAATGGATAAATAAAATATGGCATGGCTGTATAATGAAATACTATTCCTCCACAAAAAGAAACAAAGTCTTGCTACATGCTGCAACATTTAGGAACTTCAAAAATATCCGTGAATTGAAAGAGGCCAAGGCATAAAAAACCACTTACTGTATGACTCCACTTATGTGAAATGTCCAGAATAGGCAAATTGATACAGGCAGAAAGTAGGTTAGTGGTTGCCTAGGACTGAGGAAGGGAGGAAATGAAGAGCGACTTCTAATGGGTATGGAGTTTCTTTTTGGTATGATGAAAATAGATTGCCGTGGCCATCTTGCTATTCTATGAATGTGCTCAAAAAACATTGAACCGTATATTTTAAGTGAGTGGATTGCACGGCATGTGAATTATATCTCAATAAAGCAGCTACCACGCACATGAAGTAAACTGAAGAGGTCTCTGTGCCCCCTAGATGTGAAGACTGATAGAAAGTGAGGCCTGAGGGTATTTCTGAGTCTTTTTTGCTACATGTATAATTCCTATGGGTTTTGCAGTGTTCTGGTTTTTTAAGAAGTGGTTATTGGAATAGCATTCCTAAGATGAAAACACATGCATTGAATTAAATTAAACAAAACACAAAGATCTAAATTACAAAAACCTGCAAGTATTTTACAACCAATGATGAGTGGTTTCGATTGCATTTGACAGATAATTTATTTAGGGAGATGCAGAGAGAAAATTACCCTTCTTGAGTTACACTCATGTAATCTTTTAAAACAGCTTTATTGAGATGTAATTCACATAGCATACATTTCACCCATTTAGAGTATACAATTCAATAGTTGTTAGCATATTCACAGTTGTGCAACCATCACCACAAACAGTTTTAGAACATTTTATTCACTCCCCCCAAAAAGCCCAGACCCTTTAACTCTCACCCCTCATTCCCCCTTCCAAACCCCCAGCCCAGTGCAACCACTAATCTTTCTGTTTGTTACAGATTTGCCTACTCTAGACATTCACATAAATGGAATCATATCACATGTGGTCTTTTATGACTAGTTTCTTTCCTTAGCATAATGTTTTCAAGGTTTACCCATGTTTCAGGACCTATCGGTACTTTATTCCTTTTGGTAGATATTCCATGGTATGGCTAGACCACATTCATTTATGCATGCCTCAGTTGGCAGTTTCCACTTTTTGGCTATGATGAGCAATGCTTCTCTGAACATTCGTGTTTATGTGGGAGTTACATTCTCAATTTTCTTGGTATACACTTAAGGAATCAGATTGCTGGATCCTTCAGGAGCTCCCTGTGTGGGGAACTTGCCAGAATGTTTTCCAAAGTGGCTGCCCCATTTCACACTCCCATCAGTGGTGCACAGAGGTTCCAATTGCTCCACATCCTTGCCAGTACTTGTTATTATCTGTCTCTTTTGTTATAACCACCTCAGTGGGCATGACAGGGCAGTTTTGACTGACATTTCCCTGGCGGCTAATGATGTTAAGCATCCTGTGTGCAGTTTACTTTTAAATTCTCTCTCCTCTCCGAGTCCCCTGCCCCTGCTGATTAGGCTCTCATCCAGCATGCCTCCTAACTGGTCTTTCCATCTTCCATCCTGCTCCCTAAAATGTAGTCTCAGATCATGTCCCTTTCTGCCTAATACCTCAAATGGCTCCCTACTGCCCCTGGGGAGAAGCCTGCATTTATTTCTGAGTATGGCAGGCAAGACCCTTCCTCCAACCTACACCCCTGCCCATGCTCGTCCAGAAATGTCTACCTGGCAGCACCCATTATTTAAAGCCCAGCTCAAATAGAATCTTCAGAGGGAGGCTTGCCTAATATCCCCTCCAGATGGGGCCCTCAAGCTGTGCAGTTCCAGGGTAGTCTACATCAAGGTCAATATTAAGTATAGCCCAGGGCAAAATCCAGCCCACCACCTGTATTCTACCTTATAGGCACTGAGAATGATTATTACATTTTGGAATAGTTGGAATTAATCCCCAAAGACCCAAAGTCAGTGTCCATAAATAAAGTTTTATTGAAACGCAGTCATGCTTGCATATTATCTTGCTTTTGTGCTGCAAGAGCAGAGTTGAGTAACTGCAAGAAATGGCATGGCCCACAAAGCCTAAAATATTTACTCTCTGGTTCCTTACGGAAAAAGTTTGCCAAGGCCTGTTTTATATGAATGGTACTCTGGAGTGGTGCAGGGCACAACCTGTATGGATGTTGTCCAGCAGTCCTGCCTGCAGGCTACCCTAGAGCCCTCTTTAGACCTCTTTCATAGTACCCAGAGACCCTGGTCTCCAAAACCTGGGTCTTACTCACCTTCACATCCTCAGGATATGGCCCAGAGAGAGGGACCTCAATGAATGTCTATGTCACTGCATTGAATTAAATATTTCCTGGATGCTGAAGATGACCTCATCAAATACTCTAACAATTTCAGGATTAATATATCTCCTAAGTGAAAAAGATGGTACTACTGCTGGCGAGATTCTAGATCCGTTGCTTACAACTTTAAAGCACGCCACATTCCAGCATGCTTTGTTTCATTTCAACCTCTCCTGTTCCAGAAAAGCGCTAATTGTCACATTTTGTTGAGCCCAATTAAAATCACTGGTTGGGGGGCTGATGTGGAAGATGCGTTAACAGCCCTTAAAGAAACTGAGCGCAGCCGAGGCTGCACAGAGTTGGAATGGAGAGCCAGCATCTGGACAGTGGTTCATCTGTTGGCATGGCAGCGATCTCAGTGAAGGAGCCTTGGGTTTGGTTGGGAGAAGGATTTAGATTAAAAATTCTCACGAGAGTGTAGTGGTACACATTTTTACTCCCAGTGGTTTGGGAGGCTGAGGCAGGAGGATCTCAGCATCTTAGTGAGGCCCTGTCTCAAAATAAAATAAATTAAAAAGGGCTGGGGATGTGGCTCAGTTGTTAAGTGCCCCTGGGCTCAATCCCTGCTACCAATAAAATAAAATTAAATTCTGAAGCTGTTCCCCTCAAGGAATGCAGGGGATAGGTACCAACTGATATTGGACACATATTTGTTGTTGGTAGGGTGAAACAGTATCTGGCCTCCCTCATCTCATAGTTCTGACAAAACCTATTTCAGTTGAGGGCACAGCCCCAGAGAGGTGGCGCCACTTGTCCACACCTGCCCTGGTAGAGCCGGACCTGAATGCCAGCTCCTGCCGATCCTTAGCTTGTACCTCTCTGCCTACTGCAGGGCTCCATGAATACTTAACCATCGCTGGGTGTGTGGGGTGCACGCCTGTGATACCAGCTCCTCAGGAGGCTGAGGTAGGAGGATCACAAGTTCAAAGCCAGCCTCAGCAACTTAGGGAGGCCCTCAGAACCTTAGTGAGACCCTGTTTCAAACTAAAAAATAAAAAGGGCTAGGGGATATGGCCCAATGGTTAAGCACCCCTGGGTTCAATCACCAGTACCAGTACCAAACAAAACAAAACAAAACAACTTGCCAAGCAACAAGGATTTCCACAGACCTTTTGTGACTCTTGGTGTTTCTTTAGTTTTCCTAAAATTGATTATTACCCTGCAGGAGAAAAGTTCCAACCTCAACATGAATTAGAAAGTCCTTCAAGGTCCCCCCTACCTCTTCCCCTTCACTGTTGCCAATCTCAGGCCTCCGTGCCAGAAAAATTAAATTTAAAAGTAAAAAGTAAGATTTCTTTGCTGTTTTCCATGTGCTAGGCAATTTGAAGTAATTTCTTTCTAAATTGCTTAATTACCTCATTCAAAATTTTATCAAGAAGGTATAATTGTAAGTCTCATTTTATAGATGAGGAAGCTGAGTCCAGAGAGGGGAAGTAATTTGCCTGAGGTCACAGAGGCAGTTAAGTGGGAGTTAGAATTTGAACCCAGGCAGTCTTTCAGTTTTTGTGTCCCATCCTCTGTCTGCCTTCCAATCTTTGCGTTTATATTTCCTTCTTCCCAATACACTCTCCACTCTACCTGATCTCAGCTAAAATATCACCTCCTCTGGGAAGCCTTCCCAGTTTTCCTGGTCTGTTTGCTGCTCAACTGTCACTCCACAGCAGAGATAGCTTTGCTTCCCCTCCATGGTACTTATCACGCTTGATTGACAGAGCGCTTACTGCCCGCCTCCCTCACAAGGTTGCAGGCTCTGTAAAACCTGGGAACCTGCTTGTGGGGCTCATGTGAATTGTGTCCCCTTGCTGTAGCACTCGACCTGACCCTGACAGGGTTCTTAATGCTTGTTTTTGAGGGGTGAATGGATTTGGCAGTGAACTCCACAAAATCTGGGTGAAAAAGTCAAATTTTAAGATCTATGTGCTTGGAGGGAGGGGGAGAATACTGGGTTTTGGTTTTGATAACAGGGATTGAATCAGGGGTGCTTAACCACTGAGCAGCATCCCCAGTCCTTTTTTATTTTTTATTTCAAGACAGGTTCTCACTAATTTGCTTAGGACCTCACTAAATTGCTGAGGCTGACTTGGAACTTGCAATCTTTCTGCCTCAGTCTCCAGAGTTGGGGGATTACAGGCGTGTGCCACTGCTCCTGTACCAGTTCTATTGTTAAAGGAACTCACTTATTCTTTCGTCCTCTCCCATAAGTCACTCCAAGAACTCATTGTATGTTTTTAGCACAGATCTAAATCACTGTTCATCAGCTACAACAACCCAACAGCTCCAGGAAGCTTCCCATCCAAACCTTCAGCCAACACTGGGGATCAGATCTACCAAAAAGCCCAGGGAATAAGGGACTCCATGACATTAATGCCACTAGGCAGTGGATGGTTCTTGTCATAAACCATCCACTGACCCAGGACAACCTGAATGATAGGGCACTATTAGTGCAAAGAGGAAGGGGGTGAGATAGATCCATAAAGCTTGTACTTCTAGAAAGAAGCAGATGGGAACAATATTGACGACGTTATGTTGTTATATTGTGTTCTTGTACAACGAATCCCACTAATATGTATAATTTAATGTACCAACAAAAAATATGGAAAAAAAAAAGAAACAGGGCATTTGCTAACAGTGGTTGTCCTGGGAGACTGACTACAGGAAAAGACTGGGAGGGAGAATGCCTTTTTTCCTGCAGACCCTTCGAAAATGCTGGAATTTTATTTCATTTTACTATGGGTGTGCATTGTCTACTTAAACATAATTGAAATGTTGGTTTTTAAAAGTAGGGAGTCAGGACAGTTGCACACTTCCTAACCAGCTCAGGGGTTCCTGCCCTCAGAGCCTCTGAGGAGGTGGCCTTGGCTGATGGCCCTGGGCACTTTTCAGCCGGCTGGCTAATTAGCCAAGAACAGCTCACTGCCTTCTCCGCCTGCAGTTCCTACACCTTCTTGGGATTTCAGCCCATCTCAACTTTCCCCCAGTGACTCACGGAGGGGTGTTTCCTAGGGCAGGGCTGTTTGCCAGTAGCCACAGCATTATTAGGAAAGGAGGCGCCACTGTGGTATCCCCAATCTGGCCAATTCCCCCACCTTGCTAAGAACCCCCATCAGCGTGGAGGGCGGGAGGCACTCTCACTTTCTACTTGCTGGGACTTTTTTTGTTGTTTTGCGGGGGTTGTTATTATTTTTACAAGTCTCCATTCTAATGTTCACAATGTAGCTTCATTACTTTTGCAAACAAGGAACTTTAAAGGCATAAACAGCACCTGAAATCCCCCACGTGGAGCCAGCTCACCATGGAGAAGTCTTGCAAAAGAAGACACATGGGATGCAGAGGGGGCAGCCCCCATCCAGAGGGCTCTCCAGAGATTGAAAAGCATAGCCAGAGCTGGGTGTGTTGATGCACACCTGCCATCCCAGCTACTTGGTCGGCTGAGGCAGGAGGATCGAAAGTTTGAGGCCAACCTTGGCTATTGAGTGAGACCCTACCTCAAGAAAAAAAAAAAAAAATACTAAACACACACGTACGTGCGCGCACACACAAACACACACACACACACACACACACACACACAGCTGGGTGGAAACCTGTGCCACAGTTAAAAGGGAACGTTAAGTCAGAGTACACTTATCCTCTGGGAGCTGGAGAGACCTTGAGTTGTTTCCCTCTTTCCCTTCTGTGGATTCAGGTGTCCCGTGATCTTCTACCAAGCCTTCCAAACTTGACTTTTGGTTTTTCCTACTCCCTCTGAGCATACACAGCCTCACTCCCTCTGCCTGCCCAGATTTTACTCTTAGTTTGGGTTTCCGTGACAAAGTACCATACAGGACATGGCTTATAAACAATAGAAATTTATTTCTCACACTTCTGGGAGCTAGAAGTTCAAGACCGGGGTGCCAGTGAGGTCGGTTCTGGTGAAGGCTGGCTTGCAGATGGCTCACTTCTCCTTGTGGTCTTCACATGTCAGGAGGAGGGCTGGAGAGATCTCTCGGGTCTCTTTCACCAGGGCACTGTTCTTGTGCTTGAGGATTCCACCTTCCTGACCTAATTACTCCCAAAGACTCCTCCTGCTATTGTCATCAGACTGGAAACTAGGGCTTCAACCTATGGATTCTGAGGGTAGAGGCATAAACATTCAGTCTGTTGCACCATTTCAATAAACGGCTTAAGAAGACGCTAAGGTACTTTGCTTCTTCCTTATCTCTTTCCTCCCCTTCCAAATCAATAGCTAGTCCTATGGACTTCATTTCTAGAATGTTATTTCCAGTTCACCCTCCTCTCCACACGCAATTTACAGCTGAGATCCAGGCCATCTCTTGCCTGGGTCACTGTGATACCCCCTCACTGCTACCCTGACCCCGCTTTTCCCCCACACCGACCCCTCTTGGACTTAGCAGCCAGGATGCTCTTGCCCAGACACACACCTTGCTTGCTTGAACTCCAATGGCTCCCCAACATCTGTAAGATAAAATAGAAACTCTGTAATATGACCTCCAGGATTATCCCCAGCACCATCCCCAAATCAGCCTCCTGCTGTTTCCCACCGTGCAGCCCTGCCACGCAACCTCCACGCAGATTTACTCATTTATTTACTTTTGCTATTGAGGATTGAACCCAGGGGCACTTAACCACTGAACCACCTCCCCAGCCCTTTTTATTTTTTATTTTGAGACAGGGTCTCGCTAAGTTGCTTAGGGCCTCGCTAAGTTGCTGAGGCTGATCTCAAACTTGCAATCCTCCTGTCTCAGCCTCCCCAGTCACTGGGATTATAGGTGTGCACCACCACACCTGGCTTCCACGTGGATTTATATTGGCACGTCCATGCTTCTAGAACATCTCCGCTCATGCCTGCTACCCTGCGATCTGATTTCTTCACTAGAATCAGGTCCTTTTCTGTTTCCTTGCCTCCTCAAGTAGAATCCACCTGACTCTGTCTACAGCTTCTAATAGAGAAAACTAAGATTTTACTTCCTCATCAAACTCTCCCCTATTCATTGATCGATACCACCTAAACTTGACAAATCACCCAGTGAAAATTAAACAACAACAAAAAAAAAACCAGCAAATTTGGGGGGTGATTTGATGATGTTTAAGTGCCAAGGCAGAATAGGGTGCCTTAGTGGAGCACAGAGCATGCCTTTGGAAGACTGCCCAGGATGGACACTTCCTGAGGGCTTCGTCAGGGCCACCCCTGTGAGGTCCTGTGTTGGGACAGGTACTGCTCCTGAGTCATTGCTCATTCTGGTGGAGGGCCCTTGTGATCAGGAGTAATCCCAGCAACTCAGAAGGTTGAGGCAAGAGGATTGCAAGTTCCAGGCCAGTCTCAGCAATTGAATGAGACTCTAAGGAACTTAGTGAGACTCTGCTTCAAAATAAAATGTTTTTTAAAAGGATTAGGGATGTGGGTCAGGGGTTAGGTGCCCCTGGGTTCAATCCCCAGTAACAACTCCCCCCAAAACAACATACATACATATATATATAGGATATATTTTATTCCTGTATTGGGGATTGGACCCAGGGTTGCTCTACCACTGAGCCACACCCCTTGTCCTTTTTTTTTGTTTTAAGATTGAGTCTCAGTTATCAGGCTGTCCTCAAACTTGCAATCCTCCCGCCTCAGCCTCCTGAGTCACTGGGATTACAGTTGTGCACCACCACATCTAGCTCATAAATATATTTTTGAGTGGTTTAGTCCCTAATTCAACTCTTGTCAAAATTGGTGTCTCTGTTCTACTGAACCCACATTTGAAGACTGGGCAGAGAAGATGGTGGTCATAGGCTGTCGTAGCTTGCTATTGAGGGTGGGCAATTTTCCGAACTGGGCCAAATTGCTTTGGTTGCTAAGTAACAATTCACTCTTCGTGGAAAAATTGTCTGAGGCAAGGATTGTGCAATCGAGGCCTCACCCTGGATTACCTCAACCTATTTCCACCAGCAGAGGCTGCCGGGCCACTTGCGGGGTGGTCACGTGTGCAGACGCACATCTGTGATTAGCCTTGAGTTGATGCAGAGGGATGTCGCAGAATTCTTGTGTGAGTGCCAAGGACGGGGCAGGACTGGAGACAGGAGATTCCTGGCTCACCCTGTGAGCTCAAGGGCAGACGCCACTTCCTAGATGTCCCCTATCCCAGCCCCGAAGGACTCCCAGATAATGGCCTTGCTGAGGACTATTGGGGGTCAAGGAGACAGGAATGCTGAGGGAGGAGAAAGCCCACAGCTGCTCTGTCGTGTCTTTTGGAGTTTTGCTCAAGTGTGCACCATGACCCCCGGCCTACTTCTGATTTGTTGTTGCCTGTTAGGTAATTAGTATGTGGAGCAGCCTGGCTGACTCACCAAAGGGACTGAGAAACCCTCTTCTGCAGGAAGCACAGATTCTGGGATATGAGTTCACTTTGGGAGAAAAATATGTGAGCCCAATTTAGAGTATTCTGGGTCATCTTGAAGGTGTCACTGGACAAGGATCTCAAAGTTCCATCTACTTAACAGATTTATCTATTTGTTTTAATGAAAAAAAGGAGGAAGAACCAGGGTGGTTATCCCAGCTACAGGAGAGGCTGAGGCAGGATTGCAAATTCGAGGCCAGTCTGGGCACCTTAGTTAGACCCTGTATCAAAAAAAGAAAACAAGTTCTGAGGTTGTAGCTCAGTGGCAACACCCTCCCATCCCCCCAACGCCCACCCCGTGTTTAATCCCCAGTGCCTTGAGGAAAGGGAGAAGCTGGAGTTGGGAGGGAGACGGAAGGAAGGAAAGAGCTTCTATTTTTCCCATTCCAGGACTGTAAGAATTGTCACCCAATCTTAAAGACCCTCAAATTCAAATTCTAAAAGTCAGAAATTAAATAAGGATGTGTAGAGATTAGATACCATAAACACAAAAATTTCTCCACTCTAACATTTTATAAATTCCATGAATCTCTCTGGGCACGGTGGTGCAAACCTATCATTCCAGTGACTCAGGAGGCTGAGGAAGGAGGATCACAAGTTAGAGACCAGACTGGGCAATGTAGCAAGACCCTCAGCATCTTGGCAAGACCCTGCCTCAAAATTAAAAATAAAAAGCACTGGACTGTAGCTCAGTGGTAAAGTGCCCTGTAGTTCAATCCCAGCATCATCATCATAATAATAATAATAAGAAGAAGAAGAAGAAGAAGAAGAAGAAGAAGAAGGAGGAGGAGGAGGAGGAGGAGGAGGAGGAGGAGGAGGAGGAGAGAAATTCTGTGACTCTCAGATTTGTACCACTCAAATTTTCTCAGGAAAGTAGAATGGAAAGTGTGACTTTAGAATGCACTGAAATGGAAAGATGGAGGCTGTAACTTGCTGAACTGATGTTCCGAAGTAGAAGCAGGAAGGGGTGAAGGGCTTCTGCGAGCCCCTCCTTCTGTAAACACAGGCCTCCCCGAGCCTCTCTGCGCCACGAGGGCAAAGGGGACCGGGCTTTCGGTTTTCAGAGGTGGAGTCACCTGCCGGCGCCTCTGCCCTCTTCCCTCTCTTCCGGGGTTACCTTTCCCTTTGCTGTGACTTCAGCCCTCCGACGCTTCCCCAAATTTCACCCTTTGCGTGGCTTTCCTTCTCTCGTTGCTGCTTCGATCCCACACCCATGCACGTGCCCACCAATCACCCGGAAATTTCTTAAGCATCCCGGACCCCCTCCGACCCCAGTTCGTGTGTCCAGATTTAGCTTGTCTCCTCCCCAGGCCACTCCTCTGTGCCCCTCCAGCAGGCGCCCTGCATCCCCAGACCCTGCTCTCCCCTCCTCGCCTCTCGTGCCTCCTCTCCAGGTCGGAGGCTGCCTTCTCCCTTGATGTGTGCCCCCATGCCGGATTCCCAGCTCTTCCACAGACTCGCCTCTGATTTTCTTCAGATTATTTGCCAGTGAGATGGTAAATTCTGTAAGGACAGGGACAAGAGCTCGTGCATTTTTTTTTTTATTCTCCACCGAACTAAGTACAGATAGGAAACCTATATATTTTTTATTAGTGAATGATTTTTTTTGCGGGGGATAGGGGTTGGAACTGGGGATTGAACCTAGGGATGCTCTGCCACTGAGCCACATGCCCAACCCTTTTTATCTTTTATTTTGAGACAGGGTTTTGCTAAGTTGCCTAGGACCTTGCTAAATCACTGAGGCTGGCCTCTAACTTGTGATCCTCCTGCCTCAGCCTCCCAAGCTGTTGGGATTACAGGAGTGCACCACTGCACCTGGCTATGAATGTATGAATGATTTTTTTTTTCTTTTTTAATGTTTGGGCTGGGGATTGAACATGCTAAACTTGTGTCCTACCACTGAGCAACACCCTCAGCCCTAAAAAAATTTTAAAGAACTTCTTTTCTCTTTCTTTCTGTTTTTCAGTTCAATCGTTAATTCCCACCTCCAAAACAAAGAAAAGAAACTAATCTTTTTATAAAACAGGAGAAGGAGAGAAAGGACTAATATCTGAAATGTTTACGAGGCCCTGAAGTTTTCTTTTTATTTGATATTGAAACTTATTTTTGGCATTATAATGAATTATGTTTTATTTTTAGTATGTGAAAAACTTTTTATTATAGTCATACAGTTAATTATTTAAAACATTTTAACAATATGCAAATATGTAGCATGGGAACAGAAATCTCCCTTACCCCAGGCTACTCTGTCAGGGTTATGGAGGGAAAGTCCCATGGGGCATCCATATTGGCCGACAGGGATGCATACAAAGATAGTGCAAGGTTCCCAACGAGCTCCATAGCTTTTCTTTCCTTCTGAGAATCATGTAAAGTTGACAAGATCTTTGTTCTGCAAAGTCTGCAAACATTGCAATTTGATGAGATTCTCATTTGTGCTGCACTTGTAATGTTGTGACACTAAATAACCCCACTGGCAATTTTAAACCCCAGAAGTAGCATAGACTTCAGGGTCTCTGTAACTGTGCGCTGTGGATGCTGGCAGTGTGAGTGAGGCAGAGTTGTCACCCGAAGCAAATCTGTGGGCTTTAAGAACTGTGAAAGGAGCCAGGTGTGAAGATGCATACCTGTAATCCCAGCAACACGGGAGGCTGAGGCTGGAGTATTGTAAATTTGAGGTCAGACTGGGCAACTTAATAAGACCCTGTCTCAAAAATCAATCAATCAATCAATTAATTAATTAATTAATAAGGAGGGCTCAGGGGTGAAGCTCAGTGGTGGAACTGGGAATACCCCCAAAACACACACACACACACACACACACACACACACAGAAAGGCCCTGGGTTCAATCCCCAGTACTGCAAAAAATAGAAGTGTAAGAACTAAGAAAGGTTTGGTATTTTACCTTACTTGCAAGCTACCTAATTATTCTACCAGTTTTATGGATGCTGACTGAAGACATAAGACCCCTGGGTCAGAGGCAAAGTATCTTATTACTCACAATTATAGGAGTAGCAGAGTATTAGCATTTTCTGTGTTAGTTCCCCCAGCCCCAATTCCTATAGGATGATGTGACAATGGTCAAGTGACACATATCCTTGCAGTGGGTTACATTACAAGAGAGGATCCCTACACTTAGGAAACCCAAATCTTTTATAATGGGCAGTAAGCATACCTTCCATTTGCTGTGGTGTGAGACATACTCTATTTCATCCAAGACTGTAAGCAAACCTGCTCTTTGCTCTGGAGGGAGGCATTCTCTATCTTCAAAGGCTATTTATTCACTACACAAATATCCTTAAAATGAGTCTGTCACAAAGGCAGCCAGTGCCTCTATTTTATTTGAAAGGCCCTTAGAGAACTGTCTCCAAAAAGCAGGATTCTACTTTTGCTGGTGCTTTGGCAGCGAATTCAATAAATATTTACTGAGTACTTCTTGGTCGGGAAGGGCAGGAGGTTCAGAAACAAATTAATATACTAAAGGATCTTTTGTGACAAATAAACCAAGGTCGAAATTACTCGGCCATGTAAAAAGTTGAAGGTAAAAAGGTCAGATCACCTGGGGGGAAGTGTGGACTTTATTCTACTGTTATGAAAATCCACTGTAAACTTTAAAGCAGAGTTCTGGGTTCCATGATTAAAAATGGATTTAAAAATGCTCAAAGAGACACTTCCTTGTTCTAGTGTTCAAGGCTTTGGACCATTCATGTGAGTAATGGGAACTTTCAGCCAAAGTCGGTTTACAAACTGACTGTTCTAGTGATTCCTCAAGGACAGGCAGAAAGCCCAGCCTCTGTCTAAAAGCAGCTGGTGTCCCCTACATTCACAGAATGGGCATTTCAATAACAACCGTGGAACAGAATGATTTGAACTGACCTCAAATTCTCAACTTCCAGAGTGTGGGCTTCTTCATAGCAGATCCTGTCTGGGTTAAGGAACATGCATTGTCCTAGGGGAATGACCCTTTGCTTCATCCAAAGGCAGTTGCTTAGCCTAATATGTGAGACAGTCTGGGGTCCCATCTCAACCTACTTGCACAGCTTCTGAGTGACAGAGCCTCTTTAGGTCTGTGAAGTGGAGATAATAATGGTGGGTCCCTCATAGGCTTGTAATGAGGGTCCCAGGAGCATGGGAAGGGCTAGCACAGTGTCTGGCCCAAAGCAAGGATTCAACCCCTGTTCGCTGTCAAAAGATGACGAGGCCTGGGGAATAAGGCTGTAACTGTAAACATAAAACAGAGACTCTGAAGGTCTCAGGGGAGGGAAGCACAGCTTTAGCTGTCATTTCCAACAGGTTTGTCAGGGTCAGGGACTTGGAATAGAAAGCGATAAAGAAATGAAAGGCAATTGGGAGGCAGAGTGGTGGAAAGAAATGGACTTTAGACGCAGAAAGCCCTCGATGGGAAGGCCGACTCTACAACTGCATAACCATAAAGACCTTGTTTGGGCAAGTCATTCCTGAACCTTACTTCTTCCTTCGTGGAATGAGGAAAACAAACACATCTCTTAGGTTGTAAAGATGGAGTTAATGTAAAGCACCTGGCCCATGGTCCATGTCCAGTAAATATGAATAGTCTTATTAGAACTCTTCTGACCTCCTCATGCAGATTTGTACTCATAGAATCAGAAAGAAGATATTTCACTTGCCTGAGCTCTTTTCCAGCAACCAGGCCATTGTGTGGCCCCGTCCCTGTGGGTCCCTGCAACCCAGCTTCCTGGAGACAGAAGGGAGACTATGGAGATCCTTCCTTAAGGAAGAGTGGAGAAAGCTAATCCTGTTGGGAATTTTGTCTGCTCCCCAGCTGGGCTTGCATAGATTAATTTAGTGGACTCTTTTTTTGCAGACCCAGCCAAGGAACAGGAGAGGACTGTATTTATTTATTTGCTTTTCCCTTTCACTACTTGAGTTTCGCCAGTGCATATCCTTATACTGACTTAGAGGGCCTCAGCGTTAAGAAATCTTTGCCTGTCCCTCTGTGTTGGAGTGTGCTGAAGGGTGTCCGGTGCATAATGTCCTGCCTTGTCCCTCAAGATCCAGAAAAAAAAAAAAAAAAAGAAAAGTGACCACTCAGATCTTTTACTCTTTCCAAGAAAAAAAAAAAAAACTGTAATTAACATAATTTTAAAAAAACACACAAAAATTATCTGAAAGTTGCTGAATTAAAGACATATTTAACAAATCCTGCTTACCCTGGGCTTTTGCTTCATGTCTCAGCCCTGGACATACTCTATCATGGCCTTCAGGTCTTGCAATGCTTATGCAGCTGACAAAGGCCCTCTAGAAATAAGACAGACTCTCCTGGACATTCCCTTCCCTGGCACCAAGTGTCTGAGTTGAGTGGTAAGGGCTTGGCTCTTCACTGACAAACCTCACATCTATTTTCGTGTAAACTGTGTTCTATTAGGAGAAGACTGTACCACTAATAATTAGAGAAAGAAACACTTAAACTGGGCAGAAGAACCCAGTATTGTTTCTGTGTTCAGAAAAATTATTTTGGTACAAATCAGCCAGCAAGGGAGAGAACGAGAATTATCTACAAACTGGGGACTTTTCAGTATTTACACTTGTAGGCCGTGAGAGCAGCTCAATGATGGAGTGGGGCTTAGCCTCTGTGAGGTCCTGAGTTCAATCCTGAGCTCCACTAAAAAAAAAAAAAATTCTAGAATCTCTCATAGATGTGCCTGACACATCTGGTGTTCTCTTTCTAATTGGTTTTCATCCTATAACTTGCCTTTTAGGACTCTACAAAGTGTGATCTCAAAGTGACAAGGTATGGACACAAATTCTAAAGAAGTCAACCAAGACGAAATGAAGATGAAGGAAATTCTCTCTGAAGGTATGTGTTAAGTTCCTAGAGAGGTGGTGGTCCCCATACAGCCCTGGTCACAGAGGTGGCCTCCTAACAATCCCAGTTTAATTCCAGTCACATCACAAACAAAACAAATATTTTGCACATCGCCGATCTGAAATTACCTGTAGGGCTCTGGAATTAAGTCCCACCTCCTATCCTCTACCAGTTACCTTTCTTCCTTTCTCCACTGCAAAATTCTCATTTACCTTTGCCATCTGCTGTGGGGAAACCAGACACAGAGAAGTCACAGTCCCTATGTCATTTAGCTTCGGAGACAACATGGATAGACATTTAACACAGAACAAAAGTGAGGGCATGCTGGCCAAATTGTGTCCCTTGTGCCTATCAAAATAAAAGGGACCATTAAAAAAAATAAACGAATACAAATAAAGGCAACATTAATATGAAGTCTATCACCAAAAAAGCAAGGAGATTTTCTGAAAAGGGTATGCTTTGGATTGGCTCTTGAATAGGAAGTGAACTGGGAGAAATATGGCCTTCGTGGTAGGTACGGAAGGCAGTAAGTTATCAAAGAAAAAATAATGATCCAGGGGCAATGGTGTATGCCTGTAATCCCAGCTACTTGGGAGGTTGAGGCAGGAGGACTGCAGGTTGGAGGCTAGCCTCAGCAACTTAGCAAGACTCTGCCTCAAAATTAAAAATTCAGCAGACTGAGGGTGTAGTATACACAGACATACACACAGACACACATGCAGAGAGAGAGAGAGAGAGGGGGAGGGATAGAGAGAGGGAGGGAGGGAAGGAGAGAGAAGGAGAGAAAGAGGAGGAGGAGGAGGAAAGAGGAAGAGGAGAAGTAAGAAAAGGAAAAAAGAAAAAGAAAGAATAATTAACTGTTAGGAGAATGAGGAATACCTCCAGGCTGTCTTAAAATGGTGTCTACCCATGGACATGGGGTGGTCCAGAGTCTTCAAAGGCATTTTCTGCAGCATCATAGACGATTGTCTATGATGAGTCTATGACTCTGTGATGGGTTAGGAAATAAAGGTATGTCAGGCCTTTGTTCCTGATGTTACATCCTTTTGCACCTCAGTGGGATGTGCCAATGGGATTAGAACTTTCTAGGCCCTTCCCTCTGTCTGGAACTCATTCCTCTGAGTTAAGCTGCGTTTAGTAGAACTTTCTGAGATGATGGTAAAGTTCTATTAACCTGTCTTGTCCAATATAGTAACCACTGGCCAAATGTGGGCATTGCACCCTTGAAATGCAGCTAGTGTGGCTGAGGATTGACGTTTTTGTTAATTTAAGTTTAATTAGTTTAAAGAGTCACAAGTGACTAGTGACACCCATGTTGGACAGCGTGGACCATATGGCTTGCTCCTTTGCAATGTTCAGATCTTGGCTTTTACTCACCTTCTCAGAGACGCTGTTCTTCAGGATTGCTATCTGTGGTTGGCAGCAGAAGAACGGCCCTCCACAAATGTCCACCACTTAGTCTGTGGAACCCAAGACTATGTCACCTTACATGGCAAAATGGAATTAGGGTTAAGATAGATCTAATTTGTTAATCAATTGACCTTAAAATGGGAAAGTGTGTTAACTTTACATTGCTATAACAAAATACTTGAGACAACCAACTTAGAGGAGGAAAGATTTACTTTGGCTCATGGTTTCAGAGGTTTCAGTCCATGGTTGGCTGGCTCCATTGTTTGTGGGCCTGAAGTGAGGCAGAACATCATGACAGAAGGGTGAAGCAGAGCAAAGGTGCTTACCTCATAGCAGCCAGGAAGCAGAAAGAGAGGAGGGAAGCTCCAGGTATAAAATATACCCTCCAAAGGCATGCCCCCAGTGACCCACCTGTCTCAACTATACACCAACTCCTAAAGTCTCCACCACCTCCCACCTGGGGACCAAGTCTTCAAACATGAGCCTTGGGAGAACATTCCAGATTCAAACTATATTAGTAGTTTTTCCTGGATTTTCTATATGGGCCCAATCTACTCTTACGAATCCTTAAAAGTAAAAAAGTTGGTAGAGAGGTATATGGGTTACAGAGATGAGATGATGGAAAGGAGGGGAGAGATCAGGAGTGTGAGAAGGCCTGAAGATGCATGCAGGAAACCAAAGACAAGCCATGCAGGAGGCCCCAGCTGACAGCTAGCAAGGAACTAAAGACTGCAATCCCACAACTGAAAAGAACTGAAATCTGCCAACAAGTGGAATGAGCAAGGAAATTAATTCTCCCCTAGAGTTTCCAAAAGGGAACATAGATGGTCAACACCTTGATGAGACCCGCAGAAGACTTCTGATATACAACTTCTAAGATTCTGTGTGTGTGTGTGTGTATGTGTGTGTGATCTCCAAACTGTGTTTGTGTTTATTGGGATGATTTCCCACTGTCTTGATCAGGTTGCTTTTAGTGCTGCTCCCTCCTTCGGTGAGCCTTGCTTTTCCTTCTGAAGGCCAGAGGAAGTGGAGCAGCCAATTCGAAGAACTACTGTTGGTGCCTGGCTAAAAACTGTGGTGATGTTATGGCATCCTGGGCCTTTCACATCCATGAAGTGGGAATCGGAGCTCTGTATTTCTTCTTCTCTTCTGGAGAGAGAGGAAGGAGATCCTTTGCTAAAGGCACATTCTTGGCAGTGTGTGGGGCATGGGGGTCCTCATTGGTGGAAAGGCAATGTGTGTTGTTTATGGTAATTTATTTCAGCCATAGGAAACTGATGCACCACCTAAGACCAGTTCTGGCCCTCTTCTCTCAGTACCCCTAAGAAATGAGGAACCTATGGGTCCAAGAGGAGGTGTCCACCTGAGGCCCCTTCTGGACCACATTTCAGCAAACTGGGACCTTGGAATCCCTGCCCTCGGCCTGCTCTTAGGGCCATGTGCATCTTCTCTCATTCTGTTCTCCAGCGGGTGAGCAGAGCCTCAAGAGAATACCCTTCTATTAGGCCCCGGGGAAAATATGCCAAGGGGCATCTATTTGGAAGTGGGGTAAGCCCAGAGGTGGGACACTGTGCCACACAGAGTCCTTGATATGTGCAACAGAGCAGAGTGGAGAAAAGGTGAGGAGAGAAGGGGGACAGGAGGAGGGTAAGGGATGTGCTGACTCTCCCTGGTGCCATGTTCCAATGTGAAGCCAGGAGCCATAGCACAGACCTATAATCTCAGGCACTCAGGAGGCTGAGGCAGGCTAGCCTCAGCAACTTAGCCAAGACCCTGTCTCAAAATAGAAAAATAAAAAGGACAGTGAATATAGTTCATTGGTAGAGCTCCCCTGGGTTCAATCCACAATACTGTTAAAAAAAAAAAAAGTTCCATTGTGGAACTCTGGGACATTTGTGGATTTTAAATTCAGACCTGGCCTCCCAGTTCTTTATGAGGCTGTATTTATCAAAGTAGAAGAATAGAACATATTTTCCTTAGTAGTTCATTAATTTGACTTATACTTTTAAAATATTTAGACATACACTTGAGACCCCCTGGGCTCTCAGTCCGACCCTCACGATGTCAGGGCAGACCTACTGTTCACTCTCTGCCTGTGGCCTTACTGCCCTGACCCCCAAGCCTCTGTCACCTGCTTCATTTTCTCCATTTGTTGTCCGAAGTTTTCTCATGTACAGTGTACTGCATCACCACACTTTCCCCCATTAAGTGCAAACTCAAAGAGAACAGGTCTGTATTACTCAAGGCTGTTTTGCCACTACCTGGACAGAGTAAGTGCTTAATTGGTACTTGTTGGATAAATGAATGGGCAGATACAAAGAAGTCCCTGACATCTATTTAGATTTTAAATTTCAAGGAAATGGGAAACCCCAGAGATTCCTGGCCAGAAGTTTTCTCTTGCTGACTTTATTTATTATCTATTGATGTATGTCAAATTATCCCAAAACTTAGCAGCTTATAACAATGAATATGTATCTCTCATATATTATTTGGGTTTTTGTTTGTTTGTTTGTTTGGTACCAGGGATTGAGCCCAGGTGCACTTAGCCACTGAGCCACATCCCCAGCCCTCTTTCATTTTTTATTTTGAAACAGGGTCTCAGCTTAGGCCTCAGTTGCTGAGGCTGGCTTTAAACTTGGGATCCTCCTGCCTCTGTCTCCCGAGTTGCTGGGGTTATAGGTGTGTGCCACTGTACCCGACTTAAGTTTGGTTTTCTAAAAATTATTTTTGTTTGTTTTTGTCTGCTAGGTATCAAACTCAGGTCACTCCCAGGACAAATGCTCTACCACTAAGCTATACCCCAGCACTTCATTAATTACTGGGGGTCAGGAATTCTGGAAGGATCAGCCGAGTGGCTCAGGGTCTTTTAGAAGGTTGCAGTCAAGCTATCAGCCAGCGCTGTGGTCACCGGAGGGCTTGCGTAGGCAGGAAGACCCTTTCCAAGATGGGTCATTTGCATGGCGTCGGCGACAGGCCTTGATTGCTCACCTCATGGACTTCTCCATGGGCCACCTTGAAATGACAAGGTGGTTGGATCCCTTAGAGCATGGAATCCCGGCCAGAACAAGAAGGACGTGGCTTTTTGACTCATCTCTATCATTCTCACTTAATTTTATTCTCTAGAAGTGAGTCACTAAGTCCAAACTGCACTCATGAGTTGGAAAATTAAGCTCTACTTTTTGAAAGGAGGAGTTTTTTCTTTTTCTTTTTTTTTTTAATTTTAATTTATTTTTATTGTAAACAAATGGGATACATGTGGTTTCTGTTTGTACGTTGTTTCTGTTTGTACAGCATATCATTTGCGTAATCATACATTTACATAGGGTGATGATGTTTGATTCATTCTGTTATTTTTCCTTCCCCCCCACCCCTCCCACCCCTCTTTTCCCTCTATACAGTCCCTCCTTCCTCCATTCTTGACCCCCTCCCACCCCCCATTATGTGTCATCATCCGCTTATCAGTGAGATCATTCGTCTTTTGGATTTTTGAGATTGGCTTATCTCACTTAGCATGATATTCTCCAATTTCATCCATTTGCCTGCAAATGCCATAATTTTATTATTCTTTATGACTGAGTAATATTCCATTGTATATATATACCACAGTTTCTTTATCCATTCATCAATTGAAGGACATCTAGGTTGGTTCCACAGTCTGGCTATTGTGAATTGAGCAGCTATGAACATTGATATGGCTGTATCTCTGTAGTATGTTGATTTTAAGTCCTTTGGGTATAGGCCAAGGAGTGGGATAGCTGGATCAAATGGTGGGTCCATTCCAAGCTTTCTGAGGAATCTCCACACTGCTTTCCAGAGTGGCTGTACTAATTTGCAGCCCCACCAGCAATGTATGAGTGTACCTTTCTCCCCACATCCTCGCCAACACCTGTTGTTGCTTGTATTCTTGATAATCGCCATTCTAATTGGGGTGAGATGGAATCTTAGGGTAGTTTTGATTTGCATTTCTCTTATTACTAAAGATGGTGAACATTTTTTCATATGTTTGTTGATTGCTTGTACATCTTCTGTGAAGTGTCTGTTCATATCCTTAGCCCATTTGTTGATTGTTTTATTTGTATTCTTGGTGTAGAGTTTTTTGAGTTCTTTATAGATTCTGGAAATTAGTGCTCTATCTGAAGTATGAGTGGCAAAGATATTCTTGAAGGGAGGAGTTTTAAAGAACTTGTGGGTATGTTTTTAATCTGTCCAGTTGATCAAGACAGGTCAGCCTTGCACAGGCCGAGGTGCTTGCCTGTTCCTTTTACCACCACCTCCTGCTTTTCTCAGGTCTTGGAGTTTTCCACTCTTCTCTGCTTGCCCCTACAGTCTTCTCTAGCTGCAGAAGTATATGCAGATAGATGCCAGCATTCTTTTTTCTTTTTTACGTCACTCTCATGAGTATGCTCATGCGGACGTTTCTTCGGCAACTTCTTCAATTAGGCAACGTGCACAGGTTGCGGCAGGAAATTCAAAATGACAACCGCACTGGTCCTTGGCAATCTGGAGGCTTCTTGGACTCACTCCCAGACTCTCTGCCAATGAAGGGGACTTCCTCACCAGAGCACTTTCCATGAGAACCTCCGTGTCAACTGGAAAACCAAGAAATGAAGACAAAAGACAGCTGCCCTTGGCCCTGGAGTTTCTCAGTCAGTTTTGCTTTGCGTTGGTTTGCAAACAACTTGATGAAAAATGGTAGGATTTGGGGCTGAATCCATGTTGGCTTCTGCTGATAGCATTCAGGAGGAACAGGGGGGATTTACAACCTACTCTCCCAGTATCATTGGAGCTCCAGTGTCAAGAGGAACGGAGCACGTTTTAGACTCCTGTTAATATTGATGGACGTCCTCAAGAGATGCAGTGTAGAATTGGGTGAAGCATATGTTGTTGTCGTGTTTGCCACGGACCTGGGAATTATTGGATTGTGCTTTTTCGGGTAAGGAATGACACAAGAACCCCTCTTTGCAAGGCTCACACTGAAGGAAGGAAATCAGAGACATTAGGCATGGGCCTGTTGGTGGTGGATAGAAGCAAGTCAAGACATAAAAAGGATTTGACAATTTTTTTATTAAAATATTTTTTATTTTTACAGACACATTTTGATTCATTGTACACAAATGGGGTACAGCTTTTCATTTCTATTGTTATACACAATGTATATTCACGCCATTCATGTAATCATACGTATATATAGAGTAATACAGTCTGTTTCATTCTACTGTTTTTCCATTCCCACCCCCTTCCACCCCTCTTTCCTCTACACTATCCAAAGTTCCTTCATTCTTCTCTTCCCCCCGCCACCCCCCATCGTTATATATTGTCATGCACTTACCAGAGAAAACATTCGACCTTTGGCTTTTTGGCCTTGGCCTATTTCACTTAGCATGATAATTTCCAGCTTCATCGATTTACCAGCAAATGCCATAATTTTACTATTTATGGCTGAGTAGCATTCCATTGTGTATATATACCACAATTTCTTTATCCATTTGTCAATTGAAGGGCATCTAGGTTGGTTCCACAATCTAGCTATTGTGAATTGAGCTGCTATGAACGTTGATGTGGCTGCATCACTATGTAGTAGGATGACTTGAAGTCTTTTGGGATAGAAGTGGAATAGCTGGGTCAAATGGTGGTTCCATTCCAAGCTTTCTGAGGAATCTCCATACTGCTTTCCAGAGTGGCTGCACCAATTTGCAACTCCACCAGCAATGTATGAGTGTGCCTTTTTCCCCACATCCATGTCAACACTTACTATTGCTTGTGTTCTTGATAATAGTCATTCTAATTGGAGTTAGATGAAATATTAGGGTGGTTTTTTAAAATTTATTTTTATTGTAAACAAATGGGATACATGTTTTTCTGTTTGTACATGAAGTAAAGGCATACCATTTGTGTAATCATACATTTACATAGGGTAATGTTAATTTTTTCCTTCCCCCCATCCCTCCCACCCCTCTTTTCCCTCTATACAGTCCCTCCTTCCTCCATTCTTGCCCCCCTCCCACCTGCCATTATGTGTCATCATCCGCTTATCAGCGAGATCATTCATCCTTTGGTTTTTTGAGATTGGCTTATCTCACTTAGCATGATATTCTCCAATTTCATCCATTTGCCTGCAAATGCCATAATTTTATTATTCTTTATAGCTGAGTAATATTCCATTGTGTGTGTGTGTATATATATATATATATATATTCCATTGTATATATATATATATATATATATTAATTGTATATATATATACAATTATCACAGTTTCTTTATCCATTCATCAATTGAAGGACATCTAGGTTGGTTCCACAGTCTGGCTATTGTGAATTGAGCAGCTATGAACATTGATGTGGCTGTATCTCTGTAGTATGCTGATTTTAAGTCCTTTGGGTATAGGCCAAGGAGTGGGATAGCTGGGTCAAATGGTGGTTCCATTCCAAGCTTTCTGAGGAATCTCCACATTGCTTTCCAGAGTGGCTGCACTAATTTGCAGCCCCACCAGCAATGTATGAGTGTACCTTTTTCCCCACATCCTCTCCAACACCTATTGTTGCTTGTATTCTTGATAATCGCCGTTCTAATTGGGGTGAGTTGGAATCTTAGGGTAGTTTTGATTTGCATTTCTCTTATTACTAGAGATGTTGAGCATTTAATTTTCATATATTTGTTGATTGCTTGTACATCTTCTTCTGTGAAGTGTCTGTTCATTTTCTTAGCCCATTTGTTGATTGGATTATTTGTATTCTTGGTGTAGAGTTTTTTGAGTTCTTTATATATTCTGGAAATTAGTGCTTTATCTGAAGTATGAGTGGCAAAGATTTTCTCCCACTCTGTAGGTTCTCTCTTCGCATTGCTGATAGTTTCCTTTGCTGAGAGAAAGCTATTTAGTTTGAATCTATCCCAGTTATTGATTCTTGCTTTTATTTCTTGTGCTATGGGAGTCCTGTTAAGGAAGTCTGATCCTAAACCGACATGTTGAAGATTTGGACCTACTTTTTCTTCTATAAGATGAAGGGTCTCTGGTCTGATTCCGAGGTCCTTGATCCATTTTGAGTTGAGTTTTGTGCAGGGTGAGAGATAGGGGTTTAGTTTTATTCTGCTGCATATGGATTTCCAGTTTTCCCAGCACCATTTGTTGAAGAGGCTACCTTTTCTCCATTGCATATTTTTGGCCCCTTTGTCTAGTATGAGAAAATTATATTTATTTGGGTTTGTGTCCATGTCCTCTATTCTGTACCACTGATCTATTAGGGTGGTTTTAATTTGCATTTCTCTAATTATCAGAGATGATGAACACTTTTTCATATATTTGTTGATCACCTGTATATATTCTTCTGTGAAGTGTCTGCCCATTTCCTTAGCCCATTTATTGATTGGGTTCTTTGTATTTTGGGTGTAAAGTTTTTAAAGTTCTTTATAAACTTTGGAGATGAGTGCTCTGTCTGAAGTGTGTGTGGAAAAGATTTTCTCCCACTCTGTAGGCTCTCTTTTCACATTATTGATTATTTCCTGTGCTGAGAAAAAGCTTTTTAGTTTGAATCTATCCCATTTATTGATTCATGCTTTTATTTCTTGCGCTATGGGGTTCTTGTTAAGGAAGCCTGGTCCTAAGCCAAGGTGATGGAGATTCGGGCCTACTTTTTCTTTTATTTGGTGAAGGGTCTCATATCTAATTCCTAGATCCTTGATCCATTTTGAGTTGAGTTTTGTACAGGGTGAGAGATACGGGTTTAGTTTCATTTTACTGTATATGGATTTCCAGTTTTCCCAGCACCATTTGTTGAAGAGAGTATCTTTTCTCCATTGTAAGTTTTTGGCACCCTTGTCTAGTATGAGGTTATTGTACTTATGTGGGTATGTCTCCGTGTCTTCTATCCTGTACCATTGATCTACCTGTCTATTTTGGTGCCAGTACCAAGTCGTTTTTGATACTATTGCTCTAGAGTAGAGTTTAAGGTCTGGTATTGTGATACCTCCTGCATCACTCTTCCTGCCCAGGATTGCTTTGACTATTCTGGGTCTTTTGTTTTTCCAGATGAATTTCATGATTGCTTTTTCTGTTTCTATGAGAAATGTCATAGGAATTTTAAATGGAATTTATTAAATCTGTATAGTGCCTTTGGAAGTATGACCATTTTGATAATATTAATTCTGCCTATCCAAGAACATGGGAGATCTTTCCATCTTCTAGGGTCTTCCTCAATTTCTTTCTTCAATGTTTTGTAGTTTTCATTGTAGAGATCTTTTACCCCTTTGGTTAGATTGATTCCCAAGTATTTTTTTTTTAGGCTATTGAGAATGGAGTTGTTTTCCTCATTTCCCTTTCAGATGTTTCATCACTTATGTATAAAAATGCTTTAGATTTATGGATGTTGATTTTATAACCTGCTATTTTGCTGAATTCATTGATGATGTCTAGAAGTTTTCTGGAGGAGTTTTTTGGATCCTCTAAATAGAGAATCATATCATCAGCAAATAGTGACAGCTTAAGTTCCTCTTTTCCTATTTGTATTCCTTTAATTTCTTTGGTCTGTCTAATTTCTCTGGCTAGTATTCCCAGGATAATGTTGAATAGAAGTGGTGAAAGAGGGTATCCCTGTCCTGTTCCCATTTTTAAAGGGAATGCTTTCAGTTTTTCTCCATTAAGAATGATGTTGGCCTTCAGGTATGTTCCTAATATCCCTATTTTTTCTAGTGTTTTAAGCATGAAAGGGGTGTTGTATTTTTTTTTTTTTTTTTTTTTTTTTTGATGGTGCTGGGAATTGAACCCATGGCCTTGTGCTTGCAAGGCAAGCACTTTCCAACTGAGCTATCTCCCCAGCCCCCTGGGGTGTTGTATTTTGTCGAATGTTTTTTCTGCGTCAATTGAAATAACCATATAATTCTTATCCTTAAGTCTATTGACATGATGGATTACGTTTATTGATTTACAGATGTTAAACTGTCCTTGCATTCCAGGGATGAACCCCACTTGATCGTGGTGCACAATTTTCTTAATGTGTTTTTGGATACAGTTTGCCAATATTTTGTTAAGGATCTCTGCATCTATATTCATCAAGGATATTGGTCTAAAATTTTCTTTCCTTGATGTGTCTTTTCCTGGTTTGGGTATGAGGGTGATATTAGCTTCATAGAATGAGTTTGGTAGGATTCCCTCATTTTCTATTTCCTAGAATACTTTGAGAAGTATTGGAATGAGTTCTTCTTTGAAGGTCTTGTAGAACTCAGCTGAGAATCCATCTGGTTCTAGGGTTTTCTTGGATGGTAGACTTTTGATGGCTTCTTCTATTTCATTGCTTGATATTGATCTGTTTAAATTGTGTATGTCCTCCTCATTCAGTTTGGGAGGAGCAAATGTCTCTAGAAATCTATTGATGTCTTCAGTATTTTCTATTTTGTCGGAATATAGATTTTCAAAGTAGTTTCTCATTATGTTATATATTTCCTGGTATCTGTCATGATATTTCTGTTTTCATCATGAATTTTAGTAATTTGAGTTTTCTCCCTCCTTCTCTTTGTTAGTGTGGCTAAGGGTTTGTCTATTTTGTTTACTTTTTCAAAGAACAAACTTTTTGTTTTGTCAACTTTTTCTATTGTTTCTTTTGTTTCAATTTCATTGATTTCAGCTCTGATTTTAATTATTTCCTGTCTTCTACTACTTTTGGTGTTGTTCTGTTCTTCTTTTTCTAGGGCTTGAGCTGTAATGGTAGGTCATTTAGTTGTTGACTTTTTATTCTTTTCTTGAATGTGCTCCATGCAATGAATTTTCCTCTTAGTACTGCTTTCACAGTGTCCCAGAGATTTTGATATGTTGTATCTTCATTCTTATTTACCTCTAAGAATTTTTTTATCTCCTCCCTGATGTTTTCTGTTATCAATGCTTCATTCTAATAGCATATTATTTAGTCTCCAGGTATTGGAGTAATTTCTGTTTTTTATTTTGTCATTGATTTCTACTCTCAGTCCATTATGATCTGATAGAACACAAGGCAGTATCTCTATTTTTTTTGCATTTCCTGAGGGCTGCTTTGTGGCATAACATATGGTCTATTTTCGAGAAGCTTGCTGAGAAGAAAGTGTATTCACTTGTTGATGGATGGAATATTCTATATATGTCTGTTAAGTCTATGTTATTGATTGTGTTATTCAGTTCTATGATTTCTTTGTTTAGTTTTTGTTTGGAAGATCTATCCAGTGGTGACTGCGGTGTGTTAAAGTCACCCAGAATTATTGCGTTGTGTCTATTTGAGTCCTGGAATTGAGAAGGATTTGTTTGATGTAAATGGATGCACAGTTGTTTGGGCATAAATATTTATGATCATTATGTCTTCCTGATTTATGGTTACCTTAAGCAGTATGAAATGTCCTTCTTTATCCCTTCTGACTAACTTTGGCTTGAAGTCCACTTTATCTGAAATAAGGATGGAAACCCCTGCTTTTTTACTGTACCTGTGTGCATGGTAGGTTTTTTCCTATCCTTTCACCTTTAGTCTGTGGATGTCTTTTTCTATGAGATGAGTCTCTTGCAGGCAGCATATTGTTAGGTCTTTCTTTTTAATCCATTCTGCCAGTCTATGTCTTTTGATTGATGAGTTTAGGCCATTAACGTTCAAGGTTATTATTGAGATATGACTTGTATTCCCAGTCATTTGGGCTTATTTTTGGTTTTTAAGTTGACTTGGTTTCTCCTTTGAATGGATTTTTCTTTAAGGTAGTTCCTCCCTTTGCTGACCTACATTATTGTTTTTCATTTCCTCCTCCTGGAATATTTTGTTAAGAATATTCTGTAGTGCAGGCTTTCTATTTGTAAATTCTTTTAACTTTTTTTTATCATGGAAGGATTTTATTTCATCTTCAAATCTGAAGGTTAGTTTTGCTGGGTATAGGATTCTTGGTTGGCAACCATGTTCTTTCAGAGCTTGAAATATGTTGTTCCAAGTCCTTCTAGCTTTTAGAGTCTGGGCTGAGAAATCTGCTGATATCCATATTGGTTTCTCCCTACATGTAATCTGATGCTTTTCTCTCACGGCCTTCAAAATCCTATCTTTATTTTGAATGTTAGGCATTTTCATTATAATGTGCCTTGGTGTGGACCTGTTGTGATTTTGTGCATTTGGTGTTCTGTAAATCTCTTTTATTTGATTTTCCATTTCATTTTTCAGGCTTGGGAAATTTTCTGATATTATTTCATTGAATAGGTTGTTCATTCTTTTGGTTTGTTTCTCTGTGCCTTCCTCAATCCTGATAATTCTTAAATTAGGTCTTTTCATGATGTCCCATAGTTCTTGGAGATTCTGTTCATGATTTCTTACCATCTTCTCTGTTTGGTCAACTTTAGTTTCAAGATTAAATATTTTGTCCTCATTGTCTGAGATTCTGTCTTCCAAGTGATCTAATCTGTTGGTGATGCTTTCCATTGAGTTTTTTTTTTTTTTTTTTTGTGGTGGTGGGGATAGAACCCAGGGGCTTGTGCTTGCGAGGCGAGCACTCTACCAACTGAGCTATCTCCCCAGCCCTCCATTGAGTCTTTTATTTGGTTTATTGTTTCCTTCATTTCAAGGATTTCCATTTTTTTTTTTTTTTTGAGAATCTCTATCTCTTTGTTGAAATGATCTTTTGCTTCCTGCAGTTGCTCTTTCAATTGCTTATTGGTATGAGCATTCATTGCCTGCATGTGCTCTCTTAACTCATCCTTTGCTTCACAAATCATCTTAATCATGTATAATCCGAAGTCCTTTTCTGACATTTCTTCTACCATGCTGTCACTGGGTTCTATTAATATAGAATCTAGGTTTGTTTGGATCATTTTCTTCCCTTGTTTTTTCATGTTGCTCATGTATCTTCCCCTCTAGCAGTGCAGATCTGGAGTATTGCCCTTTCCCCACTATAGGTTTATAGTGACCTTACAGGTTTCCAAAACTTTTTTCTTAAGGGGAAGATCAATATTAGCAGTGCCCAGTTCAGACAGTATGCAACCCTAGACCAAATAGCTCCTATGAGGACATTAACAATATTGTCATAATAAACAGAATGAGTTCAATTATTATCTTCAGTATAACAAATAGATTTGCAATAAGGTCTGCAGTTTCTAATAGAGCACAAAAAGGATTCAGAGGGGTGTAGGATGTAGTTGTTAATGGGATAAGAAAAGAATATATAGAAGTTCTAGATTATAGAAAGAGTGTAATCAAAAGAAGTTCGTTGTTAGCATGCGAAAAGGGAGAAAGAGACTGAGGGAACAGGTAAACAAAAGGAAAAGAGAGCAAAAAAAGTAAAGAAATAAAAACTTAAAATTTTTCAATAAGGAGAAAAAAGAAAATCTACACTACAACAGTCATATAGTATTCAAACTTCCCAGTCTTCAGTAACCTGATGTATGAGAGGTACCTGACAATGAGCTTCCGATCTCCAGCAAGCGTCTCAGGATGGGATTTGCCCTACCTAGAGACTGGAGCTACAGCTTCTAGGATTATCCAAGATGGCCGCTCTGGCTTCCAAATGTGTTGGCAAATGGGGAGCTGCAGCTTGGGGTGTGGGCGTGGTCAACTGAAGGTCCTGGAGGTGGGGTAAGTTGGTCAGGCAGGGGTCCTGGAGGTGGGATGTGGTCACTCTGGTTGCAGGATCCTGGAGGCAGGGTGTAATCAGTCGGTCTGGGGGTCCTGGTGTTAGGGTGCAGTCAGTTGATCTGGTGGTAGGGAGCAATCTGTCAATGTGAGGGCCCTGCAGACAGGGGTGATCGGTCAGGCTGAGGGATCCTGAAGACGGGGCTCAGTCAGTCTGGTCAAGGGTCCTACAGGGCCTGGCTATTATCTCAAAATGGCAGTAGCCTCGTGTAACCAACCCTGCAGGTACTGTGACAGTGAATTTCCAGGCAGCAGTAGGCAGCTGGTGCTCCACTGGTGGTCTGCGGTTAGTTTTTTGATTGGTGTCGGATGATCCGGAAGCGAACCTCGGGCAGTGGGTGATGGGTAGGTGAAAGGCAGGTGATGGACAGGCAAGAGGCAGGCAAATGGCGGATGATAGGTGCCTGACAGTGAGCAATCTGCACTCAGAAAGGTGTCGATATGCTGGCAGACTGCAGGTGATCGCAATAGACAAATGGGGTAAATAGCAGGGGATTGATAAGTAGCAAAAACTGCCTGAAACCCGAGTTATGGAGCGACAAGGAATGCAGCCTCCCTCTAGGAGGGATCCATCTTGGATCCAACTCGATGCCAGCATTCTTAAAATTTTCTTTTACCTCCTGGGTGTTGTCCGTATAGTTCTATGATCTGGTTCCTTGCAAGCACCTCTCCCCTCGCTGTGCTCTCTTTATCTCATTCTTCTTTTGGTTTTCTTCCTCTTTCTACTCTTTGAACATAGACATTCCCCCTTGCCTTTCCCTTTCTCTCTACACTCTTGTTGAAAATCTCATTGGCTCCTGTATTAGTCAACTTTTCATTACTATAACAAATATGTGAGACAATCAACTTATATAAAAGAAAGGGTTTATTTTGGAGATTTCAGTCCATGGTGGGTTAAGCCAGTTGCCTTGGGTAAGGCAGCAACCACATCATGGCAGAAGCATGTAGCAGAGCAAAACTACTTTCCTCAAGGCTGGGAAGTAAAAGAGTACAAGAGAAAGGATCTGGGATCCCATTATCCCCTTCAATGGCTTGCCCCCCAGTGACCTGGAGACCTTGTGCTCGGTTCCACCTTTTAAATGTTTCATCACCTCCCAATAGCTCTAGCACAAGGAAGATCCAAATTATTTCAGCTTCTGATTTAACTATCCGCTCTAGGTTGATACACCGCAAAACCCTCTCAACTTCCAATCCCAAATATCCTTTGATGTGCTGAACTTCTCTATCTGAATATCCCAGACAACATTCAGTCTAGATTTTACCTCCTCCCCTAATCTCCTCACACGCTTCCCTAATCTGTTCACCATTTCCAACCACTAATATCTAAAACCTCGGTCACTCTGACCCTTCCCTCTCTCTCACCCCACATATCCATTTTACCAGTGAGCCCTTTGGATTTTTACCACCACCACCATTTCATTAACCTCCTCTGAGAGTCTTCTAACACTTTTGTTTCTGGGGTTCTAGGCCCAGTCCTTCCTGCTTAGCATGTTATGTTAATCAGCTTCTTTTCCTTGTGACCAAAAGCACTCAACAAGAACAACTTGGAGTAGGAGAAATTTATTTGGGGTTCCCAGTTTTAGAGGTCTCAGTCCACACGTGACTGACTCCATTTCTCTGGACCCTGGGTGAGGCAGAAAATCATGGCAGAAGGGTGTGGTGGAGAAGCTTTGCTCCATTCCTGACTGGCCAGAAAGCAGAGAGAGGGTTGGGGGAGGGGGCTGCAGGGAAGACAAACCTTTGCAGGGCATGCCCTCAGTGCCCCACCTGCCTTCAGTTAACACCCAGTCTATTCAACTAGGATGGACTGATTAGGTCATAGCTCTCGCAATGTAAGCATTTCACTTCCAAACATTCTTGCATTAACACAGGAGATTTGGGAGGAGATCTTATACCCAAAGCATAACACATGCCCAGACTGATCCTAGTACAGCAGGGCTCTATGTATGTCAGTCTCCTGCTCAAAAACTTTCAATGGCTCCTCCTGGGGACAGATTTAGGAATGGACTTTAAAGCTTGGCACCCAAGGACTCATGGTGAGACTATGGTGGCTTAATGTTTACTCTACAATAAACTTGAAATCCCAAGACCTGAGTAAAATCCTAGATGTATCAATTACTATTAAGTGACCCTGGGCAAGTTGCTTCACCTCCATGAGCTTTTGTTTTCTTATCTCCAAAAGGGCATTACCTCCAGTCAAGTGTCTTGGGAATGGGAAGAGATTAATATATGTAAAGTACTTATTCTTAACCACATTAAACCAAGAACTACATTGTAACAGCTGTCATTATCCCATATAAAGGTGCTTAACAAAAAGTGCCTGCCTCTAAGGTACTCAACGAAGTGGTGTTTTCCCCAAGGTGTTACTTGAGTGTGTACCTCTGGTTTGCTTGTATTTTAAAATTATTTCTTCTCCTGTGTGACATATGTGTGGCAAATGACAGGATTTTCAAATGCATTTGTTAATGTATTTACTCTATGTCAGAGGTTGGCAAACTGTGTAAAGGGCCAGAGAGTAAATATTTTCTCCTAGGCGAGCCATGGAGTCTACGATGCTAATATTCAACCCTGCTGTTGAAACACGAGCAGCCATGGACAATATGTAAATGAATGGATACGGTCATGTTCCAACAAAACCTTATTAATGGATATGAATATTTTAATTTCATGTAAGTTTCATGTGTCATAAAATATGACTCTTCTTCTGATTTTTGTTTTGCTTTGTTTTGTGGTACTAGAGATTAAATCCAGGGACTCTTTACCACTGAGCTAATTTTGAGACAGGGTCACATTAAGTTGCCCAGGCTGGTCTCAAACTTGTGGCTCCTCCTGCCTCAGTCTCCCCAGTTGCTGGGATTACAGGGGTGTGCCACCACGTCCAGCTCAATTTTTTTTTCCTAACTATCTAAAAAATGTAAAAACTGTTCTTGCCTAGTGGGTTGTACAAAACAGATGGCTGCTGGATTTGGGTTGTGAGGTCACTTGTTGACCCCTGCTACAGAGTATTTTTAAATTTTGAACATAAAAAAGCAAATTGATTTAAGAATAATGTGAAGTAAAAAAGAGTACAGATGATTTGTGGGTCTACACAATATCCTGAGAGTGGTGCAAGAATGACCTACGTTGGACCAACACAACAATAAACTTTTATGGTTCATAAAACTCTACAATCGGGTTCTACCTAGCTTTCGGGCTGTATCTCCTTCAGGACTTGGCCAAACGAGTCTTCTGTTTCCCCAAATAGAACCTGCAGATTCCCCAGGAATATCCCTCATCATGCTCATTAAAAGCATGTCCTATAAGCCCCTAACAAAATTCCACCTCTGTTTAAAGTCTTCCAGTGGGGCTGGGTATAGCTCAGTGGTAGAGTGCTTACCTAATTTGAATTCAATCCCCTGTACTATAAAATAGATTCAATCCCCTGTACTACAAAATAGAAGAAGATAAAATAGTATAAACCTCCAATGATCCCTTTCTACCCCCCACAAATTGTGTGTTCCCTTCTCTGTTCCTCCTCCTTTCCCTCTTCTCTCAGTAGTAGTTTGCTGGAGCCTCCATTATTATATTATAGTTATCTGATTGTTTATCTTACTTAACATGAAGCTTCTCAAGGTCTGGGCCCTTACAGTGCCTGTCACATAGTAAGCACTCAGAAAGCATTTCTTAAATTTCATTTCTTGGAATTGAAAATGGAATTTGACTTTATTCCGGCCACTGTGTAACTGACGTGGAGTGGGAAGAGATCAGTGAGTGGAAACTAGGAGAGGGAGTGGGTCTGGGTGGAGTCGGGGGTGGGGAGGCCAGGAGAGAGGGCACACCTGCCAGCCAGACTGATCTTCGAGATGGTGTGGCTGATCTATCTTCATGTATACCTCCCGCAGGAAGCAGATCTGAATAGGGAGAAAAGTAGGGCTTCCCAGAGCTTCCCACGCACAGGAGAGGCTAAGCAAAGAACACTGTGGAATTCAACTGCTGATTCTCTCTGGGCCTCAGGAGAGCAGAGTTCTGAGAGGAGCCTCATGATACACATCATGCCCCAGTTCCACGGAGTGAATCAGGCGCTGATGCAATTGGCAATGGGCCTTAATCACGAGCCCCATCTCGCAGGTTCGGTAGAGACGAGCTTTGTCATTTTTCTGAGAGAATCACAGCCATTTCTCTACCAGGCTCAACGCAGCTCCCCTGCCCCATCTAACCCAGATGAGATGGCCACTTAAACCTCTCTGATTACCAGGTTTCATTAGGTAAAGATGACCGATTAAGCAATGATGGTCCAAATAACCTTCGTGAGACAGACACTGTTTTTCAAAGCCAGTGGAAGTCTTGCCAAATTAAAGGATGTCAGGATGAGCTACTATGAATATCAGTTTCCTTCTTTCTGGCACTGGAGAGGATTAATTAAATGCTTGTGAAGTACTTTGAAAATTTAAGCTGTTAAGAATTATTGTTCCGTGTAATAGGGAAAAAATAGAATTCTTGGCTCATTAAAGCTGTAATGGTGTAAGCCTGAGCACTATTTTCAGGACATCTTTGAGAGCTACATTTTTATTAAGAGAAAGAAAGAAACGCGTCTATGAATACATAGACACATTACTGGAAAGTCAGTTGGGTTAATCATATTTTTCTTGATTAACAAATGAACTGGGAGAAGCAATTTCTAACCACCAAAGAGACAGTTACCAAGAATCAGTTGCTTAAATAATGTAGGGCTAGTTTCACTAAAATATTAGCAAACAGACATTTTCTTTCTTTTAATAGAATCAAAGGACTGAAAAACTGAGATTGCATGCATAGAGGTCACTGAGCTTTGATGGTCTCCTCTGTCTTAATAAAATTAAACAAGGCAGACAACCTTCTGCCTCCACTTTGTTGGCAGATTTGCCCAGGGATGTTTTGCTTTGATTCCAGATGTTCTGTGCTATTTGAAAGCACATCATCCGCATCTGTCTGCTCTAGTTTCCTACAAATTACTGCAAATGTAGCGGCTTAAAGCAACAGAAGTGTGCATTATCTTACGGTTCTGAAGGTCATGAGTCTAACATCAGTCTTACTGGGCTAAATCAAGGTGTCCGCAGGGCTGGTTCTTTCTGGATGCTCCACAGAACAATCTGATTCCCTACCTTCTCAGCTTCCTAGAGGCTGACTAGGTGCCTTGGCTTATTGACCCTTCCTGGATCTCTCTGACCTCTGCTTTCATTGCCACGCCTCCTTCCACTCTCTCCGACCCTTTCTTCCCTAATGAAGACCTTCATGTGTACACTGAGTCCACCAGAGCATCCAGAATAATCCCATTCAACAAGATCCTCCACTCTCATCTGCAAAGTTCTTTTTGCCATGTGAGAAAACATATTCACAAATTCTGGGGATTAGGTTGCAGACTTTTTTCTCTTTTTTTTTTTTTTTTTTTTTTTTTTTTTTTTTGAGGGAGGGCAAGTATTGTATCTGACAGTGTTCGTCTACTTTGTATCGCTATGACCAAAATACCTGACAAGAACAACTTAGAGAAGGAAAAGTTTATTTTGGCTCATGGTTTCAGAGGATTTAGTCCACTGGCTGACTCCCAGGCAGAAACATCACAGTGCCAGGGCATGGCAGCCGAAAAAGAAGAGGAGAAAAGAGAAGTGTTTTTAGGCAGCTTTTTTCATTTTTGACCAGAACAATTTTAGAGAAGGAAGAATTTATCTGGGGGCTCACGGTTTCAGAGGTCTCAGTCCAGATACAGTGGCTCCATTCCTCAGGGCTCTAAGTGAGGCTGAACATCATGACAGAAGAGTGTGGTGGAGGGAAGAGGCTCACTTTGATGATCAGGAAGCACAGAGAGACTCCACTCACCACATACAAATCATATACACCAAAGGCACGCCCTCAGTGCCTACCCACTCCAGCCACACCCTACCAGCTTTCAGTTAGCACTCAGTTAATCCCCTCAGGGGGATTAATTCACTGATTGAGTTAAGGGTCTCATAACCCAACAATTTGTCTTCTAAACCTCTTTGCATTGTCTCACACATGAGCTTTTAGGGGACACCTCACATCCAAACCATAATAAGAATCTAGTCTCCAAGGGCACTCCCCCAGTGACCTACTTCCTCCAGGCACCTGT
Source organism: Sciurus carolinensis (assembly GCF_902686445.1). NCBI lineage: Eukaryota > Metazoa > Chordata > Mammalia > Rodentia > Sciuridae > Sciurus > Sciurus carolinensis. The sequence goes on from NC_062228.1 coordinate 34,714,976, forward strand.
CTATAGTTAGCACCTCTATAGTCCATTCAAACTGTTAATCCATCAAATGGATTAATCCATTGATAAGGTTACAGCCCCCATGATCTAATCATTGACTACAAATTCCACCTCTAAACTTTGCTACATTGGAGATCGTGTTTTCAAAACTAAAGCTTTTAGGGCTGGGGATATAGCTTAGTTGGTAGAGTGCTTGTCTTCCATGTACAAGGCCCTGGGTTCAATTCCCAGCACTACCAAAAAAAAAAAAAAAAAAAAAAAAAAAAAAGAATACAGAAAGGGCTGGGATATACCTTAGTGGTACAATGCCCCTGTGTTCAATCCCAAGTACCAAATAAAATGAATAAGTAAAATAAAATGAGACTACAAAAAAAAAAAAACAAAAACTTGAGGTTTTCAGGGGACATTCCAGATCCAAACCATAATACTACCACAGTTTCCATCTTCCAACCTGCTTCTGCTTTTATTCTGTCTATTCAAGCCCAGCCCTGCTCCACATGTTTAACTCATTTAATCTGCACAATCATGGTAGATGAGAGGGGTCTGTTACTATAGATGAGGAAACGAAGACCAAAAAATGTTAAGAGCACTTGACCTAGGGTCACTAATTAAGTAATCCAGCCTAGGCACAATTGCTGTATTCTTATTCAAAGATCACACAAACTTGTTCTTCAAGATTTTTTATTGTCATTATTTTTAACTATAACAATGTACAACTGTCCCTCAGTGGTATACATGGGAGATTATTTCCAGGACCCCCTGCAGATACCAAAATCTGCAGGTGCTCAAGTCCTTTATATAAATTCATGATGTATTTGCATATAACCTATAGATATCCTCCTTTCTACTTTATTTTTTGCAGTGCCATGGATAGAACCCTGGGCCTGGGGTATGTGAGGCAAGCATTCTACCACTGAGCTACACCCCTGTCTTTTCCTGTATACTTTAAATCATCTCCAGATTACTTTTAAAAACCTAATACAATGTGAATGTTATGTAAATAGTTATTATATGGCATTATTCAGGAGATAATGACAAGGAAAAATATTTGTACATGTTTAATACAGTCTCAATTTTTTAAAAAGATTTTTATCTGTTGGTTGAATCTATGGTATAGAACCTATGGATATGCAGAGCCAATTTTATGTGGTTAAAAATAATTCAAATGAGCCAGGTGTGGTGGCCTGAGGCAGGAGGATTGTGAGTTCAAAGCCAGCCTCAGCAGTAGTGAGGCTCTAACTCAGTGAGACCCTATCTCTAAATAAAATACAAAAAAGGGCTGGAGATGTGGCTCAGAGGTTGAGTGCCCTTGAGTTCAATCCCTGGTACCATAAACAAACAAATAATTCAAATGAGCCAGGTATGGCAGCTCATGCCCATAATCCCAGCAATTCAGGAGGCTGGAGCAGGAGGATCACAAGTCAGATCACCCCTTGGTTCAATCCCAGTACCAAATATAACAATAATAATACTATCCACCACCACGGCAAGTGTTATTATTATTATTATTCAAATGATGAGCAGGGCATGGTGACACACACCTGTGATCCCATCTTCATGACAGACTGAGGCAGGAGGATTGCAAGTCCAAGGCCAGTCTGCGCAACTTAATGGGAACCTGCCTCAAAATAAAATAAGAAAGACTGGGGATTTAACTCAGTGTTTGTCTAGCATGTGCGAGGTCCTGGATTTAATCTCCAGTATGGAAAAAAGGAAAGAAAAGAAAAGAAGAAAATCAGTCCCTTTCTCCCCCATCCACCCTCTACCTGGCTCCCTCCTTCCTGTATCCTTCAGTACTGTTTTAATGCTTCCTGTGCTCTCCACTGAACCCTAAATATTATACTTGTATCTTAATTTTTAAGTTAACACAGAGTTGCAGGTAGTCGTTTGTGTTTTATCCATTCTTTTAGCATTATTAAAATGAAGATCGTGAATTTAAAAATCCTCAAGAAGGACTTAGAGAATCCAGTTGTAAGAGCCTCAGACACTGAGCAAAGAACAAGGGTTTCAGAGCCAGGCAGACCTGGACACCAACTTTCACTTCAGCACTTATTAATATGCGCCCTTGGGAAAGTGACTTATCCTCTCTGAGTTTCAGTTTCCTCATCTGTAAGATGGGGGATAACAAAGCTTACTTTACACCTGTGTTAGTTTTTAATTAGGTAATCCATAAACTTAAGCATGTTAAGAGTTCAATAAATACTATTTCCTCTAAGAAACTTTGGAAAAAAGGGCAAATATCTGCTAATAAGGAATGAAAACATATTAAAAGAGAAACTACGTATAGAGTCCATAGACAGCCAGAGCTTTTAAGGGCATAGTCCTAATCTAACATTTCTTAATTTGTTCAATCACCCCTGCCCCTGGCTTCCAGCACTGGGGAAAGAATTCAGGGGCACTCTACCAGTATTTCTTTTTCTTTCTTTTTTAAAGACAGAGTCTTGCTGAGTCGCTGAGGCTGGCTTCCTCCTCTCTCGGCCTCCTGAGTGACTGGAATTCTAAGCATGTTCTACTATGCTTGGATGTTCAGGCACTTCATGTGTCAGGCACTGTGCTGGGCTTTAGAGGAAATACAATGCTGAATGTGACATGCTCCTGCCTTCATTGGGCTAGGTGCACATGGTGGCATGTAACGGGAGCTCAAGAATTACTTAATTTTTAAAAAGCTAAATTGACATCCATGAAGAAAAATCTGGCCACGCACTGTGGTGCATGCCTGTAATCCCAGCGATTTGGGAGGCTGAGGTGGGAGTATTACAAGTTGGAGACTAACCTGGGCAATTTAGCAAGATCCTATCTCAAAAAATAAGAAGGGCAGGGAATGTAGGTCAGTGGTAAAGGATCCAATTTCTAATCCTGAAGAAAAAAAGATAAAAGGAAAGAAAGGGGGAAGAAAGGGGGAAGAGAGCATGCCAAAAGTGGGGAGAGGGAGAAAAGGAAAGAAAGAAAAAAGTTCTAGCTCCTCTGGAAATTAGTAGTGTGTGTGTGTGTGTGTGTGTGTGTGTGTGTGTGTGTGTGTGTGGTAGGGCAGGGATTATACTGAATGCATTTCAGTTGACTCTAAACTGACATTGGAAAGTTACTGTTGTCAGTGTCAACACCACCTACTCCGCAGATCAGCAGGTACATAAAAACCTAAATGAATGGTGCTGCCTGTAATCCCAGCTACCTAAGAGGCTGAGGTAGGTGGAATCTTGAGTTCAAGGTCAGCCTGGGCAATTTAGTGAGATCTGGTGTGGAAATAAAAAAGGGCTAGGGGTATTTATATATCAGTGGTAGATTGCTTGCCTACTTCCGAAGAACCACGAAGCTATTAAAGGAGAATTTCAGGTAGGGGCTAATGCATTTCCTGACCTCTTGGGCTGTTGGGAATTTTTCTGCAGCTAATTCCAATTTTCAATCTTGGATTTATTATTTATCACTAACTTCTCCACTATGTTTGGGAGAATTTGTTTTGGATGCTGTTTAACACATTTGCCAACCTCAGATAGTGAATAACTGGCAACAGGTGTGTCTGATAAAGAAAACATTGTTTCTGCTCTGCTTTAGGCACATTTGACATGTTGGGGACATGCTTTCCTTTGCAAAACTGAAAGGAATCTACTTAGGAGGTAGCAGCACTTGCCAGTTTCAGGCCAAGAAAGGGCTAGCAGCAGAGCTAAGCTTTGAAGGGAATGGTAATTTGTCTCCAGAGCTATCCACCTAAAATACATGATAAATATTTATCCATTGTTGGACATAAAAGGTGATAGCAGCTCAGTATTTTGGCACATGGCTGTAATTTCAGTGACTCAGGAGGCCGAGGTAGGAGGATTGTAAATTGGAGGCCATTCTGGGGAATTTAGTGAGAACCCTGTTTCAAAAAAAAAAAACAAAAAACAAAAAAAACAAAACTAAAAGAGCTGGAGATGTAGCTCAGTGCTAGTAGAGGGCCCTTGAGTTCAATCCCCAGTTCTGCAACAAAAGAAAAAGCATTCCCAAACTGGGTGCAGTGGCACAGGCCAGATGAGGCAAGAGGATCATAAATCATGAGTTCAAGGCTAGCCTGGACAACATAGCAAGATCTCATTAAAAAAAAAAAAAAAATCCCAATTGCACTGTCAAAGTTGGCTGAACCAGTACAGACCACATATATGATTTCCATGTGTTTTAACATCAATGATTATTTTACAACAGTCCAGTTCACAAGACCAAAAGTATCTGTTTAAATCTCTACTGGGTTGGGTTTAGTTCTAGGCAATCATATATGTCTCTCATCCTGGAAGCTACTTCTACAACATTTTTTTTTTTTTTGGTAGTACTAGGGATTGAACTCAGAGGCACTCTACCACTGAGCTACATCCACATCCCTTTTTAATTTTTATTTTAAGACTGGGTCTTGCTAAATTGCCCAGACTGGCTGGAACTTGCAATCCTCCTGCCTCAGTCTCCCAAATTGCTGGGATTACAGGTGTGGGCCACCACACCTGGTTGGGATTGCTTTTTAATTCATGCAGAGGACAGGATGCTTTGAGTTTGTAGAGGACGGCCATTGTGTTTTGAATCACATGTTCACTGTTCAAGTGAGTCAGTGAACCAGTAGAGGCTTGATGGAGGAGAAATTTGAAAAAAATGGACTTTCCAAAAATTCAGGGATTGGAAAGACCCATGCAGAAAGTTAGTGATTAAAGCAGCAGCGAGGCAGGAACTTCACAAAGGTGGGTCTGTGCTTTGAGAAAAGAGCACTGGTGACTGCTTGGAGGGAGGTGTCATACTAAGTGAGGTGAGGGCTCGAGTTTTTGGGAAGCATTTGGAAAGTTACCAAAGCATTGTAATGTTGTATTGAAGGGAGGATGTGGAGGTTAGAATTTTATATGTCTGAGATGTATATACATAAGATTTGAATTCATATGCTTTTTTTTTTTTTTTTTTTGCGGTGCTGGGGATCGAACCCAGGGCCTTCTGCTTGCAAGGTAAGCACTCTACCGACCGAGCTATCTCCCCAGCCCTCATATGCTTTTTGTTTTGTGTTTTTTGGTACTGGAGATTGAACCAGGGGTGCTTTCACCACCGAGTTATATTCCAACCTTATTTATTTATTTATCTATCAATTTATTTATTTATTTAGAGACAAGGCCTTGCTAAGTTGCTTAGGGCCTTGCCAAATTGTTAAGACTTGTCTTATACTTGTGACCCTCCTGCCTCATGCTCCGGAGTTGCTGGGATTATAGGTGTGCGCCATTGTACTCAGTGGTTGAAAATCATCTTTCTTAGATGAAATACTCTGGAGTGCCCCCAACCTAGCTAGATAGTTGTGCAGAGTGCTTTTTAATTTATGGAGCAGTATAAACATAGTCATGTAAGGGGATGTGGGAGAAAGATGGAGTACACATGTACGTGTCTTTCTCGGGCTGAACACTGAAAGAGTGATAGCCGGGTGTGGATGCTCACACCTGTTATCCCATCTACTTGGGAGGCTGAGGCAAGAGGATCAAAAGTTGAAACCAGTCTCAGCAACAAGTGAGAGCTTGTCTCAAAATAAAAAATAAAGAAAAAGGGGCTGGGGACATAGTTCAGTGGTAGAGCGACCCTACGTTCAATCTGCAGTACCACGAAAAACAAGGCAAAACATAGTAATATATAATTTTGGAAACGTAGTTCAGATGTTAAAAATCTGGATCAATGATAAACCTACGATTTTCTGAAGAAAAATAGTAATGGATCAATGGATCGATAATGTAAAACCGGTGCACACCTGTGATCCCAGTTACTCAGAAAGCTGATGTAAGAGATAGTAAGTTCAAGGCCAGTCTCAGCAACTTAGTAAGGTTCTAAACAACTTAGTGAGATCCTGTTTCAAAATAAAAAAATAAAAAATGGGCTGGGGATGTAGTTCAGAGGTAAAGTACCAAAAAACAAACAAACAAAAATAACTTTGAATTTATTTTACTTGGTACTACTTCATCTCTTAATAAACTCTTACTAGGCATCATAGAAAGAAGAGTTGTTTTTCAGAAGATGCCAGTGAGTTGGGATCTGACCTATGTGAAATATAAAGTTAATATGCATCCACATAAAACCCCAAAACAAAGATACAACCATCAGTGCCTGCTGTAGTCATAAGAGAAAGATCAATCATTTACAGTGGGTCAGTTACAGGATCAGCACTTTCGATTTCCTTGGAATGGATGAATTGCCATTTGATATGGTTTGAGGGGATTAGAGAGCCTCCCTACCCTGAAATGATTCTCCCCATGTGACCTGAAAAGATTTATCACCCTTTCTGAAATTTTATTAGAGCAGTATTTTCCTGTAGATTAGTTGTAATAGGAGCATAATTCCTTCCTGCTCAGAAAAGGATATTTAATTACCCCACAGTAGGGCTACAGGGTATACAGCACATTCTTTAAATTTCTTTCTTTTCTCCTCTCCTTTCCTTTCCTCCCCTCCCCTCCCCTCCTCTCCTCTCCTTTCCTTTCTTTCCTTTTCTCTTTTTTGATACTGGGGGTTGAACCCAGGGGCATTCTACCACTGAACCACATCCCCAGCCCTCTTTTCCTACCCATAATAATCAACCAGAATTAACCCAATCAGATCAAGTCCCTCCTAAATCTCATTAACATTCACTGAGGAGAACTTAAGCTGATTAGTTTGTATTAAAAAAGAAGGGAGAGAAGGAAGGAAAAGTATTTTTTACTTTTCTAGAGGACAGCAGGAACAAACCAAGCCAACAAAAGCAAGGGCACGAATTCCAGAGGCAGAAGTTACTTCTGGGGCTGACTTAAAGCTCTGATACTTAGAGATTGGTCTTGGCCACTGATCATTTCCAGGAATACTGTCCCACTCACCCCAGCAACTTCAAGGAATCCAGTTGCTTGTAAGGTAACTCAGTGTCTGTCACAGTGGAGAGGTATTGTCATTTTCAGAGGGACAAAATGTTTTTGGGTAGATGGGATAAAGGTTGGGGGTCAAAATCTGTCTTTGGCATAGCAGGGTTGTCTAGAGCCACCACTTGCCACATTGGCAAGTTCTCTGTAGTCTCTCTTAATTACTCTGTAGAGGGGATGGGAGATTCTGGGGTGTGGGGGACACCACCACATCCTACGCCGGAGCTGCTTCTCTCCCAGAGCATTTGTTATAACTCAGGTCAAGACCATATGGCTACTCCCTGCCCTTTGCCTGTGAGAATGGAAAGTTTACCTCCACACTGGAGTGAAACTCAACTCTAGATGTTGCCATTTACAAAGGAATTGCAACTTCCGCCTAAAACTTGAGGGAAAAAAATGCAATTGAAATAGTATAACTAGGAATATCATACAATCATGTATTATGTATGTAAAATTTATCACATGCTGGACATTTATACTGGAACTATAAAAACAAAATGGCGTATATTGTAATTTATGGGCAATTGAAGGGATTTTCAAGGATAATTTTGATTATGCTTATTATTTTCCTTTACAGTTTGGACCTAATAGTGAAATATGATACCACTAAATGTTTTCATTAGCATCTCTGAATGTATCAGCTTCAGATTCATGTCGACTTTTTTTTTTTCTCCCCGTGCTGGTGATTGAACCCAGGTCCCTGTACATGTCAGTCAAATGCTTTGCCATTCAGCTACCTCCCCAGCCAAAATTATTATTTTTTTCTTTAAAAGAGACAGCAAACACTTTCTGTTGCCCAAGCTTGCCTGAACTCCTGTGCTTAAGTGATCCATCTGCCTCAGCCCACTCGAGTAGCTAGGACTACAGACGTGTGCCACTGTGCCTGACTTGTCAACCTCTTTTATTTAGTCTGGCAGCTAGTCGAGATCAAAGTTTTATTTTACTTAAAAAAAAAAAAAAATCCCATGATTCATTTTTGTAACATGTAGTTATGCCATAATCATAATGGACAAATCTATGGACAAACCTCAAAATGTTGGCTTCAAAATGAACCCTTATTGGTTTTCCATAAGGCATTCATTTAAATTAGTTCACCCATTAGGACCCTTTGTTCCAAGTGATCCAGAAAACCGGCCTCTTCACGACACAGTGATCTATGGTCTCCTTCCTAAATTCTGGGTCCCTAATTCCAGATGCTTTCTGCATTTGCCCCAGGCACTTCTCACCTACTACCTCTGAAGAATTTATCGGGCCTCCTGCTGGGCTCCCTGTCCTTCACCATTAGTCTAGCTAGAAATCTCACAACAGAGTAGAGCAATGAAGCTGGGTTTGGGTTTGAATCCTGGCTCTTGCCACTGTGTTGCCACATGTTAAGCAAGTTCCTTAATGTTTTTGTGCCTCAATTCAAATTGTGCCTCAAGTTCAAATGGGAATGATAATGGCAATTACTACAGGTAGTGAGGATTGATGAAGTAATGCATGTGTCTGGCACAGGGTAGTTGCTTAAAAATAGCAGCTACACTGGGCCTGGTGGTACACACCCATAAGCCCAGTGACTCAGGAGGCTGAGGCAGGAGGATCCCAATTTCAAAACCAGCCTCAGTAACTTAATGAGACCCTAAAGAACTTGGCAAGACTCTGTCTCAACATAAAAAATAAAAAGGGCTGGGCTATAGAGCAGTGGTAAATCACCCCTGGGTTTAATCCTAGCACACACAAAAAAAGAGGTAGCTAACACTATTCCTACATTTTTGTCATTATCAGGTATACATCAGACCCTCTTGAAATCCACTTGATTCACCCCAGATCATCTATCTCTTCAAGGCCCCTTCTTCATTTCTGTGGCTACTTCTCCAGTTCAGGCCTTCATGTCCTGTCTGGATAGACCTGTTCTTGTTTGTCTTCTCCCCATTAGTCTTTTTGTCCCCCCTGCCAATTCCATTAAGTCTTGGACACACCATTCTTTTGGGTGATTGTCCCTTTTTGAATATCCCTTCTGCTTAGAAAGTCTTTCCTTCTTCATGTGGAAAACTCCCACCCCTTAACCCACACCTAGTTAAAACAGCTTCAGTGAATCCTTTCTTGACTTCACCAGCCTAATTAGTATTGTTTTAGGACACTTGGGTAACTTGCCCACAAAGCTCAGCCTTCTCTGAGCCCCACTGACTTCTTTGCACCACAGTCTGGGCTGCATCCCAGGGCTTTATCCCCTCCATCCTCTCCCCTGAGTCCTCTTTCCCCAGCCCTCAAAGACAAAAGAAAACAAATACAAAAATCCACAGTGGTGTTCTTTGTTGTTTTGTTTCAGTTCTTGGACTAGGCAGGCTTCACATCATATAGTGCTTTTCCTCTTCAGGTTCTCCACTTTCCATTGACTCCACTCTGGTTAATTCCTTCTAATCCTTATAGTTCTCTACCTGGTCCCCTGTCCTGTTCACACTTTCTTAGTACCAGGCACCTTTTCTTTTGCTCTTTTTTGTACCTGAGCCGCAGTGATACATTTAATCTACGGCACTGATTAGCATTTTTGTCTCCTACTAGGCTAAATGTATTATGTAAATGCAGGGACAGTGGTTCTGTAGTCTCAGAACCTTCTATGGGGACTTCATTAGACAATCTTTATGACCAAGCACAGTGTATGACAGAACATCTTAGAATCCCTCTGTCAATATGTTGGTGAAGAAATGAATGAGAAATGAATGAGAATCTGTAACTGTTGGACCTACATAAAAGCACCCAAGTGTGCAACTGACTTTTGAGCTTTAGGGACCAACACATTAGTAGTATATAATGCTTGTGGCTAGGAACACCTTTTTAAAAAATCTTTTACTTTTCCAACCTCAAGAAACATTGTTTGGATGTGCTAACGGTCCCAGATGGAGACAGCAGCTACAATAAACAAAATATTAGGTTAAGGACAGAAGTCCAAGTAGCAATACAGGCACAGACCATACAAATATGCTGAGCAGCTTGCATTAGTACCTAAGATAACTGATTCTCTGCCTTCAGCTTGTGAGCAGAAACTTGTGTCCTCAAAAAAATTTCTCGTCGAGAGATTTGCTGATTGTGGGGAGGTCGTATATGATGGGGATTCATTGGTTTCTAAAATTTCATATAAGGACTTTTTTGTTTTCACATTTTTTATAGGTTTTATATAGGAATCAGGGTTTGTAAAGTGGCTTAGGCACTAGCATTTGTTCACTGCATCCATCAAAGAATCGTGGTGTTTTCTTTCTTTTTTTAAATTTACTTCAAGCAGCACACCACATAGTTCCTAAATGGGAACTTCTAGATGAGTGAGGACGCAAAGGAAAAGGTGAGCTTCCCACTAGTCACTTTTTAGTTAAATAAGCGTTTAAAAATAGGTCCTGCTTTTGCTGAAGATCCTCTCAAAACAAGAGGCTTGGACCTCTTCTCCTAAGGAAGTGGGGTCGGTGGCCAGGGCAGCCGGTCTCTGCTTTCGGAAAGAAGGGAGTTTAAGGGCTCATAGAGGCGCTGTTAAAAACGAGTCAACACAACTGGAGGAGCCATAAATAGCAACCGGCAGCCTTGTCTGGGGTCCGGGGCCGCGTCCGGGATGCCACTGGCGCAAGACTAACCCTGCGGACGGGGAAGGAGGTCCTGGGACCCGGGAAACAAAGCGCAGCCGGGGGCGAGAAAGCAACGGCCCCTGACCCGGCAAGCAGGCATGCGAGCTCCCATTTCCCGTAGCCGGTACGGTTGTGGAGAAAAGCGTTACGTGCCAGAATTTGCTGAGAGAGCGGTGTGCGGGCACAGCCACAGTAACCCAAGAGCCGCAGGGCCAACCGCCGCCCTGCGAGACTGGCTCCGCGAGGTTCGTACGAGACGCCCAGGCCGCCGCCGGCCGCGCCAGCGCTTCTGCGCCTGCGCGCCCACGGGAGGCCCCGCCCCCTCGGGGCTCCCAGTGCGCGGGGCCGCGCCTCCTCATGGCGGCCGCCGCAGTGTGTGGTATTTAGCGGGAGCGCGCGGCGGGCTCGAGGACGCGCGAAACGGCGGCGGCGGCGGCGGCTAGGGGGGAGCCGTGGCGACCGTGGCGGGGCGCGCTCTCGAGCGGCGGCGGCGGCCCGGGGTGTCCCGTCGGTCTCGGCGCGGGGGAGAGGCGGTGGCGCTGCCCGCGGTGGCAGCGGTTGGCGACGGAGCGCGTTTAAGCCAGGACCGGGGTCCGAGGCGCGCTCTCCGCCCACAGGTAAGTGGGGCCCGACCTGGAGGGAGGAGCCGACCGTGAGGGGCTCTCCGGGAGGAGGGTTCCCAGACCCGGTAATGGCGGCGGGGAGGCCGGGCCTGGCCGGGTCGGGTCGCACGGTCAGGGCCGAGACGGGGGCAGTCCCCGGCGCGGCGGCGCCTTTGTCTCGGCCGGAGCCCGGCCGCCCGACCGCCGAGCGCCGCCCCCCGCCCCTCCCCTGCCGGCCGCTGCCGCCGCTCGCCCCCGCCCCCGCCCCCTGCGCCCCGGGCCCGGCGGGGCCGCGGTGGGGGTGGGCCCGGCGCGGCGCGGCGGGGCTGGGGAAGGGCCTCGACGGCGTCCGGGCCCCCGCGCGCCTGGAGGCAAGCTCGGCCGGGGGAGGTGCCCGGCGCGCCCCGCGTCCTGGTGCCGGCCTTTGTTGTGGAGGGTCCCGGGGTGTGCGGCCAACATGGCGGAGGTCAGCTGAGTGCGGGCAGCCGCCGGCCCTTCCTCCAGCCCCTCCCCGCTGCGCCCCGAGGCTGGGGCCGCGCGGGGCGCCGCGGCCGTCCTTGGTCTTCGCTCCTTGCCCCCGACCCCGGGCCGGAGCCGTGCTGGTGTTGCTGCGTTCTGCCTTTCGCTCCGCCTGAGCCTTCATTGTGCAGTGTGAAGAATGCAGCCTCCTCCCTTGTTTATGTCATTAGGAGAGCGCGTGAACGACTTGCTAAGGCGGCTTTTTATTATAATTCCTTTTCCTCGGCTTCCTTCGTCGAGCTGTGGGGTCCTTTCTCGACTCTTCCAGATGTATAACTTAGGAATGTTGATAACCTGGACCATATCCATTCTCAGGTTTTTCTTTGCTCTCTTCCTGGAAAGATGTAGAATGTGTGTGTTCTGACATTCAAGAAAGTCCCAATTTGTGTTAGGAAAACCAGTTTGTATAGTTTATTTGTCAAAGTCAGGAACATGGATATTAGAACTGTGGTTTGTCCGTTCCTTAGCAGTTGAACATTCACCATTTCTTGCGGCTCTCAGGGGTAAATTGTTAACTCTTCATAAGTTAAGTGTTGGGAACACTGGCTTTGAAGTCAGATTGTCCCCTTTGATCCCAGTCCTGTCCCACCGGTTTGTGACCTTGGGCAATAAACTTAACCTTTCGTATTTCGTTTTCCTTATCTGCAAAATGGGTGTAATGACAGTACTTCAAGTATTGTTGAGAATTGAGATGAAAATAGCTCGAGTGTTTAGATCATTGGTAGGCCCATAGTATGTGCTCAACAAATGCTTAATGCTAGGGCTGTTGTTTGATAACTAAAGAGGTTATGGATGCCTGTAATCCTAGTGTCTGGGGATGTTGAGGCAGGAGGATGGCAAGTTCGAGGTTAACCTCAGCAATTTAGCAAGGCCATATGTGGCTCAGTGGTAAAGCCTCTGGATTCAGTCCTCAGTACCAAAAATAAGTAAATAAATAAATAGGTTATCTAAATAAATAAATAGGTTTGATGGATATGTTGGAAGTGCATAGACTGGAATTTGTGAAATCATGTTATAAATCATTCGTGTTGGGTTTTCTCTGTATTTTGTCGAAAAGGAGATTTTAAATGGTCAGTTGATATACCTTCTGAGGTGATTTTTGGATATTGCATGGTGGCAGATTTGAATGGATTTTGTAGGGTCTGGAATTTAGAAAGTCAAATTGATTAAAATTGAAGTTTCCTTTTAGCAGTTTTAAATTTATGGATCAGTTCACCTTCATAGGCTTCAGTTAACTAACTTGGAAAAGTGGAACATTGAGTTCCTTTAATTGAGCATTAGGTGTCTATGGTGTCACTGTCTTCTTTAGAAGATACTGAAGAGCAAAGTGTAAAGTGACAAATGTAATGGTTAACTTTTTTTTTTTTTGTAATGGGAATTGAATCCAGGGGTGTTTTGCCACTGAGCTACATCCCCAACCCCCTTTGTTTTTTATTTTGAGACAGGGTCTCTCTAAGTTGCTTAGGGCCTTGAATTTAAATCCTCCTCTCAGTCTCCTGAGCTGCTGGGATTACAGACGTGTAACTTTATGAGGGAGTTATTGACCCAAAATATGGTGGAAAGGATTTTGGTTAACTGTTAGAACTTTCTGACTGGTAGATTTTGAGACTCAAAGTTGGTTATACAAATTGGTTGTGTACTTTTTCATTCTGTGAATTTAAATAAAGATATGAAATTCTTTAATCTGGAAAGTTAGCTATTCTGTTCAGAATTTTTTCTCTAGTTTGCACAAAAGTTTTCTTTATATATACTATAGAAATGGTTTAAATGACCCCTTTGACATCTTTCTAGCATAGTTTAGTAACAGTTCATATTTTAAACTGAAATACAGTATGGATATAGAACTGTTAACTCATGGTAAGTGTTTTACAAAATACAAATTTAGAAGCAAATGTAATTCAGTTCACATCTGTTTAATTTACATCTTAATGTCCCTCATCTCAGGAAATTTTTTGTTTTTGTTTTTGTTTTTTTTTTTGTACTGGGGATTGAACCCAGAGGCACTACTGAGCCACATCCTTAACCCTTCTCATTTTGTATTTTGAGACAGGGTTTCACTAAGTTGTTTAGGACCTAGGTAAATTGCTGAGACTGGCCTTGAACTTGTGAGCCCTCCAGCCTCAGCCTCTATAGAGTTGCTGGCATTACAGGTGTGTGCCACCACACCTGGCTTAGGAAATTATTACAGAATTACTGTGGACCTTTCTTACTATGTGATTAAAAAATAATATTAGGGGCTGGGGATATAGCTCAGTTGGTAGCGTGCGTACCTTGCATGCACAAGGCCCTGGGTTCAATCCCCAGCACAATAATAACAATAATAATAATAATAATAAGTTAAAATTAAAAGATCTGGGTGTGGTGACTTATACCTGTAATCCCAGCTCCTCAGGAGGCTGAGGCAGGAGGCTCAAAAGTTCCGAGGCAGCCTATGAAGCTTAGTGAGAAGACCTTGTTTCAAAATAAAATATAAAAAGGCTTGGGAATATAGCTCAGCCTTCCTGATTCAGTCCCCAGTACTGCGGGTGGCAGGGGAGTTACAAAGGAAATAAACTATCTTTGTTAATAATATAGGATTTAATTTTCAGTGAATAAGATGTTTTGAAACTGATGTTATATAATGAGAGGAAGAAAGTAAATTTAATAACTTTACAAAGCTTTAGGTGACTGTTTACATTGTATTAAATGAGTTTTTTTTGTGGGGGGGTCCTGGGAATTGAACTCAGGGGCACTGGACCATTGGGCCACGTCCCCAGCTCTATTTTGTATTTTATTAAGAGACAGGGTCTCCCTGAGTCGCTTAGTGCCTTGCTTTTGCTGAGGTTGGCTTTGAACTCGAGATCCTCCTGCCTCAGCCTCCTAAGCCTCTGAGATTACAGGCATGTGCCACTGGGTCCAGCTACAATAAGTATTCTTAAGAGTAGTTCTTTTAAATAGTATTTCTAGTACATTTTAATGATTTGGTTTTTATGGCTAGGGGTAGAAGAACATCTGATACTACATAGGGCAGAAATTGTTTTTTTATTCCTATATCCTATATTTACTGTTCAATGTAGGACTCGTTTCCTACCCTACAACTGTCTATATGCTAAGGACTATTAGATTGCTTTTTCAGTTTGGTTCTGGAGGTTGAACTCAGTGGTGCTTTACCACTGAGCAGCTACATCCCCATGTTTTTTGTTGTTTGTTTGTTTGTTTTTAGATTTGAGACAGGTTCTTCCTAAGTTGCTGAGACCGTCCTTGCACTTCCGAATTCTTCTGTCTCAGTCTCCTGAGTCAAAGGGATTTTGGGCAAGCTCCACCACAACTGGCTTATTTCTCTACTGGCTATATTGTAGACCTGTAAATTCTCTTGTACACTTTTTTAAAATTGACTTTCAAGAGTACCTATAGGTTCTTAGCAAATTGAGCAGAATACCAAAGTTTCCCATTTAGTCCCTGCCCCTTTACCAGAGATGGTACATTTATTATAATCATTTAATCTACACTGATACATAATTATTACTCAGCATTCATAGTTTAGGATTCACTCTTGGTGGTATACATTTTATGGATTTGGACTAACATAATGAGATGAACACAATTTGTGAAAACATTCAGGTTTTACTGTTCTAAAAATCGCACCTCTTCACCCTTCTAACCACTAATCTTTTTATTGTCATCATAGTTTTGCCTTTTGCAGAGTGTTGGAATTGTACAGTGTGTGGCCTTTTCAAATTGACTTCTTTCACTTAGCAATATGTATTTTAAGTGTCCTTTTTTTGTGGTCCTGGAGATTGAACCCAGAGGTGCTGTTCTCTTGAGTTACATCCCCAGCTCTTTTTGAGACAGGGTCTAAGTTGCTGAGGCTGGCCTGAATTTGTGATTCTCTAGCCTGAGCTTATGGAGTTACTGGAATAACAGGCCTGCATCACTGCTCCCAGCCTTCATGTCTTTTTGTTTGAATAGTACTGGGGATTAAACCCTGGGGCATTCTGTCACTGAGCTATGTCCCCAACACATTTTATTTTTATTTTTGAGGCAGGGTTGACCAGGCTGGCCTTGAATTTGTGGTCTTCCTGCCTTAACCTCCTGAGTTGGTGGGGTGGAGCTCTCCATGTGTTTACATGGCTAAAAAACTTATTTAAATGCTGAATAACACTCGATTGTCTAGCTGTACCACAGTTTATTCACCTACTGGAGGACATCTTGGTTGCTCTCAAGTTTTGGCAATTATGAATTACATTGCTGTAAATATCCACGTGCTTTTGTATGGAATTAAGTTTCCAACTCCTTTGGGTAAATGGCAAGGAGTATAATTCCTGGAACATATAATAAAAGTATGTTATTAAGAAACTGCCAAACTATCTTCCAAAATGACTGTACCTTTTTGCATTCTCACCAGCAATGAATGAGAATTCCTATTACTCTACATCCTTGCTAGTTTTGACCATCCTTATAAGTGCATTGTGGTATCTTTTTTAATTTGCATCCCCCCCATGAGGTGTGATGTAGAATACTTTTCATATGCTGTTTGCCATCTGTGTATCTTTGATGTCTCTTAAGGTCATTGCCCAATTTTAAATCAAGTTGGTTATTTTCCTTGATGAGTTTTAAGGGTTCTTTGTATATTTTGGATAATAGTCCTTTATCAGATAAATCTTATTGCAAATATTTGTCTAATTATCTCACAGTTAGCATTGCTTCTCTCTCACGCACACTGTCACATCTACATTCAGTCCTTCTCTTTTACCTTTAACTGGTTAGCCTGCTTTTTTTAATCCCTGCAGCCTCCAAGTCAGTTCTTTTCTTTGGTTAGGTGGTTTTTTTTTTTTTTTTTTGCGGTGCTGGGGTTTGAACCCAGGGCCTTGTGCTTAGGAGGCAGGCACTCTACCAACTGAGCTATCTCCCCAGCCCTGGTTAGGTGAGTTTCTAATAGGTGAACGTGACTTAAGAAACTGTAAGTAGGAAATTCTAGTTCCTTGATGGGGTTAGTAAGTATAGATCCTCTCTTGAGTTGATCTTTCTTGTTCTCCCCCGCCTTTTTGGACTATATACTTGCAAATCCCTCTCTTCTTCTAAACTCTGTAAGAGCCTAGAACTCTCTGTAGTTGAGAAACTTTTCCTTAACTCCTTGCAGTGAACTGGGTGCCATCTTTCTGTGTTAACTTAGCACTCTGTTGTTCCTTCTGTAATATGTATACTCCTGAATTGTGATTTTTGTTTTTTCTTCTTGACTTCCCTCAATAGATTATCATCTCGGTGAGACTTGGTATTGGTCACCCTTGTTTATCTAGAGTTTAGACTTCTTTGGGCACATAATTGTTGCTCAGTAAATAATTACTGAATGACCGACTGGTGCCTTTATACTAATAATATACTTTTCCAGTCTTGTCACCAGCTTTTCCTCTTTTTTTTTGGTACCATGAATTGAACCCAGAGGCACATAACCACTGAGCCATATCCCTAACTCCACTCACTCCCCGCTTTTTTTTGGTGGTACCAGTGATTGAACTCAGGTGCACTCAACCACTGAGCCACATCCCCAGCCCTATTTTAAACTTTCTTTAGAGACAGGGTCTTGCCGAGTTGCTTAGTGCCTTGCTTTTGCTGAGGCTGGCTTTGAACTTGTGATCCTCCTGCTATTCTACATCATCTCATGGGGGGATGCAAATAAAAAACAATAAGATACCACTGTGCCTCTGGGATTACAGGCATGTGCCACCACACCTGATTTCTCTAACCCTCTTTATATTTTATTTTGAGACGGGATCTTTCTGAGTTGCTTAGGGCCTTGCTAAGTTGCTGAGGCTGGCCTTGATCCTCCTGCTTCAGCCTCGAGAGTCACAGGGATTACAAAGCATGTACCACCATGCCGGACTAGCTTTTCCTCTTTGCCCTACCTATTCAAACTGGATTCTTCTGTTCATTGACTGTTCCTCTACATTTCTATACCATTACTCATGATTGTATTTAATCTTGCTCATGATTGTATTTAATCTCTCAAATGTCTATCTGTGCTACTTTGGGCAGATTACTTAACCTCTCTAAGCCTTAGTTTCCATTAGCACATGAACGACTATTAATTATATTGTTGCTCTCCTCACCTCTCAATGTCCTAATGTTAAAGTGGCAGTATAATTGAGTGGTTAAGAGAACAGATTCTTTTTTTTTTTTTTTTTTTTAATTTTTTTTAGTTGTAGGTAGACACAATACCTTTATTTTATTTGTTTATTTTTATGTAGTGCTGGGGTTCAGACCCAGTGCCTCATGTGTGCTATGCAAGCACTCGTTACCATTGACCCACAACCCCATCCCAAGAGGACAGATTCTTAAGAGCTCGACCCAGGTGTGTCTTTGGCTCTGTCTTAAAGTTTGAGACTTTAAGAGCCTTGAAAGCAGGGGCACTGCCTACTTTTGTATCTAAAACCACATTGCCTAACACATAGAAAGTGCTATTTAAATAATGTAAAAACTTGGTTGCAGCCACTTAAGTTCTGGTGAGGAAAGAAAGAAGATAAAATTACAAGCTGTGATGTGTACTGTAAGCAGTCAGTGCTCAAGAGAGGGAGACCTGCTGTCTGAGAAGGTGACATTTAAAGGAAGATAAAAGAACAGGTAGTTAACTCTTTGAAGAGAAGAGGGAGAGCACCTCAGACTGAAGGAACACACTGGTAAAGACCCTTCAGACTGGAGGAACTTGGACTTCTCCAAGAATATTGCTGAAGTAGTTGTATAAGGGTGGAGAAACAGGCAGGAATTAGATCTTGTGGAGTCAAAGTAAGGAATGTGAAACTGTCAAAAAGTTTTAATTAAAGGGTAAATGTAATCCACTTTTTTTTAATATTGATTTAGCTGTTCAGAGACTTGACTGATTAGAAGGCTTTTTCTTTAATCATGTAATAGTTGGTTATAACCTAAATTAAAGTGGTGGCAGTAAAGATGAAGTGGATGGATTTGAAATATATTTTGGACACAACAGAACTTGCTGATGGATTAGATATGAGAGGTAAGAAAAGGAAGGAATTAGGTTTTCTGACCAGAGCGACTGTTTGGATCATGGTGCCACTTACCAAGATGGAAAAGACTGGAGGGCGTAATGAGACAGAAGATAGCAGTAAAATTCAGAGTTCTTTTATGTTGGATTTGAGATGTGTATGAGGTCTGAAATAATGCAGTGAGGTAAAAGGAAAATCAGGGGCAAACAGTGTTACAAAAGCCAGATCGTAGATACTGGTGCATGTGTGTGTGCTAAAGGAATGACCATGCAGAGAAAGAAGGAAAGATTTATGTAAGAGAAGTGTGAAGTCTTAGAAGAGGAGGGACAGTGCCCAAGAAGTTCAGGTTCACTGTCATTCTAAAGGGAGGGAAGAAAATGGCAAGTTAGCTTATATGCTTGTTGGTGGGAACATAAGGTAGTTTTGCTTTGACTTCCATTGTTTTTTCTAAAGGATGTATAGGTGAAATCTCAGTTGAGAGTATTTATAGTTAGACATTAAATGTGGGTACTTTCCTATGGCAGATTAAAAGCATAGTAGAGACAGGTTGAGAATCCTGATGGGTTAGCTGGTGATGATACTTGATTGGGCTGTTCAAGGAGATTCTAGGAAAATATCTAAGATAACTGTAAGACCCTTTGTTTTCTAAATGTCAACTTTTTTGTTAATACTTAGCATAAATTCATATAGAAAAAGCATTCATTTTATGTGTACTCACCTTAATGAATTTTTACAAAGGGAACACACTGTTGTAATCAGCATACCAGATTAAGAAGCAGAGCATTAGCAGAACAAGAAGTTCTCTTCTTTCTCCATCTAATTACTTGCTGTCCTGTGCCACCCCCCCAAAACCATCTCTTGATTTTCAACACCATAGATTGTTTTTACTTGTTTTTGGACTGTATATGAATGGAACAATACAGTACGTACTCTTTCGTGGCTGTTTCTCTCATTCAACATTTGTGAGATTCAGGGACATTGCTTAGTTTGTCCCTGATAAAGTTACCAGTTGAATGAACCCCATGTCCCAGCAATTCCATGTATTTTTTCCCCTCTTAAGTCTTCAGGAACTCTGGGTTGAATGATACAGTAAGGTATGCCTAGGATGATCCTGGCAAAGACCTTTCATTTGCTTTGAGGTTGCCCAAACATGTTGAATTTATTTGTGATTTTTGTTTATACATTTTTGTTTGCTTTGTTTTGAATAGGAGGCTTGGACACATGAACTAGGAAGAGGAAACCTTTAGAGAACTAATCTGTATTTATAAAACAGATATTGCTGGTGAGAAGTCTTCTTAAAAAGAATTCAATGCCAGTGTCTGTCTGTCTGTCTCTCTCTCTGTTTTTCTTACGGTATTGGGGGTTGAACCCAGGGCATTGAGCTTGCTTTTCAAGTGCTTTACCATTAAGCTACATCTCTACCCCTTTTTAAATTTTTATTTCAAGACTTAAGTTTCCTAGGCTGACCTTGAACTTGGAATCCTTCTGCCTCAGCTTCTGAAGTAACTGGGATTACAGGTATGTGCCACCCGCACACCTGTGCCTGGTCAATCTTGCATTTTATAGGAGGTATTATACTGTACTTGTTATAATTATCATTGTAGTACCAGATTCTCTACAAACACTACCTTGGGAAGATTACTTGAGTAGTTGGTTTCACTAAATGAAGTAATCCTTAAATTGTTAAAAACTTGGTGGTTTCTCTCCTTTGAATTTCAGCTGCTGCTGCTTTGCATTTGACTGATGCTCAGGCTTAGTAGGTAAGGCAGCTTTAAAGATTTGACAAAGGCTGTGATGTAGCATTGTTTTGGACAACCTCAGCTGTCTTGACACTACGTATGTAAGATAATTTCTGCAGACTGTTTTCATTTTGTGGGTAGGCAATCAGACAAATTTCATTTTGTCTTATCTGTAAAATGCTAAATTTAAGATTTGAAAAGTATAAAATGTGCATAAAATATGTAGCTCTTTGTGGTTTTAATGTTTTCTCTAAATATCCAAGAAAAAAGTAGAAGCAGTGCAGTCAACATTTGAGTGTGTGTGTGTGTGTTTATGATGATGCTGGGGATGGAAACCCAGGGCCTCATGCACACTAGCCTTCTACCACTGAGCTACAACCCCAGCCCTGCAATCAACTCTTCATTTCAGTGTTTTGTTTTGCATAGGAAGTTGCCAGCAATGTAGCAGGAAAATATGGGGACATGATAAAATACACTTTAAAAAATTTAAAGAGGGCTTTTTTGGTATTGGCAATTGAATCCAGGAGTGCTTAACCATAAGCCGTATCTGCAGCCTTTTTAATTTAATTTAATTTAATTAATTTATTTATTTTTATTTTGATTCATTGTACACAAATGGGGTACAACTTTCATTTCTCTGGTTGTACATGAAGTAGAGTCACACCGTTTGCGTGATCATACATGTACATAGGGTGATGATGTTTGTCTCTTCTGTTATCTTTCCTTCTCCCCACCCCCTCCCCAACCCTCACTTTCTTCTATACAATCCATCCTTCCTCCATTCTTGGCACCCCCCCACCACCCCCAGTTATGTATCATCATCCATTTATCAGAGAAATCATTTGGCCTTTGGTTTTTTGGGATTGGCTTATTTTATTTTTTAAAAATCTTGAGACAGGGTCTCCTCCCTAAATTGCTTGGGTGTCTTGCTAAGACTTGCCTTGATCTTGGATTCCTTCTGCCTCAACCTCCAGAGTTGCTGCATGAATTACAGGCAAGCACCACCATGCCAAGCTTAAATAAAATCCTTTTTTATTACCAATCTTATGTTTTATGACTATTTGAGAAATACAGAAATGGGCATCTGTTCCCCAGCATCATTTGTGATCTGATTTTTGAAAAGTAGCCATTATAGGCATTTGTAACCTGTTTGTGTGTTTTGCTTTTTTTCTTTCAGCTATAGGTATGTTAAGATTAATTGCTTTGATCTGACCTACATTCATACAGGTATTTTCCCATTAAATGATTGTCACCTGTTAGTAACTGTTTTGTGTTTGAACCGGGAAATTCCCAATGTCGAAGCTTGTGCTTACAATCTAACTTGCAGTTCTTGATATTCTTTGTGTCTGTAGTGTGGTGGTTCCATCTCTTGGTTTCTGATTCTCCTCTTATATTACAGCATTTTAAACCTTTAAACTACATTCTACAATTTAGATGTCATTTTAGTTTCTTTTCTGTTTTGTTACATCGTACATAGGGTGCATAGATATGTAAAGATAGGTGTATCAATTGGTATATCTATTTTTTATTTTAACATAAATAGGATTGTAATCTGTATATTCTGAGACTTTTTTTCCCTAGTCCACCCACTTTTTATTCTTACTGTTTTAGGTGTGTGGTGCTGGAGATTGAACCTAGGGCCCATGCTCAGTAAGCACTGTCATTTCCTTACTAATGCATGCAGTTTGTGACATTTCTCATACGAAGTTTTTGAACTTTTTTATGTGCACAGAGTTTAGAATCAATAATTGCAGATTTTTTTTAAAGAAAAGTTCCTTGCCCTTATTCCTTTCTAGATACCCCTTTTCAGAAGCAACTTTTACCTTTCAGTTGATTATTTTTGCATTAAACTTCTTTGTCACTGAACCATGTGGTAAACTAGGAGTACCCTTTTCCCTGCCCTGCTTAATTTGTATTTCTTACAACTAGTGCTTTCTTTTTTCTTTTTTTTTTTTCTTTTTCTTCCTTCTTCGTTTTGCAGTGCTTACTCTTAATTACTACCCCACATTCATTCCCACCTGTCTACATGTTCATTCAGTTTGTTTGCAGGCCTTAGGTTGCCATCTTCCTCTAGCATGAAGTTGTCATTATCTTTAGTATTCCTTGAGTTTTAGTCTTCTGTTTATTGTGACTTCTATTCTTTTTCTTAATTCCTTCCCTTGTATTTGAAGAGCACATCCACCATGTGCTTCCTGAGAACATATCTAGGGGAGGTAATGCTTTGAAACTTTGCATCATTATTCTGCTCTCAGCACTTAAGGATATTTTGATTTGGTGTAGAATTTTAGGATGATAATTATTTTCTTTGAGAGTTTTAAAAAAATATTGCTATATTTTTTGTAACTTTGAATGTTGCTGTTTAAAAGTCCAAAATTCTTTTGCTTTCTATTTATTCATTTAACAGGTGTTAATTGATTGCCAGACATTGTTTTAAGTATTTGGAATGCATCATTGTTGAACCATCTTCCAAGTGATAGTGCAAGGAGCAGGGGGATCTATAACAACAGACATGAAAATTAATAAGCAAATTGTGTATCCTATGAGAATGTAATCCATGCAGGGGAGGGAGTAGAGAAAGGAAGTGGGGAAGGAAGGAAAAAGGAGGAAAGGTGGAATGTGCAAAGATTTGCGATTGCATAATGGAGGGGTCTCTAGGTAGGGCACAGTTTGCTATTTTAAATAGAGGTATAGGATAGGTCTCAGTGAGAAACCAATGTATAAATCAAAGATTTGAAGGAAGTGAGGGAGATGGCCACATGTATATCCAGGATAAAAGTATTTTAAGGCAGAGACCCAAAGAAGTAAACTAGTATTGGTCAGGGAACAGGAGGACAGTGCAGTGGGTAGAAAGGAAAGTATGGGAGAGATAGTCAGATTATTAGAAGTACTTAACCATATTGTATAGGGCCTTGTGATTTCTAGGTTTTAACTTTTACTTTGATAGGGGTAACCAGTGAAAAGTGTACTGCAAAGTAGTGATATAATCGATAAAAATTTGAATTGGATTTGAATATATTAAGGCATGAGAGTGGGAGACAAAGAAACGGAGTTAGGAAGATATTGTAATAATCTGGGTAAGAGATAAAGGTGACTTGAACTAGATGGTAGTAGGGGAGGGATGGTGTGGAGTCATTGCATTCTGAATGTATTTTTAAGGGAGGGACAGTACAAATCCCTGGTTGATTTAGATTTATGATGTGAAAGAGAAGAGCCAAGGATGACTTCAAGGCCTTTAACTGGAGTAACTGGCAGGATGCGGTTGCCATCATTTGAAAAGAGGAAAGCTAGGGTAGAGGGTCTTTGATATAGTTCAACTCTGGTCCTTTCCTGTCTGAGGATTAGGACAGATCCTGGAGAGTTTTTTGGGGGGAAAATTTTTTTTTTAAACTTTACTGGAGGGAAAAAATAAATACGTTCTTGGCATGTTAGTGGAATTAAAAACTACTAAGACTAGAGCCTGGCACCTATAATCTCAGTGAGGCTAACGTGGGAGGATTTGGAGTTTGAGGCCAGCCTGGGCAACTTAGTGAGAACCCTGTCTTTAAATAAAATAATAATAAAGAGCTGGGAATGTGTCTTAGTGATAGAGTGCTCTAGGGTTCAATTCCTAGTACCATGGGTGTGTGGGGGGGTGTGGAAACTAAATGGGATCATCTGAATCACCAGTGTACAAAAGAGGACCATTGGTAACTCCCACTTTCAAGAGTTTTCAGAAAACAGGAATCAGAGGAGGCTGAGAAGGACTGGTGAGTTAGTGAACAAAATTTATTAGGTAGAAACCAGTGATGTATCAGCTCTGAGAGATACTGTTGACAGTTTAAAACTGGAAAGTTAAATATAAATAAAACTACAAAGCCATTGCAAGTCAAATTACTGATTTATTAAAACTGAATGATGTCAGCTGAATTTAAATCTTCAGACAGTTATGTAACTGACTTAAGGCTATGGAACTGACCATATGCAGGCTCTTTTGGAGTTTTTGCAGACCTAAATTGCTCTCTTTGGTGTGAATATAATGTATTTTTTTTCCCCACTAACACATAAATGCCATGATGTCATTTGGGCTTTGCTTCACATATTCACATATTAGACCCACCATGATTTTTTTCTTTAACCTGCTATAAGTGGAGTGCTGTAGTACCAACTTGGGATCATTGTGACCATAAATTTGAATAGTGGCATTCAGTTATATGACTAGCAGGTGGATTTAGATGGTTCAGGTGGTAGTTTTTTTTTTTTTTTTAAAGATTAAAACAGAAAGACAAAACATTAAATTTATTGAAAAACTTTATTTATTTTGTGGTACTGTGGATTGAACTTAAGGTAATTTGCCATTCCATTGAACTCCATTCCCAACCCTTTTTATCTTTCATTTTGAGACAGGATATTACTAAGTTGCTGAGGCTGGCCTTGAATTTTCAATCCTCATGCTTCAGCCTTCTGACTTTCTATGATGACAGGTGTATGCCACCATGCCCTGCTTTTATTGTATTTTAAACATTAAATTTTGTAGAAAAATGTGAACTCCTAGAGAATAGTATGTTAGTTTGAAGAAAATTAGTATATAAGTTGTTAATTCATGTGCGGAATCATACTTAGTTGAAACAGCTGAAATGTTTTGGTTAGACTTTCAGATATAATGTTTACATAAAGATTATAACTGTTTCAGCTGCATATAATTTTAATGTCTCCAGGAACTTTTAAATGTCATTTCTTTCCGAGAAATTCCATTACTTCCATTTTACTAGTAAAGAGCCACCAGTCATAAAATGTTAGACTCTCTCATGTGACTTTTTATCCTGTTTCCTTAACTTTGTCTCCCAAGCAGAATTTTCTTTTATGTTTAACTTAGTATTATTAATTGTAGGTTACTACCAGTTTTGATATGCTGAGGGATTTTTGTCCTGAGAGTATGTTTATATTCTATCTAGGTGTGTACATGTGTGTAATAACATACTTATTAGATGGAATGCACACTTGCATAGGTTCTATGTTACATTGTAGTACTAGGTACAGTATATTTTATGAGTAAGGTTTATAAAGCATAGCTTGATGCCAGGATGGAGTAAAAGGCCAAGCATGTACAGGAATGTTTGAGAATTTTGCATTTTGAGGGAATATAAAATATAATCAGGGAAGTAAACTGTTGTAATCCAACTTGGATACAAATAACTAAGTGAATAGTATTTGGATGTTTGTCTAAACATTGAAACTTGGTTATATTGAACTAGAGATTGGGCTGATATAGTTTCAATAATTTAATTTCAGGTGCCCCAAATTTTTTAAGTTGTTAAAGGATTTTTATAATGTGATATAAAATAGAAAGGTTAGAAAGACCTATTTGGCCATCCTCTTCTTTTGTTCCTCTTACTTGACTTTTTGGTGCTTTGATTTAATGTTTGATGGTTTAATGACATAGATTGGTATCAGATTCTGTGACTGATTTAAAGAATTTGGGGAATATTTTTGGCAAAGTTTTGTGTTGAAAATATGTGTTGGATGCTAAACTAAATATTTTTACCAGGGTGAGGAGAGTATGCATACTGTTTTTAGGGTTATTTTTAAAGAAGAGGAGATTTAGAGACAAAACATAACACGACTCTGCTTTTATTCTTCATTTTTCTGATTTTCAATTTCTTCATTTGTAAAATGAGTATATAATTTACCTTATGAAGATTAAATAGTGTGTTTGAAGCTGCTGGCAATAGTGCATTACTGGTCTATAGGTACCAATTAATAAAGCTTTTTTCATAGAGAACGTGTGACCTTTATCTCTTTTTCAGATACAATCTCAGATTGAGGTTATGCTCCCGTATAGAATCTCTTTCCACAGTAGATTGAAATAACAGTTTTCAGTATAATCCTGTTGTTTATGATCCAGATCTTATTTAATAAGATTTAGGGCAGGTTTTCTGGTGTGGCTCTGTAAACTCACTTTTTAACAATATACTGAATGATCACATACTTGATCTCCAAAATCTGTTGTTGTTGGTAGTCTTATTGACTCACAAATGAGAAACTTGAGATTCCAGAGATTATAATTTTGGCTTGATATAAAAATATTAGTAAGTTCGTGGACTGGGTCAGGACAATGTTGTCCATGGTCCCTTCTGAATCCTGGGTGGCAGACATCCCCTTATTGGCAGGGTTATCATGTATACAGTGAGGGTATCAGGGCCTGTTGACCTCCACTTCTCCAAGGGAGGAAGTGGGCACTAATGGGTTCAGTCAGGCAGTGAGGCCACATAGCACCTCCCTTCGGCTTGCTAGATGCTAGGGCATACCTGAGAAGTGAGCACTTGACCTAAGAGTCAAGCACTTTACACAAAAATTGTCATTTAATCTGATTCCTGTAGACTGGCCTGTACTCTTCCTATATCTACTCCTTCTCCATTTATTTATTTTTTAGTGATACTGGGGATAGAATTCAGGATACTGTGAATGCTAGTTAAGAGCTCCAGTACTGAGTTATATCCCCAGCCTTTCTCTTTCTTCACGGATTCAGGTTTATTGTGTTATGATTTATGTCCTTTTACATTTTTGAAATTTATTCTCTTTGATTTTTAAGTTTCCACTCATCTTAAGTATACAGTTCAAAGATTTTTGAGAAATGTATGTAACCATACACTAATCAACACTAATCAAGGGCTATGTGTTTCTGCGATCCCAAAATGTGTTCTGGTGCCCTCTTGTCCTCCCCTGCCCCATTGTGGATCCCTGATAGCCACTGATCTGATTTTTTGTACTTGCAGCTTTGCCATTTCCAGGATAGCAGAATTATGCAGCTTGCAGCTTTGTGTGCCCAACTTCTTTCAAGGTCCCATATTTCTTGTTATTGCAGCAGTTCCCTTGGCAGTGTCTGATTCCCCTTTTGTACCCACAGACTTTAAGGACAATAATATAGGTATGGGTGGGGGTGGGTAAGAGCTAAACGCCGAATTCAGGTTTGAGCTTCTGTGTAGCTACATTCTACATTCTCCAGGTATGTAACCAAAAAATGAATTACTATCAAGGAGTTGGTGGGTTTATGGAACTGTCACAAACATAAGAAATATTTTGAAAACTTAGTAAATAGATGTTTATATCAAAATTTTAAAAATTATCTTTACTGTGATGTTTTACTTTACCAGTATTATCTTCTGAAGTGAATTTTAAGTATCATTTGTGAATTATTTTTAAGGTTTCATCAAACAGCAAATATAGTCTTGTGGTAATGATGAGTTTTAGTTGTGTTCATGCTTTTTTTTATACTTGGAATTCTTCATATTGTTGTACTTGATTTATTCATTCCTTCCAGAAATGTTTAGTTTCTTGTTGGGTACTGTCCTAAGTGCAGGACAAACAGGGTCTATTTTTATGAAGTTTATATTGTAGGGCAGGGGTTCCGGGAACCCCTGGGGTTCAAGGATTCTGGAAGCATTCTAAACCCTTTGAGGGTCAAAACTTTTTTTCACAAGGAAATTTAAGAGTATAGTGGAATTTCCCAGAGGCTACATGACATACGATTGCAATAGACTAAATGCAGAGAAGCAAATAATGAAAATGCAATTGTATTTCCCTAAGTCAGACATTTAAGAAATTTGTAAATATGTAAAACATCAACACTTTCCTTGCTATCATGAGAAGTAGTTATTTTTTCATAAACATTTAACATGTAGTGGGCATTTACATGTTATATAAAAGGTAATGGTTATTTTAAAAATGTTTTTTAAAATTTTTGACTTAAATTTCTAATACAAGTACCCATACATGTAAAATACATAAAAGATCTTTGGGGTACTCAGTAATTTTCAAAAAGAGTTAACTGACAAAGGCAAATCAAAAAAGTAATTTTAGCAAAATCAGATTAATGAATTAAAACTCAGTTTCTCTTAAAATACAAAGCAAAAAACAAAGGTGGAAATTGTGAGAACAAAAATATAAGTGACTGGTAGATCCAGGGAGAGTTGATGTCAGAATTATAGATGGGAAAGAAACAAAGAACAACTCAGTGTCAAGTCTACTGAAGTAAATAATTTGAGCCTTGGAATTAAAAAGACTCAACTAGGAAGGTGAGAATATTGAAAGAAGACATACAGATGGATTTTTTTTTTTTCTTCCTCATTCAAAATGCTTGAATCCAGAAGTGTCTCAGATTTTGGAGTTTCTCTAGATTTTGGAATATTTGCATAAACTTTACTAGTTAAATATTCCTAATCTAGAAATCTAAAATGCTCTTAAATTTAAAAAATTTTAAAGCCTCTTATCAATGTTCAAAACATTTTGGATTTCACTAGTTATGGTTGGAGCATGCCTGTAATCCCAGCAGCTCAGGAAGCTAAGAGAGGAGGGTTATGAGTTCAAAGTCAGCCTCAACAATTTAGCACGGCCCTAAGTAACTTAAGTGAGACCCTGTCTCAAAATAAAATTTGAAAAGGGCTTGGTGTGTGGCTCAGTGGTAAAGTGCCCCTGGGTTCAATCCCTGATACATACATACATACATAAATATTTTTTTTAAAGTATTTCAGATTTATGGCTACTTAACCTGCATCTAGATGTTCTAATGAAAAATTCTCCCAAAGAAAAAGTGTTCTATAAGCAATTGGTTGTGTGTGTGTGTGTGTGTGTGTGTGTGTGTGTGTAGTGGGCGGGTGGGTAAGAGTACCTGAAAAGCAATAAAAATGCTTTATTAGATTTTGCATCTGCATCATAAGCCTGCACAATTTATGCAAGAGCTTTAGACTGCTAACTCTGAAAACTTTCTCTTTCTCTCTCTCTCTCTCTCTCTCTTTTTTTTTTTTTTGGTACCAGGGAATTAAACCCAGAGTGCTTAACTAATAAGCCACATACCCAGACCTTTTTTATATTTTATTTAAAAACAGGGTCTCAGTGAGTTGTTTTAGGACCTCACTAAGTTGCTGAGGCTGGCTTTGAACTTGCAGTCCTCTTCCTACAGCCTCCAGAGCTGCTGGGATTACAGGTGTGCACCACCGCGCCCAACCTTAACTCTGAAAACTTTCTTGAGGTATAATGGTTGTACCATAAAATGGTAAAAGTTTTGTCCTGGCAGGTAGGAAAGGAAATTTTTTTACTATACTAGTTCCCCTGTATCTGTGGTTTCAGTTTCTGAAATTACAGTTAACTGTGGTCAACTGTAGTCCAAAAATATTAAATGGAAAATTACAGAAGTAATTTTACATAGTACATGATGAAATCTTGTTGTCCTCTTTGTCTAGTGTATCCGACACTGTATATGCTACCCACCCATTAGTCACTTAGTAGCCATATCAGTTGTCCAGATGGACTGTGATCAGATAGTTCTTCCTGTATCACAGTGTCCAAGTAACCCCAGAGTGCAAGAATACTAATGATAGTGGTTCTTATATGTCAAAGAGAGTGCTTTCTTTAAGCAAAAAAGTGAAAGTTCTTAAGAAAAAATTTATATGCCGAGATTAGGATATATAATAAATTGTTGTTAATCTCTTATTGTGCCTAAGTTAAAAATTAAACTTGGTCATAGCTATTTATGAAGAGGGGGGAAAATGCAGGTTTCAGTACAATCTGCAGTTTCAAAGAGCCATGGTAGATTTTGCAATGTATTACCCATGGATAAGGTGGACTTACTGTATTGACCAGTTATTGTTTTTTCAGTTACTGGAGATTGAACCCAGGGGTACTTACCACTGAGCTACATCCTAGCCTTTTTTTATTTTTTATTTTGAGACACGGTCTCACTAAGTTGCTTAGGGCCTCACTAAGTTGCTGAGGTTTAGCCTTGAACTTGTGATCCTCCTTCCTCAGTCTCTGGAGTCACTGGGATTACAGTTGTGTGCCACAATGCCTGGCCTTACTGTATTAACATGTTAAAGGGCTATAATTTTCTTGGGGAATGTTAGTGTAGTGCTTTCATTCTTGATGTTATTGTAGATTAAATTTATAATAAAAATACAAGGATGATAGCTGGTAAAATAGAAATTGGGAATTAAACCAATGCTGTCTTGTAAACCAACTTTCTTTCCTTCCTTCCTTCCTTCCTTCCTTTCTTCCTTCCTTCCCTCCCTCCCTCCCTCCCTATTTGTACTAGGGATTGAACCCAGGAGTGAGTGAACTATATCCCTAGTCCTTTTTATTTTTTGTTTTGAGACAGGGTCTTTCTGAGTTTCTGAGACTGTCCTTCAACTTGGGATACTCCTGCCTCAGTCTCCCAAGTTGCTGGAATTACAGGCATGTGTCCCTGTGTCCAGTTTGTCCAGTATTGCTTATTTGATAATGTTAGTTACTTTAGCCATTCTTTGGAACTACTTGTATTAAAGTTTGAAGAATATATTAGGTTAATGGCACATTTTTCTCCTTTGGCCTATGAAAGGCAATGGGGTGCAGGGAGTTGGGGACACAAGGTGATAATTTACATATATTTTTCAGTCTGTTCTTAGTATCCTGTTGACAAGACTCGACCAATTGATATAAGAAGGAACTGCCATCGTGTGGTGTTTAGCAGGGATCTCTTAAAACCTATAACTTCTTCTTATCTCCATCCCTCCAAAAAGAAAGGATGACTATGCCTCCTTTACAGAGAAAATGGAAAAGTGTCTGATAGAATCTTTGATCTATAATCTACGCTAGACATACTTTGTTTCCTCTGATCTATGGAAGAAGTTCCCTCTTCTAACAAAGTCCAGTCCCTCATAAGTTTAAAAATCTTCACCTTACCAAGAACTTGCTCACATTTCAGTCTCTTCCTGGATACTGGGCTCTTAGTAACATTTGCTATATTCTGGTCTCTCCCATTTAAAGAAATAAAAGTCACAAAAGCTTTTCTGGACTTTCTAGCCGTCACCTACACTTCTCTTAACAATCATACTTCTCAGGTGTTAGCCTCATACAAATCCCTTTCCACCTTTAGTATGACTTCTACCCTATTCATAATTTCAAGGTTGGTTTTGGTGAAGTCACCAGTACCTCCTTCATGTTGCCTGGATTGTTAGTTACTATGCCATTAATTAGCTCCTTACCATATGATTTTAAAAAATTTATGTAGTTATTTATACCTTGCTGCATATGATAGGAGAAAGCTTTTTTCCCTACTTTACTTTTAAAAACATTTAACCTCAGATGTGATGTGTGGGTGTTCCCACACTTACAAGGCAGCTCTCTAGCAGACACCAACCGGGTGTCCTGTAATTCAGTTCTGTCATTATCTGCCTGAAGTTAGATCCCACAGGTTAAGCTCTTAGGCCAGGAAAACTGTCACCCATTTCCAATGGCCAACACAAGTTTCAGGTTGTAACCTGCACTTGTGACCAACTATAAATTTTGACTGACAATAAATTGATACTCTCAGGACTCTCTCCTGTAGTGTGATAATTTGCCAGGATGGCTCACACAATTCAGGGAAACACTTTACTTATGTTCACCCATTTGTTTTAAATGATATTATGGAGGATACAAACAACCAGATGGAAGAGATGAATAGGGCAAAGTATGTGGGAAAGAACACTGAGCTTCCCATGCAGCAAAAAGATGAATAGGACAAGGTATGTGGGAAGGGGCACTGAGCGGCCCATGCAGCACCCTCCAAGTTCTTCCACTTATCCAGCAATCTGGAAAACTAACTGAACCCTCTATTTTTCTATCTGGTAGAAATGGGAACTGCCCAGGGCCTGAAGCATACTCACCACTGAACTACATACCCATTCCCCACCATTCCCAACTCCTTTGAAGTTTGATCCTCTTATCTTGACGTCCCAAGTAGCTGGGATTATAAGCAGGCCCTAGCAAATCATTGGCCTTTGATCAACTCCTGTCCCCTTTCTGGAGATCAGGATGATGGGTTGAGACTGAAAATTCAGACTTTTGAATGACAAGGTTGTCTCCCGTGGCAACCAGTCTCTATCTGGAGGCTTTCCTGAGCCCCCAGCCATCAGTCATCTTATAAGTATACAAAAAGACACTTAACACTTCGAAGAATTACAAGGATTTTAGGGGCTATGTGCCAGAAAAAGGGATGAAGATCACATGTGCATTTATTGCAAATCATAGTATCACAGTTGCCAAAGTTTTTAATTATTACATTCTAATTTGAATTATAATGCCCAGTTTAATATTAGTTCTGTATTGAAATGGAGTCATAAACTTTAATCCTTTTACCATAGTATCACCTTTCTTAAATGATTTACTTTGATTAATCACCTGATTGGTATGATTTCTCATTCATTTTCTTAAGATTTAGGGCTCACGGATATTATATTTGAATTCTTAACATGGTTAAGTATGTCTGCTTTTTGTCTTTTTTCTAATTACAGGGATAACCACGTTCCCTGAAGAATCTAATAAAGTGTAATTTATTTTAACATTGCTGTATATGTGTTTTTGTGTGTCAGTCTTAAATTCCCGTTTTCTCTTTGTTTTTGAGGTACTACCCTCTCTTCTCATGTTGGTTGGTTTTCTTCTTCAGTTCTGTAGGCTTTGCCACTCAGTGTGACCTCCATGTGAACAGCAGCATTGGCCACACCTAGGAGCTTATTAAAAATGTAGAATATCAGGTCTAGCTTCAGACCTACTAAATCAGAGGCTACATTTTAACAGCATCCCTAGATGATTAGTAAGCATAATAATGTTTGAGAACTATTAGACTCTAGAGTCTACTCTTTAATGAAGAATCTCTAAATGTTGGGATTTGCCTTGTTTTAGTCATACTTCTCTGTGACTACAAATACCATCCTAATCTCCAGTTTTAACCTTTGTATATCAATCTTTTTTTTTTTTGGACTTAAATATTGGACCCTGCCCTACCCCTTTTCTTCTGTATTTGAAGTGTTTTGATACAGTTCAAATGATGGCTCCTCTTAGATATCTCACAGGCATCTCAGTCCTATTTTTTATTATTGTTATTCTTATTGTTATTATTATTTTGGTGCTGGGGATTGGACCCAAGGTTGTGTTACCACTGAACATCTCCAGCTCTTTTTTTATCTTTTTATTTTGCGTTGGGGTCTTGATAAGTTTCTGAGGCTAATCTCAAACTTGTGATCCTCCTGTCTCAGGCTCCCCAGTAGCTGGGATTATAGGTATGTTCCACTTATACTTTATTAACCGTATTTCAGTATCTAGCTTAGTGCTTGAGTTTTCAGAATTATCTTTAGGAAAAATGGGTTTTTTAGGAAAAACGTACAGTTTTTAAAAATTTCTTACTGCTTTGCTATAGTTTTGGAAACTAAAAATAGATTTTATAACAATGTTTGATTTTTAACTTTTGGCATTTAAAACAGCTTGAATCTTATTTTTAAAGAGACTTGCCTTGATTTTGTCAGTGTGTGAGAAGCAGTTCAATCTTAAAATAGAAACAGTGTTTAACATTTTAACTTAACAAACAATTTTGACACAATTCCTATCACAATGTCAAATAAATATAGAAAACAACTTTTTCATCAAAAGGCATTCTGGAAAAGAGAAAAAGGCCTAAATGTTGGTTTTTGGTACTGGGGATTGAACCCAGGGGTGCTTAACCACTGCGCCACCATTGCTAACCCCCCCCCCCCCTTTTTTTTTTCATAAAGAATGAGTATTTATTTATTTAACTTTTTAACAAAATATAGAAAAGTAAAAACATACCATGTTAGAAAGACCATTTAAGAACACAAAGTTTAATGTGTAAGTTAAATGTTTTACAAATCCATAGTGATTGGTTAGTTGATTGGGTTTTTTTTTTGGTTTTTTTTTTTAATTTCTAGTGCTTAAACTTAGGGATGCACTGCCACTGAGTTACACATCACCAGATTTTTCAGTTTTTAAGACAGGGACTCACTAAGCTAACCCCCTTTTTATATTTTATTTAGAGATAGGGCCTCCCTAAGTTGCTAAGGCTGGCTTTGAACTCATGATCCTCTTACCTCAGCCTCCTGAACCACTGGGATTATAGGCATGTGCCACCCACCACACTCCACAGCCTAAATGTTGCCTAAATGTTTTGAATGGAGTTTTATTTAACTCAGATTCCTAATGTACAGATTCCTAATCTGATACCTGTTATTTTTATTAATATGTTTTTTTCCCTTTCTTCTGGTGGTGGGAATCAAACTCAGGGCCTCTCACATGCTGGGCACGTGCTCTAACACTGAGCTATACCCACTGCCTTGTAACTTCTTTTTTTTTTTTTTTTTTTGACAGCACTGGGGATTGAACCCAGGGCCTTGTGCTGCCAGGCAAGCACTCTACCAACTGAGCTATATCCCCAGCCCTGTAACTTTATTTTATAAATATTATGTAGTTTCTAAGAGTAATTTTGAGGAAGTAAAGATGTAGCAATACTTGCATCCTATCTCTTTTACTAAATTAAGAATACTTTTTTTTCTCAGTTTGACTGTTTTCAATCAAATTATGATCATTTTCTTCCTTTGTAGGGTGGGTGGGGAATGCAGGGGATTGAACCCAGGGCGTTGTATATGCTATAAGCCTGACTGTACCATTGAGCCAACCCCAGACTTATCTTTATAAAGCAATTTGTCTTTATAAAGCCTTTGTCTCTTTAAAGGAAATATAACTAAAAATTATCAGTTTCATACTACAGATAACTCATTTATCCCACCCAGTGTTCCTGATTTCTTCTCCCTCTCCCCATGTTCTCTTTGTAACTTGCTTTGCAATATATGGTGCTCCTTTTTCCATATTCAACTTCATCTCTTCATTTAAAACATTTACAGATATTTATAAAAGAAAGTTTTTCACATGTAATTGAAAATAATTTTTTCTATTTCCATTTAAACTTTATACCAAATTAGGCTTAAGTAAAGTAGATATGAGTATTCTTGCTGAATTTTGGATTTTCATTAATTTTGGATTCTATAGACTTGTCTTAGTGAAATAGTTTTTGTGAAATTTCCAGCTCTTTTTAAAACCATTGTAAATAAATATTTTGCCTAATTAGGAATTAAGATTTATTGTACTAAAAGTAAATGAGTTAAAATGGTGGTTGAGCTCAGGCAGACATGTTTGGTCAAATTTATATGCAGGTCTCGGGTAAATAATTTATTCTTAAATATGTACCACCCATCATATACATAAATTACTAATCTCACTTAAGCCAGACAAAAGTCATTTGAGGCTGGAAGTATCCCAGTTTTACAGCTGACAAGTTGATGGAGCCTGGATATGACTTAAGTGTGCTTTCCTCTCTACTGTCTTGACTCCTTTGTTGAGGGATTTGTACATAGCGGAATGGTTTTCAGACAGTACTGCAAGACTCTGAGCAGTTTTTGGGGGATTTGGTAATCAGGCATCCACCTTCACTTTGTTTTAATCATTTGGGTTCTCTGGTATGTTTGGAGGAGTTTCTCTGCATAAAATGTTTGAAGTCTCCTGCTCTAGAAACCCAAGATCTAGATAGAATGAATACATATTAGACTATAAAAATACAAGTAATAGTAATTTGTCCCTGGGGCAGACAGTATCTATTTTCAATTATATTTCTGTTCTTAAAGATGTTTGTGTAGCCTAATATTAAAATGAGGTTGAGGAGATAGTACACAGTATTTATAGGGTGGGAAAGTGATTAGAGTTGAAAATTGTTGCTGAAAGTAATCTACAATTCACTGCATTGGGTTCACTCACTATCAGTTCTTGGTGCGTTTAAAGGCTTCCTTCAGCATGATGTAATGACAGGTTAAACCTCTGAACGCTCTAGCTGACGCAGTGCAAATCTGAGGCTCACAGGGCTTTATGGGGCAAGGGTAATGCTTGTTTAAAAACAAAACGAGCTACTCTTAAGTTTAATGGGGCCATTTAAGATGGCTTTCCCAGAGTGGGAAGAAAATACAATCTCGATTTGAAGGTTGAAGTAAAGAGTTTAATGTGTCTTCAGTGTGTTTACTACTCTAACTGCAAGTCTTCACAGAAAGAGGGGGGAGTGTAAATTAAACTGCCAACAGGGGAAGAAATGAAGTGAGTTAGAATTGAGGAAATATGGTGGCTTGGTACTGTAGTTACTGGATGAACTACAGTAAAAGGATGCTTTTACTCTATGAAAACATGAGTTCGCAGGATTAAGTTGATTAGTATAATTCACTTGGATAGTATAATTCACTCGGATAGTTGTATAGAGAACAGTGTCCGGCCACATTCCCCTTATTCCTTGTGTAGTTCTTTAAATAAATTGCTGATATTCAACCATTTTGACCCACAAAAACATGCTCTACCTAAACTTAAGTTGGAGGAAATGCTGAGAATGCGAGGTCTCTGGCGGGTGGCACCGGATGGGATCTTTCCAGGCCGGAGGGGAGCTATGGGGCCGCCCTTAGCTGTGGGCAGGGCTTTGGGTCGTAGCCCCACCCTCCTGCGCAGCCCCGCCCCCGCGCGAGCAAGCCGGCGGCCGCCGCCCTGGGCGCGGCAAGTCCTGGGCGACCTGCGTGCCTGGAGTAGGAGCCGACTTTCCCAGCTGTGGCCCCCAGCCCGGTTGCCAATGGCTCTCCCTGTGGCTGCCGCAGCTTCGGCGGCAGGCGTGCCGTTCCAGAGCCTGCTCCAAGAGCACTCCTGCTTCTTGAACCAGCGCCGTGCTCTCTGCAGCTCCGGCCCATCACCCGCTTTTTGCGGGAGCCTAGTCAGTGAAGCAGGGGAAGACAAACTTGTGAGATGGACGAAAGCTTAGGCTACTGCAGAGGACAGCTCAGCCATAGCTCCCATTTTTGGAGACGCAGGCGAATTTGAGTTCACAGGGAGGTGTGGTCGCCTCCTGAGGACGGAAGGCCTTCATTTTTCCGCCTTTGTACCCCGTGCTTCTGAGTGAGTGTGTTTTAAGGAGTCC
Source organism: Sciurus carolinensis (assembly GCF_902686445.1). Classification (NCBI taxonomy): domain Eukaryota; kingdom Metazoa; phylum Chordata; class Mammalia; order Rodentia; family Sciuridae; genus Sciurus; species Sciurus carolinensis. The sequence continues at coordinate 34,752,040 of NC_062228.1, forward strand.
GATCTCACACAGTCTTCTGTGCTTAAGAACAGGAGGAGGTGGCAAGGAAGGACTTCTGTTGCAGATTGTTGTTAATGCTCGGGGAAACGCAATGCGCTGCCTGACTTCTAATGACGGGAAAGCCTACCTTACCCTTTTTGTACTCCTGGAGGGGAGTCTTGCTCACATGTTTACCCGCAGCTAGGACAAGGAAGAGAAAAGGTATTGGTGTGAAAACACTGGGTTCTTGAAACTGAAACTTGAAAGTTGTAAATCAGTGAAATCTGGTTAAAGGAATAGCTGCAGCATAATTTACCTCTTTCTGAGGATGGCCCTGATGTTTCATTTAAGTGGCTATACTTTTCTCTTTAAATCAAACTTCAGGTTATGTCATGACTCAGGCTGGTTGTTCTTGGTTCCTCTTGCAGGACTGCTTTGTGGTCAAGATTCCTTCTCTGGGTCAAGGAGGAGCTGGGTTCTACCTCTGGAGCTTTGGAAGGTTTTAGCAGTTGCATCCTGAATACCTCCATTCATGAGAAATTAACTGCCTGCATTTCACTTGTTTTTCACACTTTGAATAGGAATTAAATTATGATTTCTACAATGTTTGTAAAGTAATTTTATAGTGCAGGCCTGAGCTATTGATAAGTGTTATAATTATTTTGCTAGGTTAAGAAACTGAACAAGTGTTTTTTTGCTCAGTAGCTGTATTATGTTAAATACAACTGAGCTCACTGCTTTTTGTTGTAAATAGCTGTTTGGTTTAGTAATTTGAAAGGTAATTGGGGGCTTAGACTGTGCCCAAAGAACCACTTTTACATTACTGTGTTGCTCACTTAAGTGAGCAGCATATAATGGACCACTCAATAGGCATAGAGCATACACGACTGTGTTTTGGCAGTGCTCAGCCCATTGTTTTACAAGTGACATAAAACGGATAGATCATCATAAATGCAAAGAATCTATGCAGAGGGATCCTGGATTATAGGAGAGCTCCTTTATAGTCCTTTTGTCAGAATAACTGGATTACTCAGGGCTTCAGGTGATGCAAGTTGATTCATGTTTTTCCAAGTCTGTAGGATGAACCACATTATGATGGAATTCAGTTATACCTTGTGAGAGAGTATGTGTGTGTATATGGTATTGGGGACCAATTCCAGGGTCTCACACATACCAGATATTGTGAATATTGTAACCACATTTGTTTCCCCTTGAAATTTAGGATATTTCTTTAGTCATAAAAGAATTAATTTTTTCATCCCCCACCCTCCATTTACAGTGTCTTTTGGTAACAACTTGAATAATCAAGAACACAAATTGTATATACCTGGTCACATTTGTAACCACCATTGTTTCTTAAAAGTTCTTTGCCACAGATTAATGATTATAATTGAGGGAAAACACTGAATTGGAAACTTAAATTTTGTAGAAATATACCGTAGTATAGTAGTTCTTGGGAATGCACTTTTAGCATATCATCAGCCTGATTGATCTTGTATCAGTTCCAAGACAAATAATGACCTGCCATATCCCAGTAGAGGCAGATTCCTGGAAAAGGTGCCGTGTTTTCTTTATATTTGATTCAGCCTGACTAGTAATAGTTACATTATTGATCATCTCTTCCAGATGACATTTATCTGTTAAGTGATATTTATTATTCTCCTGATGACTGTTTCATCTACACTGTAAACCCCAGGGTATAAGGAATTCCTTACCTGTTGACGCCATTCCTCATTCCCCATGTTGTGTGTCCCTCTTTGTGGTTTTTTTTGTCCTCCTCATTTTTTCCCCCACCCTCTTTTTCCAATTCTTCTTTCCCCTTGTACATTATATCTGATTTATATTGTGAACTGGAAGTAGAATAGAATGAGGTACTTCTTCTAAATACTAGACTAACTACTTTTGTTTAAGGTTCAATTCTCAAGTCTTTCCTAGCATTTGCGGTGACCATAAATCAGTAGGAAGCAGTATCTAACTGATGTTAACAATTTTTGGAAGACTTAATAGGTGAAGGTGGATAATGGGATGGCAGCAGGCTCTTCCCCTAGTGATGCCCTGTACCCCACTCCCAAAATATACCTGTAGAAAAGATGCTGTTCACCACTAGGAAGAATCAATCTGATGATCTTTGGCATATGAACCACATAGGACTTCTAATTCCCAATAGCTGACTCAGAATTGGAAAGAAATAGATGACTTTTAGGGACTCTTTAAGAGGGAGGACACAAAGTCAAAACATATCTGATTGTACGTAAGGTACTATATTATATACGGTGTCTCTTAGTTGTTTATAGTTCAGTTTCTCTTTTAACATTTCTTATTGTACACACTCCAGAAATTACCCAAAGATAATTTTTAGTACTTTTATTTTATTTTATTTTATTTTTTTTGATTTGTTCATTAATGTCTTGCTTTTTTCTTTTTTTTTTTTATTGTAAACAAATGGGATACATGTTGTTTCTCTAGTACTTTTATTTTAAAAGGAACTTTAAATATGCTCGGAAACATTTTGAAAAGACTTCTTCAGTGTTTAAATTAACTCCTAATAACAGATGCACATTTAGTAATTTGTTATGTTTTTATATATGCTTTTTAAACCCTATTTTAGTTTCTTTTATCTTTTTGCTCACAGTAAATTTTGCATGAAACTTAAATTTTTCTGGCATGTAAACATTATTTGTAAAATGTAAGTTGTAATCATTCTTCCTTTTATTTATTTATTTATTTTTTATTACAGAGATGAGCCGTCAGACTGCTACAGCATTACCTACTGGTACCTCAAAGTGTCCACCATCCCAGAGGGTGCCTGCGCTGACTGGCACAACTGCATCCAACAATGACTTGGCGAGTCTTTTTGAGTGTCCTGTCTGCTTTGACTATGTGTTACCACCCATTCTTCAGTGTCAGAGTGGCCATCTTGTTTGTAGCAACTGTCGCCCGAAGCTCACATGTTGTCCAACTTGCCGGGGCCCACTGGGATCCATTCGCAACTTGGCTATGGAGAAAGTGGCCAATTCAGTACTTTTCCCTTGTAAATATGCCTCTTCTGGATGTGAAATAACTCTGCCACATACAGAAAAAGCAGACCATGAAGAGCTCTGTGAGTTTAGGCCTTATTCCTGCCCATGCCCCGGTGCTTCCTGTAAATGGCAAGGCTCTTTGGATGCTGTAATGCCCCATCTGATGCATCAGCACAAGTCCATTACAACCCTACAGGGAGAGGATATAGTTTTCCTTGCTACAGACATTAATCTTCCTGGTGCTGTTGACTGGGTGATGATGCAGTCCTGTTTTGGCTTTCACTTCATGTTAGTCTTGGAGAAACAGGAAAAATACGATGGTCACCAGCAGTTCTTTGCAATTGTACAGCTGATAGGAACACGCAAGCAAGCTGAAAATTTTGCTTATCGACTTGAGCTAAATGGTCATAGGCGGCGATTGACTTGGGAAGCGACTCCTCGATCTATTCATGAGGGAATTGCAACAGCCATTATGAATAGTGACTGCCTAGTCTTTGACACCAGCATTGCACAGCTTTTTGCAGAAAACGGCAATTTAGGCATCAATGTAACTATTTCCATGTGTTGAAACGGCAATCAAACATTTTCTGGCCAGTGTTTAAAACTGTTGCATTCAATTTCACAGGAGAATAAGGCACCCATCTGCCTGCCAACCTGAAACTCTTTTGGTAGGTGGAAGCTAGACACATGAAGGTAAATAAAAAGAAAGGCTGTTAAATACAGGAAACAGTTGCATGTAGTAACACTAATATATTTAAAAATAAGTCAACAGTAAACCACTGAAAAAAAATATATATATATACACCCAAGATGGGCATCTTTTGTATTAAGAGAGCAAGCATTGTAAAATAATTCTGAGTTTTGTGTTTGTTGTAGATTGATTGTATTGTTGAAAAAAAAATTTTTTTTTTGCGAGTGTGTGTGCGTGTGTGCGCGCGCGCGCGCGTGTGTGTGTGTGTGTGTGTGTGTGTGTGTGTGTGTTCCTTTAACTGACAAGCCATCTGAGTGGTCTTGGGCCACTGCTTCTCCCTTTGTGAGTCAATACATAGTGCTGCTGGCTTTTTTTTTTTTTTTTTTTTTTTTTGGTGTGTGTGCATTTGCTAATTTTTATTAATTCTAGTTTTTCATTGAATAAATTTGACTTTCTTTTCTGTAATTTCAGGTTTTTCCTCACTTTTTTTGTACCTTTTTAAAGTTAGTGTCTTTTTGATATGCATAATTGTTTATGGTAAAGTTTGTGTCCATTACATATTTTTTCCCTCATTAATCAGTTCATTAGAAATATTTTAAATTCAACTATTTTGTGAAGATATGAGTCCCAGAAAGGAAAGGTTACATCAAAGAAAAATTATCAAAAGCTATTTAAAGTAACTATAAGGTGGTCTCTTTTTCTCTTCTCTCTTTCTCTTTTCCAGTGGATTCATACCTTCAGGCTTATTCTGAAAAGTTAGGGAATATATTCTGATTTATATAAATACTGAAAAAAATCAGGCTTTTTTCTTTCTCAAATATCTTGGACAAATCACCTGTTTAGAAATTTGTTCTTGTATTTATTGGTTTTGCAGAAGAAGGCATCGTCATACACAGTATTTGTAATTAAGAGCAAATCATTTGTTTAAAAAAAGGCAGTTTGCAAAAAAAATGTTTTTGGTCTTTTATAATTCTCATTAAAAGATTATCTGGCAAATTAAAAAATCTTAATGTGTGTGCTTTAGCTGTAAGTTTGGTGAAGTCCAGAGTCATTTTCCTGTTCCATTTTGTGCTTTAACTATACAGCAGAAAACAGTGTGCTGTCACTGTGAAGTGTGACAGAGTTTTATTCTAAGTGTAGCAGGAGCCAGGCACGTAGCCTCTGGACTGCCTGGGCTCCCCTCATTCCCAACGCTCCCACATTTTGATTTTCCCCAGGGAAATCAGAATTTAGGAGAAGGATTAACTCAAATGCTGATCGCTTTTGTCCTTTTAAAAACAAAAGTGAGTTTTTTAGTATTTCATAGCTCTGCTGGTTGAGAGTTTTGGCTCTACTCCACTTAAAACTGTGTGACCTTGAGCCCCAGTTTCCTAATGTGTAATATGGGGTTAATTATGGTAGCTACCTCACAGGGTTAAATGAGATACAGTAAAGTTACCTGTACATATTAATACCCAACAAGTGTTCTTGGGATTATTTTTTTAAAAATCTTGATACTTTTTATCATTGCTTTCTGGGGAGGTTTCACGCTTAGAAATGTGAAGATTCTGTTTCATTAAAACCTCAGGTTTTGCTGGGCTTGGTGTTGCAGGCCTGTAATCCCGGCAATTTGGGAGGCTGAGGCAGGAGGTTTGTAGTACTTGGTGATACCCTGTCTCAAAGTATAAAATAAAAAAAGGACTGGGGATGTGGTTCAGTGTTTGGGCACCTTGGGTTTAATTCCTGGTATCAAAAAATAAAAAGCCCTCCGTTTTTACTAATTTTAAGTAAAATAAGGCAAATTTTATATGTTTGACAGCTAGCAAGGTTGACATTTTTACATTTGTTAACTCTTCTATTTAAGTCATCTTTATATTCTTGGCCCGCAGGGATGAGCTTTATAGCCACATTTCTTGGTCCATTTGAAATTTGGTTTATTAGGTCTAACTGTTGTTCTTGAATTGCTTTTGTTGTTATAATGAATGATTTCTGTTAATGTCCTGCCCCTTCTTTGGTTGTCTTCTTTGAGATTTTATGGGGTAGTTGTAGGTGATAGTCTGTTACTTTGCTTTCACACACCCCCCTTGATTCTGGGGGTCAAACCCACGGTAGGTAACTGCTGTACCACTGAGCTTATCCTCAGCCTGATCTATATTTTTAAACTACAGTTTGAGACATGGACCAGTTTAGTGTGTTGATGATCATTGGAAAGCATTTTTTCCTTTTGCTTTGATTTTTATTATGTATGACTTTTATGGTTTTTTAACACCCACATTTCTGCAAACTTAATTTTCATGAGTGGCTGTAGATTGCTTAGCTCACAAATAGTAATATGCATACCCTCCACACAAGAGCTTTTTAGATCCAGGAATCCCCACAATGATAGAACTTTCATTCAGATTCCTGAGTGGAAGAATGAATGGGTAAGTAATCCAAACTATAAAAACTAAGAGAAACTAAACATACCTGGGTTCAGTCTGTGACTACTGCATTAGAATGGACAAAAGATCAGAACATAACGCAATAAGTGGAATGTGTGGATAACCAACTAGTACTGTGGTCATCAGTTTAGGTTATACAAGAGAGAGGTAGAGTGTTACAGAAACCTATGGATTGAACATGTTGGATGGTCAAAATACCAAGGATTACCTGGTGATTTACCACTTGGATTATAAACTAGTTAATTATTTACCAAAAGAAATTCATATTTATCTAAATGTGGCATCATCCAAACTAAACATACTTACCAAGCACCTAGTAAAATCTGGTGGCATACATTATGGACTCTAGACTTTAACTGTCTGAACTGACTCTTGATCCTACTTTTATTTAACCTTTGCCTGGTTCCTCTGTAAAGTGGTCTGATGGTGTAAGGGAATGAGGAGGACTTATCATTAGGCCTGGTTCGATAGCCCAGGGTCTTGCTTAGCCACGCATTTTCCCTATCCTTGAACAGACTGAAGCAATTTCTTTACATTATAGATGAGGCCTTTCTAAATTCTGAGAAGTATTAATAAATTTGTAGAGATTAATGTAAGCAATGGTATGAAAGGATGCTGGATTTTATAAAGTCACACAGGCCTGCACTATTACATAAAGATTAGAATTTAGCCTGAAGAATTTCAGTTCCCTGGAAATGTGCTAACATTAGATTTGAATTTATTCAACATTTTTTTGTAATACTAATAAATACATTGAATAACTATTCTTTAGTTCGTTAAGTATAGACTATAGTATGTTCCAAATAAGTGAATTTTTATTGCAAATAAAACTTTTCTTAGAATTAAAATTACTTTGGTAAAACTGTTTTAAAACCTCTCAATGGCCAGTCAATTGCCTATTGTTTATTTATTCAGATATTTCCAATATTTTCTTCCTGTTTTGGTGCTTTTCTAAAAATAAAGAATAATTTTCTTTGTAGGAGTCACTATATGTTAGTAAAACAAAACAATGAGCATTAATATTAGATCATGAATCAACAAATTGGTGACTATAGTCTGATTTTTTTTTTTTTTTTTTTATGTAACTAAAGTTTTCTTGGGGTCAGGGCTTAAAATCAAGTACAGCTTTTCATTTTGGCCAAAGTAATGTGAAGCTTGAACATGTTATTTTATTAAAGCAAAACAAAACTACTTGATGTTTACATCCAATAATCCCACTTAAACTTTGGGTTTTGGAAGGGAATTGACAAAATTAACTTTTGTGACATAATGTTAAGACTCTAATAGTAAGATTTACCTCATTTCAGTAATAAAGGAAAAATACTACGCCAGTCTTTTTAACTGGGCAAATTGATTACCTGACAACAAAGGTTGACTTGGGTAAGGGCATGTGTGGGCCAGTTACCTAGTACTGGAAACTTGTAGATGTCACTAACCACTATGTCCAGATGGGAATCAAAATCCTTTTACCTCAAGCAGCCAAAACCTATCAACTGGAGGTGTTAGTAGAAATGAGACTCATTTGTTTCTGAAGAGGACCTGTTGTATGGCCAGAATGCAATTTTTAAATTTTTTTTGTGTGTGTTACAGGTTAAATCCAGGGCCTCTCAAATGCTTGTGCTCTGCCACTGAGGTACACCCCCACCCTAGAATGCAAGTCTTGATTGCTGTCAGGAGAAGAAAAGAAAATTATGTATGTGTTCTAGCACATACATTATATGCCCCCACTCATTTAAAGAAAATTTCAGGTGTTTAATAGTTACAATCAGGGAACCTTACCCATGGTCACATATTTGCCAGCTGATAAATATTTTAGGAACAGTCACTTAAACAGTCTTATTGTGATCCAAGGAGGTCTTGGGGTAACATTTACAAACAGTGCTAGAAAAAGATATTCAACCTCACAAATTGTTAGGGAAATGTGAATCAGAATACTGTTGTTGGGACTGGGGTTGTGGCTCAGTGGTAGAGCACTTGCCTAGCACGGGTGAGGCACTGGGTTCGATTCTAAGCACCACATTATAATAAAATAAAGGTATTGTGTCCCTCCCCCCCAACTAAAAAATATACTTAAAAAATACTAATTGTCACTCATTAGAAAGACTGTTGTCAAAGTGTTGGCAAGAATGTAGAAAACTGAAACTTCTGTGCATTGCTGGTGGGCGTGTCAAGTGGTGCAGCCAAGATGGAAAATAAGTTTGGTCAAAAAGTTAGAATTATATTTTGTTTGTGATGCTGTAATAAATACTGAAGACTGGGTAATTTATACAAGACAAAATTTATTTCAGATCTGGAGACTGGGCAAGTCCAAGATTAAGGTTAGTGTCTGGTGAGGGCCTGGTCCCTTCTGAGATGGGGCCTTGTTGCTGCCTCTGCACATGGGGAAGGAATGGAAGAGCAAAAAGAATCTAGCAGTTCCCTTGAGCCCTTTATTAAAGGTACTAAATCCATTCACTGAAAGCCCCTGTGACCTGATCACCTACAGGCTTCTGCCTCCTAATATCTCTGTGGCCAAGTTCAGCACATGAATTTTGGGGGACATTCAGATCATAGCACATATGATCCAGCAATTCCACTTTGGGGCAGACACCTAAAAAGAACAGAATGGCAGGGTTTTCCATGGGTACAGAGTTTGGTTTGTGATCCAAAAACAAAAACAAAAAACATGGGCAGTAGCTACACTGTGAATGTCATTGATGCGCCTGAATGTTTAGACATTTACAAATGGCAAATTTTATGTATATTTTGCCCAATTAAAGAGGTGAAGAAACAACTTAAATTTCAAACAAGCTCCCTCTTCCCAACTAACAATGCTGGAGAAAAGGTCATGTAATTAAGTGTCACACACAGGGACAACTCACGATTTTCTCAGGAGGCTTCTTTCAAAAGGGAAGACATGCTCAGAGCAAGAGGGCACAGGCAGCCTGAACACTGTACAAGTTCAAGCAACATGTTCAGGACTAAGGAAGAATACAGAGAACCCTGAGTTTTTATAAAATGTTTTGTTGCCATTCTGGGTGGAATGAGGCAGAGCAATTTGGGTGTGGATTAGCCTCCTCTGGCTGCTGAAGGCAAATTAACAGTCCTGGCATGTTTCTTTTATTCCCATGTGAGATACACTGCATAGAAATAAAATTACAGTAGTTGATAAGATAGTCAGTGAAGTGTTTTTGAATGTCCTGATGTTCTTTGTTTCCCAATTGTCATAGTAGGCCTTAGCAGAGTTTTGGAAAACTTTCAGACCTTCTAATTTCAGAAGTTCCAAAATATCTTTATCTTCTTTTTTTTTGGTACCAGGGATTGAACTCGGGAGCTTAACTATTGAACCACATCTCCAACTCTTTTTTTATATTTTATTTTGAGACAAGGTCTTGCCAGGTTGCTCAGGCTGGCTTTGAATTCCCAATCCTCCTGCCTCAGCCACCCTAGCCATCGGGATTACAAGTGTGCACCACTGTGCCTGGCTCTGTTCTCTTTTATAATATAAAATTTTGACTCCTGAAGTCTAGTACTGCCTGGAATAATAATTAAAACTGCTTAATGTTATTTTACATTACATTCTAATCTTCAAAGTAATAGTGAATAAGGTACTACTATTTGCATTTCACAGGAAAAGGAGGATACAAAAAGCTTACACAGCTATTAAGTAGAAGAGCTTGCCCTCATAGTTATCCTACTACCTTGGACTGAATCACAAGATAGGTATGGGAAGCAGACAGACTTGGGAACTGGCACTAGCAAACTAACAGAAAGGAGTAGCAGGCGTCAGAATTTGAAGCCTAGGGACGGTTCCCTAAGGGAGAGCTGTGCCTCCCTCTAGGGACTGAACTTTCCTGAGATTACAGGCACCCAGGGCCAGGATGTTTGTTCTCCACAAGGACAAATAGTTGGCTCTTTTCATCTTTGCCAAGTTCCCCTTCTAAGTGATTGGTTCTAGGGTTCAATAAAGTCTACGGGTGAATCTGCTGAGGTAATGGTTTATACCAGTGGTTCCTGAAGTTGCCTGTATCAGAATTAGCTGGAGGACCCCATACCCCCAGAGTTTTGAGTCAGGTCTGCAGTGGCCCTGAGAATTTTTATTTCTAACAAGTTTTCAGGTAATATAGATGCTTGGGTTCTGGGGACCACATTGAGAATAGGGATTCCACTGAAGACAAGACAATTCTGTTTTTATCAGTTTATTAACAGTTCATGTTTTCATAATAAACACTAGCCACTACTTGAGTGAGGTTCATTACTCTTGTGATTTTGTTCATTACTCCTACTGGTGTGAATAAAATCAACCTTGTCGGTACCTTTCAGTACTTCCAAACTTTAAATTCTAGCAGGTTGAGGCTGGGGCCTACAATTTGCTATTTACCAGACCAGGTCTGGTCTTGACAGTAAAGCCACCATCAAAAGCTGCATTAAGAACTTCATCCAGGCAGCTTGCTGTGACAAAACTTAAATCCTGTCGTACATTGCTTGGGATTTCTTCAAGGTCCTTTTCATTCCTCTGAGGAATAATGATTTGCTTTAGTCCTGCTCTGTGTGCTGCCAGAACTTTGTCTTTAATTCCACCCACCTGTAAGGAGAGAAAACATTTTAATGTTTTGATTACCCTCAAGCTGTGGAAGAACCCATGCTCCAACTTTCTTTCAGAGTATAATTAAGACATCTAAACCATCTTCCATTTTGTTAATAGTATAGGAAAGCCATTAAAAAGGTTAAAAAAAAGTAAGCTATTTTTTTGTTTGTTTCTATTACTGTTACATTAAATCATTTTAAACAGGAGAAAATCCTAAATTTTTGATAGACGTGGGTGGGTACCTCACCTATCAACAATTCTTTTTGTTGTCAAGGTTAACTAAATATTCCATTTTGTGATCACACCAATCTTCAGGTTTATTCTGAAAAAGCATTAGCATTACTTTGACCGTAAATACTGTTCTTATTAAATGGATAAATGTTTGAAAAGATAAATATATTTATCTTGATTTAAATCACACAATGTAACATGTCAAACATTATATGGTACCCTATTAATATGTACAATTTTTATATTTTTATGTTATCTGTTAAAAATGAAATTAAAAAATTTTAAAAAGATATGATTGCCAAAGGAGAGAGAAAACAAAAAACAAAAAAAAACCACTTCCTACAGAGCTTAGTAAACCAGGACCTCTGTGTCACTTCATGAAGAAAACATACCTCAAAGCTATCTAGTAGTTTTAAAATATATCCACAATGGTCCCTTCACAAAAAGGTGGAGCCTTAATTCCCCTCCCTCTAAATGTGGGCCAGGTTTATGATTCCTGTACAAGAGTGTGGTGGGAGTGATGCTATATGACTTTCAAGGTTAAGCCTTTAAAAAAAAAAAAAAAGCACTTGTACTTGGTTAGATCTCCCCAGTCACATCCCCCCGAGGTAGGCAGCAAGTCATCACCTTTGAGGTCACCCACACAGCCTATAGAAAAGCCTGTAAGGCGGAGATCTGGGGTCTCTTGCCAACACCAGACCTAATTTATTAGTCACGTGCATGAGCTATCTTGGAAGCAGATCCAGCCTCACTCAATCTTCTTATGACTGACATGGCTGGTGGCTTGATTGTAAGATGAGAGACCCTGAGCCAGAAAAAAAGTAGCCAAGCCTCTCCTGAATTTCTGAGCCATGGAACTTTTAGAATAAAAAAAATATTATTGTTTGGGGGTAATGTATTATGCAGCAAAAGACAACAGAGCTCTCAATCATACCACCTACAACATGTAATCCCAGGAGAAAGCCCTGGGAGCTCTCCAGCCATCTGCTCTATCAGGCCTTCCTGCACAGCTGTCACACTACCCTCATTGTCCCACCCCACTGTCATCCCCTGAAGTTTCCTTCATGCCACTGGAAGTACACTCAAAAGTACCTTCTTCAAAAAAGAATGTAAGATAAATGGATTCCATTTGCACATAGAAAAAAGTCTACTTTGCCTTCATACTCCATAGTAAGTAAGGTCATGTACACAAAACTAGATTTAAAATCACTTTCATTCAGTTTTGAAGATATTGCACATCCAGTGTCACTTATGAGACAGCTTTATCCTTGGTGATCTGCAAGGCCAGGAGGATGAAATCTTCCTGGTTGGTACACATCCTTCAATCGGAGGATACCTTCAATTGGGGGACTGTTCCAGTTTTTCTTTGACAATTTGTTTCATTGCATTTTCCTCTTTGCCACAATTCCTATTAGATACTGAATCTATCAAATTGTTTTTTTTACTATAATTTTCATTGTGTGTGTGTGTGTGTGAGAGAGAGAGAGAGAGAGAGAGAGAGAGAGAGAGAGACTGGGGATTGAACTCGGGTGCACTTGATCACTGAGTTACATCCCTAGTCCCTTTTTGTATTTTGAGACAGTGTTTCACTAAATTGTCCAGGTTGACCTGGAACTTGAGATCCTCCTGCCTTGGCAGGAGGCCACCTAAGTAGTTGGGATTACAAGTGTGTGCCACCATGTCCAGCCTATAATTTTTTTTTTTCAGAGTAGTTCTTCAAGCAATTCTAAAACTGCACTTTTAAATCTGACAGCTTTGTCTTATCTTCAGTTCTTAAATTGTTTTCTTCAGCCTTAGCAGGTCTTTTAAATGCCACTGCTTTCCTTATGTCTCTTGTAATAGTTTAAAACTGAAGGCTTAACTCGGAGTTGCTGTGGCTTTCCTCAGCTAGGCATGGGGAAGCCTTTATGTGCATTGTTATTTGCCCTGAGGGGAGGAACCATCCATGTATAAGGCCTATTTTTCTGGAGATTTCAGTGACTCTCTTGGTTTTTCAGTTTCACATCTCATTCTTGTTCTATTGATCTGCATCATCAGGCTTTATCTGGATTTCTGCTGGGCAGTGTCTCTACTTCCAATTTTGATTCATCACCCAGGCCATTTCTATCTCTCCAAAGTTGGGTGAATTGTCAGCTGACGACCCCACCGGTTTTTAAATTCCTTGCTTAGTCTACCACCATGAACCAGGAGACCAAAGAAAGAATTTGTGGTCAATAAAGAACCTCTCATTTCCTTTTAAGTAGTCAGCTGTATGAACTACCACTGTATCTTGAACTACAGTAGTTCTAGGTTAAGGAAAAGAAGAGACAGATGATTCTTTTTGAATACAGATACAAAAATACACCATAAAACATCCTAACAGTTTAGAACATTACTTACTTGAACTTTTAAAAATTGGGGAACTGAGAGCATTTCTAGTGGGTTTGTTGTTGCTTTTGGTGTACTGGGGATTGAACCCAGAGGCCCTCTACCACTGAACTACACCCTCAGTCCTTTTTTATTTTGAGATAGGGTATGGGTGAGTTGCTCTGGTCCTTGCTAAACTGCCAAGTCTGGCCTTGAACTGGCAATCCTCCTGTCTCTGCCTCCATAGTTACTGGGATTACAGGCAGGTGCCACCACACCTGGCTATTTTTAATGATCTTGATTGGCAATTCTATGATCTACTTTCAGCATTACTTCATAAAATAAGGACTTTCTTAGAGTAAAGAACATTTCTTTCTCCTCTCAATTTGCCAAAACTTTGTTATAAACTGATAGTGGTAACTAATCACTTAAAACCCTAAATACTTTCTCAAATTCTATGCATTTTATCAGTGTTTTAAAAGTAGTTTAAAATAGGGATGGGAGTTCCAAGACTCAACAAGTATAGAACTTTTTCAAAACTTAACAATTACATATAGTTAATCTTTAAGTTGGTCTCTATACTATAGTTGTTTTTCTTTAATTCTATCAACTAAATCTAAGACGTCTACAGGTGGATGGGTGGTCTCAAAGGAAAAAGGTAAGAACTGGGCTCAAAGCTTAAAGACAACTATCTGATTTTATACACTCAAAACAGATTTAATAATAGTTAACTAAGATAAACTGTAAATCTATCATTTCACATGAAATCTATTCATTACTTACTTGAACTTTTAAAAATTGGGGAACTGAGAGCATTTCTAGTGGGTTTGTTCATGTGAATTGGTGATATTTCTGATGACCCCAGTTAGCAAGTCTTTTGGATGAGAAAACATGGGGAAAATGATAAGGTTTTCTCTTTTTAATCAAAAGTTTAAAGTATGATTAATTGCAGGTATAAAAATTTAATGTACATTTAAAACCAAAGTGTTTACAGAGAGAAGACAAACCACTTTTTAATTTAAATTTTAAATAAATTTAAAGCCATATAAGTAGTTTTTCCATACTTACTGGAAGAACAAGACCTCTTAGTGTAATTTCTCCAGTCATGGCTACATCTGAACGTACCAAGCGCCCACTAAAAAGGGAGGCGAGACAGGTTACTATGGTAACACCAGCAGATGGTCCATCTTTTGTGACAGCTCCAGCTGGGAAGTGCAGATGGATGTCTGTGTTGTCAAGAAGATCAAAACTTCCAAAAGCTTTAAAAAGGAAAAAAGGATTTTAATGTAGAAACACTGAACCTGTTTTCTTTTTCTCCTAAAAAAGAAAACCAGACAAAAATTAATGTTTTGAGTAAATGAATCCTTCCAAATATTAATGGATAGTACAATCAGAGTGAAGGTCTGGAAGAATAGATTTGTTCTATTCTAAGTAAGAGTCAAAACAAAGCACAATAAAATAAATCTTTTGAATTAGTTTCTAGTTCAGTACTAGAATCTCCATAGGGGTTCAAAAGCATAGGTCTGTACTTTACTGAATGGTGGCAGTGATAATTTAAAGCTCATCTTAATCTTTGTCATAGAATTGTGAGATGCCTCCTGGATCATGATCCGAAGGTGGTTCTTCCTTCACAGCTGTATCCCAGGTATTGTGAAGCCACGTACCATTAGTCAGATGGTATTTCTTTGCATTGCTGCGAAGCCAGCTAATAGCAAGATGGGCAGACTCCTTCATGACATCCCCTAGCTGGCCAGTCAGTGTTAACTGACCTTCGCCATCCATTCGACTTGCCTCCACAAACATGATTTTCCCACCTAAGGGAGTCCAAGCCAAACCTATTGCCACTCCTGGTTGACTCAAACGCTCAGATACCTTGAAAGAAAGAATAACAACAATCAGTTATGCCAACAAGTGCCAAGTTATTTTCAGACTAATTTAAAATCATACTATCCTTCAGGGGTCTGATTTTACCTTATAAGACTTAAGTTATGTATCTCAACGTACTTATTACCTAACATAACTCAGTCATATTTATCACTTACTTTCTGGCTTTCTGCCAGAAGACATACCTAAACTTCCTCTTTGGTATTTATCAGAAGTAATTTTACCTTAAAATTATGTGTGAATAACTTTGATTTTTAAGAATCAGATCTAGTTACATGTATTCTAATTTTCAAGAAGCCCAGCAGTCTTTATCTTATTTAAGTATCTTTATTAGGCTATACAAATGCCCATGTGTGCACAAAACACTCTTTCTCTCTATCTCACTCCAGAACCTAACTTTCCTGTAGATAATCATGAATTTGAGGAAACAGAAACCCTCTTACTAACATACATTTAAGATACATTGGCTCCAGGGGTCAAGTGCGAAGGTCTATATTACCCCTAGATTTTATTTCTTTACCACTTTACTTTCTCTGTTATCGCTGCAGAGATACTATAAAATATTACTGATATCTTAAGTTCATTCTTACTGATTGGAGTTCACTGTGCTGCCTGGCTGCCATTTTAAAATGAACATGCTATTCACCCAAGATCACGGGCCTATGTGATAAGCTGTATTGAAGTTATGGAAACAAAGCAACAGCTAAAGGACAGCAATATTAACATTTACTATATCCCTTGAGCCTCCAAATTTCTAATCCTATGGAAGTAATTTGTGTGAGAGGACTTGAGCACAATATGTCCACCAAACATTAATTCAACAGATTTTTCTACTGACAGATAACTTAGAACAGTAATGTTTGTAGTGTGGGTTTCTAGTTAGAGGGCTGGAATGCTGCTGCTTATTACTTTTCCAATGGGCTTGAAGAGTGAAAGTCTTGATTTTAAAGTTTACTTTAACATGTGGTGGCACAAGCTTGTATCCCAGTGTTGGGGAGGCTGAGGCAGAGAATTGCAAGTTCAAGGCTAGCCTGAGCAACTTAGCGAAACTGTTTCAAAATTTAAAAAAAGGAGGGGGGATACTGGGGATGTGGCTCAGTGGTTATGCACTCCTGTGTTCAATTCCTGGTACCAAAAAAAAAAAAAAAAAAAAAAAAATTGCATTAACTTCATAGGATAGGTTAGAGAATCAGGTGAATTGATGTAAGAATACAGATCTCAGTTCCCTCTGACTCTGGCACTTGCCATGTTCTAGATTTACTTGAAGAGAGAGGAAAGATCAATATGCAAAAATCAGTACTATTTAAACTAGTTGCAAATTTGGTGTTTTTCATAACATAAAATAAATTCTCTATAACTGAATGACATCTAGTTTGGCTCCATTCTAGGGTAGGGTTTAATAATCCTAAAGAAAAATTCTCATTATACTAAATCATGTTTAATTTAACACATAAAGTCATTTGGTGAACAGGAATAATCACTTTCTTAGAGCTGAATCCTCAATGTATTTGTCAAACAAAACTGAAAGGATCCCCCAAAAAGCAGTGGTGTGATTCTCCTTGATCACCATGTTGCTTCAAGAAACCAAGTCAGTTTTCCAACACTCACCATCTGCTGGAGAGTCTTGGTTCTCTGGGTAGAAGTGATTGAAAGAATTAACTGGAAAGGTGGGTGTAGATAACTACATATGGCTAAACCGAATGTATGCAGGCTCACAATCACTATTGTGACTTGGTAGTAAGTGTTCTGATAGATGAGACTAATGACAAATCTGTGGAACTCAACATCAGTGGGTTCTATCAAACCTGGAAACTCTGTGATCAAGGCCAAGAGTAGTTACCTGAGGAGTAAAGAACATTTAATTCTTAGACTTGAAGTCATATTCTTTGAGGGCATGTGCTCTTATTACAATGAAACCAAATAATCAAGCACCCAGGTTCCACGTTTCTCCCTCAGAAATGAAGGGGTACAATACATATCTTGAGTGCAAGCCATCCCTCTTCAGAAACAAGCTGTGCTCTCTAGCATTCCCTACAAAGTGACTCAACACCATCATTATAAAACAGTGTTCATCTACCAGTCCTATCCTTTCAGCTTGTATTCCCATTACTGGTTTATAGAATCATTGGTTATATTGGCCAAGACAGGTTCAGGCTTGAATTTCAGGATTTTTCCCACTAGATACCAAAGTGGAACCTTAGTACCTCAGTATTTCTGTTCCTCAATTTTCTACTACTACTAGGAATAAGGTAAATATGCAGACCAAGTCTCATGAGGTTGCATTCTTAGTATGACATCAGTGCTTAAGGAGCATTTGTGTATCAATTTGACACTGCTCTTCCCTCTTGATTGGCTAAAAATAGTGATATTTGACTGAAACAATTTTTATGTTCCTTCCAGGGCTGTCAGCATAGTAGTACCTGATAATCTCTTGGAGTCTTCATACTGAAACTACAAGCTTTGAATGTATGAATATTGATTTTTCTAGTTGTGGATTTGTTTTAGTAGCATTAAGAATAGGCCAGGGCAAATTGTTTCCCTTGGAGAGGTGCTGGGGTCTATAACAGTCATATATTTTATTTATTTTTTCCAGTTCAAGGGATTGAACCCAGGGTTTCATGTATGCTAGGCAAGTGCTCTATCACTGGGCTGAACCCTAGCCTTGCCACTGTCATTTCTTAAAGCTGTATTATATAGCCCTATTCTGCCCTAACTCTCACACAGATAACAGCTGCTTTAAGATCTTGTGATCACAGAGTTTAAGATCAGTTGCATATGCCTGTAATCTCAGGAGGCTGAGTCAGGAGGATTGCAAATTCAAGGCCAGCATGGACAACTTAGCAAGACCCCATCTCAAAATAAAAAAAAATAAATAAAAGGGGCTGAGGATGTACCTCAGTGGTAGAGCACCCCTGGGTTTAATCCCTAGCACACAATTCCCTACCCCACCAAAAAAGATCTTTTAGGGCCTTTTCTTAGGGTGCTGGGCCAGACTGGGTATGCATCAAAGTGGTCTTTAACAGGGGACATGCAGCCTGTTTAGCTAGTGTGGGATGGAGATGTCATTTACTATCATGATTCTTTGGGGCATTTAGTTAGTGTCCATATATTTTGCCCATTTATTTCTTTGTCCATTTCTAGCAGCTGATTTTGTTCGCTTGAAAAATGAGCATGATGATGGAATTCCTTGGAACTCACCTTTGGGTGTACCCTATTCAGGGTGGTTTTAAAAGTGCATGTTTATCCTCTTCCTTTTATTGCCTGTTAAGGGCAGTAACCTTTAGGTAAGGGCTTTTCATACACCACAGTCAGCAGTGGATACTGAGATTTCATACAAGGTGGGGGGACTATCTAAAAACATGGAAGGAGTCAGGGACAATCAAATGACATGAATCCTGTCCCTAACCAAGTGTACTCATGGTCCTTCATCACTTTGGGGGTACCTATTGCTCACACCCCCTCCAAAAAGCAGCCTGATTTTCTTTGGTGACCTACTCTTTTCATGTAATCTCCCTGAGGCAGAAACCCAGGATCTTGTCTCCCACTGGAGAAAGTACAAGGGCACAGTGAGGGAAAAGCATGTGGCCTGAAGCCAGAAGGCCCCTCCAAGGATCGGGGCGTGCTTTGAGCTAGGTCTGCACTGTGAGAGCCTTATGGCATGGACCTAGGCCAGGCTGCCTCAGGACACTTGCGCCTGTACCCACTCTGCTCTTCTCTGCTGTAGCACAGGAGACTTTTACTTTATTGTTATTTTAAAAAGTGGGTTTAACTGATCTTTCTATAGGAAACTTTATGGCATTTGAAAAGGTGACCTATGATACAGTTCCTAAATTTGAAATCTAGACTATGTTCCTAGAACCTATTTTTCAACTCATTTAGAGAATTCTAAAGGGATATAACTCATTAATAAAAGTGTGCCTTCTCACCTTTCTTCACTGACAATTTGCTAGGTCAGTAACATTTTTGGTACTAATATATTTTTAGAGTCACATCTTCAATGAAACTAAAGAACAATAATGGGTTATTAAAGGTTATTAAATGTGGATACAAGAATATAAAAAAGGTTTTTATTT
The DNA here is from genome assembly GCF_902686445.1 of Sciurus carolinensis. NCBI lineage: Eukaryota > Metazoa > Chordata > Mammalia > Rodentia > Sciuridae > Sciurus > Sciurus carolinensis. The sequence continues at coordinate 34,771,251 of NC_062228.1, forward strand.
TTTGTTTTTTTAGGGAGCATGGTAGTTGTAGAAACTAGTATTGGTTCATTTTTTTACTGGGTACTATGGTGGGCATTTTATAGCTCTTGACTCACCAAATTCTACTAGCTCTCTATAACATGTACCCCATGTATCAGAGAGCAAATTTAAGGAGGCTGGATTTATCATTGGGTAAGAGGCCCCCTTACCTCGTTCAGACCATATTCTTCCTTCCTATTAAACCCCTGCTTCAGCAGCTGGATTTTCCTCTTCATTCTCTCCTCACTACCTTCCACACTCAGAGACTCTTCCCTTCCTTACTACCCTTTCTTCTGCTATCATCCTGGTATTTCTGGTGAACGCACGATTCCCATCCAGAATCTGGCTTCTCAGTTCTTTTTTATCACTTGAACTCAGCCATTCTCTTCTGGGTCCTTGTCACTAACAGAAAACATACTACCTCTGGAACCTGCACTTAAAGTCCTCCACCTGCCTGCTCCTCACTCTCACCGTTCTGGCTTACCTGTGTTCTTGCCATGGCCTCTGCCACTTTCTCCCTGCACACCAGCTGTGGGCTTCACTGCTGTCCTTGTGCAGTTAGCAGACTTTTTTCTTCCATCACTACAGTCTTTTCCTTGTACATGACTCAATATTCTTGATATTCTTACTACACTGCCAAGGGTATCCCTTCTCCTAGGCAAGCCATGTCCTCCACTTGTGCTTTGGATCCCACCATCTCACATCATCAAAGCATCAGTCCTGCTCTGTCTATTGGATTAACCTTGTCAGCAAATATGCTAAACAGTCCCCCTTTGAGCTCCCAATTCTCTCTAGTCACCTAATTCACTGCAATCATTCTCAGCTGAATTTCTGAAAATCTGCCTACTTAACTAATTCTATTTCCTTCCCTCGTTCTCTCTATAACACACTCTGAAATCTACCAACCCCATCATTCATTGTGAAATCTCTCCTTCAAAGTCACCTACAACCTCCATACTGTCAACTTCAACACACATTTTTCTTTCTTTTTTGTTTGGTACCAGAGATTGAACCCAGGGAGCTTTACCACTGAGCAACATCTCCAGCTCTTTTTATATTTTATTTAGAGACAGAATCTCACTCAGTTGCTCAGGGCCTCACTAAATTGCTGAGGCTGACTCTGAACTAGAATCCTCCTGCATCAGCCTCCAGAGCTTCTGGGATTACAGGCATGTACCACCATGCCTGGCTGACCTTATCTTCTTGATCTCTCAACAAACAGTATACACAATTTGACTTCCCTTCTTGAAATATGCTCTTTGTTTTCATGGCAGGACAACGTCCTTGTCCTCTTTTGTGATTTCGCGTTCTGTCCTACTTCTTTTTACGCCTTTTGTGATGGCTCATCTTCCTCTAAATAATCCCTACGTAATGGCATTCAGCAGGGCATGTTCCTAAGCTACCTGCTCTATTCCATGTACACTTTTTCCTTAGGTGATCTCAATATTTCTGGGGCTTTAAATATCCTCAATTTTTCTGACAATTCTATACTCCTTTGAATAATAGATCTGCATGTTTAAATGCCTACATTCAGATATTTCCTAGATATTTCAAATTTAATGTGTTCAACAGAGCTGTTTTCTTTGCAACACACACCACTTCTCCCCATCTTCCCCATCCAATAAATGGCACTACCACAAATACCCCATCCTTCTAGCCAGAAACCTGTAAGTTCTTTTGAAAACTTTCCTTCATTCCTCCTATATTCCTTCAGCAAGGCTACCTCCACTACTGTCAAGTCCACCTCTGAAGATGTATCTTGGATATACCCAGTGCAGCTACTCATTATCTCAGTACATCCTGTTTGTTTTCTTTCTAGCATCCATCTCAACTTGCAATTATTTGTTTGCTTATTTTTTCCTACACTATAGGAAGGTAGAAAACATATCCTGCCTATTCACGGCTGTCCAAATTAGGTTCTCAATATATATTTAAAGAATGAATAAAACTCTTTCTAGAAGCAACAACAGACCTTAAACTTTTGCCTTCATGGAGAATACAGGCATTCAAACAAAAAAGGAAATATTTCAACATGTATTCCAATATTCCCAATATAATCTCCCTCTTCAGATTTTTTTACCTAGAAAAGCATGAAGAAGGAGAGAGACAAGACTGGCCACTGTGAATTCTTTGCAAAGAGCAGAGGACTTGTTCCGTGCACCTGTACTGTTTCTCTAATATAATCAACAGCAAAACTTTGGAGCCAGGCAGACCTGGAAGCATCCAATTCTGGTATAAAGTGTGTTTTCTGGCAAGTTATTTAAATGCTCTAAGCCTTGTTGCTTTATTTATTATTGGAAAGACACCATAAGTGAAGAGCCTTTGTAGAGGGCCTTTCACTCGGGCTGACACGCTACAGATACACCAATAGGAATGGCCAAGAGGTGGAGCCCAGCCTCACCCTTTCCAAAACTGAGCACTTCAGTTGGTAAGAATATACTGTGAATGCAAAGCTGATGTAGAGCAGATGTCTTTTTTTTTTTTTTTTAAATTTTAACTGCCTTACATCATTACCACTGTCTTTTAGCAGGCAAGGACAGGAATTACCTTGGTCTGACAGAGTATCAAAGAAGAGTGGAAAAAATATTGAACTTGGACTCACCTCATCTGATTCTGAATGCTGATTCTACCGATCACACCTTCTGTGGAGTTACATAATTGACTGAATGTCTTTGAGGTTTTTTTTTTTTTTCTGTGTATAAAAGGGAAGACTTCGAAGTCTCAGTGGTGGCCCTCATGGATAATAAAGAAACATTCCATAAATCTTAATTTTATAGATTTAAAACTGAAGCAGGGACTGGGGGTGTAGCTCAGTGGTAGAGCACTTGTCTGGTATGCACAGGCCCCAGGTTTGATTCCCAGTCGTGCAAACAAACAAAAAGCTGAGGCAGAGTGTGGTTAAATAACTTGGGGCCAGTGGTCATCAGACAAGTAGAGACAGAAACCCCAGGTTACAGGGTGAAGAAAATGAACAAAATGTTCTAAACTCTTAGTCAGCTAAAATTCCATTTATGATAGGCAAAATGGCTATTAGAGTCTTCCTTTTGATTCACATTGGTTAGAAGAATTCACATGTAATAGCTCAGATGCTACAAGGAAAATAAAATAGCTTTTTCCAATGACATCAAAGAGAGTTGCTAAGCAGTATTTATAAAATATCTCATTTCTGTTCTTTTGGCTCTTTCTTTGCCAAAGCTCTGGGAATGTCAGCAATGCTTCCAAAACTAACATCAGCAGAAATGGCTGGGAAAAAAGCGTTTATGTAACACAAACATTCATCAATTTTTTGTTTTTATTTGTAGCTCTAGTTTAAATTCTTAAGAACTGCTGGAATGTACTTTTTCTGGACAGCCTAGAGAAAAAAGTCCATCAGGCCTGCAGGAATCGGAACCCATGTAGATCATCACTCAAAATCACTGATTCTCTCAGAATCAGGAAGGCAGGTTTTGTTCCCTTTCTCCACCAAAGTTTTGCTCAAGTTCTTTCAACATTTCAAAATTCAAATCCATGTTATCTTAAGGATTCAAACCACCCAAATAATGTCTCTGATTCTATTACTCAAGTCCAGATTTACTGTCAAAAGTAAATGAGTTCTGTTTTTGTAACAGTTTTATAGAGAGGCTCATTAGCTTTAATGACCAGTTCAGTGTTTAAATAGCTAAACAAGATGGGTTGGGGATTGTTTCTCCTTTACTTAGTTTTAAGAAGTTAGGGAAAACTAGAGCTGCTGGAATGATTTCAAACATTAGATGGAGAGATTTTTTTTTAAGCATAATTTATAAGATTCATTTTCTGGAAATCTTCCTCTTCAACTGACAAAAGAAGGGATAATAAAGCTAAATTCAGTAGTATAAAAACCTTTCTAGTAATTGGCTTATAAAAGCTCATCTAAGCATCCTATAAAGTATTTAATAATGCCCTCAATGGTTATTTTCTTTCTTTTTTTGGTTCATAGTTTATTCATTTATTTTTTACTGATGACAGAATTTTTATTTGCAAAATAATAAGTGTTAACTAACAATAAAATAAATATGTTACTGTGTCCAATATGATGAGAGAATGAACGTCAACAAAAGATTCCAACAATCTTCTGAGCCTTACAGCAGGACTATTCAACCTGTTTTCCAGAAATATTCCATCATCAAATCTATCATTTATCAATGGTCACTTTCTAAAATCTCTTTTCATCAACTGCCTCAATTAAGTTCTGAGGATCAGGCCTTCTTCCATGAGATAAAGTTAGGGGAAAAAGATGGAAATAGTGCCAGACCTGTGCTCAGGTTAACCTAAGGATGGCCTCAAACTTATGATCCTCCCTCCTGAGTTGCTGGAATTACAGGTGAGCCTAACCTAAGGGACTATTAACAATGAAACAATTGGCTTCATCTGGGTTTGCACTAGCAGCAGTTTGAAGCTAAAGCCATACTCATGTTTTCAGACATTCTGTATCAGATTGATTCCCTGACTCCTCTCCCAATCCCTTCATAGCACAAGAAATCCTTATGGTAAAGCACATACAGTGGGAAATTCAGAGACACTATTCATATAATGGAGCTGGATAACAGAAATAGGGTGGGTTTCTAAAACCTGACCAGGATCTCTGGCTCCTCCCAATAGTCACATATTCACATCAAGTACTGAAACACAATACCAAACAGAAAACATGTTTTTGACTGTAAGACAAACTCTGCCTCCAGAAACACCCAATTCTATTTTCCCCTTGACTTGTTAACCACCACAACAGTAAACTGGTTAGTACCAACTAAGAAATGATAATGATCACCTCCATTTCATACATCGGGGGCCCAAGGATGTCTTTCAGAGCGTGGAAATCAATCAAAATTGGCATTTCAGGTGGAAGGGCCAAGTCAGTAGTGTCATTTATAGATTCTGGTTTTGCATCTTCTAAGATGTGTTCTCTGCAACCTAAAAGAGAAAATTTTACTTATAAGTTCTAAGAGATTTGATGGTTTCAAAATTTATTAGTAAATATCTCACTTCAGTGGACTTCAACAGTCAGTCCTTTTTATGCATTTATTAAAGTACAAAAATTCACCTTGTATAACTATGGAAAGCAGGTGGAAGAATTAGTCCTTCAAGCCCCCTGAGGACTTATATGCAATTGCCTTGTTCGTTATTTTTGCTGTTGATTGTCTATCTCCCTTGTTACAGCATAAGTTCCAGGAGGGCAGCAAGCTGTCCTGTCTTCTTCTTAACCATTCCGTTCTTCATCAAGAACAATGTCTGGCAATGTTCAACTAATGGCCCTCACAGACCAGATACTGAAGAGTCAAATGCAGTGGATTACTTGTACAATTCTCTGTTAGATCAAAACAACTCAACTTTATGACCAACTTTCAATTCCTCTTTAGAGGAGTTTGATCAGGTGTACCATTTTCTAATGGGAAAAATGAACTGGGAAGTGATAGAACCCACATAAGCAATGTACCTTTTGTAAGCAAATAGCTTAACTCTAATATGGCTATCATTTGCCAATAAATAAATATAATGGTGAGAGAATATGAAGCCTGGTTTGAAATCCCTGTAATAATGGGCTACTTCCCTCAAGTATCTGAGAGCACTGGTTGGCTGATACCTTGTTAAAGTATAGACTGGTTTGGGCCTAGATACACTTAATAGGCACACTCAACAATGGATTTAACAGGCCTTCTTCTCTATCAGACTTTGTAATTCCAGTTTGAGAAAAAAAATATGTAACCTGTGGTCAGAAACCTAAAAAGAGGAATATAGGTTTAAAACATGTGCAAAATGTTGGGCACCATTCTAGCTTACTGCTTTTTCTTTTAGATTTACCTCATTAAATACTTCGTATAAAAATCTTTGTTACCTCTTTACATATATTGCCTTCTGAAATTGATCAAATATTAACAAACAATATATGATTACATCGTTACCTGACATTTGCTGTTTTAGTTTTGCTATGATTCGTTCATTCCTTATATTCTTCTCCTTTCTGATATCTCATGAAGTTGTAGGAATTTTTAAAAATAATTTATTTCCAAAAGTAATTACTAAATATAGCTAAGAGCAGCAAAACCTAATTTTAGATTCTAATGCTAACTTGAGACATCCTGGGGGTATCATAAATGATCCCAGTGTGGCCTTGAGGGTGAAGGGCTCTGCTGATTTACTTACTATTCTCCTGGGCTTTACTGGGCTCCTCTTTAAGACAGAATCAGGAGTGATACAGAAAAAAAACATAACAATTCAGATTTTCTGACAGAACAAATTATGCTATGCAAAGTGTTAAACCTCTGACTACCTGTCTCTGTGGACTGTGAAGTGCAGTACACATATTGTATCAGAGGTGTTACATCTTTCTCGAATTACATGTACTCTCATAATCACACTTGCAAGGTTTGGCCCAATCATGTTCTAAGAAATCTTCCCTGATCTTTTTAACTTCTTTTATGTCACCTGTTTGTTTCACAACAAACAAGTAATTACTGAATTTCTCAGTAGCTTGTGGAAATGGTAGATTATCTGCCTGTTGTTCTGTTTGCGACATATTTATTCCAAGCAATAGTAATGATCCTGGGTAGGAAAAAACTCCAGTGATCAGTTTGACTACATGAAGATCTCAGAGCAGAAGATAAAGCAGGTGTCTTTGCTTAATTAAAATTAATGCACAGAAAGAAAAGCACTACTTGGTTCAGGTTACTATACTCTAAAGATGCAAGGAAGTGGTACTCTGAAACTTCAGCCAGTGCAGGGAGGCTGCAAGTTTCTCCAGCATGAGGTGCTTTGTGAGCTTTTCGGAGATCTAATTACTATTACCAGCAACTATTTCACTATCTCAGGAGGAAGTAAGGCTGGATGGGTGAAAGCCTATCCACAATTATGTAACCAATGCTTCAGGACATCCAATCCCTTTCCAACTGTGGTACTGAATTCAATGCTTTGAGCATTGAGCAGTTGGGGGTGGGGATAGCTATTTCTAATAAAACTGCACCTTATAATATAAAGGATGGCAACTCAGGCACAGCAGCTGTACTATAAAATATTCAATGAACTCAGAACTAATCTGCACTACAAAATGTTATTTCCCATGGCTGGGGTTGTAGCTCAGTGGTAGAACGCTTGCCTAGCATGTGTGAGGCTGTGAGGTACTGGGTTAGATTCTCAGCACTACATATAAATAAAATAAAGGTTCATCAACATCTAAAAAAATTTTTTTAAATGTTATTTCCCATCATTAGAACACAAGCCTAGAGAACTAAAGCACCAGTCAAGAAAATGATGCCAGATAAAATGGGAGACTGGATTTTAAGAATCATCCACTCCCAGGTACAATGGTACACACCTGTAATCCCAGTGACTCAGGAGGCTGAGGCAGGAGGATCCCAAGTCCAAGACCAGCCCCAGCAACTTATCAAGACCCTAAGCAACTAAGTGAGACCCTTTCTCAAAATAAATAAAAAATAAAAAGGGCTGGGGAGGTGGTTTAGTGGTAAAGTGCCCCTGGGTTCAATCCCCAGTATGCCAAAAAAAAAAAAAAAATCACCTCATGTAATACAACAAGAGAAAGAAAATGCTGGATTTTCACAGAATACATGCTAGATTCCTCATTAAAATAAAGAACAAGTAAAATACCACCTTATACATGCCATGTGGGGAATGAGGCCCAGCTACAATTAAACCTTCCCAGTCTCATGTACAGGTTTTGAAGTACTCTGTTCTAGATCAATGTTCTCCCTCTCAGAAGGGATCAGCACCAAGAAAAGACAGGTTTTATCCAAGACTATTACATTCAAGCAGGATGGACTTTTTCAGGGAAGGTAAAATAGCAACAAAAATTCAACATGCTGGCATAACATGGACACCCCCCCATCCCACCTCTCCACAGATTCTTCCTACAGGAATTAATGTAGTTTCTTCTTTATGGACGACTCTTCTCTTAGACTAAATAATGCAATAGTGATTGTTTTTTAAAATTTTTAAAAATTTGTTCTAATTACACATGACAGTAGAATGCATTTATGCATTTTGATAATAAATGGAGTATGATTTCTTATTTTTTCTGAATGTATATATTATAGGATCACATCAGTCATGCAGTCATATATGTACATGAGGTAATAATGTCTGTTTCACTCTATCCTTCCTACCCCCATCCCCCTTTCCCTCCCTTCACTTCCCTCTACCTAATCTAAAGTAACTCTATGCTTCCCTAGCATGCCCCCCTACTTAATGTGAATTAGCATCCACATATCAGAGTAAATTGTGGTTCTTAACAAATGGTTAATATGCATATTAAAATGATTGTTTAAGAAGTAAAGAAGTTTAAGTTATAAAAGCCAGATGTCACTTTTCTAATTTTTAAAATAAAGTAACTAGTAAAGAAGTTTAAAAAATAACAAAGGTCAACATTAAAGAAAGAAGAAACCTTTTCAGTGTTGCTTATGGTTCAATTTTTCAGGAAAGTAATGGCAATATATTAAATATTTCAGATGTTCATAACCTTAGACTTAGTGATTTTTTTTTTTTTTTTTTTGTAGCAATCTACCCTTAAGGACATAAAACAAAAGTACAGATAACAGTTTACATACGGAACTATTTACAGTAGCACTCTATATAGTAGCAAAAATCAGACTCACTATAAATAATGAATGTCAGAAACACGGTTAGGTGACCATGGCACAGGCACATCCATTTGATAAAATATTACACAGTCACTAACACTGGTTTCCAAGTTTTTTTAAGTAATGTAAAAAATTCTTTTCAAACAAGGTTAAACCTGGGGAAAGAGAGTGTAAAATTTCACGCAGTATGATCAATACACCAAGTGATATGGTCTAAAAATGTTAATAGAAGTTATTCCATGTGTTATGAGGTTAGCTTTACATGAAATAGTAGTTTCCAAACCTGACTCTGGCTTCCTAGTTGGCATTGAGCAAGGTTACTTCACCTCTTTGCATTTGGTTTTCTAATCAGCAAGATAAGAATAATGACAATACCCTCAGAGTTTTGGGGAGAGGTACTGATTTACACTATTAGCTATTAGCTACTATTAGCTCCCTTTTACGGTAATAATTACTATAGACTTCTAAGACTCACTTTTTTTTTTGGTACTGAGGATTAAACCAAACCACATCCCCAGCACTTTTTTAAATATTTTATTTAGAGACAGGATCTCTCTGAGTTGCTTAGGGCCTTTCTAATTTGCTGAGGCTGGCTTTGAACTCATGGTCCCAAACCTCAGGGATTATAGGCATGCGCCACTGCACCAGGCAAAACTCACATATTCTTACTCTATAACCCTTTCATTTCAAGAAAACAAAGTACACAACTTGTCTCAACTCAGGAATAGACAGGATTCTGACCACAATCACCCAACTACTGGGAATATGTAAATTCAATATACATTTTAAAAAAAGATCTCAAGACTTAGCCCTATGCTATCCTATTTATTACTATTATATTGAATATAAATACTACCTATTAAAATTCACTTTACAAATAACAGAAGCATATTCTTAAAAATAATAAAGTGCTCTTTAAAAAAAGGCTATTAAATAGAGGTTGAAGAGAAAGGTCATGGGAGAGTAAAATGAGTACAAAAGTTAGTCAACCTCACCCTAATTCAACTACTTTTATTTTAAATAAAATTGGACATAAAGTGGGAAAGAGCTATAGTTTTTTGAGTTAATTCACTCTCCTCAGGGACATCCCCAGGCTCTTCTTTCACTGATATTACCAGTCCGTTCTGAGTCTAATTCAGACACAGCAAGATGGTCAGAGCAAACCAGAGGAGTCTGACTGCACTGAGGCAGCAGATAAACAAAGGGCAGCGGGGGCAGACCAGCAGCTGCACGGTGGTGAGGGCTGCTAGGGCAGTGAGAAGGAGCCGGGGTGTTCCCGCCGAGGGCTGAGCCACACTCTGGAGCTGACGCCACCACAGCTATTGTGAAGGGATATTCTATGGCTGCAAACTCCTCAGAAGGAAGGATTAGGTTTTTCCTAAGCAGCTGTCACTGGGGAAACTCAAATCTTCTCCACCCAAGTTTTTTACTTTGCTACAAGAACATGTTTTCTATGAAGATCCAAAAGTAGATCCAAAAGCTTCAGAATCACTGTGGGCAGGAGGGAGGAAGGGAGGTACTCCAAAAGGAGGTAAGGAGAAAGAATGTTGGGATGTAAAAACCGCAGGAAACTTCAGTAGCTGTTTTGTTTTGTTTTCCAATTCCTTCTTTTTGAATAAATCTTCCAGCAAAACGGTGTCTCTTGCAAATGATCCAACCAGTGGAGGCCTAATACCAACAATTTCCCAGAATGTGATGGAAACTGAATCTAACTACAGATATCCCTGGGTTACCAATAATCATCTTTATTCAAGACAGAACATTTATCACTGCTTATTCCTTCTATTCTGCTTACCCTTTCAAGCCCATGAAGTTCAAGTTCCATGAGTTCAAAAGCTAAATTCTGTGTACAGAAGTATAACAGGAATCCCTTCTTCCATGTTTGTGTGTTTAGTTTTACAAACATCAAGCTTTTAATGCTTGTGGGTTAGGGATGGAGGACAGAAGGAAGGGGTGTACAAGAACATTGTTAACTGAAGTCAGCAATAGAACAAGGTCCACAGGGGCCTAATTCTCCACAGGAATGACTATTACTGTTTCTCTCATACTAATTTGATGTCCTTAGGAGACATGTCGTTCCTTGAGAATGCCTAGCTTATATTCTGGGCTTAGGAAATTCAGGAAGCACAGGACAGAACCATAAGACATAAAAATTTAAATGCTTGGCAGAAATTCAAAGATTTGGGCCAATCCATTTTATATAAGTCATTTATAAAGAAAAATGTCTCAGGAAGATTAAACAAATTGCCTGTAGTCCACAACAATCGCAGATGTTATTGGGACTCCTGACTCTCGGCCAGACACACCTATTATCCCTATAGTCCAGTCCAGAAAAGCCACCTGTAGCTCAGGAGTTCCTTGACAAGGCAAGGGAAACTGGTGGTAAATTTTGAGATTGGATTATTTGAACCAGGTGCAGTGGGGCATTCCCATAGTTTCAGCTACTGGGGAGGCCAAGGGTGGAGGACTGTTTGAGCCCATTGAGTTCAAGTCCTCTGGGCAATATAGAAAGAAATCCTGTTGAAAGAGAAAGAGAGAGGGTGGGGGGAGAGGGAGAAGGGTGGGGAGGGAGACAGAGAGAGAGAGAGAGAGGTATTAGATTATTTTTTCCTGATTCTAAATAATCAATATAATATAACTGGTATGAAGTGATATGAACAAATAGACTCCTTTCTAGGATTGTTGTCAGGGAAAACTATAAGACTTAGAAATGTATAAAAATAGACTACTGAGTGTTGAGTCTAGCATACCCTTCTGAGTTGTCTGTAAGTTGTAGAAAACTGTTTAGCAATGCAAATGTTTCTTTCTTTTTTTGGTACCAGGGATTGAACTCAGGGGCACCCAACCACTGAGCCACATCCTCAGCCCTATTTTGTATTTTATTTAGAGACAGGGTCTCACCGAGTTGCTTAGTGCCTCACTTTTGCTGAGGCTGGCTTTGAATTCGTGATCCTCCTGCCTCAGCCTCTCAAGTTGCTGGGATTACAGGCGTGCGACACCGTACCCTGCAAATGTTGCTTGCTCACAGAATTGAAATGAATTTTGTCCAGTAGAGGTGCAATTGATTCCTCCCTTTCCAATTAGCAGGTTTTGCATCTCTTAAATTAATCTCAGCATTCCTGATTGTCTATAAATGTGTCTGTTTTTTTGGATTCCTCACTGAAGTGGATGTAACATCTTACTGGTTTTCCTACTAACTGATGAATTATTAAAATCTTTGACATGTGTTTTTATTTGTATGCTAGCAATGATCTTATCATTTAAACATTTATTCTTTTATTCTGTACCAAACAAAAACAAAAACAAAACCCCACGGTTTTTAAAGAGTGGCAGAGTTTGAGTAGCCAAATCTGAACCACTAACAACAGTCGATATATTTAGATTTTAAAAATTTAGGACCTTTGACAGACAGACCAAGCTGCTTGAGATAAGAAATGAAATTTCCCATTTTCGGTATTCTTCCTTTGGGGAAGACCCTCCAAAATGCCCAGTAGAGGTACAGTTAATCCTCTATCTCCAACAGGCATCAGCCAGGTTGAGTTTGTTTGACTTATAGTAACTTTGGAAAAGTTCCTTAACCGTCCCCCTGCCTTTTTTCTTTCTTTTTTCTTTTTCTTTTTGGTACCAGAGGTGCTTAACCATTGTGCCACATCTCCAGCCCTTTTTCTATTTTGAGACAGGATCTCACTAAGTTGCTTAGAGCCTTAATAATTTACTGAGGTTGGTTTTGAACCTCCTGAGCTGCTGGGATTACAGACATGTAACACCATGCCCAGCTAATCTCTTTTTTAAAGATGATTTTATTATGGTATAATTATATAGCAGAATATCTTAAAATCATATTTTGGTTAAAATTCATTTGCAAACGTACAATTCATTAGCATTAAATATATTCACAATAGTGCTATGCCCACCGCCACTATCTATATCCAAAACTTTTTCATCATCTCTCGCATAAGCTCTATACCTATCGAATAACTGTCCCCCCTCCCCACAATCCTAGTAACCCACCATTATACTTTGTTTCTGTGAATTTGACTATTTTGGATACCTCATATTAAGTGGAGTTATACAATGTTTGTCCTTCTGTGTCTGGCTTATTTTATGTAGCATGTTTTCTAGGTTCATCCATGTTATGGAATACATCAAATTACATGCTTATGCTGTGTGGTAATGCCTGCCTATAATCCCAGATACTCAGGAGGTTTGAAACAGAAGGATTATAAATTTGAGGTCAACCTGGGCAACTTAGTGAAACCACATCTCAAATAAACAAAAAAGGGCTGGGGATGTAACTCAGGGGCAGAGTGCCTCTGGGTTCAATCCATACTCCAAAAAAAAAAAAAAAAAAAAAAAAAAGAAAAGAAAAGAAAAGGAAAGGAAAAAAATAAGATTCCATTGTATACAACATTTTGTTTCTGCATTCATGTGATCATAAGTGTTTGGGTTGTTCCCACCTTTTGGCTTCTGTGAATAATGCTGCTATGAACACGAGTATGCAAATATCTGAGTCCTCCCTTTCAATTTTTTTGAATATATATAGTTCGTAAAAACGGAACTATTGGATTATTGTGCTTCTATGTTCAACTGAGGACCTGCCAAACTGTTCCTCATGGTGCCTGCATCTTTTGATATTCCATCAGCAATGCATGAGAGTTCCAATGCTTCCATCGTTGCCAACACTTATTATCATCCTTTTAAAAATCAGTATTGTAGCTGGGTGTGATGGCACACACCTGTAATTCCAGTGGCTCTGGAGGCTGAGACAGGAGGATCACCAGTTCAAAGCCAGCCTCCACAACTTAGTGAGATCCTGTCTCTAAATTAAATATAAAAAAGGGCTGGGGGTGTGGCTTAGTGGTTAAGTGCTTCTGGGTTCAGTCCCTAGTACCAAAAAAAATTTTTAACTAAAAAGTAAAATTAGTATTGTGGCCATCCTACAAGGTAAGTAATATCATAATATTATGAGAAGTAATATCTCCTTGTGGTTTTGATATGTATTTCCCTAATTACTAATGACAGTAAGCATCCTTTTATGCTTACTAGCCATTCAAATATCTTCTTTAGAGAAATGTCTATTCAAATATTTTACCCATTTTTTAATTGGATTGTTTTTGTGCCATTAAATTATAGGAGTTCTTTATATACATTCTATATATTAATCCTTAATCATATATATGATTTGCAGATATTTTCTCCCATTGGATAGATTGTTTTTTCACTTTCTCAATAGTGTCCTTCGATGTACAAAAATTTTTAATTTTGATGAAGCCCAGTTTATCTGTTTTTTGTTGCCTGTGTTTCTGATGTCACTTCTTTTGTCATATTCATGAATTCACTGTCAAGTACAATGTTATGAAGATCTTCCCTAAAGTCTTCTTTTTAGAGTTTTATTAGTTTAGATCTTTGATCCATTTCTAGTTCATTTTATCATGTAAGAATCCAAGTTCATTCTTTTGCATATAGATATCCAGTTTTCTCAGCACAAATTATTGAAAAGATTGTCCTTTTCCAAATGAATGGTCTTGGCACCCTTGTTAAAAAAATCAATTAACTATATAGGTAAACATTTATATCAAGGCTCTACTGGTCTATATTTTTGTTCTTATGCCAATTCCATACCATTTTAATTATAACAGCTCTGTAGTAAGTTCTGAAGTCAGGATGTATGAATTCAGCAAAATGTTTTGGCAGGTCAAAGTGTTAAACCAGAGCTACAACATAATCCAACAATTTCATTCCTAGGTGCTGTATATATCCAAAATACTGAAAGCAATATCTGTTGATAGATATTTGTTTGCTTATGTTCACAGCAGCATCATTCAACTAAACCAAAAGGTGGAAACAACCACATTTTGTTCTTTTTAAGATAATTTTGGCTACTTGAATTTGAAGATGCTTTTTCATTTCTTTAAAAAAGGCTGTTGGAATTTCTAAGGAACTGCACTGAATCTGTACATCATTTTGCTAGTATTGAAACCTTAACAATGTTATTTTATCCATGAACATGGTTATCTTTCCATTTATTTAATGTCTAATTTATTTCTAGCAATGGTTTATGGTTTTCAGCATACAGATCTTTCACCTCCTTGGTTACATTTATTCCTAAGTACTTAAATATTCTAGATAATATTGCAAATGGGATTGTTTTCCTTATTTGCTTTACAGATGTTCATTTCAATAACCTCTAAGCTTTTATTTCCTTACCTGAAATAAAGAAAATAGTACCTACACTTCCAATTATTGCTACAGGGGTAATGGACATAGGGTATGGGGATAATGAAAGCACAGTGTAGCTACTGAGTTTAGGCTTGAAGTCAGTCCCCTTAGATAAGAATCTTGACCATAAACATTTAGTAACTGTAAGCCTTGGGCAAGTTATTGAATCATCTGTGTTTTAGTTTTCTCATCTGCAAACTGGACCTAAAATCATTACCTATCTTACAGGTCATTGGGGGATTAAATTGGTAAATCTATGTAAAATGCTGGGAACAGAGTCTGGCACACAGAAGAAACTTTATAGATAACAATTATTCTTCCTGTCTTCACCTGTGATGTGGCCTCTTGGTGCAATTAAGAGATGTGGTAAATATGAGCTGTATGAGGCTCCCATTGATGTAACACAGGATATTGCTCTACAGAAAAGTTTTTTTTTTTTTTTTTTTGGTAAGCAGAAGTAGTACTCTCTAAAGTAATAATAAAAGGTATAACAAGGTGTGGTGTGAGTGAGGTAAGGCATGGCTGCAATCCCAGATACTGGAGGCGCTGAGGCAGGAGGTCACAAGTTTGAGGCCAGCATGGGCAACTTAGTGAGACTGCATCTCAAAATATAAAGGGCCAGGGATTTGCCTGGCATTGGTAATGCACTGCTGGGGTTCAATCCCAGCACTGTAAAAATTAAAGATAAAAAAATAATAAAATAATGATAAAAGGTATAATAGCATAGTTAATATATAAACCAGTAACATAGTTGTTTATTATCATCAAGTATTATGCACTATACATAATTGTATATGCTATATTTTTATAGTACTAGCAGATGGGTTTGTTTACATCAGCATCGTCACCAATACATGAGTAATGTGCTGTCCTACATTATGACAGTTATGTCACTAGATGATGTGAAATGTTTAGCTCCACTGTAATCTTATATAGGACCAATGTCATATCTGCAGTTCATCACTGACCAAATATATTATTATGTGGTGCATGACTGTACAATCCTTATAGACTTAAAACATCTTCATGAGATTTTTTTTTTTTTTTTTTAAATCGCAAATCAAGCAAATTCCTAATTCCTAAGAGTTTCATTCAAAATCTACCACAAACTGGGTGCAGTGGGCTGGGGATACTGCTGAGTGGTAAAGCACATGCCTAGAATGCATGAGGTCCTGAGTTCAATCCCTAGTACTAGGGGAAAAAAAGATCTACTAAAATGTAGCACCAAATTACCTTCCTAAGCCTAGACCCCACTATTTTGGAATTCCTTTTAGCCTAGAGGAGAAACTACCAGTTCAACTAACATTTAGAGAATACAACCTAGTATAAAAAAATGGGGTCCCAGTTTCCTTATTTATAAAATGAAATTCGGACTAAATGAACTCTACTGTGTCCATACCATTAACCATGGTACCTCATTCAAAACAGGTAATCAATATGGTCTACTGAATTAAACTGATTTGGGGTATGCAATCCTTACATTTTACTAACATTTGTGAACCAGTGACAAATCACAAAAATACTTATTGTTTAAAAAAAAATCACTAAGTTTTTAGCACTGATTATGTCAAATAAACACAAATGTTTTTTAATCATTGAAAATTAATTGTTCAACAATATTATGTAAAATTTTATTTATTTACTGGTTAAAATTTATGTTAAAATTTTTTTCTTAAAAGTTGAATCCTATCACACTGGGTTTCTGGATTGTGTAAGAAGAGCAACACAAAACTGGGATTGGTGTCCTGAACTGTACTTGTGTCAGGGTATAGGAGGTGTGTTACTGGGTTTATAAACAGCCAGCTGGCAGAGTGGTCATATATGAGACAGTGAGAGAGAAGAGCGTTTACATCCACTCTAGCATATGTAGGTATACATGAATGTTTAAGTATGGAGAGAAAGAAATACATATGACCATAATTATAGAAACAACTAAGTTTTTTTTTTTTTTCAATCAATTCTACTTTAATAAGTGAGATTACAGGTAGCCTTGTTATTTTACAAGATAATAGTATAATTATGTACCTCAAAGCTAAACTGTAATGGATACAAAGCATCTGAGGTGAAGCACACCTGTAGTCCCAGAGACTCAGGAGGCTGAGACAGGAGGATCGAATGTTCAAGGCCTGCCCCACCAACTTAGTGAGACCTTGTCTTGAAATAAAATAAAAAGCAGAACTGCCAATGTAGCTCAGAGGTGGAGTGCCCTGTTTAAATCCCTAGTACCAATAAAAAAAAAAAAAAGAAAAGAAAAAGAAAAAGAAAGAAAAACGCATCTGAGAGTCTTCTCATGGGACAGCAAAAAGGAAAACAAAGTATCTAAAAAAAAAAAAAAAAATCAGAAAAACCTGTATATTTCCAACTGTATAATTTGTACTGTCAGTTTCAGGTTAATCTTTTCCAGAAAACCCTCTTCCCAGCCAGAGGAAGTATGCTAAATACAACTGAGATTCAAGTTACTGACCAGGACTGCCAAGGCACTTGAGCCTGCATATTTTCAATCTTTTTTTTTTTTTTTTTTTTTAAGAAAGAAACTAGCTATGGGGACTGGGATGAAGCTCAGTGGCAGAGCATGCTTAGTATGAGCAAGGCCCTGAATTCAATCCAAAGCACCAAAAAGAAAAAAAAACTATAAAGGAAAAACCTTTGTGCTAACAATAATTCTTTATTTTCTGTCAATATTTTCTTAGTTTCTTTGGGGATGGTAATACAAACTTAATATTACCAAATATATTTTCTTTCAAGTTTACCTACTAAGCACTTCTACATAATAACCACTGAAATGTAGATGGAAGTTATGGTTGCAAAGCATTTTTCAATTTTAGTGGTAGTTATCTTTTTATAAAAATAATAAAGTATCTGAAAAGTTTTCCATTTACATTAATTTAGAGATGTAAATAAATGAACTTTTGTCTCAGTTTACTAAAAGCAATTTTAAAAAGCTATCATTAACTATAATAAAATTTCAATGATCAATTCAGCGCCTCCATAGACTTTAAAAACCAGTATTCATTCCGTATTTTAAAATTATTTGTTTATATTCTTACCTCCCCCAACAGACTACACTTTTGTTAAAAGTTCTCATTAGTCAATTTCTCAATTTAGAACTTGGCATACAGTAAATGCTAGTTGACTCTGATTGAGTCAATCAATACCAGATGAGTGAAACTGCACCCTTTTCTTAGCAAGTTATAGGCATTAATACATTTCATTTCCTATATTCAGAAAATATTCTTGGAGAATTATTGGGATTGGTAGTTAAAATTGCAGAGACAATTTTTAATATTAAAAAAATCCAAGAGTATTTCCAAGTATTTCTGTAACACAGAAGGACTGGTTTTTACAATGCATTCCACTATTATGTATAATTATAATGCACCAATGAAAAATTTTTAAAACAAAGGCTATATAAAAATGACACCAAAAGGCCACTGCATCTTCCTGCATGATTCATTAAATGAAACAATGACTTTATAATTATTTGACAATGTTTTATTTTCTTGTCCCACAATAGAATGTAAATAGTAAGTGTCTGGTGTCTGGCTCCTGTTATATGTAAGAAGGGTTTTTCTTTCATTGCAGCTTCCTTCCCACCTGCATATAGGCAAACAATTCTCTATTAAACCAGGTCAATATTGATGCAGGAACAATCAGTAAATCAGTGTAAATGTCAGACTTAGAAAAGAGTATTTAGTTCATCTTCATGATACAGGCAGATATGATAACAAATCAACACTATCTGATTAGAATACTACCCGACTTTAAATATTTAGACACAACATACTGCCTAATGTCCCCACCAAATGCAAAGGATTTAGCACAAAAAGTCCTAATCCTAAATCTAACTTTTTAAATAATCGTTGTTTACCAAGTCAAATTAACTCTTTACAGAAGGCTACAAACCCCCAAAATCTTTTCCTACCAGCAAATCAAATGCTTAGAGAACTGAAACAGTCTGAAATTCCTATTATTCAACAGTAACGTTACTGCTTTGACATATAGGATTTTTATTTATTCTGAGCCACTAATTCAATCAAAGGAAAGATAAGCATGAACAGGATGCAGAAAGATTTTAAATAGTGAAATTGAATTCTAACTTCTAAACCCTGTCTTGTGCTGTTGGTTCCTTAATAAGAAATGAGGGGCTGGGGACATAGCTCAGTTGGAAGAGTGTTCAGAGCACAAGGCCCTGGGTTCAATTCCCAGCAGCGCAAAAAAAAAAAAAAAAAAAAAAAAAAATCAGCTGAAGTTTGATGGATATTCAACAGCATAAATTTCAAACGTCTTCGTTTAATAAAGTGTCTTAGATTGTGATAACTGTGGAACTGCTACTGCCTTTTGAATTAGTAAACTGTATAGGAATAAGCAGAAAATTTTAAAGCTGTACAGCCTGAAGATTAGGAAAATGAGGGCCCATTTTAATTTAGCAACCAGAATAATGATAAAACTTTGACTTGTCATATAGTTTCAAAGACCTCTTACCATCAAACCCAGACAGTTCTTCAGAAATTAAAAATCTCACTGAATATTGTAACAATCCAAAATAAACAGTCAAAGCATCTGGTCTGTGGTTTTTGGACTAGAGCACACACATGAATTATTCTCTTTTTATTTTCTAAATTCAACCCGAAAGAAAGATATGGGATTTAGGTTAAAATGTTGGAGGACTTACATGTAACTGGAACTAGGTAATAGGAAACTTCCCCATTATCCTTATTTCACTAAAAATAGCTAACAAAATTTTTGTTTCTGAATGAGAACAGCAACAAAATCCACACTGAAAGATGACAAATAAAGATTGCTTCAATTTTTGCTAAAGAATCTTTTATTTGTTTGTGGGTCTGATTAGGCTTTCTTCCCCCGAAGGCATAATACAGCACTTATACCACAGAAATTTCCATTCTCTATTAACAACCCAAAGCATACATTTTCCATACATTTCTTTTTTTTTTTTTTTTTTTTTTTTTTTTTTTTTTTAAATTTTTTTTTTTTTATTTTATTTTTTTTACGTTTACATAGGGTAATGATGTTTATTATATTTTTCCCCTCCCCCCCACCCCTCCCACCCCTCCCCACCCCTCCCACCCCTCTTTTCCCTCTACACAGTCCTTCTTTCCTTCATTCTTACTGCTCTCCTTAGCCTAACTCTAAACCTAACCCTAAACCTAATGCTAGCCCCTCCCACCCCCCATTATATGTCCTCATCCGCTTATCAGCGAGATCATTCGTCCTTTAGTTTTTTGAGATTGGCTTATCTCACTTAGCATGATATTCTCCAATTTCGACCATTTGCCTACAAATGCCATAATTTTATCATTCTTCATTGCGGAGTAATATTCCATTGTATAAATATGCCACAGTTTCTTTATCCATTCATCAACTGAAGGGCATCTAGGTTGGTTCCACAATCTGGCTATGGTGAATTGAGCAGCAATGAACATTGATGTGGCTGTATCTCTGTAGTATGCTGATTTTAAGTCCTTTGGGTATAGGCCAAGGAGTGGGATAGCTGGGTCAAATGGTGTTTCCATTCCAAGCTTTCTGAGGAATCTCCACACTGCTTTCCAGAGTGGTTGCACTAATTTGCAACCCCACCAGCAATGTATGAGTGTTCCTTTTTCACCACATCCTCGCCAACACCTATTGTTGCTTGTATTCTTGATAATCGCCATTCTAATTGGGGTGAGATGAAATCTTAGGGTAGTTTTGATTTGCATTTCCCTTATTACTAGGGATGTTGAACATTTTTTCATATATCTGGTGATTACTTGTACATCTTCTTCTGTGAAGTGTCTGTTCATTTCCTTAGCCCATTTGTTGATTGGATTATTTGTATTCTTCGTGTAGAGTTTTTTGAGTTCTTTATAGATTCTGGAAATTAGCGCTCTATCTGAGGTATGGTTGGCAAAGATATTCTCCCACTCTGTAGGCTCTCTCTTCACATTTCTGATAGTTTCCTTTGCTGAGAGAAAGCTTTTTAGTTTGAATCTATCCCAGTTGTTTATTCTTGCTTTTATTTCTTGTGCTATGGGAGTCCTGTTAAGGAAATCTGATCCTGAGCCAACAAGTTGAAGATTTGGACCTACTTTTTCTTCTATAAGATGCAGGGTCTCTGGTCTGATTCCGAGGTCCTTGATCCATTTTGAGTTGAGTTTTGTGTAGGGAGAGAGATAGGGGTTTAGTTTCATTCTATTGCATATAGTTTTCCAGTTTTCCCAGCACCATTTGTTGAAGAGGCTATCTTTTCTCCATTGCATATTGTTGGAACCTTTGTCTAGTATGAGAAAATTGTATTTATTTGGGTTTGTGTCCATGTCCTCTATTCTGTACCATTGATCTACCTGTCTATTTTGGTACCAATACCATGCCGTTTTTGTTACTATTGCTTTGTAGTAGAGTTGAAGATCTGGTATTGCAATACCCCCTGCTTCGCTCTTGCTACTGAGGATTGCTTTAGCTATTCTAGGTTTTTTATTCTTCCAGATGAATTTCATAATTGCTTGCTCTATTTCTGCGAGGTACATCATTGGGATTTTAATTGGAATTGCATTGAATCTGTATAGAACTTTAGGTAGTATAGCCATTTTGACGATATTAATTCTGCCTATCCAGGAACATGGGAGATCTTTCCATCTTCTAAGGTTTTCTTGAATTTCTTTCTTTAGTGTTCTGTAGTTCTCATTGTAGAGGTCTTTCACCTCTTTTGTGAGATTGATTCCCAAGTATTTTATTTTTTTCGATGCTATTGTGAATGGAGTAGTTTTCCTAATTTCTCTTTCTGAAGATTCATCACTTATGTATAAAAATGCATTGGATTTATGAGCATTGATCTTGTAACCTGCTACTTTACTGAATTCACTTATGAGTTCTAAAAGTTTTCTGGTGGAATTTTCAGGTTCCTCTAAATATATAATCATGTCATCAGCGAACAGGGATAGTTTGAGTTCTTCTTTTCCTATTCGTATCCCTTTAATTTCTTTGGTTTGTCTAATTGCTCTGGCTAGAGTCTCAAGGACGATGTTGAATAGAAGCGGTGAAAGAGGGCATCCCTGCCTTGTTCCAGTTTTTAGGGGGAACGCTTTCAGTTTTTCACCATTTAGAATGATATTAGCCATGGGCTTAGCGTAGATGGCCTTTATAATGTTTAGGAATGTTCCCATTACCCCAATTTTTTCTAGTGTTTTGAGCATGAAGGGATGCTGTATTTTATCAAATGCTTTTTCTGCATCTATTGAAATAATCATGTGATTCTTAACTTTAAGTCTGTTGATATGGTGAATGACATTTATTGATTTCCGAATGTTGAACCAACCTTGCATCCCTGGGATAAAACCCACTTGATCGTGGTGCACTATCTTTTTAATATATATTTGTATGCGATTTGCTAAAATTTTGTTGAGAATTTTTGCATCGATGTTCATTAAGGATATTGGTCTGAAATTTTCTTTCCTTGATGTGTCTCTGTCTGGTTTAGGTATCAGGGTGATATTGGCTTCATAGAACGAGTTTGGTAGGGTTCCCTCCTCTTCTATCTCATGGAATAGTTTGAGGAGTATTGGAATGAGCTCTTCTTTAAAGGTTTTATAGAACTCGGCTGAGAACCCATCTGGTCCTGGACTTTTCTTTGTTGGTAGGCTTTTGATGACCTCTTCTATTTCATTGCTTGAAATTGGTTTATTTAAGTTGTGTATGTCCTCCTCGTTCAGTTTAGGTAGTTCATATGTCTCTAGAAACCTGTTGATGTCTTCAAGGTTTTCTGTTTTGTTGGAGTATAGATTTTCGAAATAGCTTCTAATTATGTTTTGTATTTCACTCGTGTCTGTTGTGATGTTTCCTTGTTCATTCCGAATTTTAGTAATTTGAGTTTTCTCCCTCTTTCTCTTTGTTAGTGTGGCTAAGGGTTTATCAATTTTATTTATTTTTTCAAAGAACCAACTATTTATTTTATTAATTTTTCCGATTGTTTCTTTTGTTTCGATTTCGTTGATTTCGGCTCTGATTTTAACTATTTCCTGTCTTCTACTACTTTTGGTATTGGTCTGCTCTTCTTTTTCTAGTGCTTTGAGCTGTAGTGTTAACTCGTTTATTTGTTGATTTCTACTTCTTTTTTTGAATGCACCCCATGAAATAAATCTTCCTCTAAGTACTGCTTTCATAGTGTCCCAGAGATTTTGATATGATGTGTCTTTGTTCTCGTTTACTTCTAAGAATTTTTTTATTTCCCTCCTGATGTCTTCTGTTATCCATTCATCATATAATAGTGTATTATTTAGTCTCCAGGTATTGGAGAAGTTTCTGTTTTTATTCTGTCATTTATTTCTAATTTCAATCCATTATGATCTGATAGAGTACAAGGTAGTATCTCTATCTTCTTGTATTTACTAACAGTAGCTTTGTGGCATAAAATATGGTCTATTTTAGAGAAGGATCCATGTGCTGCTGAGAAGAAAGTGTATTCATTCTTTGTTGGATGGTATATTCTATATATGTCCGTTAAGTCTAAATTGCTGATTGTGTTGTTGAGATCTATAGTTTCTTTATTCAATTTTTGTTTGGACGATCTATCCAGTGGTGAGAGAGGTGTGTTAAAATCGCCTAGTATTATTGTGTTGTGGTCTATTTGATTTCTGGAATTGAGAAGGATTTGTTTGACGTACGTGGATGAGCCAATGTTCGGGGCATAGATATTTATGATTGTTATGTCTTGCTGATTTATGCTTCCCTTAAGCAGCATGTAATGTCCTTCTTTATCCCTTCTGACTAGTTTTGGTTTGAAGTCCACATTATCTGAGATGAGGATGGATACTCCAGCTTTTTTGCTGTGTCCGTGTGCATGGTATGTTTTTCCCCATCCTTTCACCTTTAGTCTATGGGTGTCTTTTCTATGAGATGTGTCTCTTGCAGGCAGCATATTGTTGGATTTTTCTTTTTAATCCAATCTGCCAGTCTGTGTCTTTTGATTGATGAATTCAGGCCATTAACATTCAGGGTTATTATTGTGATATGATTTGTATTCCCAGTCAATTGACTCATATTTGTTTTTGACATGATTTGGTTTCTCCTTTATTTGGCTATTCCTTTAGGCTAGCGCCTCCTGTTGCTGATTTGCATCGTTGTTTTTCATCTCTTCCTCATGGAATATTTTGCTGAGAATGTTCTGTAATGCTGGCTTTCTTTTTGTAAATTCCTTTAGCTTTTGTTTATCATGGAAGGATCTTATTTCATCGTCAAATTTGAAGGTAAGTTTTGCTGGGTATAAGATTCTTGGTTGGCATCCATTTTCTTTCAGGGCTTGGTATATGTTGTTCCAGGCCCTTCTAGCTTTTAGGGTCTGGATTGAAAAATCTGCTGATATTCTTATTGGTTTCCCTCTGAATGTAATTTGATTCTTTTCTCTCGCGGCCTTTAAAATTCTGTCTTTATTTTGTATGTTAGGTATTTTCATAATAATGTGCCTTGGTGTGGGTCTGTTGTAATTTTGTATGTTTGGAGTTCTATAAGCCTCTTGTACTTGGTTTTCCATTTCGTTCTTCAGATTTGGGAAATTTTCTGTTATTATTTCATTGAATAGATTGTTCATTCCTTTGGTTTGTTTCTCTAAGCCTTCCTCAATCCCAATAATTCTCAAATTTGGCCTTTTCATGATATCCCATAGTTCTTGGAGATTCTGTTCATGATTTCTTACCATCTTCTCTGTTTGTTCCACTTTGTTTTCAAGGTTAAATATTTTGTCTTCAATGTCTGAGGTTCTGTCTTCCAGGTGTTCTATCCTATTGGTTATGCTTTCTATGGAGTTTTTAACTTGGTTTATTGTTTCCTTCATTTCAAGGATTTCAGTTTGGTTTTTTTCCAGTATCTCTAACTCTTTATTGAAATGATCTCTTGCTTCCCGTATTTGGTCTTTTAACTGTTGATTGGTGCGATCATTTAATGCCTGCATTTGCTCTTTCATCTCCTCCTTCAATGCCTGCATTTGCTCTTTCATCTCCTCATTAGCTTCCCTGATCGTTTTAATTACGTACATTCTGAACTCCCTTTCTGACATTTCTTCTGCTGTGCTGTCATTGGGTTTTATTGATGTAGTATCTAGGTTTGTTTGGGACATTTTCTTCCCTTGTTTTCTCATAATGGTCAGTTGTCAGTGGGACCCTGAGATGTTGCAGTTTTCCACTATTGGCTTATAGTGTCCCAGTAGATTTCCAGTGTATCACCTCCCAGCCTTCAGTAGCCTGATGTCTTGGAGGAATCTGATAAAGCAGCTCATTCGAAGAATACTGCCCCTAGCCCCCTACTGGTTCCACGTTTTGGAACTGGCTCTGTGCGGAAATGCTCTCACTGTGGGCCTGCACCGTGTAGCTGGCCGTGTGGGAAGAGCCCACTGCCGGAGTGTGGAAGACTACCTTGGGAAGACTCAAGCTGCCCTGCCCGGCTCTGCTAAGCCACCTCTATCTGGGCCTGCCACCCGGGCTGAGCTTTACCCAGTGGGCAGACTCACCCGTGGCTCCACTTCAGTCCGAGTCTCTCAATGCCTCCCCTTCTTAACTCCTGGGTTGTGGAGCGACCGGAGGTGCAGTCTCCCTCTAGGCCGCCATCTTGGATCGCCCCGTGAAGAGAGCCCGCAGCCGGAGTGGGCAGAGCCGCCTGAAGAGGTCTCCGGCTGCCCTGCCCTTATCCCTGAGGCTGACTGCAGATCGAGGCTCTCCGCTGGTTCTTTGCAGGAGTACACTGCACTGCAGGGGCTCCGGGACTCGGAGCGTGCTCTGTTCAGACAGGCTCTCACTAGGGGGCCAGTTCCGTTCCGAGAACCTGGAGAAGCTGGCTGTGTGGGCGGGGCCCACCGCCGGAGTGCGCAGGACTGCCTGTGGATGACTCTAGCTGCCCTGCCCGGCTCCGATAAGCCACCTCTATCTGGGTCTGCCACCCGGGCCGAGCTTTACCCAGTGGGCAGACTCACCCGTGGCTCCACTTCAGTCCGAGTCTCTCAATGCCTCCCCTTCTTAACTCCTGGGTTGTGGAGCGACCGGAGGTGCAGTCTCCCTCTAGGCCGCCATCTTGGATCGCCCCGTGAAGAGAGCCCGCAGCCGGAGTGGGCAGAGCCGCCTGAAGAGGTCTCCGGCTGCTCTGCCCTTATCCCTGAGGCTGACTGCAGATCGAGGCTCTCCGCTGGTTCTTTGCAGGAGTACACTGCACTGCAGGGGCTCCGGGACTCGGAGCGTGCTCTGTTCAGACAGGCTCTCACTAGGGGGCCAGTTCCGTTCCGAGAACCTGGAGAAGCTGGCTGTGTGGGCGGGGCCCACCGCCGGAGTGCGCAGGACTGCCTGTGGATGACTCTAGCTGCCCTGCCCGGCTCCGATAAGCCACCTCTATCTGGGCCTGCCACCCGGGCCGAGCTTTACCCAGTGGGCAGACTCACCCGTGGCTCCACTTCAGTCCGAGTCTCTCAATGCCTCCCCTTCTTAACTCCTGGGTTGTGGAGCGACCGGAGGTGCAGTCTCCCTCTAGGCCGCCATCTTGGATCGCCCCGTGAAGAGAGCCCGCAGCCGGAGTGGGCAGAGCCGCCTGAAGAGGTCTCCGGCTGCTCTGCTCTTATCCCTGAGGCTGACTGCAGATCGAGGCTCTCCGCTGGTTCTTTGCAGGAGTACACTGCACTGCAGGGGCTTCCATACATTTCTGAACAAATTACTTCAACTCTGGGAAATGGGGGCTGAATTAATAAAATGAAATATATAAAAACCTTCTGTAAAATAGCAATAAATAAATAAATAAGATGGCTCCCAAAAACCTGTCTCCACCTCCTGGAATTCACACCTTTGTGGAGTCATTCCCCTCTCACATAATACCAGGGTTGGCCTGTGTAACCCAAAGAATGTGGTAATAGTGACAGTTATAAAAGACTGCAGAGTTTGTCCCTGGTTCTCTCTGTCTTCTCCTCTCACACATCATTCACTTTGGGAGAAACCCAGCTTCCCTTCCTAAGCCCAGGGAGAGAACCATGTGGTGAAAAACTGAGGACTGTGGCCAATAGTTAACAAGGAACTGAGGGCAGCTAACAATCACCTAGGTGAGTTTGGAAGCAGATTATTCCTGAGTTGAGTCTTCAGCTGGCTGACAGCCCGAGTGTAACTTCATGAGAAGTCTTAGCCAGAACTATTCAGGTAAGCTGCTCCTAGATTTCTGATGGACAGAAACTGCTGATAAATGTTTGTTAAATGCTTTAATCGGCTAAATTTTGGGGGTAATGCCTTATACAGAAATAGATAACCAATGTAACATCCAAAAGATAAAAAGGAGAAGATCCTGCAACAAAAAGACTGCTCCAAGAAGACAAAGAAATTTGGTAAAAAGTTACCCAAAGCATAGAGGTTACTTTCTAAAATACTAATATACAGTATTTTCCATTAATATAAGAAATGCACTCATGGCAGTAGACAAGAGAATGGAAGTGTTCTGATTTGGAGAAGAATAGTCAAAAAAAAAAAAAAAAAAAAAAAGCTTAAAGGATCAAAAGCACTTGATTCTCCTACATGGAAAGCTTCCTGTTTTGGTTAGGAAGGAGCCACACTTAAAATAACTAGCATAAAGCATGCTTCAGGCTTGAGAAGTCAATGGCAGGAAGCCACAACAAAGAACTCTGAAAGCAGCTCAACAACAGAACTGATTCTTCCTGGAGCACTGGATCCTGAGAAGGGCTAAGAAGAGCAAGCACAGACAGTGAGTGGGATGGGAAGTGATGGCAGCACAGAAGCAGCAGGACAAAGCCTGTTAGCATGAGGCTCTCCTCGCAGGCATTTGGACCCCTGCACTAAGTACACCTGCTACAGTGGCAGGATACCCTTCCTCCACTCCCCACATTCCTGCATGAGTCAAGGGTGTGGTTAACTGGGGGAAGTAAAGTAAATGATGAAGAGAACTAGTGTTGTTAAAATTGAAATCTTTTATTTTGATTTTTAACTATGAAGTTTTTCTGAAAGGATTATACAAAGGAATTAAGGATATAGTATTTGTCTTCTTCCACTAAATTAGACTTCAACGACTTCAATGTCCTACATAGGCAAACACCAGGGAAAAAATAGAAAAATAGAAGTCATGATGCAACTCAGGCAAAATGGGAGACAGATTTGTGGTCTGGTCAGTGGAGGGCTCGTGGAATCTACCGTGAGAGGACAGACCTGTCTTCACTGACATCAAATCTTATTGTTTATGACTCATACCTCCCAACCACTATTCCTCTTTCAATTTACAGCTCCTATTTTCCTATGGACTGAGAAATATATAGCTATGTTTATAAAGACATATCTGATACCTGAGGAGAACAGGTAAGGCATAATGTTTATTAGGAGATATTGTGAAAGGTTTTATGAATCAAATCAGGGTCAAACTAGAGATTTTATTTACTAGCATAATCAATTACGTGATAAGTGATGGCCTAAAGGCTATATTTATTTTTCATTTTTTATAATTTTTTTTTTAACAAAGACCATATTTCTTTATTTTCTTGCTACTGGGATAAAAATGTATTCTCCACTGAGCTATATCCCCAGAGCCAGCTACGCTTCTTTGTAGGTTTTTTTCTTCTTACTTGGAGATATGGGGTAGAATTGTTTATTACCGTAATTCAGAAGGGTCAGAATATGTGCTGTTTAGAATCATGAAATAATTTAGTCAAAAGTAACTAAGAAGTTAAGGTTGGCAAGCAGCTGAGACTTCATTGCCAAAATCTCAGAAAGGAAGGAACCAGAAAGGAGGAGCTTAAAAAACTGCCTTCAAATCCCCCTCAGGTCACAGACTAACACCTAACTTAAAAGCATATTCAGGTGAGACTCCAGGAAACCCAGGAGCAAAGAGCCACAGGGAGACTCAGGGAGGGGCCAAAGGGACTTTCAGTTAAGAACTCAGAAGCCTCCTGCTCTAGAAGTAAGAGTCACACCCTAGGAATAAGAAGCACAGTCTTGGAGTACCACACCCTAGAAGTAAAGACTATAATTCCAGGAGTAAGGCTGAAGCAGAAGCAGACAGTCTAAAGCCTAAAACTCAGCTTTGATAAGGTCAAAGCAATCAGCTGGTCCCAAGCTAGTGATCAGAAGAAAATATCACGTTTCTTGGAGAATAATAATTGTACAGTCTTTACATCCCCCTCCCCTTCCTCCCTCACACACCACACACACCCCCCTCACCACCTAAACTAAAACACAACAAATGACTAAAAACCAAGGAAAAAAACCTTCAAGTAACAGAAAGACTCAGGTGAATCAGATAATGGAGCATTCAGATAGGGACTTTTATTTTAAAACCATGATTAGTATATCCAAAATTATAGAGGAAAAGATGGGTTGAAGAGTTGAAAAGATAGAGAATTTCAGTAAAAAATTCACTGGACTCTATAAAGAATCAAATGGATATTTGAAAAGTAAAAAATACAATTTCCAAAATTTAAGAACACCACACATTTAACAGCCTAAGTCAGCAATAATGAATTGGAATATAGGGCAAAAAAATATACAAACTGAATTAGAAAAATTAATGAAAAAGGAACAGAGGATAAGCAACAAAGTTCAAAGGTCTCTTCTTAGAATCCCAAATGGAGGGGGGGAAAAAGGGAAGAATATTTGAAGAGATAATGGCCAAAATTTTTCCAAAACTGGTAAGCTTAACCCACAAATTTAAAAAAGTCAGCAAATTCCAATATGAATAAACATGAATAAAATCATAACCTTGATACATGATTGTCTAACATGTTTGTTAATAGAACTCATTAGGTAAGAAAGGTTTATTAGAAAGTGTTGGTAAGAGATTGATTTATTTATTCATTTTGGCACCGGGATTCAACCCAGGGGTGCTTTACCACTAACTACATCCCCTTCCCTTTTTTATTTTTCAGACAGGGTCTCGCTAAATTGCTGAAGTTGAGCTTGCTAAGTTGCCCAGGCTGACCTCAAACTTGTGAGTCTCCTGCCTCAGCCTTCTGAGTCACTGAGATTTAGGCATGAGCCACCATGCCTGGCTGAGAAGAGGTTTATGAATCAAATTAGTATAAGACTAGACAAAGTCTTTCCTAATGATAACTTCTAAGGAAAAATTCCTACCAGATAGTAATTGGTCATATATGGCACATGTGTACTTGAACAAACGGGACATTTGCCTAACTCTGCAGAGAAACACACAAGTGTATAAAACTGAATATGTGGAGTATTGTCTTGGCTGAAGGAAGGCAAAAAGCAGAATATAACTAGAGTCATGTGCTTTTATCCCTTAACTAACACCCCAGAAAAAAAGAGCAATTTAGAACACACTGATAATACACAGAAAAACATAATTTCCAAAATTAAGAACTGATTCCCATACTTTATGGTAGGTGACTGAAACCATAAATATTATTCCTCTACGCTGATCAACTACACATCTCACCTGCCTTCTAAACTCCCTGTTATTACGTGGTCTGTTTAACTGCCAGTTAAAATCCCACAAATACAAAGACAACTGTTCACAGAGATTCTTGGGTGTATTCCAGAAAATTTGTTTGATACACTGGAGGTTTCTGCATGTTTTGAACCTCATGGCCTGAAATTACTTTTCTTCCTGGCAGTAACTCTAAGTTCAGCATTATTTTTAACATTAAAAATAACTCCCACAGTGCATTACTTGAAATTTCTAAAACAACTGTTTTCTTTTATATCCCTATTTCAAATAATTCATTTCTTAAGGAGAAACTTTCAGTTGCTGAGCTCCATTTAAACTTTTTGGCACAAAAATTGAGTGCAAACTCTTGTAGAAATTTTTCTTTTAGCTTGGTTGATGTCATAAACACCACTTCAAGATTCCTTATAATTATTCTGCAAAATTTTGGAGCACAGTTGTTTACAGTAACTCAAGGGTATCCTACAATATGAGAACCAACACGGAGTCACACCTGTGCCTCCATAAGGACCACAACCAAAATCATCCTCAAGAGACAACTATTTATTCTAAAGTTACTTGTTCATTTGGACAACTTGGGTAGTATCTTAACTACCTAAATCTGTTTAGCTACATCATCACTTAAAGATGTTCTAGGATTTGAAAAAAAAAGAAAAGAAAAAGAAAAAACAAAAGGACCATTTAAATGTTAACCATAAAAACTGTAGGTTCACACACACTCACAAGTTGGCTGAACAAGTTCTTGAATATTCATGGGTTATTTTTAAATATCAAATAAGAGCACAGATATTATTAGAAATATGCTAATAAATATATGTAAACACATTAAGCAATGCACTATAATTATGGAAAGTTTCCCTGGACATCAAATCCCTCTGAATATATTATAAATTCTGAAAAACACTATCTCAATCTTAAATTTTCAAAATGTATTAACCAGATAAAACTCATTTTGCCCTCTACCTTTCTATTATATCACACAGACAAAAACAAAAAGACAAAGGCTTAGCTATCTGAAGTCACAACACAAAGGGAATGCTGTAAGAATAAAAAGGGGAGCCAGTACAGTGGCACATGCCTGTAGTGCCAGAGGCTCAGAAGACTGAGGCAGGAGGATCGTAAGTTCAAAGCCTGCCTCAGCAAAAGCGAGGCACTAAGAAACTCAGTGAGATCCTGTCTCTAAATAAAATACAAAAAAGGGCTGGGGATGTGGCTCAGTGGTCAAATGCCCCTGAGGTCAAACCCTGGTACCCCACCCTCCCACCACCAAAAAAAAAAAAAAAAAAAAAAAGAATAAAAAGGAGAAATTCAGGAGCATGTAAATCTAGGTCTTACACTTAGATAAAAAAGGAATAGTGCCTCAGTCCTCCACTGCCACTCTCAGCTACACCAGTGATTTCCATTCTTGATAGGCACTCTCACCTAGGACAGTTTCCAAAAATTCAGATTTCCATAAATAGGAGTCTGAACATGTGTTTACCTTTATAATTTCTCTCCAAATCCTATTACAATGACAATTAAAATATAAAATGCATAAACCTACAAGAACAAAAGGAATGAGAAAGAAGACAATAATTGATATGAGATGCTGACAAAATTTGGAAAGCAGAAAGTGAATGGACCAAAAAATAATGAAAACTCAGCAGGCTGGAGAAAGCAGAGATGCTGCTGTCTGCAGGGCAGGGATGTGGCATCAACAGCAGGAAGTCCATCTGAGTCATGAAATCCTATCAAGGCTAGGAATGTGAGGTGTCCCTGAAAGTGTGGGTGAGGAGTGGGACTGTCTGTCTCTTTTGTGCTGATGTGACAGAATACCACAGATTGAGCAGTGAACAGAAATTTATTTGGCTCATAATTCTGGAGGTTCGGAAGTCCAAGATTGAGGGCCATCTGGGGAAGGACTTCTTGCTGCATACCACGCAGAAAGGACTGCATGGTAAGAGCCCATGAAAGACAAGGTAGGGGGCTGGATTCTTTCTTTTATCAGGAACCTACTATGATAATTAATCCACTTCCCTGAGATAATGACATTAATTCATTTGTAAAAGCAGAGTCCCCATGACCTGATCATTTCTTAAAAGGTCTCACCTCTCAACAATGTTGCATTGGAGATGAAGTTTCCAACATATGAATTTGTGGTATACATTCGAACCACAGAAGGGACTACAAATGGAAGTTTTAAAGTCCACATAAGAAACAATCCCTACTTCATACAGTGAGGACACAAACCCTGTTCAATTCATCTAAAGATGGCTGGTTTATTCTCTGGAAAATATGAACCAGTAGAGTTCCAGGCAAAGTGGGAGTAGGAGCGAAACATCATACAGAAATAGGAGGATTATGTGAACATCTACTCTTTGATGGCAGTGCTGTCATGAGCTCAGTAAGTGAAAAGTAAAACAAGGAAGATGTTTTAACTGTGTCTATTCTTCTACGCCTACCACAAATTATGGTTCTTTAATCACATTCATTTAACTCTTTTCTGGAAAGAGTTTTGGAAATGGTAGAACAGCAAATAAATCTCTTTACCGAAAGAAATCTTCAGTTCCCTGCTATTCAAGTCATGTTTGTTATGGCAAGTTATGTTCTGCATAATAGCACGGTATGACAAAGCCAAAGCCCTTTCAGTTTTCAGGCAAGAAGTTAAAACCTTACAACAGGGTAGCAAAGGAAATATGCACATCTGATTAATTCCAGTAACACAGTTCTCCTCATGTCACTACCTCCACAAGTAATGAAGAAAAAAACAATCTATATTATATGTAGTCGTGTACCTTTAAAAGAAAATGTGTCAGAAAAATGATGCACATGAAGTTCTTCCAGAGTACAAAGACCTGCTCTGGTAGTACTTAGATAGCTTGCACTTTTAAATGTGGTAGCAACCTTTTTTTTTTGTAATAACTTTCTATGTTATACATTATTCAAAGAATTAACAACTATTTGGGTGGGTAAAAAAAAAAAAATTAGATAACACCAGAACCAATATATAAGGTGTATCCTCATTACAAATGTGAAGAAGTTACTATATCCTTACAGTATTAATATTGAATATTACTCTATTTAAACTCTGCATTATTTGTAAAAGAGAACTCTCTTGATAGATCATACCAACCTTTAAGTCATTACTTACTTACTGAATGCATTTACCACTGGAGTCACATGTGCCACTGTTCCAATAATGACAGCACCATCCTCCACACCCAATTTAATTGTGTCACTCACTCTCAGGTGCCAAAACAATGTCACTAACCTTCTCCCTCAGTTATATCTGAACGGTCCAGCTTGGCTTCCTTATGCTGTCCTTCTGCAACCTTCACGGCAACGGCCCGGCAAATAGCTCCAAACTTTCTATCCAGAGAACGAACTCCTGCTTCTCTGGTGTACCTGTCAACAAAGGAAAATACTTTATTTTGCCTAAATACCACCTGTACAAACAGACAGAAATGTAATCTTTTAATTAAAGAAACAGTATGCATTTAAAAGTTTTTTTACTCTGCCTTGAGTAATGAACTTACCCACACCTAAAATGTCTTATTTAAGTAGTGTTACTTCTTAAATATTCAGATGTGTTTTCAGCCACAACTATTTCCTTTATATAGATTATCCTGAACTTTTACCCAATACCTCAAAACAAATTCTTGATCCTTCAATTTACATGGCAAAAGTAAATTTGGCAGCACTTAAAATACCATTTTTTTTATGTGTTTAAGAGTTTTCTAAAGCAAAATTAGTCAATTTAAGAAGATTCCAAATGTATTGTACTTGAAATATTGCAGAATCCAAATTGAGGCTGGTGCAGTGGTGCATGCCAGTAATCCCAGCAATTTGGGAGGCTGGGGCAGGAAGATTGTGCATTCAAAGTCAGCCTCAGCAATTTAGGGAGGCCCTAAGCAACTTCGCAAGACCTTGCCTCAAAATAAAAATATAAAAAGGGCTGGTGAAAAAAAAAAATAAAAAGGGCCAGTTAAGTGCTACCTTGGTATCAAAAAAAAAAAAAAAAAAAAAGACAAGAATCAGAAACCTCACTGCACCCTTTTTCAACTAAAGCAAAGAAAGACTATAGGACAGAAATCTAGTTTTTACTAGGGACTTTGCTAATCACCTAGGGATGCAGTGTGTTTTTATTGTGATTTTGTGAAATACTCTATATGTAGTTAAGCAGAACTGCTTAAAAAACTTACATGTTAGAGCAAATTCTATAACCCATTCCAGAAACCATTTCTGGCAACAACCAGCTTTGGATGGATTGGAATGGGCAACATTGGGCAGAGAATGCAGTCTGAATACTGGATTTGACTTAGGTAGTCAGACAAGGTAGTGAGACATATTCTAGACTTCAGAAGATTTTAAAAGTTGTGAGAAAGACACATTAAAGCAGTTGGCTTAAAAAAAGTAAAACTCATTTCAAAGGAATAAAAGGACATAAAAATAAAGGAAAGGAAGGGATGGGGGCAGGGAAGAGGAAAAACAGTAGAATTAAATGGACATAACTTTCCTATCCTTGTATTTGAATACACAACCAGGGTAACTGCATCATGTGCAACCACAAGAATAGGATAGTAATTAGAATAAGTTATACTCCATGTATATGGACAAATATGACAAAATAATATGACAAAATACATTCCACTGTCATGTGTATCTAAAAAGAACAAATAAAAGAAAATTTAAAAAGAAAAGAAAAAAGGAAAAGCATGCTCAGGTTATATTTAGTCTTACTGTTTTATATAAATTTAAATGGACCCATAAGAAGGTTGGCATAAATCAGAAGACAGTTTGATAAGCCAAACTTTTAAGATATATAGAGATATTTCATATCTCTTGAAAAACAGCAGTTATTAGAAAAGGGTGCATGAGGAATGTTTGGCAGCCTATATAACTTGCAGGATGATGCAATGGATCTGTAATACTGAGCCAGGAAAACAGTATGAGGCTATGGTAGATAAAAATTCTCAACAGGGTATATTTTCCAAACACACAATCTATAAATTAGACTAAACAATAATCAGATAATTTATGCAGTGTTTGCCACAGGCTGAAACACGTGGTAACAAACTTGGGAAAGCACCTTCTTTACTGTTTCTGTGTTAATTCTGAATATCAAAACTGAGGTTTTTTTCAGATCTCTCAAAGAAATGAAAAGGAAATCAGAATAACTTAAAACAGATGTCTGAAAGTAGCAACTCACCTCTTAAGTGAATTCAACAACTCTCAAGATTCAAGGCATAAAAAGTGTCTCTTTATTTTCCATGTGTCTGGTTCTTGATCTATCAAATTAATCCCTTAAATTACTACTATGGCAAAGTAGAAATTCTGGTTCAACAAGGTACTTATCAATGAAGATATTCTAAATTGAATCTATGAAATTCTAGCTCACACAGAGCCTTCTATAAATCAATAGCTATGGCAGTGTTGCTAGAAACTTGTTGGAGAAAGAGAAATGAATACTATAGGAAGACACTAAAAAAATCTGCTCAAACATTAATGAAGCCTCAGGATGGGTGACTAACCTGGTGATGATGGCAAGAGTAGTAACCTGAGGGATCTGAATCTGCTGAGGAGTCAGCCCATGTTGTTCCAATTGCTTTGGGATTAAGTGCCTATGGGCAATCTCTATCTTCTCCTCCTGTGTATACCCTGGAAAAGAAGGAACCCTGTTCTGTTATTATTCACATAGCTCCCACAATGCCATGCTTTTTTAGTGAATCAAATGCAGATATAACAGATTTTGTACTTGGAATGAATTTAAATATTACTTTAAAAATAAATAAATATTACTTTAATTAATACTATAATCGGAATAAGAAAATTTAATCTAAATCAGTAACTGTTAAAATTCTCGATTTTTTCACAAACAGAATAAGCATTTACTAAACAGTGTTTTGCTAATCTTTCTAGTTAAATGATACATTTCTCATAGAAAAAGAAACCTCAAACTTTAGAGAAAATTACCTCCTCATTCTCAAATGCTCTGAAATTTTAAATAGAAAAATAACACATCCTTTTTCTTTAGCATAATTTGATACATTCTTGAAAGAATTTACACACACACACACACACACACACACACACAATTTCAACTAAATAAGCAGTGGGTTTCAAGGGAATGACTCCAAAGGAGCTTTTTCTAGAACTTTAACTATAAATTTTAGCAACAAAACAAAAACTAACGTGTTCCTATAAGTTTTTTACCCCCACATATTGGAAAAAATATGTAAATACAAAATAATATATCTAAGAAATTTTATGTTCTTAGTTAGAAGCTTCATTTATTTAAATTTCTATAAGAAAAAATTCCACCAAAACTAAAGCATCCTTTGTTTAACAAAACAATATTTTAAACAAGAACTGAAAAAGCATCTTTTGAATAGAAAAAGAAGGTTAAAATGACCAAAAAAGCTAGGAAACAGGATGACCAAATCTGCCAGAGGAAGAAGGTGGCATCACCTGCCTCACCGCAGCAGCTGCCCCAATTGTTCTTCTCCACATCAGTGCAGTTTACGAATTTCCTGCCTTAATTTGGGGTTTCCAGGCAATTGAGTTGCAGTATTTGTTTATTTTAGTCTTAAAAATACACACAAGCAACTTTTATTCCATCACATTTTAAGACTATTTATAGGAATCGCAGGGCTTCCAGATAATTAAGAAATCTTACCATTCACCAAAGAGTAAAAATATATTTCAGATTACTGTGAAAAATACAATAAGATTTCATTTAGAATCTAAATGCACTTAAATTCTACTCTATTTTCATTTTACAAGTACTCTCTGACTTTTTATATCTTCTAGGGCATAATAATTCTAAGCAGTTAAAATTAGGTGAAACAGCTCAAATTTAAAAATTAGTAATGACAGGATTTTATCTTTGCACACTTTAGTGAGGAAGACATGGTTTTAAACAAAACAAAAACAACAACAACTACAACAACAACAACAACAAATATATATATATATATATATATATATATATATATATACATATACATATATATGCTGGGTGTGGTAGTACAAGCCTATAATCCCAGAAACCTAGGAGGCTGAGGCAGGAGGATCATAAGTTTGAGGCCAGTCTGGGCAATTTAGCAAGACCCAGTTTCAAAGTCAAAATTTCAAAAAAAGGGCTGGGATGGGTCAGTGGTAAAAGGCCACTGAGTTCAATCCCATGCACCAAAAATCAAATCAAATAAAAAAAATAGTAACTATGTGATCGATTCTACTAAAAAAATTTGAAACTTAAAAGCACCATGCACTTTAAGATACAAATGAGTTAAATCTGAACATGTCAAAATTTATTCATGTTGTCTTATAGAACATACACATACTCTTACCTGTTATGGTACAAACAAACAGCTTTGCTGTCCCAGATTTTTTTTTTTTAATATTTTTTTTAGTTGTTGATGGACCTTTATTTATTTATATGTGGTGATGATAATTGAACCCAGTGCTTCACACGTGCCAGGCAAGTGCTCTACCACTGAGTCACAACCCTAACCCCCCAGATTTTAACTCCATATAAAAAGCTGGTTTATATGCCTTATTCAGAACATTTGAAGATTATACACTGGCACATTAACTCCATTACTCAAAATTCCACAGCATGACTAATTTTAAAGGGTATGCTCAGAAAGGCAAGAAATGTCAAAAATAATTATTTTATTTGTGAATTAGTTACCTGGAACCTGAATGATCTCCATTCTGTCCAATAAGGCCGGTGGTATAGTAGCAGTGGTGTTTGCAGTAGCTATAAAAAGAACTTGGGAAAGGTCAAAGGCCACATTTAGATAATGATCTGTGAAGTTATGGTTTTGTTCAGGATCCAACACCTAGGGGAGAACGATAAACATTTAGACAAATTCAAAAGGTCCAATAGAAAGCTGCATAAATTGAAACACACAATATATCTGCAAGGTTGACATTTCTGCTCAACATAGTTAATTTGGTAAACAGGTATAAGACTAAAACCTGAGAATCATAATTTGCATTTCCCATACTTTAAATACTTTTTATTAATAAAACATGTTCAGTGTCAGGCACAAAGAAGCAAAAGTTACACTCTGTTCTTAAATCTATTTATTAATACCTCATCATGCAGAATTACAAGTAATCAATCCTGAAGAACCAGTTTGGTAGCACACACTATCTTAACTGCTATAGGAATATAAAGTAAATGTGTAGAGTATTTTGAAATTCTTAGGTAACAAGTAAAATAATAGTAAGTATATCCCTCCTCAAACATCAGAAAGTCTGGTATAAATTCTTCAATGGAAAGGGGAATTCCAAATAAGAGTAAACTAATGAAAATTACTATTTTGTTATGTTCTAATATAGCATAGCAAAAAATTAACTTAAAAATGCTTTAAAGCACAATCTTTCTGCTTACAATAAACATCAACAGATCTTAAAGATATTTTAATTTAACAATTAGATTCTTAAAAGAGGCTGTATCTTCTTAAGGTTACTGCTCACATGCTTCAGGTTATAGGCACACATATTACCAGGCCTACATAAGGGCCTTAAATAACAAGTACCTTTCACGTGTTCCAAATCTTAAACACACTACCCCTTTCACTTATGCAGAATTACTCTAAATAGGGTTGACATATATATTCGAAAAGGAAATAACATAACTAAAATATTTACTATAATTTTACTATAAAATAGCCTTTCCCTGTTTCTGTTCTTTTAAAGTTATACTTATTTTAAAAAATAACCAGAGAGATACAAGATGGCGGACTAGAGGGAGGCTGTGTTCCTTGTCACTCCATAACTCGGATTTCAAGCAGAGGATATCTCT
This sequence comes from Sciurus carolinensis, assembly GCF_902686445.1. NCBI lineage: Eukaryota > Metazoa > Chordata > Mammalia > Rodentia > Sciuridae > Sciurus > Sciurus carolinensis. The sequence goes on from NC_062228.1 coordinate 34,810,299, forward strand.
TTCTCTGTGAGGCAGTCTTTGCTGCTTATCGATCCTCTGCTGTTTACCCCATTTGTCCACTGAGATCACCTGCAGTCTACCAGCATATCGATTACTTTTTGAATACAAATTGCTCACTGACTGCTGCCTATCATCTGCCATTTGCCCGTTTGCCAGCCTCTTGCCTGCCCATCGCCAGCCTTTCACCTACTCAAAACCCACTGTCTGAGGTCCACCTGCTGATTGTCCACTGGTAGCCTGTGGACTGACTACAGACCGCCAGTAGATCACCAGCTGCCTGGAAGTCCACTGTCACAATATCTGCAGATTTGGTTATAGGTGGCTGCCGCCATTTTGAGACAACAATCAGGACCTGCAGGAGCCCTGGCCCGACCAAACGAGCCCCACCTCCAGGACCCCTCAGCCCAACTGACTGCACCCTGCCTCCAGGACTCCCAGACCAACTGATTGCGCCCCACCTCCAGGACCCCTGGCCTGACCACGCCCATGCCCTGAGTTGCAGCTCCCCATTTGCCAACACATTTGGAAGCCAGTGCAGCCATCTTGGATTATTCTGGAAGTGGAAGCTCCCATCTTTAGGTGGGGCAAATCCCAACCTGAGATGCTTACTGAAGACTGGAAATTCATTGTCAGGTACCTCTCATGCATCAGGCTACTGAAGACTGGGAGGTTTGAATAGTATATGACTATTATAGTGTAGATTTTTTTTTTCTCCTTTTTGAAAATTTTTAAGTTTTTATTTTTTTATTTTTCTTGTTCTATTTTCCTTTTGTTTACCTGTTTCCTTAGAGTCTCTTTCTCCCCTTTCTCATGCTAACAACCAACTCCTTTTGATTACACTTTCACTCTTTGTATGATCTAGAACTTCTGTATACTCTTTTCTTATCCCATTAACAGTTACATTCTACACCCCTCACCACCTCTTTGTCCTCCATTAGAAACTGCAGAACTTATTGCAAATGTATTTGTTATACTGTAGATAATAACTGAACTCATCCTCTCTGTTTATTATGACAATATTGTTAACGTCTTCATAGGGGTTATTTGGTTTAGGGCTACATACTGTCTGTACTGGGTGCTGCTAATATTGATCTCCTTAAAGAAGAAGTTTTGGAAACCTGTAGGGTCACTATAAGTCTACAGGGGGGAAACTGCAATAAACACAGATATGCACTGCTAGAGGGGAAGATACATGAACAACATGAAAAACAAGTGAAGAAAATGTTCCGAACAAACCTAGATTCTATATTAATAGAATCCAGTGACAGCATAGTAGAAGAAATGTCAGAAAAGGAGTTCAGAATATACATAATTAAAATGACTTGTGAAGCCAAGGATAAGATAAGAGAGCAAATGCAGGCAATGAATGATCACTCCAATAAGTAGTTGAAAGAACAACCACAGGAAGCAAAAGATCATTTCAACAAAGAGAGAGAGATTCTTAAAAACAAACAAACAAATAAACAAGTCCTTGAAATGAAGGAAAAAATAAACCAAATAAAAAACTCAATGGAAAGCATCACCAACAGACTAGATCACTTGGAAAACAGAACTTCAGAAAATGAAGACTAAATATTTAATCTTGAAAATAAAGTTGACCAAATAGAGAAGATAGTAAGAAATCATGAACAGAACCTCCAAGAACTATGGGACATCATGAAAAGACCAAATTTAAGAATTATCAGGATTGAGGAAGGCATAGAGATACAAACCAAAGGAATGAACAACCTATTCAATGAAGTAATATCAGAAAATTTTCCAAGCCTGAAGAATGAAAAGGAAAATCAAATACAAGAGGCTTACAGAACACCAAATGCATAAAATCACAACAGATCCACACCAAGGCACATTATAATGAAAATGCCTAACATACAAAATAAAGATAGGATTTTGAAGGCTGCAAGAGAAAAGCATCAGATTACATATAGGGGAAAGCCAATACAGATATCAGATTTCTCAGCCCAGACCCTAAAAGCTAGAAAGGCCTAGAACAACACATTTTAAGCTCTGAAAGACATGGTTGCCAACCAAGGAATCCTATACCCAGCAAAACTAACCTTCAGATTTGAAGATGAAACAAAATTCTTCCTGATAAACAAAAGTTAAAAGAATTTACAAATAGAAAGCCTGTGCTACAGAACATTCTCAGAAAAATATTCCATGAGGAAGAAATGAAAAACAACACTGTAGGTCAGCAAAGGGAGGAACTACCTTAAAGGAAAAACCAATCAAAGGAGAAACCAAGCCAACTTAAAAACCAAAAATAAGCCCAAATGACAGGGAGAATACAAATCATATCTTAAAAATAACCCTGAATGCTAATGGCCTAAACTCGTTAATCAAAAGACATAGACTGGCAGAATGGATTAAAAAGAAAGACCCAACCCAACAATATGCTGCCTTCAAGAGACTCAACTCATAGAAAAAGATGTCCATAGACCCAGGTGAAAGGATGGGAAAAAACCTACCATGCACACAGACTCAGTAAAAAAGCAAGGGTTTCCATTCTTACATCAGAGAAAGTGGACTTCAAGTCAAAGTTAGTCAGAAGCGATAAAGAAGGACATTTCATACTGCTTAAGGGAACCATAAATCAGGAAGACATAACGATCATAAATATTTATGCCCCAAACAAATGGCACATCCATGTACATCAAATTCTTCTCAATGCCAGGAATCAAACAGACCACAACACAATAATTCTGGGTGACTTTAACACACCACTGTCACCACTGGAGAGATCTTCCAAACAAAAACTAAACAAAGAAACCACAGAACTCAATAACACAATCAATAACGTAGACTTAACAGACATATATAGACTATTCCATCCATCAATGAGTGAATACACTTCCTTCTCAGCAGCACAGGGATCCTTCTCTAAAATGGACCACATGTTATGCCACAAAGCAGCCCTTAGGAAATGCAAAAAAAAAAAAAAAGAAAAACAACAAAAAACAGAGATACTACATTGTGTTCTATCAGATCATAATGGAATGAAATTAGAAATCAATGACAAAATAAAAATAAAAACTATTCCAACACCTGGAGATTAATAATACGCTATTGAATGATGCATGGATAACAGAAAACATCGGGGAGGAGATAAAAAAATTCTTAGAGGTCAATGAGAATGACGATACAACGTATCAAGATCTCTGGGACACTATGAAAGCAGTACTAAGAGGAAAATTCATTGCATGGAGCACATTCAAGAAAAGAAAAAGTCAACAACTAAATGACCTAACATTATAGCTCAAAGTCCTAGAAAAAGAAGAACAGAACAACACCAAAAGTAGAGAAGACAGGAAATAATTACAATCAGAGCTGAAATTAATGAAATTGAAACAAAAGAAACAATTTAAAAAATTGACAAAACAAAAAGTTCGTTCTTTGAAAAAGTAAACAAAATAGATAAACCTTTAGCTACACTAACAAAGGAGAGAGAAAACTCAGATTACTAAAATTCATGATGAAAAAGGAAATATCACAACAGATACCACTGAAATACATAAAATAATGAGAAGCTACTTTAAAATCTATATTTCAACAAAATAGAAAATACCAAAGACATCATCAGATTTCTAGAGACATTTGCTCCTCCCAAACTGAACCAGGAGGACATACACAATTTAAACAGATCAATATCAAGCAATGAAATAGAAGAAGCGAGCAAAAGTCTACCAACCAAGAGAAGCCCGGGACCAGATGGATTCTCAGCTGAGTTCTACAAGACCTTCAAAGAACTTATACCAATACTCCTCAAAGTATTTCATGAAATAGAAAAGGAAGGAACCCTTCCAAATTCATTCTATGAAGCTAGTATCACACCGATACCAAAACCAGACAAAGACACATCAAGGAAAGAAAATTTTAGACGTATATCTATGATGAATATAGATGCAAAAATGCTTAACAAAATTCTGGCAAATCACATACAAAAACATATTAAGAAAATTGTGCACCACAATCAAGTGGGGTTCATCCCAGGGATGCAAGGTTGGTTCAACATCTGGAAATCAATCAATGTAATCAGCACATCAATAGACTTAAGGTTAAGAATCATATGATTATTTCAATAGATGCCAAGAAAACGTTTGACAAAATACAACACCCTTTCATGCTCGAAACACTAGAGAAAACAGGGATAGTAGGAACATACTTGAACATTGTAAAGGCTTTTTATGCTAAGCCCACAGCCAACATCATTCTTAATGGAGAAAAACTGAAAGCATTCCCTTTAAAAACTGGAACAAGACAGGGATGCCCTCTTTCACCACTTCTATTCAACATCATCCTTGAAATACTAGTCAGAGAAATTAGGCAGACCAAAGAAATTAAAGGGATACAAATAGGAAAAGAAGAACTCAAGTTGTCACTGTTTGCTGATGACATGATTCTATATTTAGAGGACCCCCCCAAAAAAAATCCTAGACCTAATAAATGAATTCAGCAAAATAGCAGGATATAAAATCAACATACATAACTCTAAAGCATTTTTTATTCATAAGTAATGAATCATCTGAAAGGAAAATGAGGAAAATAACTCCATTCACAATAGCCTCAAAAAAAAAAAAAAAAAAACTTGGGAATCAATCTAACCAAAGAGGTGAAAGATCTCTACAATGAAAACTACAGAACATTAAAGAAAGAAATTGAAGAAGACCTTAGAAGATGGAAAGATCTCCCATGTTCTTGGACAGGCAGAATTAATATTATCAAAATGGCCATACTTCCAAAGGTGCTATACAGATTTAACGCAATTCCAATTAAAATCCCAATAACATTTCTCATAGAAATAGAGAAAGCAATCATGAAATTCATCTGGAAGAACAAAAGACCCAGAATAGCCAAAGCAATCCTGGGCAGGAAGAGTGATGCAGGAGGTATCACAATACCAGACCTTAAACTCTACTATAGAGCAATAGTAAAAAAACACGGCATGTTATTGGCACCAAAATAGGAAGGTAGATCAATGGTACAGGATAGAAGACACAGAGATATACCCACATAAGTACAGTTATCTCATACTAGACAAAAGTGCCAAAAATATACAATGGAGAAAAGACAGCCTCTTCAACAAATGGTGCTGACAAAACTGGAAATCCATATGCAGTAAAATGAAATTAAAACCCTATCTCTCACCCAGTACAAAACTCAACTCAAAATGGATCAAGGACCTATGAATTAGGCCCAAGACCCATCACAAAACAGAAGAAAAAGCAGACTTGAATCTCTATCACATTGGCTTACTACCAGACTTCCTTAACAAGACCCCTATAGCAAAAGAAATAAATGCAAGAATCAATAAATGGGATAGATTCAAACTAAAAAGCTTTTTCTCAGCAAAGGACACAAGCAATAATGTGAAAAGAGAGCCTAAAGAGTGGGAGAAAATCTTTTCCACACACTTAAGACTCCAAAATTTATAAAGAACTTAAAAAACTTTACACTAAAAATACAAAGAACCCAATCAATAAATGGGCTAAGATACTAGGCAGACACTTCACAGAAGATATAACAAATATATGAAAAAGTGCTCATCATCCCTAGTAATTAGAGAAATGCAAATTAAAACCACCCAACAATTTCATCTCACTCCAATTAGAATGGCTATTATCAAGAACACAAGCAATAAGTGTTGGCATGGCTGTGGGGAAAAAGGCACACCCATACATTGCTGGTGGAGTTGCAAATTGGTACAGCCACTCTGGAAAGCAGTATGGAGATTCCTCAGAAAGCTTGGAATGGAACCACCATTTGACCCAGCTATCACACTCCTCGGTTTATACCCAAAGGACTTAAAATCAGCATACTACAGTGATGCAGCCACATCAATGTTCATAGCAGCTGAATTCAAAGTAGCTAGATTGTGGAACTAACCTAGATGCCCTTAATTGACGAATGGATAAAGAAACTGTGGTATGTATACACAATGGAATATTACTCAGCCATAAAGAAGAATAAAATTATGGTATTTGCGCTGGTAAATGGATGAAGCTGGAAATTATCATGCTAAGTGAAATAGGCCAAGCCCCAAAAACCAAAGGCCGAATGTTTTCTCTGATAAGTGGATGACGATATATATGGAGGGGCGGTGGCAGTGGGGGGAGAGAAGAATGAAGAAACTTTGGATGGTGTAGAGGAAAATGGAGTGGGAGGTGATGGGGGAAGGAAAGATAGTAGAATGAGACAGACAGTATTGTCCTATGTATATGTATGATTACATGAATGGTGTGAATCTACATAGTGTACAATCATAGAAATGAAAAGTTGTACCCCATTTGTGTACAATGGATCAAAATGCAATCTATGAAAAAAAATTAAAATTTAAAAAATATATCCAGTTATCCTTAATTCTAAGCTCTTTCCATATAATCTTGAATTCTGTTAAAAATTCATTATTAAAAAGTTTTTCATTATTACTGAAAATTCAGTGTTTATCTACATAACATTTTCCCAAAGACTACTTTCACAAAACTAAATCATATTTGATGTTATAAAAAAGAGGAATTTCCAAGACATCAAAGAAAACTCTTATATTCTGTAAAGAATTAAAATTAATCTCACTATCAATAATCTGTCAGTTCAGGTAAAGTAATTTTTTTCCCTTTAATTTTTAAGACACTGGGGTTTTTAAAAAGTAGAAAAATTAGTAACACAGTGTTTTTGAAATATGAATGAAGTCTTTAAAAATGCATTATAGGATATTTAAGTTATGGGGAGATAAAATTAGTGATGCCCAATTTGTCTGCCTTCATCTTTTGTTCAGGAAAACACAAAAAGAAATGCAGACTTAAAACAGCATCAGAAATACTGATCAATATTCTACCAGAAAAGAAGAAATTCTAGCAACCAGATGAAGCCTCAAGGCAAACTGGTGAGTCCATAAAGGGACAAAAATTTCACTAAAAACGCTGAAGCCATGAGTCAGGTACAGTGGTGCACACCTAATCCCAGTGACTAGGGAGGCAGGGGGATTGCAAGTGCAAGGCCAGTCTTGGCAACTGAGCAAGACCTTGTCTCAAAAAAAAAAAAAAAACAAAAACCTGAAAAAGGGATAGGAATAGAGCTCATTGACAGACCGCCTCTGGGTTCAATCCCAGGACTGGAAAAACAAACAAAAACCCTGAAGTCAACAAATCTCTGCTTCTTAACCCCACATTCAGAACAAGTGTTTCCACTGCCCAACTCACCCACATACATAGTCTGGTTTGCAGACTGATTAGACCTATTTCTTCTCTCTTCTTCCCAGTTAAAAGGGCCTTCTATCAAACCTAGGGCTATGATTCTTACCTAACAAAGCATGTCTGGGAATGGAAGTATCTGTGATATGACACCTTATTCCTAGAAGCATGGAGTCCGGCTAGGGGTGGGGGTGGGGGTGAGGAGGATGTCTACCAAGAACTGTTCTTCAACGATAATTTCTACCAAGGGAGGAACGACTGATGTTTATAGGCAATCCAGGAATATACCTGCTCATTATAGATGACTGTAATGACTTTAGGTTATGGTAGTATGGTTATGTAATGTAACAATCTACGCATTTTAGATTTAGAAACTGAAATATTTACAAAAGACATGATGTCTGGAACTGGCTTGAATATCTTCAAAATTTAGAATGCACAGAAAATATGTAATGTATATATAAATGAAGCGCAACAAAATAAACACCTGTGAATCCACTCCCAATTGAGGTCACATTTGTATTTATGTTTAGAACAGTAGAAAATGACCCATCCTAAGCACAAGTAGAAAGTATTAGTATGAATATTGATCACATTTATCTAAAAATATCAGAAAAAAATTATCTTTTTAAATAATATATAAACGAAAGTGATGGCCTCCCTTGGTATGCACATCATATAAGTGAGGTAAGTAAGAAAAGGACAGAAATTCTGTTACATGAAAGGCTGATTGTGGTGCCCATGCACAACAGCTTTCACTGTAACTCACAGATGGTCCATATGTGTCTGACCAAGTGTTCTCATACATGCAAATGGAAAAACAGAGTGGTTTAAAAAGATTACTGTGCAATATCATTAAAGATAATATATGTAAACGTATGAACAATAAGAGAAAATAGGAGTTGACACTTTCATTTCCAAAATGTGTTGATAACCACATTACAAAGTTAAAAGTTATTTAATTAAAGCACATTGCTTTGACTAAAAATATAATTATTAGTACATAAATACTTTGTATGTGTCTGTGTGTATGGAGAGCTATATATGTATACCTCCTTTGTTATGGACTGAATAGTGCTCCCTAACCCCCAGTGTAACTATCTGGAGACAGGAACTTTAAGAATATAATTTAAGGTTTAATGAGTTTAAGAGTGAGGCTGTAATTCAATGCAGCTGGTATCCTTATAAGAAGACAAAGACGTCCCCAGCTGAAAGCAAATGAGATGCAAATGATACATTCAGAATATGGCAAAAAATGTATGTCATGAACCTTTGAAATGAATACATGAAAATTAGTAAAAACAAGAATATGAACTCTTTATCTGCCAAAGACCCACAGTACTTTCTATGTGACACAAAAGCCCATGAGCTCCATGGGAGTATCTCTACAGATACACTCCCTTCAGGAGCTGGTGGCAAGAAAGTCAGTGGGTCAGCTCCATGACAAGAGCTGAGACCACCCTCCCCAGTGGCATGGATGCCATAACACACTGCAGCCAAATTTTACCAGTTTTGTCTAATCCTTATTTCACTCACTTCCTACTATCTGCTCTTTACCATGAGTCCTTTATTCCTGAATGAGTCCTATTTGGTACTCTTTATGAGACAGACTACAAATTCTGATTATTTGTAGAGTTAGGAATGTTGTATAACATGGTAAAGTAGATTTAAACACTATTATTAAGATATTTTGCCATTTAAATTGTATGCCTTTCTAACTTCAAATGTCTGCATAAAATGAAAATAATTCATTTTATGAATAGATGAAATGGAGTTGACCACTGATAGGAGTTCCCACATTACTTTTTCCACAGATAATTCATTTCCTGACTAATTATATAATAACTTGAATACTGAATGTTAACCTTTTTCCAAATGACAGGAGATAAAAGTTAGTTGATTATCTTATCAGTTTTAGTTTTCCTTAAAATTTTCCTGTATTGCTTATCAGAAGAAATTAGAAGAGTAGTATACTAATATTAATGGAAATTCTGGGCATATTTGTTTAATTGGAATGAGTTTTCCATGGATACACGTGCTTGATCTTTTATTTTCTGTGCTCATGGTCACATTTTTTGTTCAAAGAGTTGTTGCTAGTTTATATGATGGAATTAAATATATTCTGTGTATAAAAAAAAAAGACAAAGACCCCAGTGATGCATGTGCATAGAAGAAAGACCATCTGTAAGCTGAGGAGAGAGGCCTCAGAGAAACCAAACCTCCTAACACCTGATTTTGGACTTCCTATCCAGTCTGGGGTATTTTGTTACAGCAGCCTTAACGGATTGACACAACCCTTATTTTACATATATATGCAAATATATATTTTATATTACATTACGTGTGTGTGTGTATTCTGAAATTCTTTTACTGATGGGATATATGAGCAAACATATGGTACAGACCACAAAGAAGTCTCAAATACATAAAAGGACTCAAAACACAACACACACACAAATCTTTGAAAAAAAAATAATTTGATGTTATATTCCATCTGAACAAGAGATAAACCAAAATAAAAGGGTCAGAAGTAAGTACTGAAATAATTTAAGCACAGAATTAAAACTACATGTGAGAGAAAGCACTTCTAGAATCACAGAGTAAGGAACTCTGAAAATTTGCTTCTCCATAAAAACAACAAAAGCACTGGCAAACATTGTCAAAATCAACTTTTTAAAAATGTTACACATTAACTTCAATGATATGAGGAGTATGTATTCAAGTGAAACAGCTAGATCTGCATAAACTGGGCAATCTTTATGGTTTTTCAACTTGCTTTATTTCAATCCCCTCTCCAAAGTTCACAGTAGCCTTGAAAACCAACAGCCTCATAACCATAGTAGCTATGAAAACACATAGCTTAGCAACCATTGTAAGACACAGAATAGGATTAGAGCTCTCTAAAGTCCCTATCCCCAGATAAATATAATTACTTTGACCTATATGGCAGTTCCTTGGAAAAGATTCTTATATTTATTTGACTTGACTTAGAGAACACTCTGTGCAAACGGTTCTATCCCAGGACATCTGCCAAAACAACCAGTGGCAATTGTTTAATATTGCAGCTGCCCCAGACAATACCAGTTGGTATTAAGAAAAGAGTAATCAAAAAACTTAAAGGGGACTACGGCTCTGTCTGTGGTAGGGGCTTGCCTAACATGGCGCCCCAGCACTGCACACACACACACACACACATACACAAAAGCAAAAACAAAAACAAAAACCAATTTAAAACAAGGTTGGGGTGAAGTAGTGGGAGTGAGATACTTATGCAGGGAATGAGGAGGGTGATGGGATGCTTCTGGGAAGAACACAAGGTCAGGCTCCTAGCACTAGAGGGATGACAGGGAGGCACAAATTGGAAATAAAGTCTTACAAGAGAGCTAAATGAGCATCTGCTGGTACGAACAAGTATACCAAGAGGCAACCATTGGTTCCGGGTCAGACAATGAAGCACTGGGTCATCCCCTAGGTAAGAGAAGGCACACTGTAAACATCTGTATTCAGCTCTCCCCTTTTTTTTTTTTTTTTTTTTTTTTTTTGCAGTGCTGGGGATCGATCCCAGGGCCTTATGCTTACAAGGCAAGCACTTTACCAACTGAGCTATCTCCACAGCCCCCCTGTATTTCTTAATAGGGCAACCCCAATTTAGTTGGTTCCTCTCAAAACAGGTTCATATTAAACTATCTTTCCTAAATTTTATGTAGAATTTATAAAAATGGGCCCCAATAAACTTCAAAATTAACATTCTTAGACAATATATTAAACAGTAAAATTACAACTAAAACATAAGCCCTTGAATCAAGGTAGAAGTCAAAATGATAACTGCAGGCTGTTTAGAATAGAGTTTAGAACATGGAGAGACTTCTATCATCTACCTTAAGGTTCTAAAGGTCCCTAGTATGCTGTATTTTAGTTTTCATTCATTTTAAAATATATTCAAATTTCCCTTGTGTTTTCCTTGATCCTTTGTGTTAATTTCCATATATTTATGACTTTTCCAAATATGCTGTCATGAGCTTCTAGTCTCACACCACTGTTACAGAACACACTGTACACTTTCATCTTCTAAGTGTATCTTAAATTTATTTAAAAACAACATTCCATGTAAGCTTGAGAAGAATATGTATATTGCTGATATTAGGTAAAGTGTTCTGTGGATGTGTGTTAGATTAGCTGGTTTATGGAATTCAAGTCTTCTATTTCTGGCTTGGGTTTCTGACTAATTTCAACTACTACTGAAAGTGGGGCACTAACTTCACAAACTATTATTGTTGAATTGTCCATTTCTCCCTTCAGTTCTATCAGTTTGGGTTATATGTATTTAGAGGCTGTGTTGTTAGGTGTGTATGTGTTTACAATTGTTATATATTTCTGATGGATTAATTCTTTCATCATGAGATAATGTTCCTCTTTATCTTTAGCAACATTTTATTTCACAGTTGATTCTGCCTAATATTAGTAAAGCTATTCCAATTTGCTTATGGTTACTGTCTACATGATATGTCTTTTGCATCATTCTACTTTCTGCCTACCTGTGTTTTCAACTCTAATTGTACATCTCTTGCAGATGGCACACAGTTCAATCTTTAGTAATCCATTCTGCCAATTTCTGCCTTTTGATTGAATAGTTTGGCCTATTTAACCTGTTTAATTGTTATTACTGGATAAAGTCTGTCATTTTATTTTTGTTTATGTCTCATTTCTTTTTTGATACTTTTAACTTCTTTAATGCTTCCTTTGGCATTTAAGTGAATGTTTCATAGTGTAATATTTTAATTTGTCTTGAGTTTTTTCTCAGTAAACATTTTTAAATTGTTTTCTTAGTGATCTACAGTGTACCATATACATCTTAAATGTACTGAAATCTACTTGAGATTATTAATAATTTAATTCCAGTGAAACATGAAAATGTTACCCCTATATAGCTCAACTCCATCTATCTCTTTATGCTATTATTGTTAAACATATTACATCTGTGCATGTTTCAAATCTGATGATATATTTTATAGCAATTTTATAAAATTTAATGTCTATGGGAGAAGTCAAGAAAAGGAAAGCAAGTATATATTAGTGGAATTTGTGATATTAACCTTTTTATTTACATTTATAGTTCTCTTCATTGGTTCTTGTGGATTTGAGTTATCTTCATCATTTCATTACCTCCAGTACAGTCTTGCTTCTACCTATCTTCTTTGTGCTGTTGTCAAATATATCACTTTTTATATGTATTGACTCAATTATATACACACTATTTTATATATCTGCTTTTTTTGTGTCTATGTGTGTAGCACTGGGTTCTTAATCCAGGGACGTTCTACCTCTGAACTACATCCTTTGGCCTTTTTTTTTTATTGTAAACAAATGGGATGCATTTTGATTCTCTGTACATGGAGTAATGCATACCATTCATGTAATCATAAATTTACACAGGGCAATGTTGTTTGATTCATTCTGCCATTTTTCCCCCCTTCCCACCCACCCCACCCACCCCTCTTTTCCCTCTATACAGTCCTTCCTTCCTCCATTCTTGCCACCCTCCCTAACCCTAACCCTAAACCTAACCCTAACCCTCCCACTCCCCATTATATGTCATCATCTGCTTATCAGCGAGATCATTCGTCCTTTGGTTTTTTGAGATTGGCTTATCTCACTTAGCATGATATTCTCCAATTTCATCCATTTGCCTGCAAATGCCATAATTTTATCATTCTTTATGGCGGAATAATATTCCATTGTATATATATGCCACAGTTTCTTTATCCATTCATCAACTGAAGGACATCTAGGTTGGTTCCACAATCTGGCTATGGTGAATGAGCAGCAATGAACATTGATGTGGCTGTATCTCTGTAGTATGCTGATTTTAAGTCCTTTGGTTATAGGCCGAGGAGTGGGATAGCTGGGTCAAATGGTGGTTCCATTCCAAGCTTTCTGAGGAATCTCCATACTGCTTTCCAGAGTGGCTGCACTAATTTGCAACCCACCAGCAATGTATGAGTGTACCTTTTTCCCCACATTCTCGCCAACACCTATTGTTGCTTGTGTTCTTGATAATCGCCATTCTAATTGGGGTGAGATGGAATCTTAGGGTGGTTTTGATTTGCATTTCTCTTATTACTAGAGATGTTGAACATTTTTTCATATATCTGTTGATTGCTTGTACATCTTCTTCTGTGAAGTGTCTGTTCATTTCCTTAGCCCATTTGTTGATTGGATTATTTGTATTCTTGGTGTAGAGTTTTTTGAGTTCTTTATATATTCTGGAAATTAGCGCTCTATCTGTAGTATGAGTGGCAAAGATTTTCTCCCACTCTGTAGGCTCTCTTCACATTGCTGAATGTTTCCTTTGCTGAGAGAAAGCTTTTTAGTTTGAATCTATCCCAGTTGTTGATTCTTGCTTTTATTTCTTGTGCTATGGGAGTCCTGTTAAGGAAGTCTGATCCTAAGCCAACAAGGTGAAGATTTGGACCTACTTTTTCTTCTATAAGATGCACGATCTCTGGTCTGATTCCGAGGTCCCTGATCCATTTTGAGTTGAGTTTTGTGCAAGGTGAGAGATAGGGGTTTAATTTCATTCTGTTGCATATGGTTTTCCAGTTTTCCCAGCACCATTTGTTGAAGAGGCTATCTTTTCTCCATTGCATATTTTTGGCTCCTTTGTCTAGTATGAGAAAATTGTATTTATTTGGGTTTATGTCCATGTCCTCTATTCTGTACCATTGATCTACCTGTCTATTTTGGTGCCAATACCATGCCTTTTTTGTTACTATTGCTTTGTAGTAGAGTTGAAGATCTGGTATTGCGATACCCACTGCTTCGCTCTTTCTGCTGAGGATTGCTTTAGCTATTCTGGGTTTCTTATTCTTCCAGATGAATTTCATAATTGCTTACTCTATTTCTGTAAGGTACGTCATTGGGATTTTAATTGGAATTGCATTGAATCTGTATAGCACTTTTGGAAGTATGGCCATTTTGACAATATTAATTCTGCCCATCCAAGAACATGGGAGATCTTTCTATCTTCTAAGGTTTTCCTTAATTTCTTTCTTTAGTGTTCTGTAGTTCTCATTGTAGAGGTCTTTCACCTCTTTTGTGAGATTGATTCCCAAGTATTTTATTTTTTTCGAGGCTATTGTGAATGGGATAGTTTTCCTAACTTCTCTTTCTGAAGATTCATCACTTATGTATAAAAACGCACTGGATTTATGAGCATTGATCTTGTAACCTGCTACTTTACTGAATTCACTTATGAGTTCTAAAAGTTTCCTGGTGGAATTTCCAGTTTCCTCTAAATATATAATCATGTCATCAGCGAACAGGGATAGTTTGAGTTCTTCTTTTCCTATTTGTATCCCTTTAATTTCATTGCTTTGTCTAATTGCTCTGGCTAGAGTTTCAAGAACGATGTTGAATAGAAGTGGTGAAAGAGGGCATCCCTGTATTGTTCCAGTTTTTAGGGGGAATGCTTTCAGTTTTTCTCCATTAAGAATGATTTTGGCTGTGGACTTAGCATAAATAGCCTTTACAAAGTTAAGGAATGTTCCCACTAGCCCTATTTTTTCTAGTGTTTTGAGCATGAAGGGATGCTGTATTTTATCGAATGCTTTTTCTGTATCTATTGAAATAATCATATGATTCTTAACTTTAAGTCTGTTGATATGGTGAATGACATTTATTGATTTCTGGATGTTGAAGCAACCTTGCATCCCTGGGATAAAACCCACTTGATCGTGGTGTACTATCTTTTTAATTTATTTTTGGATGCGATTTGCTAAGATTTTGTTGAGAATTTTTGCATCAATGTTCATTAAGGATATTGGTCTGAAATTTTTTCCTCGATGTGTCTCTGTCTGGTTTAGGTATCAGGGTGATATTGGCTTCATAGAACGAGTTTGGGAGGGTTCCCTCCTTTTCTATTTCATGGAATACTTTGAGGAATATTGGAATGAGCTCTTCTTTAAAGGTTTTGTAGAACTCGACTGAGAACCCATCTGGTCCCGGACTTTTCTTTGTTGGTAGGCTTTTGATGACCTCTTCTATTTCATTGCTTGAAATTGATTTATTTAAGTTGTGTATGTCCTCCTCGTTCAGTTTAGGTAATTCATATGTCTCTAGAAACTTGTTGATGCCTTCGAGGTTTTCTGTTTTGTTGGAATATAGATTTTCAAAATAGCTTCTAATTATGTTTTGTATTTCACTCGTGTCTGTTGTGATATTTCCTTGTTCATTCCAAATTTTAGTAATTTGAGTTTTCTCCCTCTTTCTCTTTGTTAGTGTGGCTAAGGGTTTATCAATTTCGTTTATTTTTTCAAAGAACCAACTATTCATTTTGTTAATTTTTCCAATTGTTTCTTTTGTTTCAATTTCGTTGATTTCAGCTCTGATTTTAACTATTTCCTGTCTTCTACTACTTTTGGTGTTGGTCTGTTCTTCTTTTTCTAGGGCTTTGAGCTGTAGTGTTAAGTCTTTTATTTGTTGATTTTTACTTCTTTTTTTGAATGCGCCCCATGAAATAAATCTTCCTCTAAGTACTGCTCATAGTGTCCCAGAGATTTTGATATGATGTGTCTTTGTTCTCGTTTATTTCTAAGAATTTTTTTATTTCCCTCCTGATGTCTTCTGTTATCCATTCATCATACAGTAGCGTATTATTTAATCTCCAGGTATTGGAGAAGTTTCTGTTTTTTATTCTGTCATTTATTTCTAATTTCAATCCATTATGATCTGATAGAATACAAGATAGTATCTCTATCTTCTTGTATTTGCTAACAGTAGCTTTGTGGCATAAAATATGGTCTATGTTAGAGAAGTATCTATGTGCTGCTGAGAAGAAAGTATATTCGTTCTTTGTTGGATGGTATATTCTATATATGTCCGTTAAGTCCAAATTGTTGATTGTTATTGAGATCTATGGTTTCTTTATTCAATTTTTGTTTGGAAGATCTATCTAGTGGTGAGAGAGGTGTGTTAAAATCGCCTAGTATTATTGTGTTGTGGTCTATTTGATTTCTGGAATTGAGAAGGATTTGTTTGACATACATGGATGAGCCAATGTTCGGGGCATAGATGTTTATGATTGTTATGTCTTGCTGATTTATGCTTCCCTTAAGCAGTATGTAATGTCCTTCTTTATCCCTTCTGACTAGTTTTGGCTTGAAGTCCACATTATCTGATATGCAGATGGATACTCCAGCTTTTTTGCTGTGTCCATGTGCATGGTATGTTTTTCCCATCCTTTCACCTTTAGTCTATGGGTGTCTCTTTCTATGAGATGAGTCTCTTGCAGGCAGCATATTGTTGGATTTTTCTTTTTAAACCAATCTGCCAGTCTATGTCTTTTGATTGATGAGTTCAAGTCATTAACATTCAGGAGTATTATTATGATATGATTTGTATTCCTAGTCATTTGACTAATTTTTGTTTTTTGACATGACTTGGTTTCTCCTTTATTTGGCTATTCCTTTAGGCTAGTTCCTCCCGTTGCTGTTTTGCATCATTTTTTATTTTTCATCTCTTCCTCATGGAATATTTTGCTGAGAATGTTCTGTAATGCTGGCTTTATTTTTGTAAATTCTTTTAGCTTTTGTTTATCATGGAAAAATTTTATTTCGTCGTCAAATCTGAAAGTAAGTTTTGCTGGATATAAGATTCTTGGTTGGCATCTGTTTTCTTTCAGGGCTTGGTAAATGTTGTTGCAGGCCCTTCTAGCTTTTAGGTCTGGATTGAAAAATCTGCTGATATTCTTATTGTTTTCCCCCTGAATGTAATTTGATTCTTTTCTCTCACGGCCTTTAAAATTCTGTCTTTATTTTGTACGTTAGGTATTTTCATAATAATGTGCCTTGGCGTGGGTCTGTTGTAATTTTGTATATTTGGAGTCCTATAAGCCTCTTGTATCTGGTTTTCCATTTCATTCTTCAGATTTGGGAAATTTTCTGATATTATTTCATTGAATAGATTGTTCATCCTTTTGGTTTGTTTCTCTAAGACTTCCTCAATCCCAATAATTCTTAAATTTGGCCTTTTCATGATATCCCATAATTCTTGTAGATTCTGTTCATGATTTCTTACCATCTTCTCTGTTCGGTCAACTTTGTTTTCAAGATTAAATATTTTTTCTTCAATGTCTGAGGTTCTGTCTTCCAGGTGTTCTATCCTATTGGTTATGCTTTCTATGGAGTTTTTAACTTGGTTTATTGTTTCCTTCATTTCAAGGATTTGTTTGTTTGTTTTTTTCAGTATCTCTAACTCTTTATTGAAATGATCTCTTGCTTCCTGCATTTGGTCTTTTAACTGTTGATTGGTGCGATCATTTAATGCCTGCATTTGCTCTTTCATCTCCTCCTTCAATGCCTGCATTTGCTCTTTCATCTCCTCGTTTGCTTCCCTGACAGTTTTGATTATGTACATTCTGAACTCCCTTTCTGACATTTCTTCTGCTGTGCTGTCATTGGGTTTTATTGATATAGTATCTAGGTTTGTTTGGGACATTTTCTTCCCTTGTTTTCTCATATTGGTCAGATATCAGTGGGACTCTGAGATATTGCAGATTTCCTCTTTGGCTTATAGTGTCCCTGTAGATTTCCAGTATATCACCTCCCAGCCTTCAGTAGCCTGAAGTCTTAGAGGAACTTGATAATGCAGTGCTTCTGAAGAAAGCTGCCCCCAGCCCGCTACTGGTTCCAGGGCTGGAGGCTGGCTCTGTGCAGAAAGGCTCTCACTGGGCGGCCTGCTCCAAGAAGCTAGCTGTGGAAGGAGCCTGCCGCCAGAGGGAGCAGGGCTGCTTGGGGAAATCTCTGGCTGCCCGGCCCTGGTCCCAGAAGCTGCCTGCGGGCTGGGGCCACCACTGGGTCTGGGGCTTGGAGCTGGCTCTGTGCGGAAAGGCTCTCATTGGGTGGCCTGCTTCGAAAAGCTGGCTGTGGAAGCAGTCTGCCGCCAGAGGGAGCAGGGCTGCTTGGGGAAGACTCTTGCTGCCCTGCCCTGCTCCGAGAAGCTGCCCCTGTCTGGGCCTGCCGCCCGGGCCGAGCTTGGGAGAGACTCACCCCACGGCTCTATGTTAGTCCGAGTCTCTCAATGCCTCCCCTTCTTGAATCCTGGGTTCTGGAACGACGGGAGATGCAGTCACCCTCTAGTCTGCCATCTTGGATCACCTCCTTAGGCCTTTTCATTTTTTATTTTGAGATAGCTGCCCAGGCTGGCCTGGAACTTGTGATCCTCCTTCCCCAGTCTCCTGAGTAGTTAGGACTGCAGGTGTGTGCTACCACACCCAGTACACATGTTTTTTTTTTTTATATCAGTTCATAGAAGAGAAAAAATGCATTTATATAGTCTTTCCAGTGAAAGTGACATTTCTGTGTTAACTTGATTGTGGTTTCATAATTTACTCATGTCAAAACACATCAAATTGTTCATTTTAATTATGCTTACATTACTATGTCAATTGTATCCTATTAAGATTGCAGAGAAATAAAAATAAACATGGGCATGGTGGCACAAGCGTATAGTTCCAGCTCCTCAGGAAGCTGAGGCACAAGGATCACCTGAGCTCACAAGTTCCAGACCAGTCTGGGCAACATATTAACACCCTCCACACCTCAATCTCAAAATAACAAAAATATCAATTAGAAAACCAATAAAGTCAGATACATGGCACATGCCTGTAAATCCCAGTTACTCAAGAGACTGAGAAGAGGATAGCAAGTTCAAGGCCAACCAGGAAAACTTAGCGAGAACCTGTGTCAAAATAAACTAAAAAGGGCTGGGGATGTAGCTCAGTGGTAGGGTGGCCTCTGGGTTCAATCCCCAGCACTGTAAATATAAACAGACAAAAATCCAATAAAATGTATTTCATCAAATTTTTAAAAAGGTAAGCTGCTTTGGTTTAATCAGAGGTGATCAGTTTATATCCCTCTCTGAACATCTATTTTCATTTGTTAATTAAACTGCCTAAAGCTAAGGATACTTTCTACAGAACACTCATATTTTTACAACTGGTTTTTGTGAAAAAGAATCAATATAAATAAGTTCCTCCATAACTGTAAGTACAGTCTAATGTAAAAAATAAGGATACTTAATATGTTAAATAGCAATCAGATATCCCAAATTGATAGGATATTTTAAAAAATGACTTGCTGTTGAAAGCCTGGAATACATAGACCAAACCTAACTTTCTCAACTTATTATTCATATTACTACTTCTGAATTTATTTTATAGTTTACTGTCTATACTTCTCAGTGTTCTTTTTCTTTTCATATTTTGCTAATGAATCCATTGGCATGTTCCTAAGGAAACAGAAAGATGATAAGTGCCATGATTTGGGGCATATGCTTATCCAATGATTTCCTGATATAGTACCCTTCAGGTTGGTAAAAGAAGGAAAAGAAAGTTTTGGAGACTAACTAATCACATGTTCATAACAATAACCTCCCCTGCCTTATAATGGGTTATTTCCTTGACTTACAATGGGTTATTTCCTGATAAGCCTATCATAAGTTGCAAATATTTTAAGTGGAAAATGCATTTAACATATCTAACCCACCAAACATTAAAGCTTAGCAACATGGTACACTGTAGAGTATCAATGTTTACCCTTGTGGTTAACTGGGAGCGAAACTACCGCCACTGCCCAGCATCTACAGAGTATCATGCCATATATTGCAAATCTGAGAAAAGATCAAAATTCAAAGTATGATTTCTAATGAATGCTTAGCACTTTTGTATCATAATAAAGTTGAAAAATTATAAGCAAGCCACAATAAGGTGAAGACCATCTATATAACATATAGTGAAATGAAAAATTAAGATAATATGTTGGGCTTCAATCTTTTCACCTATAAAAGATGTAAAGGGAGCTGGATTGGATGACCCCCAAGTCTCTCTTCCCTGACATTCTTCGACAACAGCTGAATAGCTTAAATTGGAAGATCATGCAAGGGTTGTATCTAATTAGTAAATACACTACTTGATCTAATTACTAATTGCATCTAATTCTAATTAAAATTAGAAGTTTTTACTTTAGTTTTAAAGAAAAAGGTTTACGATGTCTAGACTACTGACTTCTCCATTTGGGGGGGAACATATATTATTTAGAACTGTAAGGATCAACACCTATACTGAAAATTGGTAAAGTAGTCATGCATTTTACTTGCCCATTCACACAAAAATATTTCAGAAGTGCAATTTTATTTAATAACTAATCTGAACATGCATGATAAATTCTGTAACTTCAAGTCTATTACTTAAAAGCAATTTCCTTGTTTCTAAATGCTATTCAATAACAGACTTGTTCAAATTCTACTATTTACCACTACTTGTTTATTAAATAGTTACACCTATTTTTATTTATTAAATTTTCAAAAGATGCTATCTGTATTTTGAATATTCTTTTGAACAACAATAAGTGGAAATACACTGTATTTTACATAAACAACAATTCCATGGGAGCTCAAGGAAATGGGCATATCTTCATAAATAAACATGAAAGCAATAAGAATCTATAGGCAGAACAAGTTGATTATTTAATTTATTCAGAGTAACTACTCTAGATCAATAGTGTAAATAAATCTTTAAAATGTTTAAAAATTTTTAAATATTTAAAAATGATATCTAGATGCCTTTTTTTTTTTTTTTTTGGTACCAGGGCTTGAACTCAGAGGTACTTAACCACTGAGATATATCCCCAGCCCTTTTTATTTTTTATTTTGAGACAGGGTCACACTAAGTTACTTAGGGTCTCACTAAGTAGCTGAGGCCGACTTTGAACATGGAATTCTCCTGCTTTAGCCTCCCAAGTCGCTGTGATTACGGGTACCACCATGCCCAGCCTAGATGTCTTTGTTCTATAAAGTTTTCTATGTGGGAAGCTTAAAATCATCCTCTTGGACAGTAAAATTCTACTTTAAATCAGCTGCCAAAAAACTGAGTATCAAGATATATATCAAACAAAAAAGAATCACTATGCTAAGCTGCTTTATGAACTATCAAACCTATAAACATTATACTTGATGAAGATTTAAAATATACTCTACAACCACCAAATAGATTGAGACTTAAGCATTTTCCATTACTTATAAAGCTGTCTTTGAGGTATTTCTTCAGACTTCCAAATGCAGTCTGCTGAGAAACTTAAGTATCAGGGAATTACTGTTAAAATTTTTTCTTTTTAAAAACCCTCATCTCCAAATTTGGAGCTCTTAAATAGAATAATTGTGTTTTTTATTGTCCAGACAAAACCCACTTCTGAGACTAAAATGGAGTGCAATTAATAATTAGGCATTATGGGAGGCTATCCCAAGCAAAACAGAATGTATAATCTCCTTGCTTATAAGATACATGCCCAAGGCCATCCTGTTCTAAGAAGATTAGAAAAGCAGAGAAGAAACAGGAAGCCTAAGGGGGACTCAAAGCAAGGAAATGAACAGTAAAAAATAAAAACTTTCAAAGTAAGTTTTCTCTCAATTATACAAATCAATGTGAATTAATAACATTTTACTTAAACAAAGGTAAAAGTGGTAGGAGTAGAGGAACTAAGATAAAGAAGAGTGGCTGAAGTGAATTTACTAAGCAATCATGTCTCGCATCCCTTCCCCCACCCCAGCAAAACACTGGAGGTTTATTTTTTTAAGAACATAAAACAGTGACTCTCTGCACAGAGGACATGGGACACAGCTGAGAAGAGCAGGCACTCTAGTGAAGACAAGGCCTCAGGCAAAGAAGCTCAATCAAGCACAAGCAGAATGTTGGGACAGTGCCCTATCCCCAGCCTTCCTCCCCTTACTAGGTTTCCAGAGGACTAGCCAGCAGGCCTTCAACTTGAAGAGTCTTCTCTGAGGAATCTGAACAGTTAAGAAGAAAGACCTAAAGTTACTGACAAGAGGTTCCTCAACCAAACAGCCCAAAGAGAAAACACAATTGTGACATTCAAAGTCAATAAGCCCCACTTCTGTGCTCACAACTTCCAGTCAGATTTTTTGTTGCTCACTATCAAATATGAATACCTAAACCAACAACTTCCAGAGGGCTAATGAAAGACTCTAACATAAAAGAGACCAAAAGACATATAAACAGATAAAAGCAGTTTAGAGTAAAGGGAAATTTAAAAACAAAAAAATCTATCAGTGTCTTTCTCACAGAGGTAATGGGATATATTACAACTACTGTATGGAGAACAGGGTACTATAAAAGAATAAGCAGAGAAGTAAAAACAGAAGTTTTTGAAAAACACAGGGTTTTTAAAGATGAAGTTGAGAATCTTCACAGAAAGCAGAGCAAAAAATAAAAGAGTGAATAATAAAGGAAAGATAACACAATTAAAGATTTAATATCCAAATAATTGGCGTTTTCCAGAAATAAAGGATAAGAATTCAAAGACTCTTTAAAATATCTACAAAAATGGATAAAAAGAGACATCAATGCATCCCAGATTATTGTGAAATTTCAGAACATAGATATAAGGAAGATCCTAAAAGTTTTTAAAGAATAAAAAAAAGAATGGAAACATAATGATTCAGTGTTATCAACAGCAAATCAGTAGCCAGAAAGCAATGGAGGCAAAGTAAAATTCTGTAGAGAAATTGTTCCCAACTCAAATTCTATACCCAAACTACCAATCAAATATGAGGAAAACAAACATTTTCAGATATGAAAAATCTACAAATATTTACCCATGCAAACTTTCTAGGAAACCATCAACATTAAAAAAAAAAAAAAAAAAGGGGAATAAACCAAGAAAAGAGACATGGAATATAGGAGACAGGAAATCCAACATGGTGGGAAGTGAAGAAAGATCTTAAGATGATAGCCACGTACCAGATGAAGGAAACAACTAATTCAGATTGGAAGCTTAAAGATAAATTGATAGAATACCTAAAATGTTTGAACATCCTGAAAGGAGAATGAGACAACTGGAAAAAGTAAACAGAAGAAACAGGACAAGTAGATCTTCAAAAACATGTATGGAAAAACAAAAAAAGAAACAGGAAAGGAAAAAGGATCAGTTGTGAAAAGTATTTATATGATTATATAAATGTAAATACTCAATAGTGACAATAAAAAAGATAAAATTTGTAACAGAGAGTTTGGAGTTATAAAATGATATAGGAGGGGAAAAGGGGGAAAAAAGGCAAAAATCTTCAGTACTTACAGAGGAAAACTACAAAGAATGCCAAAAGGTGAAAAATCAAGACATAGCAATATATCCAAACTATTTGTAAAATGGAGTTGGTCAACAAAATGTTAAAGAAGTGCAGAAGAGGAAATGGAGGACCCAGGGATAAGGTGACTTTCCATGCTTTTGGTAATAACCTTATAGGATTACTGGTAAGCTAGTTAATATAAAAAATAAAAGGAAAGAAAAGAAAAAAGAAATGAAGGGATTTATCAGAATGAAGAGAAAGAAATATCCAGGACATTTTTATTTAGATGTCAAATTGCTTCAGATTTTAGGCTACATCAAACTGTTCCCATAACTAAATACACACTAATGTGTATATTATGCAAATGTGATCTACTCTCATTCACACTGTAAATGTGATTATAAACAGGGAATTTTCTAAAACTCACCTCAAGCAAAGCTGCTGCAGGGTCACCCTGAAGGCTTTTCCCCAGTTTGTCAACCTCATCTAATAGGAACACTGGATTATTAACTCCGACAGTCTTCAAGCCATTGATTATACGACCAGGCATACTGCCAACATAGGTTCGCCTAGAGAAAGAAAGCAGCAAATTTATAACCATGAGATATGAGAAGGAAAGAATAATACCATCCAGAAATCAAACTTCAGGACTGTAAATAAGTAATTCAGCTATAACCATAGCATACTAATGAGTGCCACATATTTAAAAGGCATTATGGTACATTAAAAATTATTAATTCTGGCTACAGGTTGACCATGATATTAGAAGAACTATATCTTGTTTTTGCATTTAGTAAAAAGGGGAAAACAGCACACTCAAGCCCACAGTCATGGTTGTTGGTCCAAGATTCTAAAATGTCCGATGGCCCTATGAATTTAATTCCTAAAATTGTCATGGTTTTCCAGAGCACCTTCTTGCTGCATTATAACAACCATTTTACATAGCTGCCCTAGGGCTGGCTAAAACATCATCTTCATGAAGGAGACTAAACACTGGCTCAAAGGGCCACTCAGAATGTAGACACACACACACCCATAATATGTAAAGAACAATAACAAAGAAACAAATAGATTAGAAAAACTCCAAACATTTATTTTCAAAGATAAAAATTACCTTTCAAAGGTAATAATCTGTTATTAGTTGTAGTAAGAAGGTCTGAGATCAACAATATTTAGGTCAAAATTCCAGTATTCTGGACTTCTGAATAAAACTATATACATCACATATGTACTAAGTGGCATAACCAAATTCTGCCAGATAATTTGTTGAGCATTAAAATGTTAGAAGCTGTTTTATCATACTTGAATAAGGATAATCTACATAATTATGACAGATGCAGAATGTGGTATGAAATAAAAACAAATATATTTATCAAACTGAGGAAAGTGTCCCTTTTGTTACAAAGTTGGCAAAACTTTATTTGAAGCAACAATTTACTAATTTTAATTACAACCTTGCTGCCTAAGTCAGGTGCAAAGCAAATGCTGTTTCTGAAAAGGCATAAAATGCTGACTGCCTAGAAGAAAATGATCAATGATAAACAGAACAGCAGCAGTTATCTCATGATCCACACAAAGCCGATTCACAGAGCAAGACTCAATTCTGCCACATGACTGGTATAAAGTAGGACAGAATAAATAGAGTGACCTTTGAAAAGACAAGAAAGCCTTAAAAATGTCGTGGGAATGCCTTTCATCCAGAGCAGGTGACTAAGGCACTGGAACCAGATACAACAAGCATTGTACTGTTTGTCCTATTACAATAAGAAATTAACAATTTCAAGATTTCAGGATGGGGCTGGGATTGTAGCTCAACAGTAACACACTTGCCTAGCATGTGCAAGACCCTGGACTTAAGCCCCAGCACCATTAAACAAACAAAAAAACCCAACCAGGGGCTGGTTTTGTGGCTCAGTGGTAGAGGGCTTGCCTAGCATATGTGAGGCACTGGGCTTGATTCTCAGCACCACATATAAATAAGTGAATAAAATAAAGGTCTATCAACATCTTAAAAAATGTTTAAAAAAACAAATAAAATTTCAGAACAGGAAACAAAAGACAAGATGTGAAAATAATAAACTCTTTAAAATTATTCTCTACAGAATTTACGGATTTACTATTTATTACTCTATTTTTTTACTCTAATTTTTAAGAATGGTATAAAACAAATTTTCTTTTAAGTCTCAAAGCCTCTGTGAGCCATTTCTAGTTGCATTAATTACTTTTCCTTTCCTTTTTTAATAGGTAGATTCACCAGGTACTAGCAATTCTAAACCTAAGGTTATGGGGAGAAAATAATTATTTAAGAACACTTTTTAGAGAAGTGGAAATCTAGATATTAGGACTATAAACGAGCAGTTTCTCCTGAACTTCCCATTGCTTCCCAGAGCCTACAGATTAGGGTTCAAACACCTTTGTCAGAATTCAAGGCTATTTACAATCTAGCTCCTACCAGCCTTCCCAACTTGCTGCTGTTACCCTCTTGCTTCATTCACAATCAAGATCCTATACCCATCAGGGTTTTCTACCCTTGTTAATATGGTGCTTTCCTGTCTGCTATGGTATGGATATGGTCTGAGTATTCCATAAGGTCCATGTGGTAAAGACTTAGTCTCCAGGGTGGTGGTATTAGAAAGTGGTTCCTAGTGGGAAGACATTGGGAGAGGGGTATGCCCTTGAAAGGGGTTAAGGTATTTCTTTTATGGAATTTTAAGTTAGTTCTTGTGAAAGTTGTTATAACTCTTTCTGGCTTCATGTTTGCAATATATTTCCTTGCTCTTGCAAGTGCTCTTACCATGGTAATCCACCATGAGGTGTAGCAGCCAGGAGAAACCCTCAAAAGGGCCTGTACAATGTTGTTTTGACTTTTAGACTCCAAAACTGAGAGCTAAAAACCCTCTTCATTAGTAGTTTGCCTCAGGTATTTCATTACAGTCACAAAAATCTGACTAACACACTTCTCTTAATCTCCCTGCCCAAGTAAATCACGATTCTAAGAAAGCTTTCCTGACCACCTCTCCCGAAGTGATCTTTCCAATAAATACCTACAGCACTTACCAACCATACAATTCTTCTGATGCTTACCTATGACCTAGTTTTTATTCATGAGAGTTATAACCTCCTCTAAAGAGCCAGTGGACACTTTGATGAAAGCAACTGGGTTTTAGTATGGAGTAGATGTTGGATAGAGAGTTATAATGTTTTCTATGAGATCCACCATTCTGTCAACCCAAAGCATCTTTCTACCAGCGCCGTTAAGGTGATAAAAGTCCTTGAATACTACTTGGGGCAAATTACTTGACCTAAGTTTCAGTTTCCTCATCTATAACATCTATAACTGTTGAAATAACAACAGTGCCAATTTCATAGGCCATATGAGAGAACATACATAAGGCACATAATAAACATCAATGTTAATTATTAATTTCAATGTTGTTATTTTTCCCGCTACTTAAAAGACTAATTTTGGTTTCTTGGAAAAAGTACAAAAGCAGAAATCAGTGCATCTGAATCTGAGTCCCATTTCAATTTCTGCTTTATGAAAGCAACTCTTCAAATGTTTTTTTATAGCACCAAGTGTACTCAGTATCCTTAGTGTTCCTCAATCACAGGTGACATCTCCCAAATGTGCACCGCTAGCCTAGAGGTCAAAGCCCAAAGACAGTCAATACAACAGAGCCCATAAGCTACTAAGAATGTTTATACTGTGACTTCCCATAGAAGTAAAGAATACCCAAAACTCAGTAATACCTGAATGTGCCACCTTTTATTGATATTTTGAGTCTAAACAAGGTGGTATGTTTGACCTACTGTCTAGTGATTTAAGCCTCACTGAAACAATATTTCTTTCTAAAATCAGAAGAAATAAAGATTACTGATCTAGTGTTAACTGGCTAGATAACTGATTATTTAATGAAAAGATTTAATACTTATTCTATTTATTAAAAGAAAAACTTCTGGCTTTTCAGAAACTGCTCTAGAAATGTAGCATTCAATGTCTTATGTACATTGAATATGTTTTACCATGTTTTCTATTTAGTTTTATCAGAAGTTATGACAGCCTAGGACTCACTGACTGAAGACATAGAATATATTTTGAATAAATCCATGGAGTATGAAATCAGATAGTGAAAAATGTTCCAATACACAAAATGAAAATGTTCTCTTTCAATATCACTAAACAACTGCAACAAGTTCTTAACTAATTAATATACCAAAATCTTCTCCTGAGAAATTACATAGGTAGGAAATAAATGAAAGTAGTGATCTTTTACAAACTATAATTTTGAAGAGCAAAATATTAGTCTTTTATATATTTTATTTCTCAAAACATAGCAAATGAAAAGCAACACAACATAATAAAGTTTGTATAGAGTATATCACTTCAATGACTTATTTTTAAGCCTGAATATGATTTAAAAAATTCTTCCTCAAGTTAAAGTAAACATGTTCATTTAAACATGAATTCTATCAGAATATTACATGGTATTCCATTAGTATATGCAATTTGTATGTTTTTATGTACCAGTTAAAAATAAAATCAAAAAGGTTTAAAAAATTCGAAATGGATTTAAATATGTAAATATAAAAGCAAAATTATTATAAAAATAATATAAATTCATATATTTTTTATAATTTCTGCAGGCTTAATAGATTTATCAGGACTATTCAACAAGTGTATACACAAAACCAAAACTTTCTAAGTAGTTCAAAAATTTTAATTATAAGATCAGCATTTTTTATTTTCCCAAAAATGGTTTGGTTTATGCTTCAAAAAACAACTATGGAGAATTAAAATATCATCTATTTTACTGCCTTATGGTAATCAATTATCTTAATCTGATCCATACTTAGATATCTTCAAATCTAACATAATACAAAATGCTGGTCAATCTATTTCACTGGTAACATCTAAAAATCAGGAATAAGACTCATCTTACCATCAATTTTGCCTGTTTAATCAAAGGGATGTTAGAAGCTACAATACCAGCCATTTAAATAATATTACAAAGAGTTTGTAATTTTAAAAGTTTATCTGTTATAATGTTAAGTGGAAAGGGTAGGATTATAATTCTGTCCTTTACCAAAAATGGGCAAAGATGCCCAATGAAAAACCTCTGGCAGGAAAGAAACAAAAACTTAACAGTGTGCTCGCTTTGGCAGCACATATACTAAAATTGGAACGATACAGAGAAGATTAGCATGGTCCCTGCGCAAGGATGACATGCAAATTCGTGAAGCCGTTCCATATTTTTAAAAACAAAAAACAAAACAAAACAAAAAACTTAACAGTGATTTTTTTTTTTTTTGTATCACACCAAAAAAATGAGAATTTGAGAATTTTTTTTCCTTTTTTAAAAAAAAAATATTTCAAGGGCTGGGGATATAGCTCAGTTGATAGAGTGCTTGCCTTCAATGCACAAGACCCTGGGTGCAATCCCCAGCACGACCAAAAAAAAAAAAAAAACATTTTTTTTTCAAATTTTCTACTAAGGGAGTGTGTGTGTTAAATTTTAAAAAGTAATGAACTTAAAAAGAGATTCTGATGATCTCAAGAAGAAAAATAGTCTTTAGCTGGAATTTTAATATAGCATATCTAAACAAATCCAACTGTTAACTCTTCTAGCAGTCATTCCTAAACCTTTTTATAGATTAATGTGCACAGATGGACCAACTAAAGAACTTCATGACTTTCAAAATACTATAGTTTTAGTTTTAATCTTATATGAATTCACATAACACTTAGAGAGCACTTACCATGTTCAGTACCTTATTAAATAAGCATCACAGGCACCATGGCACACACCTGTAATCCCAGCAGCTCAGAAGGCTGAGACAGGAGATCACAAGTTCAAAGCCAGCCTAAGGAATTTAGCGAGGCCCTAAGCACCTCAGCAAGGCCCTGTCTCTAAATAAAATGTAAAAAAGGGCTGAGGAAGTGGCTCAGTGGCTAAGTGCCCCTGGGTTCAATCACTGGTACCAAAATAAACAAACAAACAAAATACACACACACACACACACACACACACACACACACACACACACATACACACACACACATACACAATGTATCCCCTGCCAGACAGAGTAAACTTTTTATATACAGGCTCAGTATCCCTTACCTGAAATGATAGGACCAGAAGTGTTTCAGATTGTGAATCTTTTTGGATTTTGGACTACTTGCATATACATAACAAGATATTTAGGGAATGAGACCCAAATCCAAACATGAAATTCATTTATGTTTCATATGTACTTTTTTGTAGCCTAAATATAATTACATATATATATATATATTTGTGTATATGTGTGTGTATATATATATATATGTGTGTGTGTGTGTGTATATACATATAAATATTTATTTATCCTCCCACACCCATTGCTGGGGCTTTAACCCAGGAGAGCTGTATCACTGAGCTATATCCCTAGGTTGGCCTCAAACTTGTGCCTCCTGTTTCTATCTCCCAAGTAGCTGAGATTATTGGTATGTATCACCACGCCTGGCAAATTTTATATAGTATTTTTTGTACACCTGCTTGTTGACTTAGACCTATTATATGATGTCAGGTGTGGAATTTTCCACTTGTAGTATCATATCAGTGCTCAAAAAGTGTTGGATATTGGGAGCACCTGAGAGTTTACTAGATTAGAGATGCTCACCCTGTATTTATGTTTTATCTCCATAGATGTATGTTAGAAATGCCAGAGGCCGATATCATTTAATCATTAAAGGAGTCCAATAGACAATACATAGCTAATTTAGAGAAGAGAAAAGATCATTACTTCGTTTTTATTAATGGAGGAAGTGTGGGTTGGGGTCTTAAAATAAACCTGTTTTAGAGAGGCAAAGAGTTATATGCAAATGTGTTGTAAGGAGGCTAGTAAACAAACCCTTATACGTCTGGTATACTATACTAAAATGTTAAAAGTTTGCTATTTCAGTTATTTTTCCCTTTAGAGACTAATAATGAAACTGTTAACTTACAACTTCACCATTTTGGGTTACATATGAAAATTCATCAATGTGTAAGTCGCAAGATTGTTTTTCTTCTCACCTTGTTTAAAAATTAAGTCAAAGATTCCCTGCAATCACATACTTTTTATTAACTGAACAAACAGCTGGTAAATTTCCTCCAAAGAGTTAATATTAACAGGGATTGAGACATATCATAGTAATAGTATTTATTTAACCAAAGAACAATGAATGAAAAACAAATTTCATCAAATTTCAACTTAAAAAGTTATTTTATATTGAATTTCTAAAAACTGGTTTAAGTTATTTAAATGGAATATTTAAATATAAAAACTTAAGTTTAAAATCTGATAGACAGGAACATTATAAAGCAGACAGAAAACTCCCAATGGAGATAAAACCAAATGTGAAATATTGAGAAGACCGAAAAACTGTATGGGTTAATATGGAGCTAAGCATTAGTCTATTTTTCCTTTAAGTTACTCAGAATAATACAAAGAAAAACATTGGGTCAATGTTTAGTTGGGTCATTATTATTTTCCCAGTTTAAGATCTAAATGTAAATGAAGCCTTTCTTTTTCTTCTCCTCTTCCACCTTATTATCACTTCACTCTAAAAATATAGATCGTCCATTGCTTTTAACATCCATTCCCAAACTACTAGCACCTTCCTTCACATAAACAGGTACTTCTAGCAAATGGCTAGAGTTTCATGCATGGGAAAATAAGGACAGTGAGTGATAAAATCAAGAGAATAAGCAAGGAAGATAACATAAAGCAGCTCTGTTTCTCCTTGGCTATTTTAAGACTGCAGAACAGTGGTGCCTACTCAGAGGCTAAGGAAAAACAAAACTTTTCATGAACTCTAATTGTGAGCATGTGACTAGTACTCAAATGCCAAGACCTGGGTGTTTCTGAAATGCCTCAACTGTCACATGGAACTACATGTTCCCACAGAAGCCACCCATGGCTATGCTATAATCCTCCACTGTTCTTTCTCCCCTACTCCTAGTCACCTTCAATTCATAACTCTGAAATGAGCACATACTCTGCCCTCAACCTCTGCATTCCTCAACAACCACATATTACTCTCCATGTGCCTTCAAACAGGTTTTCAAATAAAATCTTTACCAGGCTTTAATAATTTAGCAGAGAGGTGGGTGATAATCCCCAAGGGTAGGCTGTATAGTGTTTAATGACACATCTGGACAGGGATGGTTAAGGAATTGTTTCCAAGAAGGTTAATCTAAAATCAGAGTCAATGGAATGATTTGGCAATGATCACGATCTCTATGCAAGTCACACATTTCTAAACAGTTTATATTTACAAATATTTTAGTCAGTGGTGATCATAACACAAGTTCCTTTTACATAAGGAACATTTTTCCTTTTTAAAAAGTAAATTCTTATCTTCTTTAGAGTGAGTTTTCTTAATATATCACACACACAATCTACTCACTTATAAAATGAACACATTATAAGTGAAGAGTTTAAAAGGAGATCTGTTAAATTCAATAATATTTATTCTTTTTTTTTTTTTTTTTTTTTTTTTTTTGCGGTACTGGGGATCGAACTCAGGGCCTTGTGCTTGCGAGGCAAGCACTCTACCAGCTGAGCTATCTCCCCAGCCCAATAATATTTATTCTTAAGAAGATGAGACCCATGATAGTATATACTCTCTACCACCAGGTAATAGACAAATAAATACATTTTTTCACAATTCTGTCACATAAATAATACTGCAAATAGAATAAATATTTTAGAATGCAACTTAAAAATCAGCTTAAAGTTTATCAAAAGTCATATCAAACCATATAAATCCAGACCTGTTCCCTGTGAATTTAGAATTAAAATAATAATGAGGCTAATTTTTAGCGATGCTCACTGAGTAAGTGCTTTTGCAAACCCCATAGAATAATCAATACTATTGTAGAAAGAAACAAGGACAAATGCTCATGACACCAATTCCTCATAACATTAATTCCACAAACTCATTCTCTAAATATCATCAAATGCCTATATAAAACTATGCTAAGATAAGAAAAAAATAAACTAAAACAATGTAAGGTTCAAATCAAGTCACTTAAATCAGGAACACCTCCTGAAAGCTCTATAGCTAAAATCAGATTTTGGTCCTGGATCCAGCTTTGGTCCAAGAGATGCCAATTTTGTTGCGAACTACAGCCTCTAGTGGCATATGCGAGAATAAGAAAGGCTAGGCAACAAAAATACCTTTTGATGTTTCCAGAAAGAATGACCCAAATCAATTCTCTGCTCTGATGTGCCACCGCACTGTTTATTTATTAAAATCTTGGATTGATTCTTCTGTGATGCTCAGTTGTAAGTGGACAAATAAAAGAATGTAAAAATAACATTTCTCACAGAAAAGTTTTTAAAATAGTTTCCCATCCCCACCTAAGGTCAGAGATAACCTGTGAACAGGGAGTTGGAAAACAAGATGTTAAAAATATTATCATATTAGCTGGGCATGGGGCACACACCTGTAACTAGTGGTTCAGGAGGCTGAGACAAGAGGATCTCAAGTTCAAAGCCAGCCTCAGCAATTTAGAGAGACACTAAGCAACTCAGTGACAACCTGTCTCTAAATAAAATACAAAATAGGGCTGCGGATGTGGTTCAGTGGTTGAGTGCCCCTGAATTTCAATCCCAGTACCACCACCTCCCCCCCCCCAAAAAAAAGTATCTTTTTTTTTAATAAGTAGTTCATGGTTTCTACATTTTTAATGTTTTACTTTTAAGATATACATAAATACACACATACAAGGAAAAGCCTTAATAGTTATGCTAATCTTTGTCTATTACTGATATTCATAATATAAATCAGTTTTCATAAAGGAAGCTTAAACTTCAAGCAGAACAAATTTGCTATCCAAAATTCCTCCTCTTCATATCTGCCCTAACTATTGCAGTTATTTTTCTAAACTCTAAACATTTAAAGGCGATTATTTATGGAATGCTACTGGTACAAAATGAATGCATAGATGTTACAATACCCAATCATAAAGTAGTTCACAACTGCATTCAAATGAGATTTCAGAAAGCTGAGGCATAGACTCGCTACCCACTATCATACAAATATCAAGGTTAATTTAGGCATTCCATTATGATGAGAGGCTCTAGGCTAGGACATAAAAAAATTCTTGTAAATGTCCTTTCTATCAAGATACCACAAATAGTCCCTGAAGAAAAAGAAATAATATTGTGCCTCAGTGTTTTAGAGCCTCTAGTCAACAAGATGAGAAGCAAAATCAGAGATCAGGCTGGGAGATGCATTTTACCTGTGTCCTCGAATGTCAGACTGGTCACATACTCCTCCAAGCGCAATCCTGTGGAACTCTCGACCTAGAGTCTTGGCCACTGATCTTCCCACACTTGTTTTACCAACTCCAGGAGGGCCAACAAAGCACAGAATAGGACCCTTCAGGTTGTTTTTCAGCTGCCTGACAGCCAAGTATTCCAGAACTCTTTTCTTCAATTTTTCCATGGCATAGTGGTCATTATCCAGTAGAATTCGGGCTGCCCGAATGTCCAGGCGGTCTGTCAAACAACCCAACAGAAATAATTTGAGATTGAACTCCTTTCAAGCTTGGCAAGAGCAAAAATAGTTTTTTGGAAAAAAAAGATGTGTCAAGAACAGACTTGGATCCTACACTTAGTTTGTTTTTTTCTGCTTAAGATTTGGTGTCTCCAGAGGTAGTGGGCACTTACTACAGTGACGCAGACACATCAATGTTTATAGCAGCTCGATTCACAATAGCTAAGCTATGGAACCAGCCTTGGTGCCCTTCAACAGATGAATGGATAAAGAAAATGTGGTATATATACACAGTGAATATTACTCAGCCATAAAAAAGAATGAAATTATGGCATTTGCCAGTAATTGGATGGAACTGGAGACTATTGTGCTAAGTGAAATAAGCCAGTCTCAAAAAACCAAAGACCAAATGTTCCGATATGTGGATGCTAACACACAATAAGGTGTGTGGGGGGGTGGAGAAAAGAAGTTCACTGGATTAGATAAAGGGGAATAGAGGGAAGGAGGGGCAATGGGACTAGGAAAGACAGTAGAATGAATCAGACATAACTTTCCTTTGTTCATGTATGAATACATGACCAGTGAAACTTCACATCATGTACAACCATAAGAATGAAATCCTACTTAGAATAAGTTATACTCCATGTATGTATAATATGTTAAAATATACTCTATTGTCATGTATATCTTAAAAGAACAAATTAAAAAACTGCTATGTTCATTTCATTTGGAATGATTTTCTAGATACACATTATTTTTATGCAGACATAATTTGTACATACTCTATTTGTATTGGCATTTGTCCCTTTAAAAAAGGTGTTTTTTTTTAATTGTAGTGATAATGTGTTCATCCCAGAAAATCTGAAGAAATCAATAAAAAAGAAGAAAATGGTAACCCATAATCTCATATCCCCAAAAGATCATCACTACCTTCAATTTGATATGTTGATATTCTAGGATGTGTAAATGTATATTTACATAACTATTTTTATAAAATGGGAATGCAAAGGACTTTCTATAATTTTTTTCATTTACTCTTCTAGAGCAACTTTCAGAGTCACATGTATTTTTTTAATGTTATGATATTTAGTATTGCATTATTTAATTCTCCATATTCATTTAACTGATTCTCTATGCTGAGCATCTAGGTTATTTACAAATCCTTGGTCATAAAGAAAATCCTGCATTCTTATAACTAATCTCCACATGTATCTCTAATTATTTCCTTCAGCTAATCTTCTATAAATGGAAGTGCTAGGTTTAAAAAAAATCATTGTAAAGAATCCCCTAATTGCCATCCAGAAAACTTGTATTCATTATAGTATCATGAGAAGCATTTGAATTAGGCTTTGTTTCCAGAGCAAAGTTTTCATCATAATGTGCTTTTAGCACATAATGTTTTACTCATAAATTAAACACCAGGCCATGGAAGCCAAAATAAATTTACCAGCTGGGTGGCTGTTAATGTATATTATTACACAGCTACATATTCATATTGGCAATGAAAGAAGAAGAGTGGAGAAAAGAAACATACAAACCCACTCTTTCAATCAGCTATTTGGATTTACTGTATACTTTTCCTAATGGAAAAAAAAAAATGGCCTTAAATGGTAGCTTGGTTCCCACGATAGTTCATAAAAACCTACCTATGCAATAGTATATATAATTTAGTTATTCTACTCATTGTAGTCAGAATCTGGGTGGATGATTTGGAAAGGGAAAAATAAAATTTCTTCCCCTTTTTCTGGCTTCAGAGCACAACTAATACATGAGTAAGTGAAGTATCCTGATTGTTTCATAATGCTAACCATAACACTAAAACCTACTATAGTACACAAAACTTCAGACCAATCCTATCTTGTACAGCTCTAAATATTAAACTGATAATCAAATTTATTAAAAGAATAAGTCGCACTGAATTTTAGTTTTGCAAAAATAATTCAATATTGTTATGTTTTTACATCACCATGTCCAAGGAGAGAAACTTTGCAACAAAATACCATTTTGTACCTAAAAAGGTTCTTGTTATATCATCCATTCCTAATTAACACATTTAGTAAGCTAGGAATGAATTCTTGGTAATTTTAGATAACTGCCTTTCCCCGCCCTGAGACAGGATCTTGTTATGCTGCCCAAGTTGGTCTCAAACTCCTGGCCTCAAGCAATACTAATGCCTCAGCCTCCCAAGAAGCAGGAACTACAGGCACATGACATTATACTCAGACAGGTAATTTTAAAAAGACTGAAAATACTGTGAAGGAATTTTTTCCAAGAAATATGCCAAGAAATGACAAGTTTAAAAGTTCTTTCAGTCTTTTAAGGAAAGATAATTTCCATGCTATAGAAATTATTTTCTATCTTTTCTAAGAAGGATATATTTTTTCTGATTATTCTTTTTAATTATTCAGAATCATTCCTGTTTTATAATAGCACTTCTGGTTGTACATAAAAAAGTAAAACTTCACTTGAAGATAAATTTCTCTATTTATAACAGGAAAATTTAAATGGCAGGTACTGGCTCCTCTTATTTAGGCTGAGAAGAATGGCAAACTAATTTTCTCCAAATCTTTCTTCTTTGCTTTCTTTTCTACTTTTAATATTCCAAATTGTGACTTAGTTAAATTCCTATTTCAAGAATTATAAATGATATTTTCATGGTTGATTGGTTATTTATTTTTTTAGTGGTTATGGGAATTGAACCCAAGCTTCACACATGCCACACAAGTGCTTTACCACTGAGCTACATCCCTAGCCCATTTTCATGGTTTTATAACCAAATTCACAACAGTAATTTGGACATAATTCTATGTAATAATGGTTTAGAAGCTCAACTCAACTCCTTTTATACCACAATTTACCTGTCTTCAGTTCTTCATTAAGATGTCAAAGAATAAGAAGTATGTTCATGACACGTATGTGGGTGCTAAATATTTCTAATGCTGACATGCATGGCATCTTTAGAGTTTCAAGATTCCCTCCAACCTCTTAGAAGGCATTATTTTGTTGTGACATATAAACATTAAATAATTTAAGAAATAAATTTAGTATGATAATTCCTAGTGGCTATATTTTTAATGGCCAAAAAACTGGAAACAACCCAAATGTTCATCCAAAGGTGAATGGATCAACAAACTACGGTGTAGTCATATAACACGACTCGAGTAGTAAAAAGAAAGAAATTGCTGATAAATGTAGCAAAATGGTTGGAAATCAAAATATAATTAGAAACCAGAAAAAGGTACATATGAAATTTTATAAAATATGTACTTACATGAAATTTTAGAAAATATGAATTGGTCTATAATGGTTGGGGACTGGGAGACAAGGAAGAAAGGAAGGGAGGGAAAAAGAAGTGATAGCAAAGGAGCATGAGAAAACTTTTGAAGGTGATGGATATGTTTATTATGGTGATTATTTTTGTATGTTAAAATTCATCAAACTGCACTCCTTACATATGTGCATTTTACTGCATGTTGATTACACCTCAATAAAGCTGGAAACTAAAGAAAAAGGGACTAGTACTGCTTCCAAATGATTGCTTCTACACTTAAGTAGTGTAAGCTGATTTTATCTAGTGAAAATTTATAGATTCCCAGAATTAAGGAGAGAATACAATGCGAGTGAGTCTTTCACTATTATACAAAAACATTCGAAAAGAAAGAAAACCTTTAAAATCTAGGAGATGGGATGAGTAAAAATTTATCAAGTATTCATTAAGGAAAATAGCACAATTTGGATTGTACTTGCTCCCCAAACAGGAAAGATCTCTAAGAGGGAAAAAAATCAAGTTTATCAAAACAGAAGGATGATAAGGCCAATATCATTTTAATAACCTAGCCACGCCCATTACTAAATAGGTTAAATGATTCTAGCTAGAAAAACTAAAAAGGGCTATTTGTAACATGAAATTTAACCCTAAAATAGTTTATTTTGCATAAATACACTTCATTCTAGACCCTCTTTGAGAGTAAATAGATTAATAAATATTCTCAGTGCCAGCAAGGATGGTCTTCTGTAGGTTAATAGGCAAATTCTCTGACCCTCTTTTTTCTTTCTCTTTTTCTCCTTTTTTCTTCTCTCCCTCTCTATCCAGCAAATTTTTGTTTCATTTCCTTTCTGTTTGTTTTCAGTACTGGGGACTGAACTGAATCCAGGGGCCCTCTATCACTGAGCTACACATCCAGCCCTTTTCATTTTTCACTTTGAAACAGTGTTTCACTAAGTTGCCTAGCATGGCCTCAAACTTGTGATCTTCCTGCCTCAGACAAGTGGTTGAAATTACAGGCATTTGCCCCCATTCCCAGCTCTAGGAAGTATTTAAATATTAAAAATTCAACATCTTGAAATTTGGTACATGCATTTTATATGAGGCATAAATATATTTTTAGAACTAACATTTAAAAAATATCCAGCTTTTTTTTTTTTGTACTAGGTGAACCCAGAGTGCTTAACTACTGAGCCACATTCCCTCCCCGCCACACTTTTATTTTCATGGAGGGGGGGCATTACCTGGGATTGCACTCAGGGTCACTTGACCACTGAGCCACATCCCCTGTACTATTTTGTATTTTATTTAGAGACAGGGCCTTGCTAAGTTATCAAGGCTGACTTTGAATTTACGATTCTTCTGCCTCAGCCACCAGAGCCACTGGGATTACAGGCATGTGCCACTGTGCCCAGCTCCAGCATTTTTTTAAATGAAGAAATTTTATTAGCCAGGACAACGTAGCTATTTGAATTTTAAAACTCAACCATACAGTTTTATGTTATATCAACAGTAGTTTGGACAATCAATCCACTGTTGAATACTATAAATCTTGTAAGTAAACTTAATAATAGAAACAGTTGCAAATAAAATGAACCTCAAAATTACAAAGAGAAAATTTGCCAGCGTGGTGGGGCATGCATGTAATCCCAGTGGCTGGGGAGGCTGAGGCAGGAGGACCACAAGTTCAAACCCAGCCTCAGTAATAGCAAGATACTAGCAACTCAGTGACACCCGTCTCTAAAACACAAAAAAGGGCTGGAGATGTGGCTCAGAGGTCGAGTGCTCCTAAATTCAATCCCCGTTAATCCCACCCTGCAAAATAAGAGAGAAAATACAAGACAAAAACAGAAAAACTAGTACCAAATGTTCTTGATACAGAGAAAAATCTACTGAAGGATAGGAAGAATTTAAACTCTTTAAATAGTTTCTGGTAAGAATAAAAACAAACTTCAAAATGGTAAAAAACTGTTCTTGTTATCCTGCCTTTAGAGATAATTATTTCTTTTGGAGAACATAAAAGATTTACTGTTCATGATATAGATTTGGCACTTATTGTCAAACACCTCAAAGTGTTAGTTTACCTATGTACCTGATAAATAGTACATAGATGTAAAAATGTATTTTCTGTTGGTGTTGAGAAATACGTATTTCATCAATTATAGAAAAGTCCTACTTTTTCCAAAATCGGAAAAAGGTACTTTCATGTAGCACCCTTTTTTCTATTTGATCCTAAGACCTACAGATGTAAGTTCAGACCCTAATATAAATTATTAGATGTAAATCATCAAAAACTAACATTAGCAAGACGGAAGAATAAAAGTTTCCAGCCTTTATCCCTCCAATGGAATAAAGATTTTTGGCAACCACCCAATACTCCTAAACAACCAATAGGTGAAAGAAGAAATAAAAGGAGAAATTTTTAAAAAATTGTGACAAATAAAAACAAACAACATAACAAGTTATGGGATAGAGCAAGAGCAGTTCTAAGAGAAAAGTTTACAGCAATAAATGCTTACTTTAATGAAAAAGAAAGATCTCAGATAAACAACCTAACTTTAAGGAGGGAAACTTAGAGAAGATATAAATGAAATAGCAGAAAGACAATATAAAAGATCAATAAAAGAGCTGAATTTTTTTAAAGATCAATAAAATTGACAAACTTTTAACTAGTTAAAAAAAAGAAGGTTCAATTAAGTAAAACTATAAATGAAAGAGTAGACATTAGAATTGATACTACAGAAATACAAATAATCATAAAAGACTACTATGGGCAATGATACATCAGCGAACTGAGTAACCTAGAATTAATTCCTAGAATTCTTTCCCAGAAACACACAACCTACCAAAACTGAATCAAGAAACAGAAAATCCAAATATAGAGATAGAACTGGTAATCAAAATCATCCCAAAGAAGAAAAGCACAGGACCAAAAGTTTTTGGTGAATTTTGCCAAACATTTAAGGAACAATTAGCATGAATCCTCAAATTCTTTCAAAACACTGAAGGGAAGAGAATATTCCAAACACATTTTATGAGGCCAAAATTTCCCCTAACTCTAAACCAGACAAAGACACTATAAGAAAAGAAAATTACAGACCAATATCCCTGCTAAACAGATACAAACAATTTCAGCAAAATATAAGCATTATCAAACACAACAGCATATTAAGAATCATATACCATGATCACATGAGATTTATCAACAAACTCAAATCAATAAATGTGATAAACCAAGTTAACAGAATAAAGGATAAAAATCATATGATGATCTCAATAAATGCAGAAAATGCATTTGACAAAATTCAACTTAGAACTACAAAGTGAAAGAAATTAACGTAAGTAGATGGAAAGATAAGCCCATGTTTATATATCAAAAGAATACTAATAAAATGTCCATATTTCCCAAGGGAATCTACAAGTTCTTTTGATAATCCCTATCCAAATTCTAATGCCATTTTTCACAAAAATAAAAAAAAATCCTAAAATTCACACATAATTACAAAAGACCCCAATGGTCAAAGCAGCCTTGAGCAAGGAAAACAAAGCTAGAGGTATCATACCATCTGGATGTCAAGTTATATTACAATCTATAGTAATAAAAAAACATGGTTCTGGCATAAAACAGACATACAGATCAGAAGACAATAGCCCAGAAATAAACCTACGCATTCGATCAATTGATTTTCAACAAAGGCACCAAGAATGCACAATAAAGCAAGAATAGCCTCTTCAAATAAATGCTGTTGGGCAAACTGGATAGCACATGCAGAACAATGAAATTAGATCCTTCCTTATATTACACCACTCACAAAAATCAACTCAAAATGGATGAAAGACTTAAACATAAGACCTGAAATCATAAAACTCCAAGAAGAAAACATGGATAAAGTTCCTTGATATTGGTCTTGGCAGTGATTTGGGATGTGACATCAAAAATAAGGCAACAAGAACAAAAATAAATGAGTGAAATTACATCAAACTAAAAATCTTCTTTAAACAAAGAAAACAATCAATGAAATGAAAAGGCTATACACAGAATGGAAGAAAATATTTGCAAACCATTTATCTGATAAGAGATAAATATCCAAAATATATAATGAAGTCACACAAATCAACAGCAAAAAACAAACAGCCTGAGTGAAAATGGGCAAAGGACCTGAATAGATCTTTCTCTAAAGAAGACATACAGATGCCAAAGAGATAAATGAAAAGGTGCTCAACATCACTTATCATCAGGGGAATAAAAACCAAAACCACCAAGGGCTAGGGAAGTAGCTCAGTGGGAGAGCACTTGGTTAAATGTGCAAGGCCTTGAGTTTGATCCCCAGCACCAAAACAAACAAACAAACAAACAACAACAAAAAACCCACAAGATATCCCCTCATGTTTATTAGAATGGCTATTAAAAAACAAACTAAAAAAATTCTAATAAGTGGTGACAAAAATGTGGAAAAAAGGGAATCCTGCATTGTTAGTATGAATGTAAATTAGTATAGTCATTATAAAAACAGTATAGAGGTTCCTCAAAATTAAAAATAGAACTAACATAAGATCTAGAAATCCTACTTATGGGCATATATCCAAAGGAATTGAAAACAGAATCTGGAAGAGAAATCTACACTCTCATATTCACTGCAATGTGATCTTTCACAATAGCCAAGATGTGGAAATCACCTAAACATCTACTGAAAGATTCATGAATTAAAAAAAAAATGTGGTATATACATACAATGTAGTATTATACAACCTTAAAATATAAGGAAATCCTGTCACTTTTGACATCATGGATAAACCTACAAAGTATCATGATAAATGAAATAAGCCAGACACAGAAAGACAAATACTGCATAATTTCACTTATATGTGGAATTTAAAACAATCAAACTCATAGAAGCTGAGAGTAGTGGCAATAAATGCCAGGAACTGGAGTCAGGGGAATAGTGAAGCGATGGTTAAAGGGCAGCAAGTCTCAACAAGACAAAATAGGTTCTGCAGATGTGCTGTACAGCCTAGGGTATATAGCTAACAATATTCTTTTGTAGTCTTAAAATTTGCTAAGAAGGTGGATCTTATGTTACATGGTTTTAACACCACCACAACCACATATATTCAGAAAAAAAAAACAATAATAATAACATAATGAGCAGGAGGAAACTTTAGGAAGGATGGCTTTGATGATGGTGATGATTTCATGGCTTAGTCTTATCCTAAAATACATCAAGACATAACCACCAGCTTGTACATGCCAATCGTACCTCAATAAAATGGTTTCAAAAATTAAAAATAACCAATTTAATAGTAAAAGAGCCAACGGGCAACATTTGAAGTGAGAATTTACATAAACTGAGTGACAACTAGAATGTAAATAAGGTGTTATTTTGTTGACTCACCAGTTGTACTTTTGTTCCAAGGAAGTTCCACCATAAGTTCCAAGTAATTTCTAGTCAGAGCATATTCTGGCATTGACTGAGGCATTTTTTTGAGTCTGTGGGAAAAGAATACATAGCAAACATATTCAAGAATATAAACTAATCTCATAACAGAAAAATCAAGCATGTCTCCCTTCCTAGGTGAGATGTACCATGAATATTTAAACAAGTCTAAAAAAGTTTTTAAGTATCTGGTTAATATAAATTTTGTTTTGTAATATAAAAGAAAAAAACAGTGTTCTATTTAACTCTGAGGTTATCCATAAAATATAAACAACCACGTAACCTATTTTGTCGTCAACGTTTCCCTGTATTTTGTGTTGCTAAAGGGAAACTGACAGTTTCTGACCTCTGGAGATTACAAACTAAAGAAGAAACAGTGACATGTAAGAACACAATCATAACTGAACAAACACTATATCTAAACAAAGAAGTATGGTCCTTTCTTTCAGACAACCAGGAAAAGGCAGCTACAATAGTTACAATATCTGAAAGCCAGACCACAGGTGAAAGAGGCCTATCACTTCTCAGTATGATAAAAATATTAATGAAAGTGGTGTTAATTGAGGAGTATTAAGAATGTTTTAAGAATTACCTTCTGCTGAGGAATGACAAAAGAGGGGGAAAGTCTTCCAAAGATCAAAGGTATAAGCCAAGAATTAGGAAAGTCATGAAAAATAAAAGTTGGCAATGGAAAGACAAAATGAATAGGGTGGTCTATGAGTAGATTAAGCACAAGAAAAAGAGAAAGATCAGAGACTATAGAACAAATGATTCAACTTTCAGTTTGTGATCCAAAGCAACAGAATCAAGTTTCCACAGAATTGTTACTTTTAACATAATAAACAAAATGAAAATACTAGTGAATTAATTTACCTTTTTATCTCTTTGACACAGACTTTATGGGCCTGCTCTGGCATACTGGATGTTCGTATTTTTTTCTCTAGCATGACAATATCATCATTATCTTCATCCTCATCTTCATCTTCTAAAGTACCTGGGATATGTGTAAGCCTTCTAATAGGGCGTATTGCTATAACCTAAGTAAACAGTAGAAGAAAACTGTATGTCAAAATAATTTTGAAAGGAAGTACACAGCTAAAGGTAAGTATAGGATTGATGCTGAATAAACACTTTTATGGCCACAGTCTATATCTTAAGGAACTAAATTTCTGAACAATTAAAAGGCAGCTTTTAAAAGGCAGATGCAGCAGAATTTAAAAGGTAAGCCAACATAAAGTAGATGTAATTCTTTGGGAACTGCCAACTAGAAATAATTAAACACCTATGAATCACCTTTCCTTGAGCTACTACTGCAGTTACTATTTTCTTCATGTACATTACTACTTACCATTTGGTGGCTGAATAAATTCCAATTTTCATCCTACATTATAAAATCCGTCTCTAGCATCTTCAACTTTTCCACCCTGGTTCTATTACCACTGTCTTCAACACAGAAAAATTTTCCTCCTTTCAAAATAATTTAGCTCACCATGGGCCCCTTCCAGTTAACCATCACACTGTATACTTTCTTTCCTGTGATGTTCTGTCTCCAACAAGTGGCTATAACTATCACATCCCCCTTTTCATCAATTACAGGTCATCAGTAAGCCTTTGGCTTTCTGTCCCATGGTGCTGAAACTGTGCTTTTAAATCCAATAATCGTGTCCCATGCTAAGTCAAATGGTCATTATTTATGTTCTCCTTATAATTTCTCTACCATATTTTAAAAGTACCTTCTGTTTTCTTTGCAATTCTCAACTCATTAATATTATGAATCGACTCCAACCATTACTGGAGCAAAATGATATACTGGTATTTAATTTAAAAGTCTCCAGAATTAAAATTTTAGCCTGTGAAATTATCTATTTAAAACATTCAATATAAAAAGTTTAAAACATTTAGCAGTAAATAAAATGCAATTTTACAAAAACATAAATATTAAATATATACTTTTATTCTCACATAAGTCATTAGCAGGTAAGATTAATATTTTTGTTAATAAAATATTTTAAATTATAAAAAAAACTACAAATGAATTCCTTAAAGTGAGATTTTTTTGAAAGTACATTAGTGATTTCATTGTTGAGACAAAAGCACTTTTTAATGCAATTTCCCCTTAGAAAATAGCACTTTTCAACTCTTAAAGATATGAAAGGGCAATGGTATAGGCTAATTATAAATATTATTCTCTGAATCCTACAGTTTGAAATAACTATCATATATGTGATCATTTTCTGGAACACTTCTGAACAACTTTCTTTTTAAGTGCCTTTTAAACAGTAAGAATCTTTACTGATATAAATCAGTATACATTGCAGAGTATTACATGGGTTTGACTTTCTGTACAAAATGAATAAGTGAGTCACTGATCTGCTCTTAAGTCAGAACTAATTCAGATTTCTGACATCCGCTTTGAGCAGCATGGTG
Source organism: Sciurus carolinensis (assembly GCF_902686445.1). Classification (NCBI taxonomy): domain Eukaryota; kingdom Metazoa; phylum Chordata; class Mammalia; order Rodentia; family Sciuridae; genus Sciurus; species Sciurus carolinensis. The sequence goes on from NC_062228.1 coordinate 34,855,281, forward strand.
TCCTGAAATACTAAACACCCCTCCTCTCCTCAGCTGACTTTACTACTGCTTCTCTAGTCCCACAGTGGGAGTCCTTCACATCTGTGCTTCTCTACAGTGTATTCTCTTTGATGAAGGAACACTTCAGTGCTGGTGACCATCAAACCTCTAACATTATTCTAACCTCTCACTTACGTCAGAATTCTGGATCTCCAACTGCCTTCAGAGAACTGCCATTTTCACATTTGGTCCACATCAAATATATCTTCCTGATCTTAACTCTGCCCAGACATAAAAATAGTAAACTCCATAGCTCAAGGTAGACTTTGAGTAAGACCCCACTATATATGTAAATGTAACCAATACATGATAATGGAAAATAAAGGAATATTTAATAAGTAGTGTTGAGCCAAATAAAAAGTTATTTGAGGAAAATACAACTGTCTTCACCTTATTAAGAGGGCAAAATTACTAACATGAGTTAAAGAGTTAAGTGCTTTTTAAAAAATCCACTAAAGGAAAATGAAAAGGACTGGATTTATAAAGCTACTAGAGGATAAAGAACTCAGCAAAGAAGACAACAAAAAGTTTGACTAAATGAAAATTAAAACTTTTATAAATTAAAGCAAGTCAGCAAAATTATAGTACAACATACAGTTCTTTTAGTAAACACTTTTGTATTATGTTCTTAATACTACTTGTAATTAGAAAATGTTACACTCAAAAGACACTCATCGTATGTATTTGCTAACTTCTAAAATATGGAAAACAACGGAAATAACACAAAATGTTTGACAAAAAGGTCAATGGCTCAGTAAATTGTCCCTTTGCATAAGTACTAAAACAAAAACAAAAAAACGAGAAAATGATTACAAGCTTAAAAAATAAAATTCAGGGGGCTGGGCTGTAGTTCAGTGATAGAGCATACGTGAGGCACTGGGTTCCAATGTCAGCACCACATAAAAATAAATAAAGGTATTGTGTCCATCTACAACTAAAAAAATAAGCACATAAAAGGACTAGAGGGAAACACACCAAAATCTGTATCACAGACCGATCTTTTTTCTTCATTGTTCTTTCTTCTCCCCAGGTGTGCACACTAAGTAAGCACTCTACTACTGAGCTACATCCCCAGTCCTACCACACACCCTTTTTATCTTGAGACAGGGTCTTCCTCCAACTCCTGAACTCAAGGGATCTTCCTTGTCTCAGAGACTGTAGATGCGCACCTGGCTTTTAAGTTTTTCTTTTTCAAAAAAGAAAAAAATCAAATTTCACACCACATAAACCAAAATAAATAGAATAAAAGATATATTTACCCGCTTATCATCATCTTGCTTGGGTTTTCTGGTTTTCTGAAGCAATTTCAGACCTTCAATTTGCCTGACAAGCAGTGGTATGGTCATCTTGAACCGCTCTTCCAGACTAACAGCATCTAAAATCTAGAAAATGGGAGTCATTTAATAACATCTCTCTAAAACACATGCTCCAAACACAGTCATGACTTAAGTAGCTGAGCAAAAATCAAAACAAAACGAAATGGACTCCACCTGGTACTGTTGCTCTTATGGTTCTATCAGGGTGACATTAGGGACCTGGCGGGGTCTCCTTGGGGTCAGCTGCATGGCCAGTATAGTCTCTGGCCTCGATCCCAAGTCCAAGCCTGCACCTCTGAGTTCACAGGTTATTACAACCATCTTCTAGCAGTAGCCTCCTCTTTCTCCTCTGCATCTCTGAGGGGCTGTGTGACAGGACCTGCCTAGCCCACCTCCAGGGTATGTTTGCCCCATCAAAAACAAAAACAAAAAGTCCCCTCCCCATTCCTATCAGTAATTAAAGCTCTACCATGACTAACACAGACAAATTAACTATATTAATCAGCAAGGTTGTTTGACATGAATATAAGAATCCTAAAAAAAAGACACAAACAAAAAAATCTCAGTTTTTCATTTTAAAATGGAGCCATATGTTCCAAGAACAAGAACCATGTTCAAGGTCAACTCTTTCTGGGAATTATTCTCTTAAGGCCAGAATGTGTCTACATTTTGAATCTCAAAAAATTCCAGGTTCAAAATATTAAATTTTTACACACAAGGGAATACTGCATTCTTAATCAAACTCACAATGATCTGCTGGAGTAGCAGCCATTCTCCAGTCCCTCAGAACAACATACTTACTAATTCCCACAGTCAGGTGATTCCCCAGCAATCCTGCACTTTCCTGCAAACTAAATTCTGTGTCTACAGCCAATCAGTTTTTATTAGTTGTACTTGCTATTACAATTGTTGCATTTATGTATTTAAGAAAGTTAATAAAATAAGAAAGAGTTTTCAATAAAAACTAATAAGTGTTTCAGGAAGATTTAATAAAACAGACTATTTAAAAAAAAAACCAGTAACAATATTCTAAAATATAGTAAAAAAATACTCTAAACACAATAAAAAATACTTTAAGTAAAAAGTATTAATACAGTAAAAAGTGCTAAGAAAAACAAGAGTTTTATAGTTTAGGGCTTAAATCATGCAAATATAGGATTCTACACAATTATTTTTCGAATATCTTTAAAACACATTCATTTTAAAGATATAGTAATTGAATATCAGAGATAATGCATCCTAGGAGTGATTTATATAAGAAACATCAAGATATAGACCTGCTTTATTAAATGTGAGAAAGATTCCACATATTTAGAAAATAATGTGGCAAAGCATTTTTACATATTTATATTAAATATTTACTTTTTTGATGATTCTTTGCTCCAATCAACTTCTTCCATACTTTGTACAATTGTTTAAAAATATAAAACAATTACTTTCGAAAGTCAATTTAAATGTAAAAGCATAACTACTTCCTTGAGTTACCAGTATCTCCTTCCTACAGATAAAAATTTAACTACTGGCAATCTAGATGCCAATGAAAAGTAATATAGTAACCTGGCATTTAAGAAGGGAACACCATACCTGGAGTTTCTCTTTGTTGCTTGTTCGGATAATTGAAGTGAGAATGTCAGGCAAAGCTTCCCTTGGAAGACTATCTAAAAGACGTCTCAATTTAGCAACTGCAGGGACAGACATATCCAACATTTCAACCAACTAGAAGGGAGAGAAAAGAAGTTTTTAAATGAAATCTGGCATTATTTGTGAATTTTTAAAAAATAAGACTCCCATAAAAGTTTAATGTTTAGTCCTCAGTCTCTCTCTGTGAAAAGATTACTGATTAACATAGGGCAGGCATTTCACAGACCTCAGAGGAAACGATGAACTACTTTCAAAATGACAATCACAATGAAAAGCACAAATGGCTCAAAAGCAAGGGGGTACAAAAGTTCCTTCTGGGAAGAAGTTTAATATTAATGTTTAAAAGGGACTCTGTAAATTTGTGCTATGATTTTATTTTTAACTTCATTTTGGAGATAATTCGAATTTATAACAAAATTGCAAAAATGGTATAATGAACTCCTATATAGCCTTCTCCAAGATTTATCAATTCTTAGCATTTTGTAGCATTTGCTTTCTCTCTGCACACACTCACACACAATTATTATTACTAAACATCTAAAAGTAAGTTGCAGGCATAGTGACCTTTATTTTTTGGAGGTTGGTTTGTTTGGTACTGGGGATTAAATCCAGGAGTGCTTTACCACTGAGTTATATCCCCAGCCCTTTTTATTTTGAGACAGGGTCTCACTAAGTTGTCCAGGTTGGCCTTTGAACCTCCACATTTTTTACTGGTGCATTACAGTTGGATAGAATGGTGGGATTTTTTGTTACATATTTGTACATGCACATATTAATAACAGTATAATTTGGCCAATATCACTCCCCAGCACTTCCCCCTTCCTTCCCTCCCACCTCTTGGTTCCTTTCCTCCTCTGATCTCCCTTTGATTTTTAGGTGATCCACCCCCAACTTTGTTTTCCTTTTCTCTCTCTAGCTTCCACATATGAGAAAAAAACATACCCTTTATCTTCTGAGTTTGACTTATTTCATTTAACATGATGTTCTCTAGTTCCATCCATTTTCCTGCAAATGCCATAATTTCATTTTTCTATATGGTTGAATAAAACTCTATTATGTATATATACCAGCCATAATGATTTTTTTTGAGGGGAGAGGAGTACCAGGGATGGAACTCAGGGGCACTCGACCACCGAGCCACATTCCCAGCCCTATTTTGTATTTTATTTAGAGACAGGATCTCACTGAGTTGCTTAGTGCCTCGCTGTTGCTGAGGCTAGCTTTGAACTCTTGATCTTCCTTTCTCAGCTACCGGAGCTGTTGGGATTATAGGCGTGCACCACCATTCCTGGCTGCCATAATGATTTTTAACATAACATCTGGATAAACTCGAATATGATCACTGACTGAATGATTTTTAGGGGGAAAAAATTTCCACTATATAACCTTAAATTAAACTCAGGATAAGGTTTCATAACTGTGATATCTATTAGTGATAGTGATAAAGATTCCCCTTCGTTTCTGGGTACCCATAGGATTCTTTCTCATTTCCTTTAAATATAGATATGGCTATGAGTCTCAGGTAGATCCTTGAAAATATGTGTGGGATACAAAAATTCCTTCTGGGAAGAAGCATTACAAGCCATCCAGGAATTAGACACATTTCCTTTTTCTGCATCAGCAATAAGGGAAGCATGTTTTGAGATGAATGTCTAACCCACTGTGGTCCCTAAGCAACTCCAACAGGTGGATCGCCACACCTACTAGTTTTAAGCATGAAGCTTAAGGAAGAAACACACCTTATGCTATGTGACTGAAATTTTGGAATTAACATAGAAAAACTTGGTTCATACTGACTAATTCACAAACAAGGAACCAAATTCTCACTTAGCCAACTCTAGTAAGATTTCATAGTCTGGTAGTAATCAAACAGTCTTAAAAACACTGTAATTTAGAGACTTATTCATTACTTGCCTAGAATCAAAGTAATGAAAGTATAATTATGATGAAAATGTTTAGGTAGAAAAAGTAGATAATAAAGTCTTAAGACCTGTGTTCCTAGGAATTCATTCTAAGAAAATAAAACAGTTTAAACCATTTCCTAAGTCTTACTGAGTAGAAATTATTTGCCAGATATAATATACTATTCAGAATAGAACAGTTAAAGCTTCTTAGAATAAGATAGTCAAAGAAGTGGTGAATTCAAGTTTGGTAAGGCAAACAAACATCCATAAGATAAATTTCAATATAATATGAAAAGCATTATATTAAAAAATATGTATAATGGACTGAGAAGGCACAGAGAAAGGAACACTAGTAGCCTACAGGCATTGGGAAAGCATACATCAGGAGAACTCACAGCAGAGAACAAAAGGTATAATCACAGAAACATGAAATAATAGGATGTAAGGCTCTTTGATATTCAGTGTGGCTAGAACTATGGAACTCAATGGAGTAACTAGAGTTACGGCAAGATAGACAGGCCTAAGACAAATTGAAAAGGGCCTTAACATTATACTAAGAAATTTAAACTTGAACCAATGGCCATTAAAGTCTTACTCAAGGAAAAGGCATACTCCAAACTGTTTCTGCTTTTGTTTGTTTCTTCTGTTTTGAAGAAAAAAAGAAAAAAAGGATCAGTGAGCAGGATACACTAAAATGGAAGAAAAGTGAGGGAGCTCGAAGACAGAGAAATCCATAATATGGTGGGGGTGCCCCAAGAGTGAATTAAAATAGCTATTCTACAGCTGCAAACAGAGATAGGAACACTGGGAAAATGCTAGTAGGCAGGCCAGTCTTCACCAGAGCTAGCAAGCAAACAGGTGAAAACCAAAAATATCAGTTTCTAGAATAGAAAGTATTAATGAAAGCAACACATGACAAAGGGTCTGCTGAGTGGTGGTTCAAGTGGGGGAGGGGAAACTCCCTTCCAAAGGGATGAAAGAATTTCTCCTACCAAATCTAAGAAAAGCAGATGCCAATGTCCAGCAGTCACATTCTGAACAGAAAATAAGCTCAGAAATAGCTGAACCTGCATGGAGGTTCCCTCCAATCCAGTGGAGATGGTTAAAAGGGGGAAGCCACAATAGTTTAAAAAAACTATTCCGTCTCATCAAGTTGTGAACCAAAATCCCTGTAGTTGGCCTTCACTTTTGTATTGAATTCTATTTTTTCCCTTTTCCTTCTTCTTTCTTTTCTTTTTAGACTGGTTCCTTGGTACAACTGTGTCTGAATACCCAAGACCAATGAGCCACTTAGGCTCTACTCTTCACTGAGTGCCTATGCTGCAACTCAGTCTGGGCACAGAGGAGAGACTACAACACCAATGAAAAACTCAGGACCACTACAGCTCCAGCCATGCAGGGGAGAGAAAAGCAAAGGGCATGTAAATTTGAAATTGCTGGTCTGAGCTCTGGGAGAAGTAGCATGATAGACAGGAGAGGGTGCAGGGGTGGGAGGGGACTGAGACTAATCAGGGTCAGAGAGAGGGTGGTGACCCCCTCCCTCAAGCCCATAAGGGATTATGGGTAGGCTGATGCATCCCACCCACCTTCCCCCAGCACACACACCTAGGCTCTTGGAACAGATACGACAAAGGCAGACAGGAAAGGAAAGGGTGGAGATCAGCATAAAGACTCCCCTAACAAGTTCCACTGGGTCAGAGTTGAGAACAAGCACCAGGATACCTGCCCCTCAGAAGCTTCCTCTTAGGAGATTCTAAAATCAAAATCCTAGAAAGAAAGACCTCCATTTCAAAAATCTCAGTGAGAGAGAGAGAGAGAGAAAAAAAAAAAAAGAATTCCTAAAGGACAAATATGGCATCAACTACTTGATGATTCCTAGTGTCTCCCCATATTTTGTATTTTGTCAACTGGATCCTTTCTGGATATCTCTTTCCTTCTTTCCATCTTATTCCTTTGCCCTCTCCTTTGTCCTTTATATTCAGTTTAACTTCTGACTCCCTGCCCTTCCTTACCCTTTTTTCTTTTCTCTGTTTTCATCTTTTTGTTCTGTTTTTTTAAATTTTCTTATTCCTTCTTCCAATGCAATTTAATACACTATCATTAATGCTTAATCTTCTCTGCCTGTTCTAAATCAATATCTTACCCACATTCCTCTTTCATCAATAAAGTTGTAGTGAACAGTAATAATAGCTTGTATAGTATATATTGATGTATGGTTTACTCTTAAATTACTACTGCTACTAGAGGTTGTTCTTTCCTTTTAAAAGGTACTGGTGGTTGAAATTAACACTTTGGTTACACTGATCGGATGTGCTGAAGTTAAGATATATCCCCAGTCCAGGGATTATTATTACAAAATAACTACTCACTAAAGAACCCTAACATAAAGGAAGAGGAATCCATCTCAACAGACTCAGATAACATGAATGAGCAGGCCAAAAAGACACCTCCAAAAATCTATAACCCCTAATCACTGAATACAGACACTGAGGTGGATGAAATCACAAAGAATTTAAAAAGCTGATGGTTAAAATGATCAATGAACTAAAACATCTAAGGAATGAACTAAGAAAATACAGAAACTGAAGGAGTATTTCAATAAACAGATATTCTGAAAAAGAACCAAACAGAAATCCTGGAAATGAAAGACTCAATAAATCAAATAAAAAATTCGTTAACAGTTCCACCAATATATTGGATCACATAGAAGACATTATTTCAGGTACTGAAGACAAAGTGTATATTAACTTGAAAACTCAGTCAGCAATAAAGAAAGGAAAATAAGGAAATAAGATCAGAATATGCAAGAAATCTGGGACAATATTAAGAGACCAAACCTAAGAATTACTGAAACTCAAGAAGGATCCAAGACCCAACCTAAGGGCCTGGATAACCTCTTCAGTAAAATAATTTCAGAAAAATCTCTAAACCTTGGGAATATTATGAACACCCAGATACAGGAAACATTCATAACCCCAATTAGATAAGATTAAAAAAGAATCTCTCCACTACACATTATAATTAAAATATAGTTATATTGTGTGCATATACTAATATGTAACAACAAACCCCACTGTACATAAGTACAACTATAATGCACCAATAAAAAAGTATGGAAAAAAATACCTAACCTAGAACAAGGAAAACATCAAGTAACACTTAGAGGTAAGTCAATCAGAATTTCTCATAAGAGATTGTAAAATTCAGTAGGGTTTGGAAGAATGTATTACAAGTCCTGATAGGAAAAACAAAAACAAAAAAACAAAACAAAACAAAAAAAAAATTCCCTACCAACCAAGATTGCTATATCCAGCAAAGCTACCCTTCAGAATTGAAGAAATAAAGTCTCTTAAGATAAGAATATAATAAGTCATGACTACTAAGCCAGAACTACAGAAAATACTTGAAGAAATACTATACACAAAAGTTAAAAACAAACTTCAGCACTCAATGGAAAAATCGCATTAGAAAAGTAGCTAAGCAAATGAGAATTAGAACTGAATTAAACATTAGAAATAAATCAAAATGGCAGGAAGTAATAAGTCTCTCTATAGTAACACTCAATGTAAATGGTCTCAGCTCTCCAATTAAACAACATGGATTGGCAGAGCGATCCATAAGACCCAGCCAAGCATGGTGGCACATGCCTGTAATAGTAGCAGCTCAGGAGACTGAGGCAGGAGGATCACAAATTCAAAGACAGCCTCACCAACTTAGCAAGGCCCTAAGCAACTTAGCAAGACCTTGTCTCAAAATAAAAAATAAACAGGGCTGGGGATGTGGCTCAGTAGTTAAGCACTTTGGGGTTCAATCCCTGGTACCTCCCCAACCCCCCCCCAAAAAAAAAAGATGCAACTATATGTTGTTTGTAAGAGACTCATCTTACAAGCAAGACAGCCACAGGCTGAAAGTAAAAGGATAGACAAAGATATTCAGTGCAAATAGAGAGACCAAAAGCAAGAAGAAGTAGCTGGTCTTATATCCAACTAAGCAAACTTCAAGTTAAAATTAATCAGAAGAGACAAAGAAGGTCACTCATACTGGTAAAGGGAAAAATTTAACTAGAAGGTATAAGTATAGTAAATATTTATGCCTCAACTGTCAGTGCACCTAATTACAGGAAGAAAAAAAAAATCACTACTTGATATGACAAGCCCCAATACAAAAATACTAGGTGATTTCAAAATATCTCTCACCATTAGATAGTTTATTCAGACGTAAAACCAGTATATACTCTTTGCACATAAAAAATATGATAAACTGAAGGACCTTACAGACATCCAATCGAATATTTCATCCAACTACAGCCAAATTCACTTCTTTCTCAGATACTCATGTAACTTTTTCCAAAATAGATCAAGTCTTAGCAAATGCAAAAAAAAAAAAAAAATCAAAAGAACCCCTTGCATCTTATCAGATCATAATGGAAATTAGAAATTAACAGCAAGAAAAACCACAGAAATTAAACACATGAAGACAGAACAATAGCCTTTTGAATGATGAATGGGTCACAAAGGAAATAAAGGAAGAAGTTTTAAAATTCCTAGAATCACCTCAGAAAACTTGGAATGAACCCATCATTTGACCCAGCTATCCCGCTCCTTAGTTTATACCCAAAGGACTTAAAATCAGAATACTACAGTGATGCAGCCACATCAATGTTTATAGTAGCTCAATTCACAATAACTAGTTTGTGAAACCAAACTAGATGCCCTTCAACAGACGAATGGATTTAAAAACTGTGGTATATATACAAAATGGACTACTACTAAGCCATAAAGAATAATAAAATTATGGCATTTGCAGGCAAATGGATGGAATTGGAGAATATTATACTAAATGAAATAAGCCAATCCCCCCCCAAAAAAAGGCTGAATGTTTTCTCTGGTAAGTGGATGCTGATATATAACAGGTGTGGGGATGGGGTAAAGGAAGAATGGAGGAACAATGGATTGTGCAGAGGGAAATGAGGGGAGGGGAGGGGGTAGGGAGAAGAAAAGATGGTGGATGAGACAAACATCATTACCCTATGTACATGTATGATTAGACAAATGGTATGTCTCTACATCCTGTACAGATAAATGAAAAGTTTTACTCCATTTGTGGATCAAAATGCATTCTTCTGTCATGTATAACTAAACAGAAGAAACAATTTTAAAAAAATCCTATAATCAAACAAGAATAAAGATACAACATAGAATCTCTGGGACACTGTGTGTAATACAAAGCGGATCTCCAGCCCCTTCCGTTGCACCACAACCTAACTTGCCAGTCTGAAAGTTGCTCTGCCCACACCTTACATTGTAGGAATTTCCGGCCTACACTATGGCCATTTCCTGCTTCCCACATTACATCCTAGCTTGTCAGTCTGAACATGCTAGCTAGCTATTGGTTCATCAGTCAGCTTGCAAGTATTCTCCTCCGCTATTGGTTCCTTCCAGCCCGGGAGATTCCAATATCTGGGAGAAGTGTCCACGCCATCTTTCTCTTTCCCTTCTTTTCCAACTCCAGAGCGGATGCGCTAGTCGTCAGCATAATAAAGTCTCTTGCGTGAGGTCCTGTGTCTGTCGTGGATTTCTGGGAGCTATTGTTGAGCTGCAACTGAGACCAGGTGTACGGAGCGCCAGTTCCGTTGGAGGGGCTGGAGCTACCACAGGTCCCGAGCTGAGCTGCATTTTACACTGTGAATGTGGTTTTGTGAGGAAAGTTTACAGCTCTAAGTGCCAACATTAAAAAAAATCAGAAAGATCCCAAATAAACTACCTGATATGTATCTCAAGGTCCTAGAAAAATAAGAATAAAACAGTTCCAAAATCAATAAAAGAAAGAAAATAAGATCAGTGGTGAAATTAATAAAGACTAAAAAATAATACAAAGGATTAATGAAACGAGGAGTTGGTTCCTTGAAAAAATAAACAAGGCTGATAAACCCTTAGCCAAACTAACCAAAAGAAAGACAGAAGACCAAAATTAATAAAATTAGAAGTAAAACAGGAGATATCACCACGGATATCATGGAAATCCAAAGATCATTAAGCACAACTTTTTGAAAATTTATATTTGAATGAATTGGAAAATTTAGAAGAAATAGATAAGCTTCTACCAAAACTGAACCAAGAAGATTTAGGAAACCTAAACAACAATGAGAACCAGATGAATTCCCAGTTGAAGTCTATCAGACCTTTAAAGAAGAACTAATGTCAATGCTCCTCCTATTATTCCATGAAACAGAAAGGGGTGGGGGCACTCCCAAATTCATTCTATGAAGTTAGTAATACCCTGATACCAAAACTAGATAAGGATATAACATGGAAAGAAAACTACAGACCAATACTCTGATGAACATAGATGCAAGAATACTTTTAAAAATATTAGTAATTCATATTCAAAAATGTATTAGGAAGACTGTACATTATGACCAAGTTGGTTTCATCCCAGGGATACAAGGATGGTTCAACATATGTAAATCAATAAATATAATTCATCACATAAACAGAATCGAAGACAAAAATACAGGTTGGGTCTGTAGCTCAGTGGCAGAGCACTTGCCTAGCATGTGTAAGGCAATGGATTCCATCCTCAGTTATTTAAAAAAAATAAACAAATAAAATAAAGGACAAAAATACATGATCATCTCAAAAGATGCAGAAAAAGCCTTTGACAAAATACAACACCCATTCATGTCAAAAACAACAAAGAAATTAGGAATAGAAAGAATTTGCCTTGATATCATAAAGGTTCTATATGAAAAACCCAAAGGTAAAATTGTATCAAATGGGAAAAAACTGAAAGCATTTCCTTTAAAACCAGGAACAAGACAAGGATGTCAACTACTTTCCTCATGCTTATTCAATACAGTACTTGAAATGTTAGCCAGAGCAATTAGGCAAGAGAAGGAAATAAAAAGGATACAAATAGCAATGGAAGAAGTTAAATTTTCACTATTTGCAGATGCTATGATCCAACATATATATGAAAAAATATTCAACATCTTTAGCAATCAGGGAAATACAAATCAAAACTACACTGAGATTTCATCTTAATCTGGTTAGAATGCTAATCATTAATCATTAAGAATCTTAATCATTAAGAACACAAAAAGTAATAAATCTGGTGAGGATACAAGGGAAAAGGAACACTTACACATTGTTATATGTGTAACATATAACATATATGTGTTATATGGGATTATAAATTAGTACAACCACCATGGATATCAATATAGAGGTTCCTTAAAAGACTAAGAATGGGGATATGGGGTGGGGCTCAGTGGTACAGCGCTTGTCCAACACAAGAGAGGCACTGAGTTTGATCCTCAATACCACATAAATAAATAAATAAATTAAATTAAATTACATAAAGAAAAAAAGACTAGGAATGGAACCACCTTATGACATAGCTATACTACTCCTTGGAATTTATCCAAAAGAATTAAAGTCAGCATACTACAGCAAAACATGCACACCCACATTTATCGCACAATAACCAAGTTATCCAACCAATCTAGGTGTCTGTCAACATGTGAATGAATAAAGAAAATATGGTATCTATAAACAATGGAGTTTTACTTAACCAAAAAGAAAAATGAAATTGTCATTTGCAGAAAAATGAACAGAACTGGAAAACATGCTAGAGAGGGAAGCAAGGCTCAAAAAGTGAAGGGTTGTATGTTTTCTGTCATATGCAGAAGCTAAAGAGAAAAGGGTAAGAAAATAAACCTTAAGAAAATAGGAGAGAGAACAGTAGAGTTAAAAAGGAGGATCAGGAGGATGGGCGGGAAAGGGAGATATGGGGAAATGAAGTAGACCAATCTATGCGTATGTATGAATAGACCACAATGAATTCAACTAGTAAACAAAATTATAGCCAGGCATGGTAGCACCCACTTGTAATCCCAGTGGCTTGAGAGGCTGAGACGGGAGGATCAAGAGTTCAAAGCTTAGAGGCCCCAAGCAACTCAGCAATAGCCTGTCTCCAAATAAAATATTGAAAAGGACTGGGATGTGGATCAGAGGTTAAGAGACTCTGGGTTCAAAAAATAAAATAATTATAATACACCAATAATTAAAAAAAAGAAGAAGAAAATGGGAAGTAATCAATTGGGAGGCACATAAAGCAGTATATTGATAAAGGATATAGAAATGGATGTCCAAAGGGATGAAAGAGAAGCATAATTATAAATCATCTTAAGGTCTAAAAAGAAAAATAATAAAATTGATATCCCAAGTCAATAACATTTATACAAGTACTTAAAAATTTCTTACTGGTCTTACAAATGTTTAAAAAGTTTCTGTAGATCAAAGTAGAGAGAAGTTAAAGCAAGGTGAAAAAAGTTATAAAGCTATGTCCAAGCTGTGTCCAACAGAAATACAAAGATCCAGGAACCCTCACCAGGGAAAAGAAAGAGAAATTCTATTTCCCTCTCTCTAAATTCTTAAATAGTATATTCATATATTCTGGTTCTGAAACTGAAGTTTCTTTTTTCAGAATATATTCTTTCTTTTAGCTCCCATAGAAATTACAGTTCCAAATTTATTTTTCTGTTGTTCACCATGCTAGGAGGGTGTCACATCAAAAGACACATTAGATACAAAAAACATAGGCTAGGAAGACTTGCCCCACACACTTTTCAGTGGTCAATGGTGTTTAAAATCAAGATGTAGGTACTACCTGGTCCTCTTAAATCCAGTTGTAGTCAATGGATTTTATCAATAGAAAAGTAAAAGACTATATTCTGTAATATAATTTTATGATATAATTCATTAAGTGTTGGAATAAGAGGTTTCTATTTTACCTAAAGTTAAACAAAAACTTAAAAATCTAGAATTAATGAACCCAATATTTAATGTATACTTGATATATTCCTCCCTTTCAGCATGCTAGTTAGTCAAGGTTTTAACCAAACTTGAAATCAGTTCACCTTAGGTTTATTCTTCCAGTTACTGAAAGACAGTGTGATTTACACTTCTGAAGCAATACTTTTATAATTTGGTACCTAGATATTTTAGTGATATGTTTGAATATTTTGTGTGGTATTTTAGCATTAAATATTTAGGTTTAATAACTATCTGGTTTAGAGATACTAAAGTTATAAAGAGAGCTCTAGTGAAATATTCTAGAAAAACTTTTGAAGGGGTTTGCTAATGTCTTGGAATGATTTAGGTACAGCCCCAGACAGAAGCAAACTGGGATATAAAATATGAAATCATTTAAAAGTATGCTGCCTTAAAACTTCAGCATTTAATAGATTGATCGTATCTTAAAAGAGAAAAGAAATAAAAGAAAAAAAGTTTTTAAGGAAAATAATAAAAGTCACTTACTTGTACTGCATATTTGTAAAACTGTTCTGACAGTTCTCCTAGCTCCTCCCTGGTTTTGCAGGTATTGGGAAATTCCTCTAGCCGATCCAGCTGTTCCACTTCAGCAACAGGATATGGCTTCTCTTTTAAGACCTGGACAATCTGGAACCGGCACAGGCCTGTAATCAGCAAAGTATAGTGGGGCTTGGGCCAGTTACTGCCCACAACCTGAACCGCCAGTGCAGCTGTTCCAATCCTGAAAAACATAAAACATCAGTATGACAAATATTCACTATGAAAAACAGAAACTCACTTCCAAAAGTGTCAGATTTTCTGAGAAATTCATTTTAAAAAATAAAAAGAACATCAGAAGTGCAAATGAATTTCAGCATCCAGTATGTGGTCTATTAAGTCACTACCTAAGCTCTGGGGCAAAGCATACAAACTACAATTGGCACCACTTCTAAAAATTATGCAGGAATTCCCTCACATCTGGATTATTTAAGCACAAAAATCTAAGAGTAAGAGTAGTTGACAATTATATAGCTTAAACTAATAGTGCCAACTAGAATACCAGAATATACATTAACATTTTAAATAGAATTAAATACAAACAGCATAAACCAATGTAAGAAATGTCCATTCTAATATCAGTTTTGATGTCCAATTATCTTACATAATCAATCTATAGAATTTCTACACATCTATCTTATTACAAACTATCACACTCTGGGAATTAATACATATGTCCTTAGTCCTAAATTTCTAAATGTGGGGGCTAAATATTATAGACCACACCACGTCATGAATTGAGGAAAGTTGAACACTGAGATTTCAAGAAAGTATTAACCTAGTTCTAACAGGCAATCACCTCACCTAATAATAGCTGCAAAAGTCTTATTTAAGTCTTAGCTCCTTATCAGAACATACAACTCTGACCAAGTTATATGTAAACTTAATTCACAGAAAGTATCAAACTAAGCCAAAATTATATAAAATATAAAGACAAACATTCAGAAGATGCTTCTGAATCCCAAATTAAAATATTTTCTCTCCTCAGACATAAGAAAGGTGGCAATTTCAGAAAAGAAACTAAAAGTGATTATAGGTCTGGGAAAATAATATTAAAATACTTCACCTGTTAGTTACATACACATATAGTATACGAACACTTCAGTGAATTTGCTCACTCCTAAATAAATACTTATAAATTATTCATTTTATGGATTTTGTAATTTTGGTTTCCTGTGGCACTCAGCTTATTTTAAACTGTCCCTTCCTCAACATTTTTACAGTCATGTCACATGTAAAGGGGTAAAAACTGATTTTAACAATAACTTAAGTCAAATAATTAGGAAGATAATTGGACACAGAGGGAGAAAATCAGACTTTAAAAAACTTGACACAATTTGACATATATTATTTTGATTTATTCATGTTTTGCTACTTTCTTCCAGTGACTAATCAATAGGTTGTAATTCTCATTTTCTAAAAATCAACTCAGAGTGCCTATGTTAGCAATGACTAAATTGATGAGAGACCAATTCAGATATTCAGCAATGTTTGCTACAAGCTGAAAGAGTTCACAGTTATGTTTCTATACATCTGCAACCAGAAACCAAATCCCTGCCTTGAGGGGTTTACAAAGTAGAACCAATAAGAGACCAGAAAGGGGGAGATGAGCCAAATCCTTGGAGATAAATTTTATTATTTGGTCTATGTCACTGATAAACAATGACATGAAAAGTAAGTTTTCTGGGCTAAGGATGTGGTTCCGAAATAGAGTGCTTGCCTATTATGTGCAAGACCCTGGGTTTGATCCCCAGTACCACAAAAATAAGTAAATAAATAGTTTTCTTACAAAGCTAATAAAATATTTTTGCTAATAGGGAAAGGAAGATGTTCTAAACTGAAATGAGATTAAGCTGGATTTACACTGTATACCTCTCTTCCTAGTGAGAAAAAGGTTTTAAATGTAATTGGGTTTTACTTGAAAGCACGTGTAGTTGAATAAAATATACACCTTTTAAAGAAAAATATGACCTGTGAAATTACACATAATTAGAAACAGTATCTTTTGGTGAAAGGCACAGTGAAAAATGATCATGTTAGTGTTATTTTAGACAAGTTATACTGTCTATTTGGCTCTAGGCTTTATATATAAAAATAGGTAAGCCAACAAAATATTCAATTAATGTAATTTCCTTTTATGATAGATAAGACTTTATATCAAATTAGTCACCTAAATATTCTTGCTCTTTTATTATAATATGTGCATTATCAGGTATGACCAAAAACAGTATTTCTATCATACCTGTTCAATGTAGGTCATATTTGGTAACAGATCAGGTTGTACCTGATAACAGATCCAAATTTATAAATCCAAATAAGTGGTGTCTTTCCCTTTAGGTAGTGGCTCTGCACTAAATCTACATACACCCTAAGCATGCTGATATTGCTATAGTTCAAAGAATTTTTGAAACTCCTAATTGGAATGTACCTTCACAGAGTATAAAATATTACAATATTTTAGTCCTCATAAAATCTGACTAAAGGGATATGGTTTGTGTAATTTGGAAACTGGTTTAAATAATTTCAAAAATATTTTAAAAACCACAACTATAGTAATGGGAAAATCTAAAAACTACCACTTGAAAAAAGTGGTTTTCCAATATGAGGAGATCATGTAAATATATAAGCTATATATCAAGCATGTGGCTTTGTTTTTTTTTAATTCATTTTTATTGTAAACAAATGGGATACATCTTGTTTCTCAGTACATGAAGTAGAGGCATACCGTTTTTGTAATCATACATTTACCTAGGGTAATAGTTTTTGATTCATTCTGTTATTTTTTTTCTCCTCCCCCCACCTCTCCCACCCCTCTTATCCCTCTATACAGTCCCTCCTTCCTCCATAATGTTTTTTGTTTTTATTTTACTTTAAAGTCCTGTATTTTTCTTGGAATCTTCCAAGAACTTTCTGTAACAAGGCTAATTCAGTTCTGCTCATATTGAGACAATGTGAATCCACATCTAAAACTATCCATTTTGGGGATAAGAATACCACTAGCATACAGATTTAGAGTGCTTTGCAGTTACAAAGGGCTTCCATAAGTATTATTTTTGCCGCTACAAAGCAGGCTGCTCTATCTAGGTCCTTATTAAAAATGAGTAACATGAGATTTTAAAATGAGAAAAACAAGTTAATTATGCATTTACAAGGATATTTAATAGCAACAGAGTTCCTGAATTAGACTTTATGACAAATTTTACCCTTTTCTTACTATAATGAATAATACAAACTTGTACCAATAAGTATAAAAATAAATATCAACATAGCTTCCAAAAAGCTAAGATACTAGAAAGCACTTAATGAAGAAAAGCACTTCTACCAAAGCTCTGGAAACAAAAGAAAAGTTGTACATTTCTGGGAAAGAGTCACTGAAACATTAGTTTTGCTTTGGTGTTACACTATACTTATCTTTTTGAACTAATAATAATGCCTTAGAAGATAAGAGTCTACTAGAACATTCCTTCTAGTTCTAAAAACTAGAAGAGGTTTATGTTGCTGGAGGATTTTTGGTTCTCACCATTTTTTAAAACCCTACTTCTGAGTTTGAAAAGTGCCACTTATAGATAGATCTTCCTTAAGAGAAATAAAGGAAATCCTAAGTAGAACTATCCATTGCATACTTGCTAATATAAAAGGTTCAATTTTAAAATATTATTATTATCAGATAAAATTTTAAATGGCTAAGAATGCTAATAGACAGAAAAATAATAATGTATGGATAAAGAATTAATCCTAATTATGGAACCATGCATCTGCTACATATAAAGTATTTATATTATATTAGACAAATACCAAAGAAACTGATTAAGGGTCTCACAGAGGACTAAGAAAGTCAACAAACAAACAGGGATTGAAGGATCAGTATTATGAGGAAACAAAAACATGGACCTGAAGAATGTAAAGTCAAAAGAGTGGATGACCATCTTGAAATGCCTGAAAGGATACAGGTACTGCTCAATTATTATCCATTTTCACAAAGAAAACAATGAGTAATTCAGGAGTCACTAAAAATACAGTTAGGTAAAGAAATACAGGGCATCCTGAGGTAGCATGGGAGCCAACTTCAGTGCCGAGTTCTGCCCTGCAGGGAAAATGCAAAGCTCTTCCTTAAAAAGGCTCCTGTCAGGCAACAGGCTTCATACTAACATGCAGAAGGGGAATGTGCTGCTTGACATGGCAAAGGCAACGTCACTGGGAAGGTGACATCCTGTAGAAAGCAACACGGGGGAGCAAATTACTTCTGCTCCTTGATGACTGAAGTCAGTGCCCTGGATGGTGTGAGGGAAACAAGAGGCAGGAGCAGAGCCCTTCACCTCTTCTCTAGTGTACCATCTGGATAAACAGGTAACTGGGAAGGACAGGTTTGTGTGTTTGTGTGTGTGTGTGTAGAAACAGACTAGTGCTAGATAACTCGGTTTATGCTATGAAGCTTTATTTTTTAAGTTAAAAGTTTTGGAAAGTCACAATAAAGAAAAAAGACACAGGGCACGGTGATGCATGCCTTTAATCCTAGCAATTTGGGAGGCTGATGCAGGAGGATTGCAAGATTGAGGATAGCCTGGGCCATTTAGCAAGACCCTGTCTTAAAATAAAAAAATTCAAAAAAGGATTGCAAAAGAACAAGAAAAAGGCGGGCGGTGGGGAGGGCATGTAATTCAATGGCAAAGCACTCCTGGATTCAATCCCAGCACTACAGAAGAAAAAAAGACTTTGGAATGTATGACCAGGGAATATGGCGTAATCTTTCTACAAAGATTTTTCAAATATCAAATAATATTTCTAAGATAACTAGATGGTTTGGTGGGTTCTTACAATGCTGAAATTCTACATACCTTTCATTGTCTGTTTTCTAATTTAAATGATTAATTTTTGTCTGTTTTCTAACTTAAATGATTAAATTTTAACACTACTAGTCATTTAAAACAAAAACAACATATAAACTTCAAGGATCAGATTACACATTATCTAAATTTTTTCTTTTTTTGGACAGGAGATTGAACCCAAGGGTGCTCAAGCACTGAGCCACATCGCCAGTCCTTTTTATTTTATTTTTTATTTTGAGACAAGAGTCTCACTAAGTTGCTTAGAGCCTGGCTAAGTTACTGGGCCTGACCTGGAATTTGTGATTCTGCCTCAGCCTCCCAAGCTGCTGACATTATCTAAATATTAGCAATTATTTCCAGACAGAATCTAGTTTGTGTTGTTTTGGAAGGATTTACCTAAAAGAAATTTAAAAATGCCCCAAAACTGCCATAATAATATCACCAAATAGTCACTCAAATCTAAAATATGACTAACTTCATTTGTGAAATTCAGTGTATCCATGGGTAACCAACACATATATGTAGCAGAAATAAAACAAAAAAAAAATCTAATTATATGCACTCTTGCCTCAACAAGCAGCCAAGTGTCTGGGCACAGAAGGCAAAAAAAAAAAAAAAAAAAAAAAAAAAAATGGCAGAAATAAGCATAGGTTTAAGGAGTGAGGTCATACATAGGGAAACCGGCATCCAATACAATTTGTCAGAGTATTGAGGTGGGCATGTTGGTACATGCCTGTAATCCCAGCAACATGGGAGGCTGAGGCAAGAAAATCACAAGTTCAAAGCCAGCCTCAGCAACTTAGCAAGACCCTCTCTTAAAAAATAAATAAAAAGAACTGGGGACGTGGCTTGGTGGTAAGCAACTCTGGGTTTAATCCTGGTACCAAAAAAGAAAAAGAAATGAAAAACAAAACAAAACTAAGATAATTAATCTAAAACTAAAAAAAATTTTAAAGGAGTAATGAAACTTGAAAAATGTCCAATTCTATTTGAATTCTATCTGGGCAATAATCAAAGAAGATCAAATGGAGCCAAATATTTTTCATTGTTGACAAAAGGCAGGACTTTTACAATGTGAACTAATATTGGGCTGTTGTAGGGTTTTTGTTTTTTTTTGTTTTGGTTTTTGTTGTTGTTTTAAGGAGGTACCAATCTCCTTGGGGAATCTGAAAAAAAGCTATGGACTTTCCTCTAAACAATCCACAGTCCCAAGATTTGGGGTAAAAATAAGACATTTTAAACCTCTAAAATATCCATTCAGTCAGGAACCCTTAATTGAAAATAAGGATAAATACAAGGGAAGGTGCTGAGCATGGTGGCGTATACTTATAATCCTAGCAGCTCAGGAGGCTGAGGCAGGAGGATCTCAAGTTCAAAGTCAGCCTAAGCAACAGTGAGGTGCTAGGCAACTCAGTGAGACCCTGTCTCTAAATAAAATACAAAATAGGGCCGGAGATGTGGCTCAGTGGTTGAGTGCCCCTGAGTTCAATCCCTGGTACCCCCCCAAAACAAACAAACAAAGAAACAAACAAGGGAAGGTGAATGTCCAAACTGGAAAAACACCTCAAGTACAGTTAAAAAGGGAGGTAGGAATCAGGGAGGTGAGTTTGAAGAAGTTTGTTCAAAGTATACTATAAACCAGCATCATCCAATAAAAACATGTATGACACATGTGATTTTAGAAGCCACAGTATGAAGTAAAAATAGGTAAAATATTAACATTTAATCCGACCTCCAATGGTCAAAGTACTGCCATTCCAACATTTAATCTATATAATATTTATTAATAAACAAAACATTTTCATGCAAGATTCTTCAAATCTGGTGTGTAATGAATACTCAGAGCACATTTAGGGTGACTGACCACCCTGATCTGCCTGGGACTAAGGGGCTCCCTATAACAAGATTTTCAGTGCTAATATTCAGACAGTCCTGGCAAACTCTGACGAAGTGATCTCTAGCCACATGCACTGTACAGTACTGGACACCATAGGTATCCATCTATCATGGTACAAAAGCAGTACACACATATGATTTAAACTAATATTCATAATCCAAGAGACAGATGCTATTAGTTTACAAATTACAGATGAAGAAACAGACATAGGTTAAGTCTTTCACTCAGTCACACAACTAGGGCCATGGTGCAGGGCAATCTAGTGGTAAGCCTGGGTCTTAAGGAAAATGTTAAAATATGAGAGAAGAGCCAGGCGCTATGGCCCACATCTGTAATCCCAAGGAGCCAAGGAGGCTAGGCAGGAGGATCGTAAATTTAAAACCAGCCTCAGTAATGTAGCAAGACCCTAAGCAACTTAGTGGGACCCTGTTTCAAAATAAAAAACAAGAAGGGCTGGGGATATGGCATATATATATATATATATATATATATATATATATATATATAAAGCAAAGGTGAGAAGCTAATAAAGTTCAAGAAAGAGAGATAAAGGAAAATGTGAACAGGAAAGGCCCTTTAAGAAGGAAAAAACATGCAACCCTTTCCTTCCTCTGGGAGAGGAAGGAAAGGATTGCATGAAGTGTAGAAGAAAAGTACCCAAAGTTAACGACTGAGTGATGCAGTTTAAGAAAATGAAAACCTGTCTCAGACGACAAATATGAGAGACGAAGGGAGAAAGGTGGTGGGGAAGTGAGAAGGGGCATGGGAAGTGGGGAAAAAAGAAGGGCGAGAACACCCAAGGAGAAAGGAGGGGCCTGGAAAGTTAAGCGCACTGACTTCGGAGACCGAAGGGGACGACAGGGTTTCAAATCAAATTACAACAGTGGCAGGTAATTAATAGTAGAGTTTTCAACAGGTGTCAGGCACTACTTCATGAATTATCTCACTAACGGTCACTGAGCGGTTGTCAGCCCCATTTTTCATAAGGGGGCGCTGAAGAGGCTGAACCAAGCCGCAAAGGCCGCCCGGAGTCGAGCCTAGGCGATCAGAGGCCAGCCTGTCCCTGGCCCGGGTCCGCGACGAGGCCGCGCCGTCCGCCGCTGCCGCCAAGGCTGCTCGGCCTACCTGTGCAGCGGCGGCAGGTCCTGGGCGTCGCTGGCGGGGTCGGGTGTGTTGGGGATGACACCCAGAATGGTACTCTGCAGCGACGTGCCCTTAAGCAGGCGGCTCCGCACCAGCTGCAGGTTGCGGGCCGTGTCCACGCTGGTGCGTATAGTGGAGCCGGGCAGCAGCACGCCTTCGTGGGTCAGCAGCAGCGGGAGGCGGCTGGGGATCTGGATGGGGCTCACCGATGACATGGCGACAGCCGTTCCTACTGGGAGCTGTCAGAAGGACGCGACAGACAGCTCTGCGCGCTGTACGCCGCAGCCACCCAACCCCGCCGACAGCGCGCCGTCGCTTCCGGCCCTGCGCTACGGCCCGCCCCCAGGCTCAAACGCCGTCGCTTCGCGCAATCCCCGCTGGCAGATTCCGAGTGAGGCTTGCATGTCGTACATATGCTAGAAGAGGCGCACAAAAAAAGCCTCAGCTTAGCCTATCTAGCTCACAGTGTGTTAGGAAAGATGATTGGGTTGATTTGTGAACACTAGAAATGTTTTGAAGTTTTTATTGGAATGGACTTTAAATTTACAAAAAGATTTTGAAACTATAGCCAAGAATTTCCACATACCTTTCACTTAGTTTCCTGTTACCGTCTTACTTCACCACGGTTCATTATCAAAACCAGTTTGATAGAGCCAGTTTTCACAGTATTGTCCTTAATTAGATCTGGTTCAGGGTTCAATGCACAGTCCCACTCTTCACTGTCATGGTGTCTTCTAGGTCTTGGCCAAACTGTGAAAATGCCTCAATCTTAGCTTTATCATATTTTATTTTATCATCTTTTAAAACTATGATACTTTTAAAATTAGTTGTTTTGTAGAAGTCTCCTCAATTTGGATTTATCTCATATTTCTCATGGTTGGATCAATGACAGGCATTTTGGGTTCAAATACCCTAGAAATGATACTGCAGCCTTGTGATACAGTACAGTTATTAATAGTGATTTTAATTTTGATTACTAAGTGAAGAAGTTATCTGCCCGATTTCTTCACAATGAGTCACTATTTATCTTTTTATAATAAGTATCAAGCATCTTGTGAGGTGATAATTCTACATTTATTAATTGGTATTCTGTAAGAAAAAACTGCCCCTTCTCTCCTGTTGATTTACCTTACTCAATTATTTACTTACTTGAGTCCATATGTTAGTATGGACTCAAAAATGCTTATTTTTATGGGCTGCAATCCAATAATATCTTATATTTCTTTGCTTAAATTTTTTCCTATTTGGCCACTGGGAGCTCCTTCATGTTGAGACTTGATTTTGATTGGCTGTAGGTTGCAAAGGGAAAATTTTCCCCAAATATGAAGTTCAGAAATGCTCTCAGAATACAGGAGGGAGTTGAAAGCCCATTCAAGCCAATGCATTTGTAGAGGGACTGCATAGTGCTAGTCCCTGGGCTAATTGCAGAGGGGCAGAGGGAGTAAAATAAAGCTTGTTCCCACCCTCAAGCTTCTCTTGGTCAGGGGACAGATCCATAGACAGCTGAGTCTGATGCAGGGCAGACAGAACTACATATTTCTATGTTTGTTACAAATTTGGGAAAGGAAAAGTTTGGGTTATTAGGTGCTTTGGAGGAGACAAGATGCAAGAATTTGGAAGCTCCTGCCTAAAGCTTTTTCTCTGGCATGATCCCAACCTCTTTCATTTATTTACTTAGTAAGGAAGGAAGGAAAGAACCAGTTCTGCAAGGTTCTGGGAGGAGAATATTTGTTCCAGGTAAAGTTAGAACTAATGGAAACGAAGCACAGCAGCACATGCCTGTAATGCCAGCAACTCAGAAGGCTGAGGCAGGAGGATCTCTGGTTTGAGGCCTGCCTCAGCAACTTAGTAACAAAAGTAAAATAAAAAATAGAAAGGACTTGGGGATGTAGCTCAGTGGTAAAGCACCTCTGGGTTAAAAAAAATGCAAAAACCAAAAACAAACAAACAAACAAGAACTAATGTGAAGATTCAGATGGGAAGGAACTTCTCAATTTCTGAAGCAAAGGAGACAACTAGGGAGTGGAATGTGGGGGTTCAGCATTCAACAAATGGACGGTCACTGGACTCCAGCAGCTATTGCAACTTACAGAAGGAAATAAACTAAGAGCAGGGAAAGCTAATAGCACAGGAGGAACAAGGTCTAATCCTTTAAACTTCTTCAGATCCGGGTTTGCAGGTTCTTCTGCCCACTTGTCCTAGGTACTTTCCTTGCCCTCCGATGTACCTGCGGGCCTAGACACCAGGCCAGGCTGGATAATGGAAAGAACAATAAGGAAATAAATCCGTTCCTCTAGAATGTTTTTGCCACAGGTACCTTTGTTCCAGTGGCCGCTGTCCTGTTGGCAAGTGTTTCACCATAAGTAAATGGCTCATGTCTAAACTGAATTTGTAAACATGACCTTTGCCCCTGGGATGGAAAGAACACAGGGCTGGAAGCATCTGTTTCCTCTCTGGTTTATTCCCAGTCATGACCCTGTCTCCATCTTGACTACAGTGATGGTCTTGCCACTAATTAAACTTTAACTCCAGTTTCTTCCTGAGAGGAAGTTGGGAGGCCAGGGAAACTTTCAGGGACTGCCAAAGGAAGCTCTGATCAGGAAATGCCTCTGACCAGTCCAAGGAGGAGAGGTGGGCCTTGTAGAACTTGAAGAAGGCCCAAGTTAATTTGTGGCCAAGCTGCAGTGGTATTGAGATGACTGATTCATCTTCTGAAAACTCATCCTTTGCACATGTGTACCTTTTCTCAAATATTATTTAGTTTAGTTTTCCCTTCTGTTAGTTTCCTGAACAAATTCATATAGGGAAGAGTAACACCTGTGAAAGCCTTACTGTTTCTCTTTATAAGTGTATGTGAATAAACATAAGCCAGGTTGGTAAATCATATCACAATTGAAAATTGAGAGAAAAATCTAATTTCTTTGCTTGGTTTCTAAGAACTTGGTCTTCCTCAGCATTGCCCACTTACTGTCTAATGAGGGTAAAATAAATATTGAGGCTTACCATTTTAAGATCTTGTTTGATCCCATAATTAAATAGTTCTGTTAAATAATGCTCAGGAAAGACACAGTCTCAGAGTTTTTGCCTGGCAGAGGAAGAGTTGGGGTCCTGGGCACAGTGTCCCAGAAGATGATTTTATCCAGCAGGTCATTTCCTGTGCTGCTGTCATTGAGGTCTTCAGGAGAGGATCTTTGACTCATTCTGCCTGGTTGTCTTCATAAAGTTTCTGGGCCTCACTTTCCTTCCTCTGCCGACATCACACTCCCCTCTGAGTTGTTTCCATGATTCCCAGTTGTTTGCAGCTTGAATAATCCACTGGGTTCACTCAGACTTTTGGCTACTTCTTGTTCCCATTTACACTACATGGTTCAGGAAAGCTAACTGGCACACACAGGCAGTACTAGCATATGGAGTACTCAGGAGTAAATTGGAAAAAAGATGTCTTAATTGGAAGAGGATTTAGAAAAAGTCACCACTTTTTTTTTTTAAAGGAATGTAGCAAAAAATAAACAATAAAAATAAAAATAAAAAAATAAAGGAATGTAGCAGTGGTCCACTGGAGACTGTTCACACTGGCTCATGGGAACCAGCTAGCAAAATTTGAGGAATTTTGAGAGCCCAGTTGCTAAACATTATTAGAATTTAAATTGTATAAATATACATTTAAACAAATCACTGCAAAAACAAAGGTAATGTTCAAAACGTATCACCTCCTAATTATTTTACTACTATTTATTCTGAAATTTCTTACCACAATGGTCTTTATGGTGGTAATAGTATATTGTAGTGCACTTCTTTTCCCAACTTTGCATTCATGGAATTATGTTAATATCGTGAAATCAGCCGTGGTAAGGGCATTTACACCATAGAAATTGGTAAGAGTTACAAATCAGGGTTTCATTTATTATTTGTTGACTGCTTAGGCTTAAGAAAGAAACATAGATGCAGATTGCAGACTACAAGTGTGTATTATCTATAGCTTATTACATTGTAATAGGAGGACTAAAGTAATTTTTTCCCTCCCCCTCAGCACTGGGGATTGAATCCAGAGTCTTGTACATGCTAGGCAAGTGTTCTATACTGAGTTACATCCCCAGCCCTTTTTATTTTATTTTGAGACAGGGCTGACCTCAAACTTGGGCTCCTTCTGTCTCAGCCTCCCAAGTAAGTATCTGGGCTCACAGGTGTGCACCTCCCCACAACCAAAAGGAATGTTCTTTTAGTATTTGAAAACTATTCAGCAAAGTCTCTCAGATTCTAGACAAATGAGTGAAAATCCAGTTAACATATTTTTGGTATTTCACTTTCCTCTTACTCCTTAAAATAAAGCAAAATGTCAAACAGTGTTCAAGTTGGAACTACATTCATTCACCAATTGCAAACAGGCTAATTATAGTAGTTACCAGCACATGGCTGATGCAGCACCTTACCAAGGTGCATGACTTGCAATCTGGGTTTTGCTGCCTTCATCCTCCACCCTTTATATATTCCAGTGGAATCACTGTGTGTGAACAAAACAGTATAGGATGACCCTACTCCCAGGGTCTCATGCTATTGAATCATGTCCATTTTACTTTAACGTGTGTATATCCTAGGCTGGTTCATTGCAGCCAGGAAATTGACCTCTTCTCAGAGTTCAAACAAAGTATGTGGCACCTTCTCACCTAAAACATCTCTCTTCTGTTTCCCATCATCATGAAGGGTCCACATTCTATCGTGATTTGGCAAATACACCTCATGGTGCAGTTCCATAGCTGGGAAGGCTATCTTGTGTGGTCTCAGGAGGAATTCCAGAAAGTGAGTCTACCAAATTTGTTTCTGATTTGTAAGAGGCAGTGGGACTGGAGGAGTTGGGTAAAGGAATTTAAAGAATCTTCTTCCAAAACAGTGGGTGAGTTGTAATCTATTTACTTGAAACACAATTCAATATTTAAACGTCAAAAGCAGAATCTGAACCCCAAGCCAACCATAGAATTCGTGGGGGCCTGGTGCAAAATGAAGAAATGGGGCTCCCTGTTCAAATTGATTAAGAATTTCAAGATGGCAATAGCAGAGCATTAAGCCCAACCTTGAGGCCTTTCTGACTTAGGGGTCCTGTGTTGTACAGATTGTACCCTGATGACTCTGGCCCCGATGTACACTTTGTCTTCCTGTATCTTACAAAATATTCCTAATTATCATTCCTTCTCTTGAGTTAACCAGGGAATGAGTCACATACTCAGAAAAGCAAAAATGAGAAGCATATTAGTTGTTTTCTTTAATGCTTTCATTATTTAAGTTTCCTAAATTGCACCCAGATTCCCTCTGGAGTCTATGAAAACCAAGAGTCAGTAAATGACAAAATGATATTCCTTTCATTTGTTTCTCCATCTATTCATCATTTATTTATTGAGTACTTGCTGTGCTCCAACATGAGTCAAGCCCCAGAAATTCATCTACCCCTGTCCTGGTGAGGCTCTCCGTGGATTGTGGAGATTCTGAACCAATTATAATTCAAACAAATGTCCACGTAGAGACTGGGAAAAGGAAAGAAACATGGTGTTATGAACTAGTCTTTGATGGATCAGAGGCAACTGACTTGGGCTAAGGGTGCAGAATTGATAGCAAGTTGCTGAAGGTGGTTAGAGAGAGTTTCCGTAAGTGACCTGCAACTGAGGCCCCGAGTAGATATTGCAAAAGAAGGCTCAAGCACATCCCCAGCAGGGGGATGAGCAGACACTCTGACAATAATGGGGTCTACCCCATTGCATGACCCCAAAATGTTCTCAACAGGATCTCGCCCCTCCCTCAGCTGCACAAAACTATGTCTATGTTGCTCCTACCGGTTGCCTTTTCAGATTCTCTGATGCTGGAAAACAAAGAATTGGCAGAACAACTGAAAATGACCAGGAAGAGGACATACTGGATTCCCAGTTCCTCTGGTGGCCTTGTGAATCTTGGCATTGACATAGGTGATGACGTGGTTTCAGGACTTAGCTATGTAAGTAGATTTTCATGGTTTCAAAATACCAGGAATGTGAGTTGACAGCATATGCTCAAAAATCACAAATTAGGTCACAGAATTTTATCCTTTTTTTTTGGTACTGGGAATTGAATTCAGGGGCACTCCATTACTGAGCTACCTCTCCAACCCTATTTTGTATTTTATTTAGAGACAGGGTCTCACTGAGTTGCTTAGTCCTTGCCTTTGCTGAGAGTGACTTTGAACTCGCCATCCTGCTGCCTCAGCTTCCTGAGCTGCTGGGATTCTGTAATCCCATGTGCCACTGTGCCCGGCCTATCCCATGTTTATTTACCCTTGAGTTTTTCAAAGGAACTTAGACTTCCACAATAGATAAATCATAATCCTTGGTCATACATACCTTCATGGTTCATGTGTATGTCTATCTACTTATCTACCTATCTACCTACCTACCTGATCTCTGTATGTATCTGTCAATCATCTACTACCTATTTTTCTATGTATTTACTTACAATTGATAGGGTAACCAACAGTAAACCCAGAACCTTGACAATCATATGCATCTATTGGTTTTCCCTGTATCTCATTTCCCAACTTTCCCTAACTGACATAGCCACTACCCTGGATCTTTTTTCATCAACTAAGTTGCACTTTTATTTATTTCTTTTTTGGTATAGAGATTGAATCCAGAGCATGCTACCACTGAACTATATCCCTAGTCCTTTTTATCTTATTTTTGTTTTGATATGAATTCTTGCTAAGTCGTTGGGGGTCCCACTAAATTGCTGAGGCTGTCCTCAAAATTGTGATCTTCCTGCCTCAACCTCCAGAGTTGCTGGGATTACAAGCATGCACCACTGTCCCCAGCTCCTCCTGTATACTTTTACTAAATCATCTCTAGATTATATATACATCTGTGGGTTATTAATACAATGTGAGTGCTATACAAATGGTTGTTCCCATTATATTGTCTAGGGAACAATAACATGGAAAATGCCTATACATATTCAGTACACAGATGTAATTTTTTTTTCAAATATATTTGACCCACAGTTAGTTGAATCCATTGATGTACAACCCAGGGGATATAGAGGTCAATCATATTTATTATAATATTTTTGGATTTACTTCTTTACTTACTGACTTTCTTTTGGGTAGGTTTGCCCTCAGAAGGCAACTTGGTCTCACATTCTGTGGGTAACTATTATACCCTTTATTCCTGTCCATATTCTTTGTTGACAGATAAAAACCCAAGAAGGTGGAGTGAGCTGCCCAGTGAAAGTGGGGCAGTGGCTGGACTGGCATTTAGTGGTCCTGTGTCTCTCAGCCCAGGCTCTTTCCCTGCCTGGAAGCCTTTCTTTAGGGAGCTAGATGCAGAAAGATCAATCTCTTCTTGGACATTTAATTCAACCCTCCCTCAGGACAGTATTTATGAGATCTGAAACTGAGACCCTTTGATTTTTTCTTTCCTAAGAAAACTCATACTCTCAAAGATGGCCCTGGGAACCAGCAGGAAAGGAAGCCTGAGGCACAAAGGGAAGTGGATGTCCTCCCTTGGGAGAAGTACCGTGCTGCCTGGAGAACCATGATTCCCTTCCGTCCCAAGCCAAAGTGAGTCCTGAGAGGGAGGGAAGGGCAGAAGCCACCAGGGCGATAATCCTCAACCCTCACATCCTTCCCAAGGTTACCTAACCATGTCCCTATCCAGTCATGTCACTCAACCAATGCTTACAGAGCAGCCTGAGATGCCTCAGGAGAGCACGGGCCTTCCAAGTGCTCATTCATGACAAGGATCACTGAGCACCCACATGTGCCAGGCATCATAGACCACAGGAGCGCAGTGACGTGAGCGAGACAACATGATCTTTTCCACCACACGGGGGAGAAAGACAATAAGCAAGTGGACTCCTAAGTAGACACGTGATCCAAGCTGTTCGAGGAGGATGAATGGAGACCGATGGCATTTGAGAGCTTGATAGGTTGAGGGACTTAAACTGGGACCTGGAGGATGAACCAGAATTTACTAGACAAGAGAAGGGGAAAAATGATCTGGGCAGGGGGCAAACTGTTCCTTAAGGTGGAAGGAACACAGAGTGAGATGTCCTGGAACTGAGTGCCACACGGGATGATGCCATAACATAACATGAGGCTGCAGAGGCCGGCAGATGCCAGAGGACCATGTGGGGCCCTGCAGGCCCCAGTAGGATGCTGGTCTTCATTCTAAGAGTAGAGGGGAGCCGTGGGAAGGGTTCAAAGCCCCATGATGTTAACCTTACATTGAGGAATCAAAGAAATTCTATTTATCCTTCTCCATTAAATCACAGTTTGCTGTAACCATCTCCAGATTGTTTTCTAACTTGATACAGTCTTGCTGTCAGGGGCCCTACAGAATCACACTCTAAGCATGTGCATATTCATTTATTCATCATTTATTGACAGGACCTTCATACTCTCCTAGTCTGATTCTTCAGCATTTTATTACCAAGAATCTCTTTTGTGTTTGATTCTCTCTCTAGCACATTTTCTTTTCTTTAATTTTTTAGATATATATTTTTAGTAGTCAATGGATTTTTTATTTTATTTATTTATATGTGGTGCTGAGTATTGGAACCTAGGGCCTCACACATGCCAGGCAAGCCCTCTACCACTGAGACACAACCCCAGCCTTCCAGCACATTTTCTAAGAGTTTATCTATCAACAAACTGCATTTCTGGGCTGGGGATGTGGTTCAGCGATAGAATGCTTGCCTAGCATACACAGGCCCTGGGTTCAGCCCCCAGTGTGGGGAGGCACTTAAAAACAAGCTACATTTGGTTTCTCATTTTCTAAACAATCAAAACTTCTATCAACACTAGCCACATTGTTATCACACTGGGTTGATAATCTCCACCAAGAGCAAAGTTCAAGCTCTCTGTTCGTTGGTTCTAGAGTTTACGTATTAGATAAACACGGTTTCTGTTGGGCCTTTGGAATATTGGCACTAGCTCACAGAGTCTCGCCCTACCTGGGGTGGTCATGGATGGCCCCACATACCTGGTGAAACCACCACTCCTTCCCTCCTGCCTCTCTCTAACATCTTGGGCAAGAGTGAGATTAACCTTGTCCAGAACACACAGCCCTAGTGGGCTGGTTGTGAGGGTATAAAGGGCCAGCGAGTGGAGAAAAGAAGCCACAGTGCTCCCCACCCCCAAATCTCATGAATTTGTCATTTTCATCTTCCTATCTTTCTCCCCAAATAATTTTCAAATTGACTTTTCCTCATGTTGAAATGCATAACATTACAAGAAATTTTGAAAATAGAAGAAAAAATGACACACAATTCCAATACACTTCATCCGACAATTTTTGTCTGTATTTGAGTCATTCTCAAAGACAAGAATTTTTTACTTTTTATTCTATTTTATTATTTTTGTAAAAGATACCTAGAAAATTAAAACATTGATAATCTTTTCCCTTTGCCAATTCCAATTCCTTTTTCAAAACAATTTGATACAACTATACATATTGTTTTGTGTTTTCTCCCTCTTTTCTTCTTCCTTTTTATGTATATATTTTTAAGTACTGATTTTATTGATCAACAAGTGACCTTTTTTTTCCTTCCTTAAGATACTTGAAAATTTTTCCATGTCCTAGATATAGATTAACTCTTATTTTTAAAAATTTCTATATTATGTTCCATGTATGGGTATATCATAGTTTCTCCCTTTTTTCTTAAATAATTGCCCTATTAATGGGAATTTTTTTCCCAGGTTTTAACTTACAAATAATAATCATGAAAAAATACTGTGTGTACACACCTGGTAGTTTTTACATAGTTATAATTCATGCTTTCAAAATCTTGAGCTAATTTCATTTTTCTTCTCTGTGACCTCCCTGCTAGGTTTCCTGCCTCTCACCCGCTGGATGATGCTGGTCTGTTCTCCTACCTCACACTGTCATGGCTCACCCCACTCATGATCCAGGGTTTACAGAATTGCTTAGATGAGAACTCCATCCCTCTGCTGTCTGTCCACGACGCCTCCGCCAAAAACGTCAAAAGGTAGCCTGTCACTTAATGGGTTAAAGAGCATCTCTTGGAGGGACGGTGGTTGTTAGTCCACCCTCAGTCAATTTGGTTCTTCCTTTACAGCAAGGGGCCTCATGCTAGATGGACGGTTCTTAATCTGGGTCTCATGAATCTCCTGAAATGATAAACTTACTTTGTACATCTGGCTGGAGATTTTTTCCATATCTTTTATGAGATTTGTCAAAAGGCTCATGATCCTAAGAAGATAGAAATTGCCACTTCTAGTCCCAGGTTCCTTTCTTTTTCTTTTCTTTTTTTAAAATACTTTTTATTTTGAGAGAAGGACTTGCTAAGTTGCTTAGAGCATTGCTAAATTTCTGAGATGGGCCTTGGACTTGCAATTATCCTGCCTCGGCCTTACAGGTGCACACCACTGCACCTGGCTCTGGTCCCTTTTGGTGGTTTCTTCTGGATCAGATGTTTAACAGTGGAACTGGGTACATTTTGGGTAAGTGGCCCAATCTCCTGAGCTTCAAGCCGACTACTAACTAGTCATGTGATCACATTTCCTATATTACTCACAAGATAATATGAAGCTCAAATGGGGAAAAAAATGAGTAAGTGATTTAAAATAGCTTGCACTCATGTTCCCACATCTAGTTCCTTCATAAGAGATACCAGGTGGACAATGGAAGCTTCCAATTGTGTTCCAGGAAATTGTAGTCTCAGAGGGGCTTCCCTGAAAACAGCATTCAGTGGTCAGGAGAGTTTGTGAAATGTTTTATATTCCAGCAAGGTCTCGGGGTTAAGAAAGCAAATAGTGTATTTGAGGTAACTAGAAAACCTGTAGTACAGAAACGGACTAAACTTTGACCCATTGCTTCTCAGACTTAGTAAAAACAAACAAACAAAAAGATTCCAGGGAATACCTCTTGGATAAGCCAGATATTGGTCAGACTCTCACCT
The DNA here is from genome assembly GCF_902686445.1 of Sciurus carolinensis. Classification (NCBI taxonomy): domain Eukaryota; kingdom Metazoa; phylum Chordata; class Mammalia; order Rodentia; family Sciuridae; genus Sciurus; species Sciurus carolinensis. The sequence goes on from NC_062228.1 coordinate 34,888,353, forward strand.
CTTACCATAATGTTGGACAAGTGGCCCTTTCCAATTCCTGTGTTTTTATGCATAAAATAGTGGACTATAAAATCATTTCATGGAGCTTGTTAGGACTATCTGAAAAATCAAAAGAGGTGGCAAGCTAAGTTTAAAGTATCTGGAGGATAGGGGCATAGCTCAGCAGTGGAGAACGTGCCTAGCATGTGTGAGGCCCTGAGTTTGATTCCCAGTAACACAAAACAATAATAGTAATTAATAATAATAATAATAAAATAAACTAGAAGATGGGAAAGTGCCTGATGCATAATAGGCATCTGCTTAAGTTGTAGTTTGCTTCTTCCATAACCATTGTGTATACAAGATCTAAGTACTTCCATCCACTTTCAGTCCACAAATTCTGCCCTTCTTATTCCATTACTCACTGTATCTGTCCACCAATACTTTTACTCCACTTTTGAATGTTTATTTGAAAAAAAATTATCTGTGCATTTATACCTTTAGGGAAGTAAAGGATTTCTATCTTTATGTTCACTATTTGCAGGCAGAGTTCTGAGTGCAGAAGATTTTCTGACAAACTATTTACCATCATGATCAACTCCACCATCAGCAGCAGCAGTAATAGTATTATCACCACCTTCATTACCATAATGATTCTTAAAATTCTTTATGGTTTTCCAATTTCTGAGCAACTCACCATTGGTTATGTTCTTTGACCTCACAATAGTTTTGAAATAAATATGACACCTTCTATTTTCCCCATTTTACAGATGAAGATGCGAGTTCAGTGAAATGAGGTTATCTGGAGTCACATATCTAATGAAGGGAGGAGATAAATTTGAAATTGAGTCGTTTGACATGGAGTCTGGTGATCATGGCCAGAAATTGGAAGAGTTGCTAGGAGAGCTGTGGGCAGGTTATGGAAAACTTGGATGTGTTTAGTCAAAGTAGAAACAGCTCTAGAGCTTGTCATCTCTGTGGAGTGTGTACATGTAGGGGAGGGAATAAGGAGAGGACACTCTGTGATGCAGTCCAAGAAATCTCACCTGTGAGCGAAAAACTCCTCTAGCACATACAGGTGTCATTAGAACATTTTTGCTTTGCTGAGCTAGGGTCCAGCTCATCTGACTCATCTGTTGGTAGACGTAGGAGAAGATTAATTATTTTATTTATTTATTGTTAAAATACCTTTAATTAATTAATTAATTAATGTATTTATTTTACATGGTGCAGAGGATGGAACCCATTGCCTCACACGTGCTAAGCAAGCACTCTGCCACTGAGCTACAACCCCAGTCCAGGTTTGATTAATTTATAACTCAGGGAAGAAAGCTAGAATTTTGTTTGCAGGTAGAAAAGATCCTTAAGGTGTTTGTTCCCATTGGGTTTTAGGCTAGGTGTGTGTGTCCATGGCTAGAAGAGAGGAGTAGAAAGGGTCAGAACTGTTTGCCTTGAGACTTGGCGAGTCTGGGCAGGGCTGAGAACCAGCTGTTGAATACTGGTGGCAAAGAGTGACCCAGAAAGGGAAGCCATTCTGTCTACCATGCTGGTACAGAGCTGAAGCTTCAAGGAATACAGAAAGTCCCTTGGCATCGTCCTTGATGTTCTCATCGTATGTGATGGTAGCCTGAGCTTTTCAGGCAGTGGAATCAGATATATGGGAGTAGGAGCTAGCATGTTAAAAGGGCAGGTACCACATGGTGATGCAGCTAACAGACTGGGTTGTGAATATGTGAGGCATCCCAGAGCCAGATGAAATCTTCTGGAAGCCCTCAGCTCCACAGAGACTATTGTCCAGTCCTCTGCCCCTGCCTCAAATATAATTCAAAACAAAAAACTATGAGAAAGTCAACACACATTTAACTTTTTCATGTGTTCTTTAGTGCATTTTTGAAACATATATCCATGTTTTCTTCAAAGAAAAATGGTTTGGGGCCAAGCACAGTGGTACTTACTTGTAATTCCAGCAACTAAGGAGGCTGAGGCAGGAGGATAACAAGTCCAAGGCCAGCCTCAGAAACTTACAAGGTCCTAAGCAACTTAGTAAGACCCTGTCTCTAAATAAATAAATAAATAATAAATAAAGAAATAAAAAGGACTGGGGATGTGGCTCAGTGGTTTGCTCCTTTGGTTCAATCCCTGGTACCACAAAAAAAGAAAAAAGAAAAAAAAAGTTTTTGGTTTTTCTGTTTTTGGTGTAACACAAACATCCAAGGCATTGTTACCCTGGAATGTTAAAATGAGGACCCACTTTCATTTGGCTGCTCCAACACTGGGGCATCCTTTGGGAGACTTTGAAATAATCAAAGGCATTTTTTGAAAGGCAAAATTCTGGGCTTTATGAATCTTACTTTGTGTATATAAAATGGAAGCATGACACTATTTAAAGTCCTGGGCCATTTCTTGAACTAACTGTATTTCAGATGAACAAAACAGTTAATGAGGAAAAGCCAGTTTTTTAATTAGATTTTCTTAAAGAGGCCTATTGGATTTGTTCTTTAAATGCAAGGTGTGGACCCTGTTTGATCTTGACTCAAGACAAAGTATTTCAAAAATTGCATTTTTGAAATAATTAGGAAAATTTGAATATAGACAAAATATTAAATATCATTAAGGAATTATTGTGGTTACTATGATTTTTTTAAAAAAAGTCTTATCTGAGATACATATTAAAGCATTTCTCCATGAAGTGACACAATGTTTGAGATTTGCTTTAAATACTCTAGAAAAGTTACAGAGGAAGAAAGATGAAACAAAATTATAAAAATGTTGATAATCTTAATGATGAAGGATGAGTACTTGGCAGATTCCCTTTTTGTTCTTTCTGTTTTTGAAAATTTCACCAGGCTTAGTGGTCCAGGTCTGTCATCCCAGCCACTCTAGAGGCTGAAGCAGGAAGATCCCAAATTTGAGGCCAGCCTCAGCATTTTCATGAGGCCCTAAGCAACTTATTCAGACCTTGTCTCAAAATAAAAAGGACTGGGGACGTAGCTCAGTGGTAAAGCATTCAATCCCCAGTACTCCAAACAACAACCACCACCAGAGAAAGAGAGTGAGAGAGAGGAAGAAAGAAAGAAGAGAAAGAGAGGATGAAGGAGGGGAGAGAGATGGGGGTGCAGAGACAGATACTTGAGTGACCCATGCAAAGAGATTTCACTTGCCTCAATTTCCCTCTTTTCAAGGCTTCATCACCTTTGGGATGAAGAGGTCTCAAGGCGTGGAACTGCAAAAGCCTGTATGCTGCGAGTGATACTTCGGTTCCAAAGAACAAGGATTATTTTTGGTGTCCTTCTGGGCTGCTGCTTTTGTGTTGCGAGTATACTGGGTCCGGTAAGTGCTGACTTGGTGAGGTTTGGGGACAAGGCTTTAGCGATTAAAAATGGAACAGGGGCCATGTTCAAGTCCATGCCAGGAGTTGGGGATGTTTTTGTCTTAACTGCATCCAGAAAATGAAGATCTTTGGGGGGCAGGGGAGGGCAGTAGTTATCGGTGCAAACTCTGCAGCCACTGCTTAGGTTCAAACTTTGTCTCTGCCACTGAATTTCTGGGTGACTTTGGACAATTTAATTACCCTTTCAGTACCTTGTTTTCCTCATGGAACCCCATAATACCCTCTTGTGTGAATGAAAATCACGATGTCACTAGTCTCATAGTGTAACATTAAGTGAGATAAATATATAATTTGCTTAGAACAAGGTCTGGTTCAGTAGTTTTTGCTGATTTGAGAAATATCCGGACAACTCTGGGAATATAGGTAGCAGGAGCTAATAGTCTGCTCCAGGTTCTGTGGGTGGAATGAATGGACTCTATTTCCTCTCCTCTTGCTCCTCAGTCCAAGATGCTCATTTCAGAGAAAGGGTCTGATTGGTCAGTTTGCTGGGGTCACATACTCAGGGGTTCACCAGAGGGTGGGGCACTTTGACTGACAATCTAGTCCCGACTGCATGCAATGGGGGCAGTAAAAGTGTCCCCAGAGGAAAACTGAGGCACTGTTACCGCTTTGGGGGAGAAGGTATATAAGTCAGGAAGAAACAGCTGATGACACCAAAGGGACCGCTGACCTGTGGGATAGTTAGTAATGATATGGAAAATGAAAAATTCCCAAGATAATGTGGACTGGAAAAAGGGGGTGAAAAAGAAGACCAGGCGCTGAAAGCTTTCATCTCCCAAGACAAATGTTTTCGGTGCGGCTACAGACAGGGAGGAGGTGTTTTATCATCCCTAAAGTAACTGGAGGAGGCGTCAATCTCCTGCAAAGTAAATCCTCTCCAGACACTGCCCACAGAGCCCTGACCCACAAAAGTTCAAATTCCTGAGCGCCCAGGGAAACTGATATGTGCACTAGATCACCCCTCAAAACAATGGCTCATTTTCCACTAGGAAATTGGGTCCACCAACGCCATTTCATCCCTACATTCCTTGTTCCTGTGTGAGACTTGATCCCTGAATAAACAGCTGAGATGATTCGGGAGGTTTGCGCCCAGTCAGGTCTTTTTGTGCTAACAGTTAGCATGCTGGGTGTTTTCCATTTGTTCCTTTAGATCCACTTTCCACCTGACCCTGTGCTGTGGGTGTGGGATCTATATGGGTCACACCAACAGGGCTCCCCTTTCCTCTGGCATCAGGCTGGGCTTGATCACTGACTCTGGTAGGAGGCTAGAAGGTAGAAGAATGAGGGCAGACTGCCTCTCCTCACGACCCGAGCTCCTGAGGTGCCCTCTCTTCATGTTTCCCCCCTCTGGGTCCATTAACCTCACTCTGCCCTCTCCCCTTAGCTCTAGGGTGGTAGCAGTTCCCTGCTGTTTCTAGCTCCATAGTACTCTACCATCCCTTCTTGGACTTCCTAAGTTCTGCCATGCCTCTGTAAATAGTCACTTTATTAACTTCTAAAATATCCAGTGTGTGTGAGTGTGTGTGCACGTGTGTGTGCATGTCCCCTGTTTCCTGTCAGAACCAGTTCCTAGGTGGCAGAGCTGGGATTCAGATCTGGGTCAGTTGAATTCTCAGGTCTCCTCCAACTGGACTTTGACCTTCTTAAGGGTAGGATTGTGTCTGAGTCCATTTTGATCCTTCAGCAAATCCCTGACATTAACTCTGACTTCCCTGTCCTTCTTTCAGGAAATAAGTATGAAACATGTGCCTGAATGGCTTGGGAGGTCCAAATGGTCCAAACTCCTATTTCATTTTAGATGCTGCTTATACCAAAGATCCTCGAATATTCTGAAGACAGGTCAGGGAATATTGTCCGTGGAGTGGGTCTTTGCTTTGCCCTTTTTCTCACCGAGTCTTTGAAGTCTCTGAGTCTGTGCTCAGTCTGGACCATCAACCAGCGAACAGGCATCAGGATTCGAACAGCAATTTCCTCCTTTGCCTTTCAGAAACTCCTCCAGTTTAAGTCTCTAACACATATCACCTCAGGAGAGGTAAGTGACTGGGGCAGACTTCCCTTCCCCTCCTCCAAACAGTGTCTGGGAGCCAAAGAAGGGAGAGAGGGAGTTAGGGAGGAAGAAGAGGAAGAAAGAAAATAATTCTTAGAACCATCAACTACTGCCTCTGGTTCACAAAAACAGGTCAACAATAATCCAAGCTGCCACTTGCATTCAGAGTACTTGGAAAGAATCTATCTGTTCATTTGGTCCTGCCTGGGCCAAATTCTGTTCTGGGCACTGGGAATTCAACTGTGAACTAAAAAGACACAAACATTAGTAGAAGTGCTTTGGAAAGGACATCCCCTAAGCCCACCTGGGGTTGGGGCTCAGGGAGGACTTATAGCTTAGGGAGTTGTAGGCAACAACAACCATAGGCAACCTGAGTTTTAATATTCTTCTGTGTGAAAGAGAAATACTTAAACCTGCCTGATGGATTGACTTTTCAGTCTTTGCTCTTGCTCTTCTTACAACATAGCACAAACATCAGTGAGGCTAGAGGAAGATACTCCAACATGGATTCCATTGCCATGGGGGGTATATGGGAAATTCAATATATTTAATTTCAATTTTCCTATTTTTCTGTTGCTCACCGATTGCAATTGAGGAGTGTGGGTTACTTTTATGTTTAGATCAGCATTTTAATTTTTGGAAAAGGCAGTCATGCTTTGATTCTTTCTCAAGCCAACTCCCTTTGCGATCTGACATCAGTCCCTCATAATAATCGCTAAGTTACACTAAGCCAGACATTGTCCCAAGGGCTTAACTTGTATTGCCCCAGGCAGTCCCTCTGACATGCCTCTCTTCTCAGCGTCAGCTCTTCCCATATCCTCTCCTCAGGTCCTGGGTTGGCATCTTCCCTTCCATCCAGGCTGGGCTCAACCTCCTGCTCCTTCCAGTTCCCTCATACATTAGACAAGTCCACCCTCTGGTCTTTAAAAAATCCCACTCATCCTTCAAGGCCCAGTTTAGATGTCCTGTCCTTCTTGATGGTCTCCCCAAACCCTACCCTGGGCCCTTTCTTCACTACACCTTACAGTTCTTTTTTGTACAAAGCTGGCTACCCCACTAATATGAGCCCCCTTCAAAGACACAAACCATTTCAAATTCACCACTTAATCCCTCAAAAGAGTCAGCATCTGAATTAGGACAGATATCCCCAACACATCTGTTAAACCATTGTCAAGTAGAAGTTTTCTGTAAACTCAACGAGCTGACAAACATTAGGTATTTATTGTAACCATCTCTACTATTATCATACTTCACCTTTTTATTAGCTCTGTGTCCTTAGGTAACATGCCCAGCCTCCTTAACACTGTAGAAAAAGAACAGAACCAATCTCACAGGATTGTTGTCTCACAGGATTAAACGTTAGCACATATAAAGCAGGTAGAAAGGGAATAGCAATTCATGTGTCAGTGGTGTAATTATTATTAGTTTCTGTTAGGCCTTGAACTGGAAGGCTGTCCTGCTTTCCTGCCCTTGACTGACAATTAAAAGGTCCAGACAGCCCTTCTCCCTGTTTTTCTTGGCAAAGTTATCATAACAATTGCTAAGTTACTGTTACTCTAAGTCAGACATGGTTTCAGATGCTTAGCTTGTATTAGCTCAGTCATTTTCTGACATCCCTCTTGCATGATGGATTCTGTTAATGTTCCCCTTGTCACAGAGGAGGAAAACAGGGCAAGGGCAGGGTGGGTAATATGGGTAGTGTGTACAAGGTCATGTGACTGGTCAGTAGTAGAGCATGAATTTGTTCACAGTGGCCTGGCCTCTAACTGTTGCATGTACCTGCCTCGCTAAGGGAGACCTGCACTGAGGCCTTCCCTGGTTCCTTTCTGCATGTCTCTGTTCTGAGCACCTGCTGTATGCAAGGTCATATTTCTCCAAATCATTTTCACAGAAACATAAAGCAAATGGCCCATTTGGAAGTGGAGATGAACTGACTACTCAAGGAGGGGTTTTTGAGAGTTGCTTCTATACATTTTACTTTAGAAAACTCAACTGAATACATTCTCCTTGGGAGAAAAAAAAAAAAAAAAACAAGAAAAAAATGTACAGATGACTAGTAATGTAAGTCAGATTTAAAGTACTTGCCTCCTGGGCATGAGACCCTGGGTTCAATCCCTAGCATCACAAATACACATGTGTGTGCACACACACACACACACACACACATTATACAGAGGATGCCCTAGACGTTGTCTCTTCCCTTATACACAGAGGTTATCACCATTATCATTTTTCAATTCATTTTATATTCTTCTAGACCTCTCAAAGTACATGTAGGCACACATGCAAGTTACTCATAGAAAATATGTTATATTATGTGTGTGCGTGTGTGCGTTTACATAAATTCTACTACATTTTATGTATCTTTTTGCAATTTTTTTTTTTTTTTGTACAGGGGATTGAACTCGGGGGTACTTGACCGTGGAGCCACATCCCCAGCCCTATTTTGTGTTTTATTTAGAGACAGGGTCTCACTGAGTTGCTTAGCACCTCTCTTTTGCTGAGGCTGGCTTTGAATTCAAAATCCTCCTGCCTCAGCCTCCTGAGCTGCTGGGATTACAGTCTTGAGCTACCTCACCTGGCTTGCAACTTCTTTTTATTGATAGAAAACCTCGTTATGTTTTAGCTTCTCATGTTAGCACACATAGATCTTCCTCGTTCCTTTTCAGTAATGCCTAATCATAATTATAGTACTTTCAATGTCCCAAAATAAATTGCTTTATGGGCATTATCTCACTCAATTCTCAAAGAAAATTATGAGGTAGGTAGTATTATTATTATTACCTTATTTTACTGATGAGGTGCAGAGGCACAGGGAGTGTAAGCCCTTGTCTGTGGTTCCACAGCAAGTGAATGACAAGTCTGGGACATGAGCTCTGGTAGTTTAGGTCCAGGACCCAATGTTCCCAGTGCTTCTGGGTGGACTTTTTTGGGGGGGAGGGGTATCAGGGATTGAACTCAGGGGCACTCAACCACTGAACCACATCCCCAGCCCTTTTTTTTTTTTTTGCGGGCGGGGCTGGGGATTGAACCCAGGGCCTTATGCATGCAAGACAAGCACTCTACCAACTGAGCTATATCCCCAGCCCCTTTGTATTTTATTTAGAAACAAGTTCTCACCAAGTTGCTTAGTGCCTTGCTAAGTTGCTGATGCTGTCTTTGAGCTGGTGATCCTCCTGCCTCAAACTCCTGAGCTGCTGGGATTACAGATATGAGCCCAGCTGGAGTGAACCTTTTGACCTCTTCCCACCAAAGACATGTGGGCTGTGTCCAGGGTTTGGCTGGAATAAACAGTGCTGTGTGAACATCTTTGTGCATGCTTCTCCAGCCTGTATCAATGTTTTCTCAGCAGAGAAATGAAGATCACATGGTCTGTGCAATTTTTAATTTTAGAAGTTATAGTTAAATTACCTCCAAAGAACCTATTATGCCACCCAATGTGCTTTAATTATTTTTTAAAGGCCCAGGTTGGGACATGTTCTGTGAACTGGAAGGAGATCAGGTGATATTAAAGGAAATCACTTCTTAAGCAATTCATATTGGTACCCTATAGGACATGAATAAATTGTTTTCTTAAAGATTTCTTGATTTGGAATGTCAGTTTTTATATGACATTAAATTTATATGACATTTTACATGACATTAAATTAAACATGACCTTTATGTGTGGAGAGAGGGCAGTGGGTAGAAAAATCTACAGCAAAAATGAAGAAGGAGCAAGAGACGATGACTCAGTTAATATTATTAGTAGTAGAACAATGAATATAACGAAATAGAATAGTAGAACATAAACAATGATCTGAAATCTAGATATTATTAGTAATAATAGTAGTAAAAGATACCTTCAGTTAAAGTGCAATCTGTACGGAAACTTTATATTTCATTCAAATTCCCAGAGAAACATAAGAAGCAGGTATAATGACTTAGGCTTTGCAGATGGGAAGCTGAGGCATGGAGTGGGCAAGTACCTCGTCAGGGGTCAATAGCCAGTCAGAGGAGAGCTGTGAACCTGGGAAGTCTTTGTCTGCTCTTCCTCTGCCCCAAAGCCTTCCTGTTAGAAGAGCATGGCGAGACCACCGGCCATCCTGTCTGGGTACTGGAGAGGTGATACCTGTGCCCTGGGCTTGCTGTCTTACAGGTCATCTGCTTCTTCACCAGCGACCTACACTACCTGTTTGAAGGGGTGTACTATGGCCCCATGTTACTGCTCACCTGTTCCTTGCTGATGGCCTGCAGCATTGCCACCTACCTTATTCTTGGACCCTCTGTGCTCATTGCCATGCTTTGCTATCTCCTGGTTTTCCCATTGGAGGTAACATCCTTCTTTGCCCCCCACTTCATGTTGGGCATCCCCTAGAACTCCCAGGGCTCTGGAATCTAGGATCCCGCTGAGGGGGAGTGTTGCCTCTTGTTCATTCCATTGTGGTCAAGATTCAGCTTCAAGTCCTACTGCCCACTGTCCTCCGGCCACCATGCTTGGTTAATAAATAAGATGTGAATGTGATGGGCGGGGTCTGCCGCTTAGGCTTCCACGAGGGATTATGTGCTTCACAGACTTTCCTTGATCCTTGATAGATGACCTCTGTTAAAGAGTCTTATTCCTTCCACCTGGTTAAAAAAAAAATGTAGATGGCACAGTAAATGGGAGGAAGGAAGGAAATGTGCTGCCAAGATTCAGGTGAAATAAAATTGGGCAAAGCAGAAGTGACTCTGAATGGTTGAAATTGAATGTTTTCCTCCCTCAGTACAGTTACTGTCCTCCAAAGGGATTGCATTGTTAGGGGCTTCAGGTTTCAGGAAGCAAAAGAGCTGTATTTCTGTTCAGCTAGCTGCAGCCTGGCTTGGGGCCCAGGAAAGAAAGGCCCTCGGGTTGCCCTAAGACTTGAGGTATCTGTTGGAAAACCTTTAACAGGGACCAGCAACTAAGAGCCATAATGGATTCACTCAGTACAGGATTAAACCTGTACTCTGTTCACATCTGGAGTTTACAGTTTTTACAGTTTACTTCTTTTACTTTTTCTTTTTTCTTTTGTACTTGGGATTGAACCCAGGGATGCTTAATCACTGAGCTACATTCCCAGTCTTTTTTTTTTAATTTTTTTATTTCGAGACAGGGTTTCACTAAGTTACTTAGGGCCTTGCTAAGTTGTTGAGGCTGGTTTTGAACCCCCGATTCTCCTGCCTCAGCCTCCCGAGTCTCTGGGATTATAGGCATGTGCCACTGTGCCCAGCTGGAATTTGCCTTTGAAAATACAGTTGACCCTCTTTATCTGCAGGTTCTGCATCCCAGGAATCAATGAACCATGGATAGAAAATGTTTGGGGAAAAAACTACTCCTGTGCTGAAAATGTGTAGACTTTTTTCTTGTAATAATTTCCTAAACCATACTGGATAATTACCATTTACATAACCTTTACTTTGCATGAAGTATTCTACAGGAATCTAAAGATAATTTAAAGTATACTAGAGGATGTGCGTAGGTTATCTGCAAATACGACCTCATTTTATATAACGGACTTAAGCATCTGTGGGTTTTGGTGTCCTGGGGTGGAGGAGGGTCCTAGAACTAATTCCCCAAGGATAGTAAGAAGGGGTAAGTGTATTCCCAGGTACTCTACTAATGCCGATTGAACTCCCCTGTGTAAGGAATCCCATGGAAACCATGCTGGACACGGGAAATCACATAAGGGAGTTTATTAAGCTAACAGTCTCCCTGCAGGGTAAGAGAGAAAATGAGAGGAAAAGAGAAAGGACGCGCGCTAGAGAGAGTGTGAAAGCCAGGAGGATAGAGAGAGTGAGGAGGAGAGAGAGAAGGATGAGAAAAGATGGCGGGGTAACTACAGTAAAGCAATTGAATTCCCCGGGCTAACAAGGGACCAATATCGGAGAAGGACACTTGCAAGCTGACTGATGAACCAATAGCTAGCTAGGATGTTCACAGATTGACAAGTGGTTGGGAGGCGGGGAAAATGGCTGCACCAGAAAGGTCAGGGGGAGCAGCTTTGTACATTACACCCTGCCCTTGTCAAAAGTCACTGTTGTGCATTAACACAGTCACTGCACCCTGACTCAGGTATTCCTGACCAGAATGGTCGTGAAGATACAGAATCACACATCTGAGGTCAGTGACCAGCGCATCCGTGTGACCAGTGAGGTTCTCACTCGCATTAAATTGATTAAAATGTACACGTGGGAGAGACCATTTGCAGAAATGATTAAAGGTATGCAGAGTCTGGTTTTCTGCTCAGAGCCTGGTGACACCATGGTGTTGCAAGCCCGTCACCTTTGAGGGATTCTTTCATGCTTGTACTAACTTTTGGTGTATTTCTTTTCTTTTAATCTCCCAGACCTAAGAAGGAAGGAGAGGAAACTCTTGGAGAAGAGTGGGTTTGTCCAGAGCCTGACTACTGCCACCTTGTTCATCACCCCGACAGTGGCCATAGTCGCCATGTTTCTTGCTCACACTTTCTTAGAATTGAAACTCACAGCTTCATTAGTAAGTGTCCTGGTGCTCTGTCCCCACCCCACCCTGCATCCAATAGTGATGGGGAGTTTTCACATGTGTCCTTCCCAGCCCATGCTCCTCAAAGACGGAAAGCTTTGCAAATGGATACTGTATGTTGATTTTGGTTTTTCCAGATGATGCAAGTTTTCTTCCTCCTCAGCCCATCTGAGAAAGTGACATCCCTTGCAGAGCAGCGGTGGGAGGGAGGGATGGCAGAATCCTCTGGGGGTGCTGAGAGGTACATGCGTAGTTAAAACTCTTGACCATTCTCACAGAATCGGAGGAGTTTGATCCCAAAATAAGGGCCCTGGAACCGCACTTTGAATGGAAAGGTGTAGCTTCTTCAGTCTTTCCCTTTGTGGCCAGACCCTGGCCCCAAGAAGCAGCAGCTGCCTTTTAGGGTAAAGAATCCAATTCCTTGTAGAGAATAGGACAGGGTACCACTCTTGGAGAGGGGGGAATCCAGTCAGGCCAGGAGCTTGCACCTGAAGTGAGAAGGGGAGTCTTTGAGGGTCTGTGGCCAAGCTGTGTGCTCCAGGCAGCTGTCCCATCACCTCTGCTTGGCACCAGAGAACCACCCCTGAAATGTCTGAGTGTGAAGGTTGGTTGGGGCTTTGGAAGAAAAACATTCAGGAGGGCTTTAGGTGGACTGCACTCAAACCAAGGTAGGAGCAGACCAAGGCACTCAGCACCACTCAAGTTTATCTTTGGATTTAAATTGAAGATGAAAGGGGTGGCGATGGGCTTAGATTAGAAGGTCCTTCAGGCACCTCAGATGTCATACTCAGGGAGCTATGATCCTGTGGTGGTTTGCTGTATCAGAGTGGGGTTTGCCTTAGGCTTGAAGGGTAAGGAGATTTGGGATGTTAAAGAGGAAGCAAGCAATACTTTAGTCAGCTATTTCACTGCTGTGACTGAAAGATCTGACCAGAACAATTGTAGAGGAGGAAAAGTTTATTTGAGGGCTCAGGTTTCAGAGATCTTAGTCCGTAGAAGGCCAGCTCCATTCCTCAGAGTTTGAGGTGAGGCTGAACATCATGGCGGGAGAGTGTGGCAGAGGGAAGCAGCTCACATTATGATCAGAAAGCAGAGAGAGAGTCTCCACTCTTTGGCTACAAAATATATACCCAAAGCCACGCCCCAATTCCCACCTCCTCTAGCCACATCCTACCACTTCAGTCCCCACTCAGTTAATCCCTATCAGAGGATTAATTCACTGATTGGGTTAAGACTTTTACAACCCAATAATTTCTCCTCTGAATGTTCTTGCATTGTCTTGCGTGTGAGCTTTTGGGGGACACCTCACATCCAAACCATAACAAGCATTTAAGACAAAGAAGAAAGAGGATCTTGATCATGGTGATAATACCAAGCTACATGAACAGTAAAGTTCTCTCCAATGGATTTTCTCAGGGTTTCCCAAACCTTATTCTTGTACTGACTTTGGTGATTCTTGTCACTATGCCAATAAGGACAATGAGCAACCTGCCTAGGGTTACAGAATTACCCAATGACTAAGCTGCAACAGGAAGGAGGCCTTCTAAGTATAAGACTCCAAGACAAGTGCTCCTTCCTCCCCTTTCTCAGTGTCTCCCAAATACCAGCTTGGTAGAAGCTGCAGGGTGGCTCTGTGACTTGAGACTCTGGGAAGGGAGCCCCAGGGAAGGCAGGAAGCAGCAACGACTGAGACCCGCGCCGCCTCCTCCCCCTCTCATCCAGGCCTTCACCGCAGTGGCCACCCTGAATCCCCTGCGCCTGGCAGTGTTCTTTGTGCCCTTTGCGGTTAAAGCCCTCACGAATTCCAAGTCTGCAGCGGAGAGGTTCAAGGTGAGTGGAGAAAAGACTGGCTGCCTGGCGCTCTGCTCCAGAGCTTATTTGCCTTCATCCCCTGTGATGCTCCTTCTGACTGTGTCCCTGGCTAAGGTGGAGGAGAGAGGCATTGGCTATCTCAGTGACTTCCCATGCTCGGGCTGGGGTAACAGATGAATCAAGACAGGTCCCCGTCCCCAAGGAGATCTTAGGATAGTGAATCCAAGCCAGGTTTCAGACAGGTGGTCTGCAGACCTGATCTAGATTTACATAGGATTATCCTGGTAGCCTTACTTGAAAACCAAAACCAAAAACAACAACAACAACGAAACAACAACAACAACAACAAACCACACACATACACACAAAACTGAAAGCCAAACTTGTATCTGTTGCTTACCTTTAAAAATCTGGAAAATTTATATGAAAAACCAGATTTCTGAATTCTCTTGATTAATCTGCAGATCTGACAACACTGGATCATATTCTCCTGTGGTCAGAAGCAGCTGGAGCTGAGCTGAGCTGCTAGATTCCTGTTTAGATGGGGTGTTTGGATGCAGTTTGCTGCAGACTCCACCATGCCCTCTTGCACCTCTAACATCAGGGCTGCATTTTACTTACCATTTGTCATCTTAGAAATGGTCCACTTCACTTATTTATAAAACTAGTCTTGCTCCAACAGGCATTTGAGTTCCAGGCCTGTATCATCCATCCATCTACCCTTCCACCCATCAATCCTTCTATCCATTCATCCATTCATTTGTTCAATAAATATTTATTGAGCACTTACCACATGCCAGGCACTTGAGAATACTACATTAAATATGACCAATAGTGTCCTTCCTTTCAGGGTTTCCAATCTGGTATTGGAAACAGATAATTAACAAGTAAAGTAATGATCAAAGAGGATTATATCAGATCACAAGAAGAGATATGACCTGTGCAGTCATTAATTCAGAAAGCTGGTGAAGGAGATTAAGGAAGACACACAAACATTTAGAGAGAAAAGTGGGATCAGGTGGGAAATTGATCTCTCTTTGAGAGAACAGTGATCCAGAGCTGGCTCCGTGTGTTTATTATGTAGGTTTTATCATCAAAAGGTTATCCATGGGAAAGTTTCTGCAAAGCAAGCAGGTTCAAAGGTCACAATGCTGACAAGACATTATGGTTATCTTGCTATGCTCAGAATCCTCTATCCTTGGGAGCTAGTGTCTCAGTTTCAAGGTTAAGACTGACAACTCTGAGCTTTTGCATAGAGTGTTTTCAGGCTGGTGTCACCATAGCAACTGGGCAATGTTAACTCATACCTCTGCACAGGGGGATCCCAGTGCAAGCGTACCACAACCACGAGACAATTAAACACCTTGATCTGCATCCCCACACGAGGACAATAAAAGTGTTGTATAGAGTATTTTGGAGAGACTCGAAGGGAATTGTGGATAACCTGGTTGAGGAAGGCCCCTCTCCCGAGGTTATTTTGAGCTGAGTCATGATGACTAGGCAGAGGGAAGAGAAAGTGCAAAAGTCCTGTGGTTGGATGAACTTGGCTTGTCTGAGTAACACAAAGACAGCCCTGTACTTGTCAACAGCCCCAAGAGCTCCTCAGAAACTTCGTCAGGACCCCTGTTCCTTCCTCCCCATGAAGGTTGTCCCTTTTCCTCTCCTTCTTGCCTGCTTTCACCCATGGGGTGGGCAGACATGAAGAATGTACAATCTGGGCTCAGAAGGGAGAGTAAGGGCATCCCAAATGTCAGTAAGTATCCTTCCAGATCTCCGTCTAGGCCAATATTCAGGTAGAGATACATGAATGTAACTTGGCTTCAGGGGGCTCATACTCCCAGATACCTTTTTTAAATGCTAGAATTTATGTAGTTCAGCCCTAGTGTTTTACAGATGGGGAGTTGGAGACAGAGAGAAGTCAGTTTTATTTTCAATAGTTATACATAAAGTTTAATTAGAAAAATGTACAACAATCCCACAAGACAATGGCTAGTAACCCTTGGAATAAGTTAGGCCTTAGTTAATGGTATGCAAATACACAGGTGGTATGCAAATGTGGGGGTGTGGCCTGGTGGTTTAGAATTGTCACCAACAGAGACTCACCTTCTCCTGGTTGGTGGTGATACTTCTAACTTGCAGTGCTTATTAGAAGTTCACTAAACCATATCAGCTGGCAGGTCAGAAAAACTGGCCATGCTTTCCTATTGAACTAAAGAACTGAACTCTCCCTCCCTCCCTCCCTCCCTTCCTCCCTCCCTCCCTTTCTCTTTGTCTTTACAGAAGTTTTTCCTCCAAGAGAGCCCCGTTTCATATGTCCAGGCATTGCAAGATCCCAGCAGAGCCCTGGTTTTGGAGGAAGCCACCTTGTCATGGCGACAGATCTGCCCCGGAGCTGTCAATGGGGCATTGGAGCTGGAGAGAAACGGACACATTGCTGAGGGGGTGACCAGGGCTCAGCCACATTTAGATGCCCTCAGGCCGGAGGACAAAGGGGAGCGCTTTGGCCCAGAGTTGCACAAGATAAGCCTGGTGGTGTCCAAGGTAGCCTTGTCCAAGTCATGCAGGCCAGCCTGCTGCCAAGGCTGGGAGCTTGGCCAAGTAGTTCCCTGATTGAAACCTGCCTTCTCTAAGATCTCCCTTTAAAATACAAATTTTGCTTGAGGTGTAATTCAGTGGTGGTATATAAGCTAGGGCTCAATCCCCAGCACATACCATCCACAGCACCCCCCAACCCCAAATGCAGATTTTTTATGCAGGACCAATACAGGAAGTCTTTCACACTTCAGTGTGAATTAATCAATCTTCTAAATTTGGGGGAAGAATAAGCAAGATCCAGAATAATACAGAAGCACTGTGTGCTTGTCCTTGGGGGAATAAAAGACACAGAAAGGAAAAGGGAAGGAGAATAAACTGATATTTATAAAATTCTTAGTATAAGCCAAGTTCTATCCCACATGGTTTAATTTGGTTTTTCTGTGACCTCACCTTATCTGGCTCCTTCTCTGCCTACTGTTAACAAGAGCAAGCTTCCTGTTCTTCCCGTTTTCACCTCTAGTCCTCTTCTCTATTATATTAGATATTATGTTAATATCTAATAATAGATATAAAATAGATGTAATTATTGATCTATATCTTGTGGGAAGTATAAAATCTAAAATTGATATTACTCATAGTAATAGTTATTAATATCTACATTCTCTACTTAGGCTTTCTCCCTTGGAGATTGTCTTTAAATTCCATCTCTGTGCTGCTATCACTAGCCTGGCAGTGTCCCCTTGGCTCCAGCCTCAACTGCATATTTAACCTTTCTCTGAAATATCCAGCTAACATTTCAAGTGAAGCAGGGTCTTGACTTTCACCTTTCTGATCAGTTCCCCACATCTTCCTCATCTCAGGAGATGACACTACCATTCTTCGAGTGGCGGATGTCTTGGGAGTCAAACTTGATTCCTTTGTTTCCCTCCTACCAACCCCATTGATCAGCAAGCCTGTCAGTTCTGCTTGGACATCTCTCTAGAAACCAACTACCTCTCACCACAGCCCCCTCCACTGCCCTGTACCCACAGTCATCACCAGGGTATTTTCAGAACCTCCTTATCAGCCTCCCTCCTTTTGTTTGCCCTTTTATGATGTCTTACCATGCAGCAGATAGAAGGATCTTTCTAAACTGTAAACCAATTCAAGCCACTCTCCTGCTTAAATTCAGCAACTTCCCACTGCCTTTGCTATAGAGCTCAGGTTTCCTCCAAAAGCTGCCTTTGAACTCTATTCACTTCCTCCTTCCCAACTCCACCAACCTTTTCTCGGCTCTTTGGAAGCGAGCCTCATCCCAGCCTCAGGACCTTTGCACCTCCTGTGCCCACATCCTGGAACACTTTTGCTCCAAATCTTTCTGTTTCTGGTTCTTGTCATTCAGGTCTAAGCTGCAACAATACCTGCTCTCAAGAAGGCTTCCCTATCCGACTAAAACTGCCTTAGCTTCCAAGGAACACTGTGTCATAGGAGCTGATTTTCCTTCAACTTGTATCATTTATTACCTCTGATTTTATCAATTGATTGATTGATTGTTCTGTCTCTCTCCCCCCATCTACTAGAATTAACATCACAGAAAATTTCTTTACTTAGTAAAAGAAGAAACTCAAGTGAATATTTGGTGAATAGATGAATGAATGAATGAATGGATATATGTGTGAGTTCTGTGAGACTCTCTTCTTTAGCTCCACTTTACAGAAGAAGAAACTGGAGGCCAAGTGACTTTCCCAGGATCAGAGTAGAGTAGAGTAGATGCCAATCTGGAATCCAGGCTCCTTAATTCCTCTGCCACTCACGGATTCCTCCCGCTGCCCACTCAGCCCTCTTAGACTGATCTCGAAGCCCCGCCCGAGCTGTCTTGTCTGTGAGGTTTGGGAGTGCCTGTGTTATCATTCCTGTTTATCATTCTGTGTTCAATCCATCCTGCCTGAGCCAGTGGCAGGGTTGTGCCACCGGACCTACCTGTCCCCCTTGACTTTGCAGGGGTTGATGTTAGGGGTCTGCGGCAACACCGGGAGTGGCAAGAGCAGCCTGCTGTCAGCTGTCCTGGGCGAGGTAAGTGACTTGTGGCCACATATATATCCTCCCACAGGCAGTCCCCTGCTCCCACCCCTGAGTGTCCCCAGCGAGGCTTACTGACACTTTCTTCCTGGAAGGGGTCTGAGCAAGTGAGATTTTTTAGTAAATCGCCCCATTTGTGCATGCGCTGTGGGAGTGAGTTGTAAAGCTGCTGCCTCCCAAGCAGCACTTCCCACCCTCAGGCAGCGCTGGGGGGGTGACCGCATCTCAGCTGCCAGGAGACCCCCCTCACCTGCTCTCTGTGATGATACCGGTGTTCCCTGGTTTAATCATTTCATGAAGCCAGACTCATACCACTAAGAAGTGGGACATATGTCCCTTGTTGGGCATCCTTAGGAGCACAGAGGGAAAAGGAAGGAAACAGAGGGTGGAGAGAGCAGGCCCTGGATAGGACACCGCAGTCTTTTTGTTTGTTTGCTTTTGAGACAGGGTCTCTCTGTGTTGCCCTGGCTAATCTTGAACTCTTGGGCTCAAGCCACCCTCCTGCCTCGTCCTCCAGAGTAGTTGGGAATATAGGTGAATGACTGACCCCAACTGATGGGACAATCTTTTTTTTTTTAATTTTTTTTTATTAAAATCTTTTTTATTTTTACAGACTGTATTTTGACTCACTGTACACAAATAGGGTTCAACTTTTCATTTCTATGGTTGTACACAATGTAGATTCACACCATTCATGTAATCATACGTATACATAGAATAATACTGTTTCATTCTACTATCTTTCTGTCCCCCCATCCCTCCCACCCCTTTTTTCTCTACACCTTCCAAAGTTCCTTCATTCTTCTTTTCTCCCCCACAACCCTCCCCTCACTTCATTATATATTGTCATGCACTTATCAGAGAAAACATCAGCCTTTGAATTTTTGGGCTTGGCCTATTTCACTTAGCATGATATTTTCCAGCTTCATTCATTTACCAGTAAATGCCATAATTTTATTCTTCTCTATGGCCAAGTAATATTCCATTGTGTATATATACCACAGTTTCTTTATTCACTCGCTAATCGAAGGGCATCTAGTTTGGTTCCACAATCTGGCTATTGTGAATTGAGCTGCTATGAACATTGATATGGCTGCATCACTGTAGTATGCTGATTTTAAGTTCTTTGGGTATAGGCCAAGGAGTGGGATAGCTGGGTCAAATGGTGGGTTCATTCCAAGTTTTCTGAGGAATCTGCATACTGCTTTCCAGAGTGGCTGTACCAATTTGCAACTCCACTAGCAATGAATGAGTGTGTCTTTTTCCCCACATCCATGCCAACACTTATTATTGCTTGTGTTCTTGATAATAGCCATTCTAATTGGAGTAGATGAAATCTTAGGGTGGTTTTAATTTGCATTTCTCTAATTATTAGGGATGATGAGCACTTTTTCATATGTTTGTTAATCACCTGTATATCTTCTTCTGTGAAGTGTCTGCCCAGTACCTTAGCCCATTTATTGATTGGGTTTTTGTATTTTTGGTAAAGTTTTTAAAGTTTAGTGCTCTGTCTGAAGTGTGTGTGGAAAATATTTTCTCCCACTTTGTAGGCTCTGTTTTCACATTATTGATTGCTTTCTGTGCTGAGAAAATTTTTTTTAGTTTGAATCTATCCCATTTATTGATTCTTGCTTTTATTTCTTGTGCTATGGGGGTCTTGTTAAGGAAGTCTAGTCCTAAACCAAGGTAATGAAGAATTTGGGCCTGCTTTTTCTTCTATTTTGTGAAGGGTCTCGGGCCTAATTCCTAGGTCCTGATCCATTTTGAGTTGAGTTTTGTGCAGGGTGAGAGATAGGGGTTTAATTTCATTTTACTGCTTATGGGTTTCCAGTTTTGTCAGCATCATTTGTTGAAGAGGCTATTTTTTCTCCATCGTAAGTTTTTGGCACCTTTGTCTAGTATGAGATAACTGTATTTATGTGGGTATATCTCTGTGTCTTCTATCCTGTACCTTTGATCTACCTGTCTATTTTGGTGCCAATACCATGCCATTTTTGTTACTATTGCTCTACAGTAGTATTTAAAGTGTGGTATTGTGATACCTCCTGCATCACTCTTCCTCCCTAGGATTGCTTTGACTACTCTGGGTCTTTCGTCCTTCCAGATGAATTTCATGATTGCGTTCTCTATTTCTATGAGACATGTCATTGGGATTTTAATTGGAATTGTGTTAAATCTGTATAGCGTCTTTGGAAGTATGGTCATTTTGACAATATTAATTCTGCCTGTCCAAGAACATGGGAGATCTTTCCATCTTCTAAGGTCTTCTTCAATTTCTTTCTTTAATGTTCTGTAGTTTTCATTGTAGAGATCTTTTACCTCTTTGGTTAGATTGATTGACAGTATTTTTTTTAAACCTGTTTTTATTAGTGCATTATAATTATGCATAACAGTGGAGTTTATTATGACATATTCATATAAGCACAAAACATAATTTACTCCATTTCATTCCCCCGTACTTCCCCTTTCCCTTCTCCAGCAGTGGAATCTCCATACCTACTGACTGTCCCTGTCCTTGAGATGTGAGCCCCCAGTTTCTTTGCCTGTGGTCATTTTTGAGGTCTTTATAGCCCAAAGATCATGGAGCTATGGCACTTTCTCTACTAAATGCTTCATCATGATGTCCAAAAATAAAATTCTTTTCTGTCTGACCACAATAACACTATCATGCCAAACAATAATTCCATAATATACAGGCATGGTCAGAGACAACTTGAGACATCTAGGCTCCACCACAAGAACTGTGGAAGAACTGGTTGCTGGGGAATATGGGACTGGAGAAATAAGAGGAAAAGGTGTGGGATATCTTCCATGCAGACCTTGCCTTCAGAGTGGAACTGGCCTGGTGTGGCTCTACGTGCTTGCACATGTTCCCACGGCTGTTCCCTCAGATTCACTGGTGGGCCTGGCAGGGCCACATTTAGAAGTCCTTTTTACATAGGAAAGTCTCCTGGGTCCCAGAGAGCACTGGGGCTGCAAACCAGGTAGGGTCCAAACCCTGTCCTGCCTTGGTCCTGAGCCTGGACTTACTCTGCTGCAGATGCATTTGCTCGAGGGCACAGTTGGGGTGTGTGGAAGCTTGGCCTATGTCCCCCAGCAGGCCTGGATCATCCGGGGCAGCATCAGGGAGAACATCCTCATGGGAGGCCAGTATGACAAGGCCAGGTAAGCTTCTGGAAGGGGTAGGGAGGGGATGCGTGGCTGGTTTGGGGATGGGGCCTCCAGCTGGTGATGGTGATTTGACAACTGCCAACACTTGTATGTTCACGTATCAGCATTTCTCTCTCTCTCTCTCTCTCTATATATATATATATATATACATATGTGTGTGTATGTGTGTGTGTGTATGTGTGTGTGTGTGCATGTGTGTACTATATTACTATATTTCCTGCTCAGTTTGAAAGAAATATTATGATCATGTGCAGAGGAGTCAGCTGAGGCCTCAAGATATTCAACAGTTCACTCCAGGTCACACAGGAGATAGAATAGGATAGAGCCAGGATCTGAACCCAGATTCTTGCAGAAACTTATTACTCTGTTTTGACTCAAAATGGTTAGTACACCTTGTGGCTCCAGAAATGGGACCAATTCTTTTGCATTAATTAAACCCTTGGTCCTATGTTGAAAGGAAAACAAAGGGAGATAATGAGATTATGCAATGAAGAGGAAATGAGTTCAGATTCATGGCCTGAGAACCTCCCAGCTCCCATCAGTGTCCCCCTTGTGGCCTCTCCCTCCCTCGGAACCCTGAGGTTGACCTGCTAGAGACAAGTACTTGGAATTTTAGAGTGACACCTAGTCAGTGGAGGATCCTGCCCTGAATGCTACAGCTATGCTTCCAACTCCGGTGGACTCTGATGTCCTGTGACTGTTTGTTTGATTTGCATTCTGTCCCGGGTAACACCAGTGACAGACATGTACATGTAGGTGTCTAAACTGGCCACTTTCATCTGACACCTCATATCTAAATCATAACAAGCACTTCAACATCATGGGCAATACCAGCTCTTGCTCACCTTGTTTGCCCAGCCCGCAGCCCCCTCACTTCTCTTCCCCAGCTGCCCTATTCAGTTTAGGGAAATCACCCAAACTTTGCACTTGACCCAGCCTGAGTCCTCCTCCTCTGATGCCTTCCATACTGATTGGTCACCAGCCCTGGATAAGTCTGTCTCCTAAACATCTCTTGCACTCTCTCTTCTCCATCTCTTCTGCGATCTCTCCTTCAGTCTGTGTTCTCTTGTTAGAATAGTTCCCTTTCCCCTGCCCCAAGGCCTCTGTCTCTAGTCCCCCTCTCTGTCCCAGGCAATCATGCTAAAACACAGTTCTCATTTTGCCATTGCTCTGCTTTAAGACTAATACAACTCACAGAGCAGTTTTGAAATGTCTGTCATAAATAAAAGTACACCAAGTGTTTGACTCAGCAAATCTATTGCTAGGTATCTAATGGGTGGGTATTTTCATCCATGAACACAAAGACCCACACAAAAGAAGGTTCATACTGCATTGTTCATAGGAGCAAAAGACTACAAACCATCCAAAAGTCCATCACTAGAGAACTGGCTAAATAATGCATGGCATAGTCTTATAATGGAATACTATGGTGCCATTAAAACAATATAAATCTCTATAAAAAATCTCTATATTCAGAACAACTTCTGAATAAATACATAAGACACTGTAACAGTGACTGCTTCTGAGGAACACAGCTAAAAGGGGGAGACTTGCTTTTTACTACTTTTTCTGTTCAAATATTTGCCAAGTGCATGCATTATTTTAAGAGAAATTAAAAAGGGCTGGGCGTGGGGGAGGGGGGCACACACCTGTAATCCCAGCAACTCAGGAGGCTGGTACAGGAGGATCGTAAGTTCAAAGTCAACCTCAGCAGAAGCAAGGTGCTAAGCAATTCAGTGAGACCCTGTCTCTAAATAAAATACAAAATAGGGCTGGGGATGTGTTTCAGTGGTCAACTGCCCCTGAGTTTAATCCCCAGTACCCCCCCCCCAAAAAAAAAAAAGAAAGAAAGTAGAAGAAAAAGGCCTCTAAGACCAAGTTCAAATTTCTTAGCTTGGAATTCAAGACCTTTCCCTTTAAAATTTCAGGTGGTCTGAGGTCTGGCCACTTGTACCTTCAGCTACCTGTCCTTGGCAGGTACCTCCAAGTGCTCCATTGCTGCTGTCTGAACCAGGACCTGGAAACACTGCCCTTTGGAGACGCGACAGAGGTGAGCAGGAGGTGCTCTGCCATTCAGGCTGCCTCATTGGACAGGTAGAGGAGGGACACCAACTCTCCCTTTCCAAAACAGTTTAAGCTTTGCCTGCAGCCACTATTTCAAGGTCAAGAACAAAGTCTCCCCTGGGGGAAGGTGAGGCTCATTTTATAGTGGAAGCTGGAAACCAAAGAGGCTACCCTGTCCACGGAGTGGAGAGCTGATCTCCAGCTCCTCCTTCTGGAACCAGAACAAAGACCCTGCAAAGACGAGAGGTCACCTTTTTCCCAAGCCTCCTTGCTCTGTCCTCACCCCAATCCATCAGCACTTCCTCTGCTAGTGGGAACATTGGCCAGAGGCAAGCTAATTTCTGACTAACATTTTTCTGGTATTTTACTATTTACAGCTACTTTTAATCCAGGTAAGACCCCTCCCCTCATGATAAAAGTGGTCTTGTTATCTTGGTTTTACTGTCATCTAGTAAGAGCTTGGTCTATTAAGCACTTGCTATATGCAAAGTGTGGTTCCAGCAATTTGCAGTGTCTTGGGTGAGCCTCATATGAGCGCTAGGAGGGCAGTCCTTTTATTATCCTTTCAAAGATGGGACTATAAATCCTTGCAGATAGAGAGCTTAATTCTCTTGTTTAAGGTTGTTCCTTCTATGGGTAGAACAGGTCTCATCTGTAAAGTGGCTTAAATAAGATGACTGAGCTTATTGGATTACTTTGAAGTTTAAATGAATTAATTCATTCAAACTACTTTGAATAGTGTTGGGCAGAGAACAGGTGTTAACTGTTACTCTAAGAGCACAGTCATAGCTATTTAATAAGGATTGGTTGAATAAATGGGGAACTTGGCCTCAGTAAGGTGAAGTTGCTTGTCCACGGTCACAGGATGGTGACCCAGCTACAGAGCAGTGACAAGAGGTTGAGTTGCCACCTTTTGAACTTAGCTTCTCTCTAGACATCTACAGAGTTCATAGTAGACAGGGACTAGAACATAGCCTCCGACGTAGTTCTCAGAGCCCGGCTGAGGGATGGGCCAGCTGTCAGCTGCCTGCCGTGTTAATCCTCAAGGGGACACAAACACGTGGCCCAGTTTCCACCCTGGATTCCTAACAGAGCAGGTGCATGGAAGGGGGCCCTTCCCATGACAGCAATAGCAAAGCCCACCCCCAAGCCACCACAGCTGTCAATGGTTACAAACAGTTCAGATAGTCTCAGATGACACCCCTAACCCAGGCTGACTTTCTCACAAGGAGACAGGTGCAGTCAATAAAGGTCTGAAACTTGAATGAGATGTAATATAGTACTGCTCCTTAGGAATGAGTGATTTATTTTCTTGTATAAATTTTTAGTAGTTTAATATGCTATATTAGTCAGGTTCTCTAGAGGAACAGAATCAACAGGAAGTATGAATATAAAAAGGGGATTTATTAGTTTGGCTTACACAACCAGAAGCTAGAGAGTCCACAATGACCATCTGCAAGCTGGAGAACTGGAAGAACCAGTAGCTGTCCAAGAGGCAGAAGCCCCAGAACAAGAGGGATCAATAGTGCTAACCTAGTGAGAGACCAAAAGCTTCTGGAAACTCCCTGGAGAATCACTGGCAGAGTTCGCTTTGGAAGAGTGAAGAAGCAGGAGTCCAATATCCTCAGACGATTCAAGCAGCCATCAAGAACCTGTTCAAGAAGAGTGGAGCTTGCATCTGCTGCTGCTTCCTAGTTCTTCCAACTTTTATTCCATCCAAGCCACCATCCTACTGGGCGGTGCTGCCCACACTTAGGGAGGGTCTCCACTTCATTTCACTATCCCACATGCCAATCATTCCTAGACACGCCCTCATTGACACACCCAGAAGCCTCTTAATCATTGGCATCTCTTAATCCAATCAAGTTGACAATTCAAATTAACCATTACATATGTCTCCAGAGAAATTGACAGGCTTAGAAAAATTGTATCCAATTAAGAGATGGGCACAATTCTGAAAATCATCAGGTACTCTGGAATGTTGGTATATCTTGGTCTGTACTGGGGGGATTCCATCTGCCACATCTACCCACCCATTTGAGCACAACTGATTGTCTTTGCCCTCTAAACATGGTACCTTTTGCTGCCTGTCTGCAGATTGGGGAGAGGGGTCTCAACCTCTCAGGGGGGCAGAAGCAGAGGATCAGCCTGGCCCGTGCTGTCTATGCCAACCATCAGCTCTACCTACTGGATGACCCCCTGTCTGCAGTGGATGCCCATGTGGGGAAGTGCATCTTTGAAGAATGCATTAGGAAGACACTCAGGGGGAAGACTGTCATACTGGTCACCCACCAGTTGCAGGTGACCACCCCTCCAGGGCTCTGGCCATGATGATCTACCATCTCAGAGTACACAACAACAACCTCACAGAGGTTGTCCCTTCATCTCAGATTAGACTCCTCCAAATTTGGTGTCTTAGTCCATTTTGTTTCTATAACAAAATAACTGAGGCTGGACAACTTATAAAGAAAAGAGGTTTATTCTGGTTCATGATTCTGGTGGTAGCATCTTGTTGGCTTCAAGTGAGGGCCTCATCATGGGCTGTGTCACATCATGGTGGAGAAGCAGAAAGGGGAAGTGGGTACACACAGGAGGGGAGCACATATGTGAGAAAGAGACACAGGGGAGGCTGACCCACTTTATAACAATCCACTTTCATAATAACTAATCCAGGCCCTTAAGACCTAACTCCCTTCTGAGAGAAGCTAATCCAGTTTGGAGTGAACTAACCCAGTCTCTTGAGAGATGTAAATCGGTTCATGAGTGTGGAGCCCCATGACCTAATCACTTCCCACTAGGCCCCACCTCTTAAAGGTCCCACTACCACTCAATGCCGATTTAGTGGGGACCAAGTTTCCAGTACGAACCTTTCACGGACAGTTACACCCAAAACATAGCATGTGGGGAATGTCGTCAAGAACTTGAATTTCCTCTGCTGTTGTCAAAGAGAATATAGATTGGCAAAAGATTTCTGTGACTCGTAAAAATTGAAACCAAAGTTTAAGGTCTCCTCTATCTTCAAAACTTTATGAGTGAACTCCTTTTCAAATAATGAAAAAAATTCCTCCCAGAAGAATTCTCCAGGTCTCAGATCCTTAGGTTAAGAGCCACCTCAGATGACATTCTCTTAGACAATTGCCACAGTGCAGTGTCTGTTTCTGGCACTGCCTCTCACGAGTTTTCCCTGGAGATTTTCACATATGGTACTGGCCTTAAGGACTTACTATTTTTTCCCTTTTTTACTTCTTCTCTTGCCCTGATTTCTGCCTTACTATTTATTTATTTTTTGGTATGAAATATTTAAGACCAAAAAAGGGTTAGGAAAAAAAATCAGTGAAAACCTATGTATCTACCAGCCAGAGTAAGCAATAAAACAATGATTACCCTCCTAGATTGCACTCTCTCCTTCCTCTTGCTACCCTTTGCTGCTTGTGGTCCTCATGCTTTTTACAACACATATAGGAATCTCTAAACAAGACAAAGTTTTATAGACACACACATGCACACATAAATATTTTAATGTATTTGGTTCTGGGATTGAACCCAAGGGTGCTTTACTACTGAGCTACATCCCCAGTCCTTTTTATTTTTTATTTCGAGACAGGTTCTCCTTAAGTTGCTTAGGGCCTCACTAAGTTGCTAGAGGTGGTCTGGAACTTGAGATCTTCCTGTGTCAGCCTTTCAAGTCACTGGGGTTATAGGCGTGAGCCACCCGTGTCTGGCTCCTTTTGCATACTTTAAACGTTATTTTATTGATATTTAACTGTGTCCAGTAAATTTTTTTCACTCAACTTTGTTTCTGAGATCTCCCATGTTGATCTGTCATTTTATTGAATTCTCACTTGT
This sequence comes from Sciurus carolinensis, assembly GCF_902686445.1. Lineage (NCBI taxonomy): Eukaryota > Metazoa > Chordata > Mammalia > Rodentia > Sciuridae > Sciurus > Sciurus carolinensis. The sequence continues at coordinate 34,915,758 of NC_062228.1, forward strand.
ATAGTGTTCCAGAATTTGAATATAGTAGAATTTATTTCTCCCAGATGAACTTTAGTTTCTCATTTTTCACCTTTCCAAAAAAAAAAAATACTTCAGTGTACCTCTTTCTACATCCGTCCTTGCAAATAGGCTTGAGAAGTTTTTATCTTAGGATAGAGTTTTAGGAGTCATTTATTAGTTCATAATTCTCCAAAAAAATCTTAAGAACTAGGGATGTAGAGTTTGCCTAGCATGCAGGAGGCCCTAGATTTGGTCCCCAGTCCTCCCAAACCAAAACAAACCAAACCAAAAAAACCTCGCACATTGCTGGATCGTCTTATATAGCCTCCAAAGCGTCTGTGCCAACCTGCCATCTCTCCAGCACTATATGAGAGTTCTCTTTATCTTGGATTGTCACCAATATGCAGGGTCTTCTGACATGTGAGTTTTTGCCAATCTGGTGGTACAAAATAACACTTATTATCATTTAAGTTTACATTTTGCCGATGAGTAATGAAGTTGAACACTCTCACATATGCTCACTAAAGACTTTATTTCTTTTGATTGCCCAGTACTTAGAGTTTTGTGACCAGATCATTTTGCTGGAAGATGGGAGTATCTGTGAAAATGGAACGCACAGCGAGTTAATGCAGAAAAGGGGGCGGTACGCCCAACTTGTCCAGAAGATGCGGGAAGACGCCTCGCAGGTGATTTCCCCTCCCTCGCCCACCTCTCGCTCCCCAGGGAAGGGCGGAGCACCTCTTCCTTCACCAGGCTTCTGCTCTCTTCCCAGGACACATTGCAGGAGGCAGCAGAGACTGCAGAGAACATGCCAGCAGGAGATCAGGCTCAGGCCACCACTAGGGAAGAGCCCTTCAGTGAGAATTCTGGTAATGATGTGGGAAAAGTTCCACCATGTCTGCATGCCTCTGAGGTCCTCTGAGGTTCTATTGCTTACAAAGCTGTGTGATCCCAGTTAAGCAGTGCAACCTCTCTGAACCCTCCCTGGCAAAAGTGGAGATGATAGTACTTACTTTGCAGGGTTGCACTGGAGTTTAGATGCGGTCAGGCCTAGAGAAGTCCCCAGCACAGTGCATGGCACCTAATAGTCTTCTGTTGCCAACAGTCTTCAGCTGCCAGGGTCAGAAACAAATTTGGGCTAATTAGTATAAACAGTAAAACAATTTTTTTGGCAGGACAGGGTGTGGACCACAAAATAAAAAGAAAAGAGAAGAATTAGGACCAGCATCTTTGGGGTCCAAGCAGCAGTAACAAGTACAGAGTCTTTTGAGAGAAAGCCCATTGCAAGGTTTTCTGCCCTACTCTAATTTTTCTCAGGATTCAAATTTTAGGAAGGGAGCCTCTTCCCAGGAACTATTGGGGTTCTGTTATTAGTGGAAGGAGGAGTGTCAGGCAGACACAACAGACATTCACCACTGTGCCGGTGGTTGCTGTTATTATCAGAAGTACCTACTGGTATTTCCAGGCACTACTCTGTAGGCCACGCTCCAGGCCATTGCTCTGCCTGGACAGGTGTCATGACTCTTTTTTGAAAAGTTGTCTCAAATATGTATTGCTGCAGAGCGTCCTGGGAACCATCCAGTCTTGCTATTTTTCAGATGGAAAACAGGTTATGTGATTTGTCTGAGGTTGCACAGTAACATGGTGACAATCTGGAACCCAGACTTTCTGGTCCCACATCACTGCTTGCTTCATTGCCCCGCCTCTCTCAACCCATTAAACACGTGGGAACTGTAAGCCCTCCGGGGTTGTGTTTTGTTTTGTACTAGGAATTGAACTTAGGGGCACTCAACCACTGAGCCACATCCCCAGCCGTATTTTGTATTTTATTTAGAGACAGGTTCTCACTGAGTTGCTGAGTGCTTCACTTTTGCTGAGGCTGGCTTTGGACTCTCGATCCTCCTGCCTCAGCCCCCCAAGCCTCTGGTATTACAGGTGTGCACCACCATGCCTGGGCCCTCCAGGGACCCTCTATCCAGACTCTGGAGCTTAGGTCAATGATTACCTTCAGCTACATTTTCCATGGAAAACCTGCTGCTCAGACCTAGGTAAATTCCAGCTCCACACTCACCCTCCCTGGAAGGTGAGGAAACTGGAAAAAGATGCAGTCAGGGGCAGAAGGCTCTGCCAGGACTCCCTCTTGACCCCAGAAGGGGAGCAGCTAATTGGGAGGCTTTCCATTTTATTCTTGTCTTCTCCCAACCCAGTGCCAAAACAGCAGCTCACAAAGAAGGAAGAGATGGAAGAAGGTTCCCTGAGTTGGAATGTCTACCTCCAGTACATCAGAGCGGCTGGAGGTATGGTCTGTCTGTCAGCATCCACCCTGGGTCTGGGGCTCTTATCCCGATCAGAACTGCCCCTGAAATTGGGTAGGGCTAGAACCTGTGAGATCATGGGGGGTGGAGAGGCACAGAGGGATCATGCCATTCATGGAAACGGACTTGCCCAAATCCAACCATTCTCAGTTGTAGTAACTCTACCACCAGAGTCAACGCTGGCGGTGATGTTTTCACATCTGCTTATTATTTCAGTATACTTGTTATTTCAGTGTTTTCTAAACTTTGGGTCCTGACTCACTAGTAGGTTAGGAAATCAACTGAATGGATTATGAGCAGCCCTGAAAGAAACAAAACAACAGGACAGAAAAGACCAGCAAGCACTGCATGTAGGGACACTGGCTGAACTTTTATTTTGGTATATATTAGGTGTGCTTGAAAATGTGTTCCTTAAGGCAGGAAGATGGCAGTTAGAATTTTCACATTTACTGTTTTATTAAATGATGTATGTCATCATGCACACTCATTGTACCAGGTTGTGAACAAGAATCCTAATATATGGTACTCTCCTTTTTAAGCAATTTAAAGGATTTTTTAGTCCTTTTGACTCCATGCAACTTTTTGCTTTTTAGTGACTTTGGAACCTAGCTTTGTGTAAGGTGTGTCTCTTCTCCACCTGGGGGGTGGGTGGTGAGAAGTGGGCTTGGCAGAGGTCACCCATCCTTGCCCCTTCCTTCCACCAGGGACATCCCTGCAAGGTGTAACACGTGACCTGCCCAGAGCAGGGAACAGCAAATCCTGGTGAAATAGATGAATGAATTGAACAGTTGATTGGTCTGAATTTACATGGTACCTACTTGTGCCAGGCTAAGCTCTGAGGGAGGGCATTTAAAGTCTAAGAATCAATCCTGAAACCTGTCTAGAGATAAAGAACTTGCATCCTCTAGATTTGAGAGGGACCTTTGTGGCCAGGAATAGTCTCAGTTCTCATCAAAGAAAAGACAGCCTTGGAAGAAAGGTAGAATTTGGGAAAGATACATGGGCATGGAACATAGACTGGTTAGTTGAGTGGAGTTCTGGGGCGAGAGGCAGATACCAAAGGAGGGAATGCACCTCCTGTCCTTGACTTTTTGAATCCCAGCTCTTCCACTTACCAGCTCTGTGACTCTGGGAAAGGTATTTCCTCTCTCTGAGATTTAGTTTCTTCATTGTCTTTGTGCTTTTAATACAACATGCCCGAGACTGGGTAATTTACAAGAAACAGGAATTTATTTCTCATAGTTCTGGAGGTGGGAAGTACAAGATCAAGGCACTTCCAAGTTCAGTGTCTAGAGAGGTCTGATGTTTGCTTCTGAGATGGTAGCTTGAATGCTGTGCCCTCTGTCCTCCAGAGGAGACACAGAAAAGGGACAAGGCAGTTCTCAATATCTTTTATAAAGGCACTATTCCTACTCACAAGGGTGGAACCCTCATGACCTGACACCTCTCAGAGCTCCACCTTCTATTACCATCACCTTGGTGGTTTGGTTTCAACATAAGAACTTTGGAGGGACACATACATTCAAAGCCATGTGTTACACCCATGTGAATGAGAATAGGAATCCCTAACTCAGAAATGGCATATAGAACCTAATAGTTCATAGTATACTCTAATGTATGAAAGGTGACAAGGTTATTTCTGAAGGTGAACCCTCAGGATCTGCATAAGGTGGTGCTAACTTCTTTAGAATACTACTGCTGTGCCAGGCACTGGGCTGGGTACCTGACACAATTTCATGTCATCTTTGGTTTGTTCTTGACCATCACCATTTAATAGGCAAGGAAATAGACTATTACTGACATTTAATGCTTTCTCCAGGGTCATGCAACTTGGAAGTCAGAATTTGAACCAGGAGTTGGACCCAGGGCTCTCCAACTTGGGAGTCCAGCTCTTCCCAGTCCTCCAGGGTGTCCGGGATGGATGGGGGTCAGGGAGATCAAATGATTCAGGCCTTAGCAGTTCTGATACTAGTTGCTTGACATCTTCTCATGGCACCTGTGCATCCCCTCTACTTTCCTCCCAGGTTACCTGTCTGTCACAGTTTTCTTTCTCTTGGTGGCAAATGTCTTCCTCACAACCTTCAATCTCTGGTGGCTGAGCTATTGGTTGGAGCAGGGCTCAGGGGTGAGTACCAAGATGTGGGCTTGTGTGAGTGGGTGACTTCTTGCTCCCTTAAGCCCCCTTGAAGGCTAGAACATAGCTAGGAACTCACAGGGCAAGCCCAGAGTTGAGTTGACAGGTGTATTCCAGGGAGGATAGTCTGGGAGCTGAGATCCTGCACTGGCCTTCTGGCTTTATAGGATGGGTAATCACCACATAATCTTTTGGGGACAAACCCAAGAGATTTCTGTCCCAAAACAGCCCCCAGGAATCTGTGCCTATCTCCTTAGTGGACTTTTCCTTTGGTTTGAAATTTGCCTCCTTACTGTTCTTTATTTAAAGTATGCCCCTGCACCCTGGGCACTGGGGGCTGGGAGCCACCGTGTGCCACACTGTGAAAGAATTAAAGTGGGTGATTCTTAGAAAGACACCTGAAAGCCAATGGCAAAACTCTATATCCCATGCACCTGCCCAGTTGCCACCAGAGTATCATGGCTTCTCCTTTTCCACCTTTCAGATTTCCTGTGAGTGCCTATCCTTGGTAGAATGTAACCTGAAATCATGATGGCAAGGGGCCTGGGAGATCAAGTGTCCATCTTCTTTGCATTGCAGTGGAGAATGTAGAAGGGGTGACTGTTGTGGTTCAGGGGGTGGACATTGAGGTCCTAATCCAGGGCAGGGTACGGCAGGAGGAAGAACAACCAAAGCACAGAGCAGGGAGGTTTGAACACGTGGTTTCACCTGCCAGTCATGGAGTCTTATGTGGCCCCTGAGAGAAGGACATTCCCTCCTCTGAAATTCACCCTGGACCCCTGTTCTTTCTTGAAGACCAATCACAGCCAAGAGAGCAACAGGACCACTGCAGACCCAGGAAACATGATGGACAATCCTCAGCTGCCCTTTTACCAACTGGTATACGGCCTCAGCATCCTGTGCCTAATCTGTACAGGGATCTGCTCCTCAGGGGCTTTCACCAAGGTCACCAGAAAAGCATCCACAGCCTTGCATGACAAGCTCCTTGACAAGGTATAGGCTTGGGTCCTGGGTGTGCCAAGGCTGAGCCCTGACCTTACCTAACTTGTTTTTAATTAGCAGATTTATTTTAGGAGCAGTTTTTGATTTCTAGAGAAATTGAGTGGAAAGCAAGAACATTTCCATATCCCCTCCCACCTCCACTCCCTCCATTTCTCTTACTCTTAATATCTTGCATTACTGTGGAACATTTGTTAAAATCAATAAGTCACTATTCATATCTTGCTATTACTAACTAAAGTACACAGGTTGCATTTGGGTTAACTCTTTGTATTGCATATTTTGTGAATTTTGACAAATGTATCCACCATTATAATATAGAAAAGAGTTTCCCTGCCCTAAAAAATTCTCCATGCTCCACCTGTTCATCTCTCCCTCCCATACCCCAAATTCCTGATTACTCTTTCTGTCTCCATAGTTCTGCATAGTTCTTCATAGTTTTCCAGAAGGTCATAGTTACAAGGGGGTGCACTGTGTCACTAGGTGGGTAGGGATTGAGAAAGGTGCCTCAGAGCTCTCCTGCTGCTGGAAGAATGAGTTAAGAGTTCAGTGTTCCTTGGTGGAGGCCTAAGGGACACACCAATGCTGGCCTTTGTTCGCTGAGCCCTGTCACATATAGAGTTGCTGATAGTTCTCCCAAGTGCTCATTGAAGTTGGTATGATCATCCTCATTTTACATATGGGATAACTGAAATTCCATGTGCATTATGGTTAGAATGTGCACTGTGTGTTATGTATGTTAGATACACATATGATATCACATGTTAGAATACCATATGGTATCACGCCACTTCTTAGAAATATCACCCCTCCCTCTCATCAAATATCACTACTGACAGATTCTGTAGTGAGTTTTAGGCTTGCAATGGTGAATGAACAATGTGGGCAGGGTTTGGGCCATGATGGGCTTATGGTCCAATAGGGGAGACAGGGAAGAAAATGAGTTATTGTAATGTGGTGTGCAAGTTTTCCAGGGGATGGAGCACACAGGGCCCTGAGAACATAGGAATCACCTAACCTTGGCTTGGGTACGGTGGAAGAAAGTCAGGGGTCAGGTAGTCCAAGAAGGTTTCTTGGAGGATGCAGTCACTCCTTGAAGGATGCGTTGGGATTTAGGCAGCTGGAGGTGGACAAACACAGACTCAGAGGTGTGGGATAGGCATTCCGATAGGGGTGCTTGGAAGGCAAGGAAGGGACCCGTTATTTATGGCAGGTTGAATGCAAGTTGCATTGCTGTTAAAAGTGTTTCAGTCTTGGAAGGATGAGGAAGGGCTTTGCCCTACTTCTCAGATAAGGTAATTAAACTGGCAGGAGAGGGCAGTGCTACCTGAGGCCTAACATTTACCACCCAGGCAGCAGAATAGCACTTGGCTTCATGGTCTCTAGGAGCCTCTGGCTGCATACTTCAAGATTCTAGAAATATCCAGAGGCTAGTCCTGTGAATGATATTTTGTACCTTAATTTTAAGAAATATCCAAGTTTCTTTCCATTAAAAAGTGCTTCGTATTTTGAATATTTCTCTTTATAGTTCTTTCATGACTTTATTGATTTTTAAATTGGCCTTTGTAGTTTTAAAAAAATTATGAGTGAAGGATAAAATCTCTGAAAAACTTGACTCAATGGTAAGAAGAACAACAAAACTAAACTAAAACCAATCAACCAACAGAAACATCTCTGCTTAGTTTTATACTTAGGAGGCAACCCCAAGTCCTTTTCCCTGTGTCCCAGCATTTGCCCCTAATCCTCATTGACCCTGGGCTCTCACAGTCGGCTCACACCCCCACAGCAGAACCGAGGCCTGTTCCTGTGACTCCTGCTCCATAGCACTCAGCCTCCCCCTTGGGTGCTGGGAGTCCTTGAGAGAATGACCCTTTTGTCCTCTGATTTCTTGAAGTGATTGTGACAGTTCTGATTGCTTTAGCTTAAGTGTTTAACAAAAGGTTTTGGAAATAATATTAAAGGCATTTTGGAAACAGAAAAAATAAAGAAGATGGTAATCTGCTCCCCTGACCTCTTAGGAAGCAAACATGAGCATGAACTATCCAGGCATTTGCAGTGGCAGGTACTGCAGGGGCACTTGGTGACTCTGTTAGTTACTATCTCTTAATAGTCACAATGTCCCTTTCCCCCTTCCCTTTAATTTTGGCTTTAATAGATCCTATTAGCTTTTATTAATTCCTATTTCTTGCATTGTGGTTTTTAAGAGATCCATAGGGAAATTAAAGTGTTCTGTTAATCAGCACCATGGGCCTTTAAGAAGTGTCTACTGTGAAGAGCTGGCTGTGCTGAGGTTGGGGGAAGACTTAAGAGGCCTATCCAGGTCATGGCTTTGACATTAATACCTAGGTGACCTTGAGCAAGTCAAAAAACCACTGCCCCTCCTCTGAGTTTCTGTGTTCTTTTTTTTTTTTTTTTTTTTTTTTTTTGTCCTTTAAACAAGGACACTGAACTAGTTGCTTTTTAGAGCCCTTTCAGTTTGAAATGTTCTTTGATCTCCAAAGGGCCTCATGTCCACTGGCTTTCAGAGATCAAGTTGGGTTCCACTTTCAAGATGGGGCAATCATAGTGAAATTCAACCCAACAGTCCAAGTCTTGTGCAATTTCAGTGGAATTGCCGTTGGCCATCCAGAGTGAAAATCATCCCTTCTATAGAAAATGTTAGGAGCTTCAAATAGTAAAAGTTTTTTTTCCTACATGCACTTCAATTTCACATCAAGAGTGGCAGACTACCTAAATGCAGAAGAGAGCATTCTTGTAAGATATCTAACTCCTTGATATAATAATGCATACACTTCAAAATGATTACACTATCATTACGTCTAGGGCTTTCTGCAGTTACAAGGTGGTGGTTTTGGAAAGCATGGCCCCCAGTATCAACACCTAGAAAGCAGCCACCACCTTCTATGGGTGCTCTCTTTTGGAATTTTTTTCTTCATTTTTCCTTAATTGACTCTGCTGCTGTTGCTGCTTCTTGGCAAAACTGGTAAAAACAAAATTGTAATCGTTCGACATAGAACTCTGGCAATCAAGATGTTTAAAACCTTCAATCTTCTGGGGGTGAAGAAACCACTGTGTGACTTTTAAAACTTTGATTAACAAACAAGGTGGCCACAAATCTTCCAGACTCGAAGATTTCCACAACTTTCCTGATCAGATCATCATAAGAGGTCTGACTCAAGTTTGTTTCAAAGCTAGCATAAGAAAATTTTGGTTCTGGAGTGATGTGAATAGTCCAATAAGTTCCATCCAATTTCATTCCATTTGTTGAATACCCACAAGGATTGAACAGTGTGGAATGACAGAACCTGGTATGGGGTCACAAATTCCACTCTCCCAAGTGACATCCTTTGCGGTAACATCATCTTTCACATAGAACTGGTCCAAAACTGCTGGGTCAAGCTCACTCATCAAAATTTCCAGGGTTTGATCTGGCTGACTTATTACCCAACTCTAGGAAATCCAGAGCATACAAGTACCAACAATTAGACTTTACAACACCTGTGAAAACAATTCAGTTTGGTTTATATACACTATAATATTTCTGTAGGTATGGTCCAAAATTCTCCACCAACAAGACTTTTGTCCTCATAAGGTGTGAGCCTCAGCCTAACCATCTGGGACTGTTCTGTTAAATTGCTGCCTGAATTTTACATCCAGTTACCTTCACTTTCTAGAACACATTCTCTATTAATGTTGTTGAAACCAGTTTCATACAGATGTTTTTTGCAACAGCAATTAAATTTTTCTTTCGCAAGACAAGTCCTTAAGAAAATGATTCCAATTACTCATTTTGCATATTACTATTTTAATAATTGTTTCTGCACTTGTAGTCCTTTGATTTCTTCCCTCAAGCTGGTGTCTTCCCCCCTAGTCCCACAAATGAAGTAATACCCTTACACTGTGGGTTTTTATACTAATCTTATACTCCAGGTGGGAAAAGGGGGTAAAGTCTCTGGGCATATTAATTTGGCCTCCTTTTTATTGGCATGGGCTCTTTTGGAAGATAAATGACAAAATTAAATGTCTCTTACAAAAGAATATTAAGTGTCTCCAATGTTAACTTGGAGGGAGGACATGTAGTTTTAGATGGAGATTAGGTTGTGTTGACTGAACTTTACACCCTATGCTATGCTGTGCTCTTTAGCAAATGAGATCAACTTCTAATGGAGTACCATGCCTTTACTAACTTGCTAAGTAGTGGTATAAAAGGATTTTTATCACTCAGTAGTTAAGCAGGGAGATTTAGCATATAGGTTGTCCTGGATTCATTAAGTCCTGTCAGCATGAATCATCCACCTTAAATTTTACTTTTAGTAGCCATTGCCACTAATTTCCTTTAATAGTATATGGTAAACTTTGGTTCAAAGCAGAATCAGTGGTTTTCCATCTTAAGAAGTTCTGTGATTGATACATGTGCGTGCCCTGACTTCATCTGTTCCTGTATCATCTCCCTTCCGCCTTGGCATTCAGAGGAGAAAATGAATGACTGCCCAGGGTGGAAACTGTCCAGACTATTCAGATATCACCAGGTAGTAGAATGTATGGATAGATTTAGAAAATTTAAATTCTAAAAATATTCAGTGGGAAATGACTAGTAATATAGGCTCTCAAAGTTGTGATCTTTTAGCTGTATTTGCAAATACTGTGGCATTTAAGCAACTGAGAGAAGAGAAAAATTGACTAAATCTTGTTATTTCTTGAACTCACAATATTTTCCTGATAATTTCTAAATTGATGCAGTGATGCTTCGTTCCTTCCGTAGTTATAAAAGAAACACGTTTTTCAGTGTTTCTTAAACATAGAATCTACTTACTTGGTTTGAAATCAAGTGGTTGTAACACTCTTTTGATTTATATGTCAAGCATGCTGTTGATCAAATGTTTCATTGAGGAAGCTTTCAATCAACTTGACCTTTGATTCTGTAATGAGCATAGCATCTAATGTTTTAACTTGCTCTGTTGTGAGGACCTGTCCTCAAGGTGGATTTTGTTTTGGAGCAGTATCCCAATAGATTGGTAACATTTGTTGGCTTGAGGTCTGATTTTTATTTTATTTTTTTAAAAATTTTTTCTTTCCTCTAATAGACCTACGACTTCTAATGTTGAAAATTTGCACAAATTTGTGTGGAACAAAGCCTAGGGAGATAAAAACTGTAGATTGAATAGAATCTATCCCAGTGTGACAGAAGAGAGAAAAATCTGGTGCCATGACTTCTCTTTTCATTGGTGTTGGACTTATATCCGTTGAAATGTATTTCTGTATCACAATTTAAGCTTCAATAAGTTTGCTTACTTAAAAAAAATGTTAGGAGCTGATATTGATGAAATGCTTACTAGGGATAGACACTGTTCTGAGCCCTTTCCATGTATATTGACCATATTTGCCTTCTTAGATTGTACAACTCATAGGTGTTTAGGATATTTGCAGAAATATGCAACTCTATGAAGTATCATTATACTGGAAATACAATCGATGTGGACCTTGAGTCTCAGAGGGGCTAAATAACTTGCAGAAGGTGGAGAAGTTGGGTAGCATTGGAATCCAGACAGGTGGGCTCCAGAGCCCATCCATGCTCTGTGCTTCCTCCCTGGATGACTTTTAGGCTTCATCCTGCACCCCTTCAGAGCCTAAAGGTAATGGGCATCTTTGTCCAGTCCTAAGCAAGACCTGCTGCTGTATTCATGGACCCTGTGGATTTTGTCCCTGTAGGTTTTCCGCTGCCCCATGAGTTTCTTTGACACAACCCCAGTAGGCCGACTCTTGAACTGCTTCGCGGGGGACTTGGATGAGCTGGACCAGTTGTTGCCCATTGTTGCTGAGGAGTTCCTGCTCCTGTTTTTGATGGTGATAGCCATCCTGTTGATTATCAGTGTCCTGTCTCCATACGTCCTGTTGATGGCAGCCATAGTAATCATTGTCTGCCTTGTTTACTATATGTGAGTATGTTCTTTGTGCTTACAAGTGGGGTTTGAGACTTGAGTACAAGACTGGGGCCAACCTAGATTGGATGGTTCCCGGGGTGAATGGCCCCAGTTACTCACCCTCATTCCTGATGCAGGATGTTCAAGAGGGCTGTCAATGTGTTCAAGAGATTGGAGAACTGCAGCCGGTCCCCTTTATTCTCCCACATTCTCACCTCTTTGCATGGCCTGAGCTCCATCCGCGTCTATGGAAAAACGGAAGACTTCATCAGCCAGTGAGTCCTTCTGCTGCCATCTGACAGTGATGGAGGATGAGGGGGTGGACAGGAACAGAAAGGAAACAGAGTTTCTGGGGATGGTGTCATCTTTAAAAGAATCAGAACATTGTTTTATTCCATGTATTTCTCTGAGCCTCCAGAACCTCATCCGTAGGATGGTGTTTATCACAATAAAAAGTGGAAATGATATGGAAAATAGGTTTGCAAATTTTAAAGACCTATGGCTAGTTTATGTACACGCTTGGCCCTCCATATCCACTAGTTTGGCATCCATGGATTCAGCCACTTGCAGATCAGAAAAATCCAGGGAGAAAATTGTACCTGAACTGAATATGTACAAACTTTTTTTTTCCTTGTCATTATTTCATAAATGATACAATATAGCAACTATTTACATAGCATTGACATTGAATTAGGCATCATAAGTAATCTAGAAATGATTTAAAGTACTCAGGAATATTGTGTAGGTCACATTGTAACTACTACCCTGTTTTATAAAGGGACTTGAGCATCCTCAGGTTTTGGTAGCCTCAGGGGGTCTGGGAAGCAATCTGCATGCTGAAGGATAACTGCGGTTTTTTATGTTTAATAATAAGGTATATTATTATGCAAATTCATCTTGCATTATGTTTTTTCTTTCACTTCTGAACAAATATCTCATCTTAATAAATTAAAGAGGAACAATAGCTTTCTGAGTAACAGAACTCCATTCACTGCTTGCACTATAGATTTGCCCTCTGAATGTTTGTTGAAGTAAACAAGGAAATCCTGAGATTGTTGTTGAGGCTTAATTGTATAATATGAAGTTATCTACTTGTAGAGAATAACTGAACATGACCTTCACCTATAAGAAACTCACAATGTGGTGAAAGATAAGAGATGGGGACACATATTTTTTTAATAACACAGGATTGGATAGGAAGGAAGATAAAAGAAGGGCACTGATAAGATAGCATGGAAATTCAGTGGGAAAGAGGTGGCCAGGGAAAGATTTGGGGAGAAGATGATATCTGAGTTGACCTTGAATGCTGGGTGAGATTTGGCCAATGGAGGTGTGTGTCTCTGATAGCTGAAATCCTAGGTGAACCTCGATGCCTAATGTCCTACTGGCATTAGCAAGCATCCAAGGATAATATAGACTGAGAGGATCAAGGAGCAATTTATTCATCCAGCCCATACTGAGAACCCCATGTGCCCAGCGCCCACAGAGTCTACAACAGGGAAGAAGATGGACCCCCCATTCCTGCTCTGAGGCATAAAGCAGGTGAGGGGACACAAAGAGACTGGTGGACTGGAGCTGCTCTTAAGGAAGTTCTCAGAGGAAGGATTTGAAGGACAGCAAGGTGACCTGAAGAGGGGCCACCAGATGAATTAAATTGTAATTAATCTGGAAAGACCTCCAAGTAGGGATGATTCAGTCATTTTGGAAGGGTCAGATGGACAGAAGTTGGAATGGTTTGTACAAAAGTTCAGAAGATATGGCCAGAATGATTCACAAGACCACTGTGCTCTGGGTAAGGACTCGAGCAGTAAGAAGATGGTTTTAGTTGGTGCTTTATTTCAATAATCAAAAGTTTATTTGAATGTACCTTAGAAAAATTCATCTAACGCATCAAACCCATTAAGGTAGTGATAAAAATTTCTTTTAGTATTAATTATAGAATATATTAAATCAACTAAAAGAAAAAATACTATTAATAATAGTATAGGTTGTATATTGGTTTGGAAAATCGTGATGGTGGTATATAGAAATTGGAAATTTGTAGGTTTCTTTTGGTTGGAAGTGACAGAAAAAATGAATTCAAACTAGCTTAAAAAGAAAAGACTTTTGAAATAATAAAAACATTAACAACTTCTCTATTAGAGGGTAAATGGATGTTCATTAAATCAGCATTTTACTTTTTTTGTATATATAAAACTGTTTATAGCAATAGGCTGGGTCAGAGAAATGAAGAAACTTCAAGTGAGTCCTGACCCAGAGGCTCGGATGACGTCCCCAGTGACCCCGACTGTCTCTGGTTTATTACGTCGCCCTCCTTGGCATTATTTCATCTTCAAGGTCTTGGAGACTTCCCGTCATGGTAGCACAATGGTTGTTTCAGACTCCCGTGACCTTCCTGCTCTCACCCTTCCCTTCACTCACAGATCCTGGCAATCACTCTTGTCATTGGCCCAGGTGTGTAATCCACTCATCCCCCAAAGGCTCCCAAAGTCACAGAGTTTAGGGGAAGAGCACACCTGCAGAGCCCACTCCTTGATTGGATCAACTCCATGGTTGACAAAGCAGGAGGAAGAGGAGGACTTCCCCCTACCCTGCCAGAAAAGTTGGTCCTGCTAGTGGGAGTGGGATGCTGGAGGAAGCAAACAGTGTCCACTGGAGAGCCCTGGGGGGTGGGGGGACAAACACGTTGTGCTCTCTCTTTGCAGGTTTCAAAGACTGACTGATACACAGAATAACTACCTGCTGATGTTTCTGTCTTCCACACGATGGGTGGCCCTGAGGATGGAGGTCATGGCCAACCTGGTGACCTTGGCCTTAGCCTTGTTTGTAGCTTTTGGCTTCTCCTCCACTCTCTACTCCTACAAAGTCATGGCTGTCAGCCTTGTGCTGCAGGTGAGAAGGGATACTTAGACAGAGGGGCTCTCCTGGACTGTGCCTATCCTCCACCTGAAACCCCTGGGTAAACTCAGGGGTCACAGGACTTTGGGATTTGGCTATTTGAGATCTTCTGAGTTCTGTGCTTGGCCTTCTCTGTTTCCTTGTGGTCACCTCTGTACTGGGAAGACTATATTTAAAGTCTGTATTTAATGAACTGATATAGAACTTGAGTTTGAAAGGGAGCCCATCACCACAGAATCCCCCCACTTATTGTATAGATGGGGAAACTGAGGCCCAGGCAGAGAAAGGACTTGTCCACAGGAGCATCAGCAGAACCAGGACAAGCCCTGGCATCTCGGTTTCTTAGCTGATGTTTTTGTACTTAATTGCTCATGCCCTGATTGGCTTGTCAAACTTTCATGAATCACCTGGCAAATGGTTAAAAAGGCAGGTTTCCCAACCCCTTCCGGGGAGCAGGGCTTCTCAAGCTTTAATATGCGCAAGGCATGAAACAGACTGCAGGGCCTCCACTGGGGGAGGTTTTACTCAGCCTCAGTCCAGGTGGGGCCAACAGAGGACCCACACTTAGGAGCACAGCCATAGAGATGCTAGGTCAGGCTTTTGAAGTCTAGTTTTGAAAATAGATTCTCTAGGAGATTCTGAGTGAGCGACCTCTGTACCTCTTGGCTTGAATTTCTCCACATGCAGAGCAGTGGGGGTGGGAGGAGGCGTGGAGAGGGAGTAGCTGGTCAAGGGTCATCCCCAGAAGGGCTGTCCGTGAAAGGCCAGAGGCCGGCTCAGAGAGGCCTGGCTGTACAGTTCCAGGTGCCCCCTTCCCGAGGCGTTACTCTTTAACTTCCCCTCTGTACTCATGTGGCCTTTTCTCTAGTTGACTTGAGATGTCATGTGTTCCCCTGAGCTTTCTCTATCCTCAGTGCTAAGGAGTTGTTTTGGATGTGCAAAGGGCCTCGCTCCTCATTTGTTCCAGTAAAGCAAGTACATATTTGCACCAGAGTGCATCCCGTGCGCGCACGCGCACACACACACACACACACACACACACACACACACACACAATGCAGTTATTCCCAAGCCTTCTAGAACTCTGTGGAGAGGTGGCAAGCCGAATCTCAGGAGCCTTGCAATCATGAAGGCCCAGAGATCCCTCCTGAGTGCAGGACATAAACCAGGAGTGCAAAGCTCACATGCAGTGCTGGCGTGGCCCTGGGCACAGTCCTGTGGCAGGGAGCATAGGCTCCCAGGGTCACTGAGGACAGGTAGGCACTTGCCCGTCCCAGAGGCCGAGCTGGACTTGTGCTGTGAAGTGAACCCCTCGGTGCATGTTTCCTACTCTCATCCACACAGAGTGCTCCACCTCTGGTCACCAAGGCTGTGCGGGGGAACTTTCTCCCCACCAGCCACCAGGTCTACGGCAGACTCTCCAGCAGCCACCGGTTGCTGTCCTATAACCCGATTCAGTTCTGACACTGTGCACCTGGAGAGCGTGTCAGAGCCCATAGGTGAGGGCTCAGTCCCACTAGACTGCCCTCCCAGCTCAGGCCTGTTGCAGGCACAGGCTGTGACTTGTATTTCTGACCAGCTGGCTATAAATTAGGGTCCTGTGCTCTCTTCCGTGTTTCATTAATTTGCCAGGGTGGCTCACAGAAATCAGGGAGACATATTTACTGGTCTATTATAAAGAATATTACAAAGCCAGGAGATGAGAGATGGTTCTGGCAAGTCGAGTGGGAAGGGGTGCAGAGCTTCCGTGTCCTCTCTGGGCACACCATCCTCCAGGGACCTCCACATGTTCAGCTACCAGGAAGCTCCTGAGTCCTGACCTTATAGGGGGTTTTATGGAATTTTTATTACATAGCATGATTGAGTATATCCTTGGCTGTTGGTGATAACTCAATCTTCAGCTTCCCTCCCTTCTCTGGATGTTGGGGTTTGGGGCTGGAAGTCCCCACCCCATAATCTGGTCTTGGTCTTTCAGGTGACTAGCCCCATCCTGAAGCTACCTTGTCCCCTCAGTCACCAGCTTTTGTATGCAAAAGACATTTTTATCACACTGGAGATATTGAGTTAGGAGTTTTCCCCCTGGAAACAGGGACTAAGATCAAATATTTATTTCACAATATCACAGCTTCACAGTGGCCCTTGGGGCCATTCTTTCCTCTCAATGTTCACTGCCCTGTTTGAGTGTCTCATCTCCATCCTGGTTAACACCCTCCCGGTTCCCCTGCCCCCTCAACACCTTCCATTCCACCTTCCACTCTCACCAGTGAGAGGTCACTGTCTTGTTCAAAAACATTCAGACTCTGTCTCCTTATGCACCAAGCCTAAGCTCAGAAGCCTGCCCTGGAGACCCCAAAACTGGCCCTGGGACCCACACAGGCATTCTTTAGTTGGTCAAGCCAGAACCCCATTAACTTCTGTATGCATTCTCAAGGAATTATGTTCAAACTTTAGGCAGCAGGAATAGCACACTATGCTGCTTTGGAGACCTAAGAGGTTTCTCATTGAATGCGAGAGATGCTTCTGGCTGAAAGCCAAAGGACCAACTCAAAATGACCTCGATCATCTGGAAACTTACTCTCTGTTATAACCAGAAGGTTGGTGTCGGGCTCTTCTTCACTGGTTGATTCAGTGGCCTAGCATGAACCCACAATCATTTTACCCTTCTACTCTGTAATCTACAACCTGACTTTTGTCTGCAGGGTTGTCTACTCGTGGTCACAAAGTGGCTGCTACAGCCCCAAACAACACATTCTCACACAAAAACAGCTGTAAAAGGCTGGAGGGGAGATAACTTTTCCCCATGCATCCCTTTTTACCAACATGGAAGAGTTTCCCAGAATGCTCTAATCTGACAATTTTTCATACTTCATTGTCCAGAATGGCATTATGGGCCCATCCCTAAGGCAATCACTGGCAAGAGTAGTAGAATTGACATGATTTTTTTTTTTTTTTTTTTTTTTGGATTAACCAAACTTCCCTGAAGCACAAGGCTGCCAGAAAACAAAACGTAATGGAGGGTCTCCTGGCAAGACAAGCAGTAGCATGTGACATACTGGTGACTGGATCTCCTTTTCCAACTTAGTGTTGTTTCAAGTGGTGTCTACCTTCTCTGACTTATAGAAGGCTTTTCTTCTCCTTCCACTCACTGTTGACAGCCTGCAGGTCCCTGAATGTATCCTATTCCTTTCCTACTTTCAGGACTTACGTAGGCTGTGCCCTCAGTTTGGAATTACTTCTCCACCCAACTTTTAGCTTCTAAATCTTACCTTTCCTTAAAAATGTAAGTCCAGTTTCATGTAATTTAAACTCCCCTAGGAATCCTTCTGGTGGCCCTTGTCTGGGAGCCCCTTCTGTTGAACCCTGTGGCGCTCCATGCTGAATCTGTCATGGAGGAATCCCTCGGCACTGCCCGTCTCTGTCGACTTGTCTGTCTTTCCATCTGCTGAGCACCTGGCACAGTGTGTTGAATGCAAGTATGATGACCTTGTCATTCAACACCCTCTGCATGTCCTGTTTGCCCACTGGGTGACAAAGAACATAAAGTTTGAATTCCCAATCGCAGCTCTGCCTCCAGCTTCCAGATGATTCTGTGCGTCATCTTCTCTGGCCTCAGTTTCCCTATTTTCCTATTTCTAATTCCTAAGAATCCCCAGATTTCCCTCGCATGGGTTTCCTGAAGGCAGATTCTGAATCCAGGACTTGGGTGTTGCTTATCTGAGAGATTCTACTTGGAAACAGAATCGGGGGAGCAGAAGAGTGAGACAGGGAGGGTCATCCATCATGGAGTGTCATCGAGGTCCCTGCTCTAGGTTACTGAGGGTCAACTCTACTGGGATCTCCTGTGAAGCATACAGACTGTTCCCCAAAGGCTGTAGAGATGGGGGCATTTATCTACCAGCTCCTGTTCCCCATGAGTTGAGGGATCTCAATAGTCTTTGCTCCTCTGTGTCTGGGATGCACTTTGTATGGGTGGTGTGGGCTTCTGTGGCTTGGGTGAGGGTTTTGAGCAGAAAGAAGAGGGACACATGGAGGGTGCTGAAGGTGGAGCAGCCTCAGGGGGATGGAGCCTCACGTGGAGCTTTCGCCAAGGTGGCAGCTACATTCAGAAATGGCTGGCGGGGCACCAGTGGAGACTGCTCCATTCTTGAAGGGAAACTAACTAGCACTGAGGAGTTGCTCAGGGGCAGTGGCAGCCCATGGTTTTCAGGAGCATGGAGGGCCCGAGCCTCCCCAGCAGCCTCTTGGCCACTAGAGCCTTCTCCTTCCTTCTAGCTGGCATCCAGCTTCCAGGTCACTGTGCGGCTTGGCTCAGAGACAGAGGCGCACTTGCTGGCTGCAGAGAGGATGCTGCATTATGCAAAGGTGGGTTGTGGGTCCGGGGCTGGTGTGGGAGCTCTGCAGGGTGGGCCATGACTTCTCCGACCTCTGCAAGTCCTTCCTACTCGTGGGGCGCTGAGACTTTCCCAGGAAGCAGGGGGACTCCTGACCCTTCTTCGCCAGGACTACTGAAGCTCTTCTGTACCTGCTGGCTCATTTTGACCACATCTTCCAGTATCCCTGGGTATACAGGGAATAATCTGCTCTTCTTAGAGAAAAGAGGTTTGCCCAAATACAATAATGGCAATTGTCATTATTGCTTCTATTTATGTCATAGTAGTTAAAATCACAGATCACCTGAGTTCAAGTTCATATTTTTGCCACTTAAATCAGCTGTGTGACCTTGTGCAACTTACACTCTCTGTTCACTGTCTCTGATATGGGAAAGATAATAGTATCTTCTTCATTGAGCATAGCAAAGACTCAATAATATTATCAAAATTGAGCCCTTTCCATGGACCAGGCACTGCTGGTCCCTTTATGCAAATTCTCATGAAATTACAAGTGTATGAGGTCCATTGAATTCTTATTTCCATTATCCAGATGAAGAACTGAGGCTTGCCCAGAGTGAGCGCCTTGCTTCCTGAGATGACACAGCCTGGAGCTGGCAGAGCCCTCTAAAGCTGGGTCTCCTGCCCCTGTGATGACATTGTGAATTGCAGGGCTCTGGTTTAATGCCAAGGGGCTCTTTTGTGACATTGCACCAGCCGTGGGGACCCATGGTTTTGCAGCCAGGTGACCCTGCCTTTTCTCTAGTGCTCTCTCCTCCTAGGACATGCAGCGGATGCAGTCTCAGGGGCTTGGAGGTAGGCAGGTCTGGCTTTGGGTCCCAGTTGGTCCACTCATAAATGTGCTCTCAAGTCATTTAACTTGTGGAGCTTCATTTCCCGTGAAACGCATCTACCAAAGTCTGTAAAGTAGGATGAAGATGGAGAGAGTGAGCAAGGTTTCTGAGCTATAAAACATAAGGGTCAGTTATTTCTGCTGCTTTTTTTCTGGGTTCTAGTTTTTCAAAGCCTCATGATAAATCAGGAAAAGTGCCCTATGTCAACAGCGAGGGGGCTAGATAGATGGATTTCTTATCCTTCCGGGACAAACCATGCCCATTTCAGGTAGGTACAGAATGAGAGGATGTTCCTCTTAAGAGTGTCCTTCTCATCACATGGCAGTGGCTTGACTATGCTGCAGGACAGGCCAGGGCATGTCACATGCCCAGCAACTGGAGGACAGTTGTGCAGAGGTAGACAGAGGTTAATCATAACCATTGATTTCTTTTTCTTTCTTTTAAAACAAGATGTGTGTCTCTGAGGCACCTTTACATGTGGAAGGCACATGTTGTCCCCTTGGGTGGCCAAGGCATGGCGAAATCACATTCCAGAACTATCAGATGAAATACAGAGACCACACACCTGTTGTCCTTGATGGCATCAACCTGACCATTGGTGGCCAAGAAGTGGTGGGCATCGTGGGAAGAACGGGCTCTGGTGAGCTGAGCATTCCTGGGGAGCATCCACATCCTCTCCTTTGATCACTTCAGGGCGTGTGCTGGGCCCTGTGCTAAGTAGACATTGGTGAACAAAACCAAGGTCATGGTACTCCAGTGGAGGAGATGGATGTGCAATGAATCATCACATAAAGAAACAAAGATGATAATTACAGGTTGCAGTGGCCGCCATGAAGGAAATAAACAGGGTGGTGTTTTAGGGGTCATGATGTTGGTGTTGCTTGAGTTACAGAGGTCTGGGCTAAGATATGAAGGATGAGCGGGGACCGTGGGGACCATGGGGACAATGGAGTGTCTTCAGGTGGAGACAGTGCAGGACCTCAGCCAGAGTGAGGAGCAGGGCAGAGTAGCACCTACCTGGGTCCTCCTGTCCTTACTTCCCTCCTGCCTTTCCTTCCTGAACCTCTCATCGGTCTCCTCCTCCTCCTCCTCCTCCCCTCCTCCCCCTGTCCTTCCTCCTTCCTGATTTCTCTCTTGTCCTTATCCTCCTATTACTTTTGGGAGATCTGGTACAAACGTTACTTTACATTGTTCAAAGGCACAGTTCAGACTTGCTTCTTGGCCACCATCTTTACTCCTTGGACAGTCCAGGGTGACTGGAGCCTTCATGGGTCTCTACCTCCTCAGTTGTACCTTTCAACCCTGCAGTTTGGAAGGACTTCCAGCAGTATTTCTTTATGTGTTGTTCCCTTGCTCTTTTTACATGCCAGTTGGCCTGTGAGGGCTGGGATCTGTCCCAGAGGAGCTCTCAGTACTGGTGCAGTTGACTATGTTCATATAGTAGATATTTGTTGAGTAGCTATTACATGCCTGGGAACTTACATTAGAAGGTTCTTTGTTGCTGTGACAAAATACCTGAGAAAATAAATTTAAAGGAGGAGAATTTTACTTTGGCATACATACATGGTCAGTTGGCTTTGTTGCTTTGGGCCTTTAGTGAGGCTGGACGTCATGGTGAGAAGCATGTGGTAGAGCAGAGTTGCTGACCCCATGGTATCCAGGAAAGAGAAAGAGAGAGAGAGAGAGAGAGCATAAGCCAGCCCACACAAGAGGCCAGAGGCCCGTCGCCAGTGACCACTTCTTCCCCCAATGGGGCCCCACCTCTTAATAGCCCATTCAGCTATGAGCTCATGAATGGATTAATCCATTGATGAGGTCAGAACCATCACGATCCAATCACTTTCCCAAGTTCCACTTGTGAACACTGCTGCACGGGGGACGGAGTGTCCAACACATGAGCTTTTGGGGGACATTCCAGATCCAAACCTTAGCAGAATTTGAAGGGAAACAAGGCACATGGCTTCTATCCTCGTAGATCTTTGAGCACAAGGGTTGAAAACTCAATGCCTTGTTGACCACAGATGAGTGAAAAGGGTCTGGGTGTGATGTGGGGGGTGGGGTGGGGAGGGTGGAGTGGTGTATCTGAAAGTCCTGTTCCTTCTGAAAGATGCACACTCTCAGCCCTGGCTCCCTGTTGCCTAGGGGATATGGGCCCAGGGCTCCCATTTCTATAGTTTCAAGAGAAACATGCAATTTGAATTCCTGTCTATAGGATCTTTGGGATTTTTTTAAATGCCAGCAAGAAATTTTAAAATTAACTGTAACGCTATGTGTGTGAAACAAAGCATATGTGTTGGCTGACTTTGATCCAGGGGCTCCGTTGATCTGGGCTTTAAGAAAGCTGCTCGGAACTGGAACCTTTTGGAGCAGAGACCCCAGCCTTCTTACCCTCTCATGGGACATGGAGGGGAGTAGGTCAGGTGCAAATGCCAGGGCTCACCTCTACGTCTCCTGGTGCTCCACTCATTTCTTGTCCTACAGGGAAGTCCTCCTTGGGTGTGGCTCTCTTCCGTCTGGTGGAGCCCACTGCAGGCAGGATTCTTATGGACGGTGTGGACATCTGCAGCATTGGCCTGGAGGACTTGCGGTCCAAGCTGTCCGTTATCCCCCAAGATCCAGTCCTGTTCTCAGGAACCATCAGGCAAGTGCTAAGCTGGAGGCCAGCCTAGTGTGGAGGCCAGCCTTGTGGGGAGAGTCACAGGACGGGGATTCTAGCACTTGTCTGCCTCGAATTAACAATGCCTCAATTTCTGGGTCTCCTATCTCTCCTAGGCATTTTGCGCCAGTCAGGTCTACCTGGTCCACTTCACTAAGGTGTTGTTGAGGATTGAATGAAGTTCTGAAATAGACAGGAGTCTGTTGTAAACCATAATGTCCTAAATGAAGACAAGGCACGCTTTCATTTTGTAATAGGTCAATGGGATTGGTCAGAATTTGGTCCCCCATTAAGGATTTGCACTGTGGCTACCCTGTTCTTTTGTGTCCAGATGTGACTTACCCTCTTCTCTCAACCCCTGGACCACTGGAGAAAACTCTGGGGTGGTTGTTAGCAAGTGCTTCTACACAGGGGGCACATTCTGGGCAGTGGGAGTGAGAAAGGATCTAGGCAGGCCAGCCAGTGAAGCACACAGAGCCCAATCTTTCAGCAGATTCTTCATGCCTTCCACGTCCCAGAAGTTGACCCGGGGACCAAGCTTTATCCAAATTAGTGTTTTTACCTGATAGTGCACTTTATTTATTTGCAGTGCTGGGGATGGAACCCAGGTCTTCATGTAGCTGTACCACTGAGTTACATCCCGAGCCCTTGACAGTGCATGTTAGCTGTGAAGGAACACACGGAGACCAAGGAAGACCCGTACATTAAAAACAAGCCAGGCCCCCATAGTTCAGTGATATTTAAGAGGTATTTTTAGAGGCAAGAGGATAAACTCATTCATTCTGTGCATTTCATTTGCCTTTTCTATGCTTCTGACTGTGCTAGATACTGGGGACACTTGGATAAATGAACATTTTCTCTTTTTCCCCAGGAGCTCAGTGTAGTTGGGGGAAGATGGTTTTGTACAGGTGTAAGACCTAAAGAATTAGAAGGAGGCACTTGCTAGATCAGAGATGAATAAAGTGCCCAGGGAGCCAGGGTGTGATGAGTAACTGCTGTAGTGAATCCAGGGAGGCTTTACAGATGAGGGGATATTTGAGTAGGATTTTGAAGAACAAGGAACTTGCCTGGCAGGAAAACAGGTGGAAGTCTTTCCAGGGACAGTGAGCAATATGTGCACTGATGCAGGGAATGATAAAACATTTAGTGGTAGATCCCTATGTTAAGGTAGAACTTAGCTATTCAATTGGCTGTGCCTTGGCATAAGGAGTAGTAAAAATATACGCTAACATTCACTGATCATTTATATGGGTCAGTTATATGCTTTAATGTACTTTTTCATTTAACTGTCTTAATAATCCTAAGAGGTTATTTCATGTTGCCCATTTCACAGATGAAAAAAACTAAAATTAGGAAGGTAATTTTTTTTTTTTTTTGTACTGGAGATTGAACCAAGGGGTGTTTAACCACTGAGCCACATCCCCAGCCCTTTTTTTGGTATTTTATTTAGAGACAGGGTCTCACTGAGTTGCTTAGTGCCTCACTAAGTTGCTAAGGCTGGTTTTAACTTGCAGTCATCCTGCCTCAGTCTCGAGAGTCACTGGGATTACAGGTGTGCGCCACCACACCCAGCGAAAGGTAATTTGTTTAAGGACCTTCAAGTAAAAGTGGAGATGAGATAGCCCCCCAGGTAGTCTAAATCCATAATCTGTGACATTCCCCCTGGGTACATGCAGAAATGTGAACTGAAATCCAGGAGTCTTGGGTTCTCTCTCCTTAGGATTCTGTCTCAGTCTTTGATTCCATCCTGGCTCTCATACTGACTTATGCTGTCATGGTGAACAAGACATTTTCCTCATCAATGAAAGGGGTATACCCATCTGAGGGCAGGGGATATCCAATGAGTCTGTCTGTGAAAATGCTTTGGAGACTATCAAATGTCACACGAACCAGTCAGTCATTGTACCTGCTGCTTCTTCAATTCAGCCTAGCTCTATGTGTGAAGTGTGTGTGGCTGCCAGAACTGGGGACAGGTAGAGCAGAGGTTAGCAGGTGTCACTTAGGGCAGTGTGTGTGCACAACAGGGAAATGTTTATAATGTTTGTGCCGAGTCGAAGTGCAAACCTCACTGGGTCTAAAGACTGTATAGATCCCAACCTGATGTTAGTTGCCTGGATAACCAGTAAGGATTCTTTTCACTGCAAGAGACAGAAATTCCAATGCAACTACAATAAGCTGCCTCCTCACCCTTACTAGGATGCTATAATAAAAAAAAAATAGGTGTTAGTGAGGATGTAGAGAATCTGGAACCCTTAAATATTGCTACAAAATCATGCAGCCTCCAGGGGAAACAATTTGGTGATTCCTTACAAAATTAAACATAGAATTGCCATTTAATCCAGCAATTAACTTCTAGTTATATACCTGAAAGAGTGGAGGACAGACTCGAAAAGATATTTGTATATTCATGTTAGGAGCAGCATTATTCACAAAAGTCAAAAGTTGGAAACAACTCAAGCGTTCATCAACAGATGAATGGGATAAACAAAACCTGGTGTATAAATACATAGATAGTGGAATAGTTTTCGGCCCTGAAAAGAGTGAAATTTTGATATATGCTACAACATGGATGAACCTAGAAAACACTATGCTAAGTGAGATAAGCCAGATACAGAAAGACCAATACTACATGATTCCACTTATATGAGGTAGCTGGTGAAGGAACAAGGCTGCAGTCATTTCTCCCCTGATTCTGCCCCCGCACACACACCATTTTACAATCTAGATTGTTAACTTCCTCATCAGTCATTGGTCCCATTAGCCTGCAAACTTCCACTACTTAAGAATAGTTTCCCTGCCATTTGCTTTCTTTCTCTTTTACCCTTAAGGGCAGATACTCTGTTCATCTGCTTATTAAAATCTCTTGTGTGAGTTCTTGCACCAGAGTGGTTTTCTGGGTCTTTCAGCTGGAATGAGCAGATTCATAGCTAGAAAGTAGAATAGAGGTTACTAGGAAGTAGTGGGGTGGTGAAGAGAAAGGGGGAATTGTTTAATGTGTATGAGTTTTTGTCGTAGATAATGAAAAGTCCTGGGTATAGACAGGGGTTACAGTTATACAACATCGTTAATGTGTTTACTGCTGCTGAATTTTACACTTAGAGGTTCAAAAGACAAATACTATGTCATATATATTCTACTACAAAAGCAAAACAACCAAATTCTAGTGGTTTAAGCAAATTAATTCATAATACTGGGAAGCCCAAGGTTGGATTCCAGCACCCAGTTTTCCCCTGGCTCTGCCTTTACTTCATTTTCAAGGTCTACCTGAGGACCCTAGGGGACTCCATGTGTCCTATTCCTGAGGCAAGATGGTTACAGATTTGTTTGGTTTGTTTCCTGTGATTGCCTTAAAGTCCTGAGGTGTGCTCTGATTGGTTACCTTCCAAGCCAGGACTAATCAGTGTCCAGGGATTGCCCTGGGCTGATTGGCTGATACTTGGGTTGCTGGCTCCACCCTGGGGCAGATGGGGGAGCCCTGTTTGAAACACCTGGCTCGAGAGGAGGTAGTGTCCTAACACAGCTTGAGGGGCACTGCCTACAGAAGGACTGGGTGCCGGAGAGATACAAGAAATGATTGCTCCTGGCTGTTCCATGAACTCTCTAAACCAAATAATCTAATTCTAACCATTCTTGGTAATTACTGTGTATATAATTAAAGTGCTCAAAGGTTGGTGAGGTCATTGAACCTCTTTCTTCCTCTCATATGACAGATTCAATCTAGATCCCTTTGACAGTCACACAGACGAGCAGATCTGGAATGTCTTGGAGAAGATATTCCTGACCAAGACTGTAAGTAGACCCAATGTCCAATTCTTGGTCTCAGTCCTTTGGGGTTTCCTTCATAAGGTATCTCAGAGGCTATTGCTTTGGGTCATGGTTTAAATAATCTCACCAGGTGACTTGGAATTCCTAAACAAAGGCCAATGGCTCAGACACCAACAATGTGCCAGGCACTGTTCTAGGTTTGGGGGCACAGCAAAGACAAGGCCGATGATGTCTTTGCCTTCCAGGTGCTTATACTCTGCAGGTAGTAAAGACAACAAATAAATGCTACTTGCTACTACTTTCGGGTAGTAGCAAGTGCCATGAAGGTAAAGGGACCAATAGAAACTCCAGTAGGGGAGAAGCCCCTTTTGATAGGGTGGCCAGGAGAGAAACCTTTAAGGATGCGACAGTTGAGCAGAGATCAAATACTGAGGGGGCAGCTGGGGAAAGCTCTTTGAGAGAACATCCCAGGTACAGGAACTTACCTAGGCAGAGGCTCTGAGATGACAGTGAGCTGGTGCTGCTAAGGACCAAGAAGACGGGAGGCTTGAGTGCAGTGGGGGGAGAGCGTTGCGGAAAGCCCATGAGTCTCACCCACAGTGACCCACGTCTGGTCTCTCCTGCCTCCATGTCTCAGATCTCAAAGTTCCCCCAAGGACTGTATGCAGAAGTGGTGGAAAACGGCGGAAACTTCTCCGTGGGGGAGAGGCAGCTGCTCTGCATTGCTCGAGCCCTTCTTCGAGACTCCAAGGTGAGACTGCCACAACCGAGTGGCCATAAGGAGCTGCAGATGACCTGGGGTGTGAACCTGCACTGTTACCTCCTCCATTATCACAGAGCAGTGGTCACCGTTCTTTCTGCTGGAATCCAAAGTCCCCCTCGTTTTGCTGATTGTCCTTTCACACATGTTTGTGTTGTGGGTGAGGCGTGGTTGCGGGGAGAGTCTCAGCCTGGGCTCCCTCAGACCCTGATGTCCCACTAAAATGGTGGTGACTGGTACCAAGTTAGAATGCCCTATTCTCTAAAGAAGGCGATAGGTTAGAAGCCTGTGAGTTAAAAATTGTCTACTGGACATTCTTCTTGAAACTTGTATGCAAGACATTCTTTTTGCCTTTGCTAGAATCAGGAATCACAGGACAACTGCTCTGGGGCAAAACTGCATTTAAAAAATTAAAAAAAATTTTTTTTTTTTTTATGGTGCTGGGAATAGAAGCCAGGGCCTTGCACATGCAAAGCTCAGACTTTATAGGCTTTACCACTGAGCTACCTCCCCAGCACTAACTCCATATTTTCAAAAAGTTTGATGTAACCATGTTTCTCAAAGTTTCCAAGATAATTTTCCTATAGTTTCATTACCTGGGATAGCCAGGAACAGAGCTCTGTCACACGTGAGGCAACACACACTCTCTCTCTCTCTCTCTCTCTCTCTTACATGCGCATACACACACTGCTTCCATGCTCACACATACGTACCTGTGTACACAGAGGTATGCACAAATGCACCACACACTCACAGCAACCATGGTTAGTTAATGATAAATGCAAAAAACGTGGGTGCAA
The DNA here is from genome assembly GCF_902686445.1 of Sciurus carolinensis. NCBI lineage: Eukaryota > Metazoa > Chordata > Mammalia > Rodentia > Sciuridae > Sciurus > Sciurus carolinensis. The sequence continues at coordinate 34,943,227 of NC_062228.1, forward strand.
ACTGTCAGAACTGAGAAAAGAGCTAGTGGGGCTTGTAGTGGGGGAGAAAGTGGCAGAAGAGAAGAGTTTTCTCTTCCTCAGAGAGATGAACAACAAAATTTGCAATACGTTTGTAGCACTTTCTTAACTTCTCAGTTCCTTCTTTCACAGTTACTTAGTCACTTGGTGCTGAAGTTGCTTCCTCTATATTGCTTCCCAATTTTGAGTCATCACTTTCTGATTTTTGTCATCTCTGCAACCCACCTGTCATATGATTTGCCGATGGTGCATTCTCAAAAATGGCCTTGTCCTGACCAGTAACATCTGTGAAATCATGTTTTCTGTGCTAGTTACAGTTTTTTAATGCATTTTGTTAGTGAATCATCACCAAAATGTTAGACTAATGAGGATGCTTGTTCATATACTGGCTACGTTCATCCCATGTGCCTCTTGAGGTGTGTTCCTGACCCCCTTTGGGGAACACTATTCTACTTTAATTCAAGCAAAAGGGAAGGCAATCAATAAAGCAAGAAGTTGTCTCTGGGAGTTGGGGGTGTAGTTTAGTGGTAGAGTGCATGCTTTGCATGTATGAGGCCTTGGGTTTGATCCCCAGCAACACACACACACACACACACACACACACACACACGCACACACACACATATACACACACACACACACATTTAGTTAGTCCATCTTCAGTTCCAAGCCCTTAATTCTGTGATCACTGAGATATAGTTAGTTCTTGGTTGAGACCTGTCATTCTCTTCATAGTGTAAGAAATAATTGGAGCGTAAAGTGAGTTTTGAACCAGCTCAGTTCTCTCTCTTGGCAGCTAAGGAAATGGAGGCCTGGTGAATTAGAGGTAGAACCAAGGACTAAGCCCAGGTCTCTGGGGCCCGAGGAGGCTGCCTTCACCCCTGTTTTGTATCCACCAGATCGTCTTTATTGATGAAGCCACAGCCTCCATTGATATGGAGACTGACACCCTGATCCAGCGCACAATCCGTGAAGCCTTTCAGGGCTGCACAGTGCTGGTCATTGCTCACCGTGTCACCACTGTGCTAAACTGTGACCGAATTCTGGTCATGGACAATGGGAAGGTGAGAGCCACGTCCCTGGGCTGGCGCGAGGTTGAATGCATGCTTAGGCTGCTACACGGGAGCCTGTGCATTCTCCTGCAGTGAACTGGCTGTGTCCCTGTCCCCTTCTTTCTCCACCTCCCAGGTCGTAGAGTTTGACAGACCTGAGGTCCTGCAGAAGCAACCTGGGTCATTGTTTGCAGCCCTGCTGACAACAGCCCATTCTTCACCGAGCTAAGAGGAAGTAGAGACGGCCTGGAGACTGTTGGCTGAGCTCAGGGGATTGCATGGGGGCAGCTGTGAGGCCTGCAGTCTATGACCTGCTCATCTAGAGATGGCCACTTCTCCTGGAAACAGGGCTGACATGTGGGGAGGGGTACTGGGAAGGAAAAGGGGACTGAGGCAACAAAATCTGGAATAGGTCACTCTGTGACTCCCTGAAACTTAGATCCCCAGCATGGTTTCATACCATGGGGTCAAGTGATCATGTGTCTCTTTTAAACTCATGCTGAATACTTTTACAATAGTGTTAAAGCTTATTACTATAGTTTTCTGATCTGTGTTAGAAGTATTGCAAATGATGTGTTGATTTTGTAAAAAAATAAAACTGAGAAAACAAGTTCACATTCTTTGTTCTGCTTTCTGTGTCAGCTAGGATCCACTCGGTTCCAGGAACAAAGACTCCCTTCACTGACTTCTGGAAAAGGTACTTTATAGGCTCATATAACAAGAAGGTCCAGAAAAAGTTCTGGATTGGGTGCAAGTATTGAAAGGATGTCTGTCTTGAGGACCCTGTCTCTCTTCTGTCACCTTTCCTTTCTTGTATTTGGCTTCAGTCTCTGGTCACCTTTCACTTCTTGGTGGCAACATGGCTGCCAGCTACTGGCTCAGCATTCCAGGTCTTCTTACCCTAATGATTCAAGCAAAGTGTGCTTGGCTATTGGAATTATCTTTTTTTTTTTTTTTTTGGCAGTGCTGGGAGTTGAACCCAGGCCTTGTGCACGCTGGGCAAGCACTCTACCAACTGACCTATATCCCCAGCCCCAGCTATTGGAATACAGTGACTTTTCCAGGCTCACTCACATACCCAAGCCAGGGCCTGGAGATGATTCCCTGAATCATCTGGACTCAGTACAAGGTTTTTTTTTTTGTTTTGTTTTGTTTTGTTTTGTTTTTCCCTCCAAAATCAAATTAGGATGCTATGTCGACATGAAAGAAAAATGGATGTGGATGCTCGGTAGACCAAAATAGTACCTGTCTATTATGTTTGTTTACTGATTAGGAGCATAAATGGGTGGAATAAAAAGTTAACTTATAACATACTCCTCCTCCTTCCAACAATAATATAGAAGTAGAAAAGGAAGCTATTTCCAATTTACTTCTAGGGAGACCTCATCCTTGGGGGGAAGTAGGTTTCAAAGTACTTTCCCTTTGTCTTCCAATCATAGTATCTGATGTTCCAAAATTCCATAAGAAAAACTAATTCAGTGAACCAATATTTCCCCCTGTTTCTTGCACTGGGATAGGTGCTGGGGATATAATGATATCCTTGCCTTCATGGAATTTGGAATCTTGGGAGGCTAAGTAAACAGTAAACAAGTAAACAGGTTGTTCCAGAGCATAGGGCCAGGAGGTGACGACAAGGTGAAGGAGACTGGGACATCAGGGTGGGCTTCCTGGTGGAACTGAGGTTGCAGTTGCCCGAGATCTGTAATGAACAAGCATTTACTCAGATGACGAGGATAAGGCAAGAAAGATCTGTTCAAGACAAAGAGAACAGCAAACCCACCCCCGCAGGAATGAACTGCCACCGGGATTAAGTGGTGGCAGGTCTCCCTTGTCATATTTTACCTTTCCTAGAATTCTCTGGTGGCACCTGCTTCTCCTTTTGAATGAAGGCTTTTATTTATTTATTTACTTTCGCTCTTAAAAAATTCCTTTTTTTTATTACCTTCCCCAATCCTTAATTTTTTTTTTTAGCCTTTTGGGGTCCTGGGAGCCCCACTTGTTCTGTGCCATCCCACCTCTGCAGGGCCAGAGAGTTGCCAAGTGCAAACGATGCCACTCACCTGGGCCTGCCTTCCTTCCAGAGCTGTGGTAGGTCAATGACCTGCAGTACTTCAGAGAAAATACGCTTAAAAACCGTGCACTGTGACCCATGATTCTTCTCCCACGTGTCTTTGTCCAGCCAAATGCAGCTGTCGCGTTTTCCTCAAGTAGACCAGCAGATGGCAGCTTCTTCCCAAAAATGTGGAAAGGCCCTGCCGGTTTCAGAATGGCAGGATCCACAGAGAATCCAAGGAAAGTGTCAGAGGACAGGAAATAGAGCCCACTGCCACCAGATCTACAGGACTCCATTCCACCTGCCTCTGTCCCCACCTCTGGCCGCAACCTCTCTTCCTGGTACAATTCTGAAAGTTGCCTGCATGTTGGAATCTCTTAGAGCTTTTGAAATATTGATGTTCACTCCTAGTGGCTCTGATTGTGTTGATTTGTGTGGAAACTGGGTGTAGGGATTTTTAAAAAAGTTTTAGGAGCATCTAAATCGCAGCAAATTTGAGAACTATTGGCTCCAAGTTCCAATAAACAGATTTTCTTTGAAAAGTAATATTAACAAACATTATCAGTAATATTTAATTTCTTAAGCTGAGCGGTAAGTGTATACTTGTGTGTTTTTGTTTCCTTTTGTTTTGTTTTGTGGTGCCTTGAGGATGCCAGGCAGTCTCTCTACCACCGAGCTATATCCCCAGCCCTGTTAGTTTGTTTTTAATGATCTTTTATACCTTTTGGGTTTCTGAAATACTTTATAATGAAAGTTTTAAAAATTAGCATTTGACATTTCAAAAATTGAGAGAAGGTAAAACTTTGTTCTATTTCTTTTTTTCCCCATAGCATTATTGAGGTAAAATTGAAGTACAATAAAATGCACATATTTGAAGTATGCAATTTGGTCAGTTTTGACATGTATGTAACCAATACGATCAACATAAAAAGCATTTTTGTTACTTTTTAAAATTTGAAATCATGCAGACTGTGTTTTCTGCATGGTTTGTTACATTAGAAATCAATCACCTTAAGATATATAGAAACTCACCCCCACATGTCAACTCTTTCAAAAGTAAATGGCACACTTATAAATATCTCCGAGGTCAAGGAAGAAAGCACAAGAAAAATAAATAAAAAGTGCTTTGAACTAAGTGATAATAAAAGCTTGAAATGTCAGGATCTCTGGAACGGAAAAAGTACTCAGATGAACATTTATAGCTTAAAGTATTTATATCAGAAAGAAACTAGAATAATAAATTATTTTCAAATTATGTAGTAGGAAAGAAAAATAAGAGCAGGAGCAGAAATATATGAAAAAGAGAAGAAATACAGCTAAAATTAGATAAATATCAAATAAGTCTAATCAAGAAAAAAGTAAGAACACAAAAATCAATATCAATGGAAAGGGAGCTATCAAAATAACCCTATAGATACTAAAAATATATTAAGGTAATATTACAATTATATGCCAACATATGTGATATCTTATATAACATGGTCTATATTAGAGAAGGATCTGTGTGCTACTGAGAAGAAAGTGTATTCAGTCATTTCATGGATGAAATATTCTATATATGTCTGTTAAGACTAAATTATCAATTGTATTTTTTACTTCTATAGCCTCTTTATTTAGTTTTTGTTTGGAAGATCTATCCAGGGATGACAGAGGCATGTTAAAGTTAACCAATATTATTGTGTTGTGGTTTATTTGATTCTTGAAATTGAGAAGGGTTTGTTTGATGTAGGTTGATGCTCCATTGTTTGGGGTACAAATATTTACAATTGTCATGTCTCATTGATGTGTAATTCCCTCAGACAGTATAATATGGCCTTCTTTTCCCCTTCTGATCTTTGGCTTGAAGTCCACTTTATCTGATATGAGGATGGAAACCCCTGCTTATTTATGTGATCCATATAAGTGATATGTTTTTTCCCATCCTTTCATCTTCAGTCTGTGAATGTCTTTGCCTATAGGGTGAGTCTCTTGGGGACAGCATAAAGTCGGGTCTTTTTTTTTTTTAATTCGTTTTTATTGTAAACAAATGGGATACATCTTGTTTCTCTGTTTGCACATGAAGTAGAGGCATACCATTTGTGTAATCATACATTTACCCAGGGTAATAGTTTTTGATTCATTCTATTTTTTTCCTCCCCCCACCCCTCCCACTCCTCTTATCCCTCTATAGAGTCCCTCTTTCCTCTATTCTTGCCCCCTTCCCACCCCCTATATATGTCATCATCCGCTTATCAGTGAGATCATTCGTCCTTTGGTTTTTTGAGATTAGCTTATCTCACTTAGCATGATATTCTCCAACTGCATCCATTTGCCTGCAAATGCCATAATTTTATTATTCTTTATAGTTGAGTAATATTCCATGGTGTGTGTGTGTGTGTGTGTGTATGTGTGTGTATTATATATATATATACACACACATCTCACAGTTTCTTTTTCCATTCATCAATTGAGGGGCATCTAGGTTGGTTCCACAATCTGGCTGTTGTGAATTGAGCAGCTATGAACATTGATGTGGCTGCGTCACTGTAGTATGCTGATTTTAAGTCCTTTGGGTATAGGCCGAGGAGTGGGATAGCTGGGTCAAATGGTGGTTCCATTCCAAGTTTTCTAAGAAATCTCCACACTGCTTTCCAGAGAGTGGCTGCACTAATTTGCAACCCCACCAGCAATGTATGAGTGTACCTTTTTCCCCACATCCTCGCCAACACCTATTGTTGCTTGTATTCTTGATAATCACCATTCTAATTGGGGTGAGATGGAATCTTAGGGTAATTTTGATTTGCATTTCTCTTATTACTAGAGATGTTGAACATTTTTTCATATGTTTGTTGATTGCTTGTAGATCTTCTTCTGTGAAGCGTCTGTTCATATCCTTAGCCCATTTGTTGATTGGGTTATTTGTATTCTTGGTGTAGAGTTTTTTGAGTTCTTTATACATTCTGGAAATTAGTGCTCTATCTGAAGTATGAGTGGCAAAGATTTTCTCCCACTCTGTAGGCTCTCTCTTCACATTACTGATAGTTTCCTTTGCTGAGAGAAAGCTTTTTAGTTTGAATCTATCCCAGTTGTTGATTCTTGCTTTTATTTCTTGTGCTATGGGAGTCCTGTTGAGGAAGTCTGATCCTAAGCCAACAAGTTGAAGATTTGGACCTACTTTTTCTTCTATAAGATGCAGGATCTCAAGGTCCTTGATCCATTGTGGGTTGATTTTTGTGCAAGGTGAGAGATAGGGGTTTAATTTCATTCTGTTGCATATGGATTTCCAGTTTTCCCAGCACCATTTGTTGAAGAGGCTATCTTTTCTCCATTGCATATTTTTGGCACCTTTGTCTACTACGAGAAAATTGTATTTATTTGGGTTTATGTCCGTGTCCTCTATTCTGTACCATTGATCTACCTGTCTATTTTGGTGCCAATACCATGCTGTTTTTGTTACTATTGCTTTTTAGTATAGTTGAAGGTCTGGTATTGCAATACCCCTTGCTTCACTCTTCCTGCTAAGGATTGCTTTAGCTATTCTGGGTTTCTTATTCTTCCAGATGAATTCCATGATTGCTTGCTCTATTTCTGTAAGGTAAGTCATTGGGATTTTAATTGGAATTGCATTGAATCTGTATAGCACTTTTGGTAGTATGGTCATTTTGACAATATTAGTTCTGCCTATCCAAGAACATGGGAGATCTTTCCATCTTCTAAGGTTTTCTTTAATTTCTTTTAGTGTTCTGTAGTTCTCATTGTAGAGGTCTTTCACCTCTTTTGTGAGATTGATTCCCAAGTATTTTATTTTTTTCAAAGCTATTGTGAATGGGATAGTTTTCCTAACTTCTCTTTCTGAAGATTCATCACTTATGTATAAAAATGCATTGGATTTATGAGCATTAATCTTATATCCTGCTACTTTACTGAATTCACTTATGAGTTCTAAAAGTTTTCTGGTGGAAATTCCAGGTTCCTCTAAATATATAATCATGTCATCAGCAAATAGGGATAGTTTGAGTACTTCTTTTCCTATTTGTATCCCTTTAATTTCCTTGTTCTGTCTAATTGCTCTGGCTAGAGTTTTGAGGACAATGTTGAATAGAAGTGGTGAAAGAGGGCATCCCTGCCTTGTTCCAGTTTTTAGGGGGAATGTTTTCAGTTTTTCACATTTAGAATGATATTGGCCATGGGCTTAGCATAGATGGCCTTTACAATGTTAAGGAATATTCCCACTATCCCTATTTTTTTCCAGTGTTTTGAGCATGAAGGGATGCTGTATTTTATCAAATGCGTTTTCTGCATCTATTGAAATAATCATGTGATTCTTGACTTTAAATCTATTGATATGGTGAATTACATTTATTGATTTCAGGATGTTGAACCAATCTTGCATCCCTGGGATAAAACCCACTTGATTGTGGTGCACTATCTTTTTAATATATTTTTGTATCTGATTTGCTAAGATTTTGTTGAGAATTTTTGCATCAATGTTCATTAAGGATATTGGTCTGAAATTTTCTTATCTCAATGTGTCTCTGTCTGGTTTAGGTATCAGGGTGATATTGGCTTCATAGAAAGAGTTTGGGAGGGTTCCCTCCTTTTCTATTTCATGAAATACTTTGAGAAGTATTGGAATGAGCTCTTCTTTAAAGGTTTCGTAGAACTCGGCTGAGAACCCATCTGGTCCCAGACATTTCTTTGTTGGTAGGCTTTTGATGACTTCTTCTATTTCATTACTTGAAATTGATCTATTTAAATTGTGTATGTCCTCCTCGTTCAGTTTAGGTAATTCAGATGTCTCTAGAAAGCTGCTGTTGATGTCTTTGAGATTTTCTATTTTGTTGGAGTATAGATTTTCAAAATAGCTTCTAATTATGTTTTGTATTTCACTCGTGTCTGTTGTGATATTTCCTTGTTCATTCCAAATTTTAGTAATTTGGGTTTTCTCTCTTCTTCTCTTTGTTAGTGTGGCTAAGGGTTTATCAATTTTATTTATTTTTTCGAAGAACCAACTATTTATTTTGTCAATTTTTTCAATTGTTTCTTTTGTTTTAATTTCATTGATTTCAGCTCTGATTTTAACTTTTCCTGTCTTCTACTACTTTTGGTGTTGATCTGTTCTTCTTTTTGTAGGACTTTGAGCCGTAGTGTTAGGTCATTTATTTGTTGATTTTTTTTCTTCTTTTATTGAATGTGCTCCATGCAATGAATTTTCCTCTAAGAACTGCTTTCATAGTGTCCCAGAGATTTTGATATGTTGTTTCTTTGTTCTCATTTACCTCTTAAGAATTTTTTAATTTCCTTCCTGATATCTTCTGTTATCCATTCATCATACAATAGCATATTATTTAATCTCAAGGTGTTGGAGTAGTTTCTGTTTTTTATTCTGTCATTTATTTCTAATTTCAATCCATTATGATCTGATAGAATACAAGATATTATCTCTATCTTCTTGTATTTGCTAACAATAGCTTTGTGGCATAATATATGGTCTATTTTAGAGAAGGATCCATGAGCTGCTGAGAAGAAAGTGTATTCGTTTTTTGTTGGATGGTATTTTCTGTAAATGTCCGTTAAGTCTAAATTATTGTTTGTTTTTGAGATCTATGATTTCTTTGTTCAATTTTTGTTTGGAGGATCTGTCTAGTGGTGAGAGAGGTGTGTTAAAATCACCTAGTATTATTGTGTTGTGGTCTATTTGATTTCTGGAATTGAGAAGGATTTGTTTGATGTATATGGGTGAGCCACTGTTTGGGGCATAGATATTTATGATTGTTATGTCTTGCTGATTTAGGCTTCCCTTAAGCAGTATGAAATACCCTTCTTTATCCCTTCTGACTAACTTTGGCTTGAAGTCCACATTATCTGATATGAGGATGGATACTCTGGTTTTTTTGCTGTGTCCATGTGCATGGTATGTTTTTCCTCATCCTTTCACCTTTAGTCTATGGTTATATCTTTCTATGAGGTGAGTCTCTTGCAGGCAACATATTGTTGGATCTTTCTTTTTAATCCAATCTGCCAGTCTATGTCTTTTGATTGATGAGTTCAGGCCGTTGACATTCAGGGTTATTATTGAGATATGATTTGTATTCCCGGTCATTTGGCTCATTTTTTTTTTTTTTTTGACATGATTTGATTTCTCCTTTATTTGGCTGTTCCTTTAGGGTAGTTCCTCCCTTTGCTGATTTACATCGTTGTTTTTCATCTCTTCCTCATGGAATATTTTGCTGAGAATGTTCTGTAATGCCAGCTTTATTTTTGTAAATTCTTTTAACTTTTGTTTATCATGGAAGGATTTTATTTCATCGTCAAATCTGAAAGTAAGTTTTGCTGGGTATAAGATTCTTGGTTGGCATCCATTTTCTTTCAGATCTTGAAAAATGTTGTTCCAGGCCCTTCTAGCTTTTTAGGGTCTTGATTGAAAAATCTACTGATATCAGTACTGGTTTCCCCCTGAATGTAATTTGATTCTTTTCTCTTGCAGCCTTTAAAATTCTGTCTTTATTTTGTATGTTAGGTATTTTCATAATAATGTGCCTTTGTGTGGGTCTGTTGTAATTTTGTGTATTTGGAGTCATATAAGCCTCTTGTACTTGATTTTCCATTTCATTCTTCAGATTTGGGAAATTTTCTGATATTATTTCATTGAATAGATTGTTCATTCCTTTGGTTTGTTTCTCTGTTCCTTCCTCAATCCCGATAATTCTTAAATTTGACCTTTTCATGATATCCCATAGTTCTTGTAGATTCTGTTCATGTTTTCTTACCGTCTTCTCTGTTTGGTCAACTTTGTTTTCAATGTTAAATATTTTGTCTTTGGTATCTGAGGTTCTGTCTTCCAGGTGTTCTATCCTATTGGTTATGCTTTCTATGGGGTTCTTAATTTGGTTTATTGTTTCCTTCATTCCAAGGATTTCTGTTTGTTTTTTTTTTTCAATATCTCTAACTCTTTATTGAAATGATCTTTTGCTTCCTGTATTTGCTCTTTTAACTGTCAATTAGTACAATCATTAAATGCCTGCATTTGCCCTTTCATCTCATCCTTCAATGCTTGCATTTGTTCTTTCATCTCCTCGTTTGCTTCCCTGACAGTTTTGATTATGTACATTCTGAACTCCCTTTCTGACATTTCTTCTGCCATGCTGTCCATTGGATATTATTGTTATACCATCTAAGTTGGTTTGGGACATTTTCTTCCCTTGTTTTCTCATATCGCTCAGGTATCTACCCGTCTACTAGTGAAATTCTGGGATATTGCAGATTTCCTCTATTGACTAATATTGTCTCTGTAGATTTCCAATAACTCACCTCTTAGCCTTCGGTAGCCTGAAGTCTTTGAGGAACTTGATAATGCGGTGCTCTAGCAGGAAGCTGGCCTTCTTGGGGTGGTGGCCTTCAGGTGGGGTATATTCCCGGGTGGCTCTGAATTGGTCCCGAGTCTCTCAATACCTCCTCTTCTTGGCTCCTGGGTCTTGTCAAAGGTCCTCTAACCTCCTGTAGGTGTCTCAGGAAGGGAGTTGCCCTTCCAATGATGATGGCCACGTCCTCAGGAGTAATTTAAAATGCCTGTACCAGCCTATAAAGAAGCCTCTGGCTAACTCCGTGATGGCGACAAACCTCGGCGTGGTGGTTGGGTGGGGTTGTTCAGTGATGGCATCTGTCTTTGACCTGGTGCTTGTGTGGGTTGGCTACCCACCGCCCAGCTCCGCAAGGCAGGGGGTTGGGTGCCCGCCTGCTACCTCTGTGATGCAAGCCGCCTGACTTGCCCGCCAGCTTGCTCCGCGACTGGGACCAACCAGTGATGGCATCGACCTAGGTGCAGAGGTCAGGCAGGGTCGCTCAGTTATGACGTCTGTCCTTGGCCTGCTGGCTGGGTGGGTTATCTGCCCGCCGCTTACTTCCGCGATGTAGGCCTCCTGACTCAGCCACCAGTTGGCTCCACGACTGTGACCAACCAGTGATCGGGTTTTGTTTTTTAATCCAGTCTGCTAGTCTGTGTCTTTTGATGGATGAGTGGAAGTCATTAATGTTTAAGGTTATTATTGAGATATGATTTGTATTCCTGGTCATTTGGGTTTATTTCTAGCTTTTAATTTGAATTAGTTTCTCCTTTGATTGACTATTCCTTTAGTGTAGTTCCTCCTTTTGCTGATTTTCACTTTTTCTTTTTTTCATTTCATCTTCATGGAATGTTTCATTGAGAATGTTCTGCTTTCTAGTTGCAAATTCTTTTAACTTTTGTTTATCATGGAAGGTTTTTATTTCATCTTCAATTCTGAAGCTTAATTTTGCTGGATATAAGATTCTTGGTTGGTGTCCATTTTTTTCAGTGCTTGGTATATGTTACTGCAGGACCTCCTAGCTTTGAGGTTCTGGGTTTACAAATCATCTGAGATCTGAATTGTTTTCCCCCAATAGGTAATCTGATATTTTTCTCTTAAACCTTTAAAATTCTATCTTTATTCTGTATGTTAGGCATTTTCATTATAATGTAGCTTTGTGTGGGTCTGTTGTAATTTTGTATATTTGGGGTCTTGTAAGCCTCTTGTATTTGTTTTCCATTTCATTCTTTAAGTTTGGGAAATTTTCTGATATGATTTCATTGAAAAGATTGGGCATTCCTTTGGTTTATATCTCTGCACCTTAATCTATCCCAATAAATCTTAAATTTGGTCTTTTCATGTTATCCCATAGTTCTTGGAAGTTCTGTTCATGGTTTCTTAACATCTTCTGTTCATGGTCAACTCTTTTTTTTCAAGATTATACATTTTCTCTTCATTGCCTGAGTTTCTGTCTTCTAAGTGGTCTAGTCTGTTGATGATGCTTTCTATTGAATTTTTAATTTGGTTTATTGTTTCCTTCATTTTGAGGATTTTTGCTTTTTTTTTCAGAATCTCTGTCTCTTTATTGAAGTGATCTTTCACTTCCTGTATTTTCTCTCTGATTACTTTTCTTATACCATCCTTCACTTCACAGATCAGTTTAACTATGTACATTGTAAACTCCTTCTCCGACATTTCTTCACTATTGTGTCAATGGATTCTGTTATTGGAATAACTTGGTTTGCTTGGGGCCATTTTTCCCTTGCTTTTTCATGTTGTTTTTGTGTCTACCCATCTAACACTATGGATTTGAAGAAATAGAGTTTCTACCCTGTGGACTTGTGTCCCTAAAGGTTTCCAGTACCTCACTGTTTAGGGGAAGACAAATAATAACAACAACCAATGCAAACAATATATAGCATTAAACCAAATAGTTCCAACTATGACATATACAATGTTAATTATCACAATAATCAGAAATGATATGACCAGTTATTGCAATAATAAAAACAGCAACTTTGCAAGAGTTTATAATTTCAAATGGAGGACAGGGAGAGAACAGAAGTGATATAGGTTGTGATGATTATGAGGGAAGATTAGAAAAGAAGAAGTAAAAATTAAAGGAAGAATGAAAAAAGAACAATAGAGATTGGCTATTAATAGAAGAAAAGAGAATCAAGGGAAATAGGAGGAAAAAAAATATATATAAAGTAAAATTTTTTTAATTTAAAAATTAAAAAATTAAAAATAAAAAACAAAACTAAAACATACTAGTTAAACAACCTAGTTAACAAAAGACTAATCCATGAAAAATAACTGGCTCAAAAATGCTAGAAATGAGAAAAAAAAAAACAAATACAGATATGCATAAATGTCCATGTACCATTAAGGTCACAATTAGAGAAAAAGAAAAAAAAAATCTTGATGAGAAGTTAAAGAATTCTTTCTGTTGGAGTTCAAAAGATTCTCAGTTTCTCTTCTCAGCAGTTTTAGGTGGTGTAGTCTGGAGTATGATGCTCCACCCTCTGGGTTGCTGGAGTAAGAGGTGGAATTCCTGGAGGCAGGTTAAGGAATGCCAATTGGTCAGGAGATTTTAAATCAGCACACCTCCAGTGCCCAGTACTTGCTAGTCCATGCTGGAACACTGTACACCAGGGATCTCCCCTGGGTTCCACTCACGTGGTGGGGGACCCAATTTGTAGTCCCCTACATCACCTTCCAATGCCACATTTCCTGGCTTGGGGTTCAGTCTCCTGCCCCCACCCTTCCGGGTTCCAGGTCAGATGCATCTCTCCCAGTGGGTCCTGTAAGCAGTCAGATTGGAGTGGGAGGGGTAGAGCCGGGTGGTTTTCCACAACCAGATGTCCCCTGGTGTAAACCTCTCTCCACGTTTGGTCTTTTCCCTGGTCACTTAAGCACACTCTAGATTGTGCTGTATTTCAGGCCAAACTCGGGTTTGTCAGGAATCAGCCCCCTCAACTGCTGGCTCCCATGCAGCAGTTGCAAAATGGTTCCTTTCTTTGTCCTCCATGCACCACCTGGAGAGATGGTGGCTTCTTTTCCTGCACACACGGATATTGTACAGTGCATCTTTCAGGTTTGCCAGGCAATGTCCTTGATCTCTAAATGCTCTGTACCCAGACATGCCTCAGACCTCCCAAAAATTCAGTTCCTTTAATTCCCTTATCCCTCCACTATGCTCATGGAGGGACCACTCTGACTGGTGCTTTGGGCCTGGTGGAGGCAGTGTCTGTGCCGCTGGGGATTTCTTCCTTATTTTATTACATCCAACCTCCTGAGTCCCTGATTTGCTTTGACTGTCCAGTTTTTTTTTTTTTTTGTTTTGTTTTTGTTTTTTTTTGTTTTGTTTTTGTTTTTTGGTACCAGGGATTAAACCCATTAGTCCTTAAGCTGAGTCACATCCCCATGAATGGTCAGCTTTAAATTCCAGTGAAGTCCCCCTACTTTGTTGTTGTTGCTGTTCACCCACCTTGCTGAGAAACTGCCTGTCTGCTTTCTTGGTTTCACTCCATGGAGCAGTCAGGAAAGTGAACTCCTCTATTCTGCCATCTTGAAAACCCCTCACTTTGTTCTACTTCTTTGTACTTATTTAGTGATTTGTTATTTTTATTTTTAATTACATGCTGGCAGAGAAGAGATCAGAGTGTTGTTAGTGACTAGGGTCTAGGGGTTCTAAAGGCTTTAATCTGTCCTCAGGGCCTACATTTCTCATGGTCACAGGAGCAGGCCAGCTCAGGATGAGCTAGAGGAATGTAGTCCACAGTGATCACAGTTAGATATAGAGATGAAAGGAAGCAACAGTCCCATGGCTCTGGCCCTGTCCTGCCCTCCATCCCCAGCTCTAGACACTATTTTAAGAGGAACACTGATAAATAGAGGGTCTCCAAAGGACAACAACAGTAGTGTACTGAACACCAGGCTGTGAGAGGGAACAGGAAGGAAAGAAAACAAAAGGGATCAGACTTCAGTCTTCACATTGCTCAAGTGTCTTCAGAGGAGGGCCTCAGTCCAGGAGGCACAGAGAGAGGGTAGGCCATTAGATAGGTCCCACTAGGGAGTAGCTGCTGAGGAGCAGGGTTCTCCCTATGGCTGGGAGTTTCTGGTATCTTCAGGGCACGTGTATGTGAGGCAAGTACCCTTCCACTGAGCCACATCCTCAGCCCGCACATGTGTTATGATCTCTGGCTCACTGAGCCACAGCCTATCCTTTTCTTCAGCAGAGGTAGAGGGAGAACTCTGCACTTTTTCTTATTTTCTTTGTCCATATAGAGGACTTTAATGAAGTTTTGTGCTGTGGTGGGGGTGTTATTCCAGTAACTCTACAACTGCCAATGGAACATCAAACACCCATCTTCTTAGCACAATCTCTCATTGCATTTCCACCCTCTCAGGCTCCAGTCTCCTTCTTGCTGTTCACTAGTATCCTCTGTGATCTCCTTGTCCCCCAACTCCCAATTCTTGGACTAACAGTTTCTACCAGAGACACTCTGGTGCCGGCTGTTAAGACTGTAAAATTTCACCCCATTTCCCCAAATGTCTCCTATTCTATCCTCCTGTCTCATTTAGACAATTCTATGAAATCCAACTATGTCAGAGTCTGAAGCTACTTAGGAGATTTCTAGTCCAGAAGTTAACTTGTGGCCCACAGACCTGTTAACTAGATGCAGGAGATCCATGTATTTGGACAAGAAAAAAATTACATCTTTATTTTTACTAACAGAAATTTAGCATTTCCCTTGATTGTGTTTGAAACAACAAACTATGTAGTATTAGTATCATTAACTTTGAATTTGTTACCAATAGATATTCTCAAATCTTATTTCAATGGTTTCAGATAACTCAAAATATCATTTACATGCATCAGTGCTTTGAAATTATAGAAGTCATTAGACTTACTGCTAGATCATGTTATTTAGTGCATCATTTAGAAGATTATATCTTAAAATGTTCAGTTTTGTTTTTTCATACATATTTTGATAACCATGTTTCCATATAATTGATTCTATTTATGATATTATGTACTTTACTGAAGGAATTAGAAAGAACATCCTGAGAATACATTAGAGTGCCAAAGAGATCCATGGCACAAAAAAAGAAAATTAAGAACCCTCATCTAATTCAGTTCTGATTTTATTGAGAGAACCTGAGTCCTAGGCAGAAGAGGTAACTTGCTCACAATTATGCAACTGGTTTCCAACAGGCTGTCTTGGGACCTAAATCTAAAAAGGTGGAGGAAAGAATGAGGAGGGATAGGCAAATGGCAAGATATGGGGACAATGGCCTCACCCCAATTCTGCAGTAGGGCATGGTCTGCCCCTCCTTACCCAGTTCTTGCCACCTGCTGAAGAAACTGTGAGCAGCGTCTAGGCAAAACTATTTCTCATTAGAACAAAGAGGATGTTCTGATTTGGATATGAGGTGTCCCACAAAGCTCACAGGTGAGACAATGCAGGAAGGTTCAGAAGAGAAATGATTAGGTGGTAAAAGTCTTAACCCGATCAGTGAATTAATCCCAGATGGGATTAACTGAAGTGTTAGGGTGTGGCTGGAGGACGTGGGAATTGGGGTGTGGCTATTGGGTATATATTTTGTATCTGGAAAGCGGAGTCACTTTCTCTCTCTCTGTTTTCTGATCACCATGATGTAAGCTGCTTCTCTCCACCACCCTCTCCCACCATGATGTTCAGCCTCACCTTGAGCCCTGAAGAATGGAGCTGGCCTTCTACAGAGTAAGACTTCTGAAACTGAGCCCTCAAATAAACTTTTCCTCCTTTACAGTTGTGCTGGTCATTTAGTCACAGTAGTGAAATAGCTGACTAAAACAGAGGAGTGTAATTTTCCAATTTAATAAAGACATTTCCGACCAAATTCTTGGTTCCCAGATGCCCGTGGGTCTCTCCTGTGCCCTAGAGAAACCAGTATGGATTCATAAACTTCTGTTCCAGTATGAGGGAGTCAGTTACGCTGGCAGTCCCTGAAATGCTCCTGGGTCTTCCCTAAAGAAGAGGGGGAAAGTAAAACACTATGTGCCTGAAGGTGATTTTTCAGTTCCCTGTTAACTTGCTAAGTTAAGGAGACAATGAGAGCAAGACTAAGCCAGAAGATACAGAAACATATCATCTTGAAGGACACTGGTTTCTCTTATGCACACTAGGAACTAAGGTCAAGTTAGTACTATCTGTAGAAAGTACTTTCTGCATGTATACCAGGATGGTTCCTCTTTGTGATGCAAGTCATACAAGAAAGTTAATGCTAATGATGTCACTGCTTCTGCAGTTTAATATATAACCCCTGCCCTCTCTCTCACCAGGGATTGAACCCAGGGGTACTTAACCACTGACTCACATCCCAGTCTTTTTTTTTTTTTCTGAGACAGAGTCTTGCTAAGTTGCTGAGGCTGGCCTCGAATTTGGGATCCTCTTGCCTCAGCCTCCCAAACTGCTGGGTTACAAGCATGTGCCACTGTGCCCAGCTAAAACCTCTCTGTAAGTGGGGACTGGCCACGAATGACCATGGAAAGGGTACCTGTCATTTGTCCAGCTGGCTGCCACTGAACACAATGCCACAAGGGAGAGGAAGCGCTGCTTGCTGAGCACCTTGAGGGATGGAGGTGCTGTCTGTTCAACCTGTTGCCACTGAACTCCTCTTGGAGCTGTCACTGATCTCTTGTAAACTTCCCACAATAAACCAGGCATCTTTCACGTTGTCTCTGGGCACTTTCTTTGGCTTTCCTGCATCCTACCTTAATGCCCTGGCACAACTAGACTGTGGGCACAACAACGTTCCTTCTACCTCCTTCTCCCCACACACATCACTCTGTGGACTCTGTGGTCCTGGGCTTTTGCCTGTTCATGAGTGAGAGCTTACAGAACACTACCACAGAAACACCATTTTACATAAAATGTAGGATTGGTTGTTGTTGCCTGAGATGGTTGCGTTGCACTCTGAGCTTCTTAAGAGTCAATGCAAAGAAGGAAATAGGTGTATTACAATATCATAAACCAACCATTTAAAGACAAAATTTAGTAGTTCATGGTCAGCATAGTTTTTCTAGTCCTGAGGATACAGAGTAACCCTTTGCATGTTCAGGGTGAGTTTTAATTCCCAGACTGAGCTCTCTGAGCCAAAGGACTTGCTCACATTTTTAAGCTGTGAGTGGTGAAACTGAGACCAGGACTTGCATTTTCTGTTTATGAAATATTTTTGTTCTTTATTAGACTTGTTCTCTAATTGTTGCGTGCATGTATTTCTGGTTCACTAATCCTATTGTTTCTTCTACTTGTTTTAAAAATCCATTCAAATTCCACACCACTTTCTAAAGCCATTTGATACCAACTTTGTTTGGTCCTCCTCCTGCATCTTGCTCCTTAATTCATCAGGAAAATAATCAACACATATAAGCCAAAACTTATAAGTCAAAACTTAAAGCACAAAACTTTAAGCCACAACTTTAAGCACATGTTTCCAGGCAGACTAACAGCAATTCTTATCTTGAGAGAGCATGCCAATTTAAAAATTATTCACAAATGACAACTACTGTTTATTGAGTGTTTACTATGTAAAAGGCACTGTGCTAAGCCCTTCATTCATGCTATCTAATTTAAACCTCAATTAATTGACAATGCTTTGAGGTCAGTGTTCTCATTTTGTAGTTGGAGAAATTGAAATTTAGAAACTTTGATGTCAGATCTGATTCTAGAGCTCCTATTCTTAATCACTACATGATATGGAGTCTATACAACTCCACACACTGATTTCAAAGTGCTTTTGGTTCAGGACTTGCTGTCTCTTTCTCTGAGCCTCTGTCTTTGTATAATTGTTATTACACAAAGCTGATTTTATATGTGTATGTGCATGTGTGTGTGTGTGTGTGTGTGTATATGTACATATATATGTACATTTCCTTTTGAAGTTTTCATACAGAGTCTCATTTTAGAATGAAGGTGTCCTAGAAGCTCAGAGCTGGGAAAATTCTCTTTTCCAGCAAACATGACTTTCTATTTGCCACCAAGCACCACTATCTTTGGACACATAGACTCCTGTTATATGCATATATCATTATTTACAAATGATGAGCAGGATATTAGACATGCAAATCCCTGTGTTGATGTATTTGCACTGATAAAAGAAAAACAATGAGATGTCTTGAATTTTAATTACATAGACCAGAGAGCAGAGAGGGCAAGAGCTAAGGAAGTCAATCAGTAAACGGTTGCAGGTGAAACCAACAAAAACACTCTTTGTGTTGAAACCTTGACTTAAATCCCACCAAGGCCGACCCCCCGGGCCACCATGCCCTGCTTACAATAACTTTCGGCACAGTTAGCTCCAACCAACCCAGAAACAACAGTGCCTTCTCCTTATGGACATCCTCCTGTCCCAAAGTTTTCCTCCCTTTGGGTGGTCCACACCCCCAGCCCCTGTATCTGTAGGCAGTGGAGGGCACAGAGCTTCCCTTTCCCAGAGCTTATGACACGCGCTCTTAGTGCTGGTCCGGGGAACATCCTCCACCTGCTTCCCGCTCTGTGATCATAGTTGTAGAATCTTATCTCTGAACCTGGTCCTTTGTTTTCCTGGCTACCATTTTAATGGTTCAATTAATCCTTTTATTTCAGAGACTCTTAAGTCTCAAAAGATTTGATTTAATTGTACTCAAAACAAAATGTTTTAAAGGATGAGGAAAAAATGTAGCAAGGATTTCTGATTTTTCTTCCTGTACTCCAATAGATTCTCATGCTCCCCTCCACTCCCCACCAGGAGTGCTCACCAGGCTTCCCTCACCTTGGACAAACCCATGCCCTGTCTGAAATAGGAGCTGATCTATTCTGCGCTGAAGGACCTCCTTGGCCAGAGATTCCACTCTAGAATCTGTTCCCTGAAAGATCGGACTCTTCTTTACTTAGTACCAGAATACTGCCTGTGTAGGTAAAAATCCATCTGCACCTGTCCTTGTATGAACATGAAGAGAAACTGCTCAGCACCCTCAATTGGTTAACTTGATGGCCGCTGCAAGACTGTGCGAGGCAGTCTGTGCCACGGACCTGAGAACCCTCCCTACCAGGACTGTGGAGAAGATCGAGTGATCAAGTGGATAAAGAACTTCAGGATACACAAAGGGCTGCACAAATGTCAAGTGTTAGTATCAGCAGTGATTTGCATCCGCGGAGGCAGGGATGGAGGTAAACAAAGTGGGACACTTTGGGCATGCATAAGGAAAACATCTGCTGGTCTCACCACTCCCCAGGCCAGGGCAGCTTCCTCAAGGGATCCTTTTCCCACACCACATCTGTCTCCAGACCCTCCCCATTTCAGCTCAGGTGGTCAGTGAATTGCATCTCCCGGGAGCAGAGAAGCCAGAAGCCACCAGCAGGGGGAGGAATTGACCAGTATAAGAGTAGGAAGAGCCTTTGGCAGGTTTAAAAGACTACTGCAAAATCTGTCCTTAAATCCCTGTGAGCTAGGTAGAGAAGATCATCTTAAATGTCTAAATAATTCTTCAGAATGAATCGAGATTTGTTTTTTCTGAATTGAGATTTTGCTCCCTCCTAACCAATTCACTGGCCACTGTGAAATCCTGCTAACTGAGATTGGGCAACTGTTTGAGGCAAGGTGGAGAAGGGAACCAAGGAATCAAATAAGACCCAGGCTCCAGAGTGTGTGAAGCTTGCAGCGTGACAAGCAGGAAGCTTTATATGCAAAGGGCCAGTCTCAGACTTACCTTTTGGTCAATTCAGGAAAAAAAGAATTGAGCTCAAATTGCCCTTCTATTTCTGGTTAAGTGAATGGGAAATGAATGAGTGAATGAGATTTTCTGTTTTAAAGGTTGGATTCCCCTCCCCTCTCCTGAGTCCAGGGTTGCTTCACCTTTGTAGGAACAGAGAAAGAAATGGAATGAATTGTCACGGGTAGGGGCCAGAAGTAGGGGCAGCAGATGTGGATACTGGTCTCAGCCTGGCTCCACCCCGTCGTGTCACGTTTGTGATGCCTGGATTGGGGCCTGAGGGAGGACCCTCCCTACTTCCATCAAAGGTGTTCTGTGACAGGCCGTGAGGAGACGGCTCGGCAAGCACATTGCACGAACTCCGTCTGTCCCTGAAGGAGCTGATGGCCCACCCTGAGAGGGGGCAGTGCCCTTTAATGTGGGCTGAGGGAATGTTGGCCCCCCAGAGTTCCCTCCTCAGGTGTGGTGGGAGTGGCAGTTGAATGGGGCAGTTGGAGAGGAGGGCTCCCAGCAGATGGGAGCAGGTGGGACAAGAGAAGCCAAACCCAAGGTCCATAGAGAGAAGGAGGTCCAGGCAAAGTGGGTAGCAGGTACTGCCCTCCGAGCCTCATGACTTCTGGCACCTGCTTCTCTCCCTCTCCACCTGAGAACTCAGAGCATTTCCTGTCCAGGTACAGTTTCTCTTTGTTGCAATTATTGGCTACCAATTGGTCCTGAGGGTCCTTGTCTCTCATCCCCAGGACAGACTCCAGTGGGTGACCCGGTCACAGGTGGCTGCCCTGTGGGAAGAAACAGGGGCCTGGGCTCCCAGAGGGTAAAGGAAGCCTGGGCTCTTCCATTTTTGGAGATTCCTGGTATGTGAAAGAAAAAGCAGAAATCTTAGGATGGGACTTCAAGATCTGTGATACACAAAAGCCTACCTTGAATTAATGAGGCCTTTCAGTGCCTGCCCCCGTCCTGCAACACACACACACACACACACACACACCCGAAGGGGTGACCTCATTTGGAGACGGGATCACAGGCCAATATTTTAGGCCCTCAGGGGATAGAGGCCTTGAGCACCCCTCTCCACACTTCCCTTCCTGCCCCCTCAGACTTTGTGCTGACTCACCTGCATATGCCTCCCTGTGCTCCTTCCTCCCCTCCTGGGACCCTCACTCTGACACCAGTCCCTCATCACTCAGGCATTCTTCTCTGGTCTGCCTACCCATACAAGTGCTGGGGACAGCCAACCTGGACAGACAGAAGTGAGGGGTGGGGCCTGAGGAAAGCCTCCTCTGAGCTGGAGGCTGCTCAAGCTCTGGAGGAAGTTGGGGGAGGCTGTGAGACCATCAGATATTGCTAATTTGGGTAGTTTTAAATTAAGAATGTGTTCATTGAGTTGGGGATGCAGCTCAGTGCCAGAGCGCTTATCTAGCATGCACAAGGCTCTGGGTTCCATCTCCAGAACAACAGCGTAGTCTCTTCTCTGGGAAGGAGTTCTAAGAAAGGACTTCCATTGTGGGGCACCAAGGAAAACTGGGAATCCAATTCTCAAACAGAAAATTGTCAGTTTTCTGGGTTAGAGAGGCAGAAATGGAATATGAAGTGTTAGGTATAGAAGATGTCTCTTCTCAAGATGCCCTCTGCACATCTTTTGTTTCCCCACTTTGGACAGAGACAAGGATAGAGAAAAATGACTCAACTTATGAACAATAACAGTGTAAGCCTTATGCTAAATGCTCAGTGATTCAGAACTGTAGAGTCAGGGAGCAATAAGGAATGATGGGGGCTGTGGTTAAATAAAACCTGAAAGTCTTGCCCACAGGGGCCACTGCGCATGGGCTGACCATAGCCATATGTGCGACCAGAGCAAATGGTTTTTCAGAAAAAGAAAGCCAAGAGGACTTTTTTTTTTTTAATTTGATGTTTCCTAATTATTAAATGTTTTCCACACATTAAAAAAATTTAAAAACTATAATCCACATAAAATGGAGCTGTAGGTTGCATAGGTCATCAACCTATTAATTTGTGTCCTCTTCTAAGCAGAGGCCTCCTCTGCTTCCACCTGTCCAGTATTGAGGTTAGGTAAGGAACCCCCTGCCTGCAAACAGAGAGGTGCACCAGGGAATTCTTGACACCTCCTGCCAGCCCTCAAATGCTCTGAGTGGAAAAAGTCAGGGCAAGAACAGAGTCGTGATGGCCACAGGGGCCCTGGCCTGGGCATGAGCCGGCTCCTGGAAGCTCTTCTCAGCTGTTCCCTCCTCCCCCCATGACTGCCTGCTAGCAGATTTCTCACTCTAGGCAGCTTCTCACTCCTGGCAGAGGATGGCATGACAGACGGCGATAGAGACGTTAGCCAAAGCCGACTTCCTGATTTAAAAAGTCTCATTTCCCTCTGGGGCTGCCAAATTTAGCAAAGTGCCATTCCAGCTGCAAAGCTTCCAAGCTGTCTTAGGTAATCATAACTCTGCATTCCCTGTGGAGTGTTCAAGGAAATTACTCCCAGCACCAATTTCCTACGTACTCTGATTGCCCAAAACTGGCCAGGGAAGCTACCCTTCTCCATTGGGCATCTTGGACTCAGGACCTCTTAAGACAAGCTGCTGACAGTTTGCTGCTGGGACCTTTTGCCAGTAAAAATGTGAACCAAAAACCCAGAAATTCTAGGTAAGGGCACTGTACCAACAAATGAGGCCTACCCTCCCAGAAGGCAGGTCTGGACTGAGAGGCTGGGAAATTCAGCCTGGACAAGAGGACAGCCTGGGTGGTTGGGGGTGAGTTGAAGGAAATGAAGGGCATTTTAGAATATCAGAGGGCACATGGAAAGGGCATAGCTGTTGTCTAAATGGCTGAGACTAGAGCAGTGGTTGCAGAAAAATCACATTTGGTTCTACAGAAGGAAAAAAATGGATTCCCTTTAGGGCTATTTCCTTAAGAAGTGCTTACCTTTGAAATGATTTAAAATGTACAGAAAAGTAATAAGAACAATGCTAAGATATTCTGACTATCCTTTACTGAGATTTGCAAACTAATATTTTGCCACAATTGCTTTAATAATCTCTCTATGCATTATTATTATTTTTCTGACACATTTGAAAGTCAACTGTGGATATTTTGCTCCATTATCCTTAAATACTTCAGTATGTATTTTCAAAGAACATATTATCAAAATGATCCAAACATACAGTGATTAAAATCACTTTAACTTTGATACAACTCTATTACATAGAGTTCATATTACATAGAGTTCATATTCGAATTTCTCTAGTTGTCCCAAGAATGCTTTTTAATTTTATTTTTTCAGTCCAGCATCCCATCCAGAATTGTATACTGCTTTCAGCTGTTGTGTCTCTTTAGCTCCTTTTAATCCAAAGTATTTCCTCACCTTCACTTGTCTTTCAGGATACAAATGTTTCTGAAGAGCCCAGGTCAGTTATTTTGTAGAATGCTCCTTTGAACTTGTCTGATATGTCCTCTAGATTCAGTTTCTGCATTTCCTGCATGTGTGCTACATGAAGGTTAGCTTGAGAAGTGACAGGGGTCTGTTGTTGAAGCTTGTTGAAGCATGATCAGGTTGGCCAGAAGGAAATCTTCATATGGGTGACTGAGTTTTTCATGTCTGAGGTCTTCTTGAATTCTTAAAATTGTTGGATTCTGTGTTCACCCCCAGATAATTTCAGTTGGACTTCAGAACTTGCAGTGAATTCGTTCTTCTGTACCAGCTAATCAGTTCTGCTTTGCTCAGGTCATGGCTAGCAGGAGAGTGACTCAGAAGCTAGTGGGAGGTCACCAGCAACTCTCAGGGACCACAGCTTGATCATTCACCTGTGGTGCAGTCATATTGAGGATCAGAATATGGTTTCAAGACTATGCACAAAGGCTATACCCGTGTCCTGGTCTCTTCTTGCCTTTATGGTAAGAGCTTAGATTGCATTTACTCAGGGGTCAATGACCCATCTAAGGATGAGAGGCAAATTTCTTTTCTGTTCTCAGCCTGGGCATCCTTTAGAGTGACTAGTAGCTCTCCATTGTCTTCCTGCAGTGAATTCATAAAAGCCAGGGGCATGGTGCTTTGGGTAGAGAAAGCTCTGAAGAACATTTTGATACACAAACAAATGGACATTGTCATGGTTTGGATATGGGATGCTCCCCCCTCCCCCAAAACAAGCTCATGTATTAATGCAGGAGGTAAAATGATCAGATTATGGGAGCTGTAGTGGATTGATCCATTTTATCTGTTAATGATTTGAATGGATTACTGGGTAGTAGCTGTAGGCAGGAGGAAGTGGGTCAATGGGGTCATGCCTGGGGATTATATATTTTGACCCTGACTTATCTTTCCCACTCTCTGTTTCTTGGCTATGAGAACTGAGCAGCTTTCCTTCACCATGCCCGTCCACAATGATGTTCTGCTTCTCCCTGGGTTTAGAGCAGTGAGGTTGGCTACCCATTGGCTGTACCTCTGAAAGCATGAGCCAAAAGGAACTTCTCCTGCCCTAAGTTGTTCTTGTCAGGTATTTTGGTCACAGTGATGGAAAATTAACTAACACAGAAGTTTCTGGAAAATGTTCTCCAGTTTCATTTTAGCCTAGGTCTAGTCCTATGTAGGAACCAGCTGACCAGATTGCTATCTACATAAATGGGAACAAATCTGAAACCCTTTTTCCTATTCTCAACCTTGTTTTTTTTTAAATTTGCTATTTTTAGTTACACATGACAGTAGAATGTATTTTGACACATTATACATACATAGAATGTAACTTCCCATTCTTGTGGTTGTAACATGATGTGGAGTTACACAGGTTGTGTATTCATACATGAACGGGAAAGTTATGTCTGATTCATTCTACTGTCTTTCCTATTCCCCTCCCTCTCCCTGCCCTTCATTCCCCTTTGTCTAATCCACTGAACTTCTATTCTTCCCTCACCCCATCCCGATTGTGTGTTAGCATCCACATATCAGAGAGAACATTCAGCTTTTGGTTTTGGGGGACTGGCTTATTTCACTTAGCATGATAGTCTCCAGTTCAATCCATTTACCAGCAAATGCCATAATTTCATTCTTCTTTATGCCAGTCTTGTTTCCTGATTCTCTTACCCAAGCCTGCTGCACATGGTAAGGTCCCCTTAGGAACCTCACAATGCAGCTCCACAAACCCACTCAGTCTTGGCCAAAAGTCTTGGTCTGGGCTTTCTCTCAAACTCCTCTTTTCTTTTCTACTCTTATGCAACAATCCAGATGCAGTCTCACCTCCCCCAGGACATTCTTCCTAATCCCATCTTCCTCCCAGACCACACTGACCTCTCTGTCCTGGAACTTCTGTAGCACAGGTGTTCTGCATGATTTGGTGAGACTGAGCACAAGCAGCTTGGTTGCAGGATTTTTGATTAAATATTACCACATGGGAGGATCCCTGTGTAACTTCCAGGTCTCATTTCCTATTCAACATACATCATGTTGAATTTGGTGTGTAGCTTTCCCATTCATTTCTTAAAAGTGAACCTTATTTTTAAAGAAAGTTTTAGATTTATAGAAAAATTGTAAAGATAGTATAGAAAGTTCCCACATACCACACATCCAGTTTGTCCTACATATAATATTCTGTATTATCACAGTATGTGTATTATAATTCATAAACAGGTATTGCTACATCAACTCTCCTTAATTTTTTTCCAATGTTTTTTTTTTTTTGTTCCAGAATCTCATCCAAGATATCTCTTTTGTTATTCTGTTTCCTTAAGTTCTTCCTGGCTATGTGACGTTCTCAGACTTTCCTTATTTTTGATGACTTTGATAGTTTTGCTTTGGTGCTGGGAATTAAACACAGGGTCTCATGCACAGGAAGGACATATTCTACTACTGAGCTACACCCCAGCCCCAACCTTGATAATTGTAAGGAGCACTGGTCAGAAATGTCCCTCAACTGGTATTTGCCTCATGTGTTTCTCAAGATTGGGCTGGGATTATAGGTTTTTGGGAGGAAGATTGCTCTCATCACATCATTTCAAGGGCACATACCATTCACATGACTTACCACTCTTGATAGTTACCCCAATCACCTGGCCGAGGTGGTGATTGTCAGGTTATCTTCACTGTACAGTTATTATTATTTTTTCCTTTTCTATATTGTACTTAACTCTCAGAAGCATCATATTCTAGTTGTTTCTTGCAGGGTAATGGGGTGATAATTCTGATGCTGCTCTACTGGTATACTTAATTGGACAATTAAGTAAATGGAAGGTGGATGGTGAGAGCCACGTTTTTCACTTTTAGATTTGGAGTTTGTAGATATGCAAGGGGAGGAGGCTAGAATTAGGACAATTATGGCAATGGATTAAAGTTGGAGAATCAGTATGCTTAGATTAAAATAGATACAGATAGTTACATAAAGAAATATTCATAGCTATGCACATTTACACTAGTCAATATACAGACATATATTTTCTTGTTCTGTCAGCTGAGAGGGCCCAGAAGCAAAAGTACTCTGATAACAAAGAACAAAACTAGTGCCCAGATCTTGGTTTCTAATACCATTCTCCAATAAAAGGAGTCATGGGTACTTGGAGAAATGGAATTTTATTACAAATACAATTATTAGTAGATGAAGTATATATATATTGTTTTGCAAGTATGTGAACTTTGCACAGTTGTATCAGATTGCAATTTTTTTTTCATTTTATGTTTTTTCTGCTCTCAATTTATCATGTGTGACATTCACATGGGTTGATGTGTGGTCCTAGTTCATTCATTTTTAGTGTTGAATAGTAATATCCTCTATTCATATTATGCAGTTTGTTCATCCATTTTCCTATTTGCAGATGTTTGAGATGCTATAAACAGAGTTACTTTAGATATCCTTGTAGAGGGGCCACAAAGATACTTTTGCAAGAGATTCAATCCTCTGTGGATTGTTTCCTTGTGTTTTTCTATATTAACTTAAGGGTTGACACCAATAAATATGAAAGAAGAGAGGCTAGTACAGGTGGTGGGGAATTTGTAAGGAAAATAAAAAGGAGCTTACAAAGTTTGTGACCACTCTGTATGTGACTGCTTGGACAGGCAGATTTTCTCCTGGCATGGCCATATCCAAGGAGGATATGGTGGCTCTTTTAGTAAGACAATCTTTAACTTTACCAGATAATGGCATATTGCTCTACAAATTAGTCATACAATTTATAGTCCCACCATCAGGATTTAAGGGTTGGTCTGTTCCATATATATATATCAAGATTTGAAATTTCTATGCTTTTTAATATTGCCCATTTGAAGAATGACATATTGTTGTTACTGTGGTTTGGTTTTAATCCACAATTCCCTGGCACTTAGAAACTGAACATATTTTCTTGTGTTTATTTGACTCATCTATCAATTGCCTATTTCTATCTTTTGTTCACTTTTCTAATTGATTGTTCTTTTGCTATTGATGTATTGAAAATTCTTTATGATTTATGAATATAATTCTTTATAGTTCAATGGATCACCATTTATACCAGCATGTTGTATCTTTTTAATCTCTTAAACATTGTACCTTCTTTATTTTATTTTATTTTATTTTCTATAAATCACCAACAACATATGTGAAAAACTTTTGCAGACTTACAAAACTCCCTCATATTTACATAATTTTTTTCCCTTCCCCCCACCCCTCCCACCCCTCTTTTCCCTCTATACAGTCCTTCCTTCCTCCATTCTTACCACCCTCCTTATCCCAAACCCTAAACCAAACCCTAACCCTAACGCTAACCCCTCCCACCCCCCATTATATGTCCTCATCCGCTTACCAGCGAGATCATTCATCCTTTAGTTTTTTGAGATTGGCTTATCTCACTTAGCATGATATTCTCCAATTTCATCCATTTGCCTGCAAATGCCATAATTTTATCATTCTTCATGGCGGAGTAATATTCCATTGTATACATATGCCACAGTTTCTGTATCCATTCATCAACTGAAGGGCATCTAGGTTGGTTCCACAATCTGGCTATGGTGAATTGAGCAGCAATGAACATTGATGTGGCTGTATCTCTGTAGTATGCTGATTTTAAGTCCTTTGGGTATAGGCCAAGGAGTGGGATAGCTGGGTCAAATGGTGGTTCCATTCCAAGTTTTCTAAGGAGTCTCTATACTGCTTTCCAGAGTGGTTGCACTAATTTGCAACTCCACCAGCAATGTCTGAGTGTACCTTTTTCCCCACATCCTCACCAACACCTATTGTTGCTTGTGTTCTTGATAATTGCCATTCTAATTGGGGTGAGATGGAATCTTAGGGTGGTTTTGATTTGCATTTCTCTTATTACTAGAGATGTTGAACATTTTTTCATATATCTGTTGATTGCTTGTACATCTTCTTCTGTGAAGTGTCTGTTCATTTCCTTAGCCCATTTGTCAATTGGATTATTTGTATCCTTGGTGTAGAGTTTTTTGAGTTCTTTATATATTCTGGAAATTAGCGCTCTATCTGAAGTATGAGTGGCAAAGATTTTCTCCCACTCTGTAGGCTCTCTCTTCACATTACTGATAGTTTCCTTTGCTGAGAGAAAGCTTTTTAGTTTGAATCTATCCCAGTTGTTGATTCTTGCTTTTATTTCTTGTGCTATGGGAGTCCTGTTGAGGAAGTCTGATCCTAAGCCAACAAGTTGAAGATTTGGACCTACTTTTTCTTCTATAAGATGCAGGGTCTCTGGTCTGATTCCAAGGTCCCTGATCCATTTTGAGTTGAGTTTTGTGCAGGGTGAGAGATAGGGGTTTAATTTCATTCTGTTGCAAATGGTTTTCCAGTTTTCCCAGCACCATTTGTTGAAGAGGCTATCTTTTCTCCATTGCATATTTTGGGCCCCTTTGTCTAGTATGAGAAAATTGTATTTATTTGGGTTTGTGTCCATGTCCTCTATTCTGTACCATTGATCTACCTGCCTATTTTGGTACCAATACCATGCCATTTTTGTTACTATTGCTTTGTAGTAGAGTTGAAGATCTGGTATTGTGATACCCCCTGCTTCACTCTTTCTACTGAGGATTGCTTTAGCTATTCTGGGTTTTTATTATTCTAGATGAATTTCATAATTGCTTGCTCTATTTCTGTAAGGTACATCATTGGGATTTTAATTGGAATTGGATTGAATCTGTATAGCACTTTAGGTAGTATGGCCATTTTGACAATATTAATTCTGCCTCTCCTAAAACATGGGAGATCTTTCCATTTTCTAAGGTTTTCTTTAATTTCTTTCTTTAGACATTGTGCCTTCTTGATGAACAGAGATCTGTAATTTCAAACTTATGACTTACTTTTTGAATATTCTTGAAGAAATCCTTCCTTATTTGAAGATCATAAATATATCTATTCACTTCTTACTGTTAGTATGGTATTTCCTTTTCAAATCTTTTAGTTGCAACCATGCATGTCTTTATGTTTAAAATATACCTCTTGTAGGCAGTATATCATTGAATCTTGCTTTTATATCTTGTCTGACAATCTGTTTCTTAACTGAAATATTTAGTCCTTTAATATTTAATGTAATAATTGATATGATTGGGTTTAAGCCTATTGGCTTGCTATTTGTTTTCTATGTATTCATTTTAATCCTCTGTTGTTCCTTGCCTATCTTTTTTTGGGTTAATCTATAATTTAGTGTTCCATTTTATTAACTTGATTAAAACTTCTTAGCTTTAAGGAGTTCATATTATTTTTCCCCAGGGCTAACACCATACTGTGTGCTATTGTGTGTTAATTTCTCCTTGCTAGGGGGAGGATTTGTCTTAGACTACTCTCATGGACTCATCGGTAGTGTGTCTTTTGATAAATATGTGTTGAACATCTACTACACACAGGGGCTGCACTGGGTGTTTGAAATACAGCTGTGAAAGGGATTGACATGAGGCTCACATTCTGCTTGGGTAAATAGAAAAGTAAGTAAGTAAGTTGTCCCAACAAGGGAAATGTCTGAAATGAGCCTTGATGGTTGAGCAGAAGTTGGTCAAGAGAAGGAGAGGTAGGAGATTGTTCCAGTGGTGGCAGTGGTGAGGACAAAGACCTGAAGACAGGAGGAGTTGGCACTTTGTTCAGGGAGTATTAAGACTCAGCATGGCTGGTGCTCAGTGTTAGTTGGTGCAAACTGAGAGTGGGGTATAGAGTAGGGTACAGGTCAGCAATAAACTGAGTGAGTCTGATTGGCAACTTCTAATTTTCTGACTGAACTAAGAATCTAGAGCTGGGTCTATGGTATTCAGTTAGTAATTAGTACTCACTAACTGAATGACTGGAGAAAGTGTGAGCAGATCTACTGCCTGTAAAGCATGTGCCTCTTCCAGCTGACTACAACGTTTCAGTTCCCACTTTGGAGAATCTGTCTTTTTGCAATAAAGACATTGTGATTTTCAGAGTATTTTGTAAGAAAAAAATCCCATCATATTTTTCCAGAGGAGTACCTCTTATAAGCAAGGGTTTTCCCAGGGTTATTGCAGAAAGAAGGGAGTCTGTTTCCCTTGTGTCTAGATTACACCAGATGAGATGGTGACACTCTTCTCTGTATATGCTGAAGTAAATCTTTCCCCACTATGGACCTCTGTTTCCTTTTCTGTATAATAAGGAATTTGTGAAAGTTTGTATCCAAGGATACTCCCAGCTCTGCCATGCTATATGTTTATCAGGCATTACTACTGTGGTGGGAATGGGTATATTCATTCAAAGTTTCTAACCATGAAAACTTACAGAGAGAACTCATGGGGGTGTGACCCTTTGTGTATATATAATATTGTGGCCTCTGATTGCAAGTGACAGAAACTGACTCAACACAAGTGAGGTTAAAAAAAAGGAGAATTTGTTTCCAGGATACAGGGAGAGGGCTATCATGGAATCTTAAGGCAAGAGTAGTTTTTTAGCTCCCAACCAACCCAACATAGGAAAAGAAGGAAATGAAGTGCTTAGGAGGTTAGAGAATGAGGTGTTTGTTTTGTGACTGGATATACCACACTGAAAAGTGTCCTCTCCACCTGGGTTGTTGGGCTCCATTGGGGGTAGTGGCCACAGAGGTGGGAGAAATGTGGGTCTGCCTGAGAGGTGGCTTGGTTGAAGTCCTCTTACCATTGGGTGTCCAGGTAGAGGGGAGGTAGATACACAAGCTTCTGGAGGGGAATAAAGGGTGTGTGGAGGTGACAAACCTCACACTGGGTCATGCTAAGAAAGCAAATCCATTTTCTTAGAAATCCTTTTTTGCCAAGTTGGCATTCAGCCTGGTTCCCACCAGAAAACTCACAATAGGATTTTTTGCTCCCACCCAATCCAACATGGGAAAAGAAGAGGAACAAAATGTTCTTACTAAGAAGGTGGTCTCAGGGCAGATGGCTGGTTGGTAAAACCAGGTCTGTGGGGTCAATGCCAGGGAACAGGTCTGGGTGGAGTAGGAGCTGTCTGATTCTGTTCCAGATGACTTCATTTCTCAGTGAGCCTTCCCCATCTCTCTGCCACAGAGTGAAAGTGTCCTTAGGCTTTTCACCTAGGACTCCAGACGCTTCATGATGGTGGGGGAAGGACCTTACCTTATCTCTGATCTGGATCGGAGAGGCCAGCGGAGGTCCTTTTCAGAGAGATATGACCCCAGCCTGAGGACCATGATCCCAGTGCGACCCTATGCAAGGTAAGTCCGGAGGAGGATTGCAGTGGGCTCAGGACAAGGCCTCCAGGAATGACTGTCAGCCCATCAGGAGAGTGGGCGCCATGCTGCTCCCCATGTTTGTCCTTTGTTCATCCACCCATCTGCATATGCACTTACTTATTGATCACTCGCTTCCTGTCTCCTCCTGCCTTTTGGTGAGAGGGAACCAATAGCAAATGTTAATAGAGAACTTATCAGGAGTTGGGACCTGCACAAGTGCCTTTCAAGCATCTTCCCAGTCACTCTTCACAACCACCCTGGAGGTACTGGTGTTATCTTTATCTGATAGGAGAGGAAACTGAGTCACAGAAAACTTAAATAACTTGCCTCAAGGCAGTCTTTAATTTTTAACAAACTTCACTTAGTGGCTTACTTCCTTGACACTTGGTGGCTTAAGACAATTGCCACTCAGTTAGCTTATACTTTTATGGGTGACCCATAAAATGAAGCAACTTGGGCTGAGTTGGTTAGGGTATTTCACCTGGTCTTAGATATCTATTGTGCAGCAAGGTGACTGTGCTCCTGGGTGTAGGCTGGCTGTTGGACAGGGGACCACTGGGCTAAGTGGTCACTCACCCTCCAAGAAACAGGGGGAAAGATTTAGGGAGAGCGAGACAGGGAAGGAGTAAAAGGCAACATGGGATGGGTCA
Source organism: Sciurus carolinensis (assembly GCF_902686445.1). NCBI lineage: Eukaryota > Metazoa > Chordata > Mammalia > Rodentia > Sciuridae > Sciurus > Sciurus carolinensis. The sequence continues at coordinate 34,975,683 of NC_062228.1, forward strand.
CTGCTGTGGGCAAGGGGGACCTACTCTAGTAGGTCCTCCTGAGAAGGGTCCAAGCTTCTACCCAAAGGATTGAGGTGGGAGCATTTACCCATGGTCTAACACACTCTTGGTTCAGATTTGCCTCTGGGGGAATTAACCCCCTGCAATTCTGAGCTGTACTAGTTCTCCCGAGAAGACATGGTGAAACAATGGTGGCTAGGCACAGTGTGCATTTGAGAGGGGACACTGGCAGCATAAGCTTGCTTGGAACCCTCTCCACAGCTGAGTGGTGGATGTAAGGGTACATTTACAGCATCTACTACCAATATCTATATTGGCTCTGGCATCTGGAATATGGCTAATATTCAGTAATTGGTAGCTAATGTTCTGTGTCTTTGACTTTTATTCTCTCTTAGTTGATTAATTCCTCAAGGGCAAAAACATTGGTTTTTTGTCCTTCTTAAGAACATTTCCTTCTCCTTCTTTCCTCAGTCTTTTCTTTTTCCTCTTCCTTCTTCATTTCTTCTTTTTCTTCCTCTTTCTCCTCTCTTTTTCTTCAGTTTCCTCCTCCTCTTCTTCCTGCTCCTCTCCATTTCTTCTTCCTGTCCCCTTCCCCTTCCCTACCTTCCTCCTTTATCTGATAGCTAATATTTATGTAGCACTTTGTATAAGTTGAGGCATTCAGTCCTATTTATGTAGCACTTTGTATAAGTTGAGGCATTCAGTCCTCATAATAAACTGAGAGTTTTCCTCCAGCTCTTGCCTTCTTGGGATGCATCGCTCTCTGTAGCATGCCCCGCTCTGGACTTTATCCGTCTTCCAGAAAGCAAAAGACAAGTACTTGACCCGTCTGATGGCAAACTAAATGGGTCTCTTGTTTCCTCACTTCTCAAATGTGGTAAGTGCCCTCCTTCCCATGTGACGATCATAAGGCTCAAGCATTGGCGAATTGTTCAACAACCAGTTCACTGAAAAAAAAAAAAAATCACGAGTTTATAACATTTATCAATTATTATTGTGTTAGTACTCTACCATGGTCAATTTTGAGTCACCTATATGACGCTATTGAATACCAAGTTGGGAAGAGATGGTAGCACACCATTCTACGGTGTTTCCATTATAAAGATGATAAATAGATGCAAATAACAGATAATAGTAACATAATTAGGAAGTGATGAGACCCGAGCATGGAGCACCTTTGTCTTTAGGATAATTTATTTAAATTCATGTAACTTAATTTTGAATTTTGGCTGCCTTTAGCAATTGACTTGCAAAATTCCTGAAAATTTAGTAATGTCTCTCATGAGCTTGTATAAGCGGGCCCCAGGGTTAATGAATGCAAGTCCCGGGTTCTAAGTGTGGCTGTGGTTATTACTGTGGTTACTTAGTCAAGCCAGCAGGCCAGGGCAATGACCCCAACACCCAGAGACACTGAATATTGCATTGTCTTTAGGTTGGCATCCAACCCGGTGGACAATGCAGGACTGCTCTCCTTTGCCACATTTTCCTGGCTCACACCGATGATGGTTAGAAGTTACAGGCACACGCTGACTGTGGATACCCTGCCCCCGCTGTCACCATATGACTCATCTGACACCAACGCCAGAAGGTACCAGGATTTGCTTCGGTTACCTGGGGAGAGGCGCCTTCCCTAGGAAGGGGGTCTGTGGGCCCCTTTGAGTGCCTCCATTTTCCCTGTATGGAATTGACACACACAGCTGCTGGTGACCCTTCTCAGTGGCTGCTCTCTGAGATTTGGGCTGACTGCCTGCCCTTCTAATCTGTCTCAGGGGAGGTGAGGATTGGGCAGGGTTGGTTGGAGATCTATAGTCTGGGGCTCAGGATCCTTCAGCTCATTTGTAGAGCAAAGGTGGCTGGAAACTTACTTTGCTTGATGTTGGTGGGCCCTGCCTGACTGCTGCATATAGCTCTCAGCACTGTGTTGTGTTTCACTTTAAAAATCATTATTGGACTTCCATATCATGAAATGCACTTAGGTTGAACCAAACGTAACTGCCAGTATTTGCCATTTTGACTTGTAAAACTGTAAATGTCATTGGTCCAACCTGAATCATGTTCATTATAAAAATGTTAAAGCAACAGAATTTAAGCAGTAGAAGTATCTCTAAAACATTATTGCATCCCAGAGGTTAAGCACTGTTAAAATGTTGATGTGGTCCTTTCCAGAATTTTCCTACTCTGGTTAAACATGTCCAATGCCATCACCCTCCACAGGGGAATGCCTCTTCTTTTCCCCTCTCCATTCAGCGGTTGTGCTTTTTACATTTCAAGAAAAAAGTGAAACTTACTACATAGTTGTTCATTACTTTGCTCTTTTCAGTTGGAAATGCATGAAGACTTGTGCACCTCTACACAAAGACACCAATTTTCTTCTTTTCAGCAGCCTCACTGAGTGCTAAGTTCTGATGACCAAGAATGTCTTACACAAGGAGGAAGTTCTCAAAAGCCCTCTGTGCGTTTTTCTCCTGGAAATTGCCCTGTCTTTGGCCACCTGGGGGTAAAGCACAGGGCATAGCTTGGAGTAAATACTTCAAGGGCTGGGAGTACAGCCTTGCTATTGCTTCCCCTCATCTCTGCCCTGAAGACATTTCAGCTAGTGGTAATTTCTAAAATCTACTATCTGGAGAAAGTTGCCAGACAGCACAGAGAGAAGAGATCTGTGTCTGTGGCGTACTGGATTTTCCTTCTAGTTCTCTGGCCAATATCTCTCCATTTCTATTGTGCCCTTCCATCTACCCAACATCAACTTAGATCCTCTTCTCTTCTATGCTATCTTCTGCTTCAAAAGCTTAGATGCCAAGCACATGCAGGCTACTCAATGATGTATCCATCTCTAGTCCTGGTCTCTCTTCCAGATTCTGAATCTGTGTCCCACTGGACAGTGGCATTTGGGTGACACACAAACATCTATATCTAAATCTGTATTGTGTGTGTGTGTGTGTGTGTGTGTGTGTGTGTGTGTGCATGCACATGCTAGAAATTGAACCCAGGGCCTTCCATGTGGTAGGTAAGTGCTTAAAGCTGCATTAGTGACCTCAGTCCCAACCTGGCAATGTTCTCCTCTTCCTCTTTTCCCTGACTCTTTAAACTCCATTCACACAGTTGATCAAACCAAGAAATGGGGATCCACTCTTGGTTTCCCTTCTCCTTTCCTCCTACCTCTAATTCATGGGTAAGTCCTGCTGTTGCTCCCTTCCACCTGTCCTTGCAGCCACTGCCCTACTGTGCATGCCACTGTCACCTTTCACCTGGATGCAAACAGTTCCCTACTGTGGCATGCTTACCTTTCCCTTGCTCCCCCCAAAATCCATTGCTCTCACAGCAGCCAAGTGATCTTTTAGCTATGTAAAATGGTCCTGTTTTCTTGGCTTAAAAACCTGCCATGGCTTCTCCTGCACTTTAGATGGAAATGTAATCAAGACTCCTTGCGGAGCCTGTGAGGTCCCGTGAGATTTGGCCCAGCCGTGCCCCCTTACCTCCTCAGTTCCTCTCCTGCACACTGGTCTTCTTTCAGATCTTTGAAATGGACAGTCCTTTTTGACCTGGGGAAGATTTTTCTGTTGACTTCTTGGCTGTCTCTGTCTTCTTATCGTAGCTGGCCAGGAGACAGTAGAAGCAAAGGCTGGGAGTTCCCACGTGCCAGCTGTTCCTACCAGCTGTGTCTAGGCATTGCCCTCTGCCCCTCCTGTGTCCCACCTCCCTTGGTAAAGAAGAAAGGAGACTTTGAGCTGCTTGTCTGAGGCAAAGCACGCTCTCAGGGATAAGGGCTGTGTTGTCAGGGTTTGCCCACCAGAGCAGTTTTAAAGAAGAAATGGCAATGTCAATCTCTTTTCTGTTCTTTCATCACAGATTTCGAATCCTTTGGGATGAAGAGGTAGAAAGGGTGGGTCCTGAGAAGGCCTCCCTGGGCCATGTGGCCTGGAAATTCCAGAGGACGCGTGTCTTAATGGATATCTTGGCCAATATCCTATGCATTATCATGTCAGCCATAGGGCCGGTGAGTGGGGGCGGCCCTTCTGCCTTGTCTCCTAGGTCCCCAGCTGGGCAAAGCATGCCATTAGTTACTTTCTCTACGAACTGGTGGGTTTAGTGCATTGTCATTATCTTTGTGCTCCTCAGGGGTGAATTTTCATAAACTTAATCCTTGTCAAGCACAGCAGCCACTGAAATTAATTAAAAAGTTTGCCTCATAAAGTCGGCTTGCTGACATTATCTGAGGCCTCGTATACCAACCTCCACCCCCAGTGGCCCTCTCCTCTCTCCACCGCGCTGTTTTACAGACGGTTCTCATTCACCAAATCCTCCAGCACACCGAGAGCTCCTCCGGCAAAGTCTGGGTTGGCATCAGCCTGTGCATAGCCCTTTTTGCCACCGAGTTTACCAAGGTCCTCTTTTGGGCCCTTGCCTGGGCCATAAATTACCGCACGGCGATCCGGTTGAAGGTGGCCCTCTCCACCCTGGTTTTCGAAAACCTGGTGTCCTTCAAGACATTGACACACTTCTCTGTTGGTGAGGTAAGCTTGTCCAGAAGGAGTCTAATTTTAGAAAATTGAGTTTTTAAAATATGTGTGAGAGGTACTTCCCGGATGGAGCACTGGTATCTCTTTTGATTATCCATATCCTGCCCATCATGTTGCATCTCAGAGGTGGTTGGGACTCAAAACATGGGAAAAGTTCAGAGAAAGGAGGGCTCTGTTCAAAATGGAGAATTGGGAAAGACTTCCTAGTTACAGCTGGATCAGGCCTTGAGGGCGACTTCATTCTATTGTCAATGAAGAGCACACTATAGATATTTTAAAAAATTGATTGATGGATGGATCCAATAATTGTGTAGCATTTGGGGTGCCAGAGCCATAATGAAAACTGTGCCTATTATACTTCAGAGTTGACATTTTCTTTAGCCCTTAATCCTCAGCAATAAAATCCTTGCAGCTTATTCAAGAAAATTCTCTTAATCAAGGGAACCCCAGGTGGTGTGAGTTAAGAGAAAGGGCTTGCTCTGCTCTTACAGTTGCTCTTTTGGTGTGTTCAAAGAGTCCCATATCAATTATAATTAGAATCTGCATGTAACGAAACCCCAACATAACCGTGGATTAAACAAGATGAATTTATTTCACCATTTAAAAGGAGTCTGGAAGAGGGCAATGCAGGGCTGGCAGGAAGATTTCAGGATGCTTCTCTTTCTTCGTCACTGTCTTAGCCTGTAGTTCCCAGAATGGTTCAGGATAGATTCTAGAGATCCAGCCATCCCAACCATGTTTCAGATAGTTGGTTGGAGAAAAGAGAGAAAAACCAAAGGGGTGTGTTTTCCAAGTTGAGTTGGTCCCTCCTAAGAATCCATCCCAACATCCCATTACACACCTTATATCTCATCATACCCTTCATGCAGTTAGCCCTTCCACCAAGGAGGCTGGGAAATGTGGCCCGGCATGTTACTGCCTGAACTCTACTGCATAGGAAGAAGGGCAGACAGACCCAGGGTAGGCAGCAAGCAGTCTCTCCAGCGTGCTCCTAGATAGTTCTACTTCTCTGTAAGTGGTTCTTCTTTGGGATTCTCAGTCCTAAAAGACTGGCCTCTCCAAAGTCATACCAAAATGAGGCCACAAAACTCATGAGGTCATTCAGAAACCCCTCAGTAAGGAAATGTTTGAATTACCCTCCCAAGTCTGAACCCATGTGTTTTCTTTCCAGGTTCTCAATATACTATCAAGTGATAGCTATTCTTTGTTTGAAGCTGCCTTGTTTTGTCCCTTGCCAGCCACCATCCCTATCCTAATGGCCGTTTGTGCGGTGTACGCCTATTTCATTCTGGGGCCCACAGCTCTCATCGGGATATCCGTGTATATCATATTCATCCCTGTCCAGGTAATGGCAGACCTCTGCAATTGGAACCGCTATACATTTGCATTTGCTTTCATGGAATTGGACAGAAGGCTTCATCCTGGGCTTCGTGCTTGCAGGTGGTGCTTTCTTTTGCTGGCACAGTGTAGTTTTGGAAGAACTTGAATTTGAATGCTGTGGGGGGGAGGGTCATGCTTCTTCAGTTTGCCAAAGTCCCCAGCATTCCTCCTTGCATCCTGACAATTCATTATATATCATTCTCCTGATCCCCAGTGGTTTCTCCCAGGCCTGGTCAGCTGCTAAAGCTCAAGGGACTCAACTGAGAAGCTCAGTCAACTTCTCTTAGAACTTATCTTGGCACTTGTGCTCTGGTCCCTGAATTTTTAGTCCAATTGCAACTCAGCAATTCTCCCCGAACACAGTGTTTGTACCTTGCTTTCAGATGTTTATGGCTAGGCTCAATTCAGCTTTCCGAAGATCAGCAATTTCGGTGACAGACAAGAGAGTTCAGACAATGAATGAGTTTCTGACCTGCATCAAGCTGATTAAAATGTACGCCTGGGAGAGATCTTTTACGAACACCATTCGAGGTAGGGTGAGAAACTGCTGAGAGAACCACTTACACTGTAGAATGTGTTCTTCTAGGGAGTTCTTAAGGTTCCCAGGGCCAGGCATTGCAGAAACAAGTTGAGGGAACCCCCTGAGCTGCTCTGTGGGTTCAAGGATTTTCCCAAGGATTATGGAGATTTTATAAGAGAGCCAGGCATCTGTTGTGATGAATCCAAAGGTGAGCGACATATGGTTTTGATTTTGCTGGGGCATGGGATCCTGGCATGACCAGTACCTTTTAGAAAAATAATCCACTAACATTTTAAGCAATAGAGGAGTTGCCTCAAGTATTTTCTTGACTTATAAGAAGTCTACAAACACACACACACACACACACACACACACACACACACATCTCCTCACTTGCAGCAGCTTCGTGTTTGAATGGCCCACTGACTCAACATTCCTCAGGCAGATATGAAGATGCATTTTTAGTTTTTTTTTTTTTAAAGATGATATTAAAACTATTTCAATCAAATATAAATGCAAATCTTAATTGCAGGGACATTTCCATAACTGCTGACATGGACTCAGGTGGTTGGTCAATTAATGATCTGAATCACTGTTACAATCGACTCTCTCAATCTACAATTACACTTTTGCATCGGCATGTACTTGGGACTGAAGCTGTGTGCACGTCAGAGAAGGGCTTTAGGAAACCTGCTTCTGAGTTTGCTGAAGGAAGTGCCACTGAGAGGGACATCAGCAGTCCTACGGGACTCTCTTTGAGGGCTCGGACACACTTCCTCATATTATGAACTCACTTCAATACAGTCTACTTTGGTTTTATTAAATTTCATTCCATTTGACTTAATTCAGCTCAACTCAATTTAACTCAAATCAGTTTAATAAAAAAAAATAAAATTCCTACTATGTGCAAGACCATGGGAGTTATACAAATGATCAGGCAAAGGGTTTCTGATTTTGAGATTAAAGGAGACTGAGATGACTAAGCTCAAAAATAACCCCAAATTTATTGGCTCTAGCTCCAGAAGACATCCAGAATCCATCGACTTCTCTCCACCCAACTACCACCCCAGTCCAAGCCAATCTTCTCTCCTGGGCTATGGAGAGAAGGTTTAGATGTGCACCACTCCTGATTTTCACCTTCCCCCTCATTACATTATGCACCCGTGTGACCTTTTAAAAATGCCCATTAGGTCCTGCCAGAAACTCTTTAGTGGTTTCTTATCCCACTTTGATTTTTCAAATCTTTTGAACTAAGTCCCCAATTCCTTCATATAACCTATTAGGTCCTACATGATCTGACCCCTGGTAAATTCTCTGACTTCACCACATTTTAGTGAAAATTTTGATGATTCCACCTGAGCCACAAGAACCTTCAGTTTCTACAGCAACATGTCAAATCCTTCACACCTCAGGATCTTTGCACATGCTATTTTTCTGCCTGGACTCTTCTGCTAGGTGTCCACAGTGACTCTGCTTTGATTTTAGGTCTCCTCTGAATGTGACTGACTCAAAGAGACCTTCTGGACCAGAGTCCCAAACCTGTCTATGCTCTACCAATGCCTCTTTATTACTTTACCTTGGTCATTTTTTCCAGACCATTCAACACAATTTAAAATCATCTTATTTAATTGTTTCTTTATCGTTGATCTCCCTCTTGGAAGAGGGGCGAGACCCTATTTGTTCCCATATTCCCCAGCACCAAGTGCAATGCCTATCATATAGTAAACATCGGATTAAAATTTGTTCCAAGGGTGAGCACCTGAATTATTTATTCTATAAGATAAAAAGGGGAAGTGCCCCAAGAAGATCTGAGAGAAGCTGCTGGGAGCTCTCAGGGAGAAGCATACCAGGGTGGGAGGTCAGCAAAGGCTTCCTGGCAGAGGTGAACTTCAGGTAGGCCTTAAGGACAGGAAGCGCAGACACAGAGAGAGCTGGGGAAGCCCCAGGTAGGAGCACCGTCCTGGGGGTGGAGATGCAGGGGCACGCTTGGGGAAAGTGCACAGCTGGGTGCCCTGGGGTGAAGGGCACATGGGTAGCAAAGCTCGGGATCCCAGTAGAAGTGGGCTCTGATTCTTCCTCCATCACTTAAAAGGCAAATTAGTTAACCTGTTAAGGTGGTGTCCTCTCCTGTCAAAAGTGCATCATAATGGCCTCTCTGTCATTACAGTGGTGGGAAGAACCTAATGAGACAGGGCTGTGAGGCATTGAGTGGAGCATTTGGCTCACAAAGAGCACTCGGGAAGAACAGCCGCCGCTGCTGCACAGTTGATGTGAAAGGGCTTTTGCAGAGGAGGCTGGAATTGGGGATGAGCCACCACTGGAAGGTGGCTTGGATTTGATTTGTGGACAGTGTGGAGTTCTGGGCACCTTGCAGACTTATGAAAGGGAAAAATACTCTTGAGCGTTGGTGGCTGGTATGGGGCACAGGGCAGGGTCCCCATCTGGCAGTCTTTGGGTCAGCATGTGCTTTGCCTGTCCCCTACAATATTTATAAACCTTTCCCCAATGAGTTCCCAACATTAAAAAGTAGGAAGATAGCTCACAGAGGTCCAGATCTCAAACTCCACGAGAGTCGAAGTTCTGGTGACAATGGGCTCCCAGGCTCTCACTGTGGTCTGGGCTCTTCATTCTGTCACGTTCCCTCTGGTCTCACTCTCCTCACTCCTGTCGCTTACAGCCCTTGCCTTGCCCCTGTAGGCATCTGGGCCTGTGACTCCTGACATGTAGGGTAAGAGGACGGCAAGGGACCTTGGAAGTCATCCAGTTATGGCAACTGGCTCCTGCATATTGAGCTCCAAGTCCATGCTGGGCTTGTGCCTGGGGCTTTCGTACCACAGGAATCACTATCATTTGGAGGAGGATCAGGCAGCATGGAGACACTTCTTCTTGCTGGTGCTTGATATACAAAACAAGACCACCTTGAACTGCTTTCTATTTCACAGATATAAGAAAGAGGGAAAGAAAATTACTGGAAAAAGCTGGATATGTCCAGAGTGGAAACTCGGCCCTGGCCCCCATTGTGTCCACCATAGCCATTGTGTTGACTTTCACCTGCCACATCCTCCTGAGGCGCAAACTCACAGCCCCTGTGGTAAGAACATCTCTAGGTCTGGCCTCTTTTGTACCCTGTCCCTGGCAAGACCCAGGTGGGAAGCCCCTTCCCACCTTTGTTAGACCCTGGTATCAAAGTACCCAATCACAATAGGCCAAACTGTGCCAGAATTCAGCCCTCAAATTTAAAACAGCTGTTTGAGTGACCAGGATTCCGAGAGATCCTAACCATGATTCTTACCCTGTTCATGGCAGAGGGAAGGGGTAATAGTTAAGAATGGGATGTAATTTTATGTTTGGGGAAAAGATAGAAACCAAAATAGCACCTGGGTATTTTATTCATCTACTGTATGCTCCAAGAAGGAGAATTTGAGAACATTCTCTGGGTCAAGGATTTGGAAACCTTGGGAGAGGCAGTGTTGGGGTCGGAGTCTACCCAGATTGGGAGCTGGGTCTGCCCTGTTTGAATCCTGAGTCCACTACTTCCTAGCTATGAGTTATGGCAAATCTTTGAACATCTCTTGCCTTGTTTTTTTTTTTTTAATTTTAACTCCATCTGCTATTATTTTTATTTATTTATTTTTATGTGGTGCTGAGGATGGAACCCAGTGCCTCACATGTGCTAGGCAAGCTCTCTACCTCTGAGCCACAACCCTAGCTTGCCTTGGTTTTTATTATCTTTTAAGAGGAGGATAATTGTCTCTATCAGTGTGGTTGTGAGGACTAAATGGGTCATTTTATACAACACACATGGAATCACATTCTGGCCCTCAAGTGCTATATCAGTGTTTTCTGTTCTTATTAGCCTGATTCTCACTCAGGCCAGGCAAAAGTGGGTTGCAAGCCTCAGGCGGACTGAGATGAATGTGATATGTGTGCGCTTTTTACAATAGACCTGAGCCTTCAAAGGTAAAGGAACACAGAGCCAGAGAGAAAATGACCCTTGGCTTAAGTAAATAAATTTTTTAAAAGCAGCAAAGATATTAAAGGAAGTTCTTCAGGACAAGTAGTTAGAGGAAAGACACCAAGGATTAGGGAGAGAGAGAAGGAGAGAGGGAGTGGGGAAGGAAGGAGGTGGGGAGGAAGGGGGAAGGAAAGAGGCGGAAGGAGGAAGGGAGGGAGGAAGGGAGGGAGGGAGGGAGAGAGAGAGAGAGAGAGAGAGAGAGAGAGAGAGAGAGAGAGAGAGAGAGAAAGAGAGAGAGAGGGAGAAATGTTTTTATTTTCTCAAGTTCTTCAGCAGGTAATCACCTGTGCCCAGTTTCCTTTCTGGAATACTGTAGGGCTTTGAACCTAGCCACGAACCCAAAGCTGAAATCAATGGCAGTGATGTACTGAAGGCTGAACGGAACACTGCCCAATTATTGTGCCTACTTTCTATGACCCCAAACAATTTTTTTTCCCTCCAGCAATGTAGCACATCAAGCAAGTCAATTTGAAACCAAATTAAGTGCATATAGTTAATATTTTCTATTGTGATGGTTTAGAAGAAATTTAAACCAAACCAAATTTCCTGAATGTGGGCACTCTTTATTTCTTTGGATTCAGAATACCTTGCAGTCACTTCTTTTGCTAGGACCATGTGGATAGGAGGTCAGCCCAGAGGTTTTTGGTCAGGTCAGAGAGCCCAGGTGCTCTGTCAATTAAGGCCTGGGCTTCCTAAGCAAAGATGGTGCTTTGGGACCTGACAGAGTTGCTTTGGGGATGTATTAAGGACCAGATGTGATAGAAGCATCCTTCATTATCCTCTTAGCAACATATGTAGAATTAGTTGAAGCCTGAGGCCCTGTCCATGGGGCGCATTCAATAGCAGGCAGGGTCACTTAGGATTTGGTGAAGGAAGTTGGGTTATTAATTTTTAAAATGGGTGGCTAGAGAGAGGCTGCTAATTACAAGTCAGACAGATGAGAACATGAAGTTTGGGAGATGAGATCCTGTACCCCTGGGGTACCAGTAGAAGGGAGGTAATTTGTCTTCACTGAGGCTATCCAATATTAATTACCTACTCGGTAAGACTCAGAGAGCAAGAACCCAATGAAGACAGGAGGAGACTTTTGCTAGGAGGTGCAGTAGAACAAATCTGGCATTAGTGTGTAGGAAGGGAGCGGGTAGAGGCCAGGCACTGGGAGCAGGAGAGCTGGAGGTCACGCTCTAGCTGTTAGCAGGGGTAAGCAGGTCCTTCCAGGGAGCTACCACCTCTATCCCTGGGGTTGTATGTGTGTGTGGAGAAGGATCTTCTTGTCCTCTAAAGAACAGAGAGCAGGGAATGACCTAGGAATATCTGCCCAGGGTTTTGAGTGAATGGTCTAGGCTTAAATAAGAATGTGGTGTGGATGGAGATTTCCAGAAGTATTCAGTTAAAAGGGCTGTCTCAGATCTTCTCCCTTCTAGTTCAACAGAGACAAGGGGATACATATCCTACTATTTTGGTGAAAATTCAGAAGCAACATAGATTAGGATGCCGCTGTCCCTAATTTTCTAACCTATGGTTTCTGAGCCATGAAATGAAAAAAAATAAAATATTCCTCTGTGAATCCTGACTGTGCTATCATTTTTTTAATCTCAGTAAGTTAGAATGATAGAATGGTTTAGAGTCAACACAACTTCCCATTCTTAACCTTTGTGTCTCTTTTTTGTTCTTCAGGCATTTAGTGTGATTGCCATGTTTAATGTAATGAAGTTTTCAATTGCAATCTTGCCTTTCTCGGTCAAAGCAATGGCCGAAGCCAATGTCTCCCTAAGGAGAATGAAGGTATAACTAACACTGGGTGAGTAGGGAAGAGAGATCTCATTTCTGGGTGGGAAAATGCTCCGATTTGGGGATGTTGCACCAATCCATTGGAGGGCTGGGTCCCTTGTTGGGTTGACATTGAGAGAAGGATATCCATTTAGAGTTGGAGCAATAAATAAGCATGGAGGGAGGGATCAGTGTGAGTTTTATAGGTGGTCTGCCCTTGTAGGAAAAATGAAATAGAATCTCTGTACGTGGAGATGATGTTCCTGACCTTTACTCTTGATCCAAACAATAAATTTAAAACTGTTCCAGCAGTGGGTATGGGTTTGCTGTGTTGCTCTGAATCTTCCCCCTTTTAAGTAGTTTGAACTGTTATGGGCGTGGTGGTGAAAGTGATAAAGAATAAAGTGACCTCCATTTATAGTCACTCTATTCATTCACCAAAGATTTACTATGTGTCTCCTCAATACAAGACGTGTGGGAAATGCAAAACTAAGAGATTCTTTACCCTCAAGAGTCCCCATTCTGGTATAGGACCAGGTACACTAGTAATTTATGTACATGGTAAGGATAAGCAACATTCAAGAAGGGTAGATAAAAGTGGTTTTGAAGTTCAGGTGAAGAATGGAAAAGGAGACGGGCATTCTAGTCAAGAAAATAGCACTTCAGATATCTGTGAAGTGATCAGATGGTCTTACTCAAGCTAGACTTCCAGAAGTCCTCATAAGCAACTTTGGTTCCTGCTCCCCTCTTCTCACTTACTGTGTGCATCCAACAATTTAAAGCCATGTTGAATCACCTCCTGATCACTGTATTTCCCCAATTTTAAGAGGTATCATTATTAAGATTGGATTAGAAGGTACACAGTTACTGTCTTCTGGACCCAACACAAGAATCACCACCTCCACATTCATTGTATATATGGTTACATCAGAAAAAAATTAAAGATGCTTCTTCAAACAGAGGAAGGGTGTTATTTCTTGAATCCTCAGTCTCCTCTCTGTCCTTATTGCCATCACCTTTATTTAAGGGCTCCGTCAATTTGTATCTGAATTGTCAGTTATTTATGAACCAGTCCTCCTTTTCCAACATCCTTCTTCTCAACCTGGTATCACACTCAGCTCTCAGAAAGCTATTAAAATATTGGTTCCATCATGGATTCTTAACTGCTCAAAATTCTAGAGTGCTCTAGGACCTCAAGCCCTCCATCAATGGTTCCTCAGTTTGGTCTCAATTGCTTCCCATCCCTTTTATGCCTTAAGCCCTGTCACCCAAGTAATCCTGAATTGCTTGTTCATGCCCTCACCACACCCCAATAACAAGCCATGTTTTGCATGCTTCCTTGTCTTTCCCATTGGTGTCCTCCACTCCCAGGTTCTCATTCTCCCTCCTGTTCTTCATGTTTGCCTGTAGAGCACCTGTACAGACTCAGCTTGGTCACCAAACATGTGGACCTCCAGCTGGGGAGTCAAGTGTCCCTTATCTGGAAATTATAGTGCTTTATCCTTGACATATTTCACTGAAATGATCTTTGCATGTTCCCATCTCCTTCCAGACCAGTCTGAAGGACAAGAACCAGGCTTCATTTATATTTGCATTTCTGCTGTTTATCCCATGACCAGGCACATGGTAGGCACTTGGCAAACACTTTGTCAAACTGAGCAGAGTGAGGATGTAGGAAGTGGACACAACAGGCCTTGGTTTCACATGTATTCATGTCAAGCAGAGAAATCCATCACCAAAAGACTGGCAAAGGCTGATTATCCAATGCATGAGGGTGAAATGTAGTTGGGATTGGCATTCTCCAGTGTGGGTGACCCACATAGCCTCCATGGTTAAAGAGGCATCTGTCCCAGATAATATGTAATGGTGGACTAGTTCTTCTACTGTTTATTCTGAGGAAATAACTTCAGAATCTCTTCCCTGGATCTCCTGGGTAGACTTGCCAAGATTGTGATTTGGGGTTATTAGAAGATATATTGGGAAGATTCTTGCAAATGGATGACATCTGCCCATCTAATTTTGTCTCTTTATTCTTAGAAAATTCTCATAGATAAAAGCCCCCCATCTTACATCACCCAACCAGAAGACCCAGATATTGTCTTGCTTTTAGCAAATGCCACCTTGACATGGGAGCAAGAAACCAGCAAGAAGAATAACTCGAAGAAAGTGCAGGACCAGAAAAGGCACTTTTTCAAGAAACGGAGACAGGAAGTATATACTGAATGCAGTCCATCAGCCCAGGGATTTGCTAGCTCAGAGGAACAAAATGGCGGCCCCAAATCAGTTCTGCACAACATAAGCTTTGTGGTGAGAAAGGTGGGTGCGTTAACTTTGCATTTTGAAATGAAACACCTGAGACAATTAATTTCTAAGTTGATTTTGGTTCATAGTCCTGGAGGTTTCATCCAAGATTGGCAGCCCTTTGGTTTTGGGCCTTTGGTGAGCATAGCTCATCATGGCAGGAAAGTGTGGAAGAGCTAATCACTTGCATCATAAGACAGGAAACAAGAGAGAGAAAAAGAGATCAGGTTCCACATCCCCTTTGAGGGCATGCCTCCAATGACCTAAGGCTCCTCCACAAGGCCCCTCCTGCTAAAAGTCAACATTCCCTCCCAATAACACCACCAAGCCTTTAACACATGGACCTTTGGGGGACTTTTGATATCCAAACTGTAGTAGTGGGTGTGTGTTCTAAAAGTACGGCCTCCTTCCTCTTGTATCACATAGCTATGGCCTTCTCAGCCTAAAATAATAAAATTCAGTTTGAACTGGAGATGGTAATGAGATTTCTCTCACCAGGTTCTTTGTTGTCCCCCCCAATACAATTTAAAAACTATGTGTGTAAACATTGGAGACATTCTTCTCAAACTTAATTCTGGAAGAGGGTTTCATATTATTACTGGTCTTCAATGCCTGCTTTGGAGATGGTTGCAATTTTGAATGGACAATCTATTCCAGGTGGTTAACCTCAAACGGACTAGCTTTTATAATCTTATTAGATTTTTTCTTAACATTGGAGTTGTAAGATAAGTAATAGTAACTGACAAGAGTGCTTACTACTTACCAGGTACATAATTAACTCATTGAGCCCCTCCAGGAGCTTTATGAGGTAAATACTACAATACCCCACTTTATAATTGAGGAAACTCAAGTGCTAGGAAGTTAAATAACTGGCCCAGGGTCAAATGGCAGAGGAGGGCTCCACACACAATGCCAAGCTCCAGAGTTTGTACTCTGAACTGCCATGAAATACTGCTCTTGTAAAAAGCAAAATGAGATCCACAAGCAACCCAGAAATGGGTGGCCAGAACAAAGTCAGCCAAGCCATCAGAGACTGTGGGCCCTACCTTTCCTCAGGATTGAGAATAGAGTTTTTGGGTGAAGCTATGAATTTAGGGAGTGCTTGGCTTGCTCTCGCATCTCCTGCAGGCATCTTCTTGCGCTGGGGACCTGGCATTAGTGCTCCCAAGGTGGCAGTGTTGATTCTGTCACAGAGGGCTCAGCATTAATCTTTTGCCTAGTTTTTTAATCTCCCACCTTTTTAACTCTCTCCTTCCCTATGCAAACACTATAGAAGGAGAGGTTCTTATTTATTATGCACCGTTAAGCTCAATAGGCAGTGTGAAAATGATACCTCTTGTAGCTAACAAGATTGTCTGCCACATATTCATTGGAAATGATATTTGATATTTGTGGGCTGAGTGCAGTTGAGCTCTGGTCTCGGTTAAGTGCTATTGAATGCAGCCACTCTGCCTTCTTCTCACTCTCTTGTGGCCTCTGTGGTGCAGGCCTTGACTGCTCCAACCCTGCTTTCCTAGTTGCTTCAGAAAGGCCCCAGCAAACTGCTCTCATCTTATATAGAAACTGCCATTTAACTCTCCTAGTTCTTTACTCCAAATGCTCTTTTCAGTACATTGGTCGTGTCTCGATTTGTGCATCAAGAGCAGGGTCAATATTTTGTGAAATAAGTGGAAGATATAGTTGGGGCCATACATTTGTCAGGTAGGTTCAGAATATGCTCCTGAAGCTTGATGGACCTGGGTTCCAGTACCAACCACTTGACTTTGAGTATATTGCCTAAGCTCCTGAAATCTGTCTCTTTATCTGATCCATAGATTTTATAATAGTACCCATTTCATAAGGTGGTTGTAAGAATGGGGAGACTCATGTAAAAAATACTAAGCCCAGATTGTCACCTGATGTCAGCAACTGCTGTTGCCTTTAACAACAATCATGTTAAACTTACATGCTGCCCTTAAATGCTCTAAATTCAGGCCATCCGTGCTTTCCCAAATTTAGCTCCACAATTCCATTAGACACTATCCTCCAGGATGAAGTCAGGGTGTTATTCAGAGTTATGTCCTTAGCACTGAGCCCAGTGCCCGACTCAGATGTTCCCAACATGTTTGCCGAATGAATGAATGAATAATGAGAAGCTTGGAAGATGCAGGGCTCAGGGATTTTCCTTGAAGACAAGGATCGATCTAGAGGGTTCTTATCTGGTCTTCCAAAATGGACAGGACTGGAGGGAAAGCCAAATATGCAGTGAGGCTGGATCCGTACCAGTGATCTCGTTGTCCCAAAGTTTCCATGATGCCCAGTTCCTTGAAGTACTTTTAGTGGAATTTAAAAGGATTTGTTTCATACACCTGCAGCTTTAATGAAACTGTGAGCTCTACAAGGACAGGGACCATATCTGTCCTGATCACTGTTTTATCTCCCATTCTTAGCATGTGGTGGCTGGTATTCAGTAAAGCCTTGTCAAAGCAATTATGATGACAACATCTCAGGGGTTGGATGTGGCAGGCAGGTGATGGGCCTTCTGGTGTAGCTCATATGTGGCCCCATGTTGGGCATCTTTGCTCTAGGGACTGCAGGGAACAGGTTTAAATGCAAACGTTCTAGAACGTTCCACGGGAAATATTGTGTCTCTGCTTGAATGCAGCAATAGGCATGCTCCCACCTCAGAGTCTCTATCTGAATACTCTGCCTATAGTAAGTAGTTCCCTGCAGTGGTCTGTGTGGCCTTCTCCCTCACTTACTTCAGAGCTTACTCAAACATCAGTAGTACCAGATGCTATCCGTGGCCCATATGTCTTGGGCCTTTGGGTGTGCTCTGGCTGTCCTCTAATAGCCAGATCTACATCTGTCACTGAGGTCTCTCCACCCTACCCACCAAGCTCTAAGACCTTAACAATCCAGGGAGGAGTCCACAGACAATGATTGTGGGGTGTTCATATGAAACCATACTCAGTTTCCAGGGTTTCCAGAGTTTCCCTGAAGCATGGAGCTTCATTTGCTTCCTGCAGGAGCTGACTTAATATAGGTTTTATGGCCACCTTCCCTTTTCTATATCACTTCCCCTCTTCCCTCCTGTCGCTTTCCTGCACCTCCCAAAGTAGTTGCTTTCACTCAAATCCTTAGGTGTCTGATTCTGGGAGAACTCAAGATGTCTGCCTTTCCAGGAAGGCTCTCCCAGCACACCTGCCTCTACCACACTCCCTGTCTCTTCCCTGCTGCCTTTTCCTCTGTGGTGGGTATGGGTGTACTTTTCATTTCTATGGCTTCCTGTCCGTCTTCCCCAACTAAGACATAAGCTCCGTGGGGACAGACAGCAAATTGGTCTGTTGTGCTCCTTGCTGGGTCACTGCTGGTGCTCAGAACAACGCCAGGCACATAGTGCTAAATAACAATTTGATGGTTGAATTAATAAATCTGCAGCTGTAGAGTAATCCAGGAGTCCAACATGTTGAAATAGTACAACTGTTCAGTATTTTTAAATTGAGTTGTTATGGTGGAGGAATTCATCAAAAATGACTTGAAAAGCACCCAGCTCTCCATACTTCAAAGGCTACTCTCAAACCCCTGGGCTGTGTAGACATTTAGCTTCCATTAGATTTGCTTTCCTGGGATCTGGGCAGAGGACAGTGCTCATGTCCAGGGCCTGTGTCTCCCAGACCAGCACAAGGCTGTTTTACATCAGTGCCTGTACATGATTTCTAGAAGCCCTCTGGGTGCCCTGCTGTGCTGCACAGGGAGAACACTTAATTAAGACTTACATTCCTGCATCCTCCCAGGCTGTGTGTACTGAGTTTGGGATGTGAGGCTGTAGCTGTCACCTCACAGAGCCAGTAGTCACACCTTCTCCTGCCCTAGCCTAGCCAGCATAGACTGGGAGGGATGCCTTTGGTCCGAGACCCTCCAAGGACTTAGAGGAGTGACGGTGGCTTATCTCTATTTTCCTGGCAGGGGAAAGTCCTAGGGATCTGCGGGAATGTTGGAAGTGGAAAGAGCTCCCTCATTGCAGCTGTCCTAGGACAGGTAAGCCGAGTGGTGAGTGCTGTGAAGCCGGGGTATTAGAATGACGATGGGATGGTTCGCTTCCTGCGGAGTTTGGGGGCTTTTTGGTGGTGGAATCATGAACTCAGCTCATGGGCTTGGCTACACTGGGCACTGGGCACATAGTTAATGATGCTTTCTGGGAGGTCGATGTGCTCGGCAGCTCCATGCCCCTCGGCTAGACAAAGGCTAAGCTTTGCAAGCACTCTTGGGTTTGCCCCCTGAGGATGTGTGTTAAATGGGGACGGCTCCCTCACCTAGAGCCCCATCTTGGTCAAAGGAAGAGATGGATCATTAGGTTCATGGTTTTCCCCAGGACCTGAGCGGCTCTGATTTAGAAAATCCAGCAAGGCAGCTTCATGGAAAACAACGGAGTCTGGCACTCATGGTGACTTTCGATGTACTTTCCCCTCATTAATCTCCATACCCCAGGTCCCTGCCCCAGTGTCTGCCAAGAGCACATGCTCAACCAGGCTTGCCTTGATGAAGGGGGGCTGAAGGAAGGCATAGCTGAAGCAGCAGTGTGCTCCCGACTTCTCTACAAGCCTTGTACAGGAGGAGGGAAGAAGCCAGGTCCTGTCCCTTCTCTCCTACCGCTAGCTGTGTGACTCCAGGGGAAATGATGAAGCCACTAACCGCAGTCACAGGCCTCTGTGTTCTCATGGCTCCTAAGCTGCGTCCTAAATGAATGAGAAGCTTTCTGGGGAAAAATGTTAAGTCCTCCTTCTCCTCACTCTGCTGCTCCTAAAGATAAGTTTGGGAGAAGTTTTTTGCAGGAAGAGGTTGGGGTGTCTGAGGAGACCAAGGGGCCTGGCTCAGTGAAGCAGGATGGGAAGGGTTGTGTGTGTTTTATAAGCTCCGACATGAGTAACTTCTTTTGGCCTCTGTTGAATACTCTGTAGAAAGAGTGAGGTCCCCTTTTCTGCCTGGAGGTGGAGGCAGGGCTGAGTTGGGTGAGCCCTAAGGTCACCTGTGCCCTGGGATTCAGCATGTTTGCCTCTGTGATGACCCTGGAGTCAGCAGGGATGTTGGAGGTGATCCAGCCCAATTCTCCCCATAAAAGCTCAGATCCTCCTGACAGTATAAGAGATGATCCACCCTGTGCTCAGATATCGCCAATGATGTGAAACTCATTATTTCATATGCAGTTCCTTCTTTGGAGTGTTTTGATATATACTGAAATAAAATTTGCTTTCTTGATTTCTATCCTCTGCTCTGCTCCTTTGGAACTTCTCAGAGAAAATAGTATATCTCCCACAAGACAGTGGTGAGATCGGGGCCCTCACCAAGCATGGGGGCGGCAGGAAGCCCATGGGCTCCAGTCTGCCTGGATTCACACCTGTCTCAGCCGCATGCTTGCTGTTTAACCTTGGTTAGGTGAATTAACCATTCTGAGCCTTGTTTTCTTCATCTATAAAATGGAGCTTAGTGAGGATGAAATGAGAACATTTATGTAATAGTTGGTTGTAGGATAATTCCCAAAGCCAGTCGTGGTAATAAAAATCTTTATACACAGTTCACAAGTACCTGGAATATACCTACACACCTTTTCCATATTTTTTATTGGCACATTATAGCTGTACGTAGTGGTGGGCTTTGTTGTTACACTTTCACACATGCACACACCTTAACAATATAATTTGACCAATATCATTCCCCGGTATTTCCCCATTTCCTCTTCTCCTCCCTCCCCCTGCTCCCTTGCCTTTACTCATCTCTCTTCCATTTTCATGAGATTCCCCTGCCTTCAGCTTTCTTTTCCTTTTTCCTCTCTAGCTTTCACACATGAGAAAAAACATACAACTCTCGACTTTCTGAATTTGACTTATTTTGCTTAATGTTCTCAACTTCCATCCGTTTTCCTGCATATGACATAATTTTTTTCTTCTTTGTAGCTAAATAAGATTCCATCGCCTTCACATTTTACCTTCTATCATTGTTACTGGTATTGTTAACATCACCCTCTCTCCTCTGCATCTTTGTTCCTTGGATCATTCTTGAGAGGAAATGGTACCATATCCTTTGACAGTTTTACTATCCTCCTTCCTGGCCCTCAGAACACGGCTGTTGTCCCACAAGCATCAGCCTGATCACCAGGGCCTGCCTCACATGTCCTCTTTCCGTGTCTTTGAGCATTGTACCACCACTAATGTCTACCATGATCTAACAGAAGCCCTTCATTTAGGGTCATCCTAAATGGTCTTGTGTACCCATATCACAAACCAGAGCTCATGCATGTTTTTTGATCAGATTGCTTGATGTTTGAAAAGTCCCAATGTCCTACATGAAACTGGATTTTCCATTCCTCCTGAAAAATCCGAAGCTCTGATAACACCCGGCCCACATCCTTGCATGGTGCCAACTGTACAACTGAATTGTAGCTGCCTCCTTGAGGTGAGGCATTCTAGGGCCACTACCCACAGTGGTGCAGGCTGTGTCCTGCTCCCTGGGGACTTGGCTAAGGAGGATCAGAGCCTGTCAGTGCACCTGGAAGAAGGGGAGCCTCTTCTGATCAGTCGGCTCAGAAGGCGTCTGGGTTGGCACGGGAATGCCATGTGTGTGACAATGGCCTTGCAGCCTGTGCGCTCTAGTTCACAGTAGGACTTGACATTGCCTCCTCCCTAATGTTCCCTCCAGGACCCTCACAGGTGTTTGACTTTGAGACCTTCCCTCTGCAGAGCTGGGTTTTGCAGTGCATGGACAAAACGACCTCCATAATCAATGCTCATAGAATAAGTGGGTGGCCAGGTACAATCGGCTTTTGAAAAAGGCCTCAAGGCTTTGGCTTCTGAGGCTTTTCTGGTATTGTCACTGCAGATGCAGTTACAGAAAGGAATTGTGGCTGTCAACGGAACCTTGGCCTATGTTTCACAGCAAGCCTGGATCTTCCATGGAAATGTGAGAGAAAACATATTATTTGGAGAAAAGTACGATCACCAAAGGTAACATTAACTTTTAAAGCGTGAAGCTCTATAGTATTGGGTATGCTCTATTGCAGATGCTGATGCCATTGGTAATGATCGCTAAGTGGGTTTCTTTAACGAGTTCTGATGAAACATTCATTGGATCCACACAGGCACTGTTTTTTCCTTCCCAACCCAAGAGTTTGGGAGAGGCACCTTCTGCAGACCTGTGATTGCACACTGAGGAGAGGATGCAATTGACACCTTGTTCCCAGGGCATAGTACCATATGTTCTGTGGTTCTCTGAAACAGGGGCATATGTTATCTGTCTGGAGAAAAATGAATCTGGCAATTTTGCTTTAGATTGAGTAACCAAAACTTCACTTGAAATCATGAGCAATAGGCACGCAGTTAATCAGCTCTGACATTATTAATTGACATCAGTGTTATCAGGATATATTGTTGTTAGTGTCCTCAAAATGATCTAATGAAATAAAAGCAAAGTTCCAGTTATAATTATTTGATACACTGTAGGCTGTGTTCTTTGCTGAGTGCAGTGTGTTGTCACATGTATTCTCTCATTTGAGTCCCCTAACCATCTATTTAGAGGGGATCCTGGCATTACATCCCCATTTTCCAGATGAAGAAACTGAGGCCACAAGCTTAGAATTGACTGGCCCAAGCTCAAAGCTATTTAATGGTAGACTTGAGTTTCAGACTTAGGTCGTGAACTCCAGCATCATTTGCTGCAGCTGGAACTGCCTGACAGCTGGGTCACTCAAGTACTGCTGTGCTGAAATAATGAGGGCTGGTCTTAGGAATCTGGCTAAGCTGTGGACTTTCTCATTCTGTTGTTTGAACCCACACACTCTGTCCCTGCTGGCTGGCATTGGCCAGCATGTGCTTTCTCAGCAAGAGGCCCATTACCTCACCTTCTCCTCCCCTGGCATCCTGTTACCAGGAGGCTTGGGCATGGCAGGAAGGTCTGATCAGCATGGAGTCCTTGGCAGAGACCAGATCATTCTGCTCAGGTCTCCTGGCCTTGGCCCCTTTATCTGTGCCTCCTCCTACCCTCACCTGGAATGCTTCTCTTTCCACAGAAGCAACCTGGATGGAAGGTTCCTTTATTTATCAACAAGGAAGTTCAAAGAGTAGATAGTTATCAAACGCCTACAACATGCAGGACACCACGGGGGACCCGGAGATGGCTCAGATTAATTTTTGCTCAAGCCTGGGAGGAGCTATAAGAGATGCACAGAAATGGCAGTGCATCAGGGAGGATCATGCTGAGTGGCAGGAGACTGTGCCAGGTTGTCCAGAGGGAGCAGGGGGTGGGTGGAGGTCAGGCAAGAGAGGGTGGCACTAGATGAACGTTGAAGGATGAATCAAGTAGCCTCCATTCATGGAACCTTCAACAGAGCTCTGGCTCCTAGGTTAGAAATTGTGACTCTCAGGCCACAGGATGCAGGACAGTGGGAGGGAATTTAGGATGGGGTGTGGTGAGGGGGTGGGGATGTGCTGAGCAGCCTGGGCTTGTAGTTGAAGATTGGTGAAGGCATTGCTCTCTCCATGGAGGATTTGCCCTGCGCGAGACACAGTGGCAATGGCTTTGCAGTGTTTCCTCTCTATTCTCACAGTAACCCAAGGAGTTATTGGCCCAGCTTTACTGAGTGAGTGGAGCATGAGGGACAGGGAGGTACAGTCACTTGTCCAAGGTCGCCCTGTGGGATTCAAACCCACATCCGTCTTATTTCAAAGCCTCCAGCCATCACCGCGGCATACTCCAGTCCTGAAGTTGGCATTTGAGTGTGATGCTCAGGACTGTGCCCAGGTTCTGTTCTGGCTCTCAAGTGCTGCCGGGGGCCTGTGTGCCACCTGAAGGGCAGTTTCTCGAGGCCTGCCCACTTTCTCCCTTGCCACTGCCTCTTTATTGGGAAGGTGTGTCTTGTGAAATCCGAGACGTGAGGCTTGCCTGTTGTACATTGTGGAAGCAGGATCCTGATGATGATGATGATGTGATAAGGATGTCTGTCAATCTCTTAGTTAATCATTAAACAACCCTGCTGGAGGTAGGCAACCTGTCCAGAGGGACACAAATCTAGGGTCCAATTGTAGGGTCCATCCAACAAGTGCTTGGATGGGGTCCTCACCTGACTGCCACCTGGCACACGAGCCATTCAGAGCAGAAGCTAGTTCCCGAGGTGGCTGTGCATGGCTGAGGGGCACTGAAATTCTGTTTACAGAGGGGCCATGTGGGTTGGGTGCAGAGAATACTGAGGGAGGAGAGTGCAGACTCCTTTCATGACGCCAGCCTGGGCATCCCACCAAGTCCTGACTTTCTAGATCACTCAGTGCCAGAACTCACAAGGGATGGGCTTCTCCCTGGGCCGAATGTTGCCATGGCCAGTGGAACAGTGGTGGTGCTGAACCTCTTAACTTTGCTACCCTTTGCACATGAGTTGCTCGCCCCAGAAACTTAGGACCCCATGAGTCAGACTCCCCAAAGACTGAACTCCAAGGCTTGACAGTGACTGATGCTGAGGGAGCAAAACAGAGAGGTTGAGAGGCCCAAGAGCCAGGGCCCTACTCCCACTTGGCCTCTCTCTCCCTTTTAGGTGACGTTCTCTGCACCTTAGTGTCTTTGGTTGTCCCAGGAGAACCCTATTCTCTCCAACCTGGTAGGAGTGATGGGTGGATGCGGTAGTTTTCTGGAGCAAAAGGGGCTCAGCAGATGTTATGGTTGCCATTTGTAATCACCCAACCCCATGCCATTAGGCTCAGCCACACCTCCTGTCTTGCTTCAGCTCTGTTGCCTTCCCAGAATCCATCCCCAGTGACTCCGCCCACAAGGTTGACCCCATTCTCTGATTCCCATGAGTAGTGTTAGCAGTTGGCACTCCTTCCGGGGGATGCATGTACTCTGGTGTCATCTTCCCTGTATGGCGGGAACCCTGCAAAGGGAGGACCCATCCCTCAATCAATTTTGTTTCAGGTCAGGGGAGGTGTCCCAGGAGCCAAGGCCATGTTGCCCCTGGGACATCAAAGACAAGGCAACTGGCTGGGGAGTTGATCAGTGATGGCCACTGGTGCCTTCAGAAGCAGCCCAAGGCAGCAGTGCTGTGGGGTCTTTCTCACTGTGCTGACTTGACGTCTGTGCCCACAGGTATCAGCACACAGTTCGTGTCTGTGGCCTCCAGAAGGACCTCCGCAGCCTCCCTTATGGAGACCTGACTGAGGTGAGCCGAGTTGGGAGCTCAAGCCCAGCACAGCTGCCCAGCAACCCATTTCCCCAGTCCAGCCCAGAGCTGCACCCAGATACCCGTGAGGCAGAAAGGCTGTCAGAAAACATGGGCAAAGTTCAGGTTCTGACAACTCGGAATTCTCTACCTGGGTCTGTACTTCATGGACATCACAGGGGACATGACACCAAGCCCACTCGTGTTTGGTTCATTGTGGTCACTTCCAGAGGCCACTCCCAATCTGCCTGGCCATCTTGGGAAAGGCCTCTGGTGAAAATTGCTTCCTTACCTCAAGGACTAGCTCTGTCCTCCAAAGCAGGGGTCCAGAATCTCCAGGGCTCCTTCTTGCCTCACTGGCTCTGCCCAGTCCAGAAGGGTAGGAGTCACCTCCAGACATTGCCTCTGGGGTGCTTGTCTTGCGCTATCTGTCAATGCAAGTGACCTGGGAAGTCACCATGCCATCCTCTTCTCTCCCTGGCTTTCCCTTTGCACAGTCTTCACCACTTTGCCCAGGAGCCCAGGTGGAGCTCAAAGCTGAAGTTCTCGCCAAGAGATCAGCTCAGAGCACAGTCTTTCCCTGGGAGTGCCCTTAGTCTCCTAGTCAGGAATGGGCCAGCACAGCCTTCCTGGCCTGGCACGCAGCAGCCCTGGCCTACCCTTCCAGGTTGTGCTTCTCTTTACCCCTACCTGCCAGAGTGCCCACTCTCTCCTAGCCTCCCAGTCTTTCCTCCTGCTCTTGTTACCCTGCATTGAGTTCTAACCCCAAATCCACCTCCTTTTCCCCAGTCCCACAGCCCAAAGCAACTTCCCTCGAAGGGCTCTGAATATGCTTCTCAGCTGGCACTTTTTGGATTCTGCTTGGTACCATGATTGTGTATATAACTCTGTGCTCTAACAACGTGAGCTTCTGAAAGATTGGGCACTTATCCTGTGCAGTGTGTGTCCAGTTCCCAGTGCCCAGCTCAACACCCAAACGGCTGAGCATGATGGGGGGATTTGCTTGGGGTTCAGATGGATGGAATCCCCTGAAGTTAGCAACCTAGGCTGTTCATTCTTTCAGTAAATATTTACCGAGCCTCTATTCTCTGCCCAGAGTGTGATAATGACCAGGGAGCATGCTTCCTCTCTTTGTGGATTATAGACTTGCCTACGGGGGCGTAGATTGCTGCATAAGAAAGGGACAGGACTCCCTCCTGTTCACCGGTCTGTTCTCCCAGAGTTACGTGCTTAAACTACTCTCTTGGTGTTATTGGTCAAGATACATCTGTTCCCTGCCGCTGTGCTTTGGGATGGGGATGTGGTGAGGCAGGCGCCCATCCCTCAGCATTGGAACAAGCTGTTCACTGAGTCTCCTGGGGGAGCAAGGGAAGGGAACTTCTCCACTCACCAGTTAAACACCGAGTGGAGGGTCGGGAGCTTGGGCGAGAGGATGTCGGTCTGTATATCTTTCCTCTGAATCCTGAGAAGCTTCAGGAAGCACCTGTCCTTTGAGAACTGGGACCTGATGATGGGTGGTGCCATTGTCCCTGTCCACAGATTGGGGAGCGGGGTCTCAACCTCTCTGGGGGTCAGAGGCAGAGGATCAGCCTGGCCCGCGCTGTCTACTCAGACCGTCAGCTCTACCTGCTGGATGACCCCCTGTCAGCGGTGGACGCCCACGTGGGGAAGCATGTCTTTGAGGAATGTATTAAGAAGACGCTCAGGGGGAAGACTGTCGTCCTGGTGACCCACCAGCTGCAGGTGACTGGGACACACAGGGTCCATGAGGTCTTGGGGTGTGGGGCACCCAATGCTCCTGGTCTCCTGTTCTGTACAACCTGTCTCTCTTGCCCGAGGCTGTGCTTGCCTGGACAGGGCATGGCGGGAACAGGAAACACTGATGATCCCTCCAGGCTTCCGAGTAGCTCAGCCTGCTGCTCTCTGTGTACGTCCTCCATAGGTCCTAACTTTGGGTTCAGGGGAGCCAAGATCTTTCTTCCATCAGAGTGGATTCTGTGAATTCTCCATAAACAACTGACTTACCCGTGGGGTGGACATGAGGTTCCCCTGCTGAGTTCTTGGCCATTGGTGGAGAGGAGATGGGGAGCCAGGAGGAAACAGTTCATACCCCACCCTTCCTCCAACAAGCACTGGGTAGGCCTGAGACCAGGGGCACCTTGGCTGGGCACCTTGGCTGGGCATGATGGGCCCCCAGATGACAGGCCAGGTGCTCCAGTCACCACACCTCAGGGGAAAAGGGTATGAGGCTAGGACTTTGGGGTGAAGGTTAAGGCTTTGGGGAAGTTTCTTCCTGCTCAGAATCTGACCCCTCACTTTTGGGAAGATGTGTCTCTGTCAGGCTTAGGGACATGAAACTTTTTTTTTTTTGGCGGTATTGGGGATTGAACCCAGGGCCTTGTGCTTGCAAGGCAAACACTCTACCAACTGAGCTATCTCCCCAGCCTGCAGGACATGATTCTTGCTGAAGAAAGTGACTGGGGTCTTACTGAGTAAGTTGGAGAATTTGGCAGGGTAGGGACCTCAGACTCACTCAAGGGGTTTCTAAATGCCTGAGGGGAATCTAGGACTCTTCTCCATCTTAAGAAAATCCCGGTTTCCCTTTTCTCATGCCTTCTCCCTCTCTCCTCCCCCAGAGATGTGCAACACGTTTGGGTGCACAAAAGCATGTGTGTATGCGTGTGTTGTGTGTGGGGGTCTCCTGTAGGAGGACAGATCCATGGGACTGACCTGCAGTGGGAGGCTCACTGGGACAGGGGAGCAGAAGTCCTGTCTTCTCTCCCCTTCGGGAACCATGTTCAACAAGGGCCTGGATTGAGGGTAGGAAACAGGTCTCATTGCCTTGCAAGGGTAAGTCAGGCTGGGGCAGGGAGAGAGAGGGTGGTAGCAAATGAGGTTACCATGGCTACAGGACACTGCAGCCAGCATCTTAGGATCCTTTGACAGTGGCCAAGAGGGCGAACCTGAGGAGTTTTTCAAAGACCTAGAAAACCCAGTTTTCCCATCACTCTGGCCTTGCCCCTGAGCTGATCTTAGCTCAGGGCTAAAGTGTTCAAATTCGGCATGCACAGGCGGTCTGGGTTTCCTTGGAGGGGGCTGGACCACCTCCTGGAAGTGCTGAGCTGGGCTGGTGTGAATGAGAGTTCCCAGCTCCTCTGCCTGTGCAGGTCAGGGTGGAGAAGGTTGGATTTCTCCTGGAACCCCATGCGGTGGCTGGGAATGGGGGCTCTGGGCCAACCGTGTTGCTGAACATGGTAACCATAGTTCTGGCTTGTGACTGACAGGTCCCTGGAGAAAACCAGCAGTGGGGAGGGTTGTCCTGAGGGTCCTGGGAACCGGGAGGGGAACTCTTGTCCCCTGACAAATGGGAGTCAGAGCTCTCCTTCCTGGAGTGCTCTTGGAGGCGACGTCATAACCTCAGCCAAGGTCTTTGAAACTCAGGGACCAGCAGGGTGACAGTGGGAAGCACTGGCCCCCTCCCCTTCAGCCTCCCCAGACTCCGTTTACCTTTCCCCCAAGGTCATTTTAGCTCACTGTTTGAGTGTTGGAAAATGCAAGCGGCCACCAGGTGGCAGCAGAATCCTTGTCTGATCATCCCACCCGCTGCCAGGGAGGAGGGGACTCAGCTCCAGAACTGGAGCCCTGGGGCTTTTCCAGAACATTTCTGTCTCTGCTGCTTTTACTCTGGATGCCTCTGAGTGGCTGGGCTGGGTGATTGCTCTCCTATTTACTTGAGGAAACAAATGAAATGAGGCCAGTGGCAGCCGCTGATACCTAACCCAGGGTCAGGTTCGTGATTCTGCAGAATAAAGCCACTGCAATCTGTCTGGTCTGGCTGAAGTGAACTGGGGACTTGCTGGCCCCTGGGGGCTTTACCAGGAGGTTTCGGAGGGCTGGGGTGTGGGCCCTGGCATGGGCAGAAAAGGCCGTGGGGCTGTAACAGGCCCAGTGGCACTGCGAGTCCCCATTTGGAAAATCAGCAGGTAAGAAGGCTGCCTGCCTTCTTACAGTACTGGGGTGTGGGAGGTTGAGAGATGAGAGACAAGGCCAGGCTTTGAGAAGGCAGAAGATGCAGTGCGAAGGTGAGAGGTGGTCTTCTGAGATGAGGCTCTGTCAGAAAGTGCCTCAACTGGACATTAAAAGCCAGGCTGTTCCTGCATGGGCTCTCTGAGGAAGTGACAGGTGGTAGGACAGTTAGTCCCAGGAAGGAGTAAAGACCAGAATCACCCAAGCCATGAGAATTGCTATCATTTAACTTTTTAGGCACCATCCTCTTCCCCACCCCTGTCAGGTGTACAGTGAATAAATAGAGCTACTTCTTTCAGACTTTTTAATTTAATTTTTTTTGTTGTTGTTGTTAATTTTGAGGCAAGGTCTCACCAAGTTGCTGAGGCTGGCCTCAGACTTGTGATCCTCCTGCCTCAGCCTCCTGAGTCTCTGGGATTACAGGTGTGCAGCATCATGCCCAGGTCTTTCAAGCTTTTAATGAAGAGTATCCCAGGTTGATTTGACCTTGGGCCTTGTTGTTAAGGCTGCTTTCAGTCAGACCATTTTAAACTTCACAGCATCTTGCCCATCTCTAGGAGGGGGCTTTCTGCCCTTCTGGGGTTGATCCTGTGGAGAGAGCTCTATCTTATTCAAAAATGAAGGGAAACCCCTCTTAGCAGAACTCTTTGAACACAGGAGTGATATGGAAATGATAGAGAATTCAAATGAGAAAAACAGAAGTGCTTTGAGCAAATCAGGGGATGCCCACATTAAATGTAGCTGTGCTTTTGTCATAGAGTTAAAGCTGATGTAAACCTAGGCTTAGAGTGTGGCTTGGCTACTGCCCCAGTCTGCTTCTCCTGTGCTCAGTGGGAATGGTGAGGGGGGTCTTATAGTGTTAAAGCAGAGGAAGGCTATTGCTGAGATGATATTTCCCCTCCCAACCAAATCATGACTACAGTGACTGTCAATTTCATTTTCCAAATATCTGCAATCAGATTTCTTAGCAGGGCAGCTCATTTAGGAAGCAGGAGCAAAGGGAAATTTAATGTACTTCACTGTTTTGGACAAAGGCTGGCTTTTGTACTCATAAGATCTGTGAGTACGAGATCAGTGGTTCTTAACTGGGGACTCTCAAGGGACATTGGCAATGTTGGGAGACATTTCTACTTGCCAAACTGGGGAAAGAAATGCTACTGGTATTTAATGGATAGAGACCAGAGAGGTTGCTAAATATCATACAATGCACAGGATTGCCCTCAGAAGACAAAGAATTATTTGGCCCCTACTGTCATTGATGTCAAGATTGAGAACCCCTGGGTTATAAGACTGGGACACTTCCAGGTAGGAGTTTGGTGTGGGTTCTCCTCTCTCTTTTCAAAGCAAGAATTCACTGGAGATTACTCTCTCGGCAGTTCTTGGAGTCTTGCGATGAGGTCATCTTGTTAGAAGACGGAGAGATTTGTGAAAAGGGAACCCACAAGAAGCTAATGGAGGAGAGAGGGCAGTACGCAAAACTGATCCACAATCTCCGGGGGTTGCAATTCAAGGTAACTGTGCATCTGGGTGGTGGCGGGTGGGAGCCTTCCCTGGTGATGTCTGACCCGGTGGAAATTCTGCCATTTGGCTCTCAGAAGGAATTTCATTTTGTCTCCAGGACCCTGAGCACATTTACAATGAAGCCATGGTGGAAGCCCTTCAGGAGAGCCCTGAGGAGACAGATGAAGACACTGGTACAGTCAGAGTTCGAATCCCGCCTCTTCCCACCCCTGACCCAGGAGCCGACACAGACCTCTCTTTCTTTCTCACCCTAGTTTTGACTCCAGGAGATGAGAAAGATGAAGGAAAGGAATCTGAAACCAATTCAGAATTTGTAGACACCAAAGGTATTTACTTAGCATTTATTCCCTTGTTTAAATACTCAAGTGTATGTTGGGCATTCTACTTGGAATAGGAACATATAGGCTTTGCAAATGTCATCTGAGGTAGCTAGAACTGTGTGGCATACTGGGAAATAAACCTGGGGCTTCAACGGCTAAATCCTGGCTTTACCACTTAACTACTTCTGTGACCTTGAGCCAGATCCTGAGAGTATTGAAATCTTAGCTTCCTAATCCATAAAATGGGGAGATATTTCTACTTGCCAAATTGGGGAAAGAAACGCTACTGGTATTTAATGGACAGAGACCAGAGAGGTTGCTGAGGCTGGCCTCAAACTTGCGATCCTCCTGCCTCAACCTCCTGAGTCTCTGGGAATACAGGTATGCGACACTGTGCCCAGGTCTTTCAAGCTTTTAATGAAGAGTATCCTTATAGGTTCTTGCAAAAATTAAATGACAGCCTACTCATGGAGTGATCAACACAGTGCCTGACACAGAGTGACCCTTGATAGTCATTATCATTATTCGTTGGAGAGATCAAAATAATGCACGGGGATTAATTAGAGGCAAAAACCAGCAAGAACTCTTTCCCATCTTTGATGGGGAACACTGAGAGAGGATTGTGAAGACGTGAAGGGATTGAGATGGGATATGGTTATTTGTTCTTTTAACAAATAGGGACTAAATATTCTGTGTGAGGTACTAGGCTCAGACAGGAGAGAAAGAACAAATGTCTGAGTTCTTGGGACCTCATGGTCTGGTGGGGATCACAGGCAAATGGATAGCTATGGGAAACAGGGAGTCCTGGTGGGAGTAACAAACAAATCTGGGAGGGTTTCATGGAGAGGGTGGCCTTCAAATTGGTTCCCCAAGGACGTGCAGGAATTTGCTAAGAATACTGTGGTAAGAAGAGGAGAAGGGTGGAGGGTTTGAGGTTGAAGCCAAGGAGAGAGATGAACTGGGCAAAGGCCAGTCTGGTCAAGCCAGTTCTCCTTAGACCGTATTCTTCCATCCCGTCATCCTTTCCATGTCCCTTGAGTATTAACTCTGTGCCCTGCTTTGCACTGAGTACAGACAGGGGAGGGGGTCCCAACTCCTCAAAGCACCCACAGCACGGTGGATTTCCAAGTTAGAGTCCTAAACTTCATTAAGGTGTAGCTTTTTTTTTTTTTTTAAAGGACATTTCATCAAATTTAAAATGCCATCAATTTTTTAAGCCCACCATTATTTTATATACCACTGAGAAAAAACTCTCTTCCAGTTAAATGACATCATACACTATTGAGTGGAAGGCACATCCAGATTCAGAGATGTTGAAATGTGAAGGAATAAAAAGTCTCCAAATCCATGGATTTGGGCACCATTAATAGAGCTTGTGACACAGGCACGCATGTTTGGAAGGATAATTTATTTTTACTGCTCTGAAGCTTCTTGGGATGAAGTGAAGTGCTCAGACATCTTTCTCGTGTTTTGGGGAAAAAACTCCAGGCTGCCCAGGATTGGGGGTCCTGGGGAGAGAGTAATCCCAGGTCCTCATTTCCTCCCACCCACCCTTTACTGGAGAGGGAAGTGAGGTTGTGAAATGTGGCCCCAGAGAGACCTAATCCTCCAGGATACACATCAGGTGGCTCAGTACTCTGAAAGGTAGGGAAGAGGCCCAGGCAGACCTAAAGGATCAGAGCAGCTTCTAAAGTCCAGCAAAGGCAAGCAGGGCACCAGCCACACGCCTGGCTGGGCCGGCAGGCTGCAGGGGATTCCACTGGTTCCTTTTGTGCTCCAGGGTGCCATTCCTTAGGCTCTGTCCACACCCATCTCCCTCATCTTCCAGTCCAAGAGGGAGACACAACGTGTGAAAGTCATCCTGACCGTTTTCAAAGAAGCACACAGGTTCCCAGGCAGAGAATAATGGTGGCTCTATTCATGGAGTCACCTTTGAGGTGCGAAAGAGTCCATGTGTAGGGTCCCCCCTCATCCAGCCCTATTTATCTCTGTTTGTAAAAGCCAAGTGTGGTTTATAATTCTGTTCAGGAGTTGACACTTTCATCTTCTGTATGGAGAAGAAAGAGGAAATGTACATTCAGTACTGGCTGCTGGGAGCTGCCTTGGCCAGCATCTCGGTATTTGTAAAATGCTGTTTCCAGGAGAACTTGCCTCTTTCTCCTTGGAGAGTGGAGAGTACTTGGGACGGCCAGGTGCAGGGAGTCAGGGGTCCATGCAGCAGCTGGCCCAGGAGGGCACCCTTTAGAAGAGGCTGGAGGGGGGCTTGTCACTCCAGTGCACACAGCTTGACTCCCAACTGCCACCTCTGCATCCCTTTGCCTGGGGACTGTCTCTGGTGGCCAGGAGACAAGCTGCAGAACTAACCTCCCCAAGGAGGAGCCCTCCCCGAGTGGCCCAGAGGAGATGGCATAGGAAATCTCAGAACCCTCTCATGTGGAAAAGCTCTAAGAAGGATTTCCCCACTGGCTCTGAGGTTTCTCTACAATGGGATTAAGCTCTAGGTGTAGAGCCTTCCCTTCCCTTTCATTTCTTCCCTTTAGCTCCCAAATAAACCGCAGTTACCCCTCAGCATCCTTCCGGGGATTGGTTTCAGGAGTACCCACCAGATGCCAAAACCTGTGGTTGATCAAGACCCTTATGAAATGGAATAGTAATTGCATATAACCAACACACACATTCCCTCATACCTTAAATCGCTTCTATTTTACTTAATACCTAGCACAATATTAATGCTAGGCGAACGGTCACTATACTATATTATTAAGGGAGTGATGGCAGGATGAAAAGTTTGTATAGGTTTAGGATAGTTGAAAAATTTTCCCCAAATATTTTCAATCTGAAGTTGGTTGAACCTGCAGATGCAGAGTCACTTGGGTACCGAGGGTCACCTGTACGTGCATTCCTGTCTACTAGTTGGGGGTCTTGTGGGAGAAACACCCACACAACTTGTATCTCCAGGAATGAGCACACAGTAGGTGCTTAATAAGTGTTTCTCAAAAGACCTAATACCACCTGCTTCCAGGGCTGTGATGAAGATCAAATAAAATAGAATGAGCTAAAGTATGGTAGAAATTTGAAAGCATAGGGCAAATGGAAGGATGGGTCATAGGTTCCCTTAGCAGAGGTATGGCATATCCAGGGGGCTGGGTCAGGACCCAGGGCCATGGCTTGTGTTTTTCTCCGTAGTTCCTGTGCACCAGCTTGTCCAGACTGAATCCTCCCAGGAAGGAACTGTGACCTGGAAAACATATCACACATACATTAAGGCTTCTGGAGGTTCGGTATAAAACAAAGGGTTTCTTGATTTAATTTGCATTTAAAAAATCTGTTCTTAAACTGTTGGTTTCACATTTTATGATTCCTTTAACAATTACTGTCTTTATGCTAGGGCTGTTTATCAATGCTTTTTATTTTTTTCCCCCCTAAAAACTAAAGTCTGATAATGCTGCCTTTTAAATGGGATCATTTTTTATCTCCATTAAAGCTGCCAGACTCGGTTTTATTGGAGCTGAGTGGGCAGCAGCCGTGAACTAGTGGTGGTTCTTCCACACCTTGGCTCTCACTGAGTACAGACACAATCGGCTTATTACCTGTCATCTGCACCCAATTCTCACCTCCGTGTGCGGAACATATCTGTAGTTTGATTTCTAGTTTCTCCCCAAG
This sequence comes from Sciurus carolinensis, assembly GCF_902686445.1. Taxonomy (NCBI): domain Eukaryota; kingdom Metazoa; phylum Chordata; class Mammalia; order Rodentia; family Sciuridae; genus Sciurus; species Sciurus carolinensis. Next base: position 35,009,896 of record NC_062228.1, read on the forward strand.
ACTGGGTTTTTATTGGTTTCCTTGTAAAGAATACTGAGTTGCTTCTATTAGAGTGCATGTTGGAGGTTTTTCTAATACCTTGACAATTCCGACCCATTTTCCAACCTCATTGGGGTTCAGGGGCCTAACACCTAGACATCTTGAATCAGTCTAGAATGTGGTTCCCAGAGGTGGGAGTCATTTTCCTGCAGGCTTTGAACTTCCCAAATTCCCAGGGTTGGGCTCTGAGGATGATAAGCCAGCTGCCGCCCCTCACTCTCCCCTCCTCTTGCAGGGTACCTTCTCTCTCTCTTTGCCATGTTCCTCTTCTTTCTGATGATTGGCAGCTCCGCCTTCAGCAACTGGTGGCTGGGTCTCTGGTTAGACAAGGAGTCACAGGTGAGTTTCATTGGGCAATGCTGAGTGTGTGTCTTGGAGGGAATGGGTTTCTGGTAGAAAAACCTGAATGTGTCCAGTGGTACACAGTGAGCTCATTTTTGTTCTTTTGCCCCTTTTTGTGAAGTTGAGATCAGTTGCTTACACCACATGATTCACGCTCCCCCTTCACTTTTTCAAGACAAGTAGGACGTCTGGATTTTTATGTGCCCCTTTCAGACTGTAAAGGGTGGACTAAAAAAGATAGTGTTAGTCAGATACAGCAAGTGGGGTCAAGTACATGCAGGATGGGGAGGTTCTGCAGCTTCTGTCCTAAATTTTCTCTGAGGAGGGTAAGGGAGGGGCTAGTGAAGCCTCTGAAGAGAAACTGGCATCTTATCATAGAGACTTCTGGTGCCGGAAGGTTCTTCATGGCTGTGCTCTCCAGTGTTGCTCTCAGGACATGGAAGAGTCAGACTCAGTCTGAAAATGCTACAGGGCCACCAAGATCCCTTTTCTGCCTCCCAAGGCTCCTACCTTGGCCAGGGTCCCTCCAGGGAAGTACTGAGAAGTTTTCTCTCCTTCGAGCTTGCTGGAAGCTCTTCCAGCTGATGGCCAGTGGTTTCAAAGCTCTTCTGAGCCCCCAGGGAATGCTGTGGGGGTGCCTGCCCATCCTTTGAGATTACATTTTGGCACACTTCTGTTGCTATGACAACCAAAGTGAGCAGGCATGGGGGAAGTTTTGGTAGGAGAGAGGCTGCTTGGGTGTAGCTTCCTGAGACCATTCCCAAGAGAAAAGGGCAACTGCTCACCTGCTCTGTGCAGGAACAGAGAGTCATGTCTGGAACATATGTATTCTCCCAGAACATATGTATTCTTCCCAAGGAAGAGCCCTTTCCTTGGAGAGCCTCAGGCATAGGGTCAAGGAGAAGCCACCTCCTAGGCTAGATGCCTTCCCAGTAGGCCATGGAGCATGCAGCCGTGGTGGGAGACCCTTGTGTTTGCCCCGATCCCTCACCACTGTGGGCTCAGCCTAAGGCACAGGGAAACCCCTCCTCCAAGTTGGGCCTTCTATCAGTTAACTCCCTGGGGCTGCTTTTGCCTTTATAGATGTTCATCCATCAGCCACCTCTGGTTTACATTTCCTCCATTACTGTAATCAGCAGAATGGCATTTAGAAGAAAGATGTTTGTTTGTTCCCCAAAGGCCCTCTTGACTTTTAGCACAGAGCCCAAAGAAAAATGAAACTGCCAGTTTCTCAGGAGAAGGAAGGAAAGACAGCCTCCCCCTGGAAAGGCTGGGGAAATGGTCTTCTCACTGGGTAGCAGGGAGCCACGGTTTCTCCAAGTCTTCCAAGAACCCCGTGTGTTCTCTAGGCTCCTCCTCCCCAGTCAGGGTCGTGTCCCAGCAGCCTCAGAGTCGGCCTTTGGGAAAAGGAGAGGGGAGAGACTGTGAAGCTGGTCTGTTGGACTGAGAAGTTCCCCGGAGTCTCCCAGAAACCCTGAGCAGCTCAGCAAGTTGGAGACTGGTCCCTGATCCCCTGTCTTATCTGGGCTGCCTAATGGCTACACATCTAGCCTCATGGCATCCAGATTCCTTGTTTCTGGATCTTCCTGGCTCAGCATCACTTTTGGTCCCCTGAGGTACAGGTAGCTTCTGGGATGGTTGCCCTGTGCCTGCCCAGCTCATTGCCTTGTTTCCTCCCAACTGGGTGATGCCCATAAGTCAGGTGCCCCCATGCAAAGCTCCTAGACCCCAGAGGGAGCTGATTTGATTTTACCCACCAGACTCATTCTTAATGGATGCCTTCCCAGTAGGCCATGGAGCGTGCAGCCGTGCTGGGAGACCCTTGTGTTTGCCCCGATCCCTCACCACTGTGGGCTCTTTTTAGTTTCTTCTCTCTGGAAAAATCTCCCTTGATAGTTTACCAATTCATGGTGCTTCTCTTGTTTTGCTTCAAAGATGACCTGTGGGTCCCAGAGCAACAAGAGCATGTGTGAGATTGGCAAGGTCCTAGCAGACACCGGGCAGCACATGTACCAGTGGGTATATGCAGCCAGCATGGTGTTCGTGCTGGTGTTTGGCATTATCAAAGGCTTGACCTTCACCAAGACCACACTGATGGCGTCCTCCTCACTGCACGACCAAGTGTTCGACAAGGTGCAGTTACCAGGGGCCACAGGCACATCCGCTATTCACAGGGTTTATTGGGTCCCTCCTCTGTGCAGGGCACTGTGCTGGGGCCTGGGGCAGAACAGCCCTCAGGGAGCTCGAAGTCAGTTAAGAGTCTCCCACGTATCTCATTACAGTTGTGAAGGTCAATTCCAGGGAACTGTAGGGGTACATCACGGGCCCCAAGGTGAGGCCAGAGGTGGAGGTAGGGAGTAGGGATGTGCAGGCCAAGAGGGCGTCTCCTGCTCCTGCCAGTCCTGGATACAGTAAGGGCCCCAAGATGGACTTTTTATCCCCTTCACACTCCATTGCCATAACGGGTGGCAGCCTTTGGTTGTGAGGGTCCTTGCCAGGGACAGGTGTGGGCCACACTTTGAGGGAAGAGAGGCAAAATGGAACTTGGCTTTTTATTGCCCTAGGGAGGGAGATGTCCCTCCTTCCTCCAAAGGTATCAGCCTCTCTCTCATCCCAGGCTGCCTCCCAGATTTGCAGAAGCCTGACCTGCAGGGCCCACACCCATACCTGATGCCCACAGGAATGGGTAGCACCCACCCTCACCTTCTCAAGATCACCTGGTTCTTTGGGTGTACCCTCAGAAAAAGGTCAGGCCCTGAGTTCGCAATTCCAGCCCCAGCAGAGTGGCCAGGGTTTGCCAAACACTCTCCCCGACCCAGTTTGAATCTCCACTTTTATCCACAGATCTTAAAGAGCCCAATGAGCTTCTTTGACACGACTCCCACTGGCAGGCTAATGAATCGTTTTTCCAAAGATATGGATGAGCTGGATGTGAGGCTGCCGTTTCACGCCGAGAACTTTATGCAGCAGTTTTTTATGGTGGTGTTTATTCTCATGATATTGGCTGCTGTGTTTCCCGCTGTCCTTTTGGTCCTGGCTGGCCTTGCTATAATCTTCTTGGTTCTTTTATGGTAGGTTCACACACTATTTAAAAAGGAGAAACACACACACACACACACACACACACACACACACACACACATATAACATGCACAATGGCCAAGTGTCAGGTGATAGTGAGCACTTACTGTCCCTCTGATGGTAGAGCACATTGATTTTCAGCACTTACTAAACTCCAGGTGCTAAGTGCTTTGGTCACATCTGGCATTTTAGCCTCAGAGCAACCCTGAGAGGTGGATATTATTGGGAGATTGTCACTGGTCCCAGGTCAGAAAAATAGTAACCATGGTTGCTGTCTGTCTGATATGTTCTTAACCACTGGGCTCTGCCATTACTGCTGCTGGACAAGAGAGAGAGAGAGAGAGGAGGCCAATTCTCATGCACTCTGGGCTTTGAGAAATAGCCTGCACCCTAATCATTGGAGTGGTTACAGAAAGGCCTGCTTTGCACCGGGGATTCCTGCTGAGGCTCTGAATGCCCTCCTGGGCGATGGCAGGAAGGTGGCAATGATTACAGCCTCCCGGAGGGATACAGCTTCCCCCATTCCAGGGGTGAACAGAGGTTCTTAGCAGCAGGTAGGTGGTGGGTGTTGAGTGAGGGCAAAAGGTTGCCAATCAGAAAAAATTGCACCAGAGTCTCAGCTCTGCCACATAGCTGGCTGGAGGACCTCGGAGAAACCAGAGAAAGGCTCCAAAGCTTGATTTCCTCATCTCCAAAATGAAAATCACAGAAATATATGCCTCACCTACTTCAGAAGGGTTTGTTGTGAGGATCAAATGACTAGATGATTAATTTACGTCAAATAAAATCACAGTAAAATGTAATGCAGACAAGAGGTTTGGAGTGTAAGTTGACGAGGACTAGGCATAGACAGCAGCAGTGGGAACAGAAAACAAGATGGATTTAAGAGTCATTTGTAAGGTAGATTCATTGGGGTTTCATGGCTGGTGGAATTTGGGATGTTAGGAAGATGGGGGGAACCAAGGATGATCCCAATGTGGGGAGTGATGTGCAAAGGGATACAGGTGATATGGGAGGACAAGCAGTTGGATAGTCACAATTATATGTTTGGTTTTGGATTACTCAAGTTTGTTCATCAGAGATCCACATATGGTGCCAGTGGATAATAGTAAATGTGGGTAGAGAGGCCCTGGGGCTGGGGAGCTGGACTTGGCATCTGTATGGGAGTTTGGCGTGGGGGTGGGAAGTGCCCTGGGAGTGGGGAGAGCCAGGCGCTCACTGCAGTATGCCTTTAACTCTGAGAGAGGACACCTGGCCTCAATCTCCAAACTCAAGGGTTTATTGGGACAATAAAATAAAAAATAATGCCTGCAAGTTCTTTCAGAGAAAGGATACCATCACTTCCAATGGATCCTGTGGACTTGTGTTCCTTGGGCAGCCCCTGTGTTAGACCATCGTTCCCAACTGCTGTCCTGTTTATACTGTTGATTGACTCAGCATAAGTCTTTTCTCTGCCCTGCACCCCCACTTCTTGCCTTAAAGACAGGGTAGACCAGAGCCGGCCCTGATTGAATTATCCTAATGTTTTCATCCAACTTACTTGAGTTCTAATCTAATGAGGTTCCTCCCTTGCTCCCCTGGGTTAGTTTTATCTGAGAGTCTGGAGGCAGGATTAGCTTCCCTCTCATGAGCAGCCAGCTAATGTATAAGCCTGAGGCCACGGGTCTCCTGCTCACTCGGCTTCCTGGGGCTTCCAGGCAAAGGGAGCAGCATCCTGTGAGGGTTTGGTTTTAAAGTCACCTCCTGAGGCTATCATGATGTTAGTTCAAAATGGTATTTGAAAATGCCTTTAGAAGACCACACATTGGCATATGACAACCAGGTTTCCCTCCAAGATAGAACAGATCCCTTTTTTCTCTGGTTGGGCATCTAAGTGGTTCAAGGGTTGAACCTTATTAAAAAATTCTGGTCTTCAAAAACTAGAATTACGTCTTATGCAGCACGACAGGAAGCACTTAGGTCTGAGAGCAAATGAAGGGACCCCAGCCTCACCTTTCTCAGATGCCCATCGTTCATACCATTGGATAGGGCAATGGCCACCTGGGTGATGGCAGGAGGGTAGCAATGATTCCAGCCTCCCTGGGGATACAGAAGGATAGACCATTCCTTCTCTCAACTTAGATGGCACCGTCTCTGACTTAACTGTCACACTGAGGGCAGGGTTGGGGCTTCATGTGCTGAGGTCAAGCCCATTGAGACCCTACTTTGTGGCTCTCTTGGCCCCTCTTGATTTCCTCACAGTGTTTTCCACCGAGGAGTCCAGGAGCTCAAGAAGGTGGAGAACGTCAGTCGGTCACCCTGGTTTTCCCACATCACCTCCTCCATGCAGGGCCTGGGTGTCATTCATGCCTATGACAAAAAGGAAGACTGCATCAACAAGTGAGTCTTGGGTTGGGTCCCTCTTTCCTGCTTCCTGCCTGACCCCAAAAGGAGTTTGCAGAAACCAACGTCCTCTGAGGTTCTGAGAAGGGAAGTCTGGCTGCGGGGGACTGACGGGTGAGCTAGCAACTGGGCAGAGCACTGTCAGATACCGGGCTCTGTTCCCAGCAGCTGGGGCCCCCAAAAGATATGAATTAGGGGAGCTCGTTCAGTGATGACCTCAGTATGCGACCTTATGTTTCATTTTTTTCACTTGAAAGGCGAAAATGTGTTCAGGAAAACAGGAAAACAGAAACAAAGAAGAAAAAGTTGCTCATAGGCCCCACCCCCAATCCTGCTGATATTTTTCCTAGATAGGTTGAGCATCCCTCATCTGAAAACCTGCAATCCGAAGTGTTCTAAAACACAAAACTTTTTGATATGGCTGTACAAGTAGAAAATTCCACACTTGACCTCACGGGATGGGTCATGGTCAAAACACAAACACAGTACAAATATTGTATAAAAATTATCCACAGGCTAGGTGTATAAGGCATATAGGAAACATAAATGAATTTAGTTTAAACTTGGGTCTCATTCCCAAGACAGCTCATTATGTATATGTAAATATTCTAAAAACTGAAAAAAAGCCTAGATCTGAAACACTTCTGGTCTTAAGAATTTCAGATAGTTATAGTCAACCTGTATTTATTTCCTGTCTTTTCTTTTATTCTGTTTAATTTGGTTTAGTGGGCCAGGGGCACATCTAACTATGGATCAGAAGATTCTATTCAAGGAAATTTTCTTAAATACTTATGCTCATCTTATTGTTTCCTTTTTAATTTACGTATTTTAAATCCCAATTTTCATGTTATTACACGTTCTTTGTAACAATAATTTTTAAAGGCCACGTTTCTTTCCATTTTGTGGATAGAGTAAATTTCTCTGGAGTCTTCCAGCTCCAAACTCCAAAAGTACCATAGAAAATGTATCAATCACAATAGGCTCTCTGCAGTGACAAACAACTCCAAGACTTGAGATCTTAACAATAAATATTTATTCCTCCTCAAGTATCAATTTAATGAGGATCGATGGGGCAGGAGAAGGGGATTCTGTTCCACGCTCAGGCACGTAATCTCCGAGGCTTTTCTGTCCCATAGGACTTAGGAAGGGGAGAGAGGAGAAAGGGTTTAAGGCCCAACCCTAGTGAAGATACATTTCTGTACATTCATTGACCTAATTTCAGCCACATGGGCTCACTACACCTGCACAGGATGCCAGGGAATGAGGTCCAGCTGTGTTCAAAGGAAGACATGAAAATGAAATGTGATGAATCTCAAGCAGCCTTTGTATCATTTTTTTCTTTCCTATCTTTTCCTTCCTTAAAAAGTTAGCACACACTTTGATGCTGGTCTAACTCTCTCTCTCTCTCACTGTCTCCCTATTTGGCCACCCAGGATCTCAATGGACTTGACTTCACAGTTTGTCTTTGGTTCAGTCAGCAGCTGGTCCTGTTACTAATTTGACCTAGTGTCAAGGTTTGACATTATTTTGCCGAGTCCTGCATCCCAAGGAGACTGTTTCCATGTCCTGATCATGAGAAGAGTTTGTAGAACCACTCATCTCTTCACCCTTGACAAACGAAACAGTTTCAAGCTGGGTTTCCCACAGATTCTCCTTCAAGATGCCTAAGAGACTTCCTTAGGGATCTGAGCCCTACAAGTCCGATGGGGTCTTCCCTCTTTTAATACTTTCTTTTCAGAGGGCTTGGGCTCCTGATGCACATTGCATTTGTCACCAGGGAATTAGAAACATTGTGGTGTTTGGAAGACTATCTTGGTTAAGCTTTAGAGGAAAAAAGTTGATTGGAGACCCAGAAGGGAGGACGGTGTGGCAGAGTCCAAGATGGCTGGTCAGAGGTGCTTCCCAGTAGAATCCTAGGGGGACTCTTAAGGACAGGGTACACTGGCAGTGTCTACAGACATTCAGGACGATGGAGGAACTGTCACTCCATGGGACTTTGAACTTTGAAACGTCTCATTTTTTTTCCCCCAATAACTTCTACCGATTGTTCGGAGGAAGCCCCTTTTTCACCAGGTCAGGGAACTCTCAGTGGCCAGGGAATCTGATGTCCCTAATAGTTAGTTCAGTCTGGGTAAAAATTCACTGGTGCATAAACTCAAGTCATGGTTCTCTTTTTCCCCAGACTTGGCATGGCAAGGCTGTGCTCTGTGTGTGTGTGTGTGTGTGTGTGTGTGTGTGTGTGTTGGAGGGTCTGGAGGGATTTATAGACTTGCAGTTGGGAAGCACCTGGTCTTTTCTTTTTCTTTTAAATTCATTCTCCCTTTTCTCCAAGTCTGGTCTTCTGATGCTGGTGCAGGGTAATTGGGAGGGGAGCAGAAAAGACACTTTCCTAGGGGACGGCCTGCCTCTGGGCCATTCTCTGGTTTCCGCGGGCTCATCCCTGCAACCCTGCTGACCCAGCCCACTGTACAGACGCGGCACGGCAGGGTGGGGTCCCAACAAGACCAAATCCCAAGCAGCTCTGCCAGGATCGCCGCATCAGGTTTGCTGGGTTTACTGGTGAGCTGTTTGACAGCATCCCACCGGGTTCCTCTTGGCCTCGCGCTGAGGAATACTGCATCAAGCCTGCAGCACCCTCAACTCCAGGAACTGCAGGAACAGGCAGACTGCGTCCTGCTTTCGCCCAGGGAACGGGGAACTCCAGGGGTGGGTCTTGCCTCCGCGGTCTGGTGTGTCATCTCTCTGTTACTCTGCCTTGTGCACTTTCTCCCTCAGCGAGTCCTTTGGCTCAGTGGACATGTGGCAGGGGTGCAAGATGTCAACCTCCTGTCCTTGAAGAGGCCTCCCAGCTTTCTAAGCAATGATTTTGAATCTTGTCTTTCTGAAGTCAGGAGGGGAACCAGGCAAACACTCTCCCTTCCTCCTTCGCCATCACAAACAGCGACTCTCCCCAGAGGGTGGTCTCTTCCACTATCCACCCCCATCCCTTATATAGATCATGGGGCCAACTGATTCCACAAGGCCTTGGAGGGAGGCAAACTGCATGAAGTTCCTGGTAGCTTTTATTCTCAGTCGTGGATTCCAGTGGCCAGCTCTGAGGAAAGACAGAAAGAGCCCACTTAGCACCACTGGCAATCACCACCTGGAATTTCTCAATATATGTGCACATCAAAGGTGTCTGTGGTGGCAGATAGAAGGTGAATAGATGCTCAGTGTTTCCTGTATGAGAAGGCGCTTCTCTTAGAGTTAAGAATCCTTCAATTCATTTCTCCAGTTGCCCTAATCCTAAGTTCTTTTCTCCAGTTTCTGCCCTAATCCTAAGTCTATGTGACCTAAGCATAACCTGACCTTATTTTGTCTGATTTTCTTAATTGTAGGTTTAAGATGCTAAACGATGAAAACTCCAGCCACCTTCTGTATTTTAACTGTGCTCTCCGGTGGTTTGCTTTAAGAATGGATGTCCTCATGAACATCGTCACCCTCATTGTGGCCTTGTTGGTGACCCTGAGTTTCTCCTCAATCAGTGCTTCATCCAAAGGCTTGTCACTATCTTACATCATCCAGGTAACCACTGGTGCAGGGTTGGGCTTGGTTTGGAGGCTCTGGCATAAAAAATATTAGGGAAGGAGCTTTTGGTTGGACACGACAGAAAACTCAAATGGGCTTACACGATAAAAAGAGTTTAGTGGCTCACATCATTAAAATGTTGGCAGTTGTGTGGGCTTCAGGCACAGTTGGATCATGGTTCTTATCTTTGCCCTTCTCCTGTGATACCTTCCCTCATAGCTGTGCAATGGTGATCAACATCCTCTGGGGTCTATGGGGGGAGAAACGTATTTCCTGTCCTAACCATTAGACAAATCCTGAACTTTACTCTTATTGGATTAATTCAGGTACCCCAGAATTAATCAATGGTTTGATGGGATTGGGATGATTGGTTTAGGCTAAGGGTCATACCCCTTACCACCACCAAGTTGTATAGCTGCTCTACAATGGTTACTGTGAAATGAATACTGGAGAGGCGATGGCAGTGTCTATGACTGGCTTGTCTTCTTGGTTACTTGTTTTCTTTTGAATAACAGCAATAATAGGCAAAACCATGGCATTTACAGTGCTTTATATAAATTAATTCATTTACTCCCCCATGATGATCTTATGATGCTGCTGTGAGCCCCATATTAAAGATGAGGAAACCAAGACCAAGAAAGACTTGCTAAGATCACACACATGTCATATCTGTGAGCCAGGATTTAAAGCCAGACCACTCAGGTCTGATGCTTCTTGAATCTTGTCCCTTGATATATGGTCACATTTTTCTCTTTGGAAACTTTTCCAGTGTAGTCTTACCCATGGCACTTGAAATTCCAGGATGATATTTTGGAATGTGGGTCATTTTAAAATATTCTGTTCAATGCCGTGGTTTCTTTTTGTTTAAAGTCAAATCTCCCTTCAATTCAGAAAATTTTCTCCTTCATTTTGACAATTTCTTCCCTTTCTCTGTTTTCTTCCTGTGACTCATATCGGTTGCATATTAGATTTCCTGCATCAATCTTCTGCTTCTTTTCTTTTATCTCAAAGTTTCTGTTCTAGTCTTTTGTTTTTATTCTGGGAATTTGCCTTAGCCCTGCCATTCAGCCATTTTTTTGAATTTTAAGATTGACAATCATATATTCATATATTTAATTTTCACATGCTCTTATTCTTTCCATTTTTAAGAAAATAACTTTTTAACATCATTGAAGTGATTTTCATTTCTCTGAGGATATTTTATATTAGAGTTTTTCCCCCTCCTCTTAGACTCTTCCCTCTTCTTTGACTTAGATCTGTTTTTTCCTGGATCACTTTTTCTTTTTGTTTATCCAGTTCTTGCTCTTTCATGCCATTGAATTTGCTCAACTATCTCTTGATCTGTTTGCATTTAAGCATGGGAGCTGTCCTTTAGGCACCCACATGCTAAAATTAAAGTTAACTTTTTAATCTAGGGTACTATTCCTGGAGCCCCGGGTAGTTAGTTCAATTTCTTTAGAGGGAAAATTGTGTGTGTATACACGCACATGCATTCCTGTGCCTAGGTTTACAGTGCGTAACTGCTTCTGGTTGGGAGAAAGATGGAAGTGAATAAATGGGTCCACCAGGAGTCTTTGTCTCTAGACAGACTATCAATTTGCCAGCCTCTTTTGGGCCCCTCCTCACACCTGGAGACTCTCCAGGTTTTGCTAGACAGAAGGCTCTTCAAATCCCTCTAGCCCATTCTGCTTCCATCTTATCAAAAGGTTCTCATCCTCTTTCCATCTTGCAGAAATTTATAACTCTCTCATTCAATTTCATCTCTTTCCAATTCCCTTGCTGTTAAGGGTCTATTCTTTTTGAGGAAATTTCTCTGATATCATTCTAAGTATTATTTTGGGAAGGAGGAAGAACAAAAATATATCCTCCATACTCCAAGGTGAGAAAAAAATGAATTTTTCTTTGGGCGGCCAGTTTCCCTCATGGATGGATGCTTTCATTTGTTGCTGCCTCGTTAAAAAAATCAAACAGATGATGTTGAATGGTTTCCTTTAATTGGTCCAAGTAAAACAGCTTGCCCCATCTAAGGTCATGCTTTTGGGTAATATCATTGGCTTTCCATGAAATTGTTTCCAAACATTCCTATAGGTTCAGAGAAGAATTTGCACACATTGAGGTTTATGGGATCGCTCCTCCAGCTGGCTTTGGGGCTTTTCCAGCATTAAACTCCTTTAGAGAACACAGAATCAAAATGACAGGGCTTCACCTGAGAACGGAGGAGACCCCCTAAATGGATGAGAAATTATTGTGAAATACCACAGAGCAAGAAAGTCAATGCAAAGTAACCATCCTGTATACCACGGTGGAGGAGAATAGGCACTTAATAGGGCCAGTGCTGTGCTGATGTGGAAATTCTAATCCTGGGTGGGTTGCCCAAGCCCTCAGGAGATGGCCTAATATGCATTTGGGATAGATAATGCTTTTCCTGTGGGGCTGTCCTCTGCACTTGAGGATATTCCAGCCTCCCTGGCCTCCTGTCCTTAAGAAGATAAGTATATGCCTCTTTCAAGGACAGGGTCCATTGGTTCATTCGCTGGTTCTCCACTGAGCAGCTGCTGTGAGCCAGGAACTGTACTGGTTGTTGCGGATCCAGCAGCAAACAGTCTGGCCTTCCTGCCCTCATGGAGCTTACATTCTGGTGCAGAGCTGGGATAAATATGGTGGCAAGTACATAACTAAGGAGGCTTTGGAAAGTGCTGTGAGGAGGATGAAGTGGGGTAAAGTGATGGGAAAGTGGGGACAATATTACAACCAAAAGCCCGGGAGGTCTCTGCTGGGGACTGACTTCCAAGCTGAGACCAGAACAATAAAAAGCCAGCCGTGGAGGATTTGGAGGAAGAGCGCAGCGGGCAGAGGGGCCAGGGAAAGGCATGGGGAGGGGGCAGGCAGGTCTGAGCTTGGCGTGTTTGAGGGTCTGAAACGTCTGTGTGGCCTAAGCAAAGTGGTAAAAAATAAAGTCTGAGGGTTGGCAGGGTAGGATGCGTGGAGATTTGTAAGCCGGGGAAGGGGTGTTTCCTGAATTCTAATATGCATTTGGGCTAGATAATGCTTTCTCTGGGGGACTATCTTTTGCATTTGAAGATATTCAGCAGCCTCCTTGGCCTCTACCTGTTAGATGCCAATATTACATCCCTTCCCCCCAGGTTGTAACAACCAAAAATGTCTCTAGACATTGCCTAATGTCCCCTGGGGACACGATCACCCAGGTCAAGAGTCATTGTTCTGAGAGAACCAGGAAGGCCTGACCTGTGTCGAGCCGTTGAGGTAGGTGCTAGGGAGGCCCGTGAGGGTCTGCGGCCACTCCTCTTCCGTCTACATTCACCTACTTGGGCTCCACTGCCTTCTGTGAAGGCTGCTTGCTGCTTTCCAGAGCTTTCTTACCTGAAGTTTGGACTTGTTATCATTCGTGCTCAGCTCACACAGTCCTCCCTAACCACTTCAAACTGGCTCCCCACGCCTAACCTTAGCCAATCTCCCACAGCATCCTGGTTTTTCATCATCCTGTTCTTACAGTTCCTGAAATTTCCACCTTCCAGCCCACTAGAATGTAAGCCCATGAGTGCAGGGTCTTGTTTATCACGTTCAACCCTGGAAAACCAGCACCCTGACCATTACTGGGCCCTTCACTACTGCTTAGTAAATGTGTATCTTCTAGTGAGAGAAGACTGGTCCTGCCTCTAACCATTTTCTGCTAGGTTAAGCCCAGGGGTGGCTGGAGATGTGGGGGATGGGGTTCTCACAGTCTGTCAGCCTCAGCAGTGACTGAAGGGAGTTAGTGGATACATTGACCTTCAGAATTCACATGTTCCACATCACAGATTCAGCCACCTGTAGATTGAAAATATTCAGCAAAAAATTACAGCGTCTACAATGAACATGTAGACTAGTTTTCTTGTCATTATTCCCTAAATACAGTGCGACAATCCTTTACAAGCATTTACATTGTGTTAGAGGTTAGGGGTAATCCAGAGGTGACTTAGACTATTTGGGGGAGGTACCTAGGTAAGATGCAAATACCATGCCATTTCACGTATAGTTCTTGAGCATCTTTGGATTTTGGTATCTGCAGAGGGTGATGGTGGTGGTGTCTTGCCATCAGTCCCTTGAGGATACTGAGAGGTAACTTCTTGCCCTGGCATGGAACAACTCTGTGATGTGGCCCCTATGGTGTCCGGGATCTCCCCAGTGCAAGGGAATCCCAGTTGCCTGCAGTGCTAACCTCTCATGAACACATGCCTGGGATTGGCTGCCTTCTCATCCTCCTTATTTCATCCATCCGCTCCATACTTTCTGGGTTCATCGTGTGTGTGTGTGCGCTAAGGCTGCTGCAACAAATTATCCTGATCTTGATGACTTAAAACAAGAGAAGCTTATTCTTTCACGTTTTGGAGGAGGTCAGACCTCCGCAAGCAAGGTGCTCGCAGGGCTGTGTTCCCTCTGAGGCTCCAGGGGAGGCTGTTCCTGGTCTGGCCAGGCTGCTGGTGGCTGTTGGCATTCCATGACTTTTAGCTGTCTCACTCAACCCCTGCCTCTGCCTGCATATCCCCCTTTCTGCTCTGTGACTTCTCCCCCACCTCTTATAAAGATACCTGTCACTAGACTTAGGGTCCATCCAGTAATCCAGGATGTTCTCAAGATCCTAAAATATATCTGCAAAGGACCTGTTTCCAAAGGAGGTAACTTTCACAGGTTCCAGGATTCAGATATGGACACACCTTTAGCAGGTGGGGGAGGGGCATCCTTCAACCTGCCCTAGAACACCGTTTGCCCTAAATCTTGCAGGGTAGTCTTCTGGGATATCCTGGCCTCAAGTGGGCCATCTTAGCAGGCTGTCGCTCTGCCCCAGTCCTGACTTTCTCATGTGTAAAGTGGGCAGATGGGTTGGATGGTTTAATGGTCTCTTGTGGTGGCTGAGGTTTCACTTCCCTCTTGGCTGAGGGAGGAGAAGGGTGGGGAGGGGGCCTTGATGGAGAGCCTGACCAGGTGCATCGAGAAGCGAGACCCAGCAGTTCTGCGCCCAGGGAGAATCCCCACTGGACAGCAGTTCCCCGCGGCTCAGACAGAAAGTGGCGCGGCGGCGGTGGGATGATTCCCACCATCTGGAGTGCCAGGGAAATGTAAATACCGTTTGTTTCTAGATACAGAGGAAGTGTTTAAAGGCAAAAGAGTCCATCTGGATTATCTCCACTTCTGGGTGCCCGGCTGGGAATGCAGGCCTCCTGTGTGTGGCCCTGAGTGAGAAGGAAGGGGGGTGGTGATCCTCCAGGGCCCCGAGGAGGAAGAGCGCAACCCGGAGGAGGAAAGGGCTCTAACGGCGGCTGCTTGCTCCTTTGCAATAGCTAAGCGGATTGCTCCAGGTGTGTGTGCGGACAGGAACGGAGACCCAGGCCAAGTTCACCTCGGTGGAGCTGCTAAGGGAGTACATTGCGGTAAGCAACTAGTGCGTGAACGACAAGGGACGAGTGGCGGACGAAGGCAGGTGCTTGATCTTTTTCCATGTGAAAGGGAGCTTTTCAAAAACTCAAATCTGACCAGTTACCCCTCTTCTTCAAACCTCTATTAATAATACAAACTGAAGTCTTTGGTGTTGAATGCCAGGCCCTTTTTTTCTATAAAATAAAATTCTTTATAGGCAGTTTCTAAACTCAGGAAAGACAATTCAGTGGCTCACTTTGGTTTCTAAAAATTAATATTTGATTAAAGTTGTAAATGGAAAAACAAAACCAACTTCACTCTTTTTGAGAGTTTTTCTGTTCAATTCACAGCTGCTATTCCTGGGCAGCTGTACTACCACTGGGGAGGAACGAGATTGGGCTATAAGGCCAATCTCCTAGGCCCAATCTCTTTCCAGAAATACTCAGAGTCAAATTGGTAGAAAAGTAGGTTTTATTCAAAGCTGACTTTTTTTTTTCCTTCAGTACTGAGGATTGAACCCAAGTTTCAATCCCTAGCCCTTTTTATTTTTTTATTTTGAGACAGAGTCTCACTAAGTTGTTTAGGGCCTTGTTTTGTTGCTGAGGTTGACCTGGCACTTGTGATCCTCCTGCCTCAGCCTCCTGAGTCTCTGGGATTGCAGGTGTGGGCTAACGTACTCAGCACAAAGTCAACTTTGAAGGAAGACTGGAGAAACTTAACTGTTTCAAAGATTCTACCTCAGGAATCCCTGAAGATTAGCAGAACTCTTAAAGGAAAAGAGGCAGGGAAGGGAAGGACAAAAGGCAGGAAATACACTTATGCAGATTTAATTATCTTGTGTTAGGCCCACATGGGCTGCCTCTGCTCCCATCTCTCTGGCCCCGTCAGGGTAGGGGTGGAGCTCCCCTCCCCAGCCTTCACTCAGCATGAAGAAGCCATTACCAACTTCACATAGGGGCCCCAAACTCAGTCTGTTTCAATGCTGCTACTCTTTTGAAAAGAAGTCTTAAGTGATCCTAGCCGTCACTTTTTAAGGGCCTTTGAACAGTGTTTGGCCTCACTTACAAACTTAATTAAACACTTAAAACATTTTAAACTGCATTTTAAAATTTAATACATTCAATTTCCTTTTAAGTACCTCAATAATCTGATTTAACAAACAAGCCTTCCTGAGTTGTATAAATCTAATAAATTAAGCTTGTAAATATGGTGAGCTTTAGGTTCTCATGACAGTTCCAAGGTCATATATAAACAGAAAGCTTTTAACTTAAAATTGTGTTTAAATCGACTATTCAATTTTATATTTTAAATTAGAATCACAAAGTCAAATTTTATAAATATTATAAATACTTGAAACACAAAGTATGCAGATTCTTTAAACTAAAAATATGGTTACAGTATTGCTTTTCTCTCTCTCTTTCTCTCTCTCTCTCTCTCTAAGTACAAAGGATTGAACCCAGGGACATTCTAACACTGAGCTACACCTCAGTCCTTTTTATTTTTTTCGACCAGGTCTCATTCTTGTTAAGTTGCTGAGGTTGATCTTGAACTTGGGATCCTCCTGCCTCAGCCTCCTGAATAACTGGAGTTATAGGCATGTGCCACCAAACCAAGCTATTCTTCTCTTAAATATTTTCATTCTTAATTCTAAATCTTCAAAGGGTTAAAAATAGTAAGAATGCAATTATTTCCTCAGCTAATTGAAATTGTTCATGGACCAGAGATCTGGGCTGGTCAGTCACCCTAACAGGGCATATGGATCCCTATTTCTCATCGTTGATAGGGAATTTTATAACTTAAAAGAAGGGTTTGGTCTTATAATGAGGCCAAACTGATCTTCCCCTCCTTAATTAGACTTTGAGTTTCTTGCACTCTTAGGAAGGAAATTTAAATGTTTGTTTCCATTTGACTCTAAAGACCTCTGAACTTGACATCCTGCATTCTTATCTTTTCACTTCTAGCACCCTGATAACTCTGGTCGATATTGAAATTGTATCTGATTGAATTCTGCAAATCTCAAGACTCAGTCTGGATTTGTCACACAGCTTCAAGGTCACACTGCTGACACTTACCCAGGTCCACAAGGCCCAGTGTGAGCTGTCCTTTGCTTATTCCCCTGCACCATCCACCCCTTGTTCCTTAAGCAATCCAGTCACATGACTTTCTATTCCTCAAACAACCCAAGTTTGTTCTGGCTTCAGGGCCTTTATGCTAGCTGTCTCCTCTGTCTGGAAGGCCCTGAACTGGAATCCTCTTGTAGCTGAAATTTTCTCAGCATTTCTTGGTCTCAGTTCCAATGTCACATAGACCTTTTTTTCAGCCCTCAGATACTTCTATGTCCCTTTCCTCTACCCACCCCACAAGTTCATAGGCTGTTCCAACATTCTGTTTTATTGTCTGTATTTCTAATTGATTTCCTTATTTATTATCTGACATCCCCACTGGAATATGAACTTCTCGAGTTCAGGGTATTTTATCCGTCAACTTCACCATGAATACCAGAACCTAGACTTACGTGAATGAATGAGTTAAATGAATGGAAAAACAAATAGTTATTAACCCATCATTGGTTATTCTGCTTTTCAGACCTGTGTTCCCGAATGCACTCATCCCCTCAAAGTCGGGGCCTGTCCCAAGGACTGGCCTAGCCACGGGGAGATAACCTTCAGAGACTATCAGATGAGATACAGAGAGAACACCCCCCTTGTTCTCAACGAGCTGAACCTAAACATAGAAAGTGGGCAGACAGTTGGGATCGTTGGAAGAACAGGTTCCGGTGAGGACAAGCTCTGCTTTTGTTTCTTTCCGGCTGTTTTTTTTGAATCTACCTTGAATGTGTTAGGCCACAGTAGAGAGAGAAGTGTACTGTGTTGGATCGACTGTAATTTTTCCCTCAAATCTCTTTGCTGTAAATTAGGACTTCAGGTTAAATGGATGTGTAGAGTTGGAAGTAACCACACATCAGTTTTTGTATTAATTAAATGAGAATCATTCTGGTGAAATGAGGCTCAGAGGATGACACTCATGTGCCAAAGGCCCCCGCGAGGATGGGCAGGTTAACTGTGACAAGGCTTCCGCCCCCTCCCCCAAGTGAGGAATTTCTGCCTGCACAGTCATCCACATAGAGCCATTTTCACTGCATTAAAAATTCCCTTAATTAAATGC
The DNA here is from genome assembly GCF_902686445.1 of Sciurus carolinensis. Taxonomy (NCBI): domain Eukaryota; kingdom Metazoa; phylum Chordata; class Mammalia; order Rodentia; family Sciuridae; genus Sciurus; species Sciurus carolinensis. Next base: position 35,027,887 of record NC_062228.1, read on the forward strand.
TTGGGTATGATGGAAGTACAAACTAATGTTGGATTTGTTGTTGTGGCTTTTACTGTTCCCAGGAAAGTCGTCACTGGGAATGGCCTTGTTCCGTCTGGTGGAGCCGGCAGGCGGCTCGATCTTCATCGATGAGGTGGATATCTGTACCATCAGTTTAGAAGACCTCCGAACCAAGCTGACCGTGATCCCTCAGGATCCTGTCCTGTTTGTAGGTACAGTAAGGTAGCTGTTTTTGATCATCCTGAATTCCTATTTTTGGATAGTAAAATCAGACCCACAGTCCCCAGGGCATGGCTGACCTGGGGCTGTCCTGTCTCAGGGAGGCAGCATCGCCATGGTTTGTTGGTGTCTGTTTTTGAGTAAAACCTTGGAAGGAGATGGGGAATAGGCCCAAGAACCTTGTATTTCAGAAACTACATTATTAATAAGCAATAATTTGATATGTAGGGTGAGCAGAAATCCCAGATGGCCCTGGACAACCTTATTTTATGCCAGCATCATGGCATCCCATCTGGCTTAGTAATGGCCACTTTGAAAATTACCCCAGAGTGCATAATGGAATAAATGGTAACCCTACATATGAAGCCATCTCTTGGGAAGTGCATTGATTTGTTCCTATTAAAGAGCAAAAAGAAGCCATTCAAGTGTAAGAACAGCAGGATTGCAACTTCCATGGGCTCAAGATCTGATGTCAAAGCATGAGGAGGAAACCACAGCTTCTCAGTTGGTCCAGTGAGAGGGACATTCCCCACAGGGAGCACCCAATGAGGCATGGGAACCGTGTTCACTATCTGTAGAGTGGCTAATACGAGAAATACATAACACATCTTGGAGCACTAGACTCACATTCTGCCTATGAGATGTTCAACCCTAAGCAAGATTCTGGGAGCTGCAGAGGTACTTCTTGCCTCTGAAGGCTGAGTAAATTTGGAATGCCAGCTTGAATAACAATTTCCCTCTCTCTCTGCCAAGAACTTATGGAAGGTCAAACCTACTTTGCTGCACAGGGACAGGGAGAGTCCCAAGCATGCCTTCCTCTTGGCAGTGCTTCACATCTTCACGTTTCCCTGCCTGCCTCGGTGGTCTCTGCTTCCTCCCAGAGTTGTGGGTGTTTGGTCTCATGGCCAGGGCTGAACACTGCTCTTGGAGCTGTGAGCTCCTCACCTGCCACCTCCTGTTCTCCCCTACATGCCCTGGAAAGAAACCATTGCTTTGTCTTTTCCAGCTTCTGGAGGCTGCCAGCATTCTTTGGCCCATGGCCCCTTCCAGCGTCACATTCCCTCCCCATGCCCTCATCTTCGGAAGGCTCCCCCATTCTCTCACTCTCAGAAATCCAGCTCCCTTTCCTCTCCTTTGTTGCAGGTACAACTTGGATCCCTTTGAGAGTCACTCCGATGAGATACTCTGGCAGGTTCTGGAGAGAACGTTCATGAAAGACACAGTAGGTTTCTGGGACTGTTCAGGATGAGCCCATTTTCCAGCTTCAGGGACCCAGATACCTCCTGACCCAGGTTTAAATTTGACAAGCACTTGGACCAGCACTAGGCCATGTTTATTTTGTGGGTGCCACATAAGTCAGTAGAATACAATCCTTATTTGCTCTTTTCGTTATAAAAAGCAGCCATAGGTACTATTTATTAGGGCTCTGCAATGATCCAATTAAGATTTCTGCAAGCATTTAGCTCACTCAGTCCTTGCAACAGTTCTCTGAGGTTGGTACTCTTACCCCTCATTTTAGAGATGCAGAAATTAAAGGGAGAGACATGTCCAGGTTAGTGGAGTAGTGGAATAGAGACATGAACCCAAGTCCAGTTGATTCTAGAGTTTAGGAAGTGCCCTATGACTTTGCCAGTGGCCTCATACACTTATCAGGACAGATAAGCCACAGAAAGATAAGGTGGTATGACCCGTCCTGGGAATGACAAATATGGCTGGTTTGAGGGGACTGAGTCAATTGTGACACGGGAGCCTACCTGTCAGAGCTGCAGTCCCAGCAGGTGAGCATCCTGCCTATGAAGCCAAATTGTGCCAATATGAGCATCTCCCAAAGCCACTTTGGCTTGTCGCACTGAATAAATCAGCCCTTACCCATGACCCCTGACCCCAAATGTTCCTGTCCCATCTCTATTTTGTCTACCGCAATAGCGACCCAGAAAGCCATTTCCCCTGTTTGTGTGTTCTCTGGAAACACATGTGCATCATTTGTACTCTTTTGGTGAGTTGTCTACAGGGTTCTATGAGTCACACTGTGATTTTAAATTATTAATGTCCGCCTACTCCCTGGTCTTTCCCTGGTGCCTGTTTGCAATATTGAAATGATTGTTGTTTTGCACTTTCTTTTCCACAGTAAAATAAAGCAAGCTGATAAATGCAAGAGAAGGGGGCAATCAATATAGACGATTCAGGACAATTTTATAGATCATCAGCATAAATGTGGCATTTTCTATGTTTTATAGATAATGAAACTCCCGGAAAAATTACAGGCAGAAGTCACAGAAAATGGGGAAAACTTCTCAGTAGGGGAACGTCAGCTGCTTTGTATGGCCCGAGCACTTCTCCGTAATTCAAAAGTAAGGACACAGCACGGAAAATGGATCGGTCAAATTTTGGATATTTCCTGCAGTGCCGCTCAATCCAGGAGACAGGGCCACGTATTTGTCTTTCAGCAAAGACAGAGCAATTGAGCCATTTAAAAACCAATCACTTTTTCTTAAGACAAAGTTGTGAGGGGTAAAAATTGAAAAATAACAGCCATTTATGGCAGTAGCATCTTCCTCCCCTGGGCTTCCCCCACAGGGAGGTCTTGCTTAGGTATTCTCTCTGTTTTCCTAAATGGTTGGAGTTTGAAAAATCTGCCTCTCAACTTTTTTCCCTTTGTCCCTGAACAATTCTGAGTCCTCAGAAACAGTACCCAGGACACTCAAGAAGGCCAACGCAATGCCAGCATTCACAATTTGCAAGACTTCGGTTTTCCTTAGTGACTTAGCTAGCCTCTTTGGAGGAGAGAATGCTGTTGTCTTAGAAATCCCACTCTGAATCCTCATCAAAGGGGGAACCCACGGTATATGTTCTCTAGATGTACCAGTGGCAGGGGAAAGGGAATTGGATTGTGCTTGGTGCTTACTTCGGCACTGCTCACACTAAGCGCTTATGTGCCTTTCCGTTTCTTTTCTCATAATAAGGCATAACATCCCTTCCGTGAGGGAACAGAGCTATGAGGACATTCAGTAACTAGACCAAGGCCCAGCAGATTTAGGAGCTGAGTTGAAGGCCTCTAATTTGTAAAATCAAATCAGTGCTGTGGTAAGCAGAGTAATGCTCCCTCTACAAAAGAAAAAAAAGATGTCCATGCCATGTTACCAAAAACCTGTGAAATATGTTCACTTACATGGCAAAAAGGACTTTGCAGATAGGATTATGTGAAGGATCTTGAGATGGGGATATTATCCTGGATCTCAGTGGGCCTAGTGTTTGCATATGTCTTTATAAGAAGCAAATAGGAGAGTCAAAGAGAGAGGGAGGTGTGATTCCAGGAAGGAGCCATGGGCTAAGGAATGCAGGTGGCTTCTAGAAGTTGGATAGGGCAAAACACTCTTTCTTTCCAAAAGCCTGCAGGAGGAACACAGCCCTGATGACATCTTGATTTTGGAATTGTTAGTTTCCACAACTGTGAGATGATATATTTGTGTCATTTTAAGCCTCTAAGTTTGTGGTAATTTGCTACAGCAGTAGTAGCAAATGAATATAAGTGTTGTTTTTATACCTCACGCTGATGTGTATTAGCAGTGCTGAAGTTCTCTTCTGTGTTTCTTTCTACATATTTGTAATGTTAGAATATGCCACTTAAAAAAGGAGGAGGATGGACATACAGCCTTGTTCCTCCAGCAAACCTAAGGAAGAATGAAGCGGGTGTAATTTGACTTTTCTTTCACTGTTCTTTTTGTTATTTTTAAAAATGGATGCTTTCTTCCTCTTTTTAATAAATAGAGCCAAGACTACAAATTTTCCTCTTGGCACAGCTTTGGCTTAGTGTGATTTTTTTTTTACAATGTTTCTTCCTTGATAGATCATTCTCTTGGATGAAGCCACTGCCTCCATGGACTCCAAGACGGACACCCTTGTTCAGAGCACCATTAAAGACGCCTTCAAAGGCTGCACAGTGTTGACTATCGCCCACCGCCTAAACACCGTTCTCAACTGCGACCGTGTCCTGGTCATGGAAAATGGGAAGGTGCAGAGAGCTGTGGTTGGCTTCACTTCCCCAAAGCCTTTATGGTGGCTGGATTTTTTAATTTTAATTTTAATTTTTAATTTCTTCTTCTTTTTTTTTAGGTGATTGAGTTTGACAAGCCAGAAGTCCTTGCGGAGAAGCCCAATTCTGCATTTGCAATGCTACTAGCGTCAGAAGTCCGATTGTAAAAATTCCTGGGGCTGATCTGAGTGGAGGAGGAGGGTATGTGAGATGAGTAGGATGAATCTGCAGGAGGAGCTATCGGCTCAGCCGGGTGCCCTGGCCACAGCCCCTCGGGGTCCATGTGGGCCTGAGGTTGTGTCCCCTTCCCCACCCAACCTGTGAAACCTCACCTCAGCTGGCAGGCTTGGAGTTCTGGGTGGTGGACAGAGGCAGATGGGAGCTAATGGATTAAAAAGTTGCCCCTTACCTCCTAAAATCCCAAAGGTCCCTCATGTGTCTCCACCAATACCATCTCAGTACCTGAGCATGGAAACATTTCAACTCTGTTGAAAATCAGTCAAAGCAAACAATGGGGAAATGCCTACCTAGACCTGGAGCTTACAGGTCTCCTTATCTTGTTATCAGAAGAGAGAAGAGTAGAGTTCTCTTCCTGTTTAACTTCTCTTCACTTCTATCTTGCCTATGCCATAAGCAGTAACTACACAGATCTGTAGCATGAAAGAGTGATTATAGTGTTTGGCAAAAAAAAAAAAATTTTTTTTTTGAAAATCATATTGTGTGTTCCAATTGATCTGTTAGAATAACCAGGAAAACAAAATGTTAGAGTTCCTCTATAAATGACATTTTTATATCTTCTTTATTGGTCATTAAAATGCAATAGGAAATTAAACTACCCTGAAAAATTGACTTGTGATTATTTTACTGAAGATATTCCAATGTCCAGACTACTTCTCATAGGCCTTCATTGCCTTCTCCCTTGACTCTGTAATACACCTACACAATTGTTCACCAATGAAAGGTTTTCTTTCCAATCTCAAGTTTTGTGATGATGGATGCAGGAAAGATGAATTCCCAGCAACCCAAGAGTAAGTTCTGTTAATTTGTAGTGACATTTGGGGAAAACAGTAGAAAGTCTATTGAGGTTTTGTGCAATATTTGTCAAGGGGTACACCCCCAGTTCTGGAGAGTTCCACGCTTTACCCTTCACTCCATTCCCCTTCTGAGTCTTGGTCACCATACTTCCCCCTCCTTCCAAACCTGGGGGAAGGCAGTACCTGACACTTGTGAGCATTCAAGAAACACTTGTGGCAACACAAATGCTTGTGTTTGAGAGAGCTCGTCAGATGTCATCAGAGCCTGGTGACTTCCCCTCCCAGGTATGTTTACATGTTAAGGCTTGCTCTAGAGATGCTGAGATTTCTAGATTTCTAGTAAGATGCAGAATGGTAAGGGGGGCTTTGGGGGTCTACTTACAACAGATCATTCTGCAGTTTGCCTCTGGCTGGGCCCTAAGCAGGTAGGTTTCTGCCAGACCAGAGAGGCCAGCATGGTAGAGCAGGTAGAGCTCCCAGGCTGGTGGGTATGTTAAAACTCTAGCTCAGGCAGTTTAGTATGGAGGGTGTGCTCTCTAAAGGATGCGGCTGAAAAGGTCAGGGGGTTCCTCTGTGGGAATCTCCATGCCAAGTGTGGACTCCCTGTGAAGTGGCACAGTGTATTTTTACATAATCAGTACTTTCCCCCATGATGTGTGACCCTGATCTGAGGCCATCAAACCCGTATCTACAGGGCAGGCTGAGCGCAGCCAGCACCTTCCTAGATGTCCTGTGACCTACCTGATATGGCACCTGGGCCTGTTAGTCCCCACCCGTCATGGAAATCCATGCCAGCTGTGTGCTGTGGGGGAGGGGACTTGATCTTGTATGACGTTGGCACCCACCAGGCAATCAGCCCCTGATTTCAAGGTGTTTCCGTGAGGACAAAGGTAAGATGCAGTGATCCCTGTTGCTCATTCAGAAGCCTTGAGGGATGAATCACCTCCTGCGGCTCCTTTCCTGCCCACTCTTTTTGGCTGGCACCTGCAGGAAAGAATACTGATATCGATCCCGACATCTGCTGAGCCTTTGCAGCGTGCCAGACACTGTGAGAAGCACTTTTCCATGAATCATTTCACTGAATCCTCACCTCACCCCATGAGATGGGAGCTAAGGTTCATTGAGGTTAGGAGCTTAGCTACAGGCATGCAGGAAGGAAGGGACAGAGGATTAAACCTGTCAGGGTGACTCCAGGGGCCCTGTTACTGACCACTCCATAGTAGAGCCCCTCCTGCCCTTTCCTCTTGGCCTGTCACAGGGATGTGGTGACTGTCAGCATCACACGTGGGGAACAGTGACTTCTGGAGGGGTGGCCGACTGCATGTAGATCACAGAACAGTGGAAGTGAACCCCCACTCCAACTCCCACCATTTCTTATCACTCCAAGTCAGCCAGAGAGGATGTTGAAGAATAATAACCAACATCTACCCAATACTCCTCAAGACACAGGCTCTGCTGACTGAATCCTCACCCTATCCCCATGTGATCCATACCTACTATGGTCTGAATGTTGGTGTCCTTCACCTGTTTAAACCTACAGAGCAATAGTGTTAAGAGGCAGCTTCTTTGGAAGTGGCTTAGGTCGTGAGGGCAGAGGCTCAAGGGAGTTTGCCTACCACCTCCACCATGGAGGACTCTGTAAAGCAGAGTCTTCAATGGATGCCACTTCTCAGTCTCTAGAACTGAGAGCAATACATTTCTGTTTTTATAAATTACCAATGTAGGGTGTTTTCTTATAGTAGCTCAAGTGGACTGAATAGTACCAGAGTTATCTTTATACTACTGATGAGGAAACTGAGAAAATACCACGACCAAGTTCACCTCACTAGTGAGATTGGAACCCAGGCAGGTTGACTTGAAAACCTGTGCTGCTAAATCCCATATAAAATTGCTGGAAATCTGAGATTCTCCAGGTGAGAAAGAGCATTGTCCAGGGTCAGAAAGCCATTGTTTTGGTCAGGATGGGCTCAGCTCTAGCGCAGTAGCAAATGAACCCAGATCTCAGGGACCTGTCACAAGTCAGTTATGGCCATGCTTCTTATCTCTTCAGCTGTGGTTCAGGCTGAACATCAGTCTCTGGACATCATCACTCCTGTGGCAGAGGGAAGGCAGACATGGCAATCAGAAGTGACGTGGGCCAGCCGGGCATGGTGGTGCACACCAGTCTATTCCCAGAGACTCAGGAGGTTGAGGCAGGAGGTTCACAAGTTCCAGGCCAGCCTGGGCAACTCAGCAAGACCCCGCCTCAATATAAAAAAGGGTGGAGACATATGTCACTTTGACCAACATTGATGGGCAGAACAAGTCACATGGCCACTTCTGAGTTGAACAGTGTGTTAGTGTGTTTGTGGCAGGGGAGTTGTATATATTTCACCTGCAGGGAGTAACACCACACCCAAGAGCCACATTTCATCCTGCAGGAAATTGTATAATCCTTCTCTTTGGAAGGACAGCAAATATTGAGAACAATATTATAACCTACCAAAGCCTAGGTTTGGGTCTTGGTTCTGCCATTTAAGCGACTGTGTGAACTGGAAAAAGCAGCTTGCCTTCTCTGAGCCTCCATCCCCTCATCTGTAAATTTTGAGGTTGAGGGCAAGTACTGAAGTCTTTTCAGTCCTGACTTTCATTTAGGAGAAACAAAAAGGAGGTGGAAGAAGAGTTTATAGAGCTTTCATAGTGATATTTAGATGTTCAGAGGAATTATAGTGCTCCCTCGATGTAATTCTTTTCTTAAATGTTAAATTTGTAAAGTTGAACAAAATTTAGCCAAGTTCTGGGTCTTCCCTTACCATCTACTTTGATAATCATTAGGACATTAGAAATTCTTTGAAAATTTCTTCTCATTTTACTATACTCTGACTTCCTCTGCCTTTTGGGTGATCTTGTGCTCAGCATCATGAATTAGAACCTCTTTGCTGCCAACAGGGAATGGAGGAAGTCACTGACATTGTTGTTATAAATTAGTAACCAATGGCCTGTGACGTGGTTCACAGTCACTGTGTCCTGTGTTGGAGAGTAGCTGGTACACAGCAAGGGTAAGCCAATGACAGCCTTTGGGCCAAATCCAGGCAGCCACCTGTTTTTATAAAGTTTTATTGGAACACAATATCCATGCTTGCTAACTCATTATCTATGACAGTTTCCACATTCCAAAGACAGAGATGAGTGATTGTGACCAAGTGTACAATCTCAAAGCCAAAAATGTTTACTATCCTAACCCTTCACAGAAGGAGTTTGCCAACTCCTGGTTTCAGCGCTGGCAATGTGGTAGGAGTCACACGGGAGGAGAGTCCGCTGACTGTTGGGTGAGACACTCATGTTCATGGCTCCCGCTGAATAGCTTTATTCTGGTGCGACTGTGGCAGCCACCTTGTGCTGTGGAGGGTGGGGATGGATGGACAAAACAAGTTCTTGCTTATGACATTGCGTGGCTGAGTTATCAACCTCACAGATACCTTACCTCTTGCCTCATTATAAGAGGAAACATTTTCCTTAATGTTTGAGCCAGCCCGACTTGGGCTTGCTGTTACTTTCTGCATCCTGCGAAGATGCTGACCTTGACCTTAGGAAAAGAGAGCTACAATCCTGACCCAGGAGTTAAGTCATCTTCCTTCAACTTAGATGGGGTCCAAACAAGCATTAGTTCACATCCAATTCACATCTCTCCTCATTCCATTTATGAATATTCCCTACATCTTCCCTCCCTACTATCCCAGATCAAAAAGACTCTGAATTCACAGGTTTTATTCTTGCTATTCAAGTGAGCAAATCTGAAATCGGCCCGGAATTGTTGGTGAAAATGTGAACTGTTCTTTGCTAAGAAGCTGGAATGACTTTGGCCAGTATGGAATGATTTAAAATGAATTGAAAAATGCAGGAGGTCAGTTTGGGGTCAGATGGACGATCAAAGAAATCACTTTTCTTTTGGCCCTGTACAGAAGGTCACCGCTGGGTGAGGCTAAATCGAGCACTAAAATCTTCAAATAAATGCTGATTTCCATGGAGAGGTCCTGCCTGACTTCATGATGAGCATGTTCACGGCTCCTGCTGAAAAGCTGTTGCTCTGGTGGGACCAGCATTAAAGGGCCAGACCAACTCAGTTTCTTCTGCTTCAGCATGAAGCACAGCTCAGTCAGGCCGATCTTCACCCTCAGCTCCACGAGCCTCTGGAGCTCTGGGCCTCCTTTACCTTGAAAAAATAGACCCAAGGAAACCTAAGTTTGAGTTGTGGCAATTATTTTGCATTGCTTTAAAAATTATTTATATTATGGTAAAATATATATGATATGAATTTACCGTTTTAAGTGTGAAGTTTAATGGCATTAAGTACATTGGCAGTGTCATGCCGCCATCAACACCATCCATCTCCAGAACTTTTTCATCTACCCAAACTGACTCGCTGTACTCATTAAACTCCCCATCCCTCTCCCCCAAGCTCTTGCTGCTATGGCTTAAATGTCCTCACCAAAACTCATGATGAAATGTAATCCCCATGGTGAAGTATTAAGAGGAGGGACCGATGGGACCTGTAAAAGGTGACTAGGTCAGGAGAGCTCTGTCCTCATAATGGATCAGCTTATTCATAGATTAGTAGACTAATGGGTTATCTCAGAGTCAGTTTGGTTCTGCCTCTTGTGGGTGTTCCTCTTACTCTGTGGTGCTCTGCATGCCCAGGGACAGGGTGGAGTCCTCGTTAGCAAGAAGCCCCTCACTAGATGCCCACCTCTTGACTTTGGACCCCCTGGCCTCCAGAACTGTGAGCTGAATAAGCCTTTATAAATTTCTCATTCTCTAGTAGCTGGTTATTGCTATTTCCATCTCAATGAATTTGAGTACTCTAGGTGCCTCATATAAATGGAATCACATATTTGTCCTTTTGTGTCCGGCTTATTTCAGTTAGCATAACATCTTCAAGGTTCATCAATGTAGCAGCACGTATCAGAATTTCATTTCTTTTTAAGGCCATCCTAATAAGTGTGAAGTGTTTCTCGTTGTGATTTTGATTTGCATTTCCCTAATGACAAGTTGCATTGCACATCTCTTCATGTGCTTGTTGGTCTTGCATTTCTTTTAAAGAGAAATTTAATATAGCATTATTGAAAGAGTGTTCTCTCTATGTCAATATAGGCAGGAACTTAGAGATTCTATTAGCCATGGGCTTAGCACCTGGCAGACTCACATGTTAAGTCTTTAAAACAACTCTTGAGGTAGTAATGATCCTTCCTGTTTACTCAGGGAGATGGTGCACCTTCTCAAATTTACCCAGATGGGAGGTAGAACTACCTGAATTCTTACCCTGGAGCTGGATATCAGTCCAATCTCTTCACTTTACAAACCAGGAAACTAAGCTTAGAAAGCCTAAAACTTGTCCAACTTCATTCAAAGAGTGATGGGGGAAGATTAGGATATAGAATTCCAATTTAGTGCTGCCCACAATACCCCTTTGTATCAGACTGTTCTACCAAAGTTGAACCATAAAGGAAATAAAAAGGATAACCCTTTCACCCTAGGCAACCGAAATTACTAGAAAGTGTCAAAAAGCCATACAGTTAAATGCCAGAGGATGGAGGGTAAGGTTGGGGCAAACTCATTTGTTCATTCTTCCATTTATTTGTTCATTCACTCAGTTTCACCTAACCATTTACCTTTTTGATTTTTCCTTCTACTGAAAAAGGAAGGGATGGGCCAGGGGTGTTGCTCAGTGGTAGAGGGCTTGCCTTGTATGTACAAGGCCCTGGATTTGATTCCTAGGAGCTATGAAAAGGGTTGGGGGGAAAGGGATGAATGAAAGTTGGAAGAAATAAGAAGGCTTCTGGAAGTGACCAACATCCTTGTAGGACAGGTGGGAACCATATGGTAATGAGCCCTGGGAATGGTGCTCCTGGATTCTAGTTGGGGAAAGCATCTGAACAAGACTGGAAGGGAAAATGAACCAGGTTGAGGGAGACAGCCAGTGACTGCCTAACTAGGGCTGAGGACTATTTGGAAAAATTTCAGGTACTTTGCTTTCTGGATCTCCAAACACAGTTGGTGACCACCAATGGCTTGGATACAATTGGTGATGGGAGAACAGTTTGTTGTGGACATAATTAGGGCAGGCGCTTGGGAAGAACCCATTAACAATAAAGGGAGTCCGGCCAAGGAAAAGCCCAGACAATTCCCCTGCAGCAGAGTCAACTAAACTCCAGGAGAGAGAACAGGGGTCCCTTCCACCATATCACACCTCCCAGGACAAGATGCATATCCTGAGGGCACACACTGCCAGTGACATGCAAGGGTCCTGTTTGCCCATCTCTGATGGTGCATGCTGCCCCTGTGAGCAGGAAGCTCTTTCCTGGGCATGCAATGGAAAAGATGGGAGAGCCAAGTCCCCTCTGGCACATCTATCTAAACTGTTTGCCTCTTTACTTCTGCAATTGGTACATCAAAGATCATCTGCATGGCAGGATCATTTAGGAAATGGTGAGGCCACTCTGTGCAGAGAGCACATTTGGCTTGGCAACCAAATGAGTTCTTTGGTAAGTGGTCATAATGGCACTATAACTAACCCTCATCAAATTCCTCAGTTTTCTCTGACATGGGGATTTTAGAGCCAAGTGTCCTCATTCTAAGCAAAGGCAACGTGTTCATCTGGACTGATGAACTGGAGAGTTGGGAAGTAGGACATAAAGGAAAAGCTATGGACTTCAGGATTCCAATAAACACTGCCAGCCATCCTCTGCCCAATCCTTCTATTGATTGCTGGTGTGTTTCAGTGTGCTGCTGCTGCTGCCTGTGGTCACCACCTTTAATTCTTCTCAGGCCTACTGAAGCCAGAGCACCATACACAAGGGATGGCAGCAATGTCTAGAAGTTTACATTCTTACAGAACATGTGAGCAGATAGGCTTAGCTCCCTAGTTCAGGGATGATTCTGAAGTATAATTTACACTTCCAGTTCCCCTGTGGGTTCAGCCTGAAATTAGCCTTTGCAGGACTTTGCCAAATATGTCTTTTTGTTTAGACTTTTTCTCTTCTTTGTTCTGTTTCTCTCTAGACCTTCCAGATCTTCCCTGAGAGCACTTCTTTATTAATCACAAGCATATAAATCTTCATCTCAGGGTATATTTCTGAGAAATCAAAGAAATATGAACATCAACTCAAACCCATCATTTCCAAGTCTCTAGCACCTCTTTGTGAACAACGACTCAACTATTCTCAGTCTAGAACCTTGGAAGTTCAGGTGATGCTGACTCCACCAATCCCCCCAGAGTTGACTGGGGATCTAGACCATGTCAATCAGAGTGTCACATCTCTCTAGTGCCTTGAGAGGTTTTGGCTACACCCATGACCCAAAGTGGGTCAATCATAGTCAAAAACAAGGCTTTAGCTAGCATTAACCCAGTAAGTCCCAAGTGTCCAACTCTGCAAACATAATAATTATTTCAAAGTTGTCATAAGTGGTAAATTTGTTGCTCAATTTAAGTTCTTATAGGTGTTCCTTGTCTGGGATGATGGGACAAAATGCATTCTTCTTGAATGGTGGGTAATTCAGACTCAAGTTTCAAGCTTCCAGATGCTATTTTTCATATCACAAGGAGAGAGATTGCCCAAGAATGAAGCCAACACAGAGGAAAGCAGAGTTGATGTGATGGATAGACAAGACATCACAGTATGCTCTGGGTATCTCTCATTTCCTTCAAGACAGCATAGTACTTATTGGTGGATGTGTTAGTCAGTTTTCTACCACAATAACAAAATGCCAGAGACAATCACTTTAGGAAGAGAAAAGGTTGATTTTGGCTGACAGTTTTGGAGGTTCCAGTTCCTGACTTGTTGGCCCTGTTACTTTGGGCCTGTGGTAAGGCAGCATCTCATGAAGGGAATACAAGACAGAGCAAACTTCCTTGCAGGAATTTGATCAGGAAACAGAGAGAGGAAGAAGAAAACAGGGTCCCACAATCCCCTTCAAGGGCATGTCCTGAGTGACCTAAGGATTTCCTACTAGTCCCCTACTCTTGAAGGTCCTACAACATCCCAGTATGGGTCACCCTGAATGAAAGTCTTTAAAATATGTGTCTTCGGGAGACACTACAGCAGTGGACTTCTTGTTAATGGTCTGCTCCAGGATGCTGTCTCCTGATGACCCCCAGAGGTTCCTAAACTCCAAAGTACCAATGTGTCTCCATGGAGCCAGAGCCATGCTAAATGGCACAAAGGACCCTCCAGGCCTAGCTTCATGGGGCCATGGGAACAAAAAGCTATTTCAGACCCAGGCCTCCTCTGAGCAAAACTGCCTCCTGCAAATCAGTCTGAGTCATAGGGGGTCCCCTGCTACACTGCCCCATTAAAACCTTAAAACATAAATAATGAAACATTTATTTGATACTTGCCATTGTCAAGACACTGTTTTAAGAGTCTTGCTTGGATTAATTCTCCTAAAAGCTCCAAGAATATGGGCTGTCGTTATCTGCATTTTGCTGATGGGGACACTGAGTGCTTTTGTCCGAATTAGGTTTTAAAATTCATGTGTCGAAATTTAATCCCAAGAGTCCTTATCTCATATTAACAGGTGGAGCCTTCGGGAGAGGGCTAGGTCATGAGGACACAGCCCTCATTTATGGGATGAGTACCCTTATAAAAGAGGCCCGAGGGAGTTTGTTTGCTCCTTCTGTTATGTGAGGGGACATAGAAAGCCCCACCTACAGGGACTTTGTCCTCAGCAGATGCCAGATCTGCTGGTATCTTGGTCTTGGACTTCCTAACCTCCAGAACTGTGAGCAATATGTTTCTGTTGCTTATAAATTACTTAGATTTTCTTATAGCAGCCTGAGCAGATAAAGATCCTGAGGTAAAGGCTGGTCGAATAACTTGCCCAAGGATCTGGCATTTTTAAAGTACCATTAAATAGTTTCAGTGCTGTAACAGCTTTGATCTCCTTTGATGATCACAATAATGTTTTGAATTAGAATTATCATCCCTCATTTAGATTTTTAAAAAAATTCAAAGCATAAAAAGTTGAAAGAAATTGCCTGTGGACAAACAATGATTCTCAAATCAGTGTTCATTCAGAAAAACACAGAAGCTCAGAGTTGGAAGAATTTTTGAAACCATGCAGTTCCTATGACTCGTTTAGGTGGAGGAGAGCCAGAGGCTTAAAATGAAGAGAAAGGTTTGGCTAAAAGTGAGTTGAGAAGTAGGAGTCTGGGGTCTCCATCTTCTCAATTCTTTCAGTCAGACATGTTTCTCGAACAATGTATGACTCTCCCTTCCTCCCATTCTCTCTCTCTCTCTCTCTCTCTCTCTCTCTCTCTCTCTCTCTCTCACACACACACACACACACACACACACACACACACACACACACACACTACCATCTCCTCTCTCACTACCTTAAGATGACAGAGGGTCCATGCTAACCATAGTTCCTCTGATGAGCCAGATAGTGTTTTAGTTCAAACCAAACTGGACAGAAGACTTCCAGGTTTCCCTGAAATTTTAAGGGAAGAAAAGTCAAAGAGAGAGACAAATACATGATCAAGAGACCAACATCCTCACGGAGTGATAGGGCTTCTCTGTCCCACAGGGCTGCTTAGAGGACTGACAGATTTGGAGGATTTTTTAGAGCAAATCCAGGGGAGGATTAGAGTGGAATGCTTGATCAGGCACAAAGACAGGCAGTTGAGCAGTCTAGCCAGCAGGTCTGTAGGCCATCGATAGCACAGAAAAGACACAGTGACTGCAGACAAGGTGAGCTCATACGAGAAGGTCAGAAGGAGAAACCCACGGAAATCAAGACTCTCAGCTCCAACACAGGAATAATAAGATCAGCAGAGGTGATGCAAATTCCAGCCACTAAGGCAACCCCGCCCCTCTCCCTTCTGAAAAGCTAACACGTGGGGGTTGAGGCACATCTCCTGAGTCAGTCTGCACCACAAGGAGAATTAATGAAGGCAATAGCATTGAAATGCATTGTATTAATAGACGCAAGCAGAAAATAAGTTAAAATGACTTTCATAAATGAGTCCAAGCTAGGATCAGAAAGAAGATGCATTGAATAATAGGTGCGGGGGTGGTAGGGGGAGGAGGTGTTGGGGAGGGTGGGAAGACATTGAGAAATGATTACCCAAAGTTATTTATTTGAAGCCCTGGCGACAGCAACCCCAGAGATGAGCTATCTGATTAAACTGAAACATGAAAACATGGCCGTAATTCAAGGGACTGGCACCAGAGAGATGAAGGAGGATGAGACCAAAGGAAAATTTGAAAATCAAGAAAGCAAAGAGTGTGCCGCTACATAATCATGTTCCGCAGCCCTGCATAAAGTGAAGTCTCTAGGGTCAGAGTTCCACTGGGGAAGGACAGTGATGGATGCAGTGTCAGAAAAGCACTGCCCAGTCAGCTTCTGGAACCTGTAATACAGATGGAAGTAGTGACAGCGACTGTGCTAGGGGAAGAAAGCCAGGACCAGTCATCCTAGTCCCAAAGCATCTGGAAAGAAAAATGAATGCAACATGAGTGTTTCCTATGGCTCCAGGCTGCACAGTTCCCCATGAACCAATTGGAGCCAGAGCAGTGGAATCTCAGGCCACATTCCATTGGTGGCTCTGCCTCAGTTGTACCAGAAAAGGCAGGGGATATGATATTCCTACCTGTACCAGTTAGCGGTCTCACCAAACACTTCATCTCCTTCACCCACCATTTCTAGCCCCCTTGCCATTAGGGAAGGATTTTTTTGCAAGTCCCTTATAATTTTGATTAACAGGCTTCAGTGAAAGTGACATGTCAGCAGGGCTGATGCATGGAAAGGTCAGCATAAAACCCTCTAGATAGTTCTTCCCCTGCTTTGGCCACAGGGAACATTTCAAATGGTGGAACCCCATCATCCTGAGCTCCTGAGTAGCATATGGAGAAGAATCCCCTTCCTCTCCCTATTCCTACTACCAGTCAACCTGAATAGGATAGGTGGTAGGAGTGAAAAATAAATTTCTGAAGCATAAGTGAAAGAGAAATCTTGGTTGTGTTGAAATATTATTATAGCAGTGTGGTCCAACAGATTCTGTCTAAAAACCCCACCTAACAGTTACCAGCCACTATACAAGTTGACATCTGCAAAATTAATTATGACATCAGCAAGCTGTTTAAAGACTTGATTATTTAAGTTCAATGATAATTTATTGAAAAGTTACTGAATTCCAGGGATTATGCTAACCCAGGGTTACTGAGATGAACAAGATTCAGGACTTCTCCATCCAACTCAGAGGCAGGTCCATGGTACATAATAATGACACAGTGTGAGAAGTTTTATTGTATTGGGATCAAACATACGATGGGGAAACCAAAGAGCTTAATTCCAGAAGTGTAAGGGATAGGAAGAGGGTCAGAAAGACCCTAGAGAGGTGGCATTCTTTGAGCCAGGTTTTGGAGGACGTGCACACATAGATGTATTGAGTAAATAAGGTTTGATGAACATTTAAGTTGGAAAATAGAAGAAGATCTGAACAGCTTCCTCTTGCTTCTCCTGAGTCTACTTGCCTCCTGTATGAACTTCAAAATCATCTCTGGCATCTGGTCGCAGTGACACACACCTGTAATCCCAGTGACTCTGGAGGATGAGGCAGGAGGATTGCCAGTTGGAGGCCAGAATCAGCAATTTAAAGAGACTGTAGGCAACTTAGTAAGACCCTGTTTAAAAAGAAAAAAGAAAAAAGGGCTGGGGATGTAACTCAGTGGTAAAGTGCTTCCTGGGTTCAATGCCCACTATCCACTCACCTAACCCCCAACCCCTCACCTCAGTCAAAATCATCTCAGGCCTTTCCCAAAAGCCTTTCCCACCTCTGTGTCCCCTCATCCACTGTGCACTGTGGTACATGCAAACCCCAACTCTCTGCCTCTGCAACACCCAGCCCCCTATCCTAACAGCACTTTGTGATTCTCTCCTGATTTCTCTGCCTTCCCCATTGTTTTGGAACCTCTTCAAGGAAGTGACTGTCACTGTATTCCCAGTGCCCAGCAGAGGTCTTGGGCATGGTGAAAAAAATAAATAAAAACAGGAAAAGTGAGCAATTCAATAAAAAACAACTGAAGATTTCATCACAGACTTAAGGAAATCTGACTTTTTTGGGCTGCAGCTTCCAGAAGTAATAAGGAGGAAGATGATAGAGAGGAAGGGCTACACAAGGCAGGCATCCAGGGGCCTAGAGAAAGTGCAGCCCAGCTGGGAAAAAAAATCAGCTGAGCCAGGAGAGGACCGACCTTTAAAAGTACAAGAAGGAACAGCAATTCAGCGAGGTAAGGTCATGGAGGCCCATGAGCTATTGACTTTGTTAAATCATTAGTGGATTGGCTGTTGACCAGAATATAGCATCTCTCTTCCTTATGATTTCTAATTTATCCAAGAGCCTCTCTGGCTTTCTGGAATTTCTGTTAACACATTTCAGTGTTTCAGTGGTAAATTCCAAGTGTCACAGTTCTTATTGACATTTCCCCCAGGCTGAGACCTAAAGCCGATCCTGTGTCTAGGAATCAACAAATACTTGATGAGTCCTTGTTATGGACTAGATGTAGTGCTGGGAGCAGGGGGACCTCCATCGCAGCCAGCACATAGAGGAGTGAGAATCTGCCAGGGGAAACAGACAGATCGCACCGTCTAACGGTCCCAGAAGGGGAGGGAGGGGGCAGAGCAAGCTCGGCTAACTCCAAGCATCGAGGAGACAGGGACTGGAGTCAGGCAGTGCTGGTGGCCTAGCATAGGAGAGATCTTAAGGACAGCAAAGATCAATAACAATGGAAGTCAAGCTCTGTCCTCAAGTCCAGAGAGGAAGTGCAGGGCCAAAAATTAGAGAACTGTCAAAAAGTTAGAAGTCAGAAAAGCCTGGAGCAGAGCAGACAGGGAGGAACAACAGCAGGAGGAGAGAAACAACTAGGCAGGGAGTTCCAAAGTCGAACTGAATTGGCTACTGCCATACGTTTTGTGGGTGGGTGGATTTGTCTAAAGGCTCAGAATTTGGATGTACATCTGTTTAACTCTTCAGGCCATGATCCACCAAACCCAGACCCAAGGTGGTTTTAAGGTCAAGAGAGTCCAGTCCAGCAATCAAGAGTAACTGCTAAGCACGCACTCCTGACCTTGATGGGTATTTTTCAAACACAAGGCGGGCACATGGAGACATCAGCAATTCTTAGTACATTCCTGGTTTCTTTCTCATTCATTTTGCAGCAGCTTTGAACTTACTTTTTTTCCCTCAACCTCTCTGAAAAACTTACCTTCTTAGCCCTGCTCTCCAGGTCTTTGGTATGTCTCTTCCTCTTCCTTTCTCCAGATTTTGAAATCTCAAGAGCTGGTCTGCCAAGGAGTGTCCCTTTCAGAACATCAGGGGAAACCCCAGAAAGGATGCTCTTTAGTGGGTGAGAAATCAGGAAAGACTGGGAACATTTACCTTTTAAACATTTCACTCCATCCCACGTGGAACAGGTCACCAAATGCTGGACATGACACTAATGTGTGTGCTGTTCAGTCAACATGTCCTTAATCTACTCAAGAACAATACAGAGATGTCCTGGGACAGCATTAAGGAGTGTGCTAGAAAGAACATTCCCTATCCTTCTATAGGCAAGATAAAGTTTCCCAGTCCACACAGATGCCTTGTATTTCTATGATCATCAGATTTCAAGTGTAGGTTTGAACCAGGGTTTCATGGTTGATTTCCCTCCTCACTGCTTCAACATCTTCAACCAACTTTATTAAATGCCTCTGCTCACAGGACACACGTTAGATTTCCTACTATAGAATGATCCTATTTTGGAACACCACAGGCACTGCATTGCTTGAATACTTCCCAGGTCTGGAATCAATCCTGCTCTAGCCAGGTTGTTGAGAAAAAGTCCCCAGCCATCTTCCTTCACCTTGGATGCTGAATTTCCTGACACAATGGCCCAGTCCTGAGGTGGTTCTGCCTCTGAATTGCAGCTTGAGGAACTGGTACCATTTCCTCACAGGTAGAATCAGAGCAGAAGGGTTAATTCTCTCACAGGCCACTAAAATAAATTTTTTGTATGTGTGAAGTGTGAATGAACTAGAAATTAGCCCCTTCCCCATGCCACACTTGAAGTATGAGAACAAGAATTCGAAGTAGGCCCTTAATGACAGATGAACCTGTTAACACCGTGTCAACTGCTTCCAGCAGGCTAGGTCTTTGAGAGGGTGCTGCCCTGGGGAATCCCAACTCAGGGCACCTTTCCTGCCTTAGACCCTGATTATCCATCCCACTCTTGACTTCTTTCCTCTTAAGAACTGTGCAACAGACTTGCATCCCACCCAGGCATTCTAGAGTTCTCTGGAACCCTAGCGCCTCAAGATGGACTGTGAGAAAAGGGTTCCTCGGTCAAACACATTTGGGAAAGACCTCAGACTAGAGCCCATTCTTGGAGATTTACAACACAAGGTGGGTATGTCTGAGTTCAAGTTCCCCAAGAGCATTTACTGAGACAAAAATTCCTGATCCCTGGAAAGTGTGGGAAGTGCGAGGGGGAAGGGGAAGCAGTCAAGAAAGGATATCTTCTATGATCAGTTATCTCTGGGTACTGAAACTTAGTCCCACTGGGAAACTTGGGCAGTGGGATGATCTCAGTATTATCCAAAGGGCACTGGAAGGGGTTGGGGTAGTTCATACCAGCTCCTGCCCCTCTTTGGTTCAGAGCTGCTCCAGGGGAGTGTTAATACCCAGACACTTCTTGCTTACCACGGATGAGCAAAGTGAGCTGCACAAGCCAGACAAAGTCCACAGGAATAGACATGAAGATGCTGACGGTGGCAACGGGACCAGTGTGCACTGAAGTGCCACCCATACCTGGCAGACAGTCTTCTGGACACCTAAGACGTCCTTCCCATGCGGGCGCACGTGTGTGTGTGTCTGTGTGTGTGTGTGTGTGTGTGTGTGTAGGGATACTCTGCCCTCTGGCAACCGGAGATCCTGGGCTGGTACTATGAGGTGGGGTGGGGGGCTGACCCTATCCATGACTTCTCCAAACCTGTCCTGTCCTGAGGAGAACAGATGCCTGATCCCTCCCCAGTCCCTCCTATGGGGAAGAAGCAGCAGTTCCTGGGCTCCGGCCATCTGTCATATGGATGGACCCTGACCACAACTGTCGAAGTTTACAAACCCAGCGTTTTCAAAACTTATTTGACCACAGGACTTTCTTTTCTCTTTTTCCAAAGAATATCAATTCATATACTGTGACAAATGTTGGCGAAATCTGGTTCAAGAATACTTAGCAGGCAGACACATAAACCAAAAACTGAATGTGATGGATGTGTTCTAAGAACTGGGAATTTTTAGCTGGGAGGAAAGAAGATTAAGAAGTCATGAGAGATGGAGAAAAGTCTACGAAGTGTTTTCAGTCAGGGGAGCAGAGTGTCTTGACCTTGACCTTGGATACTAATGGACAGATCTGGTCAGTAAAAGGAAGAAGGTAATGATTGGGCCACCCACCAGTGGGGTTGAGAGTGAACGTTCAGCTTTCAGGTGTTTTAGCAGCATCAGGGCTTCTCTGAGGGAGTGGGAGGACATTTGATAGGAGGCTGGACATTCCAGTTCTGAGAGTGATTCTTCCTCCAGATGTAGAGGGCAGGAAGAGGAGGAAGCCAGGGTGTCACCACCTGCGGCAACAATCCCGTGGATATTTTTTACCGCCTGCAGCAACAATTGCGTGGGTATTTATCAGAGGTGGACTGGAAACTGAGCAATTTCTATTATCTTTCTCTTTAGTGCGCTGCTTTCTTACTTGTTCATTAGTTTATAGAGGAAGAGAGGCTTACTTGCTTTTAGAGGAAGTTTCAGAGGAAGACAGGTTTTGCTTAGAGGAAGAGAGACTTTACTTTTCAGAAAAAGAGACTTGCTACACTTTCAGAGAGGCTACTATTATCAGAGGAGCTATTTCTTAAAGGTCTGCTGCTTCTTCTTAGAGGTGCGTCCTGCATCCTGCGATCTTCATTCTGTGAGCTGCAACCTGCATTCTGCAATCCGCCATCATCAACCCGCAACCTAGAGGTGTCTGCTTAGTCCTCCGCCCAGCGATCTATCAGAGGAGCTGCTTATCTGAGGTGCTTCCTATAGGTGCGTGTCTTATATAAGGCAGCCAATCAGCTTAGGATTAGCACAATTGAGGCACGCCCCTCGGTACCAATCAAGAAAGAATGAGGAATATCTATTGACCACTAGCACAAAGGAGACATCAACTAATCAGGCAAAAGTAGATCACGCCATGTTAACACTATGTGCCACCTCTTGGCTCAACGCCAGCCGCCATCTTAGGGTTACCCAAACATGTCTTCTGCACCAGGGTACTTCTAATCTCTCCACTTTCTTGGCATTGCTACCACTAGCTATGTCTCTTGGCTCTCCATGGGAAGCCTCTGCCATGGTTAGTTTCTTCTGAGGACCTCAGTCTCTGGACTTTGGACAAAAGATGGAAGACTCACAACAACTCACCAACTAAATATTTTATTTGCTCATCAACAGCACTTGGTCCCTAACTATACATTTGTTTGTTGGCTGAGGGGAGTTCTTCTACCCTTTCCATAGAATTGGTGTAGGAGGAGGGTAAGGGGAAGTAGGTACCCTCGGTCCCCAAGTCTTTACCTGGTGTGGCAAAGACCATTCTCTACTATCATGTTAAAAATCCCACCAGAGACATCCTGTGCTGAGCTCCCCAGCCCTGCCTCCAGCCTCCAGGAGGGAGGCAACTCTCCAGGCTTTTAATTCAGAATGTTGTGCTTTTCTTTTGATAAGAAATAATAGTTGTCTTTTGTTCAAAAAGTCAGAAAAATGGATTAGCCCCTTGGGTGCTTGCAGATTTGGTTTATATTAATCTTCCAAAGATGTGCTGAGAATGTGAAGAAAGCAAAACAAAATCCAGATAAATAATCAAAAGAAATCAGGCACTTGCCAGAAAAAAAATTTTTTTTTTTAAACAAGCAAACCAGATTCCCTGAATCCCAGCAGCACCCTCCTGCTCTATCCCAACAGAATGGTTGGATATGCAGTGTGGTTTCCAGGACCCTTGTAATTCAGTTTACACAGTGCCTTCTGACACTTAGCAAATGAGAATGCCCTTCTGCATTTTAATTCTTTCAATGAGACAGAGACAATGATCGCGTTGGCTCGGGGGGAGTTAGGTATATTTTAGGAAGTGGAGAAAGAGGCTCTGCTTGTCAATTACCTGTCTTTCCCTCAGACTTATTCCCTGCACTCCTGTTTCACTCAGTGTCACAGGAAACTACATTTCCCAGCCTCTCTTGCTCCTCGGGTGAGCTAAGAGGAGAAGAAAATCCAGAGTATTTCTTCCTATCACTCTGAGCTTACTAAGGTGTTTGGCAGGCGCTGTGTCTCCTCCATGGCTTCTGCTTCCACTGGAAAGCCCCTCCCTGCACTGTCCCAGCAACCCGGGAAGTGTTTTCACTCCCACCTGGATGATGTGGTACCATCTCTTCTTAACGTCCCTCCAGTGAAGTGACTTCCTGCTGTTGTTACTTTCTGGCTCACCTCACTGTCCTCTGCCTGGCTTCTTGGCTCTTCAGGTCTTGCATCACACATTCTCCATATTAAACTGCTTCTGTTTGGAAGATCTGGAATAGATTCTGCTTTTCCGATTAGATCCCGATTAATGTGGTGGTCTGTCTTGTGAGACAGGCACCAAAAAATATCCCTATTACCTTCAATGGGCCAATGCAACGAAAAGGTGATTTCCCTAAATGAGTGTGCGAAAACAGAAACCAGGCTGTGTGGAACAAGGATTTGGGACAATCTCATGATCACATAAGAGTCACAGAAGACCTTCAGTGCCATAGTTCCCCAAATTTCCCTTGGCTCTGACCTAGAACATTCTAGGATTGTTACTATTACTTAGTATTATTATCCTATTTTACAAATATAGAAACCAACGTTTGGAGGTGAAACTTTCCCAAGGTTAGTGTGAGGCTTAAGCTCCAGGCCATGTACTCCTGGCCATTATACTATTTTGATCCCTTGACATCGTCTGCACGTGGTTCCCAAAATAAGCACTGCTGAGCCCCTCTATTTCTGATCTGCTAAGACCTGTCCTGGTTTCTTCTGGCTTGAAATAGAAATTGGGCTAAATAAGAAGAAAAGCACACTCAATTTTTGCATCTCAAAGTCTCATTTGACTTCTAACCAAAGTAAGTCCTAAATTAGATCTACTAGAAAATGCAGAAAGAGCCCCAAGGTTCTGAATGTTTGAGCTGTAATTATGGGGACCCCTTTCTAGATGAAGATGCACTCTTCAATCCCCCCACCCTCTTCCCATTTGTACAAATACTCAAGGTGTTTGCAAGACGCTGAGGGAGGGCAGGGTAGGGCAGGGTAGGGAGCACACCCAAGGAGCAGAGCAAAGCTCATCATTCCTTAAGGGGACAGGGCCACAACTTAGGCTCAGTAGTAAATGTCTCTAAACAACTGCTGACAACCATTGACCTAAATTCCCTTTCTTTTAAGAATGTTTTGAGCCACAGAGTAAAAGGCTGTGTTCCCACCCATTCCCTGGGAGCCAGGCCTCATTAAGAAAAGAACATCGTTGTGTCCAAATTTCCTCCAAATGACAAATTAACTAAGTTTTTTATAAACAGTGGCCTTGGGGATGTGGAGGAACTGGGTTATTCCCAGTTCGTATGCTCCTCGGATGCAGGAAGTCTCTGACCTTGCAATGAGCCTGAGTGACTCCAGAGGCACCAGGTATCTATTATGGAAGAAAAGAATTTGCAAAGATTCACCTGGAGCTGACCTGATTTCTTGTTGGGGAACTGTTGCTTGGTGCTGTGACTAACAATGCAACAAGGAATTTATTTCAGGTTTTTATCATTGTCACCACTGTCATCAATATGGTTATTTTTGGTCCGACGCAATATTTTTTGTTAATGGGTTAGACACTTTCTTATGGTAACCAGATAAATTTGGAGCAATTAATTATGAAATTTGGGTCCACATCTGGACTCAAGTCAATCAACTGAATATCCATCAACCATTTTCTAGGTATCTGTGATGTGTTGACCCACGGATTCTCAAGCCTGGCTGCACATTGGAATCACCTGGAAAGATTTAAAATATAACAGTACCTGGGCCTCACATCAGATCGATTAAATCCAAATCTCTGGTTGTGGAGCCTGGCATTTATATTTTTTTAAAAATTTCCACTGGAGACTCTAAGTCTACAGTTGAGAAGAGCTATAATATGAACTATACTTGGAACTATGGAGGGATTTAAAAAAATCTTATCCTATGACCTCTAGTGACTTACTGCCTCATTAGGGAAATAAGATGCAGTTAAATAACAACATATGTATTAAATAATGGATGAAGACAATTCAAGACTAAAATTCAAATAAGACAATAATGCCTCAATGAAGCACATGACAGAAAGAGAAAGAGAGAGAGAGAAAGGGGCAAAAATGTTCAGAAATGGGGAGTTGAGAGTAGGTGAGAGTATTAAGGAGTGTTAGGAAGAATAGGAAATCGAGGAGGAACTTAGAGGAGAAGCAGAGAGTAGTGAATCATTCCAGGTAGAGCCAGTTTCAATGGTTCTGGAGAAGCAGATTAGACTTGATTTGTTCTGGAAGTAGCAGATAGACCAAGAATGCATTAAAAAGTGCATCAGTAAGTGAGAAGAGAAAAAAGGTAGGCTGTGGATATGTAAATTTTCTTGACTGGAGTGAGATTTTCCATATGTATATGTATATCAAAACATCATGCTCTACAGATTAAATTTTTTTTAAAAAAAGTAGGGTGTCTGACCAGTTGAAAATGGCCTTGATTGCTACTCAGGGTACTTGGCTTCTATTTTTGTAGGAAGAGTTGTTGATTTCTGGGCAGAGCAGTGACAAGATGCAGAGATTTTAAATTTTGTTCATTGGGGGATTTTTGACATACGCAATGTAGTATGGGCTGGAGGAAGGGAAGGAAGTGGGGAAAGAAAGGAGGTAAGAATGTTTATCAGCTCAAATAACCAAAGACACGGGAAGATGTCTTTGGTTTCACACATGGTTATGGTTGAATGCAGGTGCTCAAAAGATGTCCTGGGTGCCATGAGCTATCACCCAGGGGACGGCTTCCTTCTCAGGCAATGTGAGTAGCCGTGATGACCCCTACACTTCAACCTACCACCTTGGAAATTGCAGCAGAATGAGGACACATTCTTTCCAACAGGCCAAATCCCTCCCTCCTACCATCTATTTTTGTGTGAAAAATTATTGGCGCACAGCCATGTCCACTTGTTTATGTATTGTCTATGGCCGCTTCTGAGTTACAGCCAGAGCCGTAGTTACTACAGAGACCATATGGCCTGCAAAGCCTGAAATATTTACTATCTGGGCCTTCACAGAAAAAAAAGTTTGCCAACCCTAGCACTAGAAGCTATGTCCGCAAGAGCAGAGACTTTAGATACATTCACTGCAATACTTCCAGCGCTGGAAGAATGCCAGACTGGATGGTAGGCACCCAATAAATATTTTTGGAATGAATAAGGAAGGGGAATGGTGTGGTATAAAGACCAGATGTAGGAATCTGAACCACTGAGAGCATCAACACTTAGCGGGAACTGGCTTGAGGGACTTTAGGAGGAAAGGAGACTGGAGAAGAGGCATATCTCAGGAGCTCAGTGACCATGACTGAGAAGGAGGTCCATGACCCGAAGGCTCGAGAAGAGGTGTGTAGAACTAGATGTTGGGAGGACGCTGATGCACTTCCCAAGAGCCATTTCAGGACATGTGGCCTGCTGAAGGGCAAGGATGTGGAAATAGCTACCGTGTGCTACATTTTGGGGCTTGGGCAAAGCAAAAGCTCGGCAAAGGTATCATGGGAAGGGGTACCATCTTAAAATGCCTGAGTCTTTTGGGATGTTGGCTTGGAAGTTGACCCCTGAGTTCCCAACTTGTTTGTTGTGATATCCATTCTTGAAATGGCTGAAAGGCATGCCATACAAAGCCCAAGTTAGCATGCTTTTAAAAGGATCTGTCCCTTTATTGACTAACTCATATTTCCCCCTGAGACCCAGAGCTCTGGGATTTTCCCAGTGGGTTTATCATCTTCTGAGGCTTTGATAATAAGCTCCAGGGGAATTGCCTTGTACATTCTGTGACAATTTAAAGCAGAAAGTGTAGGGCTGATTTCTCTTCTTTTTTTTTTTTCAGGAGCTTAAATCAAAGTTCCCTTCTGTTAACTTTTTCAGAGTATATTAATTGATGCCAAAATTGCCCAGCTCAGTTTCAGTTGTGTTTGAATCAATTCAAACATTTGCAGAGCCAGTTAATGGCAGGATCAAGAGTTACAGTTCCATTCCTTGTGTCAATTCCCTTCCAGAGGAATTGTTTACATGCTGGTTTTCTCTGCATGAGTCTGAAGTGAGCTAAGGCACTGTGGTTTGAATGTCCCCACCAAAACTGTTGAAACTTAATCTCTGTTGTAAGTATTAAGAGGTGGGACCAGTGGGACTTTAAAGAGGTGATTGAATCATGAGGGCTCTACCTTCACAAATCTCATTTGTGGCCTAGTGAATTAGTGGGTCTTTTGTGAAAGCCAGTTTGGCTCTGTCTCTTGTATGTCTCTTGCCATGTGACTCTGTATTACCTCAGGACTCTGAAGAGAGTCCTCACCAGCAAGAAGGCCCTCATCAGATACAGCCCCTTAACCCTGGGCTTTCTTGTTGTCAGAACTGTAAAGAATAAACTTCTTTTCTTTAGAAAGTACCCAGTCAGGGTATTCTGTTATAGCAATGGAAAACAGACTAAGATAGAAGGTTGGTGAGGGAAGCACCTATCACAGTCTCAGTGCCCAGTAGGTATTCAAGATTTATTTTGCAAGATTTATTTCCCCTTCCTTCCCAGACTGTGAGGAGGCTGGTGCCTCTTACTATCCTTTGATTGTATGCTGGGAGATTGTGGAAAGAACTGACAATTTAGACTTCCTTTGATTGTGGCATAAATTCACTACCTGAGCTTAAGTATGGGGAGATTCTCTAAGGATGTGTTTTCAAATAAGCTTTTGCATTTAGGTTTTCTTTAAGAAAAGTTGCTCCAGCTGTCATGTAAATGAGGAGTGTGAGGTTTTGTTAAGTCATTCCCTGGAAAGAAAGAAGCCATTCTGCTGCTTAATAAAAGACTCCCTCAAGGATTTTGTCAAGTTTTTCTCACCTTGGCTGGTAGTGGCCAGCCTGTGAGGTTGTGGGGATAGAAGCAGAGATGTGAGCCCCTGCGTGAGGCCTGGCATTCCACCCCTCACTCTCTGACAGTTGATCCTTTTGGATAAAGATCAAGTCAGAACTGGGCTCCAGCTGCATGGGGCATGCTGGACCAGTGGACCTGGAGTCAGTTGAGAATACCCCCTCTCCCTGTGAGCCTTCTGGTCTGCACCCCAGGGGCTCATTGACCCCATGTCTCCGTCCCCACACAGTGTGCAGAGAATTGGAGGTGGGATGGGTTTAGCCTCCTATTAACATCTGAAGACCCACTTAGAACCTTCCAAACCCTTCCTCTTGGGATCCTGCTGAAGTCCTGCCTGTTCCACTTGTTTCCACTAGGGGCTGCTGTGGTCAGGGAGTGGCCCCAAGACCAGAGCTGTTTACAAAGGGGAAAAAGAAAAAAAGACAAAGAGAGATTCTTTCAGATCATGACTAATTTTGTGATTTCAGAAGATTTGGCTAGTGTGCTTGGCCCTTGCCTTCGTTTTGCAAGTGTGTGACTCTTTTCTTATACAATGGCCCTGCCAGGATGGCTTCATCAGTAGGTCCCTTATGTTTGACCTGCAGGCCTTTTTGTTGACAGGCGCAGGCGGCTGTGCCTGATGCAAGCTGGGCTCTAGGCTTCATCTCCAACACAGTACTTAGGGAGAAAGAGCTCTTCCTTCTGGGCAACTCTTCTGAGGTTGCAGATGAGAACTGAATCTCAATTACCAGTCTGGAGCAACGAATGCAGATGAGGGATGGCAAGGTGTCATCCATGCACTCCCCAGATTCTGTAAATCTCCATCAGGCCGAGACTAAGATAAGGAACTATTGGTACTTTAATTGAATCCAATTCAGAATTTCTTGAGCACCTACTATGTGCAGAGTACCTTACATAAATTCAAAAGTATCTCCACAAGCTCTCTTTGGAATAACTGGGTTAGAAATGTGAGTGGAGGGGTAGAGGAAGTGTCGAATGCCTTTTGAAAGTGAGGCATACAGGAGCTAGGAAAGTCAGGAAAGCTTGTAAATTACAGCTATTTAATTAACCAGTAAATAGAAACTGGGTGGGGGAAACAGTGAATATAAAGGGTAGGATGCAATTCTTTATTTCCTGTGGCTAGAAAACATGAAAGCTGGAAAAACGAATCCCTGCTGAAGTGTGATTTCCTCCATGTTGCTAAAAGGTCACGGTGGCATTGTTACTCTTTATTATTTTTGTCATTCTTATCTTGGACATTTTTTGCTAGTGTGAGCAATTGACCACAAAGGACATGCATCATTGCTTATCAATTTAGCCCTTTTCAATCTGAAACAAAACAAAACAAAAAAAACTATTCCTTGATGATGGAAGATAGACCTGAAATCAGCGACATTTAATAACACCACACCACACCACAGCACTTTGGTCTGGGCAGTGGCGCTCTTGTGATTTGGCTCCAGGGGAGGATTTTTGTGAGGACAGAATCCAGGTAGGACTTCCGCACTTGCCGTCTGTAGCCCTCTCCTGGGAACAGACAATGCTAGAGGACAAAGAAAACCAAAACAACCTGGAGCTATCATCACTAGATCTCCCTGGGCAGCCGGGAAGCCTTGATCGGGCAAGTGTGGCCCCAGGATTTCCGGACACAGAGGCAAAGTTGGAACTTGTGTGTAGAAGGATGTAGAGCAACCTGGGAAATGCTCACTGGTCTCTGATGCCTATGCACATCAGGAAACGTCTTTTTCTCTTTTGATCCCTCCTCTAAATGGCAGGGAATGAGCATTCAGGGAAAATGTATGGAATGAGCACATAGTAGGTGCTGAACAAATACAATCCCTCCTCCTTTTTCTCCTTTCTCCCTATCCAAAGCTGTCAATTCAATGATCCCTGGAGAGGAAAAACTGGCCTTCTGTCCTTGGACTGTCTCCCCTTGGTAGTAAAGGATAGTGTGCTCAGCTCATGTGGCTGGAGAGCAATTTTCTTGGACTCTCCAGGGCCAGGTGGGAGAATAGTATCAGGATGAATGTGAAAAACTAGACAGAAAGCTGATCACCAGAGAAACAAACCTAATAGAGAAGCTCTGGGAGTATGAACGACCTCATTTTACTGAGAGTAGCTCTAAGTGTCTGTGGATTCTGCATGAGTAATGTATTTCCTGCTTGTGAAGCATTTGACAGGTTTAAAATGCATCAAACTGAGCAGATTTGTTGTGAAATGCAGTACACATATGCTGAGTATTTTAGTAGAATCATAGGCACCAGGCATGCCTTTCTTTTGGTGTGAGAATACAGAGACACATACCTCCCCTTCCTTCAATCACAGTTCCCAGCACAGAGATCTCTGGATTTACATAAATATAAAAATAAATTTGTATGCCTGGAAATCAGAGCCTACCAGATTTCTCAATTTTGTCTTTCTTACTGGGAAGCTCAGTATTCATGAGTCTTTGATGGTGACCCAAAATGATTATTTTGATGCTAGACCCTTTAATGATTTTCATGTACATCCTCCCTGCCCAAAGGGTGGTTCCCAAACAGCAGCATCAGCATTACTTAGAAGCCCATTGACAGTGCAGAACATCAGCTCCACTCCAAACATGATTCAGTGGTTTGAAGGTGTCCCCTCCAAAGCATGTGTTGGAAGCTCAATTCCCAAGGCCACAGTGTTGGCAGGCGGAGCCTCAGGGGAGGTGTTTAGGCCATGAAGGCTCCATCCTCATGGATGGATTAATGCTGATATAAGAACTTGAGGTTGGGAGGTTGATCTCTTGCTTTCTCTCCTACCCATGTGATGCCTTCTGCCATATTACAGTACAGAGAGAGGCCCTCTCCAGATGTGGTCCCTCAGTCTTGAACTTCTTACAACTGTAAGAAATAGATTTCTTTTATTTAAATAAGTTACGCAACCTGTGATATTCTGCTATAGCAACACAAAATGGACCAAGATGTCTAATGAATCAGAATCTGCCTTTTATTCAGACCCCCAGGTGATTCAAGAGCACAGTGAAATATGAGCAGCATGCTTCTCCTTCAGCTCTGACAGATGCCACCCACTTTTCCCAGAGACAGACAACTCTCTGAAACTTTCCTACATATTAGCTATTATTGAGCTTTCTGAAGCAGCATAATAAATCAGCCCTCTCTTCTCTAAGTAAAACAATTAATTCATTCACACAACAAATATTTACGGCATGCCTGCTCAAGCTAAGTGTTGGTGGGCAAGGAAAGACATATGGGAAGATAGCAGCACTGTGTCCCATTGCCACCCCTTCTCCCAGCTTCCAACAAATCCAGTCAGTTCTCAAATGACACAGTTCAGTTCCCAGATCCCTCCATCATTCTTCCTCAGCTCTTCCAAGTTGTCAAAGTAATTCTTTCAACATTAACTCATGCGTCAAGTATTTATTGAGTCCCTCTTAAAACCTGGCACTTAAAGAAGACCATATATTTCTA
Organism: Sciurus carolinensis; assembly: GCF_902686445.1. Classification (NCBI taxonomy): domain Eukaryota; kingdom Metazoa; phylum Chordata; class Mammalia; order Rodentia; family Sciuridae; genus Sciurus; species Sciurus carolinensis. The sequence continues at coordinate 35,058,816 of NC_062228.1, forward strand.
ATGCAGCCTGAAAAAGGAATAGTTTAGGGGGAGTTTTACTTCTGTGGTCTCCAGCGTAAGTCCATCTCTATCTCTAACCAGCTGTGTGACATGGTGAATGGGTAGATTATTTTACTTCTGAGGACATCTTCAGCATGAAATGAGGCCATCAGCATACATTATCAAGGTCCCACAGGTTCTGTTATTTTATTCCTGGTGTTATGCAGGAGAAGAAAAAGAGACATTGCCACATTACAGCACTGGCCCCTCCTACCTCCCTTCCCAGCTTAGTTAGTGAGCCCCGCCCCCGAGTCAGGTTCATCCCCGCAGTGACCAGAGCAAACACAGTGTCTGCCGTGCATCTTGTGGTGCTGTGGCCCTATCCATTTTCTCTCTCTCTCATCTCTGTTTTGCAAGCAGTCTTTTTAAGAAGGAGGGAATGAATAAAGTCAAATAAAAACTTTTTCCCCACCAAATGTACCCTTCCATTCAACACCACAGCAATGAACAACTCTTTTTTTCAACAAACAACTCTTCTTCTCTCACACAACAAGAGGAAAAAGAGGAGAGAAGCAGAAAGCCCACAGTCTTAGGGAGGCTGCCTTGCATTGCCCCATGGGGGGACAGTCTGACTGGACAGCAGGATAGAGTCTGCAAGGGTGTGGACCCCAGAGTGTGATTTACAGAGACTGAGTGCCAGGTCACTCCGGTGAGGATGCTGGAAAGAACCTGTGGCATAAAATGGAAAAGGCATATTTCTGGGCAGGCCTGGGAGTGGATGCTGCTTCCGAGCAGAGTCTCAGGGTGAAGGCTTCAGGCTGATTCCCAGATGGTTCCCAGAACAGGTTCTTTCAAGCATCGCTTTGCCATAAACAGCAGACACAATCGGAGGGTAGCCTTTCTGCAGGTTGCCTGCCACTCTGCTGGTGCAGGGAATATTTTGGAGGGGGAAGTGGCACCTTAAACAAGTTTTGTGAGAGACATGCTTTCTGAAACATTCTTACATGAAGCCTCTGTCTTTTCCCTCAGGCAACTCCAGCTTAAGGCAACTTTTAGACCCCGGATCTCCCTTGGGATAAGAACTCCTCTGCTTGACTCCTGCTTAGTTTGTTCCTACTGTTGTCACAAACCACCACTGACTGGGTGATTTATAAATAATGGAGGTTTATTTCTCAGAGTTCCAGAAGCTGACAAATCCAAGATCAAGGCCCTCAGTTTAGTGGGGGCTTATTCTTGCCTTCCAAGGTGACGCCACGTTGCCACACCCTTCAGAGGGGATGAAAGCAGTGTCTGTACAGGGCAGAAGGGACTGAGGATACTAATTCCATCCAGGAAGATGGAGCTCTCTTCCATAGGCCCCATCTCTTGATGCTGTCACCTTGGAGTTTAAGTTCCCATGTGAATTTTGGAGGGACATATACGTTCAAGCCTTAGCATTAGCAACCACCAATCAATCGTCCCAGAGACTCAGGAGCTTTTCACTGTGATTTGACTAAGTATCTGCCGAATGCGAGATCCGGTCACCTATAGCTGCATGGCCCGAGAAAGATCTATTCCCCCCTTTCCTTTTGCTAATTCCTTGGATGCCCATTTAGGGCCTCTCTAACTAAGTATGAGACTGGAGTTTTGCAAAGATCATAAATTCTGCCAACCCGTTTGCATCAGGATTCTGAACTGCATACAACGGAAAGCAACTTGCCTTTTTATACAAATGGAGGTTTACGAAAAAGACATAAAAGGCAGGACCTGTTCCATCTGGTGTAGATGCCATGGCCACTTTCACCCCCCACCACTGCCATGATGAATGGTCTCCAACCACTGACTCCTTTGCTTTCAGTACTTTATTAAGATTCCAAGTGCTCTTCTCCAGGTCACCTGGCATGTTGGGGTCGCTTCGTCTCAATAGTAACAGGTGGTCATCTGAAATTATTTTGCACCAATACAACCCCTAGTAGAAGGGGAAGGAGGTAATTCACCAATGTGGAAGTGTTGGGTTATTGTGAAGGGCAGAGGTGTCAGGTAGAAAAGATGATGGGTGTCCACTACATGGTTGGCCACCACCACCATCTTGCAAAAGGCAACCCAAAGAAAAGTAAGTTGTCTAAACTTTCCTAGTTTTATCTTCTTTGTCTTTTTTTTCCCCTTCTTCCATTGTCTTTTGACTATACCAGAGGCAGCATCACATAGAAAATCCCCCTGGATTAGCATGTGCCTCCAGCCTGCTATTTCCCAGCTTGGTGTCCTCTTCCATGAAATGAGGCTAGTTCTGTCAACCTGGCAGGGTGGCTGTGAGGACTGAGTGAGGAAGCGGGTGTGAGTGTTCTTGAAGCGCAGAGCACGTCTCGTAATTGAGAGATATTAAGCATGCTCTGAATGGGCCAGCTGTGCTGCTCATCAGCTTTCCATTTCCTCCCAGCCTCACCGTCCCTTTTCATTTGCTTTTGCTCTGATTTGTTTATTTAGTTAGTTGTACCCTGCTGTATTCCTCAGAGGGTTTGGCTTTCAGGTGGCAGAGTTTCCTCCTTAGTTTCCCAGAAGGCTGGTTTTGGCTCACATCCTGGCCTCTGTCATTTCATGGGGCCCTTTGTCCTCCTGTAGATTCCAAGTGCAGCTGGGACAGGTGCAGGTTGACTCTGCTGGGCAGCCTTTCCCCAGTACCCACAAAGAATCAGGGGATGCTCTCCTCCTGCAGAGGACCCTTCTTCCTCTCCGCCCCCTTCCTCTCCTCTTCCTCCTCTTCCTATTTCTCCTCCCTATGTCTATATTTGGACCACTGTAGCCCAACAGGCTAAGATACTGGTCAGCATCGCTCCTCATTTCTCAGGGTCTGGATGTAACAATCCTTTCCTAAACTATTCCACTCCAACAAGATGTCATTCAGCTGTGACTGTACCAAAAGAGATTCTCAACAGGAAAGCGTTCTGAGAAAATAACACCCCTGCTCCCCGGGCCTGGGTCCCCTTGAGGAGAAAACCCAACACCAAAGTAAAACTGATTAAGAGAGAATTCAGAATAAAGAACCAAGGGTAGAGAAACTGTGGGAAAGGGTAGTTTTTGAGCACTGGAGTCACTTAAATGTAAACCAGGACTAAATAAGTTGGAAATTATAGTTATGGAATAGCTTGCAAAAGTCATAAACCTTGAAAATTAAAAAAAGAACACACTAATAAAAATAAAAATAGGGGGTGAGACTATTTAAATAGGTAAAAAAATATGTCAGTGTTTTCAATGTTTAATTATCACTATTATTTTGAACTAATAGGGCCCTTTGAAAAAGTAATACCTCTGGTGGTACAGAAACTTACTTGAAATTTATGATTTCTTTCAGTGTAAAGTCAATTTTCCCCCACTTAATTCAAGTAAAATTAAATTTATTTAATGATGTAATTTTATTTACATCATTTCCTTCATAGATATGTAGTGTAATGGATTTATCTGGCCTCCCATCTGTATATACTCAAAAGAGAAAGAGGTGTTTTTGAATGATATTCATGTAACTTTCAAAATATTCACATTATTTGAATGATATCTATTTTGGGGGGCTAAGTTTGGGGTAATTCTTTTAATTTCTTTATAGATTTGGCATCACTTTAATTCTTTATAGTGAGTACAGACTATTAAAAAATACAATCATTACTTTCAAAAAAAGCTGCCTAAAGAACAAGGACTCCAGATGGGTGTGATGGTACATACCTATAATCCCAGAGGCCCCAGAGGCTGAGGCAGGAGGATCACAAGTTCAAAGCCAGCCTCAGCAATTTAGCGATACCCTGTCTCTAAATAAAATATGAAAAGGGATGGGGATGGGGCTCAGTGGTTAAGCACCCCTGGGTTCAATCCCCAATACCCCAGCCCCCCCAAAAAGCCCCACAAAACCAAGGACTCTGGGTTGATTGGAAAAATATGCTGTAGGAATGAATAATTTAATGTGGATTCTTAGGGTAACATACACAATTATTTATATTTACATAGACTCTTTGAATCTAAGTCTAAGCCTTACTAATTATAATTCAGAACACATTTTTGAATTTTTCATTGTACAGATTAAATATTACTGTGATATTTCCTTATATGCCTACATCATGAACTGATGGTATCCATCCACATTTCTTCTACATTTACCTCAACCCCCAACCCTTCCCAGTCCCTAGCAAACCCTGTTCTACTTTCAAGTTGACTTTTTGTTGATTCACTTTTCTTCTTAAGTTTCCACATGGGCCTACAGCTCAGTGGCAGAGCACTTGTCTAGTTTCCACAAGAGAGGGAACATGGGATGTTTGTCTTTGCTTTATATGATATCCTCCAGTTCCATACACTGTGCTGCCAATGACACCATTTCATGTTTCCTTATGGCTCAATAATAACCCATTATATATGTATGTGATATTTTCTTTATCCATTCCTCTGTTGAGGAGCACCTGGGATGATTCCATGTCTTAGCTATCGTTTAAAGTCCTGCAATGAATGTAGCATACTGTCGCCCACGGTGACTATACTAATTTACATTCCCACTAACATTGTATAAGGGTCCCCCTCACATTTGTTATTTTTTAAAAATAATACCCATCTTCTTTTGTTGTTATACCAGGGATTTAACCCAGGGGCATTTAACCACTGAGTCACCCCCTATAGCCCTTTTTTGGTATTTTATTTAGAGAATAGGGTCTTGCTGAGTTGCTTAAGGCCTCGCTAAGTTGTTGAGCCTGACTTTGAACTCATGATCCTTCTGCCTCAGCCTCCGAGTCACTGGGATTACAGGTGTGTGCCACCAGGCCCAGCCCTTATAATAGCCATTCTAACTATGAGATGGTATCTCATTTTTGTTTTGATTTGCATTACCTAGATGGCTAATGATAGTGAACATTTTTTATACATGTATTGGCTATTTGTATTTCTTCTTTTGAGAAGTATCTATTCAGACTGTTTGCCCATTTTTATTGGATTATATTTGTTGTTAACTTTTTTGCATTCTTAATGCTTTCTGGATATTAACACTCCATCAGATGAGTAGCTGGCAATGATTTTCTCCTATTCTATAGGTTTCTTCTTCAGATTATTTCCTTTGTGGTGCAGAAGCTTTTTAGTTTGATAGAACCCCATTTGTTAATTTTTGCTTTGGTTTCTTGTGTTTTTGGAGTCCTACCCAGAAAATCTTTGCCTATTCCAATCTCTTACAGTATTTCCCCTTCCATTAGTTTCACAGTTTCTAGTCTTAAATTAAGGTCTTTGATCCATTTTTTTGAGTTGATTTTTGTACAAAGCAAAAGATAGCAGTCTAGTTTTAATCTTCTACATGTGAATACATAGTTTTTCCAGGACCATTTTTTTTAAAGAGGCTGTCTTTCCTTCAATGTATGTTTATAGCACCTTTGCTGAGAATCAATTGGTTGCATGAATTTATGTCTAGGTTCTCTATTCTGTCCTTTAGTCTATGCAGGTACATTGCATGTATTATGTATGTATGCATTTGATGTATTTGAGATAGGGTCTTGCTATGTTGCTCAGGCTGGGCTTGAACTTCTGCCTCAGTCGCCAGAGTCAGACACATGTTTTTTTAAGCTCTAAGCTTTAAAAAAGCTTAAAATTCTTTTTTCAGTTTGGAAACTTCTCCACATATTGTTTTCTGGCTATGTTTTAGTTGAAGTATGATATCCAGGCTTTCTCAATCCATGTTGGAGTGCAGAGTGGGTGATAGAGTTGGGGCAGATGATGAAGAATTAACTCTCTGTGCTAATGGCAAATGAATTTATTATGATCAATACTGCCAGAGCAAAGCAAACAGAGAATACACAATGAATAAATGATATGAAGGAAGGGCTGAAAGACTTCTCTCAGAACGGCAACAAGCTTAACACTGGGACTTAAGGCCCTGTTCATAATGCCTCGACCACTGCCAGTTTGGGCTTGATATAGTGACAGCCCCATGCTTTAAGACTCTCTGTTGTTCAAGTTATTTTTCCCTGGGTGGCAATTTTTATGCTCTCAATTCAGGGACAGTGAGCTGAGAGCAAGTGAGTTGTGGGAGAAAGGCGAGGTCTGTGAAAATCAGAGTGGTAATACGCTACTTTCCTAAATCCCCAGTCCCCACTAAGGAAAAACACTGGGGACAATTGATAATGCAGGACCCACCGTTAAACACAGGCGGCTTAAAATTTCAATTGATCCGAGCAAATTACTTTTCTCCAAATTTTTGCCAAATTCATTCTGACCTGAGTCCAGGCACTGCTGACATTAAAACCCTAATGTTTGGCCAGGGACTTTAAATTTATGCCAGAAAGCAAGGAACAAATGACCCATGTGCCCTGTCCATTTCTACTGAATACATGGGAGATTGTTGAGATTGCTTGCTATAAAAACTCAGGGAAAATGGACATTTGCATTTACCCATGGAAAAATACATGACTGTATTTTGTGTGTATTGTAATAGAAATTGTATCACACTATATATGTATACATAAATGCATATAAAAGATCTGAAATCTGACCTCCTAACAATGATGACCTTAGGGAGAAAGGAAGGGACCAAGGGTATTGGAGATCAAAAGGATTTAAGTTCACAAGGAGACATCTGTAATATCCTCATCTCTTTATCTTCCTTTTGTTCTTCTTTTTGAAGAAACAGTCACACTTCAGCTTCACAACTAGAAATGACTTTTAAGGATTTAAGAATAATGCTCTCCAGAAAAATCTAGTAGAGCCCAGGGACACACTTAATAATTGCCTCATCAAATTGTTTCTTCAGATGATTTAAAAACTCGTTTCTGCATAGTAGCTGTTTTGTGAGGCAGTTGATTCCATATGGTTACTGGGATGAATGCAAAGGTCCAAGATGGGCTTTGGTCTGATATTTTCACCCAAAAGAAATTACCTGTAGCTAAGAAGAACAAGGAACATGTTTGTGAGTGGCACATAGTAGTCACTCAACAAAATGTTGAATGAATGAAATGGATGATGGGCAAGTGGGTAGATGAATGGTGGATGGAAGATTGGTGAGTGGATGGATGGATGAATAGGTAGATGTGTGGTGAATGGATAAATGGGTAAATCTGATGTGAGAGACAGTCTCTTATTGGATTAAAGATGACTTTAAGCCCAGGTTATATAAATTTTGAATAAAAATGAAAATCAAAACACATTCTCACTTCTCATTCTCACTTTTGGCCAACAGCTAGATTTGATAGAGGCAGTATTTCTTGCCTTTAAAAAACAATCATCAAAATAAGAGGTTGGACAAAATGATCTTAGTCTAATACTAATTTGAAGCTGAGAGTTTGTAGGGGTGCAGCTAGGGAACAATGAACTGCTTTCTTCTCTCTCAAAGAAATGAGGGGAAAACATACAAATAAGCAGTGAAATCATTTAGAAATGTAGCAGGGTAATTACGCAAGTCACAGGGAGAACGATGGTGCCCAGAGGGGCAGCAAAGCAGTCAGGAAAACCGAGGCTACTGCATAAATATGGGTTGTTATTCTGAAAGAGGCAGTGGAAGGAGACAGACGGTCACTGGCAGGCAAGTTTGCAGCCACCCCAAATACGATAATGGAACCAATAATCCTGTAAAAAGGAAGCAAGAGGTTCATCTTCTCCTGGTCACACTGTGAAATCAGAATAAAGAGCTAGTTTGGCTTGTCCAGAGTGACGTCCTTTCCTAAATGATCACCTACTCCCTCTGATTTCCAGTTCCTGCTCAGGGTCACTGCCCTCTCCTCCCAGCAGTGGCTCTTTATATTTTTTTACAGCTTCAGATGTGGAGGAAAATAAAGATGGAATGAGAAGCATGAAAACGTTCATCCTGGTTTTCCACTACCAGCCCACCCCAGCCTCAGGGGAGGAATAAAAACAAAAACAAAACAAAACAAAACAAAACAAAACAAAAAACCCTCTTTTCTCTGAATTCTAGAAAGCTTTCAGCAGGCATCTTGCCAGAAAACACCTCTTAGTTTTTTTCAGCAAAGAATTTCTGGGGCCACAGTTTGAAACGTTTGGTGTCGTGGGGTGCCCCGGGGCTTCTGACTTTCCAGGAGTTGTTGAGCATCATTACAAAAAGAACGGCTGGAAATGAAGGGAAACTAGAGGGAAGTGGGGTGGCCTGTTCATACAACCATCTGAAGAGGGCAGACTGAGGCTCTGGGTGGAAAGAAGGAAAGAAATGAAGTCACCCCACCCCACACAGAGGCTGGTGGTGATTGACTTTGAAAGTGCCATATACGCATCTCTGCTTAAAACACATTCTGTCAAACTTGTTTTTCTGTGCCTTGAAAAATTCTGTCAAATGCCATAAGCCATGCTGTCAGGAAAACTGTTTTTAACTGCTGGATCCTTGGCATTGGCTCTCTCTTCTTTAGAGCATTAGGCCTCTTCTTTGGCTCTTGGCCAAATAGGATGGAGGAAACGGATGCTCTAGTTTGTCATCACAATGATTGAACGTGCCATTTGGTGACACACTCAGTAAGCCACGGGCCTCAGACTCAAGTGCCTGCTGGGACCAGGCAGGATACACAAGTGGGCAAAGCAGGTCTCACGGGACTTCAGGTGGGACTATCCTCATCCCACCTGAAGGGGGAACCTGGTCCTCAGCTCGGAAGACTACGGACCTGTATGTAGTCTACTGTTGCCAGATCCACAGATCTGTTCATCTGTTTCGAAAACAACAATTATCTTGCCCTTTATAGTTTCCTGAGTTTTATATTTCTTTGGGGTTGTCGTTCAGCTTGCAGTAATCATCCTTGTGGGAAAGCTGTGCTGTCCCTCATGTTTTAGGGAACAGTTTCTTTCTTTCCTTCTTTTTTTTTTTAATTCCAGGACTCTTTAAAGTTCTTTTTTTTTGGACCAGAGACTACTTTATCTCACTCTCCACAACAACCTGTCCAAAGATGGGCACTTAATTCAGGAAGAGCCAATCCTGGCATCCCATTCTGTCCACAGTGATTGGTCGGGGGCTGGGCATGTGACCCTAGTTAACCAATCAGCAAGCTATACCAATTTTTTTTTTTCTTTTTAATTAGTGCTTGGGAGCAAGAGCCTTCTTCTGAAGCTGGGAGGGTGACCGCTGAAGATTAATTGGCAAACTCAACCCCATTCCTGTGGAAGAAGCCAGCTTGAGGCAACTGTGGAAACACTCAGGAGATCAGAGAGAGCCCTGAGGGTGGCCAAATTCCCAGCCTCAGCTATCTCAGAGAATAGCTCCCTTCCTGCTGTTTTCAAGGACTTATGAGCAAAGAAACTCCTCTTTTTTGACGAAGGATTTTCAATTGAGTTTCTATGACTTGTAACTCAGCAAACCCTGACCCATAACTGGGACTCTGACTGCCTGGTTTCAGGCTGCACCTGGCACTCAGTAAGTGGGGTATCTTGAAGAAGTCCGTTAACTTCTTTGCCTCAGTTTCCTCAGCTGTACAGTGGGAACAATCACAGAACCTCTCTCATAGGAATGTTGTGAAGATTAAAAGAGCCCATACGTGTAACAGAAACACAACAAGGGTTGCCATCCACGTGTGGGCAAGTGACAGAAATGATTAAATTCCTCAGAGAGAGGGTCCAATAGGACTGTGACTGAAGGGCCACTTTTGCCCAATGACAGTTTTTTTTTTTTTTTAATTGTAAACAAATGGGATACATCTTGTTTCTCTGTTTGTACATGAAGTAGAGGCATACCATTTGTGTAATCATACATTTACATGGGGTAATAGTTTTTGACTCATTCTGTTATTTCCCAATGACAGTTTGAGACCCCCAAAATGATTTCTCTCCTCTCGGGTTCTCACCCTACCCAGAAGCCTGGTAACTTTTCTGTGTCAGAATAGATGTTTCTCTTTTTATTCCCCAGAAAGAAAGAAAAAAGAACTTTATGAAATCAATTCATGTTACCTCAAGAAATTAGAAGACAAACTAGACAGAAACTCTAGAACAAGGCTTCATTAATATTCTGAGAGGGATGGAAAGTCGAAGAGATAGTAGAGTCATTATAAGACATTAAAACACCCACCACAAAGAGAAGTTACTAATGGGTGAGTGTAGGTATAATTTAATGCTTGCATTTATGAGAAAATCCAGGAAATGACAGGTCTGTAATTTTGACTTCAGTAAGAGGAGGTAATGGAAGTGCTGTTCAGGCTTAGAGCAGCAGAGTGCTGTGAAAGTTATTATTTAATTAGGGACTGTAAGCACAGATTCAAACAAGGGAAGAGCTCTCATTTTGCATTCAGTAGGTTCACTGGCACACCAAAGAAATGAAGAGGCAGCAGAGAAGTGAGCTACCAACTTCTCCAGGAGACCCTAGGTGCAATCCAGCTCAGGGGGATAATCTGGGGCCTCGAATCCAAGGAAATCTTCCCTGCAACCTGCAGGGAACATTGGGAGCTCCTAGCCCCGGTCTCAGCAGAGACAGTGATGTTTTCAAGAATAGGAAGGAGGAGAACACAGCTAAGCAGTGATTTTCATGTTTTAGGAACTGACCTGGAAAAAGAAGGGATTAAATGAATGTTGAAGGAATTGCAGTTTTCACAGGAGATCAGAATCTAATGAGGTTTCGGAGTCAGGGTGCAGTGTTTCCCCTGTTGGAGATCTTTGGGAAGAGATGTGATGGCCACCCAGAAGACAATTCCAGAACTGTGAAGGAGACAGTTCACTTAGGTCTCACTTCATGCCTCCTTTGCCCTTCCCCAACCACCTGTACAATACTACCTTTTGCTGTGAGTTACACTGGTATTAACAAACTGTCATGGAAGATTTTGGTGTTATATTCCTTTAGGAATTTCATGCCAAATTCATGATGCCTGGGAAACCTTCTGCATTAAAGTGGTAGGGGAAAGCAGATAGAATACCCAGAAACTAATGGCTATGTCTGACACTGTTTTTCCTAGGATGGACTTAGGAAGTAAACCAGAGTCTGACTGGGGGACTCCATGGGAATGCAGTCCATGGGTCAGTCCAGTTGGTATATGACAACTTGGTCTGGTTGCGAACTTCAGAGCCTTGTGCCTGAAAGTATTTCTAGTTTTTCCCTGAGGACATCATTCCGAATTCAGACCACAGAGTGTCTCTTTTGTAGTGCTTCTATCTTTGCATAATTGTCAATTTAATCCTCAGGTTATCCCCACAAGGGGTAGCCAAGTGCAGACAAGCAGAATTATTTGAACCAGATGATATGGATTCTTGTCCCAACTCCAACCCTGATTCTGATAATCTTGGCAAGTCACTCTTCCTCTCTAAGCCATATTCCTTACTTAAGAGAAAGGAAGGGTGGTAACCCTATAATATCTCTTTCAGCACTAAAGATCTACAAAATAATTCCTTTCTTCAGGAGAAAAAGAAACTATACAGTGTGAATTAGATGGAAATGTGTTTCGGGGCTGGCAAATTTATTAATGAGTGAAGTTGGACTGAGAAGACCAAACAGTGAAACCAGGTCCAGGATTGTGGGAAGCCAGCAAGGTTGAGTTGAATGTGGTTCTGGGGAAGTTGGATCCAGGGAAAGAAAGTACAGAGCTCTGAGGCGACAATGTGACCATAAGAAATTAAGCAAACAGGTATTCTATACCAAGCTGTCCTCAGATTTGTTCTTCAAACCAAGGTGTTTTTGGTTTTGTTTTCATTGTTTTTTGGTACTGGGGATTGAATGCAGGGGCACTTTACCACTGAGTTACATCCCCAGCCCTATTAAAATTTTATTTTGAGACAGGGTCTTGCCAAGTCGCTGAGGCTGTCTTCAAGCTTGGGATCCTCCTGCCGCAGCCTCCTGAGTCACTGGGATTCATCTCCCTGTAGCATTCTGGACAGGTTCAGCTTCTCCCAGAACTCTCAGTATATCATTACATTCTGGAGAATAAACTCTAAAATCCACATCCAGTTTCCAAAATCTGTTTCCTGTCTTTCCAGACCTTTCTCTAACCTACCTCTGGCAAAGACTGAATAAGTTATTATGAAATTTCTCCCATTGCCTATACTTTCTGGAAAGGCCTTCATCTCCCTTTCTGCTGAAAGAAATACCCTCATTTCTCAAGATCTATGATACCATCTCTGACTCCAGAATTATTTTATCCATCAGGTCCTGCAGGGTTTTCAGGAGACTGTGATAATGTTGGCGAGAGAGATGGAACTAAACAACTCCCAAACAGGAAAACCGCAAAGGCAATATAGTATTTTTTTAAAAAGTCATTCAAATATTTTGAACAACAAAATGCTATGTTTGATATTGGAACTGGGCACATTTTAATATGATTGATGTGTCTTGAGGTGGGGTCTTCAAAGGGAAGAATGTCTATGTGGACTGTCTATGTCTCATAGAACAAGACCTTGCTGAGACCCACAGAGGGGCTCGCTCTCCTTTCTTCTCTAAAACGGAAGCTATTTCTATCACACCACTAATCTCACTCTACTCTGTGTCAAAGTGTCTGCTATTGCCTCCTTTGCTAGACTGTAAGCTTTGTGGGGGCTGCACTGTCATCTGTGTCAGGGGTCCTGATTAGCACAGAGCACAGGACAATAGTCCTGTTTTTCAAATCAGATTCCAGGTTTCTGTCTTTTAAAAATTTGGATGATCTGACTATACCAAAACAGTATTACCTTTGCACCAGGTAACAGATGGAGGACCTGAACCCTGTGTCCCCTTCAGTCTATTATTTCAGCCTCCTGGCAACTGCAGGCTCTGAATCTGGGAAAACTCCTGCCTCACACCTTTGGTGGAGCTACTCCTCCTCCTAGCAGTGTCTGGCAAAGTGCAGGGGTTTAACATGTATTTGTTGAGTAAATAAATGATTACAGGGTTTGGAGCTTGATGTCCCTACAATTCATTGTCATAATCAGACCTTGAGATGTGCAAAGGAAACTTTAGCCATTTACTAATGACACTATTTTCCCTCTCCAGCTGGCTGAGGGAAGGAACCTAATAACAAGCTATGTGGAGTATAATTGGATCATTTTACTGAAAATGATCACAGCAGTAGCAAATTATATCTGTATGATGGATCTTCAGCATTACCCATTTTTTTTTGGTCAAATTCATAGGCAAATTATTGTCTTAACTCCAAAACGATGTATCCAAAGATTTGTTAATGCGAGAGTCAGATGTAATGGAAATTTGTAATGAAACATAAACCGAAAGCAAGATGAATGTGGACCATCTAGTGCTTCCCATTTTTTCTTTTATCAAACAAAATGAATCTTCACTCGTAAATTGATTAAAAAAAAATCTTTGCAAGACAAGAAATTCAGCTGAAAGGAATGCCAGAGAAGCCTCAGCATTGTTGATTAGAGACTTAGGAGCCATCATTTCTGAAAACTGACATTTTGAACTTGCTTCTGAGATCCAAACTACAAAGGTCAGGTTTGAGAAGCAGGTTCAAAAACATGTCATCCACAGCCTCAGATGTGGATTTTAAGGTGATGTTCTCCGCAAAATGACTAGTCTGTGTCAACATAGATGAGCATCTCAACTCTGCATCCAGACTGTAAGCCGCCTCCAGTGGAGGGCAGGGCTGTCCCTCCCCTCTGACTTCACTTCCTACCACAGCACCTCGTGTGTAACTTGCGCCCAAACGTTTATGATCACTTGCTTAGTGAGTGCACTTCTTTGCCTTTCAATGCAGCAAACTTTTACGCAACACTATTCGCAAGGGTTGCAAGCTCTAAAATCTGGATGGGCCCCAGAAGAGTGAGTAGATTTATAAGGAGAGACTTTGTCATTACTAATTCATGCAGGGAGAAAACTGTGATTGGAGAAAAGCCACTCTCAATGGCGTGGGTAAGTTTCTTCAGTGGTGTGATGGAAATGTTCTTCATGGAAATAGGCTGAATGCATCAAATCAAGTGTCATTGTTCAGTTTCAGAGTGAGGATTTGACCTGCGGGATACGCAAACCAAGGAAATAATAAACTTGAATATAATAGATAACTGCTCAATTGTTATTTTACATATCAAGAATATGCCCAGTAATTATCTTTTAAGCATGAAGTGTGCTTTTATTTCTTGATGAAAGTCACTGAAACCAATAGTCATGGACGCTTAAACCAATGAAAGGACATGGACCTATTTTAAAAATGTTTCCTCCCACCTGCCTCCTTCAGTCTCCATGGGAGGAGGGAACTTCCCCACCGAGGTCTACTGTCCTTCTGTTACAGTCCACTGTTCTTCTAAAAACTCTTGCATTGTTAACTCTTATTAAAGGTAACATTGTCACTTATTTGTGGATCTGGTCCTTTGGTTTTCTTCCTGTTTTCCATATCAGCACCCACCAGAGGTCATTTCTGGAGCCTCAGTTAAGTGTCAATCCTCCAGGTCACCTTCACTCAGAAATGTGTGCCTTATCCAACTGTCATTCTGTGCTTTGCTTGTGGGGTGGCCAGGATCCCTGCCTTGTCCTTTGAAAGTTCAAGACCTCCCTAGAGAAAAAAGTTCTAGCAGGAAGTATTCCTTTATTAACCAGGTATTTGTTGAGCACCTATTATATGCCAGCTCCAATCCTGGTTCTGGGGACTCTGACAAATGAAACAGAGGCTCATGGAGACATTTAGTCTAGAGCAGAGCTGGCTAAGAGAAATAGCAGGTGAGCCACATACATAATTTCATGTTTGATAAAAAGTGAAAGCAAACAGGTGAAATTCGTTTCAGTAATCTCTTTAATTTAACCCACTGTATCCAAAAGTTTATCATTTCACCACAAACCAAGATTTTCACATTGTTTTTTTTCAGACTCTTTGGCTTCCGGTATGTACTTTGCACTCATAGCACATCTTTTTTTGTTTTGTTTTGTTTTGTTTTGTTAGTTCAGATTTCTAGAGATTTATTTTGACTTCCTGGGGCACTATTTTTCATTTATCAAGTTAACCAATATTCAAAGCAATTCCATCAAAGTGGTAACAGAACAAAAGGATATCATAGCCTAGATGAAAAACCAAATCAGAGAAGGTTGTATGTGTTTTAGAAAGTGCCAACTTTTTGCTATATTGATTAATAAAATTATTTATTAAAATATGCCTATGATTGACAAATTATTGGAAAAGTTTCTAAGCATCTGTTCTTTTAAAAAATTCATTTTTTAGCACATTACAATTATACATAATGGACATAATCAAACATGCTTGAAATCTAATTTTGTTCCATTTCAGTCCTCAGTGCCTCCTCACCTCTTTCCCTCTCCTCCTTTCTTCTATTCCCCTTCCACTACCAAACAGGTGTTTCTTCTACTTATTATTATTTTTTAAATTTATTTTTATTGTAAACAAATGGGATACATGTTGTTTCTGTACATGCAGTAACAGCATACCATTTGCATAATCATACATTTACATAGGGTAATGATGTTTGATTCATTCTGTTATTTTTTTCCTTCCCCCCCAACCCTCCCACCCCTCTTTCCCTCTACACAGTCCTTCCTTCCTCCATTCTTGCCCCCCTCCCACCCACCATTATGTGTCATCATCCGCTTATCAGCGAGATCAGTCTTCCTTTGGTTTTTTGAGACTGGCTTATCTCACTTAGCATGATATTCTCCAATTTCATCCATTTGCCTACAAATGCCATAATTTTATTATTCTTTATAGTTGAGTAATATTCCATTGTATATATATACCACAGTTTCTTTATCCACTCATCAATTGAAGGACATCTAGGTTGGTTCCACAGTCTGGCTATTGTGAATTGAGCAGCTATGAACATTGATATGGCTGTATCTCTGTAGTATGCTGATTTTAAATCCTTTGGGTATAGGCCAAGGAGTGGGATAGCTGGGTCAAATGGTGGGTCCATTCCAAGTTTTCTAAGGAATCTCCACACTGCTTTCCAGAGTGGCTGCACTAATTTGCAGCCCAATCAGCAATGTATGAGTATACCTTTTCCCCCACATCCTCTCCAACACCTATTGTTGCTTGTATTCTTGATAATCACCATTCTAATTGGGGTGAGATGAAATCTTAGGGTAGTTTTGATTTGCATTTCTCTTACTACTAGAGATGTTGAACATTTTTTCATATATCTGTTGATTGCTTGTACATCTTCTTCTGTGAAGTGTCTGTTCATTTCCTTAGCCCATTTTTGATTGGGTTATTTGTATTCTTGGTGTAGAGTTTTTTGAATTCTTTATAGATTCTGGAAATTAGTGCTCCATCTGAAGTATGATTGGCAAAGATTTTCTCCCACTCTGTAGGTTCTCTCTTCACATTACTGATAGTTTCCTTTGCTGAGAGAAAGCTTTTTAGTTTGAATCTATCCCAGTTGTTGACTCTTGATTTTATTTCTTGTGTTATGGGAGTCCTGTTGAGGAAGTCTGATCCTAAGCTGACATGTTGAAGATTTGAACCTACTTTTTCTTCTATAAGATGCGGGGTCTCTGGTCTGATTCCGAGGTCCTTGATCCATTTTGAGTTGAGATTTGTGCAGGGTGAGAGATAGGGGTTTAATTTCATTCTGTTGCATATGGATTTCCAGTTTTCCCAGCACCATTTGTTGAAGAGATAGATTATCATTGCATATTTTTGGCCCCTTTGTCTAGTATGAGAAAATTATATTTATTTGGGTTTGTGTCCATGTCCTCTATTCTGTACCATGTATTGATTTAATATTCTGCTACTTCGTTGAATTCATTTATTAGTTCTAGAAGTTTTCTAGTGGAGTTTTTTGGATCTTCTAAATACAGAATCATGTCATCAGCAAGTAGTGACAGCTTGAGTTCTTCTTTTCCTATATGTATCCCTTTAATTTCTTTGGTCTGTCTAATTGCTCTGGCTAGTGTTTCAAGGATGATATTGAATAGAAGTGGTGAAAGAGGGCATCCCTGTCTTGTTCCAGTTTACTTTAAGTTTTTGAGATTTGTGCAGGGTGAGAGATAGGGGTTTAGTTTCATTCTGTTGCATATGGATTTCCAGTTTTCCCAGCACCATTTGTTAAAGAGACTATCTTTTCTCCATTGCATATTTTTGGCACCTTTGTCTAGTATGAGAAAATTGTATTTATTTGGGTTTTTGTCCATGTCCTCTATTCTGTATCATTGATCTACCTGTCTATTTTGGTGCCAATACCATGCTGTTTTTGTTACTATTGCTTTGTAATATAATTGAAGTTGTGGTATTGCAATACCCCTTGTTTCTTTCTTCCTGCTAAGGATTGCTTTAGCTATTCTGGGTTTCTTATTCTTCCAGATGAATTTCATGATTGCTTGCTCTATTTCTGTAAGGTACATCATTGGGATTTTAATTGGAATTGCATTGAATCTGTATAGCACTTTTGGTAGTATGGCCATTTTGACAAAATTAATTCTGCCTATCCAAGAACATGGGAGATCTTTCCATCTTCTGAGGTCTTCCTCAATTTCTTTCTTCAGTGTTTTGTAGTTTTCATTGTAGAGATCTTTCACCTCTTTGGTTAGATTGATGCCCAAGTATTTTATTTTGTTTGAGGCTATTGCAAATGGAGTTGTTTTCCTCATTTCCCTTTCAGCTGTTTCGTCGCTTGTATATAAAAATGCTTTAGATTTATGCGTGTTGATTTTATAGTCTGCTATTTTGCTGAATGCATTGATGAGGTCTAGAAGTTTTCTGAAGGAGTTTTTTGGATCCTCTAAATACTGAATCATGTCATCGGCAAATAGTGACAGCTTAAGTTTCTCTTTTCCTATTCATATCCCTTTAATTTCTTTAGTCTGCCTAATTGCTCTGGCTAGAATTTTGAGGACAATGTTGAATAGAAGTGGTGAAAGAGGACATCCCTGTCTTGTTCCTGTTTTTAAAGGGAATGGTTTCAGTTTTTCTCCATTAAGAATGATGTTGGCCATGGGCTTAGCATAAATAGCCTTTACAATGTTCAGGTATGTTCCTACTATGCCTATTTTTTCTAGTGTTTTGAGCATGAAGGGGTGTTGTATTTTGTCGAATGCTTTTTCTGCATCAATTGAAATAACCATATGATTCTTATCCTTAAGTCTATTGACATGATGGATTATGTTTATTGATTTACGGATGTTAAACCATTCTTGCATTCCAGGGATGAACCCCACTTGATCGTAGTGCACGATTTTCTTAATATGTTTTTGGATACAGTTTGCCAATATTTTGTTAAGGATCTTTGCATCTATATTCATCAAGGATATTGGTCTAAAATTTTCTTTCCTTGATGTGTCTTTTCCTGCTTTGGGTATGAGGGTGATATTAGCTTCATAGAATGAGTTTGGTAGGGTACCCTCTTTTTCTATTTCCTGGAATGTTTTGAGAAGTATTGGAATGAGATCTTCTTTGAAGGTCTTGTAGAACTCAGCTGAGAATCCATCTGGTCCTGGGCTTTTCTTGGATGGTAGGTTTTTAATGGCTTCTTCTATTTCATTGCTTTATATTGATCAGTTTAAATTGTGTATGTCCTCCTGGTTCAGTTTGGGAGGAGCATATGTCTCTAGAAATTTGTCAATGTCTTTGGTAGATTCTATTTTGTTGGAATACAGATTTTCAAAGTAGCTTCTCATTATGTTCTGTATCTCAGTAGTGTCTGTCATGCTATTTCCTTTTTCATCATGAATTTTAGTAATTTGAGTTTTGTCTCTCCTTCTCTTTGTTAGTGTGGCTAAGGGTTTGTCTATTTTGTTTACTTTCTCAAAGAACCAACTTTTTGTTTTGTCAATTTTTTGAATTGTTTCTTTTGTTTCAATTTCATTGATTTCAGCTCTGATTTTAATTATTTCCTGTCTTCTACTACTTTTGCTGTTATTGTGTTCTTCTTTTTCTAGGGCTTTGAGCTGTAATGTTAGGTCATTTAGTTGTTGACTTTTCATTCTTTTCTGGAATGCGCTCCATGCAATGAATTTTCCTGTTAGTACCGCTTTCATAGTGTCCCAGAGATTTTGATATGTTGTATCGTCATTCTCATTGACCTCTAAGAATTTTTTATCTCCTCCCTGATGTTTTCTGTTATCCATGTTTCATTCAATAGCATATTATTTAGTCTCCAGGTGTTGGAGTAATTTCTGTTTTTTATTTTGTCATTGATTTCTATTCTCAGTCCATTATGATCTGATAGAACACAAGGCAGTATCTCTATTTTTGTGCATTTCCTAAGGACTGCTTTGTGGCATAACATATGGTCTATTTTCGAGAAGGTTCCATGTGCTGCTGAGAAGAAAGTGAATCTGCTCGTTGATGGATGGAATATTCTATTTATGTCTATTAATTCTAGGTTATTGATTGTGTTATTTAGTTCTATGGTTTCTTTGGTTGGTTTTTGTTTGGAAGATCTATCTAGTGGTGACAGCGGTGTGTTAAAGTCACCCAGAATTATTGTGTTGTGGTCTATGTGATTCCTGAAATTAAGAAGGATTTTTTTTAATGTACAGGGATGCACCATTGTTTGGGGCATAAATATTTACTATCGTTATGTCATCCTGATTTATGGTTCCCATAAGCAGCATGAAATGTCCCTCTTTATCCCTTCTGACTAACTTTGGCTTGAAGTCCACTTTATCTGATATAAGGATGGAAACTCCCATTTTTTTACTAAGTCAATGTGTGTGGTAGGTTTTTTCCCATCCTTTCACCTTTAGTCTGTGGATGTCTTTTTCTTTGAGATGAGTCTCTTGCAGGCAGCATATTGTTGGGTCTTTCTTTTTAATCCATTCTGCCAGTCTGTGCCTTTTGATTGATGAGTTAGGCCCTTAACATTCAGGGTTATTATTGAGATATGATTTGTATTCCTAGTCATTTGGGCTTATTTTTGGTTGTTAACGTGGCTTGGTTTTTCCTTTGAATGGATTTTTCTTTAAGGTAGTTCCTCCCTGTGCTGACCTACATTATTGTTTTTCATTTTCTCCTCCTGGAATATTTTGTTAATATTCTGTAGTGCAGGCTTTCTATTTGTAAATTCTTTTAACTTTTATTTATCATGGAAGGATTTTATTTCATCTTCAAATCTGAATGTTAGTTTTGCTGGGTATAGGATTCTTGGTTGGCAACCATGTTCTTTCAGAGCTTGAAATATGTTGTTCTAGCTCCTTCTAGCTTTTAGAGTCTGGGTTGAGAAGTCAGCTGCTATCCATCTTGGTGTCCCCCTATATGTAATATGATGCTTTTCTCTCGCGGCCTTCAAAATCCTATCTTTATTTTGAATGTTAGGCATTTTCATTATAATATGCCTTGGTGTGGATCTGTTGTGATTTTGTGCATTTGGTGTTCTGTAAGCCTCTTGATTTGATTTTCCATTTCATTCTTCAGGTTTGGGAAATTTTCTGATATTATTTCATTGAATAGATTGTTCATTCCTTTGGTTTGTATCTCTGTGCCTTCCTCAATCCCAATAATTCTTAAATTTGGTATTTTCATAATGTCCTATAGTTCTTGGAGATTCTGTTCATGATTTCTTACCATCTTCTCTGTTTTGGCAACTTTATTTTCAAGATTAAATATTTTGTATTCATTGTCTGAGGTTCTGTCTTCCAAGTGGTCTAGTCTTTTGGTGATGCTTTCCATTGAGTTTTTTATTTGGTTTATTGTTTCCTTCATTTCAAGGATTTCCATTTGGTTGTTTTTGAGAATCTCTATCTCTTTGTTGAAATGATCTTTTGCTTCCTGCAGGTGCTCTTTCAGCTTATTGGTATTATCATTCATTGCCTGCATTTGCTCTCTTATCTCATCCTTTGCTTCGTGAATCATCATAATCATGTATAATCTGAAGTCCTTTTCTGACATTTCTTCTAACATACTGTCATTAGATTCTATTAATATAGAATCTAGGTTTGTTTGGATCATTTTCTTCCCTTGTTTTTTCATGTTGTTCATGAAAACTTCCCCTCTAGCAGTGCAGATCTGGGGTATTGCAGGTTCCCCCTATAGGCTTATAGTGGCCCTATAGGTTTCCAAAACCCTTTCTTTAAGGGGAGATCAATATTAGCAGTGCCCAATTCAGACACTATGCAATCCTAGACCACATAGCTCCTATGAGGACAATAACAAAATTGTCATAATAAACAGAATGAGTTCAAATATTATCTTCAGTAAAAGAAACAGATTTGCAGTAAGATCTGCAGTTTCTAATGGAGGACAAAGAGGATGTAGAGGGATGTAGAATGTGGGTGTTAATGGGATAAGAAAAGCATATACAGAAGTTCTAAATAATAGAAAGGGTGAGAGTGTAATCAAAAGAAATCGGATGTTAGCATGCAAAAAAGGGAGAAAGAGACTCTGAGGGAACAGGTAAACAAAAGGAAAAAAGAGCAAGAAAAGTAAAGAAATAAAAACTTAAATTTTTTCAATAAGGAGAAAAAAGAAAATCTACAGGATAACAGTCATATAGTAATGAAACCTCCCAGTGTTCAGTAGCCTGATGCTTGAGAGGTACCTGACAATGAGCTTCAAGCCTCCAGCAGGCATGTCAGGATGGGATTTGCCCCACCTAAAGATCGGAGCTACAGCTTCCAGGATTATCCAAGATGGCCGCTCTGGCTTGCAAACGTGTTGGCAAATGGGGAGCTGCAGCTCAGAGGTGGACGTGGTCAGTTGGAGGTCTTGGAGGTGGGATGCAGTTGGTCAGGCAGGGGTCTTGGAGGTTGGGTGTGTTTGGTGTGGTTGTGGGCTCCTGGAGGCCAGGTGCAATCAGTCGGTCTG
Organism: Sciurus carolinensis; assembly: GCF_902686445.1. Lineage (NCBI taxonomy): Eukaryota > Metazoa > Chordata > Mammalia > Rodentia > Sciuridae > Sciurus > Sciurus carolinensis. The sequence goes on from NC_062228.1 coordinate 35,080,367, forward strand.
GGGTCCCGGTGATAGGGCGCAGTCTGGGGGTCCTGGCGGCAGGGAGCAGTCAGTCGATGTGTGGGCCCCAGAGGCAGGGAGTGATCAGTCGGGCTGAGAGATCCTGGAGACGGGGCTCAGTCCATCCGGCCAGGGGTCCTACGGGGCCTGGCTGTTGTCTCAAAATGGCGGCAGCCACGTGTAATCAAACTTGCAGGTACTGTCACAGTGAAATTCCAGGCAACAGCAGGCAGCTGGTGCTCCACTGGCGTCGGCGATCAGTTTGCTGACTGTTGTTGGACGATCCGGAGGTGAACCTCGTGCGTTGGGTGATGGATAGGTGTAAAGCAGGTGATGGACAGTCATAGCACATCTTGATTCAGACTGGCCACATTTCAAGTGTTTAGCAGCTACACATGGCCAGTGGTTACTGCATCGGACAGCAGAGGTCTAGAGAAATAAATGATGGTGGGATTGTGGGACCCACCCAGTGCAGGGGAACAAGGGCCAGGAAGGCTGCTTAGAGGTGACCAAGGAGGCCAGGTGAGCTGGGTGTCAGGGGTGGGAGCTGAGAGATGGCAGAAGCACCAGCAGATGGACCATCACTGGCAGGCCAGGAGTTAGCTCAGCCAGTTTGATGGGGGTTGTTGGTAGGGGGAAGAGGTGCTGATGAGTGACTGCCTTGAAGAATTCCAACTCTAGCATGCCACAAGTCATCTCAGTCACAAAAAGTCTGCAAGGAGAAGAACAGCTGTAGATTCAGAAGTGTGGCCTCTGAATACTGATTCATTTTTTATTCATGCAAAAATATTTATTGAACAACTACTATGTGCTAGGAACTGTGAATATAGGTGGTATAGTGGTGAATAAGATCTCCACTTCCGTAGAAACCACACTATATTCAGGAAGCAGGGAATAAACAAGCAATAAATAAACTATAATAGAGGTATGATGGGTGGGGAAGAAACAGGGTGAGTTGACAGGCTGATTGTGGGGTGGGGCACACCGTTCAGGTTGTGTGGTGGGCCAGGGTTTCTCCATCTGCCCTTGTACACCACTCCCGGGTCTCTCTGCCCTGCTGAGCATCCTGGGAGACTGAACTCAGCATAGTGCAGATGAAAGAAGAATAAAGACACAAGATGACTGAATGCCATGTGGTAGCCTGGATTGGATCCTGAAACAGAGTAAAAATCCAAATAAACTCTGGAGTTCAGTTAATAGCACTGCATCCATGTTCATTTCTCAGTTTTGATCATTGCACTGTGGTTATGTAAGATGTTAATGTTAGACAGGCTGGATGGAAGTTATGTGGGAACTCCATCTTTGCAACTCATAAGGCTAAAATTATTTCAACATCAAAAAAGTTAAAAAACCGTATGGTCCATGATGAAAATACATGCAACAGCAAGAAATTTGCATTTAGCCACATCCACAAGAGAATAATACTAAACCACAGGAAAATTTTAATAGCATCATTTCTACACCGCAGGGTATTTGGTGTTTAAAATCCAACGTACTAGCAAGGCTGCTTTGGTGCAGGCATTGTTAAGTACCTTCTCAGAGCTCTCCTTTCTACGGAGATACCCCTCGACACAGGACAGGAGGATGAATCCACCCACATGTGCCTCCCACTCTCTATATCCCCAAGTGAGCTGGAGGAGCTCAGGTTTTGCCTCTCAAGCCTCAGGGGTTCCATCTGTAAAATGGAAGGTTGGGCTGTGGTATCTCTAAGGTTCTTCAGGTTTGAGATGTTTGGCTCTGAATGCAGATTTACTGGATGATACTCATAACCTAATGGCTCTGGGGACCCAGCACTAACAGCCAGAAAGCTTCTTCTACTTCTCCTACTTGGATCCTCCTACTTGGATCCTCCTACTTGGAGGATCCTCCTGGTAAGAGGCAATACTAACAACAATGATAGAATAAGTAACACCAAGTAAACTCTTGCTGTGTGCCGGGCACTAGTCTAAGCAGTTTCCTTGTATTAATTTACTGAATCCTCACCATGACTATCATTTGCATCATCCTCATTTTATGGATGAGAAAGCTGAGGCACAGGAAGGTGAAAAGAACTGCCTGTATTTCCACAGTGAACTTGTATTAATGTACCAGGGGCATGGGTTGTCCTGTGCCTGGAAGGAGCAGGGATGAGGGGACTGGACAAGATGATGGAGATGGGTGAAGTTTTCCCTCTCAGATCAAACTTCCATCACAAAGTGGGGACCATGCCTGCCAGCTGGCGTCTTCCTCCTTTGTACCCAGGACCTAGGGGGTGCGTTATGCTCAGGATGGACCTGGATCGTGGCTCAGGAGCACTTGGAGGAGGGAGCATTGTAGCAACTTCTCCTCCAGAATTCCTTTCAGCTGCCGCCTCCCAGGGATTGGAGGAGGATATCTGTCCCACGTGGATTCCCTCCTACTTCCTGGGTATGTCCTCCCAGCCTGGCTCTTTATGGATGGTGTGTGCTCGAGCGTGCACGCAGTTCATTTATTTTGTTTCCTCTATTGGTTTTACTAAAATTACAAAGTGATAAATGCTCGTTATAAAAATAATTCAAATAGCACAGAAATGTATGATGGAAGAAGAGAAATACCTCCCCTCTTCTGCCCCCATATCTCTATTTCCTTCTCCAAATCCCCCTGTCTAGGGGTAGTCACTGCAAGCAGGCATTTTCTGAGAACGTGGCACCAAGGGGGAAATATTAATGTTTTTTCCTTCCAACACAGGCTCCATGAGAACAAGGACTGTGTCTGTCTTGCCCGTGGTTGCACTCCCGGGAGCCGGCCTGACCTACAGGAAGTGGCCAGCCCTGTTTTGAATGTTAAGTGACTGACTGAATGAATGGTTTGCTTTGCAAGTCCGTCCGTCCCTCCTTCCTTCCTTCCTTCCTTCCCCTTCCTTTCTTCTTTCCTTCCTCCCTCCGTCCCTCCCTCCCTTCTTTCCTTCCTTCCTGCCTTCCTTCCTTCTGAAACAAAATGGCTGTATCATGGGCATTTCTTCATATCAGAGCTATAGACCTACTTCATTCTTTATCAGGGACTGCCAAGCATTCCATAATTCAGGGTACAAATTTGACTGACTCCTTATTAACAAACTCTTGGGTATTTTGCAGTATTTCTTTTACAAATATGATGCAATGTACTCTCTTACATGTATTTTAGTGCACACAAATGAGTCAGGGAGATTTTCTGCAGAGGAACTTCTGAGTCAGAGGGTACATGGAACTTAAATTTGATGATATTAAAAGACCTCATAGGAGCTGGATGAGGGTCTGCAGGGCTTTTAAAGGCCATAGCCTCTTCCTGAGAGGGTTAATTCAGCGTCTCTCTGTGCAGGCGTAGGTTGGGGCTCATATGGAGAGCAAGTTTCTCCTTTAGAAGCCCACCCTGGTGACCAGCAGGGGGCTTTGGAGCCTGGTAAGCATCTTTCTACCTGGACATTTAGGACTTTTTTCTTGTAACCTTTACTCCAAGTATGTGTGATTTTCAAAATATCTTCACTTGCATTAGTTTCTTTGAATCTTATGAATCCTTGAGATGCAGGCTGAAAAGCTAATCTCATCCCCATTTTACAGAAGAGGTCAGTGACAGCTCAAGGTCACATCCTTGTCACATCTGTCACACTTTTCAGCAGGAGAAAAAGCAATTATGCTCAGGAACTAGTAGGAAGATAATCAGAATCAGATATAGTGTGGGTTTTAGTGTGAAAATAGCTATAGAGTATTTAAGAGGTACCTTGTCTTAGGGAAAAAAAGAACGTAAAACCCACCTGGTCGGAAGTTCCATTGGGCCCTCAAACAGCTGCTCTGAAGAGACTGCACCGTCAGAGAAGAGATTTCAGCAAATAGAAACAAGGCTGCAGAAATCCCCACATGACATGTTTTGGAGTCTTCTCAGCTTGGAGATTTGGGACAACTGAAGTATTGTCTCATAGAAAAAGACGACATGGATTTGAAAATTATTTGCCTTTAATTAGGATTAGTTTTCCATTCTGTTAAATCAGTTCATTTAATTATCCTGGTCAGAGGGTTTGAGAAGAACATCAGCAACAATAACACCTAGACACTGAGGGAGACACTGTTTTACTGACATCTCTTTGGGAAACCCCTCCCTCATTCTCCATTCAAAAGTCAACCCTGGGATTTTGCAGGAGCAAAAGGCCCACCCCTCCCACTCAGGGTTGCTTAGCCGGAAGTTGGTAAGTCTGGAGTCACTGGCTGCCCTTTGAACCCATGGAGAAGTTCCCTGAGAATAAAGACCTTAAGGTGAAAGTAGGCTGCACCTGAGTAAAGACAAAGCCTTGAATCTAGCTATTCCTGAAGTCAAACTGTTTGGACTTTCCAGCTAAGAGAGTCAATAAATCTCTCTTTTCATATAATCTATCTTTATCTCCATCACTAAAGGATTCCTCATTAAGATGCTGTATTACAAAATGTTGAACATAAGTAGAATGATAATTGGCTTTTGCTGGTAATTTTTAAATGGAAGTCTAATTTATATACATAATATTTACAGATCTTAAGGGTACAATTCATTAATTTTTGATAGATACCCCTGTCAAGACAGGAGGATTCCATCACTCCAGGAGGATCCTGTGCACACCTCCCTATTCAATCTCTCCTCATTTCCCACCTCAGAGGCAACCACTGTTGATTAGTTTTGCCTGTTCTAGAACTTTCTATCAGTGAACTCATACATATAATGTACTCATTTGTGTCTAACTTGTTTCATTCCACATGCTTGCAAGTATATCTAACATTTTTTAACACCCCTGGTGCTCCAGGTACTAGATTTGAGTTACATCCTTCATATCTGTTATAGTCCCAGGAAGTGTTGCTAATATCTCCATTTTGCAGCTAAAGAAACTGAGGCTTACATAGGTCAAGTAACTTGCTTAGAATTGCCTTACTAGTGAGTCTGTTACCGTTGGAGCTCAGGTGTCTGATTCCAGAGACTGAGGCCCAAAGAACCAGGTGACTCTATCTCCTGCTCTGGGCAGTTCAGACACCGAGGAAGGTAACAGGTCATTAATCAACTCATTCACATCCATGCTTGGCCTCCCAACTTCTTGTTCTCATCTCCCTGCCTCTAGGCTGAAATCTAATCTTCTATTTCACTCTGGAGGAAGTCACCTTTGCTGGTGCTTCCGGTGAACCAGCTTAGGGGAGGGAGCACAGAGGGCATGAGGGGGCTGTGACTGCCCAGTGCCTGGTGAGTTATGGCTCCATCTTGCTTCTGAGTGATGACTATGTGCAAAAGCTGACCCATAAATACAGTTACATTTCTGGGCTTGTCTTCAGAAAGAAAGATTATCTACAGCTATAAAAAGGGTAAGGTGAAGTTTAAAAAAAAAAAAACAAAAAAAAACTGCCACCCAGATAACCCGAATTAAACAAAAGCCTTTTCCATCTAAGTTGACACCTGATTCAAAATGGAATTTTTTTGAAGGGTGCAGTGAAGCTATTAGTCATGACTTAGAGATAAATCCTAGAGCTGCGTCTAACTGCGCATTCGACTGAGCCTATCAGATGCAGTTGACAGCAGCCCGGAGGTCACAGGGTGGCCAGCATTACTCAGCAGTAATGAAGGATGGGAATAGAAGCAGCCGTTTAGAAGGCAAAACCCCCGCTTCTGGTCATCCAGAGTTCCTTCTACACTCTGTCCGCCTACATCAGCCCAAATCCCTTGAGATTAGGACCAGGAAAAGACGTTTAGGGGTCTCCAGGAAAGGAGAGGGGGAGAGGAGACCAGAGGCATCTGTGGGCAAATGAAATCAAGAGGTGACAGGGTAGGACAAGGCTCCTTTTTACAGCCTTGTGGGACTCAGAACGTTTTCTGGTTGTGTGATCTTGAGCAAGTTGCAGAATCTTTCTGTACCACGGTTGCTTTGGCTGTAAAGTGGGGACAGAGATGGTACCTCTCAAGTTGTGAGGAATCCATGATTCAATAAAATTACATAGCACAGTTTCTGGTAGATAATAAGTACTCCACACATGTTTACTGTTTTGCTATGACTTTTATTGCTGTCATTGGGACTGTGGGAGGAACATTTTGAAGTGGAAGTCTGTCAATGCAGATTCTCACCTTGACTCCACCACTAACTTGCCCTGTGTTCTTAAGCAACTCATTTCCTCTTTCTGAGTCTTAATTTTTCCCTCTCTGCAAAGCCCAAGTGTCCTTCCGGCTCGAGTACTTTATTCCCTATACTTCTTAGAAGGAGAGCTTTCAGGAAAAACCTTCCAGTTCTCTTCCCTGCTCCTCCTCACTCGTTCCCAACCCCTGAGGATGGGTTAAGATGTCAGCAACCCCCTTGCATCTCAAGATGGAGAATCGAGCAGCTTGGAGCCTGATTCAAATGACCACTTTCTCCAAAATAGAAAGGCATTTCTGGTCTGCCTCCCTAAAGATGATGCTTTAAGTCAAACTGTCCAGATCCTTGCTCAGTCACTGAGTTCCTGACCTTGGGTTGGTTGCTTAACCTCCAGGAACCCAAGATTCCTCTTCTGCAAAGTGGGGGTAACAATCACCACTATCCTGTACAGTGATGAGAAGAGCAAGTATGATTTTGCCATTAAAGAATTTTGCACCGTGCCTGGCTCAGAATAAGTGCTCCCCACGAATTAGTCATTTTTACATTACTAGGATGATCATAATCTTTGGGATGATTCTTTCCTTTCCAGTCCTGAGTCTCAGGCACAAGCAGCGCACGGTCTGGGAAAACAGCCTCTTGCCTCACTGCCCCCGGAGTGGTCTGGTTCAGCTGCATTCTTCGTGGGCACACAAACACACACATTCATATGTGTATTCACACCCACACTCAGCATTCACGCCCCTTTCCCAGACTGTCTGGTTCCAAGGAGCACCTGAACTGAATCAACGAGCTGGTGTGCAACTTCTGGTTGGAACACAATGATTTGCAGGTCACATTAGGCTCTTGCTGCAAGTTCTCCAGCAATTTCAGCTGCTCCATAAACAGCGTCTGAGTCAGGAGTTGGTAAACTGTGTGTTCAGACCTGTGTTTAAGATCATCCTTGGACAGGAGTTGGCAGTCAGAGAACCCAGTGTGTAATTTTCAATTAGTGCATCACAAGCTTCCAGGTTTGCCTAGGCCACAGCAGTCACATCTGGAATTTGTTTTGCAACTGGTTGTAGTTTGAAAGCAAACAGGCCCTGGATTTATACAAGGAAGGGAAATATGTGAGGATTTCTGAGGCCACCCACCTCTCTCCCTCTCCCTCTTTCTCATTCTTTCTTTCTTTTTCACACACACACACACACACACACACACACACACACACACAACCATGTGGTGGGAATAATATCCCCTTCCTTCTTGAACCCTGGGATTCCTCACCCCGTCCCTCTGTGTGGGCATTCTTTCTTCTTTCAGGGCACATTCTCCTTTTTCTTGGGGCCTGGCTTTATTTCTACCTCTGCTTTATTCAACCTTCACTCCTCAAATGATCATAACTTGGTGCACATACCATTTTCAATATTCCTGGAAAAAACAACCACCAAAATTGCAGCAGTAACAAGGAAGGTAGTTACCCCTTAGTGGTCATTTCTATATGCCAAGCATGAGCTGAGTTCCTTACCAACATTATTTCACTGAATGTTCAAAGCAGTCCTTGGGGACTGGGTTCTATGAATGTGACTCCTGTCTTGAAAATAAGGAAAATCAGGATTAAGGCAGTGAAAAAGCTTAGTTAAAACTTTTGTAGCAGTGACTGGGAATGCGGAAGCATGAAACGTGCTAGTCTGACTTTAGAATCCGGGTTCTTAAAAACCTGTGCTTCACTGTCTTAAGGGATCACCCGGGATCTTTGACAATATTTTCAATCTTCACTTCTAACTTGCAAAATCATTTTAGTGTGCATGAGCACCCTTAGAAACAGTCTACCCTAGACTACAATAGGGAATGTCAAAGTGCCTCATCCATGCTAAGGACAAGTACTATTTCAGGACACTTTTCTTTCAGTTTGACACGTAAGGATTACACCATAACATGTACCTTCCAAATTTAATCACAATCAAAATCGGTTTGAAAGTCTCTAGTCTTCTATGAGATCCCTCTGGGGAAAAGACTGAAAGTTCCAAGCTGAAATTCTGCCCCCTTCTTCCTTTCCTTCCCTAATGATACTACTACGAATGACAATGGCGTCTCATGGCTCTCATGGAGGTGAAATTGCTTATCAAATCACAAAATGTTGGGTATGAGTAAGTTCCAACTTTTGCTGAGTAGGTTTGTTAAAATATTGTGGGGAGGACAGCAGGGGGACCTGGGTGTTCAGGGACCATCAGCCAAGCTCAGAGGGAGATTCCCTTCTTGCTGCCAGGCCGCGGGGTATCATTTCTTCCAATTAAAATCTCAGTGCCCAGAGGTTAACTTCTTAGGTGACAGGGATGGAAATGCAGTCCTTGGGAGGATTTAGTCCTGTCAGCCTTTCTAAGACATGGGAGGGTTAGCCAGGGCCTAAACTCATCCCTCTCATCAGCTGGCTCTCCCACTCCCAGGAACAGCTGGGATAAGAGTCTGCTGGGACTTATTCCCAAGACAATCTGGGACCATACTACCAGTGCTAAGAATAGTGATAATCCTCTGAGTTTGCACAGGCCCTTTCTTCTAAAAAGTTCAAGGTAATTGCTTCAGATATTGGGCTCATTTCTTCCAAGGTCATGGTGGAAGGTATGGTTCTCTGCCAGGTCTTTTTTTCTTTTTAATTTAATTTTTTTTTTATTTTTACAGACTGCATTTTGATTCATTGTACACAAATGGGGTACAACTTTTCATTTCTATGGTTGTACACAATGCAGATTCACACCATTCATGTAATCATACATAAACATAGTACCCTGTCTGTCTCATTCTACTATCTTTCCTTGCCCCACGCCCTCCCACCCCATTTTCCTCTACACCATCCAAAGTTCCTTCATTCTTCTCTCCCCACCCCACCCCCACCTCTTTATATATTGTCATGTACTTATCAGAGAAAACATTTGACCTTTGGTTTTTTGGGTTTGGCCTATTTCACTAAACATATTTTCCAACTTCACTCACTTCCCAGCAAATGCCATAATTTTATTCTTCTTTATGGCTAATATTCCATTGTGTATATATACCACAGTTTTTTTTTTATCCATTCATCTATTGAAGGGCATCTAACTCCCATAGCACAAGAAATAAAAGCAAGAATCAATAACTGGGATAGATTCAAACTAAATAGCTTTCTCTCAGCAAAGGAAACTATCAGCAATGCAAAGAGAGAGCCTACAGAGTGGGAGAAAATCTTTGCCAATCATACTTCAGATAGAGCACTAATCTCCAGAATCTATAAAGAACTCAAAAAACTCTACACCAAGAATACAAATAATCCAATCGACAAATGGTCTAAGGAAATGAATAGACACTTCACAGAAGAAGATGTACAAGCAATCAACAAACATATGGGAAAATGTTCAACATCTCTAGTAATAAGAGAAATGCAAATCAAAACCACCCTAAGATTCCATCTCACCCCAATTAGAATGGCAATTATCAAGAATACAAGCAACAACAGGTGTTGGCGAGGATGAGGGGAAAAAGGTACACTCATACATTGCTGGTGGGGCTGCAAATTAGTGCAGCCACTCTGGAAAGCAGTGTGGAGACTCCATAGAAAACTTGGAATGGAACCACCATTTGCCCCAGCTATCCCACTCCTTGGCCTATACCCAAAGGACTTAAAATCAGCATATTACAGAGATACAGCCACATCAATGTTCATAGCTGCTCAGTTCACAATAGCCAGACTGTGGAACCAACCTAGATGTCCTTCAATTGATGAATGGATACAGAAAATGTGGTATATATATACAATGGAATATTACTCAGCCATAAAGAATGATAAAATTATGGCATTTGTAGGCAAATGGATGAAATTGGAGAATATCATGCTAAGTGAGATAAGCCAATCTCAAAAAACCAAAGGACGAATGATATCACTAATAAGTGGATGATGACACATAATGGTGGGTGGGAAGGGTTAGTGTTAGGGTTAGAGTTAGGGTTAGGGAGGGGGGCAAGAATGGAGGAAGGAAGGACTGTATAGAGGGAAAAGAGGGGTGGGAAGGGTGGGGGGGAAGGGAAAAATAACAGAATGAATCAAACAACATTACCCTATGTAAATGTATGATTACACAAGTGGTATGCCTTTACGCCATGTACAAACAGAGAAACAACATGTATCCCATTTGTTTACAATAAAAAAAAAAATGAAGGGCATCTAGGTTGGTTCCACAATCTGGCTATTGTGACTTGAACTGCTATGAACATTGTTGTGACTGCATCACTGTAGTATGCTGATTTAAAGTCCTTTGGGTATAAACTGTCTCTGCCAGGTCTTGACATTGGGTTGGGGTAAAATAATTTGAAAGTTACAGCCTCGATTGCCTGCAGAAGAGTTGGGGTTGGATTTGCTGCTCTTTGGCTTCCTGAACCCTCTCATCTGATTCCTGATTTCCTGTTTTCATGACCACCTCCGAGTCTTGTTGGACACTTTTTCCTAATTGCTTTCCATGCTCCTACTGCCCACAAAATGTTAAAAGTGCAGACATACTGTGTGTCTGTTTAAGACCTATAGGTATCTGGGTTTTATACATAAAAAGAGTAATATTTTTTGCACTACCTCTACCAGGAGCCCAATTTTTCCCCCTTGGTAGTGACTTCACCCTGCTTGAGAATGCATGCTCCAGAAAGAAAAAGAACTGAGGGTGCCCAGGCTCAGATTCTCCTCTATACACTGGTCCAGAACAACAATAATGTCTTCTAGGGGAGAGGGGCAGCTATAAGGACTGAAGGGCATATTGCAAGTAAAGGGTTTAGCACACTGTTTGGCACAAATTAAGCCCTTGTAAGTGCCATCTCATCATTAGTCGTGAGAATCATGGTAGTAATGTTTATTGGGGGATTACTGCATGATGTGATTTAGAGCTTTTCATAACTTCAGTGACTTAATTCTCATAACAAGCCTGTGAGTTAGGGACTATTATTGTCATCATTTTACCAGAAAGGAAAAATCAAGGCACGGGCAAGTCGACTTAGCCAAAGTGACACAGCCAGTTCGTGACCAAGCCAGAATTTGAATCCAGAGAGTTATTTTCCTGAGTTATTGCTCTGGACCATGGTATTAAAATATTAGTATGAATTCCAGAATTAATACTTCAACCTTTTCAACAATGGCACATGGCTAAAACTATGGCTTCTAATGGGTTCTAGGCTCTGTAATCACATTAGGACTTTGAAATGAACTGATTTTTCCATCCCAGGCACAGTTGCCTGAACAACTGGTAAGTGTCAAATTATTGAGAGCAAAATTTTTGAATTCCCACTTTCCAGCCTGGGTAAATTACTGAGGCCTCTGCAGCAACCATTCCTCCTCTTTGGAATCAAGATGGCACAGAGCGTGGGATGCTGCTGTGGAGATGTGTGTTGCTATGGCAGCAGCTCATGCCTCTTTCCCACCCTCTCCGAGGTGCTCTGACACAGGCAGAGGTTTCTATGGTAACAAAGATAGCGGAGGGTCCATGAAGAAAGGACTTGTGTGTGTTCTGACATGGGGAGAATTAAAAATGAATCCTGGGCATTTGGAGGGCTACCCTACCATATGTCAAAGAGAATAATCCCAGCAAGTGGAGTATCAGCCATTCCAGAATTTCTTAGCTGATTCTCCCCTAAAAGTTCACCTTTTGTCTTTTTTTATATGGGCAATTTAAGACTTCAGAAAATAAGATGAAGAGATGGAAATCATAGCTGAGGGTGAATTGTCAGGGGTGCATAATTCAATTACTATGCAGGCAACAGACCTACAAATAACTTTAAACATGGTTCCAGATCTCAGAAAAGTTACAAAGGATGAAGGGATTGATGCTCCGTCCTATTTGAAGCTGCTCAATGCCCAGTCGAGAAAAATTCCACTGACTGTCAGCCTCTGCCCTGAAGGCTGCTGTGCCCCTCAGAGCCCTCAGCTTTCCTGCTGCCAGGAAAGCTGGCATGCTGCCCTTTGCTCCCCAGGTCCATGGTTGGTGACACCCAGAAATCTGAGCCCACGTATCAACACTCACTTTGCCCTTTAAAGGCAATAGGAAATGTGGAAAGAAAGTCCCCTTTCTGTCGGTCCTCCATTGTAAGAGCAGGCTTAGTGGGAGGGATCCCCCACTAAGGGGGCACTGTGCTCCATCTCTTCCTGGGTCTACCAATGGACAAGAGATGGAATGAAATAGTCGCTGCTTATTAAGAACTCACTATTTGGTAGACATATTTCTAGGCAATTGGCTTATATTGACTCATTTAAGTTTCCTGAGGAGATGATATTGTATTATCCCCATTTTGCAGATTAGGAAACAGGCATAGAGAGCTTCAGTAACTTACTCAAAGTCTCCCATTTAGTAAACAGCGGAACTAGGATTCAAACCACACTTCAGGATCCAGGACTGAGGCTGGAGCTAAAAGTCAAATCAGTATAAGCACAGAAAGCTGGGCAGAAGGGGAACTCACTGCCAGAAGTGGGAACAATATTAAGGCCCTTTCAGTGACAAAAACCCAACTCAGGCAGTCTGAAGGAACAAAAGGGATGTGGGAGCTCAAAATACAGAGATACCCAAGGACCCATTTAGCTTTATTTTATTTTATGTAGTGCCAAGGATCGAACCCAGTGCCTCACGCATGCTAGGCAAGCACTTCACCACTGAGCCACAACCCCAGTCCCCATTTAGTTTTAAACACAACTGCATCCAGGTCCTCAGTCCCTCAGCTCAGGTCAGCCCAGGTCCCTCCCTTTCATTCTTGCCATCTGCACAGGTGGTGGCAAAGATGTCTGCTGCTAGCTTCCAAGTGGCATCCTGCTTAGCTTAACCCCAGGAAGACCTAGCTCCCTAGCTCCTCATCATTCCAAGTGAGTCTCAAAGTGGATAATGTTGACATGGTTTGTTCCATTTGGGTGACATACCAACTCCATACCAACCATTGGTTGATGCTGTATTCCCATTGACCAAACCTAAGTCATGTGCCCAACTTAGCTTCCTTAGGAGGACACTAAGCATTTGTCAGGGGAGTCTCTAAATGAAAATCTGAATGTTGTGAGCAGAAGAAAAGGGAATGGAAGCTGGGTAGCCAAAACCAGCAGCCATCCTTAACCTTGCTCTCTGGTATATACAGAGACACGGTGGAGACTAGACACTGTGAACCAAACCCTGTATCCACTGCTGCTTTCCTTAGCTTTATAAGACACAGGTATGAGCCAGTCTGTCCTCCCTAGGAGGAGAGAGTGCTGATAGCAGGAGCCGTCCCACACTGGTCTCTCCCAGGCACTTCCCCCTTCTGCACTTACTGAGACACCCTCATATTCGGTACCTGCTCTCTCCCCCACCCGCACTGGCAGGGCCTCATTACGTTCACCCTCTGTATCTCTCACCCTCCTCTTTTCACATTCACCTCACTCGGGCTCTTCCATTAGAGATGCCTCAAATCTTTCATCTTTCTTTTGCTGCCTGACCTTCTTCTGGCATTTTCCCACTGTCATTAAAAACCAAAGCCCTGCTTCTCCACTGACTTCTATGCTTTCTTTGTGGTCTTGGTCCAGGCACATGGGAGCTGGGAAGCTTTGCTTGATGGGTCTCTGAGCATTTTGAAGCATGTGTTTTAGAGAACTGAGATTTGGGGAGATTAAACATCTCTCTGGGTTTTACAGCTGAGAGAACACAGCAGCAGAGCAGGCGTTAATGCCCAGCTTGTCTCTTTCCTCTCACCTCAGCCTTCTTTGAGCCTTTGTGTCTTTGAACTTCCACACAATCTTGTGGTTACTCCGCTGTCAGGACCTATCTCCCCCTCTGATCCCTAGGGTTTCAGGTAATGGGAATCAAGACACATTTTTTTGGTTGGCAGAATTTTTGGAGGTTTTATTGTCCACGGTATCCTTCACTTAAGGGGAATCAGGGTGTTCAGAAATGATGCTGGCTTTGAAAGGCCAAAGGACAGGAGGGGACTGAAAATGGTCTCAGTGTCCTCTTCCACCAAATTCAGACACTGAAGTCCTGACTCCTGATGTGCTGGTATTTAGAGGTGGGGTCTGTGAGAGGTGGTTAGGTTTAGACGAGATCACGAGGGTGGTGTGCCCTCTTTCTGGGATCAGTTCCTCTTATAAGCAGAGGAAGACACACGAACCCTTTCTTTTCATGGGCATACACTGAAGAAAGGACATGTGAGCACAGAGAGAGAAGGCGCCCTATGAACCAGGAAGTGAACCTTCACCAGACACTAGGCGCCAACTGATTATCTTGGACTCCTCAGCCTCCAGAACTGTGAGAAATGGATAGCTTTTATTTAAACCACCAAGTCCATAGTATATTGTTGCTGTAGCCCTAACAGACTCAGAAGTTATTAGAAGAGACTCACCTTCCTCCTTTGATCAGAGAGCTCAGGTGGGCCATGATCAAATCTCTTGAGATTGATGCCAAACATTGAAGACTTCAATTTTTTTATTGTATGTTTTAAATTTTTATTTGTTATTTTTAAATATACATGAGACTGGAGTGTATTTTGACATATTATATATACATGGAGTGTAACTTATTCTAATTAGACTCCCCTTGTTGTGGTTGTACAAGATGTGGCGTTTCACTGGTCATGTATTCATATATGAACGTACTGTCTTTTCAAACTTTCCATTCTTGATTTCATGTGCCAGATAAGGGAGAATCATAAAAATTTTGCCTTTCCAATATGAGGTAATCATTAGAGCTGTTGAATAGACATTTTTTATTCTCCCAGGACATTGTAGGACTGCACTTCACCACCCCATTAGAGTTAGGTGTGCACGGTGAGACTTATGTCAATGAAATGTGTGTGATGTCTTCCAGGTGGAGAGTGTAAGAACTGATGTGTGATTGATCATGTCCTCTCTTCCCCTTTTTCTCTATCACAAGTACCAGCATTGAGAAGGCAGTTGTTCCATTAGCCTGGGTCTTAGAGTAAGGAGAGATGAAGCAATCTCACCCCCGCCTCCACACACACACACCCTACCCCTGATCATGTGCCATGAACATGATGTAAAGTTATGCCACTATAAACCTCTGCAATGGTAGATGCTCATTTTTGTAGCATAACCCAGTCCATCCTATATGATGGTCAAGTTGATCAGAGTCTGAAGGCAAATTTGCTCAGTGGAGATTTCTCAACTCCATCAGCCTAGAATATTCTCTTCTGCACTATCCACCAACTCTTCAGATGGCTCCATCCTTATCTTTTAGGCTCAGGGGCTTTCTTTGACCAGTGTGTGTTCAGAAATTCCTCTTAATCACATACCTTCATCCTCCAGAGAACTGTCAAAATCTGTTATAATCTTGCTTATTTGCTTCCTCATTAGAATAAAATCTCCTGGGAGGCAAAGACTTAAGCTTGTGTACTACTGTATCCTCAGACTTAGACTTCTGCCTGGTACATGGGACTTCAATAAAATTTGTTGAATGAATAAGTGAATGGGAAAGTCAGTCACAAAGAAAATCTTTATGTATGTATGTGGTCTTTCATAGCCACTTGATGATGATCCTAGAAACGAATGGAAGTTTGGCAAAACTTGAAATGCTTCTCCCTCCTTCAAACTCATTTTTAGTACTATTTTGATAGCAGATCCCAATAGCGTTTGAATGCTGTATCTCACTAGCAGTTAGTTGCCCCAGCTCCTCCCTTCTGAAAATCTGTACTGACCACAAGTGGGCTCATTATTTGAACTACCACAAATCTCTGCTACAGCTTAGCACACTGCTTTGTGCTGAGTCATGTGTTTATGGCCCTTAGACTGCCAACTCCTAGAAGACAGAGACTGAAACTTCATTATCTGCATTTTCAGGGACTCTCACTTTAGAAGGTGCTGGTTGAGGGAGTGAACTGTCTTCCATAATCATTTCCCATGGGTGAGTTTGGTCACTCCAGCAAGATTGGAGGAAGAGAGCTTGAGGGCAGGAGTTTGTTTTCTCCTCTTCCTTGTACCAAGCACGTAGTAAACATTCTATGACTATTGGTTGATTTCCTTTTCCTTAGTCAGCACTCCCCATGATCTGCCTCCTATCACTGCACAAGGAGGAAAGGAACTTGAAGTTGCTTGTCAACTTACTGTAAACTCCACAAAGTGGGTCTCAGGGCTTCTTAGAGGAAAAAGTGCATTGCAAGAGTAGGTTATCACATATTGATAATACAGTGGCCTTATTTCCAAAATGTCTAAGTCCCATATTACAACACTCTGTCTGAATAAAGATTTTGTGTCATGTTCAAATGCATGAAGTCATTTTGGAGTTGAAGTTCACATGCTCAAAAAACATGAGTCAAATAAGTGAAGGAATGAATGGAAAAATTAAATTTTTCCATCTCCTACACAAATGACATCATGAAAATCAATTATACCCAGAATGGAATCTCTTAATTTTCTTAAACTCTTCTGGAACATCAAAGTATTCTTCAAACAGAATCTTAAACAAACTGATTCTCTCCCTTGGTTTGAGATCTTGATGGGAAGCTCTTATTAGAAATTCTCATAAGATGCCAGAAAGATCTTGGTCATTTCTAGCATATCACAGTCAAAGGCTCAATGCACATAAATGGCACTCAGCAGATGGGTGGTCAGTCGCCATTTTGCATTAATATCTTCCTCACAAGTACCTCTGTGCTCTGCACAGTGCAGACTTGTGTTTCAGGAGGCTCTCTTGGCTGGTGTAATCCCTGGTCTCACTAAACCACTGGGGGAGAGAAACATGTATATAAAGTACAGTGGATATTAAGGAGGAAATGACTAACTCCCTGGTTACAGTCAAGCATGGATTTGAAAGGACTCTGAATGATGAATAGGAGAGGAGATTTCAGTTAGTTGAGATGTGGTTGTAAGAACAGGGATGGGGAACAGCATAGTACTTTTGGGGGAAAAGCAGATGGTTCAGCATTGCTGGAGAACAGGAAATTTCTGTGCAGCCTTTGATCTGCTTTTCTTACAGTTTTATCAGCATGAAGTGCCACTCACATATGCACACACTAAAAAGCTATGCACACACACACACTTGATGGCATTGACCTAAAATATACCTTATGTGCTTCTGAAGTTTGAAAGGCTTTGAACTCACTTATAAATGTGCACATATGGGACACTCTCAGTGCCTAAGTTTGGCATCTCCATTCTCCCAGGAAGACGACCTGGATCTTAGTTCACAGAAATACTGGGAAAATATTTTGGCAAATAAAGCATTCATATGATTCTTTGAATAATACTTTTTGTTGTTGTTAAATTGAACAACCCATTCTCCCCCGTGTCTTTTGTTATACCAAAATGGTGTAGCAGTGGCCGCTCCCAATCCTGAACCTTTCCGGCTACCTAAAAGCCAGACAAGAGCTGATTCCATTACCTTTTCTTGGAACCAGTGGTGGAACCATATAGTTCATGTTTAACCTGACCAGTGAATGAATTATTAGGGGTCATTTTGGATGACAGCTTTATGGTTTTTCATATAAAAACAACCCCTAAAAGCATTAGAATTATCAGAGTTAATGATGTGGTTCTATGTCACTTCAGTATCAAAATGACAGTTTCAGAACCCCTCTTCTTCACTTCGTTCTGGTGGGTTAGCTCCACACACACTTGTGCCAACCCAGCAACACCAAGGGATATAATTGGGAAGAGGCAGTGAGACCCCACAAGCAGGGAACCGTCTTGGTTGATGGGGGTGGTGCTCCTGCTGCTGTTGTCTTTTTGGTCACAGGTAACAATAACTACCTTGCTGAAATCCTAGGCAGTTACCTTTATTTTCAGCAAATCCATGAGCAGAAAAGCAAATTGGCATGATCTGGAAAAAAGAAAGCCGAATACCAAGATTTAAACTTAGTGGCAACCCAAGGACTGAGATAGTGCCATGACACCCAACTGCCCCCCAGTCTCCTTCTCTCACAGGATTCCTGCTGTGTTTTGAACACTTACCAATAGGACCAATTGGATCATGGGACTTTCCAAAAAATGTAGGTTGTTCTGGGTACGGTAGCACATGAGTGTAATCCCAATGGCTCAGGAGGCTGAGGCAGGAGGATTGCAAGTTCAAAGTCAGCAACTTAATGAGGCCCTAAGCAACTTGGTGAGACCCTGTCTTAAAATAAAAATAAATATATGTATATGTATATAAATATATAGAGAGAGGTCTGGAGATGTAAGTCAGGGGTTAACTACCCCTGGGTTCAATCTCTGGTACAAAACAAGGGAAGGAGTTTGTAACTACATTAAAGGTTTCTTCCCTTGAAAAACAACGAAGTGGGGTTCATCATCTAGTGACTCAACCATGATAATCTGCTGCTCCCTGAAAAAGAGAGGGCTCTGAAGAATGAGATGGAAGATGGGGAGAAGTTCCATAACTCACAGGGAGCCAGGGAGCATACCAGGGTGATCAGAGAAGGATGACATCAATGGGACTTAGGGGCCAAGGTGACCAAGGTATGACTTGGCTGTTTCATAATTGTGCCCAAGTCCATTTTGGAGGAGTTTGTAAGGAGCAGTTCTAAACCTTAAACAACTTCTTCTGGAGCTACTGACCATCTCGAAAAAGTGAATCACATTTTCCCAGGGTAGTAACAGATGAACTGCAGTGTATGTAAGTGTCTTTTGCAAAGGAATAGGGGAGAAGCAAGGGCAGGTTAGGGCTTGGCCACACCACCCCCAGCACTGGGAGTGTGAGCAAAGTTGGCATCAGCGGGCCAGCTGGTTCCAGCAGAGAGTGCTGGCAGTTTTACCAGAGCATCCTGATTGAAATGCTCAGAAGGGAACAGTTTTAATTTTTTTTTCATGCTGTACAGTTTCATGAATCTCACCTTCCCTCAGAGTCCAGCAGCCGGCATTCACGTGATGGTGATTTATTTCAATTCTGTCTTTATTAATAGCTTCTCATTTTTGGTCAAATCGAATCATTTTTGCTGCTGCCCAGAATGTTAATATGAGGCAAAAGCAGAGGAGCTGGCTTGTCAGGAACAGAGACACATATGCATATATTTAAAGCCAAAAGACTTTATAGAATTTACACTTTGCACTTTAAAACTCCTTCTGCATTTAGCTCAGGATAAGAAATGCTTCAGGGAGCTGCTTTACTGTCCAACCCCCGGTCACTGCTTCTTCTACGTCTTTTAAAACTCAAACTCACCTTCCTCACAATATTTTATTAAAATCTTTTTCTATTTACCTCTTTGAGGGGATTTTTCCATCTCTACAAGTCAATTCCCTTTAAGTGAGTCTTGAAGATTTGTGTATTTTTAAATAGCACATTTGGAAAAGAAAGGGATTTGTCAGTTTATCGATAAGAATATTATACACAGAAATACTCACAAAATATTTTGGGGTCTGGAGGACAAAGCTCCGCCATTGGTTTTGCTAGGTCTTTTCAACACAATTCAGCACTTGGGTTTTCTTTATTGAAATCCTGCTTTTGTTGATTGTGTTGCTTCCGGCTCAGCCCTTGGAAAGGGCTCACCAAAGCAGGAGACATGTGCTGCAGTATCTCCCTTATCACCCTCCGTCAGTCAGCATGTTCATGAGGCCACAGCTGGGAGGGGATGTGTTGCATGGATCAGGACCAGATTGTGTCCATTAGAAGGCACTCCCCCCAATTTCAGCTACACAAAAGGATTTTTAAATTGAGCTGTGATCAAAGTCTCTTTCTCTTGCTCTTAATGGGACTCATGTCCAGACTGAAGACCTCCCTCCCTCACATGTACATCTGCTTAGGCAACTGTTCTTTATCTCTGCTGGTGGAGGCTGGCAGCAGAACTGAGGTCCCCAAATCATTTATACATGGCTTTGGAAGGAAACGAATGAGTTTGGTTCTGATAGAACCAATTTATTTTCTGTATTACTCGCTATAGCTTAGCCTAATAGACCCCATGTTATTAAAATGAGGCCACACAGGTAGGGATGACCAACAAGGGGATCTAGATAGGCAGAGAAGAGCTAGACTGGAGATAGAAAAGTTTCTGGCATAGACGCAAAGTTGATGTGAAGAACATAATTGACAGTGAACCCATAGCAAGTGGGGGAAGCGTGTTTTTGTTTTGTTCTTCTCAGAGCCATTTTTTTTAAAAAAATTGTGGTAAAATGCACATGATATAAATTTTCCATCTTAACCATTTTTAAGTGTATCATCCTGTAGTGTTAAGTACATTCACATTGCTATGCAACAAATCTCCAGAACTCATCATCTTGCAAAACTGAAACTCTGTGCCTATTAAACAACCCCTCACTCTTCTTCCCCCAGCTCCTGGCCACTACTTTTCTACTCACTATCTTCTCAGAACATTTTATTTTATGTATTTCATTAATTTGTTTTGCAGTGCTGGGTATCGAACCCAGGGCTCTGCACTTCTGAACAAACACTCTACCCCTGAGCTACTTCCTTAGTCCCTAAGGACTATTTTAAGTGCCTGTGCTGCTTAGGAATCTTTCAGTCATAAGTAACAGAAGTCCGAGGACCTGCTAATAAAGGAACAAGGGAATCCAAGGAAGGGTTGAACAGTCAGTCATAAGAAAAGCAGGAATGGGCCTCCTGGAGGAGGCCAGGCCTCAAATGCCATCAAAATCTTACCCTATCCTATAATCTTGCTTCTTTCTAGTGTCAACTCCATCTATCCCTTGGCAGAGGGGCTTCCTCTGTGGAGAATGTGGGAACAACAGCTCCATATTAGCTTCATCCCCCAGAAAGACCATGAATTGATAAGCTCTTTGGTTTCAATACAAATTCCTCCGGAAGGGTCTTATTGAGTCAAGACCTCAGAAGCCCACACTTGGACCAATCAGCCATGACCAGGATGGTAAGGTTACTGTCATTGGCCTAACTTAAGTCAGGTGCCACCTTTGACCAATCAGCTATGACTAGTGGAGGGACATGTAAGATCATGGCTTCCATAGAAACCATATGGGAAAAGCGAGAAGCTGACGGAGTTCCCAGTAAAAAAAGTCAATTGTGCTGGTCAGGATGTAACAGAAGGTATTCACTATTGTGCCCTTTACTTCCTTCCTCCACCGCCTGACCGCATATCTCAAAGCCACCCTGTCACGGTGACAGCCTTCTCCAGGAGACGCCCCTTCTCTGGATCTTGGAGATAATGAGGTCATCATCTGCATAGCGCTGGCACATGCACACCCTGTTCACATTCCCTTTGTCCCTCCAGCAAAAGATTATCTGTTAGGATTCTAAAGTGTGATTTTCCCTAATGGTATTCTTGTGTTTTACAAAAGAGACAAAAGATTAAACATTTTTAAAGGTTCTTGACCCCAGATTCACAACTCGCAATGGAATCTGAGGCATCTGGTCACCTAATCTCCCTTCCCTGAGCCCGCCCAGCAGCACTTCCCAGTTGGAGCAGACACCGAGTCGCTGGCAAGAAGACAGAGGGAGGTTTTCTCCTCATTCTTGTTATTATCCTAATTCCCTTGTTTTGTGACATTTAACTAGGCGGGCTCCATCTGCGTTTTTATATTGGTCAGATTATCCTTCCCTTTAAAGAATTGCCTCGGCATTTGGGCTGAGCAGATTTACAGGCAGGCAAACACTTCATCTCCACAGCATATTAGCTGAAAAGTAAAATCCAACTGTGTGCTGTGAGTCCTCCATCCCAGGCTGGCTAGGGCTGTAAATCAGCTGCATCGGTGTCCCCATAGGGATCCCCAGAGAAACATTGTGTTCACCTGCCTCTCAAGGTAGATCAAAGGCCTACCATGGTGCCTACATGAGAACCTACATAAAGTAACAGCACCAGGCTGAGTCAATCCCTCTTGCATTTTAAAGACCATTAGCCTCAACTGTGTTCCCAAAGATACTTTCAAGGTCTGCCATTCAGTCTGTGGTTGTTAAGTGCCATGCACCACTCTGAACATAGTCAGAGAAAGGTTTTTAAAAAGCACTTATAATGCATTTCTGTCCACAAGTATTACCCCCGGCTTTCCTGCCTAAATAGTAAGATCATAGCATCCAAAGTCAAAGAACTTTTAATGAATTAGGGTTGGTAATAGCCAGGGTGAATGAAAAAAATCATTTGTTGAGCAATTACTATGTACTCATAGTGCCAAGGAGTATACTCAGGAAAGCACAAAATGTGATCTGCTCACAGTCTACCACAGTGGAGTGGATAGGACGGCGGTTGTTCATTTCCGCCGAGTGTCCATTTCCTTTATGCTATTTAAAACATTTGATTTCTTTTGGGGAAATATCCCTACTCCACTCTTGGATCATGCTGCCCCTTCCCCAATTCTACCACTGGTCACATGATTCAGGGCTAATTGATCAGATATTGCCATCTTCCTGATTGATTGGTTTTTAAGTGGCATATCACCCAAGACTGAACCACTGCCTTTGATTTCTGTGGCCAAAATAGCCAACCTAACAATTTAAAGGAGAAAAGATTTATTTTGGCTCATGGTTACAAAGGTTTCAGCCAATGGGTGCCTGATTGCATTGCTCTGGACCTGAGAAGCAGCAGAACATCTTGGCAGAAGGACAAGGAAGAAGAAAACTGATGGCAACCAGAAAGTAGAGAAAGGGAGGGAGAGGAAGAGTGGGGGACAAGAAACAGCCAGGTCACACCCCCAGGGACCTACTTTCTCCAGCTAGATCCTGCCTCCCAATAGCCCATTCAGCTCAAAGGATTAATACCCTGATGAGGTCAGAGCCCTCATGAGTCAATCACTTCTCAGAAGCCCTGCCTCTGAATGCTGCTTTTTGGGGATCAAGTCTTCAACACATGAATTTTGGGGAGATACTTCATATCTAAAGCATAACACAGACTAATTTGGGGGACTTGAACGTGTGCTGGAACTATTAGAAAAGAACCTTGCTCTTTCTGTTTGATCTTTAGTAGGTAATATGGTGGTTAGGAGTGTCTGGTGGCCACAGGCTTCCCCATTTTACAGATGAGGAAGCTAAAGCACCGAGATATTAAGTAATTTATCTGAGATTAGAGAGTTAATTGGAGGAAGAGCTGGGATTCAAATCCAAACAGCCTGGTTCCAGAATCCATGATCTGCTAGCATGCCTCTCAAATAATCCAGACACCTCTCCTTACCTACCAATCCCATGCTCTTTGCCTCCTAACTCTTGCCTCCAGGGAAAGACCCTTCCCAGACAATCTCCCAGGTCTACCAGGAGCAATTATCTCTGGCTTTGGTGCACACCTGGGTTAATAGGGCTGATCTCTGGGTAAAGAACCCAAGCACCACAAAAAAAGCAAACAGCCCATTGGAGTGTCTAAAAGGATTCTTCACCTTATTGGGTTCCTATCCCCTTTGAGAATTTGATGAAAATTATGAAGCCACTCCCCCAAAGTTCATATACATGTAAGGGTCATAAATGTCAAGGTGCTTGTGACGGCAAATGGCAGAACTCAATTCAAATCAGCTTGTCCATCAAGGGGAGAATATTGGGTCAGGTACCTGTGTTAAAAGCAAGGATGTTAGTTGGGCCCACGGGTAACTGGAACCAGGGACAAAGCCTTTCATTTTGGTGTTGTTCTCTGCCTCTTTCCTTTTGTAGGATTCATTGTCTCTGGCCCCTGGTAAGCAATGTGGCTGAAATTAGGTCTCATTTGACATTGAGAAGCCCCATCTTTACTCTAGCTCCCACTCAAAAATATCCTAGAGAGAGATTCTAATTGTCATGGATTGTGGAACTAACCTGGTGGTCACAGGAGCAGAAAACTGAGATCAGCAACAGTCATCAGAAGATGCCTCAGAAGAGGGCAGGATGTGGAACAGACACAACACAGAAGACTCAATGGAGAACCCAGGGAAGACCTTGGACCTACAGCCTAGAACTATATCTGTCTAAATGTTGGAGAACTGAAGATCTTACATGAATAATTCAAAACAACACAGGCCTCAGGTTCAATTATCTGAGTAGTTCATGGTAAATGTTTGACCCAGGTGACCTGGAATCCTGCCTCCAATTTTCCTTTCTTTGGCTAAGAATTAGTAATACAGCCCATATTCCCATGCCCTACCAAAGAGAAAATTACTTTAGAAAATAAAAATAAGATATGAATTTCCTACTGGGAAACATAGAGCTCTGTGAGCCTGAGGTTTCTTCTGTTTTTAAATTTTAAAAAGGAAATAAAACATTAGATCAGATTGGTCTTGTTCAGGTTTTCTATATCTAACATTAATTGTGCAAAACAGGAAATGCTCAAGTGGGCTTTCTAAAGGTATCCCCAACTCCAATTAAGCTCCTTTCAATCTGTCCTCTGCACAGATGCCAGGCTAATTTGCTTAAAACACTACTTCATTATGATTCTCCATAAATTCCTAGTGCTCAAAACCACGCGTAATGGGGAATCTCCCTAAGCCATTCTCATCTCCAACTACTCCAGCTGGGGTTGCTTCCTCAACCCTTCAAAGCTCACCTCTGGAATCTTTATCTCCTCCTTTTAATTCACCCCAGCCAAACCTCCTCCACCGTTTAAAATTCAGTTCAATGTTCTCCTTTGGAGAGGACTACCATGCCCCATAGAATGTACTAGTCATTTACCTTTGGCTCTCCATTTCTTTGCCATCTTTCTCTTGTTCTGCTCTATCTGCAGGGAGCCAAGTCCTGCAAACTTCATTTCCCAGTCTTTCTTGTGAACTGGCTTCCAGGTGGGTTCATCTGATAGGAGACAAGAGACCAAAGAACATCTCCAAGGAGTGGAATCTGTGGTAGTAATGAGTTTCTTCTATGGTCGTCTCACTAACCTTGTTTGGCTTCTCAGCCTTGTACCTTTGTGATGAGCCCCCCACACCATATTAAATTCCCTTTGTTTAGTTGCCTGTATGGATTCATTTTTTTCCCTCTCTGGCTCTATCTGAATATGGGATCATCTCTCTAAGTGCTTTCTTCTTTGACTTCCCTAGTAATAGACATGGTTCATGTTAATTTGTTTCAATAATATTTCTTAACTTTAAAAAAGGGTAGTTTGTATTATTTCAAGTAGTATCAAATAATAAGCAATAAAAAGAGAGTTTCTTTCTCATTCTAAATACACAGTCCAGAGTAAACTAGAATATTTTGTTTATCTTTCTGGAAATTTATATGCATGTCTGTTTGTACATCTTGAACAACAGGAGCATACTAATCACATAGTTCTGCAGCTTCCTACTTTCATTTAATAACATATTTTGGAGCACTATCCTTAAGGGTATATATATAATCTCCTTGTATGGAGAACTGGTTTAACTGTTCTCTTATTGATGAATATTTGTGTTGCTCCATTTATTTTGCCATTATAAACTATTCATGGACATTGACTTTGTATATAGTAACAAACTCAGTAAACTCTTAAAAGAATTGTTAAGGTAAAATATGTGTACATTTATATATATGAGGTCTGGTCACATTGTCTCTCAAAGAAGTTGTACTATTTTATATTCCCACCAAGATTATGTTTAAACACTGTACCCAAAACCTTTATAAAAATTAAAAAGTTTTATATTTACCAATCCAGTAGGTGAAAAAATGCTACCTCATCTCTAATTACTCAAGTGGGATGTTTTTTGAGCTCTTCAAAGCTTTTGTTTATTTTAATAAATATTTATTCCCTACATATTATTGTTGTCATTACTAATAAATACTCCCATTTTTTAAGACTTTCTGTGTACCAAACCCTGTGCCATGAGCTTTACATGTATCTTCTCCAAATTCAACATGCCTACAAGAAGGTCTT
The DNA here is from genome assembly GCF_902686445.1 of Sciurus carolinensis. Taxonomy (NCBI): domain Eukaryota; kingdom Metazoa; phylum Chordata; class Mammalia; order Rodentia; family Sciuridae; genus Sciurus; species Sciurus carolinensis. The sequence goes on from NC_062228.1 coordinate 35,106,078, forward strand.
GTTCATGCTTTACGTAGGGAGAAAATAGAAGCTTAGAGAGACCCAAATCCAGGGATTTGTTCAAGGCCTCACAGTTGGGAGGTGGAAGAGCTGGAACACAGAAAAGTTTCTGATCTTTCCACCATGCTCTGTAATCCACTGAATTACAACGGATCTGGGAATGTTAATCTCTTCTTTTCAATATGGTTGTCAACCTTTTCAGCTTTTTTAAGTAGGACAATGTCTTATACTGTTTGGTAAATGATTAAAGTGTCAAATACTAAATTCAAATCTGTTAATCCAACAGAATATTTGTTGTAAGATACTATTTACCCACAACAGTGTTTTATGAATTGTGAAATGCTTTATAAATCACTACTTTTTCTTCCTGCAACTACAACTAACAAGTGTTGGCTGGATGAATGAATAAAATGACTTTTTGGCTGTGTTTAAGCAGCTTTTCTATTCTGAAGATGACCAATGATTGAATATGCTCATATCCCGTGAAGTCCCAATTATCTCATCCTGGATTCCCCAAAGCCATCGTTTGTGGAAGTTCTTAGATTTCTCCCAATAATCAGGCAGAACTCACATGCAGAATGTATGCTCAGCTCCTGCTAGACAGACTGGACAGGTGCAGAGCTAAGGAGGCAGTGATGTCACACAGACAGGAACCATGGTCCTTCCAGTCCAGAGCTCTGGGGTACCCAAGCTGACTCTGGAAAAGTATCTGCACCTCTGCTATGAGAGTAGGGTGAACCTCTCAGAAACCCTTGCATCAGTCAATGCTTACTCATTGAGCCCTTGAATGAACTCACATTCCAGAGTAAATGTGAAGAAAACAAAAAACATGTCTGATTAGTGCCATGAGGAAAATAAAAGAGGGAAATGGGATTGAGAGTGACTTGGGGATCTGTTTTAGGCAGGTGAGGAAATAAAGCTTCTTTTAAAAGGAGGTAGCATTTATGTTGAAGTACAAATATCCAGTTGGAATACAAAAGAAACCCGAATGAGAAACTCTAAATATCTAAAGGTTTAGAGCTGCACTATCCAAAGTGGTAGCCACTGTATAACAAAATTTAATTAATTAAAAATTTAATTTGAATTTAAAATCCAGTTCCTTAGTGGCCATAGTCACTTTTTAGGTACTCCATATCCTCTGGTGGCTGATAGCTGCTGTGTTGGAACAGCAAAAACATATATTGTTTCCATCATCCCAGAAAGTTCTACTGGACAGCACTGAAGGAGCAATGTTCAGGCAGAAGAAAAGATGAAAGCAAAGACAGAGATGGGAAATATCTTGGCACTGTACTGGATGAAAAGAAAGGCGGTGGACTGAAGCAAGGGAAGGAGGTTAGTGCTAAGGTGGGGAGTCAGGCAGGGCCGGTGAGGCATGCTCCTAAAGGTTGGGAAAGAAATCTAGGTTTTTAAGCTGGTTGCTGTGGAAATCTACTGAGGTAGTTTTAAGCAGGGAGTACATATTCTGATTCTACTTAAGAAAGATCTTTCTGGAGGTTTGGGGTTTGTTTTGGTTTGCAATACTGGAGATTGGACCAAGGGGTGATTTGCCACTGAACTGAACTATAGCCCCAGCCCTTTTTATTTTTTATTAAGATAAGGTCTCCTTAAATTGTACAGTCTGTCCTTGAACTTGCAATCCTCCTGACTCAGCCTCCTGTGTAGCTGAGATTACAGGCATGTTATACCTGGCTATTTCTGAAGGTTTTGAGATAAAGAGTTTATATACCATTAATCCCAGATAAGTTTTTATTTCAGTTGTAACTTTCTCTTTGAACAACAAAAATTTTTATTCTAAAGATAGTGTTTTCTCAAAGGGAGACTTTTTTTTTAGGGTGTTATATGGGGGCAGGTGGTTGTAATTTCACTGATGTATCTGTTTACAATACTGTGGTCTGAAACAGTGACCTAAAAAGCTTATAGTTTGAATAATTAATAAGGCTTTTATGTATTGTTTGTTTTGTTTGTTACCAAGTAAAGGACCAATTTTTATTAAAAAATGGTCTGTAAGCATAAGTAGAAAAAAAGGGAGGGATATGTGTTCTTTATAGGATATCAAATATATTGCAAGACTGTCAATTATGTTATTCATTCTATTTATATCCTTTTAATGTTTTATTTGATCTTTCAAAGTCAGATGGGGCTATGTCAAAGTCACATACCAATATTGATATGGTTATCTCAAAAAATTTTTTATTTCTAAGCATTTCTGCTACACATGTTCTCCTGCTTAGTTATTTGTTGCATATGAATTCATAGCTCTTATTTTCTTCTTTGTCTACTATATTTTTTGCTTACAAAAAAAATTTAAGAAAAAGTTATTTCTCTACTCACAACACTTTTGACATCAAATGTGTGGGGTTTTCTCACACCAAGTAATCCTCCAGCTCTCTGCAGATAACAAAAGAACATCCTATAATTTAATTCAATTCTGATACTAACCACCTGGAGTCCCCACAGGTTAAGGCCTCAATTCCACAAGACTGTCCCCATTCAGACATTCAGATCTAGTTATGAATCTGGACTTCCTGAAGTTCTGATCAACCAGATATAAACCAAGAGTTCCAATAATGCCCTTCTCTGGTTTGAAAATTTGCTCAAATGAGTCCCAGAACTCAGAAGTCACTACTTACATTATTTATTATACAGGACACAACTCAGAAGTAGTAGGCAAGGTATGAGGGAGGTGGAGTGTGGGTTCCCATGCCTCACTGTCTAGCACTTCCCTATGTTCACCAGTTCAGAAGTGCATCAAATCTAGTTGTTCAAGTTTTTATAGAGCTTAATCCCAGACATCCCTAACTCCTTCCTGAAACTCCAATGGGCCATTCCAAGATTATCTAGGAGGCCCACCCTAAACCAGTTCATTAACATAGACTCAGATGTGAGCTATAGGAACTCCTTGTGAAAAACAAAAGACACTTTTGCCACTTGGGAAACTCCAAGGGTTTTAGGAGTTCTGTACCAGGAGCAGAGAGCAAAGGTATTTCTTATTCTACCTCATTCCTTTTAATGTTTTTTGTAATGACTTCATATTCATAACATGGGTTACTATATTTGTTTAATCTTTCCTCTATGGATGAATATTTGAATTGTTTCCAATTTTTGCTATCATTAACGATAAAGAGATTCCTAAATCTCTTTAGTCATATTACTTTCAATTCTGTCCTGTTGATGAAGATGAAGAGAAAACATAAACCAATTTGTGTGCAGATATTATGAGATGTTTCTATTAGTCAGAATCCTAAGGGATACGTGTGATGCTTTTTAAAATCAAACTTTTTTTTTCCTCATGTTGATTCACCTCTATAGTGCCTGACACTTAGGAATCAATTTTACTATCATATCATCAAAACTAGAAGCAACAACATAAATTATGTTAGAAATTTAATACTAGTGATAAATGTATAGAATGATTCACCAGATAACTCAGTGAAGAATCAGAATAGAAGAAATCTCGCAGCAAATACAAAGACAACTTTGACATTTAATACAACAGCATAAAACTGTATGAGATCAAAGGGACTTTGAAATTACAGTTCCATATGGCTGCTGTTAGGGAAAATCACCAGGGACTGTAATCGAGTTTGTTGAACACTACTTATAATAAAAAATTATAATCATCCAAGGACGGAGGAAAACTCATTGATTGCAAAGGTAGACACTCCATGGCTATAATTCAAACAAAGTGACTGGCACATTTGTCACCCCATAGAGAACACCATGTCCAGGCTTTTCCCATTGAATTATTAAGGGGGATTGGAGATTATTTGATAAAAGGCTGACAGGGAAGTACTTAGAGCAAAACAAGTGTCAGTGACACTCAGGCAAGCAGGTGTTGATGAATAAAACATGGCGGCAGTGGAGTACAATGAGGTGTGGAGATGATTTGGACACGCAGTGTGTGTGGATTGATTTGAGTGACACAGCCCATTCTGGGTGAAGAAAAATAAAACAATTGTAGGCTTCAAAAAGAAGACTTCCTGCCAGAGAATCTATAAATGAGATTTTTATTTTTGAAATATGACGTTTCTTTTATAGTGATTCTGCCTTTTGAGATGCAACTCAGGTCAATGAAAAATTCAAGATGAGAATAGAAGTGGCTCTGGAGCAAGTATCTGCCACCTTTTTATGCCAGGATAAGATTCTATTAGACTCTCCCTTTGCATCAGAAATTTCCATGGGTCTCCATGCTCAGAAACTACCATGCCTATCGCACACTTATTAGGTGAAAGAAACAGTCCCCCCTAAAAAACTAATAGAAAAACGTACTTTCCAAACAAATTGTTTAATGTCCCATGCCTCTGATGGGAAGAAATTTCTCTGACTTGGTGAAATCTATGTCATTTTTCTCTTTATTGAATGTAAATTGCCTCTTTTTCTGACGTAGTTGAGATAGTGTTAAGGTTTGGTTGTTAAGGTGTCCCCAAAAAATTCACATGTGAGACAATGCAAGAAAATTTAGAGGTGAAATGATTGGGTTATGAGAGCCTTAACCCAATCAATGAATTAATCCCCAGGAGGAGATTAAATGAGTTGTAACTGAAAGCAGGTAGGGTGTGGCTGAAGGAGGCGGGTTCTTGGGGGTGTGCCTTTGGGGATTATATTTTGTCCTGCTGAGGAAAACTCTGTTTCCTGATGTGATATCTTGTGCCACTTCCCTCCATCACACTTCTGCAATAATGTCCTGCCTCACTGGAGCCCCAAGAATGGAGTCTGCCTTCCATGGACTGAGACCTCTGAAACTGTGAACCTCAAAATAAACTTTCCCTCCTCTAATTGTTCTTGTAAGGTCTTTCGGTCACAGCAGCAACAAAGCTGACTCAGACAGTTAGCAATCATTTATTTGCAAGGGATGTGTGATGGAAATACACCTTTAAATTGTGGACTGAAAACAATGCACAGATCATTCCAGTCCTCAGGCAGTTCTATCACCTTTTCCAGCTCTAGGTTCCCAGGTGTAAAGGATGAGTGAACTGAATAAAGACTTTTGTGGATTTTATACTCAATAGTACTAAGAAGCTCCTCATTACATAAATAACCATTTCCTTCTGAACTCAACCTCTGTTGAAAAATCTTGAGCTATTTTGGTCAAAAAACCTGTGATTTATTCTGGAATATCCAGTTAGCTAGTTCTTTTCAGCAATGTCAACATTGTTAGATTTCCAAACAGAAAGAGTAAAAAAAAAAAAAATGTGAACAGTGACCCATTTTCCCATAAATATCACATGATACTTATAATGCTTTTATCTCAATTTTATAGATGAAGAAAACAAGGTTTTAAGAGATAAATAATATGTCCAAGATTATATAGCCAACAAGTGGGGAAGCCAGAGTTTGAACCAAATTGGACTGTGAAACTAGTATTTCCATGAGAACTCATCACTTATAAATGGAGATGGATAGTGGTACAAATAGCAGTGGCTTATTTTTATTGAGGAGTTTCTATGTGTCAGAAACTTCTAAGAGTTCAATGTATCAATTTCTTACTGAAAACTTGTTAGGAAAGATGTATCATTGGTTCCATTTTACACACTTGGAGAGCTAGAACTCAGAACTGAGGATCAAGTCAGGCAAGTCCATTTTTGTTGCTGGAGTTTTAGGACAAAGGCTTCAGCTACAGATGTCCCCATAGACAAGGTTCTGCCACCCACACCAAGATGTCAATCAAAGAGACAGGAAAGGAGCTTTAATCAGTACAACTATACTGAGAAGACAAGAGGACCAATGTCCTCCGATCTGTCTTAAACCAGCATGAGCTTCAGATTTAAATAGGGAAAGGAATAAAACTAGGGGGTAAGAAGTACGCATGGGTCAGCAGTCTTGGTCAAACTGTGGTCTGGTTGATCATTATCTCAGGATTAGTCAGGCAGGGCTTTGTCAGCAATAAGAAAGTTGTTGCCTGGAGGGTAGTTTTGACTCTTGGCACAAGATGTTTATCCATCAGGACTGTTGTTCCTAGAATCCATGGTGACTGCATTAAAGAATGACTCAGAACAAAGGAAACATATATGAAATGGAGGCAGAAATGCCAAGCTCTTATTCTGCTTTCAGTTACCCATCCAGTATCTGCAAGTGAAGAATCAGAGGTTTTTGCAAAAACAGCCTCTAAGTTCTTGTTACACGGTCACTGAACCACTGAGTCATGCTGCCTCCTTCCCAAGATGAGGAGAAAGTCAATAGTTTAATCTGCTCTCTAAAAAACCACAAGGCATAGTGCCTTACATCAAATTCTTCTCCAAGGGAAACTGGTCTTACTCTCATGGACAATTTCCTAAAATGATGCTGTGTTGGCACTGGTCCTGAGAACACAAGCCTCCAGATTCTCTAACCCTGAGGACACACAGATGCAGGGAACACAAGGCTGAAATACCTGCCTTAGACTACGGCCTTGTGAATACAGTACACAGTCCAGTTCACCATTTCTCAAGGGGAAAACACCATAATGGAATTTAAGAATTTCAAAAGAACTACACAAACAGAAAACCAAATGATTAAAGGTTATTGAAGAAGTCTGATACATAAAAGACCTATTCAGTTGGAAACAAGGAAGGCTGAAAAGGGACATGACTAAGCTAGATGATAAAAATTGCCTTGGCAGCCAAATTTTGTTACAAGATGTATGAAATTCTCCAAAGTCTCTCAAAGAAAGTCTAATTCTCTAGTCTTGCCCCTTTTGAGACAGGTGTCACCTAGTTTTACAGTCTGCAAACCTCTTTACCAGTCTCATATATGGATGACTCTGGTGTTTGGGTTTAGTGGACTGTTATAGTTTGGATGGGAGGTGTTCGCCAAAAGCTCACATGTGAGACAATGAAAGAAGGTTCAGAGGAGAAATGATTGGGTTGTGAGAGGTTTAACCCAGTCGGTGGATCAGTCCCCTGATGGAGAGTAACAGAGTGGAAACTGAAGTGGTGGGTGTGGCTGGAGGAGGTGGGAATTGGGGACGTGGCTTTGGGGTATACATTTGTATCTGGCAAGTGGACTCTCTGTTTCCTCATCAACATGTGAGCCGTTTTCCTGTGTCACACTCTTCTGCCATGATGTCCTCCCTCACCTCGAGACTGGAGGAATGGAGTGGGCTATCTATGGACTGAGACCTCTGAAACCGTGAGCCCTTAAATAAACTTTTCCTCCTCTACAGTTGTTCTGGTGGGGTCTTTTAGTCAGAGCAGCCAAAAAACTGACTAAAACATGAACCATCCTTTCCCGTGACTCACCCCATCAGATTAGGAGTTGAAGAGCTCTCTGTCTGCCCATGAAATTCTACCTTTTAAGTAGTTCACTCAGCAATCCCCTAGCCCAGCACATCTATTCTTCAACCTCATGGAGATCCCTGGCCATTGGCCCTTATCTTCTTTCTCCCTCTCCATCAGTCTCCTCTTTTCACTTTCTACCCCTATGCCTGCAAGACTCTTAGAGTTATAACTTATTCCTACACTTCCTTTCTCTTCTGTCCTACAGAAGCATCTCTCCTGACTTGAGCCCCCAAATGAATTTGACATCTACTCCTTCTGTTATATTTTGAATCTAAAAATATCCTCTATAGAGCTCATGTGTAAGGCAATGTAGGAATTTCAGAGATGAAAAGATAGGACTATGATAGCTATAGCTTCATCAATAGCTTACTCCATTTGATGGGTCAATAATTTTATGGATTACTGGGTAGTAACTATAGGCAGATGGGCATGGCTGGAGGAAGTAGGTCACTGGAGGTATGACCTTGGACTATATCTTGTCCCTGGCTCCTTTCTCTTTCTCTCTCCCCTTCTTTTCCCCTTCCACCCCCCACTTTCTGGCTGCCATGAACTGAGATGCTTTTCTCTACCATGCCCTTCTGCCATGATGTTCTTCCCCACCTCAAGTCCAGTACTATGGAGTTGGCTGACCATAGGCTAAAACTGTGAGTCCTAAATAAACTTTTCCTTCTATAAATTGTCCTTATCAGATATTTTGGTAAGAGGGACAAAAAGTTGGCTAACACACTCTCCATGGCTGCATGTGGACTGCTGAGTAGCACTACAGAAAGTTACACAGGTGGGTCCTGTTGTGCCTCAGAAATTCCTACCCCAAAGTATAGCACTTCAGCATGCTGAGTGCTGAACTAAAGAAGCAGCCTCAAGGTCTCTCTGACCTACCCCAACTCTCACTCTCCCAAAGCACAGAGAATGGCTTTCTCTGAAGGAATGTACTTATTGATTTTCATGGATCCCCTCCCTTCATGGAACCAGAGAAGATTAACTGGCAGAAAAAGATATTGAAAATCAAATATCACACCCAGAGTCCAGGTAAAGCTTGTCTGAGGTTATTGTCTGTTCTTCAACCCTGTTTGTCTCCCCTAAAAGTCAATTACTCTTCCTCTACAATTGCCTACATCTCCTACTTCCCTCTTTCCTATGAAGAGTCTACTTAAGCTTCACACCATCTGGCCCTTCTCTGAGTATCACACATTGTGTAACTCCCTTGTGCTTGCATGTTAATACATTTGTGTTCTTTTTCTCCTGTTAATCTGCCTATTGTCCATTTGTTCCAGCAGACTCTATTTTTTTTCCACATTCTTATTGGTGCATTGTAGTTGGATAATAATGGTGGGATTTGTTGTTGCACAGTTGTACATACACACAATATAACAATATGATTTGGCCAAAATCATTCCCCAGTATTTTCCCTTTCTCTCTTCTCCCTCTTTCTGGTCCTGATCCTTCTACTCCACTGATGGCTCTTCAATTTTCATGAAATCCCCCCACCATTCTTTTCCTTTTTCCTCTCTAACTTCCATATCAGAGAAAACATGCAACCCTTGACCTTCTGAGTTTGGTTTATCTTGCTTTACATAATATTCTCAAGCTCTACTCATTTTCCTGCAAATGACATAATTTCATTCTTCTTTATGACTGAATAAAACTCCATTGTGTATATATAACACATTTTCTTTATCCATTAATCTGTTTATGGGCATTTAGACTGGTCCCATAGTTTGGCTATTGTGAATTGTTCTGCTATAAACATAGGTATGCATGTATCACTATAGAATGATGACTTTAATTCTTTAGGAATAATACTGAGGAGTTGTATAGCTGGGTCATATGGTAGTTATTCCTAAGCACATCTAGTTATTGAACCTACAGAGGAAGGAGAGGAAATTCCCTTGATGCCACTAGAAACTCAAGGTCATCACTCAATTCTTCAGGAAATCTACTGTTTTGGAATTCATAAGTCTCAGATTCTCTTTCCCCCTCACTTATTGCTTATCCTTAAAACCAAATATCTAAAAGCTCCTTTCCCAGCACTGTAGCATATTCTATTACTCCATCCATCTCTGTTACAGGTAAGGGCTTTGGGAGTTGGTACTTCTCTCTGGAAGATTACACTTGAATCATAGAATCTACCTCACCCAGAAATTCCAGGGAGATTATGCAGCCAACCTCACTTTCAAGAGAGTCACCAGTGGCTAATGACTGTTTAACGCAAGGACATGGAAATCAGCTCTCTTGCTTCAAGAATAAACATCGTGGAAGCAATTCACACTCCAGAACTCTCTGAGGAATCAGGTCAAAACTCTCTCTCTCAGACACCACACCTATGCCTAGCTTTTATCCTGCAACATCCTGCTTCCCACACTCACTTATACTTTTCTTGAGAACATCCCTTCATCAATCATTTGCACGCAAATCTCCATATTGGGCTCTGCTTGGCCTAAGTTAACCATCTACCTTTTTTTCCCCTCCTTTCCTGCTGGTGGAATGGAGTGACCCCTGCTTCTCTTCACCAATGCCTCCTCCTGTACTCTAGAGCCCATGCTGTTCTGTCTTCCCAGGAACCTTGCACGATCAATAATCCTTTTTATTCTTATTGGCTCCTTCTCATTAGGATTGAAATATGCACAAGTTTCTCCCATCTTAAAAAACAAACCTTCCTTTAACCCCTTCTGCTTACCAGCTACTGCCCACAGTCTTCTCTTCCACCACCAAACTTTAGCATTAAGTTGTTGGAGTTTTTAAAGTTTTTTTGTTTTTCATGGTTACATGTTTCTTTTATTTGCAGAATATAAAAAAGTCTACATCATAAGATTAGAGATTTTGGAAGGACTCAAGATATGGCCAGAAAGGAGCCCTTTAAGGAAGAGCCTGCCACTCTTGCTGTTATTTTGAGTTTTTCAGGCGTACGAGCTGGTACATGCTGCCCCAGGGTGCTGTTTACATGCACCTCCTCCAGCTCCTCACCTCCTACTCCTTTTCCAACCCACTCCAATCTGGTCTCCTCCCCTGCCACTTCCCCTCTGACCTCCGCATTGCTAAATCTAATGGACACCTTTCCGTTTGCATTCTACTTGATTTCGCTTCTTCCTTCCTTGGCACTTTCTTTTTTCTTGGTTTCTCTATCTTTGTATTTCTCTTGCCCTTCTAGTTGCTCCTTTTCGGTTTTCTTTTCAATTACTCTTTCTTTAAATATCCATTAAATGTTGGTATCATTCAGAGATCTGTCTGGACCCTAATTTTTTTCACTCTGCACGTACCATAAAAAATCTTATGCATTTCCAATGCTTTGATCACTGTCTCTGTACGATGGATTCCCAAATATCCATTCCAGGTCTTTCTTCTGAACTCCAGATTCATATTCATCAGCCTTTGCCACATCTCCATATACATATTTCAAATATATCTTAAACAGAATGTGGCTAGAATTAAATGCATAACGTTTCTACCCAAACTGCTCCCAAACTGCTCCCACCTCGGGCTTGATCGTCTTAAGAAATGGCTCTACCACCCACATAATTTCTCAAGCCAATAATTTATGAGTCAGGTGTTATTCCTTTCCAACCTCACATTCAATCCATCACCAAGTCCCACTAATTCATTTTTTAAAATATCTCTCAAACATATCCCTTCTACTCATTCCCCCATGACAGTTTGCAAGTTTAGGCCATCATTATTTCCTGTCTGAAGTATTTCAACGATCTCTATATCAACTGGGCACTAGTCGTAGGAAACAGAAATCACTTTACCTTTTAAGCGTAAAGGGATTTAATACAGGGAATAAGGAGCTTGCACAATCCTGGAAGGACTGCAAGACTGTGAGCTAAGCTTCCCCTAATAACATCCACAACAAAGCCAAAGAATAGGTCCAGCAATGAAACTGATACCCTACCAGGACAATGCTTTTAAAAGCACAAAATCAATCATAAAATTCTCTTAAAACTCACTGGTGGTTTCCCATTGCTTTAAAAATAAGATCCAAATTCCTCATCACGACCTATAAGTAGTGTTTATTATGTGCTTAGTATATGCTAGGCACTGTGCTAAGTGATTTTTATGGGTTGTCTCTCTTAATATTCAAAATAAGCCTAGGAGTCAGGTATGTTATACTAGTTTCACAGATGGACCAACTGTAATTTAGGGAGGTTAAGTAACTTGCCCAAGGTGCCCACTTAGGAAACAAGACAATCAGACTCCCTAAGTCCATAGTCTATGCTTCCTCTGAGAGAGCCTCTCCTGAACCCTCAGAGCATGCTGAGTCTCCTGATGACCCCTTCTAGGGTACTCCTTCCCCACATCTCTACTGCAGCACTTCATGCACACAGCTTTGTCAGATTGCAACTTTGTCCACTATAATATCTAATTAATCAACTAATATTTGTCTTCCCCAGAAAACTGCAAGACTGCAGCAATTGTGCCTGGGTACTCTCTCCTGGGTACCTAGAACTTTGCCTGCCACAAAGTGGGGGCCCTCAATAATATTTACCAAGTGAACTCAGAATTAAGGGGGAAACAATTCTTAAAACATTATCTGAAATAAGAGTGACAAAATAAAAATATCTCAGCAAAAAGTGTGGGTAAGTCCCCATGAGAAGAGGAAGAGGGGTGTAGGCAGATGGGTGTGGCTGGAGGAAATGGGAAGTAAGGAATATTTGCAGGACTTCATCAACCTCCTGAGTTCACTGAGGTGCACCACACAGGGAAAACAGAAATGGGACAATGGTGTAACTAGATTCCCACATGTAGCCCTGGCTCTCAGCCCCTGCTCACCTTGAAACAATGAAATTCCAAACACTAAAAATTAGGTCTGAATCCATAGGGATATACTTCTAGGAGGTCAGAAGATTCTATTTCACACCATGAGACTAAATTTCACAGATATTCCCTTATACATCATTTCTCTCTCCCCAAAGTCCTCTCCTGATGCCAGCTAGAGGTCCTTCTGCTCTTTCAGAGTGGCCCTTCCACAGCCTCAGCACTTCCAGCCCTGCCGCACATGGCCTACTGGCCCACCAAAGGATCCCTGTATGCCTTGTGTCGCCATCTTCCTTGATTTAGGTAAGGCAGTGGGGTTCACCTTCTTCAGGGAGAATCCTTACATTCAGTCCTTGCTCAATAGTTAAGTCTCTTCCTTGGGATCCACTTCTAGAAGGCAGAGTAGATTGAGAATATAATGAGGACGGTAAACCAGTGTCACTGTTTTCATTGATAATCCTTTATTCCTAGTATCATGATGTCATGGTTTGGATATGAGGTATTCCCCCCAAAATTCCTGTTAATGCAAAAATATTCAGAGATGAAATAATTAGATTATGAGAGTTATAACCTAATGAGTCCATCCTCATTTGAATAGACTAACTGGATGGTAACTGTAGGCAGGTGAGGGGTGACTGGAGGAAATAGGTCCTTGGGGTAATTCCCTGGAAAGGTCCATTTTCCCTGCAGCTCCTTCGCTCATCTCTCTCTCTCTCTGCTTCCTGGCTGCCATGAGCACAGAAGCACTCCTCTGTCATGCCCTTCTGCATGATATTCTGCCTCACCTGGGGCCCAGAGCAGTGGAGTCAGCCACCCATGACTGAGACTCTAAAACCCTGAACCAGATAAACTTTTCCTCCTCTAAGTTGTTCTTGTCAGGTATTTTGGTCACAATGATGAAAAGCTAATCAACATAAACAAATCTCCACATAAAGGGATGTGGGAATGTGCCCTGCCTGAGTTCTGAGCCTGTTTCTTAGCTGTAGAATGCCTGCCAGGCATGTGCTAGGCCCTGGGTTCCATCCCTAGCATCAGTTATGAAAAAAAAAAAAAAAATCCCTGAGTGACTCTGATTCTTCTATGATGAAGAAGGGACACTGGGCCCTTTGCTCTTAACACTGAGTCATGAGACTCAGTGCCCTGAGAAATAGAGTAAGTGCCTTCCAAAGAAAAAATAACAGATGAAATGCCCCATTGATTATGGTGAAATGTGGGAAGAAGTCAGGTGTAAAGTGAAAGATCATGTGTCCCCATGTTCTCCTTCACTGAATGGAAACATTGCTGGAGTTGGTAGAAATACCTTGACAGGTAATTATGTTAAGGTGCTATTCCAATATCCCACATAAAAACTCCGGGTCCTTCTGAAGCAAAAGACAAAGGATTTATTCTGGCCAGGATGGGGAAGCAGAAAGCAAACAGCTCTGCAGTCTCTAACACCCACATGGGGGTCAACTGCTGCTTAAAAGTTGGAAAACTACAAGGAAAGGGAGAGAGAGGGTGGCAGTTACAACCACAGGTTACATAAACAAGTTTCTCAGAATTATCAGTACGCGTTTGGAGGGGCAAACTTATATTCTACAAGTTCAGGATATTGTGGTCAGGATGCGAGTGGTAGAAGGTGGGGGTGTTAGCTGCTATGCAAGTGGACCCACAAAGAAAGAAAAGGGGCTGATTTTTACACAGGGTAAAATGTCTGAACAAAATGGAGTTAGCTCAGCTCAATCTTTAAGTCAATTAGGAGCCAATATCATTGTGGGGCTGCAGCTGAAAGGTAGCATACTTCAGTGGGCATAACCTGGGGGGAAACTACGTCAACATGACCACATCCAGGGCAGCAGCACAGGTGGATAAGGCAGCATTTCAGTAGAGAGGACACCCTGTGGTGTATTCTTGGCTCCCTCAGGACTATATGTGGACTGCAGGGGACCCAGAAATTCCCACATGTTCCTGTGAAAAAGATAGGTACAGAGAGGATCATCGGTGCAGCAGAAACCCGGATCAGGAAGAGGGGCCATCAAAATGGGACTTCAATGACCAGAAGCAATGACAGTGGTATCTACACAAACACTATTTCAGCCATTGGATCTGCCCAGTCACTCAAAAGCAAGCACTGGAAGAGGACAGCATGTCAAAATGTCATGACTTCCTTGCCAGGAAGACTCAGAGTTTTCCTCATACCAAGAAGTCAAGCAGGAAGAGGAGAAAAGCAACAATGGCTTTGAATTGACCAAATATTTACCCAGTATAGATTGTTCTAAGCTAAAGGAGATTGACTACAGGTGGAAAGATCAATATCTGGCAAGTTTGTCTCTCCAGCCAAAGAGTATGAGCTCAACTCAGCAGAGAAGACTGAAGAGCTAAGGGATCTGGGAGCCCAGAGGAGCTGGGGATGCTCAAAGTGACCTGGTCCTCAGGACCAATGCCTAAGTCACTGTGATAAATCTGAGTGTCGACAAAGTCTCAACAGGGATTCTGAGGGAGGACATGATTGAACTCTCTTCCTGACTCTACCTGAATAATCTGGTTACTAACAAACAGCAGGCCCCTTCAGATCCTCCTCGATAATTGCTGCTGTAGCTGGAAGGCTGCTAAAAACATGCCTGACCACATGATTGTTTTTAGCAGTGATCGCCGCCATCCCAGCAGGCGATAAAGGAAGCAGGCAGCAGCTAGTTCACGTGGAGAACACAGCCAGCCAAAGACACGCAGCTGGATGGACGTCAGAAGGCCATCGGGCTGCAGCCTGTCTGTACACAAATGAGAAGATGACATTGAGCGAACGCAAGCCAATCAAGAGTGAGGAACCCAGCTAGAGGCTTGGTTTTAATGCCCTTGCCGGGATCTCTCAGTGTGGTCTTTAAGAAATGGTGGGTGATGGCAGGTGAAAGAGCCAGTATAGTTAGGAAGGGTTGAGTTAGTGGAAGTACTAAACTGCCAGGAGCGGCAGCTTTGGAAGTGCCACTTCAGCTGTTTAAATGCTATGGTTGGTTGTACAAAATGATTGTTATCTCGAGGCCTAAATTCTGCTGATTCAATTGCTCTTATTTGGATTTTCGAATTATTCCTGACAAGATAATAAGTCTCTTTCAAAACATTAAATCGGATAAATCTCCCGGCTGGAGGTCTCGAGTTCGATTTAATTTTCTGCAGATTTTCTAAGGATCTAATGAGAAATCAAAATGAAAAGGCTTAATTGGAATTCCTCTAATTCCCCAATATGAGGTCCCGTGTTGCAGAGTGTGAACGTGGACATGCAGCAGGATATGTTCTTTCTCTCTCCCTCTCTTTCTCTCTCCCTCCCAGTTTAGCTAAGTCCCACTCCTGACCTTTAGACTGTCTTGCTAAACTTCACAGTCTATAAAAGGCTGAGCATTAATTATAGAGCTTGATTTTTGCTTGTTTCTGTGGCCAATTTTAATGCACTCCCCAGTTTTCTTTAGGACTATTTAAGGCTGTATGTTATGTTTTCAGCTGAGCTACATGGACATAGCAAATCAGACGGGAATTTTCAGAGCTGCTGTTCTGCAGAATTTGGAGGGCAGAGGATTGAGCTTGTAATGTCCCTCAGAAAATAGTCCACCAAGATTGACTCCTTCGCTTCTCAGGAGCTTCCCCAGAAAAGTGCATCGGGCATCGTTACTATACATACTAGGTAACAACCACTACTCTTTATTGGGCACTTACTTTGTTCCAGGTTTGCTAAACCTTTGATACGCATGTTTCATTTAATCCATCTCCACACAGCATCCCAGTTAGGTAGATGCTGATTTTCCCCACTGGATAGATGAGCAGGTAATCTCAGGAAGATGCCATTTATTTGAAGCCATACACTTAGTAAATGATGCCTGCATTGTGGGAGGGAGAAATCATTTGGCTGTTGACCTGTATGCCTCCCAAACTCTCATTGCCACAAGAATAGTTAACACAAAAAAATCACTTTTAATGAGGCTTCAGAAGAGCTTGATAAACCTTGAGACAACAGCACCCTCTTCATCATACCCTCACTCCACACGCATCCGTGGACACTAACTCTTCAAGTGCTTTAAGGACTTTTTCAGAGATGGGCAATGAGGCAGGACGAAGGGAGAATGCTGTTATTTCCTGGAAAATGGGGCACAATTTTCTCACCAAAGAAGCTACTGTCACCAGTTCTGGGAGACATTGACATGACAGTAACTAGTTTCATGCTCCCAGTATTATGAGGGAAGACAGAGGAGTGACAGTAGCAGATCTTGGCAAAGATCCCACCTCATTAGAGCTGATATTGGTCACTTCAGTGGTCCTGGGACAAATGGAGAGCGACTGCCTCACTAGAGAACCAGGTCAACAGGCAAGGAACACTTACTCCTGGGCTTTATTTTCTCCTTTGCTTGTTACCTGGGATGCCAGCTTCACCTCCCAGGTAACAGATGCTTCTGTCACCTGGTCATGGTCACTGGTCATGATGACATTGCAAAAGAGAAGCTCTGGCCAGAACTGTCTTCTAGACTGGGTGTGCTCACTATAAATCTATGCTCCCTGCTTTTAAATCCACAGGCAAGGAGTACAGGGAACTTATTTAGGAGACAGTGACTTGTTGGTAAATGGGCGACAAGACCTCAGAGGGCTCAGCATCAGGCATCTGAAGCTGTAAGACATCTGTCTGCAGCTCTTTCCTTTTTCAGTCCCACACCCTGATTTTTGTCCTCCACTGGTTCAGAAGGCATGTGAGATGCAAATAAGTTAAAGGGAATCTCCTTTGAGAAGTTCAACTGGAGTGCCTGGAATTTAAAATCTTCAGGGAGGGAATAGTTCCACCTAGTTTCAAATGTTTACCCAAGGAGCAATCAGAGAAGAAATAATTCAGAGTATCAGCACAGCAGGCAAGGAAGACACCCAGAGAGACACTGTCCTTCATACCTGTGCTATGATGCTGTGGGTTGGGGCTTGATATCTCTGGGATTCAGGTCATGGCTGGGTCAAACTCCCTATGAACCATTTATTTATACCCCGATTTTCAGAAGACACAAGGTAGCTTACAACAACAATAACAACAACAATAACAAAAACAAAAACAAATATAAAAACAAAAAACCAATAAATCAAAAAACGATGACAACAACAATGTATGATAAGCTAATGAAACAAAACTCACCTGATAAGACATAGGCATCGAAAGGGGCAAAATAGAAAATACTATTGTACCTTGGCTACAATAATGGAAAACGTTACTTTGAGTTTCCTGGAATCCAAAGAGAAAAAGAAACCATGGCAGATGTATGCTTTTCAACATCTGATTTTTAAAGCATAGCAAATTTGTTACAATGTAGGAACCACATAACTTTGCTCTGTGACTCCCCCCTGCCCTCATGGCCCAAGCAGAGGTCAGACAAAATGAGACCTTAAAAGATCTGTTGGGTAAGCCCACCTGCCAAAAACACACCCTCTCTCAAACTGTGGATTCTCTGGTCATTTCTCTTAAGGGGATCATTAAGCATGGATTTATTTCTTGATAAGCCCTCAATAGACTGAGGGTAGATATTAATTTCATCAAATACCCCTGCAGGAGTAGAGAAACAGTTATCTGGTAGCAATAGCTGAAGTTCCCCACTTCTGAAAAGTAGAGAAAGGAGTGACTAGAGGTTAGCTGTTCTTTCCAAAGGTCTGGTTACAAGGGGATAGGACAGTGTTCTAGAAGACACTGAGATGAGATGGGTGTCAGAATCTCTGGGTTCTTGTTCTAGCTGGACATCTAACCTAACTGTGTGATGTTGAGCAAGTTTCTTCCCCTGTCTGATCAGAACCTTCTCCATCTGTACCATGTGGATGAAAATAGTTGAGTGGTTCTCAACTCTGAAGATCAGAGTGACTGGGGGAGCTTTCAAATTTGCACGTGCGTAGCCGTCTCCACAGACAGACCAGTGGTGGAGCCCAGGCCTCAGTCTTGTTAAGGTACCTTAGAAAGTTCTCAAGTGTAGCCAGTAGTGAGATCCCAGGATGGGGTTGTCTCTGAGAGACCTCCAAATCCAGGCTTCCATGGAGACATTCCTATTCTAAGGGGTACCTCAGTTAATGATTCTCCTGGGCCCAAAGCCCTTTCTTACAGAGTTGGCTAGGTTAAAAAGAACAAACCAGTAAGCTTCTTATAAATCATGCAGAACGAGCAGTCTGCTTATGCAGCTGCAAGACAAAAATACCTCAGTGCACACGTCTATTTTCCCCTTCCTGTTGATGATAAACAGCACCCTCTAATGCAGGGCACGAGCCCATCATCTATGACCTCAGTCTACCTCTCTGGCTGCCTCTCTTCCCACGTGGGCTCTCTCACATCCGTCCACACCATAGGTCCTTCCCCAGCAGACACTGAACAGGAACCAAGAACAGTGTGAGTTAAACCTCAAGGATTGGCTGAGAACATGGATTCAAAACACTAAATAGTTACTTCCAGTTGCATTTTGAGTAAACATTAATTCAGCATCTATGTGGCAGATGCTGAGTTAGGCATACTATTCCATTTTAAATATTTTATTGGCATTTTTAGAAAAGAGGGGATATTCCTGCCCCTCCTCTCTGTGCATCACTAAGGAACAGAGAAGGAACAGATCTAGGAGGAGACTAGGTTCAATACTAGTGGGCTTCTCAAGTGGCCCTGAGAGACTTGGTTGAGGATGGAGCCTGCGAGATGGTCCTTTCCAGGAACTTGGGCAGCCAATGGCACCTGCAGATACCCAGAGCCCACTTGGCTGTAACTGTGGTCAACCAGCAGGCTGTACTTCAACCCTTCACCCACATTTCTCAATTAATTTAACCAGATTCAATCCTAACCTTTCATATATTGGTCTAAGACTTTTGCATTAGTATTTTGCATTTGCTGGGTCATTTGAAAATTACCTACATGATATCAATATTCAGACACTTCCACGTGCTATACCTGCCCTCTCCCTCCTGCAAACACTAACATCATAGAAAGCAGTATAAGTGCTATTGAAAAACACTTCTAATGTCTATTACCTCATGTACATATAGGACTGCATGACCGATGTGATCCAATTTTGATAACAAAATGCATAAAAGTGCTCTACTGTCATGTATAACTAATTAGAAAAAAATTTTAAATTTTTAAAAAATCAAACACTTCTAACAAGAATTCACTAACATAGAATAAACACTAAATTATTGAGAGACTTGTGGTTCTAGTATAGAACATAAACATATCATACCTTGATAAATTGAAAACTGTACCCACAAAAATTGGGAGGTAAGAGGAGAAAAAACAAAATCATAAGCAGGCTAGTAGACCCATCTTACCCTAAAAAGAGTCAAACGACACTTCTAAAATTGAAATAGAATTAACAGCAGCTAAGTCAATCATGAAAGATTTTCTAATAGAGTTTCTTGACTGTAGAGGAATCTTTTTAAGAATTATGAATACATGTAATTTTAAAAATGTTAAATAGAAGGTCAGAAATTCCTTCAGTTTTTTAATCAGTTCTTTCCCGTCTGTTGGATTCATGCAAAATTAAAAGTAAATATTTTTACTTTTTAAAAAGCACATATAACACCATTCTTACAGGACTATTTCTCTTTGGCTCCATATTTATTCATTCAGAGATGTCTGGGAATGTGTTTGCCAAGTATCAATACTAGCGTTTCTAGACAGTGAGAATTTCATTTGTTGTTTCAATATCTGGGTTTTTCTGTCTTGCTTGCATTTTTCACCATGATCACATATATATTTATATATTAAAAATTTAAGTCAAGGACTAGAAGTAGTTTCAAGATGAACTCAGAAATTATTATCTATGTGTGTGAGCGTGCACATTTCTTTTTCTGGAGAGTGTGTCATATTTTCCTCGGATTATCAGAAATGTTTACAACTCCAAAGTGTAGTCCTATGCCTTTTCATTTCTTATACCTTCAGTTCTTACCCTTCTGGATAATAATGTAGCTATCTTTGACTGTCAACCAAGTGCCAGGCCTGGACCAGGAGTTTTGTTGTATTACCGTTTGGTTCTCACACAGCCTCATAAGGTAGACTTGTCCACATCATGAAAAAGTGAGAGAAGTCCACAAAGCAGAGGCAGAGCTAGTAATCTGAACCCCGTTCTGCCTGGGTCCAGAGTCCACACTTGGTCTACTGCATTCTGCTAATTCGACCAACAGGTCACTGGAAGTGGTTTACCTGCCACTGAGAACCCACAAGGCACTGGCCATGATCCAGGTCCTGGGGTCACAGCTGTGAAGACAGGACAAAACCCTTGCTTTCCCTGAGCTGATATTTTAGGAACAGGCTTGACACAGTTCCAAAATGTGTTTCTACTATTGCATTTAATCATTATAGCAATTTTTTCAGGCAGGCAGGTATGAGTGCTTTCTAGACAAAACGCCTCATCCTGAGAGAAGTTAAAGATTTACCCAAGTTATGTAGATACTGATTGTGGATCCAGAATATTAAACTCGGACGGGGCCAAGATGGCGGACTAGAGGGCGGCTGCATTTCACGCTGCTCCAGGACGCAAGATTCAAAAGAGGAGATAGTGAGAGACTTGGGACCAACTCAAAGCTGCCGGGTGAGTCTCTCCTGTTGGGGAGGCGTCCCGGATGGGGCGGTAGCCCCGGAACGCAGGGAATTTGTGAAGTGGAGTTGCTCGGCGAGACGCCCCTCCCCCCACTGGAGTGGTAAACACGGACAACTGGGATCATCGTAGAGGAGGCGGCTCAGCATAGCGCTTGGACTCGAGCAGCCGCTGGGGCTCCGGGCGGCTGCCTGGGGAGGAGCTGCGTGGTGAGCTGTTTGGACCCAGAGTGACCGCTTCCGAACACCGGGGGGTTGCCCGGAGGAGGAGGAGGAGCACGGCGGGACGCTTGGTCTGGGAATGACTGCATCAGAACCACAGGCGGTTGCCAGAGGAGGAGTTGTGTGGTGAACTGTTTGAACTCAGAGCTAGCGCTCCTGAGTGCCGGGAGGTTGCCCGGAGGAGGAGGAGGAGCGTGGCTTGTTGTTCGACCTGGGAGTGACTGCATCAGAGCTGCGGGCGGTTGCCGAAGGAGGAGCTGCGTGACGAGCTGTTTGAACTCGGAGCAGCTGCTCCAGAACACTGGTGGCCTGCCTGGAGGAGGAGAGCGGTGGGACGCTTAGTCTGTGAGTGACTGCATCAGAACCACAGGCGGTTGCCAGAGGAGGAGACGAGTGGTGAGCTGATTGGACTAAAAGCAACCGCTCCGGAACACCGGTGGCCTGCCTGGAGAAGGAGCGTGGTGAGTCACCTGGTCTCGGAGCCACCGCTCCTGAACACCCGGGCGGCTACCCCAAGGAGGAGGAGGAGGAACAGGGCGGGTCACTTGGATTTGGAGTGACTGCCTAGGGCTACGGGTGGTTGGTGGGAGGAGGAGACCCAAAGTGAGTTGTTTGGATTCCTAGTGACTGCGTCGGAAACCGGGCGGCTGTCCGGAGGAGGAGGTGTGTGGCGGGTCTCTGTGTCTCGGAGCTATTGTACGGGGCTCCAGGTGGTGGCTCAGGGGAGGGGCTACATAGCCAGGCGATTGGTGCAGAGCAGGGTCCCAGGAGCTAGGTGGCTTCTTGCTGGAAGAGCCGCACAGAGACACGCCTAGGGGCGGAGCGAAGTTTCCAGGGCGGCGGGCAGACTCTCTGGGAGAGGCAGCCTAAGGAGACTCGCCTGCGAAGGGTGAGGCTCCCAGGCCCAGGACGTAGGTCCGGGCCCCTGGGATCGTTGCAGAAGAAGACAGCCCAGCCCAGGGGGTAGTTGTAGATTGAGGGGAACCTCTAGGAGGGCAACTGACTAGCGAGACGTCCCCACCGAGTGACTCTTCCCGGCCAGGGGAGGTTTTCCCACAGGGACAGTAAAGTCAGAGACATAGGCACAAACAGTCCTTGCCTCAGCCCGCAGCCTACTTCCCCGTTGGATGACCATTGGTCAACAAGTGGAGACACCTCTGCCCACTAGCAGGGAATATACGCCACCTGAGGGTCACCACCCTAGAGAGGCAGCTTCTTCGTGGAGCTCTGCATTATCAACCTCCTCCAAGACTTCAGGCTACTGAAGGATAAGAGGGGATATACTAACAATCTTCAGGGACATTATAAGTTGATAGAGGAAATCTGCAATATCTTAATGACCCACTGATCCCTGAACAATATGAGAAAACAAGGGAAGAAAATGCCCCAAACAAATCTAGATGTTACATCAATAAAATCCAACGACAGCATGGCAGAAGAAATGACAGAAAGGGAGTTCAGAATGTACATAATTAAAATGATTAGGGAAGCAAACGATGAGATGAAAGAGCAAATGCAGGCATTGAACGATCGCACCAATCGACAGTTAACAGAGCAAATTCAGGAAGCAAAAGATCATTTCAATAAAGAGTTAGAGATATTGAAAAAAAACCAAACAGAAATCCTTGAAATGAAGGAAACAATAAACCAAATTAAGAACTCCATAGAAAGCACAACCAATAGGATAGAACAGCTGGAAGACAGAACTTCAGATATTGAAGACAAAATATTTAACCTCGAAAACAAAGTTGAACAAACAGAGAAGATGGTGAGAAATCATGAACAGAATCTCCAAGAACTATGGGATATCATGAAAAGGCCAAATTTGAGAATTATTGGGATTGAGGAAGGCTTAGAGAAACAAACCAAAGGAATGAACAATCTATTTGAAGAAATAATATCAGAAAATTTCCCAAATCAGAATATTAAACTCAACAGGGCTATTAAGTCTTAGGTGTAAGATTAAAATATGCCTACATTTTAAAATTAGGTTAACTCCTAGTAGCAAATAGCGGTAGTGATAGAATGTAAAAATTGAAGTAAGTTTTCTTCTCATTGTCCCCAGCCTCATTTGTTGATGCTGTTGTGCATCATGAAATATTTAATTTTTCTTTACCTCACTCCTATTTAACCTTTCATGGTACTTCTCTCCAGTTCTGCTATTCCTAATTTGTCACCATGGTCCTCAATTTGCTCTCAATTGTTTAAACACAGCTACCTATTCTACCTGCCCTGTTTCTATCCCCAAAGATTAGACATCAATGATACTTGGCACATTATTTATATACTGCCATTGATTATAGAATACCTGGAGCATGTTGGGCATGGTATCAAGTCTGAGGGGATATATAAAGAATAAGACACAACCTCTTTTCTTCCCTGTAGGGGCCTATATTAACAATTTATAGTGGAATTTGTTAAGTAAGCATAAAAGACTCTAAGACCCAAAAAAATGCATCTCAAATGGTAGATTTTCAGGTACTTTAAAAAATATGTTCTGTTGGAATCACTTATAAATCTCCTGGGGCTTGCTGTAAATGCATATTCCCAAGCTCCACCCCCAGATACTCCATAGTTCCCAAGTGGTGGCTAGGGAACTATATTCAGCAAGTTTCCCAGGGTCTGTGGACAATATTTTTGAAAAGCATTAATGTATTGTGAGAATGTATTAAACACCCATGATAGGAATCTCCATGTCATGGTTGTATTCTCAATACTTCCGTCAAAGCACTGTCATATCTTATTGTGATTGCCAGTCTACCACCAGACAGGGGAACCCATTTCTATCCATCTTTGTAGCCCAAGTTTCTGGCATACAGTATTCTGCCCACAGACATTTAGTAAATGTGCATCAAAGATATAAAGATGGGCCCAACTCCACATTAGTCTCATACACATGCATGTGTCCATGCACACACACACACACACACATACACACACACTATCATCATCATCATCATCATCATCCACTATACTCACATGGAGAAGGCTGATCCAGCTCCACCCCATGATAGGGTGCTCAGGATGAATACTTGCCTGTGCAATATGATAAGAAAGAAGACTTTCTGAGTTGGCGGCTGGATAAAAGTATATTGCAGAAAGAAAATTAAGCTCTTTATTCATTCCCATGTCCATCAAGCAAAGACTGAAATGAAGTAAGGAATGAATGAAACCTGTAACAATGAAATGGAGCATCTTGGTGAAGGTCACAGAGCAAGTTTCTCAAATCTAGGACTAGAACAATAATGTTCTAGTGGTCTGATCAACCCTTAAAAATCCAAACAACTTTGATCTTATGCCATTATAGTAAAAGTATAATGAAATATTAGTATTATTGCCACTTTGGGAATCTCAGAACTGAATCAGTACCTCTGCATTAAAACAGAAAAATCTTGTTTGGGAAACAAAGGAAAGAATATCCAGCAATGATATGTGTAAATAAAAATGGAAGGATAGAAAAGAGAGATGAAGAGTAAAAAAGCAAGAAGGGAGAGAATGGAAGAAGGGAAGAAGAAGGAACAAGAAGAAAAGCAATAAAGAAGGCGGGGGGGAAGGGAAGTGAGGAAGGGAGACTTCTGAAACCACACATAGCTTCATATTGGGAGTCAATTGCATTGCCTGAAAAAGGGGTCACTTTGTGAAACTGCTGTTCCCACTCACAAGCAACAGACTTCCATCAGGCCAAGGGACATCAAGATCAGATTTTTACCACATTTTCCTTATTCTAATTTACAATTTAGTGACATTGGTAAGACACAGAGTAACAATGACCCATTTTCATGGATTGCCCTGTGCTTTTGAGAGCTCATGAATACGTTTATAGCCAATATCTCCCCATTCCACAAGGCAGCCTAGAAGTACTATTTGTTTTTCTCCAGTTTGCAGGGCTTGATGGAACAACTCCAGAACAAGGCAACCCTGATAATAGAAGAGATAAGGTGATTATGTTTATGCTGAGATGATCCATTTGTGAGCCAGAATTTATCCTAATTGAATGAAAGAAGATTGCCACTATTATGAGCCCAGAGAACCTCTACAAGTGCTCAGTGTTTAAAACATGTTGCTCTGTAATCTATATATTTGGGGAAAAAATGTTAAACATCATCTGGTTCAATCTTCAAATTAGAAAACAAAGTCACTTTATCTTTTGAAAGGACCTCAGTTTCTTCATCTGTAAAATGACAGTACCAGACAAGTTAAGTACATGTTTCATTCTAGTTCCACATATCCTAAGTCAGGAAGAATATCTAGGAGCAGCAGTAAGCAATCACAGACTCTGGTGCCAGGTCAAGTGCATCAAATAAGGAATGAGAAAAATGACTCTCTTCTTTCAAGTATCAACTTAAAAATGCTGACCTTAACCATAAGTGTTTAAAGCAAATGCAGTCTACTTTCCAAGATAGATCTAAAAGTATAAACACTTCCATTTCTTTCAGAATGGTGAAGGGTTAATTCTAGGCAATGATGGATGACCTTTTATTTTCATGATTTTATCTCACCTCTAACCAAATGTGCAGCCTCAATGAAAGTGTCACAAGGGTAGTAAAGTTTCCAAATTTAAAAAAAAGAAGGGGCAGGTTTTCTCAGACTTCCACAAATGCTAATTACTCATAATGACAAGTCATTACCCAAATCCATTTCTGGAAAGTCATAAGGACTCCACAGGTCAAAGCAAAAATGTCATCTCAGGATCCAACAGAACACTCTTCCAAATTAACCCCCAGCGTGCTCATATTAGCCACTCTCTTTTTCCAGGAAGAGAGAAACAAATATAGAGGAAGGTTCAGCCCCTTGGAGAAAGGAACCGAGTGGAAATTCAAGGTATGCACATCGGAGGGTGAGGGAAGCTTTTGAGCTCCCATTGAGGGCTCATATCAAGGAAGTTCTGCAACACAACTTAAATTACATGGCCTAACTGTGGCCTTCTTTGGGGTGGGGAGTGGATAGGACTCTCACACAAACAAAAGTGCAGTTATCCAGAATTTGGAGGTGGGAATTTGGCAACATTAGAGCTCTTGGGGAGAGACAGGAAGAGGTGAAGAGATTTGGCTGCTGATAGCAATGGATCTTATAAATGGTTTATAATCTAGTTCCATGCAGATTCCTATTAATAAATTCACTTTTAGTTTCATTTATGCTTTCAATCATGTACTCAGTCAACAAATACTTTCCGAGTATTGATTTTTTTTTTTTTTTTTGGCCAATCATTGTTCCAGGTTCTAAGAATACAGGGGTGAATGAAATAGTACTTGACTTCATTGAATTTCCAAAAGGAAAACAAACAGTAACTAAATAATCATGCAAATAAGAAAATATAATTAGATGACACACTTTATTAAATATGCTGAAGAGAATGAACAAGGAAAGATGAGAGATTTGAATAGACAATTTGATCTAGTCAGGAGAAAGGGTGTGGATAGAAGGCAGAGTCATCCAAGTAGGTGGGAGGTAAGGTCAAGAGGAAGGAATAGTAGCATTCTAGGGCAAAGGTTCTGAGATGGACCTCTGAAGAGGCCAGGCAAAGAAAGAACTAAGAGGAACTGGAAAGAAAGGGCAGTGTGGTCGGAACACAGGGCAAGTGCATGGAGTGAAGAATGCAGAACTTGGAAGGCTGGATGGGAATCTCTGGATCACCAAGTCCAGTTAGGAAGAGAAGAGAGCACAGAAGGTAGGGGGCCACACCTTTCCAAGCAGAGTGGGTCAAGACTGGCACAGAGAAGCAGATCCCCAGAATAACCAAGGTTGTCTGAGGATCGTAAATACCTGAATAAGTCATGGAGAGTCTTGTCAGTGAGGGTTTGGACCCCCCCACACCCAATCCAATGGGAGGCCACTGAAGTATTTCAGTTGGAGAGCGATATGATCTGATTATTTTAGAGAACACACTAGGGATAAATGGTAGAAATAAAAGAACAAAAATTACACATAATAACATGGAGTATCTTAGAGAGATAACAAATTTAAAAAGCAACCCTGAAGATTACATACTGTGAGATGCCATCTTCCTAAGGCCAAAGAACAAGCAAGACGAGGCAAGAATGCTCTCTGGGGATATAGATGATCAGAAAAAAAAATTTTGAAGGGAAATATAAACATGACATTTAGGACATTCAGGATAATGGTTTTCTGTGGAAAGAGAAAAGGGGGCAGGGTAGGGGACCCAGGTAGTTAATAGTTTGTTTCCTTAAGTTAAATATTGGATGGTGGGTTTTAAGAGTTCACTTTATAGATATAAATATTAGTATACACATATACACATGTACATAGGATTATTTAAGAGAAAAATGGTCATTCTGGCTATTGTGTGGAGAATGGATTATTTTGGTGAGACAAGTTAGGGACTATTTCAATCTCTCAGGTGAGCGAAAACCAACCTTCCATTGCACATATTTTCCAGGAGGTTGGGACTGGAGCCCAGTGCCTACCAGTCATGCCTGCCTAAAACCTGGCACTGCTCTGCAGACATAGTAGATAATCAATACCATTTTACTTAATAAAATCATGAATTTGTAGGTGGAAAGAGCAGTTAGATATATTAACACTCAAGACATAGGCTCATAATGGTTGTTGAACTATCAACTCCACAGCACATTCATCTTCTGTCCCACCCCACCGCCTCCCCCTGATTCTAGAAGACCCATCCACACCTCACGCAGGAGGCAACAGCAAGGCGAAGGTGGACAGCAATGGGAACCCTTCAAGCTGGCAGATTCTCTCACTCCAAGCACCAAACATGACAATTATCTTTTAAAAATCTGTAGCCCTTATAGTTTATTACATATTTATATATGGATACATAAACATACATGCATAAATACATTTATCATTTATTTTGCATATGTGTCCTGTACATAATCATCTAATTCTATATGCTCATCTCCAACAACTTCATCAGCTCTTTAAGGAGAGTATTTAAGCTCTCTCTCTCTCTCTCTCTCTCTCTCTCTCTCTCTCTCTCTCCACTCTGTAAAGTATTGAGGAGGTGAGCATATTGAGGTGCTGCTCCCTTACCCCATAGATCACCAGAATTGATCCACTATTAATATAGACTCCAATTCATCCATTTACTGGCAAATGCCATAATTTCATTCTTCTTTATGACTGTAATATTCCATTGTATATATATGCCACATATTCTTTATCCATTCATTCATTCAAGGGTTTGGTTCTATAACTTAGTTATTGTGAATTGAGCTTCTATAAACATGGATGTGGCTGTGTCACTGTAGTATGCTGAATTTAAATCCTTAGGGTACATGCCAAAGAATGAGATAACTGAGTCAAATGGTGGTTCCATTCCAAGTTTTCTAAGGGATCTCCATACTGCTTTCCAGAGTGGTTGCACCAATTTGCAGTCCTACCAGCAATGTATGAGTGTACCTTCTCCCCCACATCCTCGCCAACATTTGTTGTTTCTTGTATTCTTTATAATTGCCATTCTGACTGGAGTGAGAGGAAATCTCAGTGTAAGTTTTAATTTGCATTTCTCAAATTGCTAGTGATGTTGAACATATTTTCATCTATTCATTGACCAATCATATTTCTTCTGTTAAGTGTCTGTTCAGTTCCTTTGCCTATTTATTGATTGGGTTGTTTTTTTGGTGTTAGGTTTTTGAGTTCTTTATGTAACCTGGATATTAATGCTTTCTCTGAGGTACAGGTGGAAAAGATTTTCTCCTGTTCTGTAGGCTCTCTCTTCACACTCTTGATACAATTCCTTTTAAAATTCTAATGATGCTCTTCACAGAAATAGAAAAAGGAATCATAGGGCTGGGGTTGTGCCTCAGTAGTGGAGCACTTGCCTCAAATGTGTGAGGCACTGGATTTGATCCTCAGCACCTCATTAAAAAAAAAAGGTATTTTTTCCATCTACAACTAAAAAAATTTTTTAAAAGGAAAAGCAATCATCAAATTCATTTGGAAAAATAAGAGGCCCAGAATAGCCAAAGCAATCCTTAGTGAGAAAGGTGAATCAGGAGGCATCATAATACCAGACCTTAAATTATACTACAGAGCTATAATAACAAAAACAGCATGGTGTTGATCCCAAAACAGACATGAAGACCAGTGTAACAGAATAGAAGACGAAGGGACAAACCCACATAAATAGAGTTATTTCATGCTAGACATAGGTGCCATAGACATATATTGGAGAAAAGGTAGCCTCTTCAACAAGTGGTGCTGAGAAAACTGGAAATCCATATTTAGCAGAATGAAATTTAACCACTATCTCTCACCCCACAAAACTCAACTCAAAGTGGATCAGTGACTGAGGCATTAGACCAGAGACCCTGCACTTACTAGAAGAAAATATAGGCCCACTCTCCATCACGTCAGCTCAACAAAACTCCTAAAGCACAAGATGTAAAATCAAGAATTAATAAACAGGGTTGGTATCAAACAAAACAGCTTCTTCATAGCAAAGGAAACAATCAAGACTGCAAAGAGAGAGCCTTAGTTGATTCTTAAGGGACAGGAGTCTTCCTGAAGATCTTAAACACCTACTGGATGTTTTTATTTTGTTTTGGTCGTCTTTTCCAAAATAAAAATTACTAGAGCATCTATTAAGCTTTACATGCCAGGTACCATATAGGTCCTTTACAGATGAAGTCTCATTTAATCTACATATATATATGGCCTACCATTATTTTCCCATTTTGCAAATAAGGAAAGTGAGACTTGAAGTGAAATTATTTATCCAAGGTGACATAATTATTGGGAGAAAGGATTGGCAGAGATGGAAACAAATTGAGCTAGATTGAAATCTAGACAGTCTGGAACAAGTAAACTTCTCATAATGTATCCCTGAGCTTAGCTGATCTCCAGTCTCCACCAAGCCTAAAGCTAAGAATGACTCTGAAACTTGTGGAGAGGTTTAGCCACTCTGCTGTAGCCTGCCCACCTACAATCCCAACAATGTAACTGGTAAATATGATGATGCATAAATTTCTTTTGTTCTGCGACTATAAAAGTTATGGAAGAGTTTATAAAACTCTTCCACAGTGGAACATTTCTTTCAGGGTAATTTGAATGGTCACTTGTATTTGGTTCCGAATGAACTATTATTTCCTTATTTCCTTTGAAAAATAAATCTAGGGCTGGGGTTGTAGCTCAGCGGTAGATCACTTGTCTAGCAATTTATGAGGCACTGGTTTTGATCTTCAGCACCACATATAAATAAACAAATTAAATAAAAGTATTGTGTCCACCTATAACTAAAAAAAATTAGAAATAAATCTAAAAAATAATCTAAAATAAATAAATAATAAATAAATAAATCTAGACAGTCTCACCTTCAAGCTACCACCTTAGGCAACAATTGATATGACTTTCAGGTGAACCTTTATCTTGAGTTCCCTTTAATATTTCCTGACAACATTCATATATAGAACAGTTAAAAATGAGTTTCTGCTCATTTGGCTTTGATAATCGAACATTTTCAAGATAACTGGAGAGAGCCTGGAACTGAGAACCACTGCTTTGGGCATGGAAAGACTCCAGAGGTGGGAAGGTCAAGATTCCTCATCTCTGAGTCCTCTTTGGAGGATTCAGTGTCTCTGTTATGACCCTGCCCTCATGACTCTCAGGCCCTGGAGCTTGGTAAGAGTATAGTCGCGGAAGGTCTAGAAGACACGGGAGGACAAGTGGAAGCACTATAACTCTGATTTTAAAAACTCAAGGCACCATAAAAATTCTATTTCTAAAGATTTATATTCTCCTTAAAGCCATCAGGAGTTGAGGTAGCTAAAAAAAATCTACTTGTAAAGCAAATAGGATTATTGGATTGTGAAATTGAGAGTCATAAAATTTAGAACAATTTTATATAAAACTTCAACTTTTTTTGTATTGCAAAGTAAAAGAGTCAGACAGGATCAAGTCAATTTGAATCTCAAAGGAGAAGTGGAACAAAGGTTTCTCTTTGCTGAGCAACTGAAAACCCACCATTAGTGGGGGGGTGGTGACTTAGGTTAAACACCTGCTCCAGGGCAGAAGCCTGAACTCGTCCCTGATTCTTGCTGTATAAGGGTGGAGAGGAAACCAGCCATCTCCTAGTTCCCGAATCTCTCTCAGTGTCTACAGAAGCCTCCTCTTCGTTTCTCCTATGAAAAGTGTCTTCTAATTTCTGGCCCTCCTTGGGCCTCTTCACCACAGGGCTCCCGAACTTCACACTTCATCAGGCCTTGTAAAGTATTCATCTTTTCATGTTGTTCCTTTGTATTCAATTCCCTCTTCCATCTGAAGAGTGATGTCTTTTGGTGCGAGGGCAATTCAGAAGCTTCTCTTATTTTCCCTGGTCGTAAGTGGTAGCTTGGTGCAGTGATTATGATTTGAGTTTGAATCCTGAATCTGTGTGACACTGAATAGATTACTTATCCTCTTCTTCTCCAGTAAAATAAGGATTAAATGGGCACAAAGCACTTAACCTGGTACCTAGCACGTACAGGTATTCATTGCACAGTAGCATTATTTATCATCATCTCTATTGACCCAGAGAAATGACTTCAGGTCTGACACACAGCTGGGGCACCCCAGTGGGTGATATCCCTACTCCAGCCTTTCTGGGTTCCTACATCCCATTCCTCCCTTTTCAAAATGAGAAACTGAACCTTTCTTGCGGCAGCCCCCTCCCCCACCACTACAGCTTCTCTCCATCTGATTTGAGTGTGTATTACCATCTCATCACGACACCACTTAGACAAGGCCTTCGAGTGTGGAGTTGCAGAAGGGGCTGGGTGTCGGCTGGGGCAGAGGACTGGCCCATTAACATTCAATCCATAATGGAGACCATTATCTTGGCAGCAAAGTACCCCAGCCGTAATGTCGGGAGGAAATGGGGGTGGGTTACCAAAGCAACAGAAAGACTTGAGCTGCACCGTTTCTATGGCAACAGAGAGCAGGCACGAGAGCACGCTCCTCGTTCAAAAGATGGGTAGACTCACCAACAGCACCCGTGACTCATCAGGTGGATGGCGGTGCAGAGGGCAAATTAGCGAAAGGGGTCCTCTCAGAATTTAGGACAGAATGCAGCCCGCAAATCAGCCACTAACTCTTCAAGCTGGCGCCCAGATCCTCTGTTAGGAATCGGGGGTCCGTCTTTAGCTGAATAATTCCTTCCTTTTCCCTCAATTTTTATTTTATTAAAAAAAGTCAATTAGCACTTGTATCTAAAAACATTAGTTCCCACACACATCCTCCCTCTCCTGACTTGTGGAGGCAACTACTTTTGGCAACTTTAGCTGTATATCCTCTATTTACTTACATATTTTAAGTATTTTCACATAAAATACAATTTCCTATTAAAGTAAGAAGATAAAGCTCTCTGACACACCACCTCTCTTAAATTCAGCCTCCTAATGTGATGGTATCACAACTTCTGAATAAATCCATATTTATGGATTATGTTTTCAACATTATGGGCACACAGATATTGGCTCTCTGCTGAGTCAATTAGGGAACTTCAATGACAAAGATTTTGCTTGGGAAGGGGTTTGAAGTCTTCCCCATTTGAGATGCAGACTTTCTTTTGGTTCATATTTCATTTTTGGTTAACATGTATTAATTGTACATAGTAATGGGGTAGAGTACGACATTCCAATACAAGCATACAGTGTGCCTTGATCAAATCCAGTCTCCTTCTATTCACCCCTCACTTTCCACCCCTACCATCACTACGGTGTATTCAGGTCCTTTTTTTGTTTGTTTGTTTTTGCATATAAGAAAGGACATACGGTACTTGTCTTTTTGTTTCTGGCTTATTTCAATTAACATAATGCTCTTCAGTTCCATCCTTTTTGCTGAAGATGACAGGATTTCATTCTTCTTCACCACAGAATAATGTTCCATTGTGTGTCTATACCACATTTTCTTTATCCCATTTGTCTGTTGATTGGCACCTAGGCTGATTTCATCTCCTAGATATTGGGAATAGTGCCACAATAAACATGGGCATGCAGGTATCTCTTTGGTATGCCAATTTCATTTCCTTTGGCTGTTTACCCAGAAGTGAGATTACTGGATTGTATGGTACATCTGTTTTTAGTTGTTTGAGGATCCTTCATACTGCTCTCCATAATGACTGGACTAATTTAAATTGTACATGAGAATTCCTTTTTCTCCCATCCTCATCAGCATTTGTTATTTATCTATTTTGATAACAGTCATTCCCTGAGGGGAGATGACACCTCACTGTAGATTTGTGTATGTGTGTGTGTGTGTGTGTGTGTGTGTGCACCTGTAATTGAACCCAGGGGCGCTTAACCACTGAGCCACATCCCCAGCCCTTTTATATATATTTTTTTAGAGACAAAGTCTTGCTAAGTTGCTTAGGGTCTCATTAACTTGCTGAGGCTGGTTTTGAACTCTTTTTTAAAAAATTATTTATTTTTTAATTTTTTACAGGCTGCATTTTGATTCATTGTACACAAATGGGGTACATCATTTCGTTTCTATGGTTGTACACGATGTAGATTCACACCATTCATGTAATCATACATGTACATAGGGTCATGATGTCTGTCTCATTCCACTATTTTTCATACCCCCCTCCCTCTCATTTCCTTCTACACAATCTAAAGTTCTCCCATTCTCCTCTCACTCCCCACACCCCCACTGTTTTGAACTCTTGATCCTCCTGCCTCAGCCTCCCGAGCCACTGGAATTACAGTCATGCACTACCGTGAACAGCTCACTGTAGTTTTAATTTGCATTTGCCAGATGGCTAATGATGTTGAACATTTTTCACAGATTTGTTGACCATTCCTATTTCTTCTTTTGAGACGCGTCTATTCTTTTTAAAATTGGATTACTTAATTTTTTTTGTTTTTAAGTTTTTTGAGTTCCTTGTATATTCTGAATATTACTCCTTTGTCAGTGGCAAATGTTTTCTCCCATTCTGTAGATTGTCTTTTCACTCTGTAGATTATTTCCTTCACAGCACTGTAGTTTGATATAATTCTGTTTATCAATTTTTGCTTTTGTTTCCTGCACTTTTGGGGTCATATCTGAAAAATCATTACCTATGCTAATGTCTTGACATATTTTCTTCTAGTTGTTTCATAGTTTCTGTTCTTACATTGAGGTCTTTGATCCATTTTGAGTTGATTTTTGGTACAGGATGAGAGATAGGGGCCAAGTTTCAAAATTCTGCACATGAATGTCCAGTTTTCCCAGCACCACTTGTTGAAGAGGCTGTCCCTTTTCAGATGCGTGTTTTTGGGTGTCTCTGTCAGCAGTCCATTGGCTATCAGAGATACAGACTTTCATTTAATCTCCTGGGTCCTATTCTGGTGCACCTGCCCTCCTCTGTGCCTGGTGATATCTGGGGTCTATTTGATTTCTCTAGAGAATTATTTCCAACTTTTGGGCAGTGGCACTCGAGATTGGAGGACTCTGGCTGTGTTTTACAGACTTCCACTTGACGCCCTTGTTTCCGGCCTCCTACCTCTTGCTCCCCGCTTCAGCAGTAGCTGGGGCCCTGGATCCCTGGGGTTCCACCTTTCCTCCCATTGTCTTCTGCTGTACAATGAAGTTCTGAGTCACAGACATCTTTTTTTAAATTATTTTTTATTTTTACAGACTGCATTTTGATTCCTTATACACAAATGGGGTACATCTTTTTGTTTCTATGGTTGTGCATCATGTAGATACATACCATTTGTGTAATCATACAAGTATATAGGGTAAAGATGTCTATCTCATTACACCATTTTTCATACCCCCCTCATTTCCCTCTACGTAATCTAAAGTTCTTCCATTTTTCTCTTACCCCCAACCCCTCCACCCCCATGATATATCATCATCCACTTACCAGTGAAAACATTTGGCCTTTGGTTTTTTGGGATTGACTTATTTCACTTAGCATGATATTATCCAATTCCATCCATTTATCTGCAAATGCCATAATAATATTATTCTTTATGGCTGAATAATATTCCATTGTGTATATATACCACAGTTTCTTTATCCATTCATCTGTTGAAGGGTATCTAGGTTGGTTCCACAATCTAGCTATTGTGAATTGACCTGCTATACATTGCTGGTGGAGTTGCAAATTGGTGCAGCCACTCTGGAAAGCAGTGTGGAGAATCCTCAGAAAACTTGGAAAGGACACACCTTTTGACCCAGTTATCCCACTCCTCAGTTTATACCCAAAGGGCTTAAAATCAGCAAACTACAGTGATGCAGCTGCATCAATGTTTATAGCATCTCAGTTCACAATAGCTAGATTGTGGAACCAACCTAGATGCCCTTCAAGACTTTTTTTTTTTTTTTTTTTTTTTTTTTTTGGTACTAGGGATTGAACACAGGGTGCTTAACCTCTGTGCCATATCACCAGCCCTTTTTTATATTGTATTTAGAGACACGGTCTCACTGAATTGCTTAGGGACTCACTAAGTTGCTGAGGCTGGCTTTGAACTAACGATCCTCCTGCCTCAGCCTCCCGAGTGGCTGAGATTACACATGTGCACCACCGCACCTGGCTACAGATATCTTCTGGGGTTGTATGTCTGGCTCTTATTCCCTTGTTACTTTGAAGTGATGGATTCAAGAGGGCAAACACACCTTTTTTCTTCCTCAGTCTGGACATTTTCTTGAAGAGTGTGACTGCCTGAGCGGTTGCCTCCTCCAGAGTGATTTTGCAAAGGAGCTAAATTATATAAAATACCTGAAAGTTTTTAAAATTACAGTACCATTATTTTAAATGTATGACTACCTAAACCTAGCCAGAGAATAATATGATTTGAAAAAATATTTTTTAAGGAATTTTTTTTTTTAAATTCTCTCTGGTACATTAGAGTCAAAGCAAGTCGATTTTTACCTTTTGGTTGAGTGAGCTCACTTTTGAGACTATCCTAGCAAAATAACTCAAGACAAGCATTAAATGAGATTGATCATTGCTATATTAAGTATAATTGTGAAAAATGGAAATTTATCTAAATGCCCAATGAGAAGCAAACTGTGATATGTGAATGCAATGGAATAACCTGTGAAATAGAAAAAGCATGCCATCGTACCAACCAAAAGAAGTCGGATACAAAGTTCACTTTATGTGCTGGTTACAAGTGCATAAAATATCCATTATGATCTTTGCATTGCAAATCTCCAACTATGAAAACGGGAGAGTTAAGGTCTGATTATATCTGTCTTGTTCAAGACAAGGTAGGAAAGATGACCCTCAGAGTTGCCATGAGGATTAAAGGAAAGAACACCCCTAAAGACTTAGCTCATGCCTCACATATAGTAACCATGCAATAAAAGTTAGCTACTATTCCTGCTGTTGTTTTTATGCACTACAAAGGTATATGTATAAAGGATATGAATTTATGTGAATTACATTCCCATTTTTCTTTTACCAGTATTCCTTTTTCAAAAAATAGTAATTGACACATCTGGATCACATCCTTCATGGGCAAGGGAATGAGTATCTGTTGGAGAGATGGGCTGGCTGTGAAATAAATACTATGAAATTTTTTTGATTTTTTTTTTTTTTTTTAGTTGTCAACAGACCTTTATTTTATTTATTTATATGTGGTGCTGAGGATCAAACTCAGTTCCTCACACATGCTAGCAAGTGAGGCATTTCCACTGAGCCACAACCCCAGCCCAAAACCTATAAAATGTATATATCAGAAAATAAGACAAAAAGGCAAGAATATTTTTAAAGCAGGGGCGTGAGAAGTTGAGCCGTTCAGAAGGGTCTGGCTCTAACAAAGGAAGGAGTCCACACTTGCTTAATTTATAGCAGTACAGAACAAAAGGGATTGGTAGAAGCTTTTTTGAGAAAACAGAATAGGGGTGGGGGTAAGCAGGCCACTTGGCTCTAGCGGTCACTCCCAGCTCCAGTGCTTGTGCTTGAACCTTGAGCGATGAGCTACAACAGGTTACCACTTGAATCAGGCCTTCTCGCATAGTGGATGTCCAACTGTGAGTTCCTAAGACCAGGTTTCCCTGTCCAATTTCTCAAACTGCGCTTGTTTCTCACACCATTCATGGATGGCTTCCCGCAGACACACACAAAATTATCCTCTGCAACATTATAGAAACAGTTCTATTATAATGGAATTTTTGTAAGCATTGAAGACCTTCGACTATTAGTGTAGAGCAGTGGTTCTCAAAATGGGGTTCCAGGATGAGAAGCATTAGCATCACCTATGAAGTTGTTAGAAATGTGAGCACTTGGGCCCCAGCCCAGACCTTCTGTGTTTTAACAAGCCTCCAGTGGGTTCTGGTACATGTCAAATGGTTTTCATCTTTGGCTGTACATTAGAATCATTTTAGGAGCTTAAAATTAATGACGCCTGCTCCCACCCAGGTTCATTAAATCAGATTCCTGGGTTGGTGCTCTAGCGTTGGTCATTGTAGAAGACCAAGGGATATTCATGCACGACCTAGACTGAGAACCACAGATTTAGAGATATTACTCTACAGAGGCCAAGTTAGATGGGAGGGCTAATAGTCTTTTGGACAGTCTTTTAATTTTATTCTACCATCCTTGGTTTCTATAGGATGCTTATGGGCCTATTCTTAATTGATTTTAAAGCCCAGGAGGAAGAGGAACAATTGATAAGTCTCTTTCAAGTCTTTAGACACGAGTGGATGTACCTTGGAGATCAGAAACAAGAGATTTCTCATTTCTAGAGATACAAACAGGAAAGGTTTAATATGGTAGCATAAACTAGTATGACATGATTCTCCCTACATTTGAGAAACTACCTCTTTGTAAAGTGAGGACTGGATACATTGGTCCCAAGGAAAACCTGGTGTTCTCATTGCAGCCAGACTGGAGATAGTCTCAAATCCCCTGTTTTCTATTCATGCCCCCCTTTCCCTTTGAGATTCAATGTCCCATCAAAAATCCAAAGAGCACCCTACAAGAATAAGTTTCAGTTCTTGGCAGATTTGCTTGGTTTCATCTTAGTGATTTGCTGACACATTTCTACCAGGAAATGTCACAGAGATAAACACCCTGGGTTTATTTTATTCTCCCTTCACTCCCATTTCTTTGCTGTTTGCTTTTATCCCAGTGAATGTTACATATTTTTATAATCCCCCTCAAATCCTGTTTTAGAATTCATTCGGGTAAAATAAATAAGAAGCTATAAAAGCCAATCAGCTATATTCTACACTTGCTTTTTTTTTATTGAATCCTTCATTTATTCAATCAGTAAGCATTTATTCCTTTCATTTTAAGAAATTTCTGTTGAGAACCTCTAGTTGCACTGTAAGAGTTACAAAAGAACATGAACTCTAAAGCCTTTCCTTGAGAAATTTATTTACCATTGTTAGTGGATAAAAGAGAAACATCAGAAACAAATAAAAAAACAGTATGCAATAAATTACTGAGCTAAATACAATCAGTTGTGAGAGGGAACTAAGAGGTATCCAGTGCTTACTACAAACCAGGCAGCTGGCTAGGTGTTTTCTATACATTATCCCACGTGTTCCTGGCCCAACCCTCTGAGCAAGTAGAAAGGGCAGTACAGATTCAGGACTCAGAGCTTGGGCAATGTGCTTGACCTCTCTGTGCCTTCAGGGAAAGATGGAGATAATCAAAAGTCTATCTCAGTGGGATGTTAGGAGAAGCAGGTTCATGTGGAACTCAGTTCAATATTCACTTTATCTTAATGACTGAATATTGACTGAACAATGACTCTTCACTGCCTGGCACATAAAAGCCATTTATCATTGTTGGATGACATTTACTTCCATTTTAAAGGTGAGAAAACTGAGTATGAGAGAAATTGTTATCGCATTATCCTAGCATAGTTACACACCAAACCCTCTGTGCTTTCTTTTCTTTGCTTGCAAAATCAAGGGCTAAAGTATCTAGGATACAAAACGATTTGCTATTTTGTTTGCACTGTACAAATTCTTACCAAACTGAAGGTTGAACTCCACAAGCTCAGTTTTATTTACTTCTTGATTTTTAATAAAGTATGTGTTGTAAGAAATATTAAATTTCTCCTTGGCTAACACACCTACCCAGACTCACCATGGTATGAAATCTAAGCCTCCATGAAGGCCTCCTGTGTTATCCAGCCCAAGGCAGACTGTCTTCCTGCCTCTCCTCTTTTCTCATCAAAACCTGCCTCTTTCTCCTCTTCCTCCTGTTCTTCCTCTTCCTTGTCCTACACCTTCTCATATTCCAGGGCCCAACCTGGGCCCTTTTCCTTTCCACTTCTCCGAGTCCACACAGCCACTCTGAGGACTTGGAACTGTGTGTAGCACCTCACTTGTGTTATCCCATTGAATCCTCAAAAACCACCTTGATTTTGTGATCCTTGCTTTCCAAATGAAGAAACTTGGGGTCACAAGGCTTAAGAAAGGTGTGAGATGTCCCACATCTAGAAGTTAGAAGTTGGAAGAGTTGAATCTAAGTTCCCTAGACTTGTGACACAGTATCCAATTCAAACCTGTGCATCATGATCCTCCCAATAGACTGCGAGTTGCTTGAATTCAGTGAGCACAAGAATGGAATTGTATAGAGCTCAACATTCACCTGCTAATAAAGAAGCCCTTCTAACAGAATTCTAGGCTCTGATGGAACTTTCCTGCCCACAGCAAACCCAGCAAACCCAACTTATACAATCAAAGAAACCCCATTAAGGAGAGATAGCCATTGTGGATTCTACAAAGACACTGATTCATAAAGAACAGGGACCACAGTGTCCCCCATCCCTGTACTAGACTTTCTGAGTAAACTGTCCCCTTTCCTATTTCAATCCAGAATCTAAGGTTCCAAATTTTGAATGACTTGAGTTTTCTTTCAGACTTCCATTTTTTTTTAATTTAAAAATCTTCAGAGAGCACCTTCCATGTGTAGGGTCACTGTGCTAGGTGGTGCTGCAACAAAGTGATGAACAAAAAGAGGGGGGTCTCCACCCTCACGTTATGGAGCTAAGTCACCGAAGAATCCCACATATCCATTATCAGTGCTGTGATCAAGTAGCTCATGGCACCCCGAGAGTGCTCACATGTGGACTTGATCCTTCTGGGAGGTAAGAGAAAGCCTTCCTTGAGGAAATGATGAATGAGCAAAGATCTAAACAAGAATGAACATTATCTAAAGTAAGGGAAGGGGTGGAGAAGGACTCAAAAACACAGGCAGAAGGAAAGCGTGGTTGGGAGGGCAGGCAGGGTCAGACTAGGAATGACCTTGTGCACATGTCATAAGATTTGAGTTCTTATCTTCCAATCAACTGGAAAACTCTGAATGTTTGCGAGCAGAAGAGAAATAGTAAGATTTATGTTTCTGAAAGCTTGTAACATGGGAAACAAATTGGAATCATGGACAAAGTAGATCAATAGTCTCAGCCAGAAAGGATGTGGGCCATGGAGCTGATGATAAAACTCACACTGAGATATTCAAGAGATAAAATTGCAGTGACAGATGATAGGAAATAGTCAGAGGAAGACATGTCAAGGGAAACTTCATTTGTGGAGATGAGAATCCCAAAAACTTCTGGGGAAATTCTTTGGGTTCAGATTTTAATAGGCTAAGTTTGAGAAGACTTTGACACATCCTCAGGGAGATGTCAGGAAGGCAGTTGGGCATATGAGTTTGAGATCAGGGGACAGGTTTGGGTTCTTCTAAGCCGAGGTCTGTGAGTCATCTGCCTATGGAAGATAACCAAAAGCAGGGCACAGAGGAAATTCCTAAGAGAGTAAAGAATATGAACAAAACAGGAACTTAGTCTTGAGTTTCCTTAGTATTTTATGGCCAAGAATAACCTATGTGGAAACAGAGATAATGGTCAGAGTGGCAAAAAGAAAATCAGGACAAGGAAGAGGATATTTCAAGGATGGTTTCACAGCATGGAGTTCTCTGGAATCTTAACCTGAGCTTTGCAGTGGAGTGAAGCCAAGAGCAATAGAAATTGCATCTGTTGTCATCAGTGAATTTCATGGACAGGAATGCCAGAAACCCAAAGCTGCAGCCCCCTCCAAACACTAATGACCTTGGTCTTGATATTTGGGTTCAAGCCAAGCTGTTTGAAAGGAAATCCACTCATCTGTTCAACTAACATTGCAATCTAGCAGAAGAGAAAAGGACAGAAGAATATGAATTTGTTGATCATCTTTGATCTAAGGGTCAAGGCAAGAAAGGGAGTAATTATCTGCTGCTGAAATCAAATCTCTCTTTCAACCAAAGGTGGCAAATTCCCAGGTGGATGCAATGTGCACCTAATGAAGAGTCCATCTGTTACAAGATGAATTGTGGCAAAGCTCTGAGAGCATCACAGCAGCCTATGACAAGACCACTTTGTCCTTTCAAGCATGTTATAAAGACTTGGGAAAAGCTTCATTTTGCACCTGACATTAAAGCACCATTAAAGGATTCTGAATACACTCTCAAAGCCAAGCAATTCTGAGGATGGCAGGAGTCATGAACTCATCCCATTACTTTTAGAGTGAGAGAAAACATAAAGAAAAGAACAAAGTTCTGTTTAAAGAACAGAAAAGCCCAGGAATGAAAGAGGAGAAATGGAACTGCCTGTGGAATCGCAGCTTAAAAATAGCACACAGTGTGCCTGGCATCCTGTGAGGTCGCCACAGCTGTGAGGGCATCTGTGCTCAAACATGTTTTCGTGTGAATGTGAGGCTTGAGCCCTTCTTTCCCAAACTCTGGGTGCAGGCAATTACTACCATGCTGGGGTGGGCAGGGGGACTCTCTGTCAGTCATGCTTCCTTTCAAGTTTGTTCTGAGGTTCCGCAGTTCACACCCAATTCACACAATAATTGGATCAACACTGCTTCTTGCCTTTGGGTAGTTAATAAGCTCATCTTCCACGATGGAGCAAGGACAGAGGTTCCATGGAGAGGAGAGGGTAAGGGAGAGAAGGGAGGCAGGTCTCTTGCTGCTCCATCACGAATGACACAATGGCTGTCATCTATTAAGGGTCTACTGTTGGTTGGAGACTAAAAAGCACTTTATGTATGTTATCTCTAATCCTCTCAAGAACCCTGAAAATTATGTACTGTTTACTTCCATTTTTCAAATAAGGAAATTGAGTCTAATAAAGACTGAAATTGTCCATGGTCACCCAACCAGCAGGTGATGCAGCCAGGTGTATCTGACTTCAAAGCCCCATCCTCATTGGTCCCTAGATTCATTTCTGGTCATGGATACAGATTATGGGGAGAAGGTACTGGAAAGTAAACCCCAGTTGAAGGGACATCCATTGTTGTCTGCTCATTCACATCCATAGTCCCTTATAGGGTCCCTCACTGGGTCCAATTGTGCTGAAAAGGAAATCTAGGTGAAAGTTAGAGAAGCTTCCTCTACCAGATTTCTCCTCCATTTCCCTTATATGGAGGAGACAGAGGACTGGTTTCTGGCATAAGCTCCAGCAACAATAGTGTTTCTCCTGGGATACTGACTTCTACTGAGGAGCAAGGACAGAAGTAATCATAGAGTTCATCCAATCCAGCAGCAGAACCTAGGAGACTTCAGAGTATTTCCTGTTTATTCCAAACCTGATTCCTCAATTATTTCAAGTCCAATAAGTGTTCTGCTGTTTGCAACAAGTTTCTGTCGCTTAGAATTAAAGAACCCTAACTGAATAGCTTAGTATGTAAAAGAGTTCCAATATTTTATAAATAAGGAGAAAATAAGGAAACTGCTTCAAAGATCATATTAAGGGAGTAGGAACATATGTGGCCTTGATGGGAGGGTTGACCAATAGAACATGGCAGAAATGACACTGGACTGGTTCTGAAAGTTGCCTTGAACTGGCTTGGAGTCTTCTGTTTTAAACAAAATGGACACTTCCTTTTGTAACCTAGTCATAATTCCTGGAAAAGTCCCAGTCACATGGACTTTTCCAAGGGAAGGAAGTCGAGTCCACATCCCCAGCTGAGAGTTCTCAGCTGCCAACCAGCACCAACTGCCCAATCAGGAGTGTACCATCTTGGATGTCTGGCTGTGTGAACCCTTTGGTTGATTGTGTCTCCAGCTTCCTTACACCTACAAATGTGTGAGTGACCCTCAGTGAGAATCTCCCATTCTGCCTTCAGAAGTGTGAGCAATAATAAATTGTTGTTTTAAGCTACTAAGTTTTGAGGTGGTATGTTTTGTAGAAATACATGACTGGAACAGGTCAATTGGAATTATGGTTGCTGGATAGAAGGAAAAATATTCTTATAATTTTGATAGATATTGCCAAATTCTACTCCCTGGGGACTACACCAACTCACATTTCCAGCAAAGGTAGATGATAATAAAGATGGAATTCTGTAGCCAAGTTCCTCATATTTTTCATAGCTCTAAGAAATCAAGGGCAGTCATTTATCAGCTCCTCACATTCATGATTTCAAAACTGTTGTCAAGAAATGAAAGAAAAGAAATTTGAAAAGAAGGACAGGTTGTTTAGAATATCTTTTAACTCCTTCAAATATATTTTCATCTCATTAATCAATATATTGTGGGTCCTGGTAGTCAATTGTGCTAATATTTGTGACAAAGGTAACTAAGCAATGGCATCTAATTAAATTTCATTTGTGCAACACATACTGTACAAAATGCTGAGGGTCACAGAGATGCCTAGGCAGGAAGAAGCAGAATGGACATTGTTTCATGAATAACTCAGGTCTGCTTCCTCTTTTCTGCAAAATCAGAGAAACCCAACATTGCCTCAGCACCTCATTCCTAAAACTAGGCCATATGTATCGGGATCTTTATCACCTTTGTCTATTTGAGGAATCATCTCCCTTTCTTTTTGCTTCATTTCCTACCTCCTCTACAACACGACTCTGCCAGAGTCCTACAATTCCTTCTTTACATCTCAGAACCCTTCCAAGAGGGTTTCATTATCATTGGGCTTATGATTTCCAGACATTGAGTTTCCTACAAATCTGAAAGAAAACTGAAAATTGAAGAAGTTGGGACAAGAAAGAGGGTGAAATCAGAGAGAAGAAAGGAAATGAAGAGAAAAGAGACTGTCTCTATATCAGGAAGTCAATGTGGTTCCTTCATTAATGCCAGTTGAAAAGTCTTTCTTGTACTTAGTAACTGAGAATGCTGCAGGACCTGTCTTGACCACCTCACATTTGATGTCTAAGTTCTTGGTCTGCCTTTAACAAGAGTCCCATTAGGCCAGTGTCATGGACTGAGTATTTGCGTGGCCTTCCTTCCCCTTCACTTAAATTCATAGGTTGAAGAACCAACCTTCAGTGTCATGGCGTTTGGAGTTGGAGTCTTTGGGGGTAATTGAGGTTAGATACGGTCATGGGGATGTGGCCCTCATGATGGGATTCATGGCCTAGGAAGAACAAGATTTCTCTCTCTTTCTGTCTATCTCTGTCTCTGTCTCTCTTTCCCCCTTCCC
The DNA here is from genome assembly GCF_902686445.1 of Sciurus carolinensis. NCBI lineage: Eukaryota > Metazoa > Chordata > Mammalia > Rodentia > Sciuridae > Sciurus > Sciurus carolinensis. The sequence goes on from NC_062228.1 coordinate 35,150,189, forward strand.
TGCCCTTCATTCTGACACTGATGAAAGTCCATTTGAGGACAAAGCAAGAAAGCAAGCAAGCCTGCAAGCCAGGAAGAGAGCTCTCAGCAGAACCTGATCATGCTGATACCCTGATCTCAGACTTCCAGCCTCCAGAACTAGGAGAAAATTAATTTCTGTTGTTTAAGCCACCTGGTCAACTGTATTTTGTTGTGGAAGCCCATAGGCTGACTAAGACAGTTTATCAATAATCTCCCCATCCTTGATGGGGGGCATTGAGACACTCTGTTAGCAACTTTCTATCTGCCAATCCTGTCACCCTGTTCCTTGGCCACAAATCCCTACTTGTCCTTGCTGTATTCTGAGTTGAACTCAATCTCTCTCCCCTATTACAATACCCCTATTTCTATAGCCTTCAAAAAAAAAAAAAAAAAAGCCTTTTTCATTATTTTAACAGGTGTTAGAATATTTTTTTCTGTCATAAGTGTATATTAAAACTGTGGAAAGTCCATTGTCTCCTTACACTTGGCAAAGTTTCATCATCCTTAAATTCCAGTGTTACATTGTGGTTGCTGTTTTTACACAGTTATCTCTTCTAAGCTCCTGGAAAGTAGTCTGTGTCTCCAAGTCTTTGTGGCCCCAGCACCTAGCACATTCCTGGAACACACAAGAGAAAGTTCATTCCGAGACTTACTGAGCCAGGTGCTGTGCCACACACTTGTAATCCTAGCTGCATGGGAGTCTGAGGCAGGAGGATCACAAGTTTAAAGCCAGTCTCAACAACTTATTGAGACCCTAAGCAACATAGGGAGGCCCTGTCTCAAAAGGAAAAATTTTAAAAGGACTGGGTATGCGGCTCAGTAATTAAGAATCCCGGGATTCAATCACTGGTACCAAAATACAAACAAAAGACGTTTTAACTGAACTGCTTTACTGTAAAGTGGAGTCCTTAGGTTCAAGCACAAGGAAAACTTTCAGGGCTGAGAAAGTCAAGGAGGATTCCATGAAGGTTGGAAAGTGCTCAGGAAGGCAGAAAACAATGAGGAGGACACAGCTGAATTGGGAGCAGCACTGAAAAATGGGACACAGTGAAATAGTCAGCATGTAGTAAATGTCTCATCGAGCACCGTTTGGTGTCTAGAGACAGCAACCCACTCAAAATTCAAGTAATTTACTGTATGTAAACCATAAATCAATTAAAAAGTGCATTTATTCTAAACCAATCTAATATCCAAGTTAAGGAAACTTGGTTGGTTGTTAAGACTGGATCAAGTGTCTGGAATGCTAGAAAGATCCCCAACAGATGGCATCTTATCCTGACTGCTGGTCTCCATGCCCAGCTTCTCTCAGATCACCTACATGGGTTCAAATGATCCAACCTGGATGCCCCAAGTCACCCCTGTAAACCCCCAAGTCCACAACACCTTCCACCCCACCTCTACAAATAACTGGTTTCTCTGCGAGATGCTGCAGGTCCACTCCTATTCCCATGAGCTGTGCAAGTAGGAAGGGGGATTTCCAAGACTCTGGAGATCTACTCCCAAGGTATTGGAGGAGTGGTTTTCAGAGAAGACCCGTGCTAGACAGAAACCACATGTGTCAACTACAGTACATACTAAGGAGACAAGAATACAGGAATTACTTTGAAAATCATTAAGGATGGATATGGATCCCTGAGATTGGTCAGCTTCAGGCCCAGGAAGGCAATGCACAGGATGTTTTAAGCAAGAGAGCCTCTGCTATAGAAATGAAATAATATTGCACTCCAGGTTCCCTGTGAGTGCATCATGCACCCCGCTAGAAATGTGTTCCTAAGAATGAGGACCAGAGAGAGCAAACCCAAAGCAATCCAGGGCTCAGCTGCAGAACCCTTTTCTATGTAAAGAAATGCTGTTGTGAGTAGTTTAATGACCTGCCTCCTCTCATTAGAGGTTGCCCTTCCTTTCCACCCAGAGGAGCAGAGACCTCCACATCACCTGACTGCAGTGGCAGGTACATATTGAGATTTCTGGTCCTCCAGATGGGGTTGCACTGACTGGCCTTAATTGCCATTTTGAGAAGTGGAACAGACCTGTCTCATCCTGAGGGGCCCCACTGGGAGGTGCAGTGTCTGCATGCACCCTGGCCGCCCCTCCTGAAGATGGAGCATTAAAACAGCACCTGGAGAGGGCTTGAGTGTGCTGAAGGGGAGCTGGCAGGGTGAGCATTTAGCTGTCATGCAATCTTGGGGTATCATTGCCTAGTTACAACTCTGGCTGTAATTAACAGAGCCTCACTAGAGCAGGCATTGGCAGAAAGGAGAAATACTGAGAAGAATAAAGAACTATCCTAAGGAACCTCCTGGGGAAGGAGTTCAGGGGCTTCTCCCTCTGCTCCTTATCTCTGAGTCTATCAGTATGCTTCCTTCATTCCTTCTTCATTCAAAGAAAAGTCAACTCCACTTCCTCATCCATAAGGCAGTATGGCAGTTGGGAACAGGTACCAGGTTCACCTGGCCTCCATTCAACAGAGCAGCCTGGCTGAGCCTGCCATTTCTTAGTTCCTATCTGCCTCTAATAGGAAGTGACTGACTGGTCCAGTGAGTATTGGCCACAGTGGCCCAATCATCAACTGGCCTGTGGGGTATGGCCGTGCTATCTGAACATGGTCCTACCACCAAAAGAAAGAAGCTGGTGTTGGGGTAGAAGGTGGGGAGGGCACAGGTATCCGAGAAGGAGTAATCACGCAGTGAACTTGGAGACAGTCCTGAGGTAATTCTCTATGCTCTTCTATATATAGGTACTCAGTACACAAAATTCCATTTGTTAATGTCACCAGACGATTCTTCTGTGTTCCCCAAACTTCAGTCATTCACAAACTGTCTCGAAAATTCTTGCCATCTGTGAGTACCATCTCTCTAGTTATCTACACAATTTTTTTTTTTAAATCAACCCACTGGTTTTACTCAAGTCAAATCTGGTTTTCACTTAAGCAATAGTAATCATAAAATGTTGGGCCTGGTGAGTTTTTTTTTTAAATTTATAGCATAGATTATAATTCGTGCACACCAGCTAATAAAAAGGGTTTGCCCATGAATTCTTGAAATAATTTCACATCTCCCAGGGATGTGAGCACCTCACTTTGGGGCTATTGCCCTCAAAAGCCTTTAGTAAAGAAAGTAGCAAAGGATGGTGGTTCTTGGAGACAGGCTGAGCTGAGTTCAAATTCCCTCTCTAGGCTATTCAATCTGGCATATCACAAAAACCCTATGAGCCTCAGTTTCTGCATGTGTAAAGCAAGGACACGGTACCTATGTTGTTGTTTGGATCTGGAATGTCCCCCAAAGCTGAAAGTGTTGGAAGCATGGTCCCCAGTGCAACAAGGTTCAGAGGTCAGACTTTCAGAGGTAATTGCATTATGAGAACTGTCACCTCACCAGTGGATTAATCCATGTAATGGGTTAATAATTTGGGTTAATAATTTGAATGGGATGTGACTAGGGGAAGTAGGGAGGGGCCTGGCCTCGGGGACAGTATCTGTCCTTGACCCCTTCCTTCCTCCCTCCCCCACACCACCTCCCCTCTTTTTCCCTCCTGGCTGCCGTGAGGTGGGCAGCTTTCCTTCTCCAAACAATTCTTCCATGATGTTTTTCTACCTTGGGTCCAGCTCACCTCTGAAACCATGAGCCCAAATAAACTTTTCCTCTCCTGAGTTTTTCTTGTTGAGTATTTTGGTCAGAGACGTCAAGCTGACTAACACAATTTGCCTCAAAGGAGTATTATAAGGCTTAAAGAGAATGGAGTTTGCAAAGTGTGGGGCATAGTGCAAATGTTTCAGTGGTTCAAAACCACAGTTGCTTTTCAAGGATCCCTGAAATATCTTCATTGCTACCCTGCTAGGATCTGAGCTTGAACATTCCCCCAAAGGCCTATGTGTTAAAGGCTTGGATCCCAGCAAGGTACTCTTGGGGAGATGGTGGCATGTTTGGGAGGCAGGGCCTAGGGAATGTCCTGAGGTCATTGGGGTGTGCTCTTAAAGGGGATTCAGGGGCACCTCCCTATTCTCTATCTCCTTTTTGCTTCCTGAACATGAAGTGAGTGATTTTGCTCTGCATGCACCCCTGCAATGATATGCTGCCCTACCATAGGCCCCAAACAGCAGGACCAATTGATCATGGACTGGACCTTCCAAAACCATGAGCTGAAATAAACACTTTTGCTTTATGAGATGATTAGCTCAGGTATTTTGTTATAGTAACAAGGAGTTGACTAATATACCCATACAATTCAAAAATCATCCCTTTACCCCTGAGTATGAACCAGGGATGAAATTTCCTGGATGAAATTCCCCTACACAGGAATAGCTGTTCAGTATGGTGGTTGAAGTGTAGGAGGTAGCAGAGCCAGTTTTAAATACCAGTTATACCGTTTACTGGCTGAGCAAGCTTGGGAAAGTGGCTTAGCTTCTCTGAGTTTCTGTTTCTTCATCTATAAAATGATGACAGCAACACCTACTCCCAAATGGTTTTTGTGAGGAAAAAATGAAAGAGAGCTGGTCCTGCACAGTCTTTCATCTGCCTTTGTTCTCTGCCAGCAGTGTAACTGCAGCAGTCACCTGCCATTAGCCACTGTGACTGTGACATTCTCATACAGCCTTAACAAGAGCTGCTATTTCAGGGATGTGACAAGCTGAGCTGGCTGCTGGAGAGGGACTCCGTGGGAAAACAGGCTCAACCATCAGCTCCATGAGTTCTGACAGTAATGTGTCTAGCAATGAAAACAGTCATCATTTCCCACAGCAAGGGGAGAAAAAAAGGAAGAGAAAAAAAGCATCTCCCAAACCTTTGTAAATGAGAAATAATTCATGCATGAAGAAAGTCATTCCAGGGAGATATTATTAAAATTCTGCCCTTTCTTGCTATTAGGACAAAATAGACAGAAGGAACTGAGGAAGAAAGTAGGGGATTCTTTAGCTTCAAAATAAATCAGAAATGGTTTCTTTTAAATTTCGACCCTATGTTCCTTGTCATTCAAGACCACTAGAAAGAGAAAGAGACAGAAGACTCCAATCTACTCATGGAGACCCATTTTTGTTCTTATTTATGAAGCCACAGCGGTAGTGGAGAGTATGTGGGAAGCCTTTTCTTCTGTTGAAATACAAAACTGACCCTCATGGATTCTGCTCGAGGCAAGGAGAAAGGGGAAATCTCCAAAATGAAGACACCCTTGGGGGAGCCAGATGGGACACTGAATGGGAGCTCCTTTAAAAAACTCATGATTGAAGCCCCACATTTAAATCGGGTCTACAAACTTGAATGACAAGAAGGTTAGGCAGATGTCTAAGTTCATTTTTCCATTGCTGTGACAAAATACCTGGTGCTGGGTAATGTATAAAGAAAGGAGATTTGTTTAGATCACAGTTTTGGAGGTTCAAGAACCTGAAGTTTCATTTGTTTGGACTCTGGAAGTGATGACATTATGAGACAGAAAGCCAGTGAGTGGGATGGAGCCTGCCTCGCTATTTAATCACAATCTTCTCTTGAGAACTTACCAGGGTTCCACAACTAATTCCTTCCTAAAGCAGCACCCCCAATGACCCCATCACCCTCCACTATCTCCACCTCTTTAAGGTCCCCATACCTGAAAGTTGTCCATACTTTCAACCAAGCTTCCAACACGTGAACTCTTGGCAGCACACTCTAAAACACACCATATCTAAAACACAGCAGCCCATAAGTTAAATGAGTAAAGAATTTAACCGTATAATCCGGGCTCCTGAAAAGAGATAGTTGCTACTCAACTCAGCCAACCCCATGTTGGAAAATGGACCCAGAATTGCCAAATCTTTCCATCTTCCCAAAGAAGGAAAAAGTATAAATTTTTATTTACAATTTTTTAGTTCACAATTCAAATTTTTTAAAACACAAAGCCAGCTAAAATCAAGCACGCACACGCACACACACACACACGCACACACACACACTCACCATTCAATCTATCAGAAGCCAGTTTGTGACCTCCACTTTGTCCTTTGTTCCTGGTTCACTGTCTCCGTTCTGGAAAGTTGCCAGATTGTTCCGATAATGCAGCAGTCACACTGTGTCTTTCGAGAAGCCCTGTCTTGTGACCCACGGGCACAGCGCTGAACAACTCCTGCCCCTGTGTCAATGAAGGGAAGATTGACAGTCACACCTGCCTGCCAATGCTCTAGAATAATTTTTCCTCAAAACTGCTCAATTTTTTTTTTTTTCAGGAGAAACATTTTTCAATCTCAGATGTGTTCTCAGCCAGAATGTTCTCTTCCATGCCATCATAATCTACTGTGACATCGCCTGCTTGCTTGACAAACGAGGAGACAGGGAGTTGGCATGAGGATAGATTCCCAGCCGCAGATCTGGCCTACTGCTACCTCAAGGATCCCCTGGGGATCCCGGGAGCTCAGGTCACCTCTCCCACTCCTCAGTGGTTGCCTGATACACAGCTCTCTCCAAGATGAAATGGTTTGGCTTTTTACTACAAATCTAAGAGCTGTATTTTTCTGTTTCAGTCACTTAAACATGCAGTCTTGAGATGGTTGCAGCCTCCCGGGAGGGCGATGTGTTTTGACATCCATATTTAGAGCTGACATTAGAAGTCTCCTGGAGAAATAAGCCATGGCGTGAGGTCCCTTGTGAATGGCTGACATGTACGTAAACTGCTCACTGGTTTGGCTTCTTCTTTTTTTAACTGACAAATATATTTGTGGCATATATGTAGACTTTGAGAATGGCTAAATCAAGCTCGTTGACATGCACATTATCTCTTATTCTTTTTACGTGTGTGGCGAAACACTTAAAGAGTCTACTCCTGAACCATGTTCCAGTACACCATCTATAGTTATTAACTCTGGTCATTGTGTTGTAGAGTGGATCTCCTGAACTTATTCCTCCGAACTGAAATGTTGGCACAGCTTTTTATGAGGACTATTACACTAACACTTATTTAATACTTTAAATAAGACTTAGGCATCTTATAGAATATAAACTATTTGAGAACCAAAAGTGCCTTAGTAACCTTGACGGTAAAATAGGGCTAATGATGCTTATTCTTGGAGTCCTTACTGAGATGAACTGAGAAAATGTGTATCTAATATGTAGTTTTATAAGAGAAGAACAAATGTTGGTTCCCTTCCATTTTCTTTTTTTTTTTAATTTATTTTTATTGTAAACAAATGGGATACGTTGTTTCTCTGTTTGTACATGGAGTAAAGGCATACCATTTGTGTAATCATACATTTACATAGGGTAATGGTGTTTGATTCATTCTGTTATTTTTTCCCTTTCCCCCCACCCTTCCCACCCCTCTTTTCCCTCTACACAGTCCCTCCTTCCTCCATTCTTGTCCCCCTCCCACCCCCCATCATGTGTCATCATCTGCTTATCAGTGAGATCATTCGTTCTTTGGTTTTTTGAGATTGGCTTATCTCATTTAGCATGATATTCTCCAATTTCATCCATTTGCCTGCAAATGCCATAATTTTATTATTGCTTAGAAAATTTTAGTCCCAAATCAATAGGCCAAAGAGGAAGGATTATATTTTGTTTTAGACTTTTAACATCTTTAACCATAAAATTTCTAATTTAAACGATTTATTACTAGATTTTGCAAAAATGTCTTTTCCTACAATCAGGATTTCTTGGGTTTATCTAGCACCTTTCGTCACTGGGATCCAAAAGTTCTCATGCTATTTCATTCATCCTCACAGGGTAACGACTGAGAAGATGCCCTTGAGAGTGAGGTTTATCTTCTCCTTGTTCAGGTTGCTTATCTGTGAACAGGGAGACTTCAGTGCTCTAATGCCCAGGATTGGTGGGGGAAGGGAAGTGTGATAAACTGTGTGAACATACTTTAAAGACTACGAAAATGATATATGAGCTCAAGATATTAGTAAGTTTGATTCCCCAGCTCATTTGATATTCCCCAGAGGTCCCCCCGTCCTTCCCTTTCACACCTGGTATGACTTGCTGGGGAAGCTGCTTAGCAGCAGCAGAGGTAATGAGACCCTAGGACACTTAATTCTTCTCAGTAACAAAGCAGATGAGCGGGTGCGCTCATCTTGAGCGCAGAGCAATGGAGTTGGCCGTCTATGGACTGAGACCTTTGAAACCATGAGCCCCAAATAAATGTTTCCTTCTCTAAGTTGTTCTTGTCAGGTATTTTGGTAACAGTGATGCAATGCTAATTAACACAAACTATTAACACAGTACTTACATTGTGTTAAGTATTAGAAGTAATCTAGAGATAATTTAAAATGTAGAGGTTACAGGCAAATGCTACACTGTTTTATACAAAGGACGTGAGCATATGCAGATTTTGATATTTTCAGAGGGTCCTGGAGTCAAGGGATACCAAGGGATGACTGTATTTTATAAGTTACTTCAAATCCACTTTGGATTTGGTAGGGAAGGAAGAGGAAAAGGCATAGGGAAGACACACTTTTGGGTCCAGGAACAATCATGTCTCTAGACCAAGATTTTTTGAAGGCTTAAATTCAGGCTGGTAAAATCAGTCTCAATGATGTAACCAGGGTTTACACAATGTTTCAGAAATTTGCAGACACGAAAGGAGAAGGCATATTTCTACCAGTAGAGAAATTCTGACTAACCAAGCCGGCATTCAAGTTAACGGCACAGAAAATGTAGTTGAGCCATCAGAAAATTGTTTTAATGTCCAGTGTTTCTGCTATTGCGCTGCCATTAGCATGATGTTAATGAAATGTAATAAAATGTGGTTTGAAAAGGAAACCCATCTGCTCTGAAACTTCAATTAATATGATTAAGATGTAGCTTTTACACAATAAACTTGCATCTGATGCACATTCTGTGCTTTATAGATTATTACAGCAGAGCTCATGCAGTCAAATAAAGTCAAGTTGTGCCCAATTAACGTTTGCAGCCAGCTCCATAGCCCAGAGCTTTGCTGATGAAGAGGCAGCGAAAGTGCTCTGGGCTTGATGCCCCCTGAATCTCAGCTCTCCATTACTCTCTGCAGAACAGCACCCAGTCCTCTTCATCTTCTGCTTCCCTCCACTTCACAGCATCCAGCAACCTGGGACAGGCAGGGAAGGTGGCCATGACAATGCACTTGTCCAAGAAACTGCAGGGCTCTGGGATTGAAAGAGGGGCTTCCCCTTGCTTCCACTAGAAGGGAGTGAAAGCTGGTTGACAGGGGTGCCTTCCTTTGCCATCTTCTTTCAATACTCTACCATCACATTCACCAATTCCTGCTTAGCATCAACTATGTGCAAGTCAACAGGGGAAAAAGGAACAGATAGAAAGAGGGAAACATGAGCCTTCCTCCTCAGGGAGCACGGTGAGGCTTTAGGAGCAACACGGAATCACTATGCAAAGATCTGATAGAAGTCTTAAATTGCTTCTCCCTTTCTTCAAATTCCAGCAGAGTTCAGCTGGGCCTGGGAAAGTGGTTGATACAGGAAGCAGAGAGGGAAGGTCAGTCTTTCCTTCAGCAGTAAAAATACGGGGCTCTGTTTGCCAACATGGGGGGGGGGTGCTTGCTGAGAAAGAAGCCAATCAAGGATGGCAAAGCCAAGCCATGGGAAAATACACAGTCTAAGCATCTAGATTCAGCTATGCCTGAAGGCAGTTTACCCCTTTTCTGCCCACTTGCCATATTTATGAAGTCATCTTTTTTAAATCTAGTTTTAAGTTGGCCCTTAACCTGATACCAAAACAGATGTCATAGGGGTGCCAGAATTTTCAGAGCCCTGGAGCTGCAGAAGGGGCTTCTGCAAATCTCAGGAATGTTGCAGAACGGAACTGGGGCCTCTCAGTGGCCAGTTGACTGTTCTGGTCAGTGGGGTCCAAGCAGAGGCTACAGTTTCAAAGAGCCCATTGTACTCCATTCTCGTTCCCCTACCCCTACCTCCCTTTTTCTCAATTCTGCCGCATGGAAACTTCCCAACAACCTTCAGAATGCTTGCAGGGACCTGACTACAATCGATTCAATTTTGTGTCCCCATTTTGGCCTATACTCTCTCACTCAAGACACATTTTCAGGAGGCTGGTAGCCCGTGAGCACCAAAGCAACCTGGGCTGCCTTCCTTGACTAAGTTTTGCCCTGCTCGTGACCTAGTGTCCATGCACTGTCTCAAGGTAGGAGACACAGTTCTCCTCAGCTTATCAGCCTTGATGCTAACAGTTAGTGGAGGTGATTAGGACTCATGCATCTTACCTGAGGGCTGTGTCCTTATAACTGCTTTTGATTTTCTTCCAAACCCACATTGATAGCTCACAAAGCTGAGTTAAATAAGAAGATGTAGAAATGATGGAGAGATGATAAAGATTTTAATATTAGATAGACCTTGAAGCAAAACCCAATTTTGTCTTACAAACAGTGTGACCTTCACATGCATAGGTATATCTTCCCCACACCTCAATTTCCACCTTGGCAAAATGACAACAACTCAACAGGGTCATTGTTAGGATTCTAGGAGCTTTATCTTGGGGTTTGACACATACTAAGCTTTCTGCAAACTCATTTTTCATGTTCTGGGTACCAAGCTAGGAGCTTTCTTGTTTAATTATCACAAAATCTCTGAGATGGTATTATTATTCTTGACTCAGGCAGGGCTATGTCAGTCAGACTTTTGGTTGCAAAATACAAGAACAGACTTGCTCCCTTAGACAAAAAGGGAATGTAATTAAAGGCTAACAGGGATCAAAGAATCATTGAGAGGTCAGAGGACCAGGCTTGGGTGGATTGTACAGCAGGACCTGTCTGGCTGGCCTATGCTCCCTACCACCAGAGTCAGGGATATGACTTCTGGCTGGCCCCTCCAGCTTTTATCAGTCATCAAGGTCTCAGAATAGAGCAACTGATTGACTGATTTACATCAAATTACTGTCCTGGGGCTGAGATGGGGATGGAGGGAAGATGAAGGAAAGATTTGAACCTCTGAGCCTTCAAAGTGGGCATAGGAGCTGTCCTTCAAATTGTACCAAGGGGTACCTCCCAAATGGAGATCAGGGTGTTAATAGGATAAAGCATGTTTGATTAAAAGCAATCTAGAAATCCAGAGGCTCCCTCAAAGGAAATAGAGATGTTTCATGAGTTAATTATGAAACACATGTACACAACACACACACACACACACACACACACTTAGCCGTTAATGATTTAAATCCATATTTTGACCTTCTCATCCTTTTATCCTTTCTTCTAGCCAGACTCTTACAAAGTGAGGCAGAGAGAGGTACCAAAACATAGGTGGACATGGAATAGGTCAGATAATCCTCACAACTGTACCAAGGAAGACGTGAGGCTAGTCAAACAAGCCCAGCTAAGAAGAGATAGGGAGGTTTTCTGGGCTGGCTAGGAGCGGAGAGCGTCTCCTTCAAACAGCAGGAAAAATAAGAGAGAAATTCTGGGAGTCGCATGGGAATGGAGTAGGAAATAGCATTCTTGGGGTCCCGGGTCGGGACTGTGACTACAAAGACAGTCAGTGCCCAGGAGGGACAGGCTGCCCTTGGGGTGCTGAGTCAGTGTGGCCCGAGCAGGTGCTCCTTCAAACACAGAAGCTCATAAATCACATCTGACAGGGTGGGGGCTCTCTGCTGTGCACAACCTTTGTTTCAGGGACAGATGGCCACTGGAATATGCATGTGGAATTTGTGTGATTAGAGAAGTACATATGCATGGGAGAGTGGTTATTAAGCCGGAGAGCTGAAATAAACACAAAAAGAGGTCATCCCTGCCTCACCCCACCTGCCTGGGCCGCAGCAGTGCTTCCCAAACATAAGCTTTAGCATAACAATCATACTGCTGTTTAATGAAGCTGTCCTTTTATTCAGACTCGCTTTTTAATCCAAATAGATGTATATTTCTAAAGAGAATCTTAATCTTTCTGTTACCATTCTGGCATATAGGGAACTTAGAAGTTGCCAGTTTGCCCCAAGAACAAATAAAAAGCTAAACCAACTGAAAAATCAAGACCTTTTCTTAAACCCATAATAGAAGTAAGACCTGTGTCAATCTCCACCGGCCAAGTTGAAATGAGGCGAATTTGGAGAATTAAAACCCACTACAGAAGACAGCCATGAGTGGAAACCTCCATGGGAACAAGTGTGTGGATAGGAAAACATGAACTGTAAATGAGAAACTGCTAGAAGCTCCATGTGGACAAGTCTGAGAATTCGTCCAGTGGGACACAAGGGCCCCCACATTTTTGTGAGTTTTACCTTTAGCAGTTCTATGGGGTATGTTGAGGGAAAAAATCGCCTTATCCTTCCAGCCAGTGCAGAGAACTGTAGAGGATTCTGCCTCGTCCACCATGGGTGAGGAAAAGGGTTTCTGTCAGAGGAAGGTGCCGGCTGTAGATTAATCACTGAGAAACTTAATTAAATAAATGCAGGAGCCAATTATATCTTTAAATCAAAGGGGCTGTGATGGATTGAGCCATACCAAGATCTGGCGTCTAACAACCTGGAGAAGATCACCTTCCCTTTGTTTATAGTCGTGCAGATAAAGGGGGACTGGGAGGAGCTTCTTCTGTGAGGAACAGGATGGGGTGGAGTTAGGGAAGCCATTTTCTTCAGTGGGTCAGCCCAGTAGAATTAGCATGTCCTCAGGTGGTGAGTCACATACCCTGGGCTTTCAGAAACAGTCTCTCAGGACTGCCAGTTCCTGGGAGTCAGACTTTCATGTCCCATGGTTCAGCCAAGCCTGATTTTGCTAGTCATGGATGGCTTCCCACAGGGGACAGTTAAATATTCTGAATTGTTCCAGAGCATTGCATTCTTCTTAAAATGTTCTACCCTCAAAGAAACTATTTTATCAAACTATTTTTGAAGTTTCGTTGGAGCCTAATTGAGCTAAGGGAAGGGAAACACCCAACTCCAACACCCTTTGACTTTTCACGTACTCCATCCTCTCCCACCTCAGAGTGGGAGAAAGGACTGAGAAGCACTTGCAAAGTGTGAAATCCAGACTCAGGCTCAGCAAAAGACTAAGACCTATCACAGAGGTGAAGGGAGGATCCCAACAGCAACAAGCATAGTTAACACAGAGACCTCAGTGTCCAAATACCCTTCTCCACAAACCAGGATGCCTTAGAGAATTCGTGGACTTCAGGGCTGATGCTGAACCTGGAGAATCTTGTGCCAGAAACAAGAAAGTGCTTAGAGGATGACGAGGATGTGCCACAAGGACAGAAGACAGAATAGATAAGCTTTCACAGGCCAAATCTGGGATAATTTGAACATTGAAAGAAATAACAAGCATAAGAAATTAAAATTAATTGAACAAAATAGCAATCGGGGAGTCCATTCAGATATAAATAAATAAATAAGAAAAAGAGAAAGCTTTTTCTCTCAGCAGAATGAATGACAGAACTTTAGAGTCAGACATTCAACTGTTTGGCAATCATGAGAGTAATGATTAATTCATCTAAGAAACATCAATGGATGTTAAAACTAGTTCTTAAATTTGATGAGAGACAGAATATTTACATAGTATCAAAGTACCTCACTATGAAATGCTTATTAATTACAAAGGATGAAAGAGTAGATTTCTTCATTGTGGAGAAACCTGGCAGCCTCCACCTTCATCAAGTTATTGGAATTAACATTAGCAGCAATGGTCAAATCAGCATGGTGTGCCGTTCAACAGGATGCAACGAGAAGAGCATCGCTTCTGTGACATTTCACAAAGATGCATAATCTGAATCTAATCATAAAGAAAGGTCAGACAAATGAAAATTGAAGGCCTAAGTCATGAAAGTCGAGGAAGGACTGAGAAACTGTTCCAGACTAAAGATGACTCAAGAGCTAGAACCATGTAATACAAGAATCCCAGGTTGCATTATTGTGCTAGCAAGGTCAATTTGTGTAATGGGTGAAACTCAAATAGGGTCAGTGTCTTGAATGGTCATTTCCTAAATTTTATGGTTGCATTGCAGTTGAGAAGAGAATGTCCCTGTTGGTAGGGACCTCACAGTCAAGCAGTCCGGGGTGATGGGCATCATATCAGCAATTTACTCTCCATTGTTTAAGGAAAAGTATTCTGTAAATTTCTTAAATTTTTCTGTAAGCTTGAGGTGGTTTCAAAAAATTCTTAAATTATCTTTAGTATGTAAAAAGAAAGTAACCAGAGACTAAATATAATAGAAACAAAATAATCTTATTTAACTAGCTAGATTTCAATGCCTGCCAAAGGCTGAGAATGATAGAGCTATTCTCTGTTTGAAATGGAGATTAGCAAGCATTTGCTTACAACAACCTGAGAATTTCTTCTGTCATCAGAGAGGGAAAGAACTTAGAAAAGGGGAGAGAACCAAGATGGTGGACTAGAGGGTGACTGCATTCCTTCTTGCTCTGTAACTCAGGATTCAAGCAGAATAAATACTGTTTCTCTTGGAGGCAGTCCTCACTGCCTACCAACCCCCTGCTCTTTACCCCATTTGTCCACTAATCACCTGCCCTCTGCCTTTTGAGAATGAATCACTCACTGACTGCTGTCTATCATCCACCATTTCCCAGTTTGCCCATCCTCCACCTTTCACCTACCCATTGCCCACTGCCCATTGCCCACTGGCTGATCATCCACTCTTAGCCTGCAGACTGCCTGCAGATCATCATCGGATCGCCTGCTGCCAGTTGTGGCCTGGAAGTTCATTGTTACAGTACCCATAGGCTCAGTTACACACTGCTGCTGCCATCTTGGGACAAGAGCCAGGGCCTGCAGTTTGCCACCATGGCCACCGCCATCCTGGGGCATGGCCACCTCAGTCTGGGTACTTGGGCCAGGGCCTATAGTTCTGGTTGCACCTGAGGTCTTTCTGCTCAGTGTGGTACTGGCTACCATCTGGCTGTCCCTTGGCAGGGTGACTCTGTGTGAGCACGTCCCTGGTGGTCTCTCTGCAAGTTGAAAGGGCATTGAGATCTTGGGACTGCAGCAAGACAGGGCCTGGGGAAACTGAAACTCAGGTTCATCAGATTGCAGCTGGGTTTGTGTAGGCCAGTCAGGGTCTGGCAAGCCTGTGGAAAACCAGAGACTAGTGGCAACTCCCTGGGGGGAGCACAGAAACTGGAGAAAACTGGGCTCTCTCCAACTCAGTGAGTCCTGAAGTGCACAGGGACAGAAAGGGCCAGCTACAGTGGGTGGGAACACTCACCCACCCAACCAGTCCGGCACCCACTGGACTGGAGCTAACATCAAACTTCAGACAACCCCACCTATCAGTGGAGAAGGGAAGCTAAGAAAATTTTTGAAAGCCAACAGAAGCAATCTTTCAATTTTCCTTTGAGATGTTCCTCCTTTTTTTTTTTTTTTTATTTTTGTCCTTTCTTTCACACCTCTACCATCTTTGAATCCAAATATTTTTCATGCATCCATTTATTGAAGATTGGGATGTCTGAATAGTATATAACAGTTTTGTTTTGTACTCTTATATTTTTACTTATTTTTAAATCTGTACTTTTTTCCCTCTCACCTACCTGTCTCCCTGGATTCTCTTTCTCACTTCTCTCATACTAATAACCATTCTCTATTAATTCCTCCCTCGCTCTTACTATAAATTTTAACCTCTATCTTCTCTCCCTTCCCCTCATAAACATCACATCTTACACTACTTCTGATCCCTCATTGCTCATCATTTAAAATGGTAAATGCTTTTAGCAAACTTACTGTTTATATTGTAGACAATAATTGAATACTTTGTTTCTATCTATTGTGACAAAACTGTAAAAGTCTTAATAGGAGCCCTTTGATTTAAGGTGGTATATTGTTTGCAATGGGTGCTATTAATATTGATCTCCCCCTTAAAAATGAGGAACTGGAAGTCTCCAGGGACACTAAAAGACTACAGGGTAGAATCTGTATGGCCTCAGCTCCATTCTGCTAGATGAGAAGACACACAAACAACATGAAATAACTAGGGAACAAAGTGCCTCAAACAAACCAAGATGTTCCAACAATAGAATCCATAGAAAACACAGAAGAAATGTCAGAGAAGGAGCTTAGAAGGTTCATAGTTAGACTGATCTTCAAAATGAAGGATGGCATTGGAGAGAAAATACAGGAAGTAAAAGATCACTTCAATAAAGAGGCAGAGATTATATAAAGAAATCAAGCAGAAATCCTTGAAATGAAGGAAACAATAAATCAAATTAAAAATTCAATGGAAAGTATCACCAACAGACTAGACCACTTGGAAGACAGAACCTCAGACAATAAAGACAAAATATATACTATTGAAAATAAAGTTGACCACACAGAGAAGAGGGTAAGAAATCATGAACAGAACTTCCAGGAACTATGGGATAACATAAAATGAATAACATTAAGATTTGTCAGAATAGACAAAGGCATGGAGATACAAACCAAAGGAATGCACAATCTTTTCAATGATATAATATCAGAAAACTTCCCAAATCTAAAGAATGAAATGGAAAATCAACTACAAGTGGCTTACAGGACCCCAAATGTACAAAATTACAGCAGACCCACACCAAGGCACATTATAATGAGAATGACTAACATACAAAATAGATAGAATTTTAAAGACTGCAAGAAAAAAATGTCAAATTATGTAAAGGTGAAAATCAACTCGGATCTCAACTCATTTCTCAATCCAGATCCTGAACACCAGGAGGTCCTGGAATAACATATATTAAGTTATGAAAGAAAATGGATGCCAACTGAGAATTTTATATCTAACAAAAGAAACTTCAGATTTGAAAATGCAATAAAAACCTTCCATGATAAACAAAAGTTAAAAAAATTTACAACTAGAAAGCCTGCACTACAGAACATTCTCAGCAAAATTCTCCATGAGGAGGAAATGGAAAAAATGAACAAACAAAAAAAAAATGAAAACCAGCAAAGGAAGGAACTACACTAAAGGAAAGGCCAATTAACAGAGAAACTAAGTCAAGTTAAAAACTAAAAATAAACCAAAATGACTGGTAATACAAATCATATCTCAATAATAATCCTGAATGTCAATGACCTAAACTCATCAATCAAAAGACATAGACTGGCAGATTGGATTTTTAAAAAAGGCCCAGCAATATGCTGTCTTTAAGAGACTCACCTCCTAGGAAAAAACATCCACAGACTGATGGTGAAAGTTTGGTAAAATACGTATCACTCACACGGACTGCATAAACAAGCAGGGGTTTCCATCTTCATATCAGACAAAATGGACTTCAAACCAAGTTTAGTCAGAAGGGATAAAGTATGAAGGACATTTCATACTGCTTAAGGGAATCATACACCAACAAGACACAACAATTGTACATATATGCCCCAAACAATAGAGTATCTACGTACATCAGACAAACCCTTCTCAATTTCAAGAATCAAATAGGCCACAACACAATAATACTGGTGACTTTAACATACCTCTCTTGCCACTGGATAGATCTTTCAAACAAAAACTGAACAATCTATAGAATTACATAATACAATCAATGATTTAGACTTAATGGACATAGAGTATTTCATCCATCATTGAGCAAATACACTTCTTCTCAGCAGTACATGAATCTAAAATAGACCATATGTAATGCCACAAAGCAACTCTTGGCAAACACAAAAATAGAAATACTATCCTGCATTCCATCAGATCATAACAGAATGAAACTAGAAATCAACAATAAAATAAAAATAGAAGCTACTCCAATACCTGGAGACTAAATAGTATGCTATTGAATGATGAATGGATAAAAGAAGAAAACAAAGAGGAAATAAAAAATACTTAGAGGTAAATAAGAACACTGACACAACATATCAAAATCTCTGGGACGCTATGAAGGCAGTGCTAAGAGGAAATTTCATTGCATTAAACTCATATATTAAAAGAATAAAAAGTCAACAAATAAATGATCAACACCAAAAGAAGACAGGAAATCATTAAAATCAGAGCTGAAATCAATGAAATTGAAACAAAAGAAACACTTGAAAAAATTGACAAAACAAAAAGTTGGTTCTTTGAAAAATTAAATAAAATTGGTAAACCCTTAGCCATACTAATAGAGAGAAAGAAAGAGAAAACTCAAATTACTAAAATTCATGTTGAAAAAGGAAATATCACAATGGATACTACTGAAATAATGGAAGATAACTAGAAACTATTTTAAAAATTTATACTCAAATAAAATAGAAAAACTTGAGGACATCAACAAATTTCTAGAGACATATGATCAACACAAACTGATGCAGGAGGACATACACAATTTAAGTAGATCAACTTTAAGCAATGAAATAGAGGAAGCCATCAAAAGTCTACCAACAAGGAAAAGCCCAGGACCAGACAGATTCTCCATCAAGTTCTACAAGACCTTCAAAGAACAATTAACACCAATACTCCTCTAAGTATTCCATGAAATAGAAAAAGAGGGAACCCTTCCAAACTCATTATATGAGGCTAGTATCACCCTTATATCAAACCCAAGAAACATCAAGGAAAGAAAACTTCAGACCAATATCACTGATGAACATAGATCCAAAAATTCTCAATAAAATCCTGGCAAATCGCATATAAAAACATATTTAAAAGAGTGTGCACCACAATGAAGTGGAGTGTATCCCTAGAATACAAAGTTGTTTCAACATATGGAAATCAATAAATGTAATACATCATATTAATAGACTTAAAGACAAGAATCATATGATTATCTCAATAGACACAGAGAAAGCATTTGACAAAATACAGCACTTTTTCATGTTCAAAACACTAGAAAAACTAGGGATAGCAGGAACATACCTCACCATTGTAAAAAAAAAAGCTATCTATGTTAAGACCATGGCCAATATCATTCTAAATGGAGAAAAATTGAAAGAATTCCCTCTAAAAACTGGAACAAGATAGGGATGCCCTCTTTCACCACTTCTATTCAACATTGTCCTTGAAACTCTAGACAGACCAAGGAAATAAAAGGGATACAAATAGGAAAAGAAGAACTCAAACTATCACTATTTGCCAATGAGTTGATTCTATATTTACAAGATCTGAAAAATTCCACCAGCAAACTTCTAGAACTAATAAATGAATTCATCAAAGTAGCAGGATATAAATCAATATCCATAAATCAAATGCATTTATATACATAAGCAGCAAATTCACTGCAAGAGAAATTAGGAAAACCACCCCATTCACAATATCCTAAAAAATAAAGTAAAATACTTCAAAAATAAAACTAACAAAAGAGGTGAAAGACCTCTACAATGAAAATTACAGAACACTAAAGAAAGAAATTGAAGAAGACCTCAGAAGATAGGAAGATCTCCCATGCTCATGGATAGGCAGAATCAATATTGTCAAAATGGCCATACTACCAAAAGTATTATACAGATTCAATGCAATTCCTACTCAAACTCCAATGACATTCTTCATAAAAATAGAAAAAAAAAGCAATCTTGAAATTCATTTTGGAAAAATAAGAGACACAGAATAGCCAAAACAATCTTTAGCAAGAAGAATGAAGCAGGAGGTATCATAATACCAGACTTAAACAACAGAGCCATAGTAACAAAAACAGCATGGTATTGGCACCAAAATAGACATGTAGACTAATAGTTCAGAATATAAGACACAGAAACAATCCCACATAAATATAGTTATCTCATACTAGACAAAGATGCCAAAAACATTCACTGGAGAAAAGATAGCCTATTCAACAAATGGTGCTGGGAAAATTGGAAACCCACATGTAACAAAATGAAATTAAACCTCTATCTCTCACCCTGCACAAAATTCAACTCAAAGTAAATCAAAGACTTAGGCACTAGAACAAAGACCCTGCACCTAATTGAAGAAAAAGTAGGCCCAAATCTTCATCATGTTGGCTTAGGACCTAACTTCCTTAATAAGACTCCTAAAATGCAAGATATAAAATTAAGAATCAATAAATGGAATGTATTCAAACTGAAAAGCTTCCTTTCAGCAAAGGAAACAATAACATGAAGAGAGAGCCTACAGAACAGGAAATTATCTTTACCACATGTACCTCAGATAGAACACTAATCTCCCAGGATATATAAAGAACTCAAAAAACTTAACACCAAAAACCCAAATAACCCAATCAATATATGGAGTAAGGAATTGAATAGAAACTTCACAGGAGAAGAAATACAAAAGGTCAACAAATATATGAAAAAATGCTCAACATTGCTAGCAATTAGAGAAATGCAAATTAAAACCACACTGAGATTCCGTCTCACTCCAGTCAGAATGGCAATTATCAAAAACACAAGGAATAATAAGTGTTAGCAAGGATTTGGGGGAAAAGGTACACTCATACATTGTTGGTAGGACTACAGATTGGTGCAACCACTTTAGAAAGCAGTATTCCTAAGAAAACCTGGAATGGAACAACCATTTGACCCAGGTAATCTCACTCCTCAGTTTATACTCAAAGGGCTTCAAATCAGCATACTATAATGACACAGCCACATCAATGTTTATAGCAGCTCAATTCACAATAGCTAAACTATGGAACCAACCTAGATGCCCTTCAACAGATGAATGAATAAAGTAAATGTGGTGCATATATACAATGGAATATTACTCAGCCTTAAAGAAGAATGAAATTATGGCATTTGCAAGTAAATCAATAAAACTAGAGAATATGGTGCTGAGTGAAATAAACTGATCCCAAAAAAACTAAAGGCCAAATGTTTTCTCTGAAGCTGATCCATAGTTGGGGGTTGGTAGGGGAGAACGAAGGAACTTCGGATTATGCAGAGGTGAGAGGAGGGCTGTGATAGTAGTGGGTGCGGGAAGGACATTAGAATGAGACAGACATTATTACCCTGTATACATGTATGAAAAAAAATTTTAAGTAAAAAAATTAGAAAAGGGAATAATCTCATATGTTTGCATGTTTTTTAACACTCTATTTGTATTTACCCCAAATCATTCCATATGCCACTTGTAGTTTTTGGTGTACACTAGGAAACACTGGAAAGCAGTTTCCAAAGGACTTAACTTAATAAATGCTTATGTCTGAGTAGATGTGCAAGGATAGCCTGCTTCTGTAATATTCCCCAAATAGTTTCAAATAGAAAAATATAGGCAGAAAGAACACCGTTCCTTGAAAAACCCATTTTATCTTCAGACTTGACCCTATTTTTCTCAAACGTCTTTCACATCTAACCAATGTAAGGCTTAGTATTCTCTTGATGCACAATCTTGGAAGCCCAGAGTGTCCATTGGATGTGTTCCGAACTCCAGACTCCAATATTCAGTTACCTACTCTCATCTTCATATGTAGGTCCCACTGGCATCTGAGTTAAACATTTTCTGTCCCCAATCCCAACTCTCAAATCTGCTCTTCTCCCCTCATCCTGCATTGCCCTCTTTATCCGTCAATTCCTCAAACCAGAATCTTGAACATCTTGAGCCCATTTAGCTTCTTTTTCCTTCCCTGTGTCCTCTCTATAATTAAATCCTGTGATTCTACCTCAAAATGTGTTTTTGATGCAGCCACATTTCCCCATGTCCACCGTCTTCAATCCAACCTAAGCTCCCGTTGAGTACTCTACCACCATATCCCTCCAAATCATTCTCCAAACTGTAGCTGGAGTGATATCTTTAAAAAGGATAAATCTGCTCTTGTAGCTCTCTTCCACAAGACCCTTCAAAACTATGCCAAGTGAGTAGTAGGACTTGTGACTATTTAAATTAATTAAAATTAGATATAAGTGAACATTAAGTTCCTCCATTGCACTAGCCATATTTCAAATACTCAATAGTCACATGGCTTCTGGTTACCATATTGGACTGCAGAGATTATGGAATATAGATATTATCAATCAGTGTTGCTTCAAAAGTTTCTTGCAGCTTATAGATAAAATCTGAATTTCTTGTGGAGCTCTACAAGGCCTGGATCAGGACCCTTTCCAACCTTCCCACCTGCATCTCCCTCCACCAATCACCACACTCTAGTAACTGGACTTCTCATTTCCTCAAATAGATTAAGACCTTTGCTACCTCAAGGTCTTAGTTACAGTGTTTTCCTGCCAGGAACATCTCTCCCATTTTCTGAATCCCCTAACCCCTGTCATCCTTAGGGTTTCTTCTTAAATATCTGTCCCTCAAAGAGGCCCTTCCTAATTCCCCAAACTAAATAACCTATTATACTCTTTTGGCTCCCTGTGTTTCTTCTTCTTTGTTATCTATCAAATCACAATAGTGATATATTTCTTGGTTAGTTTAATATCTCTCCACCTAACTTTGAAAGGAGAAAGTCCCTAATTTTTGTTTGTTTGTTTGCTTTGTTTTGGTGCCATAAATTGAACCCAGGACCATTTCACCACTGAGCCACATCCCCAGCCCATTTAATATTTTATTTAGAGACAGGATCTCACTGAGTTGCTTAATGCCTCGCTAAGTTGCTGAGGCTGGCTTTGAACTCTGAGATTCTCCTGCCTCAGGAGCTGGGATTCCAGGCCAGCCTCTCACAGTGCCTGGTGCATAAAATTTGCTCAAAGATTGTTTGCTGAACACGAGAGTGATTTTGTAGTAAACAACACTATAATCTACAGGTCTCTTTGAGAATCAGGCTGAGTATGGTGCAGTTTTCTGTCCATCTTTCTACTTTACCACTTCTTAACCATGGGCTCTTGTCTTCAAGATAAATATTTTCCTTTGATGCTATTCAGGACACTTTCTCTCTTCACTTGGCTTCAAAATCCAATAACAGTTCCTCATCTGTGAAATGGGGATAAATCTTTGCTGCCTAGTGTCTGGGGCTACACAAGCAGATCCTCTGAGAGTCATTTCTGCCCCAGTCTATAATTGTGTCATTCTCTGTCTAGGAGGCTGGTTTCTCCCACTGGCAAATTTGGAACTAAGTAGCCTACTACGGAGGTTAATTGCACAGAAAATGTAATTCGCGGACCATCAACTTTTTACCCCTCATGTTTCTGCTATTAGGCTGCCATTAATGCTTAGTTTAAAAATGTCCTAAAAGTATGAGGAAGGAAAGGAAAACAATGAGAAACCTAACACCTGAATCACCCATAAACTGGATCTGCTGTCATGAAAAAGGGAGTGATATTGATGTCATCAGAGAGAAAGGACTAAATGGAGTCCTGGCCACACAGCTCAATGAAACAAATATTCTCTCCAATAGCATCTGCCACCCCACAGGAGAAATGGGACCCTGGCAGGTCTCTTGTCTGGATTCATAAAACAGCGGAGTTGGAGTGAACATTGCAATTCTCAGGTCCATGCATGGTTGTTCACATCTGCATAAGCAAGCCCATGTTCTGAGGACTCCGCCCGGGGTCCCCACACTAATGTAGTCCAGACCCTTGCACAGTGCCAGATAACAAAGGGCTAGAACCTTATTGCCTTCTCTTCCCAAGGTCACCCCATCCGGAGTGAATCGCTAGGTACATGTGACCATACTGCATCATCAGGGTGTCAGGGGAAAGCTTCAATCCAAACCCAACCCCGAAAGCCTGACATTGGAATCAAATCAAAGTCAGAAGTGCTCTCTTTTAAAACTAAACACTCACATCAAACCTCCCTCTCTTACTCCAGGACTGATTCTGTTCCAAATGAGTGAGGTCATAAGGTCCTCACTTGTCACAAATCTCTTCCATTATGACATACTTAGAGCAGGGACCAACTCCCTCCCTCTGTGCCCTCAGGACTCTAACTTGATGCAGGGGCCGGGACAGGAAGGGGGCTCTCTCAGACCACCACATCCATCCAACAACCTCTCTGGTCTCCCACTTAGAAACAGAGACTGGTCAAAGAAAAGACGTTTTGTTCTTTCCCTTCCTTCTGAGTGATGGGGTTAGGCCCTGGGACTGAGCAAGAGTGCCTGGAACATGGAACAAAAAATATTGGAATAACTTCCCTACTGAGATCTCATTCACACAGCAAGGAAAATTAGCAAAGTTCTAGAGTATCAAAAATGCAGTTTGGGAATCAGAAGCAAATCAGTTCCTGAGAGGACCATGGGTCAGAGACTTGACAGGTGAGAAGTCACTGGTGAACCACTCTGCCCTGACTCTCTCCATTCCCCCCACCCCGTATCTATCTGACTCTCTGTATTTGTTTCTTCTCTGTGTATCTTCTCCCCACCACCTCTCTCTGTCTCTCTCTCTCTCTCTCTCTCTCTCTCTCTCTCTCTCTCTCTCTCTCTCTCTCACACACACACACACACACACACACAATTCTCACAGCACACTTAAACCTAGGAAATGACTGCTCCATTGAAGAAATCTAACCATTTCCTCGAAAGAAATATAGTAGGATGCTTGGGCCATTCAGAAGGAACAAAGAGATTCAATTAGCCACAGTGGTCAACCTGAACTCAGTTCTACCTACCACAGTCACAGGCTATAGGCTGACAGCTAGAATCCATTCTACTGCATACATGGTGGCTTCTCTTTGACTTTCCTGCTGCTGGCTTCTGAAAATCACTGTCTGGGCCACCAGCAGGGCTGCTAATTGAAGAGCTGGTTAGGTTCTTTCCCTAAAAGTCAGAATGACATGGTGAAACCGGGCATGTTGCCGTTGCTCCCTGCACAATCCTTTTGGAAAGCTTGTTCTTCACATAATCGAAACTTGCAAGGCACAGCAGACAGAAGGCTGAAGGTCAAATGATAAATTCTAAGAGCTAAGACATGCTTTACTAACTCAACCCTGTGCCTCTGCTTATATAAGGCAAAGCTCCAGGAGTAAAGAGCAGGATTCACAGACTCAGAAAGAGCTGGAGAATTTGGGTCAGGATTGAGGGAAGAAATGTTCTCTGGCTGGGAAGTAGTTACTATGTATTGAACACCTATCATATGCCAGACAGATGGGGATGGAAGGATAGAGAGGTAGATAGGTAGGTAGGTAGGTAGGTAGATAGATAGATAGATAGATAGATAGATAGATAGATTCACACACTAATACATATACATATATATATATATGTATATATGTGATTATAAATATATGCATGCATATCTATCTATAGGTAGGTGGGTAAATTTTTTTCCTTACTGATGAGAGAAAACCAAAGCTCAAAAATGAAAATGAAAAATGTTTGGTAATTATATTAGTTTGACCTAGAATACAACTTGAGAAGAAGACTTCAGTGCAGGGAGCCAGGATGTAGGGAAAGTGTTACAAGGAAGGAGGAAGAATCAACACAAAACATGCCATGCCATGGATCTGATTATTTTTGTGGACAACTGTGCTCAATCCCACTAACACTCTGAGGAACAGAGTGAGATATGCCTCAGAAATCCCCCCTTGGAGGATCAGAATGGTTGGGTATTAATCTCCTCCACTTCAGGGCTGCACCTGTGTGATGCTTGACTTATAACAAGAGTTATATATATATATAAATATAGTAGTTTATATATATGTATGTGTATGTATATATACATGTATATATATTCCTAGCACAGAATTCCTAAAACCCATATAACTTCCTCCAAAGTTCTCTCTTAAAACTTAAGAACTCCTAGCATGGGAAAAATGTTGCATTGTCTCAACTAAGGCCTGACATCTCCCCAAGAGCAAGGATCTGTGGGAATGAGTTTCAGGACTGATACCTTAGGAAATGCAGTATGTCCTGACACTGCTGATTGCCAAAAATAACATAATAGGGTGCAAAAGAGCATGGGCTTTGGAGTTGAGAAGGCCACTGTCACAGGTTTTGGTGGCTGTGCAAAGTACACAGATGAACAGCCAGATTAAGGGGTACACAGGGCAAGATATGTGGGAAGAAGCATGACATTGTCAAGATCATGCTTGTTCAGCAACCTGGAAGTTCACTGAGCTCCATAGTTCAGGGATTTTTATTAAGACTTCATCACATGGGTGTGATCAGTTAACTGGATCTTCACCCCTTTCCAGAGGATGGGGGATGGGATGGGGAAAAAAGTTCAATGCTGTCATGGTTTAGTCATGATCAGTGATCAACCCACATGTAGAAACCAAGATCACATCATTGGAGCAAAACCCACTCCTATCACCCAAGAAATTCCAAGGATGTGCTATGTCAGGAACCAGGGGGAACAAATGATATACTTAGCACTAGCACTTTTGCTTAGAATAACAGGGTTTTAGGAGCTCAGTGAAGATATATATTTTCCTTATTACAAATCACAACATGAGCTTTTTTAAGACATATTTTATACACAGGTAATGAACTATTTATCAATAGAATGTTCCATAAGCCCAGGGTAAAAGGCAGAAAGTCATCATGGAAATGTCTGCACCAGATGGTCAATTATACTTAGATGCTAAAGGAAATTCTAAGGTCCTCAACAGAATGAATGATGGCCACCCACATCAGTGAGGGCAGTCTTCTACTATTACTACTACTACTTTTTTTTTTTCTTTTGGTACAAGGAGATGAACCCAGGTGCTTTACCACTGAGATACCCCACCCAGTTCCTTTTTTTTTTTTTTTTCTTAGAACAAGATCTTACTAAATTACTCAGGGTGGCCTGAAATTGCCATCCTCCTGTCTCAGTCTCCCGAAATGCTGTAATGAATTACTCAACCAATTCAAATGTTAATCTCTTCCAAAGACCCTCATAGACACACTCAGAAATAATGTTTTACCAGCTATCCAGGCATGCCTTAAAAAAAGGGGTGAGTTCTCATGCAATTTGAAGGGAGACCAATGGAATAGAGGAAGAGGAGTTAGGAGGTGGGGAGTAAGGAGAAGAGAAAAAGGGAAGGTAGAGGGGAATGAAACTGACCAAATTATGCGTATGTACAAATATGTCACAATGAATCCCACTATTATGTATAATTATAATGCATCAATAAAAAATTAATAAAAAGGACACAAAACTATCCCAGTAACTGAAAATAACAACCACTTATTCAACTCTGCAGCCTGACTATTAAAGATGAGCTTGGCTGGATGGTTCTCCTATCTTGGGGGAAGTCACTCAAGCAGGTTGTGCTGGGTTGGCTCATCTCTGTTTTATGTGATTGCTCGCCCTCCAGCAGACTAGCCTGGGATTATGCTTATGAAAGCTGATAGGATTCTAAAATCCAGAGTGGGCACATGCAAGGTCTCTCAAGGCATAGACTTAGAATTTGCACAATGTCACCTCCACCACATTATATTGGTAAAAGCAAGTCCCAAGGCCAGACCAGACTTTTTCTCCTTGACCTTATTATGGGAGAAGCTACAAATACTTAATTTTATAATTAAGACATATAAGATTGGTGCCTGCCCACCCATCCACCACAGACAAACCTTGGCACATGCACTGGTGTCCCCGCACCCCCAGAGACTTGGCATACCCACCTCCCCAGCTTCTTTGGAGGCTGGTGCAGACATTTTGAATTATCCCTGAGGGCCTGGCCACCATCATTGGAGGGACCACCATTCCTGAGACACCTTCAGGAGACTGGAGGCCCTTTGACAGGTACTATACTCACATCAAGATACTGAGTACTGGGAGGTTTGAGTGGTGAATGACTGTGAACAATAGATTTTTTGTTTTTAATTTTTAATTTTTTATTTCTTCTCTATTTTCCTTTTATTTACCTATTCCCTTGGAGTCTCTTTCTCCCTTTTCTCATGCTAACGACCAACTTCTTTTGACCCTGCTCTCACTCTTCCCTTGATCTTGACCTCTGTTTACTCACATCCTACACCCCTCCCCATCCTCTTTGTCCACCACTAGAAATACTGTAGATAATAATCGAACTCATCCTGCTTACTACAATAATGTTAAAGTCTTTATAGGGGCTATCTGGCTTAGGGCAGCATATTGTCCATATTGGGTGGAGCTAATATTGATCTCCCCCTCAAAGGAGAGATACTGGAAACCTGGAGGATCATAATAAGCCTGCAGGGGAGAAACTTCAGTACCTCAAATCTTCACTGCCAGAGAGGAACATACAGAAACAATATGAAAAAACAGGGGAGGAAAGTGTCCCTAACAAACCAAGATACTATTATGATAGAATCCAATGACAGCATGGCAGTAGAAATGACAGAAAAAGAGTTTAGAATCTGCATAATTAAAATGATCCATGAAGCAAAAGATGAGATAAGAGAGCAAATACAGGCAATGCACAATCACTCCAATAAACAGGTAAAAAAGAAAAAGAACACTTCAATAAAGAGATAGAGATTCTGAAAAAAACAAACAGAAATACTTGAAATGAAAGAAACAATAAACCAAATTAAAAACTCAATAGAAAGCATCACCAGCAGAACAGATCTTGTTGAAGACAGAAGCTCAGACAATGAAGACAAAATATTTAATCTTGAATATAAAGTTGACCAGACTGAGAAGATGGTAAGAACTCATGAACAGAACCTCCAAGAATTATGGGATATCATGAAAAGACCAAATTTAAGAATTATTGGGATTGAGGAAGGCAGAGAGAAACAAACCAAAGGAATGAACACCTGTTCAATGAAATATCAGAAAATTTTCCAAACCTGAAAAATGAAATGGAAAATCAAATACTCGAGGCTTACACCAAATACATAAAATTACAACACATCCACACTAAGACACATTATAATGAAAATACCTCACATACAAAATAAAGATAGGATTTTAAAGGCTGTGAGAGAAAAGCATCAGATTACTTATAAGGGGAAACCAATACAGACATCAGCAGATTTCTCAGCCCAGATCCTAAAATCAAGAAGGACCTGGAACAATATATTTTGAGCTCTGAAAGAACATGGATGCCAACCAAGAATCCTATACCCAGCAAAACTAACCTTCAGATTTGACAATGAAATAAAATCTTTTCACAATAAACAAAAGTTAAAAGAATTTACAAATAGAAAGCCTGCACTACAGAACATTCCCAGCAAAATATTTCATGAGTAGGAAGTAAACAATTCAAGTCAGCAAAGGGAGGAAATATCCTAAAGGAGAAGCCAATCAAAGGAGAAACCAAGTCAAGTTAAAAAACAAAAAATAAACCAAAATGACCAGGAATACAAATCCTATCACAATAATAACCCTGAATGTTAATGGCCTAAACTCAATATTCAAAAGACATAACTGGCAGATTGCATTAAAAAGAAAGAACCAACAATATGCTGCCTTCAAGAGACTCACCTCATAGAAAAAGACATCCACAGACTAAAGGTGAAAGGATGCATGTGGACTCAGCAAAAAAGCAGGGGTATCCATCCTCCTATCAGATAAAGTGGACTTCAAACCTAAGTTAGTCACAAGGGATAAAGAAGGACATTTCATACTGCTTAAGGGAAGCATAAAACAGCAAGACATAATGATTTTAAATATTTATGCCCCACACAGTGGAGCTTCTATGTACATCAAACAAACCCTTCTCAATTTTAAGAATCAAATAGACCCAAACACAATAATAGTGGGGGACTTTAACACACAGCTCTCGTCAATGGATAGATCCTCCAAACAAAAACTGAACAAAGAAACTATAGAACTAAATAATACAATCAATAATATAAACTTAATGGACATTTACAGAGTATTTCACCCATCATTGAGCAAATACACTTTCTTCACAGCAGCTCATGGATCCTTCTCCAAAATAGACCATATGCTATGCCACAAAGAAGTCATTAGTAAATACAAAAAAAAAAAAAAATAGAGATACTACCTTGTATCCTGTGAGACTATAATGGAATGCAATTAGAAATCAATGATAAAATTTAAAAAAAACTACTCATACACCTGCAGACCAAATAATATCCTATTGAATGATGCAATGATAACAGAAGACGTTGGGGAAGAAATTTAAAAATTCTTAGAAGTAAATGAGAATGACACAACAGATCAAAATCTTTGGGACACTATGAAAGCAGTACTAAGTGGAAAATTCATTGCATTGAGCTCATACATTAAAAAAAATTTAAAAGTCAACAACTAAATGACCTAACATTACATCTCAAAGCCCTAGAAAAAGAAGAATAGATCAACACCAAAATAGTAGAAGACAGGAAATATTTAAAATCAGAGCTGAAATCAATGAAATTGAAACGAAAAACAATTTCAAAAAATTGAACAAACAAAAAGTTGGTTCTTTGAAAAAGCAAACAAAATTGATAAACCCTTAGCCACACTAACAAAGAGAAGAGAGAAAACTCAAATTACTAGAATTTGTGATGAAAAAGGAAAGATCACAACAGACACCATTGAAATACATAACATAATTGGAAACTACTTTCAAAATCTATATTCCAACAAAATAGAAGATATCAAAAGACACAAATTTTTAGAGACATATAATCCTCACAAACTGAATCAGGAAGATGTCCACAATCCAAACAGCTCAATTTCAAGCACCGAATAGAAGAAATCATCAAAAGCCTACCAACAAAGAAAAACCCAGAACCAGATGGATTCTCAGCCAAATTCTACAAGACCTTTAAAGAAGAACTAATTCCAATACTCCTCAAAGTATTCCAGGAAATAGAAAAGGAGGGAACCCTTCCAAATTCATTCTAGGAGGCTAGTATCACTCTGATACCAAAACCAGATAAAGACACATCAAGGAAAGAACACTTTAGACCAAAATCCCTGATGAACATAGATGCAAAAATCCTTAACAAAATTCTGGCAAATCGCATACAAAAACATACTGAAAAGATAGCACACCATGATCAAGAGGGGTTTATCCCAGGGATGCAAGGTTGGTTCAACATCCAGAAATCAATAAATGTAATTCATCACATCAATAGACTTAAAGTTAAGAATCATATGATTATTTCAATAGATACTGAAAAAGCGTTTGATAAAATATAGCACCCCTTCATGCTCAAAATGCTAGAAAAAATAGGAATAGTAGGAACATACCTCAACATTGTAAAGGCTATGTGCTAAGCCCACGGTCAACAACATTCTTAATGGAGAAAAACTTAAAGTATTCCCTCTAAAAACTGGAACAAGACAGGGATGCCCTCTTTCACCACTTCTATTCAACATCATCCTTGAAACACTAGCCAGAGCAATTAGACAGACCAAAGAAATTAAAGGGATACATATAGGAAAAGAAGAACTCAAGTCTTCACTATTTGCTGATGACATGATTCTGTATTTAGAGGCTAAAAAAAAAAAAAACTCCACTAGAAATCTTCTAGAACTAACAAATGAATTCAGCAATGTAGCAGGATATAAAATCAATACATGTAAATCTAATGCATTTCTATTCATAAGTGATGAATCCTCTGAAAGAGAAATTAGGAAAACCACTCCATTCACAATAGCCTCAAAAATAAAATAAAATACTTGGGGATCAATCTAACAAAAGAGGTGAAAGACCTTACAATAAAAACTACAGAACACTAAAGAAAGAAATTGAAGAAAACCTTCAAAGATGGAAAGATCTACCATGCTCTTGGATAGGCAGAATTAATATTGTCAAAATGGCCATTCTACCAAAGGAGCTATACAGATTCAATGCAATTCCAAGTCAAATCCAATGACATTCTTCATAGAAATAGAGAAAGCAATCATGAACTTCATCTGGAAGAATAAGAGACCTTGAATAGCCAAAATAATCCTGAGCAGGAAGAGTGATGCAGGAGGTATCACAATACCAGACCTTAAACTATACTACAGAGCAATAATAACAAAAAACGGCATGATATGGGCACCAAAACAGACAGACAAATCAATGGTACAGAAGAGAAGACACAGAGACAAACCCACATAAATACAGTTACTTCATACTAGAAAAAGGACCCAAAAACACAATGGAGAGAAGATAGCCTGTTCAACAAATGGTGCTGGCAAAACTAGAAATCCATATGCAATAAAATGAAATTAAACCTCTATCTCTCACCCTGCACAAAACTCAACTCAAAATGGATCAAGGACTTAGGAATTAGACCAGATTCCCTGCACCTAAAAGAAAACAAAGTAGGCCTGAATCTTCATCACAAGAAATCAAAGCAAGAATCAATAAATGGGATGGACTCAAACTAAAAAGCTTTTTCTCGGCAAAGGATACAATCAAGAATGTGAAGAGAGAGCCTACAGAGTGGGAGAAAATCTTTTCCACAAGCACTTCAGATATAGCACTTATCTCCAAAATTTATAAAGAACTTACAACACTTTACACCAAAAATACAAAGAACCCAATCAATAAATGGGCCAAGGAACTGGATAGACACTTTACAGAAGATATGCAGGCAATTAATAAATATATGAAAAAGTGTTCAACATCTCTAGTAATTAGAGAAATGCAAATTAAAACAACTCTAAGATTTCATCTTACTTCAATTAGAATGGCTATTATCAAGAACACAAACAATAATAGATGTTGAGTACATTTGGGGAAAAAGGCACAACACTTTTACATTGCTGGTGGAGTTGCAAATTGGTGCAGCCATTCTGGAAAGCAGTATGGAGAATCCTCAGAAAACTTGGAATGGACCTACCTTTTGACCCAGTTATCCCACTCCTTGGTTTATACCCAAAGGACTTAAAATCAGCAAACTACAGTAACACAGCCACATTAATGTTTATAGCAGCTCAGTTCACAATGGCAAGATTGTGGAACCAACCTAAATGCCCTTCAACAGATGATGGATAAAGAAACTGTGGTATGTATACACAATGGACTATTATTCAGTCATAAAGAAGAATAATATTAAGGCATTTGCAGATAGATGGAGAATATCATGCTATGTGAAATAAGCCAATCCCAAAAAACCAAAGGCTGAATATTTTCCCTGATACATGCTGGGGGTAGGGGAGTAGGGGGTGAGAGAAGAATGGAAGAACTTTAGATTACGTAGAGGAAATGAGGGGGAGGTATGAAAAATGGTGGAATGAGACAGACATCATTACCCTATGTACATGTATGATTACACAAATGGTATGAATCTACATCACGTACAGCTACAGAAATGAAAAGATGTACCCCATTTGTGTACAATGAATCAAAATGCAGTCTGTAAAAAGAAAAAAAATTTTTAAAGACATGATTATCTTCTACAATTCCCCTTTTCATATAAAGGAGAAAGTGAAATTCTGGGTGGATGGATAACTTATTCAGGGCCACACAGCTTGTTAGAGGAGATACCCCATTCCCTACCAGAGTCTGATCCAACTAGACAGTGTGGCAAAGGAATGAACCCAGCGAGACCTGGGCACAATGGTTCACACCTGTAAAGCCGGCAACTTGGAAGGCTGAGGCAAGAGGATTGAAATTCGAAGCCAGACTCAGCAATTTAGTGAGATCCTGTCTCAAAATAAAAAATAAAAAGGGCTGGCAATGTGGCTCAGTGGTAAAGCACTCCTGAGGTCAATCCCCAGTACCAAAGAACAAAAACCAGAAAAACAACAAGACTGCCCATCCAGAGGGCAAGCTGAGTCATGTGTTCACAAAATTAAAACTTGTTTCATCTTGCCCAGGATAACTTGTGAAAAACTGCCCTATGCACACTCCAAGCCACATTACTGCAATATTTCTTCAGTGAGGCCCGTCTTTATTGAGAATTAAATAACTTTCAGCACAAAGCCTGTCACTGCAGGCATCTTGAAAAGATCTCTTTCAGATAAATAGCACAGGTATTGAAGTTCTGCTATGAGCCAATTTGGGTTGTTCGAAACAGAAAGGGGACACCAGAGACAGAAATTTTCAGTAATGTTGTCATTTTTAGTTAATATACTGAGAAGAATGTTGCAATTTATGGCATGCAACTCATCTTTGTTGTTTTGTGTACATTTTGATGAGCTTTCTTAAATTCCCTCGGTAAACAGCTGATATTATGGGCTCTTTATTAAAACTTGGGAGCAACTGAGCATAAAATGAAATACGACTAGTTTCCAACAAGCCCAGCATTGCCATTAATAGGAATGTCTCGACATCACAGGTTGTACTTGTAGATTTTGCTGACTTATACTTTTATATTTCACAGTTCTGATTTGGGATAAGAAAAAAATAAACCACCTATTAGGCAGAGTACATAATTCATAGCAAGAAACAACAAGGATCCTTAATATATGCTGTTCTGCAGAGGCTACAGCCCTTAGCCACCATCTGTATCTAACCTCAGGGTTAAAAAGCAGTGTGTGAGCTGTTTACGATATATGTTTGCCCTTTTTAAAACTTAAAATTAATGCCACACAGAAGAATGAACATTATAAGTAAGCTTCTTCCATACATTTCCACCCCATCCATCTCCAATGCCATTCACCTCCCTTGAGTTAAATCAACATTCATTCTTTACATTTTTGTGTTTAAACTCACTTTTTATATTTAATCATATATCTTAGAAATTTTTCCACACTGTGACATATAGATCACATTTTTTTTTCACGATGGCACAATATTTCTTAGAATGGCAGTAGCATAATTTTTTATTTATTCTCCCCTGTTAAGGGGGTCTGTGGATTATTTCTGATTTTTTTTTATTATTGCTAGTGATCTACAGTGACTAGTGTGTGTGTGAGAGAGACAGACAGAGACAGAGAGACAGAGACAGAGAGATTGTGTTAATGCTAGAGTATTTCTGTAGTGTAAATTCTTGAAATGAAATTTCTGGGAAAAGAAAAAAGACATGTCAAATTTCAGTAAGTTTTGTCCAATTGTCTTCCAGCAAGTCTCTACAAATTATGTACCAACCAGATGGGCTTTGAAAAGCCCTGGAGTCAGACAGGCAGGATTCATATCCAGCCTCCACATCTTCCTAGGTGGTGACTTGGGAAGTCATTCAATCTCTATGTGTCTTGGTTTACTGGTTGCAAATACAGGACTCATGCATTTCTCTAAAGGATGTTTAAAATGTTGAAATCATGATGACTTTAAAGGGTTAATGCCTAGGCTATGGTGGGTATTCATCTTTCCCAAACAATAACAATCTAGTTTAACTTTAACATGAATAAATATCTTCTGACTGCAGTACAGATTCTAGGTCACTACCTGAAAGATGTGTGTGAAGTAATCTGAACTATGGCCCTGGAAATTGCACTTTTTAGCAAGCTTGCCAGGAGATTCTGGTATAGTTATTCTATCTCTCTATCTATCTATCTATCTGTCTATCTATCTGTCTATCTACCAATGGACACAATACCTTTATTTTATTTATTTTTGTGTGGGCTGAGATCAAACCCAGTGCCTCACACGTGCTAGGCAAGTGCTCTACCACTGAGCTACAACCCCAGCCCTGGTATAGTTAGTCTTTAAGAATCACATCTTTACTAGACGAGTCCCAATTCCACTGCTGACTCCTTCCTGCTAAATGGAATCCCATTCAATGTAGATATATGGACAGTTTCCTTTGTTTATTCCTAGCTGTCTCCTTTCCAATGTAAGAATTAAAATGAGTCAAGTATAGGAATGGGCATACCTCTGGTCACATTCCTTAAGCAGTCCTTGGAACTCCACAGACTTCAACAACTTTTTTTTTTTAATTTTTGAAACAGAGAAAGTTGTACATAATAAGTTTATTTTGAAACAGAGAAAATTGTGCATAATAAGTGTACAACAATAATTTCTCTCAGAAAGTAATGACCCTGTATTCAGCTGAAAGAAATGCCCTATTTAATCAAATCTAAGATACTAAGAAAGGAAAATGCTGTCACTTGTAATCATAAGACATCTTTTGTAAGTAGCATTCTAATTTCAAAGATGTTGAAATATGAGAAAATCTTGGTCTTAGGATTGTTGAAATACTAAGATTTTTACAAGAGGAGGGGGAAACACCAAATCACATCCAACTACAAAACATGATCACCAAGCCATCTTGAAAATTCTTTTGCAAAGATGTTTGTCGCTGGGTTTGCTGAGCACCTAGATGAACCTGGTATATAAGCTGGGGTGGAGGTGAGAGGGTAGGCAGGCTCACTGTGCTTAATGGAGGATAAAGCAGTTTGGATTTCTGGGAGAACTCTCAGGAGGAAGGGGAGGAGTACTGGGTACTACCTGAAGCAAGAACTATTAAACACGCACACTCACATATACACATACACACTCAGTCCTGTTAGGATGTTCCTTAGATGTGGGAAGTTCAATGAAACTCCTTTCTCCTCCTTCGCAGATCTTTGGTAAAATTGGCATTGCTCCTTTACACACTATGCCAGTGAATTCTTTGGGGGTACTTGGGTTTTGTTTCCATTCCAGTAGTAAGCAAAGACAGAAGAATCTCAGGCTGGGGGAACTGAAGGATAAGGAAATAGCCACCAACTGGTTCCCAATATCAGAAAGGAAGAGCTAAGTGGCACTAGAAGAGCTAAGTAGCTCATCTGACATGATGTAAGGTGTCTAAACACCAGCAGGAGGGTAGATGCTCTTGAGTCCCCTCTGCTTCCTGATCTTGGGTTCCTTTCCAAAATCAGAGAGTTAACCCTTTTTAGGCAACATCAAATGTTTTACTCATTAAAATTAGCTATAGGGTAGATGTTCCTGGACTCCAAGGGACCTTGGACATTCAGTGAGTTATTCTGCTATCCATTTTTCTATGGAAACACTATTATACAACTGTTAGTCACTGGCACAGAGCTCTCCCCTTCCCCCTGAATGTCCAAACAGCTGTTCTACCCATGACCCTGGGAAAAAAATAAAAAAGTCAGCATGGAAACAGGTTTGCTCATAATTGAGTCTCTGCTACAAAGAGGAGACATGTTGAGCTCCCTCTGACCCCTCTTCGAGGAGAGGTGACTGGACATCTCTGAGAGTGAACATGTCACTGTAATTTAGATTTGCTACAATTCCTGGCATCCTGGGTGCCTCCAATTTAAGACTCAAATCATCTTAATCGAGAGAACCAGATCCACAGGTACTAATATTGAGCATGGTTCTCAGCAATCATCCCAAAGGAGCCAAGCCATCAAGAAAACCTGTACTGCCTTTGCAAATTAAATGGAATGCTTAATAGTTCACAGGAGGAAAATACAAAACCTGTACACAGCTCCTTCAGGTTTAACAAGCCTAGAACTTAGCTGAATGTTTTCTGCAACTTGACAATCAGAAGTGACATCCACACAATGGGGTGTCAGTCTTCTTAGCAGATCCATTCTTTCTCCACTAATAAACGCAGATGTCACACAGAATCCATTTCTTGTTTAATTTGCAGCAGCATAATACAGAACTATATCAACAGCACCCCAGCAGGTTTCTAACATGCTTCCACAGATGAACAGGCTCTACAAAAAGGCACAGGCCTATGCCGAGTCCATTTTCTCACCAGGAAGACAGTGGAAGGAAAGAAGTCGCTTCTAAACTGTTACCTCCAGTGAATCCATGTCTGTCTGTTTGGGGTTATTTAGTTGTTATTCAACTTTATTGAGGTCTAATGCACATCCGAAGGATTGTGTATATTTAAGGCACTCAGGTTCATAACTGAACATGTAACCAAAGCAATCAAACTACAAAACATCACCCCATAAAGTTCCCTTCTGCTTTTTTGCAGTCAGCTCCTCCCCATCCACAGCCCTAGAAAATCACTGATCTGTTTCTGTCACTGCAAATCACGTTTCCCTTTTTTATAGTTTAAAAAAAAAAGCTTAAGCCCTGTCACATACGGTCTTTCATGTCTGTTTCGTTCAGCATAATGTCTGTGAAGTTCAGCCTTGTCGTTGGGCAGATCGGGAGTTTGTTCCTTTTTTGTTGAGTAGATTTTGTCACATGGGTGTATCACCATTTGTTTATTAACTCATTGAGTGAGGGACATTTGGACCATTTCCGGTTTGAGCTATTGTAAGCAGATCCATTGCGACTGTTTATGAACAACTCTTTGTGGGGAAGTATGTCTTCATTTCCCTTGGGGTAATTAACGAAGGGTGGAATGGCTGGGTCATATTGTAAATGTATGTTTAACTTTACAAAAAGTTGTCCATTTTCCAAGGGGTTGCACCTCTTTTACGCTTCACAACCTCACAAACCCTTGGGACTGTTATTATTTTCAGCACATTCAGGGGATGTGGAGAGAGAGTTCAATGTTGTTTTAATTTACATTTCCCTGAAGACTAATGCTATTAAGCATCTTTTCATATGCTTTTTGGTCATTCCTACAGTGTTTGTTCAAATATTTTGCCCGCTTTTTACACCTTTCGTTATGTCGAGTGTGCATGTATAATTGGGTTCGCACGTGCATTCCTAATATTCTGAATGCAACTCCTTTGTCAGATTGGTTTCATATGTTTAT
Organism: Sciurus carolinensis; assembly: GCF_902686445.1. Classification (NCBI taxonomy): domain Eukaryota; kingdom Metazoa; phylum Chordata; class Mammalia; order Rodentia; family Sciuridae; genus Sciurus; species Sciurus carolinensis. The sequence goes on from NC_062228.1 coordinate 35,188,233, forward strand.
ATATACATAAAATTATATATAACATATGTATATTTGACATTTATTTTCTCCTAATCTGTGACATCTTTTAAAATTCTTGATGATGTCTATTGTTCTTATTGTTTTATGAATGGGCAGGCATTTTTCATTGTCATAAAAATCCAAGTGTCAAGTTTTTAAACAACTATATTATGTAAATGCAAAACTTGTTAAAAAAAAAAAAAAAACCTTTGTCTACCCCCAAACCTTTCTCTCGTATTTAAGTCCATCATCCTTTTAGAATTAATATTTGATGATAATTTTAAATGATGATAGAAATCTGTTTTTCTGGGTTGGGGTGAGGCACTGGGTTCAATCCTCAGCACCACAAAAAAATAAATAAAGGTCAAAAAAATATTTTTCTAATGACCCAGGATTTCCAGCACAATTTTTGAAAAGACAAATTTTTCTCATTGAATTTCCTTGGCTCCTTTGTTGAAAAGCAATTGACCATATGTGTAGGGATTTTTTCTAGACTCTGTTCTGCTTCGCTGATGTTTGTGTCTATCTTCACACCAATGCCACGTTGTCCTGATCACTGTGACTCTATAATAGACTCCAAGTCCCCTAGTGTGAGTCTTCCAACTTTATTCATTTGAAAAACAAATCGAAGTTAATAAATTTATGGTAGCATCCAACACACAAAATACTTAGGAATAAATCTGACAAAATATGTGAGAGACAGTTACAATAATAACTGAATAACATTTCTGAAAGAACTCCAAGACCTAAAATGGAGAGAGGCATGTTGCTATATTTTTAAGATATACATTCTAAGATTAATGATAGTTTTTTTTAATGGATACAGTGCCTTTATTTTATTTATTTATTTTTATGTGGTGCTGAGGATCAAACCCAGTGTCTCACACATGCTAGGTAAGCACTCTACCACTGAGTCACAACCCCAGCCCTTGATGAGAGTTTTTAATCATACAGATGCTGCATTTTATCAAATGCTTTTTTCTGCATCTGTTAAAGCAATCCAATAGTTTTCCTCTTCATTTTTGTTAACATAGTAAGTTACAAATGAATTGTAGAATTACTTGATGGTGACGATAAAACTAGCCTTGCATTTCTGGGATAAACCCTCGTTTGTTGTGGTGCATTTTCTTTAAAAAATATTATTGGATTGGATTGAATAGATACTTTATAAAAGATGATATAGAAGAGCAATTAACCAAGTAAAAGATACTCAACATCATTTGTCGTCAGGGAAATGCAAATTTAAGCTACAGCACGATACCATTTCCTACCCAGTAGAATGATAAACGGTAAAAAGAATAAAAATACCAAGGGTTGGCAAGGATATGGAGCAATTGGACTCTTATGTGATACTTGTGGCAGTGTAAGATGCTGCAAACTTTGGAAACTCCTTATAATGTCAAACATACGTTTTCTGTATGACCCAGATATTACACTTCTAGATATTTAATAAAAGTAAAAATATGTGCAACTAAAGACTTGACACAAATATATGTACATGACACTATTATTCACAATAGCCAATAGCTCTAAATAACCCAAATGTTCATCACGTGAAGTGACAAACAAAGTTTGGTATATCTTCATGTATACAGTCAGCAATATAAAGAAACAAATTATATAAAACAACATTGAAAAATCTCATGGTTATTAGGTTAGGAGATAAATCATATATAAAAGAGGGGTATTAATCTATTTATATGAATAGATATATGGATATTATTGTATTAATATTCCTTGGGTAATTCCCATTTGCTGAACCTTGGACTTTATAGGAAATAATATATTCTATTATATGAAATTCTAGAGCAGGAAAATTAATCAGCAGTGATAAATAGGAGGTAGTGTTGAGGTGGTGGGAGGTAGTGTGACTGGGGAGACACATGAAGAAACTTTCTGGAGAAGACAGAAAGTTCTGTGTCTTAATTGGGATGCTGGTTTTGTCAAAAGTGTAGTACACAGGTCAATACCTACACGCTGAAAATGTGTAAATTTTGTGGCCTGTAATAATATCTCAATAACATCGACTTAAATTTGACACATTAAATTTTATAATTACCTGTTTATTTGGGTGAATATGACATATCTTATCATATCTTCCACTCTCCATCAAGCTCCATGAGACCAAGGACCATGTCTACTTTGCTCACCTCCAATCCCCAGGGCCTACAAGACCCAGGATTCTGCAAGTGGGAAGTACCCAAGGAACATCTGTTTTAAAAAAAAAAAAAGGAGAGGAGGAACTTGAAATCACGTTCAAGGATGCAAAACTTACACATACCAAACTAGGAGAAACGACGCAGAGTGAAATAACTGAGTGCAGGTTTGAATTCACCAAGCGAAGGGGCAAGCAGAGTTCAGGAGAAGAGAAGTAAATTTGTGTCCTAAAGCTGTTGAATAGGAACTGTGAGATAAGTGAGTTTGAAAAAGCCGTAGAATTTGGAGAGCAGGAGGATGGGAGAGATGGAATTCCTGGTGGAGCAAACTTCATGCATAGAGACATCTTACTCCCAGAGGATGCAAAGGGAAGAGAAGACCCTCCCAGTCTTCTAGCTTCATGTAACTCCAAATCTAACCCCCAAATCCAGACCACTATCTGTCTCTGCCGACCTGGGCCATGCAAACCCCAGGGCAGCTGCTGGGATAGAACATCCCACCCACGCTGACAGCGGGGCGACTTCAAATGCTCTCACTGATGCTTCGGGAGGCCCTGGTGCTTAATGAAGGTCCCAGGCCTGGGGCCTGCCACAAACGGGCTTCCAAGGGAGCTTTTTGGGTCTTCTCAGCACTGCATGCACCAGAGACGGCAAATTACAAGCTGAAAATTCATTACATTTGTGGAAAACCTGAATTTATTTAGACAAAGGCAGATGGAGAGGATGGATAATCTCGTTACATTTCAGCACACTCCGCTTTATTCAGAAGAAATGAAACATAACGCGTTATGCCTTCCTTTCTTTCCATCTGCTTTCCCTTGCCTGAGTTCAGGTTTATTATTAATATAATGAATTCATCTTGCCTCCCTCTCGATTCCATTAGCCTGTGCTCCTAATTAAGTTTTGTTAGCGTTGTCCTTTTTAACAGCTCAGAAACTCTTCTTTCGATGTAGCTCTTTTCCCCAGACCTCAAACCACTTACAAGATGAACTGCTGCCACCAGGCATATGAAATGTCTTCATCAAATGATAATTTTTCGCAAATGTTAAGTTATCTAGGCCCTTCTGTTCCCCCAAACAACTCTGACTTGAAGGACAGATCCTACAGAGAATCAGGATGGACTCTTAACTGGAATTTTGGAAAGAGAAAGTAGGAGTTGCCATTCTCAGATTTCAAATACCTTGACCTTGGTCAGCTCACTATAAGCCAGATCATTAGTTTTCCCCATGTCCCCACCCACCTGTGCTTTGCCTTTTCTCCTTTCCCCAAATGAATGTGACAAATACAGAAAGTATCACTAGAAAAGCCCAGGTCTGGGGATGTGACTCAGTGGTAGAGCTCTTGCCTAGCATGTGCAAGACCCTGGGTTCCATCTCCAGCACTGCAAAAAGAAAAGTCCAGACCTAATAGAGTCAGTAATGACAGAAGAAAATATTGTAAAAACATGCCCAGAGGAAAGCAATGACTCAAAGACATAGCCCCTGCTGTCCCTATACTCAAGTCCATGTTCAAACAGTTTAGGATTTCTAACATTTCTGTTCTCAACCCAGGCAGCTAGGAAAGCAGATCAAGTAAGTGCAATTGACGCCAATAGCTCTGACCTGAGAAGTCTGTGTGTGGTTGTTGCAATAACTTTTCAGATATTTTTCAAACCTTGGGCCAACATTCCTATGTCATGTGTGTCTGCTTGAGAGAGGAAATCCTCTGTGGTTACAAAAACATGCTCTGGAATTGAACTCCTGAATTCTAATCCTAGTTCTGTTCTCACCTACTAGAGCCAACCTGGTCAAGTTAATTCATGCCTCAGTTTCCCATCTGTAAAACAGGGCTAAGAATTCAAACCTACTTCATGAAGTTATTGTGAAGATTCAGTGAAATCAGTCAGCATGGTGCCTAGCACAAGTACCCAAAACAGTGACTGTCACTACTAATGACAATTACTATCACTCTGATACTCTTCAGGGGAATCTTTAGGTCTCCAGAATTTGACCCAAAGGCCTAGGAAAGCAGCCTCAAATTCATGCCAAATATTGAAGCAGCCAAAAATTCTCTTAGGTCAGTTCCATAGTATATTCAACTGAGAGTCTATTCTGATGGGGTTACTGAGGATTCAGAAGTTCCATCCATGATTGGCTGACTCCATTGCTCTAGGCCTGAGAGATGAGGCAGAACATCATAGCAGAGGGAAATTGTATCTGGGACAGAGAAAGAGAGTAAGCAAAGCATCAGGGACAAAATATAACCCCCAAAGGCTACTCCCAGGGACCTGCTTCCTTCAGTCATACCCTAGCGTCCTATAGTTACCACCCAGATAGTTCATTCAGATTTTCAATCCATCAAATTAATTAATCCACTGCTTAGGTTACAGTTTTCATCATCTATTCATTTCACCTTTGATTATTTCTGCATTGTTTCACACAGGCACTTTCAGGGGATACCTCATATCCAAATCATAACAAGGAAGATTTGAGTATCATCATGATGCTTCTCCGAGAAGGAAAAGCCCCAAAGAGGCTGCTCTCTACTACCTTATTTCAACCCTCCTGGATGTTAGTTATGTTTCTAGCCAGACTTTCCTTCTGAGGGCATTGTACTCCTTAGGCTGCTATCACTGGGCAAGGCTGGGATCAGCTTTAAGCATGGGTCAAGGAAGTTTGCTATTGATTGGTATTTTGAAAATCAGCAGGTAAGATCCATCCATCTCCCTTCACACTACTAAGACCTGGATCACAGAGAAGACAACCCAGCCTCTGGTCTTTCATTCTAATTGACTCTGGGTCCCCCCCACTGCTGACCTCTGAAAGCAACAAGCTGTGGCAGCTCAGTCATTGAAGCCCTGATTAATGAGCTTTCTCAGGAGCTCTGTAGTTGCCACCTGTCTTGCACCTTGAGCAAGACACCTCTCTGACCAGGTGCTGTTCTTCCTCAAAACAGGGCCAGAGCAAGCTGCCCAGCTGACCCCTGAGGTCAGCATCATCTATGAGCAGCAGCAGAATCACTCCCACCTTTATGATTCCCTTCGAAACCTTCTGGAATGAACTCACATAAACCACTGCTTGCAGAACTGGCCAGTGAGTTTTTTTTTTTTTTTTTTTTTTTTTTTTTTTTTTATGACTCTGCTCCTGGACTCTAAGGAGAGAGCACATTTTCTCAAACTTAAATCTTCTAAATTGGAGTTGTCGCCTCTAAAGGATAATTTGACCTATTGTCCTTGCTGGTCAAAGAAACTTCTTCTAAATGCAGAAGAAAAATTAACACCTTCCTTTTCAGACACTGAATGAAAGAGGCCACACATAAGTCAGAATATTAGCTGAAAATCTAATTGTTGGAGTCTTTTCAGTTTATGTTTATAGATGGAAAAACCGCACAGTATCAGTCCCTTCTACCTCCTCAGGCTACCTGTTCTCTCACTTGTCCATCAAATGGTTGTGCCTGGGAACCCCCAAATCCTCCAGGCTGAGCCTACCTGCCCACCTAGGCAGATGTGGCTGGCCCTACTGGTCCAGAAAAGCCATATACTTCCAGAAACATCAGCTCCAGAGCAGACAGAGAGCCCTTATGAAGGCAGAACAAAGTGTCACCACCACATTCACCAGCACCTGAACCCGTCTGCCCCAGGCTGTGCACTCGGCCAGACCAGCCCCATTGCCCAGGTAACAGCCCATCGAGCACCCCAGGATGCTGTGGGAGCTAGAAAGAAAATAAAAGAATACCTCTGACCTGGAAGAGTGTGCTGTGGGGGACCCAGGGCACAGTCCTAGAGAAACGACTTTCAGACAGGAAAGGCAAAAGTACATGAAATCTGGGACCCCAGAGCCAGACTCCCTGGCTTCAAATCCTGTCTCCACATGGGGAGTGGCATGGCTTTCCCTGTCCCTAAAATCTCCTGGAGTAGTTACAAGGACTAAAAGTCAGATTGTGTAAAATATCTGGTACACTCTTGATTTAAATATTCCTATTGAAAAACGTAACCATGCCACGTCACTGCCCCTCAACACCTTCCTATCACAGGGGAACAAGGTCCAACCTCCCCTTATAACCTGAACACCTCACCTTAGCTGTGTCTGCAGTCTTGGTTTCCCCACTCTCCTCCCTGCTCACTCAGCCTGTCACACCAACCTTCTTGCTGCTCAGATGCACAGAACTTCCTCCGGCCTCATTCCCCAGCTTTTCTGTCCTTCCATCCAGAAGGCTCTCCCCAGCCCATCGCCCTCTCCCCATTCTCTTGACTTATGCCTTCACCCTATTGACCAATGCCGACCTGACCTTTTTATCTAATATAAGAATGAACCATCCTTGCCATTTCTTACCTTGCTTTATAGACTATCCCTTCCTGGAATGAAATCATTTAGTTGTGTTGGACTATCCCCAAAGCCGAGAAGAACAGAGGTGAAGGTTCGCTAATGAGCAAATGATGTATAAGAACTCAACAAGTGTTAATTACCCTCAGGAGTATGGTAGGTGCCTGGGGTGTCCTGCCTCCCATTGCCCAGGCCATTTCTGCTTTCACCCACAACTGGATGGTTGGCCCCATGATGGCCTCAACTCAAGCACTCATCTCAAGCACTCACAGACTTCTTTTTCTGCCCCAGGAGTTTCTCTAGTGCCCTAGGTTCTACTGGACCTGATCCCAAGTATTGTCCCTGAGTGTGAGGTTGATGTCCCTAGGAGAAAACTGCAACCACCAAAGGCAGGAGCTGCAGTTGCTCAATCTGTTCATACTCAGGAAGACAATCCATAGATGTTCTGTGGGCTTCCTGGGAGGTCCTGGCAGAATTCAAGCCTCAAATGGCAGGGACCCCAATACTACGTCTTCTTAGTGTCTTTTCCTCATTTCCTCATTCCCTTACTCACCCTGGCCTCTCTCATCCGCTCCCTGTGTTCACCTCCTAAATAAAGCATCACCCCAACGTAAGTCCTTGGAAAACACTGAGCCCTGAATCTAAAAGCAACCTGGAGCAGGAGGAGGTGTTCAGAGCATGACCAGGCTGTGCTAGGTGAGTGGAGAGGCCTCCTGGAGGAAGCAAACTCTTGATTTCTTTTCTGAAGAGAGGAATCTGGAATGGCAACTCAGAAGAGGCCTCTGGGCTAGGAGATTTTGTCTCATGCACAGCACAGTTATGCCAGGGCAATGGGGGAGGTTGCAGACAGACCAAAAAAAGTACCCGGAGACATATTTTATCAAGCAAAGTTTGCAAGAGATCAGTGACTGCTCCAAGATTAGTTCAGCGATGACAAGCTGACTGACTGATAGCACTTTAGTCCCTCATGGTGTTTGGTCCAGTGGTGGCCAGTTGCACAGATGACACCTTTTCTTTTCATAGTGCCCTCCATCCCATGCACATCCTCAGTCAGAGAGGAGTTTTACATGTTAGGTTGCAGAAGCCCTGACATCAATGACTAGTTTTCTTAGCTTGCTTATATGACCAGCATCCCAAGGAGCAACTCTCCTGATGTACATGCAAGAAAGTAGCTTTCTACAGATAGCACTAACTTGTCTTGGTTCACAGTGTGCATAAGACCAGGCCAGTGTCCTTCAAGGTAATACACACCTAAAGTCTCCAGTCTAGACCTGTTTTCATACTTCTTACCTTGGTGAGGCTTGGGACAACAGAAAGGAGGCATTCAGGGACATGGTGTCTTGCTGTCCCCTTTGCTTTAGGAATGATACAAGTTTTCAACGCCCAAACAGCACAGAAGCTGAGTCCACACAGACAAGGTTTCACCCTGGTAAGATGGTGACCATGGCTGCTGGGTTTCCTGCTTCCCATCCTCAGCCCTTCCTCGGAGAGACAGGATTTAGAAGAATGTTTTTGCCTTCCTAATGAAAATTTAGCCTTTCAAGTCTTATTAACTCTAATGGGGAAAAAATACCTCCATTTCTTCTTTTCTGGAGGTAAAGCAATAATATTAAATGATCCAATTTACCCATTTCTAATACCACTCTGGTCACTAATGAAGATGCATCTGCAGCATAATGTGTGGTTCACACACAGGGCACCACTACTCGGATGAACAGCATGCAGATGGCTTTGTGCAGTAAGAAAACGTCACATGCAAATTAAATTTTTGTGAATCAAATATTGCTCTCCTCTGGACTCACATGCTTGTTTAAGGATCATAGTTTCTACCTGGCAGACGTTTCCCCCATATTCCACCTCTCCTCATGACCAAGTGGCTGGTGGGCCATAACAAGAGACAAGAGAGATCTCCTTTCGAGGGAGAGTGCAGAGTGGGCTGTGGGCAAACGAGAATCCTTGGTAGTGTATAAATGATTGCTAACTGTAAGAGTAATCACAAATATGCTACTTACTTTGCTGTTGGTATCTCACCTCCACAGTCCTTGGAGGTAAGCAATACTATTATTTTCATTTTTTTTCTAACTGGGAAGCCTATGTCTGAGAGGCTAAGAAAATATCACAGTGTTATTCAGTCAGGCAATCTGATTGTGTTATAGGAACTGCACACACCTGTGCACATAGCATCTACAATTGGGAGCTAAAGGAGATTATGTCATTTATTTTATACCTCATACTCATTAATTCATTCACCCAATAATGTTTGAACAACTATGAAGTACCAGATCTGCACAAGGCCTGGTAGATAATTCTTACCTTTGACTCACAGTCTTTGGGTGCCACTTGATGTTATATACCTTATGTCATTTGATATTCACATTAATCTTATCCTCATCCTCACTTTGCAGATGAAGAAAATGAGGTGTAGAGATGTTTAGTTCACAAGTCAAGTCACATAGCTGGCAGCTGAGGAGCAGGATTGGAACCCAGCCAGGTAGACTGAAGGTTCCCTTCTCTGCCTGGATGCCATACCACATACCACAGAGGGAATTAAAATTCAAACCTGAATAAAGAAGATGTGGTACATATACACAATAGAATATTACTCAGCCATAAAGAAGAATGAAATTAGGGCATTTCCCAGTAAATGAATGGAACTGAAGACTATCATGCTAAGTGAAAATAACCAATACCAAAAAACCACGCTAATATCCAATGGGGGAGGGGTAGAAGTTCAGTGGATTAGACAAAGGGGAATGAAGGGAAGGGAGGGGAATGGGAATAGGAAAGACAGTAGAATGAATCTGACGTAACTTTCCTATGTTCATATATGAATACATAACCAGTGAAACTCCACATCATGTACAACAATAGAATAGAATCCTAATTAAAATAGGTTATACTTCAAGTATGTATGTCAAAATACATTCTGCCATCATGTATATCTAAAAAGAATAAAAATTTTAAAAAATTCAAACCTGAGTTCTATGATTATAAAACCCATTTTTACTACTATGTCACACAAGGGTCTTAAGATTCACATTTATATTTGCTTATACAGATAGATACAATAGTGCATTAGTTCAGGGCATATTAAAATGGCAATCCCGGGTGCTGAGCCTGCCCCCACCCCTCACCAAGGTCGGACATTAGTGCTGAGCCTGCCTACCTGCCTCCATACTGCTGAGGGACACTGTGCCTGCCTCCCAGCTGATTCAGCGCACCCTCGCTGGGGCTCCCCAGCTTCTTTGGAGGCTGGTGCAGACATTTTGAATTATTCCTGAGGGTGTGGTCATTGGAAGGGCGGCTGCCTTCCTGAGACACCTACAGGAGACTGGAGGCCCTTTGACAGGTACCTCTAATTACTCACTTACATCCTACACCCTTCCCCATCCTCTAGTTCACAACTAGAAATACTGTAAATAGTAATAGAACTGATCCTGTTCATTACAATAATGTTAAAGTCTTTATAGGGGCTATATGGATCAGGGCTGCATTTCCTCTGTATTGGGTGCTACTGGTATTGATCTCCCCTTCAAAGGAGAGGTAGTGGAAAACTGCAGGGTCATAATAAGCCTGCAGGGGGGGAACTTCGGTATCTCTCATCTTCAATGCTAGAGGGGAATATATAAAAACAATATGAAGAGACGGGAAGAAAGTGTCCCTAACAAACCAAGAAGCTATTGTGATAGAATCCAATGAGAGGATGGCAGTAAAATGACAGAAAAAGAGTTTAGAATCTGCATAATTAAAATGATCCATGAAGCAAAAGACGAGATAAGAGAGCAAATGCAGGCAATGCATGACCATTCCAATAAACAGTTAAAAAAGCAAATGCAGGAAGCAAAAGAACACTTCAATAAAGAGATAGGGATTCTGAAAAAAAAAAACAGAAATACTTGAAATGAAAGAAATGATAAACCAAATTAAAAACTCAATAGAAAGCATCACCAACAGAAAAGATCTTGTTGAAGACAGAAGCTCAGACAATGAAGACAAAATATTTGATCTTGAAAATAAAGTTGAAAAAAGTGAGAAGATGGTAAGAAATCATGAATGGAACCTCCAAGAATTATGGGATACCATGAAAAGACCGAATTTAAGAATTACTGGGATTGAGGAAGGTATAAAGATACAAACCAAAGGCATGAACAAGCTGTTTAACAAAATAATATCAGAAAATTTCCCACACCTGAAAAATGAAATGGAAAATCAAATACAAGAGGCTTACAGAACACCAAATACACAAAATTACAACAGATCCACACCAAGACACATTATAATAAAAATACCTCACATAAAAAATAAAGATAGGATTTTAAAGACTGCGAGAGAAAAGCATCAGATTACATATAAGAGGAAACCAATACAGATATCAGACTTCTCAGCTCAGACCCTAAAAGCAAGAAGGACCTGGAACAATATATTTCAAGTTCTGAAAGAATACATATGCCACCAAGAATCCTATACCCAGCAAAACTAATCTTCAGATTTGACAATGAAATAAAATCTTTCCATGATAAACAAAAGTTAAAGGAATTTACAAATAGAAAGCCTGCCCTGAAGAACATTCTCAGCAAAATATTTCGTGAGGAGAAAGTGAAAAGCAACAATAAAAGTCAGCATAGGGAGGAACTACCCTAAAGGAAAAGCCAATAAAAGGACAAGTAAAAAACCAAAAATAAGCCAAAATGACCAGGAATGCAAATCATATCTCAATAATAACCCTGAATATCAATGGCCTAAACTCAATATTCAAAGGACATAGACTGGCAGATTAGATTAAAAAGAAAGACCCAACAATATGCTGCCTTCAAGACACTCACCTCATAGAAAAAGACATCCACAGACTAAAAGTGAAAGAATGGGTAAAAAACATACCATGCACATGGACCCAGTAAAAAAGCAGGGATCTCCATCCTCATATCAGATAAAGTGGACTTCAAACCTAAGTTAGTCAGAAGGGATAAAGAAGGACATTTCATACTGCTTAAGGGAAGCATAAAACAGTAAGATATTACAATTTTAAATATTTATGCCCCAAACAATGGAGCATCTATGTATATCAAAAAATCCTTCTCAATTTTAAGAATCAAATAAACCAAAATACATTAATAGTGGGGGACTTTAACACACAGCCCTCACCACTGGATACATCCTCCAAACAAAAACTGAACAAAGAAACTTTAGAACTAAATAATACAATCAATGATATAAACTTAATGGATGTTTACAGAATATTTCATCCACCATCGAGCTAATATACTTTCTTCTCAGCAGCTTGTGGATCCTTCTCCAAAATAGACCATATGCTATGCCACAAAGAAGCCATTAGTAAATACAGTAAAATAGAGATACTACCCTGTATCCTATCAGACCATAATGGAATGCAATTAGAAATCAATGATAAAATAACAAACAAAAACTACTCATACACCTGCAGACCAAATAATATCCTATTGAATGATGCAATGATAACAGAAGACATCAGGGAAGAAATCAAAAAATTCTTAGAGGTAAATGAGAACAATTACACAACAGATCAAAATCTCTGGGACACTATGAAAGCAGTACCAAGAGAAAAGTTCATTGCATTGAGCTCATACATTAAAAAAATAAAAAGTCAACTAAATGACCTAACATTACATCTCAAATCCCTAGAAACAGAAGAACAGATCAACACCAAAAATAGAAGATAGGAAATAATTAAAATCAGAGCTGAAATCAATGAAATTGAAACAAGAGAAACAATTCAAAAATTGACCAAACAAAAAGTTGGTTCTTAAAAAAAGTAAACATAATTGATAAACCTTTAGCCACACTAAAGAAGGAGAGAGAAAACTCAAATTACAGAATTTGTGATGAAAAAGGAAAGATCACAACAGACACCATTGAAATACATAACATAATTGGAAGCTACTTTCAAAATCTATACTCCAACAAAATAGAAGATATCGAAAGATATTGACAAATTTTTAGAGACATATAATCCTCACAAACTGAATCAGGAAGATGTCCACAATCCAAACAGCTCAATTTTAAGCACCAAAATAGAAGTCATCAAAAGTCTACCAACAAAGAAAAACCCAGAACCAGATGGATTCTCAGCCAAATTCTACAAGATCTTTAAAGAAGAACTAATTCCAATACTCCTCAAAGTATTCCAGGAAATAGAAAAGGAGGGAACCCTTCCAAATTCATTCTAGGAGGCTAGTATCACTCTGACACCAAAACCAGACAAAGACACATCAAGGAAAGAAAACTTTAGACCAATATCCTTGATGAACATAGATGCAAAAATCCTTAACAAAATTCTGGCAAATCACACTCAGAAATATATTAAAAAGAAGTATACCATGCTCAAGTGGGGTTTATCCCAGGGATGCAAGTTTGGTTCAACATCCAGAAATCAATAAATGTAAATCATCACGTCAATAGACTTAAAATTAAGAATCATATGATTATTTCAATAGATACTGAGAAAGCATTTGATAACATAGAGCACCCCTTTGTGCTCTAAACACTAGAGAAAATAGGAATAGTAGGAACATACCACAACATTGTAAAGGCTATCTATGCTAAGACCACAGCCAACATCATTCTTAATGGAGAAAAACAAAGTATTCCCTCTAAAAACTGGAACAAGACAGGGATGCCCTCTTTCACCACTTCTATTCAACATCATCCTTGAAACACTAGCCAGAGCAATTAGATAGACCAAAGAAATTAAAAGGATACAAATAAGAAAAGAAGAACTCAAGCTGTCACTACTTGCTGATGACATGATTCTGTATTTAGGAGATCCAAAAAACTCCACTAGAAAACTTCTAGAACTAATAAATTAATTCAACAAAGTAGCAGAATATAAAATCAATACATGGTACAGAATAGAGGACATGGACATAAATCCAAAAAATACAATTTTCTCATACTAGACAAAGGGGCCAAAAATATGCAATGGAGAAAAGATAGCCTCTTCAACAAAGGGTGCTGGGAAAACTGGAAAACCATATGCAACAGAATGAAATTAAACCCCTATCTCTCACCCTGCACAAAACTCAACTCAAAATGGATCAAGGACCTCGGAATCAGACCAGAGACCCTACATCTTATAGAAGAAAACGTAGGTCCAAATCTTCAACATGTCGGCTTAGGATCAGACTTCCTTAACAGGACTCCCATAGCATAAGAAATAAAAGCAAGAATCAACAACTGGGATAGATTCAAACTAAAAAGCTTTCTCTCAGCAAAGGAAACTATCAGTAATGTGAAGAGAGAGCCTACAGAGTGGGAGAAAATCTTTGCCACTCATACTTCAGATACAGCGCTAATTTCCAGAATATATAAAGAATTCAAAAAACTCTACACCAAGAATACAACTAATCCAATCAACAAATGGGCTAAGGAAATGAACAGACACTTCACAGAAGAAGATCTACAAGCAATCAACAGATATATGAAAAAAGTTCAACATCTCTAGTAATAAGAGAAATGCAAATCAAAACCACCTAAGATTCCATCTCATCCCAATTAGAATGGCGATTATCAAGAACACAAGCAACAATAGGTATTGGTGAGGATGTGGGGAAAAAGGTACACTCATACATTGCTGGTGGGGTTGCAAATTAGTGCAGTCACTCTGGAAAGCAGTATGGAGATTCCTCTGAAAGCTTGGAATGGACCCACCATTTGACCCAGCTATTCCACTCCTTGGCCTATACCCAAAGGACTTAAAATCCGCATACTACAGAGATACAGCCACATCAATGTTCATAGCTGCTCAGTTCACAATAGCCAGGTTGTGGAACCAACGTAGATGTCCTTCAATTGATGAATGGATAAAGAAAATGTGGCATATATATACAATGGAATATTACTCCACCATAAAAAATGATTAAATTATGGCATTTGTAGGCAAATGGATGAAATTGGAGAATATCATGCTAAGTGAGATAAGCCAATCTCAAAAAACCAAAGGACGAATGATCTCACTGATAAGCGGATGATGACATATAATGGGGGGTGGGAGGGGTTAGTGTTAGGGTTAGAGTTAGGGTTAGGGAGGGGGGCAAGAATGGAGGAAGGAAAGACTGTATAGAGGGAAAAGAGGGGTGGGAGGGGTGGAGGGAAGGAAAAAAAATAACAGAATGAATCAAACAACATTACCCTATGTAAATTTATGATTACACAAATGGTAAGCCTTTACTCCATGTACAAACAGAGAAACAACATGTATCCCATTTGTTTACAATAAAAAAAAACTGAAAAAAAATAAAATCAATACACAAAAATCTAATGCATTTCTATTCATAAGTGATGAATCCTCTGAAAGAGAAATTAGGAAAACCACTCCATTCACAGTAGTCTCAAAAACAATAAAATACTTTGGAATTAATCTAACAAAAGAGGTGAAAGACCTTACAATGAAAACTACAGAACATTAAATAAAGAATTCAAGAAAATCTTAGAAGATGGAAAGATCTCCGATGTTCTTGGATAGGCAGAATTAATATTGTCAAAATGGTCATTCTACCAAAGGAGCTATACAGATTCAATGCAATTCCAAGTCAAATCCAATGACATTCTTCATAGAAATAGAGAAAGCAATCATGAACTTCATCTGGAAGAACAAGAGACCTTGAATAGCCAAAACAATCCTGAGCAGGACGAGTGATGCAGGAGGTATCATAACACCAGACCTTAAACTATACTACAGAGCAATAGTAACAAAACAGCATAGTATTGGCACCAAATAGACAGGCAGACCAATGGTACAGAATAGAAGACACAGAGACAAAACCACATAAATAGAGTCACCTCAAACTAGACAAAGGAGCCAAAAACATACAATGGAGAAAAGATAGCCTGTTCAACAAATGGTGCTGGGAAAACTGGAAATCCATATGCAATAAAATGAAATTAAACCTCTATCTCTCACCCTGCACAAAACTCAACTCAAAATGGATCAAGGACTTAGGAATTAGACCAGATTCCCTGCACCTAAAAGAAGACAAAGTAGGCCCGGATCTTCATCACAAGAAATCAAAGCAAGAATCAATAAATGGGATGGACTCAAACTAAAAAGCTTTTTCTCAGCAAAGGATACAATCAAGAATGTGAAGAGAGAGCCTACAGAGTGGGAGAAAATCTTTTCCACAAGCACTTCAGATATAGCACTTATCTCCAAAATTTATAAAGAACTTACAACACTTTACACCAAAAATACAAAGAACTCAATCAATAAATGGGCCAAGGAACTCGACACTTTACAGAAGAAGATATGCAGGCGATTAATAAATATATGAAAAAGTGTTCAACATCTCTAGTAATTAGAGAAATGCAAATTAAAACAACTCTAAGATTTCATCTTACTTCAATTAGAATGGCTATTATCAAGAACACAAACAATAATAGATGTTGAATGCACGTGGGGAAAAAGGCACACTTTTACATTGCTGGTGGAGTTGCAAATTGGTGCAGTCACTCTGGAAAGCAGTGTGGAGAATCCTCAGAAAATTTGGAATGGACCTACCTTTTGACCCAGTTATCCCACTCCTTGGTTTATACCCAAAGGACTTAAAATCAGCAAACTACAGTAACACAGCCACACCAATGTTTATAGCAGCTCGGTTCACAATGGAGAGACTGTGGAACCAACCTAAATGCCCTTCAACAGGTGAATGGATAAAGAAACTCTGGTATATATATACAATGGAATACTATTCATCCATAAAGAATAATAATATGGCATTTGCAAATAAACGGATGGAATTGGAGAATATCATGCTATGTGAAATAAGCCAAGCCCAAAAAACCAAAAGCTGAATGTTTTCCCTAATAAGTGGATAATGATATATAATGGGGTTGGGGGGTGGGGAGTGAGAGAAGAATGGGGGAACTTTAGATTATGTAGAAGGAAATGAGGGAGGGGGGTATGGAAAATGGTGGAAAGAGACAGACATCATTACTCTATGTTACATGTATGATTACATGAATGGTGTGAATCTACATCATGTACATTCATAGAAACAAAATCATGCACCCCCTTTGTGCACAATGAATCAAAATGCAGTCTGTAAAAAATTAAAAGATAAATAAAAAATATAATAAAAAATGGCAACCCCAATTTTCCTCATTGAAGTCTTCTATCTGGTCTAGTGCCTATCATAAGTGAGAATTATGATCCATGTTCTCTTATGGGGGCAGGGCTTATTATAATTATTAGTATATATTAATTGTTCAAACTAGTGGGCTTCATTGTAAGATTTCCCATACATGGATAAAACATGCTTTGATCATACCCACCCTCCCTATGACCCTGTCTTAGCCCCTCCTTCTCCCTCGTCTCCTTCTCCATCCCTGATGGTCCCCCTACACTTCCATGTCATATTTACACTGCCCCCCAGATTCCATATGAGAGAAAGCATGCAAGGTTTGTCTTTGAGTCTGGCTTCTTTCATTTAACATGATGTCCAGTCCATCCACTTTCCTGCAATGACATGATTTCGTTCTTCTTTATGGATGAATAATACTCCATTGTGCATATTTACCACAACTTCTTTATTCCTTCATCCATTGATAATGATGGCATCTAGGCTGATTCCATCAGTTGGTGATCATGAATAGTGCTGTGGAAAACATGGGTATGCAAGTAACTCTTTTATATGCTTTTATTCCTCCTGTTTTATACCCATGAGTGGGATAGCTAGATTATATGGTGGTTCTACTTTTAGTGTTTTGAAGAACCACCATACTGGTTTCCATAGTGGCTGTACTAATTTACAATTCCATCAACAGTGTATATGGGTTCCTTTTTTTCCCACATCCCCTTCAGCATTTGATACTTTTTGTTTTCTTGGTAATAATCATTCGGACTGGTGTGAGATACAGTCTCAGTATAATTTTGACTTGCATTTTCCTGAGGGCAAAAGATGTGAAGAATCTTTTTCCTATATTTATTGGCCATTGTACTTCTTTTAAGAAGTATCTGTTCAGCTCATTTGCTCATTTATTGATTGGCTTACTTGTTCTTTTTTTGATGTTAACTTCTTTGAGTTCTTTATGTATTCTGGATATTAATCCTCTGTCAAATGAGTAGCTGGCAAAGATTTTCTCCCTTTCTATAGATTGTCTTCACTCTACTGATTGTTTCCTTTGCTTTTTAATTTGATGTGATCCCATTTGCCAATTCTTGCTATTATTTACTGAGCTATTGGAGTCCTATTCAGGAAATAGTTGCCTGTGCCAGTATCTTGAATCGCTTCCCCTATGTTTTTCTCTAGTATTTTCAAAGTTTCAGTTCTTTGACCCATTTTGAGTTGATTTTTGCACAGGGTGAGAGATAGGGATTTACTTTCAATGTTCTACAGGTGGAGGTCCAATTTTCCCAATACCATTTGTTGAAGACATTGTCTGTTCTCTAACATATGTTTCTGGCTCCTTTGTCTAGAAGCAGATGGCTGAAAATGCTTGGGCTCATCCCTAGATGCTGTCTTCTAGTCCACGGACGACCATGTTCTTTATGTACCTTTTGTTCCGCTCACCTGGAGGCATGCTGTTTAACAGTGAACATAATGGTTTCAACAGATGTCTGGGAGAAAAACCTAATCCACATCAGACAGAGAGACACAAACCAAAACTTTGACCTGTTGAGGAGTGAATCCACGTCCCAAGAACAAGGCCTGAGAAACAGGCGGCTTATTGAACTCAAGCCTGTGCACTTGACCTTACTTTGGATAAATCTTGCCCTGTGAGCTATCAGCTGCTTTGGTAGTCCCAGTTTTGTTGGCAGGTCTGCACACATTCCTCTGTAATTCAGCATCTGTTGTAAACTCCAAGTGAGCTCCATTTCAAATACTAAGATGTGAGATGGACAAATCAAAGATGAAAAATTCATCTCCAAATATATTTATTTGTAATGATACGTAAGTCTGGTGTTGAAGGGAAACAATTCTCTAAAGAGAAAGCTACTCATTACAATGTGAATCAGGAGGCTAACCCAGCAGAAGAGGCACAGGGTTTTTCTGCATATGAAATGCACAATCAAAGAGCCATCTGCCCCAGATGATAATGATGGAAATTGACAGACAATTCCATTAAGTATAATCTTCAAATTGAGACTTTCAGGAACAGCATGCAAGAAGAGGGTATGTTAAAGATTTATTATGCTTATGAACTATTTTAGTACAATTATTCAAAACAGACTGAGAGTAAATTATTTTCTAAAATGTACTTGAAAATGTGTGTACATTTAGGCTTTTAAAGTGTATGCATTTATTAAACAGCTCCCAACACCCTGGCATTTTATCTGACATGCAATTTGTGTTTTAAAATGTCAGCAATGTATTTCTTTGTTTAAGGATATTTTTAAGCATTTCTTTAAGAAATGGTAAACAAAACATGACTGTTAATTCTATAAAATTACATCTATGGGGATGCTGAACTTGGGGATATAGCCTACCCATTTTATAAACAACGCTATATGAAGCAATGGAGGCGCTGGAGTATTTGAATTCTTGATGGGAAATAAGACAGGTACTCATATCTCCACCAATGATTGATAATGCCCTAATCTCAGGCTTTCCAAAACTTTAGCCACACTTTTGTGCCATAATTCAGGATAAAAATTCACTCTTCTTCCTATCTGTCCTCCCAGCAATCCTTCATACCCCTTTGTTTCTGCAGAGAGATTCAGATATCTCCCATTACCACCTTCACTCCCTGACTTTGATCTTGTAGGACTTCAGAATAATGCAGCCTTTTTTTCCCTACTTCTGAAGATCCAGCCCTAAAGCTTTTGGATTTGATATGTACAGTTGTGCTATTGAATGAGGTCCACGTGCATGCCCTTCCTCGGGAAGCCTGTCCTTTTACAGGGGGGAGACTGAGGCCAGCGGGAGGCTACATACTGTTTCTGCTCTTTTGGCCAAAAATATTCATGGGGCTCCTGCACCATCAAGGGAAGGAGAACCACTCTCCAGAGCAGGCTTTTCTGCAAAACTTTTGGAGGCTTCTTACTAAAAAGTAACTACCCTAGAATCAAGTATCAGCTTCACTAGGAGAAAATGGAAAGGAAAAGCAAATTAGGGGCAGTTGCATCACAGACAGGAAGAAGTCAGATTATTAATTTTTTGTTTAATATTTAACAAAGCAAGGCTCTCTGCTTGACAAAACTACTCCCCAGGTGTAAGTCTGGCCCACATGGGGGGTATGTTTCTTTTCCCCACTGCAACATCTGATTTTTATTCTCTTTGCAACCCTTGAAATTATCATACACTCCAAATTTACTCTCTTCTCTATCAATCCCAGTGTACCCAAACTCAACCTGTCTTTCACTCTACCCTTGAGCTAAATGCATTCTCATTCATTGAAAGAGTTCACAGCATTTCCCATGGAGTGAGCAGGTCTCCTGATGACTTCAGATGCAAAGAAATGACAGAGGCTTGTGACCAAATCAGAAAAGCTAATGGACACAATGCAGAATTCAATGGAAATGGAGGCCCAGACAAAAAGTAACTGAACCAAGGTCATATGGTCACCATGCAGTAGTTCTGGGGTCAGCCAGTGTGAGGTGGGAATGCATAAGCTACCTGGTCAGGCGACCAGGGATTCAAGGCTGGTTCTATTACTTGCTAGCTGGGTGTCCTCTTGGAGTCTCAGTTTTCCCACCTACAAATCGTGAATAGTAAATGATATCTGCTGTGAGAATTTTGTGGGATAATATGGAATATAGGAATAACCAAACCATTTGCAGGGTAGGAAAAAAATTTTTCTCTATTCTCTCAGGTTGTATAACTGGGGCCATGCAAATTAAACCTACAAAAGACAGATTAACAGGAGACTAGGCATACAAATTATATTTCATGTTAATATTAATGTTTTTATGTACATAGGGGTCTCATAGGAGGGGGAAAAAAAAAAGGGAAAGCCTAAAGAAGTAATTAGGCCTGAGAGCTTCCATCCCATTTTAACAGAAAGGAATAAATTTGTGGAGAACCGACAAGTCAAAGGAAAAGTGTTTAGGGGTGGTAAATTACAGAAAGGTAAATATACAGAGGAAATTAATGAAAGATAACGGTTATTTCTGTAAGGTTCAAATCGGTGCCGCTTCCAGAGGTAGAGTCAGCTCATCTGACTGGGGGAGGGGAGCAGCACCTTCACAAAGGGAGGTTCATGACCCTTGTAGGCAGGAGGAGTGCAATAGAGGACTTTTCTTTCTTCTGCTGTTTCTCAGTTCTCTCCAACTCAAAATAATCCTCATGCCATATTTTGGGCATATTTGGGGCAGTACGCTCTGATCCCCTTTCGTGTTAGTGATCATGCTGACTGATTAATCACAGAGTGGTATGCGCTGTATAAAAAATTCTCTTTACCCAAACGTTGCTACTACAGAACTCAATTTTCCCTTTCACCACCATGGGATTTAGTGTACTCACTCAATATTCTATTTCTAAAATTTTCACTCCCTCTATTTAAATTTGAGAACAAATGCAAGTGCAGCTGCCAAGCCGTCTGCCCCACGTGCTCTTGCAGACTCTCCACGGTGTTTTCTTCTGCCCTTGGTGTGAGTTGACACATGGGGTGGGGGGAGGTTTGGCGGAGGGAGGTTTTGGGGGTGTAAGTAAGAGAAGAATAGAAAAAGAACTTAAAAGGAAGGACACCGAGAGCAAGAGGGAAAGAGTTCCATACGATCAAACGTTCTTATCCAGACAGAACTTTAAAATATCATTGAACCGACCCCTGCTTATTACATCTGGGGAAACAGGCACAGGAGGGAGGGGCATGGCGGCAGAGACAGGTTGTATGAATCCAGGATCCGGTTTTCCAAACTGTCCCGCACGCTCTTCCTTCCACTCCACCCTCCCGCACCACCCTCTAGAACTTGCAAGCTAAGTTCTGGTGATCTTGAAATCTTGGCTCACACTTTCCTTCCTTGATGCTCCCTGACCCACATGCCTCCCGCTTGGTCCAGGTTCCCCTGAGCCCTCTGAGCACCTGCTGGGTCTGGCTTCCCACCTCTTCATCCTGCACACAGGCCACACCATCTGCACTCCAGAACACATGAGTCAGCCGGGCGGGGCAAACAGAGCATGTGCCCTGTGTGGGAAGCTTTTCACTCTAGCAAGGAAGCATCTCCATACAACTCATTCATAAAGCAATGGACAGAAATAGCTTCCATTCATGCATCTTTCAATAGCAAGATTCATTAAAGGGAATTTTGTTAATTGTGGTGTTCACTCCTGCAGAGTCAACCTGCCTTCTTCTCTCTAGTGGGCTCCCTCTTTCAAGGCAAGTGCTAGAGAGGACTGAACTAATAAGCAAATTCCACGAATTGTTCTCGCTCTTTATTTTTTTCTAACACTTGCTCTTATCACCCCAGACATACTTTATGTGGAACAAATTGATTAAAACATAAAACGAGGATTCACTTTCTGTTAGGCTCCATGGTGCGCAGTTATTGGGATGTAAAAAGATCCAACTGGCTTAACTAAATCCAAAAAAAATCCATCTCATACTGTCTTATCTTCAGTTCTAAAGTTTAAGCTCCTTGCTGAGAAGGGTGAAGAAAGAACTGACATTTGAGTTCCTACCATATGCCAAGCATTGGGAGAAGAAACTTTCATCACCAAACAGTAAATATTTGAATATCAAGGAATGGGGGAGACTGAAATGAAAAATTAATAATTGACTGCTGTTGTGGATTTCACATTCCAAGAGAAGGCAGACAGGAGGCAAATAAACATATCACATAATGTCAGATAGGAATTATGACTGGGAAGAGAAATAAAATGGGCTAAAGAAATAGGAGCAATGGGAAAGTCAGGTGTGGTGGCTCACTCCTGTAATCCCAGTGACTTGCGAGGCTGAGGCAGGAGGATCCCAAGTTTGAGGCCAGCCTCAGCAACTCAGCAAGATCCTGTCTCAAAATAAAATATAAAAAGGGCTGGGAACATATCTCAGTGGTTAAGTTCCCTGGGGTTTGATCTCCAGTGCCAAAAACAACAACAACAACAACAACAAAAATAAATAAATAAACAAAGAATGATGGGAGATATTTTAGGCTGGAGAACAGGAAGGTGTTCTCTAGGAGGTGGACCCAGGAGAGAGGCCTAAATGAGGCGTAAAAGGCTTGTCACTGCTGGAAGAAAATGTCCTAATCAGAGGAAGTAACTAGTACATAGGCCCTGTCAGGGGAGGACTTGGGGGTGTTGGAGAAACGGGAAGGAAGTCAGCATATTGGGAGCACAAGCAAGAGGTAACCGAGGCAGGCAAGCACCAGCTCATGCAGCCATGATAGGAGTGCTTCCCAATTTTGTAACAGTCCTCCGGGAGGTTTTGAGTAAATCTGATTTACTTCATAATTGGTTGCATCTCACTTCAACTCCAAAAGCACCTTAAGAGGTGAGTAGCATTAACCTTACTTTCCAGATGTAGGAATTGGGGCTGGGAGAGATTCAACCCCTTACCCACATTCATGGAGCTTGTACCCCGCCACTTTGTGATTCCAACTCAAGAGGGCTAAATCCAAACCCCACAGTTTTCACAACACATGCCATCTGAGGACCGGAACTGGGCAGTGCATGACCGAAACACCACCAGCCCTGATGGCTATTTTGTGTATGAATACATAAGACTCAACTCAAACTCTGCCAAATTCCTGGGATGTGCTGGGTGTTTGGGTCATGGAGGATGCAGACATGGAGAGCAAAAGGATTTTTTTTTTACAATCAAAAAAGAATGAAAAAGAATTCAGATATGTTGAACTGTGCTGCTTTAGGCAGTATCCTTTTGGGGAGAGACTTGATTATTTTCTGGTGTTTCAATTTTTACCCCATTTGATATTTTAAATTAGATCGTCTACATAGACATCTCTGTGCCTGCACACATATCAACCCTGAAACAATCAGTTTGCTCTTTAGTCCCAGGGTCTATTGGAAATGACATCCATTAAAACTGAGCTGAGTTTTGAGTTTCCTCCTAATGGCTATTCACACACATGTATCATGTCAAGAAGAGTAAACTACAAAAGGATCTTGTGTTCTTTCTCCTTCCCAAAAACCCCACCATAAAGCAGCAGTCTTCTTCCTCTTTTTCCCAGGGGTGAACTGAGAGGGAAAAGACCACTGTCAGGTAAGGCCCTGCTGCCGATTCTGCTCCCAGCCCCACCCAGCACCCCCAGGCTAGTCCCACACAGTCTTTAATGGAATAATGGTGAATAAGCATGGATACTCCCATGTGCCAGACTCTACCCCTGGCTGGAGTTGCCCTGGTCCCAGGAGCCTCACAGGCTTGCCAGGGAACAAGGCTGAACACATCCCCATGCAACCTGAAGTCATGGAAGGACACCAAAGGAAACAAACAAAGTTCTAGGAGCTTCTGGCAGTGTTCTGGCCTAGCCTGGGGTGCAGGCATGGAAGCCCCCTCTGATTACTGACATGAGAGGATAAGTGGCATTAAGAGGAGGTGACAGAGGAGCATGCCACACTAGGAGTTGTCAAGGGGTGCTGGGAGACCTGAAGGAGGCTGGTGTGACCCAGGCACAGTGGTGGGACGACTCTGGTAGGAGGCAGAAACTTTCAGAGTATGGCCTGGGAATCTCCTGTAGCACCCCCAGACACCGACCAACACTCATTGATAACAGGAGTATTGGCTCAGCTTCCAGAGCAGACATCACGACTAATAAGTGAAAACAGACTCAAGAAATCCTAAAAGCTCCCAAGGTGTCTAGACACACAGTTCTATAATCCTGCTAGGTGACAATATAATCCTGCCAAGAAAGCCATTAGTATCACCTCCCAGGGAGGGGAACTCCAGGTGAGGCTCTGGGTGAACCTGGCCAGGAGAACAGCCGTTTACATCCTGGAGCTTTTGAAACATCTGAAATGAGAAGCAGTCATTAGCTCAGCGAGTGGCCCTCATCCCTCCTTCCCCGTAATAACACAGTCACCAGAGGATGGAAAATTACCTATCTCCAAATTGCACTTTAGAGACAGGCTGCGTAAGGCAGACAGCCCCCGAGTGAAAAGCTCCTGACTAGACTTGCAAGCCAAGGACTAATAAATAACCCTGAAATACACAGTCTGACGGCAGCTTTGCTCTGTGGCTCATGGCTTCTGCCCTAGGAAGGACCATGAATCACAGGGCCTGACAAATGGCATCGGGAAAGTGGTGCCTGCCCAGTGGGTCAAGGACCTGCAAATTAACCCCAAGATGGTGCCCGCTCAGGCCAAGTCTAACCTCCAAGAAAGGAGCAGGCCTGGAGGAGAGGCCTCCTGAGCATGGAAGAATCAACCTCAGTCCACCCAGGCCAGAGATGAGCCATCCAGCCTCCAAGGGGAGCTTTGTGATTCACAGGATCCAAGAAAGCAAATGAGATTTTTTTCAATGGTGATTGAAAATGCTCATTAGGAGTGAGAATGTGCAGTGTTAAGTGAGCCCAATTGAAAGGTGCGAAATGCTCATAGTCTGCATTTTTCTTTCTCAGTCAAAAACACTCTGAGATTTGCCAAAGCACTTTTGCAATCATTTGTAAATTGGTCTGCCAGGGTGTCTATGAGAATGTTAAATGACAAGAAGAAGAAATCAATATCTCATTGCTGACGCGGGGGTGGGCATCCATGTGAAAAACAAGATTCCAAGCACCGATAGAAGGACGCAAAGATGTCGATCTCCTGGGATGAAAAAATAGTTAAGCAAAAGGTGACAGATGCCCTGCTAGAGAGGCTGATCTAAATAGCTAATGCAAGTAAATCAGCATAAGGCAGCTATAGATGTGGGAGCTTGTTGTAAAATTCAGATCTTTCAGGGACTCCTGATAAGAATTACATCAAATGAGATTATCAAGAATGAATTAACTCTCTTTTAAACAATGGTTGCAAAACGTTTCGATGTGAACAATGAAGAACATATTTGTGACATGAACAATACAGAAAACACATGAATAACTTTAGAAATAGGACATTTGCAGAGTTTAATACAAAATCTGTATTTGCAGAGTTCAGTACAAAATCTGTATTCTAGGAGAGGTGCCGCATATGAAGGTAGGGACTTTCTATATGGAGCCAATAATGAAGGTAGGGACCTGCTATATGGAGCCAATAATGGTTAGCAATTATCAGGTATTGACTGTGCGCCAGCTACTGTTGTGAATAGTTTTGTTTTTATTGTTGTTGCTTGTGTGTTCAAAGACCCCTCTGAAGTTTATAATTTTGTAGATGAGGAAACTGGGGCACAGAGAGGTTAACTATCTTCTCCAAAGTCACAGAGCTGGGATTCCAGTTTCAGTTTCAGAGTTATTGCTATTTGATTCTACTTTTCATAACTCTCCATCAATTTGGCCTGGGAGAAAGGGAACTGGGAGGGGGGGGGAACTAGCTGATGCTTCCATTAGAATAAGAAAGAAATAGCCGGAGAGCTTTCCCTAAGTAAACTCTTTCTGGGGAGAGAAAAAAGTCATCATTCTGGGAATGGCCACCACCAGGGCTATCTTTCCCTTCCGTGCCATTTCAGAGGCTTCAAAATGTTGGCTGTAACTTCAAAGAGAATCTTGGGTTTTCTCTAAATACGGTTATATTTAGCTAAATCAACAAATTGGATAGCAAAGGAGAGAACAGTCCCTTTCACAAGAAAAGGAAATTCAGCGAAGTAGTCATTCGAAATATTTTTAAATAATTACACAGCAACAAGCCCAAAAGCCAAAACATTCTTTTCAGAATGTTCTGACTTCTTTTGCATTTCTACCTCTTAGAATGACAAATAATTCCTTCTCTCTTCTCTTTTAGAGAAACACAAACACTCCTGAATCTCATGTCCTATCCCTCTCAGCAAATGAAGTATTCCCTGAAATATTTTTTCTTGAGCATTGCAAAAGCTAGTAATCACGTCCTTAAAAATAAAATAGGACATTTTTTCCCCCCTTTTTGGCTTGTGGTTTATACCAGAGATATATTCTTTTCCCTCCCAAATAAATATATGAGT
Source organism: Sciurus carolinensis (assembly GCF_902686445.1). NCBI lineage: Eukaryota > Metazoa > Chordata > Mammalia > Rodentia > Sciuridae > Sciurus > Sciurus carolinensis. The sequence continues at coordinate 35,214,664 of NC_062228.1, forward strand.
AGAAATCTCCCAAATAACAAATGGATCATTTTCTGGTTTCACTAGAGGAAAAAGTTCTGGAGTAATTATTGATACAACTCAGGCCAACAGATTCCACCTGTTGAGGCCAGTGGTCCCGCCCCCTGTGTCCTTAATTGACATGTGCCTTTTTTTTTTTTTTTTTTTTTTTTTAATGGCTTCTTTGTTATCCAGACCTGCTTGGCAGTGGATGAGGGTATTAAGTCTGTTAATTATGTTTGGATGCCACAGGCCTCGTGTTTTGTGAGCCAGCGGAGGATGGCAAGCTTGGCTGGAGGAAAGGGTCTCAGGCAGGGGAAAGAGGATTAGGTAGTTTTATAAAAAGGCACTGAAAGAGCTCACTGCTCCAGTGGGCCAGGTGTGAGCTGAATGGTGACATTGAGAAGGCAGGCGGGCCAGCCCAGGTGACCTGGCTCAGTGGGCTCGTCCCCACAGCAGCCCTGGGCTTCCCTCTTGAAATCATGGCACATCCCCCCTCCTCGGAGTCCTTCTCTTCCATTTCTTTTCAGTTTCCTTAGTCATTCAGAAAACCTTTTCCCCACCCCCCCCCCCATTCCCCTCTGCTCTGTCTCTCTCTTTCTCTCCCCTCTCCCATTTGTCACTAATGTCTTCTAGGATGCACTCCATTTGGCTGGCATTTCCCCCCCAGGGAATTGATGTGCAATCTTTTGTTCTTTCAAGCTGTTTTTGTTTCCAAGAGACAAAATACCTACTTTGTGTCATGTTCTCTTGTGTGTGACTAACAATTACAGAACAGTTATGAGCTGTACATTTGTATTCTTAGAAAGCTTAAATTAGTACCATTTTTAATGTAACAATTGCATTAGCATACACTGTTTGTGCCTAAATCATAACATGTGAAAGCGAATTAAAGGACTTAAATTATAGATGTCCATTGACCACTAAACCATTAGAAAATAGAGACTAGTAATTCTCATTGCAAAATGCTGCACTATTTCTGTTGCCTGCAAGATTCTAAATGATTTCCTCTGCCTTCTACAAATAAGAAATACCTGGATGGACAGAAATAGCAAATATCAAGGTCAATTATCTCTCTTGATCCCATTTCTGATACCCACTTCCTATATCGATTCTCTTGACACTTCGATATTCTTGACACTTTTGATTCTCTTGACACTTTGCCACCATAACAAAATACCCATGATAATCAACATAAAAATAGGAAATGTTTACTTTGGCTTACACTTTCAGAGGTTTTAGTCCATGGTTGCTTTTGGGTTTGTAGTGAAGCAGTACATCATGGCAGGAGCACACAGAAGAGGCAACTACTTACCTCTTGATGACTGAGAAACAGAGCAAGAGGAAGGGGCTTGGGCTCCAATATTCCCTTCAAGGAGACACCCCCAGTGACCTAACTTACTTCCGCTAGGCTTCACCTCTTTAAAGTTCTCTCACTTCCCAATAGCATGATAGGTTGGTGACCAAATCTTTTAACACATGGGCCTTTGGATACTTATTCAAAGTATCTTATCTAAACCATAATAATTGGTCATAAAAGGACTTAAAAACTATATGCTTTCCTGAGCATGTTGGCATGTACCGATAGGTCCAGCTACTTGGAAGTTTGAGGCAAAAGGATCACTTGACTCCAAGAGTTCAAAGTCAGTGTGGGCAGCATAGCAAGACTCCATCTCAAAAAAAAAAAAGAAAAAAGAAAAAAGGAAAAAGAAAAGAATGGGTGGATATCAGGTTGGTCAATGAATGAATACTAAATAGAGGACTGAATGGTGAATAGGTGAAGGGATAATGGATAGATGGATTGATGGATGGTGGATAGGAGCAGACTCTGCAGTCAGATCATCTGAGTAACATCAATAGGTTTGCTCACTTCCAATTAAACTGGGTCTGCTCTGTGCAAGACAAAGATGGTCGACGTTTTGCAAACATGGGCCAAAGAAGATAGGACCCATGCCCTGAAAAAAGTCAACAATCTAGTTAGGAAATAAGACAATCTATAAACAACATTTGGTAAAACATAAAATTATTTGGCAGAGATTGTTCAGAGAAAATTTGGGTGGAAAGAAGAGTAAAGGAATCCCAAGGAAGGAATGGAGCACTCAGAGGAGACCTCGTTGGGACACCTGACCCAAAAGAACAGATTTGGTTGGATGAGTGGGGAGAAGCCATTTCTGGAAAGTAAAAACTGAAATGGTGGTACCTAGTCCTTTCTCTCTCACCAGTGGCCCTCCATTGCTTTACAGCTTTCAGCAAGAAGCACTATAACTCTGTTTCCATTGTGCAGCAGCCCCTAGCATAGAGTCTTGCACAAACGAGAAGCTCAATTAACACAAAGTGAATGAGTAAGTTGAATAATAAATGAAGAGTTATGCCCAGAGTTCCAGTGTATGATCTCTCTTTGGGATTCTTGGCATAAAATGATGTTCAACTAGATCTTTACATAGATTATGACGACTAGATTTTTTCCGGCATAAAAGAGCCCTGATAGTGAGTTTATAAAATGGATTAGTGATAGGATGATGAAATAAAACTTATACTTTGGCAATAATGAAGACAGATTAGTTTCTTTGCATTTTCCAACCAGAATCCTTTCATATTTGAAATGAAAAGGGCCAAAGGAGGAAATGGAACCATGATTTGACACAATCTAAATTAAATAGCTTCACTCCCAGCGTTTTAGAAAAATCAAACCTAATAATATTTTGCCCACGGATTGTTCTTCAAGAGGATAACAACAAATCACTCCACTGGCTTCAGCCTTGCAACCAGCAACGTGCAGTAATTTAATTAGTCGATGTGCCATGTCAGCAGTTTAGACACTGCAATCGACTACTCTGTGAAGTTAAAGGAAGCTGACTGGGAAGTGTGATGCCTCAGAGGTGAATCGTCTCAGGCAATAGTGAGAAGATAATGGGGGAAAGGAAGAATGTGGTAGTCTGAGAAGATCTTGCCTGCCTCAGGGCCTTTGCATTTGGTGTTCCCTCTGTTTTGAGGCCAGCCTTCCCTCACCTCCTCATTTCCCTCAGGCCCCTGCCCAAATTCCACCCAAGAGAATTTCCCAGATCATGCTAGCCAATTTAGTATCTCTTCTCCCATCCTGATCTCCTTTACTTTATTCCCCCTTACTCCATTTTATTTTCTCCAGTAAAACTTATTACCACTGAAATAAATTGTTATCAGTCACCTCCTGGAAAAATAGATGGGGTAAGAATCTTATCACTCATCCATCACATTCATTATCACTCAAGCCTTAAACAGTGCCTGGCAGAGAAGGCACTTGATAGTTCTTTAATGAAAAACTAAGCTGAAAGCAAGAGCTATGGTAAGACTTGAAGTTAACCTTTATCAAATACCTACTGTGAGACGTTTTATTAATTATCTTATATTCCTGGATTCAAATTCTCACAAGGTTGTGATGTAAATAGTATTACTGTCCCTTTTATAAGTGAGCAAACTAGTGAAGTCAGCCCAATACCTGTTGCAGAAAGATTACATACAAGGAAGCACTGTGTTTAGGATCATCTCCTTGGCAGTCTATGATCAAAGTAAAGAATCCACTTGAGTGATGATGATGATAGTGATGATGGTGATGGTGATAATGGTGGCGATGGAGATGATTATGGTGGCAATGGAGATTGTGGTGGTGATGGAGATGATGACGGTGGTGATGATGGTGATAATTGTAGTACTGGTGATAACAATGGCGACGATGGTGCTAAGCTGACATACACAGTACTTAGTATGTGCTGGGGTCTGTTCTAAGTGCATTACCCATATTAATTCATTCAGTCTTCATCAGAGATTTAAAAGGTAGATACTGATATCTTCATCCTACAAATAAGGAAACTAAGTCAGAGAGAAGTTAAATAACTTGTTCAATGTCTTATAACTACTCACTGTCAAAGTTTACCTCCAGGATCGTATGTAAATCCCATTAAAGAAAAAAGTAAAAAGGGTTGGGGAGAAGAAAGGAAGGAAGGAATCGAAAACCTGAACAAGAGATCGGGATTGGAATCCATGTCAGCTTCCTAGGTCACAAGCTGGGACTCAGGCAGGAGATGTCATCAGACTGGGCTACAAAGGATTCAAAGATAAGAGATTTACTTTTCCCTGAATAGGCTTATATAATATTTACAGAAAACTGCTCATTGAAGAGACCATTAAAGGCGGAACCTTTTACCGAAGGGGATTTTTACACCTAATAATCACTAGATAAGTGAAAAAATTCATGCTCCACAGAGCTAAAAACACTCGGGCGGGGTGAGAATGGAACAAGTGGTCTCTAAAATAAAAAAGGACATGCTGGATAATCATTATGCTAAGTAATGTACATGGAAAAACAAAACAAAAAAAATCGCCTAGTTCCTTGCACTTAGCTAAAGAATTTTGTTGAATGAGGTTCTTTTCCTTGCATCTAAGCTATTTCTTTTTCCACTTGAACTGCCTCAAAAAGAGTGAGTCAAAAAGAAAAGTTGCTGGGAATGGAATTCAATAATATTTAGGGAGAAGTGAAATTAAATATTATTTGATGCCTCAGTTCCTGGATGGCAACACAGAAGTTGTAGGCAGGGAACTTGCTTGCCTAAGCTTCGGGAAGCATGCTTAATGGGTTGTGAATATTATATGTACTCACATCCACACGCACACTGTGAGTGAAGAGCTGGGATAGAAGGGAAATAACCAAAAAAAAAAAAAAAATCCTCCAAGTCCTCTTTTATTGTTTTGTAGCAGAATAACCAACATAAAACAAAAAAACAAATATTCAGCAGTGCAAGAAGAGCTAGTACTTAAGTACAAATGGAAGGCATGACTCTTCTGTTTTAAATAAATACTTAAACACAACTCAGGTCCTGTCAGCCTCGGGACTCTAGGTCTGCAGAGTGGAGCTCCTTCACCTGTGGACCTGCAATGATGTCATTTAATACCCCACCCCAGTAATTATGCAGAATTGGGGTACCTACTATTAAACATAATCACAATAAGCCTCTCTTCTAGAGCCTTCCCCAGCCCTCTACAGACATGATCTGACTAAGACAAAGATGATTGGAATTTCTGCAAGGTCAATGGTTCATAGCAATTAAGTATTCTATAGGGGTCTCTTGGTCCCCATTTCCAAGAAGGGCAACCGATATGCTTAGATGACTTTCTTCAGTTTGTAGAACAGGTCCAGCAGGAGGGCTTCCCTGAGACTGAGGAGGCTGGATGAAAGCTTTGCCCCTCGCTTCTTTGAAAATCTTCCCCCCACATCTGTCACTGCTGGTATACTTGATATCATCTCATTTGCATCAGGATTTCAACATTAATCCCAGCCACAGAGTGAGGAAGGGGTAGAAGACACCAGTGATCATGCAGTTCAGCACCATGTGGGTGTCCTGGGGTCAGGAGCAGGTCTTTGCCTGTATCTTACAGGCCAAAGTAGGCTGCCCAATAGATAATGATTCCATACACAGAGACACTAATTCCCTGCTAAAGACCTCAGACCTTGTCAAACTCAGGGACCTTCACCAGACTTCCAGGACTTTGAACCCCACTGTGAGTCTATTTCCCAGTATCAGTGACCAGTAAAGTTCTGGCTAATCCACAGGGCAGATCAAGCAGAGGGAGGTGACCCCAGCTGTGCCTCAGAGGTCAGGCAGGGTGCTGTCAAAATCCCTCCAGAATATGACCCATCTAGACCACTCCTCAGTATTTCTCCTAAAGAATAAGTCATACTATAATGATACATGCATACCCATTTATAACAGCAAAATTCACAATAGCCAAACTATGAAACCAGCCATCAGTGAATGAATGGAAAGAAAGTATGAGATATATACACAATGAAGTTTTATTCAGTCATAAAGAATAATGAAATAATTATGTCATTTGTAGTAAAATGGATGGGACTGGAGAACTAGAATCTTAATATTGATACTTACTACTTGTTGAACACTTTCAATGAGTCCAGAAGTATACAAAGTGCTTTTTGATTATTCTATCATTTAGAGTCTCATAAGAACATGAGAGAAATAAAGGAATTAGGACTCCAAAGGTGACAGAGATTTACTCCAGTCTCACAATTCATAAATGCTATGTCCAAGATTTGAACTGTGGCAGATCTTGCTCCAGAACCAGTTTCCTCAGTCACCCTACTGTAGGGATTGAGAGCCCTTTTGGAGAAGCTTTGGCTCTAGAAAGAGTTGGGTTTCAGTTCCTACATCTTACAGAATGAGTCCAGTTAAGAAGTGGTTCCTCCAAATGAAGAGGTGGAAGAGTAGATGGAACAGTGGGAGAACAGACCCATTCCAACAGCTGCCATTTACTCATGGCAGGGTTTTGTTTAAGATTGTCACATGTCTCCTCACAGTTTGCACTGAGATGATGGGAGATTCAAGGGACATCAGATATGATGGCATCCTGAGAGTCTTGTGAATTAGGAGGGATTGTTTCCTGGATTGAAGACCCTAAAGACAGGCCACATGCTGTTCAGTGATGCCCAAGGTCACTCTGCACTGAGAGGAGTGGTTTGTCTCCTGCCTTCTTGAGTATCACCAGAAATGTAACCTTGGAGGGACTGGAATGGGAAACGCCAGGCAAGTTAACCACAAGGTCTTGCGCTCAATCCCATTTGGATGTAGTCAAGCGTACTGACTTAAGTTGGAATCCCTCAGAAGTAAATCCTGAGACAATGATTTAAGTATAAGTTGCATATTTAGAAGATGCCAGGACACTACAGGGAAAGGAGAAGAGAAAGGAGCCCACATAAAGAGTGTTTGTGAGCAGGTTTTCACTGTGGGAAACTGGGGTTTGATTCTGCTGAGGACCTCCAAGAAACAACTCAGCCTGTGCCTAGAGTCAAGATATTTATCCCACCAACTCCCATTCATCTCTCTTTGAGAGCCTCTTCCAGGGGCAACTCTCAACATTTCTGCCCATCTTGTGGGGGCGCTGAGAATGCTCAGATGCCCAGAGAAAGCACCAGGGGAAAGAAGCACAGGTGACTGCAGTGAAGCCATCTGGCTGATGTGCACAGGGAGTGGATGTGCCCAGAGGAGGTGGGTCAGGCACCAACAATGCCTGCACAGAGGCAGAAAACTCCCTACTATGAGAAAGGCAATGGCCTCCATGACTGTTAGAAACTGTAGCAGCTGCTTAGCTCAATAAATCTGTTGGCCCTGCAGGAATGTGAACCCAGTGCTCAAGAAAAACTATAAATCTAAATTAGTTTGGAAATCTCTCTACATTTTCAAATATGGTGGTGACAAATTAGAAAGTTTGAAACTGTGGACTGAACAGAGCTCATGTGCGGCCGTGGTTTGTAGCTTCTGGTATAATAGGTATCAGTGTCACTGCTTGGTGTTGGTAATGCCCTTGTTCCTTTCTTCAAGGAATTCTTCCACCTGTCAATTCACAAACCTTTTGTCACACCTTGGGGAAAGCTCTTTTTCTGAGCGATGCTGTGGCATAGAACACATTTCAAAATTATCCAAACTGAGAGGCAGAATTCAAACTGAAAGGCTTTGCCGAAGGGCTCATGCTACTTTGTGATAGAGTTCTGCCAGTTCCTTCATCTTTTCCACCAAGACAATGAGTAGTTTTGTGACTTTACCACCTCCTACAACGGGAAGTCCTCAGCAGACATAGCCGACTTCTAAGAAGCTTTTGGAGGGACTAAGTTTTCCCCTCTCTTTTCCACCCCCACCATACACAGATGGCAGTTTCTCATGGGTAGATGACAGCTATTGATAGTTCTCTAATAACTCACTAGGGTATTCTGTTCTCACAGTCTTTCAAAAGCATTCTAAAAAAAAAAAAAAAAAGGTTTAACAGTATCTGTGTGAACAATAGAAATGACTGGCAATAAGTTATCCTCCACTTTTAACTTCCAGAGAGGCCATGGTCAGGGAATGAGGACCAGACTCATTCATTCATTCACTCATCCAGCAAATAATTACTATTGTCAGATGTATGCCAGGCACAGTTCTAAGGTGCTAGGTTGAACAAGACAGTCTGCTTTTTCTCATGCAACTTACATTGGAGAAGTCAAGAAAGCAGCTCTAACTTGGTATCAACTTGTGGTGGCAACTCCTTGAACAGAGCAATACTTCTGACCTGCCTACCTTACAGAACTGTGCTGAGGTCGGATAAAGTCAGGGCTGTCGAAGGAGTTGGGAAGCTGAGGGAACTTTCAAGTGGAGGCACATTTATCTATTATCTGTCTCCTGAGCCTCTCCCAGGTGGGGAGGTTCAATTACATCTTCTGATCCCATGAGAAGGGATTAGGTGACATCTCCATTGTTTACCCAGAAGTTCCACCTGAATGAGAAGACTGCTTTCTCAGTGGTTAGACAAAAAGGACTCCCAGCCATACAGATTCACTGTTTCACAGCAAAGGTATTTTACCTGAAAAAATTAGTGTTGTGGGATCTCAACCCCTGTGTTTGGATGTTTCTTACAAAGCTATGCTCAACAAATATCTATGCTATTCAAAGATGTCAGGCCCAGAAGGGGTCATCTCAGTCACTCTTCATTTTATCAGTGGGAAAATTGAAAGTCAAAAAAGAGGAATTGGCTTCTTAGAGGTTGCCCAACCAAGAAGCAGAAGGGAAATCTAAGTTAGACCAAAGCACTCTCCACAACAAATTGCAAAATGACCTTTCATAGGAGTCCTCTAGTTCTTTGAATACATTCCAGCTGAGCACCTTTAGATGCATGGGTCCTTGGGTAAGTGCTTGGAACAAGTGTTTTCTTCAGATAAGCTTCCCTTGTGCTTTGGATCAATCTGGCTCAGGAGTCCTAAGGGGCCTGGGAACCAACATAATATGGCACGTGCCCGTGGATTATTCTGAGAGCCAGGTGAGCTTGTGAAATACAAGCCTGGGTGGCATGGGATGCGATTCTTAAAACTGAGCATGACCATCCCTGAGAACACCTGTCCAGGCTCTGCCTCCGGCGGTATTTCACAATCATTTGACTGTTTCCTAAAGCTTTCCTGGTGAGCCTGATGCAGGCCATGTGCTTGGGAACTCTTGACACCCTTGTTAAGATCATTGCTATGGATGCCAGGACACACCTGGGTTCAAATCCCAACTCCCTAATTCCTAGCTGTGTGGCCTGGGGTAGTCACTTATCTCCTTTGAAGCACAGAGGAGAATATCAGTAGAAGCTGCCCAAAAGGGCTCTTGTGGGGAATAATCAACATGTAACGATTCATGTGGAACCTTGAGCGCAGTGCCTGGTACACAGGTGCACAACGAGCCTTTGATATTATTTGTTTTATGTAGTCTGGCAAACCTAAACTCACGTGATAGCCTACAACCCTGCGTGAAGCTAAGGCCTAATGAAGGTAAATCAGGTTGGAAGAGAGCTTGTAACCAAACATTTTGAACTAGGCAGAAAATAAATGTTAAGAGCCCTATCAATATGGTCTTTCGATACTGAAACTTAACAGAGAGCCTTTTCCGGCTTGTGAAAACTTTCCTTCCCTTCTCCATATTTGAACTCTTTCTATATTCCCCGTTTTAGTCAGCTATTTCACTGCTGTGTCTAAATGATCTGATTATAGAGGAGAAAAGGTTTATTTGAGTCCTCACAGTTTCAGAGGTCTTAGTCCATAGAAGGTTGGCTCCATTCCTTGGGACTCGAGGTGAGGCAGAACATCAAAGCGGAAGAGCATGGCAGAGGGAAGCAGCTTGCATCATCAAGATGGGGAGAGAAGAGCAAGAGGCTCCATTCTCCAGATACAAAATATATACCCCAATTCCAATCTCCACCAGTCACACCCTACCACTTCAATTAATCCCATCTGGGACTAATTCACTGATTGGGTGAAGACTCTTCCAGTCCAATCATTTCTCTTCTGAACCTTCTTGCATTGTCTCACATGTGAGCTTTTGGGGGTCACCTCATATCAAAACCATAACACCCCCCACAACTGAGGGGCATTTCCCAGTAACTAGCATTCCAGCAAAGAAAGAATTTAGAGGTTCTTTTGTATTCAAGCTGAAGCACACATTACTGATTTCTCGGAAAATCCCCAAATCTTCCAAGGTTATCCAAGAACACTGTGGAACTGGCAGAGATGTTCTGAATCAGCCCACTTTTTTAGCAACTGCCCTGATTAGGGGTTACTGTGAGCCATTCATTTTGGTGTTCTGCAAAGAGATTATCCCATTCCAGGGGATAAGACTATTTCAAAGGAGCTAAAAAAATAAACATACTTTCCCTGCATTAAAGCCTCTGCCTTCTTTGAACTTTTCTCATTTTTAGAATCTTCACTGATAAGGACAAATGCAATTTTCACCATCAGTGGATCTGAACAGACAATTACATTAAGGCAAATAAGACAGGGTGAGGCCAATGATGTAAATCACATTGTGTGCATTTAATGTGCAAACAAAATCCACAAATAAAAATGAACATCTTCAAAAAACAGTCTATTTTTTTTTTTTTTTGCATCTAATCAGGACTCAATTTGCATAAACATTTCTTTTCCCATCACCTACATAAAATCACTTGCTGGCATTTGGAGATCTGGGGAGGGGAGAATTTGGTTAATTTTCAAAACATTTTCCCTAAGGAAATTGTCAACCCTCTTAGAAAGGGCTTACAGGTGCCTAGCAAAGATATTGCCCTCATCCTCATTGCTATAGCTTATCAGGTTTACAAGATGATTTCACGGTTGTTTTTCATTTGGCCCTCACCAAACAAGCATCACTTCTTAACTTTATAAACGGAGAGAAATCTGAAGTTGCAAGTGATCCTGCAGGACGTTGCAGGACGGGGGTTGGGCTTCTACCTTCCCCTGGAGCAGGCTGCATTTGTTTCTAAAATCTGCCCAGGTGATGAGTATTAGCCAAGCCTGTAGATTCTCAATGGCTTTACACTGCTCTACCTCTGAGCATGGAGCTGGACAATGATTTCAAGTTGCAAGAAAAACAAAGAACTCGAAAAAGGGCAGCAGAAACTGCCTTCAACCCAGCTGAGATTTACATATTTGCAAGTGGTGTTTGAGCCAGCCAAGTTGGGGAAGCAAAAGGCTAGGAATGCAGAATGAACTCCGTGTTGAGCTTTTGTGTGCAGGAGAAAGGCAAAGAAAGGAAATTCAAGAAAGGAGTGTCAAAGAAACCATGGGGAGGGTCAGATGGTGTGAGACATGAAGGTACATGCAGAGAAAGCTAACAACCTGCTCTTTAAAACCTCCCTAGTACTTGGCATCAAAGGGAATGGTGAACCGGGATGATGGTGGCTCAGAGGGTATTATTGCAGCCTTCGTCACACAGCATTCAACACTTGACGAGGGGCTTTGGGTACTATCCAATGTTGGGGTGCACAGGTGTCACAAAGCTGAGCCAGCTCTCTGCAGACCGCCCTCCATGGCTTGATCTTTGACATGTTTCTGCCTCCCAAGGTTACTGACAGGCAGAGCAAGGGCACTTAACTGTTTCTCTGTGGAAGAGGACCAGCATGGTACCAGACAGAATGGACTCAGGTGCAGGTTCCCAGACCCGGTTTCAGGGGAGCTTTGGTTTTCTCAAGGAAATTAAGGGGAGACCATGAAAAGGTGCAGCCAGAGCAACACTGCTATTTCTACTTTATGTGTCATTTTCAGCTAATAAAAATAATAAGGGAGAAAATGACAAAAGGGTCTTGCTGTGGGGAGATGGCTTGCAAACCTCTGCCTAGATACAAGGGCCCCTTCCTGCTCTGAGGTTCTAGGATTCTCCCCATTTCTAACAAAAATGAGTCTGTTTCACTTCTCTAGTGTTTGCCTATAGTGGGATAAATGGATCAGTATGTTTTTATATGGTACTTGGAAAAGTCCATTTTGACAGTTATGTATTTATTGTAAAATTTCATTTGAAGAGCAATTTACACTGGTTTTGTATTTATAATAGTGATGTTAAACGTCTTTTTAAAATCATTATAGTTATACCTTTAGAAACTGAGTTGCTTTCATTATTGAGCCACTGTTAAGTCATAGTACTGCTGGACATGGCAATGGCAAAAACCATAACATCTGATTGACAGCAGCTTGGGACTTATCATGTGGACCCAGCTGGTGGCCAGTCAAGCATCAGCATGGAAGCCAGCGGAAGCTGAGGAGGCCCCCCCAGACCCTTCAAGTCTTAGGACAAATCACTTGGAAAGAGTGACCACCACATGAAAATTTACAACTGCATGCCTCCTGTCCCAGGGCTGAGGGCAAGTGAAAGAAATAAGTCACAAGAGGAGATGGCAAAGCCAAAGGTACCAACCCCAAAGGGTAAGTGGGGGAAGAATCTTGAAGGGAAGGAAGGGATAAGTACCCTTATGAACTTGTGTCCAAGACAAACTCTGCCCTTTGCCAGGCTAATCTGTCATTGTCCTGTAGCCCTGCTTTCGACTTTTGCCCCCATATTTTTATGTTTTCCATGCATGAAATGACCTTTGCCCCCACCCCAACTGTAATGGTTAATTTGAATTGTCAGCTTGCTTGGATTAACAGATGATGATGATTAAGAGGCTTCTGGGTGTGTCTTTGAGGGTATGTCTACTCATAATTGGCACGTGGGATAGCAAACTGAAGTGGAGACCCTCCCCAAGCAGGGGCAGCGCTGTCCAACAGGATGGTGGCTTGGATAGAATAAAAGTTGGAAGAACAAGGAAGCAGCAGTAGATGCAGGCTCGATTCTTCTTGAACAAGTCCTTGACTGCTGCTGTTATCGACTGAGGATATTGGACTCTGCCAGTGATTCTCCAGGGAGTTTCCAGAAGCAGTCAGTCTCAGACTAGGGTAGCACCATTGATCCCTCTTGTTCTGGGGCTTCTGCCTCTTGGACTGTGTAGTTATTGGTTCCTCTGCTCTCCAGTCTGCAGATGGCCATTGTGGACTATTCAGCTTCTGGTCTTGTAAGCCAGTCTAATAAATCCCCTTTTTATAATCGTTTTGTTCCCCTAGAGAACCCTGACTAATACACCAATATTACCAGAGCTCAACCCCCACCTTCTCCACCAAACCTTCCTCAGTCACTCCAATAACACATGTTTGGGGACACCTCTCTGGCACTTCCCATGCACTACCCCATCCTGCTTCACCTTGTTTTCCCCAGAGCAGGAAATGTACCCCACAGCTGATGTGAGAAGTGAATTAAGGGCAATCTGACTCAGCCTTAAGTAATTGAATCCTAGAGTGAGAAAACCACTTCTTTCTTGCTTCTACACCAGTTCGTCTGATTAAATCAAGAATAAAGTCTCGGTTTGGTGCTAATACGTGTTCAACAATGTATTACTTGCTGATCTCATCCTTTAACAAAGGAGAGTCCTGGATAAGAACCTTCATCATGATGAATATCCAACATTTTTTTCTTTTATTGTATCTATTTTCTTTAAGTTTATTTTAATCAATATATAAAACATAAAATTATACATTTTAATGGGGTAAAATGTGATTTTTTTGATACATGTATATATTGGGTAATGTTTAAATCAGGTTTAACATATCTATCTCCACATTTATCCTTCTTTATGGTGAAAATTTTCAAAATACTTTCTTCTAGCTTTTCAAAAAATAAAGTACATAACTGTTATCTGTGGTCACCCTACTGTACAATAATAGCCCACAGAAACTTGCTGCTCCTCCTAGCTGTGTCTTAGTGGCTCCTGATCACCCTTCCCCATAGCTCCTTTCCTGTGCTCCCCACAGCTTCGGACCACCATTCCAGTCTATGGGATGGACGTTTTTAAGTTCACATGTGAATGAAATCATGAGGGACTTGTCTTATTTCATTTAACATAATAATCTCCAGTTCTAGCCATGATCCCCAGTTCCTTAAAAATGACAGGATTTAATTCTTCTCTGGACTGAACAGTACCCCGTTGTGTATGTGGACCACATTTTCTTTATCCATTCATCGGTTGACGGACACTAAGGTTATTTCCATTTCTTGACTACTGTGAATACGCTTGCAGTGCAGAGGTCTCCTCAACATCCTGATTTCATTTCCTTTGGATATATACCAAGTAGCAGAATTTCTGGATCGTGTGACGGTTCTATTGTTAATTTTTTGAGGAAATGTTGAACTCCTTTCCAAAGGCTGTGCAAATTTATATTCCACGCGTTCCCTTTGCTCTTTATTCTCACCGGCACTTGTTATCTTTAGTCCTTTTGATAATAGTCATTCTTACTAGGATGAGATGATCTCTCATTGTGGTTATTAGAGTTAGCAAGCTACACTGGTTTTGCATTTGAAATAGTCATTTTTAAATCGATGTACTTAAGCAAAGCAAAAAAAAAAAACCTAGAAAATTTCAAGAAAATATGCACAATAATAGCACTGTTATGTTATGGACATAACAATGAAGTTATAGATAAAGTACTGTTGTGTGGAAATGGCAAATATTGGGAAGGTGTATGAATGAATGAAGTTTGGAAAAAAATTGGCCAAACTTTTCTTGTGGGTACTGTTAATCTATTAAGCTCCACACAGTGAAGGTTGACCAGGAGTTGGAGTCTAGCACCAGCCTCTCCTGGCTTCTTGATCCCATATTCTGTCAGCTAAACTCCAAGATCCACAGAACAACGACAACAACAGCAACAAAAGCAAATAGCAAGCAAAACAACCATCAAAATCAATAAAAAATAAACCATACAAACATGGAAAAAGCTTTACTGGAAAGAGATTTAGGACTCACAGAACTAAATTTGAAACTAGGGCAGCCTCAAGGATCAAAAAGAGGAAACAGGCGTTTTCAGGCAGGATACTCCCACCACAGCTGTGAGAGACCTAGTAGACTGTGTGTGTCCCTCTCTCAAGATTCAAATTCTGGGAAGTGTCTGATTGACTGAGCCCAAACCAGTATAGTGGCTGCCATGGTGAGGGAAGAAGGAAGCATGGCCCCTCACCTCCTCTGCCTCCCTCAAGATCACACTCAGAAGCCTGTCATGGTGGTGTGTGCCTGTAATCCCAGAGACTCAGGAGGTTGAAGCAGGAGGATCGAAAGTTCAAAGCCAGTCTCAGCAACTTAGTGAGGCCCTAAGCAACCTAGTAAGACCCTGTCTCTAATAAAATACAAAAAAGGGCTGGTGATGTGACTGAGGTGTTAAGTGCCCTTGGGGTTCAACCCCTGGTATCAAAACAAACAAAAAACTTAAAAAATCACACTCACTGTGAGATCCTCCAATACAGGATGGCTGGGTAGATGCTGTACAGCCCAGACATAACAAATGTTCATAAACACACGTGCACGCACAGGCACACACATATATACAAACACACTCCTATAAAAGTTCAACTTCTTATCCTTCCTAAAGTACCTCCCTCTCATCATCTTCTCTCTTACAAGCATATTCAGTCTCTTTCTCTCTCTACTAGAATTTTTCTCACAGCTTATAAACATGTTTTACGCTCACCCATTAAAATCCTCCTGTACCCATTCATTGAATATTACCTACCAAAAAAGTCCAACCATGCTCTTCACTTGCTACCCACTCACTGCTCATCCTACTGCAGGATAATGTTTGCCTCCTCCACCCCAGCGCTTCCCTGAAATGGTATTTTCCAAGACAGCAATGAACTTGAAGTCATTCAGTCTAAATAGCACTTTCCAGTCTTGAAGTCTCTCAGGTATTGATCCCTGAAACGCCCCTCCACTTTGACTCTGGGAGCTCATTCATCCAGTAGCTGAGGAGGTACTGTGACCAGAACTGGGGAAACAATACTTAGCAAGATGGTCAGAGTCCTGCCCTAAGGCACAAAGAATCTAATGGAAAGACAAACCAACAGGCCAATTCCATAAAGTTTGATACTGAGATGGAATCCTTACTTTCTTCCTGCAGTGGAATTCTAGTCCTTGCCCTCTGCTTTACTGGAGCATTCATTGTCCCCACCCCTCTGAATTTGGCCTTGGCCATGTGCTTTACCCTTAGAGTGTGAGCAGACATGACAGAGCGGAAGCTGTCAATGTGCTCAAAGTTTGGCTGGGCCTCTCACACTTCTGGCACCTGCAATAAGAACATGTCTTAGAATGAGATATATGAGATGTTTCATGTACAATGAATCAAAATGCATTCTGCTATCATGTATAACTAAATAGAACAATTTAAAATTTAAAAAAAATTTTTAAAAGAATGAGATACATGAGAAACAAACCTTGTCAACTGCAGCCTGCAGCAGAGCTGTTCCGGCTGATGCACCTACATGTGAGTGAGGAAACAGAGACTCCTAGTTGTGAGACACAGAGAACTGGCCCTTGTTTGCTGTACAGTGTTGTAGCAGAAACCTGACTTTATGGGTGGGATTGCCCATAGGGCAGTGGGAAGTGAAGAGGTGGGACCTATCCTTCTGCAGTTGCTCAGAGAAGGACGTTGATAACTAAGCTGAGTCATGAAGGACAAGTAGGGTTCACCAAAAGAGAATGGGATGATGAGGCCAGGACAGGGGATGGGGGTTCCCAGTGGAAGAAGTAAATGCACAGAGATGAGGGAGGTGACCGTAGGGGTGGGACACACACATCATTCACTCTAGCTGGAGCATGACTGCAGACCCTGGTTCATTTGTTTCTCTGGGCCAGCTCAGCTCCTCCTGTAGCCACCTTCGGCATCCTTGTGCCCGGTCTCGTACTCTCTTCTCTCAAGCTCCAAGATCTGCTCTGTAATTGCCATCTCAGGGGGACTCTGAAACATGACCAGTGTTTGTGTGGCTGCAGACCTGCCTTACTGTGCCTGATCTAACAACTCCCAGCCCCTGCCAGGTACCCAGCTCAGGAAGCCTGACCTTCCTCTTCCGCTTAGCCCCACATCCAGAATAGTCTGTCTTGACCTCCTGCTTATCTTGCACATTTGCTTATGGCTTTTCACACTTCCTTCAATCACAAATAGTCCATGTCAGGAGACAGCTTTTGTTTGTTTTTATTTTAATGGAAATCTTCTAATACATCACCATTAGGTAGGATGCTTATTACTGGTTTGTGACATACGCATTTCCTCAAATTGAGGGATTTCCCTTCTACTCTTAGCTTACTGGTACGTTTTTTAAAATAACAAATTAGTGTTGATTTTATGAATTTGTGTTTTTCCAAATTGATTGAAATAAGTGTTTATTTTTTAGTCAATTAATAAATTAGTATCCCAAGGCATTTAGAAACCACATATGGTCATGATGTACAACTATTCCTTTCACTCAATGCTTTATTTCATGGAGGGAAGGGTTCTGTTATCATCTTTGTGTTCTTTTATCTCAGTCCACGTTTGCAACTTAGACTTTCTGCATCTATGTTTACAAGTGATCTTAGTTATGTCTTTCTTTCTTTGTAATATGGAGATTTTGCAGATTTGGTTCCAGACCACCAAAGTGAAGCTAAAATCACAATAAAATGAGTCACAAGAATTTTTTTCCAATGTATGTAAAATTATCTTTACATTAGACTATAATCTATTACATGTGCGATAGCATTATATCTAAACAACAATGTATACATCTTAATTTAGAAATACTTCATTGCTTAAATTACTAATAATCATCTGAGTTCTCGGCAAGTCAATCTTTCTGCTGGTGGAGGGTCTTTGCCTCACTGTTCATGGTTGCTGACTGAGCAGGGTGGTGGTTGCTGAAGGTTGGTGTGCTGTGGCAATTTCTTAAAATAAGACAACAATGAAGTTTGCTGCATCAGTTGACTCTGCCTTTCATGAAAGATTGCTCTGGAGCATTTTATGCTATTAGATAGCATTTTACCTACAGGCATTCTTTCAAAATTGGAGTCAACCCTTTCGAACTCTGCTGCTTTATCAACTAAGTTTAGGTAATATTCTAAATCCTTTCTTGTCATTTCAACTATGTTCACAGCACCTTTGTCAGGAGTAGTTTCCATCCACTTTCTTTGCTCATCCATAAGAAGCAATTCCTATTCTGTTAAAGCTTTGTCATGGGATTGCAGCAATTCAGTCCTATCTTCAGGCCCACTTCTATCTCTAATTCTCTTATTATCCACCATTTCTACAGTTATTTTTTTCTACTAAAGTCTTGAACCCTCAAGAAGTCATCTATGAAAGTTGGAGTCAACTTCTTCCAAACGCCCATTAATGTGGAAGTTTTGACCTCCTCCTGTGAATCAAGAATGTCCCTTAGTGGCATCCAGAATGGTGAACACTTTCCAGAACATTTGAACTTTACGTTGCCCAGATTCATCAATGGAGTCACTATCTATTGCAAGCTACACACAGTCTTACAGAATATATTTCTTAAATAATAAAACTTCGAAGTCAGAATGACTCCTTGATCCATAGGCTGCAGAATGGGTGCTGTGTTAGCAGGCATGAAAACAACATTAATCTTGTTGTACATCTCCATCAGTCCTCTCAGGTGACCAGGTGCATCAATGAACAGTAATATTTCAAACAGAATTTTTTTTTTCCTGAGCAGTAGGTCTCAACAGTTGGGCTTAAAATATTCAGCAAACCATGCTGTAAATAGATGTGCTATCATCCAGGCTTTGTTGTTGCACTTACAGAGCAGAGACAGATTATGTTTTGTATAGTTTTTCAAGGCCCTAGGATTCTTGAAATGGTAAATGAGCATTGACTTTAACTAAAAACACTAACTGTGTTAACCCCTAACAAGAGTCAGGCAGTCCTTTGAAGCTTTGAAGCCCTGCCTGTGAAAGTCCCAAATGGCATCTTCTTTTAATACAAGGGTGCTCCCTCTACACTTAAAATCTGTTGTTTAGTGTAGCCGCCTTCATTAGTTACCTCGGCTGGATCTTCTGGATAACTTACTGCAGCTTCCACACCAGCACTTGCCGCTTCATCTTGCACTTTTATGTTTTGGAGGTGCCTTCTTTCCTTAAAGCTCATGAACCAACAGCTATTAGGTTCAAACTTTTTTTCTGCAACTTCATCACCTCTCTCATCCTTCACAGACTGGAAGAGCTTTAGGGCCTTGATCTGGATTAGGCTTTGATTTAAGGGAACATTGAGGCTGGTTTGGTCTTGTCTGCAGAGCTTTCTTCCTATCAGCAATAAGGCTGTTTCGCTTCCTGATCATTCCTGTGGCTCCTTGGAGAACTCTTCCCTTTGTATTCACAACTTGGCTACTTGTTTGGTACAGGGGTCTCGCCTTCACCCTGTCTTGGCTTTTGGCCTGCTTTCCTCAGTAAGTTCAGTTATTTCTAATTTTTTTATTTGAAATTAGAGATGTGTGACTCTTCCTTTCACTTGAACACTTGGAAGCTATTGTCAGGTTACTTATTGGCCTAATTTCAATATTATTACTCCTCTGGGAAGAGTGAAGCCCCAAGAGGGGGAGAAAGATGAGAAATGGCCAGTCAGGACACACACAACATTTATCAACTAAGTTCACCAAACAATTGTAATAGAACATCAAAGATCACTGAGAGAGAATAAGAATTACTAAAATGTGACCGTGGAAAAATGTGACATAAAGAATGCACATGCTGGTAGAAAAAAAGCACTGATGGACTGTTCAACACAGGGTTGTCACCAACCTTAATTTGTAAAAGGGTACAATACCTGCAAACTATAATAAAACAAAGCACAATGAAATAAAGTATGCCTATATTAGGGAATATTACATGACTGATTTTTTTGTAATATTTTGATAAGTTCATACGACAGCTTTATATCATTTTCTATAATCCTGAAGGTGTGTATGTATGTGGAATAAACATATGTAGATGTTTATGAATATCCATATGTGTACATAACATGGAAGTTTTCCATTACTTAGTGGTTTAGAACTCACTAAATTAACTGAACCTAGTATATTTTTGGGATTACATCTTTGATTGCTTTTTAAATTTCTTTCATAACTATTAGTCTTCTCAGGTGCTTTTCTAAACTCTAGTCCAGTTCATTTTGATTAATTTGTTCTCTATTTCATTAACAGGTATTAATTTTCACTAGCTCTACGTAGACTTTTTACTTTCTTTGTTCTGTCTTGCTACCCTTTCCAGTTTCCTATTTTAGAGATGAGTTTCTTAGTTCATCTTCTGTTGCTGTAATTCAATACTGCAGTCTGGGTTATGTAAAAAGATTAAAGGTTTATTTAGCTCACAGTCCTGGAGGCTCTTAGTCCAAGAGCATCTGCTAAGGGCCTCACGCAGTTTCATAACATGGCAGAGAACATCACATGGTGAAAGAGAATGAAAGAGAGAACATGAGCAAGACAAAGCCAAGGAAGCTGAATTCGCTTGTATAAAAATCCACTTTTGAAAGAACAAGTCCCCTCCTACAAGAACTAGTTCACTCCCTTGAGAGCAGCATTAATCCTTTCATGAGGGTTCAGCCCTTAAGATCTAAACACCTTCCAAAGGCCCCACCTCCCAACACCACCCTGGGGATTAATCTTGAAGTGAGTTTCGGCAAGAACATTCAACCCCCAACAATGAATTCATTAACATTCAAAACTTTTCTGTTTCCTGTGAATGCATCTAAAACACCAAAATTTTCCTCCAAATACAACTTTGACCATCTTTCATTGGTTTTTGTCTTGAGCTTTTATTGTTGTTCATTTGTAATATCAATTTGGCCATCTTAGATGATGAACCATTTTTTAAACATTTTTCTCTTCCATCTAGAAAATAAAGAAAACACTTTAAGTTTTCCATTGTGATTTTAATTGAGATTTTTATAATTGGGAGTTTATAGTTTAATTGAGAAAGATTAATATTAAATTCCCTAAGAACATAGTATGTATCTCCATTTATGTGGATCTCCTTTTATGTCCATCAGTAATTTTAGTGGTGCTTTTACACGAGTCTTTTGCATCTTATTAAATTAGTAAGTTATTTTTGCTATTGTGAATGGGATCTTTTCCCTTGATGTTTTCTAAGTGGTTATTAATGACACAGTAACTAACAATTTTATTTGTCACTTTTGTATTTGATACATTCTGATATGATACTCTCATAGTAGAATTTATAGTTACTTGGTTTAGTCACTTAGATTTTTCTAGGTGATCAAACCATCTGCATACTATTGTACAAAGTAGGTGCTTGATAAACTTGCTGAATAAATATTGAGTTTCTGAGCTTATCTTCCAAGTAGTATAGACAATCTTATGCAATTTACACATCCCTCAAGAACCTTGTCTTTCATAAATCTTTCAACTTTTCCCAAATACATTCTAACGTTTCTCTATAAATTCTTTGTACCACTGATTTATTTGCCCATATTGTATCAGTTATGCTCTGGTCTTAAATAATTTAGAAGAACCAGAATGCAAAGAATTCAAGTAAAGCATTTTCAAAAATATTAGGGACTCAATAACAGATACTCTCATGTTTCTGAAATGACTTCTACATTGAATCTAAGCATCAGGAGTGGAGGTCACTTATCTTTCCCATTGGCTCTATAAGCCCTTTCACACCCATACTCTTCCCTCAGAAATTAGCAGAGAAAAAAAAAATGCTGAAATTTGCCCTGTTGGCAACACCCACCCAGGAGGACTTAAAAGATTTGAGAAATGTGAACCGTCCTCCCAGAAACAGATTTGCTTTTTCTATATTTGACTTAAGCAATCCAAACTTAAAATAATAAATAAATAAAATCAATGAGCACTAGGGAGGAGAAAGGAGGCAGGAAAATGAACCCTTTGAAAATTCCTCTAGAGAGCCAACTGCAGCCTATTAATATTAACACACGGTGCCTCAACCCTTGGATGCTTTTGGAGATTCACAGGCTGGCTCTCGGGAACCCTGCTGCGATGGTTCTTTTTGAATGCTAGGAATAAGATCCACAGCCTCTAAGTTAGGCAGAAAAAATGTCCATTTTCCTTTGTGCACACACTTTCATAGGAAGCTGCCTCCGGCATAGAAGGAGGAAAACTGAGAATTCTTAACAACAGGCTGTTCCCTGGCAAGGAAAATCCTTATTTAAGAATCTTACAAAGTGAAGGATGAATAGAAGACAATGAAATGAAGCTCAAATTCGTCTTCAAAAAGTATTTCTTTCTGAGATAGACTCAGTTATTGGTATTGCTTGGATGGTGACTTAAACCTTTTATACTCAACATAGTACGGTGAAAACAGTAGGCTACCTTAGGTCTAAACAATGACTGGAGGGAAGGAAGACTTTAAAAATTAGAAGACAGGAAAGAAGGTGCCTCAGCCACTCCCTTAAATACTTTAGACTTCTTGATGGAAATTCAGACTTGACCTTCAACGCAAAGAGATTCTCACCTATGGGCGCCCAGAATGGGGTAGGACTTACTGAGCAATGACATGGTCAGGCAAACTGCCACATGTTGAGTCCTCTGAGACTGCTTGTTCTCACATCCCTGTCTGCTGCCACTTCCCATTTCCCCTTAACCTGTTAACTCTTCCAAATCCTTTGAGTCAATTGACAAGTCACTTTTTCCAGTTTGCCCTTAGTCTTCCAGACCCTGTGACCCTCTGTTGTAGTATCTATCATGCCCGATTTTAACTGTCCACCTAGCTTCTATTCAGTCTTCTGCCTTTTCCCACTAAACTTCGTGTCAGCTAGCATTGAATACTACGCACCTAATACCATGCCTGGTACCTGATAAGAGCTCCCTAGATATTTGTTGAATGAATGAACAGAGTGGAGACCAGCATAGCACTTCCATGGGCAATAAGCTACCTTCTTGCCCTAGGGCTGCATTTCTGTTCAAAATGAAAGCATTTTCAAGGTTAAATATATTCTTGGAGCCACATCTAATTGGCCAGCTTCCCAAACACTAAATTATTTAGTTCCAGAAGAAAGATTTTTTTTCCCTTGGCAAATCTTTCCTTTTTTAAAGAAAACTGGATGAGGTGATTGTTGGAAGAAACTGAAACATTACCAAGTAGCTGCAGAGATGTCCAAACACTGCCAAAGCTGTCCCACAGGTTTGCCCACTTGGGGAATATCTATAAATATTTTCCTCAGTTAGGCTATTAAGGTAAAATTATCTTGAAAACACATTCTAAATGTGAAGTTCACAAATATTTGCCAATAATCCAATGCCCTTCCTTTCTCTCCTTTTCAACACTATTGAATATGAAGGGCATCCTTCATTTAGGCAAAATAGTTCAACTTTCAAGTGTGGTCAAAAACATCACTAACTCTTAAATCAGGTATATTAGTTTTTCAGGGCTACCAAAGCAAAGATCCACAGATTTTTGTGGCTTAACCAATAAAAATTCATAGCTTCACCATTCTGGATGCCAGAAGTCTGAGATCAAGGTGTAGGCAGAGGGTAGGTTTCTTCTGAGAACTTTCTCCTTGGCTTGTAGATGACTGTCTTCTTCCTGGATTTCCACATCTTCTTCCCTCATACATATCTGTGTCCAAATTTCCTTTTCTTATACAGACTCTAGTTATCTTGGATTAGAATCCACTCTAATGACCTCATTCTAATTTGTCTCATTAAAGACTCTATCTCCAGGAGGCTAGGGATATAGCTCAATGGAAGACACCTGCCAAGCATACAGGAAGCCCTGGGTTCAATCCCTAGCACTACTACACCACCCTCCCAAAATGGTCCTATTTCCAAATACAGTAGCATTTGAGGTACTAGGAGATAAGACTTCAGCATATGAATTTGGGAGTAAATAGCCCATAACATCAGGTTACAGTGTATTTCCTCAGATATTTGTGGGAAGAAATGGAAGAAAAAGGATCACAAACTCAATGGCTATTTTTTATTTTTTTATTTGACAGTAGAATGTATTTTGACATATACATACAAGGAGTATATCTTCCCATTCTTGTGGTTGTACATGATATAGGTTACACTGGTCAGGCATTCACATATAAACAAGGAAAGTTAAGCCCAATTCATTCTATGGTCTTTCCTAGTCCTCTCCTGCTCCCTTCCTTTCATTCCCCTTTGTCTAATCCAGTGAACTTCTTTCAAGAATGAAAATCTAGGGCTGGGAAGGTAGCTCAGTAGTAGAGCACTTGCCTGGCATGCATGAGGCCCTGGGTTCCATTGCCAGGACTCAAAATAAAGAAAAGGAATAAAAAATCTATAATATTTCAAAAACCCTTGAGAAATGGAATCTGCCCATTCAAAACTGGACAATCTTTAGCACAAAGTCCTAAGATGAGAAAAGCAGTAATTTGATTATTCTGTGATTTAAATCCCTTCTTTCCATCTGAGTAGAAATAAGATAACTGTAGTTTTCTTGTATTTTTATTTTGGTTTACCCATTCCTTTACATTTCCAAAGTACCTGGAGTCTAGAGACAAGGGGTGGAGTTGTCGGGGACAGGTGAGGGTTGGAACAGCCCCTTCTCACTTTGGTTGCCCCTGCTGGTAGCACATCACTTCCCTCCAGGACTCAGGGTGAGAGTGAGGCAGAGGAAGCAGGAGGAAAAGTGACTATGGGGTGTTGCAAATCACATCTGCCCTGACTTTGATTAAACAAATACACTTTTCTTTTAGAAGATAAGTGTATTTAATAAGACAGCCCAAACCTGTCATCCCTCTTCACCCAGACATGGAGGGGATTTTTGAATTGTTTTGTTCTTTATTTTTTATTTTTTGAGAAGATGGGAAAGCAGGCTGTTGGGAGCATCATTTACTCTTATTTGACAACAGCAGGAAGACTTGCAAAGAAATGTCAGAGGTGAACAGGGCATGGCCCAGCAGTGGACGTCCCTGTTCTTTGTTGTGCCCTGTCTCATCTCCACTTACTTTGCTCCAAACGTTCTCAGAACATGCTCAGAACATGAGCAATGTTCTTGCTACTGAGTTCCTGACTTTTCCTAAATCCTTGGATTGTTTTGGGGTGATTTTCCCCCAGAATGATGTTGGATGTTGTGAACAAATTCTATCTCCTACCCAGTCTTCTTTCTCAAACTCAACTCCTATGTCCTGCTTCCTACTTGGCACCTCTACTTAAATATCTATAGATACCCCAAACTCCTAACCCAACGCCTGATCCCCCCAACTTGCTCTAGTCACAGGCTTCCCCATCTCGGCAGATGGCAGCTGCATTCTTCCAGTTACTTGGGCCAAAAACCTTGATAGTCACCTCTGACTCTTGTCTTTCTCTCACATTCCACATGCAACCTGTCTGGGATTTCTGCAGGCTCTCCTCTCAAACTATATTCAGCATCTGACCTCTCACCCTCTCCTGGCTGCCAACATCTTTTGCAGGATTTACTGCAACAGCCTCAAAATTGGCCTCTGGCTTCTCTCATCTCTTCTCCCAGCCACTCTCCCAGCAGCCAGAGTGCATTCTCCAAAATGAACCTGCCACTTCTCGGTTCAGACCCTCTAGGTTTCCCAATTAATTCACAGTAAAATCCAAAGTCCCAGTCACAGCCCACAAGAGACCCCATGACTTCAGGCCTCCTTTACTTCTCTGATCTGCTGTGTTGCCACTTTCCCTATCACCTTATCTGCTCCTTCACAACCTTCCCAGCCTGTGTCTGCCTTAAGAACTCGGAATGGAAGGTTCATCCTCAGATACCAACATGGCTAACCACTCATCAACCTTGCCTGCCCTTCTCAGTGTGGCCTGTCCTGACCACCTTGACATCCCTCACACCTTTGCCTCGCTCACTTCTATTTTTTCCCGTGTACTTCACATAACTCACAGACCCCATAACTTATTTAGTTTTTCTCTATTGTTTGTTGCTTATTCATCCGCCAACACTTTTCTTTCCTCTTCCTCAACAAGAAACTGAGTTTTGCAAATGCAAGGATCTTTCTTTTGTACTCTGAGGTATCCAGCACCTGGGATAGTGCACGGCATATATTAGATACTCAATAAACAGTTGCTCAATGAATAGCAACAACAAAGCATATATCTTTTCAATGAGCCTCTTTTTATGCAATCTAGTCCAAATCCTCTACTCTTGCTTACAAGCAAAGCACAACAGAGAAAGGGCCCTTCTGAGCACACCATGACCTCAGAAGAGAACCTGATATACTTTTCTGTATTGGAAGAAAAAAAAAAAAAAAACAGGATCAAAAACAGAAAGGAGAGGAAAATATATAGAATTTATGCTCATCCATATATTGAATTCAGCTTTGACTGAATAGGGGTCCTTTCTATCTTCTGTGTTACCAGAAATCAATGGGGAAATCATTGGATTTGGAGCCAGGAAACTCAGCTGAGCATCCTGGCCCAGCTGCTTATATGACGTGGCCTTGGCATTACACTAAACTTCCCTGGGCCTCAGTTTCCTCATCTGTAAAGCAGAGTGAATAATCCCTGTGCCCCAGAGTTGCTGTGAAGATTAAATAGGATCATGAATGTGAGTTGCCCAGCACAGCCCGGGACTATATGACAGCCCTGCACACTCCTTACAGTCAGAGCATCCTACTTTGGGGGAAAGAAGTTGTGCCCTGGCTCAGGTAAACCCGTTCAACACCCCACCACCATTTATTACTGTGCAAACTTGGGCACATCACCTGGCCCCTCTGAGCCTCCATTGCCTCGTCCTTAAAATGGAGATAGAGTTGCCTGTCCTAGAGGACAAGGAAAGGGATCCCTGAGTATGTGCCTGGCACATATAAATGTTCAGTAAATATTTGCTGCTGCTGCTACTGGTGCTTAGTAAATGTTGTTTTCCTTCCCATGAAGAAAGCTCCAGAACATGAGCCAGACCATTCATTTTTTTTTCCTCCTTTGATGTCAATAATGACAACATGCCCCCAAAACCTGACTCCCTGGGAACATTTTGATGGGATAACAAAAATGTGTTTCTTGGGTTTTCTACAGCTCTAGTCCTATGACTCCTGGCCTGGAACTGTCAAAATAAGCCTGAGACACAGGCTTCCTGCCAAGCTCTCTTGGAGAGGGAGAGGTTTAGCATGTACTCCTTCCCTTCTCCCTGCACAGACCCCACCCCACCCAATCCAGTTCTGTGGCTGCGGCACACTGCATCGGCTGTGCGTGAATGATTTGGTAAAACAAGGTTTATTTTTATGTTAACTCCCTTTGACAGAGCCCAGGGTGGTGCATGGAGAAGGCTGGAGGGTAGAAATGTGTAAAATTGGTTCAGAAATGCCTATGAGATGCTGTCAGATATCACCAGGGTGCTCGGGGCAAGGGTTATGGCTATGGTGCCCTCGTGACTGATTTTGGGCCATGGCTTATGAAACCCTGCATGTTGATCAGGACTCAGAGCAGTTGAAGACAGACAAGGACACCAGTCTACTTCGAATTAGGTCTTTCAGGGTGATACAAGATGCCAGGGGCAGCAGTTGGCTGCCAAACCTTGTTGTTGAATCATTCAGCTCCTTTGTCACTTCTGATTTTGATATGAATCTTGTAAAACAGAGACCCTCCTGCTTCTTAAGGTCTTCGAGTCAGAAATCTATGAAAACAACTTGGCCCCATGCTTACACAAGCTCACCCTTTCCCTGGCCTCTGCTTCCTTGTTCTGACTGCAAAAGCTGGACCCTCCACATGAGCTGAATTAGACTCCTTTGCAAACCACTGGGTTCCATCCATAAACTATCAGCTGTATGAATGTACATCTCTGATTGACACAACGATCATTTGTCCAAATTCCCAACAAGAACAGACATTAAAAATAGCTCATTGTCCTCTTCGAGTGCCCTTTCTGAATTTTGAGAGGTTTATATTGGGGGTCTTGGGTACAAGTGAAAGAAACTCAACAAATTGACACAATCAAGAAAGGAGCTGGGTGTGGTGGCCCATGTCTGTAATCCCAGCAGCTCCAGAGGCTGAGGAAGGAGGATCAAAGCCAGGCTCAACAACTTAGCAAGGCCCTGAGCAACTCAGTGAGACCCTGTCTCTAAATAAAATACAAAATAGGCCTGGGGATGTGACTCAGTGGTTGAGTGCCCCTGAGCTCAATACCCAGTACCCACCCCGAAAAAAAAAAGGAGATGAACAGGTCCTCATGACTGAGAAGTTTATGGATAATTCAGCTTCAGGCACAGCTGGATTCAAATGTCAAAAGATGTTGCCAATCATCAGTGTCCCTGTTTAGGCTCTGCTTTCTTCCACGCCCACTTCTCTCCCAGATGGGCTATTCTTCCTGCTGCAATCATGGATTCCCACTAACTCTAGTTCCATGTCTACATCTTGCCAGGGGAAAGAGTTGTTTTTTTTTTTTTTTTTTTCTTTTTTTGGTCAATATTGCCAGCAGAAGTCCTGGCAAAAGGCAACCATGGACCTGGCTGGTCCTGCTCGGGTCTCATGCTTACCCATGAACCAACCACTGTGGCCAGGGGCATATAATGTCCTCACACAATCCCCATCCTAATAGTTGTTATTAATAATCTTCTCTGTGCTAAGACTTTACCTGTATTATTGCTATTGTCACAAAATAATTATACATACCTATTTATTCTTCCTATTCTACAGGTGGAAAGACAGGGTTAAAGAGGTTCAATAACTTGCCCAAGTTTATATCCCAAAATGCAAAATCTAAAATCTTAGCCCAGTTCTCCAGGACTCTTAATCAGAGGGTCAAAATGGCTCATCTCCTTGCTGCTCTAGAAGAAATGAACTTGCTCAGAGAATGTGCATCTACCCCACAAACATATATTAGGTACCGGTGGTATGCCAGGCCCTGGGTTAAGAAATGGCTGAGAAGTGGAGAATTCATGAGGGCATTGGGCTCTAAAGGAGCTCCACATCTTCCACAAGCCCCATACTAGCCCCTTCCAGAACCTGACTTCCTTACAGGAGGACCCTGTCATCCTGAGGGTGACATGACTCTTCAGGTGCTCCTGGGTAATAGAACCTTTCCTGTCGCTTGCCTCCGACCAGCGGGACAAACGACACGTACTCTTCAGAGGTTCATGAAGCAGCTTTCGCTTTATTCAGATAACACCTTCAATATATAAGCAGTCTCACACATAAGCAATTGTAACCAGATATGTCCATCCAATCCTATTAAAGGTCAAGCGATCACGAGCTCAAGCATACATGTAAGATATATCTGTCCACGCGCTAGGCGGCTGAACTAATTATCATACAGCCAATGGTAAATCTTCCTGTTTTTCTCAAGGCGCATTCAGCACACCCTTTGGCTCTCTGCCAGTCGCCATCTTTGGATGCATGTGGTGTCACCCTGGGCCCCGGTCTCACCCGCCATACTTTCCAAAGAGGAAGAAGTCACAATTGGCAACTTCTGCTATACCTGTTTCTCCCACCTCAAGGAGCCCACCATCTAGATGAGATAATATGAGAAGAAAGTCACAAACAGGTTTGGTCCCAGGCATAGTTTATTTGGTCCATATGGTCTTTTTTTTCCTTTGACAATATTGAAAAGACAAAAGATTTCTCATTCAGAGCCACATTTCTGCCCTCTCCTAAACATACCAGGCATAGCAGTACTGAGCCCATATTTCCACATGGCACAGTGGTTTAGAACTGAAAGGGGACTGATGACTGCTTCTGGGTGGGGACGGTGCCCTCCAGTTTGCCCTAGTCCCTTGTATTCCTTATTGCCTTACACCCAGAACACTTTACCTATGAATTCTACCTGCTCAAGGAGTCTAAGTGCTGAAGAGTACAAACGAGAGGCCAAGGGCATATAGAAAATGAAGAAATTAATTCCCTGGATGGAAAAGGAGAAATCAAAAAGAGGCTCCATGGAGAGGTCAGATTTGAGCCAGGCCTAAATAATGAGCAGAATTTTAAACACCAAAGTCCTCTAAATATATAAGATGGATTTTTCCATTAGACCAGAACAGTGCAGGGAAGGGTTTATTAATGTGAATGAAGGACATAGAGAAACACACAGGCAGAAGGTACCACTGATGCTCTGGGACCCCAACTTGCACAGACAGAGCCTCAGGAGCTCACACCACAGTGCACAAGCAAGACCAAGGACCAGCTGGACTAAATTCTGCAGCATGCCTAACACGCCTCACTGGGGCTCAGGACAGCACAGGAGCTCATGCGTCCAGCAGTGCAGTGCAGCAGAGGCCCACCCACCCTGTGGACCTCAGGCTGGAAGCTGTGCTCCAAACACAGTGGCAACCCACAATGTGACTGTATCTTCACCAGGCCTCATGGGTGTCTTGACTCACTCTCTGCCAAGGTCAAGGCCTCTTGCTGCTTCTTCCAGTTTCTTTCCCAGGATATCTCAGAACCTCCATTGCTCAGCCACGTTAGCCTGGCCACTAGCCTCCTCTCAGAACAGGGAGAAGTCCCCCAGTTGACTCTGAGTCCCCAGAGTTCTGTATTGCCCTCCTTGGGCTAGGGCCATGAGGTGGACAGAGGGACAACAGGGAAGTGAATAGCAATATGTCCAGCACAACTGGGTGCCTTCCTCCAGCCACCCTTTAAAGGCTGTAATTATCCCAACTTTGCAAACAAGGAAACTGAAGCTCAGAGAGGTTAATGACTATGACTCTGGACATGACCTCCCCTGACAAATGAGAATCACTTATGACTCTTCCAGGATTTTATGGAATTTAGAAGTTGTGTAGGAAGGGCTTGCCCAGTGCCTTGTATGCACTCATTTGTTTAAAATAATTAGGGAACATCTGCTACACCCCAGGCACGGTGCTTGACGCACAGTTACATCACTCAACAAAGTAGGCATGTTTCCTGCCACAGAGAGCTACAATGTGATTGTGTGTGCACGCACACTTATGAGTGTTGGGTTGGAGAAGTGGGGACAATAAGTAACCACATACAACAGTGAGCAATTGGACATCAAGGGACTTTTGGGGTGGCCCCACATCAGAGAGATGATGTTTCTGGAGTTCCAGAAGGATGTGCCATCTCAACAGGAGATTTATGAAACAAAAAAATTCTGTGGCACTGGACCCAAAAATGTGCCTGAGATAGAGGTAAGAAAGAATGAAGAGGGGCAGGAAGTTGGGGTGAGGCAGGGCCTTCTACATTGTGTTAAAGGGGTTGTATTTCATTCTCAGGCTGCTAGGAAATGTGATGGGAGGGATGGACAGAAATGGAGAGGTCTGTGAAATGACCTTGCAACTAGTCCTTTGGACCCCCCTATATCTTATCTCAATTTAGTAGGCAAAGCAAGCCTGTTAAAAATGTCAATCAGGTCATTGGACAGTACTCTGCTCAGTACTGTCCAATGGCTCTGCCTTCACCTCTGCATGAAAGCCCAACTCCTCACCAGGCCCTGTGATCTGGTGACCTGGCCTGTCACCTCCCTGCTCATGTTGAATAGCACCCCCCAACCTACCTGCAGGAAGGCTCCAGCCACACTGACCTCCTGTTCCCAGAACATCATGCCTCCCCTGAGGGCTCCCCTCTGGCTGATACCTCTGCCTGGGATTCTCTTTCTTCTCCCCCATCACCTTCACATCATTTTTTAAAAACTTCCCAATAAAATTTAAGACTGAAAATTGTCCCCACAGTACCTCTAATACTTCCCCCTTTTATTTATGCTTTGCTTTGCTTTTTCTATAACACATATCTTCTTATATATCATCAAGCCCTCTGGCCAAACACCACCAGGAACACAGGTGCTATAGAACATGTTCACTTTATTACTGTCGGAACAAAGGAGATCATATACCAGAGAGACCCCTGGGGCGTCTCCCTCATTACAATGCACAACTGCACCTCTGTTCCTGGTGGTCTTTTGGCCAGAGGCTGTTGACAATACCATAAATACTATTCGTGTGTGTGTGTGTGTGTGTGTGTGTGTGTGCGTGTGTGTGTTTTTTTCTGTCTCCTTTCCAGCTTCAAGGAGGTAGAGATATTTTGATTATTCTGTTAACTGACACATCCAAAGTGCCTGGAGCCATGTCTAATATACAATAGAAGCCCAATTCTTATTTATTCAAGGAATTACGTATTAATCCACTTGTGAACAGGGCTTGGTTGGGGAAGGGAAGAGTTACAGATGACCTGAGAGGACTGATTTTGGTAACGGGATGGGCAGATGTGTCATTTCCTGACACGGAATAAACAAGGGTGGGCAGGTTGGCAGGAGGGGTGGACGCAGAAAGGAGTTGATCAACTTCATCTATTTACAGTCACAGAATTATTAGCCCTTCAACTTGGGTCAGCCTCACCCACAGCGACAGGGACCAGAACCCCCACGGCCACTCCACCTTCCCCCTAGGTAGGCCTGAGCCCCCAGCTGGCCCCCTCTGTAGCAGAACCAATAATACATTCTAACACGTGCAAGGCACTGTGTTAAACACCCCACACAGATGATCTGACCCAGTTAAAGTCCCTATGATTTTAAAGACGGCACTGAGGAACAGAAGACAAGTAAGGTTTCCATGGCTGAGCTGGAATCTGAGTACAGATTGATCAGCTCCAGAATCCAGACCACTCAGAGCATTCTGCAGCCATAAAGTAGATGTCCGGACAGGAAGGTGGGGTTGAGGAGGTACCAAGCAAACTTGACCTTGTGATGAAGTAAAGGAAACCTAGCTTTTATGTTTGTTTTTGCCTGTTAGGAGGGAACTGTTTGCAGCAAACTCTGCTGTGCATCTCACGGGGAACCCCAAAGGCTGCCCAAAGCCCTCACAGCCTGCCAAGTCCTATTAAGGCCTGTTGTGCCCTAATGAGTCCACCCTGCTGAGTTACATAACAGGGAGGGGCTGGCGCCTCTGACAGGAGGCATCAACTGGGAAGGTCATAAAAGTTAAAAAGGAACCAAGCCCGACCTTCGCCACCTCCACCTCCAAAGGAGGGCAGTGGAGATCTGAAAAACACGGTTATTAACTACACCAGCCATGGGAGTTGCCATGGATACCACTAACCCAGCGTGGTGCTTCCTCTGCCCCTTAGTCCTGAAAGGCTTTGCTCTTAGCCCCATCTCATGCTGGTAAAAGAGAGATTTTTCTCCCTACTTCCCCAAAACAGGTCCTAAATGTACAAAAAGCATTTGAAGACTTGGAGCTGGGGGAGCTTCTTCCATTCTATGTCATGTTTTTGATAATTAGTTTCTTTCAAACTCTATTGTGCATCAGGCTAACTGCATTCACATTAATGTGGGTTTGTGTGTTTGAGGACAACTGTGCTCTTATAAAGTAGGGTCTGTATTACAGTTGAAGATTAGTGACTTGGAGTTAAAAAGAGGAAACTAGTAAGCAAAGAAAGGAATTCAAGTGTCTGTGTATCTGCCTATTGTGAAGGATGGTCATTAGTGATCCCGAGAGCTATGTTCAAATTATAGAAGACTATACAGTAAAGTGAGGCCTAGACTTTGTCCCTTAAGCCCCAGAGAACCCTCTTTGTGTCCCCAAGGGCTCACAAAACAAAACACAAAAAAACTGTGCCTGTCACATTCCCAATAAACATTTATCAGATAAACATATTTGAGTGCTACTTTTCACTTCTCAAATACTCCTTATCTCATTTATGTCTTACAATTGCACAAAATCAACAGTACGATTGTCTAATCCAGGCCAAAATGAGTAAAATAAATGATAATCATTCAAAAGTGCTACAGTGGAAATGCACTTAAATCTGCAACCCATAGTGGATTGATGGATGGAGAGAGGGATGATAGAAAGATATGTGAACCAGCAAGGACAGCAGAACGTCAATAGTGAAATTACTGGGTTGGACAAATCTCAAAAGTGCTTTCATTCCCCCCAATTCTATGTTTTATATTGATTTCCTGAGCCTTTCTCAGACACTTGCTATAAAATGAAGGTAAGTTAGCATTAGTTATCTAAGATCAATCTAAGATTAACCTTTGTAGTCACTGAAAACAGCTAGCATATGATGGGGTAGCAAGCAATGCTAGAATCTGGGGGTTTAACAGTACAAAGGTTTATCTCTTGCTCACGCTGTTTGTCCACAACAGGTTAGCTAGGGGCTTTGTGCCAGCAACACCTTTGACATTGCCATCTTTGTTGTTCTCTCTCAGAGCCCAGTTGACAGTGAGCCACTGGGCATTGCCTGAGGGAAGGAAGAGACTCTGTCAAAGCACAAAGCATGTTTTAGTTTTCTTTACATTTCATTGGGCTAAAGGAAGTGACAAGGGCCAAAGGAGGGAAGCAGATGCTGCTGAGCAGGTAGAGGGTCCTGCAGGTGATTCTCAAGGCTATCATGCAAATGTGTGCTATTTGGTTCTTTTCTCTCTTCTTTACCGTAAACAACTTAAGTTTAGTCTCCGTAGGTTGTCTCCCCTAATTATGCAAAAACTACAATGCCCGGAAAATTCCCACCTGTCTTTCTGACATTCAGTCCACATCTGCCCTTGGTAATGACTGAATTTCTCACCTCTTTACCCTCTGAGAAGAGAAGCTCTTTTCTATGTGCAATACCCTTATTTTGCCAGCTCGAGGATGAAATCCTACCGAAAGCCTTCAGGTGGGTCTTCAAACCTGGGGAACAAATGACTTTTGTGGTTTTTAATTTTTTTTCCTGGTGGACACTGAGGCTCAGCAGCATGGCAGCCTCCTTCTGGAAGCTCTCTCAACCTGACACTTTGCTGTTGTGCCATCACAGCAGGGAGTAGGAGAAAGGCCAACCATTTGAGGACACAGGGGCTCCTATGGAATTTCTGTAAGACAGGCGATAATAAAAACTCAATGGAGTGGGACAACTGGGAGGGAGAGCTATCAGCAGCCTGCCTAGAAGGGAAGAGGGGCGTAAGAGAAACCCTAAGGTCTGTTTTCCAAGCAAGGATCTCGTCTTCTCATCAGAGCCCTGTGTTCCTCCCCTCCACCATTGCTGTCTTTGAGTCGACGTCTTGCAGTGATGTCTGAGGCCAAGTCTTCTCCCCAGAGGCCACAGAGCTAGATGATTCATGCTGTACAACCAAGTACATTCTAACACAGGCTTCTCTGAAAGGCAGCTTGGCTCTAAAGCTGTAAAGTACAAAGCCCTTCACAGCAACAGCCAAACAGGTACATAAATGAATCAATATTCTAGCACTCAGCACATTCGCACATATTTACTACAGAAACACACTGGCCCAAGCCCAATACCTGGGCTCCTAACTGTGCTAGTCAATATCACTCGTCAATTAAAAACTAAAAGGAGTTTTATCACTCCCCGTGACACCCCAGACTCCTGGCTCATAAAATGGATTTCAAGTCAGTGTAAATAGCCTGCCTTGCCCAGCAGCTGTGTTCCTGAAAAGTTTCTTATAAATCAAATCCTCTTTTAAAATGCATGAAACTGGCTGTTTAAAAGGAATGCTGTGATTAATCCTTTTGTAAGGCAAAGAATCTTTCTATAATATAAAAACCACTACCTCCTGTCCCCATCTCAATCTGCTTCCCCGGCCACCCTGTTCCTCCTGGTTGTCACCCACTCCTGCTTGCTCCTTTCTGTAAGGTCAGCTTTAGACATCAATAACATTATTAAGAGACCTCACATCTTTGAGGCTTGAAAGCAAATCAAAGCTCCATCTTTTTAACATGTATCTTACAAACATCCTGGTGCAGAGAGGGCTACAGAATACATTTTACTTGTCTGCAGACACCACAATACACAATCACCAGAAATGCTGACAAGCTTCGCTATGAAAGAACCAGCTGATGGGCTCTGTGAGAACAGGCTCATCATCCCCCTCTTGAAACAAAATCGAAGACAGCATCTTGGAAGACAGGTGGAGATGTGGTTAAGGATGCTTTTACTTCCTCTCCCCAGTTCACCCTCCCCTTCCTGCTAGCAAAGACCAAAAAGTAAAAAGAATTATGGAAAATTCCATCCTCTAAACATCATGAACACTTTAGCTCAAGGATGAGGTCAAAGATTAGCCCAGTGTCTCTCCATCTTCAGTCATTTGGGTTTGGGCCACATCTGTGTGATAGCTGTTGTTATTATTTATTTCATTTTAGTTAAGTTAGCTCATTGATTTTTACTTAGCCTCATGAAAAGCAATGAGACCCATAACACTGAAGTTTTGAGATGCAGTTGTAATTTTTCTAGAACACATTAAAGGGAGTTTATAACTATTCTAAAACGTAGGTTCATCCAAGTGCCACCTAAAGTCATCCTGTGAGCCACTATTGATAAGCATACCCGACTTGGCCAAGACTAGATAAGGTGGCCTTGGCAAATCCAGCTGAGCCATGATAGTCTGTTCCCATTTTTGCACACCTGCATTCATTCAGCAAACATTACTGGTATCTATTATACATAGGCTCTGTCACAGGTATGGGTGAAGAGAGGGCAGGAGCCTCAGAGCCTTGGAGAGCTTAAGTTTAGGGGAAGGGGCAGGCTGAAACAAAGATGCAGGTTATAATATAGTGTGTTGTACAAAGAGCTAGAGAAGCACAGAAGAGAAACGAACTCTCCCATCGGAGCACAAGTGTGGAGCACAAGTGTCCGACAGAACACTTTGGATAGACTCAGAAGGATGGGTGAGACTGGCTCTGACAGAGGGAGAGGAGGAAGGCATTTTGGGAGGGCGAATAACCTGGTGCAAAGATTCAGGGGCCTGTGGCAGGAACCATGTGGTCAGAAGGGGCACTTGTTCTGTGGTCGGAGAGGGGACAATTTCTAAGCTCAAATAGGAGCGTTTTTTTTGTTTTGTTTCGTTTTCAATTTTTGTTTTTTTGTATTTTTGGTAGACTTTGTGAGAACATTTTTAAGGACCATCTATTTTGTAGTATGTAACAGGATTTCCTTTCCTTTCCATATGATTCTATTATATTAAAGATTGAATTGTGTCCCCTCAAAAAAATTCATATGGAGAAATCCTAACTCGCAGTGCTTTTGGAGATTGAACCCTTGAAGAAGTAATTAAGGTTAAAGGAGATCATAAGGGTGGGACCCTAGGCCAGTAGGACTAGGAGTCTTATTAAAAGAAGAGGCGACACCAGGGAGGCACAAAGAAAGAAGACAGTGAGGGGTGACAGCAAGAAGGCAGCACTCTGAGAGCCAAAGAGAGAAACTAGTGCTGCCAGCACTTTGATCTTGGATTTCCAGCCTCTAGAACTGTAAGAAAATAAATGAACATGCACACACAAGTCTCTTCAAAACTCTACTTTCAATCCCTTCACCTATGTATCCAGAAGTGGTACAGATTATATGTTAATTTTATTTTTAATTATTTTCTGAAAACTCCAGGAAGATGCACTGAACTTTTATATCCACAGTTTTATTGGAGCTTCATTGCATAGGCACACCTAATTAAGTCCTTGGCCATGTGATTGAAGTCAATCTCCAGTCCTCTTCCTCTCCCAGGAATTTGATCTGAGCCAAAGTCCTTACTCTTGAGTCACCTGGATGATATTTCTAGTGACCAGCCCTCATCTGGAAGCATGAGTCACCATGAGTCACCTTTTTAGCATAACAAGGTTACTCCAATCTAACATCCTTACCAAATTTTCCACAGCTGCTACACCAGTTTTTAATTCCACCAACAGTATATGAGAGATCCTCTTTCTCCACGTTCTTGCAACACTTATTATTTTCAGTGTTGTTTTAAGTATCTACTCTAACAAATGTGAATCAGTACCTCACTGTAGTTTTTATTTGCTCTTTCTTAATGGTCAGCATAATTGAGCATCTTTTCCTGTGATTATTGACTGCGTGTAAATCTTTGGACATTCAACATCTATTCAAGTTCTTTGCCTATTTTTGAATTGCTGTTTGTTTTCTGGTTGCTGAATTTTAAGGGTTCTCTACATATTTTGAATATTAATCTATATCCAGATATATGATTTGGAAATATTTCTCCCATTCCATTGGTTGCTTTTTAAAAATTCTGTTTATGTTACATTTTTATGCATAGATTTTTTTTCAGTTTTTATAAAGTTCAATTTGTGTTTTTCTTCTTTTGTTACCTGTGCTTTTGGTATCGTATCCAAGAAATCACTGCCAAGTCCAATGTGAAGTTTAGTGCCCATGTTTTCTTCTAAAAGTTTATTGTTTTCAGTCTTACATTTATATCTTTTATCCATTCTGAATTAATTTTTGTATATGATGTTAGATAAATGTCCAATTTCATTATTTTTTTTCATGTGGACATCCACTTTTCTCAACAATGTTGACTGAAAAGACTGTTCTTTTCCCCATGTTCTTGACAACCTTTCAAACATCACTTGACCACATATGCAAGGATTTATTTCTAGGCTTTCTATTTATTCCATTGGTTTATATATCTCCCCTTATACCGGTGCTATGCTGTTTTGATTACTAGAGTTTCATAGTAAGATCTAATATCAGAACATAGAAGTCTTCCAGCTGTGTTCTTTTTCAAGGTTGTTTGACTATTCATAGTCCCTTAATATTCCATGTGAATATCAGGATAGGTTTCTCACTTCTGCAAAAATAATCTTGAGGTTTGGAAAAAGATCACATTAAATGTATAGGTCATTCTGGGTAGTATCGACGTCTTAAGAGTATTAAATCTTCCAGTTCATTCACATCAGATGTATTTCCATTTAATTCCTAGTATTTTATTCCTTTTTATTCTATTGTCAGAAGAATTAGTCTTATAATTTCCTTGTCATATTGTTCATTTTTAGTATATAGAAATGCAACTGATTTTTTGTGTTGACTTTGTATCCTGTTACTTTGCTGAATTTACTTATTAATTTAACAGGGTTTTTGTGGAATCTTTAGGGTTCTCTACATGGAAGCTTATACCACCTGCAATCAGAGATAATATTAATACTTCCTTTTATTATTTTTTTTGCCTATTGCTCTGGCTAGAAGTTGTAGGACTTTGTTGAATAGAAATGGTAAAAGTGGACATCCTTGTCTTGTTCCTGAACTCAGAGGAAAAGTTTTCAGTCTTGTATCATGGAGCTTAATGTTAGCTGTGGAATTTTTGAGGTAGTTTCCTTTTACATCTAGTTTGTTGAGTATGATTTATAACTATTTTTATGCCTTTGTCTTTAAAAAACTAAATGTTGATTTATGCACCAAAATTACATTGATACAGGTTTCTGTATTTGTCAATTTGTTTACCTTTACCAGAGAACTATATTTTTGTATGGCTTTACATTGCTATGTAGTGGGCATCCTTTGGTTTCAACTTGGAGAACTCTCATTAGCACTTCTTGTGGGGCAAGTCTAGAGGTAACCAACTCTTTCAGCTCTTGTTTATGAGGGAAAGTCTTCATTTCTCCTTCAGTTTTGAAGGACATCTTTGCCATATGGACTATTCTCGGTTGACAGTTTTTCTTCTTTCAGCAGTTTTGAACATATCATCCCACTACCTTCTGTCCTGTAGTTTCTGCTGAGAAATCTCCTGATAATATTACAGAGGGCTCTTTGTATGTTATCAGCTTTTCTCTAATGCTCCTTTCAAGATTCTCCATGTAGGTCTTTCAGATTTAGCCTGTTGAGCCTCTTAAATCTCTATGGCACTTTATTTTTTCAACTCCAGGGAAATTTTAGCCATTATTTTTTCAAATAAATTTCTCCCATTTCCCTTTCTCTTCTCCTTCTAGAACTCTCATGATTCCTCATTGGTCCACTTGATAGTATCCCATAAGTCCTATAGGTTCTCTTCATTTTTCTTCTTTTGATCTTATAATTTGATAATTTCAAATGATTTATCCTCAAATTTACTGATCCTTTGTTCTGCTTGATTAAACCTGATAATGAGCCCCTTAAATTCAGTTATTATATTTTTCAGCTCCAGAATTTCTGTTTGGTTCTTTTTTTATAGTTTTCGTCTCTTTGTCACTATTCTTAGCCTGTTCATGCATCCTTTTCCTAATTTCATTTATATGTTCTCTTTTATCTAACTGAGTATCTTTGTGGGGAGGATACTGGGGATTGAACCCAGAGGCACTTTACCACTGAGTTACATTCCCACCCTTTTTATTATTTTATTTTGAGACAGGGTCTTGCTAAGTTGCTGAGGGTCTTACTGAGGCTGGCCTCAAACCTCCTGTCTCAGCTTTCTGAGTTGCTTGGATTACAGGAGTGTGCCACTGAACATGTCCTTGACTGAGAATCTCTATTTTTTCTTCCCATGTTTTTTTATTGGTGCATTATAGTTGTGCATACTGATGGCATTTGTTGTTAAATATTCTTGTATGCACACAATACACAATATAACAACATAATTTGACCAATACCACTTCCGAGCACTTTCCGCCTCCCTCCTGTCCTCTTCCAGCCCTTGGACCCTTTCCTATACTGATCTCTACTTGCTCTTCATGCAAATGCCCCTCACCTTTCTTTTTCTTTTTCCTCTCTAGCTTTGCATATGAGAAAGAACATACAACCCTTAACCTTAGGAGTATGACTTATTTCACTTAACATAATGATCTCTAGTTCCATTCATTTTCTTGCAAATGACATAATTTCACTTTTCTTTATGACTGAATGAAACTCCATTGTCTATATATACATATATATATATATATATATATAATTTTCTTTATCCATTCATCCATTAACAGACACCTAGGCTGGTTCCACTGTTTAGCTATTGTGAGTTGTGCTGCTACAAACATGGTTATGCATACAATGGTGTAGTATTATTATTATTTAGGATAAATACAGAGGAGTGGTATAACTGGATCATATGGTGGTTCCATGCCTTTAAAGGAACCACTATACCACTATCCTGATTTCCACAGTGGTTAGATTAATGTACAATCCCACCAATAGTGTAAAAGTTTTCCTTTTCTCCACATCTTCAGGAGCATTTATTATTATTTGTATTCTTGATGACTGCCATTCTGACTGCAGTGAGATGAAATCTCATTAGCATTTCCCTAACTGCTAATGATGTTGAACATTTTTTCATATACTTATTGGCCATTTATATTTCTTCTTTTGCGAAGTATTTAATTCATTTGTCCATTTATTGAGTTATTTGATGTTTTGGCATAAAG
This sequence comes from Sciurus carolinensis, assembly GCF_902686445.1. Lineage (NCBI taxonomy): Eukaryota > Metazoa > Chordata > Mammalia > Rodentia > Sciuridae > Sciurus > Sciurus carolinensis. The sequence continues at coordinate 35,255,282 of NC_062228.1, forward strand.
TGTTCAGAGTTCTTTATATATTCTAGATATTAATCCTCTGTCAAAGGAGTAACTAGCAAAGATTTTCTCCCATTCTGTAGGCTCTCTCTTCACATTCCATTACTTTTTTTTTTTTTTGCTGTGTAGAAGTTTTTTAATTTGATGTCATCCCATTTATTAATTCTTAGACCTTATTTCCTGAGCTTTAGGGAACTATTGAGAAAGACATTGCCTGTGCCTATATGCTGAAGTGTTGACCTTATATTTTCTTGCAGGAGTTGCATAGTTTCTGGTCTAATTTCAGGGGCTTTGATTCATTTTGTAATGATTTTTGTGCATGGTGAGAGATAAGGTTTTAGTTTTATCCTTCTACATATGGATAACCAGTTTTCCCATTTGTTAAAAAGACTGTCTTTTCTCCAATGCATATTTTTGGCACCTTTGTCAAGGATCAGGTGACTGTAGATGTGCTGGTTTATTTCCGTGTCTTTTATTCTGTACTGTTGGTCTATGTGTCTGTTTTTTTGTCAATACCACGCAGTTTTTGTTACTATAGCTCTGTAGTGTAATTTGAAGTCGAGTATTTTGATGCCTCCAGTGTTGCTTATAATTGCTTTAGCTATTCTGGGTCTTTTGCTCTTCCAAATGAGTTTTAGGACTGTTTTTTTCAGTTCTTTGAAGAATCTGACTGAGCATCTTTAAAGCAACTCACAGTTGTTTCAAACTGTCAGTTATCTGAAAACTAACAGTTGTTTTAAACTGTCAGTAATCTGGAGATTGGAATGTCTTTAGGGTCAGTTTCTGCGAATGTACTCTTTCTTTGAATGAGTCATATTTCCCTTTTTCTTTGTATGCCTTGTGATCTTTTGTTGAATAAATAACCTCAAACATTTCCTAGGCAGGCTTCTTCTTCTCCAGGCTTGTGAAAATATTTTTCACTCCAATATATTTGGCTGAATTTAGTGATTTTAATTTTCCTAAAGACTTGTCTCTACTTCTTCTTGGGAATTTTCAGATTCTATTTCTGTTGTATTTCTTTTACCCACAATCTCTTGCTTCTCTGATGTCTGTCTGTGGAACTGCAAACTCCTGCTTTTAAAATGCACAGTTCTTACCTCTATTTTCAGTATGACCTCCAATCTGGCATTATCTATAAACCATAAAAGAAACATTTGATAAAATTGGACTCCATCAAAATTTAGAACTTTTGCTGTTCAAAAAATTCTGTTGAAAGGAAAAATCAGTCGAGATGGTGAATTTTATGTTTTACATGTTTTAACACAATAAAAACTTAGAGGAAAAGAAAAAGACAAGTCAAGTCATAGACTAGGAGAAAATATGTGTAAGACAAATATCAACTGAAGGACTTTTTTCCAGAACATAAATAAAAACTGTCAAAACTCAATAATAAGAAAACATAGAACCCAAAGAAATATAAAATACTTGAACAAATAATTCACTAAGAAGACAGATTGAAAGTAAATAAATACATGAAAAGATAACCAATATCCTCAAGGAAATTCAAACAAAAACCACAATGAGATACCACTATGCATTTATTAAAATGTTAGGATTTTTTAAAACTCATATCCTTCTCGAGAAATAAAGGGAATGCAAAATAGTTTAGTCAACTTGGAAAAAAGCTAGACAGATTCCTTAATATTACCTATCATATGACCCAGTACATCCATTCCCAGTAAAATTGAAATGTGTGATTTAAATTAAAATGTGCACATAAATGTTTATACCGACTTTATTCATAATCGTCAAAAACTTTCTACAACCCAAAAGTTTTTCAATAGGTAAATGGAGAACCAGAGTGATTAATGCATATAATAACTCCCTGATAAAAAGGATTGATAATTGGTTCCTACAATATGGGTCAATCTCAAATGCATTATGCTAAGTGAACAAAAGCCAGACTCAACGGGTATAATTCTCTTTCCATGATTCCATTTATATGATGCAAACAAGCCAGTAGTTTCCATAGCTGGATTTGGAGAGGGGTTTATCTATGAAGTGGCATTTTGGTGGTTATATGACTATATGCATTTGTCAAAATTCATAGAATTATACACTAAAAATGGTGGATTTACCTTTATGTAAATTATACCTCATTAAACCTGATACACACACACACACACCATACATATAGATATTTATACATGTTAGAGTTTTTCACATCCTTGCCAGGACTTAGTAATATTGTTTTTAAAATCCTAGTCATTCTAATAGGTGTGTATTCATATTTCATTGTAGTTTTAATTTGCATTTTCCTGAGTACTAGTGATATGGATCATCTTTTTACATATTTATGCAGATGCTTCTCAACTTCCTATGGGGTTGCATGCCAACAAGCTGAAAATATAGAAAGTCAAAGATGCATTTAATACACCTAACCAACCAAACTTCATAGCTTAGTAGCATGCAGTGCACTGCAGACTATTGGTTACTTGCCCTCATGATTATATGACTGTGAGCTACAGTTCACTCATACTGCCCAGCATCAAGAGAGAGTTCCATTCCATATATTGCTAGCCTAGGGGAAAAATTATATTCAAAATATGTATCACTTCTACAGCATCATAAAATTGAAAAATCATAGGTTGAATCATGATAAGTCAGAGATCATCAACCTGTATGCTTATATGCCTCATAGAATTGTTATGTGTAGTCCCTAGTGCACAGCAACACTGAACGGGTTGCATTTGAGTCTCAATCTGAGCCACTGGTCATGGAAGCCTACATTGTAGGGGTTGTGGAGCCACAGTGGGCCTGACCTGGAACTTGCTGGCCACCAGGGTACCACTCCCTGTCCTGGCCTCTATTGCTTATAGTTCTTGAGTCCTGACTCATTCCTCCAAGAGGAAGAACAAACCCTATGAAATTTCAGAGAAAGAAAAGATAAGTGAGAAAGGAGAAAAATGCTCCCATTCCAGAGCTCTATGCCGGAAGTGTACTTTGTGACAGTACCGATGACCCAGGTCCCAGTGGAAAAACCAACAAGTTTCTGGAGCTTTGCTCCCAGAGATCAGGAAAAGGACTTGGACTTACTTTTATCCTTATAAATACTATGGAAGAACAAGGTGTTGTAATTTGCTTTGAACTTTATAATCCTTGAATCCACTAGATCCAAGTGGTCAAATTAGAGAAATGACTGAATGGTAGCTTGCTATACTTACAAGATGCCCTGCCTGAACACAGCATTTCTGGTTTAAATATGAAGCCAGGAACCAAGAAGTTCTGTTAATAAGTTGAAAGTAAAAATGAAGGCTAAGCCCTAGTCCAAATGCTGGAACTGTCCAGATTTTAATTTTGAAGGAATCAGATTTGATCTTTATTTAACTAAAGAACAAATAAAAGAAACTCAGAAGTGGAGTCAGTCATGGCCTGGATTTGCTATGATGAGAGGGGATATGATACTTTGGGTTGCAATAAAGGAAGAAATTGAAGCATCAGAAAGTCCTGATTCTGAGAATGAAGTTGGTTACTTGCAGAGGATGTATTGAATCTCAGAGGATTTATTTTAAGACCAATTTAATTTCATTTATGAAACATAGTCATTAAACGAACTAAGCATTTCTTATAAAATTGTATATGAATTTGGAGTGTGTGACAGTCAAGACATTTTTCATAGAAAATGCAGCATTTGAGCTGAGACTATAAAGAAGACAGATGTTGGAGGCGTAAGATATTGGGATGGTGTCATTAGAGTAGACAGGCTATTGGACTCCAGATCCAGAATCAAAATGGTATAAGGCACACATGAGAAATACTGAGATACATTTGAAAAATGCCAGGTGATCAGTTACAGGAGATCTAGGACTGTATGACAGTAAATAGTGATAAACATAATAAATTTGGTTTACATAAGGTAAGTCTTAAAAGTTGAATTGAACATAGTGACTCTCTCCCAGAAGATTTTTAAAGTCTTTCTTCTGACAGTTTGTGAGCAGTAGTCATATACATTCAGATATTTGTTTTACTTGGGAAGAGATGAAAGGAGACCACTTGAGAACATTCCCTTGGGGAAATGGCATATGTAATGTCTTAAGCAGGAAAATAGGGAATCTGTCAGGGAGAAAGACCAGTAAAGGATATTAGAGCTCATTTGGGATAAAAAGGGCACCCTCACAAGGGACATCTCAGCACAATGTGTTGGAGCCAAGGAGGGATGCAGAAGGCTCCCCTCTGCGGGTAGGGCTACTTAGCATAGAATGATAGAGTTTAGGCTATGTAAGGTGCACATCCATCTGGGCTACAGCCCAGCATAGAGTGTCAACCCCAGATGAGTGAAGAGCATGTCAATAGGGCACAGCAGGGCAGCAGCCTCCTGTGTCAGACACTGTAGTAGGGGTCATGTCCATGACCATGGCAAGGACAGCAGTAATGGGAGATTGGTTGCATAAAGAGTTGATCAATATGTAAATACAATTCAGATAATAGAAAACAAGTTTCTTATTGTCAGAGAAAGAACTGGAGGGACAAATGCAGAAAAGGAGAAAGGAAGAATGAATTAGTGTTATCTGTCTGAGCTTGTGGTTTTCCTTACATACAGATATAAAAATAAGTGTATAAATGTGTAACCCCCAGTTCGTCTGCTGAAAATACCTGGGAGCACTGATAATCTAGAAGTCATACAGACACCTAGAATCCAGGTCTTGGTATCTGAATACCATTCTCCAACAAAAGGCACCAATGACCTTATGGAAGCAGTTTCTCTCAGGGATGGGTCAGGGCAAGTACAAGATAAGCCTAGGTCTTGTGCCAGAAAGTAAGACCATGCTCAAAAGTTGATGGATATAGGTTCATGTCAAAGGTACAGAATTCAGCTTGAAGGGGCTCCATTGATCAGATCTACAATATGGTATAGTAACAGATGATAACTAATCGGCTAAAATAGGAATCCATAATTCCACACTGAGGCAAATAATAAATTGAAAGTTGAGGAGATATAGAGTAGTTACATACTCCCAAACTATCACCATTACCATCAAAAAGAAAACATCAATTATACAGGAAAGAAGCAAACTTTATGATGCCAGGAAGATATCACCCTATTAAATAGTCAAAGTTAACATCAGTAATGGGACAAGTCACAATCAATGAGAAGTATCTCTTCTATGACTTTCCCTGCAAATTATCAAATCATAGGAAACAACAAACCAACCCAAACCAAGGGGCATTTTACAAAGTAAGAGGTATATGCTCTTCAAATTTGTCAATGTTGTAAAAGTCAAGAAAAAACAAGCACTATTACAGAAAAAATACTAACTAGACATGGCAATAAAATGCAATATGTCTCTTGAACTGTATCCTTCCACTGAAAAAGACATGGGAACAAATGGGAAAATTTGCATGGACTCTGAATTAGATTGTAATCATGTATCAAGTTTAACTTTCTGAATCTGATGATTGTATTGTGATTGTGGGGCATCACCTTGGCACCTTATTCTTAAATGAGTCAGGGGAGAAAAAGGTTTTTGTATTGTTTTTACAACCTTCTGTAAATTTGAAGTTGTTTCAAACATGAAGGCTACTCCAGTGATTGTAGCAGGTGCTCCAACCAGCTTCAATGAAAACACAAACATGGAGTTACTGGAGCCCCCATCTAAGGCAAGAGGATGAGGGTGAGACAGGCTAACCTGGAGACTGGATGAGGGGGCAGCAATGGCAGATGGAGTCTAATACATTCAGTTTTCAGGACTGAAAGATTGAGAAGATACTCTTGCCTTTTTAGAAAGCAAAGGGAAATAGAAATATATAAGTCAGTAAGACGAATGAGAAAGGACAAAAATTAGTGTGATTTTGGATATATTGAAAATGTTGAGTTAAACAAGCAGTTCATAGCCTATTCAGATTCGGGGTGTCCCTGAGGATTTGGATGAGATGCTAAACACACTGTGTGTGTCTGTGTGTGTGTGTGTGTCTGTGTGTGTGTGTAAGGAGACCTGAACAATGGTAGGCTTGGCTTCCTCTGGGTCGACTTTAATAACTGAATGTGCTGTATTTTCACCAGAAATTAGCTTTTTCTACCAGCACTCTGATTGTCCACACCTGTGGGGAATGAGCCTAAATATATAATTCATTATTCTTGGAAGGTTGCCAAAAGCAAAAGCGAACGCCAGAAACTTCCCAAGCTGTCTCCAGAGCTTAATGTGTTTTCAGCTCACACAAATTCCCCATTGCCAAATGGTCTGTCAACAGCCCAGTCAAAGAGACTAAGTGTGTTTTAGTTGCACAGATGTGTCCTTTGATTGCCTTATTATTTAATCCCCTCTATAAAAGTATCATATGGCCCCAATACCTTATCTCAGTATTTGAGACTCTCTCCAAACACAATTTTGTAGCCCTATTTCCTCTCACCTCCCACCTGAGTCCTCACTCAGCCAGCCCTGTACCTTTTTAATGGACTGAGTTCACCATCCTCTTTCCTACCTTGGAGACCTCCCTCATCTTTTCTCGTTCTGCCACTTGGGATCCAACACAGTGTGCACAGGGAAAGCACATTCTGGGTGCCACGGAGGCACTGAGTTGATGAAGACACAATTTCTATGCTCAAGGAACTTGCAGTCACAGTAGAAATGGAAAAACCTATAGGAGGGAGAGAAGGGTCTGCTTTATGCAAATGTGGATCAGGGGAGGGCATGTGCACCCCAAGATTGGACAGATACTGCTTTTACATTTAAGACTTGCAGACATCAAGCCAACCCATCTCCAGATCTTCCATTTACAAGTGGCTACTCCCACTGCCTGGCAAGGACACACTGTTTGGCCACCCTCACTGTCCTCCATTCTTCAGGCCTCAACTAAAAATAATATTTTCTGACTCACTTGTACCACCATCTACAATACGATGAGAAAGTCTGTACTCCCAGTTCCTTTCTTTCTCATCGGAGAAAATACCCAGGTACCCTCCAAAGCTGACTAACACAGACATCATTTCCTTCAATAATTCAACCAAAGATCCAAAAGTTTAGTCATATTGGCTCTAATTCACCTGCTTTAGTTCATGGTACACCTCTGAACCCATCATTGTAACCACTGGGATGAGTTAAGACTGACTTTGTCCAATCAGGTCCTCTCCCTAGAGCTGGTGCTAGGATCAGTTTACCAAAATCTCACAGCTGGGAAATGTTGAAAGCTACTGTGAAGGTGAGAAGAAAATTGATGGTGAGGATCCACCCACAGAAGTCCACCACAGAGAGTTCCTGCGAAGACAGGGCTAAAAGCCAGATCTCCTGGCTCTAGCTCAATATTTTCATCACATGCTGGAAAAGTCAGCTAAGGTTACAGTCAATCGAGCCTTGCATTCTAACAATTCTGTCCTCATTCTGGAGAGGCAATGCTAAATTTACCATTCCTCAGGCAGGAAGCGAGGAAGAATTCCAGGATCTGTGTCTAGACAGAGATGGGGTGCAAGAAGAGTGGAGATAACTAGAACAAGCCATAGCTCCAAATCAGGCAAGAGAGGTAAAGAACCTGTGTAATTACTGTCCCACATGTGTTGCCAATAGAATGGAATTAGCATGATTAATTTAATCTACACAATGAGAAAGGTTTTCTGGAAAACTGCCCATGAACATATTAGCAAGACCCATAATTGGCATATTAAATAAAAATAAAGTAAGGATTAAAGGTGAAGTTCTTCCAACCTGCAGTATTCAGAGCAGTCTAAACAAGAGACAGCAGGAAGAAGGATTACCGGCATTATTTATTCCAAAGGAGCCATGGTTCAGAGTGGGCTTCTTGAAGGATCTGTGTATTATACTTGTATATATATTTAAAATATTCACATAGAATACACTTTATTCCCAATACATACCATTTAAGATGTGCTCATTTCTTGGTGTAACCAATCCCAAATTTTTCACCTGCTAATCTTCTTGGCATTTTCCCAGTTCCCTAGATAGCTCTTCTCAGCACATAATACAATCACCAAATAAACAGGAATGACTCATGAGTACTTTGACAGTTTCACCTCCATCCTTTAAAAATGTTCTCCTAGAAAGAAAGGCTAGAGAGTTACAGTTCTAGTTTGTGAGGGTCCCTTCATGACACATACTTCATAAGAAAGAAAATTCAAATCCTTATCAAGGTTCTCCATAACCTAGTCCCAGCCCATGTTATAAATTCAGTATCTCATTTCTCCTGGTCAGTCCCTACTGCAAGAAACCTAGAACAAAGTGGCTTTACATACAATTTCCATACTTGTCTGGTGTCCTGCCTTACAAGTGGTACCCTTTGCCTTCCCACACATCCATGGACTGGATTTGGATGGTGGCCTCCAGTTTGCAACTTCTAGATTAACCTGCCACCTTCTTGGTGAAGCCTTTGATTCCTGACAAGAGGAAATGACCACCCTTTCTTTTAGACACTGCCTCATTTTGCTTCTCTGCCTTAGACCACATCCCACATCTTATCATGATTTGTACATCTGTCTTACCTTTCAAATAAATCTCTGGATTTCCAAGGCAGAAATCTCAGGGGATTTATGTCTCAGATCCCAGGATGCTTTGCCTAAATTGATTTGTTGATGAAAATTCATAGGGCAGGAGCTGTGTATTTTATTAATATTGGCATCTTAAACAAGTGCAGTTAAATATCTCATAAAGGCTTTGAGGGTAAGAAAATGTGGGATCCTGGGTTCATTTGCTGACTAGACTCCCTAACACCTTCCTTTCACAGAACTGGCCCTGAGTTTTTCTTTGTGGAGGCCATTTGTCATCCTCAGCCCAGAGGATTCGTCACTTATTGAATTACTGTGACCCTGAGCAGTTACTAATCTGTGAGGCAATTTCAAGCCAAAATTCTTGGTGGCACTAATCATGTGTAAAAGTATTTGTGAGGTGACCTCCAGCTAGTAACATGCCCTGAAGTGGGACAATTCCAAGAAAGTTGTCTAGATTAGAAAAATGGACTCTGAGGCCACCAGTCATAGAATTAGGTTCTGATACTAATTGTCTTTTTTTTTTTTTGTCTGTTTTCCATCTTTCCCCTGGGCTGTTATTAACCCTCTTACCCCAGGATTCTAGCTACCCAAATTACCCCACCCCTGTCCAACAGCCTTGTGAATATTCCAGAAGTTAGTGGCACACAGGATGATCTGAAGACAAAACTTATCAATAACTCATATGTACCATTAAGAACAAAGTTGAATGTGGTATAGTGTTAATTACCAAGAATATGAATTCCAGAGTTACGGTCCAAGGTTTGAAACTGACCTCCTTGGTTAAGATACTTTAAACAAGTTTTCTGACCTCTCTGAGCCTCAGTGAACTCATTTGTAAAGCCCATTAAATCAGTCATGCCTATCACATAGAGTTGTCTTGAAAATGAAGTAAAATCATGCGAAGAAAGTATCTAGCATAGTCCCTGGCATATGGTAGCACTAAAAAATGTTAGCTGTTATTTTATCAATTTTATCGTCATTATTAGTAGAGTTTTGGGTGATAAAATTTCAAGATTAACAGCTAAAAGCAGTCACTGCACAGACTCTGGACCCCCATCATTGCTGGAACTGAAACACTCATAAGATATCAATCAAGGCTCCTCTTCTGCCTGCAGGAATATCTGTTCTCACACATCTTTGGAAGGATGTTTCTCATCTAGAGCTTTTTTTTTTTTTCATAAATCCAAGAATCAGAGCTATAAGAACCAGCTGGAAAATATAGGAAGACTGGATTCAGATCAATGCCACATAAATTTCTCACAGATGGGACTGTCTACATGAGACAGGTTGTCTCTGAAGGTAGAGAATTACCCATCACAGGAGGCATTCAGGTAAAAGCTGGATGAACACTTTTTGGAAATATTGTAAAATAATCCAGGTCTCATATCCAGGATTGAACCAGAAGAACTTCAAGGACTTGACTAATCCTAGGACTCAATGCCATCATTCTCTTTTTTTATTCTTAACCCTTCCTTAGAGAAAAATAATGTGGTAACTTTGAAAAGTATCCAAAACAATTCCTGCAATTGGGGATCCACTTTGTGCAGCAAGCATTTGCAAAGCAGACATCCCCAAACTGCCATCTCTGGCTAGTGGTAAAGAATGTCTAGTAAATATTCCATCAATATATATGAAACCTATATTTGAGAAGTCAAAGTAAACTCTACTTGGTACACTATTATTTTAAAAATACTTACATGCACCTTGAGCTGAATTAAGTCCAGAAACAAAATATATCAAAAAATGCCTGTTTCCCAGTTTTATTTTTATTTTTACAGACTGCATTTTGATTCATTGTGGAGAGTCCTCAGAAAACTTGGAATGAACCCACCTTCTGACCCAGTTATCCCACTCCTTGCTTTCCATTTTTAATACATCATATCTTTTGACTTTAGAAGGTATTGTTTTCCTCCTAGGGAAGATAGACTCTCTCCCTCTAGTCAAAGAGCACTTATTAGATGCTATGGTATAGTAAAGAACTTGTCTGGTCTTTGTCCTGGGCTTCTGACAGGAAGATTCTACCATTCTTGGTATTTTTGAGTTATCTAAGTACCTTTATTATTCCAGTGTTGGATCCTTACATTGCTTCAAGATGAGGGCTCATTACTAGAAACACCAACTAGGTGATTCAAGAGTTGTGACTTTGACTCAGACCAACTTCCTGAGAGAGGAAGAGGGTCAGAGATTGAGTTCAATCATCTGACCAATGACTTATTAAGTGTGCCTACACAATGAAACTCCAATAAATACTCCGGCTATAAAAGTTCAGTGCATTTTCTTGGTTGGTGAACATATTGATGTGCCAAGAAAGTGTCATACCTTTCTCTGTAAGAGGGAATGGAAGCTCTGCGTTTAAGGTTCTCCCTGGCCTTGTGTTGTGTGTGACCTTTATAATAAAATTGTAATCATAAATATAATGCTTTCCTGAGTTCTGTGAGTCATTCTAGTGAATTACTAAACCTGTGAGGGCCATGAAGACCCCTAAATTTATAACCAGTTCATTAAAAGTTCTGCTGGCATCTGAAATAAGTACCATCCTGTGGAGGCCTGAGCCCTTAAACCTGTGGAATCTAAGGCCAATTCCAGACTAGAATCACAGTATCCCCAAATGGGGCTAAGACAGCAGACACCATAACATGAAGTTATTTCACTGCATAGGGTATATCTTGACTCTTGCTTCTTAGTTTGGGCCATCAAATATTGGCAAAGATTTGGGAACACTAAGATTACAGGCCAGGAACATAACTCTTGGAAGGTAATGGGAGCAATAAGATGGGAAGAAACTTGGCCATTGGAGGAAACTGGGCATGTAGGTTCTTGAGAGACTCTCCTCCACAGGCAAGAGGGACACAGGCAGCAAGACCAAGATCTGTTCATGGAAATTTAGGAAGTAGTGGGAATATGGGCCAAGAGCAGTACTGTTGGTACTCATTGAATTATCTTATAAATTTTAAGATAGTTGTTGTTACTCTTCTTTTACAGACGAGAAAAAAATGAGACCCAAATTGGCTGAGTAATAAGATAAAACTTGTAAAGGACAGAGTTAGGACTCTTAAAACCTACATCTTTTTACTTTAAACCACTTGCCCTGTGCAATATATTCTACACTGCCCTTCCCTGTAGGGGTAACTGATGGTGTCTCAGCAACACTCTGTGATGGGAAGCCTCTGAGCAGGAGACTGGAACTAGGTCCCTCAGCCAAGACTAGGAACAGGCCTTCAGTGGTGGGAGAGGAGGGACTGGGGAGGATTTTCTGGAGAAACTGAAGCATGTTGCATGGTTAAGATGAACAGAATTCACACATGAAGGTGCGATGGTCTAACTGGAACAGAGGGACAGACACAGAACCCAAGCATAAAAAAGGCAGAGTCAAACCAACAGTTTCTCGGTAGCCCAGATACTGTGCATTCTGAATTCTTCGTTAGGAACCATCTCTGTAGTCCTAGCCACAGGACTGAAAGTCTTCAGAGATGGGGAGTGGCCAGAAAATGAGGTCATAGGTCTAAAAAGAGCAGATAACCAAAGTACAAGTAGTACGTGCTCTCATTGTGATAAAGCCTAAATCCAGCTTGATGGATAAAAAGTCTTTTTAAAACCAAAGGGAGATACCCGCCCCTGCACCTTCCTCCCCCCACAAAAACAAGTTTCCATAGTTTACTAATGTGTCATCCCAGGATAAATGAGAAGGATATTCATTTAGGAAAAAAGTGAAATTGAGCTGATTTCTTACTTCAGAGAAGCTCCAGTTCTTTCTAAATTCCAACAAGAAGCGAATGCACTGTCATTAAGATAGGAAGAATTGCTGAAACGTCAAGGAGACAGAGAGGAATGGAAGAGCAAGGGAAGCTTTGAGTGGAAGACAAGAGACAGGTCTGACTTTCTCCTATTATTAACCTTTCAGTTTTATCAAATTCTAACATCTCTTGATCCAGTTTGCAACAACTTTCATCATATCAAAGAATTGTAAAGAGTTTTTTTGCTTATATGAATTTAAACTAAAGGTAAGTTGCTCTTATCCTTGGGGTTTCATGAAATTTGAATCTGGACATTTATATGATAGATAGTAAAGATACGAACTCATTGGATTCCCTTCCAATTCTATGATTCTTAACCTTATTTTAAATGTTTAACCTTGTTTTTAATGGTGGCATTTATCACATATACACAAAAGCACACTACCAGATTTTCTAATTCTTCTTGTGTCAGTTTTAGTAAATGTCCTTTGTCCAGGAACTTGTCTATTTTGTCTATAGAATTTGAAACAATGTCTCCTTCCTTTGTTCCTGGTTATTTGGGCATTTCTGGTTTTCTTGATCAGCCTCAATAAGGGTATCAAATATTTTTTAATAATTTAATATTATTTCATTAATTTCTCTCATGTTATTTCCATTCTTTTACTCTCTTTGAGTTTAGCTTAATACTCTAATTCCAGCCTCATGAGATGAATGTTTAACTCTTCAGTTATTAGTCTTTCTTCTTTTTTTAATATTTGAAACTGCCATTTTATCTCTAGACACAACTTAAGCAATATTTCACTGGCAAACTTTATTCAGATTACACAGACCAGTTTTAATTTTTGGTCAGTTCAAAGCATTTCTAATCTCAAATGAGACATCTTCATTCATCCAAGATCAGTATTACCATGGGTATCATAGAAGTATGTTTCTTAATTTCATATAAGGATACATGTTAAATTGTTGTAACTGATTTCCAGCTGAGGTATCTTAAGTCTCAGAACATAGTCTGTATTATTTCAACATTTTCAAATTTATTGACACTTGTTTGAAGACCCATTAATGCAAGTGAATTACTGAAAATGGCAAATTATTGCAAATGGTTCGTGTGTAGTTGAAAAGAAAAAAATATTTTGCTGTTATTGAGTGTGTGTTTTGCTCTTCATAAAACAAGGGTTAGTAAAATATTTTATACTCTTATTGATTTTTTTGCCTGCCTTTTCAAGCAGTCACAGAAGGAAAGATATTTTTTAATTCCCCATTATAATTGCAAATTTTCATTTCTTCTTGTAACTGTTATTTTTGTGTTATACGTTTTGAAAGCAACATTCTTAGGCACATACAAATATGAAACTGTGATATCTTTTTGGTGATTTGAAAATATTATCTTTTCTGAGATACATCTCTTGTGCTTTTACTATATGTCTTATTGCATGGTTTTTTAAAGTGACTGTTCAGGGATTAAGCAAATATACATTCTGTTTTCATTATTTATGGATTTTGTATTTGTGAACTCACCTACTCATGAAAATTATTTTGTAACCATAAAAGCAATACCTGTGGCATGTTTGTGGTCATTTGCAGACATACATGGGACAGTGAAAAGTGTGATTCACCAATGTGCACATTCCCAGCTAGGGTTGAACTTTTTGTTTCAGCTTTCACAATAGAATCAAATGTTCTTTTCACAGTCTATCTAGAGGCACATTTTTCACATTTTTGTGCCTTTGGGGCAAGTTCAAAATGTTAAAGGCCCCCAAATATAATCCTAAAGTGGTGTCTAGTGTTCCTAACCCCCCCACACACACAAAAAAAAGCTGTCATCTGTCTTAGACTGAAAATGTATTAAATAAACTTGATTCAGGAACAAGTTAAAATGCTATTGGCTGTGAGTTCAACAGCATATATGAAATAAGATGTCTTTAAATAGAAACACATGTAAAACAACTGTATTGGCCACTTGATGAAAATGTGATCAGAGACTCATAGGAACCTAACCCTGTATTTCCCCTAGGAGCATGGTTCAATATTTGCTAATTCAATATTTGAAGAGTTTTTATAGAACAGAAACCACTGTAAATAACAAGAATCACCGTACTTTTTACTGTCTACTTAGCATTATTTATCACTTCATTGGAATATAGAAACTTTACCACCATGTAAGTCCTTTGTTCTCCCCTCTTTATCTTGTGATTGCCATAAATAATGTGTGTGTGTGTGTGTGTGTGTGTGTGTGTGTGTGAAATTCTACTAGACAATGTTACAAGTTTTACTTTCAACCATTAGGCTTATCTTGTCTTAAAGAGGAAAAAACAGTCTAGTATATTTGTTAACATAGCATTTCTGTTACACTTCCTTCAACCTCGAATTTCCAGTTTCCCTTTATCATTTCTCCTCCTCCCAAAAGTCTTATTTAAGCACATCTTTTATAGTAGGTACACAGGCAGTGGATTATCTTAATTTTCCTTCACCCAACAATGTCCTTGTTTTCATCTTGTTTCCAGAAAGATATTTTCACCGGATAGGGAGTTCTGGGCCTTAGAGCACTTTAAAAACTTTGTTCCACTGCTTTACAGTCTTCATAGATCAGAAGAGAAATTTACATTCAACTTGCAGCCCTTTAAGTAATGTCTGTTTTTCTCTGTTTTCACAGCTTTGTCTTTGGTTTATAGTGGTCTGACTGTGATGTTTGTGTGTGGATTTCTTTGAGTTTATCCTGTTTGAAATTTGCTGAGGATCTTAAGTTTGTAAGTTTACATCTTTTACCAAATTTGAGAAGTTGTCAACCATTATTTCTTCAAACATATCTCATGCACATTTCTTCTCTTCTTCAGAAACTCCAGTGATGTAAACTTCAGACTTTTTGATATTGCTTCATGGATAATTTTAGTTTTTGGTATTTTTCTACTCTGCTTTTTAGATTTGCTAATCTTTATATATCTTCAGATTCACTGACCAGTCATCTCCATTCTGCTGAGGATATTTTATTTGAATTATTGCTTTTCTAAATATTTATACATTTTTTCTAAATAGTTATAAATTTCCCATTTGGTTCTTTTTTTTTTCTTTTAACTGACACATAATTGTTGTACATATTTATGGGATACAGTATAATATTGTGATATGAGTATACATTGTATAATAATCAAATCAGGTACAACCATTATGGAAAATAATATGGAGATTTCTTAAATAATTGAAAATGGGACTACCAGATGATCCAGCAATCCTACTACTAGGTCTATATCCAAAAGAAAAGAAATAAGTTTGTCAAAAAGATATCTACACTTCTATTTTTATTGCAGCATTATTCACAATAGCCAAGATATGGAATCAACCTAAGTGTTCATTAGTGGATGAATGGACTAAGAAAATGTGATATATATACACAATGGAATACTATCTAACCATTAAAAAGAAATGTGATCACTTGAGGTAACATAGATACAACTGGAAGACATCGTGAGTGAAATAAGCCAGGCACAGAAAAACAAATACTGCATGATCTCACTCTTATGTAGAATCTAAAGAAGTCTTCTCTTTTTTCAATGACTGAAACTTTCCATTTGTTTCCAGAGCCTTCCTCCTTACTTCATGGAGCACAGTTTTAACAGCAGCTGTGAAGACTGTCTAACATCAACATCATCTTAGAGATGGTATCTCTTGATTATCTTTCTCCTTGTATGTTGTTTTAGTTTTTCTGGTATTTTGTAAACAAAATTATAGATAATCTTAGGTTGTATACTGGGCATTTTAAATATCATGTTGATTCCCCTGTCCTGTTTAAATCCTATGAGAGCTGTTTATTTGTTGTTTGTTCATGTTTAGGAGACAGTAGACCAACATAGGATCAGGCCCCAAGTTTTGACCTACTTTCCATAGGCTGTGGTTTCAATGCTAGTTTTGTTCTCAAATTCATTCCAGGATTCTTCAGATATATTCTATGTGTGGGTCACCTGGAGGTCAGATGGGGACCTGGGTGGCAGGCCTGGGACCCAGAGTTCAGAGGGAAGAATTCATGTTCCTCATGAATACAATTTCTATTGTCAGACTTCACATTTCCGGCTGGAGAGAGAATGAAAAAAAAATACAATTTCCCCCATTCTGTCTGGCGTGGTTTCTTACTACTCTTCTGACCAGAAAGTGAGGTACTTCTCTTGGAGTTCCTTTTGTCCACACCCAGAGGACTTTTCCAGGATCCTGGTGCCTTTGGGCTAACACCAGAACATACAGAGGGGTAAAAAGGCAAGAAACAGACCACCATGTCAGTCAGACTTCAAGTTCATATTCTTTCCCCATCTGCCTGATACCATTTACCTTTTAGAATCTTCAGATAATTGCCCCATAAATTCTGTTTAAGGTTTTAAGTTGCATTCAATGGGAACAACTGAATGGAGAGTGCTTTCTCCATCATAATTGGAATTGGAAGTGGTTTATATATTTCTAAATTTTATATGAGTGTAGCATTCACTTACTATTTTATATAGTTTCATATTATCTTACAGATCTAATAAACACTTACATATTAATTGCTATATCTGTTCCCTCGTTTCCACATTTTTACTGTTACAAACAATGTTGTAATGAACATCCTCGTGATAATGCCGGTTATCTTGACAAGTCCTGCTTCCTCAGATGTTGAAGTATAACACCAGAGCAGCAAGCCAAGGCAAGTGTAGAGTAGAAAGTAAGAAGCTTTATTAAAGAAAAGTAGAACAGCCTTCTCCCGGGTAGAAGGGGACCCAAAGGTGAATCCCTGGGATGAGCACATCTTGCCCTTTTTACAGGTTTTGTTCTCCTGTTCCTTCCCCCTTATCTCTTTCCTTCCTGTCTACATGACTAGACCCAGGAGATGCAGGTGAGATGGCAAAAGGGTGGGAAGCAGATGGGTGGGGGTAAGGGTCAAATGGAGTGATTTAGGCAGGTAGGGGACCAGGGGGCATTAATTAGTCTTTTGAAAAAGGATGATAAGGGCAGGTAAATTTGGTGATCAATGGCTCCAGAGGTCTTTGACATTCCATTCTCCCAGGGGCAGTCTCCAACTTTCCAGACACAGATGGCCTCCATTTTCTCAATTTGACCCAATTTCCTATTCTACACTAACTGCCAGTTCTCAATTCTGGCTTCACTTGGATATGTTTCCCTGTTCCATGTGTGAGAGAGTTTCTTAGGATATATACTTAAAAGTGTCCTTGCTGGGGAAAAAGATAGATATATCCTATGCATTACAAAATTATTCTTTCAAGTAGTTGTTTCAATTAATTATGCTGCTGGAAAGGTATTTTTGCAATCAGATAATGTTATTATAGTTTAGAAAATATCTTCTACTCTGATAGGTGTGAAATGGTGTCTTATGATTTTTTTTTTTACTTTTCACTTATCTTTTATGTGCATAAAACATATACACTTCACATATGCTAATGTAAAAATAAAGAATATTAGGGAGAAATAGAAAAGAATGAACAGGAACAGGATTGTTCTGAAAATTCAATGCCCCCAAACTAATACCAGTTAATTCCTCAAAGGAAGACAGGTAATTAGGAATTGGCATGGTGGTCAAAAGGAACTTAGCCTTAATTTTTTACATGAAAAATGTATTCATGCATTTACTGTAACTAAATATTAACTTTAAAATAAATTATAATCCTGTCATTATATTTCTTTCCTTTTTATGTGTTACTATGTTTATGTGTTTATGTGTGATAACACAGATAAGAGTAGATAAAATTTGCAATAAAAATCTTGATTATTTTTACTAATTGTTACATAAGGATTTCTTTATTTTAAAAACTTTGTAAACATTTTAATGGTTGCACAGTCCCTTCTGTATAAATATACTATAATTTACTAAACCGTTCACTCCTTACAGGCATTGGAGTTCATTTCAGTTTTTCCTCCATAGATGGAAAAATAACAGCTCATGAGACATCTTTGTAAACATTCTAGTTTATTTCCTTAGGATAAATTCCCAGAAGATGAACTAATAGATTGAAGGGTAGAAGCATTGCTAAGGTTCTTGATATGTTCCACCTCGTTGTTCTTCAGAGATATTGGGTCATTTCAATCAGCGATACACAAGAGCACTTCACTTATAGTTAGAAATGTTTTTTAATAATCCTCTAATTTCTATTTCATGTTTCTCAGAGGAATTCCATTTAAAAATTTTTTTTAATTTGTCTAAAATTTAGTTTCATGGTAGATAGAATAAGGGTGTGGATGTGAGTATGAGCGGGGAAGGGAAGAGATCACTCTACTCCCAGCTAAAATATGGCATTAAGCAATCACAGAATGAACCAGATTCTAAGAAAGGTGAGTAGAACTTAATTTTCTTCTGGGTAGCAAACATTTGTTTTTTCAACTACCTGTTGCTGCAGTAGTCATGTCCCTTCTCCTAATCTTAGGAACACCTTCTGAGCCCTGGCCACATGCAGGTGAGACATCCTAAGTCACTGGTGCCTCAAGTTGCTCTTGGTCTGCTTGCTGCATCTGGCAGGAATGGGGAGGAGACCAGGAGCTCCAGTCTTGCCCATCAAAATGAACCCCTGCCCCTAAAATACAGAATGCTGATTCGTTTCACATTAACACATTTTAGATCCCTGTGGGAAAGGCTATTTGTTGTGTGCTTGAATTCGAAACACCATTTTATATTTATTGTGTGTGTGTATATATATATATATTTTTTTAATAAAACAGCTTTTGCCCCTACAAAACACACTTAGGGGATCTCTTTGAAATCTTTAAATCATGCAAAAATCAAACACATACAGAATGTAGTCACATAAAACAATGCATAATGCTAAAAGTCACTGTTAAACATTGAACATAGAACCACTTTGCAAAGATGAAAAAAATGCATGAATTTACTAAGACTCTTATTTACAGTATTGTGTCCAGTTTTTCTTTATGCATATTTTCAAGTTATTGAGATACTAGCATGTAGACTTTTTTAAATGTTGATTTTTTTTTACTTAACTCTCTAATGCAAGCATTTTCCCTGCCATTCATCACCCTCCATAACATTATCTTTAATACCTGTCCACTACACTATAATTTACTAATTGCCCTTAGTTACACCAGTGCTGTGCTAAGTGCTTTGCATTCATAACCATATTTAACCCACATGACATTCCTTTGAGACAGGTACTATCATCAGCCCTATTGTATGGATAAGACTGTTGAATGAAATCTGATAAATTCTCTCAGGAATGAAAAAAATCGTGATCTAAATAGTGGTCTTGATTGCTAACTGATTTTTCACAGAAACTGAAAGACAGTCCAAATAATCACTATTTTAAAACTTCAGTACCTGGTTTTTGCTGCGCTGGTGTCCATTTCCATGGAAACAGAAGTAATAGCAGCAGAAGAGGGAGAATTGGCTTTGGTGAGCATCAGAAACAATTGCTGCCTGAAAGCAGAACTGTCACTTCCTAAATCGCACCTGCCCAGCCCGAGGCATAAAATACATGGCTGGAGTTTGTAGATTATTGACTTTGGAAAGTAAAAAAGAAGAGTTCTGCCAGATTTGACACCCAACTCCCCAACTAAACTAAGCCAGTCCGTTTAAATAATTTAGGCAAAATTAGATTTTTTTTAAACCTAAAGTTTACAGAAAGACTGTCAAATTGTCTCCAACATTTTAAAAATAATGCTAAATATTGTCATCCATTCATAAGAAAAAGACTTACTTTTACCAAAAGTAATTGTTGTTGTTGAGTGAACATTGACTCCATCCAACGAATGGAGAGTACTAATTTTATAATTATGGTCTCACTTCTTTATTACATGTTATATAGAAATTACCACATAAAACTTCACACACAAATATTTTAATGCTTTACTGTGAAAAAATTGGAGCATCTACTAAACTAGACAAAATAAAGCTGAGTTGGAAAATGTTATCCCATGGGCCAAATCCGGACTGCCACCTGCTTTTGAAAATAAGTTTTAGTGTCGCTCAGACACTTTTTATCCACTTATATGTTTTCTATGGATGCTTTCACACTGTGATGACTGAGCTGGACAGTTGTGACAAAGATCATGTGCCTTGCAAAGCCTAAAATTTTACTATCAGGAGCTTTAAAAAATAGTATACTGATCCCTAATCTAATGAACCCCCTTATATTCATCACTCAGTTTCAGTAAGGTGCATACATTAGAAGGTGGGCCTTTGTCAGTCTCCCTCTGTGCCCCTTACAAAATATTCAATGGTTTATATGACATAAATATAAACAGTTAAAATTTGTTGTAACTACAGGTGTGATAACTAAATCAAAATCAAGTTTAGATAATACCATAGGATTGCTGTCATCTCTTTCTTCCTGTCTTGACTTGGGCCACTCTGGACATGGTACTGAAAAAGAAAAGGGAGTAGCAGGGACAAAAACCAGGCTGAGAAAATGAAGAGTGCTTCAGAAGTTGTGCAATAACTTCTAAATGAAGGAATAGCTGAAAGCTGACAAGGAGACCTCCAGATCTTCTCTCTGTCCCCTCAAGTCCCTGGAGCTTGCCCAGCACAAATCACAGCATCGATTGCAAGATTTTTTATTGAGACTTAATTTGGGCACAGTGATACTGTCTGGTACATAGAAAAGAACCCAAATATGACAGAGCGTGGGTTTGCTACTATACTGTGCAGTGCTGAGCAGCTCATTCACCAGTTCTGGGCCAATGAGTCCACGGTAGACCAAATTAACCCATAAATAAAAGGACATCATCCCTGACTTACCTAGCTCACAGAATTCTGAAGATCAAGGGGAGAGATGGCATCAATGAGCTTTTTCAGACCACTGTAGTTCACCTATGTGGAGTAAGCATGAGGATCACTTGGTGAGATCATACAATGCCACTCAAGAATTTGAAGTGAGGGGCTGAGGCTCTTGCTCAGTGGTAGAGCACTTGTCTAGCACACATGTGGCACTGGGTTCAAACCTCAGCACAACATAAAAATAAATAAATAAAATAAAAAGATATTGTGTCCATCTACAGTCAAAAAAAATAAAAAAATAAAAAAATAAAAAGAATTTGGAGTGAAACCAACCGCAACCAACAAAAAGACAAAAGAGGAAAAATCCTTGCTTTATTTTCCCTGTGTCATTTAACTTTACTCCAGGTGCCTTCAGATTTATCCATTTATTCTATCCTCAGAAATTGCCTTTAAGGTATGCGGGCAATTTGTCTAAATCCACATTTTATAGATGAGAAATGTGAGGGACTGAGAGGTAAACACCATTTCTCAAGGCTGCATGGAGGCATGATAATGCTCAAAGCCAGACTGTGGGATCTAACCAATGAGGCTTAGCCGTATGCCATCTCTTTCTCCCTGAGCAAATTTCTTAACCCCCTTTCCCCTCTTTTATTGCCATATAAAATGTGGATAATATTTAACAGGTGCTTAACAAATATTTTTTTCCCATAACATGTATTCTAAGAGGGGAAAAACTTAATGTGACTTTCATTTGTTTAGGGTTTCTATAGTAGAGGTATATAGGAGCAGGAGGAAAATAGTGTTCTGCCCTAACTCTGGGTGAATATTAATTGTAGATGATCCTTCAGAATGGCAGAGGAGGGGCTGGGATTGTGGCTCAGTGGTAGATCACTTGCCCAGTATGTGTGAGGCACTGGATTCAATCCTCAGCACCATATAAATAAATAAATAAATAAATAAATAAATAAATAAATAAATAAAAGTTCATCAACAACTACTTTAATAATTTTTTAAAAAAGAAGACTGGGGTTGTAGCTCAGTGGTAGAGCACTTGCCTTGCATGTGTGAGGCACTGAGTGATTCTCAGCACCACATAAATAAATAAAATCAAGGTATTGTGTCCATGTACAACTAAAAACAAAACAAACAAACAAAAAAGAATGGCAGAGGAGATGCCTATCCTTTGAGAGGAGGCAGTGCATCTACTGGCTCTGACCTTGGGCATGCTTTTCAAACAGCAGTCCTAAATGATAAAACTGCTTAACCAGAGCTTTCAGCCTTGACTTTCAAAATTTTAATCCTCACCAAAACTTGAGGGAAATGACTTTTGGGGTTGGTGAATAAAGGAACATCTCCATCTGACTGAGTAAGGCAAGTGATTTTCTGCCAGATTCCATCACAATATTCAAGGATTCTTATGCTCACAGACTTTTCACCTGTGGTGGCCTTTGTTTTGGAAGTGGAGATTCTGCAGGTTCTATCAGGAAGATGCCCAATGCAAGCAAGGGCCAAGGGAGGCAGGTAACTGCTGTGGCACAAAACTAGCAGAGCTGCAAGCTGGCATACAAGTGGCTAAGCACACACACATCAAAACCCTTCCCATTACCATCCTTGGAATCACGCCTCCACATTCTGTTTGCCATGGTGAGATTTTCTTCTCTTCAGCCTATTATACTAGCATTCATCTGTCCTGTCAACACATCATAAATTGTTTATAATGCATCGCTCCAGAACAGCACTGAAGTAATGAGAATAAATAGATCCTGATAGACATATTGTTACCCACTGAGATTGAACCATTAAATAGCTCATGAATATTTAGGAGGTGTTGACTTGATTCTCACCCCATATGATGGCTGGGAAATTTTGCCATAAATGTTCACAAATGGGGGTCTGATGTTTGAGGAGCCATGAAGAAACAATGAATAGAAAGAGTTGGGAACAAACATGTTCTAAGCTCTTTCATAACTGATGTGATTGGCTTTGAGTTTTTTAACAAGTCCCTTAAACTCTCAGGGGTCTAATTTGCTTATCTGAAAAGTATCTCAAAGATCTCTCTTAAGATTGAAATTCAGATTTTTTTCTGAAAGAAATAGAAACCTCCCATATGATTCTTCAGTCCTCTCAGCCTCATCTGGGTCTGGAGCCACTTGTTTCAGTCCTAGCCTGCACTGTGCTCACCAGCTCAACTTGAATCAGACTTTCACATGGATACAGTCCAACCGTGCTTTGCTAAAGGCCTGCACCACCCCTCTCCAGGCTTTCATGCTGGGACACACTCTCCTGACACCGAGACACGAATACCCACAAAACCCAATCTGAAGTTCGAGGGTACTCCTGCCCTGTAGGTCAAAGGTTTGGTCAATGGGTGATGAGATCTGGCAGAAAGTCATTTGACTTACTCAATCAGATAGACTATTAGAAGGAGCATCTTTTTAATTAGACCTCGGCCTATAATCTTTATAATTAGGACTATATGATGGTCCCATGACATATAGTAATAGGTCACACTTAGAAAGTGGTAGCCAACTGATCAAGGCCTTCCCTCTTCTTCTGTTTCATTCCCCTTGTCCCTGGGATTTACTCTCTAATAAAAAGGTAGCACATGAGCTTTGCCTCAGGTTTTGATTTCTAGAGAATTCAAACTAAGATACCGGTAATATTCATAAACCAAATTAGACCAGGTTAACTTTGGTGGAAAGTCAATGATAAACACCCAAGTTTGATTGGTTTTAGAAAATAGGATGGGCTGGATAGATAGCTCAGTTGGTAGAGTGCTTACCTTGTAAGCATGAGGCCCTGGGTTTGCCCCGCAGCATCCAAAAAAAAAAAAAAATAGGATGTCACTGGGTACTTACTTTTGCTGTCTGTCCATCTGTCTTTCTAGATAAAGAGATACAATTCCAATAAAAAATGATCTTCAAGTAAGCCAAGAGAGATGAGGCATGGACAACCCCTCTCTCATCACTGAGACATCTATCTACATGGGGGAAATATACCCAACTCTATTTTTCATGGCTGCCTTGCTTGGTTTGAACCCAGCAAGTTTATAACAATTAGCACTGGTTTCCTGAGGCTTTGACTGACCCGACCATCACTGTTCATCTCCACCATTTTGATACTTACTTTCTTCTCAAAATAATTCTGCAGGAAATTTTTCTGCATTTCTACAAGGCCTGACTAGAAAATAAAGGTCCCAGTCACAAGAGAAAACACAGGCTCCCGGAGTGGAAATGTGAATTCTAAGAGTCTATATAAAACAGTCTCACTTCAGTATATGTTGGGTTGTTCTCTTGAGCCCTAAAGATGGTCAAATTTGCAGAAAGTCATATTTGGATGCTTGGAAATTATTGTTGTCATCTGCCCAGCATGCTCCCTCCACTCCTTCTCTGTTATGGTTTGAATGTGAGGTGTCCCCAAAAGTTCACATATGAGACAATGCAGGAAGGTTCAGAAGATAAATGTTTGGGTGGTAAGAGTCTTAATCCCATGTGGGATTAAATGAAGTGGTAGGGTGTGGCTGGAGGAGGTGGGAATTGGGGCATGGCTTTGGGGTATATATTTTGTATCTGAGGAGGGGAGATCTCTCTGCTTCCTGATGATAAAGCTGCTTCCCTCTGCCACGCTCTTCTGCCATGATGTTTGGCCTCACCTCGAGCCCCGAGAATGGAGCCAGACTTCTCCGGACTAAGATCTCTGAAACTGGGAGCGCTCAAATAAACCTTTCCTCCTCTATAATTGTGCTGGTCAGATCATTTAGTCACAGCAGTGAAATAGCTGACTAAGACATGCTCCTACCATCACACACATTGCTCCCTATGTTGGGTTGGCATTTGATCCAGGATGGCCCAATCTTAATACCTGTACTTACCCCTCAAGCCTGCAGTATGATGATGGGGGTTGGGGGTCTTGATCCCACTGAGGTCACACACGAGTTTTCCCTGTTGTTTCTATTTTCTAAATAGACCACAGAAGGGTTCCTTTTTCCTTGGACAGAAGCTACAGAGATGGGACCCAAGTTTCCAGCTGTGTTGATCACTGCCACATGGAGAAAGCATGCCTGCTTTACAAGAGAATGAAGCAAAGATGGAGAGAAAAACACTGTTAAGAGATGAATGGAGATGCAGAATCTTGGTACAATCAAGTCACTGTTGCCATCTCTGAACTTCATGTATTCCTACAGCTCATTTTTATTCTCTGAGATAGCCCAGTATCTTACCAATAAATCCCCTCCTTCACTTTAGCTGGCTGGAATTGGGTTTCTGTCACTTACAATCAAAAGAATCCTGGTTAATATAGATATGTACAAAAAGCAAAACCTTTACTGTACTTCAATATGCTTTGCTATTCTTTTCTTTCTTTCTTCTCTGTCCAAAAATATGAATTTTATGCAGAGATAAAACAGGACCCTTGCACCAATTAGTTAAGCTGGATTTATGGATCATCTTTGGACCCTGATTCATCCACCACTCCTTTTTTCATGCCATGGAGAGGTTTTATTTGGATGTCTGCACAAACCAAACTAGGATGCCATTGCTTAAAATAACTAAGTCAACCAAGCCAGTTTGGTTTGCTTGCTAATGTTAAATTTCATTCATATGTACAGCTGTAGTAGAAAAAAATGATTTGGGCAGATGGTCAGGTAAGCAGAAAGCCTGGGTTTGTTCTTTGACTAGAAGCTTTGCACCATGGACTTTCATGATCATTTATTTTCATATCTTTCAGAGACATGATAGCTGAGTAATTATGCAGCATGGAATACCTAATTGCATTCAATAATTACATGGGAAGCTGCAGTGTGTAAAATAAAGAGTTACCAAAATAACACATTGTTTCTGACAAAATGAGAGGAAAGTATAGTTCTGGTTCCAGCAGGAGCAGCTGCTTGCCATGAGGCTAGTGCCCAGCCCACTCATCTGGGCAGCTCTGCCACCATGCCCACAGAGGTGAAACAGCCTGAGACACTCTGAGGAACTGACTCTTGTGGTTGGGACATGTTTTTCTCTGAAGCAAATTATATGGGCTCCTTTCTTATTTGAAAAATAATGTGTTTCAAAAATCAATTCTCAGCACTTGTCATTCTAGCTTCTGAAATGTTTTCTTCAAAGATGTAAGCATGTCAGTGTGGGGCCTCACAGCTACATACCCTGATGTCCTAGTTATCCAGCTCTGGCAGGTCTGGGTCCTCCTATGAGCTCATTTGCTCCAATAAAGAATGGGAAGCAAAAAAATTCTTTGCATTTGAACAGAACTATCTTCTCAAAGTCCTTCCATTTTAAACTTGATTTCAACATTAAATTTATAAGATAATGATTATTATTACCATTTGATGGATTTTTTAAAAAAATCCCTGTGGACCATGGAAAGGTCTAGAATGAGTTAGGAATGGTCCTGATTCACATATATAGTAGAACTTTCTTGTTCTACATATGCACTCACAGAACAGACACACATACACCAGTAGGAGCTGTCAATCACTGGTGATCATCTGCTGCATGATTATTCTCCCCTGGAGATGTGAGATCATTCTCAGTCTTTCCTTGCCTTTGCCATGGTTAATCCACTACTGGATAAAAGAGTCAACTGCATTAATTAAACTATGAATTTATCTATGATCTCCTTTCTTCCTGCAATCATCAGACAATTTTGAGTTGACTATAGATCAATCCTCACATTTTGGCAAGAAAAAATAATCGCAATGCTGTAGTATACCAATCTACATCAAACCTCACGATTTCCAGCATTGGTAGATTAACTCCACAAATATTAAAGTACCAAACAAAAACAACCTTCAGAAAATTCTTCAAAAGATGATACAAAGATAGACAAGGGGAATATAGTAAGGGCACTAGACAGTCCCTGAAATAAGCCATTCTTTTAAATAGTTATTAAAAGAACACCAGCAAAATATTGCAAAAAGATTCTGCAAAACCAAAATTATGATAATATTGCAAAACCCCTCTCAAGTCATTGCAGGTGAATTATATCAGGGAGAAAACTAGAGCAATGATGTCAGAGGAAGGCAGGCATCTAAGGTAATGGAGGAAAGTGCCCTAGAGATGTCTTGCTGTATCTTAATGAATCTGTGCAATGTGAAATATCAACACACACAAAGAGACCTGGAGAAGTGAAGTTTAGATACATCCTTGCTGCTATGAGGAAGCAGGGGTGCAATATGAGTCCATAGTGATCTACCACTTCAGGTCAGGGACCCAAGAGAGTTGTGGCAAACTGCAACCCGAACTCATCAGACAGAGGCCGAACTGGTTCTGCTCAGTGTTCTATGACTCTCTGACAAACTGATTATTGTTCTTCTGGGAACTGAGAGAACCATTCTGAGAGGTGCTTAGTAACTCACTAACATCAGAGTAAAGTGACTCTAGGTAATTTTATAAAGAAAATAGAAAAACAGACTTTTGAGCAAAGAAGACAAAAATGAGAGCTAAAGAGAGACAGAGAGAGAACTGCCTCTATTTTCTTTCTGATTTTGGAGTTATATTGTGTATGTTCAGATTGTCATAGTTGGTGTTTCAAGTCCACCTCTACTGAGAAATACCAGTACTATGCATAGATGAAGTAGGTGGAAACCCACACAGTGTGATTTAAGGGGTGGACAGACTTCATACCCTGAACTACTTCTTTCTCTGGTTTGACAGGGCACATTAAGTAGTAATTGCCTGAGGTTCCTCTATTTAAATGCAAATAACTCTGGAAAAGATAATATATTATGAGAGTCATTAAATATCAGTGTGAATGAGCTGATCAGATCACTTTTTCCAGTAGACTCCCGAGAGATCCTGGTAACAAGTTTACCTTGACTCAGGTGTAGTTTGTGATCTAGGGTAAGTCCCCTAGCCCCAATATGCCTTTCTCCCTCTGTAAACATTGTACTTTGCCCCATCTGCCTCTTTGGACATTGTAAGAATTGAATGAGATGGTGCATAATAAAAGTGGCAACATGCCATTTCTATAGATCATAAATCATGATACAAACCCACAATTATATACTATTTCAATTTTGAAATGTTATAGAAATGTATTTATTAACATAGAAAAAGTACCTAACAATTTCATAAGCAAAAATTTTTGCAAACAATATATAGTATTATCTTAGGTATCTTCTATCTATATCAAGTGATATTATAATTTAATAGTTCTACATGTATGTGAGACAATAAAGCCTCTTTGTTTTATTCTTCAGTTACCTGTATTTCTAAAAATTTTCACAATAACTTTACTTACACATGTAAAAACAATACTTGTTTTAAGGATATCCATGTAAATGAGAGCAATTCGGGTAAGAGTAGAGCTTTTTAGATTTTAACCAAGAATTTCTAATCCATGAAGTGTGGAGAGAGAGAACTACTTCCCTGCGTCGTCTGAAAAACTCTCAGGGAAAAAAAAGCATAGATATGTGTGAAAAGAGTTTTGAAACCAATAAATCTCCTTGTAGCATCAAAGAAGTGGAAGACCGCGGAAACGTTATTTCCGCTCAATCGCTTCCTGAAAGAAAAATTGTTTCAGCACCACGGATAGCGAAGCTATCCAGTTGAGTTGAAAAACTCCCACCCGATGCAAAAAGAGGAAAGAAGTTTAAACCAGCTTTGAAAAAGTGTGTTAATTAACACAAGAACTTATTGTTTCATTAAAGTGGCAGAAGTGATTAGTCAATCCATTAATAATTAAAATACCCCCCATAAATATCTGTCATTCTACCTGTGATAAGATTAGGTAATAGTTGATACAAATCTGCTATTGTATATTGCACATGAACATGAATCACTGTCAAAGAGACCAGGTTGCAAGGAACCTATCCTCTCAACAGTAGCAAGTAAGCTTTTTCAAATGTTAACTCCTCACCAAAATTTAGTTGCTTTACATGTACATAAAATAATGAAGAATTCTAGAGCACAACACAGTCACTGGAGTTGTGCAGCTCCACCCACTGAGCAAGAAACAGCCACACATGTGTATCAGCTCTCAGACTCCAAGCACAGTTCAAGATCAACAAGGGATTCAGAACCAGATGCAATAGAAGGCCAACCCATCTAGAGATGGAATGTTAGTCAACTCAGTTTTCCATCACTATGAAAAAGTACTTGAAAAAAATAAAATTAAAGGAGGAAAGATTTATTTGGACATGGTCAGCTGGTTCCATTGCTGTGGACCTGTGGCAAGGTAGAACACCAGGAGCACGTGGTGGAGCAAATCTGTTCACTTTAGGGCAGACAGGAAGCAGAGAGAGAGAGAGGATAAGATACACCTTTAGGACATGCCCCCAGTGACCTACTTTCTACAATGAGGCCTCACCACCTAAAGTTTTTCACCACCTCCCAATAGTGTCATAGGTTGGCAACCAAATATTTAGTATGTCTTTGGCGATATTTTAGATTCACTTGGAGAGGAGATGGGCTGCCTTCAGACAAGTTCTCTGACCTCCAAAGTCTCCCCCCACCGACAGCTACAAATACCTGGATTTCACCTTTGAAGACATTTATTCATTTTACAGATATTTAATGAACGGAATAGTGCCAGTCCCAGAGTAGTGCACACAGGGCATAGCCAATGAATCAGGCAGATAAATAAGGTCCTTGCAATCATGGAGTTTGCATCCTATTGGAAAAGACAGACAATATACACAAATAATACATTATAAAATAAAGCTAAGAGGAGTTTTGAATCAAGGGGAGAGCAGAGTGAGTTGGAGCCATAAATGTTGGCAAAGGCCAATCAAGTAGGACTTGGTAGGCTAACGTACAGAACTTGAATTGTACTCGGTGTGGAATGGGAGGCCAATTGCAGGATTTTAAGACAGGGAATAACATTACTTTAAGTATGTTTCTCAAAGATCCCTCAGGCTATTCAGTGACCTATTTAAGTAATTTAAATGCTAACTTTTCCAGGTTCTTCATTTAAAATGCAAACACCTTTGATTTCGATAGCATCTTAATTGAAATCTATTGATAATAAGCCCCACCCCACTTCTCATTCAAACAGGCATGGTGAAATCACTGGTTGTCTGATAGAGACTTTGAATAAAGGCAAGAGTTTCAAACAGCAAGAACATGCAGACATTCAAGGCCAAACAAGGTTACCAAGGGCGGATCTTGAAAACAGATCTTCCAGCACAGTGAGGAAAGATTGTCAACTCTGGAATCAAACAGTGCTAAATTAAAAATCTGATTCCCTACTCCCCTGCCTACTAACAGTGTGACCTTGGGCAATTTCCATTCTTAGAAAGTTGGTTACAAAAGCACATGGAACAAGCATTGCAGTACTTGGAAATGTATTAAAATTTATCTCAGTCATTCCTATGAATTCATGAATTGGTTACCACGCTATAGGAGCACATTAGGATTTAATTCAATATCATAACAACTGAGTTATTTACAATATACCCAGAACTATGCTAGGTGCTGGGGTTTCAAAGATGAATCAGATAGTAATAATATCCACATGCTTCTATGCACACTATTTTTTCTCAGAAAGCAATGAAATTTTGGAAGCAAACCTTGGCAAAGAAATCTTCTTAGTCTAAAAATAACAGGCAGAATGGATATCCCACCCTGCTCCAGTTTCCAAGCATTTTTAAATGGCTGTGTGACTTTCTACCAGAATGAAAAAGTACTGCTTTTTTGGAAAATCTTCCTGTTCTGAATTAATTAGCAAGGTGAGTTGGAATCCACATCTAATTCTTGGGGGATTTGGCAAGGTGGTGTGGTTCTATGGTGTAAATTGTTTATAACTGATACTAATGCCTGTTCATTTGACTTAATGTGTAGCATGCTATTCACTTGCTCAGAGGGAGGGTGAGAGGAGAGAGGATTTCTCCTAACAGTCAGTCCCACCCACAATTGCAACATCTGTCTGCCAAATGAATTCACAAATGTTTTTAAAATGTATAAAATAATGAACTGAGGAAACTGGAGAAACTCTGACACAACATAAGTAGGAATAGGAGTACAGGCACAGAAATTTCAGAGACTACTAGAAAGAAGGGATCCTGTTTAGACCCAGGGCCAAAAATGAGGACCAAGTTCCAGAAAGGACGGGAGACAAAGGAACCGAGGTGAACTCTAAACATAAAAAAAGGGAAGGAGGAAGGGCTTATCTTCTAACCTCTTCCAAGATCCCTCCCACAGATTCCATCTGCCTTCTGATGCAACCCTGTAGCCTTCCAGGACCCCAAAGCAAGGGGTGGAGGCTTTGGGGAGGGACCATTCAGAAGTAAACACCAGGATGTTTGGATGTCTGCCTGTCACAGCCTTCTCTGTTTCAAATAATTGGCACCCCGACCCTTGAAGTAAAAATCTCAATCAGGTTTAAGCCACCTCTCCCAAGACACAGCCCTTCCTCTGTCTAACTCAACTAACTAGGAATAAAAACATCTCTGGATCAAACTCATTTTTTCTTTAAAAGTTAGAATAGTCTGGATGTGAGGCGTCCAAAAGCTCACATGTGTGACAGTGCAGGAAGGTTCAGAGGAGAGACCATTGGGTGGTAAGAGGCTTAACCCAGTCAATGAATTAATCCCTGCTGGGATTAATGGAAGTGGTAGGGTGTGGCTGGAAGAGATTAGAATTGGGGCATGACTTTGGGTATATATTTTGTATCTGGAGAGTGGAGACTCTCTTTCTTTGCTTCCTGATGGTGCAAGCTGCTCCCCTCTGCCACTCTCTTCCACCTTGATGTTCTGCTTCACTTTGACCCCTGAGGAATGGAGCCAGCCTTCTATGGACTAAGATCTCTGAAACCGTGAGCCCTCAAATAAACCTTTCCTCCTCTATAATTGTGCTGATCAGATCATTTAGACACAGCAGCAAAAAAGCTTACTAAAACATAGTCCTTAGAAGTTTCAAAAGCTCAAGTGTTCCTTTAAAAGTCAGCTGATAGAGGTACCAAAATGTCAGATGTTTCCATCTCCTCATAACTCACTGCTAAATCTATTTTAATTTAAGAGCTCTATATGATGCAATGTAATCTAACTCTAATAAGTGGCACCTTAGCAATCATTACAAAACAAAAAAGTCACTCAGGTCATAGATGGGGATGGGGAGTACCATGGGTCTGTGACCTTGGGCCACTAACAAAATTTCAAAATGACAAAAGAATCTTCAATATCTGTGGAGATATTGAAGCTGAGACAGGAGGATTACTTGAGCTTGAGTTTGAAGCCAGCAGAGTCAACATAACAAGACCCTGTCCCCACAAAGAAGCAAGCAAATGAACAAAAATTTGTGGAATTGATCTTGATGGCTTTATGCAGGGAAGTATTTTCCAATCTAGTGAAAACACTGGGATAGGAACATTTTAAGCATAAACACTTGAAGCATCATTTGTTTTAGGTTACTTCTCTGGGAACAGACTCTGAGATGGAGATCTTGTGCTAGAAATTTGATTAGAGAATAGCTTAGGAATTAACACCTATTTGGGAGAGAATAAAGTGGGAACAGGTAAAGGGAAATCTAAGCTTCATTGTAAACAAACACACACATAGCCTCAACTCACCCCAGGTGGAGTTCTGTTGCTGGGATTGTCTTTTAATTAACCAGACTAATTGCAAAGGGACTGAACTTTTATACCTTTCATTGACCAATCATTGGTTGGAGATTGTCCTCAGGAAGGGGAATGGACTTGGAAGAGGTGGGTTTCTTTGGCTGAAGGCAGTTCCCAGAAAGTGACTCAGCTGAAAGTCATTGCTTGTCACACTCCCTGCAGCTGAAGGAACAGATACCTCAGTCCTAAAGCAGATCAGGGCTTTAGAACACAGCACTCATATCACTGAAGGCCAGTGGCACCCCTGGTTGGTCCAGATTGGGAGTGGGCTCACCCAGAACACCCTTGAATGTTTGAAATTTCCATCCTGCCTTCTGCCTTTGAATTAGATTCTCTCTTCTAATGGTAGTTTCTGATCACTGACTCTACCTGCTATCCAAACTTGGGTTTCCTACATACACTTCTGTCCATACTATCTGAAGTTGCCTTTGAGTGGGGAGAGACTTCCTATTCCAGTGCCTATTGACTGTCTGCTTCTCCCCCTTTCTGCATACAAATCACACCCACAGGGACCCTGATGCTCTTGACACTGTACTCAGCCTGGGACTTGCAAAGATGAGCAGGACACCAGCCCTTCTTTGAGGAACTCATTATCTATTTAAAGAAAACAAATCTCAAAACAATATGGTAGGGTTTCAAGATGGCAGACTAGAGGGCGGCTGCATTTCATGTTGCTCCAGGATGCAGGACTCAAAAGAGGAGATAATGAGAGACTTGGGACCAACTCAAAGCCGCTGGGTGAGTCTCTCCCGTTGGGGAGGCGTCCCAGATGGGGCAGTAGTCCCAGAACGCAGGGAACGTTGTGAAGTAGAGTTGCTTGGCGAGACGCCCCTCCCCCTCTACCCCCCGCCCCCCGAAGCTATAAACTCGTACAACTGGGAACATTGTAGAAGAGGCCGCTCAGCAGCACAGTGCTTGGACTCGGAGCAACCACTGGGGCTCCAGGCAGCTGCCTGAGGAGGAGCTGCGTGGCGAGCTGTTTGGACTCAGAGCGACCGCTTCTGAACACCGGGGGATTGCCCGGAGGAAGAGGAGGAGAGCGGCGGGTCGCTTGGTCTAGGAGGGACTACATCAGAGCTCCGGGTGGCTGCTCAGAGGAGGAGGCGAGTGGTGAGTTGTTTGGACTCAAAGCGACCGCTCCTGAACACCGGTGGCCTCCCTGGAGGAGGAGCACAGTGGGTCGCTTGGTCTCAGAGCGACCGCTCCTGAACACCTGGAGGGGGCTACCCCAAGGAGGAGGAGGAACAGGGCAGGTCACTTGGACTTGGAGTGACTGCCTAGGGCCATGGGCAGTTGGCAGGAGGAGGAGACACGAAGTGAGTTGCTTGGACTCCTAGTGACTGCGTCGGAACACCGGGCGGTTGTCCGGAGGAAGAGGTGTGTGGCGGGTCTCTGGGACTCGGAGCTATTGTACGGGGCTCAAAGTGGTGGCTCAGAGAAGGGGCCACATAGCCAGGCGATTAGGTGCAGAGCAGGGTCCCAGGACCTAGGCTGCTTCTTGGTGGAAGAGCCGCACAGAGACACGCTTAGGGGTGGAGCGAAGGTTCCAGAACTGCGGGCAGATTCTCTGAGGAGAGGCAACCTAAGGAGACTTGTCTGCAAAGGGTGAGGCTCCCAGGCCCAGGAGGTAGGTTCGGGCCCCTGGGAATGTTGCAGAGGAAGGCAGCCCAGCCCAGGCAGTAGCTGTAGATTGAGGGGAACCTCTAGGAGGGGAAATGACCAGCAAGACCTCCCCACCGGGTAAGTCTTCCCCGCCGGGTGAGGTTTTCCCACAAGGACGGTAAAACAAGAGACACAGGCACAAACAGGCCTTGCCTCAGCCTGCAGCCTAGTTCCCCTTTGGATGACCATTGGTCAACAAGTGGAGGCACCTCTGCCCACTAGCAGGGAATAAACCCCACCTGAGGGTCAGCTTCCTTGGGGAGCACCACATTATCAACTTCCTCCAAGACTTCAGGCTACTGAAGGATAAGAGGGGATATACTAGCAATCTTCAGGGACATTATAAGTCAATTGAGGAAATCTGCAATATCTTAATGATCCACTGATTCCTGAACAATATGAGAAAACAAGGGAAGAAAATGCCCCAGACAAATCTAGATGTTACATCAATAAAATCCAACGACAGCATGGCAGAAGAAATGACAGAAACGGAGTTCAGAATGTACATAATTAAAATGATCAGGAAAGCAAACGATGAGATGAAAGAGCAAATGCAGGCATTGAATGATGAGATGAAAGAGCAAATGCAGGCATTGAATGATAGTACCAATTGACAGTTAACAGAGCAAATTCAGGAAGCAAAAGATCATTTCAGTAAAGAGTTAGAGATATTGAAAAAAAACAAACAGAAATCCTTGAAATGAAGGAAACAATAAACCAAATTAAGAACTCCATAGAAAGCATAACCAATAGGATAGAACACCTGGAAGACAGAACCTCAGATATTGAAGAAAAAATATTTAACCTTGAAAACAAAGTTGAACAAACAGAGAAGATGGTAAGAAATCATGAACAGAATCTCCAAGAACTATGGGATATCATGAAAAGGCCAAATTTGAGAATTATTGGGATTGAGGAAGGCTTAGAGAAACAAACCAAAGGAATGAACAATCTATTCAATGAAATAATATCAGAAAATTTCCCAAATCTGAAGAATGAAATGGAAAATCAAGTTCAAGAGGCTCATAGGACTCCAAATACACAAAATTATAACAGACCCACACCAAGGCACATTATTATGAAAATACCTAACATACAAAATAAAGACAGAATTTTAAAGACTGTGAGAGAAAAGAACCAAATTACATTCAGAGGGAAACCAATACAGATATCAGCAGATTTTTCAATCCAGACCCTAAAAGCTAGAAGGGCCTAGAACAACATTTTTCAAATGGGAAAAAGAAAGAAAATGGATGCCACCAAGAATCTTATACCCAGCAAAACTTATCTTCAAATTTGACAATGAAATAAAATCATTCCATGATAAACAAAAGCTAAAAGAATTTACAAAAAGAAAGCCAGCATTACAGAACATTCTCAGCAAAATATTCCATGAGGAAGAGATAAAAAACAAAGATGCAAAGCAGCAAAGGGAGGAATTATCCTAAAGGAACTGTCAAATAAAGGAGGAACCAAGTTGTGTCAAAAAAATAAATAAATAAATAAAATTTTAAAAAATGAACCAAATGACCGGGAATACAAATCATATCTCAATAATAACCCTGAATGTTAATGGCCTGAATTCATCAATCAAAAGACACAGACTGGCAGATTGGATTAAAAAGAAAGATCCAACAATATGTTGCCTGCAAGAGACTCACCTCATAGAAAGAGATACCCATAGACTAAAGGTGAAAGGATGGGGAAAAACATACCATGCACATGAACTCAGCAAAAAAGCTGGAGTATCCATCGTCATTTCAGATAATGTGGACTTCAAGTCAAAGTTAGTCAGAAGGGATAAAGAAGGACATTTCATACTGCTTAAGGAAAGCATAAATCAGCAAGATATAACAATCATAAACATCTATGCCCCAAACAGTGGCTCATCCATGTATGTCAAACAAATCCTTCTCAGTTTTAGAAACCAAATAGACCATAACACAATAATACTAGGTGATTTTAACACGCCTCTTTCACCACTGGACAGATCTTCCAAACAAAATTGAACAAAGAAATCATAGATCTCAATAACACAATCAATAATTTAGACTTAACAGACATTTATAGAACATACCATCCAACCAAGAGCGAATACACTTTCTTCTCAGCAGCACTTGGTCCTTCTCTAAAATAGACCATATATTATGCCACAAAGCTAATGTTAGCAAATACAAGAAGATAGAGACACTACCTTGTATTCTATCAGATCATAATGGATTGAAGTTAGAAACAAATGAAAGAGTATAAAACAGAAACTACTCAAACACCTGGAGATTGAACAATATGCTATTATATGATGAATGGATAACAGAAGATATTAGGAAGGAAATTAAAAAATTCTTAGAGGTAAATGAGAACAAAGAAACATCTTATCAAAATCTCTGGGACACTATGAAAGCAGTACTTAGAGGAAAATTTATTTCATGGAGCGCATTTAATAAAAGAAGTAAAACTCAACAAATAAACGACCTAACACTACAGCTCAAAGCCCCAGAAAAAAAAGAACAGACCAACACCAAAAGTAGTAGAAGACAGGAAATAGTTAAACTCAGAGCTGAAATCAACGAAATGGAAACAAAAGAAACAATACAAAAAATTGACAAAATAAATAGTTGGTTCTTTGAAAAAATAAACAAAATTGATAAACCTTTAGCCACACTAAGAGAAGACAAGAGAAAACCCAAATTACTAAAATTCGGAATGAGCAAGGAAATATCACAACAGACACGACTGAAATACAAAACATAATTAGAAGCTATTTTGAAAATCTATACTCCAACAAAATAGAAAATTTCGAAGACATCAACAGGTTTCTAGAGACATATGAATTGCCTAAACTGAACGAGGAGGACATACACAATTTAAATAGACCAATTTCAAGTAATGAAATAGAAGTCATCAAAAGTCTACCAACAAAGAAAAGTCCAGGACCAGATGGGTTCTCAGCAAGTTCTACAAAACCTTTAAAGAAGAGCTCATTCCAATACTTCTCAAAGTATTCCATGAAATAGAAGAGGAGGGACCCTCTCAAACTCATTCTATGAAGCCAATATTACCCTGATACCTAAACCACACAGAGACACATTGAGGAAAGAAAATTTCAGACCAATATCCTTAATGAACATCGACGCAAAAATTCTCAACAAAATTTTAGCAAATCGCATACAAAAGCATATTAAAAAGATAGTGCACCATGATCAAGTGGGTTTCATCCCAGGGATGCAAGGTTGGTTCAACATCAGGAAATCAATAAATGTCATTCACCATATCAATAGACTTAAAGTCAAGAATCACATGATTATTTCAATAGATTCAGAAAAAGCATTTGATAAAATACATCACCCCTTCATGCTCAAAACACTAGAAAAAATAGGGATAGTGGGAACATTCCTTAACATTGTAAAGGCCATCTATGCTAAGCCCATGGCTAATATCATTCTAAATGGTGAAAAACTGAAAACATTCCCCCTAAAAACTGGAACAAGGCAGGTATGCCCTCTTTCACCACTTCTTTTCAATATCGTCCTTGAAACTCTAGCCAGAGCAATTAGACAGACCAAAGAAATTAAAGGGATACGAATAGGAAAAGAAGAACTCAAACTATCCCTGTTTGCTGATGATATGATTATATACTTAGAGAAACCAGGAAATTCCACCAGAAAACTTTGAGAACTCATAAGTGAATTCAGTCAAGTAGCGGGATATAAGATCAATGCACATAAATCTAATGCATTTTTATACATAAGTGATGAATCTTCAGAAAGAGAAATTAGGAAAACTACCCCATTCACAATAGCATCGAAAAAAATAAAATACTGGGGAATCAATCTCACAAAAGAGGTGAAAGACCTCTACAATGAGAACTACAGAACACTAAAGAAAGAAATTAAAGAAAACCTCAGAAGATGGAAAGAGCTCCCATGTTCTTGGATAGGAAGAATTAATATTGTCAAAATGGCTATACTACCAAAAGTGCTATACAGATTCAATGCAATTCCAATTAAAATCCCAATGATGTACCTTACAGAAATAGAGCAAGCCATTATGAAATTCATCTGGAAGAATAAAAAACCCAGAATAGCTAAAGCAATCCTTAGCAGAAAGAGTGAAGCAGGGGGTATCGCAATACCAGATCTTCAACTCTACTACAAAGCAATAGTAACAAAAACGGCATGGTATTGGTACCAAAATAGAAAGGTGGATCAATGGTACAGAATAGAGGACACGGACACAAACCCAAATAAATACAATTTTCTCATACTAGACAAAGGGGCCAAAAATATGCAATGGAGAAAAGATAGCCTCTTCAACAAATGGTGCTGGGAGAATTGGAAATCCACATGCAACAGAATGAAACTAAACCCATAGCTCTCACCATGCACGAAACTAAACTCAAAATGGATTAAGGACCTCGGAATCAGACCAGAGACCTTACATCTTATAGAAGAAAAAGTAGGTCCAGATCTTCAACATGTCGGCTTAGGACCAGACTTCCTCAACAAGATTCCCATAGCACAAGAAATAAAAGCAAGAATCAATAACTGGGATAGATTCAAACTAAAAAGCTTTCTCTCAGCAAAGGAAACTATCAACAGTGCGAAGAAAGAGCCTACAGAGTGGGAGAAAATCTTTGCCAATCATACTTCAGGTAGAGCACTAATCTCCAGAATCTATAAAGAACTCAAAAGACTCTACACCAAGAATGCAAATAATCCAATTGACAAATGGGCTAAGGAAATGAATAGACACTTCACAGAAGAAGATCTACAAGCAATCAACAAACATATGGAAAAATGTTCAACATCTCTAGTAATAAGAGAAATGCAAATCAAAACCACCCTAAGATTTCATCTCACCCCAATTAGAATGGCGATTATCAAGAATACAAGCAACAACAGGTGTTGGCGAGGATGTGGGGAGAAAGGTACACTCATACATTGCTGGTGGGGCTGCAAATTAGTGCAGCCACTCTGGAAAGCAGTGTGGAGACTCCTTAGAAACTTGGAATGGAACCACCATTTGCCCCAGCTATCCCACTCTTTGGCCTATACCCAAAGGACTTAAAATCAGCATATTACAGAGATACAGCCACATCAATGTTCATAGCTGCTCAGTTCACAATAGCCAGATTGTGGAACCAACCTAGATGTCCTTCAATTGATGAATGGATAAAGAAAATGTGGCATATGTATACAATGGAATATTACTCCGCCATGAAGAATGATAAAATTATGGCATTTGCAGGCAAATGGATGAAACTGGAGAATATCATGCTAAGTGAGATAAGCCAATCTCAAAAAACCAAAGGATGAATGGTATCGCTAATAAGTGGATGATGACACATAATGGGGGGGTGGGAGGGGTTAGTGTTAGGGTTAGAGTTAGGGTTAGGGAGCGGGGCAAGAATGGAGGAAGGAAGGACTGTATAGAGGGAAAAGAGGGGTGGGGGGAAAGGGGAAAATAACAGAATGAATCAAACAACATTACCCTATGTAAATTTATGATTACACAAATGGTATTTACGCCATGTACAAACAGAGAAACAACATGTATCCCATTTGTATACAATAAAAAAAAATAATATGGTAAAATCAATGATAAATACCATGAACAAAAATTTTTTGAGAAACTACAGGAAGTAATGATTAACAGTTTGGGGGGAATAGCAAAAGAAGTTTTCTTCTGGAAGAGATGTTTGATCTTGGCTTTAAAAAGGAAGTTAAGAGCTGACAGATGGAGAGAGGGAGGATGGACATGGTAGCAGGGGAAGTTTGGGCTAAGCTCCATAGTTGTTTGGGGTTAGCATGGCTTGGACATAGGGTATGATGATCTGTTGTATCAAGCTAATAAGTTAGGATTTTAATCTGTAAGAGATGGGAAACCAACCTAGCAGAGGTTTTTAAGTGGAGACTGACAGAGTCCAATTGACTATTAAAATATTTGGTAGAATTGTGGACAAAGAATGTGAATGAAAAAGAACTTCCAGAAAGGTCAAAAAACTTGAAACATTTTTATTATTAAATATTTCAAATACAGAGAATAATAGAATGTAATGAACATCTGATTCATACCACGTGGATTCGATAAAACTTAACCTTTTTATTTGCTTCAGATCCTCTTTAAAAATAAGAAATAATAATTATAGCCACTTTTGAAGCCCCTCTTGCCTCTTCTCTCTTCATGCTTTTCCCTCTGTCTCATGCCACACTCATCAAGTGAACAGCCTGAGATAAGAAGCTCTGGAAACAACTGAGAGGTGAGAAAGTAGGGGATGGGTAAAGTCAATGGCAATTAGAAAAAAGATGAGAGAAAGGATTCAAGAGGCGTCCTCAGATGTAACTGACAAAATTTGAGGGGAATAGATTAAATGGAGGAAAAATAAATTTGGGATAATTCCCAAATTTTTAGCTTGGATTCCAATTTGGCCAGTGATACCATTAATGGTATGTACAAATGGGTGTGGCAAAGCAGACAGGAAAAACAATGAAGAGTTTGACTTCAGGCATTCTGGACACTCTTGAGAAGTTACGGTAGAGCGACGTTCCTGATGTTCACACAAGTGTGCTGTTCCGAACTTTGGTCACCTGCATCCTCTGCCTTCTTGTTTCTGATTTTTTTTTCTTCACTGTAAACAAAGTATAAATGTAGCATCTGAGGCATTGATTGCCAGAACTGGAATTAGAGAAATGGGGAAAGAAGCATTTGGCATCCTGGATTTGAACATTCCCAAGGATGTCTTACAGCTCACTCTTGCCAGAATCAGCTATTATCATTTT
Organism: Sciurus carolinensis; assembly: GCF_902686445.1. Taxonomy (NCBI): domain Eukaryota; kingdom Metazoa; phylum Chordata; class Mammalia; order Rodentia; family Sciuridae; genus Sciurus; species Sciurus carolinensis. The sequence goes on from NC_062228.1 coordinate 35,296,148, forward strand.
GACAAACATTTGCTAATCTGGTAGGCAAAGAATGGTTCCCTTACTGTTGTTTAAATTTGCATGTCTTTGATTATACTGGAAGTTGAACATTTTTCCATATGTTTGTTTACTGCTTTGCTTTTCTTATTTTGTGAATCATCTGTTCAGGTCCTTTGCCCATTTATCTAGTTTGGCTTAAATGTTTTCATAATCAGTTTTGGAAGTACTTTTTACAAGAAATCCGTTAACCCAATGTCATGTGGCTGCAAATATTTTTTTCTCAATGTGTTTGCCTTTTCATTAGAGTTGTGGTTTTCATTGTTTTATATTCATGTTTTTTTTTCTACTTAATTATTTTGCTTAAAATCTTTGTGCACTCAACTCCTAAGCATGGTGTGCAAGACCCTTCCAGGTCTGGTTCCTTTAACCTGTCCTCTGTCACCTCAACCCACAAAAATGCTTGCTTTAGACATCCTCAACTACTTCTCTCTGCAGGAATACAAAGAATTTTTCTCACATTTCTAAGACTTAACACATCTTCCCAAAACGTCCTTCCTGTCCTCATCAACCAGCATAACTTGCAGTCCATCAGGATCCATCTCGAGCTTCATGTTTAAGCCACTGCGACAGAGAGGTTCATGCATGGGCCCTAGGTGATAGGACCTCTGCTTGAGTCAGCTCTACTGTTTGCTAGCTACCTTTGTCAGTTGACCTAAACTGTCCCTTTCCTCCTCTGTTAAATGAGAATAAAAGTTCTTATTTTGGTACCTTAAAATGTAAAACAGGGTTCCTGTATGACTTGGAAATTCCCACTCAAGCAAATACTTAAGAGAATAAAAATACACAGTTATGGGAGCTGGGGAGATAGCTCAGTTGGTAGAGAGCTTGCCTCGCAAGCACAAGGCCCTGTGTTCAATCCCCAGCACTGGAAAAAAAAAATTTAAAAATACACAGTTATGGTCTTAAAGTTTACATGTTGAAACCTAACTCCAAGGTGATGGAACTATGAGGTAGGGATCTGGGGAGATGATTATGTGATCATTGGGATAAGTGGCCTGTTAAAAGAACTTCAGAGAGGTAGTGACTCCTTCCACTTGTGAAGATCAGTACAAAGGTGTCCTCTTTTTTTTTTTTTAATTAATTTTATTTTTACAGACTGCATTTTGATTCAATGTATACAAATGGGGTACAACTTTTCATTTCTATGGTTGTGCACAATGTAGATTCACTCCATTCATGTAATCATAAAATATACATAGGGTAATACTGTTTCACTCTACTATCTTTCTATTCCCCACCCCCTCCCACCCCATTTTCCTCTACACCATCCAAAGTTCCTTCATTCTTCTCTTCCCGCCACCACCTCACCACGTTGTATATCATCATGCACTTATCAGAGAAAACATTCGGCCTTTGGTTTTTTGGGCTTGGACTATTTCACTTAGCATGATATTTTCCAACTTCAATCATTTACCAGCAAATGCCATAATTCTTCTTTATGGCCAAGTAATATTCCATTGTATATATGGCGATTCCTCAGAAAACTTGGAATGGATCCACCATTTGACCCAGCTATCCCACTCCTCGGTTTATACCCAAAGGACTTAAAATCAGCATACTACAGTGATGCAGCCACATCGATGTTCATAGCAGCTCAATTCACAATAGCTTGATTGTGGAACCAACCGAGATGCCCTTCAATTGATGAATGGTTAAAAGTGTCCTCTTTGAACCAGGAAATGAGCTTTCACCAGCACTAAATTTAGCAGCACTTTAATCTTGCTTTCCAGACTTTAGAACTGAGAAGATAAATATCTACTGTCTAAGCTACCCAGTTGGTGGTATTTTGTTATGGTAACAAAGTGGACTTAGGCAATCATCAAGAGACTGTTAGATACCTGCTCAGAATTGCCCCAAGCTCAAGAAAGAAACTGAGTTATGGATCAAGGGGGAGGTAAAGGCAAAGGGAACCTTCTGCTGGCCTTCCTCATCTAGTCTTTCCCTCTCATCTCCTCTCTTTGCTCACATCTCTGGCCTCTTTAACTGCAGGAGTGTTTCTCCAGCATTGTTTAAACAAAAAAAGAGAGTTGGTTCTATGAAGAGTTCAGATAGATAAGATGAGATACAGCTGAAGGCAAAACCAATGTACTGGCTTATAATTCAGAGAAGCATCCTCCCTCCCCTGTCCCTGAGTGACCTTTTCCTATAAATTAAACCTGTAAATGGTGTAAGATACAGACATTGAATTAAATGGATCATTTTCATTTTCTATTGCAAATTCTCCTTACTGTCTTAGTTACTTTATATGCCTGAAATTATTTTATTTTTAGTTAACACATTTTTTAAAACAGAATCAAATGCAAATCCTTGCAGAGCTTGTCCAACTCCTGTAATGCTTAACTACAGAAAATTTTCAATGTATTATTTATATCCAGATATGCTGCAGCTGAATTTCACATGTAAATGTTCAGAATTCAAAGTTCCTTAACTGAAAATTTTTTTCAATCTGTCTTCATTGCTTTCTCCCATCTTTTATTAAAGAGTCTGTTAACACTTTAAAACGTGGTCCTCTTAGACACCAGAGACCCCAATCCAAGATAACATCTTGCTGTAATTCACAAAAGAATGAATATCTAACACACCTAAAAAAATGTTCAACCTCTATGTAAACATTCTAAGTGGAGAAAAATCTATAAGAAATGTCCTGGGTCCTGAGTAAGAACTCTACTTGCATTCAGGGGAGACAAGAAAATCTTGGTTTCTTCTAATAGCATCTATAATCTGCAAATGGGTATCCCTAAAATCAATTATTAAACTCCTGCATCTGTGCTGAGTCTCAGAAAGAAATCAGTTCTAAGCCTCAAAATCTTCAGGCCAATTAAAAGTGTGGAAGCAGTGAAGCCAATGGGAAGCTGACCCAGTTCATAAAGAAGCACCAGGATGCAGGGAAGGGAACAAGCTGAGACACAGAGGCAGAGCCAGGCTCCTGCAACCAGCAAGCAAGATTGGAGTCGAGGAGGAATTCAGGAAACCTCTTCTGCTGGAAACTACCTTCTACATGGTTCTCTCTGTTGATCTGTTAATATTCCAATTGCATGTCTTAGAGTGATGCTTGCTTTCATAGTTCTAGAGACAGGAAGCAGGTGAAAAGGAAAAATCAAAGCACACCATTTTTGAAGAATGAGCTTTCTCTGGAAGAGAAGGACACCTCTGGCACTGCTTCCAACCAGAAGGAAGGAAATCCAAGTCCTGTTCCCAGATCACTCCAATCATATGCCCTTGTGAGATCCACATAATTTCAAAAGCCATATGAGCATTTCCATGAAGGTTGGTGATTATTTGAGATTCCTAGGGACTCTGAGTTCTCAGATCCTAAGCAATTACATTGGAGTTGTAGAACTCTCTAGTTGGAAGAGGCCTGGGATCCCCTACCCTCTCCAACCCAGTGACAGTATCCCTGCAGGTCCCAGAAGTTCCAGTCTCTGGAGGCAGCTTCCTCCCCAGCACAAGGAGAGGAGAAGAGTGAGTTGGGCTTGTGAGTGGGCTGTATCTCGGGGATGCTTGTCATTGTGCTGTCAATGACTCAGCATTTCCTAGAGGAGGTGGGTTGCAAGAACAGGCAGCTGGAGAACTTTTGATAAGTGAATGAATAAAGTTGAGAAGCCTCGAGTTCTCAGGGGACTAAAAGGCCAGGGATTTGTCCACAGGAAGAAGAAAGGCTAAGGGGGCAGACAACAGATAGAGAGGGAGCCCCCTGAGGTCATTATACCCTACACCAAGTATAGGGCACCCCAGATGGTGGGTTCACACAGCTCTAAGTAAGTATATAGCCAGGCTGGTGCAGAGTGGGCGAAATTATTCCCAAAGGAAGGTTGAAGACTTGGGCATCTCTCCCAAGGACTATGGGGTGTGTGTGGGAGTGACCTGGAAAGTTTCCTGAATTGTCCAAGATCATGAGTAAGAGGGAGAGTGTAGAGACCCCATAACTACCAACACCACAGAGTAATATAACAGCTAGTATTTGTTAAATCCTTACACTTGAAGGAACACTGAGCTCTTCAGGTTGATCTCATTAATCTTCACAACATTCCTAAGATGTAGATATGATTACTCCACATTTTAGATGAGAACCGAGAGGCACAGAAGGATAAAGTAACGGTCCAGGACAACCCAACTAAGAAATTGCCCAACAGGGGGCTGTTTCTTCCAGAATCAGAGCTTGAGCGTTCACCTTTTCTGAAATCCCTTAAGCTTATAACTGTTGTTGCCTCTTCCTGAGCTCCTGCTAGTAGAGCGTGTGGGTGTCCACCCGAAGAAACCAGAAGGTGGGAGCTAGGGAGTCACTACCTCCAGTCAGCCTGATTTAGAGAGGGAAGAACACTGAGGGCACACGAGGTGGTGAGGAAAGTGCTGGGTAGAGAAGCTGCGGCCACAGCACCTGTGCCTCAGGGTGAGTCTTCAGATACTGGCAGGAAATGGTGGTTGGGAATTTAGGGGTTAGAATAGTCTGGGTTTTTGTCTGAAAGCAACAAAAACAGAGGGAACCTGTTGGGTATGTCAGGACCCTGGAATCTGTGGGAAAGAGCTAGAAATAAGAGGGCTTCCTAATGCCAACAGATGGGCCTGAGGAGTTGTGGCACCTTCTCATACCTGACAACCATGGGGCCCCAGCACCACTTGAGGAAGGGCCTCCAGGAGTCCATTTGTGTGTCCTCTACTCAGTCTAGCCTCCCGCCCCCATTCAATCATGGTCCATCTGTCCTCAGCAAATGGGTGAGGTAACAGGAAGTCTCTGTCCTCCACAGTTTTTACACCAGAGGCAGGACAGGAACAGACAAATGCTAGTTAGGGTGAGAGGAAGCTGAGATGGCAAATGTGGGGAGAGAGGAAGCTTCCCTGGAGGAACGTGGGTGTGGGTGCTGTTGGGTAGGAGGATGGGTTCCAGACAGTCAAAAGTGAGAAATTCACTCCTAGGTGTCAATGTGAACAAGCCTGAAAGAGGGAAGATGAAGGGAAAGAGTCCCTCTCCTCACTTGCCCTCTCCAACCACAAAAGCCCCCCTCCAGTAGCCCAGAGTTTCCTACTGGGGTCCAGAGCCTCTGGGACTACAGAACATTCCCACCACCAGAGCACAGCAGGTTAGAGGAAAGGAGGGAAGCTGCAGGCAGGTCCCAAGGACCCAAAGAAGGCTTGCCAAGATGGAGTGAATAAAGCAACTCCAGTGGAATAATCCCCAAATTACCCATTAGAAGGAGACCTTTTAGCTCAACTGGTAGAGTGCCAGGCACCAGGAGGCATCCATGGAGAGGAACCTCAGGAAACCAGAGCTCTGTCTTCCTCTATTTGCATACCTTTCTGTCTCCCCTGGGGGAGCTAGCTGCCCATGCTTTTCTAAAGCTCATTATAGTTCTGTTTTCACTTCCATTTGACCTCTTTGCCTTGACTTTTTTTTTTTTTTTTTTTTTTTTTTTCCTTCTCTCGACAAGGCTATTGGATTTAAAAGGCAGAGGAGGGTTGCAGGCAGTCAGAACCCAAGGAGAAGTGGAGGTGGATAAGGACAGAAGGCAGGGACAGTGAGGATGATGGATGAGCTGCAAGAGTGTGCAAACTTGGCCTTGTTTCCAGTAATAACATTGACCCATCTCCCCACCCTGGGCACTGGGCTGTCCCAGCCCCAACATATCTTTGCATAAAACAGGTAAAGAAGACCTTTGTCCAAGAGTTGCAGCCCATGGACAACTTGATAAATCAAGCAGAGGCCCCATGTCAGTTCTACTATCCCATTTGCTGGATTTCTCTTACAGTGACCAACCTGTACAACTGTATGTGGCAGCTCTGTTCAGTCAAATCACATAACCTCTGTGCCTGTTTCCCCATCCACAAAAGAAAAGAAAGAAAAAAGGGAATAATACCAACTGCTTTGCTTGAGTTGTATTTTTTTACCTTTTTATTGTGAAATATAATGTACACAGAAAAGCAGATAAAATAAATGTACAATGTTCCAAGGCCATTTCAAGGGAAAATGAAATAATGTCAGAGAAGAGACCTTGGAAAGTAAAAGAATTAAGTCAACCTAACTGGTTATCGAATCAGAGTCAATGATATTCACATCTTCAGCTGGAGAGTCTGGATCTAGGGTTCGCTTCTTGCTCTGAATTGAGTCCCTTCCAGGCTCTCTTAGGGGATTCCTGAAGTTCCTGAGACAGTGAAGACTCAGAACTGAGCTCTTGCAGTGCTTGCAGCAAGGGAGAGTTGAGGAGGTCAGAAAAGACTGTGGAGAGGGGGCTGTAGCAGTGAAGGGACTGAGCTCTTCCTCCTCCCAGCCTTGGTCACTGCTCTAGGGGGGTGAGTGGGATGCCCTAGGAGCTGACTGATAGCTGGCTTCCCACCAACTACCTCATAGCCAAGTACGACCCACCCTGAGGAAGGGAAACCTGAGTCATTCCCACATCCAGCAGCCCTAGCACAGCAGATAAGAACTAATTTGAGAGTCAAATTGCTTTCAAGCTGTGTGACCTGGGGCTTGTCACTTACCTCTCAGAGCCCCAGTGTTCAATCGGAAAAACAGATAATAGGATCTTTCTCTTAGGAATATGTCAGTTTTTCCCATGTTACAAGGGACTCTAGCAATCAATGTGATCATACAGGAGTGAATTCACGTATCTCAGGGACCAGCATTATTGCTTTCCCTGACTACACTGCACATTGTCTACTGAGGGCTGATTCTCACGACAGTTAGCTCGCCTCCTTCCCCCTGGGAGGAAACCAATAAAAGATGTTCTTCCCCCTGGTCCCAGTGATGATTTTGGAATCATCAACAGCTTGTGAAATTAGTTAGGTAGCCATGTGTAGAGCAAAGTCACTTAATCTTAACCTCTTGTAAGAACCTCCTTTCCCTCCTGACATTGACCTTGGGAAATATCTTTCCTTTTTATGAGGACAGGAAACAGTTTAGTAGAAATGCCTGTGTTCAATATATATCCAGGATTTGGTAGAAGTCATTCTCTTGGGGAAAAAATTGCTGAAGCCTTTAGGGATGCTGGCCCAATCAACTCAAATCCCCTCATGCCCATTATGTCAGCTCCTTCTTTTAAGGATATGGGCCCAAGACCTTGTGCATGAACAACTGCAAGGTGTAATTACCCGTGGACAACTGTGACTGAGTGCTCCACAGAAAAAGAGAGGTTTGCAAAGAATCCCCCAACCCCAGTCAGCTAAGGAGACTTGGAGATCGAAGACGAAGGTGACGAGATGCAGGAATAACAGGGGGCTCTTCCATGGATGGGTCTAGAGTGTTTCTAAGTACACTGGGATCTTTCACAGAATCTCATATGTATGTGGTGAGTGTTGTTTTAGGAAGAGAGCAGAGAGCTTCTATCCTCGGGAAGTTCCACAACTCTCAAAATACTAAGGACAAATGAATAACAATCAGTAGTCAAGAGTACATATCCATATGGACCACAGAGATACTTACAAATGCATGAAGCAGGCAGATTGAGTATGAAAGATTTATTAGTCAGTCCATTTGTCTCATTACTACAGTGAGACAATCCATAAAAAAGTCTTACTAGCTCGTGGTTCTGGAGATTCCAGCACAAGACCAGGCAGTACCATAATGTTGGGCCTCTGGAGAGGGTGTCTTATCACAGTAGGAGTGTGTGGTAAACTACTTACATCATGAACCAGGAAGCAGAGAGAGGCTGAGAGACGGGGGGTCCCACAATCCCTTCAAGGTCATGCCCACAGTGACATAAGGAACTTCTACTAGGTCCCACACCTCAAAGTTTCTGCCACCTCCCATTAGTACCACCCTGGGGAGCAAGCCTATTACCATGGACCTTTGGGGGACACTTATCCAAACTATAGCAAGAGGAGCTGGTGGAATACAATGATCTAGAAAGCACATTTGCATTTAAAAGGGATAGTAAAACATTCTTTAGGATAAAACGAATACACCCCGTACATGCCAAGCCAGGTCTACTTCATTAATCACCAATGTACGAACGAAAGTCCCAGAGTCTGCTGGTGGTCACTCTACACCTGGACCCTTTGACACCCAAGCTGAGAAGAGGTGGGTTTTTCCATAACACCACCTGCTGCTCAAGACGGAGGAGTAACTGAAGAGAGAAGAGGAGTAACTGCAGACTGGGTCTGGATATGCACATCAACCAGAAAAGAAGTAGAATCAGGACAGCTCACGGAAGCTTCTCGTCAGAGGTGAGACCTCAGCTGGATTTGGATGGAGAAATCATGTTTGGCAAAGGAAACATAACTAAGAGGCCTACAAGGCATTGGCTGGAAGAGCCAAGAGTAAAGGTGAAATTTCATCGATAACTTTCACTGAAATGCGAATCAAAACCACACTAAGATTTCCTCTCAGTCTGGTCAGAATGGCAAAGATCAAGTATATAAACAAACAACAATAAATGCTGGCAAGGTTGTGGGGAGAATGGAACACTTGTACATTTTTGGTGGGACTGCAGTCTAGTACAATCACTCTATAAAGCAATTTGGAGATTCCTCAAAAAACCAGACATGGAACCACCATATGACCCAGCTATCCCACTCCTGGGCATTTTCCCCAAAGATCTAAAATTGGCATACTATAGTGATGCAGTCACATCAATGTTTATAGCAGTACAATTCACAATAGCTAAACTGTGGAACCAACCCAGATGCCTATAAATAGATGAATGAATTAAGAAACTCTCTCTCTCACACACACACAATAGAGTTCTACTCAGCCATTATTTTGAATGAAACTATGGCATTTACTGGTACATAGATGAAAATGGAGACTATCATGGTAAGTGAAATTAACCAAACTCAAAAACTCAAAGGTTGAATATTTTTTCTCATATGCAGAAACTAGAGTAAAATAAAGGAAAGGGGAGGGAAAGATAAGATTACACAAGGATCCAATCAAATATGAATTAATAGATGAGCAAAAGGAAGTCTAGCAGAGTAGAAGAAAGAAAGAGGGGAGGGAGGACAGGAAGGAAAAAGGGGCATCATGAACAAAAATTGAATTCCATGCATGTATGAGGTTGTCAGGATGAACCCAACTACCACGTATAACCATAAAACTCTAATTAAAAAAATGTTTAGGGCTTGGGTTGAGGCTCAGTGGTAGAGTGCTTGCCAAGCATGTGTGAGGCACTGGGTTCAATTCTCAGCATCACATATAAGTAAATAAAGGTCAATCAATAACTAAAAAAAATTTTTAACATTTTTTTTAAAACTCACTGAATTCTACTCCTGACTAATAATGGACAAGGAGAGGTTTTTAAGAAAACAGACTTTTTGAACCATTAGTACATCTGTGGGCATCGGTTGGGAGCTTTTAAGGCATATCTGGGTTTGGAAAATGGTTCCCAAAGACACCAGCACCTGACCCACACCTGTGGCAGGCAGGCTATAGACCAGGGTGAACATTGATTCCTATGTAGTCCAAGTTGGGAATATAAAGGTGGATTTTATCCATCTCAGGAGCTGCTTACAGCAGCAGAGAATGAGAGGTCAGCAAAATTCTTTCAGAAAGGAGGTGGTTTTCCATGCCCCTTCAAGTGACTGGGACTGGCTTGGGAAAGACAGAGGGGTGGCCAAGGGAGCAGGTTATTGAACATGAAGGATGCCGTGGAAAGGTAATATCTATTACCAGTGGAAAGGTAATATCCCATTTAGCCCAGCCTTGGTGAGGACAGGGAGAAAGCACCTTATTCATGACTGCAAGGAACTGGTCACAGGTATGAGAGAGTTCTTACTTCTCTTCCTGTTGGTGGGCAGGGAAAATGGGAAGATACTGATGGATCTGCTCTGAGTGCTTCTCTGAGACCAAGTAGGATGAAGTGATTATGGGAACAACCTGACCTATGATTACTCTTCACAGTCATTCACAAATAGTTATTCTCATCTCCTCTCTCCAGTCTCTCTGGGTTGTGCGTCTTTCCTATGTCTCTCCAGGTCTCCTCTCACTCTGTTATCTGTGCTAGGAGGCTGATCTGAATGGACCACACTGACAGACTTCCCTGTCCACTTAGCCAGTGGGGTGTTCCAGCAGGAGGTCAGAAGGAAGGAAGAATTGGGGTCAAGATATTCACTCCCCCCACCACTCATGCAGGGCCACCATGCCTGACTGCCACAATCTAGCAATATAAATTTTATAGTCTACATACATATTGTACTGGTTCATTTGAATTGTCAACTTGATTGGATTAAGAGATGCCAATGATTAAGAGGTTTCTGGGTGTGTCCACGAATGATTGGCATGTAGGAGAGTGAACTAAAGTGGAGACCCCTGCTAAGCATGGGCAACACTACCCAATAGGATGGTGGCTTGGAATAAAAGTTGGAAGAACAAGGAAGCAGATGCAGATGCAAGCTCAACTCTTTTTGAACAGGTTCTTGATTGCTGCTTTGATCATCTGAGGATATTGGACTCTAGCTTCTTCACTCTTCCAAAGTGGACTCTGTCAGTGATTCTCCAGGTAGTTTCCAGAAGCCTTGGTCTCAGACTAGGGTAGATTGTTGATCCTTCTTGATCTGGGGCTTCTGCTTCTTGAACTGCACAGCTACTGACTCCTCCAACTCTCCAGCCTACAGATGGTCATTGTGGAAGATCTAGCTTCTAGTTGTGTAAGCCAATCTAATAAATCCCCTTTTTATAATCATACTTCCTGTTGATTCTGTTCCTCTAGAGAACCCTGACTAATACACATACTTACAGATATATAGGAAATTACTCAGGGGGATTAAAAAATGGATGATAGTTAACTATGAGGAGGTTGGTAAGCTTTGGGTAGGGTAGAAGGTAAAAATAAACTTTCTTTTTTCCTTAAATATTTGTTTGAATTTTTTATTAGCATGTATTTGTGACTTCTTTTTGTAAATTTAAGCAATTACTTTAGACATCTGTGTGCTTTGGAATAACACAGATGAGTTTCCCTTTCCAACTTCCCTCTAACTGCCTTTTGGGTGGGGCACTGTGGCTTACTGAAATTCTTCTAATCACATTATGTCACCTTCCTATATTGCAGAGATTAGAGAGCTCAAATCTATTCATCGCAGTTTAGGGTTCCAGATGTGGCTTGTGTTCTGTCAAATAAATGCATTCACTCAAGACCAGTTCAGATCAGGATCTGTGTAGACATGGATGGAGTTTAACAAATCAAGACACCTATTCATCCATACAGGAGGCTGCAGCCATGGTGATGGCTTCCTGCTTGCAGTAGAGCTGGCATCTCCCTTGGTTGCACAGTATGACCGTTTCATCTTCAGAGTTACTGAATGGTCTGCCTACATTCTCACACTGGTTAGGGGTTTTCCAGAGAGGCAAAGTCAATAGGAGAGAAGGACAGAGGGAAGAAAGAGAAGGAAAAAGACTTTTTATAAGGAATCAGCTCTTGTGATTATGGTGGCAGGCAAGTCCTTAAGATCTGCAGAGTGAGACAGCAAGTTGAAGATCCAGGAAAAGCTGATGGTTCAGTTCAAGTCCAAAGACAAGAAAATGCAGGTGACCCAGTTAGAGGGTAATCAGGCAGGGAGAATTCTTACGGGGAGAAGACCAGCCTTTTTGTTTCCTTCAGGCCCTTAACCAATAGGATGAGGCCCACCCACACTATGGAGGCTCATCCACTTTACTCAGTCTACTGATTTTAACATTAATCTTGGAAAAGACTCATACAGAAAAATCCCAGAATAATATCTGACTGAATATCTGGGCACCCAGTGGCTCAGTCAAGTTGACACATACAATTAACCATAACAGGTTTACTCATTCAGCTTTCTGATTCATTCTGTGATCTACCTACTGCTCTTAATAAGTATATTTCCCTTAAATTAGCTTAGTGTGACTAAGAATCTTACCTAGTAGAGTAGACCACAATTGTAGTTGTTGCAAGACCAAAAAGTGCTCAAGAGAATGAATGAGAATATAAAACTGGCTAACTCACATGGTTGGGTCTGAAGACAGTGAAGACCCAATGACAATCAGAAGGCTGTACCTAATCTTTGGCTCCAACAGTAAAAGTTACATGGTCCCTTGAAATCAAAGGTCATTGAATGAGGCTTAGGAAGACAGAATGGTTAGGTTTAGGGTTACATCTTTATGGGCTCATGAAGAATGAGGAATGTGAGGTATTTCTTACTGTATTTAAATTAAAAAGAAAAAATTTATAGGCTCTGACTTATATATTGTTAGCTCAAAGCACAAGAGAAAAATCAGGGAGTTTTTGTTTTTTTTTTTTTTTTATAAATGTTACAAAAGAATATGGTTCTGTATATCCATATATCCGCAAGGTGGACAAAAGCAAAATCAGAATCAAAATCTGACCCTATGGTTGCTGAATTCAAATTCTTTTCCAATGCTTTATTTCAAAATTAAGGCACTGAATCAGGGGAAACAGTACCTTGAGGACTGAATTGGTGATATTCAAAAGAAGTTAATTGCCTCTGAGTATTCTAAACCCCCGAGCCCTACTGATAACCCATCTGCAGCAGAGACAGCCTTCCTCCTGTATCTGAAGATGGCATAATGGCCCATAATGACCTTACCTGAGGTGGTAATGTTCCAAGGGACATTAATTCTCCTCATATCCCATGCTCAATACCTCTCAGGGTTTTTAGGATGAACTCCAGACCACAGAGTTAGATCAAACTCAAAGTCAAGCCCACAAGGAAAAGGCCAAAACACTAAAAATAATTGCAAGATTTGCAGATTTCTTAGTAACAACCTGGGGAAATGTACAAAATGGATTCTGAAAGTGCCAAGCACAGAAGACAGAAGCAGTTTTCGTTCAAGCTGCATTTCTCCATGTGAATTTGCTTCCAGAGACTGGATTCAGTGGGCTAGACATAGCTCTTTGCCATTCTAAGAGATTGTTTATCTGGTTGAGCAAAACTGGACTAAATAAATGACTTGCACTGAACGCAAATGCCAGAAATTCCTTTGTACAAGACAGAAGAAATTCACAGGTAGGAGAGTAGTGTTGGAATGGATTTGTCACGTGTGACCTATTCACCCAAACTTTATATTTTTCATGAGGGCCCGAAGGACACTAGGGCATTGAGAAAATAATTGGCAAACCCTGGAAAAAAGCTCCACACCTCTTCTTTTTCTCTTATCCCATGTCAACTCCATCAGTAAATCATGTTGACTTTGCTTTCAAAATACATCCACAATCCAACCAAGTCACATCAGGATCACTGCCATGTCTCTCCTGGGTTACTACAGTAAGCTTCTGACCCTTCTCCTTGCTTCTTCTTCTACTGTGAGTCCTCTTCCTGCTTCCCTCCCTGAATAGCCAGTGACCCTGGTGGTGTGTCTTTTTTCCAGTAACTAGTTCTCCATTTTATGATACCAACTGGATTTCTTACAATTCAGTACATTTCTGGCATTATTGACCCAGTTAGCCCAGACCCCACATTAAGGGTTCAGCCCCACATGACTGTCTCCTCTTCAGAACTCAGCCACAACCTTGGTCCCCAGGCTACCTGTCCTTCTGCCCAGTCAACTACAGATTTGAGGGGTCCCCTGACCCACTCACTCCTTGCTCCTCAGTTTTGTTAATTTGCTAGAGTGACTCAGAACTTAGGGCAGTGCCATACACACTATTATGATTTTATTATAAAGAATACGTCTCAGGAAAAGCCAAATGGAAGAGATGCACAGGACGGAGTATGGGCGGTGGGGATTAGAGCTTCCCTACTCTCTCCAGGGACTCCACCTCCCCACCACACAAGATGGCTCCTTCCCTCCCTCCTTTTCTCAGATTGCTTAGGTAAAACTTTATTTGACCTCCCTAATTTTTGTTTTGTGCTCACCAGCCTGGAAGCTCCCCTAGCCTAGTTGTTTCAGAGTTTCAGTGGAGGCTTCATGCCAGAACTTCACAACTGGTGAACAAACTCAGTCTCCTGCTGTGGTCCGCTCGCATGGCAGGGGTGAGGCTGGCAGCTCTAGCCCTCTAATCCAGGGTTGGTTTTTCTGGTGACCAGCCTTTGCCCTGAAACTTGCCAGGGCTTCCTCACTCCTCAGCCATCTTGCTACCATGCAAAAGACACTCCTGTCACTGAGCAAATGTCAACAGCTTTGGGAGTTCTGTGCCAATAACAGGGGACAAAGGTCAAATATCATTTTATTATACTACATTCTGCTAAACTGCAAGTCCCATCAAGTCACAACTCTGTTCAAAACTCTCATTTCCTTTAGACTAAAACAAAGTTACTACAACGACCCACAAAACTAGACTAATGTCCTTCCACTAACTAACTCCCTGCCAGCCACAAAGGCCTCAGGCAGATTCCCACTACAGGTTTCTGCACAGTTGCTGCTTCCTCTGACCAGACCTCTGCCCCTGGAACCAAGATGGCTTCTTCCTTCCCTCCTTTTCTCAGAGATTGCTTGGGTAAAACTTTATCTGACCTCCCTATTTTTTGTTTTGTTTTGTTTTTTGTACTGGTGATTAATCCCACTGAGCCACACCCCCAGCCCTTTTTCATATTTTATTTAGAGACAGGGTCTCACCGTGTTGCTTAGGGCCTTACTAAGTTGCTGAGCCTGACTTTGAACTCAAGATCCTACTGCCTCAGCCTCCCCAGCCGCTGGGACTATAGGCATGTACTCCTGCACCTGGCTCACCTCCCTATTTAAACTATGACTCTGACACATCACATTCCCCTTGCCTATTTTATTTTCCTTCAAAATATATGGCACCCATTTGCCCATTTGTTTTCTAGATTGTTTATTATCTGACTCCCACTAAATGGGATCTGTTTCTCCTTACATTTCTATCCAGTTTTTGCCTTAAGTATTGTGAGACCTTGTTGTTAGGAACATACACATTAAAGATTGCTATGTCATCATGGAGCATTGTCCCCCTTATCATTCCATAATCCATCTTATAATAATAATTTTCCTGGCTCTGAAGTTGGTTTGTCTGAAATTAATATAATTATTCCCTCTTTCTTCTGATGAGTGTTAGCAAGATATATCTTTCTATGTTCCTTTACTTTCTTTCCTCATTTTGATTATGGCAAAAAAACACAACATAAAATCTAACAGTAATCATTAAAAACGTGCAGTTCAGAGTGTTAAGTACGCGCACTTCGTTGCACAACAGATCTCTAGAACTTGTAGCACTGAAATTCTACAACAATTAGCAGTGAATCCCCATTTCTCCCCCCACGTAGCCTGACACCCACCACTCTACTTTCTTTTTCTATAATTTTTTCCATTTGTCTACTTTTCTCTTGTTGCTCTTGTTGCCTGTGCTTTGGTCTTGTATTCAAGAAATCCAACGTCTTGACGCTTTTCCCCTGTTTCCTTCTAGGAATGTTATAAATTTAAGTCTTAAGCTTGGGTCCTTAATCCATGTGTAATTTATTTCTGTATATGGCATAAAATAAGAGTCATACTTCATTCTTTTGCCTACAAATGCCTGGTTTTCCTGACACCATTTATTGAAGACTATTGGGTGGATTTTGGAACCCTTGTCAAAGATCGTTTGACCAACTAGGCATGGAGGCACATGCCTGTGATCCTGCTTATTCAGGAGGCTGAGACAGGAGGATCCTAAGTTCCAGGCCAGTTTGGGCAACTTAGTGAAACAGTGTCTCAAAATTTCAAAGTTTTTAAAAAGACTGAGGTGTAACTCAATGGTAAAGCATTCCTGGGTTCAATAACCAATACTGAAAAAAGTCATTTGACCAAACCCTTGAGGTTTTCTTTCTGGTTTGTCTATTTTATTCCACTATTTTATACGTGTCTCTCTGCTAGTACCACACTGTTTTGATTACTATAGCTTTGTAATATGTTTTGAAACAGAGGTTTGAGTCCTTCAATTTTGTCCTTTTTCAAAATATGTTTCAGCTATTTGGTGTTCCTTGAGATTCTATGTGACTTTTAGGATTTTTTTCTATTTCTGCAAAAAAAAAAAAATATATATATATGTATGTGTGTGTATATATATATCATATCTATATATATGTGTGTACATGCACACACACACTATATATATATATATACACATGTGCACATATGCATATTTAGAAAGATTAAGAATTTTAATAGGGATTTTCTGAATATATAGATTGCTTTAGGTAGTACTTAACAATATTAAACCTTTCAATCCAAGAATACAGAATGACTTTTCATTTATTTGTGACTTCTTTCATCTATTTCCACAATGCTTTGTCATTTTTATTGTAAAAGTCTTTCAAGTGCTTGGCTAGATTCCCAAGTACATTATTCTTCTTGACACCGTTGTAAATGGAATTATTTTCTTAATTTCCTTTTCTAATTGTTGACTTTATATAGATATGCCTAATTTTTATGCATTGATTTTGCATCCTGACACCTTGTTGGATTTATTAGTTCAAAGAGAATTTACTGTGGAATTTTTAGGATTTCCTACATACATGTTCATGGCATCTGTGAACAAAGATAATTTTACTTCTTTCCAATCTGGATGTATTTTTTTTTTCTTTTTTCTGTACTATGTTGTGATGAAATGATGAAGACAGGCATCCTCCACTTGTTCCTAATTTCACCACTGACTATATTAACTGTGCTTCTTGTTGGGGCGGTTGGAAGTGACTGAATGGGGCAGGGCATCAGGCAGCCCGTGTGTGCCAACGAGCAACCAAGCAGACTCAGCGAGATCCCCATCCAATCCCAGAAGGACAGGGGTCCCAGCAGGGTCTCCTTCCAACATCAGGAAGACACATCCACCCCTGAGCCTACCCAGCCTACCCCAGGGTACAAAAACGCTAGCCCATCGGAGCCCCAGCACGACTTCCCCGGCCCTTTACCTTGGCGGACCCATGAACATGGTCCCAGAGCTGATCCCTATAAAGCTTTGTTTAGATGCTTGTGGTCTGATCCCTTTTTGGCCAGCATCTGATCTTACTGTTCTTCACATGTGGTCCTTCCATTTACTTTAAACTACCTGTGCCTTAATATTTAAAGTGGGTTTCTTATAGAGAGTATATAGTTGTCTTGTTTTTTAATCTGATAGTCTGCCTTTTAATTGCTATTGGACTTTCATAAACGTCTAAATATAGCAATTAAGTGTATTTAAATTATTGTTAATACAGTTTGGCTAATATCTATGATATTTATAACTATTTTCTGTTTATTACCCTTGTTCTGTTTGTCTTCCATACTTTTTATGCCTCTTACAGATTTAATTGAGCATTTTATGATTCCATTTTATCTCCTCTGTTAGCATATCAATTATTCTTTTTACATATTTTTAGTGGTGCTCTAAAGTTTGCAGTAAAAAAATTATGACAAATTCAAGTCCACTTTCAAATAATACTGTATCACTTTGCAAGTAGTACAAGTTTATATAATAAAGTATTCTTAATATTTTCTTCCCATCTCATATCATTACTGTCATTCATTTAATTTTTAAGTAATAAATGCTAAATACCTTATTTTTCTTCCATTGAATGCATTATTTTGAACAAACATCAGCTCCATTAAGAATTTAAAAATGAAAATTAATTTGATCTCCATTTATTCTTTTCCTAGTACTCTTCCTCTTTATGTAGATCTGAATTTCAACCTTTATCATTTTTATTCTCTCTGAAGAACTTTCTTTAACATTTTTTGCAAGGCAGGTCTCCTGGCAACGAATTTCCTCAGTTTTTATTGTCTAAGAGGGTCTCTACATCTCCTTCACTTTCAAAGCAAAAATTTTCCTGGTACAGAATTCTACAATGGTGGTTTTTTCTTTCATCATTTTAAATATTTTACTTCACTTTCTTCTTGCTTACATGACTTCTGAAGAGATGTTCAGTGGAATTCTTATCCTTGATCCTTTACAGATATTTTTTCCCTCTGGCTTCTTTTAGGATTTTTTTCCTTCGAAATGGGTTTTCTGCAGTTGAATATAAAATGCCTAGGTGTAGGCTTATTTGTTATATATCCTGCCTGAATTTCCTTTATCTATTATTTGGCATCTGTCATTTAGTTTGAAGAATTCTCAACCAATATCGCTTAAAATATTTCTTCCATTGCTCTTTTTCTGGCACTCACATTACATACATCTTGTCCCTTTTGTAATTGTCCAGCAGTTCTTTGATTTCCTGCTCCATTTTTTCTTTTTATGTTTCAGTTTGAGGAATTCCTATTGACATATCTCTGTTCCTTTGTTCTGCTTGATTTAGGTTTATTTTGTGCTTTTTTTTTTTTTTTCTAGGTTCTGCAATGGGAATTTTTGATTATTGGTTTTAGGAATTTTCTATTTTGTAGTGCTATAAATTTCTCTCTCAATACTTCTGAACTTGGTTACATAAATTTTGATACTTCATATTTTCCTTTTTGTTCAATTCAACCTATTACTTTATTTGCCTAAGGACTTTCTCTTCTTAGATGCATGGGTTGTTTAGATGTGTTACTGAGTTTCCAAATGCTTGGGGATTTTCCTGTTATCTTTCTCATATTGATTTCTGTTGTGGTTAGAAAACAAAGTCTGTGTGATTTCAATGTTTTAAAATTTTGTTGGCGTTTGTTTTATGTCTTAGAACATAGCTTATCTTGGTATATGTTCCGTAGGCATTTGAAAAGGATGTGCATTTTGCTGCTGTGGGTAGAGCCACTTACAATTGTCTGTTAGATCCTGTTAGTTGATGGTGCTAACCACTTCTTTTAGATGCTCGCTGCTTTCCTGTCTAGTTTTTCTATCAATTGTTAAGGGAGGGCCTTTGAAGTCTCCAACTGTAATTGTGGATTTGTGTATTTCTTTGTAAGTTTTTGCTTCACTCTTTTGCAACTCTGCTGTTTGGTACATACAGAGTTGCTGTTTTGTTGACAGGTAGGTTCTTTTATGATTATATAATGTCCCTTCCTCTCTCTGGCAATTTTCTTTGCTCTGATATCTATTTTATCTGATATTAACATCGCCACTGCAGCTTCAACTTTCTTTTGACTAATGTTTGCATGACCTGTCTTTCTCCAAACTTTTACTTTGAATTTGCTTTCATCGTTCTGAAGAGAGTTTCTGGCAGATATCATATAGTTAGGTCATGTTTTTATGTGTTCTTCAAATTTGTCTTTCATAAGAGTATTTAAATAATTTGCATTTTATGTGATCCTTGATATGTGATAGCCTAAGTCTCTCTATTTTTGTATATTCTCTCCATTTTTTGTCCCTGCCTTTCTGGAGATTATCTGAACACTTTTTAGATTTCTACTTTTATTTGCCTATAGTGATTTTCAGTGTATCTCTTATTAGAGCTTCTTAATGATTTCCCTAGGTGTTACATCACACATGTGCACACACATACATACACACACACACACACACAATCTTATCAAGTTCATGGCTGTCATCATTTTACCAGTATGAGTGAAGTTTAGAAATCTTACCTCTTATTACTTTGTTACCATCCCCCATTTAAATATAATTATCTTAAATATTTCCACATTTAGGACTCATATTTAGAACCACATCAGAAGTGTTATAATTTTTGCTTCAAAAGCTAAAAATAATTTTGAAAACTCAAGAAAAGGAAAATCTATTGTTCGAGCCTTATTTTTGTTTAACATGTTCTTGCTTTCTTCCCAATATTAGTAGATTCCTAATTTTTCTATTTAAAGAATTTTCTTGGGACTGGCTCATTGGTAGTAGAGTTCTTGCCGAACACACATGAGGTCTTGGGTTCAATTCCCAGCACGAGAGAGAGAGAGAAAAGAAGAAGGAGGAGGAAGAAGAGGAGAAGAAGGAGGAATAATTTCCTTTAGTCATTCTTTAGTATCAAAATCTCTTGGGTTTACTTTATCTGAGATTATCGTGATTTCCCCTTCATTCCTGAAATATATATTCACTAGGTATAGAATTCTAGGTTGATGATTCTTTTCTTTCTGTACCTGATATATTTTATATCTTGTCACTATGATATTCATTATTTTAGAAATCTGATATCATCCTGAACTTTTATTTCTAGGTAGAGCATCTTTTTTCCTCTGGCTTTCAAGATTTTTTTCTTTTTCTTTAGTTTTCAGAAGTTTAATTACGGTGTGTGTCTTGGCCTTGGATTTGGGGACTTTAGCCTGTTCAGGATTTGCTCACTTTCTTAAATATGTTGGTTTATATTTCTTTCCAAATTTGGGGGATTTCCAGTCATTGTTTCTTCAGGTACTTTTTCAGTCAAGACCTCTCCCTCAAGCTTCTAATGATCCAAATGTTACATCTTTTGTAATAATCTGGTATGTCTCTGAGAATCTGTTCAATCTTCTTACTGCATTTTCTCTCTCTGTTTTAGACTAAGCAATTCCCATCATCCCATCTTCATTTTTTCTTTTCTCTGTCCCTCCATTCTGCTGTTAATCCCACCCACTGAGATTAGTTTTTAGTCATTGTATTTTCAATTCTAAAATTTGTGTTTGGTTTTTTTATTTTCTGTTTCATTGTTGAGACTATTTTTTCCATTTATTATAGTATGTTCATACTTGGTCATTGAAACATTTTTTATCATGGCTGCTTCAAAATTTTTGTTGGATAATTCTAAACTTTCTGTCATCTTAGTGTCAACATGTATATCTTTTTTCATTCAGTTTGAGGTCTTTCTGGATCTTCCTATTACAATGAATGATTTTTTTTCAAATTGAAAATTGGATATGTTTGATACTGCCATTTATCAGTGACTAGTTCTCCTTCCTCAGCCTTTGAAGTGTAACACCAGAGAAGAACACCATGGTAAGCATATAAAGCAGGTTTTATTCAAACGTAGTAACACAGCCATGGCTGATGTTCTGGTATCCCAAGAAGTGAGCATGCCCTGAACTTTTTATAATTATCTCCTGCTCTCTCCCCAACTCATCTCTCCCCTTCTTGCCTGCATGAGTAGGCCCAGGAGATGCAGGTGAGATGGCAAAAAGGTGAGAGGCAGATGGGCGGGGGGGAAGGGCCAAATGGAATGAGTCAGGCAGGTAGGGACTCAGGGGGCATTAATTAGCAATTCCCTGCCTGCAGCTTTTTGGGAGGGGTAGTATAGGCAGGTAACCTTGGTATCAAAAGACTCTGGAGACACTAACATTCCAATCTCCCAGGGCGGTCTCCATTGCCAGACTCAGATGGCCTCCATTCCTTGATTTAATCAGATTACCTATCATTTCGGTTTCATGTTCATGTTATGTCATGAAACTCAAACTATAATTTTACACTTTTTTGAGCTATATTTTTCTGACACTGCTGGCAGGGAATTGGGGATGCTCACTGTCTTGTTACTACCAGATAGAAGTAGAAATGCTAAGTTCCCCACTCAGTCTCCCTGACACCTGTATGTTAAGGGCTCCTTATTACTGCTAGGTAGAGGTGGGACTTCCAGCTCCACAACGGTGTGCTGGGATGGTCCCATCGCCACTAGGCTATAGTGAAAGTCCTGATTCTCTGCTAGTCCTGCTTTTTCACCTGCCCCATGGAAAGAGGAAGAGCAGGCATAACTGCTGAATGCAGTGGAAGTCCAGCTGCTCCTCCTGGTCTCCCCTGACTCCACAAGGTGGAAGTCCTGCTCTTCCTGCTTGGCTTTCTCCAACAAGCTTTATGATATCAGATTTTTTTTTTTTTTTCCTGTAGTTTCCACATATGAGAGAAAACATTCAACTCATAGGGTTGGGTTGGGTCCCGGGTGCCTTTTCGCAGTCTCATAAGGATGGAAGTCCAGGTTTCCCACGTGGCTTTTAATGGCTTCTATGGAGATAGGAGCCCAGGGTTGGTTTGGGTATTTTGGTTTGGAGGGGTTTTTTGTTTGTTTGTTTTAGAGCATTATAGTTATACATAGAAGTTGGGTTTATTTTGACAAAATCATACATGTGTGCAATTTTATTTACTCCATTTCAGGCCCCATTTCCCCTTTTCCTCCCCTCCCCCTCTCCCTATTCTCCTCCCTCTACTTCACTGATCTTCCTTTTGCTCATTTGTTAGTTTTCTATTTGCTTATTTATTTATTTATTTTGGGGGTACCAGGGATTGAATTCAGAGTACTCAATCACTGAGCCACATCCCCAGGCCTATTTTGTATTTTATTTAGAGACAGGGTCTCACTGAGTTGCTTAGCATCTCGCTTTTGCCGAGGCTGGCTTTGAACTCTTAATCCTCCTGCCTCAGCCTCCTGATCCTCTGGGATTATAGGCGTGTATCACTGTGCCTGGCCATTTATTTTTGATTGGCATTTTTTACATAACATGATTTGTTGAATTCACTCCACATTCCCTCCCCTTTCCCTTTCTTTCTCCCTCCTTCTTGAGCTCCTCCTAGTCCACAAATCTTTCCTATATCTTTATGATATAAGAGCCCCCCCACATCTTCTTTCCCTTATTTTTTGCTCTAACTTCCATGTGTGAGAGAAAGCTTTCAACCTTTGATTTGTTGAGTCTGCTTTATTTCACTTAGCATGATGTTCTCCAGAGGGGTTGTACTAATTTGCAGTCCCACCAACAATATTTAGTAGAACAGGATAGAGTCCAGAAAGCAGATACATATATAATGTCATTTAGTTTTTGACAAACAATGCTGAAAGAATTAAATATCCTCATGGGGGTGAGGAGTTTTACCCTTACCTCATACCATAAACAAACATAAAGTAATGAATCATAATACAAAATGGATTATAGGCCTACAAAGATAAACATCTAATGGGAAAGATTAAAGAAAATTTTAGTTACCTTAGGTTTGGGAAGATGTCTTAAATATGACATGAAAATTGCTCTTTTTAGTTGAACTTGACAATTAAAATCAGCAATGTATGTGTGTACCTTTTCCCCCCACATCTTCACCAGCATTTATTTTTATTTGTATTCTGCATAATTGCCATTTTGACTGGAATGAGATGAAACCTTAATGTATTTCCCAGATTGCCAGAGATGTTGGATATTTCTTCATGTATTGGTTGATCACTGGTTTCTTCTTTGAGAGAAGTTTGTTTAGCTCTTTTGCCCATTTATTGATTGGATTATTTGGGGTTTTTCCGTGTGTGTGTGTGTGTGTGTGTGTGTGTGTGTGTGTGAGAATTTTTTTGAGTTCTTACTTGCTTTGTATGATTAATCATGAAATGGGTCTGCCAAACAGGACTTATTTGATTCTCTGGGGAAAAAAAATCGCATCCCATTATTCAAAGCCTAAGTCAATTCCTAGATGCAAAAACCCCTGGAACAAAGGGGAGGCCAGCTAAGCAATGAGTAAGTACATTTCAAATGCATACTTGAAATAGTCTTCCTTGCCATGGTCAAGATAACTGAAAAGACCAAGTTAATGGTTAATTTGAATTGTCACCTTGATTGAATTAAGAGATGCCAATGATTAAGAGGCTTCTGGGTGTTTTCAGTGAGGGCCTGTCTAGGAATGATTGGCATGTGGGATAGTGACCTGAAGTGGAGACCCTCCCTAACCATGGGCACACTGCCCAATAGGATGGTGGCTTGGATGTAATAAAAGTTGGAAGAACAAGGACGCAGTAGCAGATCCACTCTTCTTAAACAGGTTGATTGCTGCCTGGATTGTCTGAGGATAAGGGACTCTTGCTTCTTCACTCTTCCAAAGTGGACTCTGCTAGTGATTCTCCAGGTAGTTTCCAGAAGCCTTGGTCTCAGACTAGGGTAGCACTATTGATCCCTCTTGTTCTGCGGCTTCTGCCTCTTGAACTGCACAGCTACTGATTTTCCAGCTCTCCAGCCTGCAGACCATCATTGTGAACTATCCAGCTTCTGGTTGTATAAGCCAATCTAATAAATTCCCTTTTTATAAACATAAAAATCATAAATTTTTTAAAATCATAAAATCAGTTGATTCATAAACTCATAAAAACAGTTGATTCTGTTCCTCTAGAGAACCCTGACTAATACAAAGATCAAGATAACTGATCATTTAGGAAATGAAAATACTAGGACAATTCAGAAATTATTGGACTCTAGCTGTAAGTCAACACCAATTCTTGGAGGAGTTCCAGAATATACTTTGATCTACTGGTCAGAGGGTGGACTTATAAAATTTTCCATTTCTGTAACTTTTGACTTTAATTTGTTTTTTGTTTGTGTGTGTGTGTGTGTGTGTGTGTGTGTATGTGTGTGTGTGTGTGAAAAAGACTTCCACCAGGAAATTGTGACAATGCATACATTGAGCTAAAAGTTGAAAATTTCCATGATTATTTTGGGATCTTTACACCACTGCATAAACAACCAATTGCTCTTTGTGCAGGAATTGATTCTAATTTTCAAGAAGAAATAGGGGTGTTACTTCATAATGAGAACAAGAAGGAATATTTCTGGATCCAGAGGATCTTTGAAAGTAACTCCTGACCCATATGGAACTGTGAATAGTTTCAGTGAGAATGTAAATCCTGGTACACAAAGTGCCAAAATCTTCCTTCCTGCCTCCCAGTAGCTACTAAGAAGTCTATGCATGGTCAGTTCATCAGAAAATCAATCTTTCTCTCTCCCTTCCCACCTTTCATCTTCTAGTGAAAGATACTGAGATGAAAGGAATGGTTGGGGGCCAGTCCTTCCGGCTGTGCTACCCTGCAGAGTAAACCTGTAGCTGTTCACTAATATTTATTCTCCTACCTTCCATAGTAAGCAAAGTTTCACCAACGTTAGACCACACACTCTGGACTATTAGATAAAAAAAGAAATCAGTGAATTTGTTCTTACAGTCACCCATTCAGAAAGTCTCTATTTCAGTTCTAATGCATATTCTACTAGTTAATTTCTGACTAATCTCAGGTCTGGTGTTCAGTCTTTCTGACAAGTCAGTAATCTCTGTAACCAATATAGTCATTGCAATTTTAAATACTCTTGGGTAAATAAATACCGTAATCAGCCTTCAACTATTGCAGGAACTGAATGGAAATTATGTGATAGTCCACTGAAAGCATCGCTCTGTGAGAGGGGGTGCAAGATATGGCAGAGATCTCAGGTTGTTGCCAGTTCTATCCCTCCACCTTCTTCCACAATAGTTTAGTACATCACTAACCAGAATCCTTTGAATCCACCTCTAGCTTATCCACCTCTAGCTTAATACATAACTAACCAGATTCCTTTGAAACCAGGTATACCAATCAGTCCTGGCCAATGGGATTTATACAGAAGTGATTTGTGCAGGTTTCAGATTGGACTCTTCAAAGATGAGGGAATGTGCTCCACACCCTCTATCTGGAATACAAATATGGTGTGACATGCATGCTAGTGGATCAGAGTAACACAGTAGAGAGAGCAAAAAAATCATAAGACACTGGGTCCATGACATCAGAAACAGCTATGAAAGAAAGAAAAACTTCTATCTTATTTGAAATACTATTTATTTATTTATTTTTGCAGAGAGAACAAGAGGAAAGGTCTCGTTAGAATAGTCTTAGTTCATTTTCTATTGCCATAACAGAATACCCAAGTTTAAGTACTTTATAAAGAAAAGAAATATATTTAGCTAAGAGTTCTTGGAGGCTGAAAGTCCAAAAATCAGGTGGCCCCATTGGTTCAGCTTCTGGTACTGGCCTAAATGGCAGATAGCATCACAATGGTGGGACAGGACAGATCACTTGGTGAGAAAAGAAGAGATTCAGAAAGAGATTCAGAGAGGGGTCAGATTTGCTCTTTGTGTAACAATGCACTTTCATGGGAACTAACCAGAGTCCTGAAAATCTCTTTATAGAGCGATGCCCCAATGACCTAATTACCTCCCACTAGGCCCTTCCTCTTAAAAGTTCCACCAGCTCCCAACACCCCCATATCACCACACTAAAGACCATTCCACCCATACAAACCTTTGGAGGACACATTCAGACATATCAAGACTATAGCAAACAGCCCAACCAATGTTCTAACTGAGGCACATAATTATGCTCCAAAAATAAAACTGAAACATAGAAAAGGAAACTCAAATAGGTGGATTGGGAGTCTGGGGAAGGCTCTGGCTTCATCAGGGCCACTAACTTGCTAGGTGACTGGCACAAGTTCATTCACTTCTAACAGGTCTCAACTTCTCCATCTGTATGCCAAACACAATGAAAAGAAAAAAGAATAAGTAAAATCAAGGCTTGTCAGAGGTGAACATAATCCTAGGAAACCATGCTTTAAAAATGCATTTGATAGGGGGAATTCATGCCCTTTTCTTTCTTTCTCCCTCCCCCAGCTCCCTCACCCTGCCTTGGTGTTATTCTCCAAGACATTTGTGTTTTTGAATAAATCTTACACATTGAGTGCCAAAATTCCATCTGCATCCTCCCGCTGAGAAGTCATAATGCCATGTTTATGACACCAAGCTCTGTTTCCATGGGGATGATTGTGTCAATGTAATTCCAGCATTATGACTTCTGGGTATGTTTGAGAAGATGGGTGAAAGCAATGAAAAATCTTCGAATATACACATTTGTTGTTATTCTGATAACTGACAGCTAAAGAAATTATGCTGCTGAAAATACAGAATAGGAACCAGACAGATGCCCACCAAAGGCCCTACACCCTTCTTCCTTCAAGTTTTCAGTCTGTATCACATTTAATTTTTGTTTAAATTTTTAATACAGCATAATTTGCATGAGGCAACTGTCAGGCTTTTATCTGCTCCATTTCATTGCCTAAATCTTTCATCTGGGTGGGGACTGCATTAAGCTTATCCTGAATAATGGCTTCTATTATTTAAATCCATTACTCAAATTCAATTTTGCTAAGAAGCTATCACTCCTACTCCATCTGCAAATATGGAAACTTAAATGTAGAGGTTCCTCCTGAAATTTTCCACAGGGAGGAAAAAAAAAGTCATCCACTTAAATGTATGCTTTGGCCACTGCAAATTCAGCAGGAACACAATTTTAAACAACCTACTTCTGTTTAAATAAAATTGGGATTTAAAATATTTTTATAATAAAAATAATTCATGTGTACTATAAAAAATAAAATCAAACACTGAAGAATCTAAAGTAGAAAGTAATGTTATATCCAAAATTGCTATGTCTTACAGAAACATTATTTCATCTCTATACTTTTTCTAAATTTTTAAATCTACAGAAGCATGAATATTTACATAAATCAAAGTACATGATGTTGTGGCAGAACTGAATTTTCCAAAGATGACCATAACAATATCCCTAACCTGCATGCTCTTCCACAAATTTTCTTTGCCACTCTCCTACAGGAAATGTTATTTCTCTACCACCAGGAACCTGAGCAGGCTTTGGGATTGCTTCACTCAATGGAACAGAGCTAACCTCATGTCGTACCATCTCTATGTGTAGCGCTTAACATGCCCCAAGACTTCCATTTCCTGTTCCTTGGAAGCCAGCCACTGTTAAAAATAGGACTACCCTGAGACCGCAATGTTGTGAAGAAGCCCAAGAAGCCCTGGAAGAAGAGATTCCCTGTGGAATGGCAAAGAAACCAGAGTCCACCAAGGTCCCCGGAATGTCAGAAGAAGCCATCTCAAAGGAGGAACCTCATTGTTTGCAGCCATGCTGAACAAAGACACCATCCAGCAGAGGACTTCTGGATTCCCAATCTATAAAAACAGAAGCAGAATAAAATAGTTGCTTTAACTCCTAAATCTGGCATTGTTTGTAAAACTAACAATAGATCACCAAGACATGTGCTCTGAACTTTTCTTTAATGTTAAAATAAATCCACCTCATCTCTTTTAGTGGTCTCATAGTATTCTAGTCTACATGTTTACTATATGCCAATTAACCCTAAGAGTTGTACTTTTCGGCTATCTTCCCTTTAATTATGCTGAAATGAACATTTATTTAAACGTATCTATAAGCATCTGTCTGACTGTTCTCAAGGGTGAATTATTATTTTTTATTTATTTTTTTATTATTGTAAACAAATGGGATACATGTTGTTTCTCTGTTTGTACATGGCGTAAAGGCATACCATTTGTGTAATCATAAATTTACATAGAGTAATGCTGTTTGATTCATTCTGTTATTTTTTTCCCTTTCCCCCCACCCCTCCCACCCCTCCCACCCCTCTTTTCCCTCTATACAGTCTTTCCTTCCTCCATTCTTGCCCCCCTCCCTAACCCTAACTCTAACCCTAAAACTAATCCCTCCCACCCCCCATTATGTGTCATCATCCACTTATTAGCTATATCATTCATCCTTTGGTTTTTTGAGATTGGCTTATCTCACTTAGCATGATATTCTCCAGTTTCATCCATTTGCCTGCAAATGCCATAATTTTATCATTCTTTATGGCGGAGTAATATTCCATTGTGTATATATATACCACAGTTTCTTTATCCATTCATCAATTGAAGGACATCTAGGTTGGTTCCACAATCTGGCTATTGTGAACTGAGCAGCTATGAACATTGATGTGGCTGTATCTCTGTAATATGCTGATTTTAAGTCCTTTGGGTATAGGCCAAGGAGTGGGATAGCTGGGTCAAATGGTGGTTCCATTCCAAGTTTTCTATGGAGTCTCCACACTGCTTTCCAGAGTGGCTGCACTAATTTGCAGCCCCACCAGCAATGTATGAGTGTACCTTTCTCCCCACATCCTCGCCAACACCTGTTGTTGCTTGTATTCTTGATAATCGCCATTCTAATTTGGGTGAGATGGAATCTTAGGGTGGTTTTGATTTGCATTTCTCTTATTACTAGAGATGTTGAACATTTTTCCATATGTTTGTTGATTGCTTGTAGATCTTCTTCTGTGAAGTGTCTATTCATTTCCTTAGCCCATTTGTCAATTGGATTATTTGCATTCTTGGTGTAGAGTTTTTTGAGTTCTTTATAGATTCTGGATATTAGTGCTCTACCTGAAGTATGATTGGCAAAGATTTTCTCCCACTCTGTAGGCTCTTTCTTCGCACTGTTGATAGTTTCCTTTGCTGAGAGAAAGCTTTTTAGTTTGAATCTATCCCAGTTATTGATTCTTGCTTTTATTTCTTATGCTATGGGAGTCCTGTTGAGGAAGTCTGGTCCTAAACCGACATGTTGAAGATCTGGACCTACTTATTCTTCTATAAGACGTAAAGTCTCTGGTCTGATTCCGAGGTCCTTAATCCATTTTGAGTTTAGTTTCGTGCATGGTGAGAGATATGGGTTTAGTTTCATTCTGTTGCATGTGGATTTCCAATTCTCCCAGCACCATTTGTTGAAGAGACTATCTTTTCTCCATTGCATATTTTTGGCCCCTTTGTCTAGTATGAGAAAATTGTATTTATTTGGGTTTGTGTCCGTGTCCTCTATTCTGTACCATTGATCCACCTTTCTATTTTGGTACCAATACCATGCCGTTTTTGTTACTATTGCTTTGTAGTAGAGTTGAAGATCTGGTATTGCGATACCCCCTGCTTCACTCTTTGTACTGAGGATTGCTTTAGCTATTCTGGGTTTTTTATTCTTCCAGATGAATTTCATAATGGCTTGCTCTATTTCTGTAAGGTACATCATTGGGATTTTAATTGGAATTGCATTGAATCTGTATAGCACTTTTGGTAGTATAGCCATTTTGACAATATTAATTCTTCCTATCCAAGAACATGGGAGCTCTTTCCATCTTCTGAGGTTTTCTTTAATTTCTTTCTTTAGTGTTCTGTAGTTCTCATTGTAGAGGTCTTTCACCTCTTTTGTGAGATTGATTCCCCAGTATTTTATTTTTTTCTATGCTATTGTGAATGGGGTAGTTTTCCTAATTTCTCTTTCTGAAGATTCATCACTTATGTATAAAAATGCCTTAGATTTATGTGCATTGATCTTATATCCCGCTACTTTACTGAATTCACTTATGAGATCTAAAAGTTTTCTGGTGGAATTTCCTGGTTCCTCTAAGTATATAATCATATCATCAGCAAACAGGGATAGTTTGAGTTCTTCTTTTCCTATTCGTATCCCTTTAATTTCTTTGGTCTGTCTAATTGCTCTGGCTAGAGTTTCAAGGACAATATTGAAAAGAAGTGGTGAAAGAGGGCATACCTGACTTGTTCCAGTTTTAAAGGGGAATGCTTTCAGTTTTTCACCATTTAGAATGATATTAGCCATGGGCTTAGCATAGATGGCCTTTACAATGTTAAGGAATGTTCCCACTATCCCTATTTTTTCTAGTGTTTTGAGCATGAAGGGGTGCTGTATTTTATCAAATGCTTTTTCTGCATCTATTGAAATAATCATGTGATTCTTGACTTTAAGTCTATTGATATGGTGAATGACATTTATTGATTTCCTGATGTTGAACCAACCTTGCATCCCTGGGATGAAACCCACTTGATCATGGTGCACTATCTTTTTATTATGTTTTTGTATGCAATTTGCTAAAATTTTGTTTAGAATTTTTGCATTGATGTTCATTAAGGATATTGGTCTGAAATTTTCTTTCCTCGATGTGTCTCTGTCTGGTTTAGGTATCAGGGTGGTATTGGCTTCATAGAATGAGTTTGGGAGGGTTCCCTCCTCTTCTATTTTATGGAATACTTTGAGAAGTATTGGAATGAGCTCTTTCTTTAAAGGTTTTGTAGAACTCGGCTGAGAACCCATCTGGTCCTGGACTTTTCTTTGTTGGAAGGCTTTTGATGACTTATTCTATTTCATTACTTGAAATTGGTCTATTTAAATTGTGTATGTCCTCCTCGTTCAGTTTAGGCAATTCATATGTCTCTAGAAACCTGTTGATGTCTTCGAAATTTTCTATTTTGTTGGAGTATAGATTTTCGAAATAGCTTCTAATTATGTTTTGTATTTCAGTCATGTCTGTTGTGATATTTCCTTGTTCATTCTGAATTTTAGTAATTTGGGTTTTCTCTCGTCTTCTCTTTGTTAGTGTGGCTAAAGGTTTATCAATTTTGTTTATTTTTTCGAAGAACCAACTATTTATTTTGTCAATTTTTTGTATTGTTTCTTTTGTTTCAATTTCGTTGATTTCAGCTTTGAGTTTAACTATTTCCTGTCTTCTACTACTTTTGGTCTTGGTCTGTTCTTCTTTTTCTAGGGCTTTGAGCTGTACTGTTAGGTTGTTTATTTGTTGAGTTTTACTTCTTTTATTAAATGCGCTCCATGAAATAAATTTTCCTCTAAGTACTGCTTTCATAGTGTCCCAGAGATTTTGATATGATGTTTCTTTGTTCTCATTTACCTCTAAGAATTTTTTAATTTCCTTCCTAATATCTTCTGTTATCCATTCATCATATAATAGCATATTGTTTAATCTCCAGGTGTTGGAGTAGTTTCTGTTTTTTACTCCTTCATTTATTTCTAACTTCAATCCATTATGATCTGATAGAATACTGTTGTGCCCAAAGGCTTGAGACCCCACAAGGACCACCAGAGACCACGATCAATGCAAACAGCAAAGAGTCATTTATTAGCGAGTTCGAACCCGGTCCTCTGCGTCCTTAATCAACGACGCTAGGAGAGGCCCCGAGCCCTCGTCAGCAGGGTTTTTATAAGGAAAAGCAAGCAGTTTTACAGTGTTCTTCTAATTGGCTAACATTCGAACAGCTAAACCTCCCCTGGTTGGGTCCGGTCAATCTATTTGATTTTCATTGGGTCCGGCCAGAACTGGACGGTCCTAGAGGAAGAAGGGGGGAGGGAACAGGTGAACTATGCAGGAGCTGAGTCGGGGCTAGGCCCTGCTCTCGTCCTTGACGGATAAGGTCTCCAGGCAACTGCACATTCCTCGGACAAATATCTCTTAACAACCTTGGTAAGCACAGGGGCCCAGCAGTCCTGTTTGTCCTTGAGACAGTTAGCAGCACAGATACCACCCTGCTCTCAACAATACAAGGTAGTGTCTCTATCTTCTTGTATTTGCTAACATTAGCTTTGTGGCATAATATATGGTCTATTTTAGAGAAGGATCCATGTGCTGCTGAGAAGAAAGTGTATTCACTCTTGGTTGGATGGTATATTCTATAAATGTCTGTTAAGTCTAAATTATTGATTGTGTTATTGAGATCTAAGGTTTCTTTGTTCAATTTTTGTTTGGAAGATCTGTCCAGTGGTGAGAGAGGCATGTTAAAATCACCTAGTATTATTGTGTTACGGTCTATTTGGTTTCTAAAATTGAGAAGGATTTGTTTGACATACATGGATGAGCCACTGTTTGGGGCATAGATGTTTATGATTGTTATATCTTGCTGATTTATGCTTCCCTTAAGCAGTATGAAATGTCCTTCTTTATCCCTTCTGACTAGCTTTGGCTTGAAGTCCACATTATCTGAAATGAGGATGGATACTCCAGCTTTTTTGCTGGGTCCATGTGCATGGTATGTTTTTCCCCATCCTTTCACCTTTAGTCTATGGGTATCTCTTTCTATGAGGTGAGTCTCTTGCAGGCAACATATTGTTGGATCTTTCTTTTTAATCCAATCTGCCAGTCTATGTCTTTTGATTGATGAATTCAGGCCATTAACATTCAGGGTTATTATTGAGACATGATTTATATTCCCGGTCATTTGGTTCATATCTAAAATTTTATTTATTTATTTATTTATTTTTTGACACATCTTGGTTCCTCCTTTATTTGACAGTTCCTTTAGGGTAATTCCTCCCTTTGCTGATATGCTTCTTTGTTTTTTATCTCTTCCTCATGAAATATTTTGCTGAGAATGTTCTGTAATGCTGGCTTTCTTTTTGTAAATTCTTTTAGCTTTTGTTTATCATGGAATGATTTTATTTCATTGTCAAATTTGAAGGTAAGTTTTGCTGGGTATAAGATTCTTGCTTGGCATCCATTTTCTTTCAGAGCTTGAAAAATGTTGTTCCAGGCCCTTCTAGCTTTTAGGGTCTGGATTGAAAAATCTGCTGATATCCGTATTGGTTTCCCCCTGAATGTAATTTGGTTCTTTTCTCTCACAGCCTTTAAAATTCTGTCTTTATTTTGTATGTTTGGTATTTTCATAATAATGTGCCTTGGTGTGGGTCTGTTGTAATTTTGTGTATTTGGAGTCCTATGAGCCTCTTGAACTTGATTTTCCATTTCATTCTTCAGATTTGGGAAATTTTCTGATATTATTTCATTGAATAGATTGTTCATTCCTTTGGTTTGTTTATCTAAGCCTTCCTCAATCCCAATAATTCTCAAATTTGGCCTTCTCATGATATCCCATAGTTCTTGGAGATTCTGTTCATGATTTCTTACCATCTTCTCTGTTTGTTCAACTTTGTTTTCAAGGTTAAATATTTTTTCTTCAATATCTGAGGTTCTCTCTTCCAGGTGTTCTATCCTATTGGTTGTGCTTTCTATGGAGTTCTTAATTTGGTTTATTGTTTCCTTCATTTCAAGGATTTCTGTTTGGTTTTTTTTCAATATCTCTAACTCTTTATTGAAATGATCTTTTGCTTCCTGTATTTGCTCTTTTAACTGTTGATTGGTGCGATCATTCAATGCCTGCATTTGCTCTTTCATCTCATCTTTCAATGCTTGCATTTGCTCTTTCATCTCAATGTTTGCTTCCCTGATCATTTTAATTATGTACATTCTGAACTCCGTTTCTCTCATTTCTTCTGCCATGCTGTCATTGGATTTTATTGATGTAACATCTAGATTTGTTTGGGGCATTTTCTTCCCTTGTTTTCTCATATTTTTCAGGAATCAGTGGGTCCTTAAGATATTGCAGATTTCCTCAATTGACTTATAATGTCCCTGAAGATTGCTATTATATCCCCTCTTATCCTTCAGTAGCCTGCAGTCTTGGAGGAAGTTGATAATGTGGTGCTCCACAAGGAAGCTGCCTCTCTGGGGATGGTGACCCTCAGGTGGGGTATATTCCCTGATAGTGGGCAGAGATGCCTCCACTTGTTGACCAAAGGTCATCCAAAGGGGAACTAGGCTGCAGGCTGAGGCAAGGCCTGTTTATGCCTGTGTCTCTGGTAAAACGTCACCCTGCAGGGAAGACTCACCCAGTGGGGTGGTCTCGCTGGTCAGTTCCCCTCCTAGAGGTTCCCCTCAATCTACAACTACCGCCTGGGCTGGGCTGTCTTCCTCTGCAACTTCCCAGGGGCCCGGACCTACCTCCTGGGCCTGGGAGCCTCACCCTTCGCAGGCAAGTCTCCTTAGGCTGCCTCTCCCAGAGAATCTGCCCGCAGTCCTGGAAACTTCGCTCCGCCCCTAGACGTGTCTCTGTGCGGCTCTTCCAGCAAGAAGCCACCTAGCTCCTGGTACCCTGCTCTGCACCTAATCGCCTGGCTATGCGGCCCCTCCTCTGAGCCACCACCTGGAGCCCCGTACAATAGCTCCGAGACCCAGAGACCCGCCACACACCTCCTCCTCCGGACAGCCACCCGGTTTCCGACGCAGTCACTAGGAGTTCAAGCAACTCACTTCGCGTCTCCTCCTCCCGCCAACTGCCCATAGCCCTAGGCAGTCACTCCGAGTCCAAGTGACCCACCCTGTTCCTCCTCCTCCTTGGGGTAGCTCCCCGGGTGTTCAGGAGTGGTCGCTTTGAGTCCAAACAACTCACCACTCGCCTCCTCCTCTGGCAACCGCCTGTGGCTCTGATGCAGTCACTCCTAGACGAAGCGACCCGCCGCGCTTCTCCTCTTCCTCCGGGCAACCCCCTGGTGTTCAGAAGTGATTGTTCTGAGTCCAAACAACTCGCCATGCAGCTCCTCCTCTGGCAACTGCCTGTAGCTCTGATGCAGTCACTCCTAGACTATGCGACCCGCCACGTTCCTCCTCTTCCTCTGGGCAGCCCCCGCCCCCCCCAGTGTTCGGAAGCGGTCTCTCTGAGTCCAAACAGCTCACCACGCAGCTCCTCCTCAGGCAGCCACCTGTAGCTCTGATGCAGTCACTCCTAGACCAAGCGACCCGCCGCACTTCTCCTCTTCCTCTGGGCAACCCCCCGGTGTTCAGAAGGGATTGCTCTGAGTCCAAACAGCTCGTCATGCAGCTCCTCCTCAGGCAGCCGCCCGGAGCCCCAGTGGTTGCTCCGAGTCCAAGTGCTGTGCTGAGCCGCCTCCTCTACGATGATCCCAGTTGTCCGTGTTTACCGCTCCAGTGGGGGGAGGGGTGTCTCGCAGAGCAACTCTACTTCACAAAGTTCCGGGGTTACCGCCCCATCCAGGACGCCTCCCCAACGGGAGAGACTCACCTGGTGGCTTTGAGTTGGTACCAAGTCTCTCACTATCTCCTCTTTTGAATTCTGCATCCTGGAGCAACGTGAAATGCAGCCGACCTCTAGTCCACCATCTTGAAACCCCCAAGGGTGAATTCTTTTAAGTCATATTACTGGGCCAAAAGAGAATTCAAGTTACATTTTGATATATTCATCCTGATTATTATACTTCAGAAATGTATAAATTTAATCTCACACCAAGAGAGAGCATATGAGAGTGTCGCCTTCCCACATTTTCATCATCACTATATTTTATCAACCTTTATAATCTTAGTCAATCTGCTATGATATACATAATTTCATTTTTATTATTTGTCTTATATTTGGAAGTTGATTATTTGTAAAGAATAAACCACTTCAAATTCACTTTAGAGTTTACAGTCATATAAATAATTTTATGCATATTAATAATGTTATCATTGTTATATATATTTATATAGTATACTTAATATACATTATTACTGCACACCAGTATTTTCATAACTTCTCCTCTTTAAGATAAGCATAGGAGGAACAGACTTCCCTACTTCTTTGAAACTATATATGGCCATATGCCTTGATTTGAAAATAAAAAGAGCAAACTGACAAGCTTGAATTTCTGGAGAAAAGGTTTAATTCCTGGTGCATGATTCCTGTGTTATCTCTTCCGCTTCCACAACATCATAAAAACACATGTTGGCAGGAAGATTCCACAACATTTAAATCAAAGTCTAGGACAATTCATTGAGGAAAATTGTCCTGAAAGGTCTCCTACATCCTCAGAGTTTGCATGAATAAGAAACGAGTGTTTTGTTTTGTTTTGTTAATACTAGTATCAAGTTGCTAGGTTGTTTACAAGTGAAGAATAACCTAAACAACCCTGACTAACACAACAGACATGTGATCATGGACTTGCTTTTCAAATGCTGATGTGCCTGTTTGGTTTGTTTATTCATTGCTCAATTCCAGTCCTGCCTGCACATACCTCAACACACATAACAGGAGTCACCTCTGGCTGAGGGTTTGAAAATGTGGTACATACCATTCCACATTTTTCCATCATGCTCAAAAACATATACAATTACATATAGAAATGTGTGTACACAAAGTTTGATTTTAGTTTTAGACTATTTTACAGCCTTTTCTGCATTTTGTATTTCTTACTCAATGAGCAATAAAATAAAGTCACTTACTATAGCTTTAATTCGCTCATTTCAATGATTACTCAGTGGAATGTCTTCTGCATACAGTAGAATTTATTCAACCAATAGTCCCCACTTGATGGGCATCCACTTTGATCTAGTTTTGCTCTATGAGAAATAATGTGGCAATAAATATTTTACTGCCTTAAGGCATCTGCCTCTATTTCTCTTGGTATTCTCAGGGAAGAACTAGGAAGGTTAAATAACATACAGTATGTGCTGTTATTTTTCATAGATGTTGTTAGATTTCTCCTGACAAAGGCCATGGCACTACACACTTCTACCAGGAACATGAGAGTATTTTCTTTAAATCCCTAAGAGTATTAGTGTTGTAGCTTTTTTCTCATCTGTGTAAACTGGGACCTCATTGCTCTTTAAATTTTCATTCTCTTGATCACTAGTAAACTTAAGCATCTCTTCACATACCTCTGGCCATTTAAACTGACTCTTTTGTGACTTTTCCTTAGTCAACTTGTTAACAGTCTTAAATCTTTCCTATTGACTTGGAAAAGCATTTTGAACATATAGACAGCTTACCTCTGTCTGCCATTTACATTTCACTATTTTTCCTTGATCTATTTGTTTTTTATTTTAATTGCTTCTTTAGCCACACAAAGGTCATTATTATTCCTTTCAAGGTATCCAACTTCCTTGTCTTAGTGAAGACCCTAAGTTAGTTGAGACCCCAAATTTCCCAAAAGAGTTTTTCTTGGTTTGTTTAAATGCTTTTTATACTTGAGCATTTTAGTCATGAGAAACTTGTTTTCCTTTTTTGTTTGAAATTAAGGTATGATTTATATAAAATAGTTGCACCTATTTTGAGCATGCAGTCTGATGAATTGTGGTAATTGTGTAAGATCAAGTAAACATAATCAAGACATGGAATAGTTCCATCATCACAAAATGTTTTCTTGTGCTCCCTGTACTCTCCTCCCCAAGTCCAGATAATCACTATAATCACTGAGTTTTCTCTTATAGTTTTGCCATTTGCTGAATGACCTGTGGGTTTGAATCCTTTAACTTAGCATGTTTTTTGAGATTTATTCACGGTGTTGAACGCATTAATCTTCTGTTACTTCTCAGTGAAATGTAGAATTCCACAGTGCATTTAAACCACAATTTATCCATTCCCCAGTTTTTGTCAATGATAAATTATTCTGCTATACACTTTTGTATACACATGTTTGTGGATGTGATTTTATTTCTCTTGGGTAAACACCTAGGAATGGGAATTTTGAGTGATATGGTAAGGGATGTCAAAGTTAGAGACAGTGCCTTACTGTTTTCACCAGCAATGAATAAGAGTTACAATTGTTCTGTATCAATTGTTCTATAACCTTCAGACTATTTTCATTGTTTTTTGTTTTGTTTTGTTTTGTGTTTTGCTTCTTTTTCTTGAGTTCTAAGGGTTCTTTGTGTATTCTAGGTACAAATCCTTTGTCCGATGTACATGTTCCAAAGCTTTTTCTCTGTTCTTAAAATCCAAAAGCTCTTAGTCTAAATGAAGTCTACTTTATCAATTTTTATTTTTATCTTATGCTTGTTGTATCCTATCCATGAAGATTTTCTCCTATCTTTTCTTCCAGTTTTACAATTTGAACTTTTACATTGAGGTCTGTGATTGACTGGGAGTTAATTTTTGCATAGTGTTAGGTAAGGGCACTAGTTCATTTTTTTGTTTTGTTTGCAAATGAATATACAATTATTTCAGCACCATTGTTGAAAATAATTATTTTTTCTCCATTGCCTGGGCACTCAGTTGACAACATATGTAACTGTGGTTCTATTTCTAGACTTTATTCTGCTCTATTTTTCTATATTACTGTTCTTATTTCCATCTTGATTGCTACAGACTTTTAGTAAGTCTTTAAATCAGATAGTGTATATTTTCCAAATTGATTCTTCTTTCCAAGATTATATTAGCTATTCTAAGTCCTTTGCCCTTCTATATAAAGTTTTAAATCTACTTGTCAATTTATTTAAAAAAAAAAAATCCTAGCAGGCACAATGGTGAACGCCTGTAGTCCCAGTGGCTGGGGAGGCTGAGACAGGAGAATCGTGAGTACAAAGCCAGCCTCAGCCAACAGGGAGGCGCTACTCAACTCAGTGAGACCCTGTGTCTAAATAATATACAAAACAGGGCTAGGGATGTGGCTCAGTGGTTGAGTGCCCTGGTACCCCACCGCCAAAAATATCCTTTGGATTTTTGTCTTTTCAGACCCGAGAGCATCCTGGATGCAGACCCGAGACTAGGTGAGCATGTGGCTACTAAGGGACCCCAGAGTAGATGGATTAACAGGGAACAGATTTGCCTTCTTACTTGAAACAACCAAAAAAATCGGACCAAACATATAAAAGAAAATTTCTCAAGACATCAGAATTTAGGACAGTGATCCCTGAAAGAGAAGATACAAATTAGGTGAACACTGCATTAGCCCTACCTATGGCCTGGAAAGACTTTCCAGGCAGAGAATAGGGCAAGGCAATGCAGGCAGAGCACAGCAGAGTCTGCCCACACTGAATAGAAGGGGCCCGGGTGGGAGCGGGTGGGGGTTGAGGTCACCAGAATTCACAATGGAGAGAACATTGGAAAGAATGAGAACTGCAGACATCAACAGTCTCAGTGGTCTTCAGCACGTGCAAGTGAGAAAACCATCAATAGGATTAGAGGGGGAAATTCTTAAAATGAGCCAGAACAGTGCCTGTTCACACAATCTGGAGTGGAAAATCCTAGTAGTTACAATGATTGGTAGAATCCTCAAAAGAGTTTTGCTTCACAGTGGAGAAAATTTTACCTCAAACTAAATGTTGCTCTGCTGCCTCTTAACAAACTTTAAATCAGACCCAACAGGATCAGATTGTTTCCAGGTAACTTAAATGCATCCCAAAAAATGAAGCTCAAGTATATTTATGGGAATACAATAATTTTCCAACAGGGAAAATTTAACACAGCTTGGCACACATTCATAGGAAGCATGTAAAGTAGGACAAATACAAGTCAAAATAAGCAGAAAAGTCAATCAATCAACCCAGAAAAACTGACCCAGAAATGATACCAATGATATAGTTAGTAGACAAAAACATTAAATCATTATAACTGCATAGCATGTGTTCAAGAAACTAGAGGAAGATTGAACATGATAAGAAGGGACATGGAAGATATTTTTAAAACAAAACACCCAAATCTGTTTTTTTTCCTAATCCTCTTTCTCCTCATCATTTTGTAGAATATTTATCACTCTGTCTTCAAATTCACTTAACTTTATTCTAGCATACCCATTTGGATTTTAAGTCCATTCCATGAATTTTTAATTTCAGAAATTGTAATTTTCATTTCTTGCATTTCCACTTCTATTTTTTCTGCTGAGATTTCCTTATCTATGTCAAGATTTTCATTCATTGAACATGTTTTATTTCATTAAGGAAAGTTAGAATTGTCATAGTCTATTGAGAATATGTTCTGTTTTCTTAGATTTTTGTGTGTTATGTAATTTTGGATTATATTCTGAGAAGTATGATATTAAATTGTAAAAATTCTGGATTCTATTCTTTGTCTCTTATGAGTATTTTCTCTTTTGTTTTAGCTGATAATTTTCTTGCCTGCACTTATTCTTTAAAATCTGTTCCCTGAGCAGTGGCTCTAGTCTCAGTTCTGAACTTTTGTCTTTTACTGAGCTGCTCTGAGTCCTCAGCATATGTCTGGTATGAGAGTCAGACATGTGGCATACAGACTTTCCCTTCCCACACATTCTCTTTTAATGTTTATAGTATTCCAACTTCAATTTTCTGTTTTCCCAGCCCAGAAAGAAACCACGTTTTTCCACATGCACCCCCATAGCTTCTATGCATTCTGTGTGGAGCCCCAGAGATGGATGTGGAACATCTCATCTCCCTTTGTAAAAGTGATTGGGCACTTTCCACTAAACTCTGTCTGCTTATATTTACTTTCCCATATTTTCAGGCAAAATGCTTTTGTGTTATGTCTAGGTTTCATGTTTGTTTTCTGAAGTAGGAAAGGAGATAGTATGGACAGGTATCTTAGTCCATTTTCTGTAGCTATAACAAAGTACCTGAGATTGAGTACTTTATAAAGAAAAAATATTTAGCTCAATTCTGGAGGCCAAAATTCAGAGATCAGGCAACTTTATTGATTTCACCTGTGGTGACAGTTTCACTAACCATGTCACAACATGGCAGGTGGTATCATGGAAGTGTATGCAAAAGGGAGAGATCAGATGTCATGACAGAAAGCCAGAATGATTCAGGGTCAAGCCCACTCTAGATATAACAACTCACCTTCTTAGGGACTAACTGGAGAACTACATTAATTCATTTCAAGGGCAATGACCTAATTATCTTACACTAAGTCCCAACACTTAAAGGTTCCATCACCTCTCATTATCACCACACTGGGGATCAGGGTTCCAACACGTGAACCTTTGGAGGAAACACTCAAATCATGCTCAACCACAGTCTTGGTTATCCAGTATGGCATGAACTTACCATAACTAGAAACTTGGGGGAGTCTGCAGAGCTAATTTTTTAAAAGAAGAGAGTCAGGAAGTCTAAGGGGCAAATAGTTCTAGGACATCAAAACCATCTTTGCCACACATAATTAACCATTTTGTCATGTGTTAAATTCTCAATTACTAATATTTTGAAGTCTCTTTCTATTTCCCTGATCATTCCATTCCCACAACACTAGGACTTTGATTTACAAAGTAACTTCATGTATAATCTTAAAAGAAAAATTCTCCATCATAGTTATTCTTCATAGTTTTCTAGGTTATTCCTAGAAACTTATTCTTTAATGTATATTCTAGGATTATTCATGCATATTTTAAAAAGCATTTATATTACTAGTTAGAATGGCATGAGGTTCATGTATTCATTTAGGGAGAACTGACTCTTAAAATAAGTCTTCCCATTCAAGAACCAAGCTTCTTGGGAATAGCTTTCTATTATCAGTATCATTTTATAATTATCTTCAAATACATCCTGTGCCTTTGAAATAAATTTGCATTTTACTGTGAATATTATATAATTTGTCTTTCATAAACAATGTTTAATATTTTATGTACTGATTTGTAGCACAATATAATTCATTTTTAAGTAAATGTGTGATAAATAATAACCAGTCACCTTTCCGAATTTGATAGTTTCATTAAAAAAAATGATTTAAAAACCCACATGACCTATCCTTTTGATTTTCTAAGTTTTCAGATAACCATTAGTAGAAAAAATAGTTGTTACTTTTCCCAAATTTTAGATCAGTTTTATTTCATGCTTTATATTGTTGCTATTTTAAAATACTCAGTACTGGATCCAAGATGGTGGCCTAGAGGGAGACTGCACCCCCAGTCGCTCCAGAACCCAGGAGTTAAGAAGGGGAGGCATTGAGAGACTCGGACTGAAATAGAGCCACAGGTGAGTCTGCCCACTGAGTAAAGCTCGGCCTGGGTGGCAGGCCCAGATAGAGGTGGCTTATCGGAGCCAGGCAGGGCAGCTAGAGTCTTCCCAAGGTAGCCTTCCACACTCCGGCAGTGGGCTCCTCCCACACGGCCAGCTGCACGGTGCAGGCCCACAGTGAGAGCATTTCCGCACAGAATCAGTTCCAAACCGTGGAACCAGTAGGGGGCTAGGGGCAGTTTTCTTCGGATGCGCTGCTTTATCAGATTCCTCCAAGACGTCAGGCTACTGAAGGCTGGGAGGTAATACACTGGAAATCTACCGGGACACTATAAGCCAATAGCGGAAAACTGCAATATCTCAGGGTCCCACTGACAGTTGACCAATATGAGAAAACAAGGGAAGAAAATGTCCCAAACAAACCTAGATACTACATCAATAAAACCCAATGACAGCACAGCAGAACAAATGTCAGAAAGGGAGTTCAGAATGTATGTAATTAAAACGATCAGAGAAGCTAATGAGGAGATGAAAGAGCAAATGCAGGCATTGAAGGAGGAGATGAAAGAGCAAATGCAGGCATTAAATGATCGCACCAATCAACAGTTAAAAGAGCAAATACAGGAAGCAAGAGATCATTTCAATAAAGAGAGATATTGAAAATAAAACAAACTGAAATACTTGAAATGAAGGAAACAATAAATCAAGTTAAAAACTCCATAGAAAGCATAACCAATAGGATAGAACACCTGGAAGACAGAACCTCAGACATTGAAGACAAATTATTTAATCTTGAAAGCAAAGTTGGCCAAACAGAAAAGATGGTAAGAAATCATGAACAGAATCTACAAGAATTATGGGATATCATGAAAAGGCCAAATTTAAGAATTATTGGGATTGAGGAAGGCTTAGAGAAACAAACCAAAGGAATGAACAATCTATTCAATGAAATAATAACAGAAAATTTCCCAAATCTGAAGAATGAAATGGAAAACCAAGTACAAGAGGCTTATAGAACTCCAAACATACAAAATTACAACAGACCCACACCAAGGCACATTATTATGAAAATACCAAACATACAAAATAAAGACAGAATTTTAAAGACTGTGAGAGAAAAGAACCAAATTACATTCAGAGGGAAACCAATACGGA
Source organism: Sciurus carolinensis (assembly GCF_902686445.1). NCBI lineage: Eukaryota > Metazoa > Chordata > Mammalia > Rodentia > Sciuridae > Sciurus > Sciurus carolinensis. The sequence goes on from NC_062228.1 coordinate 35,338,911, forward strand.
TATCAGCAGATTTTTCAATCCAGACCCTAAAAGCTAGAAGGGCCTGGAACAACATTTTTCAAGTTCTGAAAGAAAACGGATGCCAACCAAGAATCTTATACCCAGCAAAACTTACCTTCAAATTTGACGATGAAATAAGATCCTTCCATGATAAACAAAAGCTAAGGAATTTACAAAAAGAAAGCCAGCATTACAGAACATTCTCAGCAAAATATTCCATGAGGAATATTGCAAATCAGCAACAGGAGGCGCTAGCCTAAAGGAATAGCCAAATAAAGGAGAAACCAAATCATGTCAAAAACAAATATGAGTCAATTGACTGGGAATACAAATCATATCACAATAATAACCCTGAATGTCAATGGCCTGAATTCATCAATCAAAAGACACAGACTGGCAGATTGGATTAAAAAGAAAAATCCAACAATATGCTGCCTGCAAGAGACTCATCTCATAGAAAGAGACACCCATAGACTAAAGGTGAAAGGATGGGGAAAAACATACCATGCACACGGACACAGCAAAAAAGCTGGAGTATCCATCCTCATTTCAGATAATGTGGACTTCAAACCAAAATTAGTCAGAAGGGATAAAGAAGGACATTACATACTGCTTAAGGGAAGCATAAATCAGCAAGACTTAACAATCATAAACATCTATGCCCCAAACATTGGCTCATCCACGTACGTCAAACAAATCCTTCTCAATTCCAGAAATCAAATAGACCACAACACAATAATACTAGGTGATTTTAACAAACCTCTCTCACCACTGGATAGATCGTCCAAACAAAAATTGAATAAAGAAACTATAGATCTCAACAACACAATCAGCAATTTAGACTTAACGGACATATAGAATATACCATCCAACAAAGAACGAATACACTTTCTTCTCAGCAGCACATGGATCCTTCTCTAAAATAGACCATATTTTATGCCACAAAGCTACTGTTAGCAAATACAAGAAGATAGAGATACTACCTTGTACTCTATCAGATCATAATGAATTGAAATTAGAAATAAATGACAGAATAAAAAACAGAAACTTCTCCAATACCTGGAGATTAAATAATACACTATTATATGATGAATGGATAACAGAAGACATCAGGAGGGAAATAAAAAAATTCTTAGAAGTAAACGAGAACAAAGACACATCATATCAAAATCTCTGGGACACTATGAAAGCAGTACTTAGAGGAAGATTTATTTCATGGGGTGCATTCAAAAAAAGAAGTAGAAATCAACAAATAAACGACTTAACACTACAGCTCAAAGCGCTAGAAAAAGAAGAGCAGACCAATACCAAAAGTAGTAGAAGACAGGAAATAGTTAAAATCAGAGCCGAAATCAACGAAATTGAAACAAAAGAAACAATTGGAAAAATTAACAAAATAAATAGTTGGTTCTTTGAAAAAATAAACAAAATTGATAAACCCTTAGCCACACTAACAAAGAGAAAGAGGGAGAAAATTCAAATTACTAAAATTCGGAATGAACAAGGAAATATCACAACAGACACGAGTGAAATACAAAACATAATTAGAAGCTATTTTGAAAATCTATACTCCAACAAAACAGAAAACCTCAAAGACATCAACAAATTTCTAGAGACATATGAATTACCTAAACTGAACGAGGAGGACATACACAACTTAAATAAACCAATTTCAAGCAATGAAATAGAAGAGGTCATCAAAAGCCTACCAACAAAGAAAAGTCCAGGACCAGATGGGTTCTCAGCCGAGTTCTACAAAACCTTTAAAGAAGAGCTCATTCCAAGACTCCTCAAACTATTCCATGAAATAGAAGAGGAGGGAACCCTCCCAAACTCGTTCTATGAAGCCAATATCACCCTGATACCTAAACCAGACAGAGACACATCAAGAAAAGAAAATTTCAGACCAATATCCTTAATGAACATCGACGCAAAAATTCTCAACAAAATTTTAGCAAATCGCATACAAATATATATTAAAAAGATAGTGCACCACGATCAAGTGGGTTTTATCCCAGGGATGCAAGGTTGGTTCAACATCAGGAAATCAATAAATGTCATTCACCATATCAACAGACTTAAAGTTAAGAATCACATGATTATTTCAATAGATGCAGAAAAAGCATTCGATAAAATACAGCATCCCTTCATGCTCAAAACACTAGAAAAAATTGGGGTAGTGGGAACATTCCTTAACATTATAAAGGCCATCTACGCTAAGTCCATGGCCAATATCATTCTAAATGGTGAAAAACTGAAAGCATTCCCCCTAAAAACTGGAACAAGGCAGGGATGCCCTCTTTCACCACTTCTATTCAACATCGTCCTTGAGACTCTAGCCAGAGCAATCAGACAAACCAAAGAAATTAAAGGGATACGAATTGGAAAAGAAGAACTCAAACTATCCCTGTTCGCTGATGACATGATTATATATTTAGAGGAACCTGGAAATTCCACCAGAAAACTTTTAGAACTCATAAGTGAATTCAGTAAAGTAGTGGGATATAAGATCAATGCACATAATCTAATGCATTTTTATACATAAGTGATGAATCTTTGGAAAGAATAATTAGGAAAACTACCCCATTCACAATAGCCTCGAAAAAAATAAAATACTTGGGAATCAATCTCACAAAAGAGGTGAAAGACCTCTACAATGAGAACTACAGAACACTAAAGAAAGAAATTCAAGAAAACCTTAGAAAATGGAAAGATCTCCCATGTTCCTGGATAGGAAGAATTAATATTGTCAAAATGGCTATACTACCTAAAGTGCTATACAGATTCAATGCAATTCCAATTAAAATCCCAATGATGTACCTTGCAGAAATAGAGCAAGCAATTATGAAATTCATCTGGAAGAATAAAAAACCTAGAATAGCTAAAGCAATCCTCAGTAGCAAGAGCGAAGCAGGGGGTATTGCAATACCAGATCTTCAACTCTACTACAAAGCAATAGTAACAAAAACGGCATGGTATTGGTACCAAAATAGACAGGTAGATCAATGGTACAGAATAGAGGACATGGACACAAACCCAAATAAATACAATTTTCTCATACTAGACAAAGGTTCCAAAAATATGCAATGGAGGAAAGATAGCCTCTTCAACAAATGGTGCTGGGAAAACTGGAAAACCATATGCAATAGAATGAAATTAAACCCCTGTCTCTCACCCTACACAAAACTCAACTCAAAATGGATCAAGGACCTCGGAATCAGACCAGAGACCCTGCATCTTATAGAAGAAAAAGTAGGTCCAAATCTTCAACTTGTTGGCTTAGGATCAGACTTCCTTAACAGGACTCCCATAGCACAAGAAATAAAAGCAAGAATCAACAACTGGGATAGATTCAAACTAAAAAGCTTTCTCTCAGTAAAGGAAACTATCAGAAATGTGAAGAGAGATCCTACGGAGTGGGAGAATATCTTTGCCAACAATACCTCAGATAGAGTGCTAATTTCCAGAATCTATAAAGAACTCAAAACTCTACACGAAGAATACAAATAATCCAATCAACAAATGGTCTAAGGAAATGAACAGACACTTCACAGAAGAAGATGTACAAGTAATCAACAGATATATGAAGAAATGTTCAATATCCCTAGTAATAAGGGAAATGCAAATCAAAACTACCCTAAGATTTCATCTCACCCCAATTAGAATGGCGATTATCAAGAATACAAGCAACAATAGGTGTTGGCGAGGATGTGGTGAAAAAGGAACACTCATACATTGCTGGTGGGGTTGCAAATTAGTGCAGCCACTCTGGAAAGCAGTGTGGAGATTCCTCAGAAAGCTTGGAATGGAAACACCATTTGACCCAGCTATCCCACTCCTTGGCCTATACCCAAAGGACTTAAAATCAGCATACTACAGAGATACAGCCACATCAATGTTCATTGCTGCTCAATTCACTATAGCCAGATTGTGGAACCAACCTAGATGCCCTTCAGTTGATGAATGGATAAAGAAACTGTGGCATATTTATATAATGGAATATTACTCTGCAATGAAGAATGATAAAATTATGGCATTTGCAGGCAAATGGATGAAATTGGAGAATATCATGCTAAGTGAGATAAGCCAATCTCAAAAAACTAAAGGACGAATGATCTCGCTGATAAGCAGATGAGGACATATAATGGGGGGTGGGAGGGGTTAGCATTAGGTTTAGGGTTAGGTTTAGGGTTAGGGATAAGGAGAGCGGTAAGAATGAAGGAAAGAAGGACTGTATAGAGGGAAAAGAGGGGTGGGAGGGGTGGGGGGAAGGGAAAAAAAATAAACATCATTGCCCTATGTAAACGTATGATTACACAAATGGTATGCCTTGACTCTATGTACAAATAGAGAAACAACATGTATCCCATTTGTATACAATTAAAAAAAATAAATAAATACAAAAAAAAATAAATAAAATAAAATAAAATACTTAGTACTAAATAGTGGTTATACCTTTCATCCTATAATTGTCAGATTAATTAAAATCAGTTTACTTGATATTCATTTTTGTTATTGGTATTTTTGAAAATAATTTATAGTCACAATTCAAGTAGTTTCCTCTTGTTGGTATTTTACTTGCAATTTTAATAGCTGTGAATTTTATCAAATATATTTTCTGTATCTGCATTACTCAGCTTTCCATTGCTGTGACAAACTACCTGAGAAAAACAACTTTTAAATGAAAGATTTACTCTTGCTCATAGTTTCAGAGGTTTCAGTCCATGGTCAAGTGACTCTTGACTCTGCTGTTTCTGGGCCTGTGTTGAGACAGAGCATCATGGCATATAAGGCATGGTAGAGCAGAACTTCACGGCATCTGGGAAGCAGAGAGAGAAAGAAGGGACCACTCCCCTAGTGACCTACTGCTTCTAACTAGACCCCACAACCCAAGGTTCCCTTCATATCCCAGTAATATGACTAGCTGAGGACCATGAGCCTTTGTGGGACATTCTATCCCTGGACCCCAAAGGCTTGTTCTTGTCTCACACGGCAAAATGCATTCAGTTCATATATGGGTCCCCATAGTCTTAACTGTTCTAGAATTTCTCCAAAGTCCTAATTCAAAGTTTCTCTGAGTCTCAAGGCAGACTCTGTGAGCCCCTGTAGAAATTTAAAAGAAAGTTACATATTTCCAAGATGTAATGCAACAGTGTAAACATTCCCATTCCAAAAGGGAGGATAGGAGAATAACAAGGAAGCGTTGTGTCAAAGCAATACAGAAACCCAGCAGGGTAAACATTAAATCCTGTAACTCATGTCCAGCATCTAGAGTGTGCAGTGGTAGGACGTGGGCTCCAAAGGACTTGGGAAGCCCCGCTTCTATAACCTTGCCATCTTCAGCTCACATGCTTATTATCTTTGTCTAGCTCTGCTTGCTTCCTGAGACTTTCCTGAGCAAATGTTCCACATTCCTGGTATCTCCATATTCCTGGGATTTCCATTGCCTATTTAGTTTCACTCTCACAGTTCCAAGAATTGCCCCATTAGGGGTTTCTTGTAGGACTGCCAAACTTGTCACACACTACCCAGCTTCCCAGGATATCCTTTGAAATCTCAGTGGAAGCATTCATGACCCCATAACTCTTGCATTTGGCATGACTGCAAAACCAGCATCACATGAATGACACCAAGGTCTGCTACTGGCTTGAGCAGAACACTGGCCTGCTTGAACCATGGCCATAGTAGCCACTGAGTGCCTTTATGAGTGAATATGAAGAAACAAATCACAGGAAACCAATTCCCTAGGTGGTCTTATGCAAGCAGCCTGCCCTCCACTATCTTCTCAAAGCAGTCTTTCAAAACAGTTTCTAATTTTACTACTGTGGGCCTATGATGAATAGGGTCTTATTGATTCATGACATGCTTTCAAGGCATTTTCTCTTATCCCAGTGCAAAGTACTCAGATTATTTTTGATGGTGCTAATCTCTTTAGCAACTACACATGACTTTACACATACTTCTTTTCTGACCAAATTGCAAGTTTTTTAAATCTTCCTGCTCTTTACTAATGATTATCACTGTAAATTTGACTAAAAGCAACCAAAACCTTTCCTTTTTTAAAATTTTTTATCTTGGTTATATTTGTCATGGCGATGGAAAACTGGCTAACATAGATGATGGGTATGGGCAGTGGGACCATTGCTGTGGCTATAACTCCCAGTGTGGTACAAAGCTTTGGAATTGGTTTGTGAGAGAAATTTGGGAAGGGTTGGAGACAGAGTCAGGAGAATTCCTAGATCAGTGTAAGTGGAATTTAATAGTCAGTTCTGATGGGAACTCAGAAGGCCAGAATGCTGATAGAAATGCAGACATTAAATGTTATGCTGATGAGGTTTCAGATGGAAATGAGAATTCTATTAGAACTGGACTGAAAGACACATTAAATTCTGACAAAGAACCTGTCTACATTTTGTCCTTCCCCTGAGACTTTGTGTGAGCTGAGTTTAAAGTTGTTGGACTAATTTATCCAGCAGAGGAAATTTCAAGGCAGCACGGTATTCAAGCAATGACATGAGTTTTGCTGGCTGCTTTTGGCAATATTGTCAATAAGAATCATGAGCAAAAATCCAGGCAAAATAATTTAAAAACCTTGCCATTTGGTAAGAAAGAAAGTGTATATAATGTTGGGGTTAAGGAGAATGTGGTTTCTGAAGAGATTGGTGCCATTAAATAGAAGCCAAGTGGTTTGTACAAAGATAAGAAGAAATATACCTTGATGGCACCTAGGAATCATCAAGACCCCACCCATAGCAAGCTCAGGACACCCTGCTGACTTGGGAGCCCCTAGGAATTGTTTCCGTGGCATTCCTTTCCCAGTGTTCAGTCATCAATGCACTCAGAATGTGCTGAATATGTGGTTCAAGAAGGACAAGGTATAACTGGTGCTGACAGTAGACTTTGTCATTCATCATCTATGTGATACTGATTTTGCAGGCATGGAGAATGCAAGAGTTATGGGGTCAAGGCTTCCATTGAGATTTCAAAAGAAATACTGGAAGAAAAGGAAGAATAGGCAGTGTGTAGCATTTTTGGAAGCCCTGCCAGCAACCCCTAACAGGGTGATGCATGAAGCTGTGATAGTGAAACTAAGTAGGCAATGAAGACCCCAGAGAATTGGAGATGCCAGGAACATGGAATGCCTACCTAGGAAAGTTGCAGGCAGTGTGCTGAACCAGCCCAAGAGAGTGGCCATGTGAGCTGAAGCTGGAAAAGCCATAGGGGTGGGCTTCGCCAAACCCTTTGGAACTCCATATGCCACTCTGTTCCTGGATGCCAGAGGTTTAATTTGACCCTGCTGGGTTTGGGGCTTATTTTGGTTTGATTCCTTATTATTTCTCTGTTCCTACCTTTTGGAATTTAAATGCTTATTTTGTTCCCTTACACTTGGAAGTATGTAACTTTCTTTTTTATTGTTATAGGATCTCACAGATGAATTTGCCTTGATTATCAGAGGAGATGTCAGACTTGAAATCATGAAAAGTGCTAAAACAAAAGTTTGGGGACTCTTGTAGATGAACCAAATACATTTTGCACAATGAGATGGGCATGAGTATTTGGGAGCCTCAGGTCAAATGCTATGGTTTGGATCAGGAGTTTCCCCAAAGTCCCATCTGTTATATCTTTGTTGCCAATTCTGTGGTGCCTTTGGGAGGTGGTGGAACTTTTAAGAGGTGGGGCCAGGTGGAAGGAAGTTAGAACACTGGGGAAGACTTGATCTTGAAGGAGATATTCACAGCCCAGCCCCTTTCCTTATGGGATTCTCACACACAGAGAGAGGGCACCAGGGCATTCAATAGGAAGCAGCATTTATTTGTGCCAGCACTGGCCCAGCAGATTCATATCCAAAGGAGGAGCACCAAATGCAGGAGGTGTTGCCTTCTATGCCCCTGGTTAGTTCCTCTTTTACTTGCCAGCTCTTTGTCTCCCATAGAAGGTAATACACATTATCTTAGTGTAGTGTTGCAACAGAGTTGTGAATGTACACAGTGGTACTGATGGTGCCATGTTATCTTTCCTTTGTTCTGAGAACAAAGGCATTTTACCTTACTGTGTTCTGTCCCCCATACCTCAGCACAGTGGAAGCCTTAAAACATAGCGACTGCATTACTGGTATGAAAAGCAGCAAAAGGGAGCTCAAACACCCTCTCAAAAACTCATTACCAAAAAGAAGGCATTATCTGAACATTCCAGTGTTTGTTACCTTGTCTTTATTTAACCTCATCAGAATTATCCTTGTAGTAAAAGCTTCTCTTTGAAATGCATTTGCCAAATATTTTAAAATCTCGTCTTCTTTAGGTAATGAATACAAGTTGAATCAAACAACAGACTAATCAAAAGCTTAAAAGGAAAAGCTGAGGAATGAGGTGTTCAAAGTGTTTAAAGGTCATAGCCTAGGCAGGGGTAAGCCTGTGCACTTACTCAAGAAAGACTCTCTCAAAATCAAAAAAAGGGCCAGGGATGTAACTTGGTGGTAAAGCATTCTTTACTTCAATTCCCAGTACCCTCCCCACAGACAAGAAATAATGTATATGTAAGCAGGCAGAAGGAGTGAATTAATTTAAGATAGATCAATGGAGATTATTCATTCTGAGGAACAGAAAGAAAAAAGAATGTAGAGAAATGAATAGAGCCTCAAATACCTGTGGGACATCATCAAGAATACCAAAGCAAACAAAGTGAGAGGCTCAGAGGAGGAGAGAGGGAGAAAGGCAGGAAGGGGCAAAAAGGAAGTTTTGAAGAAACACTGGAATAATTTTTTTCCAGATTTAATAGGATATTGAATGTCCACATCCAAGATGCCAATGACCTCCAAGTAGGATAAACTCAGAGATCTACATCTACAGCATCATAATCAGCTCTTCTTCTTTGAAGTGTCTGTTCAGTTCTTTTGTCCATTTATTGATTGGTTTATTTATTTATTTATTTATTTTTGGTGTTAAGTTTTTTGAATTCTTTATATATCCCGAAGATTAATGCTTTATCTGAGGTGCAGGTGGCAAAAATTTTCTCCCATTCTGTAGGTTCTCTCTTCATGTTCTTGATCATTTCCTTTGCTGTGAAGAGGCTTTTTAGTTTGGTTCCATCCCATTTATTGATTGTTAATTTTACTTCTTGCACTTAGGAGTCTTGTTAAGGAAGCCAGTTTTTAGGCTGACATGGTGGAGAGTTGGGCCTATTCTTTCATCTGTTAGGTGCAGGATCTCTGTACTAATTCTTAGGTTCTTCATCCATTTTGTGTTGAGTTTTGTGCAAGTGAGAGATAAGGGTTTAATTTCATTTTGCTACATATGGATTTCCAGTTTGCCTACTACCATTTGTTGAAGAGGCTATCTTTTTTCCAATGTATGTTTTTGGCACCTTTGTCTAGTATGAGATTACTGTATTTATGTGGGTTTGTCTCTGTATCTTCTATTCTGTGCCATTGATTTACATGTCTGTTATGATGCCAATACCATGCTGTTTTTGTTACTATAGTTCTGTAATATAATTTAAGCCTGGTATTGTGATGACCCCTACTTCATTTTTCTTGCTAAGGATTGCTTTGGCTATTCTGGGTCTCTTATTTTTCCAAATGAATTTCATGACTGCTTTTTCTATTTCTATGAAGAATATCATTGGGGTTTTAATAGAATTGCATTGAATCTGTATAGTGCTTTTGGTAGTATGGCCATTTTGACAATGTTAATTCTGCCTATCCAAGAGTATGGGAGATCTTTCTATTTTCTAAGGTCTTCTTTAGTTTCTTTCTTTAGTGTTCTGTAGTTTTTATCATAGAGTTCTTTCACCTCCTGTGTTAGATTGATTCCCAAATTTGTTTTATTTTATTTTTGGAGGCTATTGTGAATGGGGTGATTTTTCTAATTTCTCTTTCAGTAGATTCATCACTGATGTATAGGAATGCATTTGATTTATGGGTGTTAATTTTATATCCTGCTACTTTGCTGAATTAATTTATGAGTCCTGGAAGTTTCCTGGTGAAATTTTTTTGGATCTTCTAAACATAAAATCATATTGTCAGCAAATAGGGATAGTTTGAATTATTCTTTTCCTATTTGTATTCCTTTAACTTCTTTTTTCTGTCTAATTGCTCTGGCTAGAGTTTCAAGGACAATGTTGAATAAAAGTGGTGAAAGAAGGCATCCCTTGTCTTGTTTCAGTTTTTATAGGGAATGCTTTCAATTTTTCTCCACTTAGAATGATGTTGGTTGGCCGTGGGCTTAACATATATGGCTTTTACAATTTTGAGGTATATTCCTACTATCCCTAGTTTTTCTAGTGTTTTGAACATGGAAAGGTGCTGTATTTTGTCAAATGATTTCTCTGCATCTATCAAGATGATTATATGATTCTTGTTTTTATGTCTGTTGATGTGATGAATTATATTTGTTGATTTGCATATGTTGAACCAAACTTGCATCCTTGGAATGAACCCTACTTGATCATAGTGCACTATTATTTTAATGTGTTTTTGTATGTGATTTGCCATAATTTTATTGAGAATTTTTGCATCTATGTTCATCAGGGATATTGGTCTGAAGTTTTTGTTCCTTGATGTGTCTTTGCTTTGGGTGTCAGGGTGATACTAACAACATAGAATGAGTTTGGAAGGGTACCCTCCTTTTCTATTTCATGGAATAATTTGAGGAGTATTGGTATTAATTCTTCTTTGAAGGTCTCATAGAACTCAGCTGAAAATCCATCTGGTGCTGGACTTTTCTTAGTTGGTAGGCTTTCCATGGTGTCTTCTATTTCATTGCTTGAAATTGATCTGTTTAAATTGTGTATGTCCTCCTGATTCAGTTTGAGTAGGTCACATGTCCCAGAAACCTGTAAATGTCTTCAAGATATTCTATTTTATTTGAGTATAAATTTTTGAAATAGTTTCTAATTATCTTCTGTATTTCAGTAATATCCATTGTAACATTTCCTTTTTCATCACAAATTTTAGTAATTTGAGTTTTCTCTCTCTCTTCATTAGTGTAGCTAAGGGTTTATAAATTTTATTTTTTCAAGAACCAACCTTATGTTTTGTCAATTTTTTGAATTGCTTTGTTTCAATGTCATAAATTTCAGCTCTGATTTTAATTATTTCCTGTCTTCTATTACTTTTGGTGTTGATTTGTTCTTTTTCTAGAGCTTTGAGATGTAATGATAGGTTATTTATTTGACTATATTCTATTCTTTTAATAAATGAGCTCAATGAAATGAACTTTCCTCTTAGAACTGCCTTAATAGTGTCCCAGAGATTTTGATGTGTTGTGTCATTATTCTTATTTACCTCTAAGTCCTTTTTAATTTCATCCCTGATTTATTCCGCTACCCATTGGTTATTCAATAGTGTATTATTTAGTCTGTAGGTGTTAGCGTTACATCTATTTTTTATTTTATCATTGATTTCTAATTTTATTCCATTATGATCTGATAGAATACAAGATATTATCTCTATTATTTTGTATTTACTAAGAGTTGAAGACCATCCATTTTGAAAAAGTAAAACCATTTATATTCACAAAGGACATGGTATTGTACATAGAAAACTCTAAAGACCCCTCACACAAAACCATCAAAGCTAATAAATGAGTCCAATGGAACTATAAGATAGAAGGCCAATATGCAAAAAGTTCTATTTTTATACCCTTGCACTGAACAATTTGAAAATGAAATTGATAAAAACAATTCCATTTACAATAGCTTAAAAATGAAGGAAATACTTGGGAACAAAGCTGACAAAATAAACACAAGACTTTTACACTGAAAACTGTAAGATATTATTGAGAGAAATTAGCATGATTCACTCTAGTCAAAAAGTAGAAATCAGTCAAATATCTATCAAATGATGTATAGACATGCAAAATGTGGGAAATACCCCTATATGTATGTATATATAATATATATGCATATATATATATTTGTATACTACAGAATGTTAAGTATATGCTACAACATGAGCAAATCTCCATGTAAAGTGAGAAAAGTCACAAAAGACCACATATCATATGGTTCCACCTTTACAAAACATTTTAAAATTGATTGAAATGTTTTTAAATTTATTGTGGTGATAGTTTCAATACTCTGAGGGTACACTAAAAAACACGGAGCCATACACTACAAATGAGGGATTCATGGCATGTGAACTCTATTTCAATAATGTTACCAAAAAATTAATAAGCAATGATCAAAGTCTATCAAAACAAGGAAAGTCTCAGAAAGTGACACAGCTAAGTAGAGACATGATAACCAACTGTGATGTGGTGTCTTCATGGGATCCCAGAATAGAAAAAAAATTAAGAAAAGATAAAGAAATTATCTATTTAAATACATCAACAGTGGTCCATTAATTGTGACAAATGCACCATACTATATTTAGATGTTAATAATAAGAAAACCTGTCAGGGTATACATGGGAAATCTATTATTTTTGCAATTTTTCTTTGAACTAAAATTATTCTAAAACTATAGTTTTAAAAATATTTACAATTCTGTGAGAGGTGATTAAGATACTTGCTTTAGGGCTGGGGTTGTGGCTCAACAGTGGATCACTTGCCTAGCATGCATAAGGCACTGGGTTCAATCTTTAGTACCACATACAAGCTAAATAAAATAATTATAGAAAAGTTCACTTTAAAAAGATGTTTGCTTTAAATTTTTTAAATCAATTCGCCTTTGATTTATGTATGTAGAGCTATTGGTTTGGGTGTACACAGATTTTACTTGTGTTATTTATAAAGTGTAATTCTTATCATTACCTTTTAATCCTGTTTAGTGCTTTTGCCTCTAAATCACACATTAATTTTGTTAAAGAAAAATCTAAGATAAATTAAATTTAGCAAAGTTTATCTGAGAAAGAAGAAGATTTTAGAAACTGGGAGACATTCCTGAAAGATGTTGGTTCATAATGCCCAACTCCACCATATGTGCAGGTTATATTTATAACCAGTGGAACAGAAGTGACATGCAGAAACAACCTGATTGACTGCAGTTGGCTTTTACCTTAGATGGTCATAATTTGACTGAGGGTTGGATTGCTGATTGACTGAGGTGCAGTTGCTTAGTTACCAGGGTGTACACATAGGTTGGGTTACAACTTGCCAGCACACCAAGCTCCCCTTGCAGTTTGCTATATAGAAAGGCAACTGTAGACCAAGTTTATCACCCAAGTACAAAAACAGACTTGGACCAAACTTAACAATTTAACAATTTTAACTTGACCATTTTAGTGGATCCATGACACATGTGATTTCTACATAGCCACAGTAAAATGGGATCTTCCAAATATTTTTATCATCTTCATCCCTTTTCACAGACCACTTCAAAGTCACCACCACTTTAAGACTTCTGGAACTTCTTCCCTTCACCTGTGTTCCCACCTCCTACTTCCACTTCTCATTCTCCTTCTGTTTCGAGAATCCTTGACTTTGTGCTGTCATTTCATGATATCAATCTATCCATAGTTCACCTACAAATATTCTGTTATCCTCATCATTTTTCTGGTTTCCCCCAACTTGGGTTTGTTAGCTCCAAAAAAAAAAAAACTGGCCAAATGCAAACTTCACAAATCGACCAACAGCTTTTATTCAGGAATGGAGTCATGGTTCCGATGGACCCACTTTCCTGGTGGAAAATAAACCATTGAATAAAGGAGAGGACTGGGTTTATGTAGGTTATACTGAGAGGTGCCTTAATTAATGAGTGTGTCAGCTTGGGCACTCAGGAATTTGGGATCTGTTTTACTGGGCAAAATGGGAGGGAGTCTGGGGTCAGCAGTGGTTCTCTGGAATTTATCCTATGGGTTGGATGGAGAGCCTGGGGTCAGTGGATGGTATCTGGAAAGGTTTTGTTTAGGGAAGGATTAATGCTTTGACCTCTCCCTAGAAACTGCCTTTCTAGGTTTGATGTATACCGCCTCCCCAGTGTTTGTTTTATCACTAGTAAAGAATGTATTGGGAAAGGATCATGCTTTCAATATATGGCTTTCTTTCTCACTCCCCACTTTTCCTAGGTCTTACTATTTTGTAGGTTTGTCATTTTCCATATCTAATAGGGTTCCCTATTCTTTTTGGGGGGAAGGGGTTCAGTCTTTTCTTTAGTATTTTCTTCAGATAGAACATGTGAATGATTTTGCAACTTTTGTATAAAAATAAATTTTAGATCCATTTTTAAAGCATTCACTACTTCATAAACCAAAGGGATTCTGAAGTTTATGAACAATTTAAGAAGTTGTTAATGGAAAGAGTCAAACTTTTTCTCTATCCCTTGATTTCTACAGAAAGTTGGGAAGAGTTAGTTCCTGTCTGGAAAAGGTGTAAGTTTTCTTTTCCATGAGACACTCTCAGAAATCTCTAGGTGGGTATATAGATATTGGAGGTTGCTGGAGCTCACCTGCCTAGAGGAACCAGAAAATGTGTAATGCAAATGTTAGCACATTCAGCGGAACTGAAAGAGCAGCTTGGCCTGTAGGAAAGGGAGTGTTTAAGACAAATAGAGCAGAGAGTCTCTGGAAAGGAACCAGCCAAGCCAGCCCTGCTGATAAGAGGTGGCTGCAGTACTTTCTGTCTCACTTGAGAGTTCTTACCAAGCAAGATTTGGTTTTCCAAATAGCCTTCCTTATGGATAAAAGCCATGCCTCAATAAACATGGATTCTCATTCCGTTACCACTCAGACTTGTTTTAATGCATTGTTCCAGGGCCTGTTTCCACAGGAAAGCACTGGAAGGAAGAGGTGTAAGAAAGGAGCCAAGGAGTTTGCTTGCCTGTCTCCATGTGATTCCACTAAACCCTGCAGGAATCACCCCTAACCTGAGATGATTTGGAAGAATATATTGCCTTCAATTTTTCAGAGAGAAAACCCAGTACCTATAGAGTAAATAGATCCAGAGAAAGATGAACAAATAAACTTTATGAACTCTGAAGAATTTAACTAAAGATTTTGCCCCAGGACAAGTGGGGTGAGTTACCTTGATATTTCCTCCTATTTCTTATGTTCATTCTCTCAGTCTTTTAAGACCACATCCTAGGAATACTTTTCTGGGTCCCAAGGACTTATTGTAATTTCAATACAATCAAATTTTCTCAGATCTCAAGAAAGAGCCCTAAGGTATATTTTTAATTATAAGGTAGAGTCAGCATTTGGCCCCAGGTATAATGAAACATCTTGGCCAAAGTCAGACAGTGGAGTCCTAGGACAGGTGGGAGGGTTCATAAAGTCTCATATAAGGCACTTCAGTTCTTTCTATCCTCAAAACTGCTCTCACCTCAGCATTTGAATATACAACATCTGTGCTATTGTTCTCAATTTCACTCTCTGATGGGAAGCTGTATAACTTGATCTCTTGCACATTATAGGTGTTTCATTAGGATTATCATTTAAAATGCAAAAAAAAAAGGCACACACCAGGGTGCCACATATTAAACATTTTATCTCTTCTCTTTAAAACAATCAGAGCTAAATGTTTTTACAGGTAATCCCAGATCTCATTATAGGGGAGTAAATGCACACTCTAACGAACCACTCTTTCTCAATAACCTGGCTTATTAACATTTTCCTGTTCTCTTTTCACATTTAACCTAGTTTCATCACCTTTTGAAATTTAGCTGGAGCATCTCTGTCTTGTGTTGCTTTGCTTGTGTTCCTCTGACCTCGAAGGCAGAGACAAATCCTGTGGGTTATTTACTTAATGCCACCAGCCAGTCATGCTCACAGTACACAGCTTTGCCTGTAGTGGGTGTCGGGACTTGACATCTTTATGTAATTTCCATGCTTTGCATTGTATTTTGGAGAGGAAAGAAATCAAAGCAGATAGTTACTCTGCCCTGGTGTCACCTTGATGTATCATTACTACTGTTGAGAAACTGGTGATTCTGGCAAGTCCTTTCAAGGCAAAGCTGTCTCATGAGGCAGAGTCTAGGGAACTTGTTTATCCCCTTCCTCTGGAATACACTGGGGTTATTCTAGAGTTTCAGAGCATTGCTCCCCCTGTCTTTATGGAGGGTTCAACTTCCACGCTTAGCTACCCTATGTTTCCTTAGTGTAGAAAAAGTCATTTCAGGTCATCCTCCAGCCCTGCCAGTGAGTGACATGGTAACAGTGTGTCCTCAAGAGTATAAGCCCCTCTACTGGACTGTGTCATCATGATCTCTTCCTCAGGAATTTGGATTGGGACTGCACAGAAAGATCCCTAGCATGCAAGCCTAGGTGCTGCCAGTGACTGCCAGTCTCCTACAGTGTAGACTCAAGAACACAGAATGAGGAAGATGTGCAGAGAAGAGCTGAGATGAAGACAAAGAAATGATCCTCCTTGTCAGCATTCATGTCCCTGGTCCCACCTTTTCTGAAACACTCACTCCATCGCAGTCCTATGAGGCACCCCATTATAATAACTCCCCCTCACTTATTTTTTTCATTAAAGTATCTGAAGTTGTTTTCTGATGCAACTAATAGGGTCCTTACTGGTAAATATATCTAAGTTTTAAAATTATAATTCTGTCTCTTCTCCTCTAACCTTTTCCCACTGCTTTGCTTGAGGTGACTTTGTGGCTTTTGTAGGAGGTACACATGTGCACTTTGAGTTGTAGATAGTTATGCCAGTCTACATGGAAAAAAATTAAAGATGTATTTATCCTGTTCCTAAACAAGTGAAGAGAAGGGTGTTCCAGAGCCTCCCTGGGCGAGTCATCTGCGCCTCCATCTATGGGGCAGCCCCTCTGCAGCACTAGTGGTGGCAACGCAGAGCTGTGATTACAGAATCTTTCATTTTTTAAAAGAGAAGCCAGAGATGTGATTTTTATGAGAAACCTCTTCATTTTGAATTGTTGACTCAAATTGTGTTTAAAATTGCTGTAGACCACTCCCTCCCTCCTACCTACACCAGAAAAAATAAGAGGTTTGAGGACTGCTTGAGATATGTATTTTTTTTTTTCATTTGTGCAGTGCTAGGGATGGAACTTGGGACTTCATGCATATTGGGCAAGCTATATCCCCAACTTGAGATCTCCAACTTTGATTCTTCCTGTTCACAGTACGGTCCAGGAGGATCAGAATCGCAGGCCCACTCTAAACCTGTGGATCAGAATCTGTATTTTAACAAGGTGTCCAGGTCATTTGTCTGCCTATTAAAGACAAAGAAGCATTGGCTTCAATTATTTGTTATACATTTGGCTTACATACTGAAATTACCTGAGGAACTTAAAAAGATACTGAGATCTGGGTCCCGTGCCCAGAGGTTCTGCTTTAATATTTCTGAAACACAGTCAGACAATGACTGAAGATATTTGTAAAGCTCCCCAGGTGATGGCAACCTGAGTGAATGTCAGGGACTGCTGGTCTACCACAGGATCCACTACTTCCTGTTGACTCCCAGATGATTTACCCAACAATTCACTCAGGTCTTGTTTGTCTTGGCCCCTGAGTGGATGACACTTTGTCTGGAGTTTCAAGACTTTCACAGGAATTACACGTCATAGGTCTACAAATATTTCAGAAAACAAATTGGGAGTGGAGTGGTGGGGCTGGCAGAGAGTGTCAAAATGTCCTAAATTAGGAGACAGGACTTCCTTCCTTAAATACACAAATACTGAGTATTAACATCTTAGAAAAATAAGCTAACAGGACCAAAAAGTACTCAATTACACAGTACAAAGATTCCAAACACACAGGGCTAACCAAGACCTGCATCTTGCCTGATCTCAGGCATCTGAAAATCCCAGTCTTATGCATATGTGGCCAAATGAGAAGGGTGAGAGTAAAAATAGCAAACTAACCAAGGTTGAACTCTGAGAGAAAGGACATCTACAATTAGAGTGTAAGAAAAATCATTTTTTAAAAATTCTGACACCTAATCTTGTCTCTCTGATCATTGTTCCTACATTCCTACAGCTAAAACAAGCTTATTTGTATCTGTGTAAATGTATAAAATTCTCCAAGGGGGATAAATTGCAAATAAAAACCAAGCCCACAATTCTTTATCCTCCCTTTATCCATACCCTTTGCAATGCAAACTTGTAGCTTCTTTCCTCACCAGAGTCTCTTACTCCACCCTTAAATCTGAACTGACTTAATGACTTCCTTTAGCCAATGGAATGGGCATAAGTGACACTGTGTTAGTTCTGAGCCTAAGCTTAAGAGATCATGCATCCTGCTTCTCTCTGTCCTGTACCACTGCTATAGCCCTATGAACAAGCTGGATTAGCTGGACTTGGAGAACACTGAAGGTCTTTCCAGACCAGTTGACAGCCAGCACTCTCAACATTTGAGAATGGCCAGTCAGCATTATCAGAGTCATTTACCCAATTCATGATTAACTAAAGAAACATGCGCTATCTCCATCAAAGTCAGAGGAATTGCCCAACTAATCCCCAGCATCATAAATTACATAAATTCTTGATTTGTTTTGGAGTGGTTTGTTACAATAGCTAACTGGCATACCTAGCCTGGGGATTTTCAATTTAGTCATTAGAATTCTAAAGAACTAAAGTTCAAAGAAATAAATAACTGGGTGGGGAAGGAGGATGGGAAAGGGAAAGACAGTGGAATGAATTGGACATGACTTTCCTATGTTCATAAGACCAGTGTAACTCCACATCATGTACAACCACAGGAATGGGAAGTTCCATGTATGTATGAGATGTCAAAATACATTCTACTGTCATGTGTAACTAAAAATAACAAACTAAAAATTTTTTAAAAAAGAAATAACTGGAAAAGAGTCATGCTGAATTAGGTACTAAGGAAAGAATGACAAGGCTCACTTGACAATTTTGTTTTTCCATTGGGCCACTTTAGGTCTCTTGTGTTCACTTGCAAGGTCAAGGAGTAGCAAACAAGGGCAAATGAGTTGAAAGTGAGACATGTTCAGAGGATAACCCTAGTAACATTGATTCCTATCCCCTTCCCAATACTGCCAACACTACCATTCCTTTTGTATTTCTATCTCACTGATATTGAGCATCTTAATTTGAAAACCAAATTTAGATATGAGTAATGTACACTTTCTAAGTAACAACAAGTGCTATAGTTTGGATCTGGAATGTCCTCCAAAGGCCTTTATCTTCGCACAGTTGGTTCTTAGCTGCTGGTGCTATTGTAAGGTGGTGAATCTTTTGGAAGTGGGCCTAATGGAAGGAAATTAGGTCATTGGGACCATGGCCTTGAAGGAGATAATGAGACACTAATCTCTTCCTGTCCCCTTTTTGCTTCCTGGCCACCATGAGGTGAGCAACTTTGCTCCATCATGTGCTACCCACCATGATATACTGCCTTGCCACAGACCCATAAGCAACAAAGTCAACCAACCATGGACTGAAACCATGGGCCAAATAAACCTTTTATCTTCTTAAGTTTTCCTTTCAGGTATTTTCTCATAGTGATAGAAAGCTAATACCATGTATAGAGATTCTTTATATTATTATTATTATTTACTGTGATTTTGTGAAAGATATATTAAGGTTTTCTGCAAACTTTCTTTTTTTCCTTTATTTGTTTTAATTAGTTATACATGACAGTAGAATGCATTTTGACACATCATACATAAATGGAGTATAACTTCTCATTCTTCTGAGATGTAGAGTTACACTGGTCATGTAGTCATATATCCACATAGGGTAATAATGTCCAATTCATTTTACTATCCTTCCTACCCCATGCCTCCTTCCCTCCCATTACTCCCCCCTGTCTAATCCAGAATACCTCTATTATTGTGAGTTAGCATCTACATATCAGAGAAAACATTTGACCTTTAGTTTTTGGGATTGACTTATTGTACTTAACATGATATGCTCCAGCTTCATCCATTCACTGGCAAATGCCATAATTTCATTCTTCTTTAAGGATGAGTAATATTCCATTGCATATATGTACCTTACCTCACAATAGCTAAACTATGGAACCAACCTAGATGCCCTTCAACAGATGAATGGATAATGTTTTCTGCAAACTTTCTAAAAAAATTAAAGTTTCAGAAGAAACTGGTCTCAGTATTCTTGATAGTTCTAAAATTCATTTAAAATTTAGCTCCTTTGGCAAAAAAAAAAAAAAAAAAAAAAAGAAAGTCAACATTTAAAAGATACCACATGCGTCAGAGATTCAGTCCTGTCCCTCTCCTAACAAATCAGCTTTCCAGGAGAGAAAAGTATTCTGCTTGTAGCTTCCTGTCAAAAATGAAAACTGGGTTTCTGCAAACCTCTTCTTGCCTTCGTAGGTGACTTGAGTTTGCTAAGAAGGGAACAAAAACAGTCACCTAATCCTATTTTAAGGTCATTCATGGCTGCTGAGTAAAGTGGGTGACTGGTTATATGTGACAAAGGGGCAGGCCCAAAATTAACAAAATTCATATTGAGAAGCCAGATCTACTCCCAGGTAAATAGAAGTCTCATTTCCAGATAAGTGGAAAACCAATTAAGGAAACTGCTTTTCCCTCTTAACAGTGAAGCCAAGAGACTGAGTACATGGCTGGTTTATGAGTCTTCATCTGGGCATTCTAATGGGTAAGGAAGCCGTCTCCCATGGGTCAGCGCTCTCAAGGAACTAAGTCTGGTTGAGGAGAGAAGATGGGCAAATCTTAGAAGAGTTATGTGTAAATCAGTAGTTTTGAGAGGTTAATTCAGATGGTCAGTGGTTTCAATTACTAGAGTTAGAGGACATCAGAGCTTGCTGATATCCAGAGAGTGAACTGGGTGAATCAGGAAAGGCCATGGAAAAATCCGGAAATCAATAGACAGACTGAAGGTGCTATTTGTGAAATATTCCTAGAAGCGTGTCCTGGCTAGCTGACTGTTCTCTCTCTCCCTCTCTCTCTCTCTCCCCGCTCCACACACCACACAGTGATAGTACTGTATTTGTTTCATCAAACCATCCCCGTCTCCTATGAATCTCAGGAGAGACAGCTATGGAGTAGAACATTATTGTCATTTCTTCACATTATCATAAGCTAGAAATCACCTGGGACAGTTATGTTCCCAGGGAAAGAAATGGTCTCAAGTGTTACCAGTGAGACAAGAGCACACCAGACATGTGAATCAGAAACCCACAACAAAAGCATCTTTTGGTGAGTCCCTGTGAATAGAAATTCTTAGAAAGCTTTCTGTGGATTGCCATCTGGATGCATAACTACCACTATGATAAAATAGCACTTGCTTGCACTCTCACGTGCTGATCTTACAATTATCTGTACTCCCAAGTTTTCTAAGCTTTTATTTTTAAAAATGAAGGAAAACTTTATCTTTGCACAATTGGTTTTCAATACAATTGTAGCCTATTTTCCAAAATGCTAAGTAATCCAAAAGCAATTTCCATCCAAGCTAGGGTATTTTTCTTCTTACTTCCTGGATCATTCTCTGACTAATTTTGTAGTAAAGTTAGTTAAGTATTTGACTATGCACAAACTGCATGATTAGAGAGGATAGCTGTGAGGGCTGGAAGGAAACCAGGCTGATTTAAAATTTATCAAGAGATCATTTAATTCCATGCAGTGAGTATTTCCTGCACTGCCAGAGAACTGATCATCATTATTCATTAAGACACAAGGAACATGGAACTAGATTAAGGAGCCATCACTCAGGAACCTCGCTAGTTTTTAAGTACAAATGCGACCCCATAGTCCTGACAACTTATACCAACCTACAGATGGCAATTTCATCTTGCAGGTTATTAAAATGAGCCTCTCTGAATTTTGCCCCGCAGATGACTGCCTGGTCTCTCACAATCAACCCAAAATGTGCTGCATGTTGCATCTCGCTGCCTTAATTAAAGCACAAGAATCATTCAATTACACCAGGTGATTTCTCAGGCCCCTCATGAAGCCAGCCCCTGGAAAACCAGCAGGAAAAATGAAATTGGAGAAGGAAGCCCCAGGACTTCAACAGGCTCTAACCACAAAGGCTTCCATTTTGCTCCTGGGTGTGTAAAGAGCAGAAATGAAACAAGGTTCATAATTTCCTGTGCAGTCTTCAACACAGGGGAGGCAACTCAGCTGAAGAAGGTAACCCTGAAGTTTCTCATGTGACACTGTATGGCCTCTCCCATTGTTTCTGCCCCTCTAAGGCTGATCAAGCTGTGAGGCCTCTCCTTGGTTACTAGACCATAAATCTTTGAGGCTAAACAGTTCACCTCACTGAGTATATCATTCACCACCAAGGCCATTCTTCATGTTTGATAAAGTGACTTGCAAATCTTTTACAAAAGGTGTGCTTCCCAATGTCTCTTTATGAATATTAACCAAATATCCACGTATAGACTCCTCTTAAGAAATGCAACCAGGATTTTCTGGCACAACGCAGATAAATCATTTGGTGCATGTGAGTTCGTTTAATCTTAACAAGCTTACATGGGTAAATGTGCTGACAGACAGGAGGGAGGTAAGATGCACAATAAGAAAATGCTGTTAGATGATTTAAGAAAACAAGTCCAGGTTCCATCCACTTCTTTTCAGTGGACAGTGAACCATGGTTGAGAGTATAAACTCTGGGAGCAGACCAACTTATCTTCGAATCCTAGCTTTACTGCTTTTTAAATCTATGACCTTGACAAAGTCATTTGAACCCTGCTAAGCCTCCATATCCTCATCTCTAAGATAGAGATACCCCCTCTGCTTCGCAAAGGATTAGCTGAAGTAATAATGCACGCCTGGTATCTGACACAGGGTAAGTATTCAGTCACTGCTGGCTGTTATTATTTCTTATACCATTTTCCTTGGCTTAATCTCTTTTCAATTCCTAGTGAAGTAGCTTGAGAATTTTAGGTCAGCAAGTTCCAACAGATAAACCTAAAAGTACTATCAATAATTTGCCATGATGGTGATAAGCACTAATTAAATTGGAATTACCACCCAAACTAGACCAGGCAGGAGGGATCTGGTAGGAAATCTGGTCTATTGGTTTCATAGCAGAGGAAGAGCTGTGATTTTGGTAATGCTGGAGCTAGAGGCAGAGGAATATAGGGCTGAGAGGAAGTGGGGAGCCTCATCACCTATGGTTTTCACTTTGATTAAGACTGTTCGGAGCACTGCACCCTTGAATGAGATGAACCTTGAACACAGGGTGTACTGCAAGAGACCCCATTTCAATCTGCTGACTCCCAGGGCCAGCCATCTGGCATATCCAATTGGGGAGCAGAGATGAAATTAAATTGCTGCAACACAACTCTCCCACTCCCTAAGAAACCAGTGAAGGATGGCAGGCTGGCCAGTTGTGGCTGTTTACAGAGCAGACCATCCTGTGTTAATGGAGCAGAAACAAGCAGGACAGCAGAACTGGGAGAGATGCATTTTTTGTTTTCTCTTGGAAGGACCTCAGATCCCATAGCAAAAAGGCATAAAAGAAACCAGTATCCTGGTAGTATAGTGACATCTCTATCAAGGTTATCCAAACTAGAAGGAGCATGAACAACTTTCTAAAAATTTAGAAGAGTGGCTAGGAATTAAAAAAAAAAAAAAAAAAGGTTTTATATCAAAGTTCCACTGCCAAAGCATAAAAGGAGCATGAGTCACCCAGTGTAGAGATGAAAGGGATCAGTTTGCATCTGAAGACCTCATGGAACACTGACATGGTTGGACCAGGAGCAAAGGAAACTTCTAGTCCCATCTGGAAGCTCAGTGGGGACTGGGGCAGAGGGAAGAGGTTGAGAATGTACTATGTTTTAGTCAGCTTTTTTACTGCTGTGACTAAAAGGATCTGACCAGCACAATTATAGAGGAGAAAAGATTTGAGGGCTCACGGTTTCAGAGGTCTTAGTCCGGCTCCATTCCTTGGGGCTTGAGGTGAGGCAGAACATCATGAAAGAAGAATGTGGTAGAGGGAAGCAGCTCACATCATCAGGAAAGAGAGAGGGGGAGGCAGGAGGGAGAGGGAGTGACTCCAGTCACTAGATACAAAATATATACCCCGTAGCTACACCCCAATTCCCAACTCCTCCAACCACACCCTACCATTTCAATTAATCCCATCTGGGATTAATTCACTGATTGGGTTAAGACTCTTACCACCCAATCATTTCTCCTCTGAACCTTCTAGCATTGTCTCACATGTGAGCTTTTGGGAGACACCTCACATCCAAACCATAACACACTGCAAAGGTGGTGCTTTTCCGGTTGGTCCCCATTCTGTATTCTGTGTTGACATGGATGAAAAGACACTACGGCCTGACTGTGAAAGCAAGACCACGACAGACTGAGAGAAAACAGTCTGAAAGTGGCATGTGCTTGTTACACTCCTTTCCCTAAGTGGTGGGTGCCAGGTTAGTGCCTGCTGAAGCCTCCAGCCCCACCTCTGCTCTTAGCCGACCATGAAACTCAGAGATGAATTTGCATCCTCCAGCTGCAGTGCTGCTGCCATTTTGCCTCTGGGAAAAGTTACGGGATAGATTCATCTAGGACTTTTACAGAAAGGATGTCGTCAGTGTGCCGTTCATCTCCACTCAGGCATAAACAAGAGAACAAATAAACCAAGGGTTGGGAAATGAAGTTGGGAATCATCTCCTCCTTTCCCCTCATTTTGCAGGTGAGACAGGCACAGCCTGGAAAGGGTAACTCATTTCTGGAGGTTTGCACAACCAAGGTCAGAGATGAAATTCGGACTGGAATCTACACTGATTAGAGGAACAAAAACTTTTTCAATAGGAAGTTAAATGTGGAATGTGCTTGAATTAATGGGAATTTCCTTTATTGAAGTTGTGAAAAACAGTACTGCTTTTCTTACAATGGTGACAGCTCATGAGAATCCTTCAAAGTCCTCTGCAGGCCTAGGAGTCTAAAAACTTTAAAAATAACAAAATTAAAGGTTCAAAGCCAATAGTCAGGGGGACTCTGGACAGCAGATACAACAGGATGATAGGTAGGTGAGTTCTCTTAGAATTCAGCTGGGTTGAAATTTTACTGCAGCTCTTGGAGGGAGCTCACAGAGCTTCAAGCAGAGAAATGAGAGTTTCCAATGTGCAAGGAGCCCTTCTGAGCATCCAGAGAAGTCAGAAATGCCCACCAGAGGGACATGGGGAGGAATGATGCAGCAATGTGGGGACCAGTTCTGGAGAGTGTCACTTTTATGTAGTAAGCCACTGAAGTAAGCATTATTTTCTCTATTTCTCTATTTTTTTCTCTCTTTACAGAGAGGAACATCAGAAAATCGGACAATGTGATGTGTTTGTGTATTCTTTTCCTATGCATCCCCAGAATTTAGCTGGAAATAGGTATATACATACAGAAACTAGAATGTGCTCATGAAAACTGATGCTCTAACATGCTGATGCTAAAGGCTCTAACAGGCAAAAATGAAATAAACAGCATCCCCAGAATTTAGCTGGAAATAGGTATATACATACAAAAACTAGAATGTGCTCATGAAAACTTATGCTCAGCAAACCTAAAGGGTCTAACATGCAAAAGTTAAATAAACGTTTCTTGGTTTCTACAACAGAACCAGGTCCATATGCACAGGGAAGTGTTGCTTCCAAACCACCTTTGCTCCACTTCTTTGCAGAGAGGCTGCATGGCTATCCATTAGTGGAGAGCTAATCTGTTGCAGAGTACAAACTTGAGACTTTCCCAAGATACAATTTAGAAAGTCAGGACTTCATTCTTTAGACAGAGGGGAGTCAAGAAAAAAAAAAGTTTCTGAGCAGAAGAGCTTGATTGATAAGGGGTCTAGACTGGAGAGGCAAAACTTGGGTTTGGAAATATTTCAAGATGAGAAGTGAGGAAGAGGTGATAAAAGTAGAAAGAGGAAAAGGAGGAAACTACCTCAGGGAAAGGAGGAAAGTACCTACCTTTAGATGGCTGGTATGACTGATCCATGTAAATGTATTTCTATGGTGTGGTACCATTGGGCTAATCATGCATTTTGCAAGATTCTCCTAGAGATGATGGCTTGGGGTCAAAGAGCTACTGAGGTGAGGGAGGTATGTCTGTAGATAGCTTCGTGAAGAAGTCTTTCTGGAAAGAGAGGCACTGGAAGCTCCCAACACCTAGCAAAGCACCTCTTGCTTTGTTTCAAGTTGGGAGAGAAGCCCATCACCGGAGAGCACCTTTGTTAACCGCAAAAACCAAAGACCCCTGGGAAATGAAAAGAAAGGGATGTTTTTGCTGGTCTATCTCCTAGGTCTTTGTCCTTTCCCCTGTGCCCATTTCCTCATCTGGAAATACTGTTTAGCCTCCAAAGTCACCTGGTTACCTGAAAAACGGGAAGTGCATATCTTGCTCCTGTGAAATTCTCAAGAAAGCATTTTGATGATTAACCATTTGGACTTTAAAATCATCAGTTCTATTACCTGGCTCTGCCTATCCCTGGACTTCACTCAACACTAACCCCATGCCATACTTTCTCCATCTATTGCAAGCACAAAAACTATTTAAAGATCCATTTCCTCCACCTGCCCCCCACCCATTATTATAACTTTAGTTCCAGCTATCAAGAAATGTTACTAAAGAAAAAATGCTATAATTCAGTATTAGCTTACCAAAAAACACAAGTGGGAGTTGAAATCACAAGTAGAGAAGATTAAAGTAGAACCAAAATTCATCATGAAGTATTTTCACCTCCCACGCTCCACCATGACCTAGACAACAACCCTCATTTGTGAAGAACATAAAGATTTGCTCCTGCACATTGCAGGAAAAACACTGTGATGGTTGGTTGCTGCTATTTTTTTTACATATCAGAATTTTCACTTCTTCCCTGGAAAAAAGCAATACACTTTAGAAATGCTCCAATCTCTCATCTACAATCAGCAGAAAAATTTATAATTTAGCTCACTTCGAGCAAGTGATGTTTGGACTGGATTCCAAAAGGAGATGATGTGGATAATTGGCAATTCTCTGCCTCTAAGGACCATGACAAGTGTCGCAGAAGAGCCTTGGCCAGCACTCGGAGAAGAGGTTTCTTGGAAGCCCTTAGAGGCCTGCCCATGCCTGACACAGAGGAAAGCAGCTTTTGGAGAAGGCTGGCTGACTTTAGGCACCCAGCATTCGGTGGCAGTAGTACTAAAGGTAGAAAATGAAGTGTGCAAAGTGGCCAAGTCATCTTAATTATGGCCCGAGCCTCTTCATTAAAACAAAATGGCACTTGAGTTCAGAAATCTAATAGAAGTTTTCACCCTGAATTGGAAAGAATGGAGGTCAATGGCTACATCTGCAGCTAAAGGCGCATAGGATTTTTAGTTGCTTTTTCTTAAAGCTTGTCTCAAGTGAAAAGTCAAGTGGCTAACTGGGGCCAAGAGAGGCAGTTTACTGAGAAATAGTGGCTTGGGAACTTGGCCTAGAAACTGTACAAAACTCCATCAGCTTTGGCCTTAGCTGTAGCTGTCCTTCTTTGTTTCTGACTCTGCGATGAGTCCCTGAAGTCTTCTTCCCCATACCAAGATGATTATGTAGACCCTCCCCTCCATACACAGCACTTAAAATCCTCCCATGTCTTCCCATTCACTAAAAGTCAAACCTCTGGCCCAGGTCTGTAGGACTCCCACCTGATGTTCCTCCTGTTTCACCCACAAAACTCATGTCTACCCATTTGGCTTTGTTCACACCAGCTCAACAGCTCTGGGCTTCTTTCTTCTCAGGATCTTTGAAGTTGTGTAATTCTCTCTTTCTGGATCATTCTTCTCTCAAAGCATGGCTCTCATTGAGTTCAAATATTATCTGTTCGTGGATGCTTTCCTGACCCACTTCATGTAGAATATCCCTTGCTTCTTCCACAACTCTCCAATTGCTACCTTTTTTTTTTTTTTAATTCTTCCTGTGTGTGTGTGTTAAACCTCAGACATTACTTCATTACTTCATTTCTTTACTTGCTTATTGTCTTGTCTATCAAGGCTAGAATATAAGCTTTTTGACAACAAAGACCTTACCCATCTTTTTACCACTGGCTCCTTAGCATCTGTAACAGTGCTTGGTCAGTATTTCTGAGTGAGTAAATGAATGAATTTGTTAATAGATTCACTGCCACAAATAATTTAAAATCTAGAAATAAATCTTTCAAAGTCTTGCAGCCACCAGGCGAGTACATGTGGGAATATGCTAATCTGGGTGTGTTTTAGAATTCTGCACACATTTGGATCAGAGCCACTACTGAAGCTGCAGTCACCCTGTGCTCCCAGCTGGTACTTGACAGAAGTGATCTGAGGAAGTGGTTGTGTAGAAAAACCAGGAGTCCTAGTTTTCACTCCCCAGAGCCATCTATATGCACTCATGGGTATTTTTACCCAGAAATGCATCCTGTAGCCAGTTCCATTATTATCTTAAATAAACAAGTAACAAGGGACATTGGTTGAAAGTCTTTATAGTCTCAAGCGGTCTGTGTACAGGCAGTATTTCAAAGTGATGCCTCTGCTTGGGAAAGAGCAGTCTGTCTTAAAAGAGAGAATGGAATCAGACCCTCCACTCACCTGCCTTCTTACCCATCTATTTAGACATTGCCTTCGGCCACATACCCAAGGAACTAAAAGGCAGTTTTCCCAGTTAGGACACTCACTGGAGCATACTTTGCTTCATCTTGATTCATTGATCTGAAAAGGAAAGTACAAAAAGATGGAACCAAATGGGGTCAAATGTGTTGACTATGTTTGATTCTCCTTAGAGCAATCTAAAATAAATAAAGGTGGGTACGGCACAGTGGCACATGCCTACAATCCCAGAGACTCTGGAGGCCAAGGCAGGAGAATCGCCAAGTGTGAAGCCAGCCTCAGCAATTAAGTGAGACTCTCAGCAGCTTAGTAAGACCCTGCCCCAAAGTAAAAAATAAAAAGGGCTGGGGATGTAGCTCAGTGGTAAAGCACCTCTGGGTTCAATCCCCAGTACCTAAATAAATAAATAAATAAATGTCAATGTTTTGCAGAAAGAAAGGGATATGATCAGGCTGAATTCTCTCTTGTGGCTCCCACCATGACTAACTGATTTCTGTTGGTTACAGAATTTCATCAGTGGTGACACAGCTGTGGAGCCAAGCCAAACAACAAAGGAACTGTTCATGGGATGTAAAATAATCATAATGGCAATAATAATTCAGCTGTCCACTTGCCACCACTCATTTTCTTTCCTGGGAATTGCAGGAAATGATACTGTAGAATGAAGCTGTGCACAGACCTCTTATTATTACCTCTGTGTGAGGACTGACACTTGGTATCATTTGGCTGTATCTGCAGGTGGAGAACCAGCCTGCTTGATGCAGGAGGAAAGCTTTCAGGGGGGGAAATCCCAGGGCTCAGTGCAGCTTGGAACCTCTAGATTCAGTCACTGCCTCCCTCTGCGGCATGACAGAGGTCCAAGGGCATTTATATAAAAAGCATTAAAATAATAGGGTGGAATGCATCAAAGTCAACCTTTTCCCCCCCAAATCTAAGAAATGTCAAAGCATTTACAAGGCCAGAGCCACTTGAAGGGCTGCCTTGTCCTTGTCCTCTTCATCAACCTTCAGCCAATATTTAAGTAAAGATCATGTACAAGGCACAAAGCTGGGTGCTAGGTACCCAGCAATAAACAAGATAGACAAGTTCCCACCTCTATCAAGCTTTCACTCTAGTGGAAGGCTATCCCTCTCCTTTGTTTTGTTTTTAAGATGGCTTTGTTGAGATATAATTCACATACTACATAATTCGCTCATTTCAAGTTCACAATCCATTGACTTTTCATATATTCATGGATTTGTTCAACTATGACCATGATCAACTTTTAGAATATTTTTGTTATCCTACAAGGTATTTATTGAGTAAGTCAGTTATTCAGTTAGAATTGTGATCATTGCTTCCATAAGGAACTTTCTCCTGGGACTCTGAGAATGATCCCCATGAAGAGACCTTTGTGCTGACAGTGGCTTCATGAGTAGGACAGAGCCAGGTACAGAGAGGAGGAGATGGAGAAAACACAGTAAGAGGCTCTCTGGTAAATCTGAGGAGCCAAGAAAAGACTTTTAAATGGTATCTTCAAACAGCTGGTTTTCTGTTGTTGTAAGTGCTAGACATAGTGATGCACACCTGTAATCCCAGCAACTGGGAAAGCTGAGGCAGGAAGATCTCAAGTTTGAGGCCAGCCCAGGCACACTTTGGTAAGATCCTGTCTTAAAATTCTTAAAAAGGGGGATGGAGTGGGGGTGTAGCTCAGTGGTAGAGTATAGGAAAAGAAAAAAAAAAAAGGAAGAAAAAGCATTTCATCTATCTGTCCATACCCCCCCTAAGAGTTAGATTTATATTTCAAAAGGCTATCTTGAGCTGATGGGTGCAGAATGGATTGGAAGAAGGCAAGGGTATGATAGGAACCCATCACAGAAGCCCAGGTAGGAAATGGTGGTGGAGTGGAAATGAGAGCAGGCAGTTGATTCAAGATGTATTAGGGACAGAATCAAAAGACCTGTGGGGGAGATGATCTCCAAATTCAACGCCTCCACAGATGGATATATGGAATGAAAACTGGGATAAAAGCAGAATTTTTAGAATTAGGGAAGAGATTATCATGAGCTCAATTTTGGACATATTGACAATGAAGTGCTATTGGCTGACCTGTCAAATAGGTAACTGAATCTGAGTCTGATGTCAGTGGTGAGATCTGGGCTGAAGAGATAAATGTAGGAATCATTGTCCTAGGCTATTGGCTACTGATGTCCTGTGAGAAGGTGAGAGCACCCAGCGGGAGACCACAGAGCAGAGAAGGGCCTCGGGCCAAGCCAAGAAGAACGCCAACATTTTGATTGTAGGATGAACGGGTAAAATAAGCTGAGAAAGAGCTGCCAGAGAGGAAGAGAGAAACCAGGAAAATGTGGTGACCTGGAAGCCAAGGGAAGATGGTGTTTTAAGGAGAGAGAAGGTATTTGCTTAAATAATGCTGAGAAATAAGAGCCTACAAGACTATCCTTTGCACTTGGTGACATGAAAACTATTAATGACCTTAGGAAGAGTCGTTTCAGTGACAGAGCAGGTGGTGGAAAAAACAGAACATGTGCAGCCAGTCTTCTGAGAAATTTGGCAGAAAATGGCAGGAGAAACGTGAGGTGGATGAAGGGTCATATGAGGTGAAGGAAGAAGGCTTATTTTAAGATGGGAGAGGAATATGCAAATTTTAATGCTGGTAGGAAGGAGCTGGTAGGAAGAGGAGAGGAGAGGAGATGATGGATGGGCAAGGCGCCTGAGAAAACGGGAGCTGGTGAGATGGCAGCCCAGCTGCAGGGGTGGCCTGGGTTGGAAGGGAAATCTGCTTCCTCCTTGTGGAGCTGGAGGTAATCTTTCACATCAGCTATAACCAGAAATGAACCCAGGCCACACTGGAAGCAGGGGACATCCTCAAAAAGCCTCATAGAGCATAGTTGCTTTTCATCACACCACTAGGCGTAGGTAGGAGATTTTCTCTTTGCTCCCCACCAGCTGCCTCTTTGTTTTTGTCTCTCATTAATCACATGTTTAGCAAACAGGAAATGAGAGGCATCCAGGAAACTCAAAGAGGGAGAATATTCTTGTACTTTCTGCCTCAGTAGTTTTCCTTGCACACTGATACCTCACTTTATACTCTGCACATCAAAATGCCCTTTCTTCATACCTCCTGATCCTCTGAGTTCATATTTTCTGTCTTTCACTGTCCCAAGATGGTAATAAATAGCCAGGACCCATAGCCAAGTCTCAGGTCAATTGAGGAACAATAAACAGCAAAATGCAGGTCAGAAGGATCATACCCTTCCAGAGAGGTGGTGCTTGGGTCACTCCAAGACATTATTTTCCCAAAGGCAATAAGATAGTTTCTGAAATGAACAGTGGTAACAGAGGGAGCAGCTGCTGCCTGGCTCCCTGTCCCTTCTGTTCTGTAGAACTCGAGAGGACTCAAGACTGAAATGCAAGGGAGGTAGCTGCCCATCACTCCCATCCCTACCCACTACTGGGCCCACTTTGTCCAACCCCAGCCACAGTTCCAATGGAACGGCTGTTAGTGCAGCTCCAGCGTGGTCAGGCAGGGTTAGGGCTGAGCAGGGCATTGTGCTGTGACTCTAGGAAGAAGAGAACTTAGGTCCCAGAGCAGAAGCTCAGGGTTGTGAGGATCAAAGGGATAATGCCTCTGAAAGGTCATTTAGTTGATCACTAACGTTATGGTAAATTATTAATTTTGGAGGGATTTGGCCAAGATTCATGTAGACCTCTTTTTTTTTCTTCACAGAGATTATTTTTATTTAAAAAATATTTTAAACCCACAAAATAGACTTTAAGGTAAATATATATATATGTAAATATGTGTATATATATATATATGTATAGCATACTTACAATAATTTCACTATCATTTCCAATATTACAAAAAGAAAGGAAAAAAATAGAAGGGAAGCAGATGATCCTATATTTAAATAAATACAAAATCTTATTAGAATAAATAAAGTCATCACAAATAAAGGGCCCGCTGGCTTGGGAGAAGAAATTTCGTTACCTGCTGTGGAGAGAAATTTGAGCACCAGAATTCTGGGGTAGTTCCAATAACCAGACTCTGGAAACTTGGGTCTAAGAAAAACTAGGAGAGGGATCTTAGGGGTCTACTATTCACAGCAAAAAAGATTCCAGGAAAATCAGGGGAGTTGGTCAGGGAGAGAGCTCACTGGTTTCCTCAAATAGGCTACATCTTTTAAGAACCTCAGAAACGCTGTCCCCCACCACCATGAACACTGAGCTTGTACACTGGTTACCTGCCCCAGGGTGGCATCAGGGGAGTGGGTTAATGCCCTGGCATCGATGGGATGGGGGAGGTGGGCCACTTGATTAAATCAGGAGTCTCCCAGATCCTCATAGCACAAGTTCTTCCCTTGAGATCCAGTCGATATGTACTAGGTAGACACTTGTCACTCAGAAGCAGAGATGCCACTGAAGATAGGAAGTCATCATGGGGCTACAGGTGGTGGGATGGCCCCAAAAAACCCAGCCTCAAAGACCAGTGAGTCAGATCCCTCAGTCTGCTGAGGCTGCTGGCATATTCAGCAGGGTCAGGTCCCAGGGGGCATGCAGAAGGACTCTGAGGCAGGTCACCCAAGGGCCCCCAGATGCTGGGAGAAGTGGCCCTTCGGTAAGAGGGGCAACAGACTGGAGTAGGGTCCTTTCAAGTCACAGGGGCTCCAGGGGCCCCAGGGGCAGCAGAGAAGACAGAAGGCAAAAATGAAAAGTCCCCAGGTGGTGCTGGGGAGCTGTAAAGAGAAGGAACATGAGAACAGGGAAGGGCCTGCCAGACCTGGTGGTGGTGGAGAGGTTTGGTGGCCTGAGGGCAAATCAGAGAAGCTGATGCTCTGGCACAGCACATAGGGCTGGCCAGGGACGACTAGGTCCTTGGCAGTGTTGTGAATGAAATGGCATTGTGCGCAGTAGGAGCAGTGGCCCTGGGGGAGAACTTGTGGTAGAATTCTATCTTGTCCTTGGGGTGGCAATTGGCTTGGCACAGCCCACCCAGGCCATGGGCAAACTGGCATTTAGTCCCATAGCAGCAGTGCCCACTCTCTGAGAAGGTCTGACACAGCTCAGTCTTGTAGGCCATGGTGATGCAGGTCACAGTAAGCAAGGTGGGCAAGGGTGACTACTCAGAGTGCAAGTGGGAAGCCAGGGGTGCAAAGCTAGGGGGTGAAGACACTCAGAAACAGCTCTGGCCCTCCACCAGGCCAGTGGAGTGGCCAGGCGGGCAGAAGGTGACCCCAGACAGGCTGGAGTCAAATGAGTTCAGGATCCAGAGTCTAGAGGACTCAGTTCCGCTATGGTCAGGTGAGAGCCAGGGCTCAGCAAAAAAAAAAAAAAATGCTCCTGTAGATGGCTGTGAGATCCATGGTGGCACAGGTGGCCATGAAGGGTGGACCAAAAGTCAGAATGCTGAAGTCAGGCTCCCACGTAGACTTCTGATGGGAGTTATAAGGTGGGCCAAGGGCTTGTGTGGTCACTCTTAATAGCATCACGGACATATTAAAGACAGGTTCCCATTTGTACAACAATAGAATGCCTGTGTATGGTCAAAACTTCACTTTGTACACTCTGTAATGGGATATCCTCCATGCAGGTCTGTCCTCTTATGCCAAGAATACTTCAATAATTACATACCATCTATTAAAGTGGTATAATAATTTTCAGTGCTCTCTCATTTATTACCCAATTTTTCTTCACAATGGCCGTCTGAGGTGTGCTGGGGTAGCTACTGGTTTTCCTCATGCATCTGATGATGAAGTGGAGCTAAGACAGACCAGGAAGGAGCATAGGTTTCCTCTAGCTCATGATAAAACAAGGTGAATGAAGGCTGAATTTTGTTGCAACTAACACTGCACACTGCTGCTCTGGGGTTCTTCTTAAAGAATCTAAGACACATTTCACTGATGTGATGTATTGTAACTAAACAGCTGCCAACAGAACTCCTGTCATATGGGGCACTGGGCCAAAAGAAGAAGGGATTCTGTAGGTATCATCCTCCACCTCCACAACAGAGAAAATTAATGGCACCATGCTTGATGCATTTGAGAGAACCACTTAACTAACCGCTGACTCTGCTAGTTCTAGTTATTTACTTCCCTGTTCAATAGAAGTTGAAAAATCGCCTGTATTATTAATTTGCGTAAAATCTTCCAGCTTCAGAATGTGACTCTAAAGCTATTTTTACAAAGTTGAAATTTTCAGCTTTTGCTTTCAAATGACTGAAGTCATTCATCAGCCGGTCTCATAAACGTCAAGTTTACAGTTTTTTTCCCTTCCATTTTCTAGATGAGATAAACGTGTACCGGCTCACTGAATTTATCCAACTGCACAGTCATATGTAAAACTACCCAAACAGCCTTTAGTCCCTTTCCTATTTTTAGATATAATTTTCAATTACATCTTCCCTTGAGCAAATCCCCATTCATTTTATTTATTGTTCACTCTCCCAACCTTTTAAAGAAATCAATCAGCAAAGCATTTGTTTAGCTTCTGCTTACATGTTCATTTGCAGTGGGTACTGCATGGAGACACCCAATGTACTTAGCTTTTATTGAGTCCTGGGCCTCAGAAGTCTTATACTTCATCTAAAGAAAAATTTGACCTTATGAAATATTGAAAGCACTAGTAGGTCACCTGAAGTCTATGATTACATAGGATAACCATGCCACTCTTGGGCATATCAAGATAGAGACCAAGAGAACTTCAAGAGTCCTGGAGGATGAGAGGACAGAGGATTGAAGAACTGAACAAGAGGCAAGAACAGAAAGTGCATTTCAGACATGGGGACCACATCTGTGTCTTTGTTTTGAAGATCATGAATAGCCTGGGCTGACTCACAGAGGCAGACAATAGGGAACCATTGAAGGTTTATTTACAAAATGAACAGTGTTTACAGACATTCAGTTTTGCTGTGGTGGGCATAGGGGCACAGATAGCAAGACTTGAGTCCTAAAAATGGATAGGCAGAGGGTATAGCATCTAGTAGTGGAATATATTCCCTTAGCCACAGAAAGTGACCTTCTCATCCTTTGCCAGTGGAGAAGCCTAGGAGAAACAGAGAAACCCCAAAACTACTTGTGGTATGAGAGAGAATGGGGAAATCATATGATTTTCTAGCAGCCTCAATATGGAAGCAGTTCTGCAGTTTAATTACGATTTCTTTTAAGGATTCTAGACTCACTAGGATGGTGCTGTTTCTCTCCTAAGGCAAAGAAAATATCTTTACAAACCAGTCTAGGTCACTCTTCTCTTCAATTGGGTCTGGAGAGGGGAGGGCAGAGAGGTGGTACAGTGTATCTTGGACTGTAATGTGAAAAGGTGCCCTCCCATGGAAGATGTGCATTTGGGCACTAGATCCCCAGCTTCAGAACCATTTCACATGAATATGACCCTCTGCCCTTCCAGGACCTGGCTATAATCCCTGCTGCCACCTCCCTTGACTCAGGGATTTTGGCTCCCTGTGGATCCTCTCTGGGATCAGAGAAGGGGCACAACCTGGAAAGTCCATGTCTCATCCTGGTTATGGCACACAAACAGCATGGTGTAAAGCAAATCCAGGTTTTGTTTTGAAACTGTGGCTCTTCCTGGGTAGGAAAAAATGGTTACAAACCTTATTGTTCCTGTCAATCAAATGTCCCAAGCTCAGGGGAATCATGGCCCTGGAAAGAACTTACCCAAGAGGCAACATCTCAAGAGAAAACCAAACCTCCTGTGTTTTATGGAAAGATATCCTTAATTGAGCTGGGGGAACTCCACTAAGAAGGAGGATGCAGTGGAGCAGAAGCTGAGCAGCGGGAATAGAAGACAGCTTCCATTCTTCCATGTTTACAACGAAGAGGATTCTCCCTCCACTGAGCACACTACCTCAGAATTGCTTTTTGCTGGTGATTAAAAAAAAAAAAAAAGGAATATAGATGGTTTAGAATAACTATTGGTTTAAAACCATTATTTTTTACCATTATTAGATGGTTAAAGAGGTGAGGCAAGTTAGTGTGGTGAGCTCAGAATCCACATCTGGAATCTTGCAGAACTTGGTTTTAAGCACTGGCCACAGGCAAACTGTTTAATTTCTCAGCTACTCGGTTTCCTCTTTTTAAAATGGGAATAATAGTGCTTTCCTTACCAAACTGGTGTTAGGTCTAAATGAGATAAATCATGCAAAGAGCCTAGTGGTGGGGGAGCCCAAACTCCTGATGGATAGTGCTGTGGACTTCCAGGCAAGTCCCTAGGCAGACTCTGGCAGGGACCCTGGGAAGACCCTCTGGCTCCATGGTTCTGTGGGTTTTCAGTCTCCTCCGGGAGCAGCAGACATCCCTTCTCCAGGGCTGAGAGTTGAGTCTCACACCACATTCTCTTTGTCCCATTTGGGATTTTGTGATTACAGGTAGACAGTCAGGTAAGCAAATCCCACTCCCTGTATGGGGAACTTTCTCCTGGTTTAAGCCATTTACAAATGAGCAGATACAGAGAAATAAGGCAGAAATAAGGTCCTGACAGGAAGAATAGAAAGGAGACAGTAGATCCCAAAGACAAAAGTAATATAACAATGGGACTTGACAATTGACAAAGAGGGTTATTAAATGTGACTGTAGGTTTGGGAATAAGGATGCCACAGAGAAGAGACCTTGTAGTCAGAGTGTAGAACTGTCTATACTATACTGGGTGGAAAAAAAAAAAAACATGTTCTACATAATTTGCACAAGAAAGATGCTTGATAGAAGATAGTGGGACAGATAAGCAAACAGATAAAGGATAAGGGATATATGTACGTGCATATACGTGTGTGTGTGTGTGTGTGTGTGTGTGTGTGTGCATTTAGGAGTTATCAGAATAGAAGTGGAAGTTAAGACAAGAGAATGGAGGAACTCTTTGAGTGACAGACACACAGGAGTGGAATGTTTAAAGGAAAGGGAAGGCCCACAGTTAACATAAGTGGAAGATAGATTGATAAAATGGTAGAGTTGGAAGGTACCTTGGCAAAAATCTAACCAACTTGAAAGATAAAGAAACAGAGGTTCAGAGAGCATCAGTGATTTTTTGAGTAGCCCACAACATTCAGAAAATTGGAGGTCTGGGGTCTGAACTCAAGGTCTCAGACTCTCAGTTTTGCTCTTTCCCACTGCTCTAAGCTGGAGACCAGGAAATGCCTATGTGTAAGGTGAATGTTAATTAACATTGACCAACAGGATAAAACTGGCAATTGTGAACCTCTAAATTGGGATAAAATAAACCTATAAATCAAGGAATCATGAATTACTTAAAGAATGCATAGGTTTTATCCTTTAACATAGGTCAATAAACACACAAAAAAAGCAAAACCAGAAAAATATCAAATTATACAGAATCTCTTTAGTTGAGGGTAGATTAATGATTTCAAAGACTGGACAATCACTCCTATTTTTTTTTCCTTTTTTCTTTTTTTTCAGAATAAGGAAGTGGCAGAACAATATCAGATTCAAAACATTTTATTTCTGCTTGGGTTCATCTTGCTTTCTTTTCAACCTAGAATCTTGTGTGAAGTTGACCAGAAGAAAACCGATTTGTGCTGCCAAATTTCTGGGCCATGTGCTCTGCTTTCATAATTTGTGATGTCTCCATCAAAAAACAATTGATTCTGAAGAGTCAGAAACGTGTGTTGCATGAAAGATTTGTGATTATAGCACCCACTCTCAGGCTCAGAAAAACAAACACTTCTCTAAATGATCCAAACCCCTTCTGAACCCATCGTCTTTACTGGTGGCTCAGTTGGTATTTGTGCCACAATTGCCACTTAAACTTGCCCCTTTGGTTCACTGTACTGATTGCACAAGATGGGAGTTAATTATCCACCTCACATTGTATTTCCCTACCAAATACTGGAACATGGTAGGGTGGGCACTTGATGGAGAGTGACTGATGTTGTGAGTTTCTTCATTCTCATTTTATTGTAGGCTCAAAAAGAGGGTAAAATACACTCATGCTGTGAACTTTTGTGCTTATTTGGTATCCTTCAGTGCTTTCAGCAAGATGGAACTGGGACCTGTCTTTTCTGTCAGCTATATTTCAGGTAATCTTTTGGAGAGGAAAGAGGAGGATTAAGCCTGGTTTTAGAACAAATGTGCTTCTCTCAAAACTTCAAGTTTCCCAATTCCCTCATTTAGAGAAACTGCTCCCCCTGTCCCCATTCTGCTGTCTACAAGTACCTTACACATCACAGAGGGATGGATGGTGTTGTAATATAGCCAAGGGCTAGCTGTCAATAGGGAATTTCCCCACACTACGCCGGCTTTTCCTGTCTGGAAAAAGAGATGTGTTTATTTCATGACACAAGTTTGAGAATTTTCTAATATTTATATATGTATCATTCACATTTAAAGTTTGCTCTGCAGCTGTGGTGACTTTCTGAATTCTAATTTTGTGATCTGGAATCTGACTGTTCAGGCATGTACTATTTGGGGGACCTTAGAAAAGATGTTTAAACTGGGTTTCAGTTTCCTCACATGTGAGATAATAGTTCCTACCTCATAAAGTAGAGCTAATATACATAAAGCATTAAGTGCTCAATAAATGTAAGCTGTTATTAGCCTCCATTCTTATTCAATTAAAATTCTAACTGGTTGCATAGCTATTTTTTTTTTTTCAAAAAGCCAGTTCTTGGTGACTATAGTTAAAAATAATGTACTGTATATGTACTTGAAAATTGCCCAGGGAATAGATCTTATATGTTTTCACCAGACAAAAAATGAGGTGATGGATATGTTAGTTGGTTTGATTTAATCATTTAATGATGCAGACACATATCAAAACATTACATTTTATACCATAAACATATAATTTTTATTTGTCAGTTATATCTTAATAAAACTAGGGATGTCTCATCTTGGATTTATTCTGTTTTTCTGTTATTAAATTCATTAATTTGTTTCACTTTATCGCTTTCATTCTTTTTTGTGTGTGTGTTTGTTTTTATTTTGGGTTTTGGGAATTAAACCCAGGGGTACTTAACCACTGAGCTACACCCTCAGCCTGTTTTATTTTTTTTATTTTGAGACAGGGTCTCACTAAGTTGTTGAGGCTGACTTTGAACTTGTGATCCTCCTGCCTCATCCTCCTGAGCCACTGGAATTACAGGTGTGCACCACCTCGCCTGGCTCACTTTCATTCTTATACTTTTCTTGTTTATTTTGTTGTAATTTTAAAATTTTTCCAATTAGTATTTAATTCATTTGTTTCCATTGATTTTTTTTTTCGTATTGTGGTTAAAGCTATGAAGTTTTTCTCTGAATATGATTTTACCCATCTTATAAGTAGTAATTTGATGGTATCATAGATATTCTGATATTTTAGTTTTGGTTTCAATTTGGAAAGGAATTTCAAAATTTCCAAAAGGTTGAATTCTTTTTTTAAATTTTCTACTTTGGTTATTAAATGGTAGGCTTTTAATTTTGTTTGACATAAGAGAATGCAATATGCACTTCCTTATTTTGAAGTGCATGGGAGATTTTTTTGGCACCCAAAATATGTTTGGTTTGAAGAAATGTTTTAGAGGAAACAGAAGATGCAATCTGTTTGGATAGGCAATTAAATATTTATGTTAGTGATACTTTTCCCATTTTCTGTGCCATTACTTATGCTTGTAGATACCATTTGTCTTAGGTAAATTAGATGAAGTCCCTGATTATATTTTTGTTTCTCTTCCCCTTTTCAGTTACTTGCTATACATATTCCCCTTGCCATATTCTGGTAATTTAAAATTACTTTTGTATTTTACATAGTAAACTTTAAAAGCTTTTTCATTTACTTGCCTTAAAAAAATGAAGTGTATATTGACTTCTTGCTGTGAAAGGCAAGGAAATTATCTCACTTTCACTTCTTTCTCAGTCCCTACTGAGCTTTCAACAAGCTGTAGGGTTTTCTCCCAGTTCATTATTTAAAATTTTGAAGTTTGTCTTTCAAATCATTTTATATTATTTTATCTAATTAAATATCATTTTATATTTCAATGTGTTCATGATTCATAAACAGTTCTTACATATTATATGGTCTCCATTACCACTCTCTTCACAATGGTTCTCTTGGTTGATTGGATTTAGTAGAATATTTTCAAGAAAGATTCACAGTAGTTATAATGTCTGAGTTCTCTCATATT
This sequence comes from Sciurus carolinensis, assembly GCF_902686445.1. NCBI lineage: Eukaryota > Metazoa > Chordata > Mammalia > Rodentia > Sciuridae > Sciurus > Sciurus carolinensis. The sequence continues at coordinate 35,379,416 of NC_062228.1, forward strand.
TAAGAATTGTTCATTGGCCTTCAGAAAGGTTGGAGTAAAAAAATAATCCTAGGTCACAGGTATTGTGTAACATTGAATTGATGTGGAGAATTTGCACACTAGAAGATGACTCTTTTTTTTGGTGTGTTTTTTGGCTTGAACTTCTCCAAGGTATGTTCCAGTGTTCTTCTCATCAATTCTTTTTTGGGGACACAATGTATTCTCTTTACAAGTAGATTTAGTTTGTTATTCAGTGAAAATTTTTATCTTTGAATTTTTTTCTGTGCTAATTGCAGCCTTCTATACCTACCAGTTTTATGTTGGTTCAACCTTTGTCTACCCTCCATCTCTTCTTTTCCATGTGCATTCACTGTGATTATCTTACTGATAAAATATCAGAGGCTTATCAGAGGCTCCCCACAACCATAGAAAACCTAATAACCTGTGCATGGGAGTCACAAAGCAAGAAACTCAAAGTAGGACCTGTGTTTGGAGATTAAATAATCTCTGCAAGGCAGAGGAATGTGGGGGTTGTAGATAATTTTTGAGGAAGAATCAGTGATTTTTAGGGGAGATGAATAGCATGAAGCATAGACAGCAATCTGCTGCATCTGGGCTCTCCGGGTGTGATGTCAACGCTCCTCTTTCTTCCTGTGGGTCTTCCAGAGGATCTGACCATTACGGAAATTCCAGAGAAAACCTCTTCCTGTGCTTCAGGAGGAATATAAGGGTGAGACTTGGGTGGGGGAGGTCAAAGAGACCTAGGTGTTCAGGTCAAAGCATTTAGCATGCCAAAGTATTATCCTTCATTATTTTTATCATAGCACTTATTGCTACTGGCTATCCCATGTCCCCAAACCGACTAGAAGTGAAGTTCCACCGAGGAGAGGAAATCTTTTTTTCCTACCACTGTGCCAACCCAGTGTTTGGCATATATAGTCGATGTCAATAAGTACTTGATTGAACTCTCCCTGTGTGTCAGAAATTCAGTTTTAGCTGTATATATATATATTGCTTTTTGCCGTTTCTAATTTATGAAGCTTGTTTCCTATCTATTATTGTGCTGCCTTAGTTCTCTTTTTTCATCGATTCCTTCTCTTTCATTTCTTTTAGGGGACAGGTTATAGGTTGTGGAGGATAGTCCACTTCCTCAAGTTTCTCTCAGAATGGGTTCTATGTTTTTTTTTTTTTTTTTATTTTCTGTATTCTTTTACATAGTTTACAGGCAGTTTCTTTCTATCTTTCTCATGATTGGCACAGTAACTTTGTGTGTGCCAGTCAGTGTGGGTGATCTTCTGAACCTCGTCCCACCCAGTCTGAACTCCTTTGTCCTCTCCTAGCTGCTTCTAGCTAAGTCCCTCTCTCTAGCAGTAAGACACAAGTGAGGAGTAAGCAGGCCCCAGAAAGATGGACAAGATCAAAAGTACTAGTACAAGAACCAGGCTGGGGATACAGCTCAGTGGCAGAGTGCTCTGAAGCCCTGGGTTTCACTACCAGCACTGCAAAATAACAAAACAAAACAAAAAATCCAACAGAGCAGAGGGGAAATGGGCTGATGGAAAGTCCTACATTTCCTTGCCCACTCCCTCTGAGGAGTAAAGGCCAAAAGCCCTTCGTTTCACATTTCCCTGTCTAGCCAGGAGAAGAGCAGGGGCAACTTCTGGGAAGATGAGAGTGAAAAGCAGCAGGGGTGGTGGGTAGGATTTACCCCTAAGGCTGACCATTTCTGTTACAAGTGAAAAACCAAAGTTTAGGTGGAACAACCCATACTGTAAGGCACTGTCCTTGGAAATAGGATATATGCCCTAGACTAGCCAGAGTGAATTCAGGTCTAGTAGTTTCAAACACATTACAGAAAAATAAAAAAGGGGAAGGGTAGTCATCAAATTTAGGCTCACCCTTGCATGTAACAAGTCACAGGTCTCCAGACCTGTGAGAACAAGCTCTGAGATCATCTACTGTTGGGCATAACTAGTTCTGGGGGATCCTGGTCACCCTTGCCCCTCATTTGCCTCCCTTCCAGCTGAAAAGTCAAAATGCCCACTCTCGAAAGCATTTCCCCTTCTCAGGGAGCAAGACTATGGCAGTCGTGGTTTGTACGCTGCACAGGGTGCCCAGCGAGAGGGCAGCTGAGGGCTGGCACCCAGCTTACTTCTAGTCACGTGTCCTGGTATAAGGTTCCACCTGCTCAAAGAGGACCCTTTCCTTCGTGCTCACTAAGCCTGTGTCTACAGGGCTGAGGTGCCCAGAGAGGGTATCTTTTCTCTCTGTGGGTTGGCAGTAGTAGCCCTGCGAGAATAAAGCGGGATGGTGGTAAGTGATGGGGAAGAGCTTCCAGTCTGGAGGAGGTTCCCACCTCCCCTCCCTGGATGCTGACTCCACACTCATCTGAGTCTCTCCAGATGCATAGGTGTTTCAGACTTGGCTAACTAACCCTGCTCTCACCCCTGTACAGCTCCTGGGAGAACAGAGTACAGGAGTCACATGCTAATTCCAGGGGATCTTTTGTTTTCTTGCTGCTTTTCAGAGTTTATAGTATAAAGCTGTGCACTGCCTGTGTTTTAATGCTGCTGGTGTTTTTGCTGATCCTTTCTCCCCCATTTTTCATTTGTGTTTTTACTTTGAGGTAGAGCGTTTTTATGATCTGCTGTATGCTCCTACACTACTTCCAACCTCTTCTTGATTTAAGTGGGGTTTCTCTGTGCTGCTATAATTGTTTTCAAATTGTGTTGACTCCTATACTTTCATATACTATCTATTTAATATCCATGCTCACAGAGGGCTAACAGCATGTGTGAATCTACTCTTTAGGAGTTCTGGTGAAAGTTAAATGTATTCAGGTGCTCAACAAATGTATATTAGTGTCCATGAGGCACTACAAGTTTATCATACCAAAGATGACAGCAAGATGATCCCACATTCTGGTTTTTAAAAATTGAAATATGACTTTTAAGACTTAAATAAAATGGCAGGAAATCTGGAAAACATGTTTCTTAAAATGATGCTCTGGAAATACACTTGAATTTGTTATTCAGTCAGGAGTTTCCAACAGACGTTGCTTGTACAATAAACTTACACAGTGAATCTGCCATTGCGATAGAGGAAGCTTTAAATCAGATTTAAATCTTGTCATGCCTGGATAAATGTGCTAATATTTTCAGTCAGTCTCTAGTGCAGCTGTTAAAACATTTGGGCTCTGCAGACCAAATGGGACTTCTAAATTTCATATGAGTTCTGTGTTCTAATTCTTATTATTTTTTGTTCTTCTAATTAGAAAACAGATATTGGCTTCTGATTAGATGAACATCAAGATTTACTGATCCTGACATATCTTTCCGAACAATAAAATTTGAATTTCATGAAAGCACGAAGTCGATACATATGTTACAGATTCTGTATGCTTTCAGTAGCAGAGGAATATGTCAGAATTTTGCATATCTAACAGTTAAACAGGAAGCAAACGTTTGTTCAGGGAACATACATTTTCGAATGATGTTTGATTTTAATGAAGACAGCAGTCTTCTGGCAACTTTGCTTAGCTAATCAAAAAAAATTTAAATCTTAAAATATAAGAGTTTATTTTCTTTCAAATGTCAACAAATATTAAACAATTCAACAGTTTCCCCCCCTCTCCTTTCTTTTATTTTCAGTTTCTCCAGTTATGAAGTGTCAGACCTCAATTCTCTCTCCATGGGCTTCATGCTTATGTGTGTATGTGTGTTTACGCCTAAATTTTGTGAACTAGCTTTATCATCCCAGACCATCTTTTCATAAATTCTCTTAACATATTGAGTCAATGATTTAATTCTCTTTGGTAAAGACAACAAAGACATCATCTCCTTAAGAGGTTCTACAGGTCAGATTTTACATCATTCTTTTCCATTTTGCCAACTAATGCACATGCAATTTCTTATGGAAGACCTAAGCACTGCCTTAGGTACTGTACCTCAAAGTTATGAGAAATGTGAACATCTCTTCAGATTTTCTCGTGTGCTCACATACCTGCTTATTTGATATCTATTGACTTGTTACAGAAACCACCTGTCCTTTGTTAATCCTTTTAAGACTCTACAAATGGGTTGTATATTCGATGTGACAAATCTGATTTCCCAGGTGAAAACCCCTAAGACAAATCAGAAAAATCTCTTTGGCACCAGGGCTCAAATTGGCTGCTGTGTAACATTATGGAAGAAAATCATAAAATTTCAACATTTAATCTACTTTCTATTTTATTAATGTTTGCCTAAGTAAATTTGGTAGCAAAATATATGTAATGGATACCAAAGATTCTCTTCCATTTCATGTCAAAAGCATTTAAATGAAAATATTCAGTAGTATTAAACTCAATATTGTGAACTTGAACAAAGAATGTGTCCAGATACATTCATTAATTCAGAAATAAAATTTAATGACTTTTGCTTTTACAAGGCTGACAGTCCTAAATTTAACACACTTTTGAACAATCCTACACATGTTATATTTTTAACAGGAGCTCAAAGAAAATATTTGATAAGGTATAGATCTATTACATGAAGTTTTAGCTAAAATATATTTGTATTTTAGCACAAACATAAAACCAGTCATGTTTACAGAGTAAAAATTATACAATAGCTCTGTATACTGAAATATTAATATGCAGTTGCTGAAAATCAAGTATCAGCTAGCTATTTTTGCTTTACTGATGCATATTAACATCTTTTTCTAACATGACAATGCCATGTAGGAAATGCTCACCATTCTTCCAGTACATTCTGTTTTCTAGTAAGCAGTACTAGTTGGCACATTCATTTTAATGGCAAGAAGGTGAAAATTCAGTTGAAAGAGCAAAGATTGATTTTGATGAGCTATTTGATCATAAAACGTGCAGTGTTTCAATTCATAAACCATTTCCATCATCTAGTGAAGACTCTTATTATAGTTGGCATCATCATGAAAACTTCTTTCACTTGGTTAAAAGCGTTTTGTACCATTTGATTGGCAATGGCATGCAAAGGTCAAGGGTGTGGCAATCACCTCATCAGCACCATCAGGTCAGCTGTTAACCACTACCTTGATTGAGCTGCAACACAAAGCTTAACACACTTCTAGGAAAAGTGTCTCAAGAGAGCCTCTTACATCTTCTTCACTAGCTAACCAGACACGAGTCATCATTGCTTGGCTTGACTTCTCCTTCCAGCAGCAAATTCATTACAACCTTTGTCAAATAGCTGCATGTTCCTCTTTTTCCCAGGGGGGGAGTGTTGTAAAAGGAAGTCATGTCATCCTACAAAGGAAAACGGTAAGCAAGTAGTTTGATTTTTTTTTTTTTTTTTTTTTTTTTATGTGTAAAGAGTTGACAGGTAAAATCAGTGTTAGCCTATAGGGAAAAATAAATTCACTGAAAGATTTCCTCATGGAAAATATGAGCTTCCCAAGCTTTTCCTTCCTTTTCCTGAGGCATCTTCTCTGCATATAAAATAGACATTTTTAGTATTCTCTTCTTTGCTGACAATTTTTATTTACTTAGGGAACCTTTTCACAGATGAGCATAGAATATTAAACAGAGAACCTAGACAGGACAAAATTAGGCAGTACATAGCACCGATGTAGCCTGTTTTACATTCCCATCTTCCTCAGAATTTAATTTTATAGCCTTCTGGAATCAATGGTTCTTCCCTGGTAAAACACATTTTAATTGCCAACTATATAAAGAAAATTTCTCTCTCCTTAGATTTCTTTTTTGTCAAAACTTCATAGATGAATTGACTAGTAGTTAAAAAGTAACATTAATTCCTCAAATAAGTCAGACTGCCTCTCGAGTATTCTATTTTGCACTCTGTGAATCTGTTTTGTAAGTTAAATGGTAAAAGATTAGGGATATTTTAAAGAATTGAGACAATGAAAAAAGTCTACAAAAAGCTGTTTTCTTTACTTACTTGTTTTTCTATTTCTTTTAGCCGACTCTCATCTTTTTGAAATTCATGAAATGCTTCTTTCACCAGTCTATCTAGATCTACTTTGTCTTGAAATTCCAGCTCAGGGTTTCTTTCCAGTACAATGGATACAACCATTAGTAACTAGAAGAGAAAGACATTGAAAGTCAATTACATGAAACATAATAGTGACCTAGTCTGGACACGTTTTCACTCTTTAATCAGATTGATGGATGATCCTAGTATTCCATAGTGTGTTCTGGATGATAAATCAGAGGCACAAAGATCACCTGTAGATGGAATCTTCTTAATTTTGAATATTAGCAGTGTAAGTTCTATTTGGAAACTGTACATTTTTTTCATCATTTGTATCCCTGTAGCTATATTTTCTTTAGTCATTTAAATAAATCTAATAACTTTATTTAAAAATGATGTTCCTAACCTTGTACATAGTATGAGGGGCTCTATTTACCAAAAGTTTGGGTATAAATACTTGTTGGCAAGACATTGAAAACAAAGTCCAATGGAGCAGGGCTGCCAAGGAAGAGGTGGCAGGGAACAAAATCAGAGAAGGCAGATGGGTTCAATGAAGACTCTGGAACTAGGTTCATGATCAAATGACCCAGTACCTCAAAATGAGAATAAGTCTGTGATGTTAGGGAAATTTCTCAGGGGAAGGCCGTATGTATATATGTATGTATGTATGTAATATAGTATTTTTAAAAAAAATACACTTCACTCTGATCTTTTTATGACATAAGTACTATATCTCAGTTTAATGCATCATCCTAATGTTTGATCATATCAGATGTTTATCTCAAGTGGTCATGTTCATTTTAAATGTCAAACTCTTAAAATTTGCAAAATTTTAATTTCGCAAAATTTGCAAAAATTATGTCTGAGTATTCAGTGATCATTAAGACTTCCTGATGGCTTTTAAGGTACCTACTTGGTAAAATGAACAGTAAACAGACCCCTTAATTCTCAACTTGGGAATCTTCTTCAGTGTATTTTATTTAAATACTTTCTAAGCAGAACCCTAAAGAACCAAAGGAAACACTTTCAGTTAAAATCCAGGGGTCACAATGTAGAAGACTAATGTGGCAGGGCTTTAGCCAGAAAAATATGAGGTTTTGCTGTAGTTCTCAAGGAAATTTTCTTCTGCAAAGGAAATGATGTGACTCTGACCAACAAGAAGACCTCTATGTCTACTGTGTGTCCCAGATGCTGGTACTATACATGGAATATTAAAATCACAGCACAGGGAAGGCATTCACCTTTCTAATACTTTTCCTGACCCTAGTCTCTGCCTCACTCCTGCATGCTATGGAACTGATTGCTAATACTACTCCATATCTTAAGATACAGGAGATGAGGCTAAATCTCACTTAGCTCTGACTAGCTACAGAAATGCTCTATTGTAGATTTCATATCCAGTGAGTTGAACACTCACTGAGGGCTACTGTATCAGTAAGACATATTACCTACCTTTAAGAAACACAAGTCTGATAGAGACAATCCCAGAGAAAGAGACAAAGTGAGGATGAACCACATATTAAATCCATCACTTGGGAGATTCACTATGTATTTGATATAAATAATGCTTTAAGGTGACAAAAGAACACATGTATGCACATGTGTGCACATGCCTATCTATTTTTGCATTTTACTCTCTATAAAACAATGATGATACTGCATACAATTATATGTCTCCATTTCATGAGATGTTTGGAAAGTTGTTCTTCAAAAGATTAACAGCAACAATCTCTTGCTCCTAGGTGTGGGGGGAAGTTTTTGTTTTCTTTTCTATAATTTTCTGAACTGTTGAAATTTTCTATCATGGTAGTGTATTATTTCTGTAAAGAGAAAAAACTGAAAATAAAATGTACAGAAAAAGATGACTTCCTCTACTTTTATGACATTGCCAATGTGCTTACAGTTGACGGGGAGGGTGCAGTTGAAAGGCTGGGCTGCCAGTCTTTCTACCCTGAAAGAGCCGGAGGTGTTTTGTGTGCCTCTGCTTGGATTGAGGATGGCCATCTTCTTGATTCCATGGAGGAGCGTGGTGTTAGGTGAGCAAAGAAATTCTTGGTCTTTGAGCAGTTTTCCTATACTGACTTTCAGGGAGTAGAAGAAAGCACATTTTCAGCAGCCTACATTTAAAATACAAACCTCCACAACGATCTGTCTGTACTTTGGCTGGTCAATATTTCCCAACATGTCTTCAACAAGGAGAGAAAAATTCATCTCATACATGGTCATATCTGACAGAGTTGGTTGCTGAAAAAAACAACTCCATATTAACATGCTGAATGTTATACTCTGGTTCTCACTTAATAGAGTAACTTCATTTTCTAATCAATAATCTTTTCCAGTTTTCTATACAACCTCAGAGAGCATTTTCAGCTCTATGACTGGATTTTATATATGTCAGACTACTGAAGCCAACCAGCTGACTATTGTGGTAAATTAAGCCTTACATTTTTAGTAGTTGTCTTCACTATGTTAATGTTTTTAGGGGAAAAGGACTATATTAGAAAGCTACTTCCATACAGCCAAAAATGAGACATCAAATAGAGTACATATTGCTTTCAGAATTAACACAAGAAGTTATGCTTGCTGTCAGACTTCAGCATGTAAGTCACTTGCTATTGAATTTACATCATTTCTGTGGCAGGTTCTTTCTGAGGTGGCAGCATAAAAATGCGTATAAATAAGCAAAAACAATATTATGTGCAGAAATGGCAAGGAAATAGAAAAAAAGCAAAACCAAAGAATTTTTTCTACTCTAACTTTTATCTTTTATTTAAAACAAAAGTCCTATACAATCTTCCATTCACTTTTTACAAAACAAATGAAAGCAGAAAATAAACTCAAATCTAAATCCAAATCTGGGCATGGTGGGTACCCTCAAAAGATGGGATGGAAGGATCTAAATGTTAGGTATGTATGGTAGAAGACAGATGGAATCACTAGTATTATTACCAGAGATGCAGAGAAGATTAGATATACTTAATCTCTTTTACCTCAATGATGATTTATAGTGAATTTACCCATAGCTTCAGAACAATGTGTATCTACTTGATATTTAACATGGAACTGAAAGACCTTGATTCTCCTCTTGCAATCAAGTGACAGCAAAGTTGTTCAGCATGGTATAAAAATTAATGATTTAGTCCTATATTCAATAACTCACTATACTCCATAGTCAATACAATCCAACACATTGTTAATGTTTACAAGTAGTATTCAATTTCAGAAAAATGGAGCCTGGTTGCCAAATATAGGTATTATAATTGTTTGGATGTCTAACAATGGGATTAACGGAGGTACAGAAGAAAAGGAAGATCTTTTCCTGGTTTCACATTAATTTCCTCTTAATGTCTCATTTAAAAGCCAACTTAGCTACTATGCAACTATAATGAAGCCTAGAAAAGAGATATCAAGTTTTTCTTATTTCCTACTCTACTGAAAAAACTTAGGGAAAGTAAGGTAGCAGAGGAGTTAAGAAGAGAGGCTCAGAAGCCTAACTGCCAGAGGTCACACCTTGAGTCAGCTACTTACTAGATATGTGACCTTGGGAAAATCATTTAGCTATGCTTCTGTTTACTCATCTGTCAAATGGGAATAATACAGTACCTTTCTTACAAAATTGTGAGGAGTCAATGAGCATTTGCAAAGTGTCTGCAGCATGAAAATATTTAACTTGCATTTATTGCTATTATTGTTAGCAAACAGAGGATACTAAACATAAGTGGTCCAGGCTACCACAGAATCAAATGAAATCTGTTAAAGTAGTATTAACAATGGGGGCTGAGCCAGGTTGCTAACAACAGGTTGCCATAATGCACTGCCCAGGTGTGTAGAGAGGAGGCTTAGCCGAAGCAGCAGGATGCCAATAACAGAGGCTTTTTCTCTGCTCCCAGGTAGCAGTGCTGTGCAGAGCAGCAATCATAGGGCACCTGGGGAAGGGCTGAGGCACTTATTATTGGCAACAAAATAAACCACTCATAATCCTAAAATAGCATAACACTATTTTTAAAAAACTTTTACTCATATTTTTGGAATAAGAAATATGTGTTCACACAGTTAAAATTTTGAAAGGTTAAAAAGGTTTCAGTGAAAAGCCCATACCATCTCCCTAAACACACATTTCCTCTTCCCAAAGAAAAGAATGCTATCAATTTCTTGTGAGTCCTTCCAAAGATACACTTACATATACATAAGTAAAATGAGTGTGGGTGTGTATTTGAGAATACTATTTTTTTTGTAAAAAGAACTACATCATAACTAATTCAATTAAGTTTTCAACAGTAGAAATAAATACAGTACTTTACTTCTGCTTCTGTGCATAAGATTGACTTAATGCCAGGATTAAATAAATAAAATAATCAGATCAAAGAAGCAGACCAGTTTATATAACCTAGGAAACCATACTCAGGAGAGGGCATGCATTCACCAGGACCACAGGTTAAGTTACAACTCAAGTACAATAAGTGGTTAGCTGTCCAATGACCTAAAAGTTACCACATTTTTTTTTACATTCCATGTACTTTCTAAGTAATTTCCTTCTTAGGCCTATTCTGGTTCTGCCTTTTCAATGTATGCTTTATTGCTTATAAGGTCCCCAGCACGGGCCCACCACCACTTGGTGGTAAGGTGTACTCCTTACCAAAGACAAGTCAATACAAGAAACCCTAAGTCCATTATAAGTACACAAAGGAAGGACAGCTTACTTAGCAATAGGTTTGGTAATGTGGTACCTCTAATAAGTCTTCTCGAAACACAGGAAATATGACAATACAAAAAAATCTTGATTAAATACAACTGCTCAGCAATACATCTATTTGGTAAAGAAAACTTTGTCTTTTATGATTTTCCCCAGAAGTATGCTTAATAAAACTTGATAAAATTGAAAATTTAAAGTAAAACAGATTGGGAAAATATTTCCATTCTAGTTGATTAGACGTCTTATTTTCTAATATTTCATCCCTCCAGGTATCTGAACATCCCTTCTTTGAATACTCTTAGAATACAGAAAAAGTAGACGTTATTTGCCGTGCAGAGAGGGAAAGAACGCTTGTTTCTTCATATGTCCCTTTTCCTGACAACATGGTGGGGCTTTACCTGTGGCAAATGCTTCCCAGCTACAATGATGCCATTGGGTGTTCGCTCCAGGATCTGCCACACTCGATCATAGAACCCGGGGGGAGTTCTATTCAAAGACCCATCAATCTGACGTTTGTTCAGCCAACACCTGTAGACCAAAGGAAATTGCTTCAGAGTTGAAAAACAAGCTCGTTCTGGTAGAAAGGAGAGCTTTCCATATGGATTAAGTGCTTCAATAGGGTGAACAATAAAAGCCAAAACCCATCAATGATGCATATTTGCCATGTGTTACAGAGGCTGGTAAATATTTCATAGTGAAAACAGAGCTTGCAGGAGAGGATGAAATCTCCAAGATTTTAAAAAATTTAATAGGCAAAATGTTATTCTGTAGTAAGCTATGAAGTGCTCCCTACATTATCAAGTGACTTTCTAATACATAAAGCAGTTCCAATTAAAAACATAGCAAAGCAAAGCAAAGCAAAACAGTAACAACTAACACAGGAGCAACCACCTTCACAATAACTTTATATGGTTCTCACATATGGCAAAAATATAAACTCCATGAAGGCATGGGAATCATGTAACTTGATCATTCCTATACGTCTCTCCCAGAAGTGTGCTTAATAAACACTTGATAAGCAAATGAATAAAGGATCAAAAATAGCATTTTATGCATAATGAAATTACCTTATTTATGAATCTTATGTAGGTTTGCTAGTTTAAATATGGCTAAAATCTCAGTGCTGAAAAATAAGATTATAAAATCTTATGTGTCATAATAATCAGAACTTAGTGATAAGTTAAAACTCTAGATATTTTATTTTCATGGATTAAGTCTTAAGTCTTAAAGATACAGCTTTCATAAACTGCTAAGTGCAGAATTTGCATAATTTTTAAAGAACACAGTAGAGTTGTATGTTCTTGCAAAAGTTTAAGACAGGAACAGATTATATATATATATATATGTGTGTGTATACACACACATTTGGTATTTAAAAAGGCAGCAGAGTGAAATGTGTCATAAATTACATGGAAGGTGTGCCATGATAGACAATATTTCTAGGTATAAAAATAGCAATGCAGGGTACAGTAAATAGAAAAAGTCATTTTTGCTCTTGAGAAAGAGGTCCAGTAAAATTTGCTAACTACATAGGTAAGAAAGGCATTGTTTTTTTTTTAATGTATGAGGTTTCTTTTATTGGACCAAACTTCTTGCATTGCTAGGTTTTCAGTGTTTTGCTAGAGTGAAGAAGCCCAGAGGTCTTAGGGGTCTCTTGGTGATGTTTTACTTCAAATAACTACCCCACACAATGCATTTCCCCCCTTATTTCTTCTGTTAACAAAAAAAGACCTTTTCAGAGTTCTATGAAGTCATGATGAATATTTTAAAAAGGAGAGCATGCTAGAACATAAAAAGAAATATGAAAATACAATGGAGGTGGAGAATTATTTTAGAAGACCTCTGCTGTATTTTTATTTTGAAAAATTTTAGACTTAACAAGTCATAAAAATATTTCATAAAGTGAAAATATTTTTCACTCAGTTTTTTATATAACCACAGTACAATTACTGAAACCAGAAAATGAACACTAACACTATATTAAAAAAATCTAGGGTACTTATTCAATTTTTGACCATGAATGTTCTTGTTTTGGTCCAGGATCCAATCTGGGACGCCCATATGGTATTTAGTTTCCATGTTTCTCAGGTTCCTCTAATTTGTGACCATACCCCAGCCTTCCTTTATCTTTCATGACTTAAAGGGTGTACCTCAATTTGGGTTTGTCTGATGTTTTCTTATGAGCAGACTGCATTTTTGGAAGCAATATCCAGAAGTGATGTTCTGTCCTTTTCAATGCATCATAGCAGGAGGTATGTGATAATGGTGTGTCTTATTACTGGTGATACTAAACTTTTAAATTTTAAAATTTTATTTGTTCTAATTATTTGTACATGACAGTAGAATGCATTTATACATTTTGATAGATCCCTGGTAAATGGATGGAGTTAAGAGAATACCATGTGAAGTGAAATAAGACAAATCCAAAAAACCAAAGACTGAATGTTTTCTCTGATATGTGGATGCTAATTCACAATAAGGGGCAGGATAGGGAAGAAGCGAGTTACTTTATATTAAGTAGAGGGGAGTGAAGGGAGGGGAAGGGGTATGGGGAAAGGAATGATAGTAGAGTGAAACAGACATTATTACCTCATGTACATTTATGACTGCATGACTAATGTAATCTTAATCATTTGGTGGAGTCCACTAGGTATCTTCACTGTAAAGCTATTGTTTCATTTTTCTTTGGAATTAAATATGCAAATTTTCCATTCCCCATATTGCTTCTATTCAATGATGGTTCTTGCCTGTTGTTTTTACCAAATGATGACTTTGTTTCCATCATTATATCTGCACTTATTAATTAGGACACTGATAGAAGGAGGAATTCCTTCTTTCCCATTTATTTATCATCATGGATTAATGGATATCTATTCTATGGGTTAAATCCAACACTATCATTATTTATTGTGTTGCTCCAACTGTCCAGCTGTGGTGATAGGGGCTTCTTCTAGTTGTTTCCAGTGTCCATCTGACATATTTTGAGATTTTCTTACTTTTTGGCACAGGATGCTCCAGGCTAATCTTGTATTTTTTGTTCCTTCCCTGGCTTCAACCATTTCTCCAAGGAATGCTGTTTCTTTTTATTAAAGAATGGTATTTAGAAAGAAATATCTGAGCTCTGGGTTTGCTCACTACTGTTGGGGTTTTATTGCTTCTAGGTCACCTCAATAGACAGATCTAGGAAGTATATATATGTGTGTATATCTATATATATATGCACATACACATGTACAAATACATATACACATCTACATTTCTTTACTAGTCTGTGTAAAAACCATGAATTAGTATTGACACTGTCAATTTCAAGTCAACACCTACTCTCCCTCGCTTTCTCTATTTGTAATTATAGTCTTTAGGAAATCTGGTTCTTATTATTCACAATATATTTACTTATTTGTTCAATTCTAGTATATACATAAAGTAATTACAGAATTGCTAATTCATACATCTGTGAGAAAAAATTATTGATTACAATATACAGGTTTTTTTTCTTTAGCCTTATAGTATCCAGTCAAAGCAATGTTTTCCAAAAGTAAATTCTTTTCTCCCCATTCTCTCAGTATGGTAATAGTATTCATTTGTAATATAGTTAGGTTCATTTGTTATTATCTGTATTTATTTTGGATTCCTTTCACATCTGGATTAATTTTAATTCATTATTTGTGCTTTGGGTATGTGAAACATTACCATTGTTCAAGTCAGAGTTGTACAATGAGGTACACTTAGGAAAGTATTACTTTTTCTCTCATCCTGTAACTACTTCTCTATTCTTTCCATCCTGTTCCTACCCATTCCCTGAAGGTAATCAATCCCATTAGTTTCTGATTTACCCTTCCTACCTTTCTTCTGTACAAATGAGCAAATACACATATATTTTTACATTCCCTTCTTTCTTACATGAAGAATAGACTATAGGTATTCTTTTGTACTTTACTATTCCCATTTAACAATAAATTCTAGAAATCACTGCATCAGTTCACAGAAACCACCCTTGTTCTTTTTCATAGGTGCAGAGTACTGTTGTGTGGACATGCCACAGTTTATTCAAATAATTTCCTATGTGTGTGGGCAGTTCTGTTATTGGAATTCCAAAACTTTCAATTATAAACAATAATGGATTAAACCATTAAGTCCTAAGTTTCTAATTCTGCAAATAATTTAACAAAATTGACACAGTTACATTAAAAAATGGTGGAAATCACAATCTGGAGTTTATCCCTTGGATATATTTCTCTCTCTATATATATATGTGTGTGTGTGTGTGTGTGTGTGTGTGTGTGTGCGCAAATAGTCTAATCGTTCAACTATTTTTTCAAAAAACTCTAAAAACATACTATTTATTTCAAAGTGACCAGAAGTGTTATATTTGTTGTTCAATTTAAGTTCTTTATAAATGTACTACACATAGGATGAGGTGTCATAAGGGGTTAATGAATAATCTTGTGCACATTTTTCATATTGTTGGAGGCATGGTTTCAAAATAGATTCCTAAAAGGCCTGCTGTGTCAAAGGACAAGTGCAAATGTAGATTTTTTTTTAGATGTTGTTAAGTTCCCATCCAGAAGGGCTGTAACAATCAGTTACATATGAGAGTGCCTGTTTCCCACAATCTCACCAAATTATTATATTTTTTAACTTCAGTCAGTGTGAAAGATGAAAAATGGCTCAGTGTTTTAATTTAAGTTGCTTCAATTACAAGTTAGTTTTAATATATTTCTAAATACATAAAGGTTATTTTCATATGTTTTAAATGAATTTATTATTCTTTTTATTTCCCTGGGGTTTTTGGTTATCTCAATTTTTAAGAATTTGAGGCTATTAGTTTTTTGTAGCATATATTTTTGTTCCGATTTCTCAGCAGTCTTTTGATACTGTTTATTTCTTGCCATGCAAAATGTTTTTAAAGTTTATATAGTTTTTCCTTTTGTTGCCCTTAGGTTGAGTCATGGTTAGCCTTTTCTGCAACAAAGTTAAAAATAAATTTACTGAGGTATTCCTTTAGTATTTGTATAATTTCCATTTTTACATTTAGATGTCTAATATATTTGAAGTTGATTCCTGTATATGGTATAGAGTACTTGATTTTACCGTTTTGCAAATGACTATCTAGTTTTCCTAATGTTATTTATTTAAAAAGTCCATCCTTGATCCAGTGATTTGAGATGTCACATTTATCATGAACTAAAATTCTAAATTGTACTTTGGGGGTCTATTTCTGGACTTTCTATGCTCTTCAATGTCAGGGGTGGGCTCTGAGGGCCCCAGAGCCACACCGTGGCCTGATCTCTAAGATGGCGCCTGGCAGCTTGC
This sequence comes from Sciurus carolinensis, assembly GCF_902686445.1. NCBI lineage: Eukaryota > Metazoa > Chordata > Mammalia > Rodentia > Sciuridae > Sciurus > Sciurus carolinensis. Next base: position 35,395,352 of record NC_062228.1, read on the forward strand.
CAGACTTAGCTGCACTCGTAAACAAGTTTCAGGAAGTAACTCTGGCTGGCTGTTGTACACGAGGCGATCCTGGTATCTGCCTGGAGACTGTTCCTTGATAGGCTGACTTTCCTGGTAGTCTACTCTCTGATAGGCTGATGTTCTCAATATAAGTCTGAGACTTGTGGAATAAAGGGCTTTTGGTTCCTGTGATCAAGAAAAGCGTACGTGTTGTGATTGTCCCCGCGGGCGGTGGGCGATCATACTTCAACAGATCTATTTGTACATAAATATCACACTGTTTTAATTGTAGAAGCTGTATAGCATGTTTTAATGCCTTAGGGCAAGTCTTTCCTTTGTTTTTCTGGTTATTTTTGCATGTTAGTTTTTCAATATGAAGTTCAGTATTAAGTTGTCCAACTCCACAGATTGTTGGAATGTTGCTGGAATTGCACTATATTAACAACTGATATATTCATAATGTTGACTGTTATAGAACAAGTACGCCTTTCCATTGGTTCAAATCTACCTTTGTAGAAGACCTCTTTTTTAGAAATCCAGGCAGAATTAATTCTAGGCATATAACAATATCACCATGGAAAATGTTAGGCATTGATATGCTCAATAAATACTTGCCTAAATAATTACATTAAATTTCTTTCTGGAATTAAAAGAATTCTTAAATCCAATGCAATCCAAAAATATTTGTTTTGTTCTTATTTGAAGGCTAGCACAAGTTAAGAACATGAAAGGATTTAGCCCTGAAGCTCACAGTCTATTTAAGGAGACAGAGTATAGGCAACATGTTTAAGTAACATTACCAAACCCAATCCCTTCTGTCAAAATGTTGGGAGGAGATACTGAGTGCTATAAAGGTTCAGAAAAGGAATTGACTAAGGTGGTATGAAACGCTACATTTTGTACAGAATAAAAAAAAATGAGGAAATGACTTATAAATTATATCCAAAAGAAATATAAGTGCAGCCACTCTGGAAAGCAGTATGGAGATTCCTCAGAAAGCTTGGAATGGAAGCAACATTTGACCCAGCTATCCCATTCCTTGGCCTATACCCAAAGGACTTAAAATTAGCATACTACAGAGACACAGCCACATCAATGTTCACTGCTGCTCAATTCACTATAGCCAGATTGTGGAACCAACCTAGATGCCCTTCAGTTAATGAACGAATAAAGAAACTGTGGCATATATATACAATGGAATATTACTCCGCAATGAAGAATAATAAAATTATGGCACTTGCAGGCAAATAGATGAAATCGGAGAATATCATGCTAAGTGAGATAAGCCAATCTCAAAAAACTAAAGGACAAATGATCTCACTGATAAGCGGATGAGGACTATAATGGGGGGTGGGAGGGGTTAGCATTAGGGTTAGGGTTAGGTTTAAGGTTAGGGTTAAGGAGGGTGGTAAGAATGGAGGAAGGAAGGACTGTATAGAGGGAAAAGAGGGGTTGGGGGGAAGGGGAAAAAATAACAGGATGAATCAAACAACATTAGCCTATGTAAATTTATGATTGCACAAATGGTATGCCTTGACTCCATGTACAAATGGAGAAACAAGATGTATCCCATTTGTTTACAATAAAAAAAAATGGAAAAAAAAAGAAATATAAAATTCACATTAACAAATAGACTGACATTTTCATTAGTGTATTTATCTAATCCATGTAGTAAGGTGGCCTCTGATACTTGCTGCATTTTATTTCTAATTAATGACTTTCATTATTTTCACATATATATCAAGTTAAAAATTAGAATGTTTCTGTAAATCCAGAGTATCCTATATGTAATAAAGGGTCCTTGCTACCTTCCATTCTGTTGAGGCTGGAGAATATCTAACAGAAGTTGTTTAACTTCACTAGGTGACAGCTGATATAAGTCTATGGCTGGCTTGTCTCCACCACGGATCTGTAGTTCATATTCCATTGCATGGATGATCCACCTGAAACAAAGCAGGAGAAGCAGGAATCAATAACTCTTGAAATAAAATCACCTTGTGCTCCTCTTAGTAACACCCTTAATAGCACTGACCCATTCAAAGGGGAATGAAGAAAAGGCCATTTGAATTTCCTGAACTGCTGATATAATTAAGTCCATCAAGAGTGTGTGACATGACTGTTAAAAATGAGACCTGCTCTTGTACACTTGGCTACATTATAAAGCATGAAAATGGTTTTAAAGTACCTAGGTTTTTACCAAGGAAGATTTTATCAGTGCAATATGATAGCATACTATACACAAATAGCTGCCACACTGTATTTTTTTAACATAAGATATATGCAAAAAATAAATGGGACATAAATAATGCATTTTAAGAATTGGGTTGAGATATGCTATTATATAAATGTTCTTTCCCCAGGAATAACAGGCATTTTTAAAAAATATAATTTCTTTTACTTTGCAGTTATTCCTTTGGGATGGAAAAGGACAGTGGAGAAACACCTGCCTTTGAAATACAAGGATACAAATTACTTGTAACTTAATTATAGTAGCATATTTGAGAATGTACTTTAACCAACAGATTTTAGAAAAGCTAAAATATTTATTTTATGTGTAATTTTATTTTTTAATTTGAAAAGCTTTTAAAAAGCATTTCTGCAGTTTCATCTCATTTATTTCATGTACTGTATTCTTAGGAAAGAGAACTCAAATAAACTAGTTATGAAAACCAAAGAAACTCAGGAAATAATACTGTGCCTTGGGGAACCAGAATTCCATGTACTATTAGGAAAAGCCAGGGAATTACTCTTACACAGCAGATTCCTACGCTTTACCCTTAAATCCTTTGGTGAACAATGAATAACAGGGATAGTGCACCCCTAGTATGTGGAAAGACTCTGCCTTTTTTCTCCTATGCTGCTTGTCTCCCAAAGGTGGGACCAGGAAGCCAGCCCACCAGGGGAAATGATTAGGTGCAGCATGAAGATTGGTCAAATTGCTGTGCACAGTTAAAGCATTGTCTTTCTCTTGACACACTTCCTTGAAAGACAAGTCCGCAAGACTATTGCAGGTATAGTAATGAAAAAGTTAGGTCCTTCTTTCTGCCAAGGTTGGTTTGAAAAATAATGGTGATGCAACCTCATGGGATAACTTTAATGCCTGGGTGAAAAAATGGAAGAAAAAAAATGTTAAAATCTCTCCAGGTGAACCAGAGAGGACTTCAACCAGTTTGTTGAACCAGTTCACAGTTTCCGTTCACAATCTCCACTGCCCTAGGTGAAGACAACTCTCAGTTCTTCCTATTTTGTCCCCTATTTTTTGTTGTCATTTCGGGAAGTTAGAATTTAGAACACCAGTCAACAACAGAGTATATGTTACAAAACAGTGAACCAGATTACAGGGGTAATGTAAGATATGCAAGGATTACTGTAGTTTGGACTGAAATGTCTCTCAAAGGACCGTGTGTTAAAAGGCTTAGGCCTCAGGTTGAAGATACAAGGAGTTGGGGAAACTTAAAGAGGTGGAGACTAGTGAGAAACCTTCCAGTCATTAGGGGGTATGCCCTTGAACGGAAGAGTGGGATCCCTTTTACCACATGCTGCTGCTCTGATGTGCTGGCCTGCCACAGCCCTAAAAAGAATAGGGTCAGTTGATCAGGGACTGAAACCTCCAAAACTGGAGCCAAATAAACCTTTTCTCTTTATAAGTTGATCATCTCAGGTATTTTAGTAAGTAAAAGAAAACACAAGAATGGAACATAATGATTTATTAAAAATCATTATTGGTAGAGTTTATACTATATAATAAATATGCATTAGTTGTTCATTGATAAGCACAATAAAAATAATGAAATATTTGCAAAACAACAAAACAATTATTTTGACAGCTCCCTGATAAATGCAAAAGCTAAACAAGTAAAAGGTTTTCCACTGATATTTTGCTAAACAAATGAAAAGAAAAACTGAACTAAATCTATGTTACTGGCAATGACTAGGATTTCTTTACTTCTTCATCCTCATTATTATTGACTATATTTAACCAAAATATTGCATAAGGGACACAAACATGGTTATTTAAATGCTTTGATTTAAAGATGCTTATGAAATTAGTTGTTATACATAAACATTTCAGTTATAATAAACTACTCAATGAACTTCTTTAAATAAAAAATTAAATTTTTGTTTTATAGTCTAGATATAGTATTGTCTTCTATTTATTACTTTATTCTATTGCATTTCTTTCTTTCTTTAGACTTAAATTTTACATTTGTAACAGTTTAGAATAATGGAAGAAATGCTGAGTTTAAAAATTGAAAGGCCTGCCTTTTTGTCTCCTCAACTAGTCAATGGAATGAAGAGGAAAGTGGGGAAAGGAGGTACTGTTCTAGACTAAAAGCAACTTTGGAGGGATAACTACCAGAGCCATGTGTGGGTCATGTTTTAGATCTCCATTCAGAACAGACCAACTGTGGCTTCGGGGCACAGTAGCAAAGTATTTGCCTCTCATGTGCAAGCCCTGGGTTCAACATCTAGTGCTAGCAAAACAACAAAACATAACAGATCAACTGTAAGAAATCATTTTGAGGACAATCAGAGAAATCTGAATAAGAATTGGGAATTTGGTAAAATTAAGGAATTACTGCTAACTTTGTTGAGTGTGACAAGGATACTATGAATTTTAAAAATATTCTTTTTAAGAGATACATATTTACTAAAATATTCAGGGGTAAAAGTCAAAGTGTCTGGGTCTTGCTTTATAATATACATAACAACAATAACAAAAATAATAAAGTAAATATGGCAAATGCAAACCACTAACAATTGCTTATACCCAATTAAATAATGGGTATATGGAAACCTACCAAATAATTCTGTTACACATTTTAAATCTTTCATAATGAAAAGACAAAACAATAAAAACCGACACAAATACTAATTCTGTCACTTGCCAACTATGCTCCATTGGCAAGTGATTTTTCAAATGGGAATACTACTATTACCCATTTTACTCATTTTATGAAATTATTTTGAGGAATAAAGCAATGTATATTAAAAAGTTTTTGAAATTCAAAAGTCATGAAAATGCCAGCAAACTTCTATGAGTTCTCAGACTCAAGTTAGAGGAATCTATTATAAATTTTAAATTTAAGTCTTAGAGTTACATAAGCAAGTGCCACATCCAGTTAAGTTCCAGAAGTTCTAAAATAAATAACATTTTCATTTTTTAAAGGCTTACTTTTTAAAGTCCTCTCCTAAGTTGAGTTATTAAAACTAAACACAGTCTATCACTTATTTTTTAAAATTCTTGGTACATATACAAAGCTAGATGGAGATCTTAAAGTTTCCCCTTCAGGTTTCTTCCTTCTACCTACAAACTTTCATCAGTTCTGTGAACAAATTATAGAAAACACTATACTCAACAATCATCAAAGAAACAATGTGACTTTTTTTCAACTCAATGAGAACAAATGAATATAATTTATCATATTAATTAAAATACATTTACTCATCCAAAAATATTGGCAAAACTAATCTTTTCATACTGTGGAATTTTTCAAAAGATTAAAATAAAAACAGTAAAACAGCATTAGACTTGAACTACTAAAACAGTTGTCAGAAACTCAGAGTAAGTAAATAATCAAGTGAATAATACTGTTAAGAAAATCAAAGGTATTTTATCCTTGTTTAAGGCTACTAATAAAAAAAGGTATGAAAAAATCCAACTCCTTACCCTCATTCCCCTGGGCAAGATTTGACAATTTTAGCATAAAAGTACTTAAATGCAAAAATGGGGAAGGGAAGGAAAGAGAAAAGGGGCAGGGAAGAGATATGAAGGAAAGCGGAGGTAAGGAGGAAGGAGGAACATCAAAAGAATGAACAAAGTCCTATAAATCAGTCTGTCTAAAGAATCACAGACAGGCTGTACTTGCCAATAAGCAAATGAGAAAGTGCAGATACTCACGACTGACCAATTCAACCTTCATACATATCAAGGTTTGACTTGAGGACAATGAATTCCTTAGGACTGCTGGCAAGGTATAAAGAGGTTGACTAGTATTCCTGTACAGTCATGGGAATAAGCTTACCCTTCCAAAAACTCTTGTGAGGTTAGTACAGATACTGTTTTATGTATCAGCATTTTTCTTTCCAACATGCCTCAATCGAGGAGTGAAATATGAAATGAAGTAATGGAAATCTGACACTGCTAGTAATCGAGACAGCTGTATTTTCTGAAAAAAATGCCATAAAGAATAGCACTGATCTTTGGTAAGAAACAATTCTTTAACAATCGTTCTGGTATTATCTCAATAATAGGAAAGATTTGTTGTTTGTTGTTACACAAGTAAATACTGACTCCAGGCCAACATTACATTAAGCCACATATGAACTGAACTGAGCTTCCCTCTGTACTACCCACAATTCATATGCCGAACCTGAGCCTCAATGTGATGGTATTTGGAGATGGGGTTTTGGGAAATAATTACATAGTAATAAAAAATCACATTTAGATGAGGTCACGAGGGTGGGGCCCTTATGATGGGATCAGTAACCAGAGACCTCTTTCTTTCTTACCATGGAAGGAAACAGCAAGAAAGTAGCTGTCTGCAAGCCAGGAAGTCAATCCTTACCAGAAACCAAATCATTTGGTAGCTTAACCTTGAACTTGAAAGTCTTCAGACTATGAGAAAATGAATTTTCTGTTCTTAGGGTTTGTTTGTTTTTTATAGTACTGGGGATTGAACCCAGGGGTGCTCTACCACTGAGTTACATCCCTAGCCCCCTTTATTTTTATTTGAGGCAGGGTCTCACTAAGATGCCCAGGCTGGCCTGGAACTTGCAATATTCCTGCCTCAACCTTCTGAGTAGCAGGAATACAGGCATGTGCAACTGTGCCTAGCTAAATTTCTTTTGTTTAAGACACTTTATTTATGTATGCTATTTTTATTATGGCAGTTCAAGATAACTAATATATCATATAACAGGAGACAGAAAAGTTACAACACGGAACTGTTTTGCTTGATTCACAGTGCTATGGAGAGGGTAATAATTAGATGAGGCAAACCAAGCTTCCAGTTTGGAAACGAGAACAGTGACTCACATGCTGTACCCTCAACTAAGCATAACAGCATGGAGGTAGGAAAGTTCTTACTATCCCATGTCCTTACCACATATTAAATTTTGAAAAAGAATCAGAATAACACTAATGAACTTGGAGTTGTAATTACTCTTTTTTCCTTTATCCCATAAGCTGTGTTATAGTTGGTACCTTTGACACCAATAGCCTTTAAGCATGGAAAGTATGACCCACCGATACTGTTTTGGGCATCAGAGGACAAGATATGTCTAGATCATAACTGCTTACAGAATGTCTTGGCAGTATGAAAAGTAGAGATGAAAAAGGCCTGATAACATCCTTAGGGGTTATCTCCCACTGAAGCCTAACTGACAGACCTGCAGCAGCAAGCAGTTGATTGGAGGTCTTTACAGTAATGGGCCTGTCAGGAACTTGATCTATTTCAACATGAAAGCTGGTGCACAAATCAATAATGAGACAGCAAATCAAATCATTATCAGGCTAGAATACCATTCCTGTGAGCAGGTTAATTTTGTTCACAAGAGTGTCTGATAGCAGTAAAGTTGAAGAAATTGCATTGGCAGGACTAATCTTGGAAAAAGAGGAGAAGCAGTGCTATTGGTTTAAAAAGCAGCTGAGGCAGTAGATGATGAAATGCTTTGGGATCATTCCATTAAGTACTAAAAGAGAACTGATCATGGTTGAAAGGGACACATCATCCAGGGTGAACATCTCCCGTGGGAGCACAGGTAGTTTTCAGACATAGGATCAGAGAGAGAGAGAGAGGTAAGTGTGTGTAGAGGGGAGTTGGTTCCTCCTATGAATTCTGAGATTTGTGATGCCTAAAAAGTACTCCTCAGAGGAACCTGCTCTCCAAAATCCCCAAAGAGAGGACCTCAATTTTCAAGTGCCACAGTGATAACGTTGATACTTTAACCTTCGCAAAACATCCTCACATTCCTTACCCAGAATCATCACAATTCAATGAGGAAGCCAAAGCAGGGGGAGCCTCCCTGTTTACAGACCAGAGAGCTGGAGGACAGGATGGGCAAGTAAGAACCCTGCAGTCATTCACACTAGTTTTAAATCCTGGTTCTTAATCCTATGACCCTGGGCAAGTTACTTAAATTTGCTTAACTTCAAATAGCTTGTCCTAAATTTATCTCACAGGGTTTTTTCTTTCTTTTCTTTTCTTCTTTTTCTTTCTTTCTCTCTCTCTCTCTCTTTTTACCTACCTTTCTTTCTTTCTTTCTTTCTTTCTTTCTTTCTTTCTTTCTTTCTTTCTTTCTTTCGTTCTTTTTAGTTCTACATGACAGTAGAATCCATTTTGACATAATTATGAAAGCATGGAATGTATCTTGTTCTAATTCATTTCCCAGTACCTTTCCTTTCCTTTCCCTTCCCCATCCCCTGCTCCTTTCCCTCTACTGATCTTTCTGCCATTTATCCATAGTTTTTTTTTTTCCCAATTAATTGCTTGTACATGATAGTGAGATTCATGGTGGTATATTCATATATGTATACAGGAAAGTTATGTCAGATTCATTCCACTATCTTTTCTTTTCCCATCCCCCTCCCTTCTTTTCATTCCCCTTTGTCTACTCCACTGACAATTTCACGATATCTCAAAGGGTCAGAAAGTGGGCCCTTGGCAAACATTAAATCTCTTTCTCTTAGAATACACAAGGATTACTTATTTACCCATGATTGCGACACAAATTAGTGGCAGAAATGGTAATCAAAGTCAAGTCTTTTCACTAAATGGCTCCAAGGGCCCAGTGGGTGCTGACTAATTTACATTTTAGACTAGAACTTGGAACATTTGCAACCATCCTCTATCTACAAAAAAGCTTAGTTCACAGGGAAATATTACTTCCACCACAAATACTAACACTGAAAAAATGACAAAAATAATTTTAAACTATTCTTATACTTTGTTTCCTAAGCCAATTTTGATCCAGCAACAAACAGGAAGAGGGATATTTTACAAAAAGAGGTGTGTGTGTGTGTGTGTGTGTGTGTGTGTGTGTGTGTGTTTGTGTGTGTGTTCAACATGATGAAACTCTCCACTTGGTAGTGGTATCTTACAACATTACAAGGAAGCAAAAAGTTTGTTCTATAACCCTCTTTTAACTTTTCATAGCATCTTATATCTCTTGGGGAGGAGGTTACTTTAGAATCAGTATCAAGTCATCCCCAATTTCTTGGTCTCCTCATAAACAAAGACACAAAATCTCATTTCTTGGGTTTTTTACCTCATAACTTAAACAGTCCCCAACTTACAATGGCTTGACTTACAATTCTTTTTCTTTTTACTTTGTGATGGTATGAAAGTGCTATGTATTTAGTAGAACACATACTTCAAATTCTGATGTTTGATCTTCACCCAGGCTAGTGATATGTGGTACAATACTCTCCCATTACTTGGGGTAGCAGCAGTGAAGCACAGCTATCAGTCAGCCAGATGTATTAAGTCCATTTTTTAATGAAAATTTTCAATTTACAATAGGTTTATTGGGACATAACCCATCATAAGCAGAGGAAAATCTGTATTCAAGTACCATGGTATAACTTGCACCATAAAATGCTAAACAGTATTGATCCTAGATTAGAGAACTAACATAAAAGACAAAAAACATCAGGGGTCCATGGAACATAACAGTTGTTCCATAAATACTTGAACGCAACATAGATCATAGGTCAAAATCTATAGAGGAGACTATAAAGGTCATGAGGTTTTAGAAAAAAACAATAAAGCCCTTTTGAATGAGATGACAATGATACCTACTTAAGTGAAAACACATTCAGAGTACCTGAGACTGAAGAACAGGAACTGTGGAGTCAGGGTGTAAATCCCAGTTCTTCCACTTACTGGTTAGACTAAGGAGAGATCTTCTAAGCTCCTGAGTCTCAGATGATTTACTACAAGTGGGAGTCCTAAGTGTCTACAAAAGTTATTGCAGGATTAAATCAGATAATATATGTGAAAAAATTTTAGCATCCTACTTAGCATAACACAAATTCAACCAATAATATTTGTGATTATGGTGACAATACAAGAGGAGGAAGATGGTTTACTACAGTTATCTCCCTTTTTTTTCTTTTCAGTCTCAGTTTGTTCTCAGAGCAACAAGCATGGCATCGGGTTTGGGGGACTTCAGTCTTGGAGACAAGGGCAGGGTTGCAGGTCTGTCTTCTTGGCCTGGGAATATTTGAAATCCCCCATCTGGGTCATCCAGATCACACTTCTGGAAATCGCCAGCTCTCTCCTCTCTCCTCAGTGAACAGGAGAGTAGGTGGGAGGGCAGCTTCACCCAGCAGGAGACACCATCTCCTCTCTGTTGGAACACCTAGCCCCTCTCCTGGGCAGGACCCCCAGGGCCACACAGGCGTGTCTAGATCTCCATGTCCACAGGGTGAATGTTGCCCATTTTGTGCTCTCTGACCCACAGCTCTCTGTCTTTGGCTGGGTCCACTTTTTGAGGCAGTTGGTCCATAGGCTCAACTGTGCTTTGGTTGAACATGTCCATCTCGTGCCGCAGCTGTGTGTACTGGCACGATATTGTAGGATCATCTCCACCCTCTCCACTTCCAGCTGCTCCAGCTCCAAAGTGGTGGTCACCATCTCTTCAAACCACTTGGACTGGGCCTGGCTGTAGAGGTCCACACAGCACATGAGGTCATCACCAGCCTGTGTGAACTTCCTCTGTGCCTTCTTGATGTCCTCCTCTGTCTTGTTCCTCAGCTTGATCTCCAGCTGCTGGGTCTTCATCTCCAGGTCTCTCTGCCGCTCTGTGAGGGCTTTCTGGGCCTTCTCCACTGATGTATAGTGGCTGATGAGTTGCTTGTGGAGGTCAGTGATACGGTGGTCACACTTTTTCATGTCTTTCTTGAAGTTCTCATGAAAGTTCATTAGGGGCTTCTCTACCTTGCTGTGAAGCTTGGCAGAGAACTGGAGGTGAACTTCTGCTTCATCTGCCAGGCTCTTCTTCACCTGAGCCCATGCTTCTCCCAGGGAGCCTTCCTCCTGTGCAGCCAAGGAGTTCTGAGAGAGCTTAGCCAAGTTCTTTGCATATTCTTCTTCAATCTTTAACCTCTCTTGAATGAATTCAGACATTGCTTTCTGCATTTGTTTGCCCTTCAGTTATTTTGGAGTAGCAGTTCGAACCCCACCACGGTGCCAATGCCTTAGGGGTAGTCACAGAAGTAGTCATTGCCAGAAGTAGTCACAGTAGCTCCACTCAATTGGCTTCAGCAGCTGCTGTTCAGGCATTGTGTCTGGGTGAGGGAACGTCACACAATTTATCATCTTCTCTGTGTGGTCATCTTTATTTTCAAAATTATATATTTTGTCTTCATTGCCTGAAGTTCTGTCTTCCAAGTGGTCTCCTCTGTTGGTGCTACTTTCTATTGAATTTTTATTTGGGTTTATTGATTCCTTCATTTGAAATATTTCTTCTAGATTTCTTCTCAGGATCTTTATTTCTTTATTTGAGTTATCTTCCTTCTCCTAAAACAGCTCTGATTTCACTCTTTATATCCTCCTTAAAGTTTAAAGTCGTGAAGCAGTTTTATTAAGTAAATTCTGAACTCCTTTTCTGACATTTCTTCTACTGATTTGTCAATGGAGTCTATAATTGGGGCATCCTGGTTTGTTTGGAGTAATTTATTCCCTTTTTTTTCCATTTTGTTTGTGTGTTTTCCCATCTAGCTGTGGGGATCTGAGGCAGTACAGTTTCTACCCTGTAGACTTATAGTGTCCCTGAAGGTTTCCAGTACCTCACAAATCTGGGTTCAGTTTCCATAGACTCCACCTCACTGCAGTCCCAAGGCGGCTCCTGGATCACAGATGATCGATAAACTCCAGTGGAGAGTGAAGGATCTACTACAGTTATCTTTAGAGTGCAATGACCATGTACGATTCACCCTTGTGTACCCTTAGATCCTTACCAAGAACATGGCTTAGAGAGGTGCTTTACCTGATGTAAAACAACCTGTACTGTACAGATGTGATTAACTGCACCATTCTGTTAAATGAATGGAGAAGAGTGCTACACCCTGATATCTTCTATATGCATGACTGGACTTTCATATAAACATGACATTTTAACTGGCTAATTTCCTGAATGACATGGTTGAGTCTTCTTTTACACTTAATCTCAACATCACGGGGCACAAACCAAGTACATTTAACAAAATTAAAAATCATTTTTTCCACTCTCTTCAATGAGCACAGAGGCATGCTCTTTTGTTTTTCTTAAATTCCCTATCACCAGCTCAAGGCAAACCATCTGACTCTGCTTATATCCTATAAGTTAAATAATCAAATATTTATCGAGCAAAATAAGCTAGATTGTGATAGATAGGAAATAATATAAGATCTAGTCTCTAGCTTTAGAAGTAAAATTCTTAAATCAATCCTTATTAAAAAATATTAGACTGCTCAACTGTAAATATCCCAGTGACTAGAGTTGACCTTATAAGACCTGTGTAAGAGAGAAATATACATAATAAGCTGGGCAGGGACACTGTTAATACAATGGTAATATAATACCACAATGCCAGAATGAGTTTCAAGACAATGAATACCTAAGGTTTCATGGAGATTTGTTCATGAAGTGTTCTGCTATTGTTTTATTTATTTATTTATTTTGATACCAGGGATTAAACACAGGGGCCATTAACCACTGAGCAACATTCCCAGCCCATATTTATATTTTATTTTGAGATATATTCTTGCTGAGTTGTTCAGGGCCTTGCTAAATTGCTAAGGCTATCTTCAAACTCACAATCCTCCTGCCTCAGCCTCCCAAGCTACTGCAATTCCAGGTGTGTGCCACCATGCCTGGCTCTGTTACTGTTAAATAATGTCACATGCTGCATCTTGACATTTTTATTTTGGGTGACACATAGTTTAAAGTGTATGTTATTTCTCATGGAAGGCACTGAATATATAATAGATACAAAAACAGGAGAAAAATTATATTTAGCATAAACTAAATGTACTAAAAAGAACAAATAAAAAATTTAAAAAAGAATAAACTAAATGAATCTTCCTATGAGAGAGAGAAAATAATTTCAGGTCAGATTTGAATTCAAGAAAGGAAATTACATGGGAATTGTAAAAGAATGAAAATTGATCTAAAATGTTGAATAAGTACTAAAGTAAAAACTACAAGAGACTGAAAAGACAGTCTTGTAAAATCCTGGGAAACTTAACATTTATTCTAAGGCTTTGTTTAAACTTTTGCAAGGATGACTATCATTTGAAGAGGCTCTCTCGACTAACATTTATTACAAAGGATATGCTTTGGAAGTGTTATAACCTCTATTTCTCCATCTGTGTTGGAGAAATGCCTGAGTCTATGACAACAGAGTACTTTCATACCCTTCATGAAGATGAAGAATCATATTTCTTTTCATTTAGAGTCAACTCACATGAAAGACCCATATCTGTATTCTCATATGTTGTCAGAGGTTGGAGTTAAAAATATTAGGGTAGAGAGGCTGAACCAATAAGGTTATTGATTCCAAATTCTTACAATTGATTTGAAATACCTCTAAATATTTGGAAGGAACAATTTTAGGGGATAAAGACAAAGATCGGGTTCTATGTAGATTCAGTAATTTACTTAAATCAAAGAGGACATAAAGAATGAGAAATTCATGTAAAATATACTGCAGTTGAAATCAGGAAAGCAGTTTAAAAATAATAAGCTAAAGTAAAGTAATTTATAAAATGCCAAAAATATAATAGTAGGAATCTCCTAAAGAAAATAACTGATACTTAATATATATTTTTTAGATATTTTACCCACATACATTATACATATATATGCACAGTAGAATTATTATTGTTCTTTTATAAAAATTTAAGTAATACATTTGAAACTTACCTTTTCATTTAATCTACCTTGGACATTTATAAATGCCAGAATGTAGAACTTTATCTTATTTCTTGAAATGGCTGCACAGCATTTTATTATATGGCTGTAATGTAATTTATTTAAACTCTTTCTTACTGATGAAGTCCTAGGTTGTTCCTAATGTTTCACTATTTCAAAGACTGCTATAAAATGTTTTTATGTACTCATGTATTCTTGTAAATTCCTAGGATAATAGAAGAATCAAGAGATATGGAGATGTTGCTAAATAAGCAAGGAGTTTTTAATGTGATTCTGAAGGAAAAAATGTGTAATCATCTTTCAGGAAGTGCTTCATAGTCACATGTAAAATTAAAACTAAGAAATAAAAGGTAAATCAATCCAACAATAAATAGGAAAGGAAGAGAGTAACAAGAAAGCATGGTAAATCGAAACATAAAATGTAAGATAAGTAAAAATATAAAAGAAATGACATAAATATCAAATATATAGTTCTGTTAGAAGATAAAAGTATGTATATAGTTACCACTACTGAACAGTATACTTAAAAATGGTAAATTTTATGCTTTTTATAGTAAAAAGGACACTCAGACTATGTGTGTGTGTGTGTATATATATATATATATTTTTTTTTTTTTTTTTTTTTTTTTTTGGGTGCTGGGGATTGAACCCAGGACATTGGGCATACGAGGCAGGCACTCTACCAACTGAGCTATATCCCCAGTCCCTCAGACTATCTTTAAAATAAATATGAAAGAACAACAGAGTAGAGGAAAGGATTCAGGGTAAAAGAGGAGGGGAGGGAAAGAGGAAGTACTACAGATCGAAATGAAGAAAACTATGTTATATGCATTTATAAATATGTCAAGATGAACCCTACTATTGAATGCACTGGATGAAAGTAAGACAAGAGGTTTGGCCATTTATCCAAGGATACAGAAATGATATATGGCAGTCAGGACTTGAATTCAGATCTGTTGAATACCAGAGCCTGGTCAACTTTACATCAACCTTTCTCACAACATTTTTTTTTTAATTTTTTATTTGTTCTTATTAGTTGTACATGACAGTAGAATGTATTTTGACATATTATATACACATGTAGTATAACCATCCATTCTTGCGGTTGTACATAATATGGAGTTACACTAGTCATGTATTCATATATGAACATGGGAAAGTTATGTCTGATTCATTCTACTATCTTTCCCGTTCCTCATCCCCAGTCCCTTCCCTTCATTCCCCTTTGTCTAATCCAATGAACTTCATCCCCCCATTCCCTTATTGTGTGTTAGCATTCACATATCAGAGAGAGCGTTTGGCCTTTGGTTCTTTGGGATTGGTTTATTTCACTTAGCATGATAGTCCTCAGTTTCATCCATTTACTGGCAAATGCCATAGTTTCACTCTTCTTTGTGAATGAGTAATATTCCATTGTTTATACATACCACATTTTCTTTATCCATTCATGTGTCGAAGGGCACCTAGACTGGTGCCCTTAGCTTAGCACAATATTCTTGATTAAGAAGTTTCTAGGTTGCCAGAGCCTTACTCTCAATTTCTTTTCCAGGCTTATATATTAAAAGTTAAGTGTTACATTTTGGTAGAATATGGATATAGAATATTCTTAAAAGGATCAAATTTTTATCTCAGTGTATTCTCCTGACATCCACTTTTACTGAAAATCATTCTTCCCTTATGGTCCACCCACTTCATTATAGGTATTTTTACAATTATTGTGCTTAGTGTTTTATATGATGCAGCTATTGAAATCCATGGAGTTTGATTTTACCAGAGAACAGAATTACTTTACTATATCTAATTTGGGAATTAGACAAAATTATACCATTTATATGTTATAAATAAACATGATGATTATTTTAGGCCACTGGCATTATTTCTTCATACCACAGATGCTGCCTCCACAGCTTAGGGCAAAGGTGTACTTCCCCAAATACTCCCCAGATACCTAGAGCATGACTTCATTTGGAAAAGTCAAGTCTTTTAGAGGACCCCTTGAATAATTATCTTTATGCAAATGTAAAGAGCTTTACTCACCCAATTCGAATTTTCAGCATGCCACGGAATAACTCAGGGTTATTGGAGATGATCCAGCCAATATGGATGACCAGTTCTTGCTGAAGGACGGCTTCCCGCTCATCATGGGTATTACATTTATAATAGATGATGTTCTTAATCACTCTTGGAGACAGAGGATTAGAGATAACCTCTTCTTCATGCCCAAAGGCACCCAGAGTTACCTACAAGTGGCAGAATTTTATTGTGAATATTTCCTAGCTACTAAAAGATAACAGAAATAAGTTCAAGGCTCAGATGACTGGCAGGCTGATATTGCTCTATACAAGCTAGGGAATTAGGTAGAATAACTGTTCCTGCTATTTATTAAAATGGTTTTCAAAGCATGACTCCCACTGGAGTTCATAATGGTTCACAGTCTAGTCTAAAATATAAGGGCAGGTGAGGGCCTCAGGGGAGTGAAGGTGAGTGTATATAAATAACTCTTAAGATAAAATTATTTGAAATGACTTTAGTATTAGAAACTCCCCAGAGACACCGGAATATGTTGAGTAGTTTTATTTACTGTACAGACTACACAATTTAGTATTTGAGAAATAAACTTTTCCATTCTTTTACAGTTTCTCAGGCAGAACCTTTGGCTCTTTAACAACAGTGTAACCTTTTCAAAGGCAGGTGCAAGGTCATGCAGTTCTTGTGTAGTCCTCACTCTTTCTGGCATAATGCTAGGTGCCTACTGAGGGCCAAGAGCCATGGTGAAAGATCTCTCACCTGTGGAAGTGAATGAATGACACTGCCCACAAGCCAGGGAAAGGAAAAGCACAAAGGGAAATGGCAAAGAAAACTCAAAGCAGAAAGCCCTGCTGAAGCTGGCAAAAGAATATTTTGATTTCCTTCACTCCTCCGCATTCTGCCTCCAAAAGGAGTCCGCAGATCTTTTTCCTCCTCATCACTTTTTTCTCTCTCTTCTGTGTATAGTGCACAATTATAAGAGGCAGGAAAAAGAAGAGCATATCAAAGGGCCCTTGTGTTTTCAGACATGAGAGGAGAGAGTAGAATAGAGGGTTTTTGCCCCAATTTTGTAATGGAGTAAAAACCAAGAACTGCTTTATCATACCACAGTGATATTAACCAGTAGTCTGAGTATGATTTATTAAAATGTCACTGTGCAAAGAAGAAAACAAACAGAAGGCACATCATTGCCTCTGGAAGCAATAATGACTAAACCACTATTTCATTCCAAAGAGTTTGAGGTGATCTACAAGTGCTTTGTAGAAACAATATTACTTCAGTTTTCGGGGTACAATTTCATAAATGAGCTAATGCAAACTTTGCTCCATTTTTATTTCTTTTTTGTAAAGGTTTAAGAGGCAGTCAATGAATGGACTTCAAGCACCTGGTCATGAAGTTGAACTGCCGTCCTCCCATAATTACCCAGTTTCTATAAGTGACTATATCCCTGGGAGACATAATAGTCTCTTGGGCAGTAGTTCAGTCACAGCCTCAGGGCAGGCTCTGAAGCTTGCAGGATTTCAGGACACAGGCTGCAAAACCCCTCTAGATATTATGTAGAATGGACATGACCAACCCAAACCCACCTCTCCTCCTAGTGTCAGGTACCAGCGACCTCAAAAATCTTCTAAAACTTATGAATGCTTGTATATATAGTGGAAGTAACTCTATTTTCAGATATACTAAAGGGACCTAAAATCAAGGAAAAATAGTTTCCCAAAGACTACTTAATTTTCTTTCATAATTGAAATGGTCCAGGGCAAAAATATAATGCTCTGGCTGGAGGTGAGGCTTCTGGCAAGGATAGGCACTGGATAAGCTACTTCCTATACTTTGGTCTGCTGAAATATGGGGATAAAAGTCTTTTGAATAAATTTGGAGAGCACAGAGAAAACAACATATGTGAAAAGTAACTCAATTTTTTCTCAAAAGTTTTAAAATTAATATTATTTTTAATTGTTATTAAAATTAAAATTACTTAAAACTACAGAAAAAGTAAAGTAGCTTATTATTCTAATATTCTAGAAGCTGGATATCAGTATGAAATAATTTTAATCTTAATTAAGAGTCTTACAATATGATCAATGGGTTGTTTCTACTAAAGAGGGTTATAGTATTTCATATTCCTAAGGTATATTACATCCCTAAGTTAGCTGTCAGGAAAACACAATAAAGCACATACATTCCTAAAGAGAAGAGAAAACAAACAAACAGATTTTCATCCTAATCAAAGAATAATTCAGCCAGGTAATTAGAGATTATTGAAAACAAAACAAAAAATGAGCAGTCACAAGCCACTCCATATCCTCATGCACAAACTCCCGCATTTATCAATTACCTACTCTATGATAGGTCCCATGCTGGGCACACTGGGACATATACTGGAAAAGACTTAAGCCTTGATCTCTAGGGGCTCAAAGCCTACAATGAGGTAAGAGACACACATTCAAATGAACTGGGATGTGGACAGGTTGTGGGAAGTGTCAAAGACCTGTTATGAGAGCCCAAAGGAGAGAGGGATTACTGTTAACAGCAGATGGCTCCGTGACAAGAAGGTAACAAAGTTGGCTTGGAGGATGAAGGATCGAAGGAGCAGCACTGGTATGCAAACTCTGGCTCTACTGAATACCAACACTGCTCTAAGGGGCAGGAGACGCTCACGTGAAGTAGAAGGGGAAATGTGTCCTTTGTTCTCCACTGCCTTTGCCTATCCTAAACCTGTGGAGCACTTCAGTAAGTACTATTACATCAGCATCTGCATTGATCTCAATACACAACATGAAAGTCAAAGCTAAGGAATGCAGGAAAAATGGATGGTTCATTTAATAACTGTGAGTTTCTGAGACTGTGCATCTTTTTATTTGGAAAAGGAGCCTTTTGAAGGAATGCCAGAGCACTCTTGATCTGTTTGTGAGAGGTCTATGACACTGAGGTGTGCCAGAAACCTTTGTAACTGTGACCAAATGAGTGTTTGAAAGGCAGATACTTACCTGTTTGCCCTGAACTAAAACATTAGTAATGGATGGGGCCAGGCTGTCCACTACTTTACTTAATAGACTTGCTGCACGGCGTACAACCGACCTGGGGGCAAAAAAGAGAGCAGGCCAGACGTTCACAGGTCTAAAAGATGATGAATGAATGGGGTCCCTGATTAGGGATTTGTAAAAATATAGATGGTTGGGTCCTCACATAATTATTTGGGGGAAACACTGAGTCCAAGACATTAGACTTAAGAGCTGAAACATTCCAGACTACTGGACCATCCAGAATTAGGGATGGTACTTCTGCCACCAGGCTGTACCAAAAGTGCCATTATCAATTAAAAAAAAAAAAGGGAGCCTAACTATTCTTCTGGAGTGAGGAAAGGGAGAATGGGAAAGAGTTAAGACGGTATTCTGATTTTGCATTAACAAATTCACTATTAAGTCTGTCACTAGTACATATGACCTATTCCAATAACCACTTTTATGTTTCTTTTCATACCTCATAACCAAATCCCTGGATCAGAGAACTCAGTACTGAATTTTAGAAAGTGCTACAATGAAATACCAGTAGTTTTTTTCTTGATAAAACCAGAATGTTGGGGGAAGGAATTCACACTGCTATTTTTACATTCCTGAAAAAGTCTTAGAATGCAGGGAGAACAGATTTTTTTATTTTTTAAGTACAGCACATGCAATACATAAGATACTTTTCCCCTGAAAGTAAAATTTCATGTGGAATGTTCAGATGGAGAAAATGAAATAAAAATGTAGTTTGAAATTAGCTGCATTTAAAAAAAAATTGAAGATATCCACAGAAACTGGTCTATAAAAAGCATTTATATTTCTTAATTTCAACATAAATAGGCATAGTAAAAAATTATGTCAAAAACTGATAGTTAGTGAAACAAACATTTCCTACTTTTAGAGAAGCCTTCATCCACACACCATAAGACATGTTTAAACCACAGACTGCAAATAAGCCCACACGTTTCAAGCAGCTTGAGTTTCCAAATTCTGTGCATGTTACCTGTTTCCCATGTACCAGAAAAGTAGTAATGTGTGGGGCTATAGAGGAAGAAAATTTCTGGGTAAATGCAGCCCCATAGCGCACCGCCAACCTGGGTGTGTCAGTGGAAAGCCATAAAAGGGAAAATAGAATAAATAAAACTTCTAGGAGTTTGTTCTTTTAAACAACATTCAGCATTCTAAATGTTTGCTAGTTAATGATTTAATCTAAGATATATGCATGATAGGTAAAGCAAGAACAGGTTTGCTTAGCCAAAAATAAGAATATAGAGCCTATTTGAAACTTACTGATTAAAAAGCAACATTAATGAACTTAATGCCTTAATGAACTAAGAATTTAAGATTTAACCACAGGATTATTCCGTTATTTCTTCTGGATATACTTCTATACTATAAAAGTGGTATATACTATAAAAATAAGGTGGTTGTTTTATATAGCCCCCTTATTTTAGAGATTAGAAACCTGAGGCATGACAGTTACAAAAAAATTAAATGAGTCATTTGACAAAAAATGTATATACATATATATATATATATATATATATACACACACACACACACACACACACACACAATCTTTAAACATTGGTTAGAGTCTGCTAATAAAATGATTAGAACTGCATCAAAATGCAAAGGGTCATACATTTAGGCATATCTTTCCTATTGTGAATTTAAACAACTTTATCTAAATTTATATAATTCTTTTTTAATCCCTGGGAAGTGACTACCTTGGTAGAACAAATTGGTTATTTTTCATGAAGCAACTATAATAATCACTGGGATTCATTAGACTTAAGTGATAAGAGAACTATCTTTTAAGTATATTATTTCTGTTTATAATTAAATGTGCCACTGGTCTCTCTTTGTGGCTTTCTACATCAGGTTTTTTAAAAACCAAAATAAAAACTAAAATACTTTGCTGGGACAGAGGAGGTACAGAGTAGGAACGAGTCATCAGCATATTCCAGGAAATACTCTCCAGGTTGAATCCCAAAAGAGGTCTTTATTCCCAGATCTTTTTTTTTTTTTTTTAATAATATTGGGATAGTCACGCTGCAATGAAATGTATGCACATCCTTAGAAAGTAGATAGTAATGGTGCTATAACCTCAGAATTTCAAAGTAAAAATTAGGATGAATAACCATCTTTAAGACTGACCCATTATCTTAAAGCTACTGAATATGACAACACAAAAATAAAACACAATGACAAGGACACTAATACAAACCAAAGTTTTTTGCTGCCAGCTCTTCTATAGACTCTCTCAATGTGATCAGAAACGGTACCTAGACATTGAATAATAGAGTCTTTGATGAAGAAAGCTTTTAATTAAAAGCATAACATTTATTCCCCTTTAACAAATGACTTTTAAATTTCTCACTTTGTTTCTCTAGAGTTGATACATCCACCCATTAATGGTCTGAACTATTTGATGTATTTTAATATGTAACACAAGTAGAGTGTGAATGTCCCTAGCACTTGTTACTATTTAGTCTGAATATACAATTTTGGTATTTTATTTATTGAAATCTTACTGTTTTCTTAATATGTAAATCTAAACTTTAAACAGATAGAACTGCTATTTTAATTTACTGCAGAAAATTAAAAACTATAGTAAAATAGTAAATTGAACAAATATGTAAACTTTTTTTTTTTCAGTTGTAGATGAACACAAGACCTTATTTATTTTTATGTGGTGCTAAGGATCAAACCCAGTGCCTCACACGTGCTAGGCAAGTCTCTACCACTGAGCTACAACCCCAGTCCTACTGTAGACTCTTAATGTAATGACTCCTTATTTATTTGTTTAATGAAAGTTTACTGAGGCCTTGTTAAGTGTATGGGGTTATGATCTTTCCAATATATAGCAGAGCTCAAAATACACCACTGGGCTTCCTTATTTGGACATAATGACATGTGGGCTGACCTCATGACAGGTTTCCTTAATAAAGAAACAATGTGACAACACCAAAAAGGAAATAAGGGTAAAGAACAAGATTTTTAATATTTTACTCTGAACTTATTTTTATAGCCTTGTAATAAATTAGATAAAATTATATTCAGATTCTGTAGATACTGGTGATTTTCAATTTATCATAAGGATTTACAGATTTAAAACATTTAGAGTCTTCCAAGTTTCTAAAGAAAAGATGAATATTATTTCCAAGTTTATAATGAATGGTTTAAAAAGAATTTCCTCAGCATTTTCATTATCAACTATTTTATATAACTTTTATTTAAAAGCACTATAATAATGATCAATAATGACCCTGAATTCTAGGTTCCTAAAAAAATGTATAATTTTTAAAAATCCTACCCTTTCTTTTTTTTGGTTTAGCTAAAGTTCAAAAATATTTGACTATCCCCAATATAATTAAGATTTTGCTTATAGTTTTTGGACTAATTAGAAACATGAGTGATTTTGCTTGAAATTTGCTTAATAATACTCAAGAAGGTTATCCTTTAGCTATAATGCAAAAACTAAGTACACTTCATTTGAATAAAAAATTATGCTTAGTTTAATTACCAAAACCATAAATATTATAAATTACACTGCTATTTAGGACACTAACCCAATTTTCCATTCTAAATGGAATCAATGTACACTTCTGAACAAAAAGTTTTAGTAGCTAGACACTATGTACTTGAAATATATTCTGTATCATTCTATAGTATAAAATGACCAAAGCAGACCAGGATATGGAACTCAAGGATTCCTTACAGTAACAATCCAACACAGAAGTGTGGATTTCTGGGATAAATGGATTTTGTCCTTAATGCAGAATGAACATAGACGTGATTAGAAATGATTTATTTTTATTAAACATCTTCAGAGTGTAATACTATTATATACTATGTTTCATTCCAAATGGCTGATGCAGACCATGAGGGAGTTAATTGTTATAAACATAAACTATTCAATATTGTTCTTAAAAAATTATAGGAAATAAAACTGGAAACAAATTGTCAATAAACAACTATGGAATCATCAGAGGTTAACAGTCACAGGCAGAATCCAGGTTCCAACACTGTTCAACAGAGAAACAATCAAGCATCACCACACGAAAGCCATTTAGGAGTTCATACACTGAACAGTATTCCACTCTCGGGGTATGAATGCACAAATTCCTTTAGAGAAAAAAAGGCTTAATGGAGGACAAAATAAGCTGTAACATTTTAGTAGAAATTTTTAAGCATATCTAATGGATGTTCAAGAATAAAGAAGTCCTGTTATTTAAAATGTTCTCCAAGACATGTACTCTTACCTTCCTTTGTGATGAAGTTGGGGCCTTCTCTTTTGAGCAGTATACCCAGCAGGATGGTTTGGCTAGCCAGACAAGTACAATCCTGAAAGTATAAATCAGTGTGAGGAACTGGAATGAAATAAATACAAGTGTTATAACAGTGGGTAACTAATCACAGAATCACAGGATGTACTCTGTTATGGAATTCAGGGAAGATAAAATGTCACTGATATACCAAGCATAAGATGACATAATACAACTATTTATCTTAGATACTTTGGAGATAGATGGTTGACAACCTAGTCCTGGGGTAGCAGAATTTAATAATCAAAATTTTCAAGAAACAAGCAATGTAGAGAAAATATGTATGTATGAGAATACTGATTCTGCCATTCTCTGAGATTTGGCCAAGGCATCTAACCATTCTCTTCTTGACTTCACTTATTCATAAATGGGAGAATAGGTTGCTATCAACCTATTGTTAAGAGATGCATAGTAGGATGAGACACTACGAGTGCTGATCATATATTAGGCAGTGTGTTATGAGCTTTATGACTGTTACATTCATGCTTAAGTGGATCTATGTAACATAGACCAATAACAAGGACTGTTGATGTTTGAAAAGATATACACATGGATCTACATGCTCAAATGTGTATGTTTCAAACAAGATATCAGTGTTTACAGTTCTACCAGTAGAATTTCATTTCTTTTCAATGAGTCCTACACCCTATCCCTGCCTATTCTATTAAAAAATCATGGAAAGATAAAATATTAAGTTGCTAAAATATTTAAATGGATGCAATCAGAGAACTGTTTTCCTCAGTGACAGGATAGACTTAGAGCGAGCAGTAGACCTAAACACTGAGGCAGGAGTTAAGATGGGGAAAAGGAAGAGGAAGGGCACTGACAGAAATATCTGGAGAACTTTAAGACAACTATCTCTGACTTAATTTTTTAATGACTTATACAATACTTTCATATCCAAGATGGTCCTGTTCATTTGTACTCTCATTTAAGATATCCATGCTAATTTTAGATCAAAAGAACAACCTTTCAAATTTGCCCAGGGTATAGACCAGCTATTCACTTCTAGATTAATTGCTACCTTCTGAGAGGACAAAAAGACACAGAGCCTGACTCTGGGAGTTTCTGCTGTGGGAACCTCACTTAGAGCCTTGTAGGAATTGCATCTTTCTCACATTCAGTTTTTGAAGAATATCATGGGTGGATTTGTTTTTCCATTCAGTAATGGTAATGTTTGGTTGTTGCTTCAGTTCAGGGGCATCAGGGGTGCTGCTTTGTCGCTTGACTTTTGAATGTTTGGGAAATTGTAATTCCTCAAAACTCTTAAATTCCGGAAGCCTGGAAATTAAAAGAAAGTATTTTTAAAATTGCTGCTTTCCAATGTAATCACAAGAAACAAAAACTAAATAGCCCAAAGGGACTTACTCTTCTGTGTCACTGATTCGTAGGAAGTCAAGTTGTTCTACTACAGCTCCAGATATTAGTGTCTGGAATGTAATGGGAAACTCTTATATTCTTTAATCCATACTATTACATTCCATGCTCTAACTTTTCTATAAGTAGGCACTACTTAAAAAAAAAAAGTTTACTTAAACATATATAACTCTGAAGTAATTTCTTAAAATTAACATTCTAAAACCAGATGGGGTTTTCACATAAGATACTCCCCACAACACCAAATAGAATATATACACTAAGTAACAAGTTCTTAAATATGAGGTGATGCTCTAACTTTTCCCCAAAATGTTGTTAAGTAATCTATAAAACACCATCAGTGCATGAAGTTTCCTTCATCACATATTATTTTAAGTTCTTGGGTGTATGATGGCATCTTTTACTGAGTTACTATAACATGTTATCAGTTATAGAAGGCAAGTACCACACTGTTTTAATGAATTTTCAATTTCAGGGATTTGAATTTTTCATTTAGAATTTCTTTTTTATAGTTTTTACATCTCTAATATAATTCTTCAACTTGTTACCTAATTTCTTAAACATATTAATCATAGTTATTTTAAAGTTTATTTCTGATAATGCCAATAACGGGACCAAATGTAGTTCTATCTCCATAGTCTGTCTCTCCACTTTGTTCTTTATTGTTTGAGCTTCTCTCCCAATTCAACTGGTAACTTTTAAATGCAAGACAGACATTGCATATAAGTCACTGAAGAAATATTTTGAGAGTCTGAATGATGGTATTTTCTATTCTTTGTGAGGACTGAACTATTTCTGATTGCCTTATATTTGTAAGGCATAGCCTTTCAAGAGGGTCATCTGAAAATCTGGAATATTTATTAAAATCCCTCCTTTTTGATGGGCCTTGAACTCCTATTAGCCATATGAGACAGTCAAATAGTTGTTTGACTCCAAGTGAAATTACAACTACGATTATAATAAAACAATATGCTAATTTAGGAGGAATTAACATCTTTATAAGAGTCTTCCATTCAAGAGTATGATCTAGGCCATCATTTATTCAAATCTTATATTTCTCATCAAAATTATCTAACTTTAAAAACATAATTCCATGTATTTCTTATAAAAAATTAAAAAAATATCTAAGTAGATCCTGGAATGCAAGGGACATTTACATATAAAAGCAAGAGTAGATTTATATTTAATATGGCCACTGGCTATCTTTAACTCACATCTTTCCTTAAATCTCACTAAAATAACAGTAAAAACAATGTTTAAGGTATAAATCCACTGAAGTATAAATCCATAAGAACAAAAAGAATAGGGAAGAGCCTCAGGACCCGGAGGCCCAGGATACAGCTGGAAGTAGGAGAGAGGGAGCTAAAACAAGAGGAATATGGACACTATTATAAAGTGGTTGTAATCCAAAATTTCCTCCTCCTTCCCTAGACAACTAAGAAGTTCGTATCTCCCAAACTTTGGGGAAATTAGAAGATTTTTCTCTTCTTATTTACTTACTTTTTTTTTTTTTTTTTTTTTTTTTTGTAGTGCTGGGGATTGAACCCAGGGCCTTGTACTACTAGGTAAGTACTTTACTAGCCCTTTTTCTCTGGTTAATAGCTATGTAGTCACGAGAACAGTAGAAGGCAAGAAAAATAAGAGTTAAAAATAGATTAGATGACAGTTTACATACCTCCCAGGGGGACCCTTGGGTCCCTTCTCCTACCATGTTCTCAGAACATGGAAGGAAAGTGTATGACCTTTAGTCATGACATGTTTGTTTTCTGAAAAAACTGAAGAACCCTGGAGAAAAGACTTCCAGATATTGGCACCTGAGGCTTTCCTCACAGAATCTTTTGCCACCAGACCAATTTATAAGGGAATTCATTAAGACTTGACTTCTTTTCCTAAAAACACAACTTCCTGTAAAGATTTTACTCCTTTACTCTTACAAATGAATGAATAGCTAAAGATTATCAGACATTTGACAAATACCTTCAACATGAAAGACTGAGAAAAAGAAACCTGAAAGAGATAATGCAGGGGGCTGGCGATGGGGCTCAGTGGTAGAGTGAGTGCCTAGCATACATTAGGCCCTGGGTTTGATTATGAGCACTACAAAAAAGAAAAAAAGAAAAAAGTATCAATGAGATTATGTAGAAGAGAGGGAAATTTCAAAAAACTTCTAGTTAGTATCCTAAAAAAATAACACAAAATGTGCCATGTACAAAACAAGATCAGGCTACTATAAAAAGGAAAAATTAAAAACATAATAGACAAAATATAAAACTCAATAGAAGAGCTGCAAGATTAAAATCCAAGAAATTGCTCAGGAAGCATTACAAAAAGACAAAGCAACAAAAGATAAGGGAAAAAAGATCATAACTTAGGAAATATTCATTAAGTATGCAAAGTGCAACTACCAGTGAATAGGTATATAAACATGTCATTTATAACACTGCCTGCATAGGTCCCTCCTTGTAAGTTTTCCTTTCTTAATATTGAGCACCTATTATGTGAAAGACCCTAGAGGATCATCACAATTATTTTATAGGAAATAAGACATGTAAATTCACAATGGACTACAATTTGAATAGTTAAGATAAAGGTCATAAAATTATGGTAAAGCAGAGAATTGTCATTTCTAGTCTATGCCATTTTGCAGAGTTGGTCTTTAAAATCTGTAAGACTTCAAAGCCCAGAGATCGTAAAAGGAAGGATATTTCAGGCACAGGGAACAGCATGAGCAGAACTCCACAAAGTTCAGGGCACAGAAATTAATTTGTATTGGCTGAAGCACAAAAAGTGTTTTTAGTAGGAGATAATTGTGGACAGAAAGGCTGCTATGATTATCAGGGAACCAAAGAAGGTTCCTGTAATTTACAAGTTGTGAAAATAATGCTGTGATGTTCAAATGGAATGAGGATTATCTCCTGGTTGGATGTTGTAGTAGAAAAAGAAAACGAGCACTGGACAACAGTCAGCTAACTTGCCCCTATAAACCCAAGATTACACAGCAGCTCACTTCTGCACTTCTGGACCCCAGATTCCTCAAATGCAAAAAATAACAGATGAGCTTCTTTAACCTTAACATTCTACTAAGGAAATAACTGCAACTGTTCAAGCAACTGAGTGGTACAATCAGATAAACTAGGATGGTGACAACAGGAATAGGAAGATAAATACAGAATAAAACTTTAGGACAAAAACCTTTAAGTAGAACACATATTTAAAAACAGTTGTATTTCAGATTGTCCTAAAAACACAAACACACTGAAATTCAGGTGACTACCTGTAGACGATCAACATGAACTTTGACTCCTCCAATCATCCCCTTTTTAAAGGCTGCCAGCATATCTAATATGGGGTTGAACCGGCTGCCTCTAGAAATAAAACGGGCAAACAAATGAGCATATTAACAATAGAATGGGAAACCAATATTCAAATACTGTGTATTTTATATATGCAAAGCACTCTGCCACATGATTAGAGGGATATAAAAAGTACAAGGAGGCCCTGCTTCCAAAGGGTTTACTGTGTGAATGACTGTGAGAGACATGCATCTTATTTCTTTCAGCAACCTACCTTATATTGTCTTCCCGGATAAGAACGAGGAAAAGTGGACGTCCATGCATTTTCCAATATTGCTTAATGAACTGTAGTGCATTCTATCAAAATAAAAGAATAAGGTATGGTGGTGTAATGGCACAGTATCTGAGCAGATCAAGATACTTAACCACGAGAAGCAAAGAGCCAATAACACTTTTAAATATCAAGACTACTTAGAAGTACAGAAATCATTTTAATTTTAAACTTTGCCCTTAAAAGTCATCATATCATCCATGTTTTAAGGCTTTCTTGCTCCTTCCTGCACATGTTTATTCTCTGTGCCCCAAAAATACAGTCTAGGAATGGTACCAGAGAGAAAAAAACACCTGTTATCATTCAGAACATTAATTCTCACTCCATGTTCCTATGGATTTATACTACAACAGGTAGGAAAGAATGAACTGAATCAACTGGAACAATCAGCAAAGTGGAGGGAGTTCTTTGACTATCTACCTATGTACCTACCTATCATCGTCATTATCATATCAAAGATTTATATAACACTTCACCCTCTACCAGGCACTATTCTAGGTGCTTCACATGAACACCTGATAATTGTCAGAACAACCCTATTATTATTCAGTTTTACAGATAAGGAAGCAGAGGTACAGAAGAGCTAAATAACTTGCCCAAGAACTCACATCTGATAAGTAATAGTCAACATTTTGACAAATGCAATCTGACTCTAGATTTCAGGCTCTGGACCATTATTCTAAGCTTCTCTAATTTACAAGGAAAGGAGTAGAGGAGGTTTTAATTTACAGAGATATGAATTAGTTGAGGTCTTACTGGACTGGACATTGTTCATAATTATTTTGCCAATTCAACTTTTGTTCAAAAAGAGATAAAACTACTACTGTCATATGAACAGTTTTCAAACAGTTCTCCATATGCTTTTACAAACTTTCTTTTCATTCCATTTGTAGAAAGGTATAACAAACAATGTCACACTACTTGATATGAGACAGACTCTGTCTATTATTCTAATAGCTGCAAGTAATCTAAACTCTTTCTCCAAAGATATTGCTTTACTTTCATATTTTACACTGTGTTAACCCAGTGTAATAGACACCCAGGAGCACTCAATTTAACAACATGTGATAAAATCAGTGGAAACAATGTCATCCCATTTCATTCAAAAGGTGTTCTAAAGTTACCTTTATGTCATCTATCAGCAGTAAAACATCTTGAGACATGTAGAAATCACTTAGGTCAAAGATGATAGGGTAACAAACCACAGTCTTTCCCAGAATACGGTAAATCTGTAAGGAAAAATAAATACAAAACATACTAAGGGTAAAGGTGTAGTATCTTAAGTCCCCCAGATATTAAAACTGATGCTTAATTCTGAACAAGCAAATAAATCATATAAAAACCATATAATACTGTTTTTAAAGTTTACTGAGTATGCTAATAAATTAGACCACTTCTAATAAGAAAAGTCTAAGTTTGAGTATTGTTATAAATAAGGTATTTTACAAAGCTTAGAAATAATATAGCAACGTGATGATCATTTATTCCCAGAAAGTTTCTGTGATATGATGAAAAATAAATAAGATTTACTTGCAGAAAAAAACACTTCAGATGATTAGCCCAATACATAATGAAATATGACAACGGATGGACAGCAGTTCAAACATCATTTCAGAGGTGGCATTATAATCAAAATACTACAATTTGCAAGTACCTTTGATGTACCAAGGCAGCCAATGGGCCTATCTGGCCTTCCGGAGAGCCCTAACTTTTCATTGATGCCCAAGTGGAAATAAGCCTGTAACACACAAGTTTATAAAGCAGAATCAGACGAGAAGCCACACTTTCCTTTTTCCTATTTTCTTCCCCTTGACTGCTAATTTATAATCTTTCCTGAGAAAAAGAGGCCAGGAAAACCTCTTCTGAGAACTGTAAGTTAGCAAAAGCTGTCAATCTAAATTTTGGGTTACTGAGTTCTTAAAAGCAAAATTTTTGCCAATCCACTAAGCAACATTGTAAAATTTGACACTGGTGTTATGTCGTCATAAACGTAAAACTCATATGTCTCTGTCTGATTCATTCAAGAACTCAAAACAGACAAATATTTTGTGGTTGAGCATTTTCTGATGTATTAAGTCACTTTTTGTAAGTTCTATAATTTTTCTCACTTGTTCTCTTTTCATCTGGATATTTGTCATTCTTTTTGACTTACAAGAGATCTTGAGGGTATTACCTTTTGAATATTCTACCAGTTTGCTCTTCTTCCTTGATGTTATGAAAAGTGAGAATGGCTGTATCGTAGGTCAAACATCATTTAAGCATGTGGTATTTCAATATAAACATTTTTCTACTGAGATATTTCAAAAGCCCCTTTGATGTACCAGGCTGTTTATGCTATATTTAGTTAAAATTTTCAATCAGTTTCTTATTGGCTTACTGTCACTGGTATCATTCTAAGGATAGACTTCTCCCAATAACTATATAAGTATTGTATTTTTTTATTCTGGTGATTTTATATTTAGATTACCTTAAAATATTTAAAATTTTAATCTATCTAAAATTTATTTTTTAACTTGATGAGGTAAAAAACCCCTAAATTTTCTTAAATATAAAATCAAAACAACTGCATCTATGAAATCTGCTGATTATGGTTTGAACTGATGTAAATAACAACTTCATTATATACAAAATTAATGTTGTTTCCAGAGTTCTCTGTGAATTCTGTCATAGCAGAGTTAGTTGTTTCTGTCTCCTTTGGCGCTATACATTCTTGGAGAATACCATCTGTGAGTTGGCTCTGTGCCTGGCATATAGTTGGTACTCAGGAAATGAGT
Organism: Sciurus carolinensis; assembly: GCF_902686445.1. Lineage (NCBI taxonomy): Eukaryota > Metazoa > Chordata > Mammalia > Rodentia > Sciuridae > Sciurus > Sciurus carolinensis. The sequence continues at coordinate 35,426,414 of NC_062228.1, forward strand.
GAGGATACCACTGACGGATAAATGAGGGAGCAACTGAATGTCCTCCTGAGCCACAAGTGCTATGAATATTGATTCTAGAATAGCACTGGTTTTAGACAAAGTTAGCAAGCCAGAAAAAAAAATGTAAGTATTATGTTACATGGCTGCACTGAAACTATAACAATAACACCAGATGGAATCCCCTTTCCCTCAAATATTTTCAATTTTTTTAAAAAAATAAAGTATATCTAAACTATTTTATATTTCATTTAGACAAGTGGTTATATAAGTTAATCATGTATGTTAGGATTCTCAACCCTACGAGGTAGGGGTCTCTCAAATAGTATTCTTTATTATAGTAAAAGGATTCTCCTTAGCTTTCTAAACTGTAGTGCAGTAGGTCTGTGACCATGTAGACAGTGCATTCCAGGGTACAGATAATGCTGTGTCACCTTATATATATTCATATCATTTAATGGACTGAAATATATGGTAATGTCCAAACCACAGAAACGCAGAAATACTTCATACTAAGTCTGCACCATAGAGCAGAACCCTGTGTTCAGACCACCATAAATCACACCGCAGTGACCACATTGTGAATATTAACCCCATACCGTAAAAGCCCCGCCTTTAGTACTTTGCCCTCACATCCTCTTCAGTGGATTGAAAGAGGGAGTAGCTTCTCAGAAGAAAAGGATCAGCTACTGGCATAGGAATGTGTGCATCAACTAAGATTTGAGGGAATACTTTTGCTTTCAAAGGCAGACTTATATGGAGCAGTATGCTAGGCAATACATCTTAGAGGACTGAATATCAAAGAGAAGCTAGTTTGGAACACAAAGACTGCAGTCACAAAGAACAATCTTCCTTCTTGACACATGCATAGGGAAGCTGGGTTCTTGGTTACAAATTTGTCTTTTTAGCCATACCACAAACCCAAATTGTAAATAATTTGTTAACACCCTCTTTAAAACAACAAAATATAAAATAAGTCAGGACCAGTTATAAGTCTTTACTTACTCTGCAAGAGAATGCTTTCTACTGTGTCTGTGATGCCACAGCACATTGTACGAACATTTATTATAACAATTATGAAGCAGACTGTAATAAACTATTTTTTTCCCTTCCATTCCACTAGACTCAGAAGTCATTTGAATGCCCAACAGGGTTATGCATATAGCAAATGTTTGCTGATGAATGAATAAAATGTCACATTCAGATAACTTGCTAACCATGTTGGCCTTTTACATCTTGACTATGTGTTATCTGGTATAGACTCACATACCATAAAACAATTTTGCTAATATTAATTTGATTTGAGAAAATGATTTTGGGTTAATTTACTTTAAGGGTAAGTTTATTAAAGACTAACTATTTGTTACCATTCTCTAGACCTTTCAGTGAAAGACCAGAAAAGTTTGTCAGAAGAAACAATCTGTACAATCTTATTTAGACAAGGGCACTGTGTGAGAGCTTCAGATTTTGGCATTCTTTTCTCCTCTTTAATTGCCTCCTCTCCTTGTTTTGTAGTTCCTCAATTCCCTCTTGATCTCATGTATCCTCTTCTACTTTTCTCCACCACAAAATACAGCTCCTCATCATCTACACAGATGGCGTAATTTTAATGTGTTAGCTACTCAAAGGATCCTTGTGTTTTCAGTCTTACGTACTAGGGAGAAAAAAGGACTCTTAATTTTTTTAAATTAATTTTTTGGAGGAGGTATAAGGACCCTCTAGAAGTGGTGTTCCTGGTGATATGCCAGTCAGATTCTGGGCTGTGTTGCCTACAGACAAGGTCCAGCCTGATGACCAGCAATTATGGGGCCCTGCATTTTCCCATGTAATGTGTACCTTGCTTCTCTATGCCTTCATTCTCTTGTAGCATCAAGGCTTTGACCAAACCACTACATCAACCTAACCGATTTAACCTTGATTATCTAAGAGAAATTGTTACAAACACTTCTGCTAAACTCTAGGGAGTTTGTTCCTGTATTGTGTTTAAAAATTATCAAATAAAAATGATAGTTTATGAGTCAACAATTTCCTGTCTCTAATGAGCAAGAATATCATAAACACAGGCACTTTTGGATCTGTGTGCAAAAGGCCTCAAAAGTTATCTTTTAATCTCATCCCAAATAGGCACGTAACTACAACAAAGATAAATTCAAAGATTATTTTATAATTTCTTTGAAACCCAGCAAACCAAAGGAGTAGGAATTACTTCAGATTCTAAGTCGTAGGGCAAGAGAAAAAAGGGAAGTAGTGATTTTAAAAAAGTTTAGATAAGTTTAACAGTGAATAAAAAGGAAAAAACATCAAAATATAAAGGATAGTTTTACATATGACAACTAAAATTAAGACTAATTTAAGCATTTAGTGTAAGTTAGTAATGGACTTGTGCAAGGAGTAGAAAATCAGTAAGACCTATAAAAATGTTCACACACACAATGCATTAAGTTAACAACACCCAATATAATGGATTTCTCAACTTAATTAGAAACTTTGGTATTAATGATTGTATCACAGATTTGGATTTTAACTATGCATCTTGCCTATAAAACCAAGTCCAACCACTATGCTCTATTACCTCTACAAAGGAGAGAGAAAGTACAAAGGCAGAATAACTTACTTTCACAAGCTCCTGCTGAGGCCATATCTGAATGGGTTCCACCTGCTGAGGAGTTTGAGTTTGAATACCATAAGTGTTGAGAAAAACCTGAAGGCTGTAAGAACATAGGCCAAAAAAAAAAAAAAAAAGACATTTTTAGACAATGCATTTACAGTTTAGGGAATGGAGCGAGCGAGGAAGATAAAAGGGATGCACCATGGACTACACTAACTTGGAACATATTACTTGTTAAATCAGCAATATGCAATTATGCTGGAATCCAGAGGCCCCCACCACCCTGATTTTCTTCAAAGCACCATATGTGCTTTGGGGGCTGGCAGGAAGGGTGAGTAGTGATTTTGGAAATCTTCATAATGTGTTTGCACTAATTTCTCATAACTATGTCCCAGATATCACCCTGGCACTGGTTGAAATTTTTAATATTCACATGAACTAAGATAAAATTATTTTTAAACATGAAAAGAATGTTGTGTTGGCACTTAAAGTGGTGTTAATGACATTCTTGAAACCCTGTCAGGAGGTCTATGAAATTAATCTCTACCCATATTCAATATGGTGAGCATAAAGCCATTATTCCCTCTCCCCTCCCCCACAAAAGAACACGGCACCCATTCAGATTTCATACCGTTGGCTTTCTGCTACAAGTGCTACGTGAACTACCAAATCATTTTCCAGTGGGCCCTGTAATACAGAATAAGGGAGGGGAAAACATTTTGAAAGATTTGGTTATCATCAGCTACAATGAGAATCAAGGACAATATTAACTATCTCTAAGCAGTTCATTAAAATGATGGACACCAGCTGGCTCTAAGCAGCAGCTTTTCTTTCCTTGCTCGCCACTGCCTACTAATCAATTTGATAGTGTAGACAGAGTAATGGAACACCAAGGAATGGAAAGTCATAAATCTCATCACTACCAGAGGGGCTAGTCTGTCAAGGATATTTTGAATGATGCATAAGAGTAGTTTGGGGACTGAGAGTCATTTTCTATCATTTAACTACGAAGGGAAGAGGAGGAACTAAAAATAAAAACCCAATTTATGTATTCCTGTTTTAAAAAATGATTGTGAGTTAAAACTGTTCATTTGACATCTTAACCATATATAAGGTTATTCTCTTTCATTTTAGTCAATTTCCTTTGGCTCCTCATACCCTGAAATAGCTTTATTCTAAAATATAGTTCTTATGTTTGAGAATGAACTACTCAGTTGACTATATAATTAGCATTACGTTCATTAAATACAAGCTGTTGGACTTAGTAGTTCTAATCAAGACAGCATTAGATATTTGCTACTCTTTTTGTGTTGAAAAGATTCACTATAACATATATTATACATTGTTAAAATGAACCCAGTTTTGAGCCTGTATATAATTAACAGAGAACATTAACAAGCACCAATAAATTACAGTACTAGGGAGCTGTGAAAATACTGATCGGATATAACTCCTTTAATAGTAATGAATCCAACATTCCCAATAGTATGCTGTAAAACATTTGATTTACCATCAGTCAGTTCCTCTGTATAGTGTTCAATATGCCACTAGAATTTATGTATGATGGCAGGCAAGAAACACCAGAATACATATATCAGCGGTAAATATCACACAATCAAAGGGATGGTTCCCAGAATCATCGTGAAAGTGCCATTACAGGCAGAATTTCGTGTGATTTGAATGAATGTATAAGAAAAAAATATGATGTAATCACCCAGCAAAACAAATACACATTAAAAATGTTATAAATTATAATTTTATTTGATAAAGAACTCATAATTAAATGATTCTCAAAAGTATGAGAAAAAAATTATTCAGAGTCTGAGATTTCTAACAACAAATGCAAAAATTAAGCCAATGAGACCTAGTATTTACTTCGTAAAAAAAAGGATTAACCTTAGAGTGGGTCATTATCTATAATCTTCAGGCAATTATGGAATTCTTAAATAAAAAGCAAGTGAAAACATATACTAGAACACAGATGCTATTTCAGCAACAATAAATAAGGCAGTTTACAGATTCTAATTGGCAAATTAGTATCTTCTTTTTGAATCATAGGCCTGGTTTAGGGTAATATTTTCATCTGTCTGACAGAGTACTCAGATCTAAAATGGTCACTCTACATGCTGAATCAGAGTTAGCATCTGGTTAGGGTCTATTAGATGGCTATAGAACACCTTAACTGTAAAGCCCCAGTATTTCAGAAAGTTCTAATTCATGAACCATCTATCATAATGGGGTTGGGCTTTCAACTCCCATCCAATTCACCCCATTCTCCACCCTCAGAAACAATTCAGCACAAGAAGTCCTAGCTCAACTCAACTTTCTCCCTCCCTTTCATTGCCAAAGTTGGAACCATCTTTTCTCTGTTTTTATCATTTTCTTCAAACTGCAAACATTGGCGATCCAGATGGTGGACTAGAGGGTGACTGCATCTCCTGTCACTCCAGAACCCAGGATTCAAGAAGGGGAGGCATTGAGAGATTTGGACTAAAATAGAGCCATGGGGTAAGTCTCCCCCACCGGGTGAAGCTCGGCCCAGGCAGCAGGCCCGGATAGGGGCGGCTTCTCAGAGCAGGGCAGGGCAGCTAGAGTCTTCCCCTCCGGCGGTGGGATCCTCCCACATGGTCAGCTTCTCAGAGCAGGCCCCCCAGTGAGAGCCTTTCTGCACAGAACCAGCTCCAGTCCTGGAGCCAGAGGTGAGCTCTGGCCCGCAGGCAGCTTCAGGGACCAGGACAGGGCAGCCAGGGACTTCCCCAAGCAGCCCTGCTCCCTCCAATGGCAGGTGCCTTTCAAGGTTAGCTTCTCGGAGCACACCACCCAGTGAGAGCCTTTCTACACAGAGCCAGCCACAAGTCCCGGAGCCAGCGGAGAGCTCCGGCCCGCAGGAAGCCTCTGGGACCAGGGCAGGGTAGCCAGAGACTTCTCCAGGAAGCCTTGCTCCCTCCGGCCGCAGGCTCTTTCCACAGGGCGATCCAAGATGGCGGACTAGAGGGTGACTGCATCTCCTGTCGCTCCAGAACCCAGGAATCAAGAAGGGGAGGCACTGAGAGACTCGGACTAAAATAGAGCCATGGGGTGAGTCTCCCCCACCGGGTGAAGCTCGGCCCGGGCAGCAGGCCCGGATAAGGGTGGCTTCTCAGAGAAGGACAGGGCAGCTAGAGTCTTCCCCAGGTAGCCCTGCTCCCTCCGGCGGTGGGCTCCTCACACATGGCCAGCTTCTCGGAGCAGCCCCCCCAGTGAGAGCCTGTCTGCAAAGCACCAGCTCTGAGTCTCTAAGCCAGTGGTGAGCTCCAGCCCGCAGGCAGCTTCAGGGACCAGGACAGGGCAGCCAGGGACTTCCCCAAGCAGCCCTGCTCCCTCTGGCAGCAGGTTACTTTCACGGCCAGCTTCTTGGAGCAGACTGCCCAGTGAGAGCCTTTCTGCACAGAGCCAGCTCCAAACCCTGGAACCAGTAGCGGGCCAGGGGCAGCTTTCTTCGGAAGCTCTGCATTATCAAGTTCCTCCAAGACTTCAAGCTACTGAAGGCTGGGAGGTGATACTCTGGAAATCTACAGGGACACTATAAGCCAATAGAGGAAATCTGCAATATCTCAGAGTCCCACTGACATCTGACCAATATGAGAAAACAAGGGAAGAAAATGTCTCAAACAAACCTAGATACTATATCAATAAAACCCAATGACATAACAGCAGAAGAAATGTCAGAAAGGGAGTTCAGAATGTACATAATTAAAACAATCAGGGAAGCAAACGAGGAGATTAAAAGGCAAATGCAGGCATTAAAGGAAGAGATGAAAGAACAAAAGCAGGCATTAAATGATTGCACCAATCAACAGTTAAAAGACCAAATACGGGAAGCAAGAGATCATTTCAATAAACAGTTAGAGATACTGAAAACAAACAAACAAACAGAAATCCTTGAAATGAAGGAAACAATAAACCAAGTTAAAAACTCCATAGAAAGCATAACCAATAGGATAGAACACCTGGAAGACAGAACCTAGGACATTGAAGAAAAAATATTTAATCTTGAAAACAAAGTTGAACAAACAGAGAAGATGGTAAGAAATCATGAACAGAATCTACAAGAATTATGGGATATCATGAAAAGGCCAAATTTAAGAATTATTGGGATTGAGGAAGGCTTAGAGTACAAACCAAAGGAATGAACAATCTATTCAATGAAATAATATCAGAAAATTTCCCAAATCTGAAGAATGAAATGGAAAACCAAGTATAAGAGGCTTATAGGACTCCAAATATACAAAATTACAACAGACCCACACCAAGGCACATTATTATGAAAATACCTAACATACAAAATAAAGACAGAATTTTAAAGGCCGCAAGAGAAAAGAATCAAATTACATTCAGGGGGAAAACAATAAGAATATCAGCAGATTTTTTAATCCAGACCCTAAAAGCTAGAAGGGCATGGAACAACATTTACCAAGCCCTGAAAGAAAACGGATGCCAACCAAGAATCTTATACCCAGCAAAACTTACTTTCAGATTTGACAACGAAATAAGATCCTTCCATGATAAACAGAAGCTAAAGGAATTTACAAAAAGAAAGCTGGCATTACAGAACATTCTCAGCAAAATATTCCATGAGGAAGAGATGAAAAGCAACAATGCAAATCAGCAACGGGAGGAACTAGCCTAAAGGAATAGCCAAATAAAGGAGAAACCAAATCATGTCAAAAAACAAAAATGAGTCAAATGACTGGGAATACAAATCATATCACAATAATAACCCTGAATGTTAATGGCCTGAAATCATCAATCAAAAGACACAGACTGGCAGATTGGATTAAAAAGAAAAATCCAACAATATGCTGCCTGCAAGAGACTCATCTCATAGAAAGAGATACCCATAGACTAAAGGTGAAAGGATGGGAAAAAACATACCATGCACACGGACACAGCAAAAAAGCTGGAGTATCCATCCTCATTTCAGATAATGTGGACTTTAAGCCAAAACTAGTCAGAAGGGATAAAGAAGGATATTACATACTGCTTAAGGGAAGCATAAATCAGCAAGACATAACAATCATAAATATCTATGCCCCGAACATTGGCTCATCCATGTACTTCAAACAAATCCTTCTCAATTCCAGAAATCAAATAGACCACAACACAATAATACTAGGTGATTTTAACACACCTCTCTCACCACTGGATAGATCTTCCAAACAAAAATTGAATAAAGAAACCATAGATCTCAACAACACAATCAGCAATTTAGACTTAACCGACATATATAGAATATACCATCCAACAAAAAATAAATACACTTTCTTCTCAGCAGCACATGGATCCTTCTCTAAAATAGACCACATTTTATGCCACAAAGCTACTGTTAGCAAATACAAGAAGATAGAGATACTACATTGTATTCTATCAGATCATAATGGATTGAAATTAGAAATAAATGACAGAATAAAAAACAGAAACCTCTCCAATACCTGGAGATTAAATAATACGCTATTATATGATGAATGGATAACAGAAGACATCAGGAAGGAAATAAAAAAATTCTTAGAAGTAAACGAGAACAAAGACACATCATATCAAAATCTCTGGGACACTATGAAAGCAGTACTTAGAGGAAGATTTATTTCATGGGGCACATTCAACAAAAGAAGTAGAAATCAACAAATAAACGACTTAACACTACAGCTCAAAGCCCTAGAAAAAGAAGAGAAGACCAACACCAAAAGTAGTAGAAGACAGGAAATAGTTAAAATCAGAGCCAAAATCAAAGAAATTGAAACAAAAGAAGCAATCGGAAAAATTAACAAAATAAATAGTTGGTTCTTTGAAAAAATAAACAAAATTGATAAACCCTTAGCCACACTAACAAAGAGAAAGAGGGAGAAAACTCAAATTACTAAAATTCGGAATGAACAAGGAAATATCACAACAGACACGAGTGAAATACAAAACATAATTAGAAGCTATTTTGAAAATCTATACTCCAACAAAACAGAAAACCTCGAAGACGTCAACAAGTTTCTAGAGACATATGAATTACCTAAACTGAACGAGGAGGATATACACAACTTTAATAAATCAATTTCAAGCAATGAAATAGAAGAGGTCATCAAAAGACTACCAACAAAGAAAAGTCCAGGATCAGATGGGTTCTCAGCCGAGTTCTACAAAACGTTTAAAGAAGAGCTCATTCCAATACTCCTCAAAGTAGTCCATGAAATAGAAGAGGAGGGAACCCTACCAAACTCGTTCTAGGAAGCCAATATCACCCTGATACCTAAACCAGACAGAGACACATCGAGGAAAGAAAATTTCAGACCAATATCCTTAATGAATATCGATGCAAAAATTCTCAACAAAATTTTAGCAAATCGCATACAAAAATATATTAAAAAGATAGTACACCATGATCAATTGGGTTTTATTCCAGGGATGCAAGGTTGTTTCAACATCCGGAAATCAATAAATGTCATTCACCATATCAATAGACTTAAAGTTAAGAATCACATGATTATTTCGATAGTTGCAGAAAAAGCATTCGCCAAAATACAGCATCCCTTCATGCTCAAAACACTAGAAAAAATAAGGATATTGGGAACATTCCTTAACATTGTAAAGGCCATCTACGCTAAGCCCATTGCCAATATCATTCTAAATGGTGAAAAACTGAAAGCATTCCTGCTAAAAACTGGAACAAGGCAGGGATGCCCTCTTTCACCACTTCTATTCAACATCGTCCTTGAAACTCTAGCCAGAGCAATTAGACAAACCAAAGAAATTAAAGGGATACGCATTGGAAAATAACTCAAACTATCCCTGTTCGCTGATGACATGATTATATATTTAGAGGAACCTGGAAATTCCACCAGGAAACTTTTAGAACTCATAAGTGAATTCAGTAAAGTAGCAGGTTACAAGATCAATGCTCATAAATCCAATGCATTTTTATACATAAGTGATGAATCCTCAGAAAGAGAAATTAGGAAAACTACCCATTCACAATAGCATCGAAAAAAATAAAATACTTGGGAATCAATCTCACAAAAGAGGTGAAAGACCTCTACAATGAGAACTACAGAACACTAAAGAAAGAAATTAACGAAAACCTTTGAAGATGGAAAGATCTCCCATGTTCTTGGATAGGAAGAATTAATATTGTCAAAATGGCCATACTACCAAAAGTGCTATATAGATTCAATGCAATTCCAATTAAAATCCCAATGATGTACCTTACAGAAACAGAGCAAGCAATTATGAAATTCATCTGGAAGAATAAAAAACCCAGAATAGCTAAAGCAATCCTCAGTAGAAAGAGCGAAGCAGGGGGTATTGCAATACCAGATCTTCAACTCTACTATAAAGCAATAGTAACAAAAATGGCATGATATTTGTACCAAAATAGACAGGTAGATCAATGGTACAGAATAGAGGACATGGACACAAACCCAAAGAAATACAATTTTCTCATACTAGACAAAGGGGCCAAAAATATCCAATGGAGAAAAGATAGCCTCTTCAACAAATGGTGCTAGGAAAACTGGAAAACCATATGCAACAGAATGAAATTAAACCCCTATCTCTCACCCTGCACAAAACTCAACTGAAAATGGATCAAGGACCTCAGAATCAGACCAGAGACTCTGCATCTTATAGAAGAGAAAGTAGGTCCAAATCTTCTACTTGTTGGCTTAGGATCAGACTTCCTTAACAGGACTCCCATAGCACAAGAAATAAAAGCAAGAATCAACAACTGGGATAGATTCAAAGTAAAAAGCTTTCTCTCAGCAAAGAAAACTATCAGTAATGTGAAGAGAAAGGCTACAGAGTGGGAGAATATCTTTGCCACTCATACTTCAGATAGAGCGCTAATTTCCAGAATATATAAAGAACTCAAAAAAGTCTACAGCAAGAATACAAATAATCCAATCAACAAATGAGCTAAGGAAATGAACAGACACTTCACAGAAGAAAATGTACAAGCAATCAACAGATAATATGAAAAAAAATGTTCAAAATCTCTAGTAATAAGAGAAATGCAAATCAAAACTACACTAAGATTCCATCTCACCCCAATTAGAATGGGGATTATCAAGAACACAAGCCACAATAGGTGTTGGCGAGGATGTGGGGAAAAAGGTACACTCATACATTGCTGGTGGGGTTGCAAATTAGTGCAGCCACTCTGGAAAGCAGTGTGGAGATTCCTTAGAAAACTTGGAATGGAACCACCATTTGACCCAGCTATCCCACTCCTTGGCCTATACCCAAAGGTCTTAAAATCAGCATACTACAGAGATACAGCCACATCAATGTTCATTGCTACTCAATTCACCATAGCCAGATTGTGGAACCAACCTAGATGTCCTTCAATTGATGAATTGATAAAGAAACTGTGGCATATACATACAATGAGATAAGCCTATCTCAAAAAACAAAAGACAAATGATTTCGCTGATAAACGGATGAGGACATATAATGGGGGGTGGGAGGGGTTAGCGTTAGGGTTAGGGTTAAGGAAGGTGGTAAGAATGGAGGAAAGAAGGACTGTATAGAGGGAAAAGATGGGTGGGAGGGGTTGGGTGAAGGGAAAAAAAAATAACAGAATGAATCAAACAACATTACCCTATGTAAATTTATGATTACACAAATGGTATGCCTTGACTCCATGGACAAATAGAGAAACAACATGTATCCCATTTGTTTACAATAGAAAAAAAAGAAAAAAAAAAACTGCAAACATTGTTTTCGAAAACCCATGATGTATGTGATAACTTCCTAATAATAATTAATATCTTTTTTCCCAAATGGTATTTTCTTTAATAATATTGTAATATTTTCAGCCTTTAGGTTCAATGTACACAAACAGATGCATATACACATATGCACACACATACTTAAGCCCTGTGTGGTACCAGCATTCTCCACATTATATGCATTCATTCCCTCATTCATTTGACCAAGGGCATAACAATACACAGGACCCCATGTTAGATCCTGACATTTATAGATGAATACAATGTACTGTTTTTTTTTTGTTTTTGTTTTTTTTTTTGAGGAGTTCAGAGTCTACTGGGAAAGACAGATAACAGATAAGTTTTCACATGTGTTTATTATCACATAAAGGTATTTCACTGGTATTTTTTGGAAGTTCTACTTCACTAGAAAAATGGCTGCAGGGCATCTTCATGATATGTATAAATCATATTTTATTTAATAAATGTTTGTTTTGTTGGACATTTAGGTATTTTCTAATTCTCCACTTCTGCAGAGAATATAACTATCTTTAAGAGAATTGTTGATGATTTAGAAAGAGAACTAAGTATGGTACTATGACACAAGATAAATGAACATATATCTGACACATAAAATAACTCTTAGGGCACTAATTCTTGCTGCAGTTGTACTTATTGTTATTTTCACACCTACCCAAGGACAGTTGCTCCTCTCTGTTAAATTTCTGTTAAAATTCATGTCACCTTAGATTGCATTGCCTTCCACCATTTTAAGACATGTGAACCATCCATGGTTATATCATTAGTTCTATTTTATATGGTTAGTTCTTCCCCAACGAATTCCCAACATCTTTTAAATGTTTGGCTCCCATACCCTCCAAACTCATATGTTGAAATTTTAACCCTGAGGTGATGGTACTAAAGAGTGGGTGCTTTAGGAAGTCATTAGGTCATGGGTATGGAACCCTCATGGTGCCCTTATAAGAGTGGCTGGGAGAAACTCTTTCTACCATGTGAAAACATGGTAAAAAGAAGCCACTGTGAACCAGAAAACAGACCCACACCTAGACACTGAATCTGCCAGCTCCTTGAGCTTCTAGAACTTCTAGAAAACTTCTGTTGTTTATAAGCCACCCAATTTATGTATTTTGTTATAGCAGCCTGAACAAACTAAAACATTTAAATACTACCCAATTCTCTCTACTTTCATTTCTAAAGCATAAGACAATAAATATTTCCTTACCTTTCTTGCTTCTGTAACTCTGCCCTCTAACCTGCTTTGCCTTTAGAGATAGATAAATCCCTCATATTTAAGTCCTTGGTCATACCACATTTTTTTGTTCTCACACATACCTCATTCACTCTAGTTGTTTTAAATTATTACGTCTAAGAAGATCATAAAATGTTCATTTATACCTTTAGTTCTGAATTTCATCTTGGGCTCTGATTCCCACATTTTAAACTGCTTTGTTTTGGATGTTATTTCTAAAGTTAATTCTAAAACTCAACTCTTTGTCAACCCCACCTCTATGCCAAATAGACTCTTATTCCTTACTGTGCATAATGGGTCACTATATTATCAGAACTTCAGGGTCATCTTTGATGACTCCCTTTTACACTCCAAATCCAGTAAGTCATCCAAATCCTGTTAATCCCTCCTTCACAAAGTGAATCTTGTTTTCTATCTTTTCATATCTATAGCAACCTTTAATATTGAAAAGTAACAGCAAACACATAAAAGCATTATACTCTTAAGCCAGTTGTAGTGATGCACACCTGTAACCCCAATGACTCAGGAAGAGGATCATAAATTTGAGGCCAGCTTTGATAACTTAGTAAGACTTTTAGTAACTTAGTGAAACCATGTCTCAAAATAAAAAATAAAAAGGATTAGAGATGTGGCTAAATGGTAAAGTATCCCTGGGTTCAATACCTAGTACTAAAACAATAATAACAAAACCAAAATAACACCACAAACAACTATATTACTCTATGTGCTAGGAACTGTTATAAGTGTTTAACAAACTATTATTCTCACTTTACAGATAACAAAAAATGAGTCTCAGAAAACTTCCAAGGACTTAGTAAGCTAGCAAATGGTAGGGCTGGAATTCAGACCTAGTCAGTTCGACTGCAGAGTCTGGACTCAAAATCACTCATTTATCCTGCCTATCAAAGTGTGGAAAGAGGGCAGGTTTTGAACTTGAAGGACCCACATACAAAACCATCTTATCACTTCCTTTCAGCAATGATCCTGGTCATCTAATAAGTACCTTAAAATGAACTACAGATTTGCACCCTCACTCTAATCATCCTTATCCGCGTAAGGCTCCACATTATGAACCATTTGCTCCGGTAAAAAAAAGTGTAAGTCATCCTTGATTCCTTTTGTTTCTTTAATGCCCACAAATGATAATACCAGGAAGCTATTTTAACTTACTTACTCATCAAAACACCTCATTTAGGAAGGTTACTCATATTCTCACTTACTGATGAGAAAACTGAGGCATAGAGTGGTTAAAAACCTGGGGATGTAGCTCAGTGGCAGAGCACTTGCCCAGCATGCGTGAGGCCCCAGGTTCAGTTCCCAGTACTGGAAACAAACAAATAAACAAAAACCTTATCCAGGGTCTGGAGGTGTAGCTCAGTGCTAAAGTGCTTGCCTAGAAAGCATGAGGCTCTGGGTTTGATCCTCGGTGCACACGCCTGCATGTGCACACAAAAATAAGTGACAAGGTGGGGATTGAAATCTATATAGCTCTCTTATAATATACTCTATAGCTCTCTAATGTGTTACTAACTCATCAGTAAGTCCCATTGTCTCTAGCCCCCAAAATATATCTCAAACATACTACTCCAACCTACTCAAAGTCACCCTGATCTTTATTTGTTCAACCAACTGTTCTTACCTACTTTAGTCTTAAACCCCACCCATTCATAGCTGTCCATTCTGCAAACAGCAATGAGGATACTTTTTAAAAGTATAAATCATATCATCTCATCAGCACCCGACCCTACCCACCCACACTTGCATACCCTGAAAACTCTCCAGTGACTTCTTATCACCCATGAAATAAGAACCAAACTGTTTACCATCGCCTATAAGGCCATCCATTCTCATTCTCCCTTCTCTTCTTCACCATGTTTCAGTCACACTGGACTGAAACAACTGTGTTCCCATCACAGGGTCTTTGGACCCTGTGTTTGGACTTGTTTGGAATGTTTTTCCTCCAGATTGGTGAATGAATGTCTTCTCATGATGCAGGTCTCAGTCATCATCCCTACTTCTTAGAGACCTTTTCCCTACACTGTGGCTGAAGTTGCTCTCAGGCATCTCCAGGCCTTTTTTACTTCTTTACCTTTTTTTGTCTACCTCACAGTACCTGTCAGCTCTAGAAATTATATTGCATTGTTTATTTATTATTATTCATCCTCCAGAAAGTAACTCCTTAGAGTAGAGACCTTGATCTACCTTGTTTTCTGCTCTGTCCTAATGCCCGGCACATAGTAGGTATCATTACTATTTGATGAGTGACTGTACAGACAAGTTTCTCAATTCTTTGTTTATCTGTAAAATGTAATAATAATATTTAGAATGCCCATCACATATGGGGGATCAAACAAATGAGGGCATGTAATGTTTAAACTTTGATCTGCTACAGGAATGATATTTGTAGTAGTATTTGTTGTGTGACTCTCTGTTATTTAACCTTAATAAGACTTGATGTGCTCATTTGTAAATAGGGAATAATAAAAATAACTACTTCATGAAGTTATGAGGATAATACAGAATGCATATAAACATTTAACACTGGCATATAATAAGTGTTCAAAAATATCAACCTTTTCATCAACTACAATAACAACCACAACACTGGTTTATATAATAGGTTTCTTTGGTTTTCTGCCTTGCACCTGCCTTTGTCCATCTTCTGTACTTCTGTCAGATTAATTTTCTTGTATCTGTGATTTGTATGAAGGAGGCAGTCAAAAATATTTGTTGAATGAATGAAGGAAGAATGATGGGTGAGTAAACAGATATACCTGTTTAACATTTAGGACATCAGTTCTCTACTCCAAAACCAGTGTTTCCTAAATAAAGCCCAAACTTCCAAAGGACCTTTATAACTTAGCTGCAACCAACTATTCCCTGTCTGTCTCCCACCTGCTTAAAAAGATACCATTCAAGAACACTGCTCACTCATGTCCATCTCAAGATTTTGCCTATTGTCCTTCTTGTTTGGACAACCCCTATTGTTCCTTTTTATCTAGTTCCTGGCTCACTTCTTCAATCGGGTCTCTACTCTAAACTCCCTCAAACATAAAGGTGTTCAAATATCTTCTGACCCTACTAGCAAGAACAGGTGATACCTGCACCAGTCACTGGGCACTAGTGATGGACTACCACAGTCATCTATATGGAAGTGTTATTTTAGCCTTTGGAATGCTTAGAAGTAGTTTATATAACTACAGATTAAGCCCCTTGAGGGCCCTCTGTGCTTGCTTTTATCATTGGGAATGTACACAGTATTTTGTACTAAAAGAAATACAAGTAGTACTCATTTGATGATCTGGAAGATCTGGAAGAGGAACTTTTTTTTTAATTTTTAAGTATTGTTAATTACATTTATTGGCAATACACAAATCTTCCCTTGAGCATACATGGCAAATATTTGAAAATATAAAACTAAGGGAAATAATCATAACTAACAAAATATAGTAATGTTTGTCAATAAAAATGTGAGACCTATTAAAAATAAAAATTAAAACACCACCGAAGCCAGAAAAATAGACTTTCTACAAACAGAAGGACCATATTTTTGTATAAATTAATTTGTAAATTTAACAAAATTTCAATGAAAACTTAAGTTTTAAAGCTATATTACCTGATGCTAAATTTAGTGAAAAAAATAAACACAGAAGTGGGGCCAGCACTAAAATACATTATGGCATTTTTAAAAGCCTAAATAATTTAAGAGTATCATAATAGGTCTCACATTTTTATTGACAAACACATTAATATATTTTTTGTTATTGTTATATATGAAATCTTTTCTTCCATTAAATTTTCCAAAAGATTGCTTGAATATATGTAAACTACTGATTTTTGTATGTTGATTTTGTACTTGGCAATCTAATTGAGTTATCTTACTGTTTGTAGTAGCAGTTAATAAAATACCTTTAATCTAAAAAAAAAAAAAAAAAACAAACCCCAAAAAACCTTTCAGCCATTATTCATCTGTGAGTTTTCCATGATTTCTTTACTCCCTTTTTCTGGAATTCTCAGTTAACTAGTATACATTGTAACTCCTCTTTCTTCACATATATTCTACTTTTTAAATATTTTCATTCCTTCTAGACAATTTTTTAATAAATTTCAATTACTTTGCCTTTTATATTTTAGACTTTAAAAAATCATAGTAAATGTATAACACATTTAAATAAGTTATGAAAGAATGTAACAAATCATGTTGATCACAACAGAAGACCAACAATCTGTAGTTGGAAATATTTTGGTTCAAATTTTTCATTTCTCTAATAAAGTCAGGTTGTACTTTTGATTATTTTTCATCATCATAGCAAAAGTACAAAATAAATTCATATTAATCATCTTAAGTGTACAGAAGATGAACTTTTATAGCATAACTTGTCTATAAGCTCAGCACTACTTGTATTAAAACTGTGTAACTCATCTTGCTCAATATTTAAAACTATGGTAATTAAGACACTGCATGTACATATGTCTAGATTCTAGTTTTTAAATTACTCAAATGAGGTCAAAGTAATAAGGCTAGGAGATTTGCACCTGGGAGCTATAAATAAAACAGTGTAATAGACTTTCAAAGGGTATACAGAGAAACGTTAATGTGAATGTGCCCTCAGATTTTTTTCTCCTTCTTCTATGTTTGATCTATTTCTTCAATAGATAATTCATTCATAAGGTTCAAAATTAGGAAAAATTTTCAGTGAATCTATCCCACCTGGGTCCCCACCTCATTCACTCAGGTCTCTTCCATCTAACAACCAGGTAATTGTATAATTATTCATCCCTCTTTCTAGAGTTTTCTCATACTTATAAAAACAAGTACTAATACTTGTACTTTTCCTCTACAAAAAGGATAGCATATTCATAGTATTTTTCCCACTTAATCATATATTAAAGTGTTCTTTACATGTATTAGTACTTAGAACATGCCTTGTATTCATTCTGTTTAATATTCCATTCTGTAGATGTACCATATGAATTAATGTCATTCTTTTACATTTTTAATCATTTAGGGCTAGTCAACCTTTTGCACTGAAATTTCCGGAAATGGTTATGGTTAAAGAATGGAACCATAAAACACCAAGTTTTAATTTTGATTTTTAAGAATGGAACAAGCACTCGACCTAAATCATTCAGCGGCACTTCAGTGACACAGCAAAACTTGACTGTAGCTAAGTCCAAGTCTGAAGTGAATATGGCACATGTCACAGTATATATTTCAGATTATCTGCTGTTGCTACTGTGGTTTGTATTAGAAAAGGCTCTCCAGAGAGACAGAACCAATCATATATTTAAACTTTTTTATGTTTTTAAACTTAGATATCAATTGTTGTTCTATTCAAGCCTTCAATGGATTGGATGAGGCCCATCTGCATTAGGGAGATAATTTATTTAGTATATTAACTTGGATGGTAATCTCATTGAGAAACACCTTTATAAAAACATCCAGAGTAATGTTTGGCCAAATATCTGGCCAACCAATGGTCCAGACGATTTGATACATAAAATTAACCCTCAAGTGGTTATAGAAATGTGTTACATTGTGGTGGTGGTGGGGGGGCACGGAATGGTGCAAAGTGCCACCTATCCATTGCACTCTTCATCCACTTGAGACCAGGTTTCAAGACAACTCTAAGAAATGTCTACAAAATGTCTATTTTCTTATCTTCTTTTTTTTCAGTTGTCAATGGACCTTTATTTTATTTTTTTATGTATGGTACTGAGGATCAAACCCAGGGCCTCACACATGCTGGGCCAGTGCTCTACCACTGAGCCACAACCCCAGTCCCACTCTTACCTGCTTTTTGATAGAATACAATCCTTTAGTTCTTGATGATTAAAAAATAATTGCCATCTCTTCTATTAAATAACCTGTATAGTATACAGCTCCTAATTCTTATTTTTGCAACACTGTACTAAGACCTGGACTTAGACCTGGTCTAAATACTTTCATTTTTAATATGCCCTATTCTGTATAAAATAATCTACTGTGGCTGGTTTATATAGGCCTCTTACTGAAAGAAAGGCAATGGAGGAAGGAGAGAAGGAAAGGAAAAAAGATGTCAACAAATAAACAGTTCACACCTCATCCAAGGCTGGCCTTGCCTCAAGGGCAGTGCATTTGAAACATTCTATGCTTCTGCTTTGGGGCCTTACAGAACATTCATTTATGCTCATTAGCCTTCATCAGTAGGTCCTGCCAACATTCAGAATTTTTTCATTACACTCATTTTTCAGCAAAACCTCATTAGCTAAAGAAACCAGGCAGATGCTTTATATATCTCAATTCCAACTAGAGATACTGCACCCGCAGTAAATTCTTCTGTAGGAGCCAAGTAACAGGTTATGCAGCTTGAACACAGGCACGTACTGACTGAGAAGCACTGGCATCTTGTTCTGACATTTCCAACCAAGCCAAAGCAGCAACACGGCAAAAATTAATAAGAAAGGTAAGTAGAAATATAAGAAGAATAACATCAAGTATGGTTAAAAAGCTAAACCTGGCTTGAGAATAGAGCTGGCCAGGGAGAAAATGGTCCTTTAGGTTCTGTGCATTTATATATTGGATTAGTGATTATATAGGCTTTCTATTTAAGAGTAAAACAAATGAAATGTAAAAAGTATTCCTAGAACTTAGACACAGTTTCAAATGCCCAAACAAATATATTAGGCATTGCTTTTTACAGCAGTTCTTTTGTGGCTACAGTTATCTTGGAAGAGAATACTGAATTCTTTGTCACAATGACTTGATTTGTAAAACTGTTTTTACACATTTCTAAGCACTTGCTGTAACTGGGTACTTCTATATACTTACCTTAAAGAAATGACAATGCTAAAGGCCTTGCTTTCTTCCTGGAAACAATAAAAATAACTACCTGGGCCCAAGTGGAAGACTCTGACCCACGGTACTCATATATCTATTCTCATAACCAAGGGGAAGTACAAATAATGAGAAACTTATAGAAACAGTAGGGAAGAGCAGGTTTAGAAAGATCAGTAAAGATAAAACAGAGGAGGTAGAGGAAGATGGGAAAGTATAATTTCCCAAAATCAAGTCATTGTACCCTTAGGGTTTCTGGGTCATAAAAAGAGCCAAGAAAGATCTTTAATGGGCAGACAAAAGGAAACTAGGTTTTAGAATCATAGGGGGAAAAAGCAGCAACTACAACAAGCCAATTTGATTTCTCATTTTTCTCTTTTGGGGCTTCAACTGGATCAGTCCTCTCATACCTGAGGTGAAAATGCCAGATGGAAGAGGACATTTTTATCATCTGGTAACAGATGTGAATAATGGTAGGGAATGGAAGAGGTAGACCAGGCCTGTGAAACAGACTAGAGGGCAAGACTCCACTTCAGCAGAGCACCACAACTTTGAACTATTTTATATGCTGAAATTCTACCATAGATTTTGTCTGAAAAATGGGTTTCCTTGATAAAATCAGTAATCCACTTTAAGGATGACAAGACTGAGGCCTAGAAGGGGAAATGACCCAGGACTCATAGTGAGTTGATGGTAGACATAGAAGTAAAATCCAGGTTTCTGAATTGTGTTGGTCTAGAACTTTAAGTCAGCCTGTTGCACCTTAGTAGGTATGCAGAAAACCCAATTCACTAGAGAACTGCACCACTCCCCTTAGGAGTGAAGATGAATATAAAGGACACAAGCAATTACATAGTCTAAGTTATATAGTTATATAGTCTAAGAAGAGTGGCCTTGATGGGGAAAGAGTATCAAAACTGTTCTACTTTCTTTTTTGGCACTAGATAATCATCCCATGAACCACTTCCACTCCCCGCTGCCACAAACAAACGAACAAACAAAAACTAGGCTACAAAAAGTACAAGGGCCAACTTGTAGGCAAGATTTATAGCAGCTGTGTTAGATCAAACAAATGACAAGGCACCAGGCAGGATCCCGAATCCAACAGGCCTTTTGCTGTATAGAGCCATCTTCACTGGGTGAAGGCCCAACTGGTTCTAGTGTAGATCTTCACAAGGTCCTCACTCTGGAGATACTAGACCATTAATCTTAGCAAGTGAACCTAAGGATTTTCTAAATCAATAGGGTCAAAACTCAACAGTTCTGTAACTGGAAATGTTCTGGCCTTTGAGGGTTTGTTCATTTGTTCACACATCCAGGCGCCATGTGTAAGTACTAGGGATGGCAGAAAGATGGATGAGACTTTATCCCTATTCGTCAAGAACCCACCACATAAGAGAGAAGACAACTATATATGGAATCCAACAGGATATTAAATACGATGCCCCTAATGAGTACTTTGAAGGTAGAGAGGGAGCATCCAAGTTAGACTCAAAGAACTCAGGAGGACTCCATGAAAGAGATATCTGAGGTGTTTTTGAAAGATTAAAAACTTGCCATAAATAAATTTATTCAGTTACTATTTATCATTTATTGAGACAAATAAAATTCTTCTCTCAGGAAACTTACATTTTAGTGGGAGAGATCAATGATCTTATTTATAGGTGTGTGTGTGTGTGTGTGTGTGTGTGTGTACATGAAAAATATCAAATAATATAAACCAGACAATGATAAGTACCATGAAGTAAAGGGCAATATAATAGAATAATTGAAGACAAGGGCTACTTCAGACTGACGGTCAGAATATAACTTTTAGGGGGTATCATTGAATCAGAGACTTCGATGACAAAAAGGATTATGCTAAGCAATCATCTAGTAAGCAACTCTTGAAGCAGAAGAAATAACTTGTGAAAAGGCCCTAGACAGAAAGGACTTGAAATGTTGATGAACTGGGAGGAGATCAATGTACTGGAGCACAAGAGGCAGGTGTAAGAATGATAAGAGATGAAGGGGGCCAGGTGTGGAGGTACATTCCTGTAATCCCAGTTTGAATCCCACTTGGGAGGCAAAGGTTTGCAAGTTCAAGGCCTACAGGGGCAACTTAATGAGACCGTGTCTCAAAATAAAATTAACAACAATAACAACAAAAACAACAACAAAAGGGCTGGGGATGTAGCTCAGAAGTAGAATGCTCCTGGATTCAATCTCCAGTACCAAGGAAAGGGAAGGGGAAGGGAGGGGAGGGAGAGAAGAGAGGCTGAGGTGGAGATATGAAAAGGAGATAGTTAGGGCCCAAAAGATCCTGAGAGGCAACAAGGCATTTGTTTTTCATCTCAGAAAAATAGGTATAAAAAGGGTTTTCAAGGAAAAGACTCAATGTAATGTATATTTTCTAAAAAAACAGAACACATATACAGTACTTACCATGGGCCAGGCCCTGCCTAAGTATTCTCTATATATTGACTCATATCATGATAGCTCTTGCTGCAACAACAAGATGCTCGTAGAAGGCAGAAGGGAACACATGGAGATTAGCTGGAGCCTGAAGTTGAGAGATGGTGGTGAGCTGGACTACAGCAATGGGAAGGAAGATGGAGCAAGTAAAAAGATTTGGGGAATATTTAGGAAACAGATCTAGATTTGGAAGGGGAGAAGTAGTGAGGCAGGCAGGGAGAAATCAAAGATTACTTTTATGCTTTTAACACAGTTTAAAGGAAGAGATTGTGTTCAATGGAGTTCAATGTCTTTGAAGTTAAGCAGACTAAAATTGGAAAGAGGTTATTGGATTTATCAATCAGGAAGTCATTAATAACCTTTTACACATAGTTTTAGTGGTATAAGGAGAGTTGCTCTGCAAGGAGTGACTAAAAGCTGAGGAAATGGAGACAGTCCAAGTACTTTTCCATGATATCTAAAAGTGAAGGAAAGAAGGGAAGTGAAGGAGGTTCTTGAGAGAGAAAATATGTTTAGGAAAAGTTTTTAAAAATTTTTTTTAGGTCAAGGGACACTCAAACACATCTCTAGATTCAGGGAAATAAGTAAGTATAAAGAGAGGTCAAAATATAGAAGAAATAATGAATATCAATGTGGAACAGTATAAAGACAGAGTGAAAAAAGTTGGGTGAGTTAATGTCTGAAAAGGGGATTTTTTCTTAACCTTTTGAGATTCAAAAGAAAAAAAATCCAGTCACACTAAGAGGCAAGAATCTTAGCATGTACTGGAATCCATTAGTACAATTTAAATTTATTTTTCTGAATTCTTTTAAGAACTCAAAGTTGTATCTCCTACTTTCAACAATTTTGACTTTCATAAGTACAAGAGGGACTCATGCTGTGCTACACAGGATTATTCTTACTTCATTCTCACATTTAATTCATATTCTTGGGCTGACATTATATTTCTTCAACCTCTGATTAATGATATGATTAGAAAAGTCATAATTAGTGCCCAGACATCTTTCAATTCACATTCATGAGGAATCTAGATCTATAAACTGCAGGTTCCCATGACAGAAGATACTTTAAATAAGGTTGGGGAAACAATATGATGCTCACACAAAAATAATAAACTACAAATATATGCTAAAATGTCATGAAATAAGTGATATTATGAAATTTATTAAGGAAATTATATGAAAATTATTACCACATGAATTAAATGAATAAGTGGCTTTCTAGCTTCTGAAAATGATTTTCAAAAGGTAATTTTTCTTAGACATTATATTCTGATGTTTCTAGTTCAATATCATTTTTTTTTGGTACTGGGGACTGAACCCAGGGGCACTCAACCACTGGGTCACATACCCAGCCCTTTTTATATTTTATTTAGTGACAGGGTCTTGCTAAGTTGCTTAGGGCCTTGCTAAGTTGCTGAGGCTGGCTTTGAACTCACAATCTTCCTGCCTCAGTCTTCTGAGTCATTGGAATTACAGGCATGCACCACTGCACCCAGCTCTATGTCATCTGCAGTGCTGAGGATTGAACCCAGGGCCTCATGCTTGTGAGGCAAGCACTCTACCAACTGAGCTATCTCCCCAGCCCCTTATGTCATTCTGAAGAAGTAGGATACAAAAGAATAGTATCTGAGAAAAAGCAACAAACAATTAAGTTGTATCTATACTAAATACAAACTATCAATATACAGAGCTAATATTTTAGTGGAACTAAATTAAAAAAAATTCTGCCCAAATTAAAAGAATGGCTCGCATGTGTATAGGGACAGTCTTAATCAGAGACATATAAAGAGATAAAAGAAGTTTAACAGGTCAAGTATTAAGCATTTAATTTTTTCTCAGTTGATTATAATCTAAAATTACATAATTAAATAGCTCTTACTTAATGAGGCTATTTCTTTCATATCCTTCAAAATTCTTCACATTAATTTGTTATTTGCAAAACAGACCAACTATAATGTTTAATCTATGACAATTATAAAAGGGTATACAAGAAATAACATGTAGGTTATCGATTCAAACCATAACTTGTTATTTTCAAAATAAACCAATTATAATGTTTAATCTATGGAAATTATAAAAGGGTATACAAGAAATAACATGTAGATTTATCAATAAGATTAAACTCCTTGAATATTCAGAAAACAAAACCTGGGGAAATTTCCAGCATATGAAAAAGTCACAGGATTGACAAAAAATGCACAGTGGTTTCATATTCTTATTGATTGATAAATGAATATTTGACATTTAGCTACAGAAGCACTGTGCTGGTGTGGAAGATGCAATAATGTAAAACATGCTTTTTATAACACATCTAGCTAAGGGATGACAGGAATACAGCAAAATAGTATTAATAATGTAAGATTCATCAGTAAATGCATACTTTTTATCACACTGTATATCACCATGGTTCACTAGTCCACACATAAGGACACCCATGCTCCAGACTTGCATTTGTACTTGTGTGACCTTGGACATGTTACTTCTTTTTGAATTTCAGTTTCTAGGACTAAAAAATGAAGCTAAAAAGATGTTTTTAATAATCATAATATTCCTTCATGTATATGAGGTGCAGGTAATAATCCTAAGAGAATGGCAAATGATTCTGAACTTTCTTAGTGAAACACACATATACACACAAAATCAGACATTTAATTTAAAAAGACATTTCCAAATCTGGGATGAAGTCTATAGTGTTTATAGATTAAGTATGTCTCAGGGAAAGGAAGTTTTTAGAAAGTGATTTTCATTTTCATAATTTTTATATAAGTATAAATTTAAATTTAATTATAATCTCTTGCCTTGTTTTCATTAGCTAAGCAACACTATGGAGTTGAAGATGGTTCATTGGGGAATAGAAAAGAATTGAGTAAATAACAATTAAGCAACATCAATTATTTTAAAAATGTCAATACCAAAAGAAACATCCAACACTGATTGGTTCTTTTTAAGGTAAATTTGTAGAACAGAAAAACCTTGATACAGTGAAATGAAAAAGAACTATAGGGACATTTAAAATAATATTTTATAGAAATAGTATGAAAAATAACGGAGTATGAGTACTAAATATAAAACTGAATATCTAATAAGACTATAATCATTTAATAAGAAAGCCTACATATAGTAATAGCCCAAATGTTGGAAAGATAACATTTTCCTCCAGGCTTTTTAGGATTTTTCCTCATCTTTTAAATAAAAATGTAATATTATTGATTTGAGAAATTATTTGAAGTAAAATAAAAGCAATATTTATAATAATTCATCACAACATCATGAGTTAGAAATTATTACCCCAATTTAATAGGTGAAGAGAGAAGAGGGAGGCTTAAATACAAAGTTATAAGTGAAAAAGGTTTTACAGTCAGGCTTGTATAATGCAAAGACACTACATAATATCAACTCCTTAAAAACAAAAAGATTATTACATATATATGGCATTCTTTAGCCTTCAGGCTAATAATTCATGCAAAAATTTACATATCTGTATTTTAAGAAAACAAAGCATGAAATTCCCCCTTCCCCATTAATTTGAAAAATGAAAGAACAACAAGTATATATGTTTTTAGCCCAGGTCCACAAAATATGTACATGATTTAGTAAATATGTACTGACTTTTGGCTTAAATTTGGAACTTTACAGCCTTGGAAAATAAGCCCTTATGACTAAAATACATTCCCTTTCTATTGGCCTTTGCTCCAAAGGCTGTCAAAGCAGATCGATCCATTTTAACTGGCATTTTAAATGCACTAGTATATTTCTTAGATTCAAAGCTTGGGTGTCAATGAATGTGGAACTGAATTCTCTAAAGGGTACATCAACACACATGATCTGCTCTATCATGATAATTATGCAATTAATGTAAAATACTGCCTCAAGGAACTGACCAGAAATATTCATATTCTATTCACCAGAATTATGTCAAAAAATACTTGGAATTCTTCAAGGCCTCACAAGAGAAAATCATTCCTCAGGGAAATAAGGGCTCCCAAAAGCCCAATCCTTTGCTTTCAAAGATGGCAACTCCATAAAATACAAATTATTAAATAAGTAGCATTAGAATAGGATCAACTGATAGGTTTTTCTTCAAAGATTAATAAATATTTGGTAACTTTCATAACTATGAATGGATTCAAAATAAGAAAAAAAAAAGGGAACTAGGTAAGTACCAGGTTAATAAATTCATTCATATTTATGAATAAGTATTTTTTTTTCTCAGAGTAAAATACCAGAAACCTAAACTGGATGAGGTGGTGGGCGCATACCTGTAACCCTGACAGCCCAGGAGGCTGAGGCAGGAGTATTGAAAGTTCAAAGTTCAAAGCCAGCCTTAGCAACTTAGTAAGGCCCTAAGCAACTCAGAGAGACCCTGTCTCAAAATTAAATACAAAAAGGGCTGGGGATGTGGCTCAGTGGTTAAGCGCCCCCTAGGTTCCTTCCCAGTACCAAAAACAAACAAGAATACGAATTCATCAGAACAATACTAGATCATAATATCCCTGTACACCTTTATTCTGGATCTTACTTGAATCTATTTTTTTTGCCTATGACATTTTAGCCATGACTAAGTCTTCATTCTGTAGATTAAATATTTCATTATATATCATGCCCATTACTGGAACTTTTAATTTTAATAAGTTCAGTGGGTTAATTAGAATGATGTTAATAAATGTGTTTAAGCTCTTTTTTTAACTCTCAATTCAACTTTTCTCAGTTCTGGATTTTATGATCAAGGCATTTAATTTTAATTGGCTCTGGTATAAATACCAATTGATAAGAGAATCTCATTTCCTTCAAAGACTTTAGGCAGTATTACCTGAGAATATTCTCTGTGTAGCTGTGGCATATTCAGGCTGGGCTTTTAGAAGAATTTTTGATGCCTGGACAATTTTATTCTGTTTTATTAGGAAAATCATAAAGATTTCTGTTCAGTACTCACCTTCATTCCCATACTTATAAATAAATTTGACTTTTTGGTCCCACACAAACACTTTCTTTGCCAGACTAGTGAAGTATTTTTTTTTTTTTTTTTGTAATCCTTTAAATAGAAATTATGTCTCAAACAGCTTAAACCATTTGAGAGCATTAGGAGAACTGAACCAAATAAAACTGAACCACATGCAAAATTTCCCAAAATCACCTAAGATTAATACACTTTAAAAACTGAATAGATTTGAAATAAAAATTTAAAAAAGGGAAATAGTTATAACTGTATTATAGGAATGCTGTATAATGCATCTACTAAATTTGGAGGGGCATACAACCTCTCTTGGATGGCAGTAAACTCAACTTCTGAACAGATGGTCTTCCACCATCTGATTGCTCTTCAACTCCCTACAATCTGGTTTTGGGGCACACCACTCCACAAAAACTACTCAAAGGTTACCAATAACCTAGATCAGGAAAGCCAGCAACAGAGATACTAAGAGGGGATTTATGAATCAAACCTAGCCTAATAAGTTTATAGATTAAAGAGCTACACTCCAGAGGTGTCAGGACACCTTCCCCAGATTACACTGAAGGTGAACCATGCAAGAGCTAAAGACCAGCACCTGGATTTTGGCCAGTGCTTTGCTGCCCCTCCCAAGTAGGTAGTCAGCCACCCTGAACCAGTCTCAAAGTAAAACTTTTACAACTTCCATCTCAGCTTCTTGCTATATTCCTTTGTCCTCCTGTTTCCAGACCACACCTTTACTCCACCATCTGCACTAACTTGGCAAAGAACAAAGCCTGCAGTCTGACCTTCCATGATCTGTCTGCTCCACGATTTGGCTTCCATCATGAGCTGTACTCACAGCAATAATATCTTGTACTTCTTATTTTCATAACTACTTGCCTCGTGTTTAACTACTATGTGTGCATTGGAGCTATCAAATACACATAATAATAGGTAACTTTTATTGAGTGTTGAAGTACAAGTCAGGAGCTTTTCTAAGCTCTTTATTAACTCATTTAATTCTGACAAAAATTTTATGAGATACTGAGTTAGAAAAAAAGGAAAACAAAAAATCCCTGTTTAAATAAACAATTCCTGAGCTGGACACAAAAGAGCCTAAGGGAAAGAAAAGAACCAAAAAGTAAGGATGCACTAAATAGAACACAAATTACTTTGTAACTTTCCAGTTCCCTGTAAATTTTTTTGGAATGCAGTGAAACAGGAAAAAGGCCTTAGAAGAAAGAGACCATTAACCTTGTGAATTTAGGAGCTAATGTTTGATTGGACCATGAACCTTTAACCATGCAACTGAACACCAGAGATGCTGATGTATGCTGAAACATACATACCAGACCAGATCACCTAATGGGGGAAACACAATCATGCTTGATATTTCCTGGCCATGAGGGAAGCCCAGCTCCTTTGGATCATACATATTCCATCTAAGATGTACCCTAAAAAAAACCTCATGCACTGACAGCATATCTCACTCCTGAGATTGCTTATTCTGAGTGTACCTTTGCCTTTTGCTTTTTTAATAAAGCTCTTTCTCTCTATGCTAAAGTCTGACTCATCCTTAAATTGTTTTCTGCAATGGAGTCAAGGACCTGGAAGGTCCAATTAGAGGTCTCCTTCTGACCTCCTTAGACCTCATGTGATAGTCAGTACTATTTTAGTTTTTACATGTGAGGAAATTAAGGCACAGAGAGGTTGATCAATTTGTCTAAGTTTGGATTCAAAAGTGTGCACTGTGCCTCTAGAGGCTGTGTTCATACCATTTTGACAGGCAGAATATTCAAAAATATTAAAGTTCTCCTATTTATAGTCTTAAATACTAAAAGAAGTTTTTTTGCAGGGAGTACCAGTGATCAAACCCAGGGTTGCTTAACTACTGAGACACATCCCTAGCCCTTTTTAAAAAAAATTGTTTATTTTGAGAAAGCTAAGTTGCTGAGGCTGACCTTGAACTTGCAATCCCTCCTACCTCAGTCTCTGGCTGGGAGTGCCACTGTGCCCAACAAAACAACATTTTTATATCATTTTTTTTCCTATGACTCTTCTTTTGATATTAAAATGGCTTATTTATGTAAAAATCTATGGCATTTATCATTTATTTCAAGAAACAAATCAATTTTTCTCAAACTTACTTATAAACAAAAAAAAATAAGGAAAAAACCCCGATGCTTAGTTGGTTCTTGCCTACTAAATATGGTAGTCTCAGACAGAATCCTACATTTAAAAAGGTTACTAATTTGTATTTTCTATCTAATTAGGAATCTTCTGTATTTTAAAAGGATAATACACACCTTAAAACAAAGTCATTGCTGAATTCCAAAATCCACCCTCCAATTACTATAAATGGATGTCCTCTACAGGGTCACCTTATCCCCAGTGGCATTGCAAAAATACAGTGAGTTAGTGGAATACACATGGTCAGCTGTTTACAATTGCTGCTGCAATCAGACCTCTTCCAAGTATGAAAGAGCAGCAAAGGCTAGAACACCATTATCTCATATTAACATGGCAGAGGAGGTGTACTATGAACAATGAAAGGCTCTTTCACAGATAATTAGTGGACACCAAGCACTAGGGTTCCCTAGGGAACAGAAAACGATGAGGCCCCTATAAAGAACAAGTTGGGGTGAATGCAGAGAGTGACTAAACACTTAAAGAAGTTTCTAGCCTCTTGAAAGAGGTTTCCTTTGATGAAGAAGAAAGAAACACCTAATAAAATTACTGACTGTTAGATCTGTGGACTTGGCCTCATCCTTGCACAGCAGGTAAGAGGGCAGATGGAAATAATTAGACCCTTTTAACATGATAAATGTTATACATAATGAATCCCAGCATACATTTTGTACTAATGTACAACATCTTTGCACTAAATTTTTCAGATCACTTCCTAAGTCCTAAGGCACCACAGGTGAAACTGTTTTCCTCTGATGTGATATTGAGTCAGTCTGTTAAGGAAACAAGCTATTTCTTTTGTTAACTCCTTCACACCATTAAGAAAACCACTGCCTTCAAATGCTTGACATTTCCTCTTTGCTTTCATTCTTCAGTTAACACCTTCATATTGGTTCTGCCACCTGATAACTGTGTGACCTTGGAAAAATTACTAAACCTCTCTGACACAGTATCTATAAAATGGGTATAGTAATATTTAGAAAAAGTGTTAAAATCAGGCATAATGCATATAAAATGGCATGCATAATGTCTACAAAGAGTAGGAGCACAATTATAGTTATTTTTCTATCTCTCACTTTCATTCTCACATACGCTGTCTCATGCCCTTCACATATGAGAAGACAAAGAATAAGATATATTCTGACCTCCGTCAGAGAGTCAGGAATACAAACCAATTGCAACAGCATGACAAGTATTGTAATGTGGTATGCAAAGTGTTTTGAGAAAGCAGTTTTAATAGTACAACTTCCAAATCCATATGACTTGTTTTCAGTGAGTAATTTATAGGATGGGATAATATGGTCTTTTGTAATTTTCCCAATTCAAAGGTGATATGGGAAATTAGGGTAGAGAAGCAGACATTGTTACCTTACTTAGAAGATAAAGGACAGACCAATTAACAGGGAAAATTCTTTTCTTTCAAATATTATTTTACCAGACAACATGAATAATTACAGTTTACTTACTTGGTTTGCATCCATGGCAGGAGTGGGATGGCATCACAACTGTTTAATAATACCAACTTTGCTCAATGAAGTGTTAGGTTTATTGACAAAGATCTGAAGAAGCACTGAGTACAGTAGTAGCTCCTCAACTCAACTGACCAATCTGCCTATAGAAACAGCTTCAAAGTCCTACTGCGTCTACCCAAATTCTGCTTCACAGTCGAAGCAGGAAGCCCCAGCAAGCTGACATGACCCCATAGTCCTCTATAATTTAGGCACTCGAGAGCAATCCAATTCACCTGCAGTGGCTCTCTGAAGCAATGACAAGTCTAGATAACCTCCACTCCATAGCAGAGGCACTAGATAGTGGGCAGATTCAGCCACATTACCTGAGCCAGGTATCTCTTGGTCCACTACCCAGTGGTATAAGGAGACTCAGGCCAGAGAGAAATGGTGCATGATCTGTAGTAGAACACAAATTTGAATTGACAGGGAAATCCTTATCTGAAATTATGAAGACCAAAGAAAGTGGCACAATATTTCTTAGTGTTGAAAGTTAACAACTGTTAACCAGGAATCCTATATCCAAAAAAACTACCTTTTAGGAATGAAGACAACTCAAAGACATTCTCAGACAAAGGAAAACTAAGAAATTTGTTACTGGCAGACTCACCCATAAATAGCGAATAAAAGGTCTCCAAACAGAAAATAACAGGAGAAGGCTGGGACATTCAGAAAGGAAAGAATAATGGAATGGTAAAAACTGAGGTAGGTACAATAGAGTATCTTTCACCTCAATGAATTTCTTTGATCAAATTTTATGGTCAAATGCACTAATAAAAACCACAAAGATTTTTCACTCTCCACCAAAATGTAATAGTTGAAACTAAAATTTTCACATAATCTGATATGCTGTTCAATGAACATAGAGGAAATAGTTAAATGTTCATATACTTCACAGGTATGTCCTTCAAGTAGTTTTTTTGGACACAGAATTCCTGGTTGGCAGTTGTTTTCTTTTAGCACCAAGAAATATTGTGCCACTTCCTGTGACCTCCATAATTTCAGATAAGAAATTCTGTCAATACAAACTATAGTACAGCCATACCATGCTGTATGGCTATATTAACTCAGCAATATAAAGGAATAAACTAGAGATACGAACAACAACTTGTATGACTCTTATGGATATTATGTTGAGTAAAAAAAGTCAACCCTCCAAAATTAGGTATAGTTACATTCATATAATACTCCAGAAATGACAAAATTATATGTAGTTTCCAGGGGTTAAAAGGACTGAGGTGAAAGAGGGTTATAAAAGGGTAACAGAAGGATGCTTAATAGGGTGATAGCACAATTAAACCTGATTGTGGTGGTAGTTACACAAAGCTATATGTGATAAAAATACATAGCCACACACACACAAATATGTGCTGTAAAATCTAAATAAGGTCTGTGAATTATGCCAATGCTAACTTTCTTTTTTTCATATTGTACTATAATTACATACAATGTTAACATTATGGGAGGCTGAGGGAAGGGTTCATAGGTGCTTCCTACATATTTCTTCACAATTTCTTGTGGATATGTAGTTCTTTCAAAATAAAAAGTTAGAATATTAGAATAACTAGCTGACATCTCTAAAGTTTTTTTTTTGACTCCTTGCTTTTTAAATAATCATGACAATAATTTAAAATAACAACCCAGGAAGCTATGAGGTAAAAGTGAAGTAATAGAAATTAAAATATGACAAAAAATTCAACAAAAGAGCTGGAACAAAAAGTTAACACAGATTCTCTAAATGTTAGTATTTGTAATACTAATCATATATTACGGTAAAAATGATCCTATAATAATATGATTAAAATTATAATTTTAATTAAAATATAATTATAAAAATTATTATATAGAAAACATTTGAGAAAATGCAAAAGACTTTCAGGACAATGTTTTTGCATACTTGAGGTTTTGGGTCATACATAATACAAGTTTGCCCAGACAGTTTGTGCTAAAAATGTGATTCATGATAAACATCTGGTTTTTCTCTGGAGAGCAAGTGCATAAATAACTGAGGTCACTCATATAGGTGATGCCTGCCTGCCTGACTGACCCTTAATAAAAATCATGGACAACCAAGCTTGAGCAAGTGTCTCTGCTTGACAACCCTTTACAAGTACTGCCATACATAATTGCTGGGGTAATTAAATACATCTCATGTGTCTCTACTGGAAAAAGTCTCTTGGAAGTTTGTGCCTGATTTCCACAGGACTTGTTCAATATGTCTTTTCTCTTTGTTGATTTTAATCTGTATCCTTTCACTGGAATAAGCCCTAAGTGTAAGTATAACATCTTCTAAGCTTTGTGAGCCCTCTGGTGAATCCTCAAGGTCAAGGGGCCTTCTGAAATACCTTCCTTTGAAGGCAGGGATTTCTCTCATTTTCAGGAATTGTCTGGATTTTACTATTCTCTACTTACTTTCCCAACATTTGGTAGAGTTTAAAGCATCTTGTCAACCCCACAGATCTGTTAATCCTAAAATCTGATCTAGTCAATCATAACACAGTGACCACTGAAACAAGCATTTCAAGCAGAAAGCTGCACATTTGGGGATTCCATCAGTCTACTTCATCCAGACCAAACTTATCTATTGTTTAAAATGGCTGAGAAAGTGGTAAGGGAATCTCATTATTTATATATCACCACAATTAAGTTGCCAACAAAGTAGGGTGTGTGTCAAGCATGAAACAACTTTTGAATTCATGATTTTGTTAGCCAAGTTCCCACAAAATGTTTTAATGTTCTCTGGTTCCTGCTGCCATACCTCAAGTCTGTGACCTATTATTTTATTTTCTAAGAAAAGGCTTTGAGGTTTCATCACCCTAGAGAAATGGGTCAAGCATGTGAAATGCTATGTGAATAATACATGCTAGTCTTAAAATAGCTCAGAGTCACAGCACTGGGTAATATGAAGTTAAATATATTCCCTGTTTTACCATTTCTTAAAGTAAAACTGAATATCTCAAATTTGTACAGATTGTACACTTATACCACATGGTACACTAGCCTAAGAGAAAGGCCAAATTCCCCTTATATAGGAGCTAACAGGCCAGTGAAAAATTTGTCACATATTAACACAAAGATTTTATGTTTTTGAGAAAATCTTAAAATTTTATTTACAAGTCTCTCAAATAGCTCCTCGTCTATAAATTACATGTTTTGTTGAAGACCAGCAAGAGTCAGAGAAAGAGTACAATAGAATCTAAGGAACTGTTTGCTCTGCCTTTCCCTCATTAAAACAAATATTTATTGTGTATGTGTTTTTGTACACACACATATGTATGTGTGATATATGTATATGTCTTTATATAGAGATTTATATTCATATGTATAAATCTTTATATATATATATGTGTGTGTGTGTGTGTGTGTGTGTGTGTGCACATACACACACACATATACACAGTCTTTAAAATAAGGGAACATTTCAATCTGTAAGCTTAGTTTCTTTAAGTGCTGATGCCATTCTTACTAAATGCATGCTAACTACTTAGAATCCCAGGCACACATTCAGGTTCATTTCCTTTCTCCTCAGGCAGTTTCCACAATCCACAACATTTTCATTTTAACAGTCTTCATTATTGGTATCATTTAATACTTGAGGGTTTGCTCAAGTCAACATCAATCTTGCTGATCCTGCAAACACTTATTTTGTTGACACAACATCGTCTAAATCCATAGCTACTAAATGTAAAAATGTAAAAACTATTCCTTCCCCAGATATGTCACCAAGTGCTAAGAACAACCCTATCAGTCACTCAGTTCTGTCACAGAGACATAGCATAGAAGAGATCTTAAAGCACAGGGCCTTTCATGGAACCCATTCACTTCAATAACATGTCATTTGTCCTCATGCCACCCATATGCGTTGCACCTTCTCAAATACACTTCATACCTTAAGCTCAATCATTTTGAAGATGTAAATGTTTCCCTGAAGGACACCTTGTTGGACACATCCTCAATAACAAATAGCCCTTTACCACTAATAAATCTTAACTAACCAGAAAAGGGAGAAGCCCATCCCTCAGAAGGAACAAGAAAAACCCATTCAGAATAAAATTTCCTCTTTAATTAAGCTTTAAATGTCTATGCATGTGTATAAATTAAGAAAAACAACATATCTTTACCTGATTGGAGTATCTCATGCTCACATTACGTTGATTTTGTCGTGGGATATAACGCTGAATAGGATCAATGTCTTTAGGACTGATTAATTCATCAGCTAAAAAAAGAAAAAAGAAGGTAAATAACATTTTCAAATATGCATTTACACAACACTATAAACCAATAAGACTTAAGAGATAGCTACAGATCATTTCACTCTGGAGCAAAATATCCATTTTTTTTTTTTAAGGCACATGGAACATTTTCTAGGATATAACATAATGCTAGCTCATGAAATAAGCCTCAATAAATATAAAAAATTGAAATAATAAAAGTATATTCTGTTACTACAATAAATAAGAAATCAATAACAAAGAAATTTCAGAAACCCAAAAATGTATAAATATAATATTACTAAACAACCAATGAGGCAAATAAGAAATGAAAAAGGAAATCAAAAAATACTTTTGAGGCTGGGAGATTAGCTCACAGTGGTATAGTACTTGCCTAGGATGTGTACAATCCTGAGTTTGATCCCCAGCACCACAGAAAAAGGAAAATGAAAAGCAACATCAAAAAGAAATACACTTTCTAGTGTAATTTTGATGAGATGAATGAAAATGAACATATAACATATGAAAATTTGGGGATATAGATAAAGCAATGCCCATTAGAGGAATTTATAGCTATAAATTCCCACATTAAATAAAAGAAAAATTTTAAATCAGTAATCTATTGTTCTACCTTAAGTCAGTGGACAAAAAAAAAAAGCAAACAAAATCAAAAGCAGAAGGAAAAACAGTGAAAATTAATGATACATAATATACAAAGTAATACAGAATATCAAAGAAATCAAAAGTAGGTTCTTGAAAAGCCCAACAAAACTGGTAAGCCTTTTAGCTAAACTGGTCAATACAAATGAGGGGGAAAGAAGGGGGGAAAAAAGGGGAGAAAATACTCAAATCACTTAATCAGGAATGAAAGTTAAAAAAAAAATCACCATTGATCCTAAGGATTATAATAGAATAATATAAACAAACCCATGCCAATGAATTAGATAATCTAGAAGAAAGGACATATTCCTGGAAAGACCAAACTATCAAAACTGACTCAAAAAAAGAATAAAAAAAATTGAACAGATTTGTAAAAAACAAAGTGATTGAGACTTCTCTCTCACACACACATAATGCATGCATGTGCACATACAAGCCCCAACCTCAGTGATCACTGAGCTATACCCCTGGACCTGCTAATGAATAAGGACACAAAAATTCTCAACATAATAGTAGTAAACCAAATCTGGTAACATATAAAAACATATCAATAGAATAAAGAACAAAAAAGAGCTAGGATCATTTTAATAGATACAGGAAAAGATTTAATAAAACCAACATTTTTCATGATAAAAAGCATTCAGTATACTAGGGATACGTCATAGTTTGGATATGAGGTATCCCCCAAATATTAGATAACACAAAAATGTTCAGGGGTGAAATTATCAGATTACAGGAGCTTAAGCTTATCAGTGTATTCCATTTGATGTGCTAATTTGAAAGGACTACAGTATGGGTAGTAACTGTAGGCAAGTAGGATGTGGCTAAATAAAGTAGGTCACTGTGGGTGTGCCCTTGGGGACTATATATCTTATGAATTATATTTTGTCCTTGGCTCCTTGATCAGTTTCTCTCTGCTTCCCAGTTGCTATAGGCTAATCAGCTCTCCTCTGCTATGCCCTTCCAACCAAGATGTTCTGCCTCACCTCAGGCTCAGAGCAAGGAAGTTGGCCAACCGTGGACTAAAACCTCTGAAACTATGAGCCCAAAATAAACTTCTCCTCCTCTTAGGTTTTTCTTGTCAGGTATTTTGGTCACAGCAACAAAAAGCTGAATAAAACAGGATAGAAGGGACTTTCCTCAACCTGATATAAGGCATATCTATGGAAAACCTATAGGTAGCATAATGCTTAATGGTAAAAGAATGACTACTGTTCTCCAAAAATTGGGAACAGAAAAGGATGTTCACTTTTATTCTACATTGAATTAAGCGTTCTAGTTGGGAAAGAAAAAGTAACAAAAGGAACTCAGACTGGAAAGTAATTAAAACAGCATGTAACTGGAACTAGGATAGACATACAGATCAATGAAATAGAATTGAGTTAAAAAATAAACCATTACAGTTATGGTTAACTGATTTTTATAAGGGTGCCAAAACAATTCAGTGAATGTAAGAATATACTTTTTTTCTTCTTGACAAATAGTGCCAGGACAACTAAATATCCAAAAGCAAAATAATGAAGCTATCCCACTCAGATAGCTATAGTAATAATAATTTTTAAAAAGATGGATAAAAACAAGTATTAGCAAGGATGTAGAGAATATGGAATCCTCAGAAGCCAAGACACAAAAGGCCACACATTATATGATTTAGGGTATATGAAAGTTTCAGAATAGGTAACAGAAAGTATTTTAGAGATTACCTAGTATTGGGGGGCACTAGGGAAGTGACTAGAGGGAAATGAGGGATGACTGCTAAAGGGTAGGAAGTTCTTTTGTAGTGTGATGAAAACCTTTTGAAATTGTGGTCATGGCTGCACAACTCAGCCAATATACTAAAAAGAATTAAACTGTAAACTTTAATGAGTTACACACCAATAAAGCTGTTTTAAAAATATTGTACTTGTATTGTCAAGGAAGGAAACTAGTTTGTTAGGAGAGACATGGTTCCTGATAATAAATGGTAAAAGAGATTTCTGAAATGGGTATTTTTTATGGGGAGCTTACTACCTATAAGGTAGTAAGTGAGGGTAGTGTCCTCGATGGCTGTCATACTGTAAACAAGGAAGCTCTTTTCACGTGCTAGCTCTCTGTAGCAACTGTGAGTAAAAATCCAAGGATATAACAAAGGAGGTAATTTAGAGTGGGAAGGAAGGAGGTGAATGAAGGTTCTTTTATTTCTAATGTATTCTCTAACACATGGGAATGATGCCCATCATCAGCACCTGAGGCTTGCTGTAGCCGGCTTTCTGTACGGGCCTTGAAGAGAATATGCTGGGGAAGAGATGATTGTGGAAAAAGCCCCCTGAAATGTAATTCTGCATAAACTCCTCTGAGTCCATTTTGGCAGTATCTATGTAAATTTACAGTGGGCATACTCTCCAAACCAGTAATTCCACCTATAAAATTATCTTAGCTATGAGCACATATGTGCAAATTAATGAATAACAAAAAATGAATCCAATTTCTGCTAAAATAAGATGGCACTCTTCTATATTTTAACTACACCTAAGTTATGGAAATATACTCATTTTATTCTTGTTTTTCAGTTCTAAACTATTCATATAAAAACACCATCTCAGTGTTTCTTCATAAATGTACCTGTGTATAATCTTTATTTGAAAAATTACAGTTCATTTTCTATAGATTTTTTAGGTACCGCT
Source organism: Sciurus carolinensis (assembly GCF_902686445.1). Lineage (NCBI taxonomy): Eukaryota > Metazoa > Chordata > Mammalia > Rodentia > Sciuridae > Sciurus > Sciurus carolinensis. Next base: position 35,464,453 of record NC_062228.1, read on the forward strand.
TTTAGGCAGTTAATTATGAAAAACACACTAGGGAGTCAATGATTGTAAATTTCTTTCCAGCTTTGGGAACATCTCTACATTATATTTCTATTCTGGGGTACCTCCCAGGCACATCTGTAATGTTATTCAACAAACAAAATCATATGCTTTAGTAATTCTTGGAGGATCTCTTCAATAATAATAAATGTAATATTGACAGTAAAACAACAAGAAAAAAGGGAAGGAAGGGCAGCAGGCATCACAGTATTTGGATTTTGCTCACCAAATTCTTGGCATTGTTTAAGTATTTCATGTACATTAATCCTCACAACAGCCTGATCGTTTTATAGAAAACAGCAAAGAGGCATACTGTATTTAAGCAACTGGCTTATAGCTAGTATGAGGCAATTTTTTTTTTCTGTGAGGAAAAAAAATACTTTTGCCAAATTTAAACCAAACCAACATAGGTTCAATTATAGTAGATACTGACATGTAACTTCAATTTATTAATTTTGGCTTAGCTCATGATTCAGGGTTGATTAGTACTCTGATATTCTAAATAAGCTGCAAATTATTTTTCTAGCTCATTTGTATGATCACTGAGATGTGAAAAAATTTCCACAACCAACAAGTATGTTAATTAATATTTCAGTATTATTCTATAGAAGTAAAATTCTCTTTATTTTGTTATTTATAACTGGTGACAGATAAATTAAGAAATCTTCTATCCTTCGAAAGCAAAATCCTAATCCGTTAAAGCTGATAAGAATCAAATGGCTTGCCAAGTGCTTTGAAAGCTTGTTTCTTTGCATTTCCTTCCTATTTCTCCTTGTACCACACTTCCGTATCTAGCACGATTTTCCAGCTTATACCATGCACTCGTCAATAACCCCGTAGGCTGTATACTTCTTATTCACAGCTGTACCCCAGTACCTACCACAGCAACTGGCAGAGTGGAATCTTAATAGAGTGACCTAATATATAAAACAATAAATTGCTGGATTAACAAAAATGGAAAACTCAGTTTCCATAATCATTAATTTCCATAATAAAAAAGTAACAAAAGGTCAAGTTAATACATGTTTTCCCCCACAGCACTGATTTTTATCATTCAGGAGGCAAAAACAGAGGTACTCATAGCACCAATTCAACATTGATTTTCTGATGAGAGGTGACAGACCTGAAAGAACTTATACCTGACTACCTACAGAATATTTAAAACAAAACAAAATAAGAACAAGAATAAAAGAGCTCTTTACTCCCCCAAATATGTACAATTTAATATCAGTTAATTTAAAAATAAAAAAATTTAAAAGGGAAATAATAGGAAGCATTTGTTTCTTCCATGAAACAAGTCAAAGGATATTTAACAAAGCAAGTAATTTTTTCATCATGATGTTAAAATCACAAAATCACACAGGACACACTAAAATAGGCTAAGCAGATCATTTACAGGGTAAAATTACATACTTCAAAGCAGATTCTCAGCTGTGATGACACATATTAGTAACATGTATTATTGAGATAGGAATTTGGTGATATAGAAACAGACACAATGGGCGATTCAAGATGGTGGACTAGAGGGTGACTGTATCTCCAGTCGCTCCAGAACCCAGGATTCAAGAAGGGGAGGCATTGAGAGACTCGGACTAAAATAGAGCCATGGGTGAGTTTCGCCCACCGGGTAAAGCTTGGCCTGGGCGGCAGGCCCGGATAGAGGTGGCTTATCAGAGCAGGGAAGGGCAGCTAGAGTCTTCCCCAGGCAGCCCTGCCCACTCCGGCAGTGGGCCCCTCCCACACGGCCAGCTTCTCCAGTTTCTCGGAGCAGGCCCCCCAGTGAGAGCCTTTCTGATCAGAACCAGTTCCAAGTCCCGGAGCTAGCGCTGTGTGCTCCGACCCGTAAGCGGCTTCAGGGACCAGGACAGGGAGCCAGGGACTTCCCCAAGCAGCCCGGCCCCCTGCGGCAGGAGGTGCCTTTCAAGGTTAGCTTCTCGGAGCAGACTGCCCAGTGACAGCCTTTCTACACAGAGCCAGCCAGCCAGAAGTCCCGAGCCAACGCAGAGCTTTGACCCGCAAGCAGCCTCTGGGATCAGGGCAGGAGGGCCAGAGACTTCTCCAGGCGGTCCTGCCCCATCCGACCGCAGGCTCTTTCCACGGGGTGATCCAAGTTGGCGGACTAGAGGGTGACTGCATCTCCAGTCGCTCCAGAACCCAGGAGTCAAGAAAGGGAGGCATTGAGAGTCTCGGACTAAAATAGAGCCACGGGGTGAGTCTTCCCCACCGGGTGAAGCTTGGCCTGGGTGGCAGGCATGGATAGGGGCGGCTTCTCAGAGCAGGGCAGGGCAGCTAGAGTCTTCCACAGGTAGCCTTGCACACTCCGACGGTGGGCTCCTCCCACACGGCCAGCTGCGCGGTGCAGGCCCCCCCAGTGAGGGCCTTTCCGCACAGAGCCAGCTCCAAGCCCTGGAACCAGTAGGGGCAAGGGACAGCTTTCTTTGGAAGCACTGCATTATCAAGTTCCTCCAAGACTTCAGGCTACTGAAGGCTGGGAGGTGATACTCTGGAAATCTACAGGGACACTATAAGTCAATAGAGGAAATCTGCAATATATCAGGGTCCCACTGACATCTGACCAATATGAGAAAACAAGGGAAGAAAATGTCCCAAACAAACCTAGACACTATATCAATAAAACCCAATGACATAACAGCAGAAGAAATGTCAGAAAGGGAGTTCAGATTGTACATAATTAAAACAATCAGGGAAGCAAATGAGGAGATGAAAGAGCAAATGCAGGCATTAAAGGAGGAGATGAAAGAGCAAATGCAAGCATTAAATGATCGCACCAATCAACAGTTAAAAGACCAAATATGGGAAGCAAGAGATCATTTCAATAAAGAGTTAGAGATTCTGAAAAAAAAAAAAAAACAAACAAACAGAAATCCTTGAAATGAAGGAAACAATAAACCAAGTTAAAAACTCCATAGAAAGCATAACCAATAGGATAGAACACCTGGAAGACAGAACCTCAGACATTGAGGACAAAATATTTAATCTTGAAAACAAAGTTGACCAAACAGAGAAGATGGTAAGAAATCATGAACAGAATCTACAAGAATTATGGGATATCATGAAAAGGCCAAATTTAAGAATTATTGGGATTGAGGAAGGCTTAGAGTACAAACCAAAGGAATGAACAATCTATTCAATGAAATAATATCAGAAAATTTCCCAAATCTGAAGAATGAAATGGAAAACCAAGTATAAGAGGCTTATAGGACTCCAAATATACAAAATTACAACAGAACCACACCAAGGCACATTATTATGAAAATACCTAACATAAAAAATTAGGACAGAATTTTAAAGGCCGCAAGAGAAAAGAATCAAATTACATTCAGGGGGAAACCAAAAAGAATATCAGCAGAATTTTCAATCCAGACTCTAAAAGCTAGAAGGGCCTGGAACAACATTTACCAAGCCCTGAAAGAAAACGGATGCCAACCAAGAATCTTATACCCAGCAAAACTACTTTCAGATTTGACGACGAAATAAGATCCTTCCATGATAAACAAAAGCTAAAGGAATTTACAAAAAGAAAGCCAGCATTACTGAACATTCTCAGCAAAATATTCCATGAGGAAGAGATGAAAAGCAACAATGCAAATCAGCAACGGGAGGAACTAGCCCAAAGGAATAGCCAAATAAAGGAGAAACCAAATCATGTCAAAAAACAAAAATGAGTCAAATGACTGGGAATACAAATCATATTACAATAATAACCCTGAATGTTAATGGCCTGAACTCATCAATCAAAAGACACAGACTGGCAGATTGGAATAAAAAGAAAAATCCAACAATATGCTGCCTGCAAGAGACTCATCTCATAGAAAGAGATACCCATAGACTAAAGGTGAAAGGATGGGGAAAAATATACCATGCACACGGACACAGAAAAAGCTGGAGTATCCATCCTCATTTCAGATAATGTGGACTTCAAGCCAAAACTAGTCAGAAGGGATAAAGAAGGACATTACATACTGCTTAAGGGAAGCATAAATCAGCAAGACATAACAATCATAAATATCTATGCCTCGAACATTGGCTCATCCATGTACGTCAAACAAATCCTTCTCAATTCCAGAAATCAAATAGACCACAACACAATAATATTAGGCGATTTTAATACACCTCTCTCACCATTGGATAGATCTTCCAAACAAAAATTGAATAAAGAATCCACAGATCTCAATAACACAATCAATAATTTAGACTTAACCAACATATATAGAATATACCATCCAACAAAGAACGAATACACTTTCTTCTCAGCAGCACATGGATCCTTCTCTAAAATAGACCACATTTTATGCCACAAAGCTACTTTTAGCAAATACAAGAAGATAGAGATACTACCTTGTACTCTATCAGATCATAATGGGTTGAAATTAGAAATGAATGACAGAATAAAAAACAGAAACCTCTCCAATACCTGGAGATTAAATAATACACTATTATATGATGAATGGATAACAGAAGACATCAGGAGGGAAATAAAAAAATTCTTAGAGGTAAATGAGAACAAAGATACATCATATCAAAATCTCTGGGACACTATGAAAGCAGTACTTAGAGGAAGATTTATTTCATGGGGCACATTCAACAAAAGAAGTAGAAATCAACAAATAAACGACTTAACACTACAGCTCAAAGCCCTAGAAAAAGAAGACCAACACCAAAAGTAGTAGAAGACAGGAAATAGTTAAAATCAGAGCCGAAAACAACGAAATTGAAACAAGGAAACAATCGGAAAAATTAACAAAATAAAAAGTTGGTTCTTTGAAAAAATAAACAAAATCGATAAACCCTTAGCCACACTAACAAAGAGAAAGAGGGAGAAAACTCAAATTACTAAAATTCGGAATGAACAAGGAAATATCACAACAGACACGAGTGAAATACAAAACATAATTAGAAGCTATTTTGAAAATCTATACTCCAACAAAATAGAAAACCTCGAAGACAGGCTTCTAGAGACATATGAATTACCTAAACTGAACGGGGAGGATATACACAACTTTAATAAATCAATTTCAAGCAATGAAATAGAAGAGGTCATCAAAAGCCTACCAACAAAGGAAAGTCCGGGACCAGATGGGTTCTCAGTCGAGTTCTACAAAACCTTTAAAGAAGAGCTCATTCCAATACTCCTCAAAGTATTCCATGAAATAGAAGAGGAGGGAACCCTCCCAAACTCGTTCTATGAAGCCAATATCACCCTGATACCTAAACCAGACAGAGACACATCAAGGAAAGAAAATTTCAGACCAATATCCTTAATGAACATCGATGCAAAAATTCTCACCAAATTTTAGCAAATCGCATACAAAAATATATTAAAAAGATAGTGCACCACGATCAAGTGGGTTTTATTCCAGGGATGCAAGGTTAGTTCAAATCAATAAATGTCATTCACCATATCAATAGACTTATAGTTAAGAATCACATGATTATTTCAATAGATGCAGAAAAAGCATTCGATAAAATACAGCATCCCTTCATGCTCAAAACACTAGAAAAAATTGGGGTAGTGGGAACATTCCTTAACATTATAAAGGCCATCTACGCTAAGTCCATGGCCAATATCATTCTAAATGGTGAAAAACTGAAAGCATTCCCCCTAAAAACTGGAACAAGGCAGGGATGCCCTCTTTCACCACTTCTATTCAACATCGTCCTTGAGACTCTAGCCAGAGCAATTAGACAAACCAAAGAAATTAAAGGGATACGAATTGGAAAAGAAGAACTCAAACTATCCCTGTTCGCTGATGACATGATTATATATTTAGAGGAACCTGGAAATTCCACCAGAAAACTTTTAAGTGAATTCAGTAAAGTAGTGGGATATAAGATCAATGCACATAATCTAATGCATTTTTATACATAAGTGATGAATCTTTGGAAAGAATAATTAGGAAAACTACCCCATTCACAATAGCCTCGAAAAAAATAAAATACTTGGGAATCAATCTCACAAAAGAGGTGAAAGACCTCTACAATGAGAACTACAGAACACTAAAGAAAGAAATCAAAGAAAACCTTAGAAGATGGAAAGACCTCCCATGTTCTTGGATAGGAAGAATTAATATTGTCAAAATGGCCATACTACCAAAAGTGCTATACAGATTCAATGCAATTCCAATTAAAATCCCAATGATGTACCTTACAGAAATAGAGCAAGCAATTATGAAATTCATCTGGAAGAATAAGAAACCCAGAATAGCTAAAGCAATCCTTAGCAGAAAGAGTGAAGCAGGGGGTATCACAATACCAGATCTTCAACTCTACTACAAAGCAATAGTAACAAAAATGGCATGGTATTGGTGCCATTACCATGATCAATGGTATAGAATAGAGGACATGGACACAAACCCAAATAAATCCAATTTTCTCATACTAGACAAAGGGGCCAAAAATATGCAATGGAGAAAAGAGCCTCTTCAATAAATGGTGCTGAGAGAATTGGAAATCCATATGCAACAGAATGAAACTAAACCCATATCTCTCACCATGCACGAAACTAAACTCAAAAGTGGATTAAGGACCGCGGAATCAGACCAGACACCCTGCAGATTATAGAAGAAAAAGTAGGTCCAGAGCTTCAACATGTCGGCTTAGGACCAGACTTCCTCAACAGGACTCCCATAGCATAAGAAATAAAAGCAAGAATCAATAACTGGGTTTAGATTCAAACTAAAAAGCTTTCTCTCAGCAAAGGAAACTATCAGCAATGCGAACAAAGAGCCTACAGAGTGGGAGAAAATCTTTGCCAATCGTACTTCAGATAGAGCACTAATCTCCAGAATCTATAAAGAACTTAAAAAAAACTCTACACCAAGAATGCAAATAATCCAACGACAAATGGGCTAAGGAAATGAATAGACACTTCACAGAAGAAGATCTACAAGCAATCAACAAACACATGGAAAAGTGTTCAACATCTCTAGTAATAAAAGAAATGCAAATCAAAACCACCCTAACATTCCATCTCACCACAATTAGAATGGCGATTATCAAGAATACAAGCAACAACAGGTGTTGGCGAGGATGAGGGGAAAAAGGTACACTCATACATTGCTGGTGGGGCTGCAAATTAGTGCAGCCACTCTGGAAAGCAGTGTGGAGATTCCTTAGAAAACTTGGAATGGAAACACCATTTGACCCAGCTATCCCACTCCTTGGCCTATACCCAAAGGACTTAAAATCAGCATACTACAGAGATACAGCCACATCAATGTTCACAGCTGCTCAATTCACAATAGGCAGATTGTGGAACCAACCTAGATGTCCTTCAATTGATGAATGGATAAAGAAACTGTGGCATATATATATACAATGGAATATTACTCAGCCATAAAGAATGATAAAATTATGGCATTTGCAGGCAAATGTATGAAATTGGAGAATATCATGCTAAGTGAGATAAGCCAATCTCAAAAAACCAATGGACGAATGATCTCACTGATAAGCAGATGAGGACATATAATGGGGCGTGGGAGGGGTTATCGTTAGGGTTAGGGTTAGGTTTAGGGTTAGGGATAAGGAGGGTGGTAAGAATGGAGGAAAGAAGGACTGTATAGAGGTGAAAAGAGGGGTGGGAGGGGTGGGGGAGAAGGGAAAAAATAATGAATCAAACATCATTGCCCTATGTAAATTTATGATTACACAAATGGTATGCCTTGACTCTATGTACAAATAGAGAAACAACATGTATCCCATTTGTATACAATAAAAAATAAATAAATAAAAATTAAAAAAAAAAAAAAAAGGAAAAGACACACTGGTTGTCCAAAGAGAAGGTCTGTAAGTCCATGGAATGCAGAAGCACCCATGAACCTTTGAAATGCAAAATAAGCAACTCAGAGCAACCCTGCCCACTTCCAGGCCTGCAAAAATTAACATAATGTAGGCAATTTGAAAGTACAAGAGAGAACCCATGCAAAACTTCACCATGACTCCACCTCAAGTCCAGGCCCTAGCAACTGTTCCCCTAAAAGTACCCCACAAGTTGTTGCTCTCTCCCGTTGGAGATGGTCCACATCCTCTGCTGAATATATATTTCTTAATTTACCCCAAAGATATTTCTTATTCTCAAGATGGTCTGCATTCTCCCTGGAATGTTTATTCTTTGCTTTCCTAAATAGATCTCTATGCCTCTACTGACATGTGCTGAAGTTCTTTCAGTTTAGCTTCCCACTTGTTCTGAGTCAGGTTCCTTCCTCCTCTGGGAATTCCTTGGGACCCTATTCCAGAGATATCTCTGTTTGTTTCCCAAAGCTCAGTCCTTGTCCCCATGTCCAAAAAGAGGTTTACTGCTTGGCTAGCAAAGGAGAAACAGGGGACTCCTGTCCCAGAGGCTCTGATTCTGCCCATTAGCAAGAACAGGGGGTTTTTAGAGAGGTGATTCAAAGGCTGCATTCCATGAGTTCTCTGTTAGAGTTGTAATTTACTTGTTAATTTGGGGGAGAGTCATTTCTGAGATCTTCTGGTACAATCTCCAAATTCTGGATTACTTCCTTCCTATGGTGGGTGTATACTGAGAGGTGCATATGCCTAGGAGAGGAAGAAAGGTAATCTTGTTTCCCCTGAGATTAGGGAGGGGTAGAGATTAGGGCAGAGCAGGGTGAGAGGAAGAGAAAGAAACATATTCATTTAAAATATAAGTTGCAATGGCAGAGCAGCAAGGGCTATATTCAAAGCACTGTTACACGGTCACATTATGAAATGAGTCATTTGGAGAAAAATAAATGTAAATCCTCAACACCATATATTATACCAACAGATTCCGCTTACAGAGAAAGAGAGAGAGAGAACATATATGTGTAGTATGTGTACAACTCAGTTGATTAACAGATGTATTTTTCGGGGTTAAATGCTGAATCTGATTATAACAGTGGTCACTTTATGCTTTGAATATATCCCTTGCTGCTCTGCCGCTGCAATATGTTTCAGAATGGACAAGTTTCTTTCTAGTCCTCTCTCCATGCTCCTCCCTAATCTATCCCCATCCCTAATCTCAAAGGAAACAGGATTGCCTTTTTCCTTATCCTAAGCAGATTTATTCCTCCACACAAAGTAATCCAGACTTTGGAGATGGTACAAGAAAATCTCAGAAATGACTCTCCCCCAAATTAACAAGTGAATTCCAATTCCGACAGAGAAGAGGTGGAATGTGGCCTTTGAATCACCTCTGTAAAAGCCCTCCATCCTGCTGATGGTCAGAATTACAGCCTCTGGGAAAGGAGTCTACTGTGTTTCTCCTTTGCCAGTCAAGCAATAACCTTTCTTTTTCCTTTTTCTCAAAACCGTGTCCTCATTATTGGATTGGCATTTGGGACAAGGACCGAGCTTTTAGAAACATGATGGCAAAAAATTAAATAGGGAAACAATGACATATCTGCATATATAAAGATTTTTAATTTTGTTCATCAAAAGAAAACTAGCATACACAAAATTTTGAAGCAAACTCTTAGGTCGGAATTTGGGCGACTATAGGAGGAAGAGCAGAGCAACTGGGACAAAGGGCAGCGCGCCACATGGTGACCAATCAAATGGGCAGGAAAACTCCACTGACCCTTACATCCACCTGTCACTCAGCAGGACCCCTGCCCATTCTGGCCTATAAAGGCCCTGGGTAGCCCGGGCCATGTGAGATTTTCTCTGGTTCCCTACCCTGACCTGTACCCCGAGGGGGGGGGGGGCTGGGAATTTCGCCTGAAAGTCAAATTCCAATAAAGCTTGCTTCGGCCACTTTCTGTCAATTTTATTTGGTCACTAGCCATGCCACCCAAGCTTACACAAACAAAAAAAATTGGAGAGGTTTAATATATTTAATATATAAAACACTCATGTAGACTGATAAGAAAAACAATAAAACCAAGGTTAAAAGGGCAAAGCAAACTACTAGACAATTTACAGAACTAAGAAATGTATTTTTATGAGCATGTAAATGAAAATAAGATACAATTTAATATCTTGCTATGCTAGTAAAGTTTTTGTTCCTAATAAGAATATTTAATGCCACAGAAATTATAGGTGATACAAGCACCTCGCAGACTCCTGAATGAATCAATAAACTCTACCATTCATGATCTGTGTGACCTTGGGTGAGCTGCTAGACTCTTCTGGGTCTCAGTGTCCTCATCTATACCACATAGTACTCATCCTGTAGAGAAGTTAGGAGTATCACTTAGGATAATATTTGTAAAAGACAGAACATAGAATCTGATGAATTTTAAGGTAGGTATTATTGGCATTTCTGGTAAACGGTGTGATACTGTATTTGAAGTACCTACTCAAACTCTAGGTATCACTGCTTTCATATTCAACTTTATTAACGTATTTGGGAGTAGGACTGTAATTTTGTTTTTCTAACCCTAGAAGCTATTTGACTACAATGTTTTATTTTAAGAAAATCAGTTATGCTGGATCCAGTGGCACATGCCTGCAATTCCAACTACTTGGAAGGCTGAGGCATAAGGATTGCAAGTTCCAGGCTAAAATAAAATAGAAAGTACTGGGATGAGCTCAGGGATAGCGTGCTTGTGTAGCGTGCATGAAGCCCTGGGTTTGATTTGCTGGTACCATTTAAAAAAAAAAAAAAAAAAAAAGGAAAAGGGAAAGAAAAGGAGTTATTTATATAATAATGGACAGAAAAAAAATCTTCCTAGGCAAACAATTTAAAGTAACACTACATGGGCTTTCAAGATGTTTATAATGCATTCCACACAAATCCCACTTTAGGTCACTAGCAATCACACGGATACCATGAAAAAGATAATGAAAGTGCTCAGCAATCGATGTATATCTGCTTGAAGTTTCCTGAAGTGTAACAGCTGGGAAATCTCTCAGCAACTACAATATAGAAATATATCTGTACACTCTTATCGACTCATTTTATCTTTGATCAGTAACAAAACTGTGTGCTATAAATGGAGTTCAGAGTCAACTGTATTTGAAGTCAATGGACCAATAAAAGTCAGGACCTCAGTTTCATATGTTCTTGTACACACTAAGGCATTTGATTAATGATTTTGACATTCAAAAGCATTTCCAGGCTTAATCAGGAGCTTTTTTATTTGAGGTCAATTGGGCAAGAAACAATGAATGAAATCAAATGCAAATGGACTTCTCTTAGTTACTAATACTGGAATTAGTAAGTACTATATCACAATAATTAGGCTGCCCTCAGAAAGAAAGAGAAATACGTCCTATTGTTCTTATTATAGAGCTTGTTCATAGCATAGTGATTATCAAAGAGGCCTCTACAAATAAAAGTAGAATCAGCAAATAGAAGAATGGTTAAGTAGTAACTGGAAAAACATTTTGTTCTTGCGATGAATTTTGGAGTTATAGGGATACACAAGGAGGGTCCATGAGCATTCCAAGTTGACTGCCTGAAAAAAGCTATGAAACATATATTCACATATACTAACTGCTAAAGGGTGACTAGGAAAGGAAGGGAGGGAAGATGAAAGGACAGGAAATAGAAGAACAATTCAAGGATGTATTTGCCCTAATGTAAATTCCTTATGATTTATATCATATTTATATTACCTCATCAGTTAATCCTTAGCACATTAAAATATGGAAACAGATCCTCATAAGTTAAGTTATTCTTCAAGTCACACACAGGGAGTAAGTAATAGACTTGTATTGGAACTCTGAACAGATTCCTAAATTCATGATCCCCATACCACTGACTGACCTTTCCACTAGAGTACAAGAAAAACATGTAGAAGAAAAGGAAAACAGGAAGAAAAACAAGGGGAGAAGTAAAGGAAAAACATGATGTCAAAGAACTAATTTATATCATATGATTAGAAGTTTTTGGATATTAATCATTTTAAATGCCTACAGGAAAACAAACTAGGTTCCTAATAGTGACTTACCCAAGGAGTTAAGATCACAATACATTAAAATGTGAACTTTTTATGTACATAATACTTCAGAAATTTAAAAGTATTTCTAAATTTATTCTATTACTTTTTAAAGGTAGGGTTATTGAGGATTGAACCCAGGGGTGCTTTACCACTGAGGTACATCCCCAACCTAATTTGTATCTTATTTTGAGACATGGTCTCACTAAGTTGCTGAGGCTGGCCTAGAACTTGTCATCCTCCTGCATCAGACTACTGAGTAGCTGGGATTATAGGTGTATGCCAACACGCTGAGCTTATTCAATCATTTTAAAAGTCTCTTATTAAATACTAGAGGAGAACAGGGGACATACTTCAAGATAATGGTACAGGCAATGATTTCCAAAATAGGATCTAATAGTTCGAGAACTAAAAGCAAGAACAGACAAATAGGATTATATCAAATTAAATATCTTTTGCACAACAAAGAAAACAATCAACAAAATGAAGAGACAACCTACAGAATGGGAGAAACTCTGTCAGCTATTCATATAACAAAAGATTAACATCTAGAATATGTAAAGAATTCAAAAAACTTAACAAAAAACTGAGTAACTCAATTAAAACATGGGCAAATGATCTGAACAGAACTTCTCAAAGACGACACATAAATGTTCCACAAAAATATAAAGAAATGCTAAAATATCTTTAGCCATCAATGCACATGAAAATTACAATGGGATTCTATCTCATCCCAGTCAGAATGGCTATCAAAAAACCAAAAAATAACAAATGATGGTGAGGATGTCAAGAAAAAGGAACTGTTGGTGGAACACATATTAGTAAACCTAAAGAAAAACAGTATGCAGGTTCCTCAAAAAATTGAAAATAGAATTACCATTGTATCCAGCTATCTCACTTCTGGTTATAGATCTAAAAGGGAAAAAAGTCAGCATACAAAACAGATACCCTTCTTTATTGTGGAAGTGTTCACAATAGCCAAGATATAAAATCAACCTAGATGCCGTCAGATGAATTGATAAAGAAAATATGGTACACACACACACACACACACACACACACAAAAGACACACAATGGAGTATTATTCAGTCATAAAGAAGAATGAAATCTTTTCATTTGCAGGAAAATTGATAGAACTGGAGGTAATCATACGAGTTAAGTGAAATTAGCCAGTCACAGAAATCAGATGAGTATAGCATGTTTTGTTTTATATGCAGAAAGTAAAACAAACAAACAAACAAAGAACAACAAAAAAACAATGATGACCTGAAAAGAGAAGACAGAGTATTATAGTACTAGAGAAGGGGAAAGGGAAGAGGGGGGATGAAGTGAGAGGAGAAAACAAGAAAGGGTGAATACAATCACCAAAGCACAAAATATGGATGTATGGAAATGTCATAGTGACACCTATTAATTTGTACAATTAATATGATTGAATAATAATAATAAAAAAGAACTCATGGTAGGTACAGAAAGATATAGCACATGAACTTAATTATACATGGAACCTAAAAAAGTTGAAGTAGGGAATAGAATCAAGTTTATCAGTGGTTTGCATGGGGGTGAGAATGTGAAGTTGTTGGTCAAAGGGCAAAAAGTTTCAGTAGATAGGAGGAATAAGTTTTTGAGATCTGAAGTATGATGAGGTGACAATAGCTAATAATATTAAATAGTCAAAATTTCCAACAATGTTCCCACCACAAAAATATTAAGTATATGAAGTGATGAATATATTAGTTGAATTAATCATTTTACTGTGTGTGCACATGTGTATGTGTAGAAACATCACATTGGTTCTCATAATTATGTACAATTATTTGCTAATTAAAATATTTTTTAAAAGGAAAAAAAGAAGTCTCCTATTAGTGCTCAAAGGAAAGTAAGTAATACTCATTCCCAAAAGAAAATGATCATTCACAAAATTCAAGACAATTTTCATTTATTTGAATATTTTGGGAGTTTATGTGTATTAGAGAAAAACTTGAAGGTAGCTAAGACTGTAAACAATTCAAGCCTAATCAAAGAATGTGTCTTGTTCTCACCCTTGATTATTTATTAATATTTTCAAAATATTCATCATAAAAAAATCCTTCTATTACCTTCTGTAAATTATATACTACGTAAAGTTCTACTCTTTAATGATTTAGGATCTTCTAATAGTACTTGAATGAAGGTTCGGGTAATTGAATGTTCGGGATAAGAAAATTTAGCTGCCTTACAGACGTTTTAAAATACAATTATCATTAACTTTGTTACATTTCTTAAGTTTTCTGAACTTTTAAAAGATCTTGATTTTCAAGTGACGTTTTACAATGATAAATACTTTTTGTGTTATTTACTTTTGCAAAGAAATCAAAAAGGTACTCTATTTTCTCTGGACTGATTTTAAATGGACAATTTTTAAACTTTCAAATTTAAATAACAGTTGAAGGTACAACAAATGATCATTTTATTTAAAGGAAAAATCAAGAATTATAAAATATGTCTTATGGTTTAAAATAAATGTTTATAATTTATTTACCTATTATATAGTAACCATTGATTTCCTAAAAATAAATATCCTAAGAAAAAAAGGAAAGACTATAAAAATATTAACCATTTTCTAAGAACACAGTGGGAGTTCAGGACTTGTTTAGAAAATAGCATACTATATCTTTTTTCTCTATCAATGGCATAGAAGCCACACAGTTTTATTCACTTAAAATTAATCACTTAGGCATATCTTAGGCATATTCTTATTGGATTTCAGTGGGATACAAACTAGCCCGAGAGTTACATATTACATAATATTTTTAAAGATTCACTATTCTATTAATTTCATGCAAAAACAGTAACACCAACTAACTGAGGACAAAATGTTGTCAAGCAGATAGCCAACTGAGGTTCCTTTAATGAGTAATACTTTGTTAGTAAATGTGGTATCTGGAATCTTAATGAAAATCCATAGAAGTCTGAAGGCTCATGGTGGAGGTGTACAATAGTTAACAGCAAATAAATGATTCAGTTTTCTGAAATCTTATTCATCTCACCAGTGATCGCTTAACAGATGACACATGGCTAGGACAGAGTGCTAATGGATATGCAGCATCTCTTTAGCAGCAGGAAATCAGAATGCAGTTTCATATTACACAACATACCTTTTGCATGTTCTCTACTATCTTTTTAGAAGCCCAGCAGGGAAAAGAGAAATTGACTCTTTCTTTTAAGGCAGACCTGCAATATTTCTTCTTCATTTTGGTCATGAAACAGAAATAGAGGTGTGACCTGTACTATTTTTGTTCACTCTGGTCTTATCATGAGAAAATACTGCCTACATTCAAGACCTGTCTACATTTATCACACTTGTTTTGTAGTAAAGAAGGTCCTACTGTTCTCAGTCTTTTGCTTATCAATTTTACTCAGCAACTTTGCCCCCAAAACACTTTTTCTAATTATAATATTCCCCGGCTGGATATTTACCAAAAGAAAGAAAGAAAAAGGTTTACACTTTAAATTCTTGGTCACAGGGTTCAGTCCTCAGTCTCAAAATTAAAACAATTTCATCATGTCCATTTATAATTTCTAAGTATAAAGAAACTTGTGATTCTAATGTTAAAGTTCTTGTCTTTACCAGGTTAACTATTACTCTACTAAAATGTTTTATTTAGCTCTATCAAAAAGCTTTTTTGTACTTATGCTAATGAGACGGAAATAACATTCTAACCAGAGATAACTTTTCCAACTTGGCTTTATTCTACAAAAATTACTTTATGTGTATCCCCCACCATCTTTGGAAAAGCAAAGCCTTTATAAATAATATTAACTCCTGGTCAAAAAGCTGTCCCTTTAAAGAAATAAAAAATTTCTACATGTTCTTAAATTAGCATTCAGTATATAAAGAAAAACAGAATACAGAATTAGGAAAGGAGCAAACTGAAAATAACATTAACTTAATTTTCTCTTCTTTGGTTAGTTTCTGTCTGCTCTTACACATCATTTGTGTAAGGCTGAAATTAGAAATCTGACTTTCAAAATATTCTTCCTTAATGAATTGCTAAAAAAGGAACCAAAGATGATTACTCCTACAGGACAAACTAATTTAGTGTTCATACAGAAATGCTAGAAAGAACAAAGACGATAAGAGTATTTCATATAGTAAG
This sequence comes from Sciurus carolinensis, assembly GCF_902686445.1. Lineage (NCBI taxonomy): Eukaryota > Metazoa > Chordata > Mammalia > Rodentia > Sciuridae > Sciurus > Sciurus carolinensis. The sequence goes on from NC_062228.1 coordinate 35,480,511, forward strand.
CAGACTTTTTTGTGCAAGTACAGAATTTTTAAATAGCTTATTTCATATTTAATAATAAAGGAATTCTGACTTTGAAATCATAGCCCTTTGATGGACATGCTAACAATATTTGAAATTTTAGCAAGAACTGGTGCAGGAAGATACATAATTTTTTTGTGTGTGTGCTTATCAAATTTGCCTTTGTTTCAATGTGCCCAAAGAGTACTCTGATTCAGCTAAAGTTGCAGGAGAGGTCAAAAAGTAATTCTTCGAAGAATTATGAATAAATAGTACCATTAAGCCTACAGCTAGCCCAGAAAATTACCAACATGTATTTATTGGCAAAGAGAGAATTATCAATGATGACCAATTCCTTATGGCATGTAGTTTACTAAAGCAATGTTCAAATACGACTGCTACATTTAATCATAAACTTTATTATATCATATAAAAGTAACTCAAAGTTCTCATAGCCTTCTGCTAGAAACCTGTCTACTAAGTTGATGTAGTCCCCTAAATGATCATAATGGTTCCCATAACTATTTGCCTTTCTTCTTGGAAACTGTCCATCATCATTCAGTAAAGTAGATACACTAATACCCATTTACACACTAAGAAACCCCCCAAAGAGCTTTAAAAAGTATGAAATATCACCCAAATCCAAGAAAAACATCACCAAATATATACCTATTTCTTACGGTTTGATAACAAGTAAAGAAAAATGTTGCCAATCTTTTCTTATACTTACCCAGTAGTTTTGCGATGATATAAAGGGCTTGTCCCCAAAGAAACAGTTTTCCATCACGGCCACAGTTGCTAGGAAATCGCTTTTGACTACCTGGGTTTCTTTTTTCATATTCTACAAAGTCAGCTGGCACATAATAGTACTTTGGTACCACAGGATATCCTACAGTTTAAAAATAAGTGTATTTAAAATGTAACAAAGCAATGCCCTTCCCCAAATTTCCTTTAAGAGCCTACAATGACTAGAAAGCAAGGAAAGAGAAATATTGTACAGGAGGTAGATCTGATAAGCTACAGAAAATGGGATATTCTCATTCCTTTTAGATTTTACCAGTGAAAAACATGGAAAAAAGTTTCTTGACTCTAAGTCAACAGCATACTATTATACTTTTAGCCAACAATGTGTACACATCTCCTTTAACAACATTTAATTTTAACACCTTTAAATGAATCAAATAAATAGTATGCAAATGTTTAGAGCCATAGAGGAAGTTTTTTTTAATAGGATTAGTCTGTGGAAGCTTCACAAATGAGATACTATGTAATCTTAAATGAAGAATTATAACCCTGAGTCACTGCATAGAGCACAGAAATCCCTATTTAAATATTAAGCCCATTATCTACCATTCAGTATCACTGAAGAGAAAAAAATCCATCTTTTCCTGTGACCAACCCATTTAAAAACATTCTTTGCAGAAATTAAAATTATTATTTAAAGAGTAGGGTCTTTGTAGAGTGCTACAGAAAACTTTTAGCAACATGAACCTGAAGTATATTTTTCTAATAAAATTACACAGATTTCCCTAAAATTGTGTTTCCTTCTTTATGTCTAAATTCATGTCTAAATTGTGTCTAAGAACCAGCAAAAAAAGAGTCTATGATATACAGAGAATACTTTAAACATCACCCTGAGCATAATGAAGCCTAAAGTGGAGTATATTAAACTATCACCTCAATGCATTAATGATCTGTTTCTGACGATCTGATCCAAGAGATTTCAAATATTACATTCATTACATCATTCCTATGTTCATTACAATAATCCTCAGTGTTCAGAGCATAAAGACATAAATAACTGCTTTAAAAAATTAATATTTATCATTCAACGTTTATCCATAAACATGCCAAAATTTTTAACATTACAAGTATTCTAAAGGGTGTGGACATAAAATGAAGTATTTATTCTGAGATATTTGTGGAAAATCCCAAAGAGCATTACAAACTTTTTGTGGGATAGGAACAAGGACCAGTGCTATGAATGACACTTTATTCATCTCCATGAATGACCTAAATTCATCTCTATCATGTCTATAAGACCATTCACTTTTTTTATACCAGCACACCATAATTTTTAACTTATATATAAATATGTTTCAAAACCATTCTCTTATGACAATATACTCTTATTCTGTTAATACCTCTAAACCTCAAAGATATCTAGACTTTCACAGTTGGAATTCCTTGGAGAATTAGTTTTACAGTTATACAGAAAAGTGAATTATGTTCTTTAATGGTCCCTGATGATGTTTGACTGAAATCAATATATCCGTACTCATAAGACTGAGCATTTTGATCATTTCTAAAATATAAATCCATCAGTGAAAAATGACATTTAAGCATATAGAAGACATTCAAAACACAATACTAAAGGCCCTAAAAGCAACTACAAAGAGGAGGCTAGAATGTTCTTGGCAACCCTAGTGCTTTTAGACAACAGCAGAGCCTCCCTAGGGAGCCTTCTGGGTCTGCAAGGGGTGGGGAGCAGTACTTGCCAACCATATCATTTTTGATGACCTGGATAAAAACTGGCCACTTTATATTATTATCACACTATACAGAGTAAAGGAAGTACATAATTTAGTAACAGATGAAAAAGATCTATCCACATTCACACTGCCTTGGCAATACTATAGCCATGACCACCTAAATTCATCTCCATCCTTGTATTGACTAATGAATTCCTTTGGTAAAAACACATGTATTATAATAAATTAATAGGTTATTCTCTCTAATTTCATATAAGGCTCTGTTCATTTTTTCAATTTAATACATTATTTTAATGTTTTATTAAAATAATCACACATTTCAAAGGAATACTAAGAAAAGATGATAGGAAGAATACTTGAAAAAGCAACTATACCTTCTGTGGTCTGATGAAGTACTGGAGTCAAAAGATCCTGATATTCCTTGACTTGTTTGGGATTGCCTCTAAAAACTCCTAAAATGTAAAATATAAAATCCAATAGCAGCTATGCTCAATAAGTATCATAAAAATTTTACCTTAGAACACCTATTGGTTCTTTTTAAATTACTGTGGTAATTTTTTATGTAAATGATAAAAATATAATTAAAAAAGTAATGCAAATTGCATGATTTTTCCTAAGGAATTGATTTTTAAAGTCATGTTAGCATTTAGAAATGAAAACTGAATTTAATTAAAATTTCTCTCTTCTTAAGCATAAATGTTATTATATGTCATTATAGTGTTCGTAATTTCTATTAATCAAAAACCTTTCTTTGTAAATACAAAAAATATATTAGTTATCATTTTAAAATACTTCAAAGTAGTTTTTAAAATTCTGTAAATGATTTACCATTCACTCAGAAAGCAGAAGAGTAGCACATAAAAATGCAGAGCAGTTAACATCACCCAGTACAGTCTATTTGCTAGCTGAAAGGAGTCATATTTCATTTCTGCTCTTCTTTACACCACTTATATCCTAAAGCTTACATTTCAGGAAAAAGCTCACTTACCATCAATCATCATGTAAAGGAAAAATATGGGAAATTCACATTCAATGCCATCAAATAGCTAAAATAGAAAATAAAAGGTTAAAAATTTCAATAACAAACTGTAACAACTGTATTTAGGCTATGAAGGTAAAATATTAATTTACAGTAATAACTTAAAGTTAGATTGATTTTTATAGTCTATTATTTAAAAAAATTTTCTCAGGACTCTTATTATTCAAAAGCTTATTCATTCAATCCATCAAAGAGCAATAATTCAATAAAAATTTACCAAGTATTTACTAATACTTAATACCTGGCACCAACCAGACCAAGAAATATGAAGACACAAAAGACAGACAACTTCCCCAAGAAGTTTACAACCTAGTGGGAAGGCTAGAATACAAATACGTAATTACAGTACAGTACAAAATGTCTCTACATGATAAATTAGGATAGCAGTGAATGAATCATCTGAGTCTCCTTGAGGGTCAAGGAAGGGTTTGTCACAAGAGCTGCTTCAGCTAATGCTTGATGGGCTTCACTGGGGAGATGAGCTAAGGGAAGTCCACACAGAGGAAACAAGAGTACAAACTATATATACAGAAACACAAAGTATGTATAGAAACTATTAATAATTCAATAATTCTAAGATAAGCAAAGAAAAAGTAATAGTAAAAATGAAACCACAATATGTTGCCCAGGCCAGTCAAATGAGGAAGAGTCTTAGAGATCATGCTCAGAGACTGTGACTTTGACCTGGAACTAACAGGAAACCAATGATGACTTATCAATACATTTACTTGCTAAACTGGGCAGCTGATAGTACTAAAGAGAGATATAGGGTAAGAAATAAGGTAACCAGGTAGGAGGCTGCTAGAGCAATTCAAAGAGAAAAGATTAGCCTAAGCCAGGGCATCTCAACTTCAGGACTACTAACAATTTGGGTCAAATAATTCTCCATTGCAGGGGTGGGTCCTGTGCAATGTAGGAATTTAAAAAAAACAGATGTCACTTGGGGGACACAATTTCCCCAGGTTACACATCACTAGTTTAAATCAAGGAGTAATAGAGAAAGAGGGACATCATTTTAAGATTTTTAAAGAAGTCAAATTTGCCAGCTTTTGTGACTGATAAAGGTAGTTGAGAGAGAAGAGGCTAGAATGATTTTGTTTGGGCCTTGAGAAGAGGAGTAAGAACTGAGTACAAGAAGACTGTATGACATCTAAGTGAAGATGTTCAAAAGACAACTGCATTAAGCTGGACATGGGCATGCCTGTAACTCTAGCGACTCAGGAGGCTGAGGCAGGAGGACTGCAAGTTCAAGGCCAGCCCTGGTAATTTAGCAAGGCCCTAAGGAACTTAGTGAGACCCTGCCCTGTCTCAAAATGAAAGCTTAAAAAGGCTTGGGAATGTGGTTCAGTGTTAACCACCCAGTAGCAAAAAAGTTGCATAAATGGGTAGAGTATTTGTGTGAAGAAGTATGAGCTAAAGAGCATTATTAAAAGTGATAAGCTGTGAGAGCATGGGTAGAATGAAAAGCAAATAGGGCTGAGGATGGGCCACAGAAGAGCAATGTTCAAGAAGACAGAGGAAAAGAAACCTGCAAAGGAGACTAAAGAGAACAGTAAGTAGAAAACTAGGAAAATGGGGTTATGGCAAATAGAGGAGAAGGTTCCAAGAAAGAAGACTCATTTAAGGCATGCAAATACTAAGGAGAGGTGAAATAAGATCAAAACAGCATCCTTTATGACACAGTGAACAAAAGTGACAGACATCAAGATAGTTACTGGAGAGTGTTAAAGAGAAAAGATAAGATTATACAGGCCCAGAGACAGTAGGAGGCAAACAAGGTCTACAAACCAAGTTCACACCATGTTTTTCAGAAGTGTTATTCCAAAGAGAAAGAAGATGAAACACAGATAGGAATATGGGTTGAGGGAGGCTTTTTGCTTTTTTTTTTTTTTTTTAATTTAATGATGAACATCAATGTGTTTACACTGAGGAAAAGAAATTGATTTAAGTTGGGAAAGCAAAATAGAGGGAAGGTTTAGAAGTGGGAAAGATGAGGGGAAGAAAGGAGAGATGTTCATCATTTTTTCAGAGAAGAAAACTTTCTACAAGAGAACAACAACAACAAAAAATGATAACAAGATAAAATGTGCCCATGTGTAGTAAACTAAGAAGAGAGAGCACCCTTTTTTTTTTTTTTTTTTTTTTGGGAGAGAGAGCACCTTTTATCTAGGTGAAGTGAGTTAAGAAGAAAGAGCACCTTTTGTGAGACAGAAGAGATAGACAGTATGATGAAGGAAAGATACACTGGAGGAGGCCACATCGAAGGAAAGGCAATCCAGTAGAAAATAAGAAATCAAAGGCTGGAAACTTGAGTACAAATGAGAAAAAACTGAAAAAGATTTCAAGAGGAGTTCCTGGCAGGGTCATTCAGTAGAACAAACAAGAGGTGAAACAGTGATGAGGACTGTTCAGTCAACAATGATGGCCTGGATTTGAGGAGGTATTTATCCATATAGTGTTTGTAGCCTTCCTTGGTGGTGCTGAGCAGTAAGTGCAGAAGTAGAGAATGCCTGCTAGACTGATCCAAAGTTCCAAGGACGCAAGGTGGTAGCTGCAGATGATCCAATTCAAATGTAACTGAGGTAAATCAGCTCAGGAAATGAATTAAATAGGAAAGAAACATTTGAAGGCACTTAAGAGATGAACTGATTAATTTAACAAATTATAACACCAAAAAATTTTAACAGCTATGAAAATTCAATACTATACAGAATAAAATGGTTCCTAAAGCTCCCAAATGATCATTGACTGAAATTTAACATATTCATGAATAGTCTGTCAAGTTGTCCTGAAAAACTAAGAGTATACTGAATTTTAATAGTGGTAAGTTAATTGCCAAACAAGTACAAGGTTGAATATTGTCGGGACATACTCCATATTACAAATTCATTTTATGGGTCTTCAGTGGTTAAGTTAAAGTTATAAGAATACTTTAAAAAGTAATTTTCAACATACCCCACTAAAGCAAAGTCTTCACCAATGTGAGGGGATGGCTTACTTTTTGGAGGTATTAAGAATATTCTGGATAGCTTAAAAGGAGCTAGGACAAACCTATATGTAGTGGTTTGAAATATATTTTGAAACAAATATTCAGACAAGTATATTTCAGTGAGAAGTGTCTAAATGAAACAAAAATGGCAGGGAGAGTAGTATCCGTTTGAATGTGAGCATTTGCTTAACAGAGCAATAGCTAGATTACAAATAAAAACTTTATATCATATAAGACAAACAGGCAAACGAGTGAAAATGCAAGAGAAAAATTGACCAGTGAATCAACATGGCCTTACTATGAGCAAACAGACCTCATGGAATAAGAGCTAACACTAATTTAGCATTTACTATGTGTCAAGCACTGTTCTAAACATCTGAAACATTTAATTATTAAAAGACCTCATGATATAGCTAGTGTTATTATTTTACCAATGAATAATATTAAACACAGAGTTCAATTAACTTATCCAAGATCACACAGCTATTAAGTGTGAACTTAATCTCTAGAACCTAAAAACAGGAAGTCAGCCACTGGAATTTGTGCTTTTGACCACTTTCATGTACTAATGCATAATATTTTCTGATACCTTAATTTCAGCTGGTTTGTAGTAGCGTCTGTTTGGATCCTCCAATGATGTTCTATACCCATCTCTCAAGAAACGCTTAAAACCATATTTTCCTTTTAATTTTCTAACTACTTTATCAAGTGTCTGGTTAAACAGAACTTCATCATCCAGGGCAAATGCAGGATAACTGATGCAGGGAAGCAGGGCGGCATCTGTGTTCTGGGGTCAATAAGAAAGAGATTGTAAGTGTCTACAGTGATATGATCAACAAAGTCCAAGGATAACCATGGCTAAGAAAAGTCAAAAAGGTTATCCAACTGACAGTGAGCTTGCTCAGAAGAGCAGGCAGGTATTTCTATGGCATGCTTCAGTGAACCTTACAGAAGAGTTAAAACTTTGTTCATTAGTAAAGAGAATTTTCAAAGTGCAACACTGGGCTCAAACTTTAAAATATTAATTAGAGCAATTTAATACCAATAGCCATCACAATTTAGACTGCCACAGCAATTTGCTTATAATAGTGAAAAAGAGAAAATAAGCTAAAGATCCAACAATCAGCAACCATTAAAATTTATATTGTAAGAGCCATTAAAATTTATATTATAGAATTTATACATTTAGGGTAACAAGGATTGTGAACAAGACTGTTTTAGTTTTGTAAAGTAAAAATATTATATATGTGCATAAAATATATAGAAGCATGCATATGATACCACCCTAAGAGTATATCTGAGTAGAATAAATGAATATTGTATTATGAAATAAGCAAATAATGCTTATTTGTGCATTTTGATTTATTTTACTACAACCTTACATTACATATATGTGTTATTTTTAAGTAATTATATTATTATGCTTTGGATTTTTTAAAGAATAGGAACACAAATAATACCTAGAAAAATGTACAATTTGGTATAATAAGTATACAAAAGTTAATCAGATGAAGAGTGAATCAAAGGGGAGAAAAGACACAAGAAAATTTTATTCAAAAAGAAATATCAACTAAAATATATTTTTCTAATATTCCATGATAAAAAATGATTCCCTTTGACCTAATGTTGCTAACTTCACAAAAAGAAAAATAATGTCTTTTTTAAAAATTGCCTTATAAAATACCTAAAGGAGCTTTGTCCACAACTATTTTCTTCCTAAGTAAGCCCTCTAGAGGTCAAAGGAGTGAGGGGCAATATTAATAGTCTCTTCTTATCCTATGGACAACCTCTAACATTTTAAGAGTACTTTCTTGGAAAAGAAGATAAAACTACATAAAAATCATAAATGATAGTTCATTTAAATTTATCCTAAAAATATCTCACATGAGATCTTGATTCTCTGGGTAATAGTGAGCACAAAGTTTGCCTGTTGCGATTGTGAGCATCGAGATCCACAAAAATAACTGACCAAGAACAGCCCTGGAAAGAGAAAAAGAAAAACATTTCAAGAACTTGTAAAACATTTGGCATTGTTACTATGAAAAATTTCACAAAAAATATTAATACTGACTGAGTACAGGATTACTAAAGATCTTAAGTTTTTTTACACTTTCATTATTTCTCAAATTTCTTGCAATAAATATATTAAACAATCATAAAACATATACATTTTACATTTTTTCCTTTTTTTTTTTACAAATCAGAAAGTATTGATTACAAGATAGTCAATTAATTACACTTTAATGACAATACAAATAATTAAGTTACCATGACAAGGAATAAAACAAGAAATAATTTGAATTCATAAAATATGAGCTTTGTACATTCCTCATAAGGATTGTTAATTATATGATCAAACTAAACAAACATATAAATCAATAATTATGGATATAAAAACATTTGATTAAAATATGAAGATAGAATCTCAAATAACAATAATGAAAATAACACCAGCTGTTATTTAATATGTCAGCATAATGCTTTATGTTTCACATGACTTATATCACTAAATATCCATATGTAGACATTATTATCTCCATTTTACTGAAAAGGACACTAAGCTTTAATTCAATAGAGCAAGGGTATAAAATCAAGTCTGACACAGAAGCCCATGTTTTAACCACTTACTTTTATAATTTCCCACACTAAATAAAAAAAGCAAAAAACAAGTAAGAAGAAGAAGAAGAAAACTTGAATTAAAAACCAGGTATATTGGAAAATGTCAATTGATCTTCTAAGACATTAAAATTTTTGTTTACCATTTAGTCCTTAGTTCCTTCTATACAACATTCTTTTACTGAGTTAAATATTTGAAAACTGAATGAAATGGGAATTCAAAAACTGCTTCCATTATAAGAGAACACTAAAAAAATATATGTGGGGAAAACAGAACTATCATGCATTTCATGTTGCTTCAATATCACTTTCTAAATCTCATCCCAGTCCTCACAAACTTCAAAGATACACTCATGTTTAAACTAAAACACCTCAAATCAATCGCCTAGATTAAAACTTCAAATCTAGTAGCACTAGTTTCTAGACCCAAATATTAGAACTTAGACGGCATGTATTTCTCCTCTTAACCCATGTTCATACATGAATATCAGCTTGTAAAGTAGAATGGTTTCTCATTCAGAACATAATTTTTTAAAAAATCTTTAACTCTGGCAAGTGAATTAATGGATGAACAGGGAATGAGTGAGGCTGTCTTTCAACAACAAGGCTGATACTAAACTGTTCTGTTATTTGGAGCTTCCCAATGTCCTATCTCCACTCATCTACTCATTCAACACAACGTTATGTAATAGCTACTGTTGGCAGAGTACTGTGCACTCTGCTTTGAGGGAAACAAATAAGGATGAACTTGACCTGTGCTCTCAAGACACTGACCTAGGTGATATACAGTCCTGCACAAGACAATTATGAAATAAACAGAAAGCCCACACATGGCAATACATGGCAAAATACCATGCACATGGCTTAGTGAAAGAATTATAATTACAGTAAGTCCCCACAGCAAAGTACCCTGAACATGGTTTAGATGGAAGAATAATAATTACAATAACTCCCTATGGAAGCAGGAGAAGATAAGGACCAAAGCTAGGATCTGGATTTTGGAGGAAAAAGAAGAAACCAGAACAGTAAGAACAAAACAGCAGGAAATAAGTGGGTATAATATGTTAGAAACCCGTGAATACACAAAATAATAGGAGGTATAATTTATCCTTAGGATAATAATTAATAAAGTTAATTGTATGCCAAACTGTCTGCCTGGAATTCAATTTTGAAAAGATACAATCTAAATAACATAATTTATTGTGAAATGGAAAATTTGGTAATTCTCTTCATTATTTGATAATGTAAGCAGTCAACTTCTATTATCTGGCCACAAGTAAATGGCTTATTTATCTGAATTCATCAAGTATTTGTTTAGGTTTCAATTTTCCTCTACCAGTCTCTAAGAAATATGCCCAAAGGTAAATATAATCTCATAATGTTACCATATTTTAACACTGAAAGCACAGGCTAACAATACTGTTTGTGTTCTCTTACAAAATATACAATACTTTATGCATTACGGTCCATATTTTCAGGAGGGTAAAATCACCGAAGTTTATGGGCAACTATTTTCCAAAGCAAGACTTTTAAAGTCATCAAGGAGAGCCCACACATGGAATTAATTATCACCTACTTTAAATCATCAGACACTTAATTTTAGTCCTACAAATTTCAAAGCAAGTTAGATGTCTGCGTTGCTTTGAACATTTTTCATAACATGAGCAATTTCTCTAGTCATCACCTTTTAGATTCTGGCCTCAGCTCATTTGTCAGTATCTTGACTTCCCCAATTAAAGGCAAGAATATGAAAAATGTTTTATATGTATATGTCACTTTAGAGTATCTTATTAAGTTTGGATATTTGATTTTCATCTTCATTTCTTGAAATCATCAGAACTGTGTCATAATATCCTGACTCCATCTACTGAGCATATTTTTTACATCAGAGAGTTCAAACTTTGCTCTCCAACTGGGTTTCTGCCATTGTTTTAATTATAGTAAATGCACTAAATAATTCTACCTCATAATATTATGAGGCCATGAGTTTCAATGATGGGAAAGGGCTGTACTTACCCATCCACCTCTCTGCTCAATTCTCATGACCAGAACAAACACTTCTGAGACAGCCCTAAGGCCCAGGGTACCAAAAGTGACCATACTACAATGTTAATATCAATGGTCTGAATTAAAAGTGAAATGATTTGGAGAATTGTCTGGCCCTCTCTCTCTTCCACTTTAATTACTTCTAAGTCTGAGCTACTAGACTTGCTACCCTCATCTAGAATCAAAAAATAAAGCAAGATGAAACTGTTCAGTGGATCTACTGTACATGATCTCTTCTATTCTTATTTTAGAAGCAAAATCAAACCACAAAGCTATAATCAGATGATTTTTTTTTCTCTAATTCCCTAATACACTTCCCTTAAACAGAGCCCAGAGAGGAGTATTCTTCCAGAAAGGATGTTTACAGATGGGAATTTCCCTTCTGCACCATTTTAAGGGCAATAGGTGTGTAAACAGTCAATTTTTGCTTCCCAATCCAATACAGCCTTCTCTTTATAGAAGACACTGCTCACATAATATTAAAGGAATTTTCAAAGTAAAGAGGAGGATGAATTTGAGCATTAATTCATAGGGTCTTAGAACAGCAGAGCTGAGACTCACACTCAGGAATCACAAAACGGTTGCTTGCTATATCCATGACATTTGATAAAATATTCTGACTTATTTAAATGTTATTATTTGAACATTGCTAAATATTAGTTAAATAATATTTAAATATATTTGTCACTGTAATTATAAAGAACATATTTGAGACCCTGATGAAGTATGTAATTCTCTTATGAAGGATTACATTAGTATGGATCTAAATGTAGCTCTCTCTACCCAAATCAGCTTTTATTATAAATTCATCATTATAGAAATTAGGGCTGAAAGATATGGACAATAGGCCCCAGGGAAATTTCCTTATCTACAATTTCCCTACCTACCCTTCTGCCATGTGTGTGGGGAGATATCTGTGGTAAACTGGAGCTTTTGTCATTGAGTGGGAAAAAGTAGAAGCCCAGGCCTCAGCCAGACGGAAGGTTTTAAGGGAAAATGGGGGAGGGGTTTCAAGATGGCGGACTAGAGGATGGCTGCATTTCATGTTGCTCCAGGACTCAGGATTCAAAAGAGGAGATATTGAGAGACTTGGGACCAACTCAAAGTCGTCGGGTGAGTCTCTCCCGTTGGGGAGGCATCCCGGATGGGGCGGTAGTCCCGGAACGCAGAGAACTATGTGAAGTAGAGTTGCCCAACGAGACACCCCTCCCCCCGCTGGAGCAGTGAACTCGGACAACTGGGAGCATTGTAGAGAAGACCGCTCAGCACAGCGCTTGGACTCGGAGCAACCACTGGGGCTACAGGGGGCTGCCCAGAGGAGGAGCTGCGCGGCGAGCTGTTTGGACTCGAGCAACCACTCCTGAACACCGGGGCCTGCCCGGAGGAGGAGGAGCAGCGTGGCAGGTCGCTTGGACTCAGAGTGACTGCACCAGAGCTCCTGGCGGTTGCCAGAGGAGGAGCTGTGCGGCGAGCTGTTTGGACTCAGAGAGAACGCTCCTGAACACCGGAGGGGGGCTGCCCAGAGGAGGAGGAGGAGCACGACAGGTCGCTTGGACTCGGAGTGACTGCACCAGAGCTGTTGGCGGTTCCCAGAGGAGGAGTTGTGTGGCACGATGTTTGGACTCAGAGCAACCGCTCCTGAACACTGGGGGGCTGCCCAGAGGAGGAGGAGGAGTGTGGCGGGTCGCTTGGACTTGGAGTGACTGCATCAGAGCTCCTGGCAGCTGCTCAGAGGAGGAGGCGAGTGGTGAGTTTTTGGCCTCAAAGCGACCGCTCCTGAACACCAGGGTCTGCCCGGAGGAGGAGCGCAGTGGGTTGCTAGGTCTTGCAGCGGCCGCACCGGAGCTCCGGGCGGCTGCCCGGAGGAGGTGTGCAGCGGGTCACTTGGACTCAGAGTGACCGCTCCTGAATACCCAGGGGGCTGCCCAGAGGAGGAGGAGGAATGGGGCAGGTCACATGGACTCGGAGTGACTACCCAGGGTTGCCAGAGGAGGAGCTACGCAGCGAGCTGTTTGGACTCAGAGAGACCACTTCTGAACACCGGGGGGGCTGCCCGGAGGAGGAGGAGGAGCGTGGCGGGTCGCTTGGACTTGGAGTGACTGCATCAGAGCTCCGGGCGGCTGCTTAGAGAAGGAGGCAAGTGGTGAGTTGTTTGGACTCAACGCGACCGCTCCTGAACACCGGGGGGCTGCCTGGAGGAGGAGTGCGGTGGGTCGCTTGTTCTCGGGGTGGCCGCACCAGAGTTCGGGGCGGCTGCCCGGAGGAGGTGTGCGGCGGGTCGCTTACACTCAGAGCAACCGCTCCTGAACACCCGGGGGGCGCTGCCCGGAGGAAGAGGAGCAACAGGGCGAGTCACTTGGACTTGGAGTGACTGCCCAGGGTTACGGGCGGTTGGTGGGAGGAGGAGGCACGCAGTGAGTTGATTGGACTCCTAGTGAGCGCACCAGAACACCGGGCGGCTGTCCGGAGGAAGAGACATGCGGCGGGTCGCTGGGACTCGGGGCGACTATACGGGGCTCCAGGTGGCTGGTCAGAGGAGGGGCCGAATAGCCAGGCGATTAGGTGCACAAGAGGGTCCCAGGACCTAGAGGCTTCTTGGTGGAAGAGCCGCACAGAGACACGCTCAGTGGTGGAGCGAAGGTTCCAGGACTGCGGGCAGATTCTCTGAGGAGAGGCAGGTAAGGAGACTCGTCTGTGAAGGGTGAGGCTCCCAGGCCCAGGAGGTAAGTCCAGACCCTGGGAACGTTGCAGAGGAAGGCAGCCCAGCCCAGGCGGTAGTTGGAGATTGAGGGGAACCTCTAGGAGGGGAACGGACCAGCGAGACCTCCCCACGGGGTGAGTCTTCCCTGCCGGGTGAGGTTTTTCCACAAGGATGGTAAAACCAGAGACACAGGCACAAACAAGCCTTGCCTCAGCTTGCAGGCTAGAACCCCTTGGATGACCATTGGTCAACAAGTGGAGGCACCTCTGCCCACTAGCAGGGAATATACCCCACCTGAGGGTCACCACCCCTAGAGAGGCAGCTTCCTTGTGGAGCACCGCATAATCAAGTTCCTCCAAGACTGCAGGCTACTGAAGGCTAAGAGGAGATATACTAGAAATCTTCAGGGACATTATAAGTCACTTGAGGAAATCTGCAATATCTTAGTGGTCCACTGATACATGAACAATATGAGAAAACAAGGGAAGAAAATGCCCCAAACAAATCTAGATGTTACAGCAATAAAATACAATGACAGCATGGTAGAAGAAATGACAGAAAGGGAGTTCAGATTGTACATAATTAAAACAATCAGGGAAGCAAACGATGACATGAAAGAGCAAATGCAGGCATTGAAGGAGGAGATGACAGAGCAAATGCAGGCATAGAATGATTGCACCAATTGACAGTTAAAAGAGCAAATACAGGAAGCAAAAGATCATTTCAATAAAGAGTTAGAGATATTGAAAGAAAACCAAACAGAAATCCTTGAAATGAAGGAAACAATAAACCAAATTAAGAACTCCATAGAAAGCATAACTAATAGGATAGAACACCTGGAAGACAGAACCTCAGATATTGAAGACTAAATATTTAACCTTGAAATCAAAGTTGACCAAACAGAGAAGATGGTAAGAAATCATGAACAGAATCTCCAAGAACTATGGGATACCATGAAAAGGCCAAATTTAAGAATTATTGGGATTGAGGAAGGCTTAGAGAAACAAACCAAAGGAATGAACAATCTATTCAATGAAATAATATCAGAAAATTTCCCAAATCTGAAGAATGAAATGGAAAATCAAGTCCAAGAGGCTTATAGGACTCCAAATACACAAATTACACCACGTACATTACAATGAAAATACATAAAATACAAAATAAAGACAGAATTTTAAAGGCTGTGAGAGAAAAGAACCAAATTACATTCAGGGGGAAACCAATACGGATATCAGCAGATTTTTCAATCCATACCCTAAAAGCAAGAAGGGCCTGGAAGAAAATTTTTCAAGCCCTGAAAGAAAATGGATGCCAACCAAGAATCTTATACCCAGCAAAACTTACCTTCAAATTTGATGATGAAATAAAATCCTACCATGATAAAACAAAAGCTAAAAGAATTTACAAAAAGAAAGCCAGCATTACAGAACATTCTCAGCAAAATATTTCATGAGGAAGAGATGAAAAACAAAGAAGCAAATCACCAAAGGGAGGTATTATCCTAAAGGAATTGTCAAATAAAGGAGGAACCAAGATGTGTCAAAAAAAATAAATAAATAAATAAAATAAAATAAAATAAATGAACCAAATGACCGGGAATACAAATCATATCTCAATAATAACCCTGAATGTTAATGGACTGAATTCATCAATCAAAAGACATAGACTGGCAGATTGGATTAAAAAGAAAGATCCAACAATATGTTGCCTGCAAGAGACTCACCTCATGGAAAGAGATACCCATAGAGTAAAGGTGAAAGGATGGGGAAAAACATACCATGCACATGGACTCAGCAAAAAAGCTGGAGTATCCATCCTCATTTCAGATAATGTGGACTTCAAGCCAAAGCTAGTCAGAAGGGATAAAGAAGGACATTTCATACTGCTTAAGGGAAGCATAAATCAGCAAGATATAACAATCATAAACATCTATGCCCCAAACAGTGGCTCATCCATGTATGTCAAACAAATCCTTCTCAATTTTAGAAACCAAATAGACCATAACACAATAATACTTGGTGATTTTAACATGCCTCTCTCACCATTGGACAGATCTTCCAAACAAAAATTGAAAAAGGAAACCATAGATCTCAATAACACAATCAATAATTTAGACTTAACAGACATTTATAGAATATACCATCCAATCAAGAGTGAATACATTTTCTTCTCAGCAGCACATGGATCCTTCTCTAAAATAGACCATATATTATGCCACAAAGCTAATGTTAGCAAATACAAGAAGATAGAGACACTACCTTGTATTCTATCAGATCATAATGGATTGAAGTTAGAAATAAATGAAAGAGGAAAAAACAAAAACTACTCCAACACCTGGAGATTAAACAATATGCTATTATATGATGAATGGTAACAGAAGATATTAGAAAGGAAACTAAAAAATTCTTAGAGGTAAATGAGAACAAAGAAACATCATATCAAAATCTCTGGGACACTATGAAAGTAGTACTTAGAGGAAAATTTATTTCATGGAGTGCATTCAATAAAAGAAGTAAAACTCAACAAATAAACGACCTAACACTACAGTTTAAAGCCCTAGAAAAAGAAGAACAGACCAACACCAAAAGTAGTAGAAGACAGGAAATAGTTAAACTCAGAGCTGAAATCAACGAAATAGAAACAAAAGAAACAACACAAAAAATTGACAAGATAAATAGTTCGTTCTTTGAAAAAATAAACAAAATTGATAAACCTTTAGCCACACTAACTAAGAAAAGACGAGAGAAAACCCAAATCACTAAAATTCGGAATGAACAAGGAAATATCACAACAGACATGACTGAAATACAAAACATAATTAGAAGCTATTTTGAAAATCTATACTTCAACAAAATAGAAAATCTTGAAGACAACAACAGGTTTCTAGAGACATATGAATTGCCTATACTGAACGAGGAAGACATACACAACTTAAATAAATCAATTTCAAGTAAAGAAATAGAAGAAGTCATCAAAAGCCTACCACCAAAGAGAAGTCCGGGACCAGATGGGTTCTCAGCCAAGTTCTACAAAACCTTTAAAGAAGAGCTCATTCCAATACTCCTCAAAGTATTCCATGAAATAGAAGAGGAGGGAACCCTCCCAAACTCATTCTATGAAGCCAATATTACCCTGACACCTAAACCAGACAGAGACACATCGAAGAAAGAAAATTTCAGACCAATATCCTTAATGAACATCGACGCAAAAATTCTAAACAAAATTTTAGCAAGTTGCATACGAAAACATATTAAAAAGATAGTGCATCATGATCAAGTGGGTTTCATCCCAGGGATGCAAGGTTGGTTCAACATCCGGAAATCAATAAATGTAATTCACCATATCAATAGACTTAAAGTTAAGAATCACATGATTATTTCAATAGATGCAGAAAAAGCATTTGATAAAATACATCACCCCTTCATGCTCACAACACTAGAAAAAATAGGGATAGTGGGAACATTCCTTAACATTGTAAAGGCCATCTATGCCAAGCCCATGGCTAATATCATTCTAAACGGTGAAAAACTGAAAGCATTCCCCCTAAAAACTGGAACAAGGCAGGGATGCCCTCTTTCACCACTTCTTTTCAATATCATCCTTGAAACTCTAGCCAGAGCAATTAGACAGACCAAAGAAATTAAAGGGATACGAATAGGAAAAGAAGAACTCAAACTATCCCTATTTGCTGATGATATGATTATATACTTAGAGGAACCAGGAAATTCCACCAGAAAACTTTTAGAACTCATAAGTGAATTCAGTAAAGTAGTGGGATATAAGATCAATGCACATAATCTAATGCATTTTTATACATAAGTGATGAATCTTTGGAAAGAATAATTAGGAAAACTACCCCATTCACAATAGCCTCGAAAAAAATAAAATACTTGGGAATCAATCTCACAAAAGAGGTGAAAGACCTCTACAATGAGAACTACAGAACACTAAAGAAAGAAATGAAAGAAAACCTTAGAGGATGGAAAGATCTCCCATGTTCTTGGATAGGAAGAATTAATATTGTCAAAATGGCCATACTACCAAAAGTGCTATACAGATTCAATGCAATTCCAATTAAAATCCCAATGATGTACCTTACAGAAAGAGCAAGCAATTATGAAATTCATCTGGAAGAATAAGAAACCCAGAATAGCTAAAGCAATCCTTAGCAGAAAGAGTGAAGCAGGGGGTATCACAATACCAGATCTTCAACTCTACTACAAAGCAATAGTAACAAAAATGGCATGGTATTTGTACCAAAATAGAAAGGTAGATCAATGGTACAGAATAGAGGACACGGACATAAACCCAAATAAATCCAATTTTCTCATACTAGACAAAGGGGCCAAAAATATGCAATGGAGAAAAGATAGCCTCTTCAACAAATGGTGCTGGGAGAATTGGAAATCCATATGCAACAGAATGAAACTAAGCCCATATCTCTCACCATGCACGAAACTAAACTCAAAAGTGGATTAAGGACCGCGGAATCAGACCAGACACCCTGCAGATTATAGAAGAAAAAGTAGGTCCAGAGCTTCAACATGTCGGCTTAGGACCAGACTTCCTCAACAGGACTCCCATAGCATAAGAAATAAAGCAAGAATCAATAACTGGGATAGATTCAAACTAAAAAGCTTTCTCTCAGCAAAGGAAACTATCAGCAATGTGAATAAAGAGCCTACAGAGTGGGAGAAAATCTTTGCCAATCGTACTTCAGATAGAGCACTAATCTCCAGAATCTATAAAGAACTCAAAAAACTCTACACCAAGAATGCAAATAATCCAATCGACAAATGGGCTAAGGAAATGAATAGACACTTCACAGAAGAAGATCTACAAGCAATCAACAAACACATGGAAAAGTGTTCAACATCTCTAGTAATAAAAGAAATGCAAATCAAAACCACCCTAACATTCCACCTTGCCCCAATTAGAATGGTGATTATCAAGAATACAAGCAACAATAGGTGTTGGCGAGGACATGGGGAATAAGGTACACACATACATTGCTGGTGGGGTTGCAAATTAGTGCAGCCACTCTGGAAAGCAGTGTGGAGATTCCTTAGAAAACTTGAAATGGAACCACCATTTGACCCAGCTATCCCACTCCTTGGCCTATACCCAAAGGACTTAAAATCAGCATACTACAGAGATACAGCCACATCAATGTTCATAGCTGCTCAATTCACAATGGCCAGACTGTGGAACAAACCTAGATGTCCTTCAGTTGATGAATGGATAAAGAAACTGTGGTATATATATACAATGGAATATTACTCAGCTATAAAGAATGATAAAATTATGGCATTTGCAGGCAAATGTATGAAATTGGAGAATATCATGCTAAGTGAGATAAGCCAATCTCAAAAAACCAATGGACGAATGATCTCACTGATAAGTGGATATGACACATAATGGGGGGTAGGAGTGGTTAGTGTTAGGGTTAGAGTTAGGGTTAGGGAGGGGGGTAAGAATGGAGGAAGGAAGGACTGTATAGAGGGAAAAGAGGGGTGGGAGGGGTGGGGGGAAGGGAAAAAAATACAATGAATCAAACAACATTACCCTATGTAAATTTATGATTACACAAATGGTATGCCTTTACGCCATGTACAAACAGAGAAACAACATGTATCCCATTTGTTTACGATAAAGAAAAAAAAGGGAAAATGGGGAGAGCACAGAAGGGACTTGTACCTGGCCCCCACTTAGAGCTGAAATGGCTGCCCCAGTACAATAGGCCCTTGGGAACTTCCCTTATCTACAATCGTTCCCCTACCTGCCCTCCTGCTTCACCCTAAATGAGTCCACCACTAAAATTCCTCCCATGACCTGCCTCTGCTGAACCCTACAAAACCCAGACCCTTCTCATAGCCAGTGCCATTTTCCCTTTCGAAAACGTGCCCCTCTGTTGCTTAATAAAACACCATTGATTTGTTGAGGTCTGTCTCCATTTCTTTTTCTGTTTGTATTCTCTTTCATTTTCTTTAAGGTCCTCTTATCACATTTGATTCTTATAGTGATCCAAAGAAAAAAAAACTCTTGAACATGTAACAGTGGTCCACTTCACCTTTTAATATACCCCTCATTGCTCTGAAGTTTATTTTTAAAAGGATATGTTTTTTTCTATCTTCTCCCCTCTCCCATTCCCTAACAAGATTAGGAAGACAATGTTGTCTTTTCTTTCCCTAGTTAATTGTCCTTGAACACACCCACCACAGGAAGGAGCTATCTGCCAGAGGATCTAAGAAGTGAATATCTAACACACCATCAGGGTGCCCTGGGACCCCCTACCAGAACACCTGGAATGAATCCCTTGAAGAGTTTCTTTAAAATTCCCCCTTCCTCCTGATGGGCAGAATCATAGCCTCTGGGACCATAGTCCCCTGTGTTTCTCCTTTGGTAGCAAAGCAATAAACTTCTTTCATTTTTCTCAAAACTGTGTCCTCATTATTAAATTGGCATGCAATGGCATCAGGGACAAGGAATGAGATTTGGTAACAAAAATTAATTTATAAATGGAGATTTAAACAGTGTCCCCCCCCCCCCCCCGACCCCTTCAATAATAAGGAAAGCGATTATTGGGGGTTGGGGAAAAAGCTAAACATTTTTTTTTGGGGGGTGTTGGGGATCGAACCCAGGGCTTTGTGCTTACAAGTCAAGCACTCTACCAAGCGAGCTATCTCCCCAGTCCTAAACATTTTTTAAAATAAGAGTTTTCAAAGAAAACATAGGGGAGGTTTTCAAGATGACAGAATAGAGGAGGTCACTTTCCTGGCTGCTCTGTGGAGTGAATCCAAGAAAGCAGACAGCTTCTCAGCAAGGTGGGTGAAAAAAAAAAAGGCAGGGGGAACTTTACTGGAATTTAAAACTGGACATGCAAAGCAAATCAAGAACTCAGGAAGTTGGATATAATAAAATAAGGAAAAAATCCCCAGCAGCATAGCCACTGCTATGGCCAAGCCGGAAGCAACAGTCATGAGCACAGTGGAGGGATAGGGAATTAAAGGAACAAGCATTTTGGGGAGGCCTGAGGCATGTCCAGGTACAGAGCATTTAGAGATCAAGGATTTTGCCTGGCAAACCTGAAAGACCCACTGCACAATGTTCATGTGCAGGGAAAGAAGCAGCCATCTCTCTAGGTGGTGTGTGAAGGACAAAGGAAGGAATCATTTTGCAGTCACTGCACAGGAACCAGCAGCTGAGAGGGACAATTCCTGACAAACCCAAGTTTGGCCTGAAATACAGCATGACACAGAATGTGCTTAAGTGACCAGGAGAAAATCAAACGTGGAGAGAGATTTACAAAAGGGACAACTGGTCTTTGGAAATCCAGCTGGCATTACTCCTTCCCTTCCAATCTGACTGCTTGCAGGAACAGTTGGGAAAGACCAGTCTGGCCTGGAATTTGGAAGGGTGGGGGCAGGAGAGATTGTTTGGAGAGTGAACCCAAGACCAGGAAACCTGGTGTCTGAAGGTGACATAGAGGACTATGAATTGAGTCCCCCACCACATAAGTGGAACCCAGGGGAAATCTGTGGGATACAGTCTTCCAGCGTGGACCACCAAGTCATGGGTGCTGGAAGTGTACTGACATAAAATCTCCAGACAAATTTTCATTCAATGAAGAGCCTGGAGCTCATCTAAGCCTAAACAATGCCTCCATGAGTTCTGCCTAGGGGATTACCTCTCTCACTCCAGCAACCCAGAGGGTGGCGCATCACACTCCAGACTACACCACCTAAAACTGTGACGAGAAACTGAGAATCTTTTGAACTCCAACAGAAAGAATTCTTTAACTTTTCATCAAGATCCTTTTTTTTTTTTTTTAATTCTTTTTCTCTGTTTAATTGTGTCCTTAATGGTACAAGGACATTTATACAATTTATATTTTTTTTCTTATTTATAGCATTTTTGAAGCCTGTTATTTTTTATGGATTAGTTTTTTGTGAACTAGGATCTTTGATTAGTATATTTTAGTTTTGTTCTGTATTCTTTTATTTTTATTTTTAATTTTTAAAACTTTTTACTTTATATATTTTTTTCTCTTACCTGTTTCCCTTGATGCTCTCTTTTCTTTTGCCAACAGCCAAACTCTATTGTTTTCTTTCATTTTTCTTCTCTCCTCCTCCCTCATAATCACCACATCCTATATCACTTCTGTTCTCTCCCTGTCCACCATTTGAAATTATGAACCCTTTTGCAAACTTGCTGGTTTTAATGTAGACAATAACTGATCATATAATTTCTGTTTATTGTAATAATTAACATTGTAGACATCATAGTTGGAACTATTTGGTTTAATGCTGTATATTGTTTGCATTGGTTGTTATTATTTGCCTCCACCTAAACAGTGAAGTACTAGAAACCTTCAGGGACACTATTCATAAACTCTGCTGTCTCCAATCCATAGTGTTAGATCCATATACATGAAAAAGCAAGGGACCAAATCACCCCAAACAAACTAAGATATTCTAATAACAAAATCCATTTACACTACAGTGTAAGTAGTGTCAGATAAAGAGTTTAGAATGTACCTAGTGGAGGTGATCTGCAAAGTAAAAGATGGTATAAGAAATAAAATCAGAGAGAAAATACAGGAAGTGAAAGCGCACTTCAATAAAGAGGCAAAGATTCTGAAAAAAAAAAAAAAAGTAGAAATCCCTGAAATGAAGAAAAGAATAAACCAAATTAGAAATTCAATAGAAAGCATCAATAATAGATGAGACCACTTGGCAACCTCAGGCAACAAAGAACCTCAGGCAACAAAGACGAAACATATAATCTTGAAAACAGAGTTGACCACGGAGAGACGATCTTAAGAAACCAGGAATAGAACCTCCAAGAACTATGAGATAACAAGAAAAGACCAAATTTAAGATTTATTGGGATAGATGAATGTGCAGAAATACAAACCAAAGAAATGCACAATATTTTCAATGAAATAATATCAGAAAAGTTCCCAAACCTAAAGAGTGAAATGGAAAAATCAAATACAAGAGGCTTTCAGGACCTCAGATGTACAAAATTACAACAGACCCACACCAAGCACATTGTAATGAAAATGCTTAACATACAGAATAAGGTTAGAATTATAAAGGTTGCCAGAGAAAAATATCAGATTATGTATAGGGAGAAACCAATTTGTATCTTAGCTGATTTTTCAATCCAGACCCTCAAAGACAGGAGGTCCTAGAATAACATACAAAGCTCTGAAAGAAAATGGATGTGAACCAAGAATCCTATATCTAGCAAAATTAAGCTCCAGATTTAAAGGTGAAATAAAAACCTTGCATGATGAACCAATGTTAAAAGAATTCACAAGTAGAAAGCTTGCACTACAGTACATTTTCCACAAAATATTCCATGAAGATGAAATGGAAACCAGCATAGGGAGAACTACACTAAAGGAATAGTCAATCAAAGGAGAAATTAATTCACATTAAAAACCTGAAATAAACCCAAATGACCAGGAATACAAATCATATCTCAATAATAACCTAGAACATAAATAGTCTACACTCATCAATCAAAAGACAAAGACTGGCAGACTGGATTAAAAAACAAGCCCCAACAACATGCTGTCTCCAAGAGACTCACCTCACAGGCAAAGACATCCAGAGACTGAAGTTGAAAGGATAGAAAAAAACATATCACTCACATGGATTGTGTAAACAAGTAGGAATTTCTATCCTCATATCAGATAAAGTTGACTTTAAGCCAAAGCTAATAATCAGAAGGGACAAAGAAGGCCATTTCATACTGCTTAAGGTAATTATATACTAACAAGACATAACAATCATAAATATGTGTGCCCCAAACAATGGAGCATCTATATATGTATCAAACAAACCCATCTCAATTTTAAGAATCAAATAAACCACAATAATACTGGGTATCTTTAACATGCCTTGGTCACCACTGGACCAATCTTCCAAAAAAAAATTAAATAAAGAAGCTATAGAAGTAAAAAATACAATTGATAAATTAGACTTAACAGACATATGTAGAATATTTCATCCATCAATGACTGAACATACTTTCTTCTCAGCAGCACACAGATCCTTCTCTCATATAGACCATATTATGTAAGCTATCAAATATGTTGGCATACAACTGTAATATTACCTTAATATATTTTTACCATCTGTAGGATTATTTTGATAGCTCCCTTTCCACTGATATTAATTTTTGTATTCCTGCTTTTATCTTGATTAGACTTATTTATTTGTATCAAATTTTAGCTGCATCATTTCTATTTCATGTATTTCTGTTCCTACTCTTACTTTTTCCTTCCTATTTCATAATTTGAAAATAATCTGATAGTTATTCTAGCTCCTTTCTGATATAAATGCTTTTTTAAGTTATAAATGTTTATCTGAGTACTGTTTCAACCCAGAGATTCTGACAGTTTAATTTTTTATTATCACTTAGCTCAAAACACTTCTTATTTACTTTTCTTGTGCTTTATACCTTGACCTCTGAGGTATTTATAAGTGTGCCATTTAATTTTGAAAGAGTTGGCAGGAGTGGGGTTGGGATTCTATATGTCATAAGGTGATTGATTTCTAATGTAAGAAACTATGCAGAAAACACAGTCTGCATGATTTCCGATTTTAAAAAAAGTAATGGGAAATGCTTTTTACATTGATTGTAATAGTTACATACACATCAAAACTGATCAAATTGCATGCTTCAAATATGTACATTTTATTGTACATCAATTTTACCTCAAAAAAGCTATGGGGAGAAAAAAGAAAAGAAAAGAAAATACAGTTTCCAATTTATGGCAGAACACATCCAAGATCTAAGATTTCCCATACCAAAAATTCACCTTCTAGATTCATTGTTGAGTAGCTCTGGGTTACTTCTTAGTTCTACCTTTCTTTTGGCTGTGTGACCTGAGAAGAGCTAAGTCAACTCTCTGACCCTTCATTTTAAGAAGGAATTTTTCATTTCCAAAGAACTGTCTCCCTGAAGTTGACACCTATAGGAGATACAGTTTTTGAAAGTTTTCAATTAATTTAGCTAAAGACACAGATCAGATCTTCCAAAACACTACACCAAAAAACTTTAGAAGTAATTGGGAATATCCATACAATTTGAAATTCCCCAAGATGTGAGGAGGTTATATTGAGTTTTCACTTAAAAACATTTCTTTATGTCAGTTCTTATGCCAGTAACTGACTTTTAATGAGACCACAGGTCTTTTACTTACATGGAACAACATTATAAATTGATTAAACACTCAAAACCAAAAATCGCATGCAGTATTAAATGTGCTACTATTTAGCAGGCACATTATTAATTATTGTAAAAGTGGGAATACTAAGATTTTCAGAGTCAGCTTTCTGCCATGCTCCCCATCAGATGAAAAGATGAAAGGGAATTCATAAAACTAGGACACTGATACTATTCTATAAACATGAAAGATGAAGAAGCTCTACTTTGCAACATATAATATTATTCATGTGGCTAAAGGAATAAGACATTGTCCACATTTCCATCCAAAATAATCAAAGGGTCATTCATTTAACAAACACTTGGTGCATAGACATGCTGGAAAAAGACACGATCTGAAGAAGATAAAAAAAATAACTCTGATTAGAGCAGTTGTTCTCATCCTTGGCCGTGCTTTAGAATTCCTGAGCAAATTTGAAAAATTCCAGTGTTATTGCCTCCTCCTACAACTTAAATCAGTAAACCTGGGGTAGGGGCTAGGAATCAGTATTGTTTACAAATTCTTCAGGATTCCAATGAGCAGTTAAGACTAAGAAAATGGCTGAGGAACAATAATGATATTAAATTTATAACTCAGAATCAATACTTAATAAACCTTTCAGTTCTTTTAGAATTATAATTAAATGACCTATCAAAGTTTCCTGGGAAAAGTAAAGCCTTTAGAGGAAGGTAGAATATGCACCAAACATCAGACCATGCCATTTTATTTAAAAATAAATACTAGACATAAAGGGATAGATAGGTCCAATACAAGAATAGTGGGAAACTTCAATACTCCACTCTCACCAGTAGATCTCATTCAGGTTCCCCAAAAAGACAACAAAGAAATATCAGTAAAATTATATGAGCAAATGAGCTCAACAGACATCTACAGAATATTCCATCCAAAATTTGAAGAATATACATTCTTTTCATCAGCTCATGAAACATTTTCCAAAATAGATCATATATTTGACCATAAAGCAAGTTTAACAAATTCAAAAACCTGAACTAATTTCTTGCATCTTATCTGATCAGAATGGAATGAAACTAGAAACTAACAGCAAGAGAAATTGCAGAAATCATGAAAATACATGAATACTGAATAACATACTTGAAAAACAGTGAGTCACTGAAAAAATTAGAGTGGGGCTAAAAAATTCCTAGAATCAAACGAAAAACGAAATAAAACATACCTATGGTATAAAGTGAAAGCAGTACTAAGAGGGAAATTTATAGCAATGAGTGGTTACATGAAACAAAAAGAAAAAAAAAAAAAAAGGAGTCAGGCATGATGGCATATACCTATAATCCCAACTTCTCAGGAGGCTGAGGCAGTAGGATTGAAAGTTCAAAGTCAGCCTCAGCAACTTAGCAAGGACTTAAACAACTCAGTGAGACACTATCTCTAAATAAAATATAAAAAGGAGGCTAGAAATGTGGCTCAGGGGTTGAGTGCCCCTGAGTTCAATCCCTGGTTTCCCAACCTACCCCACAAAAATGATAAAATTGACAAAGCTTTAGTTAAATTAACCAAAGGAAAGATAGAGAAGACTCAAATAAGTAAAATTAGAGGTGAAAAAGAAGTTATCACAATAGATACCAATGCAATTCAAAGGATTATTAGGGGACATTTTGAAAAACTTATCAATAAACTGGACAATCTAGAAGAAATAGAAACACTTCTGGACACATATGATCTACTAAAAATGAACCAAGGGATATAAAAAACATAAATAGAGCAAAACAAGTAATGAGACAGAAGCAGTAATAAAAAGTCTTACAACAAAGAAAGTCCAGAACCAGACAGATTCACTGCTGAATTTTACCAAACTTTTAGAGAACACATTGCTTCTCAAACTTCCATAAAACAGAAAGGGAAGGAATCTTCCCAAACTCATTCTACAAAGACAGTATTAACCTGCTACATAATATGATAAAGACAAAACAAAAAAGGAAAACTACACATCAATATCTCTGATAAAGATCAAAAAATTCAATAAAATTCTTACAAAATTAAATCAATAGCACATTAAAAAGATAATGCAGCATGATCAAGATGTTAATATTCCAGAAATGCAAAGATGCTTTGACATACAAAAACCAATAAACATAGTTCATCACCAAAACACAATCAAGGATAAAAAAGTCACATGATCATCTCAATAAATGCACAAAAAGTCTTTAATAAAACTCAACATTCCTTTATGATAAAAAGTCCTGAATAAATTAGGCATAGAAGGACCATACCTCAACATAATAAAGTTTATATATGATAAACCCAAAGCAACATAGAGAATGGGGAAAAACTGAGTTTCCTCTAAGATCCGGAGATAAGAGTGTCCACTCTAACTACTCTGATTAGAAATAGTACTAGAAACTTTAGCCAGAGCAATCAGAGAAGAGAAAGAAATAAAATACATACAAATAGGAAACAACAAAGTCAAATTATCTATTTGCTGATGATATGATTCTATACCTCAAAAACCTTAAAGATTCCACAAAGACTCTTAGAACTGATAAACAAATTCAGTCAAGTAGCAGAATACAAAATCAACATATATAAAAAGGTGCCTTTTCTATGTACCAGTAATGAACTTGCTGAATAGGAAATCAGTAAAGTAATCCCATTCACAATAGCGTCAAAACAAAAACAAAACAAAAATAAACAAAACCCCAAGGAATGAACCCAACCAAGGAAGTGAAACATCACTACAATGAAAATTACAAAATATTAAGGAAAAAAATTGAATAAAACATTAGAAGGTAGAAAGGACTGCCATGTTCATGTATTTGGATAATTAATATTGTTAAAAAACAGTCCTACTATCCAAAGTGATCTACAGATTCAATGCAATCTCTATTCAAATACCAACGACATTCTTCACAGAACCAGAAAACACAACCCTAAAATTTACATGAAATCACAAAAGACCCCCGAAGAGCCAAAGTAATCAAAGAGCAAAAAAAGGAAAGCTGAAGGCATCATGATATGAGAATTCAACACATACTACAGAACCATGGTATAAAAACAACATGATGTTGGCATAAAAAGAGACATGTAGACCAACAGAATAGAATAGCAAACCCAGAAATAAATCTCTATATCTTCAGTCAATTGATTCTCCACAAAGGTTCCAAGAACATGTTGGAGAAAAGATAGCCTCTTCAATAAGTGGTGCTGGGAAAACTGGATACCCACATGCAGAAGATTGCAACTAGAGCCTTATCTCTTATTCTGTACAAAAATAAACTCAAAGGGGATAAAAGACCTTAATACAATATGTGAAACTCTGAAACAACCAGAAGAAAAAAGGGAAAACACTTCAAGATAATGACACTGGCAATGATTTACTGTCTGGACCTCCACAAGCACAGAAAACAAAAACAAAAATTGACAAATGGGATACATCAGAAAAAGGTCCCATGCAGCAAAAGAAACAGTAAAAAGAATGAAGAAAAACTACTACCTATGTAAATGTATGATTACACAAATGGTATACCTCTACTTCATGTACAGAGAAATAAGATGTATCCCATTTGTTTATAATAAAAATAAATTTTAAAAAAATGAAGAGACACATGCTGGGACAAAATCTTTGCCAGTTACTCAACTGACAGTGGATTAACAAGCAGAACACATAAAAAACTGAAAAATAAAAAAAAAAAAACAAGAAAATACGTAATCCAATAAAAAGTGGGCAAATAATCTGAATACATACTTCTCAAAAGAAGAAATACAAATAAACATAAATATATGGAAAAAATCTCAATAGTTTTAGCCATCAAGGAAATGCAAATCAAAACTTGATGGAGATTCTGTCTCACCCCAATCAGACTGGCTAACATGAAAATAATAACGACAGATGTTGGCGAGGATGTGGAGATAAAGGAACTCTTACATACTCTTGGTCAGAATTATAAAAAACAGTATGAAGGTTTCTCAACAAACTAAAAACAGCTATAATATGACCCAGCTATCCCACTTCTGGGTATATATGGAAAGGAAATGACTGGATATGCAAAGAAATATTTGTGTTATTCACAATAGCTAAGATATGGAATCAGCTTAGGCACCTGTCAATTGATGAATGGATAAAGAAAATGGGGCATATATACATAGTGGAGTATTACTCAATTATAAAGAAGAAAGAAATCATTTCATCTACAAGAAAATGGATGGAATTGGAAAACATCATGTTAGGCAAAATAAGCTAGACAGAGAAAGATTCATATGTGGAAACAATATTAAAAAAAAAAAATAGGTGAACTGAAGACAGACTATGAGGGAACGGGACAGGGACCTGGGGAAAGGTGGAAGAGGGAAGGACAAGAAAAGGTGGAATGGAGGGTGGGCATCATTAGTGCACACTGTATGCATGTATGAAAATGTCACAGTGAAACTTTGTTAATTTGTATAATTAATATACCTTAATAAAAAAGTTAAATGTAGTAAAGCTACCTTGTATGTATGTATGTGGGTATACAGATATGTCAACAACCTGAAGATTCAGGTACTTCAAAGAAATGACACAATTCAAAAAAAGAGCTGACCATTCTTATGTCACAGTAGCTTACTATTTGCTATGCCATGGAAGGCAGTCAAATAAGACCTACAGTTTTTCAGAATGCTGGTAGGCCACCTCTGATTTGATCCATGATTCCTCTTAGTACCCTTGAAATACTCCCTAAAGGACTTTCAGTCCAATCTCTTCGTTTCCCTTCTTTAGTATTACCTGTAGTTCAATAATAATAGCAATAAGAGATAACAGTTATTGAGTATTTAGCTGAGTCAAGCACTCAGCTAAGTTATCTATTATTTGCATATAAACTTTCTGAATTAGATCCTATTATCATTATCTCTTACCTTTTTAGATGAGGAAGCTGAGACTTAGGTACAAAGAAGAGAGAGATCCTGTCTCCTAATTCTAAATATAATGCCATTCTTTAATGTCATTATCTAGCCATTCGTCCAACCCCCCCCACCCCCATCCATCCATCCACGCAGGAAGTGTAAAGCAGGTAATCCTGGGTCACCTCTTGGGCAGAAAGAATAGGTCCATTCTCCCAATTCTGTCCATAGTTATTCCTCATATACTATATATAAATCTCATTTTCCGGAGGAAGTTGGGGTAAAAAGAGAGTTTGTATATCGAGGGAGGAAAAGACAGGCAGTTGTGTTACCATACTATGAATAGAAACTTTCTTAAATTCAAGACTGTAGATCATAGTATTATAATTGCCATAACAAAACCCAAGGTGACTCTTTTGCACATCTGTGTTAACTTCCTAAAATATATCTTTGCTAACTTAGCATTTCAATAGCTTAGACTTAATTATATCAGTTGGAAACTTCACACTGCCTTGCCATTTTGGGAATCTTTAAAAAAATTGCTAATGAAAATTAGCCTATTTCTTGATCTAGAATAGTAACCTTTATTACTACATTTTATTCCCTTCCATTGACAACTCAATCTGTGGTCAGTTGATTAGTTTCCTTTGGTGCAAAACCAGCTAAAGATCTTATGAAAATCTAAGGTGACCTTCAAGGTTTCCCTTTAATCCCCAGAGAAAATGAGATTTTAGACATATGATTATAGGAAGTTAAGGGTGAAACCAGTATCAAAACTGCCTATTCTATGGCTGCATACATTACACAAATTCCCCTCTGCATGAGAAATACGTTTATATACATGAATTGAAACCAACATGAGAACTGACATGGAAAATATATGGCATATAATACCATGAATATTTTTAAAATATGAAATCCCTAAGAAATGACTAAGAGACTTACTTGATGGAAGGTATTGACACTGAACCAAGAAAATGAGAATTAATTTATCAAGAGTTTTTTTTTTTTAAATAAGGAATGGATTTTAGTGAGAAAACTAAAATTTAATTGGCAAATAATTTTCAAAGGAAAAGATGTGCAAGCATGGGCTGTTACATAAATTTCAGATATTCACTGATTATAAGAATATGACTTATAGAATAGCCAAATTAATTAAACATACAATTCAAATAATCAAAAACTTTTTTTTTTACCTGGTTGCCAAAAAGGTTGAATCCATTAATTGCTTCTAGAGCTGCTTTTGCTAAGCCAACAGAGCTAAAAGAGAAAAGAAAATACTTTTTTTACTCTGATAAGTCTGGCTACAAAATAAGAACCATTATCTGATGAATATTCACAAGCAACTTTCTTTATTAACACTTATAACAACTTCCATAAGAGAATAATGTCTAAGAGACACTTTTCTGACATTTCACTATTTTAATTTTTCTTTTTTATAGTTAGTGATCATCTGGGAAAAATATTTCTGGATTCACCTTGATATAGACTATAGGTCATACTACTGATGGAAGTAATTTTAATTCTGGTTTCATTTCTAGTCAAGAACTTGAAAAAAAGGGGTGAACTTTAGAAGAAGGTGTATTATGATGATATGTGCAGTAATTACCAGGTTGGGCATCATTAGTTCAGATCAATGTTACAGAGCTTTTCTAACGTCAATTCTAAACCTTAAAAAAGATTTTGCATGTCATACACATTACAGAGTATGGTTTTAATGTATTCCTTCAAATACTCACTTTCTAGGATCTAATAAGTGAAGCTTTATTTTACAGAATAAATGATCTCTGTACCTCTTTTTTTTTTTTTTTACTATTTTTCTCTTTGTAATAAAATAAGTACTATTTCCCTCAGTATTCTACTCCTTTGGCTTCTCAAATGCCACATACAGTAGTGATGGAAAATGGGAAGACCCATTTCATTAAAAATACAAGACTGTCATCTTATGATGTCATTAATGCAGCATTACTCTAAA
The DNA here is from genome assembly GCF_902686445.1 of Sciurus carolinensis. Taxonomy (NCBI): domain Eukaryota; kingdom Metazoa; phylum Chordata; class Mammalia; order Rodentia; family Sciuridae; genus Sciurus; species Sciurus carolinensis. The sequence goes on from NC_062228.1 coordinate 35,512,438, forward strand.
GTAGTGATTATCAAACCGTAGTCCCCAGAGCAGCAGGAGCAACATTATCTGGGAACTTGTTAAAATGTCAGTTCTCATTCTTCTCTCGGAGTAAGGCTCAAAAATCAGTGTTTTAGAAGTCCTCTAGGTATCTGAATGCACTTTAAATTTCATAAGCATTGGCTGGGGTATAGTACAGTGATAGAGTGCTTGCTTTTGTATGTGCATGGTCATAGTTTCTATCCCTATCACCAAGCCAAAAAAGAGATAAATAAATAAAAATCACTGTTCTAAGCTATTCATGAGATCATTATCTACATTTTTCAATGGCTGCTTAGATGAACTATACTCAGGCAAACATTACTTTTATTATGGGATAATAAATAGGTTAGATAGTTATTTTAAAAATACATGGATGGAAAAATGAAAGATGTACAATTTTCCTTATCCTAAGCTCAACTAAAAATCTTGGACAGAAAGATGGAGAAAGAAGGCAGACTGCCTATGAACTTCAGAAGTCTAGGAACAACACTGTGATAAATTCCCTGGATTTCCTTTTTGCCTTATATAAATCAGACTGAGCTTAAGAATGAGCATGAAATGTTGGCAGAGACATACCAAAATAGGATCAATGAAACCCTGCTCCTCTAGTTACAGGACTAGGAAAAGAGCAGACTTAAGCACAAACATATCAATAAACACATTTAACATAAAAGGTCTAAATACACCAATTAAAAGATTAGCAGAGTTAAAACATGACTCAACTATACACTGTTTATAAGAAACACAAAATTGTAATAGAACAGGAGTGAATCTATTAATAATAGACTTCAGAACAAAGAAAATTAGACACAGAAAGAAATTATATAATGATAAATGGGTCAGTCCAACAAGAAAACATAGCAAATACATGTATATGTACCAAACAACAGAGCTGAAAAAAATTTGAAGCAAAATTGACAGAACTGAAAGGAGAAATAAAAACACAGTCATAGTTAGAAGAAATAGGAAAATAACTTATTCAAAATGCAAATATGCAAGAAATTCTATACTGGAGGAGGTACAGAATGTGTCTAGTCCAAAGTTAGACAATGGTACAAAAAGACAGATATGGATCACCAGGTATCCAAAGTGGCATGCATCTGTGACCCAAGCTACTCAGAAGGCTGAGGCAGGAGGATCATTTGAGCCCAGGAGGATGACACCTGCCTGGACAACACAGCAAGATACTATCTTTAAAAAAAAAAAAAAAAAAAAAAAAAAAGGGAAGAAAAATTTAAAAAGGGGGAAGCTATGGGATGAATCTGAATTTGGAAACTGTTTTCTAAACACAGCATCACAATAGAAGCAAACATTGTACCTGGACTAGAGTGAATGCTATTGAATTCTTTACATTTTAGTTTCTAAAACAACATTAAATAGACATATTATAAATTCACAAATACATTAATTTATTGTCCACTAGATATTTAAATCTCTGGCAACAACAAGTTATTTAGAAACTCAAATACATTCCTGATGTGATCTGACATTTTGCTAGAAAATACAATATATATTATTGTAAAAATTAAGAAATGTTTAAATAGAACAAGACGTTCTCAGAATATTATTGTTATTAAATATTGGATACATTAATATTAGGTGACTGTCAATAGACCATATATTGATTTAATTTTTGCAAGATGATGCCTCAAGGTCTTTTTTTCCTAACATTAATTTAAGAAAGCTAAAATATAGCAACACTTGCTTGCAAAAGAGTTTATAATAAGGTGATATGTTACATAATCAAAGCTTTTCTAGAAAAGATGATGGGGTTTGGACTGGGCAATTTGTAACCCATCATGAAATCCACAAAAGTAACTCACAGGCATGAGAACTAAATTCACAATGTCCTATTCGTAACACTACATTTTAACTCCCTAAGCTACCCAATAATATTTCCTGAAAGAACAAGGACTTTACAGTATTATGGTTTTAATGGATGTTCACAAATTGTTCAGTATGGCAAAAATACATAAAGTGAAGCAGATAGATGGACAAAAGTTTCTATCATACTTCAATGACTTGAACATCAAAAATGACTTAAGGCTAAGTGATTAATAAGCACTATATGGAATAAAAGGATCACTAAATGCATCTTAAATAAGTGATATAGCGATCCAAGATGGCGGCCTAGAGGGAGACTGCACCCCCGGTCGCTCCAGAACCCAGGAGTTAAGAAGGGGAGGCATTGAGAGACTCGGACTGAAGTGGAGCCACGGGTGAGTCTGCCCACTAGGTAAAGCTCGGCCCGGGTGGCAGGCCCAGATAGAGGTGGCTTATCGGAGCCGGGCAGGGCAGCTAGAGTCATCCACAGGCAGTCCTGCGCACTCCGGCCCCGCCCACACAGCCAGCTTCTCCAGGTTCTCGGAACGGAACTGGCCCGCTAGTGAGAGCCTGTCTGAACAGAGCACGCTCCGAGTCCCGGAGCTGCTGCAGTGCAGTGTACTCCTGCAAAGAACCAGCGGAGAGCCTCGATCTGCAGTCAGCCTCAGGGATAAGGACAGGGCAGCCGGAGACCTCTTCAGGCGGCTCTGCCCACTCCGGCTGCGGGCTCTCTTCACGGGGCGATCCAAGATGGCGGCCTAGAGGGAGACTGCACCCCCGGTCGCTCCAGAACCCAGGAGTTAAGAAGGGGAGGCATTGAGAGACTCGGACTGAAGTGGAGCCACGGGTGAGTCTGCCCACTGGGTAAAGCTCAGCCCGGGTGGCAGGCCCAGATAGAGGTGGCTTAGCAGAGCCGGGCAGGGCAGCTTGAGTCTTCCCAAGGTAGTCTTCCACACTCCGGCAGTGGGCTCTTCCCACACGGCCAGCTGCACGGTGCAGGCCCACAGTGAGAGCATTTCCGCACAGAGCCAGTTCCAAAACGTGGAACCAGTAGGGGGCTAGGGGCAGTATTCTTCGAATGAGCTGCTTTATCAGATTCCTCCAAGACATCAGGCTACTGAAGGCTGGGAGGTGATACACTGGAAATCTAGTGGGACACTATAAGCCAATAGTGGAAAACTGCAATATCTCAGGGTCCCATTGACAACTGACCATTATGAGAAAACAAGGGAAGAAAATGTCCCAAACAAACCTAGATACTACATCAATAAAACCCAATGACAGCAGAGCAGAAGAAATGTCAGAAAGGGAGTTCAGAATGTACGTAATTAAAATGATCAGGGAAACTAATGAGGAGATGAAAGAGCAAATGCAGGCATTGAAGGAGGAGATGAAAGAGCAAATGCAGGCATTAAATGATCGCACCAATCAACAGTTAAAAGACCAAATACGGGAAGCAAGAGATCATTTCAATAAAGAGTTAGAGATACTGAAAAAAAACCAAACTGAAATCCTTGAAATGAAGGAAACAATAAACCAAGTTAAAAACTCCATAGAAAGCATAACCAATAGGATAGAACACCTGGAAGACAGAACCTCAGACATTGAAGACAAAATATTTAACCTTGAAAACAAAGTGGAACAAACAGAGAAGATGGTAAGAAATCATGAACAGAATCTCCAAGAACTATGGGATATCATGAAAAGGCCAAATTTGAGAATTATTGGGATTGAGGAAGGCTTAGAGAAACAAACCAAAGGAATGAACAATCTATTCAATGAAATAATAACAGAAAATTTCCCAAATCTGAAGAACGAAATGGAGAACCAAGTACAAGAGGCTTATAGAACTCCAAACATACAAAATTACAACAGACCCACACCAAGGCACATTATTATGAAAATACCTAACATACAAAATAAAGACAGAATTTTAAAGGCCGCGAGAGAAAAGAATCAAATTACATTCAGAGGGAAACCAATAAGAATATCAGCAGATTTTTCAATCCAGACCCTAAAAGCTAGAAGGGCCTGGAACAACATATACCAAGCCCTGAAAGAAAATGGATGCCAACCAAGAATCTTATACCCAGCAAAACTTACCTTCAAATTTGACGATGAAATAAGATCCTTCCATGATAAACAAAAGCTAAAGGAATTTACAAAAAGAAAGCCAGCATTACAGAACATTCTCAGCAAAATATTCCATGAGGAAGAGATGAAAAACAACGATGCAAATCAGCAACAGGAGGCGCTAGCCTAAAGGAATAGCCAAATAAAGGAGAAACCAAATCATGTCAAAAACAAATATGAGTCAATTGACTGGGAATACAAATCATATCACAATAATAACCCTGAATGTTAATGGCCTGAATTCATCAATCAAAAGACACAGACTGGCAGATTGGATTAAAAAGAAAAATCCAACAATATGCTGCCTGCAAGAGACACATCTCATAGAAAGAGACACCCATAGACTAAAGGTGAAAGGATGGGGAAAAACATACCATGCACACGGACACAGCAAAAAAGCTGGAGTATCCATCCTCATCTCAGATAATGTGGACTTCAAACCAAAACTAGTCAGAAGGGATAAAGAAGGACATTACATGCTGCTTAAGGGAAGCATAAATCAGCAAGACATAACAATCATAAATATCTATGCCCCGAACATTGGCTCACCCACGTACGTCAAACAAATCCTTCTCAATTCCAGAAATCAAATAGACCACAACACAATAATACTAGGCGATTTTAACACACCTCTCTCACCACTGGATAGATCGTCCAAACAAAAATTGAATAAAGAAACTATAGATCTCAACAACACAATCTGCAATTTAGACTTAACGGACATATATAGAATATACCATCCAACAAAGAATGAATACACTTTCTTCTCAGCAGCACATGGATCCTTCTCTAAAATAGACCATATTTTATGCCACAAAGCTACTGTTAGTAAATACAAGAAGATAGAGATACTACCTTGTACTCTATCAGATCATAATGGATTGAAATTAGAAATAAATGACAGAATAAAAAACAGAAACTTCTCCAATACCTGGAGACTAAATAATACACTATTATATGATGAATGGATAACAGAAGACATCAGGAGGGAAATAAAAAAATTCTTAGAAGTAAACGAGAACAAAGACACATCATATCAAAATCTCTGGGACACTATGAAAGCAGTACTTAGAGGAAGATTTATTTCATGGGGTGCATTCAAAAAAAGAAGTAGAAATCAACAAATAAACGAGTTAACACTACAGCTCAAAGCACTAGAAAAAGAAGAGCAGACCAATACCAAAAGTAGTAGAAGACAGGAAATAGTTAAAATCAGAGCCGAAATCAACAAAATCGAAACAAAAGAAACAATCGGAAAAATTAATAAAATAAATAGTTGGTTCTTTGAAAAAATAAATAAAATTGATAAACCCTTAGCCACACTAACAAAGAGAAAGAGGGAGAAAACTCAAATTACTAAAATTCGGAATGAACAAGGAAACATCACAACAGACACGAGTGAAATACAAAACATAATTAGAAGCTATTTCGAAAATCTATACTCCAACAAAACAGAAAACCTTGAAGACATCAACAAATTTCTAGAGACATATGAACTACCTAAACTGAACGAGGAGGACATACACAACTTAAATAAACCAATTTCAAGCAATGAAATAGAAGAGGTCATCAAAAGCCTACCAACAAAGAAAAGTCCAGGACCAGATGGGTTCTCAGCCGAGTTCTACAAAACCTTTAAAGAAGAGCTCATTCCAATACTCCTCAAACTATTCCATGAAATAGAAGAGGAGGGAACCCTACCAAACTCGTTCTATGAAGCCAATATCACCCTGATACCTAAACCAGACAGAGACACATCAAGGAAAGAAAATTTCAGACCAATATCCTTAATGAACATCGATGCAAAAATTCTCAACAAAATTTTAGCAAATCGCATACAAATATATATTAAAAAGATAGTGCACCACGATCAAGTGGGTTTTATCCCAGGGATGCAAGGTTGGTTCAACATTCGGAAATCAATAAATGTCATTCACCATATCAACAGACTTAAAGTTAAGAATCACATGATTATTTCAATAGATGCAGAAAAAGCATTTGATAAAATACAGCATCCCTTCATGCTCAAAACACTAGAAAAAATTGGGGTAATGGGAACATTCCTAAACATTATAAAGGCCATCTACGCTAAGCCCATGGCTAATATCATTCTAAATGGTGAAAAACTGAAAGCGTTCCCCCTAAAAACTGGAACAAGGCAGGGATGCCCTCTTTCACCGCTTCTATTCAACATCGTCCTTGAGACTCTAGCCAGAGCAATCAGACAAACCAAAGAAATTAAAGGGATACGAATAGGAAAAGAAGAACTCAAACTATCCCTGTTCGCTGATGACATGATTATATATTTAGAGGAACCTGGAAATTCCACCAGAAAACTTTTAGAACTCATAAGTGAATTCAGTAAAGTAGCAGGTTACAAGATCAATGCTCATAAATCCAATGCATTTTTATACATAAGTGATGAATCTTCAGAAAGAGAAATTAGGAAAACTACCCCATTCACAATAGCATCGAAAAAAATAAAATACTTGGGAATCAATCTCACAAAAGAGGTGAAAGACCTCTACAATGAGAACTACAGAACACTAAAGAAAGAAATTCAAGAAAACCTTAGAAGATGGAAAGATCTCCCATGTTCCTGGATAGGCAGAATTAATATCGTCAAAATGGCTATACTACCTAAAGTTCTATACAGATTCAATGCAATTCCAATTAAAATCCCAATGATGTACCTCGCAGAAATAGAGCAAGCAATTATGAAATTCATCTGGAAGAATAAAAAACCTAGAATAGCTAAAGCAATCCTCAGTAGCAAGAGCGAAGCAGGGGGTATTGCAATACCAGATCTTCAACTCTACTACAAAGCAATAGTAACAAAAACGGCATGGTATTGGTACCAAAATAGACAGGTAGATCAATGGTACAGAATAGAGGACATGGACACAAACCCAAATAAATACAATTTTCTCATACTAGACAAAGGTTCCAACAATATGCAATGGAGAAAAGATAGCCTCTTCAACAAATGGTGCTGGGAAAACTGGAAAACTATATGCAATAGAATGAAACTAAACCCCTATCTCTCACCCTACACAAAACTCAACTCAAAATGGATCAAGGACCTCGGAATCAGACCAGAGACCCTGCATCTTATAGAAGAAAAAGTAGGTCCAAATCTTCAACTTGTTGGCTCAGGATCAGATTTCCTTAACAGGACTCCCATAGCACAAGAAATAAAAGCAAGAATCAACAACTGGGATAGATTCAAACTAAAAAGCTTTCTCTCAGCAAAGGAAACTATCAGAAATGTGAAGAGAGAGCCTACAGAGTGGGAGAATATCTTTGCCAACCACACCTCAGATAGAGCGCTAATTTCCAGAATCTATAAAGAACTCAAAAAACTCTACACGAAGAATACAAATAATCCAATCAACAAATGGGCTAAGGAAATGAACAGACACTTCTCAGAAGAAGATGTACAAGTAATCACCAGATATATGAAAAAATGTTCAACATCCCTAGTAATAAGGGAAATGCAAATCAAAACCACCCTAAGATTTCATCTCACCCCAATTAGAATGGCGATTATCAAGAATACAAGCAACAATAGGTGTTGGCGAGGATGTGGTGAAAAAGGAACACTCATACATTGCTGGTGGGGTTGCAAATTAGTGCAGCCACTCTGGAAAGCAGTGTGGAGATTCCTCAGAAAGCTTGGAATGGAAACACCATTTGACCCAGCTATCCCACTCCTTGGCCTATACCCAAAGGACTTAAAATCAGCATACTACAGAGATACAGCCACATCAATGTTCATTGCTGCTCAATTCACCATAGCCAGATTGTGGAACCAACCTAGATGCCCTTCAGTTGATGAATGGATAAAGAAACTGTGGCATATTTATACAATGGAATATTACTCCGCAATGAAGAATGATAAAATTATGGCATTTGTAGGCAAATGGTCGAAATTGGAGAATATCATGCTAAGTGAGATAAGCCAATCTCAAAAAACTAAAGGACAAATGATCTCGCTGATAAGCGGATGAGGACATATAATGGGGGTGGGAGGGGCTAGCATTAGGTTTAGGGTTAGGTTTAGAGTTAGGCTAAGGAGAGCAGTAAGAATGAAGGAAAGAACGACTGTGTAGAGGGAAAAGAGGGGTGGGAGGGGTGGGAGGGGTGGGAGGGGTGGGGGGGAGGGGAAAAATATAATAAACATCATTACCCTATGTAAACGTAAAAAAAATAAAAAAAAAAAAATAAAAAAAAAAATAAAAAAAAAAAAAAAAAAAAAAGTTTGGATTCAAGTTGCCGAATGCAAAATATATTAATATCTTATAGAAAATTAAAAAAAAAAAAAAAAAAAAAAATAAGTGATATAATTTACTTATCTAAACAGTTTTTAAAAACCTTAAGATCAGATTCAAATCCTATCTCCTTCAAACATCATCTTTACATCACAAACACAAGACTTAAAGAGAAAATTATATTGTTGAATATAAAATTCTATACAGGAGTAAAAAAAAATTCAAGAACTTTTCTTCCCATATGGACTCATATTCACCTTACTAAACTATTAAGTATGATTTTTCTTTTTGTTTTTCAATAGCCAAAAAATTCAAAGTTAGAGCTTGTGATTCTATTCACATTTTTAAGAAAAACTTGTTTCTGCACCAAAAGAAAGAGGTATTGGTTCAAAGGAAGCCCCAAGGAGCAGGAATATGCAAATTTACATTATGAGGAAGGAGAAATTTAAAGATTGAAATACGTGAATTAAACTTGAAGGGGCTTGAAGACAAGCATCACGTCTTTTCATTCATACATGGAAACTAAAAATAACAAAAACAAAAACCCCAAAAACAAAACAAACAAACAAAAAAAAAGGTGACCGAAATATAGAAGATGAACTATTATGGAAGGGTAGAAAAAAGGAGGAGGGTAAGAAGAGGAGAGAGGAAAAGAGTAGGTAATAGGGAAGGTGGATATGAATGAAGCACAACGAACATAAGTATTAAAGTGAAACCTATTAACCTGTACAATTAATATGAACTAATAATTATAATAAAAAATAGACCTGAAGAGGCTGAGAAGTTCACCTGGATATGTAATTTTGGGGATAAAGAATTAGTGCTACCATAAATAGGTGCCAAAATGAAATATGGAGGAAAATATAATTCAATCTAATACTACAGGATTAAAAAATGTGTGGGAATTTATTAAAAGACTTATAAGAGAAAGGAAAAACATTATCTGATAGAGTTTCAGACATCCTAGGAGAAACTGAAAGAGGCCAGTTGCTTGAGGAAAGTAAAATCAACAGAAAAATCAAGACTTAAATGAATGGTTGCTTAGGAAACATTTCAAAAGAACCACAGTGAGCTCAGACCAACAGGCCCTTTTACAAAAGCCCTGGGAAAGGGTGAGGTTGCTGCTGGAATGGAGTTCTGATAAGTGAAAGAAATGCACTGTTTAGGAAAAAAATGGGAGATTCAATCTAAAAAATACTAAATAATACAGGAACATGGACTAAAGATACCAGCAAACCTGGGGTTAAAACAGGGCAGATGAAGAAGAGTTTGACCAACACATTAAGCTGAATCAAGTTATATGATTATCAAAGATAACCTTGAAATTTAACCCAGTTTTACTAAGAATTTATACCCAACTATTCTTTCAAACTTTAGAAAAACTTTTCAAAACTTTAAAATAAATGACATACAGAAATAACTTTGGATTTGGGGGCCAATGACCTGGAATCCTCTTTCTCTAAAATTTCTTCCTATTTAAAAGACATTAATGTTTCCTGTCTGGCATTCTACATTTGTTCAGTGGCACAGACTGCACTAAAGTACTACTGAGCACTGACACTGAAGAAGGAGCCTCCAACTTCTGAAGAGTACAAGTGCAAGTTTTGGGGACTCCAGAACATAAATCTTTGATGTATGGGTGCAGCTGATAAGGGTTGTACCCAGGATGACAAGGGAAGAAAGGCCCAGTCAGTCACTTTTGCTGAGGCCTAGCAAGTACTAAGGCAACAGTTGGACTGTGCTGTGTTCTTGCTCTAAGGAGAAACTGTATAGAACAAAAGTAGAGAGAGGCAGAGAGAGTCAAAAGGTAAAGAAAAGTGTAAGTACTTACAGCAAGTATTATAACAATTTTTTGACTTTACAGAGGTGCAAAACCGATAAGCATTGTACTTCAAATTATGGTTTTCCCTCCAAGATAGTAGTATTTGGTATGATACTCTTGGTGATCCAGGCAGAAGCACTGATACTCTAGTGTACTGTATTGTTGAATTATAGGTTATATGTATAAAATGCATTTTTTTTTACTTAAGTTATCTACAAACTACAATGGGTTTATTAGGAAGTACACCCATCTAATTTGAAAGCATCTGTATATATTAATCCATTAAGTCCCAAGTTTTCAATATTACAAATATTTCAATGAAACTGACACAGGTACATTAAAATAGGTTGGAAATCATATTCTAGAGCTTATGTATCCTTTGTATATATTCTTATATACATGCATATTTTTTGAAATGCTTTAATCATTCACCTATTACTTTTCTTAAAAGACTAGAACTACAAAAACATAGTATTTATTTTAAAAGTTACCACAAGGGGTATATTTGTTGCTCAATTTAAGTTTTTATGTGTCCCACATTTGGGATTATAGGACATAATGGAGTTAATTCAAGCAGTCTTAAATTATGAGAACAGCTTAAGGATATAGCAAAGTTATTGCATTAATCAGTAACAAACAGATTCAACTAGGCCCAGAGAATTTGGGGTATCCTATAGTAGCAATAGATCTGAGAGTTTTGACTTGATCCCTGACTGGTAGCAGCTCCACATATTACTACAGAGGCTAAGTACTGTCCTCCTACCACCAATGCCATCTTTGTATCCATGAGCACTATGCAGTTCAGTTCTCCTGTAATTTCAAAATATATCCTTTTGGCAGTAGAGGTGATACATTCAAAAGAGACTTGTGGAGATGTATGCTTGGAAACATTTTTAAAAAGATATTTAAAGTTCTTTTTGGGAATTATAAATTGGTAGATTATGAACACTTAGAAGATCAATGTTAAATGTATAAAATCCACTATCTAAACTTAAATAATAAACTTCATTTCTGATCCATTTGAATATAATTCACCTGCTACAATTAAGATAAATTTTGTAAGCAAATGGTAGCAAAGAATATCACAAAATGATTTCCCAAGTCTTGAAATAAAATCTTTAATGATTGAATCACTTGCACCTCAGTTGGATCCTCTGTTTTTTTTTCACTAAGGGACCTTCCAACACCCTCATTTGCTAGGGTTAATAGTAACTTTTACCCAATGTTCTTTCTGAGTTTATTGTAGACTTTATAGATAGAAAAACTCCTAGTCCAAATATTTTATACTGACAATAATAGCAGTGGAATCAGACTGGCATATTATTAAGTGGTTATTAAAAAGCAGGGAAAAGACCTGATGACAATAACAACTGAAACAGGAAAACTTTTACATTTTTTCTAATCAGATCCACTTTCTTTCTTGTAATTTAACTGATAATCTTGAAAGATGACAACTTAATTTGGAAGACTATTGGAATATAATATTATCTTATCATTTTAGGATTTGTCTAAATGTTTAATGTCTGAACTGAGCTCGCTCACAAAATTTTTGTCTACTCCACTGAATTCTCATTAAGTACTACTATCCTGCTTCATGTGTAAAAATACCTCGTGAAATGTAAAAATTATAAAAGTATGTATTTTTTAGTTTCTCAGGATTAATCTGATAGTCTTTTATACTTCAATCTTTGTTATTAAAATTTTTATAAATGCATCAAACAGCTCTTAGTTATATCATTCATTGAAAATACATGAAAATACATAATGAAAATATATAAATTCAATTATTATAACAACAGTACATAGAGAGGTCACAAAACTTACTCAGGGTTATACAGTTCCTATCTGAAGCTAGTTTTTAATTTATTAAATACTTTATATTAGCTAAATTTGTTGTGTGTGATTAGTCCTTCAGTCTGAAAAAGTATAGCCTGTAGATTCTTCTACCAGTATTTCGTAGATTATTTCTCTATTTCATTTAAGCTCAATAATCCAATCTGACCTCTAGTGATAACCTTTAAATTCTTTTTAGTTCAAAATCTTTTAGTGCAACATGATAAGGGCTTGTTGAGTTTACTGAGTTATATTTTTTCAGTTAAAAGATGACCTCCTAGGCATAAAATAATATAAAAGAGGGAGTCAGTCTCTAGAGCTATTTTTCAACACTTAAAAGTAAATTCATAAACTACTAACACCAATTGTTGCTTATTCAAACATACTAAACTATAGTTCAAGATGTAGATCACGGCTCTTACAGAAGACACTGAATATTAAGATTTATTGAAGGGTATAAGAATCTGTGGTTAGGATGAAACTACACTTCTTAACACAAAAGGGAATTTCACCCACGCAATGTACACATAACTGGTGTTTGGAAATTTTAATGTACTTGACATTTCAAATAACATAATTTCAAAGAGAAAATGACTTGTTGAATGAAACACCAAGCTATGGATTAATAGTAAAAGCTGAAATGCAAGGACTGACACCTTAGAAGGTTGGGAAAGATGTCCTGCTCCTTTCTTACATTCATTTATGGAACTCCTATGCTTTAATTTGAAGTGAATTTTATTTGCATCATACATAGAAAAAAGCGAGTTAAAAACTTACACAGAAACTACAGCTTAGATCCTTTGCTTTGATTCTTATTCATATTCAAATTCCATACATTTAAACAGCAACAATCAAAAACCACCCTTAGAAGTTGGCAAATTACCTTGAATGCAGCTCTGTGCTGCCATTATTATATTTGCTTCCTCTTTCCCAAATACCAAAGTCAGGAACACGGTAAACTCTTTCTACACAAAATACAAGGTTTTGAATAAAAGACACCTAAAAGAAAATAAATGAAACATAAGGACACATGCAATAGCAGGATCTTTAGATACTGACAAGAATAATTAGATGCCATTTGAAATCCAAATACATACCTGTCTCCCAACATATTTTTTAACATGTTGAAATTCTTGAGATTATTACATTATTATGAATCCTCTACTGTACTTGGTTTTTTTAATATAAAGTTCACTTTCAGTAAGAACCTAATATTATATAATACAGAAATAAAATGTAAGTCCTTTCAAAACTCCAAATGTAATTCTTTAATGAGGTATTTGTTACTGCTTATGAGGATCGTGTGTATCTTAAGAACTAAGCAAAATATAAAGCATGTTTTTATACTAGAGAATATTTGGAATCTAAAACGCCCATATGAAATGTTAAATACATTGAAAACTTTGGACACAAAAAAATATTCCATGGTTGTAGAAAATGCCAGTCCCATGTTGGATCAACCTGCAGTCTTGAGTCTATTGATTGTCTTGGAGACTGATCTTTGTGCTTTTTCTATAGCTACAGGTACTTTTGATTATCAACTCAAAGCTCCCAGTTGGAGGTGGGATTCAACCAATGGTCTAGGAGTCACAACTTCCATAAAAAGATTTTAGACATTGGGTTAAATTTATACTCTCAAAGCTAACTATGAAATGAATATGATGGTTAGTTTTTATTTAATAAATGTTTATTCATTTTAATAAAATCAATTTCTTAAGTGGGCTATGGGTTCTAACTACAGGGTTTTAAATTTGATCTTCATGTATGGTTCAGTATAGCAAACTGAATAAATGCATCTGTCCTTCATCACAAGATCCTTTTGAGATGGCAATATACACCTCCAACTTCCACATATTTAATTAATATAATGCATATATTTTTAAAGAATGAAACAGTAATAACAATGAAAACCAAGGTAAGGATCCACCAACAGACCAGAGCTTTAAAAAAATCATAGAAGGAAAACAGATGGGAAGGAATTGGTGGACAAATCAGAGCAGAGGAAAGCACAGTCACTCAAAATAATTCTTCCTTGTTCTCTAGGTCCTCCAGAAAATCTCTAAACTCAGAGTCAACAAACACAGGGATCAAGAATTGAGAAGGCTGGGCATGGTGGTGCACCACCTGTAATTCCAGCAATTTGGGATGTTAAGGCAGGAGGATCGCAAGTTCAAAGCCAGCCTCAGGACTTTTAGTGAGGCCCTAAGTAACTCAGTGAGACCCTGTCTCAAAATAAGTAATAAAAAAGGACTGGGGATGTGGCTCAGTGGTTAAGCACCCCTGGGTTCAATACCAGGTACCAAAAAAAAAGAAAAAAAAATTGATAAGGACGTAGTATACCCAGTCTACTCACAAATGATGAAGTGCTAGGGCACTTGAATCCCCAACTCTTTCATTCTCCTCACCAACAAAGAGACATTTGCCTTTAGGGTAAGGAACAGCTCATTATTTTCAGTGAAGGAAAGAGTAATTAGGGTATTATAGACTCTCAGAAGAGTATGAGTTAATTCTCCATTTCTACAAACCAAACATTATTCCATCATGTCTCCACCCAAAAGTCCAAGCCTTCCCCAGCCCCTACTTCCTTGTCTGTAGACCCTATGGGAAACCTGCCTGTGTAAAAATCTTGCGCACCAGGGCTGGGGATGTAGGCCAGTTGTAGAGCACTTGCCTAGCATGCACAATGCCCTGAGTTTGATCTCCAGCCTGCACCACCCCAACCACCCCTGGTTATTTTCATACTCATCTGTGGTTCTAAAACCTATTTCAATTTTGTAACCCATAGAGAAAACACTTCACAGTTTATCAGCCTTGAAGTTTAAAGTCTTGTAACAATCCAAGTTCCTCTTCCTTTCCTGACAAGCTTCTCAAGTATGTAGCCTGTCATTTCTCACTCCTTCTACCACTTCCCTGTTTAGGAAGATGTGAGGACCAAGAGTAGACCCAGGTAAGGGAGTCTAGTCTAGTTACCTAAATAACACTACATGACTGGAAGGTTGTTCTAGATTAATGAGTTGTGTAAGAAAACTAAAATACCATTTGTATGTTTATTACATGTACCACTTCCCAGTGTAAGCTCCCTGAGGGCCTGAACTTGTTCTATTCACTTCTACATGCCTGGAAAATGGTGTCTGACACAAAACAGATGCATAATATTTATTTGCAGACTGACTGAATGTCAGAAACTAGTTGAAAAGATAATTCTCATAAAAAAACTATTATCCAGCCTTATCTCTCTCTTCCTCCGATCACATTTTATAAAACGGATCACTTGTGTTTTCCTGAAAGTCCCCATTTCATCAGCTACTGGCATCATGTTCTCCACGTTTCCCATCTTCCTGACTGCCTCCTCTTCTTGCTTCCAACCCCTACTGGTGGGCATTCTTCAAAGCAGTCTTGTTCTTCTCTCCATACACACATGTACTTCTTCCTGAAGTAAACTCGATCACTATCAAGGTTTCAACTATTGATAATGGTATAAGAATCAGGACATGCAGCATAACACAGAGGCAAGAATATTTTTGTACAAGACCTAGTTCTGCTCTCAGCTGTGCAATGGCCTTGTTGGATGACAGACACATGGTAAACTAGACTCACTCAGTTCTGGTTTTGTAAAATGAAATAAATGATTGTATGTGTATAATGCATATTTATAATTTAGAAATTTTCCTATTCTAGTCCTGAATATTTATAATACATACTTTTGATTCTATCTTCAATTATGAAGTTTTTCTACCGAGATGTCATACTAGACAACATATCTTAAACTCTTTCACTTGGAAGTACTTCTCGATTTTGCTTTTCTCCATAAGACTTAGGTTTCCAGGCTCTCAATCTAGAAACCCTGAACTGTTAAAAGAAATTTATAAGAAAACACTCATTTGAATTAAGCTCCTACAACAGACCCAAAAGACCAGACCAAACAAGAAGGAAGTCACTTGTACTACGTGCTACATTATCAAAGAAAACTCCTAAACAGACTGGTTTTAAAAAACCAAAAACTCCATAAAACTTGAGATTCAGACCAACCAACAGAAGGGGTCCTGTTTACTCAGGTTGGCCTGGTAAGGAAGTTCCCTCTGTTTTAATCTTATAACTAACTTTGAAATAATCAATATGATATTTAAATTTCTTCAACCCTTATCTGCCTATAAAGCCAACCTGTTCTGTTCAGTTCATGGGAACACCTTTTCTAAATCTTTGGATGAGATGCTCTCCAATTTGTGAATCATTAATGAAACCCAATTGGAATTTAAATAAATTTGTTATATTCTGTTTTTCAACAAACTATGTCTCCTTTCATCTCCTGTATTCATTTTGCCACAAAGGCCTATATTTTCCATCACTACTTCTGTCAAAAAAGTTTTACAAATCTTGACGGTGTAACATCACATGGCATTCAAATCCTCCATAAGCTGTCCACCCTGTTCCCCCATGCCTCTATTTCATTATCCTCTGACAGATACTCAGGATTCCATTTGGGTTGGCTAGCATCAGTTTTGCTCATTTCCACTGAATCACTTTTCTATGAACCTTCCTTCAATCCTAGTTCAAGAGGAAGTAAGTTATATTAACACTCACTGTTTTTAGGGCAATACTATAGCTCTTAATTTTTATTTCATGTGTCTTTTTTCCTCACCTTTAATTAGTATACAGGTCCACCATCTCTTATTTGCTATGTTTAAATATCACCAGAGCTTCTTCTTCACTGGTTTATCAGTAAAACCAGAAATTGAGATGAAATTATGTATCCCAGTTTAGGTGAATATGTGTATATCTTATTGTAAAATATTAATATGTTGATTATGAGGTTCTAACAAAAACTCTTCTGGGATTATTACATAATATATTGAAATGGTATTAGTTTTCTTTCTCCCTCCCCTTCCATTTCTATTTTTCTCTTTCTCTTTTTTGGTAGTGTGGATTGAACCCAGGGTGTTTTACCACTGAGTTGTATCTCCAGTCCTTCATTTTTATATTTTATTTTGAGACAGGGTATTCTTAAGTTGCCCAAGCTGGCCTTGAACCTGCAATCCTCCTGCTTCAACCTACCAACTAGTTGGGATTATGGGTGTGTGCCATGGGCACCACGCATATATATCACCTTTTTTAATTAAAAAAAAAAAATCTAAAACACATCTAGTTGCAAAGGTTTTTAGAAATAACAAACTGTAGACCCATATAACTTCTCCAAATTTAGAAATGCAAATTTCTTATATATTCAACAAAAAGAACACCATGTTTTATAAAGGACTTGCAGAAATTTAAGATTATTGTCTGTACTGATGTCTTGTTGCAAAAAGCCCTCCCTATCGGGAAGTCAGAAAGATATTTTCCTAAAGTTTACTCTATAATAATAATTTTCAAGGTATGATACAGGAACCATGAAGGCCCACAACCTCAAAATTGTTTTCATTCTCCTCTCACAAATGTAAATTGAGATTTCTAGAGACTACATGGTGTGTGATATTGCAAAAGACTAAAGGAAAAAGCAAGGTATGAGAGTCACATCTTCTAGTAAGTCAGAAATGAGAGATTTCCAAAAATGTAGAGCAATGACTCTCTTTTCACTCAATTACTTTTATTTTGAAAAAAAAAAAAAAAACAGCTATTTTCATAAAAATATAGTATTTACAGTAGTATCTAATGGATTATTTTAAAATTAACAAATAATGAAACTTAATTTCTAGTACAATAAGTATTAATAAATGTAAACATACATGAAACAAAAATAAGCATACAGGAACAAGCAAAAGCTCTGTGGGATTCTCGAAATGTTAAGAACATAAAGGGATCCTGAGATCACAAAGTTTGAACACTGTTGTTCTAAAAGTATAAACTTTTATATCTCAAAATTCAAACCTGGAAATTAATTTCTATGTAAAAAGAGGCATTTGAGGTCATTTTCTAAGAAAAGGGGAGCACCACTTGTGGAAGTCTACACTACTGCTCTGCAAAGCCTATACTATCATAAATCAAGCTTCATATATGTATGTATGTAGAGTGTGTGTATATACATTAACTGTTTCTGGACCCTAAATGCTGTTCCACTCTAAGTTTATTACTGAACCAATATCACATTGTTTCATTTCACATACTGTTGACATATGGTAGGTTTTACATCTGGTAAAGTGAGTTTCCTTTCATTCTCATTTGCTTTTTTCCTTCTCTAAACTGGTCTTGTATATTTCACAGTTCACTCTTCTAAACAAAATTTAGAATCATTTTGTTAAGTTCCATACAAGTGTCATAGAATTTTTATGGAAGTTTTGTTGAAGTTTGATATAAATACAGAAAGAATGAATATTTTTATAATATTATGCCATCCTGAATATTGATTTGATTTATACTAATATCTATTTAGATCTTCTTTTTATAATTTTGTCCATATCCTATAATTAATTATAATTAGTAATTGGTAATGACTCCTCTATAAACAAGCCATTGATCTTCATATATTGATCAAGTATCTTTGCAGCTGAACTTGTTAAAAACAGTTTATCTAAGAATCAACTTGGATTTAGTGAATAAGCAATATCATCACCAGAATGTATAACATTAATTTTTACAGTTCCTGTCTACATTATCTGTACAACATTAAAGAGAAATTTATGTAATCTGTCCTTTTCCTGATCCTAGACTAACCCTAACCCTAACCCTAACCCTAACCCTAACCCAAAGGAGAGGTAGTGGAAAACTGCATGGTCATAATAAGCCTGCAGGGGGGAACTTCAGTATTTCTGATCTCCACTGCTAGAGGGGAATATATAGAAACAAGATGAAGAAACAGGGGAAGAAACTGTCCCAAACAAACCAAGATGCTATTGTGATAGAATCCAATGACAGCATGGAAGTAGAAATGACAGAAAAAGAGTTTAGAATCTGCATACTTAAAAAGATCGATGAAGCAAAAGATGAGATAAGACAGTAAATGCAGGCAATGCATGACCATTCCAATAAACAGTTAAAAAAGCAAATGCAGGGGAGATCCAAGATGGCGGACTAGAGGGAGGCTGCGTTCCTTGTCACTCCGTAACTCCGGTTTCAAGCAGAGGATATCTGTTTCTTCCTGAGGCAGTTTTTGCTGCTTATCCATCGCCTACTGTTTACCCCATTTGTCTACTGTGATCAACTGCAGTCTGCCAGCATATCAACGCCTTTCTTGAGTGCAGATTGCTCTGTCAGGCGTCTATCATCCACCATTTGCCTGCCACTCGCCTGTCCATCGCCTGCCTTACACCTATCCATCGCCCAATGCACGAGGTTCACCTCCTGATCATCCGACAACAGTCACCTGTGATGGGCTGACAGATCTGGCTCCATGAGAATGTTATAGGCCAGTCTCTAAGGGAAATGACTAAACAGACTCCATTCCATGTTATGTAGGAAATAAGCCTCTCCCATGGGAACACCCCTCCTCTGTGCTCATCATCAGTTACTTGGTGTGACAGATTTAATAATATACAATGGCAACTCCAATGTAGTAAAGAATTGCTCTCTTTTGACTCCTATTGCTCCTAAACAATGTACCATGTGAACAGTGATTGTGTGGATGTTAGCAACCATTCTTTAGTTTGTACCTAGGTAAGGGTCATTTTGACCCACTTCTCCCTCTGTCAATGATCTCATGATGTTAATGTGTAATTTCAAATCATAGCAACAGACACTTATGATTAATGTGATTTTTGGTATAAGAACCCCTACAACCCTGTGGTCAGGGCTATTCTCCCATTAGCCATTTTTGGGGGCATTGTGTGAGACAGTCAGCTGACCAGCTTAATAAAGACACTCAAATTTGGACTTCTCAGTGGTAACCGGTCTGTTCTTAAGTTGTGCCCCATAACACAGCAAACTGATCGCCGACCACCAGTAGAGAACCAGCTGCCTGCTGTTGCCTGGAACTTCACTGTTACAGTACCTGCAGGTTTGATTACACGTGGCTGCTGCCATTTTGAGACAACAGCCAGGCCCTGTAGGACCCCTGGCCAGACTGAGCCTCATCTCCAGGATCCCCCAGACCAACTGATCACTCCCTGCCTCTGGAGCCCTCACATCGACTGACTGCTCTCTGCCGCCAGGACCCCCAGGACCAACTGACTGTGCCTTATCACCGGGACCCCAGACCGACTGATTGCAACCGGCCTCCAGGATCCCACAAACACACCAAACACACCCGACCTCCAGGACCCCTGTCTGACCAACCGCATCCCGCCTCCAGGAATCCATAGCTACGATCTTTAGGTGGGACAAATCCCATCCTGAGACGCCTGCTGGAGGCTTGAAGCTCATTGTCAGGTACCGCTCATGCTTCAGGCTACTGAACTCTGGGAGGTTTCATTACTATATGACTATTATACTGTAGATTTTCATTTTTCTCCTTATTGAAAAATTTTAAGTTTTTATTTCTTTACTTTTCTTGCTCTCTTTTCCTTTTGTTTACCTGTTCCCTCAGAGTCTCTTTCTCCCTTTTTTGCATGCTAACATCCAATTTCTTTTGATTACACTCTCACTCTATTATCTAGAACTTCTGTATATTCTTTTCTTATCCCATTAACACCCACATTATACATCACTCTACATCCTCTTTGTCTCCATTAGAAACTGCAGACCTTATTGCAAATCTGTTTGTTTTATTGAAGATAATATTTGAACTCATTCTGTTTATTATGACAATTTTCTTAATGTCCTCATAGGGGCTATTTGGTCTAGGATTGCATAGTGTCTGAATTGGGCACTGCTAATATTGATCTCACCTTAAAGAAAGGGTTTTGGAAACCTATAGGGCCACTATAAGCCTATAGGGGGAATCTGCAATACCCCAGATCTGCACTGTGAGAGGGGAAGATACAGGAACAACATGAAAAAACAAGGGAAGAAAATGATCCAAACAAATCTAGATTCTATATTAATAGAATCCAATGAAAGTATGTTAGAAGAAATGTCAGAAAAGGACTTCAGATTATACATGATTAAGATAATTGGCAAAGCAAAGGATGAGATAAGAAAGCAAATGCAGGCAATGAATGATAATATCAATAAGCTGAAAGAGCAACTGCAGGAAGCAAAAGATCATTTCAACGAAGAGATAGAGATTCTCAAAAAACAACAAATGGAAAACCTTGAAATGAAGGAAACAATAAACCAAATAAAAAACTCAATGGAAAGCATCACCAAAAGACTAGACCACTTGGAAGACAGAACCTCAGACAATGAAGACAAAATATTTAATCTTGAAAATAAAGTTGTCCAAACAGAGAAGATGGTAGGAAATCATGAACAGAATCTCCAAGAACTGTGGGACATCATGAAAAGACCAAATTTAAGAATTATTGGGATTAAGGAAGGCACAGAGATACAAACCAAAGGAATGAACATCCTATTCAATGAAATAATATCAGAAAATTTCCCAAACCTGAAGGATGAAATGGAAAAATCAAATGAAAGAGGCTTACAGAACACCACATGCACAAAATCACAACAGACCCACACCAAGGCATATTATAATGAAAAGGCCTAACATTCAAAATAAAGATAGGATTTTGAAGGTCGAGAGAGAAAAGCATCAGATTACATGTAGGGGAAGACTAATACAGATACCAGCCAACTTCTCAATCCAGACTCTAAAAGCTAGAAGGGCCTGGACCAACATATTTCAAGCTCTGAAAGAACATGGTGGCCAACCAAGAATCCTATACCCAGCAAAACTAACCTTCAGATTTGAAGATGAAATAAAATCCTTCCATGATAAACAAAAGTGAAAAGAATTTACAAATAGAAAGCCTGCGCTGGAGAATGCTCTCAACAAAATATTCCATGAGGAGGAAATGAAAAACAACAATGGAGGTCAGCAAAGGGAGGAACTACCTTAGAGAAAAACCACTCAAAGGAGAAACCAAGCCAACTTAAAAACCAAAAATAAGCCAAATGACAGGGAATACAAATCATATCTCAATAATAACCCTGAACATTAATGGCCTAAACGCATCAATCAAAAGACATAGACTGGCAGAATGGATTAAAAAGATAGACCCAACAATATGCTGCCTGCAAGAGACTCATCTCATAGAAAAAGACATCCACAGACTAAAGGTGAAAGGATGGGAAAAAAACTAAAATGCACATGGACTCAGTAAAAAAGCGGGGTTTCCATCCTTATATCAGATAAAGTGGACTTCAAGCCAAAGTTAGTCAGAAGTGATAAAGAAGGACATTTCATACTGCTTAAGAGAACCATAAATCAGGAAGACATAATGATAGTAAATATTTGTGCCCCAAACAAGGGTACATTCCTGTACATCAAAAAAATCCTTCTCAATTTCAGGAATCAAATACACCACAACACAATAATTCTGGGTGAATTTAACACACCGCTGTCACCACTGGATAGATCTTCCAAACAAAAACCAAAGAAACCATAGAACTCAATAACACAATCAATAACCTAGAATTAATAGACATATATAGAATATTCCATCCATCAACGAGCAGATTCACTTTCTTCTCAGCAGCACATGGAACCTTCTCGAAAACAGACCATATGTTATGCCACAAAGCAGCCATTAGGAAATAAAAAAAATAGAGATACTGCCTTGTGTTCTATCAGATCATAATGGACTGAGAATAGAAATCAATGACAAAATAAAAAACAGAAATTACTCCAACACCTGGAGACTAAATCATATGCTATTGAATGAAACATGGATAACAGAAAACATCAGGGAGGAGATAAAAAAATTCTTAGAGGTCAATGAGAATGATGATACAACAGATCAAAATCTCTGGGACAC
Organism: Sciurus carolinensis; assembly: GCF_902686445.1. Classification (NCBI taxonomy): domain Eukaryota; kingdom Metazoa; phylum Chordata; class Mammalia; order Rodentia; family Sciuridae; genus Sciurus; species Sciurus carolinensis. Next base: position 35,535,129 of record NC_062228.1, read on the forward strand.
TATGAAAGCTGTACTAAGAGGAAAATTCATTGTATGGAGCCCATTGAAGAAAAGAATGAAAAGTCAACAACTAAATGTCCTAACATTACAGCTCAAAGCCCTAGAAAAAGAAGAACACAATAACAGCAAAAGTAGTAGAAGACAGGAAATCATTAAAATCAGAGCTGAAATCAAAGAAATTGAAACAAAAGAAACAATTCAAAAAATTGCAAAACAAAAAGTTGGTTCTTTGAGAAAGTAAACAAAATAGACAAACCCTTAGCCACACTAACAAAAAGGAGAGAGAAAATTCAAATTACTAAAATTTGTGATGAAAAAGGAAATATCACAACAGACACCACTGAGATACATAATATAATGAGAAGCTATTTTGAAAATCTGTATTCCAACAAAATAGAAACTACCGAAGAAATTGACAAATTTCTAGAGACATATGCTCCTCCCAAGCTGAACCAGGAGGACATACACAATTTAAACAGATCAATATCAAGCAATGAAATACAAGAAGCCATTAAAAACCTACCATCCAAGAAAAGCCCAGGACCAGACGGATTCTCACAGAGTTCTACAAGACGTTCAAAGAAGTCCTCATTCCAATACTTCTCAAACTATTCCAGGAAATAGAAAAGGAGGGTACCCTACCGAACTCATTCTATGAAGCTAATATTACCCTCATACCCAAACCAGGCAAAGGTATATCAAGGAAAGAAAATTTTAGATCAATATCCTTGATGAATATAGATGCAAAGATCCTTAACAAAATATTGGCAAACCGTATCCAAAATAATATTAAGAAAATCTGTACCACGATCAAGTGGGGTTCATCCCTGGAATGCAAGGATGGTTAAACATTCGTAAATCAATAAATGTAATCCATCATGTCAATAGACTTAAGGATAAGAATCATATGGTTATATTAATTGACGCAAAAAAAGCGTTCGACAAAATACAACACCCCTTCATGCTCAAAACACTAGAAAAAATAGGGATAGTAGGAACATACCTGAACATTGCAAAGGCTATTTATGTTAAGCCCATGGCCAACATCATTCTTAATGGAGAAAAACTGAAACCATTCCCTTTAAAAATGGGAACAAGACAGGGATGTCCTCTTTCACCACTTCAATTCAACATTGTCCTCGAAACTCTAGCCAGAGCAATTAGGCAGACTAAAGAAATTAAAGGGATACAAATAGGAAAAGAGGAACTTAAGCTGTCACTATTTACTGATGACATGATTCTATATTTAGAGGATCCAAAAAACTCCTCCAGAAAACTTCTAGACCTCATCAATAAATTCAGCAAAATAGCAGGCTATAAAATCAACATGCATAAGTCTAAAGCATTTTGGTTTTGTTTTGTTTTCTTTTCTTTTGTTTTTGTAGTACTGGGGATTGAACCCAGGGTCTTGTGCTTTTGTGCTTGCAAGGCAAACACTCTACGTGTAAAGCATTTTTATATGCAAGCGATGAAACATCTAAAAGGGAAACGAGGAAAACAATTCCATTTATAATAGCTTCAAAAAAAATGAAATACTTGGGAATCAATCTAACCAAAGAGGTAAAAGATCTCTACAATGAAAACTACAAAACATTGAAGAAAGAAATTGAGGAAGATATTAGAAGATGGAAAGATCTCCCATGTTCCTGGATAGGAAGAATTAATATTGTCAAAATGGCCATACTACCAAAAGTGCCATACAGATTCAATGCAATTCCAATTAAAATCCCAATGACGTACCTTACAGAAACAGAGCAAGCAATCATGAAATTCATCCTGAAGAATAAGAAACCCAGAATAGTTAAAGCAATACTTAGCAGGAAGAATGAAACAGGGGGTATCGCAATACCAGAACTTGAACTATACTACAAAGCAATAGTAACAAAAAAGGCATGGTATTGGTACCAAAATAGACAGGTAGATCAATGGTACAGAATAGAGGACACGGACACAAACCCAAAGAAATACAATTTTCTCATACTAGACAAAGGGGCCAAAAATATGCAATGGAGAAGATAGCCTCTTCAACAAATAGTGCTGGGAGAACTGGAAATCCATATGCAACAGAATGAAACTAAACCCCTATCTCTCATCCTGCACAAAAATCAACTCACAATGGATCAAGGACCTTGAAATCAGACCAGAGACCCTGCATCTTATAGAAGAAAAAGTAGGTCCAAATCTTCAACTTGTTGGCTTAGGATCAGACTTCCTTAACAGAATTCCCATAGCACAAGAAATAAAGCAAGAATCAATAATAGGGATAGATTCAAAGTAAATAGTTTTTTCTCAGCAAAGGAAACTATCAGCAATGTGAAGAGAGAGCCCACAGAGTGGGAGATGTCTTTGCCACTCATACTTCAGATAGAGCACTATTTTCCAGAATATATAAAGAACTCAAAAAACTTTATGCGAAGAATACAAATAACCCAATCAACAAATGGGCTAAGGAAATGAACAGACACTTCACAGAAGAAGATATACAAGCAATCAACATATAAATGAAAAATGTTCAACATCTCTAGTAATAGGAGAAATGCAAATCAAAACTACACTTAGATTCCATCTCACCCCAATTAGAATGGTGATTATCAAGAATACAAGCAACAATAGGTGTTGGAGAGGATGTGGGGGAAAAGGTACACTCATACATTGCTGGTGGGGCTGCAAATTAGTGCAGCCACTCTGGAAAGCAGTGTGGAGATTCCTTAGAAAACTTGGAATGGACCCACCATTTGATCCAGCTATCCCACTCCTCGGCCTATACCCAAAGGACTTAAAATCAGCATACTACAGAGATACAGCCACATCAATGTTCATAGCTGCTCAATTCACAATGGCCAGACTGTGGAACAATCCTAGATGTCCTTCAATTGATGAATGGATAAAGAAAATGTGGTGTATATATATACACAATGGAATATTACTCAGCTATAAAGAATAATAAAATTATGGCATTTGCAGGTAAATGGATGAAAGTGGAGAATATCATGCTAAGTGAGATAAGCCAATCTCAGAAAACCAAAGGACGAATGATCTCGCTGATAAGTGGATGATGACACATAACAGGGGGTGGGAGGGGGGCAAGAATGGAGGAAGAAGGGACTGTATAGAGGGAAAAGAGGAGTGGGAGGGGTGGGGGGGAAGGAAAAAATAACAGAATAAATCAAACATCATTACCCTATGTAAATGTATGATTACACAAATGATATGCTGTTATTCCATGTACAAACAGAAACAGCATGTATCCCTTTTGTTTACAATAAAAATAAATTAAAAACAAAACAAACAAAAAAAGCAAATGCAGGAAGCAAAAGAATTCTTCAACAACGAGATAGAGATTGTGAAGAAAAACCAAACCAAAATACTTGAAATGAAAGAAACGATATACCAAATTAAAAACTCAATATAAAGCATCACCAACAGAAGAGATCTCATGGAAGACAGAATCTCAGACAATGAAGACAAAATACGTAATCTGAAAATAAAGTTGACCACACAGAGAAGATGGTAAAAAAAATCATGAAAGGAAACTTCAAGAAATAAAAGACAAAATTTAAGAATTACTGGAGATGAGGAAGGCACAGAGATACAAACCAAAGGCATGAACAACCTGTTCAATGAAATAATATCAGAAAATTTCCCAAACCTGAAAAATGAAATGGAAAATCAAATACACGAGGCTTACAGGACACTAATTACACAAAATTAAAAAAGATCTACACCAAGACACATTATAATGAAAATAGCTCACAAACAAGATAAAGATAGGATTTTAAAGTCTGCGAGAGAAAAGTGTCAGACTACATATAAGAGGAAACCAATACGGATATCAGTAGATTTCTCAGCCCAGACTCTAAAAGGAAGAAGGGCCTGGAACAATGTATTTCAAGGTCTGAAAGAACAAAAATGCCAACCACAAATCATATACCCAGCAAAACTAACCTTCAGATTTGACGATGAAATAAAATCTTTCCATGGTAAACAAAGGTTAAAAGACTTCACAAATAGAAAGCCTGCACTACACAACATTGTCAGCAAAATATTTTGTGAGGAGGAAGTGAAAAACAACAATACAAGTCAGCATAGGGAGGAATTACCCTAAAGGAAAAGCCAATCGAAGGAGAAAACAAGTCAAGTTAAAAACAAAAAACAACCCCAAATGACCAGGAATACAAATCATAACACAATAATAACCCTGAATGTCAATGGCCTAAACTCAATAATCAAAACACACAGACTGGCAGATTGGATTAAAAACAAAGACCCAACAATATGCTGCCTTCAAGAGCCTCATCTCATAGAAAAAGACATCCACAGACTAAAGGTGAAAGGATGGGGAAAAACATACCTTGCACATGGATCCAGTAAAAAGCAGGGATTTCCATTCTCATGTCAGATAAAGTGGACTTTGAACTTAAGTTAGTCAGAAGGGATAAAGAAGGACATTTCATACTGCTTAAGGGAAGCAAAAAACAGTAAGATATAATGATTTTAAATATTTATGCTCCAAACAATGGAGCATCTATGTACATCAAACAAGCCCTTCTCAGTTTTAAGAATCAAATAGACGAAAACACAATAACAGTGGGGGACTTTAACACACCACTCTCACCACTGGATAGATCCTCCAAACAAAAACTGAAGAAAGAAACTATAGAACTAAAAGATACAATCAATGATATAGACTTAATGGATATTTACAGAGTATTTCATCCATCATCGAGTGAATATACTTTCTTCTCAGCAGCTCATGGATCCTTCTCCAAAACAGACCATATGCTATGCCACAAGGAAGTCATTCATAAATACAAAAAAATAGAGATACTACCCTGTATCCTATCAGACCATAATGGGATGCAATTAGAAATCAATGTTAAAATAAACAAAAACTACTCATATACCTGGAGATTAAATAATATGGTATTGAATGATGCAATGATAACAGAAGACATCAGGGAAGAAATTAAAAAATTCTTAGAGGTAAATGAGAACAAGGACACAACATCAAAATTTCTGGGAAACTATGAAAGCAGTACTAAGAGGAAAGCTCATTGCATTGAGCTCATACAATAAAAACATAAAAAGTCAACACTAAATGACCTAACATTACATCTCAAAGTCCTAGAAAAAGAACAGAACAACACCAAAAATAGTAGAAGACAGGAAATAATTAAAATCAGAGCTGAAATCAATGAAACTGAAACAAGAGAAACAATTCAAAAAATTGACAAAAGATTGATTCTTTGAAAAATTAAACAAAATTGATAAACCTCTAGCCACACTAACAAAGAGAAGGAGAGAGAAAACTCAAATTACTAGAATTTGTGATGAAAAGGAATCATCACAACAGACACCATAGGAATACATAACATAATTAGAAGCTACTTTGAAAATCTATACTCCAAAAAAATAGAAAATATTGAATACATTGACAAATTTTTAGAGACATGATCCTGCCAAACTGAATCAGGAAGACGTACACAATCTAAACAGATCAATTGCAAGCACCGAAATAGAAGAAGCCTCAAAACCCTACCAACCAAGAAAAGCCCACGAGCAGATGGATTCTCGGTCAAATTCTGCAAGACCTTTAAAGAAGAACTGATACCAATACTCAAAGTATTCCAGGAAATAGAAAAGGAGGAAATCCTTCCAAACTCATTCTATGAGGCTAGTATCACTCTGATACCAAAACCAGACAAAGACTCATCAAGAAAAGAAAACTTTAGACCAATATCCCTGATGAACATAGATACAAAAATCCTTAACAAAATACTGGCAAATCGCATACAAAAATATATTAAAAAGATATTGCACCATGATCAAGTGGGGTTTATCCCAAGGATGCAAGGCTGATACAAAATCTGGAAATCAATAAATGTAATTCATCACATCAACAGACTTAAAGTTAAGAATCACATGATTATTTCAACACATGCTGAGAAAGCCTTTGATAAAATACAGCACCCCTTCATGCTTAAAACACTAGAAAAGTAGGAACAGCAGGAACATACCTCAACATTGTAAAGGCTATCTATGCTAAGCCCACGGCCAACATCATTCTTAATGGGGAAAAACTGAAAGCATTCCCTCTGAAAACTGGTACAAAACAGGGATGTCCTCTTTCACCACTTCTATTCAATATTGACCTTGAAACACTTTCCAGAACAATTAGACAGACCAAAGAAATTAAAGGGATTACACATAGGAAAAGAAGAACTCAAGCTGTCTCTATTGATGATGACATGATCCTATATTCAGAAGATCCACAAAACTCCACTAGAAAACCTCCAGAACTAATAAATGAATTTAGCAATGTAGCAGGATATAAAATCAATACGTGTAAATCTAATGCATTTCTATTCATAAGTGATGAATCCTCTGATAGAGAAATTAGGAAAACCACTCCATTCATAGTAGCCTCAAAAAAATAAAATAAAATACTTGGGAATCAATCTAACAAAAGAGGTGAAGACCTCTACGATGAAAACTACAGAACATTAAAGAAAGAAATTCAAGAAAATCTTAGAAGATGGAAAGATCTCCCATGTTCTTGCATAGGCAGAATTAACATTGTCAAACTGGCTATTCTACCAATGGCGCTATACAGATTCAATGTAATTCCAATTAAAATCCCAATGACATTCCTCATAGAAGTAGAGAAAGGAATCATTAACTTTATCTGGAAGAACAAGAGACCTCGAATAACCAAAACAATCCTCAGTACAAAAAGTGAAACAGGCGGTATCACAATTCCAGACATTAAATATATTACAGAGCAACAGTAACAAAAATGGCATGGTATTGGCACCGAAATAGACAGGCAGACCAAGGTACAGAATAGAAGATACAGAGACAAAACCACATAAATGTAGTCACCTCATACTAGACAAAGAAGCCAAAAACACACAATGGAGAAAAGACAGCCTGTTCAACAAATGGTGCTGGCAAAATTGGAAATCGATGTGCAGAAAAATGAAATTAAACCTCTATCTCTCACCCTGCACAAAACTCAACTCAAAATGGATCAAGGATCTAGGAGTTAGACCAGAGACCCTGCAACTAATAGAAGACAAAGTAGGCCCAAATCTTCATCATGTTGGCTTAGGATCAGACTTCCTCAACAAGACTCCCAAAGCACAAGAAAACAAAGCAAGAATCAATAAATGGGATGGACTCAAACTAAAAAGCTTTTTCTCAGCAAAGGATACAATCAAGAACACGAAGACAGAGCGTATAGAGTGGGAGAAAATCTTTTTCACACGCACTTCAGATAGAGCACTTATCTCCAAAATTTATAAAGAACTTACAAAATTTTACAACAAAAATACAAAGAACCCAATCAATAAATGGGTCAAGGAAGTGGACACTTTACAGAAGACATACAGGCAATTAATAAATATATGAAAAAGTGTTCAACATATCTAGTAATTAGAGAAATGCAAATTAAAACAACTTTAAGATTTCATCTTACTCAATTAGAATGGCTATTATCAAAAACACAAAGAATAATCGGTATTGGTGTGGATGCGGGGAAAAAGGCACACTTTCACATTGCTGGTGGAGTTGCAAATTGGTGCAGCCACTCTGGAAAGCAGTGTGGAGTATCCTCAGAAAACTTGGAGTGGACCCCCCTTTTGACCCAGTTATCCCACTCCTTGGTTTATACCCAAAGGACCTAAAAGCAGCATACTACAGTAACACAGCCACGTCTATGTTATAGCAGCTCAATTCACAATAGCTAGATTGTCGAACCAACCTAGATGCCCTTCAGTAGATGAATGGATAAAGAAACTGTGGCATGTATATACAATGGAATATTATTTAGTCATAAAAAAGAATAATATTAAGGCATCTGCAGATAAATGGATGAAATTTTGGAGAATTCCAAAAAACTAAAGGATGAATATTTTTCCTGATAAGTGGAGAATGATATGTAATGGGGGTAGGGAGTGGGGAGGGAGAGAATAATGGGGGAACTTTAGATCATGTAAAAGGAAATGAGAGGGAGGGGAATATAAAAAATGGTGGAATGAGACAGACATCATTACCCTATGTACATGTATAATTACATGAATGGTATAAATCTACATCATGTACAACCATAGGAACAAAATCATGTACCCCATTTGTGTACAATGAATCAAAATGCAGTCTGTAAAAAATTAAAAGATTAAAAAAAAAAAGTCTCCTCTTCTTAAACAGTGGATCAATACCCCAACTCCCTTATCATCTCTCACACTATGAGCTGTAATGCTTCCACCTTAATTTCCTCAGGGCCAGATACCTACAACTTGGGACAGTCCAATGCACTGAAGCCCCCCAAAAGCATTTAAATTAGCCAATTCACAGGAAGGACCAAAACTGTGCTAGCCCCACCCTCCTGTCATACACAAACTGTTCCCTATAGTTGCAGCTCCTTACTCACTGTTTAACCTGTCCTCTGATACAATTCCCTGTGTGGGCCTGCATGGGGGCTTGTCTCATTCAGAAGTGTAAATAACAAAGAATTGTGCATTTCATCTAAATATGAGTAACAGCGTACATTTATCACTGTGTTGTTCCAGCTATCAAAAAAATCCTTATATATCATAAAGCACAGATGCATCAAATTAATTTCATGAGGTCATTTAGGGTCATATGCTCTTTTCATCTAGCTTCATATGAATTTTTTTTTAGGTAGTGTCATTTTTTTAATGTATACTGCATGAAACTTATTTTCTTCAATTCAGATTGTCAGTCATTATCTCTCCAAATAGTGCCTTTTCCCAATTCTGAAATTGGTGTGTATATATTTATACACCTGTCAACACTGACAGAATGCTTTGACATTGCTGAATGCTTTGATGTTACTGAAGAAAATGCCACCCCTATCCTGAAACGATGAACATTTGTGGGCATAAACCCTAGGGAATGTTAAAATCAAATACATCTTTTCTCAGATAAAATGTACCCTGACTTCTTCTAAAAACAATGAAATAGTTTTTCCTTGGGGAGGAGTTATTCTTCTACCTCTGTTATACTGTTGCAGCTAACAAATGTGTACTCAATACTAAAGAATTTTCATCCCAGAACTTCAACATTTCAGGAAAAGTATGGATAATTTATGTCATCCAACTGAAAAATTAAAAACTTTACTATATCCACGATACTTCAACTAACTGATAATACTTGCTTCTTTTTAAATAACACTGGACTCCCCCAAAATGCTAAGTAACATGTGGATATTCAATAATAAAAAGTTTAGAAAAGAAAATATCCTCAAAGATTATTGTTAGTCAATCAAATATTCTGAACACTAACTCTGGCATATCTAATCTTGGTGACTTCATTCCCACAGCAGTTGAGAATCAAAATACATGGATGATACAGAGAAATGACTAAGAAACAATTAAAAAGGCATAACTTAGGTCACTGGAAACAGTTTCTTGTCATCCTGGAATACAAATGGTTCTCTTCTGTTTCATTCTTAACAAAAAATATAGAAGACACATAAGTACCACTTATTTATGAAAAGGCAATTGTTCAAAATTTCAAGTTACTTGCAGAAGTTCCTGCTTCCCTCTTATATTAATTTGGAATAATTCTGAAAGTCAAATTTATCCTACTAATTAGAGAATGATAGCTCAAAATTTGCTTTGAAGCTAAAAATGACAATATATATTAGTTTGATCAAGGCAAATAAATTCTGCTTCAGAAGTCACTTTACTGTCTAAATAGAAATATTTGCCAGAAATGGATAGTTTTCAAGGAAACAAGCTTCCTAATTTATAATTCTAAGCTGTCACACTGCATAACAAACATTAAAAATTTCAGACAAGTAATTCACTTTTCCCCTAAACTATCTTGCCTCAAAGACAGACAAAAGGACTTTGATATGCGTATTTATATACATATGTGCATATACTAATTTATTTAACTAGCTAATAACAGTAAAGGATATAATTGTGTCTACTAAATATAAATATATTGGGAAAAATAAATGCAGTATTATGAACAGTTACTAATACTATATTCTTTCCCTATCACATGTCACACAGAGAGGTGAACTCATATTAAGCAATGACCATTGTACATATTTTAAATAAGTATTTATTTCAGCCATAAGAGAAGTGGCCATTCCAAGCTTATTATGTGTCTCATGAAATTATAAATTTTCTTATCTGTTTATTTCAGTAATAACTAACATTTAAAAAGATGTCTGACACTATTCTTTAAAAACATCTATAAGCAATATACTGGAAGCTGGATTTTTATTAGCTCCCCAGGTTATAGTATTATCCTGAAAGCAGGACACCAATTTAACAACAATTAAAACTAGGAGTAAAATTTTGCGTGTTTAGTTAACAAAAATAGAATAAGTTGTAATTTTAAAAAATTCAGAAAATGGACTGGAAAACTCCTCAAGAGATTATCTGTACCAACCATATCTTTTTATGTGTGAACATTTCTAGGTACATTCTTATTCATTAAACTGACATAAGCTCTCCAAGGCTCGATGTTTTTAATACAAAAATATCCAAAATCACTGTAATGTCTATAAACCACAAATTACTGCACCCCAAACTAGATGCAACATTACAAAAAATACTGACCACTAATGAGTAATAATTAGCATCCAAATTTTTCAATAACACATCTTAACCATAATACCAATTGAACAACAATGTAATACAGTCTTATAAGCAATTTCGAGAAAGTAGAAATTTAAAGAAATCCAAAGCAGGGTGGAGCTGGGAGAGGGACATGGAATGACAGTAATTATTAGACAATGAATTTGGTGACACAATTGATCCTCTACAGAACAACAGTCTTGAAATGGATTAACATTTTGCCTGTTTGTCTACAAACACATACTGATGTGTACATGAATGGCTTAGGAGACACTAAATCTCAAAAGGCACTACCACCACAACAACAAAATGAAGTAGCACAGGCTTTCTCTTAATAGAAAAGAGGAAGAAATGAAATAATATTTCAAGGAAAAATTTCCTGATTCCTGGACATTTATTTGCATTATGAAAATTTAATATATTGTAAATAATGGATAAAGAAGGCAAACAACTGTGAATAGTAAATAAGGTAGCTATTAGCTATATGTGGCTTGAGCACTTGCCAAGAAGCTATTCAGAATTGAGGTGGGCTTCCACTGCAAAATACATACCAGATTTTAAAGCATTAGCACAAATAAGGAAATGTAAAATATGTCATTAATAATCTTTTATATTAATGTTGAAATATCATTATAAATATATCACAATATATTCAATATTATTAAAAATATATTGCTTGGGTTTTTTTGTTTGTTTTTTGTTTGCGGTGCTGGGCATTGAACCCAGGACCTTCTGCTTGCAAGGCAAGCACTCTACCAACTGAGCTATCTCCCCAGCCCTGCATCTGTTTTTTTAAACAAAGCTACTAGAAAAATTTAAATTACATATGTGGCTAACATTTTATTTCTCTTAGTCTCATGAAGACTAAGAGATACACACTTTCCCAGTTTCCCTGCTCAACTTCAGGGGGCCTCATAATAGCTCTGGTGAGTAAGGCATGAACTGAAGTCTGTTAGGGACTTTTGATATTTCTGATAAAAAGGGCTACCTCTGATTAAAAGTAGCTAACAACCCTCTCCCCATTTAACCAACCTTTCCTTTCTAATTACCTTTTTTTGTTGGGGGGGTGCTTACTAGGAATTGAGCCCTGGGGTGCTTTACCACTGATTTACATTCCTAGTCCTTTTTCTGTTGTTGTTATTGTTTCTTCTTAGTTATACATGACAGTAGAATCCATTTTGATAAAATTATACAAGCTTAGGATATATCTTATTGTGTTTAGAACCCCATTCTTGTGGATGGGCACAATGGTGGGTTCACTTGGGTAATAGCATATGTGTACATAGGAAAATTATGTTAGATTTATTCTACTGAATTTCATATTCCTGTCGCCATTCCCTTCCTTTTGTTCCCCTTTGTCTAATCTACTAAACTTCCCTTCTCCAACACCTCCCCGGCCTCTGCCCTGCTTTACTGTAGTTTAGTTTCCATAGATCAGAGATTTTCTTCTTTGGGACAAGGTCTCACTGGCTGGCTTCACTTTCAGTCCTCTTGTATGCTGGGATTACAGGTATACACCATCGAAACTGGCTGTTTTCTTTTTATAACTAGCAATTTGAGGTAATAAAAAAAAAAGGAAAACTGACAATGCAGGTTGTTAGCCATTTCCAGGCATCTTATTATACAAGAAAAATAAGCACCTGTTCATTTAAGACATTGTAGTCATTCCAGAGGATGAATATTAATTCACAGGTTATAATGAAGTATAATTATGGAAAAGCCAGTTTGGAATATAAATTACAGATAATCACAGGACAAATTTTTAACAAATATGATAAACTTAAGTTTACTCAATAACAGCTTACATATCGAACAAAGTTACACAAGTATTTCTGTATAAATACTTGAGAATTTGATTTTAGTTTAAAAAATCAAAGATATTAATTTGAACCTAAGTATAAATTTACTGCCTTATTTTGAGAATTCAATGAAGTGAAAGGAATCTCAAGTTAATAGCTGAATTCTAAGAACTTCTTAACATGTTGCTCAAAAATGGGTACGAATATTCAGCAGATTATAACAGCATTCATATCAGGCAAAGGCCTGGCATAAAGCAGATATTCATTCAATTCCTGAAGATGCATGGACAATAGACATTTCGTTGTCTAGTTCTAACATGGTAGAGAGTCTCAGGCAGTCATGTGTTGTAATAATAAGTAAAGCTATAGAGTTGTGCACAGAATGTGAGAGCTTTCAAGTTGTGTCCCCAAAACACAGAGGATAACTATGAGGGCTTGGAGACTTATAGGTTCAAAGTAATTAAATAAATCTTGGTTCAATCATTGATCGCTTAGCTAACTGAGCAAAGACTTCAAAGGTCATATATGACAAACCATACAGAATTCACAGAAATTTTTCAGGACAGCTATTCAACAGGTAGCACCACAAATACAAATAATGATACCACCATAAACTGGGGAGGAGGAGCACATGTGAAAAAAAAAAAAATGAACAGAAACCATTTCTGATGAAGCTCAAACATTAAACTACCTAAAGACTCCTAACTATTTTAAACACAAAGAGATAAAGGAAAGCACATATAAGGAATTAAAGGAACCCCTGAGAAAGATATCGAATTGACAAAATCAATAAAGAGAAATAAATTATTAAAGGGAATAAAATAGAATTTTGAGTTAAAAGCAATAATGAGAACAATCATATTTAAATAATATACCATAATAATTTTCTAATAAAATAAGTTTATAAAAATTAAGTGTGGTACCATATGACAAAATAAAAAAATAACAAGGAAATTTGGAAAGTTCACAAATACATGAGAATTAAACAACAAACTACTAAATAACCAATGGGTAAAAGAAGTCACAAGAGAAATTAGAAAATGCACTGAGATGAATGAAAACAAAACCACCACATACCAAAACTAACAGAATTCACATAAGCAGTAAATAGAAGGCAAATTATAGGTTTAAATTACTTTTTATTCAAAAAGATGATTTAAAATCAATAATCTATCTTTCCACCTCAAGAAACAAGAAAAATAACAGCAAAATGGACACAAATTAAAACAGAAAAAAAGAAATAATAAAGTCTAGAAGACAAATAAAATAGAGAATAGAAAAAAAAGAGAAACCAAAGGTGATTCTTTGAAAGAACAACAAAATTGATGAATTTTGGCAAGGCTCATCAAGGAAAAAAGGAATAAGACTCAAATTATTAAAATCAGAAATGAATGAGGGGGCCAAGTTTAGAGAAAGGAAAAGAATTTAAAGAGAATACTATAAACAATGTATGACAACAAATTAGAAAACAGATGAAAGGGCAAATTCCTGAAAGACACAAACTTCAGAAATAATTCAGGAAGAAACAGAAAACATGAATAGATATATAATGAGTAAAGAGATTGAAAAAAAATCAAAATGTTCCAATTAAGACCAGACCTACCTAACTTACTGATAAATGTTACCAATCATTTAAAGAAGAATGAATACCAACACTTCACAAATTCTTCCAACAAGCAGAAGAGGAAGGAACACTTCCTAATTCATTGTATGAGACCATTATTATTACTCTGATACCAAAGTCAGACAGACAAGTCAGTCTGTCTGTCTGTCTCTCTCTCTCTCACACACACACACACTATATACCAATATCTATTATGAGTATTGGTGTAAAAATCCTCAAAAATATGAGTAAATATAGTAACATATAAAAAGAATTATACATCAAAAGTAGGATTTATTCCAGATATTTTGTTAGTTCAAAATAAGTCAACCAAGAAATAACTCAGATGAATAGAATAAAAAACAAAAACCACATCTTCTCATCAGATATACAAAAAGTATTTGAAAAAATCCAACAACTTATCAAGATGAAAATACTCAAGAAACTCGGAATATAGGGAACTTTCTCAATCTGATGGAAGGTGTCTACAAACTCACATAACACCATATTAAATGATAAATGATTTGAAGATTTTCTCAAGGATTAGAAACTAGACTAGGATCTTTGCTCTCACCATTCTTTTTCAACTTTGTATTGGAGGATTTTGTTGACCAGCTTTTTATCATTGGAACAAATCAATATACAGGAGGAACAAGTTTTATTTTGGCTCAAAGTTTCAGAAGCTTCAGTCCATAGTCAGATGGCTCCATGTTTCTAGGCCCGTGGTGAGGCAAAGACATCATGATGCAAGGATATGATAAAATAAAGTTGCTAACCTCATTGTAGCCAGGAAGCAGAAAGAGGAAGGAGTTAGGGAGAAGACATAATTGCTGATGGCCCTACCCACAAGGATATACTCTCTTCAACTAGGGTCTAATCTCTTAAAATTTCTAATTGTCCATTCAGTTATGAATCCTTCAATGGATCAATCTACTGATGAGGTCAGAGCTCTCATGATCCAATTACTTCCCAAATCCCCACCTCTGAGCCTTTAGGGAATAGTCCAGATCCAACCATAACAAGGGTATTGCCAGGAAAATTAGGAAGTAAAAGATTTGAAGGCTAATAATATTAGAAATGAAGAAGTAAACTTTCACCATTTGCAAATGATATTATATTCTAAATAGAAGAAGGAATTTTTAAAAAACTATTAAACATGTATAAGGTTGTAGGATACAAGATTAATATGAAAAAATACTGCATTTCTATACACTAGCAAAGAATTTCTGAAAATGAAATCTAAAAACTCCATTTACAATAGCATACAAAGTAAAACATTCAGAAATAAAATTTTAAATAAATGAAGGACCATATATTGAAAACTACAAAACTTCACTGGAAGACATTAAAAGTACCTATGACACAAAGTATAAGTAAAAAAAGAAAATTTTGATAAACTGGATTCCATCAAAATAAAGTGACTTTTTACCTTAAATTCACAGAATAGGAGAAAATGTTTGCAAATCATATATCAGATAAGAGTTAGTTCCCAGGTTACATAAAGTTTAAACTCTTATAATTCAATAATTAAAAGACAAGTAATACAATTAAAAGGGGACAAGTGTGGGATGTAGCTAAGTTGGTACAGTATTTGTCCAATTCCCAGTACTTGAAGGAAAAAAAGCAATGAAAACAGAGAATGAAAGCAGATTAGTGATTGTCAAGGAAAGGGGGAGGGAGAAATTGAGAATGGTTGCTACTGGGTTCCATGTTTCTTCATGGGTTGATGATAACGTTCAAAAGTAACTATGGGGATAGTTTCATAACCCTGAATATAACAAAAGCACAGAATTAAAAAATAAAAGTTACCAGGCACAACAGGTATGCAAGAAAACAAGATTAAATGACAAGAATGATAAGAAAAAACAGATCATATTAACAGATCTCCAGATAATCCATATATTGAAGTAATTAAGCATGGAACATAGAATTATAATAATAGTTAAGTTCTAAAACGAAATTTAAAAATGGGAATTTCTTAGAAGACATCAATCTAAAGCACTAAATGAAATTATTTATTTATTATGGTTCAAATGCAAGTTTCAAACTGAAAAAACAGAATGCCTAAAATATAAAATTCATTAGATGGACTTAATAGACAATTATACACAGTGGATCATATAAGTTGGTCAATCTAAAGATAAGCCAGTAAAAATTCCAAATCAAAGTAAAATGAATAAAAAGGATAGTGAAAAGAATATAAAAAGTGGTCAAAAGATATTGACAAGGACTTACAGGTAAGTGGATGTAAAAGGAAAATGAAAAGTTGAGTAGATAATAGGTGAGAACTTCCAAAATTATGATAGACATAAATCTCCAGATTTTAAAAATTCTGTAAGTGCAAGGACAAATACCACATATCCTTGAATGTAGTAAACTATAAAAATCAATGATAAAGACAAAATATTTTAAAGCAGCCAAAGACAATGTTTACATACAGGCAACAGTAGAACTGAAGCAGATTTCTTAAAAGCACCTGAAGCCAGAAGACAATGTAATGACACATTTAAAGTTTTGAAAGAAAATAAACATGAACCTTAAAATTTCTTTAAAAATTTAAACTGAAATAGACATTTTCAGAAAAACAGTAACTACAGACTGGACAATAATCCCAGATAGACTATCCTAGGAACAAAAAATAATCATCAGCAATGTACATCTGAAGGCATATGTATACAAATGGTTGTAGTTCTATATTGTTGTATATGCAGTAATATTATGCTTTATGGAGTTTGCAATATATGTACAATTAAAATAAATGTTAATAATAGCACAATGTCAAGTAGGTATGTAGAGTTGTTTTAGTCAGTTTTTTGGCTGCTGTGACTAAATGACCCAACCAGCTAAGTGTAGAGGAGGAAAAGTTTATTTGAGGGCTCACAGTTTCAGAGATCTTAGTCCATTGAAAGCTGGCTACATTCCTGGGGGCTTGAGGTGAGGCAGAACACCACGGCCACAGAGAGAAGCAGCCTGCATCATCAGCAGAGAGAGAGACTCCACTCTCCAGACACAAAATATATACCCCTAGTCATGCCCCAATGAACTACTCCCTCCAGTCATACCCCACCTGCCTCCAGTTACCATTCAGTTAATCCCATCAGGGACTAATTCACTGATTATGTTAAGACTTTCACAACCCAATCATTTCTCCTCTGAACCTTCTTGCATTGTCTCACACATGAGCTTTTGGGGGACACCTCATATCCAAACAATAACAAAAACTAAAATATGTTAAGGACCTTGCATGGTCTGGAAATATTCAAAGTACAAATCTTTAGTATTCTAAAAGGTTGGGTTGTATATTGTGATTTCTAAAGTAATTATTATGAGTAATAAAAGAAAGTCTAATTAATATGCTAATGGAGGGGAGATGTAAGGATATATTTAATTAGTCCAAAAGGACATATACATAGGACAAAAAAGGGGTACAAATTGAAGGGGAACAGATTGAACTAATAACAAGTGAATAGAAATATGAAAGATTTAATCTAAAATCCATCAATATTTACATAAGTATAAATAAATTAAATCATAAACTAAAATATCGCCAGGATGGTTTTAAAAACAAAGTGATGTTTACAAAATATACACCTCACAAATAAAATATAGAAAATTTTAAAGTAATTAAAAGACATACCATACAAATTCTAACCAACAGAAATTGGTCTAGCCAGAGTAGATTAGTAATAAGAAATTGTAAGGCACTTGAAATGGGACACTTCCATTTCAACAAAAAGTGTAACAATCCCAAATCAAATGCATCAATTGCATATGATTACATACATACGTGTATATTCATATACATATATACATAATACACAAATCATAAAAATATAGAATGGAGAAATGAAAAATTATATAGAGAATGAGTAATACAAAAGATAAAAAATTTAATAGTAGATCAGACATGAATAGCATTCCAGTTTACCTTATTAATACACAGGGAACACTGAACCCAAAGGTATTCTTGTCAGGTTTATGTGAATCATTTAACAATAATAACCATATGCTAAGTAAATCTCAACAAATTTGAAAGGAGTAGAACATATGGAGTATGTTCTCTTGACAGTGTAGATATAAACAAAAAATCAATATTTTAAAAATAGAAGTAACCAAATGTTTGGAAATCAAGCAATACACTTGAAAATAAATAGCTGGCTAAAAAACATAATAATGATAGCTAAAAGATATTTTTAACTGAATGGTAATAAAAATACAACAAACTTAGATTGCAGCTAGAAAGTTGAGAAATATAAAGCCTTAAGTGATATATCAGAAGAAAAAAAGAATATCAATGATCTAAGCTTCTATATTAAGAACTTGTAAAGGGGTAAATGAAATAAAAAGGTATGGGCAGAAATGAATGAACAAAAAATATGGAAAAAATTCAAAAAAGCTGACAACTGGCTCTTTAAGTAGTCTAATAAAACTGAAAAAACATAAGAAAGACCAGTCATGAAAACGAGATGCCACAAAATACCAAATTCAGGAACTGAAAAGGGGAAGTCATTATAGAACCTAGAGGTGAAAAAGAACTTTATATCAAATATTTGAGGATTTAGAGTTAAAAAGAAAAAATTATTGTAAAATACAAACACCAATCTAACAAAAAAAAACATAGTGGGTTAGTTATATATGGGAGCTAAGATTAGTGAAAGAAGTATTAATCATACATGGAAGTGTATAGTTCTTTGAATATTCATATAAACCACACTGTGAGTTAACATTTTAGTTTTCTTTAAAATATATATAATAAAGGTCATAGAAACAAAGAAAAATTATCCTTCATAAATAAATTTGTTTTAATTTTTCATTTTAAAACACAGTTAAATGAAATAGTATCATTGAAATTCTGCTAACACCAACTTGAAGATCCTATAGCCAAGATACCTGAGAAATGGTCAATACTTAAGAAGTTAATAAAAGTCTCTGAAACACTAAATGGCTTCACCATAAACTTGATACAATTGCATTGTCTCATTTGATGATCCCGACTGAAGAATAATGATGTTCTCACAAATATTTAACACTGCTTATATACAAGGGGTTTCTGGGTTAATCTTCACATAATTTTACCACTGGGTTTCCAATAAACAATGATAATACATACTCTGATTTGTGTTAGAACTGTTTTACTTGCTGATTAGCCTATTATAATTTTTAAAGAGGATAACATCTAAAAGTTTTTTCCATTTATGTACATAAGCTATGAAATTCTGTAATTAATACATAATAAAATATCCTTTCATAAACAGGACCAATGAATAATTTATTAAGCCACAACTGTTGTTTAATGTACCTGAACTGTTAATGCAAACAATATTTCACCATAAACAGTTGTTATGACAAAGAATTGCTTTCTTTCCTTTTGGGAGTTTAAAATTTGGTATATACTAGGCAGAGAGTGTGTAAGTGACCACTCCCCAATAAAACCTTGGGCAACATGTCTCTAAGGATCTTTCACAGTAGAAACATTTCCCATGTGTTATCACAATTCCACGCAGAGGAATTAAGCATGATCTGTATGAATACATGAGGAGAAGACTGTTGGAAGTTTGCACATGAATTCTTCTGGGCCTTGTTCCATGCATCTTTTTCCCATGCCTGATTTTCCTTTGTATCCTACTCAGGGCAATAAATCTTAGCCAGTGACTATAACTACATGCTGAGTCCTGTGAGTTCTCTGGTCTTTTGGACTCTTCTAGTACACTGAAGTAAATTTCAATAATGATAGCATATAGGGAGTTAAGATTCTACAACAAGTGATACATAATAAACTCAGCTCAAAGAGCCATACACTAATTTCTTCTATATGACATTTCAGATGACTACCCTAAGAGTGTTCTAGACATTAAAGCATTCCAAAATCATTGGTTTGGGTTAAACGGTTTTTGCCACATATTTCAAGAACTAGTAACTGAAGTCAAGTTTTCAATCATAACATCATATGATTAGCTATCAAAAATGGTTCTTAGAATTCTTTTCCAATGAAAATCACACATCCATGTGATTTTCACAAGCCCTCTTCAACCTCTTGCACACTTGGTTTCCTGGGGCCCCTTTTCATGTTCAGTTGATGTTCTTGCTTCCTATTTCAGCAAGCCAATAGAAACAATCAGAATAAGATCAACCTTTGCATTTATTACAGTGCAAACACACATTTACATTATATTCACATTCTTTCCTTATTACACTGTCTGAACCATTAGGGATTATAGCTAAAAAACAACCCATTTATGCAATATATCTCAGCACACTTTGCCTATTCAAGAACTTTGCTCTTTCAGTTTTTTTTTTTTTGTGTGTGTGTGTGTTCCAAACCATTAAATTTTATATCTATACCTCTAAACACAATCCTCCCCTGACTCTGCACACTCCTCTAGCTAGTATCCCACTTCTGTGACTCCCTTTTCAAGAAAATTGCTCAAAAAAGTTGTTTCCCTTATTTTCCCCCAAAATTGCTGTTCCCAAAGAAACCTTTCCCACAAGTTCACCAATGACTTTAGTGATGCTGGTTGCACAATCCTGATTTACATCTATTATCCTGAAATAAATACTAATAGTGCTCCCTTTTCATTTTCAAAACTATTTTGGTTTGTAGATGAATTATATGGCCACTCTACACTAACAACAGTGCTAAAAACAACACTCAATTATCAGGCCTTACCTTCTTTGTCAGCATTATTAGATAATTATTCCCTCTTTCTTAAAGTACTTCCATTGGCTTCTAGTTTACTCCATTGTCCTTTTTCAGACCTTTCCTCTTCAATTTCCTTTGGTGGATAGTCATACTATTTTTTGGTATGCTGATGTGTCCAGGATTCAGTCCCTCCCTCCTTCAGCTATACTTATGCTCCATCTAGTTCAATGGGTTTAAATATAATCTTGTGCTATTAACTCTAAAATTCATACCTCCAGCCCAGTCCTCACTTTTAAACTGACTAGGCTACCCAACTATCTGTAAGATTGTTTTCCTTTGATGTCTAATAAGCAATTCCAATATAACACTTCCAAAACCAAACTCTGATTACTATTCATACTACCTCTATACACCTAATGTCTTCTCTCATGTTCTCTATTATGTCAGTTACTAATCTCAACCAGTTATTCACATCCACAACTGTGGTGTGATCTTTAAGTATTTTTCTCTCACACTACTTATCCATTCATAAGTTAAATGTTCAGACTCTACCTATATATTACAAATAAAATGAAACTCTTCTACTGCAAGCATGCTAGTCTAAACTATAATCATTCTTCCTCTTGAGTATTAAAACAACTGAACTGATCCTCTTTATTTCAATCTTGTTTTCCTATAGTTTATTCTCCACAAAGCAAAGTTATCTCTTTAAAACATAACTCAAGTTTTAACACACTTTTGTCCAAAAATCCCACATCATTACTACATGCTTGGAATAAAATCCCAGATCCTAATCGTGGTCCTGGCTACTCAGAAGTAACCTCCACCACTCTCTGATAATCTACTCCACTACAACTATGAATACATTCTAGTTATTCCTCAATTGCCACAAGCAATTCAATCCAGATGACTACCCTTTTTATTCCTCTGCCTTGAAGTATTCGCCATAAGTTTGCCTGTTTCTTTGTTTCATTCAGGTCTTCCTTCAAATGCTCTTTTACTGAAAGGACTGCTGATAAATACTAATTAAAATACTTCATCTGTTTTCTATTTTCTCCTTATGCTATCCTAAAAATATTCACACATCATAAATTAATATTTAAATATTCATCAACTTTCTTTTTACTCCACTAAGGAAATGGACCTCTCCTCAAGGAACTACTGTGTGGATACAAAGTTTATGAAGAAGAGAATCAGTAAAGATATGGTAATGACTTGCAAAAAGGGAGGAAAACAGTGTATTAAAAAACAAAAGTGAGTTGGGAGTGGTGGTATACACCTATAATCCCAGCAACTCAGGAGGCTGAGGCAAGAGGATCACACGCTTATCAGCCAGTATGAACAACTTAGCAATATCCTTTCTCAAAATAAAAACAAAGAGCTGGATATAGCTCAGTGGTACTTGTTTCCCTAGCACTGGAAAAAAAAAAAAAAAACAATGTAATGTGTACATTGCATATACGTTTCATTTTTGTGTTTGTGTACATGAATGTCAGTAAAGGCTATTGGTATTAGCTACATAATATTTGATATGCTCCAGATAAAAACTATAAGGTCAAGAAAAAAAAAAAAAGTTTAGATACAAATATTAAAAATTGCTTAAGTATACATAAGCCATATAAAACAATGGAAAGGTTAAAACAGCATCATATTTTTGAAAACATGGCCATTGACACATGAAGATTTAAAAAACTAAAGTAGGTGTTGATGAAGTAGAAAATAAATTCTAAAATAAACTGAGGGGCTGGGGAGATAGCTCAGTCGGTAGAGTGCTTGCTTTGTAAGCACAAGGCCCTGGGTTCGATCCCCAGCACCCCCCCCAAAAAATAAATAAATAAACTGAAATATCAAACAAAACAAAGCCACTGCTAACTAATGCAATTTCACCACCATCATGTTGCCTCAAGTAATATCAGTGTGAAATCACTTGCAACCAACAATGTTCGTTGCCACTTATTACAAATGATTATCATACGTGTTCCACAGGGACCTAGCATTTGTCTCCCAATGCCTTGAAACTTCTATGGGTGAAAAGAAATGAGAAGCTAAACAGGTTAGTTCTAGAAACTCTTCTCTCTTGGCACACTTCTTTTATTTATTTTATATTTTAGGATGCTCATTAAGATTGAAATGAATCTTCAGTTTCAGCTCCACTCAAATGTTTGAATAGTATAATATGCAGTATTACAGAAACTAAGTATCTGAATAAAATAAAACAGAGTTGTTTGATGAATCAAAAGATAACCAAAATAAAAAACCACAATAGGCTATTATTAATTTATTATTTGCTTTGTCTTTATTTACCTTCACTTTTTAATAGTCCAACTTACTTTACAAGACTATAAACTATTAGAGAGCAGAATTACATGTACCTATTTCCAAGCACCCTCAGCACAGTTCAGTGGTTATTTTTGTGTTTAGTATATGATATAATGGTTCTTCCCTGCCCAGAGGACAGGAGAGGAACAACAAGAATGTATAGCATACCTACTCTTTGATAGAGTTCTCACTGTGTGTACTATCTAGAATAACAAAAGCTTTTTCTGCTGCCACTCTGGCACATTTCACAGTGTGTCAGCATGTATGCCTACATGTCCAGGCATCAGTGCCTATGAAAGAAAAGCTTCTCAACTTTGGGATATAAATCCTTTTCAATTTTCCTAGTAAGAAAAAGAACATGGCATTTGTCTTTTGAAAAACATGAAGAACCCTACTGAGGTCCTACAAATATAAATAATATGATAAAAGTATCTTCCCACTTTTAAATGGATGTTATAAAAACCAATGGTGTGAAAAAAGACAATAACTGAGAAAATCTGCAACCGTTATTTCACTCTCATTGTTACTAAAAATTTTTGAAAGTTGCACATTTTATTTCAAAATATCTGAAATAGAACCTTCATGGGAGTTAAGTTTTACCATCTCATATACTATGCTCATTTTAAAAGTGTATTGTGCATTGAAAATATAGACCTTTGGATACAATATCCAAAATTCATTATCTGACTATCTGTTCAAGAATAACTCGCTTTATGTAAAACAAATGACACTTTCGAGACGAAATTTAATAGGAGAGAATTTGGGAATCATACATACCTCATCAGTGTTATAGATAATCTGGAGTCCTGAGGAAATCATTTCCACTAAAGAAGATAGAGTGACACTGCATTTATCTGAAAATAATCAGCAACAGTAAAAGGTTAAAGGAAACAAATTAAGTTATGAAAATAAATGGAAATGCAAAGATTAAAAGTCATTTGCTTATTTAGATTTGTTTCTCTGAGATGCAGTGCTAATTCACAATAAGGAGGGGGTAGGGAAGAACAGAGTTACTTTATTAGGTAGAGGGCAGTGAAGGGAGAGAAAGGGGTATGGGGGAAGGAAGGATAGTAGAGTGAAATAGACATCATTACCTCATGTACATACATGACTGCATGACTGATGGGATTTTACATTATGTACAACCAGAAAAATGAGAAATTACACTTCATTTATGTATTATTTATAAATTACATAAATGCATTCTAGGTATGTACAACTAGAACAATTAGAACAAATAAAAGAATTAATATTAAAAGTCATTTGCTCTGATAGTGTTATATAAAAATGATTTCCTTTCAAATTGTGAAATAAAGATGATGTGGATTTAGTTCATATTAAATCCCAGGTTTGTCGGTAAAATTTTAAAATCCTCAAATTCATTGTAATGGCTTAGATTTATTTTCAGACTCTGAGACTAAAATTACTTTACTTTGCAATAGTTTTGCCCCATAGGAAGCCATGTAATATCAATCTATCTGAAACATATGTAAATGAAAATTATTTGGCAAGCAAGATATTACAACTATGCTAGGACACTATAAACAATAGGAAGTGCATTTTGAAAAGGGTCTTGTTTTCAGACAATACAAAATCTATGTAAATGGCTGCAGAAATATGTTCATTTTAACCAATTATATAATATCATTTAAAATATTTTAACAAATTAGTTTTATGAAGGAATGAGATATTCTTTAAGTTTATTAGTCTATTAAAGTAGACATTATATGGTCTAAATAAACAAAAAAGACAATAATATACACTTTAACAAAGAAAAAGATTCTCATAGACTCCTGAATGGTATTTGTAAACTGCCTCATGTAAAGAATAAAGAAGTAGGAAAGATACATGCTACAACATGGACAAACCTTGTGTGGTCAATTTGCGTGTTAACTTCACTAGATAAAAAGATAGCTATAAACTAATAAACATTATTTCTGGTATGTCTGCAAGGATATTTCTGGAGGAGATTGGCATGTGTGTCAGTGGACTGAGTGGGGAAAATCTGCCCTCAATGCAGGTGGGCACCATCTAACCTACTAAAGGCCTAGATGGAACCAAAAGGTGGAGTTGGGGAAAATTCTTATTTTCTCTTCCAGAGCCAAGGCACCCTTCTTCCTCTTCTGCCCTTTATGTGAGCTCCAGGTTCTTCAGCTTTGGGGCTCCAGAACTCACATCAGTGCCCATCCCCTCAGCATATAGTCCTTAAGTCTCCATCTGAGAGTTACACCTTCAGTTTCTCTGGTTCTAAGGCTTTCAAACTTGTACTGAGCCATGCTATCAGTATTCCAGCTTAGATGGTCTATTATGGGACTTACTATAATAAACAGTGTGAGCCAATTGTCCTAAAGAATCCCTTCTCAAATATCTACTGGTCTAACTCCTATTGGTCTGTCAATCTCGAAAACCAAAGGCACTCTACCACTGAACTGCATCCCCATTCCTTTTCATATTTATTTTGAGAAAGGGTCTTGTTAAGTTGTCAAGTCAGGTCTCAAACTTGTGATGCTCCTGCCTTATCTTCCCAAGTCACTGGGATTATAGACATGCACCACTATGTCCAGCTTGAGTAATACAACTTGAATGAGAGAAACCAGTCACAAAAGATCATATACTATATGATTGTATTAGAAAAGTCAAGAATAGGGAAATCCACACAGCCAGAAAGTAAATTGCTATTTGCTTGGGCTGGAGAGCTTTGAGAAAAAAGGGAATGGCTGCTGATGGGTACAGGGTTTCTTTTTGAGGTGACAAAATGTCTTAAAATTGACTTGATAATGGTTGCACAAGTCTGAAAATACTAATATCTCTGAACTGTACCCTTTAATAGGTGAACTATATGGTATGTGAATTATATCTGAATAAAGTTCTCAAACAACTTTTAAGTGAAAATTTTAATTTAAGTCAGGAAACTGTAAATGTGAGTTAAAAACAAAGAAAAGCAAGGAAAATTTGTTCACATATAATTCTAATGGAGAAGGTTATTAGCCTCTAATGGTCTTGGTGGGTTGTGTTTCCCTTAACTTTCCACTAACCCTAATTAAGTGAAAGACAGAAATTTGGGGCAGAAAATTATTGGTGCTCTCAAAGTCTGGACAAAAAGCACTTCTGCCACCAGGGCCTGGCACCACTAGTGGCCCTCTCAGGATCCAGACCTATCCTGGCTATTTCCTGACTTCCTAGTACTCAGTCCATTGGGTATCAGGGTGTTTTCAAGGTCCAAGTGCCCCACAGGAACATGGAGTTTTCAGGTTTTAGATCAACATAAACTTCTGAGTGATTTCCTCAGAACGTGACAGAAGAGAGTTTCACTTCATTGGGAGGCTCATTCAAATATCTTCTAGCATTGACACTGGCCTATTCGAAATGAATTCCAAGAAATTCATTCCTATGGACAGTCAGTTACAGAAACATTTTAGAAGAAGCAGAGAAAATCTCTCTGCACTAACATTTATATAGCCTATATATGCCAGGAACTGAGCTTAAATTCTGTGATACAAAAATAGCTGGAGCCAGGAACAGTGTTATGTACCTACGGTTCCAGCTATCTGGAAGATTTAGGCAGAAAGACTGATTAAGCCCATGGAGTTTGGGACCAGTCTGGGCAACATAGCAAAACCCCATCTATTAGATTAAAAAGAAAAAAAAAAGGAACATGTATAAAAAGAGGTAGAGGGCTGGGGATGTTGCTCAGTGATAGAGTGCTTGCCTAGCATATGTGAGGCCCTGAGTTCAATGCTCAACACCACAAAAACAAAACAAAACAAAAAAATAGGCATGAAGACCAATGGAACAAAATAGAGAACCCAGAATTTTTTTTTTTATTTTTAATTACACCCACTGATTTTCAACACAGTAAGAAAATACACTTAAGAAACTTTCTTCAACAAATGGTGCTGGAAAAAATGGATATTTATATGCAGAAGAAAGAAACTAGATCTCTAATTCTCATAATATAAAAAAATCATCACAAAACAAATCAAAGGCTTAACTTTGAGATCTGAAAATATAAAATTACTGAATGAAACCACAGGGGAAATGCTTCAGGGTACTGGTCTGGGCAAATATTTTTTTTTTTTTTTTGGATATCACTACAAACACAAACAACAAAAGCAAAATGGACAAGTGGGATTATATCAAACTAAAGTTTCTGCAGAGCGAAAGAAACAATCAACAGAGTGAAGAGACAACCCACAGAATAGAAGAAAATACTTGCAAATTATTCACCCTAGAAGGGATCAATTTCCAGAAGGAACTCAGCTCAACAGCAACAAAATAATCTGATTTAAAAATGGTCAAGTGACCCAAAGAAAGAGAATATACAAATGGCCAATAAGTATATGAAAAAATACTCATTGTCACTAATCATGAGGAAAATGCAAAAAAAATCATAATGAGATATCATTTCAGCCAGTGTAATAGCTATTATCAGTAAGACAAAAATAACAAATACTGGCAAGGATGTAAACAGAGGGGAATCCCATACACTGTTGGTAGGAATGTAAACTAGTATAGAAAATAGTATGGAGGGTCTTCAAAAAACTAGAAATAAACTATAATGTGGCAACCCCACTAAAGAATATATCCAGAAAACTGAAATCAATCTGTTATACATCTGCACTCACATATTTATTGCAGCTCTACTCACAATAGCAAAAAAAGAATCAACATAAAATGTCTATTAGTGAATGAATGAATTAAGAAAATGTGGTGTATAAACAGAACGCAATATTATTTAGCCATGAAAAAGAAATTCTGTCATTTGCAGTAACATGGATGGAGCTGGGGGACAGTATGTTAAGTAAAAAAATCAGGCACCACAGAAAGACATACTGTATGATTTTCCTTGTATGT
This sequence comes from Sciurus carolinensis, assembly GCF_902686445.1. Classification (NCBI taxonomy): domain Eukaryota; kingdom Metazoa; phylum Chordata; class Mammalia; order Rodentia; family Sciuridae; genus Sciurus; species Sciurus carolinensis. Next base: position 35,562,960 of record NC_062228.1, read on the forward strand.
GGAAGCCAAAAAGTTGGTCTCAAAGCAGTAGAAAATAAAATAGTTGTCACCAAAGCCTGGGAAGGATGTGGGAGCAGGGATACAGGATGGGTAACAGACATAAGGGTGCACTTAGATAGGAGGAATGATTTAAAATGTTCTGTAGCATAGTAGGACTACTAGTCAGAGAAGACTAGGTTAATCTTTTGACATAAGCCATTTTAGAATTTTTAATACCTCTTTATAAATATCATCACATAAATGTTTATTTTAAAAAATATTTTCAAGCCTGGCAGTGGTAGAACATGCCAGTAATCCCAGTCACTGGGAGGTGTGATGGAGAAGAATCACAAGTTTGAGGCCAGGCTCAGCAATTTTACGAGACCCTTTGTCAAAGTAAAAAAATAAAAAATACTAGGAAGTAGCTAGTGGTAGAGTGTCCCTGGGTTCATTCCCAAGTACCAAAAAAAATAAATAAAATGATTTAAAAAAGTCAAATTAATGTTTATAATTTGCTTTTTAAATTTAATAATCCAGTATAAACATTTTTGGTCAATAAATATCACTGCATCATCAGCATTTTTAAAACAATGAGCTATCTTCTGAAAATGCTATTTCAGAGAGTAAACATATTTGTCAAAGCAAAAGAAATATAAAGCTAATTTCATTACATTTACCAGGTTAAGGTTTAGAAACACATATTTGTATGACACTAATTGTCCAAGGAATTGTTTACAAACAAGTACAAAAATTTCTGCTACAAGAAATGGGGACACTGTGCTTTCTGTGTTTGAAGAAAACACTAAAGTAAGACATTTCAGATCTTTAGGAGAGGGGAAATATAAAAAAGAGAAACTCCTATTTTAGTAAGGAATGTGTAAATATAAATATTATATACTAAAGACAGCAGAATCAAATGGTGAACAGTAAGACAAAATTCATTAAAGATAAACAGTATATATGATATTTGTATCCTAAAAACAAGAATGCAGGATGTCTAGCTAAAAACAATACAGACATGAGAGAAAAAAATTGAAAACAAAACAAAAATCATACAGTATATTCTTAGCACAGGAATAAAATTTAATATAAGAAAATTTATGGATTTTAGAAATTCATTTGACATTTCAATGGTCTATTTTCATTATTTTGAAGGTTGTATTAAAAACAATCTGCTGCATAACAAAAACTTCTGATTAGTTTTAACACAACTGTAAATTATCTTTTATTTTCTAGTTTAAGTACTGAAGTTCTGCCAAATTTGAAAACAAGTAAATGCTTTTGTCACCCAAAGAATGGTAGGCTTCCTTTGTAAAGACAGAAAGATTATACTCCATCCATTTTCTCCAATTTTAATGTGCAATTACATTAATTACTTCAGCCCTGGTTAGCATTTCATCTTCTTCTCCATTTCATACTTCTATCTTAAGAAATTAAAGAAAACTACTTGAAAAAACTTTAAACAGCCTTAAATATTCTATGATATAGCAAATAAACAGAGAAGAAGAATTCATAATTTTTTCTTTTTTACCTGAAGATGACCATATTCCTCATAGGAGAGCAATTCATCTCCTGTATGCACATTGAAAAGAGTGAAGACAAGTTGTTGGACGAGGATCCTGCTTAAATTGCTGGACCTAGAATCAAATATAAAATGTAAACAATGCTAGTAATTCACATACTTATCTAAGACTAAAGATTGTAAGTAGTTTTTAACTTTTTGATGAGGAAAGCTAAGGCTCCTGGGCTCAAGGAATCCTCTCATTCAGCCTTCTGCCACTGCCATTCCCCCATACATGCTACTGTGCCCACTTAACCAATTTAGAATACAAGTATAAATGCTAAATGATCTCACAAACTCCAAGAACAAATATTACCTTTTCTTAAGAAGTGATAGACACAGATATCATAATAACTACCAGAGTTTACATGATTGTCAATTTATATTTCACAAGCAAAGTAATACAAGAGTAGTAGGGTGCATGTTAATATGATAGCAAAACTTTTTTGCAATGTTTGCATCTTTATTTCAGAATAAAATACTAGCTTACTTGTGAGACAGGATTTCTGTAACTGTATTCCTTTGTATTTGGAAATGCTTCTGGGACATTCTGAAAAAATATTTGGGTCACATACTAATGCAACAAAAGTTCAAACTTCAAATGTCATTTCTTAACATGTTGCCATTTCCCTCCCACTTATACTCTCATTACTAAGGTATGAATTCTAAGAGGATATAGGCCAATCTGTTAATCACACTATAATTTAACTATTGATTGGCTGATTGAGATGGGCTCCTACATATTGGGCAGGGGATCTTGAAATCCTAGGCTCAAGTGATTCTCCCCCTCAGCTTCAGAGTAGCTGGAGGGACTATAGGCACATGCTGGGCTCAGTTTAGCCACTGTAGAATACTAAATGCTAAAAGCTAACAGATAAACTCCAATGACAAATCTATCCATTTCTTCAGGGCCTGTTCAATTTAACTTGGCAACATTTACGACAGCAATTACGTGCAGTAATGTGCTAATCCCTAGATACAAGAGATAAACAGAACAAAAAAATTAGCAGAGTAAGGTATGGTGTAGTATAACTGTAATCCCAAATACACAGGAGGCTGAGGCAAGAGAATCACAAGTTCCAAGCCAGTCTGGACAAACTTAGTTAAAAAAAGAAAGGAGGTTTCAAGATGGCGGACTAGAGGGCGCGGCATTTCATGTTGCTCCAGGACGCAGGATTCAAAAGAGGAGATAGTGAGAGACTTGGGACCAACTCAAAGCCGCCGGGTGAGTCTCTCCGTTGGGAGGCGTCCCAGATGGGGCAGTAGCCCTGGAACGCAGGGAACTTTGTGAAGTAGAGTTGCCCGGCAAGACGCCCTCCCACCACTGGAGCAGTAAACACAGACCACTGGGAACATCGTAGAGGTGGCTGCTCAGCACATCGCTTGGACTCGGAGCAACCACTGGGGCTCCAGGCGGCTGCCTGAAGAGGAGCTGCGTGGCGAGCGTGTGACTCAGAGCGGCCACTTCTGAACACCGGGGGTTGCCTGGAGGAAAAGGAGAAGTGTGGCCGGTCGCTTGGTCTAGTGACTGCATCAGAGCTACAGGTGGTTGCCAGAGGAGGAGGCGAGTGGTGAGTTGTTTGGACTCAAAGCGACCGCTCCTGAACACCGGGGCCTGCAGGAGGAGTGCAGTGGGTTGCTTGTCTCCAAGCGACCGATCCTGAACACCCGGGGGTTACCCAGAGGAGGAGGAGGAACAGGGCGGGTCACTTGGACTCTGAGTGACTGCCTAGGGCTACGGGCAGTTGGCGGGAGAAGGAGACGCAAAGTGAGTTGCTTGGACTCCTAGTGCCTGCCTCGGAACACCGGGCGGCTGTCCGGAGGAAGAGGTGTGTGGCGGGTCTCTGGGTCTCAGAGCTATTGTATGGGGCTCCAGGTGGCGGCTCAGAGGAAGGGGCTGCATAGCCAGGCAATCAGGTGCAGAGCAGGGTCCCAGGAACTAGGCGGAATCAAGGTGGAAGAGCCGCACAGAGACATGCCTAGAGGCGGAGCGAGTTTCCAGGACTGCTGGCAGATTCTTTGAGGAGGCAGCCTAAGGAGACTAGTCTGCGAAGGGTGAGGCTCCCAGGCCCAGGAGGTAGGTCTGGGCCCTGGAAACGTTGCAGAGGAAAGGCCCCAGCCAGGGCGGTAGTTGTAGATTGATGGAACCTCTAGGAGGGGAACTGACCAGCGAGACCTCCCCACTGGATGAGTCTTCCCTGCCGGGTGAGGTTTTCCCACAAGGATGGTAAAACCGAGACACAGGCACAAATAGGCCTTGCCTCAGCCCGCAGCCTAGTTCCCTTTGGATGAACCTTGGTCAACAAGTGGAGGCACCTCTGCCACAGCAGGGAATATACCCCACCTGAGGGTCACCAACCTAGAGAAGCAGCTTCCTTATGGAGCATCACATTATCAACTTCCTCCAAGACTTCAGGCTACTGAAGAATAAGTGGGATATACTAGCAATCTTCAGGGACATTATAAGTCAAGAGAGGAAATCTGCAATATCTTAATGACCCACTGATACCTGAACAATATGAGAAAACAAGGGAAGAAAATGCCCCAAACAAATCTAGATGTTACATCAATAAAATCCAACGACAGCATAAAAGAAGAATGACAGAAAGGGAGTTCAGAATGTACATAATTAAAATGATCAGGGAAGCAAACAATGAGATGAAAAGCAAATGCAGGCATGAATGATGAGATGAAAGAGAAAATGCAGGCATTGAATGATCGCACCAATCGACAGTTAAAAGAGCAATACAGGAAGCAAAAGATCATTTCAATAAAGAGTTAGAGATATTGAAAAAAAAAACAAACAGAAATCCTTGAAATGAAGGAAACAATAAACCAATTAACTCCATAAAAGCATAACCAATAGGATAGAATACCTGGAAGATAGAATCTCAGATATTGAAGAAAAAATTTAACCTTGAAAACAAAATTGAACAAACAGAGAAGATGGTAAGAAATCATGAACAGAATCTCGAAGAACTATGGGATATCATAAAAAGGCCAAATTTGAGAATTATTGGGATTGATGAAGGCTTAGAGAAACAAACCAAAGGAATGAACAATCTATTCAATGAAATAGTATCAGAAAATTTCTCAAATCTGAAGAATGAAATGGAAAATCAAGTTCAAGAGGCTTATAGGACTCCAAATACACAAAATTACAACAGACCCACACCAAGGCACAGTATAATGAAAATACCTAACATACAAAATAAGACAGAATTTTAAAGCTGTGAGAGAAAAGAACCAAATTACATTCAGGGGAAACCAATACGGATATCAGCAGATTTTTCAATCAGACCCTAAAAGCTAGAAGGGCCTGGAACAACATTTTCAAGCTCTGAAAGAAAATGATGCCAACCAAAATCTTATAACCCAGCAAAAACTTACCTTCAAATTTGATGATGAAATAAAATCATTCCATGATAACAAAAGCTAAAAGAATTTACAAAAAGAAAGCCAGCATTACAGAACATTCTCAGCAAAATATTCCATGAGGAAGAGATAAAAAACAAGAAGCAAATCAGGAAAGGGAGGAATTATCCTAAAGGAACTGTCAAATAAAGGAGGAACCAAGTGTGTCAAAAAATAATAAATATAATAAAATTTAAAAATAGGAACCAAATGACCGGGAATACAAATCATATCTCATAATAACCCTGAATGTTAATGCCTGAATTCATCAATCAAAAGACATAGACTGGCAAGTGGATTAAAAGAAAGATCCAACAATATGTTCTGCAAGAGACTACCTCATAGAAAGAATACCCATAGACTAAAGGTTGAAAGGATGGGGAAAAACCTACCATGCACAGGACTCAGCAAAAAAGCTGGAGTATCATCCTCATTTCAGATAATGTGGACTTTCAAGCCAAAGTTAGTCAGAAGGGATAAGAAGGACATTTCATACTGCTTAAGGGAAGCATAAATTCAGCAAGATATAAACAATCATAAACATCTATGCCCCAACAGTGGCTCATCCATGTATGTCAAACAAATCCTCTCAATTTCAGAAACCAAATAGACCTAACACAATAATACTAGGTGATTTTAACACCCTCTCTCACACTGGACAGATCTTACAAAACAAAAATGGAACAAGAAACCATAGATCTCAATAACACAATCAATAATTTAGACTTAACAGACATTTATAGAATATACCATCCAACCAAGAGTGAATACACTTTCTTCCTCAGCAGCACATGGATCCTTCTCTAAAATAGACCATATATTATGCCACAAAGCTAATGTTACAAATACAAGAAGATAGAGACACTACCTTGTATTCTATCAGATCATAATGGATTGAAGTTAGAAATAAATGAAAGAGTAAAAAACAGAAACTACTCCAACACCTGGAGATTAAACAATATGCTATTATATGATGAATGGATAACAGAAGATATTAGGAAGGAAATTAAAAATTCTTAGAGGTAATGGAAACAAAGAAACATCATATCAAAATCTCTGGGACACTATGAAAGCAGTACGTAGAGGGAAAATTTATTTCATGGAGTGCATTAATAAAAAGAAGTAAAACTCAACAAATAACGACCTAACACTACAGCTCAAAGCCTAGAAAAAGAAGAACAGACCAACACCAAAGTAGTAGAAGACAGGAAATAGTTAAATTCAGAGCTGAAATCAACAAATTGAACAAAAAAAACACTACAAAAATTGACAAAATAATAGTTGGTTCTTCGAAAAAATAAACAAAATGATAAACCTTTAGCCACACTAACAAAGAGAAGATGAGAGAAAACCCAAATCACTAAAATTCGGAATGACAAGAAATTCCAACGACACGACTGAAATACAAAACAGAATTAGAAGCTATTTTGAAAATCTATACTCAACAAAATAGAGCAAATTTTCGAAGACATCAACAGGTTTTCTAGAGACATATGAATTGCCTAAACTGAACGAGGAGGACATACACAATTTAAATAGACCAAATTTCACGTAATGAAATAAGAAGAAGTCATCAAAAGCCTACCAAACAAGAAAAGTCCAGGACCAGATGGGTTCTCAGCGAGTTCTACAAACCTTTAAAGAAGAGCTCATTCCAATACTTCTCAAAGTATCCATAAAAAAGAAGAGGAGGAACCCTCCCAAACTCATTCTATGAGCCAATATCACCTGATACCTAAACCAGACAGAGACCACATCGAGGAAAAAAAAGTTCACACCAATATCCTTATGAACATCGATGCAAAATTCTCAACAAAATTTTAGCAATCGCATACAAAAAACATATTACAAAGAATAAGTGCACCATGATCAAGTGGGTTCAACCCAGGGATGCAAGGTTGGTTCAACATCTGGGAAATCAATAAATGTCATTCACCATAATCAATAGACTTAAAGTCAAGAATCACATGATTATTTTCAACAGATGCAGAAAAAGCATTTGATAAAAGTACCAGCACCCCTTCATGCCAAACACTAGAAAAAATAGGGATAGTGGGAACATTCCTTAACATTGTAAAGGCCATCTATGCTAAGCCATGGCTAGTAGTCATTCTAAACGGTGAAAAACTGAAAGCATTCCCGCTAAAAATTGGAACAAGGCAGGGATGCCCTCTTTCACCACTTCTTTCAATATCGTCCTTGAAAACTCTAGCCAGAGCAATTAGACAGACCAAAGAAATTAAAGGGATACGAATAGGAAAAGAAGAACTCAAACTATCCCTATTTGCTGATGATATGATTAGTATACTTAGAGGAACCAGGAAATTCCACCAGAAAACTTTTAGAATCTCATAAGTGAATTCAGTAAAGTAGCGGATATAAGATCAATGCACATAAATCTAAGACATTTTATACATAAGCGATGAATCTTCAGAAAGAGAAAATTAGGAAAACTACCCCATTCACAATAGCTTCGAAAAAAATAAAATACTTGGGAATCAATCTCACAAAAGAGGTGAAAGACCTCTACAATGAGAACTACAGAACACTAAAGAAAGAAATTAAAGAAAACCTTAGAAGATGGAAAGATCTCCCATGTTCTTGGATAGGAAGAATTAATATTGTCAAAATGGCCATACTACCAAAAGTGCTATACAGATTCAATGCAATTCCAATTAAAATCCCAATGATGTACCTTACAGAAATAGAGCAAGAAATTATGAAATTCATCTGGAAGAATAAAAAACCCAGAATAGCTAAAGCAATCCTTGGCAGAAAGAGTGAAGCAGGGGTATTGCAATACCAGATCTTCAACTCTACTACAAAGCAATAGTAACAAAAACGGCATGGTATTGGTACCAAAATAGAAAGGTGGATCAATGGTACAGAATAGAGGACAGGACACAAACCCAAATAAATACAATTTTCTCATACTAGACAAAGGGGCCAAAAATATGCAATGGAGAAAAGATAGCCTCTTCAACAAATGGTGCTGGGAGAATTGGAAATCCATATGCAATCAGAATGAAACTAAACCCATATCTCTCACCATGCACGAAACTAAACTCAAAATGGATTAAGGACCTCGGAATCAGACCAGAGACCTTGCATCTTATAGAAGAAAAAGTAGGTCCAGAGCTTCAACATGTCGGCTTAGGACCAGACTTCCTCAACAGGACTCCCATAGCACAAGAAATAAAGCAAGAATCAATACGGGGATAGATTCAAACTAAAAAGCTTTCTCTCAGCAAAGGAAACTATCAGCAATTACAAATAATTAAAATTTTAAAATTCAGTTCCTAAGTCATACTGACCACATTTAAAATGGTTCAACAGCTACATGTGACTAGTGTCTACTGTATTAATACAGCAATATGAAACTTTCCTATCATCACAGAAAGTTCTACTGGACAGCACGTCTATGATGGAAACACTTCTACCTTCCCCAAGGAAACAAATACAGCCCTCTCTTTGCTAGAAGAACCTGATCACAAAACCAAAGTCAGGATGTGTCAACAAGTAATTACGGAATGATGGTACAATTAGGGATGTATGTTTTTTCTACGTGTAAACTGACCCAGGCATCCAGTTTTAACTCAGAGAAGGTGGCTAACCCATCTCAATATCTGAAACTATGAGCAATAGCCTGAAACTACACAAACAGAAATCACTATGATCACTCCTTTCACACTACCATGATTATATCTCAAAGGTTTGAACATTGTTCTTGGCTCCTATACAAAAATATGACCAAATTGAACAAAAAAAAATTTCCCCACCTGATGGGTATCTAAAAGAACAGTTTTATTAGTTTAACAAATCACTGCTGCAGTTGACAAGATGGTGCTTGTCATTTGTCTTCAAGACATGCAAGAACCCAGCAGGAGAATTTATATTCAATCACTATGTCAGGGAAAAAACAACTACTAAATGATTAAAGATGTTCAAATGGGGAATTATATAACTATGCCTTGAGTTTTAAAGCTGCTAAAAGGCAATAATTTTAAATATCCAGTAAAAACAACATCTAAACTCTATAAGGTTCAAATTTCAATGGGACTTGGTGTATGTCAATTATAAACAAAAAGAATTCTTGAAAGCACTTGAAAAAATAAGAGGACATTAATTAGCATTTTATATGCTATCTGGCATCTGGCAAGTAAAGATAAAGATATAATGAAAGCAAAATTTTCTTAACTAAAATAAATCTAGAATAATGTTTTTTCCCACCTGGTTTTACCTATATTCTTCCAGAAAACTTTCACCACTGTAAATAAACAATGTGTCATTTGAGAAGAGATAACTGAGTGTTTTGCTCATCCATTCTTAATTTCACAGTTTTAAAATATGCACTTAGAGGGAAAATAATCATCTCATAAGGGATTTCTAGAAGAATAAATTTTATAAAAATCAGTGATTTCTCATTAACTAGAAACTACTTAGCAGCATTTTCAGCACATTTTAAAGTAGATAATTAGGCACAGTAACATTCATAGCCTATTGTAAAGCAAATTGTCTGCCCTCCAAACTACTAACTGCAGATTGAATCAACTTTGAAAATGCTGAATGCTTCTCCTTAATGAGTATTAAGGAAAATAAACAGAAGATACATATGTGAATATTAGGAAGTAAAACATACCTGACATTAATAAGTAGGCATTAAGACAAATCTCAGGACAATAAAACATAGAATAAGATTGCTTTACATTTTATGAATCAAGGACAATTCTATTTAATCATTCAATTTCTTAATAAATTTTAAATATCTCTTTTAGGTACATATTTAAAAAAAACACCAGGAGCATATTTATAAATGAAAAAAATTCAATAGAAGTGAGGAAGTCCTTAGACTTTCTAGGTCATAATTTTACACCAAAGACAAAGATGAGGTTTGAGGTCAAATAGCAAATGAATACTACAAAGGTACTTCACTTAGTTTTAAGGAAAGGCCAAAACATAAATATTTCACATTTTAAGCATTATGTTCATATTCTCCACTGCGACAGAATCGTGAAGAGAATGGCCAAGGCTGGCGGAAGAGAGAATGGTGAACACCACTAAGAGGCACTGAGCTGAGTGCATGGTTCAGTCTCTTAGTCCCTCACCTTACATGTGGATTACAGTAATATTCCATTTTCCTAAAAGATTATGACGATAGGATAGAAGGAGAAAGAGAAGGAAAAGGAGAAGAAGGAGAAAATACTTTAATACTTGTAAAGCATCTTTTACTCCTAAGAATATTAAAACCCAGCACTTGTGGTACACATAAATACTCAAAATGACCCAGATCCTCTGAAAAACTCACATTATTTTAATGTTCTATACTGATGCTACATGAAGAAAGAAATGCTAATTCTTTATAACTTGAAGAATTTCAAATAGCTTAAGTCACACTCCACCTCTATTTAACAGGAACATTATTATTAGTATAACTGAATAATATTTAGAAAAGATCATTACCAATTGGCTAACCATGCCACCAAGAAAAAGAACTTAAGATATTACATGATTGCCTTCCTTTTGATAAACAATTTGAATTTAAGTCTCTCAGCTTGTTTAGCAAACACCTGAAATTCATGGTTCTTAAGATTTTACCTAGACAGAAAAATTAATTTCAAAAAACTACTTGGCATTCATGAAATGATACATAGGAAATAAACAGGAAAAGTAACTTTAGTCATAATTACATCATAATAACATATGGCATATTAATTTAATTCCAGTATGTCAATCTATGATATACTACTTTATTTCAAGCATCTAAAAAATGTTTCTAATAATGATCTGCAAAGTTAAATCTCAGGAGACAAATGATAGATTTCTCCAATACATTCATAATACAGATGTATTATCAGCTGGTGAATAACTATACTTTTTCTGACAACTAACATTTTCTTGTTACCATATTCTGGTGGCAGAATGACTTTTTGTGTTTTTTAAGTTTTGCTCTTTTAAGATCTGCTACCACATTTGAAAAATTCTTTTGGGATAAATTAAACAACATAAACTGCCTAGTTACTGGTATGCATCTTTGCTCAAATGTAGAAGTTAGAAACACATCTGAAACACATGGTCTAGAAGGATAGGGAAAAATACTAATAAAAACTAAGGATATCTACTTTATAGGATCACCTGGTACCAGCATGCTAGATGCTTTCTATTATATCACTTCATTATCCTTACAAGAACTCTTTGAGGGAGGATTACTAGTAACCATATTTTATAGTTTAAAAAAAATGCACACTAAAGTTAAATAATTTGTCATTACTCAGCTAGTAAATTATTGTTTTGTACATCTAATAGTTTATTCAGATCACTGCCTTAGTTTGCATTGATGGTCCAGAATACAGTTAACATAGTAGGCCCAAGACTGCTAAACTCAGAAAAGACTGCTCAGAAAGGGAAGATAGTGGGGAATGATATGACCAAATTATATTACCGTGTGTGTGTGTGTATGAATATGTAACAATGAATCCCACTACTATGAATAATAATAATGAACCAATAAAAAATAAGGAAAAAAAAAGATTATTTGTAAAAGTAACCTTTGGCTGATATGTGAGAACTTAGATTTGGAGAGGATTCCCAGTAGGCTCTCATAAGAGCAGTTCACTATGCATGCACTGTTTACAATGTAGTTTATGCTAAAATCCTGGTTTCCTTCTGGGAGTTTGGAATTTTGGTAAGTGCTAGGCAGAGCATATCTACATGAACAGTCACCAATAAAAACTTTGAGAAATAAAAAACTTTGAACCTTTAGTAAGCTTCTTTGGTAGACAACATTTTACATGTACTGTCACAAGAAGTTGCTGGGGACATTAAGTGCATCTGGGTGACTCCAATAGGCTCTTACAACCTGGCATCTTGTTTCCTCCAGATTGTATCCCAGGTACCTTTTCATTTTGCTGATTATGCTTTGTCTCCTTTTGCTGTAATAAACCATATACATGACTATACTATTCTCTGAGTCATGTGAGTTCCCTAGTGAATCATAAAACCTGGCAGTGGTCTTGTAAACTCAATGCACTGAGCTCATATATGAACATTTACTATGTAAGGACTTTGAGGACACACAGAAGAAAGGAAGAAGGGGAAAGAGCACCTTATATTTGTATAAAGCTTTACAGTTTAAAAACAAGATGCTACAAGGACGTGGTACAGTGGGTCCCGGAATTAGGTGTATTCACAGGACACTAATTTAAAAAAAGGTAAACTGTAAATGAATTGAAGAGGGATCAATAGAATAGAGGGGTGGGGTCAGGAGTGCTGGGGACTGAACTGGAGCAGTTATGTTCCGTGTGTTGGGGATTGTGTCTGGTGTATCCTGGTTATTATATACCTAACAAAGAATTTTAAAAAATCTACTATATTATTTTCTTTAATTTACAAAAACATAACCCTATAAAGTTCAGTTCTCTAAGCTGCATTCTTTGCATGTAAATAAATGAAGTATTCTATTTTTAATAAAAGTCCACTTAACCTAAGCTTTCACATACCCAGAAATAATTCTGACAAAGATTTTCTTTCAGTAATGTAATATTGGTTAAATTATGAATATTGGAAAGTTCCCAAAAAACTTGCCTTTATCAAGCAGACACCAGATGCAAACAAAAAATTTCGAGTCTAAATAACAATTCCCAAGCACCTCCTATTGAGGTATTTCTTCAATTTCAGGATTTCAAAACCCTGGGCTGGGAAGCAAAGGCTATTTTAAACCATCTACAATGCTGTAGATATGGTTTTACCTTTTTAAAAGTACATTCTTCTTCAGAAGTCCCTAGTGCAATTACTGGTTAAATTAATCCTTCAGAATATGTGAGAATTCCAGTTCACACCACAGTGGTTTTACCTTATCGGCCTGACGCATATAGCAGTAGAGAATTCCTCTCATACATTTTATAGCTGAGGCTCCAACTCATGGGTCCTTCCCTTGTCATCATCAATGGCGCCTGGGTAAGAGAGATAACGCATGAAACAAATTGGAAATGCATTGAAAAGGAAGCAGAGCTTTTGATAATTATGTATTACTATCTGGCTAATCCTGTGTTCTGGTGACGTCTACTAATTCTGTCACAGTGAAACTCCATTTTCCCAGCAGATGTAGAAATGCTGCAATTAAAAAATAAAAAATCCTGTGACGAAACTTGTGCAGATTTTTCCTTCTTTTAAGGAAGCAGCCCAATTCCTTTTAAAAATGGCATATAATATTTTCTACCATAATTTGGCTGAAATTTTAAAGGATATTTCCTGTACTGGAAAAAGTTCACCAACAGATTTATAAAATTCACTGTTACAGAATAGAGGCAATTTTTAATACTCATATCCTTGAGGTTACATAATGGCCACTAGAATATAAAGAAGCACAAGTTACAACAGGCACAAGACTTCTTTGCTTTACCATGTGCTAAATAATGCCAAGGTGGACACTTTAGTCACAGTAAAGGAAGTCCCGAACTAACTACACATCCAGTGTGACACATGATATATTCCAGCGTAAAGTTTATATTCTCAGGTCTTAATTTTAAATCAATTGACCATATCTTACTATCTTTTGGTTTTAAAATAAAGAATAGTTAAAGTCTAACTATTAGACTAGGTCCTAAACTTCTCTGTGTATAAGCTGCTTTTTATTATAGATCATGACTTTTGGGGCTGGAGTTGTAGCTCAGTGGTAGAGCGCTTGCCTAGCTCAGGTGAGGCACTGGTTTGATCCTCAGTACACATAAAAAATAAATAAAAACAGATAATGACTTGTATAGAATGGATACTTCTAAAACATGGATGAGAATTACTCACTACTAAACAATAAAAAACAACTTACTGTTTCATTTTTATCTTAATTAAAATATCTGGTGATCATTCTCACCTGATAAAAAGTATTAAAATTACCGCCTTGAAATGTACATTATAATTAACTCCTACTCTGGTAGATTTCATATACTACTACTGGAAAGAATGACTATCATTTTAACATAGTAGGGTGAATGTAGGGAAAAAAAATCATCACTGCACATCATTTCTTCTATTTATTATGCACGGCAACCGCAGTAAAACGAGCATGAATTTGTTCTGTATTCTATTTCTCCCCTACTATCAGAAATAAGTGTTTTAATAAAAGCAAATTCTACATATTAAGGTGCCCAATAAGTAAGAGCTTTCATTTTCTATCAGATGATAAAGCCTTTGGGTAAAAAGGTTATACCCAACTTTAGTCCCATTTGTATTCCATTTTTAAAAGAATATATGACACATGATTGTAGAAAAATTCAAATTTGCAAAAAAATTAAAAGGATGCTACAATGAATAACCTTTTATTCTTCACCTGACTCACAATTTGTTTAGCATCAGCTTGTATTCTATATTCTAACTATAATTGTTTTTCTTCACTATTTGAAAGTAAGCTACAATATCATGACCATTCCCCTTCAGAAGTCTCTCTAAAAAAGCAAGGAACAATTTTGTATATAGCCATAATACCATTATTACTTCCAAGAATTTAAAATCTGATTCTATATTATCCAATATGGAATCTGCCTTAAACTTATGAATTGGGTGCTGGGGAGATAGCTCAGTCGGTAGAGTGCTTGCCTTGCAATCACAAGGCCCTGGGTTACGATCCCCAGCACCCAAAAAAAAATAAAAATAAAAATAAAAAAATAAAATAAAAAAAAAAAACTTATGAATTACCTCCAAATGTACATAAGTGTTTTTAAAAAATATCTGATAGTCAGTAGCATGTATTGCATTTGATGGTCATGTTCTTTCAATACAGCCATGCTCATACTAATCTAGAGCACTTGTTCGTCTTAGTTGTCAACTTGACTGGATTGAGAGATACCCAGAAAATTGGTAAACACACTTCTGGAAATGTTTGTGAGGGTCGGAGATTACTGGAATGTGGATAAGGGAACTGAGCAACTACTGGTTCCTCCAGCTCTCCAGACTACAGATGGCCATTGTGGGACTATCCAGTCTTTGATCATGTAAGCCAATCTAATAAATTCCCTTTTATAATTATATATACAATCTATTGGTTGAGAACCATAATCAACACATCTCAATTTTTCAAGCATCCAGGGAAGTTGTGTTATAACAATCAACTATCCAGCTTTTGATTATTTATGCATGTGTAGACTCATATTAGACATTTTAGTAAGAAGTCAGCATGGGTGACATCAAGTGGTCTCATTACTGGCTTAACCACTCAGTAAGGTTATAATGACACTTCCTATACCCCTAAGAGCCTTAGTAGCTTTGCATTTTAAACGTAAATTGTACTTATACAGAATGTTAGGAAATATTTTAGTGTTACTACCATTAGCATATACAAGTGAGCCAAAGAAAACTAACTCATACTCTCTTTTTCTTTTAAAAATTCAATGTATCAATGATTTATGACAGAGCAACCATGTTCACATAGAAGCTACAATTTTCACAAATACATAGGTCACTTTTAGAACACTAATATTCAGAAATTTAATAACCTTAATAATGGGTTAAAATGTACTACTGACTATGTCCTCCACACTTGGTGCTTTCTATGTACAATAAAATAAAGTACGGGGAAATTCTGTATTGTGAAAATGACACATTTTTACTTTATAAAACATCATCAACCAGATTTAACAACTGACCTCTTAATGAAGTGTAGTGAGAAAAACAATAAAACCTGGAAAAGATAAGAAAAAAGGAGTCCTGATCCTGGGTGCTATCATGACTAATTGTGTCATTAAAACAATCTACTAACTATTCTGGGATCTGGTCCCCATTAATTCCTTTCTATCGCTGAAACAAAATCACATAATGAAAATGGTAGGTAATCATTCTGCCAAAGACTAATGTAGATTGAGAAACTTAATTAAAAAATTTGATCATAAAATGTTAGAACTGGTCTGGTATAAACCCTTATAAAATGAAAAGGGTTTAG
Organism: Sciurus carolinensis; assembly: GCF_902686445.1. Classification (NCBI taxonomy): domain Eukaryota; kingdom Metazoa; phylum Chordata; class Mammalia; order Rodentia; family Sciuridae; genus Sciurus; species Sciurus carolinensis. Next base: position 35,578,841 of record NC_062228.1, read on the forward strand.
AGGTCTAAAAGGGGACATGATCAGTCATGGGCCAAAGCCAATCAGCAACAGAGCAGAAAGATAGCAGTCACTCAATTTGTTTTGGTCCCACAAAAACTCTATTAGCTTGTCTTAGAGTTACTAGAAGACACACCAGCCTCACCTGTATGCTAGAGCCAAAGCCCAGGCACCAGCAGCACAGTACAGACTGTCCTGGATCTTGGCCTTCTGATCACCACCACAAGTTTTGGTTGGAAGAGACCTGTGGTTGGACTTTGATATGACAGCAATGTTGACTTGACTACAAAGGAAGATAAGGCAAAAGATGAATCATATAGTCAGCCCATATTCCTTGGGTTAAATGTCTTAATCCTTTTTGGTTTCCTCATACTATTTCTGAAGATTTTGTTGCTAGAAAATCTAGTTATAGTATCAAACTTTTGAAGATATTGAAACTACTTCATGGCCCTCTAGTCTAAGTGGCAATTTATACTATATGAAGGGGTCCTTATAGTTTGAGGAAAGGACTCAGCCAATAGAACTTAAAAAGCCTTTAGCCACATCCTGGTTAATATCAACACATAATATGAGTCTTATTAAGGACAGGCACAGAAAAAAACAAACAACCAAAAACTAAACATAATACTTTTTTAAAAATCAGTTCAAATGTATAATAAAAGTATCATGCATTTGCTAAATCACAAAGCCAATTTGACTGCTTTGAGTAAATTATCAATAATTTAAGAAATCTGAGGAAATACAGAATTCTGTATTTCACTGATGACTAATGTGAATGACTACTAATATAATAAGTAAAGTTACTGCTTATATTGTATCGGTTAGAGATAACGTTCAACTTTCAAAGCTGAATCCCATATTTAAATAGCATGAAGATAGCAGCAAGTAAATAACTGTTTCTGAACATTTTACTTAAATAAAATAAATCTGAAATTAATGTTTTATAAGAAATCTTTTATAAGAGTTCTAAATAGGAAGAAAAAAACACTAAAATTATATTTCTTAAGAACAATTTTACTCCTAACTATAAATGTATGAATAATGCTTTTTCCAAAACACATTAATATAATCTAAATTGACACATGATGACTACTTTCAAAGATAGTTTTTTTCAAATACCTAAAATACGATAGTCTTTAAACTGGGCTCAGTGGCACACACCTGTAATCCCAGCAGCTCGGGAGGCAGAGACAGGAGTATCAAGAGTTAAAAGCCAGTCTCAGCAAAAAGTAAGGCGCTAAGCAAATCAGTGAGCACCTTGTCTCTAAAATACAAATATGGCTGAGGATGTGGCTCAGTGGTTGAGTGCCCTGAGTGTCAAGCCCTGGTACCCAAAAATAAATGAATAAACAAACAAATAAACAGATAATAAAATAGAATAAAATATGCTAGTCTTTCATAGAACTTAAGAATGAAAATTCCTTTTTCTAAAACTAAACATATTATAAAAAATTTTTTCAGAATACTAGTGTATTTAGTATTTTTCACAAAGTAAATGATTGGTCCTCATACTCTAAGTAAATAATTTGTTTCCTTTTAAAATGTAATTAGTTCTCTTTAGTCAGGTAATGCAACAAATATAACGAAAAAGGCAAAATAAGAATGCATGCCATTTTTACCAAAAGTTTAAGTGGAAGTAAAGTTCACATGAGGTTGAAATAGAAGAAAAAAATTCACATCTCTGGAGCAGACAAACCAAATTTATATTATTTGCCATATATAGTAACCTGAGATTACCTCTTATATCTCAGTGAGTTAGAAATGGATACAAAGAATTCACTATTACCTGGATACTGTATATAGGTAAGTAAGCGAGTTAATGCTTATAAGAAATATTAATGTATTCATCAAGAAACACCCTCAATTTTACAAATCTGGTAATACTTGTAAGATTAAAAATAGAGAAGATATTGATGACAGTTGTAAACTTATTCAAGGGTCAGATACAATCTGTTGGATTCCTTTATAGTCCTGTACAGATGTTGCAAATAGAATACATTGCTACCTAAGGACTGAAGTGACCCAACATCCAAATGGTAGAACACCATCATTCATATAATAAACAAAATCTAACTAAGGCACAGTGAATACTCATCACAGCTACCATGTTTCCCTCAGATTTTGCTTACCAATTCTGTAATAATGATCCAATTTATCCCACAGAGTTTCATTATCAGGTCTTGGAAGATTAATGCTTTTTAGAGGTTCATAAACTGAGCCTAAAAGAAAAATGAAAACTCATCATATTCAGTCATTTTCCCTCAGATAAACAAAAGTTATAAACAAATCTTCGAAGAAATACTACTTAACAACACAATTTTCATTTTTATTTGTGAACTACCATTCACACTATTGGTAAAACTTTTGGTAAGAGAAGGAGAGAAAAGCAAGCGTCCTAAATGTCACAGGATACTCTCACCCTCACTGATCCAACTATCTGATGCGTATACTGGTCCTAACAACTCAGATATCACAAATATTCATGCAGTAGCCACCAGTTCAATAATTTCTCATTATTGAGAAATACATGCCCTTAAATTCAAACCTGATTCCTTATGCTAATGAGTCACCAGGGAATTTTCTGTCAAATGATCATACTCCAAGAACCTCAAGGAAAAAAAAGATAATGCTCACATGTTCCAAAGTCATGCACTCCATAATTTCATACTGAAATTCTTAAGCCTCCACTTTCTCCTATGTAGATAATAGTCTTACCTTATTATCTGGATTTTAAGCAGAGATCATTTTACTTCTCAGCCATGAAAACTACTCTAAGTCATTAGCCGAGCATGCTGCTCAAAAGCTACAGAACACACAATAATCATGATAATTTCTACAAAATGGGTACAGAAAATTGTTCACTTGACTAGTACACTTTCTCAACTACTGACTGAAAGAAAGACATCTGAACCTTCAACCATCAGACTAAGTACTGTCTATTCTTGATAAAAGCACTCACAAATCATCAACATCTCAAGATCACAAAGAAACCACCTTGGGATTCAGGTAATGCATACCATACAGTCTGATAACACAGCAGAAAACTAATTCTACAATTTACTAAGATTCTGATGTTAAAGAAAATTAAACCACTTATATTCATAAAATTGTTATGTCTCGTATGCTAGTTTTTAAGGCAGATTATTGGGAATTCCCTTAATTTTAGGCAAACAGGCCACATAATGAAGTGAGAAAGGAAAGAACCCACACATGCAGGTAACAATCCCATTATCTTCTGTTGAAAAGAGATGATTTATAGATAAAAACAAGGAGGAGGAAATAACCTTCTCTGAGTGAAGACATTTTCTAAAGGCACCAACCAGAATGGCTCCATAGTAAAGAATGGAGAGATCTAACATAGACAGAAAATCAACAGGATTCCTCGCCTCTCCCACAGAAATCAAGGGCCCAGATATGTTGCCTTCTTGTATCCAGTCAGCTCCAGGCAGGTATGAGTGTATGAGCAGCCTAGAAGTTAGGAAGGAATAATAAAGCCACTGCTAGCTAGTAAAGTATTAAGCTCTGGGAGACACACACACCAGTGAACTCATCCACTAAGGAAAAAAAGTAATATCAGGTACAAATATTCACAAATTACAAATTATATGTGTACAAAAACATTAAAGGGGACACTTTTGCAGGGGAGAAGGATTGTGAGTGAGGTAACATTTTTGTTTTTATTTAAATCTCTATTAGCAGACCTAGTATTTTACCTTACACATGAAAAATAAAGTTATCCAATTGAATATATACTTTCATTACAGTTAGGTAAATAATATGGATTACGGAAAATACATGTTATTATGAAATCAAATATTCCAAATTAAATCAATCTGCATTACCACAGTAGGTGAACTGATTTTGAATGATAGTTTTAATTTTATATCATGATTTTAGGTTAAAAAAATTTGTTACTAGTGCTATTACATCTAAGATTAAATGGATTAAAATATGTTTAAACTGATAAATTTATTTTTAGATTCTCAGCAAATGAAAACATAATACTGAATAGAAGTCTCAAGGTCAGTATTGGTTTCTGAGTGTATCTTTCAGAAATACTTCCAAAAATAAACTAGAGAAATTCATCCCATTTGATATTCACAAAGAAGGTGAATGTAATGTAAGTCTCTTAAATATAGTGAGAAACAGTGAAGAGGTAACTATGATAGGAAGAGTAACTATGATAGGAAGAGGGAGCAACAGTTGTACATGACAGCACCATCTCTTGACAGCATATATGTTATGGCAAGAGCTTCCCCTCATACTCCCACTGTAGACAATGACCTCTTCTAGGCAAGGTGGGTAGTCCAGTATGCTGGACAGTACTGTATTATTATTGGGCAGTCACTGGGAAGACAATGAAATAAGAAATTAGCTTTGAAGGAGTGTGAACGTGTATTAAGCCAGTCTGTGAGTACTTTTCAATCTCTTCCCCCACCATTCATACACACCCTTTATTGAATAAAGTCTCATTTAGAAGACAAATATCTAAGCTGAGGAGATGGTCAAGAGTTTCCTAAGGTTTCAACAAGCACTATCTGAACCTTGCTCTAAGTATAGGAAATCACCAAATCTTTTTTTAAGAAAGATGACCAGCAGCTCTCCAGAGAAAGAATGAAGATTCAACAGTCCTGTACAACAGTGGGAAGCTATGATGATGAAAGTCAGGAAGAAGCACAGATGAATGGTCAGGGGAAGGACAGTGTGATGTCATGACCCCCCCCCCTTTTTTTTTTAATAACTTCTTAACTGTAGGGTGTGAGGGAAGTCAGAAAACCAATATTGTCTGGTGCTTTCTAGTCAGTTTAGATGGATTAAGAAGTTCTAGGCAACACTAGGCAAGAAAACTGCTACTCCCTTGCTTCCGAGTCTGGAGTCATCATGCTGAACTTGTAGAGGGGCAGTACATGACAAATGTACTTGGCCCAAGAAGTGCAATGACTGAACATCTTGAATAGAACACAACCCTATTTTCCACTTAACCAAATATAGTTCCCAAATAAGAACTCAAGATGGAGGGCTCTAACATCCTAATGTCAGAAAGAGTAACAAGGATTTGTTCAGTAGAACTATGATTCTGTCATCTAATTTTTCTAAAAAAAAAAAAAAATTACCAATGGATTTGGTTTTTTTTACAGGCAGCATACAAAAGAAAGAGAATTCTACTTCTCAAGAAAATACTTATTTAGTAAGAGAAAAGAGGGTTGGAGATATAACTCACGGTCCTGGTTCAATCCCCAGTACTGAAAAAAAGCAAGGGGAAAAGGGGGGTAGAAAAGGAAATGGGGATGTACAAAGTAGAGCAGAAAGTATAAAAGTTAAATTATCTGATTTACTAAAAATCAAGATTATCTTTATATCTTCCTAATATTCAAAGAAAGCCCACGCTGAGTTAAGAATAGCTTAGTTAAATAAATGTTAACATTTTAGTGATCACCACGGTACTACTTCTCCAGTAACTACATGAAATTAAGCAAAGATGTTCCATCCAACTTATGGTGAACACTATCAAAAAAATCTGATGTCAAATAAGTAATTAATGGTAACAATTTTATATAAGCATTCAACATCTAAGAAGCTTCAGTAGAAATAAAATGTGAATAAGAAAGCAAAGAATTACCAACAAATTAAGAAGATGAAAAAAACTCCAGGTACTTCTAATAATGGTCAAGGTTTAAAATGAAATAATATTGTATATGTACATTTTTCATTTCTATTCTTTTTCTAGTTTATGTCTATATCCAAACATAACAAAGTAAAACAAAATTTATTAGTTAACAAGTCTGTAAAATGAATTTAACATCCCAATCTGATTTTTTTACCTGTTAATTTCCTTGTTTAGAAAAATAACCTGGAGGCTGCGGTTGTGGCTCAGTGGTAGAGCACTTGTCTAGAATGTGTGAGGCACTAGGTTTAATTCTCAGCACCGCATATAAATAAATGAATAAAATAAAGGTCCATCAACAACTAAAAAATAAAGAAAAAAAGAAAAATATAACCTGTAAAATATTCATTCACAACACATTATTATCAAGGATACACAAGAGAGAAATAGAAAAAAAAAAAAAACAGGCAAAAGTTGAAGAAAAATATCACAGTTTTATTTTGAAGTAGGGAAGAGCTATTACTAACAAGCAGATTAAAGAAGTTCTTTCCTAAGACATTTCCATGAGCCCCAAAGTATATTAAGAAAGAGTATAAACCTTAAAAAAAGTATAAACTTTGTGAACTTGTACTATGAAACACGAAGAAGGTTGCTAAGAGTTATGAAGTAGCTCTTTAGAAGAACAATTGCACTGGTAATTCAGATAGTAAAAAAGAATAATAAGATTTTTCAATAAGAAATTTTCTAAGAGATGAAAAACTATTGAGCAAAGCACTATGACAGTGATAGTCGTCATTTTGGCATCATATTTTCCATTATATGATTCAAAGCTCTTTAACACATTAAAAAAATGTTTATTCATCAAGAGTTTATGATCCTTGGGGTAGCTTTATTGCTTCTCCATATATAGTAATAAGATAAATACTATTTTATTTATTCATCCAATTAATATATAAAGTATTCATAAGATTCTGGATCATATATTTGGCAGGATACCAAGGTTTACAGTTTAAGTGTAAAGGCAAGCTAAAGTTTTGAGTAAAAATAACAGAAGGTAGAAGAGTTGTGGAGTATTTTAAAATACAAATGACAAGAAAATTCAGTCCCATGTGGACCTCAAAGAACAGGGGACATCTGCCTTTCAACTCTGAAATGTCAGCAATTTCAAATAATAATTATCATATACAGAAAAATGAAATATAGAAAAGGCATAAAATTACAAACATGTACACAGATACAATCATACTTAATACTCATAGTAGTAAAATGGGAAAATGACCATATTTTAAATTTTTGAAGGGATATACATGAAAGGGTCTAGGTGAATAAAGGACGTATCACTAACAACTTTTTTTACAAACTGAATCAAGTGTGAACTTTCACAAAATTGAAAATTTTATTATAAATCTGAATCCTTATGAGTATTATATATTCTCATTTTTCTTCCTCAAGTGAAATTATTTCAGATTTAAAAAAAAAAAGGACAATGTTCTATCACTCTAAACAATCATTGTTAACATTCTGGTGCATTCCTCTAAGGCATTTCTGGGTGCAATAATTAGAAACAAAATTTACCACACATAGAATCATAACATATGCCGTTTTGTCATGGACAATAATCTTTTTGTTGTTACATCACCACTAGCCCTTTCATGTCCTCATTCCAAGGTAACCATACTTTTCCCAATGTCTATATAATCATAATCAAACACGTGAATAAATGAGGGGACTATGTTGTTGCCAGTCTTATAAAAATGGGATCATGATATAGGGTCATCCTTATATTTTCCAACTCTCATTTAACAATACATGAGAATAACTTCAAGGCAATGGTTCTTCCTACAGTTGCTTTGTATTCCATGGTGTAAACAGAAAAACAAACTATTCCCTCATCAGTGGGAATGTAATTTGTTTCCTGTTCTTGCCATCATAAAACAATACTGCTTTTACACAGGTATAGCCAATGATATGCTGGAGTCACTAGTACAAACTGGAGAGAGCACAATTATTAAATTTCTAGGAATTTGGGGAGATGGCTGTCAACACAGTCATTACTTAAAATTAAATTTTATAAACTTCCAATTAATAAACATGAAAAATAAAAGTAATGAAGACTCAAATCTCACCACTTCCTATTTACTGTTTTACTTTCATCCCTATTCTTAGTTTATTTCACCTTGATGTCTATACATTGAAAATACCATATATAAGCACATTACAACATATCTTTTCCCCAATTTGTATTCAGTGATGTCAGACAGAATTGAGTATTTGTGAGAAAAATCACAAGTTCAAAAAAACCTAAATATTTATTATCTGGCCCTGTATACAGATATTGTCTACCTCTGGTCTAAGTTTCCATAAGCAGTATTAAATTAAGTAAGTTTAATTTTTACAAAATATGGCAAAAGCCTTTTCAAATGACTAAAAAAATGCATAATCCATTTCTTTAAAAATTTATCCAGGGGATGAGGGCAGGTCATGTAACTTCAGTGGTGGAAAATGTACTTAGCATGAACAAGGGCCCGAGTTCAATATCCAGGGCCAAAAGAAAAGTTCTACTTAACTTGTTTCTTTCATGCTATCAGTGAGTTTGAGAATCCTTACAAACTGGACATCACGATTTGCTCTTCTGTGAATTGTCTACATCCTTTGTCATTTGCTGCTATTGATTATTGTCTTTTCGCTATAAATTTCTAAGAACTCTTTATATAATGTATGTTTAGTGTTTATTCAATATGTCCCATTACAAACACTTTACTTAAGCTTTCTAAGGAAACTAATGTAAATAGTCAAATACATATATCTTTTCTCACTTAGTTCTAATTTTCCTGTTTCAAATGTTTTTGACAATCCCTGGCTATTACAGTTATCTCAGTTCCTGCTGTTGTTTTTTTGTGTAAAAAATAAAATTTACACTTAGGTATTTCGTTTATTGAAAATTTGTTTTCTAACTGCTTTTAAAACAAGTAATGTATTCCATAATTTTTAAGAAGTTCATGGTTATAAAGGTTATAAAATATTTTCCAGGTTATAAAATATTGGACCATTTTATGCTAAGTCATAAGCAAAATACATCCCGAGTTTATGGGATTCAAAAAGACCATTGAAAGAATAAAACTTAATTCCTGAAAGTCACAATAAAAATCTCAAGTAACTCTAATAATGTAGCATTTAGCCACTTATGTTTCTCAGAAATAGAAAAATTGTAGGCAGGATTTCAAACTTATTATAGACATATGATATTTACAAATAGCTTTAAATCAGAGCTTTATATACAGTTGTATTAATATCTGCAAAAATTCTGATGCAGTGATTTTAAAAAACACTTTATATATTACTCAATATTGGATATTGACACTTGAAATTAAAATACCCACAATATACTTTCACATTTATTGGGTCTTGGGTGCTAGCAGAAAAATACACAAACTTTTTGAATGGAGAATCTTAGCTTAAGGAAAGAATCAACCAGAATCTCCTAGTTGTGTTTTATTATGATTATCTAACTTTAAGGACAGAATACGCTGAAATTCACCAATTCTAATGACTCCAACTTAAGACTCTTCTGCATTAACTTACAGGAGTACATCCACTGTAGAGGATTAAATAGTTCCATAATTCATCATGGAATTATATGATCCTTGTACTCACATATTGAATATAGGATGGTAAAAAGGAAAGGAAGAGTCTAGACAAAGTAGGCATGGGTATAGACAAGAGTAGGCATGAAAAACTAAAAGAGAGCAAGCTTGACATATAAATATAAAAATACAGCATATATGCAAATCACACTTTAGCTTATCAATAAATTATTAAAATGCTAATTTTTGAGCTACTAAGATAGCAAGGGTTCACAAAGAACAATAATTAATATTGTCCTATGTATCTATATATTAAGTATTTTCAACAACTTTGAATTTAAATTATTTCACTAACTTCAGAGAATTCCATTTTAAAATTTCCCTTAATTCTTCCACTGATATAACTAGAAGAATGTTGCTACAGAAGGAACAAATTACTCAAATACATCTTCAAATTTGTACCCCTAATGCCAGCACATATGACATTCACAAGGAATATTATTAAATTGGGTGAATTACATGATTATGGAGAGGCCTTCTTGAATTCCCACTATCATCTGTATCTAACAACATTTAGTAAATAGCTTGATGACAGCTCTTGTCACAAAAAGTTTGATTTTCACTATTTGTTTAGTGTGTTCTCTGCATATTACACTGGAAGCGGATCAATAATAGGGATATTCAGCTACACAGTAGATGACGATAAGTGTTTTGTAAGAAGAAGGAAAGGAGAGAAGCTAACAAAAATGTATTTCAGGAACTTGTTACCCAGTTTATAAATTTATTCTCAGAAGTTACCCTTCTGTTCTTTGCTCAAATTTACTGAAGTCCCCATCTCCTCAGCAAGATTTTCCAGGATTAGAGAAGTTGGAAAACTCATCTTATTCACTTTACAATGAATACATGTTAACTTTTAGAGTTAAATGATTTGAATAAACTATAGATGACTTTAGAAACAAAGTTTAAACTCATTTTCTTTTCTGTTTAATTCCATCAATAGAGGAATAAATTATGACATTTTTGTCAATGAAGTACCTTGAAATGGTTAAGGGAATGCAATAGATATAGCTGCAATATTCACAAAAGAGTTTTAAAAAACTGTGAAAATGTATAAAGTTATAGAATAAGATACATACAGCTTGGTCCTATGTGTTGCAACACTAAGCAATAATAACTCAATGTATAATGTTTGCAAATGTACAGATAATTAAGTACTTCAAAAGCCTAGAAGGATATATAACAAATTGTTAAAAATGATTACCACTAGGGAGAGGAGTGGGATTTTACTGCATATATTTTGGTTTAAGTATTATGTAAGAAGATATTTATTGTTACTTGAATAATTTTTAGAAATAGTAAATCTGAATGCCTAACCACTATGCATAATTATACACATGATCCCATGAGGTTGTTACCAAACTGAGGCACACAGAAGTTAAAAAACGGCAGTCTAAATTTGAACACAGGGCTCTCTAAAGAGAACTGTTGGAGTATTCTTTTCCTTACATTATACAGCCTCCAAAAAATGCTTTACTGAGAAGAAATAAGTCTTTAATTCTTGCTTTCATTTTCTGCCTTAAACAATACACTGCTCCAAAATATGTATATATGTATATACTTATATACATACTTCTACTTAATGACTCCTATCTATTATTAGAGTTAATTTGAGCCCTCAAGATTTTAATTGCATGTTCTCTATGGAAGAGAGTAAGCTGGGTAAGAAACATTAAAGTATGAACTGGCAAATATGAATTACACTTTTATAAAAAGGAAGTAAAATTGCCTATTCAACTTATCCCAATAAGATGTGAAAAGGCCATTCCACCATTCCCATTTTATTTTAATAAAAAGGTATTAAGTTCTTCCAGTGACCTTTAGAGAAAGAGCATGGTCCATAAAATCTATTTAAGGATATAAATCCGGTTGATGTTTCACATGTTGACCTTATGAATACCAATCACTCAATTAGTTATTTCATTTTCTCCTCTTATTTATAGTCCAGTAGAATACCTTTCTATAATATATTATAATTTTGTATGATTTCTGTGAGGTCAAAGTCACATTCCACAATTCAAATCTTCCAGAAAGTTTTTAGAACTTCTTTGAGAAAAAAAGATTGCATTCAGAAATAGAAAAAGTTATTTAATGTTCTCAACCATGACTGTTTTATTCACGGTATTAACCCTGGTGCCAATAGGGGCTGTCACACAGTGAGTGCTTAACAAATATTTATTGAACAAATAAAACCACCATCCTCTAAAGTCTGAACATTGCCAAAAGTTCCTTAGAATCAGCTGCAATGAATAAGTTGATTAGGCAAGGCAGATGAAGTAGACTCTCATCAATAATGTAAACTGTGAACATAAAGTAATTCAACTTATTCTCTTCTATTCAATTCGTTTATCCTATTCTGTTCTTCTATTGCTTATAAAAAGGGATATGAGTGAAATCACAAAAGATGATTAAAAATGATTTGAACAATGGCAGTATCATCCAAACATACACATGTAGCCTTATAAGTGGATTGCTTTATAAAGAATAATACTAATCTGCACATACAAGATTTTGCAAGAGAATTAAAGGTTATTATTTCATACTTATACTATAGGTGAATAATTTAAATTCCAAACTTTTAAATTCAAATGATAGTCTTAGTTCACTATTAAATGAATTACATGGAAAAGAAAAGAACTTTACTATAAAGCACACTCAATCTTATAAGAACTATGTAATTTATTATGTCTTTTGTTATTATAGTGATAAAACTGTGATGAAGGCATTTTGCTGTGTCCTATTTTATTCAACAGAAATAACACTTTCAAGTCATTGGCACTTTGAAAAAATGGACTGGAACCATTTACATTTATCATGTACACTTTGATGATGCCTATTCTATATTCTTGTCTTGGCAAAATTCAACAGTGCATTAAATATGAATGGTATTATTACTAATTAAAAATTGTCCTGATATCATATTGTAGAGTAATATGATTAGAGGAAGTCTTAAATTTTAAATTTTTTTAAAATCACTATAAGCTATGAATTAGCAAAATAGTTTAGGTTCACTTGCACTAGTATAAATTGACTATAAATTAAAATGTTTATAACTGGAAAGTAGAAATACATCTGAAAGACAGTATAAAAGTTTATAGGTTTGTTAACCAAGTTTCTATTGCTATATCAAATCCTGAGATAATCAATCAATTTAAAAGGAGGAAAGGTTTATTTTGGCTTGCAGTTTCAGAGTATTCAATCAATAGTCACTTGACCCTATTGCTTTGGGCCTGTGCTGGTACAGGACATAATGGAGGAAGCACATAGCTAAGGAGTCCTGTTAACCTTCTGATGGACAGGAAGCAAAGACTAAGGAAGATACCAGTGTCCTAATATCCTCTTCAATGGCACTCTTCCACTAACACAACTTCCTTCCACTAGGTTCCACCTCCCACAGTTAACCTCCCAAAAGCACCAGAGGCTAGTGACCAAGCCTTTAATACACTGGCCTTTGAAGGAAATTCAAGATTCAAACTATTGGTAACAAATACTAGTTAATTTTCAGCTCCAAAAATACACTGAAGTAGAACATAGACCAAACAAAGCAAGGCAGATGGCATTCATCTTTCCTACAGTCTACTTCTGTTTAACCTTTAGTCCTTTAGAAATGTGTTCCAATGCTGTACTGAAGGCCTGTAAGAAACTGCCTTTTAGAAAAACCCACCTACCACACAATCATTAACTAATCAAGCTTTCTTCTGCAGAACCCAAGTCACCTCTTTACAACCACTTTTCACTCTTAAGTGAATAGAATTAATCTAAGGTTCATCAAGTAAAGAGGAGGTCACCTGACCCACTCCTACCCTGGGCCCCATAATATCAACAAACGTCTTTGAGGAAGACTGTCCTTAATACCGTAAGAGGCTATGGAAAGAACGTGAGTTTTGAAAACAGGAAAAAAACCTGGGTTACAATCACAGCTGAATCATTTAATAACTTTCAGGACTTGGACTCTGCCTGAGCTAGGCCTTCTCAACTAAAAAGTGGAGGGGAAATTATATAACCTCATGGGGTAAGTGTGAGAGTTAAAATATTTTAAGTAAAACACTAGCAGGGTACATATTAAATACTAACTGCCCTCCCTTCCCCATCTTAAACTCTGTCATCTCCCACACTCGGGACAGGATTGGCCACAAAACAGGAAATCAAGAACTCTTTTTAAAACAAGTTTTTAGTCGTCAATGGATCTTTTCTTTACTTTACTTATATGTGGTGCTGAGGATCGAACCCAGTGCCTCACACATGCTATACAAGCACTCTACCACTGAGCTACAACCCCAGCACAAGAACTCTTGATTAATTAGCTTTGTCAGTTAACATCAGATTCTTTTGTTCAATGCAAGGATGGAGGGCCCATATAGTGATTCCTAAATCAGCAAATAAACACCTGTAATTTTTAAGAAAGAGAAAAAATAATTGAGTGGAATAAATATGCTTAAAGCTGCCTGGGTTGATGCAGGAGTTCTAACCATTTTATTCTCACAGGGAAGTATGACTTAAGTATGGAAGAGGGAGAAACGTTCTACTAAAATATGATCCTGCACTACACAGGAATGATCCTAACAGATCTTCCAGCAAAATTTTATACCCAAAAAGAATGACTTCTGAAGCATGACTATTCAGAGTTAACCTTAATTTCACTAACAAGTCACTAACATCCTCCAAACCTAGCTACATCCAACAGTCAACAGAAAGAGCATTCTGTCTCTGTAAGAGATGAAGCAATTCAAGACTTTGGGGAGTGAAATCAAATTTCTTATTAATTAGTGTAGAATGACTGGAACATCACATGGTACTCCAAGAACATGTAAAATTTTTATGTTTCAATATATCAGTTAAATTTTTTTAAAAATATTAAATAAAAAGTTAAGGAGATGGAATGTAACTAGTCTGCGGTGACCATTACACATTGTATATGAAGATATTAAAATGTAAATTAATCTACTTTTAAAACATACTTTAAAATTAGAGAACTAGAATACTAAAATAGATATCATTTAAGTTCTAATTCATCACACAATACCACTATTCAAACTATCTAGTTTGGTTTAAAATGTTCATGTCTCTTCTATCTGTAGCGTGACTCTGCCATATTTTTATGATATTAGTTTTTTATGCAATATAAAACTACAAGAATGTGACTCTGGGTGAACACTGAAGCTATTAAATTCTGCTGTACTTTAATTTGCATTATAATTTAGTTATAGGGATTTTATCATAGCAAAAAAAAGAAAACTAGAATCACGACAATGAATATTTAAGGTATTCAGCTTATACTACTGCAAACAAAACTACCTCTATAACATAAAACTATAATGAAAATCACTCTTGAACTTGTTAGTGTTTTGTAGCTGATTTGAATACTACTTGCTGCTTCTACTTTCAAAGAAAATTACCATCTATCATCATTTTTATGTTTATTATGTAAGATTGGTAAACTTCTCTTACAGGTTTACCTAGGGGAAAAAAGTCTTCCCAAACTAGTGTTGACTGGCATCATTTTGTTTAAATAAGTTGCATGAGATATAAAGAGCTAAAAGGAACCCTATCCACACCCACCCAAGAGTCCCTCAAAAGACATTCAGCAATCAGAACTTCAGTTTCTCAAAGGAACACTTGTGAAAAAGACACTGGCCTGAGGGGGTTGAGGATCACCTTAACTTCTAGTGCTGACCAATTAGACCTCTCATTCCACTCAATTGGTTAGGCCAACACCCTGAACATGGAGGTAAGACACCACATTTCAAAGCAGAGCTCCCAATGGAAAGACATCACCAAGTGCAATTACTATAATGATGGGAACATGTGATGAAGAGACCGGAAAAGAGATGTGATGTGCAGTCACTTCCAATACATCTGTTGGAGAAGTCAATTTTATGTTATCAGGCACAGCAATGGTATAAAAATAGAAGCCCTAAACTGGGTTCAGTTGAGTAAAGAATGGGAGCCATGAAAATCTAAGTCAGAATTAAGGACTGGAGTAGACCAGCAAACCATCAGAAGCAGAAAGCCATAATGGTGAACAGTAGCTGCCAAAAACATCCAAGTTGCATTTAGTAATTGTAGGGTTGCTCAATGGGAAAAGGGATGCAGATAATGACATATTTATACACAGACTAAGTTCAAGATTGGGGACATGAAGACACTTTAGAGCCTAAGATCTACAGTCTAAATTAAAAGAGAGAGAAGAGATGAGGATATTACAAAGGACTGCTGGTCACCAAGTACACTGTTATACATAGACTTTCGCTCCTCAGGGGTCAGAGGCCAAAAAATCAGTAACAAAGGCTTTGCCTGGGAGCTTGTTAGGATTGCATATTCTAAGGTCCTATCCTAGAAGCTGCATTTTAAGGTGATCCAGAGTTCTGCTGCTAATATTGATCTCCACTTCAAAGGAGAAGTACGGGAAAACTGCAGGGTCACAATAAGCCTGCAGGGGGAAACGTCAGTACCTCAGATCTTCATTACTAAGGGGAATATACATAAACTACATGAAAAAACAGGGGAAGAAAGTATCCCTAACAAACCAAGATACTATTTTCATAGAAGCCAATGACAGCATGGCAGTAGAAATGACAGAAAAAGAGTTTAGAATCTGCATAATGAAAACAATCCGCGAAGCAAAGATAGACAGCAAAGGCAGGCAATACATGGTCATGCGAATAAACAGTTAAAAGAGCAAATGCAGGAAGCAAAAGAACACTTCAATAAAGAGAGAGAGATTCTGAAAGAAAATACTTGAAATGAAAGAAACATAAAACCAAATTAAAATCTCAATGGAAAGCATCATCCACAGAATAGATCTCATGGAAGACAGAATCTCAATGAAGACAAAACACTTAATTTTGAAAATAAAGTTGACCAAACTGATAAGATGGTAAGAAGTCATGAACGGAACCTCCAAGAATAATGGGATATCATGAAGACCAATTTAAGAATTATTGGGATTAAGGAAGGCACAGAGATACAAACCAAAGGAATGAACTACCTGTTCAATGAAATAATATCAGAAAATTTCCAAACCTGAAAAATGAAATGGAAAATCAAATACAAGAGGCTTACAGAATACCAGGTGCACAAAATTACAACAGATTCACACCAAGACACATATAGTGAAAATTCCTCACATACAAGATAAAGATAGGATTTTAAAGATGCAAGAGAAAAACATCAGATTACATATAAGGGGAAACCAATATGGATATGAGCAAATTTCTCAGCCCAGACTCTAAAAGCAAGAAGGGCCTGGAACAATATATTTTCAAGCTCTGAAAGAACAAAAATGCCAACCATGAATCCTATACCAGAAAAACTAACCTTTGGATTTGACAATGAAATAAATCTTTACATGGTAAACAAAAGTTAAAAGAATTTACAAATAGAAAGCCTGCACTACACAACATTCTCAGCAAATACTTCGGGAGGAGGAGTGAAAAACAACAGTACAAGTCAGCATAGGGAGGAATTACCCTAAAGGAAAAGCCAATCGAAGGAGAAAACAAGTCAAGTTAAAAACAAAAAACAACCCCAAATGACCAGGAATACAAATCATAACACAATAATAACCCTGAATGTCAATGGCCTAAACTCAATAATCAAAAGACAGAGAATGGCAGATTGGATTAAAAACAAAGACCCAACAATATGCTGCCTTCAAGAGCCTCATCTCATAGAAAAAGACATCCACAGACTAAAGGTGAAAGGATGGGGAAAAACATACCATGCACATGGACCCAATAAAAAAGCAGTGGTGTCCATCCTCCTATCAGATAAGTGGACTTCAAACTTAAGTTAGTCAGAAGGAATAAGAAGGACATTTCATACTGCTTAAGGGAAGCATAAATCAGCAAGACATATGATTTTTAATATTTATGCCCCAAACAGTGGAGCATCTATGTACATCAAACTAACTCTTCTCAGTTTTAAGAATCAAATAGGCCAAAATAATAATAATAATAATAATAGTGGGGGACTTTAACACACCACTTTCACCACTGGATAGATCCTCCAAACAAAAATTGAACAAAGAAAATATGGAACTAAATGATACAATCAATGATATAGACTTGATGAATATTTACAGAGTATTTCATCCATCATCGAGTGAATATACTTTCGTCTCAGCAGCTCATGGATCCTTCTCCAAAATAGACCATATGCTATGCCACAAAAAGTCATTCGTAACTACAAAAAATAGAGATACTACCCTGTATCCTATCAGACCATAATGGGATGCAATTAGAAATCAACGATAAAATAACAAACAAAAACTACTATTATGCTATTGAATAATGCAATGATAACAGAAGACATCAGAGAAGAAATTAAAAAATTCTTAGAGGTAAATGAGAAAAATGATGCAACATATCAAAATCTCTGGGACACTACAAAAGCAGTACTAAGAGGAAAGTTCATTGCATTGAGTTCATACATTAAAAAAATAAAAAGTCAACAACAAAATGACCTAACATTACATCTCAAAACCCTAGAAAAAGAAGAACAGATCAACCCAAAAATAGTAGAAGACAGGAAATAATTAAAATCAGCCCTCGACCAGATGGATTCTCAGACCTTTAAAGAAGAACTAATACCAATACTACTCAAAGTATTCCAGGAAATAAAAAAGGAGGGAATCCTTCCAAACTCATTCTATGAGGCTAGTATCACTCTGATACCAAAACCAGACAAAGACTCATCAAGAAAAGAAAACTTTAGACCAATATCCCTGATGAACATAGATACAATCCTTAACAAAATACTGGCAAATCGCATACAAAAATATATTAAAAAGATAGTGCACTATGATCAAGTGGGGTTTATCCCAGGGATGCAAGGTTGGTTCAACATCTAGAAATCAATAAATGTAATTCATCACATCAATCGACTTAAAGTTAAGAATCATATGATTATTTCAATAGATACTGAGAAAGCATTGGATAAAATACAGCACCGCTTCATGCTTAAAACACTAGAAAAAGTAGGAACAGCAGGAACATACCTCAACATTGTAAGGCTATCTATGCTAAGCCCATAGTCAACATTATTCTTAATAAAGACAAACTGAAAGCATTCCCTCTGAAAACTGGAGCAAGACAGGGATGCCCTCTTTAACCACTTCTATTCAACATCGGCCTTGAAACACTTGCCAGAGCAATTAGATAGACCAGAGAAATTAAAGGGATAGAAATAGGGAAAGAAGAACTAAAGCTGTCACTATCTGCCGATGATGTGATTCTATTTTTAGAGGATCCAAAACACTCAACTAGAAAACTTCTAGAACTAATAAATTCAGCAAACTATGATAGAAATGCATAAATCTAATGCATTTCTATTCATAATTGATGAGTCCTGTGAAAGAGAAATTAGGAAAACCACTCCATTCATGAGTCTAAAAATATAAAATAAAATACTTGGGAATTAATCTAACAAAAGTGGTGAAAGACCTCTACAGAAAACTACAGAACATTAAAGAAATTCAAGAAAACCTTAGAGGATGGAAAGATCTCCCATGTTCTTGGATAGGCAGAATTAACATTGTCAAAATGGCCATTCTACCAAAGGTGCTATACAGATTCAATGCAATTCCAATTAAAATCCCAATGACATTCCTTATAGAAATAGAGAAAGTGATCATGAACTTCATCTGGAAGAACAAGAGACCTCAAATTGCCAACACAATCCTGAGCAGGAAAAGTAAAGCAGGAGGTTTCACGATACCAGACCTTAAACTATACTACAGAGCAATAGTAACAAAAACATCATGGTATTGGCCCAAAATAGATAGGCAGACCAATTTTACAGAATAGAAGACACAGAGACAAAACCACATAAATACAGTCACTTCATACTAGACAAAGGAGTCAAAAACATACAATGGCAAAAAGATAGACTATTCAACAAATGGTGCTGGCAAAACTGAAGTTCATTTGCAGTAAAATGAAATTAAACCTCTATCTCTCACCCTGCACAAAACTCAACTCAAAATGGATCAAGGATCTAGGAATTATACCAGAGACCCTGCAACTAATAAAAGACAAAGTAGGCCTGAATCTTCATCATGTTGGCTTAGGATCAGACTTCCTCAACAAGACTCCGAAAGCAGAAGAAATCAAAGCAAGAACCATATATGGGATGAACTCAAACTAAAAAGCTTTTGTCAACAAAGGATACAATCAAGAATGTGAAGAGAGAGCCTACAGAGTGGGAGAAAATCTTTCCACATGCACTTCAGAGAGTACAAATCTTCAAATTTATAAAGAACTTATAAAACTTTATACTTATTTTTGATGTAAAGAACCCAATCAATAATTGGGTCAAGGAACTGGACACTTTACAGAAGACATACAGGCAATTAATAAGTATATGAAAAAGTGTTCAACATATCTAGTAATTAGAGAAATGCAAATTAAAACTACCCTAAGATTTCACCTCACACCAATTAGAATGGCTATTATCAAGAACACAAACAATAAAAGATGTTGGTGTGGATGTGGGGAAAAAGGCACACTTTCACGTTGCTGGTGGAGTTGCAAATTGGTGCAGCCACTCTGGAAAGCAGTGTGTAAAATTCTCAGAAAACTTGGAATAGACCCACCTTTTGACCCAGTTATCCCACTCCTTGGTTTATACCCAAAGGACTTAAAATCAGCATACTACAGTAACAGGGCCACATCAATGTTCATAGCAGCTCAGTTCACAATAGCTAGATTGTGGAAACAACCTGGATGCCCTTCAACAAATGAGTGGATAAAGAAACTGTGGTATATATACACAATGGAATACTATTCAGCCATAAAGAAGAATAATGTTAGTGCATTTGCAGATAAATGGATGGAATTGTAGAATATCATGCTAAGTGAAATAAGCCAATCCCAAAAAACCAAAAGCTGAATGTTTTCCCTGATAAGTGGTCATGATATATAATGGGGGGTGGAGTGAGAGAAGAATGGAGGAACTTTATATTATGTAGAAGGACATGAGGAGGTGGGTATGAAAAATGGTGGAATGAGACAGACATCATTACCCTATGTACATGTATGATTACACAAATGGTACCAATCTACATCATGTACAACCATAGAAATGAAATGATGTACCCCATTTGTGTAAAATGAATCAATATGCAGTCTGTAAAAAATAAAAAAAATAAATAATTAATTTAAAAAAAAAAGAACCTTGAATTATTGTACAGACAAATCCAAAGACAAATCACCTCATCAACTCAACTCTGGGCAATCTCAACCAGTTCTGTATTTTGCAAAATTTGCCATAAAATCACCTAGTCTAGACTACAAAACCTAACCATACACTCTCCCCTAACTCTTCTGACAGTCATTAATTAATTGTCATAATACTTTAAAGCAGAAATGAATGTAACTAGCATCTGGTCTAAGCCCCTTGGTTTATGGAAGAAATTCTCAATTTGCTACAGAATTCAGAGCTAGGTACAAACAGAATCAACACCAGGAACAAAATTTCTAGACTTCCTATTCACAGGTTTCATATATTATTTAAATTTACATTCATTATTTTGGTCTATTTTTCCTGGACAAAGATATTACTTTATGCTAGTATAACTCACCTAAGAACACCACACTTAGTGGCAGTTATCAGTATGCAACATGTCAGACTCAATATAAGCACATAAACAGAATTTCAAGTTTTTCAAAAAGATAAAGAATAACATTAATAGCACTAATTCCATCATCATAATAAAGAACAACTGAAGTTATTTGAGCACTTACCATACACAAAGTATGTGTGAGAATTTTATATTCATGATTTCATTTAATTCTCATAATAATCCTATCTAATAGATACTACTATTATTCCCATTTTTAAAAAAGATTTAAAAATCCAAGGTTTGGTCATTTATCTGAGGTTATACTGAAAGCAAGTGAAAGAAGTAAGACTTAAACATTGAAATGTGCTTTGTTTTAGTAATGCAAAAGAAATATATAGTCATTATTTTAGGTTTTCTCCTGAAAGTTTCATTTCTTATTTTGAAAAGAATACATATTCACAGCAATGTGTAACCCATTTCCAAGGGAACATTTAAATCATAAATATTGCTCTAAATGACAATTTTTCTCCAAAATATTAAGGTGTTTTCTAAGCAATTTTGGTATTGATCACGGTGTTCTGTCCATGTCAGGTAAATGAGCTTTTCAGTTTTCACATTACTTGATACACCTACCCATTCACATAGGTTTCAGTTCCTTTTATTTACATTCCAATAACTATTAGCTTAAGAATGCACAAGAAAAGCTCTCTTTTTAAAGTATAATACATAATAATTACTGAACTCTAATTTGAAGAGTGTTAACATGAAAACTGCTCTTTATTAGTGCATTATTTAGCATTGTTTCAGACTTTCCCAAAATAAATTTTAGGGGCTGGAGTTGTGGCTCAGTGGTAGAGCACTTGCCCGGCATGTGTGAGGCCCTGGGTTCAATACTCAGCCCCACATATAAATAAAATAAAAGATCCAAAATAAATTTTATATCCACATTTTATTTTGGAAAAATTTGAACTTACTCTATATGGCAAGATTTAGAATGCTAATTTTCTCCCACTTCATTTAAAAGTATATAATATCACTTTTCCATTATCAGATTCCTGATAATTTTAATGCCAAATTCTTTGGTATCTTAGGTAAAGTCTATGGAATAGACAAGGCCTATTAAATAGTATTGACCTTCTCTGTGTGAAAGAATAAACATGCTACCCATGACTTACACTTTGATAACGATGTGGATGAATAATTTATGTGATTTCTTTGATTCTCCCTGCAGGGAAAGCAAAACTCAGTACATGGTGACTATTTAAGATTTTTAAGCAAGGCGCAAAAGTCAACAAAGCCAAGCAATTTGGCCATGGAGATGTTGTGGACAGTTTAAAAGAGAGGTCAA
Source organism: Sciurus carolinensis (assembly GCF_902686445.1). Classification (NCBI taxonomy): domain Eukaryota; kingdom Metazoa; phylum Chordata; class Mammalia; order Rodentia; family Sciuridae; genus Sciurus; species Sciurus carolinensis. The sequence goes on from NC_062228.1 coordinate 35,600,995, forward strand.
GAGTGCTTTCACCAAGTCATAAAGTTATTATACACTTTGGTCACTATTTCGCTTAATGCCTTTTATTTGTTTCTTGATCCTTAATTCTGAACCTTTTTCTTCAAATGGAAGAAATATTCTTTTCACTATGAATATGTTCTTATTCAAAAACTTCAGGAAAATAAATTTACCATATAAAAAATTAAAATTATAAGACAACATAGGAGGAAATTTCATTCTGTACAATCTGTATTAATTCATAGAGCATGATTCCTTAATGCATTCAACTTTCATTCTTATTCATCTTTGTGTCCTGTACCAAGCCTTGTATCAGGCACTATTAACACAAAGCTGCAACAGATCTAGAACCTGACCTGAAGAATTTCATGGCCTAGTAAGGGAGAGAAATATATAGTTATCCAATAGCAATGCAGTGACTTCCAAGGTAAAGAAACATGTATGAAGTGTCATGGGAACTGGTAGAGCAATTAATTGAAACCTAAGATGCAGAGAAGGAGGTTGTCAGAAAATATGTAAAAACAAGAGATCACTGGAGCAGAATAACAGATTATGGAGTGCACTAAATTTACAGAGAACGGCTATTTAATACAGAAGGAACCTCATGTTAAAGATGCAGAAGCCAGGAAAAGTCACTGGGAGCTATAGGCAGATTAATAATGCTGCAGTAGAGCTCTAAGTAGGGGAGGAAGCTTGATGCTAAATAGCAGATTTTAGGTGTGCATTTTATCTTTTAGATAATGGAGAGCCTATGGGGTGTCATATGATCTGAATTTCAGAAAGATTAAGTCTGTAGTAGTAAAGGAATGCCAGAAAGGTGGTGAGCCCTAGGCACAAGAGTCCAGTTTTGGTCAATATAATCATTTTTGGCCCTGATTTAAGACAATAACCACGGGGATGCAGAAGGGAGGAAATAGTAAGGAAACATTTTTAAATGTAGAATAAAAAGATAGGAAAGGCTTAAGTTTGGTCTAGACTTAGGTGAAAATGTCAATATCATACAGGGAAATACAGTAGGAGGAAAAGTCCACTGATAAATTCTAATCCTCAGTTTTTTATTCCTTCAAATTATAATAATTAACTTTGCATTTGGATAGGATTTTTTTAAACCTTGCGGTCACTGAGCAAATGATCATCAGCAAAGCTACAAGTCTACTGAGAACTGGGTTTAAGTGGGTATAACAAATTAATTGGACTTCATTGTGCATTTCAATGAAAACAAGGTAACATAACCAAACAAGAGGATCTGTGAACTGATATAAACAACAGATAAAAACTCATATAAAAAGATTCTATAAAGCAAACAAAGATTTATTCCACAAATATATAAATTAAGAAAATAAGCTCTTTTAAAAATATGCCTATATTAAAAATATTTAGCATGGAAACTTCCTTGTTATCAGCAGACCACTGAAAAGCTGTTTAATACAAATGAGAATTAAATTAACATACATAAATAAGCTGTATTTTTACAGGTTTTTTTAAATTTAATTTTAATTTTTTCCATTTGAATGGAAAAATTTCCATCCAAGCAGGATAAACATAATGGAAATGATTAATGTTCTTTATCAATGCTTACCACAATACCAAATAAAATTATGTTTGGATAAGATTTTTTAGATAACTCCTTAAAATACAATCCATTTTTAAATGTTATTTGAAAACATGAAAGTTTGCTGAGTTCAAAGAAAGGCCAGTCAGAGAAACAAGGCTCTATTTCCTACATGTAGCGAAGTCTCAGGATGCACAGTGCATTTTCTCCAGAGTTCCAAGTTTCTCACTACATATTTCTAGATGAGGCCACTTAACCAAAAATTTAGCACCAAACTAGTCAGAGTCTAACAGTGAATCATTTGGCTACAGGAAGCTCTGATGTTCAAAATGTTTAAAACATATTATTTTTGCTTAAGAAAGGAGATAGTAAGATCACCTACATTAGATACCAAAGATCGGATTAACTACTAGAAGAAAATAAAAATGTAATAAGAATACAAGAGAAAAGCAAACACGTAGAGACTAACAGAGATAGAATATTACTTGAAATGTGTCATAATTTCCAACTTCAAAATATATCAGTAAATACTTATACTACAACACAGACTGGATATGATGATACAGGTCTGTAATCCCAGTTACTCAGGAAACTGAGGCAGAGAATTGAAAGTTCTAAGGCAAACTAGGCAACTTGCAAGACCCTGTCTCAAAAACTAAACAAACAGGGCTGGGGTAGAGCAATTGCCAGGCCCTGGGCTCAATTCCATTACAACAAAAAAAAAAATTTTTTTTTTTTTTTTAAATCAAAGGTCACAGTAAATTTAGAGGTTTAGTCTCTTGCCCTTCATTTTTGAAGAGTTAGAATTGCACAAATGCCATTTATTTGCACAGAGGAAAATTCATAAAGGAAACACAGGTAGAGGAAAAAATAAAAAGATGAGAATAAGATCATCCTAAATCAGATAACATTAAAAATTTAGATGTGAGTTACAAAAAATTGCCCTCTAAGCTCAAAACCCTGAGGAAAAAACAGTTCCCCATGTGAGACCATGAGAAGCCAACTTCATTCTTTTTGACATACTGATGATTTAATTACACAAACCAATTATCAATTATTTACAACCAAACTAAAAGTTCACATAACTACATTAAAAAAAATTAAACATTCAGAAAATTCTCTACTAATTCAACTGTTGGATGAAAACAAATGTTATAAGTATATAAGTAAAGCACCTAATGGGAGTATATTTTCAAAATATACCAGGAAACTAAAATGTATATGATAAAGGACAATCTAAATCTCAATTATCCAACCCCAGACTCTGTGCCTCTTTCCCAGTTTCCATTCACATCTTTACCAGTAAGACTTGATCTATAATCCAAATAATGGCATGAATATTCATTTCCTTGACCAAGGTCTAAATATTTGCAAACTTCAGTTATGAGTCATTAAAATTTGACTTCCTTCCTCCCGCTACACTCTGTTCCTCTTCTTTCTTTCCTTTTTTTTTTTTTTTTTTTTGGTGGTGGGAGGGTGCTGAGAATTGACTCTAGGCCTCAAGCTTCCTGGGTAACCTCTGAATCACTGAAACACAATCCCAGCCCAAACACTTGATTTTTAAAATGGCCAGAAAGGAGAGTCATATAAATGACATGAGGTTCCTGAAAATAGAGTGAAACAAAAGCTTTTAAAAATTTTATATTTAAAAATCCTTAATAAAATATTTGCAAAATGAATTCAACAGCATATTATAAAGATAATATAGCATGATCAAGTAGGCTTCATTCCAGGGATGTGAAGATGGTTCCACATACAAAAGTAATAAATGCACTATAGCACATACTAGAACCATGGATAAAAGTCATGTGATCATATCAATAGACAAGTAAAAAGTCTTGATAAAATTCAACATCTCTTCATAATAAAAGTTCTGAATAAATTAGGCCTTGATGTATCATGCTTCAACATAATAAAAGGCATATATTACAAAACCACAGTCAATACCATATTGAATGGGGAAAGACTAAAAACAATTCCTCTAAGATCAGGAATAAAACAAAATAAGGGTGCACATTCTCACTGCTCTCATAATGCAGCAACAGAAATTTTAGCCAAGCAATTAGGCAAGAGAAAGAAGTAACAGGCATACAAATGGAAAAGAAGAAAGTTGGTCTGGGGATGTAGTTCAGTGGTACAGTGCTTGCGTGGCATGCACGAGGGCCCTGGGTTCAATCGCCTGCACTGCAAAAAAAAAAAAAAAAAAAAAGAGAGCAAGTCAAATTACCTCTCTATACATGGAGAAACCTAAAACATTCAACTAGAAGACTCTTAGAACTGGGCTAAGAATATGGCTCAGTGGTGGAGCGCTTGCCTAGCACTCATCAGACATCAGGTTCAATCCTCAGCACCACATACAAAAAAAAAAAAAAAAAAAACTAAAAAAATAAAGTCATGGTAAAAAAAAATCAATTTAAAAAAAAGGCTCTTAGAACTGATAAATTCTGTGAAGTGGCAAGATACAAAATCAGCATATGAAAATCAGTAGCTTTTCTATATACAGCAATCTAATTTACAACAGCCACTTAAAAAAATAAAATACCTAGAAATAAAGGATGTGAAAAAATCTCCTAAAATGAGAATTACAAAATGCTGAAGAAAGAAACTGAAGAAGATACAAAAATGTGGAAAGATCTCCCATGTTCATTGACAGAATTAATATTGCTAAAATGGTCACACTACCAAAAGCGATCCATAGATTGAATGCATTCTCCATCAAAATAACAATGACATTCTTCACAGAACTAGAAAAAAACTTCTAAAATCCGCATGTAAACAAAAGGTCCCAAAGAGCCAAAACAATCATGAGCAAAAAGAGTAACGTTGAAGGCATCACAATATAAAGTTTCAAGACATACTACAGAACCACAGTTACCACAACAACTTGGTGTTGACACAAAAAGAGATACACAGACCAAAAAAAACAGAATAGATATACCAGAAATAAATCGCTGTATCTTCCAGCAATGAATTCTCCTCGAAAAATGGGATGACATTAAGTTTAAAAGCTCCTGCACAGCAAAGGAAACAATTAAATGTATGAAAAGAGAGGCTATTGAAGGGGAGATAATTTTTGCCAGCTACTGTTCTGAGAGGATCAAAAATCAGAATACATAAAAACTCCAAAAAATTCACACCAAAATAAAACCCCCAAATAACTCAATTAATAAATGTGCAAATAGAAAAGAAACAGGCAATTCTCCAGAGAATACAAATATCCAACATTTACACGACACAATGTCTAGCATCTTTAGTAATCTGGAATCTACATTCAGATTTCATATCACTCCACTTAGAATTATCAGTACAAATAATAATAAATGCTGGTAAGAATGCAAGAAAAAAGGAATCCTTATACACCGTTGGTGAAACTGTAAGTTACTTCAATCACTGTGTAAATCAGTGTTGGGAGGCATTCATGACCTGCAAAAAATAAAAACCAAACTTGGTTGAACTATTAGGAAAATTTGGCTTCAGGAACTCACAGTTATGGAAAATTGTTCAATATTACCTGAAGTATGTGGTTGCCCTGTGGATTGGTTCACCACTGGAGTTTGAATGCAGGCTCCAGATGTGCAAATAACCTGCTAGAGCCAAACGGCTTGCTTAACTCCACCCCATCCTGTTTCTCATGGAAGAAGCTCCTAACAGGTCCCCCTTTGATCTGTACCGCTATAAATAAATGAAACCTGAGCTCCATTTTTGGTTAGAGCCACCCTTACTGACTGCTCAATTGGTCATGCCCCTGCTTCAAAAGATAATTCTGTCTCCTCTCTTCCTTTATGATAAACAAATTTCATAGCTATTATTTCGCAGCCAGCCCATTCCTTCTACAGTAACCCCTACCCTCACCCACGCGGAAAGTACAGCAAGAAATCAGTATACAAGTTGATCAAAAAAACTAGGTTTGAAACCACTATGACCCAGCTCTATCACTCCTAGGTACTTATCCAGAGGAACTAATGTTAGCATTTACAGAAATGCATGCATACCCATGTAGCAACAGCCAAGTTATGGAACCAGTCTAGATGTCCACCTATAGATGAAATCAGCCAGTCTCAGAAAGTCAAGGGTTTTATGTTTTCTCTCATATGTCAGAGCTAGAGGGAAAAAATGAGAGAAAAAGGTCTCTCACAAAAATATATGGGACAGCAATAAAGTAAAGGAAAGAGATCAGAGAGAGAAGGGAGATGAGGCTAAAGGGAAGAACTGGTGAATGAAACAGATCAAATTACGTTGTGTGCAGGTGCCAGTATATCACAATGATTCCTAATATTCTGTATAATTAAATATACCAATAAAAATTTTAAAAAATATAATATGGACAGGGGTAACAGCAATTATAGAAAATAACTAAGATTTTACAGAAAACTTTCCTATGTTAAATGGGCTGCATTCTAAAAGTCATGTTATAAATGGCAAATAGGGTTGTGTGCATAACCAATGTCACATTTTCTGAACCCAAACTAAAGAAACACTGTCAATATATCTGCACCTTCATTATGCCATTCAACAAGGATGGCTGAGTATTGCCATAAGCCAGCATTGCACTATTAGGTGTTAAACATAGATACACTTAGGAAATGGTTTTTGTCATAAAGTTGCTCCCTGCCTTCTCACCACATTCTAATCCATTTTTTACGCGGAAGCCAGAGAATTTTCACAAAATATTAATCAGATCATTCAACTCCATTATTTGATTTCTTCAATGCCATTTTCTTCCACTTATAATAAAATCCAAATATCTTCAAGGTTCCCAAGGCCCTGTTCTTTGAGGTCCCTGCTCTCTTACCCATTTTTGCCCACAATAGTTAGGTTTAGCCTCAACATCCTAGCCTAAAACACTTATCTCCTCTTCTCCCTTCACTCATATTTCCTCCTTCAGCTGAAATGTCATTTGCAGAGAGGCTTTCCTTGAAGTTTCCAATCTAATCCTGCAAGAAATAGGAAGCTGATGAGTGGAAGTAACAGGGTCAGTTCTTCATTTTAGAAAAAAACAGGAAGCAACTTGTAGAATGTGTTAATTAGGGAGGGGGTTCAGTGGGAGGTAATGATATAGGCAGGAAACAACTAGAGGAATCCTGGGCAAAGAGAGACTGCATGTATACAAAAATAACAGTCTTTGATGGAGCACAATGATTGACTGGAAGTACTGGGATACACTTCTTCCCACAAAGAAGACCAAAACAAATGAACAACTACTATTCCCCTGGAGGGTTTAGAGGTGGAGTGCTAGAGTTCCATAGGGATATCCTGGAGACTTCAAGGAGCAGGGAGACTCACACCATCCTTACAAACAAAACTAAATACATCTCATCTCTCCAGGTGAGAGGGAATCAAGAGGGAATTTGTACTGTGGGGAAAGGGTAAGCAGGAGGCCCTGAGCAACCCTACTAATGTGAGGGAAATCTTGAAGTATTTGCTGTTGAAGAAGCCTGCTGCCTTCACAGGCCAAGACCAGTCTGGGCAACTGCCTGGGAACACACAACCCAGCCCATGTTGTGCCACTTAGGTTCCTGCTGCACAACTGAGTCTTTAAAGCAGGCCCATCCTATGGTCAGATAAAGCAGCAGCGCAGTTATTCCAAACCACTCAGCAGTCAAAGCCCTCCTGATCTTGCAAACCAACCCAGTGGCTGCACCAACCCACTAGTAACCACAATGAGGACGTCAAATAGTCCCACCCACCCTACTATGGACACTAGAGGTTGCCTGGGGGCCCCTTCCACCCTATGCAACTAGCCCTGAGAATCAGCCAGGTAGCCCCACAAAACAGTCTTGTGTCTCCACTTGCGCATGTATGCTTGGTCTCAGGAAACAGCCTGGCAAGCAATCTACCCTGAGTAACTTCACCTACCATTGCCTCAGAACACCACCAGGCACCCTCCTGCAGCCATAAAAAGGAATAAAATCTCATCAATTGTAGTAACATGGGTGGATCTGGAGGACATTATGTTAGGCACAGAGAGATACTGCATGTTCTCACCATATGCAGAAGCTTTAAAAAAGATGATTTCATAGAAAAAGGAAAAAAATAGTGGTTCCTAGAGGCTACAAAGAATAGAGTGTAGAAAGGCTAGATGGAGATAAATATAGTTAGATAGGAGAAATAAGTTCTAATATTCTACAGCACAATAGGGTGACTATAGTTCATAACAATTTATATTATATTTTACAGAGATAAGACGTACAGTATTTTCAAATTACAATGAGTTTATGAGGATATAACACCATCATAAATTGAGGAGCACCTGTATTGTAAACTGTCCATGACATCTAAGAAGGTCTAATAACCCTAGCTAATCTGAAATGAATGAGAAAACAGTGAACATCACCAAGATAAAGTAGTAATCACTGCCGTTTATTTATGGAGTGCTGGGCATGATGAAAGATAAAGAGAGGGAAGGCACAAGTGCTTAGAAGCAGAAGCTCTTCCAGAATTTGTCTCCTAACTCTTCTACTCATGTTAAAGGAGCTACATTACTCCTCCATGTGGTGATTTTTTTTTTCCAAAAGAGTACAGTTATATTACTTACAGCACAGAATTGTTGTGAGACTTAAGTGCAAAATATTTAGAATGCTACTTGTCACATATTAAGTACTCAATAAACATTAACTGCTTAAATGATTATTTAAATGTTGATAACAGCTGTTATCAACACAATAATCAGTATTGCTATTGTTAGTAGGAGTAGCATTACCACCAGGTACTTCATAGACATTTTGTCATCTTCAAAGAATTATGTGTATATCTGCAATGTATAATGAGGAAAATTAGGTGCAAAAGCAGTCTACACTTTTTTTTATGTATCAGTATTGGTACTTGAGCCCTATGGTCTAAAGTCTACCTATTAATCAGATCATGGCACTGTCTCTTATAAAGGACAGTAAGAACTCAGGCATAATAGGAACTTCTGATTTGCTGAACATTTATTATGTTTCAAGAACTCTTCTGTGAACAAAAATGATGAAGTCTCTGCTCTGATACAGCTTTCAGTGGATGGAGATGGACAGAAAAGTTAAGAAAGAAAAAAATATCAAATAGCAAGAAGTATACTGCAGAGATAATGCCTAGACATCACTTAGATTGGGTGGATAGGAAAAAAACCTTTCTAAGAAACTAAAAAACAAATAGAAGGAATAAGTTACCCAAATGGCAGAAGAGAAAACTTACCAGACAGAGGAAACACCTATTACAACAAGCTAAAAGGAAAAAGAGATTGTCAATTAAGGATCCAAAGCAAGCTAGCATGGCTGAGAAGCAGTTGAGGTGGAAAGAATTAGGTAAGAGCTAGGTCACTTGGGATCTGACATCTCAGGGAAGAGATAAAGGATTTTGTGCTAAGGTAAGACTTTAAACATGATCTGCCTTACATTTTTAAGAACCTTCTTACGGCCTGGTTTAAGAATAGATTGTAATGAGGCAAGAATACGGAGATAGGAAAACAAGATGTTTTAGTGGTATAGACCAGACATGAGAATAGCCTGGACTAGGAAGGTTGGAGAAAATGGAAAGATTTGGTATACATTTTAGAGATGGAGTGAAAAGATTTACATATGAACTGAACAAATCAGGTGGAGAAAAGAAATGATTTTTACATATTTATCTTGAGCAGCTGGAAAAATAATGGTTTAGTTTATCAAGATGGAAAATATTTAATAAGAAACATGGTTGGGAAAAGAATAGAAAATGAAGAGTTCTGTTCTAGTCAGGTTACATTTGAGATACTCAGCATATGCCCATTTGGGCATCTGGATCTGAATCAGGAATTCTGGAGAGTTCTCTTTCTCTGATTTCACAGAAGACTGAAGAAAAAAACCACAAGAGGAAGTAGCTTTTAGAATGTACAATTTGAGTATTTGGTAACAATCTAAAACAGTGAGGCCGTTGTGCTCTTCATGAAACCATTTCACTTATGAAATCTGAAGTATCATCTTTGCTGAGTATAATGACATAGAAAGAGTAAGCTTTAAGGTCAATGAGATTCATGCCAAGGGAGTTAAGTGATATCATACGGCTTCCATTTCCTAAATCTTATAAGATTACAGGGCAAGGACTAGTAAGAAGAAATCAGAGCTCCCAGTAGGATAAAATTTATAAGTACTTCTGAAAATTCCACCCTACATAAAGGGAGCTCATTGCATACCCCATATAAGACAAAAATACCTTCTGACTATATATAAAATAACAACTGCTCTACTTGCTATCTAATAGGGAGTTTCTATAGAAACTGTCAGAAACAATATTTTTAGAGTCATAATGATTAACAAAAATGAGATGGATTCAGAATATAATAGAATGATCCATTAAATAACAGCTGTTTCAATATTAGATTCTGGGTAACCTGATTCAAGCTAATTATAATTTAGCAAGACATATTTTCTTAATCAAATGGCTATTTTAAGAGTAGATATCAAAATGAGAGATAAGTAACCATGTCTATGAGTAAGTCCTTACTCTTCAGGCAACAAAAACAATATTGTAAAAGAGACATATTTTCAGGAAAGAAAAAAACTAACATGCAGTGAGCAGCTACTAAATATAACACGCTTTGTATTAAATACCTTCTTTAATCTTCACAATAATCTCTCCAGGTACATTTTATTATCCTCCTTTTTATAGAGAAGTAAACTGAGTCTCCAAAGATTTAAAGTAACTTCCTCAAGATCAAACAGGTGGCAAACAGCAGAGCCAGAAACCACCGGCTCTTTCATTAGGACTTCATTAGAGGGCTATAACCCATAGGATACCAGAAGTCTCAAACCTATGTTTTCAAGACATAAGAATCTTTCTGATTAGATGACTATCAAATTAGGCTGAAAACAGGGTATATAAATAGCTAAAAAGAACAGTATCAGACGCCCTTTAAAATAAAAACTTGGGTTTCGCTCAGAATATACAATAAAACTTTGGTAGATACTAATAAATTCATCAAGCCAAATTAGTAAAAGAAAACTAATCAAACAACCTAAAGAGTAAAAAGGAAAAAATAAGTCACATTAAAACTCAGAGAGCCAAGATACAGAAAAGGTGACTATTTATTTACAAAGGAATAATTTCTTAAATTAGTTTATCATAAATGACTAAAGAAAAAAAAATACCAAGTCACTTCTTTTCTCATCAGACTATGGTATAACCATTATTCCAAACAACTGACCTGTAAATTCAAGGTGATTGCTACAGCTGACCAATTCAGCTAAACTAATATACTTTATACTATAGCTGTCACTGGAGAAATGGAAGCAATCTGAGGTACTGGATACCACATTCCTTCTCTAATATTTAATAACTTTTGGCAGTTGCATTTCTTTATGAATTCATTGTCTTATACATTTTATTCAAAGATGCTTTACTTTTCCCCCAAGGTTCCCTAAAGAAAAACCTGGATATCAAGATATCTCTTTCATTTTAAGCAGTCAAAACAAATTACATTCAACCACTATACATACTGACACATTAGTAGTCAGAACATAACTCGTATGTGTGCACATAGAAATAAAAATGTGGGACTCACACTAAATTCAATAGAGTAGAAACAAAGAAAAAGTAAAAAGCAGAAACATATCCAGGAAGAATAAGGAGGGTTATAATACATAAAATAATCAGCTACGTTAGAAAATAATTTTCCAAAATCATGATTCTAACTTTCATTTTTGCCAATCTTGTACAGTTTCTAGTTAAAAGTACCAGTAAAAAGCTCAGCCGTGAACTCAGAACATACGTTAAAATGCTTATTAGATGAAAACATACAACAGTCTCCTATGATTAGGTACTACAATAGGTGAAAGCAAATCATTTCCAATATAAATGCAGAGTTTCTAAATTAGTAAATAAATTATATATCCAAACCACTTTATATAATTATTAGTTTAACAGATAAAAGTTTTAAGTATTTCTTTATAGTCTTACTGTTTTAATGATTCTTTAGCATGGATTATAACACTAAAATTTGCTACTTTTTATTTTGTTTCCTGGTGCATTCTATTTAAATTTCATAAGACAGTACTGGAAAAGCTTCCTGTATATTACCTCCAAACACTCTATGTAATGTTGAAGCATAATTCTTTAGTTTTGAAATTATCAGGACTATTGCTGTATAAAAGCATATCTTTAGCATTCTAATTCCCCCTTACTGCTGAATGACTTTGCTAATGTTGAAAACCTAACTCTTAGTAGGAAAGTCAAGATGGAAAACAGCCTGGTGCTTAAAAAGAAAACAGCCTTCAGAGATACAAGTCCTCCTGTTCAAAGATAAAGTCAGAAATCAATTAACATTCTGACAATACTTAGTCATTTAGCAGATGACAACTAGGGACAAGGATCATCTTTGTTCCTTAAGTATAAAGCTTTGTTTTCTCCTGATTGATTTATCTGTATTTCCACATTTTCCTCCTTCCTAAAACAGGACATAAATATAAATGAAAGCAAACTGTTTCTGAATGTCTATGGTAAAGTCAAAAACAAAGTGCTTTCAATCTTTTCTGGGGCTTCCTCTCATATTTACTTGTTAATGAGTACTAAGGCTTGAACATTCTCCTCAAGATTCATTAGAAACAAAGCAGTCTCTTGCCAAAGGCTTCTCCCAGAGTGTTCTAATCTGTTACAGGTTTTAAATGGTCCAAGATGAATCACAAACTACAGAAAAGGGCCCTAAAGACTTCAGTCTTCATTTCAGCTATGTAGTCACTTAAAACCTGTTTTTTCTTCAGTAAAGCAACACTATGTCCGAAGGACTAGGCTCCTAATGAGAATCCATACATGTTCACTCCTGGGACCATAATTTACCTTGCAATTGTTTTCAAAATCCTATGCACTCATCTGAAAAGCTGATTCCACAGTTTCCAACCAAATCTCAAAGGTGAACATCAGCATAACAGTCTAAGAAGCCACTGTACCAACAACTCCTCTAAATCTGACACCAAGAAACCATGGGATGGAGTGCAAAGCACATAGCTCTAAAACACAATAATCTCAGAACAAATCACTTTCTGTCTGTGAAAAGATCTGTGTAATAAAAATAGGGAGTTGATAACAAATAGATACATGGGATGAATAGATACATGAGATGTTGATCCAAAACTTCTGATTTATGAAAGTTGTTTCCATTATGTAAGAAGACAAAAAGTCATTTAAGAAGCTAAACTATGTACCCATTTGACTATTGAGGTTCCTAGGCACTAAGAAACTGCCTTTAGACAATGAGCTTGTCAAGTATTACAGCAGAGCTTCCACTCTGCCCTCCTCCAGTCCCACACCACAAAACCACAACAGGTCACATTCAAAATACAATGCTAACATGAGCCTAACCCTAGCTGAAATGCTTAGGTTCGGGCCCACCAAAAAGGAAATAAAGTCAAAATGATATATGGTTACATTAACCTTCAGAAACAAAGGTATTTAAAATTACCAAGTGACCCTTTGGGGGGTCTACACACTTACCAGACCTTAAGAAAGCTGGTGGAGAAGAGACGACTGCACCAGGTGAGTTGGCCATTTCAAATTGTTGACTCTAATCATAAGCGTCGCAGGCTAAACTACAGCAATTTTAAAACTGTTTAGTGAAGGTTAGAAGCAATCAGCATTAGATTAATTGAAAGCAGTGTGAGCAGTTATTAACAAGATGCAGTGCATGACAAAAGGCAATAATTGAGGATCATTATATAATTTTATTTTCTCTTTTATGACTTGAAAATTTGATTTCTTTTGTTTGATAAATTACATTTGCTTATAAGGATGAGGCAGGAAAAATAATATTCACTTATAACACATAACATAAGGGTAGCATGCTTTATTGTGCAGTGAAGTAATTATGCTATTATGTAACAATGCTTAGAACTCTGCAGAGCAGTGTATACCAGTGGCAGGTTAGTTCAAGTTTCAAACAATACTGTTTATATGTTCTTATGAAAGTCACAATCAAGTTGATTATTTTTAACAACATAAGAAGTGATTCACTCAAGAAGTTTTATCATCTATACTTCATATAGTCAGAAGAATCTGATACCCAAAACAGCTAATTTGGAGGACTAGCTTCAATTTTTTTCTCTTTAATTGCAATGATGTAAATGTATAGGAACATCCAACATTAATACTATCCACTTAACTACTTTCTACATGAAACTGGATGTAAGTAACTGCATTCAACAAGTGGCATGAAACAAACTTTTTTCTCATTTAAGAAAAGAAAAATAAGGTTGTCAAAGCTTATTGTTATGACATGCATTTAAGAGAAAACAAAGTAAAGACTAAGGAAGAAAATAAACTCTATGTGCTTATTAAAAGAAAAGGAGAAATGCTGCAAAAATAAATGTTGGGGGCAGTGCTCAGTTCCCTGTAAGAAAACTCTTGATTATTCTTTGTCCAGACATAACCAATCCAATAATACTTTTTTATAGCCTAGATAGCCACACTATTAATAGCCAACTCAGTATTTCTATATGACATGAAAAAGAACTTAAGGAAACATGAAACAAAAATACATTCAACTATTTCAAGTAACTGTACTAACTCTAAAATGTGCTGAGGACTCCTTTTTAAAAAAATTCTCATGCCTTGTGAATTTTACTATAACCCTAAGTAAATAAACACACAACTTAAACATTTAAAAACAAAATTAAATTGGCAACAAAGATGGTTTATGAAATAAAACACTTTCTACATATTTTAAAGAAAAAAAAATGTCAGGGTGCATAACAGATAGCTAAGAACTCCATAAATGAGCAAAGTCCAGAACATAATGGGGGCATATTAATGAATGAGAAAAAAACAAACAAAAAACCCTGCTTAATATTAATGCAAATGCAGATTTAATTTTCCCAGGCAATGTCCTTCACATCCCCCAATAATGATACATAGTGTCTCAAAGTTTTAAAACAAAGTCCTTAGTTGAAGACTTGCCATTCCCAACTCTTCAGGTTCAAGGGGACATCTTTTGATCAAGATTATATCCAGTGAGAAATTTGGGAAGTTTCAATCTCAGATCTTGGAGAAGTAATCAGCCACAAGTGCTAATTTAAAGTCGTGACTTAGCAGTTTGAACAAGTCAGTTCAGGACACTTGCACTGTTGGCATCCTCTTACTTCTACAGCCATGGGCTTGGGAACCATGAGAGAAAACTACAAGTTCTAAGGTCACTTGTCCAGGGAAGGCCCTTCATTCTGGGTCCTAAGTATGCTCAATATGACTTACTTTGTGGCACCGGCCACCGTCTCCACATAGATAACTGCCACACAGTTCAAACTAATGGGAATAGAAGAGAGATGTATGAAATAAGGCAACAAGCAGTCGCCGGGTTTCTAGGGTCAGACCGTAGTCATATCTAAAACTGAAGCTCTCTGACTTCTACGGATGGAATACACATAGGGAAAACACAGTCCCTTTTCCAGTTGTGTCGCCGCCTGATTTCTAGGGGAAAGACTCCATGAGAAGTGGGGTATCAGTCACTTTCTCACGGAATAGATTGGGGGAGACACACACACAGACGGGAATTTGGGACCGTCCCATAAATATTTTTGGTCTTGTTTTGTTGGGGGCAGGGGTGCACATCAGCAAAGAAAGGCAGGGCCGCCGCCGACTTTCTAAGGAGAAACACACATCCCACAGGTTCATTCCCGAGCCCCCACCTCCGTCTCGCCCAAGGTGCTTAAGGGGAGGCACCACCCACTGTGCGGGGGTAAGGGGCGGCGCCCCAGCCAGCCAAACCTGAGCGCTTGGCCCGGGCTCTTCGCTCCAAGACCTTCCAGCTCACATCGGCCATGAGCCCCGCAGCCCCCGCCATCGCGCTGCGGCCACTGAATTGGCCACAGCCCGGGGGCCGCCTGTCAGCACCACTCGCCCGGCCCCGCCCCCCCGCGCGACACTGTCGGGAGGCGAGCCGGCCGGAAGTGAGCGCGAGGGCGTGCTTCACCCCCAACTCCACGCTTTCCTATCGTCAGAGGTGCAGCCCTTGTCGGGAGGAGGAGGGTAGAGCCGATTGCGGTTCTTATGCGCCTCAGGGCTGCGTGCTTTTGGTCTTAGTCGTCCGCACGGTGCTTTGCGGCTGCCGTCAAGCGCGGCGCTGGGCCGGCGGGCGGGGGCCGAGGGGCTGCCATGGCGGCGGCGGGCCGGCTGCCGAGCTCCTGGGCGCTGCTGGCGCCGCTCCTTGCGGGGCTCGCACTGCTGGGAGTCGGGCCGGTCCCGGCAAGAGCGCTGCACAACGTCACGGCCGAACTCTTTGGGGCCGAGGCCTGGGGCACCCTGGCGGCCTTCGGGGACCTCAACTCCGACAAGCAGACGGACCTCTTCGTGCTGCGGGAAAGTCAGTGTTTGCCGGGCCCTCCCTCTGTCCGCTGTCCGTGTGCCCTCCTGGTGTTCTCCACATCCCTTGTTCTCATGACCGGTCCTCTTGCATTACCCAGTCCTTCTCTCCCAGCCCTGTGGCCTTCCCTTTATCTCCAGCATCCTTGACAGCTTGTCCTTTTACTCCATTTTTCCATCCTGGGGTTCTGTCCCGGCCACTCCACGTTTTGACCTGCCCCTCAAAGCCCTGGCAACACCCAGTATTTTTTCCTGAGAAGCCCGCTGCGTTCACCCACGCACCCCTCCTCGTGGAATCACTCGCCTCTCAGAGCCCTTCCTCATTCCCAAGAATCTTTGTAACTCTCCGTTTGTTCCCAAGGCCCCTTTATTCTCTTCTGCTTTACTTCAATCATCCCCTTTTGAACAGAAGATGGAACTTTACAGTTTCTTTTCATAGAGGACTTACTGTGCTTCCGCATTTACCTAATTCCCCCTATGTCAGGATCTTAGTTTCCTTTGAAGCTACTGTAATCTCTTAAGGCCCCAAACACTCCATCCCTTACACAAACCTTGTGCAAGGACTACTACTAAACCCAGCGCCTTATTGGGAAAGCTTTCACAAACTACAAACTCTTCTCCCTCATGAACTGCCTAGTTTTTAGTGCACAGCTGACTCATTACCGTCGCCACCCTAATCTTCCAAATCTGCTTTTTTTTTTTTTTTTTTTTTGCCAACTTTGTGGCTCTTAGAAGTAGTTGCTTTAACCATCACAAAAACCTTTTTTTTTTTTTTTTTTTTTTTTAATCTTGATGCTGACTGGGCATTAGGGGGGATCCTAACATTCTTGAGTACCTAGAAAAGTAGGTGTTGCATAAAGGTCAAGACCATAAAGGAAGTGAAGAGCTAATACAGAGCCTGACTGACAGGATCCTGACCCAGCCTCTTGTGGGCCCTGGATATTTTTTCTCTCTTTGAATGACTCCCCATATTGCCAAAAGTGTTTATGCTCCCACACATGTAATTGCTTCATCTAACCTTGGTAGATGGCCCGTCTTGGCTTAGTTTTAAAAGTCTACCTCATCGAGTGCTATTTGAACTCCAAGAATGCATCAACCTGGGAGATAATTGTATAGGAGCCAGAGGAGAAGGGTCTTGGAGGAGTCAGGTTTTGCTGCTTAAATGTATAATTATGTCCTGTTGTCAGATACCTACAAGAAGAGTTAAAGTGCTGTGATGAGTTAAACAGCCTTTTAAAAGGGCAACATGGATGGGCTTGGGGAGCACAGGGATTGACATATAGTATTGTATAGTACATATCTTCTTCTTGTTGTTGTTGTTTTGTTTTGTTTTGCTGTGAATCAAATCCAGGGTCTCACACATGTTAGAGAATAGTACAGTTTTAAGGCATTTTCTTTATTCGTTTGTTTTTTTAAGTCAGTTCATTTGACTCTTGGCAGAATCCACTGACTTTAGTTTCTTTTGATCCAACTATGTTGTTCTATGGTTATCCTTCCTCTGCTTCTTTGAACATTAAACTTATGATATACTGTTAGGTCTCCATTCCATTAGATTAAGAGAACTGTCTTTTAGAGGGTACATGAACTGGAATAGAGTGAAAGTTTTCTCATTGACAGCATTGCCCCAAAAGTTTATAACCATTGAATGAATATTTTACTAGGAAACATTTTTCTAATATCATTTATTTGCTTCTTTTAGAAAATGATTTAATCGTCTTTTTGGCAGACCAGAATGCACCCTATTTTAAACCCAAAGTAAAGGTATCCTTCAAGTAAGTACCAAAAAAAAAAATTTTTTAAACCTTAGTCATTAGCAAAATACTGAATATGCAATACCTGGTTGGGTTGTTTAAAAAATAAATAAATGAAATCAAAAGAAATAAATTTGAGTGGACTGAGGTCTGTTCCTGTATGAACACCCTTCATTCCCTTGTGGTCTAACAAGCTTTCTTGGATGTGTTGGACGTCGTTCCTCATCCAGACTGTACCTACTTTTAGGATTACTTTTAGGAGGCTCCTCAGGTAAAGTGTTTTGCATGGGGAACAGGGAGTGTACAGTGGAAAAGACCAATGACTTCTGTCCTTCCTGTTTATTTGACTAATACATGATTAGTTATTAAGGCTGATTTTGAAGGAAATCAAATCAAACTTTTGAAATTATCTGAATTTTTAAAATGCTAATCTTATTTTTCTTTTTCATGGTTGACATTGCATGAAACAGTGTCCCCCATCACGAATGAGAGTGAGCCAACACAATTTTGAAACTATAGGAAAATAATATTGAATTAAAGGGGAAAAAGATGGCTCAGTACAGGCCAAAGTAGCACCTCCAGAGAGTCTTTGAATTCTAGCTTCACCATAATATGAGTAAATTTAGGTGAAGCTATTCAAGTTTAGAGACACTGCCTTTAAAAGGATTATATTGTTACATCGTGTGCATGTATGAACATGTAAACACAAATGCTATCATTATGTACAGTTAACATGCAACAATAAAAATGTGGAATGAGAAGAATGTATATCTGTTTAAAAAAAAAAAAAAAAAGCATATTTTAGTCTGTTCCCCACTGCTTTCTTCCAATAAAAAAACGGTAAGAAATTTTTTTTTTTTTTTTTTTTTTTTAAAGAAAGAGATGGTAGTAAAAACAGCATGTTATGAAGAGGATGCAAAACAAAAAAATTTCTGACCTAACAGGATGGTACACTTTGGAGAGTCATAGTCTAGGAAGCTGAGATCAGAACAGAGTAGGAGCTTTCACAGAGTTTGAACTCAGTTCCCTGAAGGGAATCTTAGCCTCATGGGTTGTTTTAAAATCTAGTCCTCTTGTTTCTCCTAATCCTTCAAATGTCACTTGTTATATTTTTGATTCTGGAAACTATAAGAGTTTCTTCCTTATCCCTTTTGCTCTAACTTCATGGTGATGTTTTTAGGTAGATTGTTTTTCATTTGCTTTTTTGGGCATAGGTGGGCCCCTGTTATTCTTTCAGAAATTCTTATTAGTTGGTTATTGGTTTGCTCAATTCATTCTTTTGTTTGTTTTTATTTTGGTCATCGTGGTTTTTGTTTATTTTGTTTTCAGGAGGTGTTCTATACTTTATCTTCTAAGACTTCCATTAATGTTTTTATGTTAGTTGTCATATTTTTTATTTCCAAGATTTTCTTTGTTCTCTTTGTTTTTATGAACATACTTTCTTCTATGGTCTCATGTGTAATTTTGAAGTTTTCTTTGGTTCCCTCCATTAGCTTTGTTTTCTTCAAGTTCCTTCACATTGCTGTTTGTTTTTGCTTTCTTTAATATTCATAGCCTATTCATCTTTGATTAAGTCACTGAAGAGCTAATTGAAAACACTTTGCTTGATGGAACTTGTATACTTCATCTTGCCCTGTGTATGTGTGTGTGTGTGTGTGTGTGTGTGTGTATTCCTCTTTGACTGGCTTTGACTGGCATGCCAGGAGTGGAGGTAGGGGCAAGGGTCAAGCTGTTCTTTTTGTGGACTTTCTTTTAATTCCCTGTTTTTAACTTACTGCCAAAACCTTACCTGCTACTGTTACTTAATCCTTAGTGTCTGAAACTTTCCAGAAATGAACCTATTGTTTCTTACCTTGCTGATTGAGAGGGAGAAGGGACTACCACGGATGCATTTAAAAAATAATTTTTCCATTGTCTTATTGGTAGTTTGTTGTATTGCTATTTGCTTTAAGTAGAATTAAATTGAATTTAAGCCCTATTTTTTGACTGAAACACTCAGACAACATTAGAAAAGGACTCCAGGATGTTAAGTGTTCAAGGGTCATATAGTTTTAGAATTATTTTGTTAAAAATATAAAATTAGAAACATACTTTTGTAGAGTGTTTTGTTGGGTTTCATAAATATTTGTTTTCCATTGTGAATTCAGACTAGCTTTCAAAAATAAAATTCTTAATTTTTACTGTAAGTTTTGAATCTACATTAAAATACAAATTAAATGTCTTACAAATATCTTAATAAGTTACAGTGATATTCTTTGTTGGTTTAGCAGTTATGCTCCTCCATTTTTTACAAACACTATCCAGATGTCTTTGTATTTTTGACAAAAGAACTAAATAAAATGACTGTATTAGCCAATGCTTAAATGTAAACAGGTTTTCTCTTGGTATGTTTCAGACCTGACTTGCTTTGTATGACTGTTAGCATTCATTCTTAATTCTTGAAGAACAGAGAAGTCTAGTACAGAAGGGGTGATAATATATTAAAGAAGAGAATAAGATTAATCAGTTCTGTAACATTCCAGTTTGGCATTGAAAATATCTTGTGTGGTAGAAATATAAAGTTTCTGATATTTTGAAATGCTTATTTCTTTTAGGAATCACAGTGCATTGATAACAAGTGTAGTTCCTGGGGATTATGATGGTGATTCACAAATGGATGTCCTCCTAACATATTTTCCTCAAAATCATGCCAGCAGTGAATTAGGAGCTGTTATCTTCTGGGGACAAAATCAAACTTTAGGTGAATGTATTTTAAGAGTTTTTAATATTTATCAATAGAAAGATGTGGAAAAATATGCCTCATAGTCTTAGGAAAGTATAGCAAAAATATTGTTCTGAAATCAGTTCAAAATGCTGTTCTCCAGTGTTAATAATTGTAAAAACTTTTTAAAAGTTTATTTCTAATTATTCTTTTTCAACTCAGAAGCAACATTGGTTCAATTTCAAAGAACAAAATCCATTCTTGTTAGTTTAAGGAAGCAAGATTTGTCAAAGGGTTTTAATGGCTTGTGAGATTATTGAGATAGCTGAAGAACAAACTCTAGGATATACTCTCAGGATCAGTTCTTAGTGCCATCAAGGAAGCTGCTATCAGAAGTGGCCAGTTGCAAAACAGCTGCAGCAATAATTCTGTGCCTGCCATGATTCTCACCAGCAAAATAGATACTACCCATAACCTCTTAAAATTTTCAAATTAGTGAGCAGACACAGAGATAGAAATCGCAGAAACACAGCTTTTGCCTCCCTTATACCTTTTAAACTCACAGTGTATATGATTGGAAGGCTTAACTTTAATTTAATTCAGTATCTTAGATGCAAGGATATCTGGAAAGTACTATTTTTAGTTTCTAATCTTCCCTGTACAGGAAAGCTCAAAAAAGTTGAAGTAGAGTTTGAGAGTTGTCTATCATACCCACCCATGAACCTTCAAGTTTTATCTGAAAAGCAAGTAATGATATACAACTTTGTTCATGGAGCGAGATTTCAAGTAAGGCAAATGTCACATTTGGAACTATAGTCAGTAATCTCAATACTTTATATTCATTTAGTCATAACTATGAAGTATTTAAAGGAGTGCTGTGTGCCAAACATTGCTTGTCAATGAGCATTGACACAGTAATGTTGGATAGTGTTGCTTATATTGGCCTTTGTGCAATTAATTAATTAATTAACCTTGTTAATTGTCAACTACTTAATGCTTTAAATTGTATATAAAGGAGAATTCGCTAACAGGTAGTTACATAGGAACCTTAAACAGAACTTGTCTTGCTGGATTTCACTACAGGCTGAACTCTGTCAATATTGTGTCTTTAAATTAGACTTACAATGTCTCATTAATGATAATAGTTGGAATGAAATAGAAACAAAAATTGCAAAGAATAAAAGAATATTTTTCCCTAACTGTATATATCAAAAATAAAATAAAAATACCTACTAATTTACATGTATCCTCTCCTTATAGATCCTAACAATATGACCATACTCAATAGGACTTTTCAAGATCAGCCATTAATTATGGAGTAAGTATGTACTCTGCTTCCCTTGGAATGGTTTTAAACTTACATAATCTTTTAAATCAGAAGTTACTTTGCTAAGTAGTATTGACATTAAATTCATTTTTTAAAGCTAATAGAGGCCTGTATTATTGATCGTATGCCAATATGGAAGAGAGAAAAATGAAGTTCATTACTTTGAAAATCAGAAGATTTGTGATTTTGTTTTTGTAGCTTCATATGTATCCATAATGGACCCATGTTGGTAGTTGTGTCATTATTCAAAGAACCAAGAGAATAGTTTTTGATTAAAATTGTTCATACCTGATTGACAGATATGAAGAATGTAGAGTTTCCTCAAGAAACATAGAAAGATTGTTAAATTAAGGAGAAATTCTGTCATTTTTAAGGTAATAAGGTAGCAAGCATTCTTAGAGCTAAAGCTATGTATGACCACATTTTTCTTCCATCAAGACCTTTCTTACAGTTGTTAAAACCCTACACATATATCAGTAGGTCAGTGATCATTTGAAGTATGGCCAATATTTCCATGGATTCATCTTCAAAAGGGTGCTCACCTTGATTTCTTTCATAGTTGTATATTTCAATACTGTTACAAAAGTCAACAATCAGTATGAAATTTTATATCAAGTTGAGGTTGTTTTTGAGGGGTTATTGCCCTAACTCCATCTAAATAAACAAGGTGGGTCATGATTCAGAAAAAAGTTTCTAGGAATTGACACCATCTCCTTGTGCCTTGCGAATAGGCTAGATTATGCAGAGGTTACAGACAATCCCAAAATCTCACAACAAACTTTATTTTTTGTTCACTCTACAGTATGTCCACTGTAGGTCAGCAATAGGCTCTGCTGTGACCTTGCTCAGAAAGGTAGGCTATCAGAGACCCCATCATCTTTATAGCTAGACCATCCAATGCATGTTCTTACCATTGTTGTAACATGCTTAATGAGGACTAGTGGCAAGTAACAGAGATTAAACATTTTGACTTGGAAGTGACAGATGTCACTTCTGCTGACATTTTATTGACTACAAGTAGATACTGATGAATATTGTAATGTCTACCACACCTCTCAGAGTTTGGTTTTGTTTTGTCTTCTTTTAAGCTAAGTTAGAAGTGACACTTCAATAAAATAGCTATTTAATGTATTAAATGTTTTCTTTCCAGCTTCAATGGTGATCTAATTCCTGATATATTTGGTATCACAAACGAATCCAGCCAGCCACAGATACTATTAGGAGGGTGAGTAAATATGATTAAAACCATGTAATTAATTGTATATGTTGTTGCTGCTGCAGAAATTGTATGTCTATGTGAACTGATTGCTTTAATGATTATGGAAAAACCAGCTCATTGTGAATCCTTGCTTTAAAAAAATTTTTTAAAGACCATTTGGTTAATATATATGCTTTCTTAAAGAATTCAGAATTATGTAACTTTTTTATATAGAATTGGCTTAGTTCTTTTATCCCTCTGAAAATTAGAGATACAAATGTTACAGGTGTTCATTTAAATATTGGTTCATTAGATGTTTTTAGAAATGGGAGAGTTTAATTTAAATAGGATGGATAGCTGTAGTCCTGATTGGAATTCACCTTAGTCATGAAATGTGATTCATAGGCACATTAATGAGAAAATTATTGAAGTTTAAGGAATTCTGAGGAGAAACTGTCAGAATTCCTGCCACTTTTTCTGAAGGTTTTCCATAAAGAATACAGTGTTTCAAGACTGATCATAGTAAATGAAAGAATAATAATGGCTCTTGAATAAGAAACTTTCCTTCACATAGTTGGCAAAATACTTGAAATTAAGTCCTGCTTTAAAGATGAATTTGAAGTAGATCTTAATTTGCTTGTGTGGCCTTTTCTAGGAGGAACTGAGTACAGGTATGGAGAGGGAAAGACACAGCACCCTCCAACACACTTTGATCACAGCAGGTTGGGACAGTGTAGGAAACTCTGTCTTGTCTTTCTTCAAATGCAGACGTATGATTGAGAAAGTGATGCGTTTGGGCAGGTTTATTATATGATAACCCCCATTTTAATCAGACATCATTGGAATATCCTTAATGTGATATAGTTTGAGACTTGGACATTAAAACTTATGAAATAGCTGTTTTGAAATTTAAAAAGTAAAATTCTAATATCTTTATGATTTAGAATATCATGTGACAGTGTCATAGCTTATTTGTTCTGAATTCTATATTTTCTCTAATACTTCTTCAAAATGCATAGCCTTTAAAACTTACTCTGTTTAAAAACATGTTCACTTGCACTTTTATACACTATATTCCAGTATACTTCAATATACTGGAGTATATTATGATAGCTCTCATTTAAACTTGTTACATTTAAATAATACTAGCCTTACTCTGAGTGACAAGTTTCAATCTAAGGCTTGTTTTAATGCTAATTTAAAGAATGAAGCTATATGAACTCACAGAAAAGAATGTGTCTCAGGGCTATGTGTGTAGTTAACAAGATCAGGGTGTAAGTTAGGGTTCAATCCCCTGCACCAAAAATAAATTAAAAAATTCTATCCAGAGCATTGTTGGATTCACAGCATACTAGCAAAAACTGAATACATTCTTGTGAAGGCAAGCATTAATACGTTACTAAAATAAGAAAAATACATTTAGGTCATATGTTAGCTCTCATCACCATGTCAAAATAACTGAGAAAATCTACTTAAAAGGGGGAGTTTTTATTTTGGCTCACAATTTCAAAGGTTTCAATCAATTGTCCGTTGGCATCATTGTTTCTGGGTCTGTGTTAAGGAGAGGAACACGAGGCAGAGAAGATCTATTCACGTCTTGGCCACCATGCTTCAGAGTGGGTGGGGGAACCAGGACTCAAATATCCTCTTTAAGAACTCTCCCACGATAACTTTCCTCTAGAAGGCACAACCTCCTAAAGGCTATACCACTTCCTAATAGTGCCTCAGGCTCTTCAACAAATCTTCAGAGGACATTTAACATTCAAACCATAAGAGGCTTTATCAGTTTTATAACCAGTAGACATATGAATAGGTATATAAGTGAAAAAGCAATCAGCATTGACATTTTAAACAACTCAGAAGACCTTGGTTGTTAGCCCAATGTTATTGATCAAGAGGTCTAAACTTGCCTGATTTGTTAAGAAACCTAACTTTTGCAACTTAAGTACTATGCTTTATGGGTATGCCAGACCCAAAATTATCTTAATTAAATTTGACCAGCAGTTTAGTTTTACTTGAAATTTGTAATGATCTTTAAATAGAATACTAAATACCCCCATAGGATTAGGCTAGAAAGCCTGACCCAGTACATACTTGGAAATAGGAGACTACTCACAGATAAAACTTGGCAAACACTGGCTAGAGTAAAGGTCAATGCAGTCAGTCTAGGAAGGCAGTGGTAATAAGTAGAAGGACCCCATGTAATTGGTGTAATGGGGTTCTCTGGCAGGAACAAGAAGGGTGTGAAACTACCTTAGTACAGTAGACAATTAAAGTATGTTAGATACTCAAAGGTAAAACTTTACTTTGTGCCTCAAATTCACTTTATACTCACTTGAAATCATGTAATAATGTGCTACATTACTTAGATAAAACATCTTCCTATTATGTGTTAGAGCAGCGTCTGCAATGATGTGAGATTATCATTAATTAGAATTTTCTATGAAAGGGTAATTGAAACTGATGTTGCATAAACATTCAGAATATTGTTTTTAATATTAGAATGAAAACACCTAGACCTATGATTTTTATTAAAGGCAAATATAATGTTCTGTCAAATATTTTTATTATTCATCTTGAGACAATAAAGTGATATTGGACCATTTAAATCAATTATTTAGAAAGAATTTGAAAATTACCGTGGGAATTATGGCAAAAAGTAAAACCAAATGATAATCCTTAAGACAGGTTTTAATTTTGAGTCCACATTAGTATTTAAGCAAAAGGGTGGCTTTAGGATTCCTCTGGCAACCCCCACCCTTCTTACCTTAACGTACCACTTATATTTTTTAACACTATTAATAAAAGGAATCTAGAAGAATTTCTGAAATCAGATATTTATCAGTATTTCCATGAAAATATGACATCAATTTTCTAACTTTTCTCTTTTCCTAAACTTTGCTATTGGTGATAAATTCATTTATTTCCCCAGCTTTGTCACCCAAATATTTTCTTTTCAAAATTAAACTACAGGGCTGGGATTGGAGTTCAGTGTTAGAACACTTGCCTAGCATGTGTGAGGCACTGGGTTCAGTTCTCACACCACATAAAAATGAATAAATAATATAAAGATATTATGTCAATCTACAATTTAAAAATTTTTTTAAAATTAAACTACATAAATAATGAAAAACTTTAGTAGATGCCTTATGATTTTATATGCTGTGATTACTTCAAGGAGCATGTCATAGTTATTTAAAGGTCCATAATTTTATTTTCTGGAATCCTACTAGACACTTTGGAAGGGACAATTAAATTGACTTAAAATTTTCTGATGTTTTATCATATTGCTTTGTTTGATTCTGGTGGATATTTAAGTGAATTTTTTTTTGTTGTTGTTGTTTTAAATGAATCCCTTAAGATTATTCTCACAATTTATTCACTTTTTATTTATTTATTTTAGAGTAGGTAGAAGTTATTATTTATTTTAAAACATACTTTCAGTGCCTAATTTTTAAATTTGTTCTTTTTTAGCTATATATGACAGTAGAGTGTAATTTGACATATTATACATGCATGGAGTATAACTTTTTCTAATTAGGAACCCATTCTTGTGGTTGTACCTGATGTGGAGTTTCAGTGGTGGTGTACACATATATGAACATAGGAAAGTTATGTCCAATTCATTCTACTGTCTTTCCCATTCCCATCTCCCCTCCTTTTCCTTCATTCCCCTTTGTCTAATCCATTGAACTTCTATTTTCTCCCACCCCACTTTGTTAGCACCTACCTCTCAGAGAGAACATTTGACCTTTGCTGTTTTACTGTTTTTGCTTATTTCAATCAGCATGATAGTCTTCAAATCCATCCATTTACTGACAGAGGTCATAAAGTTATTGCTTTTTACTCATGAGTAATATTCCAATATATACATATACCAGAATCTCTTTATCCATTCATCTGATGAAAGGCACCTAGTTTTGTTCCATATCTTTGCTATCATGAATTGAGCTCCTATAAACATTGATGTGGCTGTGTCACTATAGTATGATGATTTTAAATCCTTTGGGTATATACCATGGAGTAGGATAATAGGGTCAAATGGTGATTCCATTCCAAGTTTTCTCAAGAATCTCCATATTGCTTTCCAGAGTGGTTGCACCAATTTGCAGTCCCACCAGCAGTGTATAAGTGAGTGTACTTTTTTCCCCACATCCTCACCAACATTTATTGTGACTTGTATGCTTGATCGTTGCCATTCCAACTGGAGTGAGATGGAATGTCAGGGTAGTTTTAATTTGCATTTCTCTAATTGCTAGAGAAGTTGAACATTTTTTCATATATTTGCTGATCATTTGTATTTCTTCTATGAAGTGCCCATTCAGTTCCTTTTCCCCTTTTATTGATTGGGTTATTTGGATATTTTTGGGTTTTTGTTTTGTTTGTTTGTTTTTATGTTAAGTTTTCTGAGTTTTTTATATATCCTAGAGATTAATTCTCTGAGTTGCAGGTAGCAAAGGTTTTCTCCCATTTTGTTTGCTTCACATTCTTGATTGTTTCCTTTGCTGTGAAGATTTTAGTTTGATACTATCCCATGTATTGATTCTTGATTTTACTTCTTGCACTTTAGGAGTCTTATTGAGGAAGTTGATTCCTAAGCTTACATGTTGGAGAGTTGAGCCCAACCGTTTTCTTCCAGTGTGCATGCGGTCTCTGGTCTAATGCCTAGGTCCTTGATCCACTTTGAGTTGAGTTTTGTGCAGGGTGAGAGATGGGGGTTCAATTTCATTCTGCTACCCGTGGATTTCTACTTTTTCCATTTGTCAAAGAGGCTAACTTCATATTTATGGTGCTTTTGTCAAGAAAGCTATAGTTATGTGGTTTGTCCCTGCCTGTATTCTATTCCGTTGGGCTTCATGTCTGTTTTGGTACCAATACCAGGTTTTTTTTTTTGATACTATAGCTCTGTCATATAATTTAAGATCTGGTATTGAGATGCCTCCTGCTTCACTTTTCTCACTAAGGATTGCTTTGGTTATTCTGGGCCTTTTATTTTTCCAAAAAAAATATTAGGTCTGTCTTTTCTATTTCTATGAAGAACAACATTGGAATTTTAATAGGAATTGCATTAAATCTGTAGAACTCTTTTGGTGGTTTATCTATTTTGACAATATTAAATCTGTCTATGAAAGAACATGGGACATCTTTCCATCTTCTAAGGTCATCTTCAATTTATTTCTTTAGTATTTTATACTTCTCATTGTAGAGGTGTTTCTCCTCTTTTGTTAGATTGGTTCCCAAGGTTGTTTTTTTTGTTTTTGTTTTTGTTTTTACTATATTGTGAATGGGAGAGTTTTCCTAATTTCTCTTTCAGCTGATTCATCATTGGTGTATAGGAACACAATTGATTGATGGATGTTAATTTTATGTCCTGCTCCTTTGCTGAATTCATTCATGAGTTCTAGAGGTTTTCAGCTGGAGTTGTTTTCAGTCTTCTAAATATAGAATGATGTGGTCAGCAAATAGAGATAGTTTGAGCTCTTTTCCTTTTCAAATCCCTTTAATTTCTTTTTTTCACTCTAATTGCTGACTGGAGTTTCAAGGACTTTGTTGAATAGAAGTGGTAAAAGAAGGCATCCCTGTCTTATTCCCATTTTTAGAGGGAATTCTCTCAGTTTTTCTCCATTTACATTGATGTTGGCCTTGGGTTTAATGTATATAGCTTTTACAACGTTGACATATGTTCCTAATATTCCTACTTGTTCTATCGTTTTAAACATGAATGGATGCTATATTTTTTCAAATGCATTTTCTGCATCTATTGATAATCATGTGATGCTTGTCTTTAAGGCTATTGAAGTTTTGAATTATATTTATTGATTTCCACATGTGGAACCAATCTTACATCCCTTCATCATGGTGCACTATCTTTTTAATATGTTTTGTATGCACTTTGCCAGTATTTTATTAAGGATGTTTGCATTTATGTTCATCAGGGATATTGGTCTGAAGGTTTCTTTCCTTGATGTGTATCCACCTGGTTTTGGTATCAGAGTGATAATAGCTTCATAGAATGAGTTTGGAAGTGTTTCCCCCTTATCTATTTCATGGAGTAATTTGAGGATGATTGGTGTTAATTCTTCTTTGAAGAGCTGAGAACCTTTAATTCATAGTCTTCCCTAATTTTTTTGTTGTTCTTTTTAGATATACATGACAGTAGAGTGAATATTGCATATTATATGTGCATGGACTATAACTCATTCTAATTAGGATCCCATTCTCGTTGGTAGGCTTTTGAGGACATTTTCAATATCACTGTTTGAAATTGATCCATTTAAATTTTCTATGTCCTCCTGATTCAATTTGGGTAGGTAATATGTTTTTAGGAATTTTTCAATGTCCTCAGGTTTTTCTATTTTATTGGCGTACAATTTTTCAAAACAGTTCACTTGTGACCTTTTGATATTTCTTTTTTCATCACAAATTTTAGTAATTTGAGTTTTTTCCCTCTCTCTTGGAAAGCTTAGCTAATGGTTTATTGATTTTATTTATATTTTCAGAGAACCAGGTTTTCTTCATTGGTTTTTTTCGAATTTTTTCGTTTTAATTTTATTAATTTCAGCTCTGGTTTTTATTACTACCTGTCTTGTACTGCTTTTTGTGTTGATTTGTTCTTCTTTTTCTAGTGTTTGAGATGTAATGTTAGATTATTTATTTGCTGACTTTCAGTTCTTTTAATGAATGAGTTTGATACAGTGAACTTTCGTCTTAGAACTGCTTTCATAGTGTCACTATTTTCACTTCTCTCTAATTTATTCTGCTATCCGTTTTTCATTCAATAGTGTATTAGTTGCAGATGTTAGAGTAGCTTCTGTTTTATTTTTTCATTGATTTCCAATATGATTCCATTATGATCTGATGGAATGCAAGTTATTGTCTCATTTTTTTAATATTTGCTGAGAGTTACTTTGTGCCCGGAGATGTGTGTATTATAGGGAGGGATCCTTGTGCTGCTAAGGAAGTGTATTCAATCATTGATGGAATCAATATTCAATAGATGTCTGTTAAGTCCAATTTATTGATTGTATTTTTTTGTACTATAGCTTCTTTATTTAGTTTTTATTTGGAGAATCTATCCACTGATAAGAAAAGTGTGCTAAAGTCACCCAGTCTTATTGTGTTGTGATCTGTTTAATTCTTGAAATTGAGAAGTGTTTGATGTATGTAGATGTTTCCTTATTTGAGGTATACATATGTATAATTGTTATGTCTTGTTGAATATATTACCATTAAGCAGGATTAAATGTCCTTTTTCCCTTCTGATTAACTTTGGCTAAAGTCCACTTTATCTGATAGTTTAGAAACCCCTGCTTATCTAGGAGGCCCATTTGAATGATTTTTTTTTTTTTCCTATCCTTTCATCTTCAGTCTGTGGATGTCATTACTTATGTAATGTATATTGTTGGTTTGTGGTTCATATCTAATTTGCTAGCCTTTGTTTTTTGACTGATGAGTTTAGGCTAGTTACACTCAATGTTGTATTGAGAATTGATCTTTATTTCCTGTTACCTGATTTATTTCTCGTTTTTAATTTGAATTAGTCTCTCCTTTGATTGACTATTCTTCTACTGTGGTTCCTCCCTTTGCTTGTTTTCACTTTTATTTTTCATTTCCTTTTCATGAAAGATTGAGTATGTTTTGTATTACAGGCTTCTAGTTGTGAATTCTTTCAACTTTTGTTTATTGTGGAAGGTTTTATTTTTTTTACATCATCAGTTCTGAAGCTTAATTTTGCTGGGTATAGTATTCTCAGTATGTATTCATTTGCTTTCAGAGCTTTGTATATATTATTGCAAGACCTCCTTGTTTTTAGGGTCTCAGTTGAGAAATCAGCTGAGATTCAGATTGGCTTCCCTCTTAATGTGATGTGTTATTTTTCTCTGATAGTCTTTAAAATTCTATTCTTATTCTGTATGTTAGGGGCATTTTCACAGTAATATGCCTTGGTGTGGGTGTGTTATAATTGTGCATATTTGGAGTTCTATAAACCTCTTATATATGATTTTCCATTTCATTCTTAAGGTTTGGGAAATTTTCAAATATTATTTCATTGAAAATATTGTTCATTTCTTTGGTTTGTATCGCTGTACCTTCATCTATCCCTATAAATCTTAGATTTGGTCTTTTCATGTTATTCCATATTTCTTGGAAGTTCTCTTCATGGTCTCTTAACATCTTTTCTCCATGGTCAACTTTATTTTCAAGATTGTATATTTTGTATTCATTGCTTAAAACTCTGTCTTCCTTGTCTTCCTTGTGGTTTCATCTGCTGGTGATGCTTTCTATTGAATTTTTAATTTGGCTTATTGAACCTTTATTTTGAGGATTTCTGCTTTTTTTTTTTTTTTTTTCAGATTCTCTATCTCCTTATTGATGTAATTGCTCACTTCCTGTATTCTCTTTCTTTTTTGTGGGGGAATATCAAGGATTGAACTCAGGGATACTCAACCACTGAACCACATCCCAGCCCTATTTTGCCGTTTATTTAGAGACAGGATCTCATTTGAGTTGCTAAGTGTCTTTCTGTTGCTGAAGCTGGGTTTGAACTTATGATCCTCCTGCCTCAGCCTCCCGAGCCACTGGGTTTGCAAGCATGCTCCATCACACCTGGCTACTTCCTATATATTTTCTTTCTGATTTCATTTTGCATTGCCCTTTACCTCACAGATCAGTTTAACTATGCACACTCTAAACTACTTCTCTGACATTTCTTCATCTGTGGTGTCAATGGATTCTCTTGTTGAAGTATCTTGGTTTGTTTGGAGCAATTTATTCCCTTGCTTTTTCATGTTGTTTGTGTTTCTACCCATCTAACAGTAAGGATGGACTAACAGTGGACTTATGGTGTCCCTGAAGGATTGCAGTACTTCACCATTTAGGGGGAGACAAATAATAATAACAAATACAAACAATATATATCATTGAACCAAATAGTTCCTGCTAGGACATTTACAATGTTAATTGTCACAATAAACAGAAATGATATGATCAGTTATTGCACACAGTAAAAACAGTAAGTGTGCAAAAGGGTTTATAACTACAAATGTTGGACAGGGAGAAAACAGAAGTGATGTAGGATATGATGATCATGGGGGAGGAAGAGAGAAAATAGAAGTAAAAAATTAAAGGAAAAGTGAAAGAACGATAGAGATTGGCTATTAGCAGACGAAAAGAGAGAGAATCACAGGAAGCATATAAATGAGAGAAAAAATATATAAAATAAAATTTAAAAAAATATATAAGAATATAAAACAAAACCAAAATATAGTAATCAAACCTCCTAGTCCTGGACGGTGGTTGTGGCTCAGTGGTAAAGCCCTTGCCTAACTTGCATGAAACACTTGGTTTGATCCCCAGCACCACATAAAAAAACTAAATAAACAAAATAAAGAAATTGTGTCCATCCACAACTAAAGTATTAAAAAAAATAAGCAAACAAAAAAAAATCCTAATCCTTAAAATCCACGAAAAATAACTGCCTTCAATGAATCAAAATAAATAAATTTAAAAGAAAAGCTGCCTTCAAAAAATGCTAGAAATGAGATCTAGAAAAAATATGAATATGTATAAATTTTTTTTCAGGTCACAAATGAACAGAGAGAAAAAAAGAAAATTAAAAATTTTTTCAAAAAATTTGATGAAAATTTAAAGAATTGTTCTCACTTGAGTTCAAAAGATTCTCAACTTCCTTTCTCATCAGTGTTAGGTGGGGTGGCTGGGAGTTTGAGAGGAATTCCTACAGGCAGAGCTCCTGGTGATAGGGCTTATGCTTAAGTAGGCTCCTGGTTCTTCATTGAATGGCAGTTGGTTTGAGGATTTTAACTCATTGTACCTTCAGGGCCCAGCAGTTGTAGGTTGATGCTGGGAGACTGCACCTCAGGGATCTCCCCTGGGTTCCACTCACGTGGTAGAGCCAATCCTTACTATCACTCAAGGCCCCCTGGTTTCCTTGTCTTTTGGGTTTAGTCTCTAAACTCAAATCACTCTGCCTCGACCATTTTGAATCTCTCCCAACCTGTCCTGCAAGCAGTCAATCTGGATAGAGTTGGGGGATCACAGTGGGTTTCCATAACCTGTATTCCCCTGTGTACATTTCTCCCCATGTTCGATATTCTCTTGGTCACTTAAGCACACTTTATGTCAAGTGATGTGGGTTTGCCCGGCCTGTATTTTAGACCAAACACAGGTGTCTCAGGAATTGGTTTCACCAGCTACTGGCCCGCAAGCCACAACTGCATAATCCTCAACTGATGTATGGGAAAGATGCTGCTTCTTTCCTGCACATGGATATTGTGCAGCACACTTTTCAGGTTAGTTAGGCAGTGTCTTTAATCTCTCATCTCTCTGTATCTAGATATACCTCAGGCCTCCTATACATGCAGGTTCCTTTAATTACCTTATCCCTCCACTTTGTTCATGGGGGTGATGGCCCACTGAGGCAGGTGTTCCCCGTGATGGCAGCAGCATGGTGATGGTGGATATTTCGTCTTTGTTTTATAATATTCAACCTCCTTAGTCCCCAGTCTGCTTTGATGTGCAGAATTAATTACCAGGAAACTCCTTTTTGTATTTTTATTTTTTTAACCCACCTTGCTGAGAAGCTGCCTATTCGCTTTCTTGGTTTTATGCCATGGAGCACCCAGGAAAGCAACCTCCTCTATACCACCATCTTGAAACCTCCCTCTCACCTTTATTTAAATCTTAATTTTAGAAGCATCTTTATAGTAATTATTCAGAGTGATATCAGCTTTTTGAAAAGCATAAGGTATAGTTTCTGTGCAAAGAAATTTGATAATGTTTCATTATGAAGGTATTAATTGATTAAAATTATCTTTAATTCTTCATATTTTTATTATCATATAATGAAATTGTCTTTCCTTCTCTGAGGAGAAACCATTTTGTGTTATCTTTCATTACCCTTTGCATATATATTGAAAATAGTCAACTTAAGCATAGTTCTAAAAGTCATGTATATAGCAATATTTGTGTCAGCTTAAGATATATTACAATTTCAACTGAGGGTGCTGAGGCAAGAGGATCTCTTTAGGTCAAGGGTTCAAGACCAGCCTGGGCAACATAGGAAGATCATGTCTCAAAGAAGAGAGGAAACAAAACAATTTCATGTTAGGGTAAAATACATCAGAATAATTTACAGTTTCTGAAAATAGTTCTGTTTTGTTAGATCCCTCTTACACTTTTAAAAAATTTATGTGCTGTTGATAATGCCCTTCAGGTAATTAAAAATTTTTTTGAACAATCTGGAGGTGTACACTCAGCTCTAGTTCTTGAATGAGTTGCACAGTTGTGCTGAGTGGAGGTATGAGTTTACCTGTGAAACACATGCTTTTCAAAGTCTCTGTTCTGTTTCTGCCTGCTCTAAGAACCAGTGCTGCTAAGCACATCTCCTCAGTGTAATGTTGACATCATGTACCCTATTAAGGTGAGAATAGTGGGGAACTAAAAGAATATGGCTGAAGGAAAGCTTCATATTTTTCTTATGAACATAGGATGTTACTGCTGAGCAGTCTATAGGATTGATCTGGTCTCACACTATAAATTCTAATTGAGGTCCAGAGCCAGTGAATGATTCATCAAGAATTTTCAGGGGTGAATTTATTCCCCAGTGATGTTTCTTTACTTTTATCCCATGCATCCTTCTTCTCGCTCTGCCCCTCCAGAGGAGGCATACCATTGGCTGCACAGTTTATCTGTCCTCTTTGAAGCTGAATTAGATAGGGAAGGAATAGAATAATCTCAAAACAATCCTTTTTGCTTTTAAAAATATTTATTGAGTAGCACTGGATACAGAGGCTCAAAGGTTAAGTGACCACAGCAAGGTCACAATTTATGAATGAAAATCTATAGTTTTAATTTTGATCTTCCAGATTCTAAAACTATGTTCTTGTCATCATACTGACAGAGGTGGTTCTTCATCATGAAGCTGCTCTCTATATATGGCTTGCTTGCAATTCTTCATAGGATAGTGTTTTTTTTTTTTTTTTTTTTCCCCCTGAGAAGGAGCATTCTAAAAAGTCTAAGCCAACACTGCAGATCTCTTAAGGTTCAGTTCTAGAAATTAAATAGCATCACTTTTGTTATATTCTATTTGTCAAAATAGATCTAATATTAATCGGGCTCAGGAAAGCATAGTGTGCCTCTTGAGATAAGCATGGCAAAATTGAAATGCAAAACAGAACTTGAGATGGGAAATAATGATTCCATTCTTGGAAACACAACATAGTAAGCTATGTTTATTTACCTTACAATAACTGTTGACAGGCAAAAGAATATTCAAGCCCAGATCATTTTAAGGAAATCACCTTCTAGATGCTCACATTTCATAACCTAAACTTTGCTCTTAACCTAAAATTGTTGTGTCTGACCGTGTACTTGTTTTCACTATAACTTCTTCCTCCTTCATGTGTGAATTCCACATTCCTTACCCTTACTAAATCTTACTAATGCTTCATTTCCTGCATGATGAAAACCCAGAGGCTCCAAAACCGGGAGAAACCTCCTGTTAACAGTTGTAATCAAGATATCTTAAACTTAGAGACTTTCTAGTTTTCTTTCTTTTAAGTATTTCTCTTAAGGTGAAGTTTGTTCCAAAAGTAGACATTTTTGTGAACATAGAGACATTCTGAATTCAGATTTGCTAGGGTGGAGTTGTGATAGGAATGACAATTTTAATAACTTTGCTTCTTTCATCCCTGACAATTAACAAGTATCCATTGTTATTGAGAGAGATCCCTGGGAGAACAAAACAAAGACAGCATCCATAAGAAATACCAAATTCTAAAAAGTAGAACTTTCAGCTACTCTTTGTACTTTATCACTAGGGTACATCATTAACTGAAAGGGTACATTTTATGCCAAAATCATTTGGGATAATGGCAATGATGGTTTCAGATGTAACTAGAATGCTGTCTAGTACTAGCAAACCGAAGGGTAAAACTTTTACATAATTTTTTCATATTTGACGAGTACTTTTCTGTAATACAGCATTGTATCTTAGCAAATCATATCAGGAAAATCTCATTTAAAATCAAGCATCTTTTTTCTTATAAAGTTTTCATGTTAACTATTTTCTGTAACCTATTGATAAGGAATAAATTTGCATGCCAGCTTGTAAGCCAAATTTTTGGGGGAGGGAGTACCAGCGATTGAACTCGGGGGCACTTGACCACTGAGCTACATCCCCAACCCTATTTTGTATTTTATTTAGAGATGGGGTCTCACTAAGTTGTTTAGTACCTCTCTTTTGCTGAGGCTGGCTTTGAACTCCTGATCCTCCTGTCTCAACCTTCCCAGCTGTTGGGATTACAGGCATGGGCCACTGTGCCCAGCAAATTATTTTGCAGCATATACCTTTCTCTTTTATTAAAATCAAAAGAGAAGTTTGTTGTAATAAATAGAATGAAAAATAAATATTATTATAATTCCTGATTTTTACACTCTTTTTAAGTGTACTCCAAAAGTCAAACTCAGATTCAGTGTGCGTGCACATTTATTGCAGGACACTTTAAAATCATGTTTCTCGTATAACTTTGAATTGCATTGCTTTAAGTTAAATAATGCTCAGTAGCATATTACGTTACTGTTTTCTTTTTAATGTACAGTTTAATAAAAATAAATATTATCAGAACCGCATTGTTTTAATCTTGACTGCTTTTAATAAGGTCCCACACATTATATTCTGTAATTTATCAACAGTCTTTATAATATTCCTTAAAACACATATTAATATTTATTTGAATTGGAAACATGAGGTTTATTTCTTGCAGAAATAACTTTGATTGGGAGATTGATTTATCAGCAAGGTCTGACTTTTCTAATTGGGTTATGTGGCAGTCCTTTTCCCTATATTGAATGAGCTAAATCAGTACTTCTAAATTTGTTTTTGTTTTTAATTTTCCACTATGAAAAATTTCAAACATTTGTAAAGGTAGAATAAGAGGATGAATTTGCACATAATGGAAGTGTCACCCAGCTTCAGCAATCAATGGCAAGTTCTTATTTTATCAACACCTTTTTGTCTACAGTTTCTCTGTTTACAAACCCCTCCTTAAAATTTTAATCTACAGCGGTCTGTAAAAATAAAAATTTAAAAAAGAAAAAATTTAATCCATAAATATTTAAATCACAACCATTAATCACAACCCATTTGTCATGAAAAAACCTTAATCACAACCCATTTGTCATGCCTAAAAAATTAAGGATAATTTCTTAACCTTTTATTTTCAGGGAGAATTTGTTGAAAATGGATTTAAAGCATGTAATAATTTATAAACATTTTATTTAACTATATGAAATTGGCAGTGCAATGAAAGGGTTTTCCAAAATCCTTCTTAAATGAGGTACTTAAAAGTAAACAGTAATTGGTATAGCCAATAGTAATTTTCATATATATTGGTAACACCTTGTTATACTTCTTAAAAAATGAGAAAGTGAATGACTAATGAATTGGTTACACACCTTTTTACAATCAAAACCCAATCACTTGCTTTCAGTTACTTTAAAGGAAGACCTAAATAATAGAACAATAGAAATTATTTTCAGTGGTAGGTAGCTATGTGTTTTTTAACATATGACTACAGAAGAGTCCAGAGGATTGAGAGTCATAGCTATAATAAATGTACTTTCTTTCCAATCTTCTGTGTATGAGGGAGATTTCTTAACATATCTACAAAAATGAAAAGTAGAAGTAGACTTTACATTGAGTTCTATCTCACTCTAGCAGTAAGATGTTATTTTAAGTATAAACTAATACATTTTAAATGTGCATTTCCAATAAAGTTTTACCTTTGATTTAATAAGTTACCAACCAAATGTGTTTTCAGTTGTTTACTGGTAGTGGAAATAATTTCATCTGAGAGTTTTTTTAAAACATTAAGATCCATAAACAAAACCAATTCAAATAATTTTAATTTTAGACTACTTCATAGACATATTGTTTCTGAGAATTTTGCTACCATCATTACTAAAACGACCTCCAAGTATAGAAACATTGTAAGGTTTTCTAACCAAGTGGAGTGCAAGTACAGGTTCAAGTATAAAAGGGTAAGATGTATAATTTCTGCCTACTAAGGAAGACTTTATTCAAGGTTTTTTGTTTTTTGTATTTGAATATGTGTGTGTAAATAATGATGAATATTCAGTATTTCATGTATATCTCACTAGATACATTTTTAATCATTTTTTTAAAGTTCAATAAATATAACAGATGCAAAGATGACTTCTTTTACAGCTATTTAAACTGACAAAATCAGATTATTTTTCTTGGAAATGGACTTAAGTGTGTTAGGAGGCACATAGTTTTCAAAATTTGTTTAAAGCATATCTAAGCAAAAATGTTTGAAGAACACTGAAACTAGAAACAGATTCTTCTTCTTTGAAAAGTGATTAGATTAGCAGTCATTTCAACAAGCAGTTAACCATAGGCAAACAAAATGTACAGTGGACATTAATTACATTTAAATTCATCCTTTGATAAATGCTGTTCTTTTCGGTTAAGGGTGACAGTATCCACAAATTGGTGCATATTGACATAATTATATTTTCTGGGGAAGAAAGCTAATAATTGAAATTCTCTAGAGTCAAGAAATGTCACAGAACAGAAAATATGACTTAGAATTACCCTCCTTTTCACCTCTACCATTTCTACCTTATAATCAGAGCAGTTTGTATTTGTGACCTTAGTCTTTAAGAAGAGTTGAAATCATATGTGAAAAGATTATAGTTTATATGATTCCACTTGCCTGAAATACATGGCATCTGCTCCTGCTTCTCAGTGTGTGTACAAAGAGTAATTTAAAAGAAAAGCAAATGAATTTTTTATTTAATTGTAAATTGCAATTCTGATAGACAATTATATGTGTGTGCTTATGTATAACATACTGTTCTCAGTCATTGTCAGTGCCCTGCTAAATGAAACTATAACTTTCCCTTCCACTCCCCACCTTTAGTAAACTTCAGAGTGATAAATGGACATTGTGTATAAAATAAACTCTTGAGTCAGCTGTTGCCTTTTAAGTGATGTAAATGTAAAATAGCAAACCTAGGCAACAGTATAAAGCTTAAAATATTAGGAGAAACTTGAATATTGATTTGATATGTTTAAGAAAGCAAGTTTACAACTAACTTTTTTTTAGGAGTTATAAATTCAAATATAGAAGGAAAACAAAATGAGTGAAGCAGTTTGGGAAGACTGCATTTTCAGCTGCCTGTAGCCACTAGTTATGTCAAATAGGGCTAGTTGGTTGCCAGACCTTCTGGTGTTTCAGAAGTTAGAAATTCAGATTTTAATGTGAAATTCAATTAATTTTTATTTTAACTTTTAGCAGTGAATTCTGAATTTTTAAAGGAATACATGACTTAATGAAATAAACATTACTGCTGAAATTGGCCTATAGTTCATCACTTTTTGACTTTTACTTTGTTATTGTTCTAGTAATAATTCTTTCTTTGAGATATACATTTGGTTAAATAATGCCTAGGACAGAAGGTCACAAGTTAGTTGAATTTTTCAAAAATTCTCCCTATAACTTATTTCTAAGTAAACCTATTAAAAATTATATAGGGAATTAGATTGCTAACTACTCCAATGATAATTTATCACAGAGAAACCTGAGTAGCCTCTTGGAGCTGAATTTTATGTTGTATCTATGTTTTTCCCCTAATTGCTTCAACCTCGTATTTTGGGCATTTTGTTAAAATAATAAAATTAATTTATATTAATGTAATTGATTTTGATTTTACTGTCTTGTTTAGGATGAAGTGTAGATGTAAGTTAGAAAAATATTGTTGGGAAGAGGTTGCTGTTTGTAAAACACAGACTCTGTATAGAGATAATTTCCTCCTGATGAATGCTTATTTTCCCCCCAGATTCTACCCGCTAAGAACAAATTAGTTCATTGTGTCTCTGCTTTCCAAAGACATCAGAATGCACAAATAAAACCTTTTTTTGCTATCCAGTCAGTTGAATACTGTGTTGACCATTATATTGAAGTTAAATAGCATCAAATTTGTTTTTGAAGATAGCCTATGTATGGTTCCATATTGAATTTGAACATAATATTATGAAAAAAATACTTATGACTAGAGCAGAGAAGAATAGAAAATGTAGAAGTCAGATCCTGGTAAGGCATTATACGTACAAATGAGTCATGGTTTCTGCAGAAGCTTTATGGTGTCAAAGGGAAAGTTCTTCAAGTAACATTAATACAAACAAAAGCACTATTAGTAAAGTGTAATAGGAAAACAGTAAAAAATAAATAAAAATTTTTAACAAGAGAAAAAGACACTTTAGAGGAAACTGATTTGAGTATGATCTTAATAGATAGGGATGCCTTTGGTGCTGGGTTGTTCTCTACTGATGAGAAAATGTAAGAAAGTGGTTTAAATTTGCTTTTACTTTTTTAATTGACATAGTCTACTGGTGTATGTTCTATTTTTAGTAATTACACTATGGTTATGTTAAATATCAACATTAGGGGAAATTGAATGGGGAATATAAGGACGAAAATGTCAGTTTTTTAAATGAAGTAGTATTCACATAATATAAAACTAATAATCGTGCTTGTGATAAAACCTCTATTTGTACAAGTTATTTAGTATGTTTTTAATATGCATCCATCATCTCTAACTAGTTCCAATACCTTTTCTCTATTACAAAAGAAAACCCCGTACCTTTA
This sequence comes from Sciurus carolinensis, assembly GCF_902686445.1. Classification (NCBI taxonomy): domain Eukaryota; kingdom Metazoa; phylum Chordata; class Mammalia; order Rodentia; family Sciuridae; genus Sciurus; species Sciurus carolinensis. Next base: position 35,641,509 of record NC_062228.1, read on the forward strand.
AGCAGTCACTGTTTTACTCCTTACCGTCAGCCCCTGATAAGCACTAATCATTTTTCTCAGTATATATTATGAATATTTCATATAAGTTGAATTATACAAAACATTATTTATACTTATTCTTATTCATCTATATTGTCTTTTTTCCAGGATACTAAAATCCAAGAAAGCTCAAGCCCCTTACAGGAAATGGCATATTTGTACATCCTCCCATATAGTTATAAGTCATCTCCAAGTTACTTATAATATCTAATACAATACAAATGCTACATAAATATTTTTCATATTGTTTAGGGAATAATGGCAAGAAAAAATGTCTGTATATACAGTTCCCCCTTCCAATATTTTCAATTTTCAGATGATTAAATCCAAAGATTGATGGTGAGGAGCAAAACTCTATATATTTTGTCTGCCCATTTATGCAACAATATACACTTGAGTTATTTTCACCTTTATAATATTGCAAATAGCACTGCTAAGTGCATTCTTAAACAAGTATTTGAATATCTATTTTTCACTTCTTTTAAATATATTCCTCAGTAGAAATACAGGGTCCTATGGTAATCCTTTTAACTTTTCAAAATTGATTTGCACAGCATCTACACCATTTTACATTCCCAACTGGAACATATATAGAATCCTGCTTGTCCAACATCCTCTTCCCACATCCTCTTCCATACAACTCGTTATTTTCTGCTTTTAGGTTATTGCCATATTGGTAGTGGCAAAATGCTTTCACATTATGGTTTTGATTTGCATTTCCCTGATTACAAATTATATTGAACATCTTTGATGTGCTTAATGGCCAGTTGTAAATTTTCTTTGGAGAAGTGTCCAATCCTTGATCATTTTTATTTATTTATTTATTTTTAAAATTTGTATTTTTATTGGTGCAGTGTAATTATACATAATGTGGGGATTGTTACATTTTTATATTCAGTATAATTTGATTAATATCCTTTCCCAATAGTTGCCCTTTCCTTCTCTTCCTCCCTCCACCTGATCCCTTCCCTTTATTCTACTGATTTCCCTTTGATTTTCATAGGCTTACCCTCTACCTTTCTTTTCCTTGTGCTCTCTGTCTTTCACATATGAGAGAAAACATGCAACCCTTGACTTTCTGAGATTAGCTTATTTCACTTAACATATTATTCTCAGGTTCCATTTATTTTCCCGTAAGTAACATAATTTTATTCTTCTTTACGGCTGAATAAAAATTAATGAATTTTTATTCATTAATAAATGTATATTTATACCATATTTTCTTTATCCATTCGTCAGTTGATGGACACCTAGACTGTTTCCATAGTGTGGCTATTGTGAATTATGCTGCTATAAACATGGGTCTGCATGTATCCCTATAGAATGCTGACTTCAATTATTTAGAATACTGAGAAGCGATTTAGCTGAGTTATATGGTAGTTTCACTCCTAGCCTTGAGAGGAACCTCCATAGTGATATCCATAGTGGTGTTACTAATTTACAATTCCACCAACAGTGTAAAAGTGTTTCTTTTTCTCTACATCCTCTTTTGCATTTATTATTTTTTTATTTTTGATGACTGCCATTCTGACTAGTGTGAGATGAAATCATGGTTTTGATTTGCATTTCCTTGCTTGCTAATCATATTGAACATATTTTCATATATTTGTTTATTTGTATTCTTTTGAGAAGTGTCTGTTTAGTTCATTTACCATTTATTAATTGTTATTTTGGTGTTTTTTGAGTTCTTTGTATGTTCTGGATATTAATCCTTTGTCACAATAGTAGGTACCAAAGATTTTCTCTCATTCTGTAGGTTCTCCACGTTCTTAATTGTATCCTTTGCTGAGCAGAAGCTTTTTAATTTGCTTCCATTTGATTTACTCTTGTTATTTTTTCCTGAACTTTACTCCTATTGAGAAAGTAATTTTGCCTGTGCCTATGTGTTGGAGTTTTGATCTTATGTTTCTTTCTAAGAGTTGCATAGTTTCTGGTGAAATTTCTAGGTCTTTGATCCATTTTGATTTCATTTTCATGCAGAATGAGTAATAACGATACAGTCTTATTCCTTTATATATGGATAACCCATTTTCCAGCACCAGTTGTTGAAAAAGCTGTCTTTTTCTCCTTTTTCAAGGATCAGGTGACTGTATCTGTGTGTGTTTGTCTCTGTGTCTTCTATTCTGTTTCACTGGTCTGGGTGTCTGCTTTTATGTGAGTACCATGACGTTTTTGTAACTATAGCTTTGCAGTATACTTCACATTCAGCTATTGTGATATGTGATGCCTCTGACTTTTTTTTTTTTTTTTTTTTTTGGCTTAGAATTGCATTAGCTATTCTGGGTCTTTTATCCTTCCAAATGAATTTTAGGACCTTTTTTTTTTTTTCCCTATTTCTGTGGAGAGTGCCTTTGGTATTTCAATGGGGATTGTATTCAATCTGTATATTGCTTTTGGTAATATAGCCATTTTAACAATATTAATTGTGCCTATCCATGAACATGGGAAGTCTTTCTATCTTCTAAGGTCTTCTTCAGTTTCTTTCTACAATATTCTATAATTTGCATTTTAGAGGTCTGACCCCCTTGGTTAAATTTATCCCTAGATATTTTATTTTTTGAGGCTATTGTGAATGCAGTTACTTTTTTGATTTCTCTCTCAGCAGATTCATTATTGTTGTATAGGAAAGCCATGGATTTTTGCATGTTGAATTTGTACATGCTACTTACTGAATTTATTAGCTCTAGCAGTCTTCTGGTGTAGTTTTTTTAATCTTCTGCATATAGAATCATGTCATCTGCAAATAGTGATAATTTGACTTCTGTTCCTATTTTTAGCCCTTTTATTTCCTTCTCTTGCTTTATTGCTCTGCCTTTGTCCATTTGTAAATTAGGTCTTTTGGTCCTTCAGTTGTAAAAGTTCTCTTTAGTCTGAATATTAGACTTTTGTAAAGAAAGGATTTGCAAATGTATTCTCACATTCTGTGGGTGGTTTTTTCACTTTTTTGATGTGTCCTTTGATGCTCAAAGGTTTTTAATTTTGAATGGCTCAGTTTATTTCTTTTTAATTTTTGGTGTCATATCTAAGAATTCATTGCCATATACAAGGTTATTAAGATGTACCCCTTATGTTTTCTTATAAGTTACAGCTTTTTTATCTGTTTTGAGTTAATATTTTTCATATACTGTGAGGTAAGCTTCTAAATCAATTCTTTTTCATGGTCTTGAACTCTGAATTAATATGTATTAAAGAGAATTATTGTTATTTTTCAGTCTTAAAAAACCATCTGTGACATTGTCATTTATTTTCTTAGTCTTAAAATAAAAATTTAAGACAAATATAAGAGTTGAAATCACAAAACTCTTTGAACAGATAGATCTACATGACCTTGCATCATTACATAGTTCCATATGGTGCCAAAAGAATAAGCAGCAAAAATGAAAATACATGAGTTGGACTTCATCAAAATTAAAAACTTGATTTTTAACATCATTATAAAGAAAATTAAAGACAACCCACAGAGATATTGGTAAATTGATAATATTGGTGAATTAAGTAATAGATAAAAATCTACTATCCAGAATATATAAAGAACACTTATATTCAATATTAGAGCAATACATAATATGATTTTTAAATGGGTAAAGAATATGAATACATAGTTTTCTAAAAATAGCCAAAAGCACATGAAAACATACTCGGCATCATTGCTTGTCAGGAAAATACAAATAAGACCCCTAGAATGGCTATATTAAAAGAAATGAACAATAACAAGTGTTGATAAACATTTGGAGACATTGAAACCCACCTACTTTGCTGACAGGAATGTCAGATGGTGAAATCACTTTGGAAAATTCTTCAAAAAGTTACCTTATAGCCAAACCATTCCACTCTTGATACCCAAAAGAGTTCAAATCTCCATGGACACTTGTACATGAATGTTGATAGCAGAAAAAAAGTAGAAACAAGCCAATGTCCTTTGACAGATGAATTAATAAACACACTGTACAGATACTCATATAATATTCCACCATAAAAGAACTGATACATGCTTCAACACTGATGAACTTGAAAACTTTATTCTAAATGAGAGAAGCAAGTTACAAAATGCCACATGTTGTGTCATTATACTTATATGATATATCCCGAATAGGGAAATGTGAAGAAATAAAAAAACAGATTGGTGGTTGTCAGGGGCTAGAAGAAAGGGAAATAGGGAGTAACTCATGAATATGGGGTTTCTTTTTGAGGTGAGGAAATGTTTGGGAATTAATAGTAACTGTTGTTATGTGAATATGTTAAAAACCACTGACTTGTATACTTTAAAAGAGCAAATTTTATGATATGTGAAGTATATCTGTTTTAGTCCACTTTTTCAGTGCTGTGACTGAAGGACCTGACCCGAACAACTATAGAGGGGAAAGGGTTTATTTAGGGCCCACAGTTTCAGAGGTCTGAGTCCCTAAGTGGCTGCCTTCATTCTTAGGGCTCAAAGGTGAGGCAGGACATCATGGTGGAAAAGTGTGGCAAAGGGAAGCAGCTCACATGATGATCAGATAGCAGAGAGGAAATATCCACTTACCAGATACAAATATATACCCCAAAGCCACATACCCAATGCCTACCTCCTCCATTCACTCTGCACCTGCCTTCAGTTACCACTCAGATAATAACCATCAGGTGCTATATCTGCTGATTGGATCAAGGCTCTCATAATCCAGTCATTTCTTCTGTGAATCATCTTGCATTGTCTCACATGTGAGTTTTTAGGGACATTTCACATACAAACTATATTATTCTGCCCCTCCAAAAGCTCACCCTCATCTGACTATGCACAATACATTTAGTTCATTCCCAAGAGTTCCCATAGTCTTAGTAGTTCCAAGATGGCTCAAAGTTCAAGTCCAAAGTCTACTGTGAGACTCAAGGCAATCTTACAATGTGAGCTCCTGTAAAATTAAAAGCAATTTACAAGTATTCAATATATAATGGTATAGAATAAACATTTCAATTCATAAAAATAGGGGCATAAAAAAATGGATATTAACAAAGCAAGACTGAAATCCAGCTGGGCAAACGTGTCCTGTAGCTCTGTGTCTGGCACCTGGAGCACATGGCATCATGATGTTCTTTCTAAAGAGCTTGTGTAGATCTAACCCTGTGGCCTTACTGATTGCAACCCAAGTGGTCTTTCTGTTGGCTTGTCTCTGCTTGATCACTGCAGCTTTCCAAGGACAATGTCCCTCATTACTGGCATTTGTTAATCTCAGGGGTTCTCCACTACAGCTTTGGCTTCCTCCTCACATCTCCACACGTTGCCCTCTCAGGGGGTGCTTGTAGAAACTCTGACCCTGCTGCATTTTGCCTGGCCTCCCAGGCCTTCCTTTGAAACAGTGGTGGAAGCCTCCATGACCCCCTAACTCCAGCATCCTGCATTCCTGTAGAACCATCATCACCTGGTTAATGCCATGGTCTGCTGTTATTTCCAGCAGTTTCCAAGCCTTCAGGACTGCAGCAGCCTCTGAATGCCTGGATAGCAGAGCATCCTAGGCACTCTTGTTCAGGGGTGCCCCACTGATCTCTTCTCAAGAGAATTTTTACTTTTATTCTCTTGAACTTGAGGTGGGTGTGGTCTTGCCAACTCCTGACATTCCCTCAAGCTATCTTACTTATTATCTTTGGCCAGTAGTTATCATTTCTTTAGTAACAGTGATGTCTTTAACAACTGCAACTTCCTTAGCCCCAGTAGTACGCCCACCTTTCAAGTCCAAGTTTTTCAAATCTTTCTGCTCTGCTTTCTGCTCCTGATTATCATAATAAATTTGGCTAAAAGCCTCCAGCAATATCCATGCTACCTCCTGAATGCTATGCTGTCTGGAAATTTCTTCCACCAGATTAAGAAGGCCATCGCTTTTAAAATCAGCCTCACAGAAAGTCTCAGGACACCAGCAAAATGCAGACAGCTTCTCAGCCAGAAAATAATACGAATGGCCTCCACTCCAAATTCCAGTAAAGTTCTTCTCTGATCCCTCTTGAGTTCTGTCTTTACAGTTCATGGTCCTACTGGCATTTCTGGTCTCCTGTGCTCCCACCAGAAATGGCCATTAAGTTCCTCTTACAACAGTCTGAAGCATTTCCAACTTGCACTGCTAAACACTTCAGAACACCTCCAACCAGTTCCAAAATGCTTAAAACACTTATGAGCTACATGATCAGGATAGTCACAGCAATGACCCTACTTCTGGTACCAATTTCTGTTTTAATCAGCTTTTTCGCTGCTGTGACAAAAAGGACCCAACCAGAAAAACTGTAGAGGAAGAAAAGTTTATTTGGGGACTGATAGTTTCAGAGATCTCAATCTGTACACAGCAGACTCCATTCCTCAGGGCTCAAGGTGAGGCTTAACATCAAGGCATAAGAATGTAGTAGAGGGAAGCAGCTCACATGATGATCAGAAAGCAGAGAGAGATTGACTCCAGTAGCCAGATAAAAAAGCCACATCACCAATGCCCCACCTTCTCCAGCCACAACCCACCTTACCTTCAGTTACCATTCCATGAATCCTATCAGGTAATGAGTTCACTGATTGGGTTAAGGCTCTTGTAACCCAAGCATTTCTTCTCTGAACCTTCTTGCATTGTCTCACATGTGAGCCTTTGGGGGAAAACCTCACCTCCAATCCATATCAATATCTCAGTAAAAATAATCTTTAAAATGTTTGGCATGCAGAGAGACTTTTCTATTTGAGCAATACCAATTTGATGTTTACCTTAAAAAAGTTATTTTTATTTTATATTTTAGAAATTTATCATGGCATCCTGCATTGACCACTAATAGTAAAATGCGAATTCCACATTCTCATGCATTTATTGATCTGACTGAAGATTTTACAGCAGGTAAGTTGCACAAAATTGTGAAATATGTGATTTAAACTTCCAAGAAGTACAGGATTTTATTTACTTTTTTTTAGTTTTTAAATTTTTTAATTTTATTTGTTCTAAATAGTTGTACATGACAGTGGAATGCATTTATACATTTTGATAGATCATACATAAATGGAGTATAATCTATTACTGTTTCTATTTATTTTTGACTCTTAACTTAGTACTCATTTGCTAGTAGACTGAACGTTAAGACCCAAATGTTAAAAGGCTATAAGAAAGTCAATTAGAAACATGAAGAAAGTACTGAGTATAATAAATAAGTTTTTAGTTTTTGTTTTTGTTGCTTGTTATTCACCTCAGAATTTGAATTCTCCCATTTTGTGAATTCACGATAATTTTGTCATGTTGCCTGATTTTTTTTCCTTTCTTTTAAAAATTTTTTGATTGATGCTAAAGAAAAATATTTAGCTTATGTACCCCAAAAAGATCTTTTAAAGACTTTTTATTGTGGAAAATTTTCAACATAGAATAGTAGACAAAATATTATTAATATATTCACATTTAATTACCTAATTTAGTTAGGAATGATATCTTACTTATTAATGCCAGTCTTATTTTAGTTCTATACCCATCCACAAGTCTCTCCCACCCCAGATAATTGTTAACACAATCCCAAACATATAATTTCATTTGTATAGTCTCTATTTCTGTAGTCATCAGAAAGTCATTTTGAAACCTAATTTAATAATAAAGTCAAGTATCATCACCTATCTACTCACTATTCAAAATACTCTCCTATTCGAAATTCTCCTTAATGTTTTTATTAACTCGGGAGCTAAATAGGGCTCATAACAGACAAAAACACATTATATGTGTTGTAAAATTTCTGTCTAGATTCTGATTCCATCCCCATGGTGTTAGCATGTTACTCTGGCTTCTGTTCTCAGTATTTAGATTTGGAGTCTTAACCAGAATCAAACTTTGTAAAATCAGCAGGTAGGAGTAATGGTCAAGAATACTTCTAGTGTTTTACTGTGTGTTTCAAGCTTATTAAGGAGACAGATCATTTAAGTTTTCATTTTTTTGTGGTGTTAAAATTGTTCTTTAGCTTAGGTTTTGCTCAGCATGGGTCATCTAATATAATGGTCCCTAATGGTTTTAAGCAGCTATGATAATCATTGTCAGGTCCATTATTTCAACAAGAGTTGCAAAATTGTGACACACTAAGTATTTCACTCCTGTGTATATATTATTAGTTGGTGTTTTCTATTTAAAAAAAAAAAAAGCCTTCCACCATCATCTTTGGTCAACTATACCTCTTTAGTGTACAGTGTGCCAGTCAAAGATAAACGCTTTATTTTTTCTCCTCCCCATTTTTTGCCTCCAGTTTTCAAAGGCTTATGATCTGATTTTGTAGTCACTGAACTAATTGCAAATCAACGAAAAGGCCAGGTGACTACCAAAAGTAATAAACTTTCTTTTAAGTGTTCCAAGATGAGTCATTTAAATTTTAAGAAAGAAGAGGCAAATAAAATAGTCTATAGGCCTCTTATTAATTCAAGATTGGTTATGAATTTTGCTAGTGCATTTTCACTCCTGTGATATAATTAGCACCCAAATATACTCTGAATTTTTACTGATTTAAACAAATCCAGTCCTTTACCTGATGAGTTCTTTATAGTTCTAAGTTGTTTGGTTTCAAATATACACTTACACTGGAAAAAGAAGAGGAAATTGAAGAAGGAAAACAGTTTATATTTAGTGAGGCTTATCTGGTACACTAAATCATATGAAACTGTCAATAGTGAAGATATGAGTACATTGCCATGGAAGTGGTTTTTTAAATTTATTTATTCACTCAAAATATCTGTTAATCACAAGGCTTTGATATTTGAAAATCATCTATAGATTAGTTTACTAAGCCACAAAGCAATTACTACTAGCGTACCCATTTTTAGAGAAAAAAGCAAAGAAATACCCTGAAATTGGTAGCTGGTGTCATTGTCCAAGCCCAGATCCAAAAGGAGTGGTTCTCCATCCAATTGTGAACAGATCCCACCACATCCCACCCTTCATGTTTTTTGAATACCTTCACACTGACTTTTGTGCTTGGGATATTTCAGTAAGAAAAGTGACAGGATCTGGTTTGCTTTAGTATATTGGGCATCTTTCTAATATAAACTATGAGAAAGTAATTCTGATGCAATGAAAGAGATGCCAAAGGATTCAAGGTTAATGTCATCTATTATTAGCATGTAAAACTGAGGGAAAGATCAGTGAATTGTGCTTATAGAATTCTGCCCCCATGGGAGATGTAAGGGTCAAGTCCAAATTCATCAATGAGAAGGATGAAGAGAGATGGACTCTCAGAGCATGAATTTCCATCTAGAATTTGTTCCTTGCTATGTCAGTTTTTTTCTCCCAACCCCCTCAGACTGATTGTCTGGGTTAATATGGTAGAGATCATGTTTGCTGTAGTAGAGATAGGAAGTGACTGGCTGAATGCAATAGCAGTGTTGAAAAGCTTCCCGAGTCACATTTGGCCCAGGCTTCTCCAGGGAAGATGGACAGAGGGAAAGGAGGTGTGGTACCAAGTGAGGGCTTGTCACAGGACTCTGGAAATTTGGAAGTGGTTTTAAATGATCACTTTTCATTTGAGGAAATTCTGTAGTTATAGGCTAATTTTTCTGTTACCTCATTGACATTACACACACATACCTTTTCAACATACAATTTTTTTTAGGAAATTCTGTCATGATATTTTGAGTTCAATAATATTAGACTTCCTTAAACAATATTGACTTTGCATTTAAATAAGTAATAAAGAATTCTTGGGTATTCTTGGGCAGTTAACAAAATCTGCCTTATAAAATTCTGAAATAAAAGAAATCAAAGCCATTTGTTTACAGGAGGAATGATTTTGAGCAAAACAATCTATTGTATAAGTATATGCATGTAAATAAATTCTGCTGTCACTTTTAGGAGGTTAAAATATATTAAGGAAATATTAAGAATTCTGATTACTAGAGTTGTGATATTCAAACTACTATCTGTCATTGAAGTTATTTCAGCATTCATTGAGTACCTGTTCCATGTAAAGCCCTCTGTAATACATTTGTGAGTTACAAAGATGACAAGAAGTGTATTTAACCATCAGAGATCATTTAGTTAGTCTGGAAGAAGCAGACAAGTTTAGCCATAGTAAGTGACAGAATGAAATAAATGTATATTAATTAGACAAACTGTTCCTTAATGACAAAGGAAGTCATCCCACAATGCTTAGGACTGTGGAACCCTACAAAGTTGATCTAAGAATTTGACCAAATTTTAAAATATGGTGAGTTATATACTTCTCATTGTCCATAGTGTACTCATTCCTTAGGACATAGAAAACTTTCTGAAGAATAAGCTCTTAAGGGAAAAAAAAAAAAGACAAAAAACAAAAACCTTTTTTTGGCATTACTGGGGTTTGAACTCAGAGCCTGTGCACACAGGCAAACACTCTACCACTGGGGTACATTCCTAGCCTTTTTTATTTTATTTGTTTTTTTTAAGACAGGGTGTCACTAAGATCCATAAGCTGTCCTTCAGCTTGCCATCCTCCTGCTTTTGCTTCCCAAGTACCTGGATTCATAGGCCTGTGCCACCATGCCCAGTTAAAAAACCTCTTAATGTTAGTTGTGCTTCCTATAGGAGACAAAACATGTAATGCAGTTAATGAATTCTCAGTACCAAAGCTTTTTTCCTCTTTTTACATTTTTTATTTGTTCATTAATTTTTATTTTATTTTTTCAGATGTCGATAGACCTTCATTTTGTTCCTTCTTTTATGTGTGGTTCTGGGAATCGAACCCAATTTTTGTTTTGTTTTTTATTAACTGCATTTGTCCTCTGTTGTCTTATTTTATGTACATTTTTTATAAGTTCCTCAAGGAAAGTTCCTGAAAAGGAAATAAACAGTTAAACAAGTATAAACATTTTTAAGGAAGCAAAACACTGCCCTGTTGCCCAGCAGAGAAGTTTGAGAGTGCAAATTTCTTCCACCTTTGTCAACACTGCTTATTATCTTTTTTAATTATTGCCCAGTTTGATATGGGATGGAAAATAATGGTATTTAATTCTGATTTTGGGATGCATTTCACAGATTATTATTGATATACATTTTCATATATGAGTTGACCATTTCTATGTTTTCCTTTATGAAATGCTGTTTTCCTTTTCAGATCACTGTCTCTTCCTAATGTTTCTACTTTGGTTTAAGTTCTGTTATTCTGTCAACCACAGACTTACTTAAAACCACTGGCAATTTTGACTCATGACTGCTACAGCTGTCTAAATAGACTTTAAGTATTGAAGTCACTTAATACTCTAAACCATTCTATATACTAATCTGATCACATTATTCCCATCATCTCATTTGCTTCAGTAATACATCTCAAGAAATTTAAGTCTGGCTGTTAGTTCTGCAGACCACCCCTCCTTTCATAACAGCAATGGCCATCAATTAGCTAGAGCAGATCCTTAAACACTGTTTTTCTCCTGCAAATGAAAATCAGCCTTACCATCGGATTAGCTCATTTGACAACTAAAGAATAAGTATCTGCCTTCAAAAAACAGAGACAGAATATCAGAATCCAGGTCCTTTTCCAACATGTAGATCTTTACTTTCTCTTGATATTCTTTATTTGGGAGAATTTGATTTTCATTAAAAAGTATTTGAGACAATAAAGAGAGATGCCTACATGCAGGTGTCCATTGTCATTTTGATCCTAGAACTTAGAGAAAACAGGTCAAGGTCATAGCCTGAAGTTTGGGAATCTTCTACATTTTTGAGGCCCTGGAAATAGGCTAAGAACAGAGAACTACAAACTCCATTTGCTTTTGAATTATTTTACAGTAGCATTATTATAGTAAGAAATTAAAACACGTCAGAAGTCCATTCAGTTTCTTCAGCTGATGTGTTCTCTTCAGATCTACACACAATTTTGTGTTTGGTCCAAATTGAATTAAGTGTGTACATAATTGTCATTCTGTCTTAGTTTAGATATGTTAGTGTATCAGCAGTATAGATTGACTTTTTATAGATTCATATTGTTCCATTATACAGAGATGCTATAATTTACTTAATTATTCATGTCTTGGTGGCCAGTTAGATATGTCTCTTTGAACAGTGTTCTACTAAATATTTTTGTATGTATATCTCTATGTTCTTGTGCAAACGTAAGTATACTAGCTATTCTCAGAAGTTTATTATGATTACATATGTGGATTTTCCCTTAAATAATCTTTGTCGGAAAAGTGGATAAAGAATAAACTAGGATAAACAAATAATTACAACTTTCATTTTGAATTTTAATAAATATTGTTGTTTCCCGTTTAGAGTTTGTGCCAATTTACCTTCTGACAAAGAGTATATAAAAGTAGTTGTTCTTACCAAATTTGGTATTTTCTAAGTTTTATATTCTATATTACTTAATTATTAATTATATATTATTTCAGGCATACAAAAATAGACATAACATCTGACATTTTCAGTTTTCACACTTTCGTCAGTATCCTGGGGAAAATTGTATCTTGTTTTGATTTGCATCTCTTGAGTTATGTCATTTATGTTAAACAACTTTGCATAAACTTACCATTTCTAATTCTTTATCATGGAATTGCCTATTCAAGGATTTACCCTTTTTCTGTTAGGTTTTTTCTTTTCCTTTTTTCTTTTCTTTTTTTAAGTTTATTTATAAAAGTTCTTTCTACCTTAAGGAAATTAGTTCTGCTTTGTGATATATGATATATAGATAGGTAGGTAGATATATATGTTGTATAATGTTTTACTTTGTATGAATTCCCTTTTCCTTTTGATCATATAGAACTGATACGTATTTATTAATCAGATTTATATTTCATGGTGTCTTTGTGTCATGCTGGGAAAATACCAGTTGGATATAATATTTTGTATGACAAAGTTCTTAATTATTGTTGGTGGTTTTAAACTTTTGCATTTAAATCTTTGATACGGTTGAATTTTTTCATTGATCTTTTAGTTATATATTTAAATATTCACCTCTCCATTTTGATAGTACTGAGTGTTCCTTATTCAACAGTACAGAACTTCTAACTGCTGCCTTGCTAAAGAGGAATTAAATTCTTCACTTGTTGTTTACTTGCATTCTTCATTATGGACTACGTTGGTCTGTTATTCTTCTGGAAGTTTTTCCTTAAAAGGAACAGTTTCAATCATTGATCATTTAAATAAGAGATTTATTGTATTTATTCTTTTTTAATTTTTAAAATTTTTTTACACACTTCATTTTAATTCATTGTACTCAAATAGGGTGCATCATTTTGTTTCTACGGTTGTACGCTATGTAGATTCATACGATTTGTGTAATCATACATGTACAGAGGGTAACAGTGTCTGTCTCATTCCATCATTTTTCATACCCCCCCCCTCGTACTTCCTTCTATATAATCTAAAGTTCCACCATTCTTCTCACTCCCTATACCCCCACCCCCATTATATATCATTCTTCACTTGTCATGGAAAACATTTGACCTTTGGTTTTTTGGGATTGACTTATTTCACTTAGCTTGATATTCTCCATTTCCATCCACATATTTGCAAATGCCATAACATTATTCTTCTTTATGGCTAAATAATATTCCTTTGTGAATATATACCACAGTTTCTTTATCCATTCATCTACTGAAGGGCATCTATGTTGGTTCCACAATCTAGATATTGTGAACTGGGCTGCTATAAACATTGATGTGCCCTGTTACTGTAGTATGCAGATTTTAAGTCCTTTGGGTATAAACCAAGGAGTGGGATAACTGGGTAAAAAGGTGGGTCCATTCCAAGTTTTCTGAGGGTTCTCCACACTGCTTTCAGAGTGCCTGCACCAATTTGCAACTTCAACAGCAATGTAAAAGTGTGCCTTTTTCCCCAGATCCATGCCAACATCTATTATTGTTTATGTTCTTGATAATAGCCATTCTGATTAGGGTGAGGTGAAATCTTAGGGTAGTTTTGATTTGCATTTCTGTAATTACTAGATATGTTGAACACTTTTTCATGTATTTATTAATTACCCATATGTCTTCTGTAAAGTGTCTAGTTCCTTGACCCATTTATTGATTGGGTTCTTTACGCCAAATATAGGTGTAAAGTTTTGTAAGTTCTTTATAAATTTTGGAGATAATTGCTCTAAATGAAGTGCGTGTGAAAAAGATTTTCTCCCACTCTGTATGCTCTCTTTTAACGTTCTTGATTGTATCCTCTGCTGAGAAAAAGCTTTTTAGTTTGAGTTCAACCTATTTGATCCTTGCTTTAATTTCTTGTGCATTGAGAGTCTTGTTGAGGAAGTCTGATCCTAAGCCAACATGATGAAGATTCAGGTCTACTTTGTCTTCTGTTAGTTGCAGGGTCTCTGGTATAATTCTAGATCCTTGATCCATTTTGAGTTGAGTTTTGTGCAGGGTGAGAGATAGAGGTTTAATTTCATTTTTCTGCACATCGATTTCCAGTTTTGCCAGCACCATTTGTTGAACGAGCTATCTTTTCTCCATTGTATATTTTTGGCTCCCTTGTCTAGAATGAGGTGACTGTATTTATGTGGTTGTCTCTGTGTATTCCATTCTGTACCATTAGTCTACCTGTCTATTTTGGTGCCAATATCATGCCATTTTTGTTATTATTGCTCTGTAGTATATTTTAATGTCTGGTATTGTGATACCACCTCTTTCACTTTTTCTACTCAGGATTATTTGGCTATTAGAGGTATCTTATTCTTCCAGATGAAGTTCATGATTGCTTTTTCTATTTCTATAAGGAATGTCATTAGGATTTTAATTGGAATTGCATTGAATCTGTATAGTGCCTTTGGTAGAACAGCCATTTGGACAATGTTAATTCTGCCTATCTAAGAACATGGGAGATCTTTCCATCTTCTAAGGTTTTCTTGAATTTCTTTCTTTAATGTTCTGTAGTTTTCATCGTAGAGGTCTTTCACCTCTTTTGTTACATTGATTCCCAAGTTTTTTTTTTTTTTTTTTTTTTTTTTTTGAGGTTACTGTGAATGGAGTGGTTTTCCTAATTTCTCTTTCAGAGGATTCATCAATTATGAATAGAAATGCATTAGATTTACACGTATTGATTTATATCCTGCTTCTTTGCTGAATTCATTTATTAGTTCTAGAAGTTTTCTAGTGGAGTTTTTTGGATCTTCTGAATATAGGATCATGTCATCATCAAATGGAGACAGCATGAGTTCTTCTTTCCCTATTTGTATCCCTTTAATTCCTTTGGTCTGTCTATTTCCTCTGGCAAGTGTTTCAAGGTCGATGTTGAGTAGAAGTGGTAAAAGAGGGCATCCCTGTCTTTTTCCAGTTTTCAGAGGAAATGCTTTCAGTTTTTCTCCATTAAGAATGATGTTGGCCATGGGCTTAGCATAGATAGCCTTTACAATGTTGAGGTATGTTCCTGCTACTCCTACTTTTTCTAGTGCTTTAAGCATGAAGGGGTGCTGTATTTTATCCAATGCTTTCTCAGCATCTATTGAAATAATCATGATTTTTTAAATTTATTTTTATTGTAAACAAATGGGATATATGTTGTTTCTGTTTGTACATGAAGTAAAGACATACCATTTGTGTAATCATATATCTACTCTGGGTAACGGTGTTTGATTCATTCTGTTATTTTTCCTCCCCCCCCATACCTCCCACCCCTCTTTTCCCTCTATACAGTACCTCCTTCCTCCATTCAGGCCCCTGTCCCACCCCCCATTATGTGTCATCATCCACTTATCAGCAAGGTCATTTGTCCTTTGTTTTTTGAGATTGGCTTATCTCACTTAGCATGATATTCTCCAATTTCATCCATTTGCCTGCAGATGCCATAATTTTATTATTCTTTATAGCTGAGTAATATTCCATTGTATATATGTATACCACAGTTTCTTTATCCATTCATCCATTGAATGACATCTAGGTTGGTTCCACAATCTGGCTATTGTGAATTGAGCAGCTATGAACACTGATGTGGCTGTATCTCTCTAGTATGCTGATTTTAAGTCCTTTGGATATAGGCCAAGGAGTGGGATAGCTGGGTCAAATGGTGGTTCCATTCCAAGTTTTCTGAGGAATCTCCACACTGCTTTCCAGAGTGGCTGCACTGATTTGCATCCCCACCAGCAATGTATGAGTGTACCTTTTTCCCCGAATCCTCGACAACACATATTGTTGCTTATATTCTTGATAATTGCCATTCTAATTGGGGCGAGATGGAATCTTAGGGTAGTTTTGATTTGCATTTCTCTTATTACTAGAGACATTGAACATTTTTTCATGTATCTATTGATTGCTTGTAGATCTTCTTTGTGAAGTGTCTGTTCATTTCCTTAGCCCATTTGTTGATTGGATTATTTGTATTCTTCTCATAGAGTTTTTAAGTTCTTTATATATTCTGGAAATTAGTGCTCTATCTGAAGTATGAGTGGCAAACATTTTCTTTCACTCTGTAGGCTCTCTCTTCACATTGCTGATAGTTTCCTTTACTGAGAGAAAGCTATTTGGTTTGAATCTATCCCAGTTATTGATTCTTGCTTTTATTTCTTGTGCTATGGGAGTCCTGTCAAAGAAGTCTGATCCTAAGCCGACATGATGAAAATTTGGACCTACTTTTTCTTCTATAAGATGCAGGGTCTCTGGTCTGATTTCAAGGTCCTTGATCCATTGTGAGTTGATTTTTGTGCAGGGTGAGAGATAGGGGTTTAGTTTCATTCTGCTGCATATGGATTTCTAGTTTTCCCAGCACATTTTATTGAACAGGCTATCTTTTCTCCACTGCAAATTTTGGGCACCTTTGTGTAGTATGAGAAAATTGTATTTATTTGGATTTGTGTCCATGTCCTCTATTCTGTACCATTGATCTGCCTCTCTATTTTGGTACCAATACCTTGCTGTTTTTGTTACTGTTGCTTTGTAGTGTAGTTGAAGTTCTGGTATTGCGATACCCCCTGTTTCACTCTTCCTGCTAAGGATTGCTTTAGCTATTCTGGGTTTCTTATTCTTCTAGATGAATATCATGATTGCTTGCTCTATTTCTGTAATGTACATCGTTTGGATTAATTGGAATTGCATTGAATCTGTATAGCACTTTTGGTAGTATGGTCATTTTGACAATATTAATTCTGCCTATCCAAGAACATGGGAGATCTTTTCATCTTCTAAGGTCTTCCTCAATTTCTTTCTTCAATGTTTTGTAGTTTTCATTGTAGAGATCTTTTACCTCTTTGGTTAGATTGATTCCCAAGTATTTTATTTTTTTTGAAGCTATTGTAAATGGAGTTGTTTTCCTCATTTCCCTTTCAGATGTTTCATCGCTTGTGTATAAAAATGCTTTAGATTTCTGCGTGTTGATTTTATAGCCTGCTATTTTGCTGAATTCATTGATGAGGACTAGAAGTTTTCTGGAGGTATTTTTGGATCCTCTAAATATAGAATCATGTCATCAGCAAATAGTGACAGCTTGAGTTCCTCTTTTCCTGTTTGTATCCCTTTAATTTCTTTGGTCTGTCTAATTGCTCTGGCTAGAGTTTCAAGGACAATGTTGAATAGAGGTGGTGAAAGAGCACATCCCTGTCTTATTCCCATTTTTAAAGGGAATGGTTTCAGTTTTTCTCCATTAAGAATAATGTTGGCCATGGGCTTAGCATAAATAGCCTTTACAATGTTCAGGTATGTTCCTACTATCCGTGTTTTTTCTAGTGATTTGAGCATGAAGGGGTTTTGTATTTTGTTGAACGTTTCTCTGGGTCAATTGAAATAACCATATGATTCTTATCCTTAAGTCTTTTGACATGATGGATTACGTTTATTGATTTATGGATGTTAAACCATCCTTGCATTCCAGGGATGAACCCCACTTGATTGTGGTGCACAATTTTCTTTATGTTTATGGATACAGTTTGCCAGTATTTTGTTAAGGATCTTTGCATCTATATTCATCAAGGATATTGGTCTAAAATTTTCTTTTCCTTGATGTGTCTTTTCCTGGTTTGGGTATGAGGGTGATATTAGCTTCGTAGAATGAGTTCGGTAGGGTACCCTCCTTTTCTATTTTCTGGAATACTTTGAGAAGTATTGCAATGAGTTCTTCTTTGAAGGTCTTGTAGAACTCAGCTGAGAATCCATCTGGTCCTGGGCTTTTCTTGGATGGTAGGTTTTTAATGCCTTCTATTTCATTGCTTGATATTGATCTGTTTAAATTGTGTATGTCCTCCTGGTTCAGCTTGGGAGGAGCATATGTCTCTACAAATTTGTCAATTTCTTCGGTAGTTTCTATTTTGTTGGAATACAGATTTTCAAAGTAACTTCTCATTATGTTATGTATCTCGGTGTCTGTCGTGATATTTCCTTTTTCATCACGAGTTTTACTTATTTGAGTTTTATCTCTCCTCTTTGTTAGTGTGGCTAAGGGTTTGTCTATTTTGTTTACTTTTTCAAAGAACCAACTTTTTGTTTTGTCAATTTTTTGAATTGTTTCTTTTGTTTCAATTTCATTGATTTCAGCTCTGCTTTTAATTTTTTCCTGTCTTCTACTACTTTTGCTGTTATTCTGTTCTTCTTTGTCTGGGACTTTGAGCTGTAATGTTAGGTGATTTAGTTGTTGACTTTTCATTCTTTTCTTCAATGCGCTCCATGCAATGAATTTTCCTCTTAGTACCACTTTCATAGTGTCCCAGAGATTTTGATATGTTGTATCGTCATTCTCATTGACCTCTAAGAATTTTTTTATCTCCTCCCTGATGTTTTCTGTTATCCATGTTTCATTTAATTGCATATTATTTAGTCTCCAGGTGTTGGAGTAATTTCTGTCTTTTATTTTGTCATTGATTTCTACTCTCAGTCTATTATGATCTTATAGAACACAAGGCAGTATCTCTACTTTTTTGCATTTCCTAAGGGCGCTTTGTAGCATAACATATGGTCTATTTTCGAGAAGGTTCCATGTGCTGCTGAGAAGAAAGTGAATTCACTCGTTGATGGATGGAATATTCTATATATGTTTATTAAGTTTAGGTTATTGATTGTGTTATTGAATTCTTTGTTTGTTTTTTGATTGGAAGATCTATCTAGTGGTGACAGTGGTGTGTTAAAGTCACCCAGAATTATTGTTTTGTGGTCTATTTGATTCTTGAAATTGAGAAGGATTTGTTTGATGTACAGGGATGCACTGTTGTTTGGGGCATAAATATTTACTATCGTTATGTCTTCCTGATTTATGGTTCCCTTAAGCAGTATGAAATGTCCTTCTTTATCCCTTCTGACTAATTTGACTTGAATTCCACTTTATCTGATATAAGGATGGAAACCCCCGCTTTTTTACTGAGTCCGTGTACGTGGTAGGTTTTTTCCCATCCTTTCACCTTTAGTCTGTGGATGTCTGTTTCTATGATATGAGTCTCTTGCAGGCAGCATATTGTTGGGTCTTTCTTTTTAATCCATTCTGCCAGTCTATGTCTTTTGATTGATGAATTTAGTCCATTAACGTTCAGGGTTATTATTGAGATATGATTTGTATTCCCAGTCCTTTGGGCTTATTTTTTGTTTTTAACTTGACTTGGTTTCTCCTTTGAGTGTGTTTTTCTCTAAGGTAGCTCCTCCCTTTGCTGACCTACATTGTCGTTTTTCATTTCCTCCTCCTGGAATATTTTGTTGAGAACATTCTCTAGCTCAGGCTTTCTATTTGTAAATTCTTTTAACTTTTGTTTATCATGGAAGGATTTTATTTCATCTTCAAATCTCAAGGTTTGTTTTGCTGGGTATAGGATTCGTGGTTGGCATTTTTGTTCTTTCAGAGCTTGAAATATATTGTTCCAGGTTTTTCTTGCTTTTAGAGTCTGGGCTGAGAATCTGCTGATGTCCTATTGGTTTCCCCTTGTATGTAATCTGATACTTTTCTCTCGCAGTTTTTAAAATTCTATCTTTATCTTGTATGTTAGGTATTTTCTTTATAATGTGTCTTGGTGTGGATCTGTTGTAATTTTGTGCACCTGGTGTTCTGTAAGCCTCTTGTATTTGATTTTCCATTTCATTTTTCAGGTTTGGGAAATTTTCTGATATTATTTCTTTGAACAGGTAGTTCATTCCTTTGGTTTGTATCTCTGTGCCTTCCTTAATCCCAATAATTCTTAAATTTGGTCTTTTCATGATATCCCATAATCCTTGTAGGTTCCGTTCACGACTTCTTAACATCTCAGTTAGTTCAACTTTATTTTCAACATTAAATATTTTGTCTTCATTGTCTGAGATTCTGTCTTCCTTGAGATCTATTTGTGTGTGATGCTTTCCATTGAGTTTTTAATTAGGTTTATTGTTTCTTTCATTTCAAGTATTTGTGTTTGTTTTTTTTTTTCAGAAATTCTCTCTCTCTATTGAAGTGTTCTTTTGCCCCTGCCTTTGCTCTTTTAACTGTTTATTGGCATGACAGTGCATTGCCTGCATTTGCTGTCTTATCTTTTGCTTCACGGTTCATTTTAATTATGTAGATTCTAAACTCTTTTTCTGTCATTTCTTCTGCTGTGCTGTCATTGGATTCTATCACAATAGCATCTTGGTTTGTTAGGGAAACTTTCTTCCCCTGTTTCTTCATATTGTTTCCATATATTCCCCTCTAGCAGTGAAGGTCTGCGGTACTAAAGTTTCCCCATTGCAGGCTTATTATGACCATGCAATTTTCCAGTACCTCTCCTTTGAAGCAGAGTTCAATACTAGTAGTACCCAATACAGAGAAAATGCAGACCTGAACCAGATAGCCCCTATAAAGACTTTAACATTATTGTAATGAACAGGATAAGTTCGATTACTATTAACAGTGTTTCTAGTTGTGAACTAGAGGATGGGAAGGGTGTAGGATGTAAGTGAGTAAATAGAAGTACCTGTCAGTGGGCCTCCAGTTTCCTGTAGGTATTTCAGGAAGAGACCATCCTTCCAATGATGATGGCCACACCTTCAGGAATAAATCAAAATGCCTACACCAGCCTCCAAAGAAGCTGGGGAGCCCCAGTGAGGTTGTGTCGAGTCAGCACCAAGTCAGGCACAGTGTCCCTCTGTAGTGGGGGGGGACCGGCGTCCATCTGGGGTGTTGGTGTGAGTGGGCTCAGCAAAGAGCATCTGTCCGCTGATTTATTGTATTTAAATAAAAAGAGTTACTTTAGGATGTTATATGTGGTGACATTAAAATTTTACCAATTTATTACAGGTGTATGTAGGAAAGGTAACCTGTTTGTTTTCTAAAATTGATAGAAGACAGAATGTTTTAGGCATATGTGGGAAAAAGGGAATTTAAACTTGTCAGTTAAATTTATCTTCAGGCTGGATGTATCTTGCAGTGGTAGTAAGCTTGCCTCTGATGTGAGGCCCTGAGTTTGATCCCCAGCATCACACACACACACACGCACACACTAAAGATGTTGTATAGAATTATCTGAGGGTTTACACTTTTAGTCTTTTGGGACTAAAGTTTTAGTTTTTCTGTATCTTTCCACATTCCTCCTTCTCATAGCAATAATAGGAGCTGGGTGAGCCTAAGAATAGCCTTACATGTTAAAGAATTACAAGAAGATACCTGTGTATTGCCTTTGGATTCTTGTGCCACTACATTGGTGACCCCTGGTATTAGCTGCCCTGCTAGCATTTGCTCCTGAAATTGGCAGTTGGGGACCTGACCTTTTTGCCTGACTGAGTCAGAGCCTAATAGTCTACTTTTAGCAGACTTAATTCTGTCTTGGATCTCTGTTTTTTGTGTATTCCTATGAAGCTCCATCTGCACCATGTATCTCTAACTTGGACTGAGTGTGACCCATTCTTTGCCGTATAATTCATGTACCTTGTACCATAGTAGTCCCTTTGAGGATCCATTGACCATCATACTGGCTACCTTTCACATTCACCACAGGGGATGTTGAATTCCTTCTCTGCACATGAAAGTTAAGGTTAGTTTCAGAATACTAGGTTGGTCCCTTCTACACCGTCTAGAAAATACACTTAGAGAATCTCTATAGGTAAAACTTATCCTAAAAGAAAGGCTCCTCCTTGAATTCCAATAGGAAGCAGGGTCTAACTCCCCTGTGCACTCTGTTTTCCCTTTAGTGTCATTAGTTTCTATGTTCTCAGCACTATGCCCCTTCAGGTTGGACTAAGATTGGGGTCAGGAAAACTGGTCAAGTAAAGTGGTATCTGATCTCCTCTTGTCCTTTTGACTTCTACTAGCTCTAAACCTTCTTAGGTAGCCTGACATCCTGACTTGAGTTTTTTCTGTCATCTAAAGCAAAACTTGTTCATACCCTCCAGTTTTCCATTAAATATGTAAATTAAATTATTAAAATTTAGAAATCTTTTCTCTGAATAAAATCTATTCTCATTTGTCTCTCTCTCTCTCTCTCTCTCTCTCTCTCTCTCTCTCTCTCTCTCTCTCTTTTTTTTGTTTTGTTTTTTGTTTTTTGTTTTTTTTTTTTTTGGTACTTGTGATTGAATCCAGGGGCATTAATTTTGAGCCAGAGTCTCACTAAGTTGCTTAGGTCCTTGGTAAGTTGTGGTAAGTTGCTGAGATTGGTCTCAAACTTGGGATCCTCCTGCCTCAGCCTCCTGAGTTGCTGGGATTACAGGCGTGTGTCACCATACACCACCAGCTTATTTTTTCACTATTCAAAAACTGCTATTTTGGAGGTTAAAAGCTGAATGTTGAATCTTGCATTCTTGCTGTAATAACCCTAATCTTTGCAGTTCTCAGCATACAATCTAGCTATCCTATATATTCACAAAAACCCTATCAGACGGTCCATGTAGTAAAAGTGATTTAATTTTTTAATATGGTAAATACAAATTGGCATACCTCATATAAACAAAAGTTCTTTCCGGTGCTCTGTAATTTCTAAAGTATAAAGAGGTCCTGAAGACAAAAACCTTGAGAACTCCTACCCTCAGCAAATTCATACCTTTTGCTTATTAAGTTTCACAAAACAGTGAGAGGGTAATACAATGTCCTTGAAGCATACATGAATCAAGCAAAGATAAGATCTTGCCTGTGGCACATCACAAAGATCATAACAACTCTTTGAGCACCAGCCTTGTTTCCCCTTCCTTGTTCCCACCAAATAGTTGTTGTAGTTCTGGCATCTAGTCCTAAGATGCAGCCAAATACAGAACTTAAAGGCTGGTCTGGTGGTGAGATGATATAAAATATGTTGCCCTTGACCCCAGGGGTACTTTACCATTTTCTTTATTAGGTTGTCTACTTTTTAACAAAACTGGAAGATACCACTTTAGTGGGTGTTTTTTTTTTTTTTTTTTTTTTTTTTTTTTTTTTTTTTTTGGTCTTTTCTATTTTTGAAACTGGAGATTGAATCCAGTGCTTCACATATGTGAGGCAAGCAGTTTGCCACTGAGCAATATCCCAGCCCAAGATATCAGTTTACATGGCCTTTAACCACACATTAATTGGCCAGACCAAGCATGTGTTTTAAGAGTAAAACACTTGAAAGCTCACACTCAAGAGTACCTCTCCATTCACTTATTTCTACAAGGACAGTTGGGTTCTATTAGGCATTTAAAAGGGAAAGTTGGTCAAGGAAAACATGAGCTAAAATTTTCCTTAATATCACAAATTCAAGTTCAGTAATTATTTACTGATCTACTTTGCCAGGCATTATCCTGCAAACCTAGAGTTCAAAAGTAAAAAATAATACCACTATACTGAAATGCTACTGTAGCATTTGAACTTCAGGGATGGCATTGTAGTAAGATATCAGTCAATTCATTCTTTATTCAGATGTTAAAACTTGAATTTTAAAAAAATACTGATTTATGTCTTAAAGGTTTTACAATGCAACAGAATATATAACCATTAATAAAGTATAATTTGTAGTACATTTTGTTGAAACTGTTCAAGATTTCTATCTTTTTAACTTGCACATGCTTGGTAATCTGATGGTTTCAGTCACCATCTATATCCTAACAACTCTATATCCTAACAAATTAAAATACCTCCTTGCCGTATTGCCCTCTGAGTTCCAGAACTACATGTCCAACTGCCTGTCAGCCATCTCCATTTCTGGGTCTCTGTCTGCATCTGATAGACATTTCAGATTATGTTTCTCAAACTGCATCCCTTATCTTTCCCTCTAAACCTCCTCATCCCATAATCCTCCTATCTCACTAAGTGACAGCCCTATCCTTCCAGTTCCCCTGAAAATATCGGAGTCATCCTTGTCGCCTCTTTCCATCACACCCACATGAAGTCTATTAGGAAAATCTTTTCATTCAACCTTCAAAATATATGCACAACCTGATCACTTCTCCCCATCATGACTGGAACCATCCTCGTACAAAACACTGTCATTTCTTATCTGAGTTATTCCAGTTATTACTGGTACCCTACTCATACCCTTTTTTCATCTACAATCTCTTTCCAACAAATGAACTGCTTTGATTCTTTAAAACTGTAAATCAGGTCATGCCATTCTTCTCAAAATCTTCCAGTGGCTTTTTCATTTAGCATACTAGCCAAAGTCCTTAAAATTTAAGTCCTACTAGAGCCCATATACTTTGGCACCTACCATTACCTCTCTGACCTTCTGTTATATTCATTTCCCACTTTGATGCTTTGCACTAGCCACATTAGCCCCTCGCTATTCCTGAAACTCTATAAGACATGGTCCAGTCTTAGAATTTGGGTCAGGTAGCTATTTTCTCTGTCTAGAATATTATTACCCCAAATATCTGTATCATCTCCTTGAAGTTACTTCTCTAAATATACTTAATGTTTATATACTCAGCTGTTGTCTGATTTCTTTAGTGGGCCTCCTATATTCAAAATTGCAACTTTTGACCATTCTTTTTTGCCTTTGCCCTGCTTCAGTTTTCTTCAGAGCCCTATCACCTGCTAAAATATTACATACTTATTTGTTTTTATTATGTCATCCCATAGAAGAATATAAACTCCGTGAGGGCAGAGGTTTTTGTTGATTCTGTTCACTGTTGTTTGTCCATTGCTTAAAACAGTACTTAGTACTAAATAGATGTTGCTGAATAGTCATGTTTAGGGCAGTAGAACAGAATGTAAAACTGCTATAACATTTCTGAGTGCTCACACTATCCCTAATTGAGAGGTGTCTTTCAGCTAAAGATTTTACAGCTAACAAAGAAAACTCTTGATGAAATCAGTGTTCCTTTGCAGAAGTTTAGACATACATTATTAAAGTCTCTTTTAGAAATTTCACAAGGGATTTCTCAGAAATATATACAAAGCTTAGAAACTTTGTCTGTGGGAATTTTATTTAAGTTGATATAAAAAGTAATTGAGATCTTTAAGAATTTGGTTCATTTTTCTAAAAATAAAAATAAAATCGCTCCAACCTTAAGATATCTTGATGTTATCTTATGAATCATTTTTAAATACACTTAGTTTGAACTGATTCAAAATTCTGTTCTAAATAATAGTTGATCTGTATCAGCAAAGATGAAGAGACCTGTTTGCTAAAAACAGCAGTTGTTTCTGATATTATCATTTATGTTTGCTGATAAGAATGGGGCATAAGAGAAAGAAAATAAAAGGAAATGTTTTATGACACCTATACTGTAACTTTCCTGAGCCTGATATTTATTACTAAACACTTCAGAGAAAAACTTTACAGATACCTTTTTCTGTTGTGGCACTCTTACATTTGCTTATTTTATAACCGTGAGGACCTATTAATAGCACAGTGCTTGATTGAGGGATATTTACTACACATTCTTCCCCCTAAAAGAGTTTATCAAAATATTGGATCTCTTTATTTATTTATTGTTTTAGTCTTTATCTGAAATATAGTTAAAAATAAAAAATAGGGCAGGGTGCATGGTGGCCCACAACTGTAATCCCAGCAGCTTAGGAGGCTGAAGCAGGAGAATCTTGAGTTCAAACCGGTCTCAGGTACAGAGAGGCACTAAGCAACTCATTAAGACCCTGTCTCTAAATAAAATAGAGTTTGGGAGGTGGCTCAGTGGTTGAGTGACCTTGAGTTCAATCCTCAGTACCAAAAATATTAAAAAATTAAAAATAATATTAATAATAGTGACCACTACATTTTTCAAGCACTTAGATGAACCTGACCCTATTCTAAACTCTTAACATGCATTTGCTTATTTTTCTAAACAACCTTATAGAATAAGAGTTTTTTTTTTAATTAATCCTTTTACACATATGGTGAAACTAAAGATTAAGTAAATTCCCCAGAGTCACCTTGTGAATGTCAAGAAACTTTCTACCTCTAAAAGTTCAGTCACTAAATATTTCATACAGCCTACAGCAGCAGTGTTAACATTTTGTGGTCCCATACCCATTTGAAAAATCTAGAGAAAGTTATAGATCCTCTTCCAAGAAAAATACCATAGAATAAAATTTTATGTTCATGAATACTCTGAGACCTATCCCTAGAAGGTTCCTTGGTTAATAATGAACTAATATTTAATACTTAAAATATACAAACATTACAGACATAGAAGGTATAAAAACAAAATTTATAATTCAAGATATTAGCATGGTTATTGATTTGGTATGTGTTTATCAGATTTTTGAAGGCATATTCACTTCATGCAAGAAAATATGTGTTTTTTGCTGGATATAGTGGTACTTACCTGTAATCCTAGCTACCAGGGAGGCTAAGCAGGAAGATCTCAAGCTCGAAGCTAACTTGGACAACTTAAATGAGTCCCTGTCTCAAAACAAAGAGCTGGGAATGTAGCTCAGTGCTTGCCGAGCATGTACAAATGCCTGGGTACAATCACTGGTACCACCAAAAAATGTATATGTGTATGTGTATGTTTAGTTTTATGTTTTTGTTTTATTGTGTAAGAAGTGTATGAAAATGTAAAACCTATAGTCATCTGAAGATATCATTAAAATAAAATGAAAGACAAGCCACAAATAGGAAGACTTTTGTAACGTATGTAACCATTCATGATTTGATTTCCAAAACCAAGAACACCTATAAACTACAGTAGATATGCATTAACATAGGTGAATCTCAGAATCAGGGTTCAGAAGAATTATAGCATGTAAGTAAAGTTCAAAACCATTGGAAACTAAATGTTCTTAATTGTGTGCATAGTAAACAAGAAAGATTCAACAGAGATGCACTGGATCGAAGTAAGAAAACCATGATCTGTCTGTAAAGGAAGAAGAAAGTATTTGAGTGCTTGCTATTCTTTATATCTTTGATAGATTGTTTTTATTAATTATTTTGCTTTTCAAAAAATGGTAACCAAAAAAGTGAGTCCTATTGTACATACCATTTTATAATTCCATTTTTCTTTTAATGTCTTAGAAACAATTGTATCTCAATATTAGATCTACCTCATTTATATGGTAAATTATATTCTCTTATGTGGATGTATATTTCTTTTAACATATTAAAATCTTGCTATTAAAAACAGATTAGAAAGTCCCCAGTAATAAACACTGTTCACAGTAATCTGGTTTATGAAGGGACTCTGTCTGTGTCCATGAGGACTTTACATATCATTTCTATAGATAACCAGCATTAGAGTATGTATGTTTGTGTTCGATATCTCTATAGAAAGTAAAAGATCAAAATCTACTTGTTTTTTTCCACGAAATATTTAAAACTAGGGACATCTTGACACTTCACCTGCAAATACTTGAGCATGCCTCTCCAAAGAATAAATATGTTCTATTCAACCATAATAGCATTGTCACATCTAAAAGAAATTAATTCCTTAATGTCATCTTTGCCAACCCATATTCAGATATTCCCAGTTGTCCTAAGAATTATCTTTTATGATTGCTTTTCTTTCCTTTTTAGAATCCAGTCAAAACTTACATATGCATTTAGTGGTTATTTCCTCACACTCTTAGTCTAGGTATAGCCTCGCCTTTGTTGTTGTTGTTGTTTTTATAATATTGAATTTTTGAAGAGTCAGGGCTACTTGTATTATAATGTTGCACACTGGATTTATCTAGTTATTTCCTCATGGAGTTAAACTTTTGGGCACTGACTTCTTACAGGTAAAAGAAAAAATAAAAGAAATCCAGTAAACTCAGTGTTGCCTGGTGTATTTTAACACAGTAGACGAGCCAGTTTGTTGTTGTTGTTTTTGTTGTTATGAAGAAAGGGAAAGAACAAATGCTATAAATACTGCAAATAGTATCTTTTAAAAAAATTGAAGTATCAAATATATTATTGTATTTCTATTATATTCTATTTCTACAGAGAAAGCAATGTATTGACCATAAGCTGTTATAAAGACTCTTAGATCTTTTAAAAAGCATCAAATCCTAGTTTTTCTTGTTATAATTGTACATTTTGTTAGATATTTTATAGAAATAACAACATGAAATTTCTTTCTTTGGTTAAAATAGGTTATGGTATTTGTGTGTATGAAGTATGATTTTTGTCCATACACTAAGAACTCAACTAGATTTCAGCATGTGAGATGATAATATGTTGCATATCTATTCTGTCATCTCTTAAATATTCATTTATCTTTTATAGTTCTAGGAATAAAATAAAAGTCTCCTTATTTGGATGATCGATTTGGTCATTGAAATTACTATTCAATAAATTTCATCTATAAAATAGGTTGTGATCAGAAAAAATTAGTTGTGGTCACCTGGGCATTTGGTGCCAAATGAAAATATTTTCCAAATTTTTAATCACAGAAGGATAAGGGAACATTATTTAATAACCATGCATATTTACATCAGGTGGCCAGAATCAGACCCTGATTGGGAGCTATTGCTGCGACATACAAACCGTCTGGGTTTAGGGGTCTTCCCCTCACAGCCTAGGTTTTGGGGCAAATCCCTTTTGTTCTTTGAGACTCTGTTTCATCTGTAAAAATGAGGATAATATTACATGATGTGATGGTGGCTTTAGGATGTTTCTGACTGAGAAATGGTCAGTATATGTCCACCTGTGCATACATAGTTATATCATGCGTACAGATATATACAGGTAAACACTTGTACATTAAAAAAGCTTCCTCATTCTGTTTGGTATGTTTTATTTTTTTTATTTTGAGTCATTGTACACAAATGAGATACAACTTTCATTTCTCTGTACAGGAAGTAGTCACACTGTTCGTGTAATCATACTTGTACATAGGGTAATGATGTTTGTCTCATTCTCTTTCCTTCCCCCACCCCCTCCACACCCCTCATTTCCCTCTGCACAATCCATCTTTCCTCCATTCTTCCCTTACCCCCCATTATGTATCATCATGCACTTACAGAGAAATCATTCTTCCTTTGGTTTTTTGGGATTGGCTTATTTCACTTAGCATGATATTCTCCAACTCCATCCATTTACCTGCAAATGCCATAATTTTATTCTTCTTTATGAGTGAATAATATTCCATTGTGTATATATACCACAGTTTCTTTATCCATTCATCTATTGAAGGGCATTTAGTTTGGTTTCACAATCTAGCTATTGTGAATTGAGCTTCTATAAACATTGATGTAACTGAGTCACTGTAATATGCTGACTCTAAGTCCTTTAGGTATAGGCCAAGGAGTGGGATAGCTGGATCAAATGGTGGTTCATTTTAAAATGTTGATGAAATTAATTTCAGAACACACTAAAGCGTAATGGCCTGTTTGAAAAAACTAAAGATTTGATTAGTTTCAGATTCTGCTATAAAAAATGATTCTGCCACTTTGGTCATACAGTCACCAAACACTCATTACTCAATTGTATGCCCATGTGAACAAAACTGCCCTTACCCCTAAAGAGTTTGCATTCCCTAAGGAAAGAGAAAAAATGAACAAGAAAATGTGCAAATGTGGAGTTCTTCCGAGTCATGAAGAAACACATAGCTGAGGTGCTTTGTGAAAGAATTCCAAGGAGGATCATCTAGAATGGGCATGGGTCACTAATTATTTATTAACGGTCTGGGGTTGTGGCTCAGTGGTAGCGTGCTCGCCTAGTGTGTGTGAGACTCGGGGTTCGATCCTCAGCACCACATAAAAATCATAGAATAAAGGCATCGTGTCTACCTACAACTAAAAAATATTTTTTAAAAATTATTTTTTAATGAAGTGACTATAATCCACCACATAAAGAATACTTTGTATAGATTATTTTCCCAAATGGTTCTATCTTTGTTCCATTTAATTATTATCTCTATGGTTCATCACCCCACCACATTTTAGGAGTCTAGTTCCATGAATACATCTAGTTCTTTATCTCCCCCAAACTTCTGACCATAACCTCCTTTCCTTTTAACTTCTTATTTAACCTCTAGGCAGCATCTGTTTGATTCTTAGTACTTCTGTGTCCTAAGAGTACTTGTTTTCTCTTGCCCACTATGAAACCTAATTTTCTTTCTTTTTGGAACCCTCTGTGTTCCCCTTTTCTTCTGTCTCTCCCATAGATGTGCCTAAAGCTAAGAAGTTTGTACTCAGCTCATTACACTCTCCTTGGACACTTCAATGACTTGTCTACTTTTCTTGCTTATATCAATTACTTTAGTTACGCCACTGACTCACATATTTGTATCCACTTTCCCAGCTTTCTCATGAATTTCACCATTCCTATGACCCATTTCCAATCCATCATATCTAAAATGTGATAACGTTATCTTTGCATAAAAACCTCATCCAACTTTGCTTCCTATCTCAGTTGTGCCATTTCCAAGAGTTATTCTTGATCACCTTCTAACTCCTCACAACCAAATCTTTGTGATTCCACCTCCCAAAATTTTTTTAAACTTACATTTCATTGCAATTACCTAGGCTTATAATATAATTACCACTTGCTTACTTTATCGGTACAGTCTCATGACTGGAAGAGACCTCCAGTCTTCTTCCTTTTCAGTCCAGTCTGCAAATGGCATCTTAAGATCAAAATTGGAGAAATGAACTAGACATGGTGGCGCACACCTGTGATTCTAGTGGCTCAGGAGGCTGAGGCAGGAAGATTGTGAGTTCAACGCCAGCCTCTGCAATTTAGTGAGACCCTGTCTCAATGAAGGGCTGGAGATATGGCTCAGTGATTAAGCACTCTTGGGTTCAAGGCCCAGTATTAAAAAAAAAAAAAAAAAAAAAAATGGAGAAATGATCTTATCATGTCCTTGCTTAACATCTCTGTATGATGCCTCATTTCCAACAGAATTTCATCTCCTTATCCTGACACACAAGGCCTTTCCTCATCTGGTCCCTGACCAGTGCTTCAGCCTTAATTCATTCACCCCATCTCTTTCTCTGTGTTCCTATCACATGGACCTGATACCTGTCTCTGCCTCAGACACTCTCAGCTCCCCACATCCTTTAACCACGCTGACTTTTATATATTCTTCAGGTCTCAAAAGAGACCTCCCACTTCTGAGAATCTTACCTAGACCCCCAAAGCAGTGGCTACAACTCTTATAAAATGGCTTTTTCTTTGTCACCTAGTAGAATAGTAACCCTTGAAGAGAGTGACCACTCTCTTCACCATTTAACCTCAGCTCCTGACACAGCGCGGGTACCTAGTGATACGTTTGGAAGGGAGGAAGGAGCAGCTAGTTGCAAGACAGTGGCCCACTGTGATTAATAATGTAGGCCAAATCCAGTGGACCCGGGTTCCAATCCTGGTTTTGTCATTGACCAACTGGGCAAATTATTTAGCCTAAGCTTCAAGAACTTCATCTGCAAAAAATGGAGATGTTAACAGTTCCTATCTTCCAGGATAAGAAATCAAATGGGAGAACACATGTAAAATGAGCAGCACAGTTCTTAAAGCAATAAGCATACAATAAAGATTATTATATAACTCCATTCTGGTATATGAACAGATAGAATGAATGAGTCATCCAACTTTTTCTGTGTTCTTTTTGATAGTAAAACATATATACTGCCAGGTATGGTGGCATGTACTTTTCATCCTCAGTGACTTGGAAAGCTAAGGATCACAAGGTCAAGACCAGCCTCAGCAACTTAACAAGACCCTCTTTCAAAATAAAAAATAAAAAGGGCTGGAAATGTAACTATGGTAATGTGCCCCTGAGTACAAAATACACACACACACATTTTAGTCAGCTATTTCGTTACTGTGACTAAAGGATCTGACCTGAACAATTTTAGAAAAGAAAAGTTTTTGATTTCAGAAGTCTTAGTCCTTAGAAGGTGGGCTCCATTCCTCGGGGCTGGAGGTAAGGCAGAACACCATGGTAAAGGGAACCACTCTCATTATCAGGAAGTAGAGAGACGCTGCACTCTCCAGATAAAAAAATATATACCCCATAGTCACACCACCAATGAACCGCTTCCTCCAGCCACACCCCACAGCCTCCAATCACCAATCAGTTAATCCCATCAGGGATTAATTCACTGATTAGGTTAAGACTATATATAACCCAATCATTTCTCCTCCAAACCTTCTTGCATTGTCTCACTCAGGAGCTTTTGGGGAACACCATATACAAACCATAACAAAATACATAAAATCATGTGTGCTTAGAGGAATATATAACTCCACTGACAGAAATTACTTAATTAAAATCTAGAGACACCGGACATTATTATACAAGGACTTTAATTCCTGAAAATATTAGCAGAAGTTGACTAACTTCCCTGTTGGATAAAAACTGAGTTATCATGTGACATAAAACAAGATCTTTTCTTATTATAGGAATCCATTAGGTTAACTACAATATATTATAAATGTAGTTTATAAATATATGCTATATAAAATGGAAGGGAGGCCTTATTATATCTGATAACAGATAGAAAACGTGAGGTTTCTGAACTTTCCTGACAAAGTACTATATGCGAAGGTGTGTCTCTTCAAGTGTTCTTAAAGAAGGAAAATATAATGTAACTGTTAAAATTAATTTAATAGTATTGCTTAATTTACCCTTTATCTCATTTTCTCTGGGTTTATCATCTATTAATATGTGACACCAATTAATTAATTTGTACCTTGCTAACATTTCTTTTACTCTTTGCAATCTGAGTACCACAAGCTCTCTAAATTTGATCTGTGAAGAGAGGGAATCTCTTCTCTGAGCTTACTAAAAGTACATGGAGAAGTATTCTCTATCCTTCCTGATGTGAAAGGTTTTTCCTGTTTTGATTTTTATCTATCCTGATCTATGCATGAGTTTTGGAGAATCGGGCTTTTCTCTCTGATAAATGTTCACTGAAACATTTTTGATAAACAAGTTTTCTCTGAGTATAAACAAGGGATGTCGAAATACTATTAGCTCTTTAATGTCACTGGGGCTCCATTTGGTACATTGGAGAAGGAATAAATGACAGTTTGGCTTTGTGGTTTTCATTCTCCACAGAATGCCTGCCAGCAAATTAAATTCTTTACCTGTCAGAAAGGATCTGATTCATGTGGGGACATTATTGTCTTGGTGACCTTGTTTGGTGTCTAATTTATTTTTAGGGAGAGGAACAGAAAAGTCAACTCAAGTTAATATTTCCTTCTTAGGAACAGATTGCCTTGATTATATTCAGGCTTTTATAAATTACCATCATTACAGAAAGTAGCTGCTGACTGAAGTGAGTGAAACAAACTTACAGAACAACTAAAAAATGGTGAAGATTCCTTGAGTTGTTAGTAATGATTCCTTCTTAAAGAGGACGAGTTTAAATGATTGAAGAAGTTTGTTGACCTATATTGTAACTTTAATGAATGTTTCCAAAATCTTGCGGTACATTTCAATTTTTCAGGAGGAATTTAGATACTTCTTTTATTAATTCATATCTCTTTTCTTTCTTTCTGTGCCTTATGCTTCCTGCCACTTCATTGTTCATTGGCACCTCAGAATAGACACTGGGAATGAAGAGAGGAAATTAAAGATTTTCATATTTTCTCTATTTTTAGTAGTTGAAAGGAATGCATGACAGCCTGTTAAAAATTAAAAAGCAGCCTACAGATTTGGAAAAAAAATTTGCAAACCACATATCTGATAAAGGGTTAATATTCAAAATTTATAAGGAATTCATATAACTCAATCACAAAGGACTTAATGCAATTAAAAAATGGTCAAAGGACCTGAGTACACATTTTCCAAAGACAACATAAAAATGACTAATGAATACATGAAAAGGTACTCAATATCATTAATCTTCAAGGAAATTCAAATCAAAATCACCGTGTGATATCAACTCACACCCATTGTAACTATTTTCGAAAAGACAAGAGGTAACAAGTGTTAGCAAGGGTGTAGAGCAAAGGGAATTTTTTTACACTTTTGTTTGAAATGTGGATTGATGAAGCCATTCTAGAAAACAGTATGGAGGCTCATGAAGAAATTAAGAATAGAAATGTCATTTGAACCATTAGTCCCTCACACTTGCTAGGCAAGCACTCTACCACTGAGCCACAACCCCAGCTCAAAATTTATTTTTTAAAAAGTGATCTAACTTCAGACTGAATTTCAGACTAGTCTGTGTGTGCATTGACAACTATCTCTCCCCTCAGTGAGAGATATTATTATTCAGTTAAGGAAATGAGACATCAATAAAGCATTGAAGAGTGATCCATTCCTATATACTGAAAAGATAAATTATCAATAAACTTCCAATCATATGATGTGTAACATTTATTTGCTCAAAGACCTTCAGATTCCTCTTTAACCTCTTAAAAAGATGCTAGTTCTTTTGTTTGCATATATTGTGATCCGCTAACCTCCATTCCAGTTTTATCTTTTGTTCCCCTGCTAGTAGCCTCTGCTGCCACTGAACCAAACTGCTTTTTCCTTAGTATCCTCTCACTTTCCTCGTTGCTATGCCTTTGCTGTTTTATCTGCCTTTTGACTTCTCAATTGTGGCACTATTGACATTTTGAATTAGATAATTTTTTTTGTGTGTGTGTGGAGAGCCATCCTGGACATTGTAGATTTTTAGCAGCATCCATAGCCTCTAAATACCAGTAGCAACCAAAAATGTCTGTAGACACTGCCCAGAGTTTCATAAAAGGCAAAACAGCCCAATTGAGAACCATTGCTGTACCAAGTGAACTACCAAGCTCTACATCATACTCTTTTTGTCAAGCTCCATCTCAAATACTGGTTCTTTGAAAACTTGTTCATATTTTCTCTGTGCTTACCTATCTCTGGTCTTTGTAGTAAGTGTATTTCCAGTGTCTGGTAAGGGTAACCAACCCCCTTTATCTCTGTAAATTTCCTGACTTAACCATCCCTGACGCACAGGTTCCCTCCTCTGTACTTCTACTCTCTTATGGAACACTAACCCCATGGCCAACACTCTTAACTATATTCTTGCTTCTTTTCACAGTGTTTCCTTTGCCATTAATGGAAACATCCCTTCTAGCCATCTCAAATGTAATATGCTACATGCTTCTTTGTTTGGTGTTAAGAAGTGAACATCTTTAATCCTTACTACTAATTACAAGTTATTTCAACTCTTTCTGCAAATCTGTTCCTCTGGAAGCTTCTGCCACCTAACTACACTGATCATCATATTCCCTTTTTTATCATACCATCTACTAGTTTCCTAGTTCACTGGAGACATAACACCTCCTGGATAGTTGTTCAACTCTTGGTGACTTCACTGTCCACAAGGGATGAATTCAGCCCAGTACCATAACTTCCCCACCTCAGCCTCAGTTCACACCCTGCACCTTGTAGGTAGCAGAAAATATACTGTCCCCCAAATCAAATATCCTGGCACCACGTTCTGTTCTTCTAAGCTGATTTCTGAAGTGCCTACCTTGCTACTCTTTTTTTGGATCTCACCCAGATTTTCATTACACTTAGGATCCTGTACCTTTATATTCACCCATCCTCCCTCTAGCCCTCAATTCTCTCCCTATCCATCTTCCATACTGTTACAAATACATTTATCTTTTCTCAGGCTCCTATGTGACTATATTGGGTTTCTAAGAAAAACATAATCATTGAGTTGGGAGGTGGTCCCTGATTTCTATCTAACATTATAAACTCAAGCCCTCATTTTATTCTTTGTCATAGTTCCTGAACATTTTCTTCACTTCTGTCACAGTTCAAATTTGAAGTCTCCTTTCCAGCTTGTCTGTCTTACTCCCTTCCTGTCTTCTCTTCTTCCTCCCTCTTTCCTGCTCCCCTTGAAGAAGAAATTGCACACATTTTGGCAATAGCTAACAGCTGTATCTGCTCCACTTTGGCATTTAGCAATGTAGGAGATGCAGATTAACATTTCTTCTAAAGCAAATATAGACTTTTCCCCTTCCTCTTCCCATTCCCACTTCCACAGCATATGTAGTAAGAAAATAAAAAGGAATAGTTGAGTGTTTTCTGCTCCTATCAAGTGGGAACAAAGTAAAGAAATACCCTTTAGATAAGTGAGTAGAAGTAAATTGGGTCATCAGATAACGAAAACATTAGTCTTTTACCAAGACATTTAGTAGCAGATTGTGTTGCATGGTTTGATATTTCTTCACACCTGCTTTCTGAATATAGAAGTGTTCTGAATCTGATATCCCATATTGCATACTGCTGACGATAAACACAAGGCAATAATACTGTGTTTTCTACATGAATGAATGGGAATTTTTGAAATCCAGCTTTTTTGACACTATGGAATTGAATATTTTCACTAATTGAATTGTAGAATAGAAATTCCAATTTAAAACAGTATTTAATACCCTTAGATACTTAGCTCTTAGTATGAGAAACACTCCTCTTTTTTTAATGTCAAAATAGAAGTAAGTGGTTTGTTTCTATTGTAT
This sequence comes from Sciurus carolinensis, assembly GCF_902686445.1. Taxonomy (NCBI): domain Eukaryota; kingdom Metazoa; phylum Chordata; class Mammalia; order Rodentia; family Sciuridae; genus Sciurus; species Sciurus carolinensis. The sequence goes on from NC_062228.1 coordinate 35,678,094, forward strand.
TTTCCCATTACTAATGTATTCCACACAGTTATTCTCGGTCACCTAAAGGTTGTTTTCAATCATAACTGACAGATTTATACTGATATTTTAACTCTTCTACCTAGCTTTCTGTGGGTTATTACATTATTGTAACATAGACTAAATCAAGCTCTTTGCCTGGGCCCTTCACCTGAATTACAGTGTTTGGCCTGCCAGCTTATGGCATCACTGAGCAGCACATGCTAAGCAAGCTAATATAAATGATCCTGGAGCTCACATTTAGATTTTTATATCTTATCAAACTATTTAATTGACTGTTTATATTTTGACCAGAATGTCATATTTTACTATCTAAATGCAATTAATTTATATTCAAGTATCTTAAATTGTTTGAATTGTTACCTGGTCAGATTCAAGATGTACTAAGTCAGTTTCTATTCAATATAGTTGGTTTACTATGAACTGAAGTCTTCAACATTAAATGTTCTGGACTTTAAGACTCTTATATTTATATGGTTAAGAAAAATGTAAATTAGCACTGATGCAGTGGTACATGACCAAAACCCAGCGACTTGGGAGGCTAAGGCAGGAGTATCACAGGTTCAAAGCCAGCCTCAGCAGCTTAGCAAGACTTTGTCTCAAAATTAAATTTTTTTACAAAGGACTGGGAGTATGTCTCAGTGATAGTGTCCCTGAGTTCAGTCTGCAGACACACACACAAATCATATATATACTATATATTATATATACACACATACATACCTGTACATACACATATATTAGCTTTTAAATAAGGCATTTAAAATATTTTGGTCAAGATGTTCACATTTTGCAGAAATTGTACATAATCAGAAAAAGTTCTTATTTCATGTTATATATTGACATGAAAAACAAAGCTGTCCAAAAAAATATTTAGCAGCACTGTTCCTGCCCTTCCCTTCAAACCAAGAGAGCTAATTTTTCTAATAATACTTTTTATGAGAGCTACCTGAAATCATGGAGTAAAATGAAACTTTAGTTTTTAATTCCTAAGATCTCATTTTACTCTCCTTACCACTAAGGATCTCAGATATCATCCACAGGAGTCAGGTGCTTATACTTGAGAATGCTTTAGTATCCATTTTTAGAATTACACATTAATTAAAATATGAGGTAAAATGAACCAAAATCATATAGAATGACTTAATTACAAAATAAGAAATCACCTTTTTTTTCCAATTTGAATTTTTAAAAGATCTTTAATTACAGTGCTTCTGGGAAAGTAGACCTTAACCTTTCCACTGTAGGAAAACACATAATGTGTGAGTGGGACACTTGTGAGAATTCTTAAGAGTCTCTGTGTTACTGTGGCCTTTCCCTAAAATGAAACACAATTTTGTTTCTGCGATGAACTTTTTTTTTTTAATTCATTGTACACAAATGGGGTACCACTTCCGTTTCTCTGGTTGTACACAAAGTAGAGTCACACCATTTGCATAATCATACATGTACATAGGGTGATGATGTTTGTCTCATTCTATTATCTTTCCTTCCCTCCACCCCCTCATCCCTCATTTGCAATAAACTTTAAAAAATGGAAATAGTGTTTGTCAGTGAGTCCTGACAGATTATAAAAACAAATCTGTCTGGAGGGCCAAGCAAGCTAAAGAAGGTACTCTTAGAGTTGTAATAAATCAACTGACTTAAAAGTATGGAATATACTTCAGTTAATTTAGTAATGATAATCAGTATGCTAAATGTACACACACACACACACACACACACACAATTTTTCCTTAAAAGAAACAGAGTATATCTTCAAGATGGTTTAGTTAGATCTAGCTCTAAATTTTTCTGTTCTCTTGAGCCAGAGTTAATTTTTATAAACATTAAAAATACAGTGCAAGCCAAATGTGGTGGCTCATGCCTTTAATCCCAGCAATTCAAGAGACTGAGGCAAGAGTATCACAAGTTTGAGGCCAGCCTCAGCAATTTAGTGAGGTCCTAAGCAGCTTAGTGAAACCCTATCTCAAAATAAAAAATAAAAAGGACCAAAGATGTAACTCAGTAGTGAGCACTTCTGGGTTCACTTCCTGGTATCCCCCAAAATAAATAAATGAATTAAAACACACACACACACACACACACACATATATAAATGCAGATGAAAGAAACTGATTCCCTTATAAAAACATTTAGAGAATGAACTACTAGAGAATAATGAGTAGTTAAAACCTGCTGCTGTGGAATATATCCTTTCCAGCTTCTCACTAAAGTATTTCTCATATTATCCTAGAATAAGTGGTAATTCCAGTATATAGACCAAAGTATTTAAAGTGTTTAATATCCCAAAGAATGAGTACTAACTAACCCATTCTCATAATTGAGAGTCCAGTTTATCTCAAGAGACTTAAAACCTACATAATGTCAAATCACACTGATGTGTTAATGTGTTGCAGTTGCCCATCGTTTTACTTAATCCCAAAACCATAAATGAACCAAATATTTGATGAAATTTGTTATACATTTTCTTGTATTTAATGTCTAACTTTACATTTATAATAATATATAGTCACACTTAACTATATAAAAACAATCCTGGAAGCACTATAGAAAAGCCATATTTGCCTGTTGTATTTTATCCCCTCATAAGGGATCTCTTAAAAAGGCAAGAGACCTTCCAAATTCCCAAGACTATTCAACATCAGTACAGCCCCTTGAAAAGTGTATTGTGCACTGTCTCATGGCATATCACTGCTGCTTATTTACTTACTCTGGAGGAGTAGAGACAGGCATCCTTGCTTACGATGTTGTCAAAGAGGAGCACATTCTTTAGGAGGATGTGTCCTTGAATTAGAGAAACAAAAAATGCTGGAGACCATGTGACCTTCCTTATGTCTTCCTGAACAACTAAGCTCCAATTGTCCTAAAATGTCAATTCTACCTTTTTTCTACCTTTGCATCTCCTTATGCATTTTTTTCTCCTCCACCTACTAGCTGGTCAATCTTTTTTATTTCTCTATTTGGAAATTTGTCCCAGCAAATCATTATTACTTATCTTTTGCATAGCTTTTACCCTCAACCTCCTTTTGAGTTACCTGCCAGTTGTGGATAGACCATATTGGATTAAACCACCTGTGAGCTAATTCCCTGAGCAGGGAACTGTGACTGGATGATGTTTCTATTACCTATGTTAAGGCTGTGAGATATTTTCTCACTGAGTGCCCTGTGAATGATCTGAGACCAGGGTAAGGTATTGTTCAACATTGTGCCTATGAGGGATAGTACCTCTTAAGATTTGTTAACACCTTAGTGCAGAGCATTGGATTAGACACTCTACACATTCATTTCATCCTTTTCCTATTCATTCCTGAAATTGATTTAACATAAAGTCATGTTATGCCCATTTTATTGATAAACTAAGTAGAGAAATCAAAGGCCCATAAATCACACTGCTAGTTACTAACACACGTGACTTAACTGTTTCCAAAATTTTGTGTTCTTTGCACTCTATTCACAATGTGTAAAACTCAAGTCCTCACAGTGGCACTCATTCCCCACACTACCTATCTGACTCGATCTTCTCTTCTCTTGCTCCATTACCTTGTCTCAACCACACTGACCTCCACAGCATGTGCTCCTCAGAAAGGGCTCCATGCTGGGCACTCTGAGCCAGGCTCTTCTGTGCAGCCACATGGCTACCCCCTTATCACCTTTAAATCTTTACTCTTTTATTTTCTATGTCTCATATCTTTTTTCGTTTCTGTATTCCTGTTTTACAGCTTTCTTTTGCATTTAGTGAATATTTTCTAGTGTAGCATCTTAATTCCTTAATGAGTTTTTCCTTTCTTTTTTAAACTGGTTGCTATAGGGCTTGCCACATACATTTAATCAGAATCTACTTCAAATATATACTAATTTAATTCCAGTGAGATATGAAAATGTCCTATATAGATCTATTAACTCTACTGTTATATGTATTGCATCTATATGTGTTACAAACTCAATCATGTATTGTAATAATTATATACCTTTATGTCTCTTAAAGAAGCTTAGAGAAGAAAGGTAAACAGTTACGTTTACAGCATTTGTTACACTAACTTTATTGAACATTATTTCTTTTTCTATTTATTACTGTGATTTCAAGTCACCATCTGTTGTCATTTCCTTAGTCCAATATAACTTTGATTCTACTCATCTTAGTGCCCTTATTGGCAGAATATATTACATTTCTATGTATTCTAGACTCAGCAATACAATTATGTATATTTTGTACACAAATATGTGTCTACGTCACTAAAAAAGAGAAATATGCATTTATACTGTCTTTGAGTTGAGGATGTAACTCCATGGTAGAATGTGTGCCTGGCATATGCAAGTCCCTGGGTTCAATCCCTAGCACTCCAAAAATGAAAAATGAACAAATTCATGCTGTTTTATGATTAATTATTTACCAATGCCTGTTTTTTCAAGTACATTTGAATTATGCTCAGAGATTATTTCCCTTCAGTCTGAACAGCTTTCATTAGCCTTTCACAATAAGACAAATCTGCTTATAATGAATTTTCTGGTTTTGATTACCTAAAAATATCTTTATTTGACCTTAATTTTTGAAAATTATTTCTCCTGAATATGGGATTCTTGGTTGATAGGCTTTTATGTCTTTGAATACATTATTCTATTGCCTTCATTCTTACTGATGAGAAGTCTACCATTAAACATATAGGAATTCCTTTGTACATGACAAATAGTTATTTTCTTGCTCCTTTCCAGATTTTTCTTTGGGCTAGGGATATATCTTAGTTGGTAGAGTGCTTGCAAGGCAAGCACAAGGCCCTGGGATTGAAGATCTTTCTTCTTCTTAGTTTTCAACATTTTTACTATGATCTGTTTGGAGATGGATCTCTCTGCATTTTTCCTACGTAGAATTTATCAGTCTTCTTAGATATGTAGATGAATGTTTTTCATCAAAGTTAGAATGTTTTCAGAAATTATTTTTCAAAAGATTTTTTTTCTGTTTTCTCCCTCCCCTCTCCTATAGAAGTCCCATTACACATGTGTTCATGTACTTAGTGTTGTCCTACATTTCTCTGATGCCCTGTTCATTCAACTCATTCTTTTTTTGTCTTTCAAATTGCATGATTTCTATTGATCTGTCATAAAGTTTGCTAATTCTTTGCCAGTTCAAATCTAATGTTGAGCCCCTCTAGTGAATTTTTATACTTTTGTATTTTTACTTGTCAACTTGTAATTATTCTTTTCATTTAAAAAAATAATTTTTATGTTAATATTCTGTCTGATAGGACATACCTCCCTTTACTTCTTTAAATAGTTTCCCTTTTTTCCAACATATTTACAATAGCTACACTGATGTTTTTGTCTGTTAAATCTGACTTGTTCCTCTCTCAGCAGTTTCTGTTATCAGAATTATTTTTCTTCTGTCTGTGAATTACACTTAACTCTTTCTTTACATGTCTCAGAATTATGTTGGAAATTGGACATTTTAATCAATGTGGCTATTCCACTTAAAAAAATCTCACCTTTCCAAAATTCAGTTCAAAAATTGAAAATAATGATGCCATCCACATACCAAAAGTTATGAAAAGGTTTATTACTCACTCTCTGGGATTAGTAGAACGAATTAGTAATAAACCGAAATAGTTTGAGAGAACAAGAAAAGGAGACTGGCTTGGATGGTATTTTTGTAGTTTGGGGGTGAGGAGGACTAGGTATGGTTCCTGTGCGTGGGCAGGGGCTTGCGTGTGGTTTTCCACTTGCACCTAAAGAGGTGGCACCCCCAGGCTTTCTTACCAACTTGCCTATAAGGCACAAGGGAAAGAGAGGGTTGAGGCTCAGAAGCTCTCAGCAGTTTAACATCAAAAAATGGACTCAAAATTTTTATTATAGTAATGTAAGTGCCAAATACAGGCACCGAACTCCCCAAAGCTTGTTGTTTACTTATTTGTTTGGTGACTGGCTACATATAGTACTTCCATGAAAAGTATTTCCCCTATATACCCAGTCATTGTGGGATTGCATTGATTTTATCAGGGCTGTCTTTCTTTGCTCACACTGAGCTCTTAGGCTCCACTAGTAGCCAGCTGATTATTTCATGGTTTTTGACAGTACTTCAGGGACATAAAGTGTTTCATAGTGTAGTAATTAAATTCAGACCCCTTTGCGAGTTTAGTTTTTTAGGTCATTGTTGTGGATTTGTTCAGACCTTATAAAGGCACTTCCTAGTTCTTTTCTGATTCTTTCTGGTTTACTAGCTGGTCTGTGGTTTAAGTTGTATTCTCGTGAAGCTGGCAGCCTCCTCTTAATTGCTTTCCACCAAATCTACATTGGTTTTGAACATACCCTTAAGTTTTGTTTTTTTTTTTTTTTGTGGTATACCTTCTTATCTATCTTTTTTTTTTAATTTTTTTTTGTTTATTTATTTTTAATGTTTACATAGGGTAATGATGTTTATTTTTTCCCTTCCCCCCCACCCCTCCCACCCCTCTTTTCCCTCTATACAGTCCTTCTTTCCTTCATTCTTACCGCTCTCCTTAGCCTAACTCTAAACCTAACCCTAAACCTAATGCTAACCCCTCCCAACCCTTAAGTTTTAACTTCCCCATTTGTGGTTTCAAATAAAGTCAGTTCCTTAGAGGGGAGCTTTGTAGCTGTGTTACAGCCTGTCTCCTCCTTTGGGGGAAAAGCTCTTGAACCATGGCCCCAGAGCAAGGAGTAGGGACAGTGATGCCCTTCCTTCTGAGTGCCAACCTTACTTCAGGAGCAGAGTGCTGAATGGGAGTGGAAGCTTCTAATCTTGACTTGCCTCTCCAGTAGATCCTGTGGAGCTCTGTATAGTGTCATCCCAGAGTTGAACTTTTGCACATGGTAGGCATTTTCCTAAAAGTGTCCTATCCTAATGCCATATAACATTAGGAAATTTGTTGTTCCCTTTTTATGAGGCAACTTTTTTAGGATACAGGTTTTATAATAGATGCTCCATGAAATTATTCTGCCATGTTACAGATTACTGTATAAATTTAATATGACAAATTTACAAAACAGCATTAGAATTTTCCTCTCTGTCTTAACAAACCATTCCTTATTTTCAGTGCAGCATTTTAATTGTCAGTTGTAAATGGAAAAAATTCCAGTTCTCCTGTAAGGCTTTTTGACATTAATAAAAAGTTAAATCTCTTCTTGTTGAAGAGATTGGATCTCTTAACATGACTTATAAATAGTATTCTGCTATTCTAAGAGGCAGAAAAGCCTGAGGAAAAGGTTAATTGAAAGTTTTTTAGTCACTGTAAGGTTTATTATTTGCATTGCAACTATCTACTTTCCATAACATTAAAGATATACCATTAGAGTTAACATTGTTTCTTAAATTATTTCTTGTAGGTGTTTGAAAGGAAGTTTTAAATACTTAATATACATTTAATTTTCATGTTTAGTCACTTTTATACCTGTTTGTGCCTCAAGAGAAATGCATACATATAATTTCATGTGTAAGTTTAGGGATTATTGTAATCAAATGCCATAGAGCTGAGGAAATTATTTACTTCTCAGATTATTAAATCTAGATTTTACACAGCTGGAAGGGGTATATAAGCAATTTTTATAATGGTCAAATGTACTTAGTGTATATATTACATTAATATGATATGCTTTATTTAGTTTTGTAATTCAGTGTGGTTTTGGGAACAAGAGGCCATAAGTATGTCTTGTTATTTTCATAAGTTGTTTTAACTTCAAATTTTATAATGATCTGATTATTTGATTTTTAACTTTATGTATAAAAAGCTTTATGAACTATAAAATGTTATGTTAGTACTCTTAGCATTTCACTGATATGAGTATAATAACTTCTACACCTCATTACCTATTTTCTGACTAGTGTAAATGTCACCTCTTCATTGATGCAACCCCCCCAATTCATCTAAGCATTGAGTACTTCTGCCACCCCTGTTTCCATAGTACATGTTCAAACTTCTAGCAGAACCATCACCTCATGATATTTGTCTGTTTCCATTTGCATCTGTCTCCTCTAGGGTCCAAAAGTTCCTCAAAAGTACACTTCATTTGCATTTCTCTCTCTGATACCTATTTGAGTGTCAGATATATAGGAGGTACTTAAAAGATGTTGAATGAGTGGATGAATGTGATATTAAAAAATCTTAAACCATTTAATCTAAACACATCATTTTATAGGCAAAGAGAGATTAATACATTGCTTTACTTTTCCAAACTTATCAGAATTTATTACACTTGACAAATTTTATCACACTACTGCTCTAGATTCAGCAAAAATATTCCCTGCTAGTCTTTTCTAGAAATGATACATGGAAACTTATGGGAGAAGAGGTATTTCCAAAGAAGGGTCCAAGGAGGTCCCAGAGAAAAAGGGGAACTCAGTTTAGGATCAGCCTGGTTTTTGGCATATGTGATGGAAAATAATTTCAGCATAGTACATGCCAGTCAAAGACACAGACAGAGATTTATTTAGAAAAGCAGATTCATAATCAAGGAAGAAGAGGGCAATCTCAGGGAAGAGACACCATTGGGAGTAAAACAAGAAATATATATTCAAGGTAGAATGAGAACCTTCTTGAGAGTGAGATATGCCTTTTGGGGGTTCCTGACTCTTCTTTTAATGGAAACTTAGTGGCGGGGGTTATCAAATGTAGGTAGGAATAATATCAGTCCCATGATCTCAAGATGGTTTCTGATGCTCTGGTCATTCTCAGACTCCTCAGGCTGATGTAGTCTTCATCATTTGATAATAGTGCTGGAAAGTTCCCTAAATAATAGTTTCTTCGAGACATAGGATCTCTCTTTGCCTAATCTTTGTTTTGGGGAGTTAATTAACTAACTAACGTAGATTTACAGATTTTCTAGAAATTTGGGAGCCTAACAGGCCTAGAAGAGAGATTGGCTTGTGAAATGACAGACTTCAAAAGTAAACAAAACTTACAGATTAAAATATTTTTCCGGGCTGGGGGGAATAGCTCAGTTGGTAGAGTGCTTGCTTTGCAAGCACAAGGCCCTGGGTTCAATCCCCAGCACCGCAAAAAAAAAAAAAAAAAGAAAGAAAGAAAATATTTTTCCTTTGTCCTTCCTTTATTTCTTATTTCTTCTATCCTACCTGAGAAACCATATAAACATCTCAATAAATCCACTATTATCTTGATGTGCAGAAAGTTCCTCTCTGTTGTATGTAAAAGGAACCAAGGATAGTTGAGAAGATAGTATACAAATCACGAGTTTCTAGATGATGGAGCACAACTAAAGGTTTTCTTTTTATTGACTAAGTTTAAATCATTTTAAATAACTCATTTTTTATTTCTAACTATCCTGTCCTTGAATATTCTAGAGGAATAAACTGCTACACCTCAGCTGACCATCTGTATTGTGTTTTGCAGTTCAGTCTGATATACAAGTTATTAAGAGAGACCAACAGTTTCTACCCATGACCACCTTTCTACCCATAAATTTTAGAGCATTCATCACATTGATTAAATTGGGCCATTTCAGAAATAACTTCTTTTCAGGTTGAATTTGATTTTAAATATCTGGCCACTATATTAGTGAGCACCATTAGGTTTTATTGTTTTGTTTTGTTTATAACTAAATCCCAGGTGTAAGAACCTACAGTATAGTGAAAATTTAAAATTCTGTTAAAAATGAAATAATTCTGAAAATAAAAGTATATAAAAATAAGCATTTTTTGAAGGTGCATAATCTGATACACAGTCTTTTCATTCAGAGGAAATAAACACTAAGAACTCATGTTTCAGCTGTCAAAACAAACCAACAATTTTCAGATAGTAGTGCTTGCATGCACAGCTGTGAGGTGATCAGCAAGTGGAAAATCTCATAAATTTGTAAATGGGGAACCAGAGGACATAAGAAAGGATCTGGATTTTAGTGTGAGCAGGACTAATAGAAGTATGTGTCTTTACATCATAAACCAAATGAATGCGGGCTGACTAAATTGCCCTAAGGGAAAAAAAAAATCAACCAAATAGGATTCTAAAATTTGTATTTAAAAATTACTTTATTCAAGTAAAGTTACATAGTTGAGAGTTAATAGAAAGTCACGCAATCTTTATAATAATGTCAAGATTCTGTTCTCTAGTTCTTTCCATCATTGAGAGTTTTTCACCTTCTGGAACATAGAGGACCTTTCCAGAAGGTGGAAGGTCTTCATATTGGAATTTTGAATTAACATCTGTTAACACATAAAAATGTTCCAAGATCAAAAATACTGAATCTACAAAAACTCTCCCAAATTCCTCAAGGTTGTTACCTGGTAGAGGAAATAATATAACTTCAGTTAAGATATACACATAACAGTGAAATTCAAAATAGTGCTAAGTATTTGAACATCATTAACTTTCCATAATTTCCTTGATTTTATTTCTCCTAACAGTTCAGTGTACATTATAAAGAATAAATTCCCTACAGTAAAAAAGTGTTAATTAGAATTTATCCTTGCTCACTTCCTAATTGTTAATATTGTTAATAACCCTCATCAAAATTATAATCCCCTTAGATATTCTATTTCAAGGCCATTAATAGGGTTCTATCATTATTTGCTTCCAACCACATGTTACTTGGAGTTAATGTTTTTGTTTAAGACTTTCATGTTCTTATACAATCTAAAATAAATGAATCTAACCTTTTCTCCCCTTAGAATAAAAGTAATTCTGTCTTATTACAGTCTTAGAGGGAATGTTTTCAGTTTTCCTCCATGTAGACTCATGTTAACATATCTAACTTTGACAATGTGAAGGTATGTTTCTACTATTCCCTCTTTTCCTAGAGTTTTGAACATGAATAGATGCTATATTTCTTCAAGTGTTTTTTCTGCATCTATTGAGATAATCATGCAAATCTTGTCTTTAAATCCGTGAATGTGATGAGTTACATTTATTGATTTCCATATATTGAACCAACCTTGCATCTCTGGGATGAATCCCACTGATAGTGGTGCACTATCTTTTTAATTTGTTTTTATATGTGATTTGCCAGTATTATTAAGAATCTTTGCATCTATGTTCATAAGGGATATTGATCTGAAGTTTTCTTTCCTTGATATGACTTTGTCTGATTTTGATATCAGGATGATACTTGCTTCATGGAATGAATTTGGAAGGGTTCCCTCCTTTTCTGTTTCATGGAATAATTTGAGGAGGATTGATATGTGTTCTTTGAAGGTCTGTTAGAACTTAGCTGAGAATCCCTCTGGTTCTAGGATTATCTTTCTTGGTAGGCTTTTTATTTTTATTTTTATTTTTTAATTTAGTAAATTTTTGATCCTTTGATTCATATTCTTTTCTTTTTTTTTTTTACTTTTTAGCTATACATGACAGCAGAATGTATTTTGACATGTTATACATACATGGAATATAACTTATTCTAATTAGGATCTCATTCTTGTTGGTAGGCTTTTGATAGCATTTTCAGTTTCATTGCTCAAAATTGACCCTTTAAATTTTCTATGTCCTCCTGATTCAGTTTGAATAGGTAATATGTCTGTAGGAATTTGTCAATGTCTTCAAGATTTTCAATTGTATTGAATTATAAATTTTCAAAATAAGTTCTGATTATCCCCTGTATTTCAATAGTGTCCTTGTTGATATTTCCTTTTTCATCACAAATTTTAGTAATTTGAGTTTTTTCCCTCTTGGTTAGCTTGGCTAAGGGTTTATCAATTTTACTTAGTTTTTCAAAGAACCAACTTTTTGTTTTTTTTTTTTTTTTTTTTTCAATTTCATTGATATCAGCTCTGATTTTAATTATTTCCTTTCTTTTACTGTTTTTTTATTTGTTCTTTTTCTAAGGCTTTGAAATGTAATATTAAGTTATTTATTTGGTGACTTTCTATTCGTTTAATGAATGAGCTCAATGCACTGAACTTAGCATTGCCTTCATAGTGTCCCAGAGAGTTTGATATGTTATGTCACTATTCTCATTTACCTCTAAGTATCTTTTTTTATTTCACCCTTGGTTTTTTCTGCTATCCATTGATCATTCGATAACCTATTATTTAGTCTCCAGGTGTTAGAGTAACTTCTATATTTTATTTTATTGTTGATTAATCATTTCTTTCCATTATAATCTGATAAAATGCAAGGTTTTATCTCTGTATTTTTGTATTTGCTAAGGGTTGTTTTGTGGCCTATGATATGGTCTAGTTTAGAAAATTATCCATGTGTTACTGAGAAGAAAGTGTATTCACTTTCACTGATGGATGAAATAGTCTATATTTGTCTGTAAAATCTAAATTATTGAGAATAATTTTTAGTTCTACAGCTTCTTTGTCTAGTTTTTGTTTGGAAGAACTATCCAGTGGTGAGAGAGGTGTATTAAAGTCACCCAGTATTATTGTGTTGTTGTCTATTTGATTATTGAAATTGAGAAGGATTGGTTTGATACATGTAGATGCTCATTGTTTGGGGCATAAATATTTATTATTGTGATTTTTTTGTTGTTGTGTAGTTCCCTTAACCAGTATGAAGTGTCCTTCTTTTTCTCTTCTGATTATCTTTGACTTAAAGTCTTCTTTATCTGATATGAGGATAGAAACCCCTGCTCATTTATGAGAGCCATGTGAATGTTTTTTCCCATCCTTTTACCTTCAGTCAGTGGATGTCTTAGTCTATAAGGTGAGTCTCTTGGAGACAGCATATTGTTGTCTCTTTTTTAATCCAGTCTGCCAGTCTGTGTTTTGATTGATGAGTGTGGACCATTTATATTCCCTTTAAGAACTGGAACAGGAGAGGGATGTACTCTTTCATCACATCTATTCAACATAGTCCTTAAAATTCTAGCCAGAGCAATTAAGCAAAAGAAAGAAATTAAAGGGACACAAATAGGCAAAAAAGAGCTCAAACTATCTCTGCCAAAGACATGATTTTATATTTAGAAGACCCAAAAAAACTCCACCAGAAAACTTCTAGAACTCATAAACAAATTCAGCAAAGTAGTAGGGTATAAAAATAATACCTATAAATCAATTGTGTTCCTGTACACCTGTGATAAATCAGCTGAAAGAGAAATTAGGAAAACTATTCCATTCACAATAGCTGCAAAAAAAAAAAAAAAAATTGGGGAATCAGTCTAACAAAAGAGATGAAAGACCTCTACAATGAAAACTACAGAACACTAAAGATATAAATTTAAAAGACCTTAGAAGATGGAAAGATCTCTCATGTTCTTTTTTTTTATGATGTTGATAGACCTTTATTTTATTTCATGTATTCATATATGGTGCTGAGAATTGAACCCAGTGCTTCACACATGCTAGGCAAGCACTGTACTGCTGAGCCACAACCCCAGCCCCTCTCATGTTCTTTAATAGGCAGAATTAATACTGTCAAAATGGCCATACTGTCAAGAGCACTATACAGATTTTAATGCTATTCCTATTAAAATTCCACTGAAGTTCTTCATAGAAATAGAAAAAGCAGTCATGAAATTCATTTGAAAAAATAAGAGGCCCAGAATAACCAGTGCAGTCCTTAGTGAGAAAAGTGAAACAGGAGGTATCACAATACCAGACCTTAAGTTATACTACAGAGCTCTAGTAACAAAAACAGCATGTTATTGGAATCAAAATAGACATGAAAACCAATGGAACAGAATAGAAGACACAGAGAACCCACATAAATACAGCTTTCTCATACTAGACAAAGGCACTGTGACCATATATTGGAGAAAAGTTAGCCTCTTCAACAAATGGTGCTAGCAAGACTGGAAATCCATAGGTAGCAGAATGAAACTGAACCCCTATCCTCACCCTGCACAAAACTCAATTCAAAGTGGATCAAAGACCTAGGCATTAGACCAGAAACCCTGTGCCTATTAGAAGTAGTGTATAGTTCCAACACTCCATTATGTCAACGAATTCCTCAATACAACTCCTAAAGCCCAAGAAGTGAAATCAAAAATCAATAAATGGGATGGTATCAAACTAAAATCTTCTTCACAGCAAACAATCAAGAGCACAATGAGAGAGCCTACAGAAAGGGAAAAACTCCTTGCCACCACACCTAAAATAGAACATTAATCTTCTGAATATACAAAGAACTAAAAAACTTAACACACACACACAGAACCACATAACCCAATTAATAAATGGGCAAAGGACCTGAACAGGCACTTCACAGAAAAAGAAATAGGAACGGTCAACAAATGTATGAAAATGTTCATCATCTCTAGCAATTAAAGAAATGCAAATTAAAACTACACTGAGATTTTATCTCGCTCCAGTCAGAATGTCAACAATCAAGAATACAAGTAACAATAAATGTTTGTGAGGATATGGGGGAAAAGATACACTCATACATTGCTGGTGGAACTGCAAATTGGTGACCACTCTGAAAAGTAGCATGGAGATTCCTCAAAAAAACTAGGAATGGAACCACCATTTGACCCAGTTATATCACTCCTGGATATATATCCAAAGGAGTTAAAAATCAGCATACTACAATGACACAGCCACATAAATGTTTATAGCAGCTCAGTTCACAATAGCTAAGCTATGCAACCAATGTAGGTGCCCTTCATCAGATGACTGGATAAATAAAATGTGGTATATATACACAATGAAGTGTTATTCAGCCATCAAAAATAATGACTTTATGACATTTGCTGGTAAATAGGTAGATATGGAGACTATCACACTCAGTGAAATAAGTCAATCCCAAAAAAACAAAGGTTAAATGTTCTTTCTGTGTAGATGCTAACACACAACAAAGTGGGGAGGAGAGTAAACAGAAGTTCAGTGGATTAGACAAAAGGGATTGAAGGGAATGGAGAGGAGATAAGATTAGGAAAGACAGTGTAGAATAAACCTGACAGAACTTTCCTATGTACAAATATGAACACACTACAGTGAATCTCCACATCAGATATAACCATAAGACTGTGATCCTAATTAGAATATGGTATACTCCTTGTTTGTATAAATATGCCAGATATACTCTGCTGTCATGTATATCTAAAAAGAACAAATTAATTTTTTTTAAAAATTACTTCTGGTCATGATTTAACAAATAAGGTAAGACAAGATAGGAATATGTTATTGTTTACCCAGTATTAACAGCTTTCATTCTTGAAATAATTCATGCCAATATTCCAGGGCACAATGTCTAACTAAGCCTGTCTATCTTGTTGACAGAGTTATGGTTCTGCAGAAATAAAAAGGAAAAACCTAGGTAGAAGATTAGGAACTTAAAGAGTTCAATTTTAAAATGATCCCTAGAAATTTAGACTTCTTCCTAAGAATAGTAACTTGTGAATGAGGACGTGTCAGAAGTTTTAAGCTAGTACTTATGACCCAATATCAGTCCTCAGACATGATTTTTTTCCCCATACTGTGTTCAAAATATTTTGAATTAAAATTCCAGTACTTTAAAAGTATGATTTTTCATATTTAAAATATTATATTTTGTGCTAGATGGTATAGCTCAGTGGCAGAGCGCTTGCTTAGCATGTGTGAGGCACTGGGTTCAGTTCTAAGCACTGCTTACAAATAAATAAAGGCATTGTGTCCATCTACAACTAAAATATTTTTAATTATATTTCTTTAATAACAGTAGGCTGGAGCTAGTTAACTTCTATCCCTTTGTGTCAATGATGGACTCTTGGTTCCTTCAAGCCCCCTACTTCCTCATTGCTCCATCCCAAGACCCTCTGTCAGGGTCTGCCCAGTGTCTTGTTTTACTATTTGATCATCTTATTTGTACCAGACCCTCTTATGTTAGTACCTCATGCCTGACAACCTTGAATTGATGACTTCTGAGCTACAGAATGCACTTAAATTGCTGCTATAAGGAATGACAGTTGTTGGCATTCATTAATTTGTCATAGTAAGGTCATATGGTTTTCTGTGTTCTTTTTTATGAACAAATAGAAAAAAGACATTTTATTTAAAGGATGTTTTTATTCTGAACTGTTATGCTGCACTTGCACTAATGTCCTTGGTCCTAAGAGGAACTGTGTGCTACTATGGAATAGATGTAAATAGATATATATTAAGCATAGCTTCTCTCTTAAGCATAGAAACAGTATAGGTTGTAGTACTTTTTTCTGCTATTCTTTATGAGAATGTCTGAGGCTTCTTGAAAATACTGTTAGCTGTGTTTTTCAAAAATAAATCATAATACTACTCATGGGAATATAGTAACTATATCATCTGAGAAGAATTTCTTCATTCAGGAACTACAGTGACATTATGAAATACTTATAAACATTTCCATTGAAATATTTGTTTTAAAATGTCAAGACTTCACACTGAAAGGATAGAATACCAGAATCGTAATGTTTAACATATTCCTTAATATCAAGTAATGATAAATTTATAGCATACTATAAGCATGACATTAATCATTAAGCTTTGTTTTGATTTTTTTCCAGTGTGATTTAATTCACATCAATTTCTGTTATCAATTTCTAAAACTCCTAAAGTTTTTTGTCTCAATTTGTACTTTATAAAGAAGAGGTTCGTTTAGGTCACAGTTTTGAAGGCCCAAGAGCATGACACAGTTTTCTGCTCAGTTCTAGAGAAGGCCTTATGGCTGATGGCATCACATGTAGCAGAGATTACATGGGGAGACAAAAAAGAGGAGTCCAAGGAGGACCCAGGCTCACTCCTTTTATAGCAGTTTACTCTGGGCAGAACCAGCCCACTCCAAGAGGACCGGCATTAGTCCCTTCCAAGGGCAGTACCCTGTGGCCTATCTACTTTCCACTGAGTCACCTCTGAAAGATTGCACCACTACACTGGGACCAACCAATCTTCTAGTATAAGAACCTTTTGGGAATACACCAAACCATCAGAATTTTAAATACCAATTTTAAACAGAGGACTTTTCATTTGAAGGGAACACTGTACTGCTCTGGGCAAAGATTAAAATGCAGTAGTTTATTTCTTCTGAGCCATTAATGGAGATAATTGACTGTGTTTGTCATTTGAGGAGAACAAAATGCATATGCATTGAATATTTCACAATTTCATTTGTTAGATCTAATGAAAAAGTATTTTATTGGGCATGAGGTTTATATTCTGAATTTTCAGTAAATTATGATAAGATCTTTTGTTAAAGTGTGTTTCTTCAAGTCAACACTGTGATGTCAGCTGTCATCATGGTGTTCCTAACATTTTAAATGTTAGTCTTCAAGACAAGAAAATATGTATCCAAAATATGTATCTATTCCTGTGAAAGGAGTTGGGGCTCAGTTCCAGGGTGGGAGAAGTCCAATATAATCACTATGCCCCTAAATTTTTGTTCTGTCTGTATCCCTCATTCCTCTATACTACACTCCATCCTCCCTCCACTCCCCCTTGAATATAGTCTCTTGCATACTCTTCCTAATCTTCTCAGTTAGCTAGGTCTTGCACTTAGTTTAGGGTATTTTTCCTTACATGTTTATAACATTCCTAACGGGTTATTCTCTCACTTAAACCCACTTATTTGAACTACTAGCCAGCAGAGAAGGTAGGACAGACCATGGGAACTTGGAGCATGTGGTCTAATGAAGACAGAAATTTCTCCATCCTCTTAAAACAAGAGAAAACACTTCAGTGAGTAGTGAGACATTTCTATGGACTCTGGAGTTTTAAGTGAATTTGGGAAATTAAGAAATTCAGACTCAGTCAACTCAGATGTCTCCATTCCATAGGTTTAGTGTCTTTGTTTCCCATCTAGGTCCCCAAACTTAACATAACAGACCTGTTTGGATTAAAAAATTAATCTTTGGAGCTTTTCTCCATTTAAATTGTCAACATCCTTTGAGCACCAATTCTTCATAAAATTTATGATACGTTATTGTGAGCTATAGTTACCTTATTATGCTTAGAACAATAGAAATAATTCCTATTTTGATATCCATTATCCAAACTCTCTATCCCTTTTCCCCACTACCCTTCCTAACCTCTAGTAGTTAGTATTCTCCCTTCAAATTGAGTTTTTTTAACTTTCATCTTATGAGAGCTTATGCAGTACCTGTCTTTCTCTTTCCAGCTTAATCACTTAATGAAATATCCTCTGGTTTCATACATGTTGCTGTAAATGAGAGCATTTCTTTTTCTTTTTTCTTTTTTTAATGGCTGAATAACAACATTCCATTATGTGTATGCTCCACATTTTCTTTACCTATTATTCATCCATCCATGGACACCTACATTGACTCCATAGCCTGCCTATTGTGATTAAGGCTGCAATGTACATGTAAGTACAAATATCTCTTTGATATACAGATTTTATTGCCCAGGAATGGGAGAGCTAAATCATATTGTAGATCTATTTTTAACTTTTTGAAGAAGTTTCATACTATTCCCTATAATGACTCTACTAATTTATATCGACACCAGCAGTATACAAGTAAGTCTCCTTTTCTCCACATCCTCTCTGATGTTTGTTATTTTTGTCTGTTATAGCTATTCTAACATTGTTAAGAGATCTCTGATTGTGATTATGAACTTCATTTCCCTGGTGTTTAATGATGTTAAGCATTATTTCATATACTTTTTGCCCAAGTATTCATCCTTCATCAGATAATTATATTGCAGGTATTTTCTCCCTTTATATAGGTTATCTCTTCACTCTGTTGATTGTTTCCTTTGCTATACAGAAGTTTATTAGTTTGAACTAATCCCATTTGCTTATTTTTGCTTTTGTTTCCTGTGCTTTAGGGATCATACTGAGAAGAAATCATTACCTATATCAATGTTCTGAAGTGTTTCTCCTATATTTTCATCTAGTAGTTTTATTGTTTCAGTTTTTAACCTTTAGGCTTTGAAGTATTTTGAGTTGATTTTTGTATAGGTTGAAAGGGGTCCAGTTTTAGTCTTCTACATATGGATAACCATTTTCCCAGCACTATGTGTTGAAGAGGCTGTCCTTTTGCCAACATGTATTTTTGACACATTTGGTAAAGTCAACTGGCTGTAGATGTGTGGGTTTACTGTGAGACCTCCATTCTGTTCCACTGATCTTTGTGTTGTTTTTCATGCCAGTACTGTGTTGTCTTGTTACTGTAGCACTGGAGTATGTCTTGGGAACAGGGATTGTGTTGCATCCATCTTTGTCCCTTTGCTAAAGATTACCTTGATTATCCAGAGTTGTTTGTGTTCCATATGAATTTTAGGATTATATTTTATTGTTCTGAGAAAAATGTCATTAGTATTTTGATGGGAATTGCATTGAATCTGTAAATTGCTTTGGGTAGTATGAACATTTTAATATTGTTAATATTTTTCCAATCCATGAACATAAGAGATCTATCAGTTTTTTGTATGCCTTCTTCAGTTTCTTTCTTTGATGTTTTGTAACTTGTGTGGTAAAAGTCTTTCACTTCCTTGATTAAATTTATTCATGGTTTTTTGTCGTTGTTGTTTGTTTGCTTTGTTTGTGGCTATTGTAAATGGCATTGCTCTCCTGGTTTCTTTCTCAGCAAGTTTGTTACTGATGTGTAAAAAGGCGAGCTACTGATTTTAGTGTTTGTGCTTTTTTTTATCTGGTAATTTATATGTATACACATACCCATACACACATATATATATGTTTATAAATATGTGCATATATATATAACTATATATATAAATCCTTTTATTTAATTCTCCTGCCTAATTACTCTCCTACTTCCAACAGTATAGTGAATAAGAGTGGTGGCAGCCTTGTCTTGTTTCCTATCTTAAAGAAAATACTTTGGCTTTTCTCTGTTTGCTTTTATGTTGATTGTGGTTGTCTTATACAGCCTTTATTACCTAAAGTGGATTCCTTCTGTACCTAATCTGTTCAGAGTTTTCTTATGAAGTTTTCTTGAATTTCATAGAGTGTTTTTTTTCTGTATCTCTTGAGATTATTACTTGATTTTTATCCTTCATTCTGTTGGTGTGATATATTAGTTATTGACATATATTTTGAAACATCCCTTGCATCCCTGGATAAATCCCACTTGATCTTGGTGAATGAATCAATAATGATGTGCTTTGGATTCAATTTGTTGAAAACTTTTGCATCTATGTTCATCAGCAATATTGGTCTGTAGTTTTTGTTTGTTTGTTGTTTGTTTATGACCTTGTCTGGTTTTGATATCAGGATAATGAATACTGGTCTTATTGATTGAGTTTGGAAAACTTCCTTTTAATACTTTGAAATCATTTGAGAAGAATTTCTGTTGATTCCTTTTTAAAAGTTTGGTAGAATTCTGTGACATCATCTGGTCCTGAACTTTTTCATTGTTGGGAGACAGTTATTATTGATGCAGTCTTATCAGTCATTATTGGTCATTACTGGTTATCTAAATCTTTGGGGTTCAATTTCAATAGATTATATGTATCCAGAAATGTTTCAATTTCTTTTGGTTTTTTCCAATTTGTGGGTATATAGTTATTTATAATAGTCCTTAATGATCCTTTATATTTCTTTATTATTAATTGCAAAGACTACTTTTCTATCTGATTTTATTTATATGGGTCTTCATTCTGTTCTCTTTGTTAGTCTAGCTGAAGGTTTGTCAATTTTGGTTATCTTTTCAAAAAAACACCTTTCCCCCTTGATCTTTTGTATTATCTTTTAGTTTGATTTAATGCTATTTCTGATCTGTTTTACTATTTCTTTCCCTGTATCAATTTTGAACTTGCTTTGTTCTTGCTTTTCTACTTCCTTCAGATGCATCATTCAGTTGTTCATTTAAAAATCTTTCTCCCCGACCCACCTCCCCCCATGGAGGCACTTACCACTATAAATTCTCTTAGTAGCTCTGTTTTTGCCATATCCCAGAGTTTTGATTTGTTATATTTACATATTCATCTGTTTCAGGTTGTTTTTTTTTTTTTCCAGTACTGGGGATTGAACCCAAAAGCATTCTACCTCTGAACTACACTTCAGCCCTTTTTGTTTTATTTTTGAGACACAGTCTTATTAAGTTTTGAAGGCTGGTCTCAAACTTGCAATCCTCCTGCCTCAGCCTCCAAGTCACTAGATTATAGATATGTGCCACTGCAACCTGCTTGTTTCAAGAAATCTTTTAATGTCCCTTTTGATTTCTTCATTGGCCTATTGTTTTACTCAATAGCATGTTTTTTAGTTTCCTTGCATTTGTACAATTTCTTAAGTTTCTTTTGCTATTGATTCATAGCTTTATCTGTTGTGGTCAGAGTATAATATGTTTTCAATTTTTTAAATTTTTTGACTCTTGTGGGCTAACTTATGGTAGATGGTAGAGAATATTCCATGTACATCTGAGAAAAATGCATATTATGCATCTGTTGGATGAAATGTTCAGTAAATGTCTGTTAAGTCTAGTAGTTGTAAAGTAGAGTTTAACTCTTAGGTTTGTTGATTGTATGATGCATCCGTTTATGTAAATGGAATCAAGAAACCTCAACTATTATTGTATTAGAGTCTCTGTCCTTTTAGATCTAATAATGTTTGCTTTAGATAATTGAGTACTGCAGTGTTGGGTACTCATAGATTTACAACTGTTATTTCTACTTGCTAAATTGATCATTATTAATCATTATGTAGTTACCTTTATCTCTTTCTATAAATTATATCAATGTATAGTTATTCTGGCTCACTTTTGTTTTCCATTTGCATTGTATTTCTTTTTTCCACCCTTCACTTTCAGTCTGTGTGTAACTTAATTGGTGAAGTGAGTTTCTTGTAGGCAAGATATCGTGGAGTCTGTTTTTTATCCATCTAGGTCATCCATATCATTCAGATGGAGAATTTAACCTATTTATATTTCAAGGTTCATACTGATAAATAAAGACATATTCCTATCATTCTGTTAGTCTTTTTCTGATTGCTTATACAGCCTTTGTTTCTCTCTTGTTCATCTCTTTGGTTTGGTAATTTTCTATGTTGATAAGATTTCATTATTTTTCTTTTCCTTTTTTATATCCACTCTACTATTGAATTTTGTACTTTTGTATATCTTCATGATGGTAGTTATCCCTTTGCTTTTAACATAGGACTTCTTTTAAACTTATTGTATGGCTGATCTAGTGGTGAATTTCATCAGTTTTGTGCTTACCTTGGAAAATATTTCCTTCTTGATTTCTGAAAGATAACCTTGCTGTTTACAGTATTCTTCATGGGCGGTATTTTCCTTTCAGTACTTTGAATATAGAATCCCATTCTCTCCTTGCCTATAATGTTTCTACAGTAAAATCTACTGTTAGTCTAATGTGGATTTCCTTACAAGTGACTGACAGTTTTCTGTTCTCTTAAATTTAGACTTCTTTGTCTTGGACTCTAGACAATTTGACTATAATATGTCTCAGAGAGGACTATTTTCAGTCAATAGTATTTGAGCCTTTGAACTTTTCATATCTTGATGTCCCTGTGTTTCCCAAGATTTTCCTCCTTTGAGTTCTTTGCTGTGAAGGTAAACACTCCAGGCACCTCCAGGTACCCATCTTGTGATAAAACCTAACTGAGGTATTTCTCGATTGCTCTCTCTCTTTTTTTTTTTTTTTTTTTTTCTGCACCAAGAATTGAATCTGGGACACTTAACCAAGATCTTTTTATTTTTTTATTTTGAGACAGGGCCTTACTTACTAAGATTTTTATGGCCTCAGCCTCAGCCTCCCAAGTCTCTGGAATTTTAGGCATGTGCCACCATATCTAGCCTGACTTTTTAAATACCTGGCTTCACATGTAGAAGTTCATTTTTAGCTATTCTGTTGTTAAGATTCTTGACTGTATTTTTATCTTACTTATTAAAATTTTCAGTTACAAGATTTCTGTTTGATTCTTTTTTATAATCTCTATTTCTGCTGAATTTGTCCTTAATATCTTGAATTTTTTCCCAATTTTGGTGGAATTGTCTGTATTCTCTTATGGATCAATGAATTTCCTTAGAATCATTATTTTGAATTCTTTATCAGGCATTTATCATTGACCTTTTCTTGGGTCTTTTACTAGAAAGATATGTATTCCTTTGAAGGAATTATTTTACCTTACTTTTTATACTACTGCTTTCACTTCAATGATATTTGTCCATCTGCCAAATCAGTTGTCTTTATCAACTTTATAAGACAGTTTTCGTAGTAGAAAACTTTCTCCTGAAAATGTATATTATTGTGTTAGTTTTGGTGGTCACCATCAGCTTGATTCCCAACTAGGCACCACAGTATAGTTTCTCTATAGCTTCTTCATCTGTAATTGATGGTACTGGTCAGGGTGCTTGCCAGAGTCAGAGAGCCTGCCTCTCCCTAAAGGCTGCAATAGGAGTAGGGACACTTTAGTGTCCCACATAAGCATGGTGCAAACACAGTGGGGTGGGGTACCCACTGCATGGCAACACCTATAGCAGAGGCACCAGGAGCATGGAGATGGGGAGATGTGTCTGTAGAATCTACAGGGGCAAGTACTACTGGTTGCAGGGGCTGTGGTGTAATGTCTGTGGTGTTGTGGTACGTGATAGACGTGTCCTGAGGCTTCACTTGGAAGCTGCTTACACTGAGGGCCTCTGGTAGCTGTGGGGGTAGCAGGGTCTCTGGAGTAAGGACCAGAGTAGACACATCCTCAGGCCCTGTAAAGGCAAGTGCTACTGGAAGCAGCCCAGGCAATGAGTCCTTATTGCCAGTTCCACGTTATGTGTGATTCAACACCAAGTGTTGTTGTTTGAGTTCCCTGGGAAACAGGTTCTGAAATTGAGATTCATGTACAAAAGTTTCATTTTAGGGAATGTTCTTGGAAGGAAACAAGAGTTGGGCTTTGGTTGATTCAGTGCACAAAACTTCAGCTGATCCTTGGAGAGTTCTGAGAGTGGTATGATCCTACAGAGTTGTCCTGAGTTGTAGATCTACCCTTTATCCCTCTGAATTGACTCATTATTGGATGTGGGCTCCCCAAAAACTGCTCCAGAGGGCATGTACTACTTAAGGCTGTCTACTAGAAGCATTTCCAACAGTTAAGGGAGTAAGTCCTTCATTCCTAATTGGTGCTCTGGGTAGAATGTCTCATTTTCTTTAATTTTATTGTGTGAATTACTCTTAGCCATGTGGGAGGGTGAGAACTTTATTGCATTGTTGACTAAAAATTTTTCTCTAGCAGTTATTTCATTCTCATTTTGTTCAAAGTCCGAAGCATGATTCTTCATAATGAATTGTTAATAATTGTCTCTATTTTTATTTCTCTGTGTAATGAATCATTCATATTTCTATAACCTCTTTACATAATTGAATAGTGAAATGAGGTTTTTTAAAAATCTATTTTACACGGTACTTCCAATTCTTCATTTATTATAAGTGCTTGTCATTTTAATACATAGCTAGCAAAACTATGAAAGTAGAATCAACAGTGCATTAATAGAGTTCTTAAATTTTCTAACTATGCATAAAATAACAAGAAGCTCATAATTTATGATCTTTCATGCAAGCACATAGTATTTTAGTTAGCTTTTGGGTCACTGTGACCAAACACCTTGTCAGAACAGCTTAGAGAAGAAAAAGGTTATTTGGGGCTCACTGTTTCAGGGGTCTCAGTCCATAGATGGCTAACTCCTTTGCTCTGGGCCCAAGATGAGGCAGCACATCCTGGGGGTCATGTCCAGCTTTGGAAAACTGCTCCCCTTTTAACAGAAAGGAAGCTTGGGGATTGAGGAATGAGGAGAAAAGGGCATCAAGAAGAATAACCCTTCTAGGGCACACCTCCAATGACCCACCTCCTCCAGCCATCCAGCCATGACCCACCTGCTTATAGTTTGCCACCCAGTCAGTTCATTCAGACTAAGATGGATTGCTTATTTTATAGCTCTAATAATCTAATCATTTGACCTCTGAATATTCCTGCCTTAGCAGGACCTTTGTGGGGACACCATATATCCAACCCCTAACATATTTTGAGATTAATAAAATACCAATAGAAAAAATTTGAATTGTTTTTCTAGAATAGCAATAGATTGCTAGTACTCATTTACCACTCCCTGTAACTGTGCCTGCTTAGCCATGTGTGATAACAGAATAGTTCTAATCCTATGAAGATAACTATCTTAAACAGGTTAAGAGTTTGAACAGTTGGATATATTCAGTTTAAACAAATGTAACTTGTGTTGAAGTATTATAGAAAAGTAATTTCTCCTATTCTGGGTTTTGCTTTCAAATAGCTCAGCTTGCATCGACATCACTCTCTTACTGGTCCTGAGAACCATTAAAAGAAATCTCTGGTCTGTTAATCCCTAATCACTTTTACGCTAATTATCTATATTTTCAGATAATTTAAAAATCTGTAATAGATTTTAAACATTTTTTTCTTTAGTAGTTCCTATGATCAGTCCTACTTTTTTTTAATTTTAATTTATTTGTATTGTAAACAAATGGGATACATGTTGTTCTGTTTGTATATGGAATAACAGCATACCATTTGCGTAATCATACATTTACATAGGGTAATGATGTTTGATTCATTCTGTTATTTTTTCCTTCCCCCCACACCTCCCACCCCTCTTTTCCCTCTATACAGTCCCTCTTTTCCTCCATTCTTGCCCCATCCCACCCCCATTATGTGTCATCATCTGCTTATCAGCAAGATCATTCGTCCTTTGGTTTTTTGAGATTGGCTTATCTCACTTAGCATGATATTCTCCAATTTCATCCATTTGCCTGCAAATGCCATAATTTCATTATTCTTTATAGCTGAGTAATACTCCATTGTATATATATATATATATATCACAGTTTCTTTATCCATTCATCAATTGAAGGACATCTAGGTTGGTTCCACAATCTGGCTATTGTGAATTGAGCAGCTATGAACTATGATGTGGCTATATCTCTGTAATATGCTGATTTTAAGTCCTTTGGGTATAGGCCAAGGAGTGGGATAACTGGGTCAAATGGTGGTTCCATTCCAAGCTTTCTAAGGAATCTCCACACTGCTTTCCAGAGTGGCTGCACTAATTTGCATTTCCACCAGCAATGTATGAGTGTAACTTAGTCATACTTCTTTTTTTTTTGTATTTTAAGTTATTTTTTATAGACTGCATTTGATTCATTGTACACAAATGGGTACATCATTTCATTTCTATGGTTGTACATGATGTAGAGTCCTACCATTCATGTAATCATACATGTACACAGGGTAATGATGTCTTGTCTCTTTCCACCATTTTTCACATCCCCCCTGCCTGTCATAATCTAAAGTCTACATAATCTAAAGTTCCTCCATTCTTCTCTCACTCCCCCCCACAACCCCCATTATATATCATTTTCCACTTATCAGGAGAAACATTCAGCCTTTGGTTTTTGGGGATTGGCTTATTTCACTTAGCATGATATTCTACAATTCCATCCATTTATTTGCAAATGCCATAATATTATTATTCTTTATGGCTGAATCATATTCCATTGTGTATATATACCACAGTTGCTTTATCCATTCATCTGTTGAAGGGCATCTAGGTTGGTTCCACAATCTAACTCTTGTGAACTGAGCTGCTATGAACATTGATGTGGCTGTGTTACTGTAGTATGCTAATTTTAAGTCCTTCGGGTCTAAACCAAGGAGTGGGATAACTGGGTCAAAAGGGGATCTATTCCAAGTTTTCTGAGGTTCTCCACACTACTTTCCAGAGTGGCTGCACCAATTTGCAGCTCCACCAGCAATGTAAAAGTATACCTTTTCCCCCACATCCACACCAACATCTATTATTGTTTGTGTTCTTGATAATAGCCATTTTTTAAATATTTTTTTTATTGTAAACAAATGGGATACATGTTGTTTCTCTGTACATGGAGTCAAGGCATACCATTTGTGTAATCATAAATTTACATGGGTAATGTTGTTTGATTCATTCTGTTATTTTTTTTCCTTCCCCCCCACCCCCCCACCCCTCTTTTCCCTCTATACAGTCCTTCCTTCCTCCATTCTTGACACCCTCCTTAACCCCAACCCTAAACCTAACCCTAACCCTAACCCCTCCCTCCCCCCATTATATGTCATCATCTGCTTATCAGCGAGATCATTCGTCCTTTGGTTTTTTTGAGATTGGCTTATCTCACTTAGCATGATATGCTCCAATTTCATCCATTTGCCTGCAAATGCCATAATTTCATTATTTATAGCTAAGTTATATTCCATTGTGTGTGTGTGTGTATATATATATGTATATATATATATATATATATATATATATATATATATATACCACAGTTTCTTTATCCATTCATCAATTGAAGGACATCTAGGTTGGTTCCACAATCTGGCTATTGTGAATTGAGCAACTATGAACATTGTTGTGGCTGTATCTCTGTAGTATGCTGATTTTAAGTCCTTTGGGTATAGGCCGAGGAGTGTGATAGCTGGGTCACATGGTGGTTCCATTCCAAGTTTTCTGAGGAATCTCCACACTGCTTTTGAGAGTGGCTGCACTAATTTGCATCCCCACCAGCAATGTATAAGTGTTCCTTAGTCATACTTATTTTTAATGAAAATTTTTAAGACAGGGCTCTTGTTTTCACAAGACTTTCTATTTACAGATACAATACAACATTTTTAGAAAGTCCAAGCAAATTCATATGACCCATAACATATATATAATATTGCATCCCTTAGTTATTCAGTATTCAGTTGAACACATACTATTTCTAAGCACAGAGGAACCACAAACA
Organism: Sciurus carolinensis; assembly: GCF_902686445.1. Classification (NCBI taxonomy): domain Eukaryota; kingdom Metazoa; phylum Chordata; class Mammalia; order Rodentia; family Sciuridae; genus Sciurus; species Sciurus carolinensis. The sequence continues at coordinate 35,705,683 of NC_062228.1, forward strand.
CATAAAAAATCAATTAAACAAAACTCATAGCCTCAAGAAACTCCAGAAGGACAAATGTGAAGCTAAAATGTCATAATACATTGTAGTAACTATCACTGTGAATGGGAGGCATCACAGTGGAATAACAATGGAGATATATCTAGGGAGAGTTTAGGTCTTCAGAAAGAAGGGGACACTTAAGCCAATATTGAATAATTAATTTTTACCACATGACTATGAGGTAGAGGGGCAGTATGGAAAAAAGGAAGGTCATTTACAGAGGCAAATATTTGTGAAAGAATATGATAAAATCTACTGATAACTTTCTTCTATTTGAAATACAGTCTTCTTGTAGAGGAATAGCAGGAAATGTGCCTGGAAACATTGATAACATGACCTTCAACTGACAAACAGGTAAAGGGCTTGCCCTAGTGCTGAAGAAAATAAGTGAGATAGGCAGTCGCGGAGCGAGCGGGCAGGTGAGCCAGGCCACCTACATCGTGGAGGTAGGCGGTGGCCAGCTAACCCACCCAACCAGCAGGCCAAGGACAGACATCATAACTGAGCGACCCCGCCTGACCCCTGCACCTAGGTTGGTGCCTTCACTGGTTGGTTGCAGTCGCAGAGTGAGCTGGTGGATGAGTCAGGCCACTTGCATCATGGAGGTAGCAGGTGGATACCCAACTTGCCTGCTTTGCGGAGCTGGGTGACGGGTAGCCAACCCGCCCAACCACCAGGCCAAAGATATACGCCATCACTGAACAACCCCACCCCAGCACCACGCCCAGGTTTGTCGCCATCATGGAGCTATTCAGAGGCTTCTTTATAGATTGGTGTAGGCATTTTGAATTACTGCTGAGGGCGTGGCCATCATCATTGGAAGGGCGACTCCCTTCCTGAGACACCTACAGGAGGATAGAGGACCTTTGACAAGACCCAGGAGCCAAGAAGAGGAGGTATTGAGAGACTCGGGACCAACTGAGAGCCACTGGGGAATATACCCCACCTGAAGGCTACCACCCCTAGAAGGCCAGCTTCCTAGTGGAGCACCACATTATCAAGTTCCTCCAAGAATTCAGGCTACTGAAGGCTAAGAGGTGAGTTACTGGAAATCTACAGAGAAAATATTAGTCAATAGAGGAAATCTGCAATATCCCAGAATTTCACTAGTAGAGGGGTAGATACCTGAACAATGTGAGAAAACAAGGGAAGAAAATGTCCCAAACAAACCTAGATGGTATAGCAATAAAATCCAATGACAGCATAGCAGAAGAAATGTCAGAAAGAGAGTTCAGAATGTACATAATCAAAACTGTCAGGGAAGCAAATGAGGAGATGACAGAGCAAATGGAGGCACTGAATGATCGCACCAGTCGACAGTTATAAGAGCAAATACAGGAAGCAAAAGATCATTTCAATAAAGAGTTAGAGATATTCAAAAAGAACCAAACAGAAATCCTTGAAATGAAGGGAGCAATAAACCAAATTAAAAACTCCATAGAAAGCATAACCAATAGGATAGAACACCTGGAAGACAGAACCTCAAATATTGAGACAAAATATTTACTCTTGAAAACAAAGTTGACCAAACAGAGAAGACGGTAAGAAAAGATGAACAGAATCTACAAACTATAGGATATCATGAACAGGCCAAACTTAAGAATTATTGGGATCGAGGAAGACTTAGAGAAACAAACCAAGGAATGAACTATCTATTCAATGAAATAATATCAGAAAACTTCCCAAATCTGAAGAATGAAATGGAAAATCAAGTACAAGAGGCTTATAGGACTCCAAATACACAAAATTACAATAGACCCACACCAAAGCACATCATAATGAAAATATCTAACATACAAAATAAAGACAGGATTTTAAAGGCGACAAAAGAAAAAATCCAAATTACATTCAGGGGGAAACCAATATGGATATCAGCAGATTTTTAAATCCAGACCCTAAAAGCTAGAACAGCCTAGAATAACATTTTTCAAGCTCTGAAAGAAAATGGATGCCAACGAAGAATCTTATACCCAGCAAAACTTACCTTCAGATTTGACAACAAAATAAAATCCTTCCATGATAAACAAAAGCTAAAAGAATTTACAAAAAGTAAGCTGGCATTACATAACATTCTTAGCAAAATATTCCATGAAGAAGAGAAGAAAAACAATAATGTAAATCAGCAAAGGGAGGAACTACCCTAAAAGAACAACCAAATAAAGGAGAAATCAACTCATGTCAAGGAAAAAAAAAAAATGAGCCAAATGACCTGGAATACAAATCATATCTCAATAATAACCCTGAATGTTAATTGCCTGAACTCATCAATCAAAAGACATAGACGGGCAGATTGGATTAAAAAGAAAGATCTAACAATATGCTGCCTGCAAGAGACTCATCTCATAGAGATACCCACAGACTAAAGGTGAAAGGATGGGGGAAAACATACCATGCACATGGACACAGCAAGAAAGCTGGAGTCTCCATCCTCATATCAGATAATGTGGACTTCAAGCCAAAGTTAGTCAGAACAGATAAAGGACATTTCATACTGCTTAAGGGAAGTATAAATCGGCAAGACATAACAATCATAAATATCTATGCCCCAAACATTGGCTCATCCATGTTCGTCAAACAAATCCTTCTCAATTCCAGAAATCAAATAGACCACAACACAATAATACTAGATGATTTTAACACACCTCTCTCACCACTGGTCAGATCCTCCAAACAAAAATTGAACAAAGAAACCATAGATCTCAATAGCACAATCAATAATTTAGACTTAATGGACATTTATAGAATATACCATCCAACAAAGAGTGAATACACTTTCTTCTCAGCAGCACATGGATCCTTCTCTAAAATAGACCATGTATTATGCCACAAAGCAACTGTTAGCAAATACAAGAACATAGAGATAATACCTTGTATTCTATCAGATCATAATGGATTGAAATTAGAAATAAATGACAGAATAAAAAACAGAAGCTACTCCAACACATGGAGATTAAATAATATGCTATTATATGATGAATGGATAACAGAAGACATCAGGAAGAAAATTTAAAAATTCTTAGAGGTAAATGAGAACAAAGAAACAACATATAAAAATCTCTGGGACACTATGAAAGCAGTACTTAGAGGAAAATTTATTTCATGGAGTGCATTCAATAAAAGAAGAAAAAAATCAACAAATAAGGGACCTAACACTACGGCTCAAAGCCCCAGAAAAAGAAGAACACAGCAACACCAAAAGTAGTAGAAGACAGGAAATAGTTAAAATCAGAGCTGAAATCAACGAAATTGAAACAAAAAGAAACAATCAAAACAATTGACAAACTAAATAATTAGTTCTTTGATAAAATAAACAAAATTGATAAACCCTTAGCCACACTAACAAACAGAAGAAGAGAGAAAACCCAAATTACTAACAGTCAGTATGAACAAGGAAATATCACAACAGACACGATAGAAATACAAAACACAATTAGAAGCTATTTTGAAAATCTATACTCCAACAAAATAGAAAATCTCATAGACATCAACAGGTTTCTAGACACATATGAATTACCTAAATTGAACCAGGACCACATACACAATTTAAATAGATCAATTTCAAGTAATGAAATACAAGAAGTCATCAAAAGTTTACCAAAAAGAAAAGTCTGGGACCAGATGGGTTCTCAGGCGAGTTCTACAAACCTTTAAAAAAGAGCTCGTTCCAATACTCCTCAAAGTACTTCATGTAGTAGAACAGGAGGGAACCCTTCCAAACTTATTCTGTGAAGCCAATATCACCCTGATACCTAAACCAGACAGAGACACATCGAGGAAAGAAAATTTCAGACCAATATCCTTAATGAATATCGACACAAAAATTCTCAACAAAATCTTAACAAATTGCATACAAAAATACATTCAAAAGATAGTGCCCCATGATCAAGTGGGTTTTATCCCAGGGATGCAAGGTTGGTTCAACATCTGGAAATCAATAAATATAATTCACCATATCAATAGACTTAAAGTCAAGAATCACATAATTATTTCGATAGATGCAGAAAAAGTATTTGATAAAATACAGCATCCCTTCATGCTCAAAACACTAGAAAAAATGGGGATAGTGGGAACATTCCTTAACATTGAAAAGGCCATCTATACTAAGCCCAGGCCAATATCATTCTAAATGGTGAAAAACTGAAAGCGTTCCCCCTAAAAACTGGAACAAGGCAGGGATGCCCTCTTTCACCACTTCTATTCAACATTGTCCTTGAAACTCTAGCCAGAGCAATTAGACAGAACAAAGAAATTAAAGGGATATGAATAGGAAAAGAAGAACTCAAACTATCCCTATTTGCTGATGACATGATTATATATTTAGAGGAACCAGAAAATCCAATGCATTTTTATACATAAGTGATGAATCTTGAGAAAGAGAAGTTAGGAAATCTACCCTATTTACAATAGCTTTGAAAAAATTAAAATACTTGGGAATCAATCTAACAAAAGAGGTGAAAGACCTCTACCATGAGAACTACAGAACACTAAAGAAAGAGATTAAAGAAAACCTTAGAAGATGGAAAGATCTCCCATGTTCTTGGATAGGCAGAACTAATATTGTCAAAATGACCATACTACCAAAAGTGCTATACAGATTCAATGCAATTCCAATTAAAATTCCAATGATGTACTTTCCAGAAATAGAGCAAGCAATTATGAAATTCATCTGGAAGAACAAGACACCCAGAATTGCTAAAGCAATCCTTAGCAGGAAGAGTGAAGCAGGGGGTATCGCAATGCCAGAACTTCAACTATACTACAAAGCAATAGTAACAAAAACAGCATGGTATTGGCACCAAAATAGAGAGGCAGATCAATGGTACAGAATAGAGGACATGGAAACAAACCCAAATAAATATAATTTTCTCATACTAGACAAAGGGGCCAAAAATATGCAGTGGAGAAAAGATAGCCTGCTCAACAAATGGTGCTGGGAAAACTGGAAATCCAAATGCAACAGAATGAAACTAAACCCCTATCTCTCACCCTGCACAAAAATCAACTCACAATGGATCAAGGACCTCGAAATCAGACCAGAGACCCTGCATCTTATAGAAGAAAAAGGAGGTCCAAATTTTCATCATGTCAGCACAGGATCAGACTTCCTTAACAGGACTCCCATAGCACAAGAAATAAAAGCAAGAATCAATAACTGGGATAGATTCAAACTAAATAGCTTTCTCTCAGCAAGGGAAACTATCAGCAATGTGAAGAGAGAGCCTACAGAGTGGGAGAAAATCTTTGTCACTCATACTTCATAGAGCACTAATTTCCAGAATACATAACAACTCAAAAAACTCTACACGAAGAATACAAATAAGCCAGTCAACAAATGGGCTACGGAAATGAACAGACACTTCACAGAAGAAGATCTACAAGCAATCAACAAACATATGGAAAAATGTTCAACATCTTTAGTAATAAGAGAAATGCAAATCAAAACTACCCTAAGATTCCATCTTACCCCAATTAGAATGGTGATTATCAAGAATACAAGCAACAATAGGTGTTGGAGAGGATGTGGGGAAAAAGGTACACTCATACATTGCTGGTGGGGCTGCAAATTAGTGCAGCCACTCTGGAAAGCAGTGTGGAGATTCCTTAGAAATCTTGGAATGGAACCACCATTTGACTCAGCTATCACACTCCTTGGCCTATACCCAAAGGACTTAAAATCAGCACACTACAGAGATACAGCCACATCAATGTTCATAGCTGCTCAATTCACAATAGCCAGATTGTGGAACGAACCTAGATGCCCCTCAATTGATGAATGGATAAAGAAACTGTGGTATATACATACATTGGAATATTACTCAACCATAAAGAATAATGAAATTATGGCATCTTCAGGCAAATGGATGCAGTTGGAGAATATCATGCAAAGTGAGATAAGCCAATCTCAAAAAACCAAAGGACAAATGATCTCGCTGATAAGCAGATGATGACACATATATGGGGTGGGAAGGGGGCAAGAATGGAGGAAGGAGGAACTGTTTATAGGGAAAAGAGGGGTGGGAGGGGTTGGAGGGGAAGAAAAAAATAACAGAATGAATCGAAAACTATTACCCTGGGTAAATGTATGATTACACAAATGGTATGCCTCTACTTCATGTACAAACAGAGAAACAAGATGTATCCCATTTGTTTACAATAAAAATGAATTTAACAAAAGAAAGAAAAAAGAAAAGAAAATAAGAGATATAATTTGCTCCTTTGCTTTTAAATCATTTTAAAGGCAATGGGGAGGATTTTACAATGAGAAGAGACTGGTCATAGGTATATCATCGCACAAGTCTCAGATTGTATTAAGAGATTTTCCCAGATTAGTAAGGATGTAAACATTTCTTTTGGAGTACATGTGTGACAGTGACAAAACCCATCATCTTCATAAGACTATGATTCTATATCCAGAGGCAAAGCTTATCCAGTGTAGTGGAAATGAATGCAGAGATATTTGATATTGGACATAAGAATGATTGCCCGTGGAATTGTGAGTTTTTGATTTTTACTAATTATAAAAGCGAACAAATTACTTAGCTTTCTGGGGATTCTGTGAAAGTCTTCATTATTATAATTACATAAATTAGCTTCATAAATTTGTATGAAACATTTACCAAAAACATTAAAATGTGAATGAGTTTTCTAGGCATACTTAATGTGAGGAAAATACCTTTGAAATAGTCATGGTCTTCACATTACTATGAATAATTTCTACTTTTTAAAGCAAAAAATAAAAGTAATGTCACTGTAATAGTCCTATGAGTCACCTCATAAGTTTAAACCCTTTAATGATCACTAAGTAAAATTGCCATTATGCAAACATTATACTAAATGACAATTCTAGGATATAGAGAATAACTGGCCTTTGCATTAAAAGAATATTTGATTTGACTGTCAACCTATTGTTTTTTAAAGATGTTTTATGTAAATTTTTAAACTTTCCAATAAATCATACTTTCTTTATTTTTAAAAAAATTTTTTTGTAATTGTAGATGGACAGAAATGCCTTTCTTTGTTTATTTTTATGTGGTGCTAAAAATCAAACCCAGGGCCTCAGACATGCTAGGCAATGGTCTGCCACTGAAGCACAACCCCAGCTCTCATACTTTCTTTATTTGGAATTCATGAAGACAATTTTTCTAATACTCAAAATTTGAAACAAATTAATACTCATTTAACATGAGTGCTAATGTTTATGGATGCTGAAATGCTTATTTAAAATGTTGCTGAAACCTGCCTATGACTTATAGACAAGTGTTGCCTTTAGGATAGAAATGTAAAATGTGATTATGATCAGAATTTCACCTTACAAAGAGAAAAGTCTATTTAAAAGTATTTATTTTAGTGGGGCTAAGGATGTAGTTCAGTGATAGAATACTTGCCTAGCATTGAGGCCCTGTGTTAGATATCCAGCATCCCCACACAACACTACTAATAATTGTTTTTAAAATAAAAAGTATTTTGAAGGACTACCAAAATCCCCTTTTAAATGTATTTTCCTTAATTGTACCAGTACAAGGTCATTATTATCTCTTTCTCTCCCTCCCTCCCTCTCTCTCTCTCATTCTCACTTTCTTTCTTTTCTTTTTTCTTTAGGGAATCAAACTTACTAAAATATAATTTAAAATATGTTTACGTAGAATTGCATTAATAATTTGTTCCTGCCTTCAAATGCACATATCATTATGACTGCAGTAATTTACATTTCTATTATTTTCCTTCCAGATTTATTCCTCACAACATTGTCTGCCTCTAGTACCTTCGAGTTTGAGATATGGGAAAATTTGGTAAGAAATCTTTTCTTCGAAGCATTTTTAAATGATGGTTTTCAGTAAAGGCACACAATTTAGAAAATAAAATTAAAGTAATCACTTGGTTGGGTTGGTTTCAACAATAAATAGTACAACTTTAAAAGCCTTTGGTTGCATTGCTGCATTCAAACTGCTGAATATTACTGAAGGAAATGATTCATTCAGCGTCAGTTCCTCTGCAGGTTTTTAGGCATGACTGCCAATTAAACCAATCAGTCTACTCTAATGTGCATGTTAACAGGACCCCTGCTAGGCCGTCAGCTGTTGAAAGAAGTTACTGTCATTTAATTTGTCAGCATGGTGGTTTATGAAGAAAACCCTTTTTAAAAGACTTATTTTTTCTCCTTGCCTTTAGGCTTTATATAAAGAAATAAGAACAACAGACAAAACTTACTGCCAAGTTGAGTAGGATTAAGAAATCTTTCCCCATAGGTTTTCTCTTTTTAAAATTGTCAATAAAAATTCCAAACTGATGGCCTTATTTTATTTTTAGATTGATGTAGATTATGTTAAAGATTCATAAATGAGGAGTAAATCACCAGAACCTTAACATTTAATTTTAGACTACATAATAGAAGACAGGATTTGAGGCCAGTAAAAATGGGCTAACTCAATGACATTTGTCACATACTAGTCAAGTATGAAACATCACTTTGCTCATATGGAAAAGACTGCTTCACAGAATGTTTATGAAAATTAAAACAGTATATGTAAAGTACCCAGCACATAGTAAATACTAATCAAATTTTAGTTTTAGATCTCTTGATTTCTCACCTAATTCTGATTATCTTTTATTCCATCCAAATTAAACTCATAGTCTTTTATAGATGTTGTGAAAATGCTTATGAAAAATAATCAGTTCTGACAAAGGTAAAGCACAGACTGTGGAAGGAGATTGATCATCAGCCATGTCTTAGAACATGGTCAGTGGGGTTGGTCATGACTCACATTTCTTCATGGGCAGAAACTAAGATGATTTCAAATTTATTTAGACAAAATCAGAACTTCTAACTGCTTCTAAACTATGTTAACTGATCCTTTTTTAATTTTAAACATGGAAAGGAAAAGTAAGAAAGACATCTAAACCAAAGAGGTTTATCTTTATTCTATAAATGACTTTTTAAAAATGTGTTTATATTTGTGTTTCTGTTATATTCTTCATGGTTTATATACATTGAGACTCCTGCTGGGGGACACCTGTTTGCAGATGACCTTTCATTTCTGCCTCAAATGAATCTTGAGGTATTATAAAAGTGACAAATGTGTTTAATTAATTTGTATTGGGGAGGAAGGGAAGCCTCAATATAAATAAGTAGAATAAGTAGAATATAAAATTATGAAGCACTTTTAAATATCTCATGTCCTTTCAGCCTAGACTCATCTTAAAAGTAATCAAGTAAAGCAACTCATTAGGAAAACAATCTTCATGAAGTGAATAGATTAATGGAATCTTTTTTCCCTTAATAATGCTTGTAAAGAAAATTAATAAATTGACTGTTTGGAAAACTGGGACTAAGAATTGTTCTTTCTGTAAAGTGGCTGAGTCAGTGAGTAATTTTAAGGAAAAAAAATGTTCACATGCTTTTTGAAGATGGAGAGGGAGATTTTATTTAAGAGGACTACTTATAATGGGGTTTTGAATTTACAAATACAAAAAAAAAAAAAAAAAAGACTATAGCCAAGAAGCAGGGATTACAATTTACTAAGAGAGTAACATAATTCTTTACTAAACTCGCCTAACAGAATTCTAGCTGAAAGTAGATCAGAGTGATTAGACTTTAACTGGGGTATTGTAACTAAACAAACTTAGCAGCATCCTTGCTAAAATTGAAGTTTACAGGGCTAAGTTTGGGCTGAGGATAGATCTCAGAGGAACCTTTCAAAGGTTTGGTCAAAGAGAGAATGTATGTCAGTACCCCTATTAACAATAATCAAGTCAGTAGAGATCTCATATGATTGTTTTTAATGAGAAACTTGTCAAACTCTATATAACAACATACCATTTGACCAAAAAGAACTCAAGACCTATAAAACTATATTGGTTAGTAGAAGTGTAAGAGCTGTAAGAAGTCTCTTGTAGAGTGTCAGTTGTGTACAAAGCCACATGGTAGTGCTCTGGAAGATACAGAAGTGAAGAGAGCTTATGAGACATGAATATGGATGACTGGTGTGAGAGTACAAACCTCATGCTATAGGAGAGAGAAGGTATGTCCCACTGAACTACCAAGGATTATCAGTGAAGGCTTCAAGAAAGACATGGCATTTAAATGGCTAGTACAACTGAGTAGGATTTTAGTGATGGAAATAAGAAAGAAAGAGGGAGAGATAGGCAAGGAAGTGCACAGGAAATACAGGATACATTCAGAGAGGAACAAGCAACTGGTTTGGGCCTGAATATGAAAGATATATTGGAAGGTAAGATTAGAAAAATCTATTTAGACAAGACAGCAAAAGCCAAACTTCTAAACTAAGTAATTTTATCTTTTAAAAATCTGAGAAACTATTAAATAATTTAAGACTGAGAGCAAGATGAACAGAGCTTTCATTATTTCAGCTATTCTTGCAACTCCATATCAGTTCAGTTGCCATGGAGTGTCTGGAGGTAGGAAGATGACTCAGGTGGGATTCACAATAACTTGGGAAAGAAGCGAATGATTAAAGTGTTGGGAATGGTGAAGAAAGGGCAGATAGGAGAAGACAGGATGACCAATAACAATGATAACTTCTGTTTTGTTCAGATGACCTATAAAAATAGAAAAAAGAAGTGTCTAATTTGGGGTAGGAAAAAATTTTATATTACAGATATGTTAAATAAGTAGTTTGAAACGTGAAAATGAAACTCAAGGAAAAATGTAGATAAATGTCATAGGAAAAGCATTAAGAAGAGCATCCTTTATGTCTGAATTTTTCAACTTTGACAATATTGCTACTTTTTCATGGAAATGTGGCCTGTGTATTATAGGTTATCTAGTAGTATCCCTGGCCTCTACTTACTAGATGCTAATTGCATCCCCCAGTTGTGACAATAAAACATATCTGCAGACATTATCAAATGTTTCTTTGGGAGGTAAAAATCATCCCATTTGAGAACCACTGCTTTATGGCATTTGCAGGTAAATGGATGGAGTTGGAGAATATCGTGCTAAGTGAAATAAGCCAGTCATAAAAAAAAAAAGAAAAAAACAAAGGCCAAATGTTTTCTCTGATAAGTGAATGCTGATACATAACCAGGGGCTGCAGGAGCTGGGGGAAGAATGCAGGAACGTTGGATTATGTAGAGGGAAGGGAGTGGGTAGAAGGAAAGAGACAAACATCATTAATTACCCTTTGTACATGTATGATTACATGAATGGTGTGACTCTACTTCATGTACAACCAGAGAAATGAAAAGTTGTGTACAATAAATCAAAAAAATGAATAAAGATAGGGATACATAGTCATTAATACACTTTGCTTCCTGATCATTTTTTACTATTATGAATCTAGCAGTTTTAATAATAAATATTCAGGCCAGAACTTTGACAGTCATCAACATGGTACACCATAGCACTTATGGTTGCAATGCAAGCAGAAAATGGCAGACAGTCCTCTTTATCAACAGCAATGGACTAACTTCTTCAGTTGTGGTAGCAGAGTCACATTGTTACTAGTTTCCCACTACTAATATCAGTTTATGTTAACTAAATGCATCCTATGTGATAGACACTTCATGTGAATAATCTCATTCATCCCAATAGTGGGTAGGGAGGAAACTTGCAAAAATACGTTGAGGAGTTAAGTCAACTGATACGTAGAAAAGAATGAATGTTATCAGGCCTCAAGTCTAACAAAGAGTGAAACTGGGAATTGAACTAGGAAATATGTCTCTAAAACTTCTAAAGTTGTACAGTAATTTCAGAAACCAAATAGACAAAAAAAAAAATAAGAATATACCTTCAGGAGATTCCCCTAGTCCTAGTGAGTTGACCAAATGTTGGATTGCAGAAAAGCAGTAAAGGCCAGTAAGAACACCATAGCAAAGAGTGAAGCAGAATACAGGGCAGATGAGTCCATGAAAAAAATTCTGTCAGATCATAAGCACAGGACTGCTATTATAAAAATAACTTCCGCACATGTGATAAATTATATTTTGTAGAACACTTCATTTTCTGTTGTTCATTTGGCCCTCTCCAGAGCCCTGCAAATAGACAGCATATGTATCCCATTCTGACAATGAGGAAACAAAACCCAGATTAGTAAATAACTGTCCCAGAGCATTATTGCAACTTATCAATGAAAGCAAGACTGGAAACCATATCATCTAAACTCAGTCTAATGCTCTTTCCACCATTCTATTGTATTTTCAATATAGGTTCAGAAAGAAAAAGAGTATTTTGACCCCATGTTTGTCTTCCTACATTAAATAGCTATGGCAGCTTCATCTTTGAAAATAAGTATAGTCATGCTCCACTTTGAAATGTTATCTAATGAGGGCAATAATATATGGATGAAGCAGTTTATTAAATCAATTCATCAAATAATAAATATGTAATTGACACTAATCTCAATGGAATTAGTCATATAGGTTTTCACTGGCAAGTGGAATGAAGAAAAAGTGGTTATGATAGGAAATTCATCTAAATTGAATTATTGTCTTTTCCTCAACTATGTCAAATATATAATGTGTTGTGCATATACTTAACTTTGGCAAGTATGTATTCTCTTTCTCCATTAATTAGAAATATTTTTCTTTTATTGATGCTCAATTTGAATATGGTATGTTAGACATGGGGGGCTGTTACTTGGGAATTGTCAGTTTTTCTCAATAGAAATGAATCATGAGTATATATTTAAATTTTCAGAGACCTTCACTGGTGTAATTCATTTACTTATCAGTATATCAAATTTATATTCATATCTCATATGAGGATAATTTTTAAGAGAGTTGTTTTCAGCCTTTCAAGAAATATTGTATCCACTTAATACCCAATGCTGTGATTTTCTAAAATGCAAAAGCACTTATACTTCAGTAAGAAATTTGGCAACTTTAACACAGTATCTCTAATATGGTTTTAGGTTCCAGAAAGGGCTGGAGGGGAAACTTGAAGTTTACTATACCTATGTAAACAAAATGTCTACAAAAAAATTGTTTTTAAAGTATAGTAGATATTTACATAAAAGTGGGTAAACATGTTTCTGTGTATGGATAATGAAGTGTTAAAATAATTAGAAAATTGCCTGCACAGGACAAATCTTTCTCCTGCTGCTCAATCATTTGATTTTCATGTTTTCATTATACCAGTACCTTTCTCTGTAAAGGTCAGAAATGATTTCTTAACAAACTGACTTTCAGATTTATAGTATCCTTAGAGGAACAAAGAAGGAAAATCTTTCAAATATATAGATATCCTGTATATGATATTTAGAAATCAGAGTCAGTGTATCAGTGAATGGAGATTTTTAGTGATAAGAAAGCTCTTTATAAAATTGAGAGCTTAGCCAGGCACTTTGGCACTCAAGCCACTCAGAAGGCTGAGGCTGGAGGATTGCAAGTTTGAGGCCAGCCTCTTCAACTTTTTGAGACCCTGTCTCAAAATTTGAAAGTAAAAAGGCTGACCATGTAGCTCAGTGATAAATCCCAGTACCTAAAGAGAGGGAAAAAACTGAGAGGTTAGAATTCCAAATTCAGTGTTTCGTTTTATTTTTCTTATGTAGTAATTAAAATTATAGAAGGGAAAGGAGACAGGGTTTTTTTTTTTGGTATGTTTGTTTAATATTTTTAGATGTAGATGAACAAAATACCTTTATTCTATTTATTTTATTTTTTTATGTGGTGCTGAAAATAAAACCCAGTGCCTCACAATGCTAGGCAAGCGCTCTACCACTGAGCCACAACCCCAGTCAAGGAAACAGTTTTTTAAGGCATTTATTTTTGGAAGTCAGGTGTGTGCCATTTCATTTTGGAAAGAGTAATTGAAACAAAAGTTCTTTAGTGAGTTCTGTTTACTATAGGCGGCTCAGCTTAGTACAATGTCAGGTTTTCATTATTACATATACTTTTCATTATTACATATGCTTGAGTTGATTATGGATTGGCCCTTTAAAGATCAATAGAATTCTTCTCTCATCTGAAGAACTTTTCTTAAATATACCCAACAGAATTTTCTTACTATGAAATCTAAAATTTAGTGTCTTTGCTGTTTACTTCTGCCACTATGCTACCTTTAGAAATTCTTTCTGACTTACATCCTGTCTCCTAACTGGAGTCTAAGCTCTTTCAAATTAGAAACTAGTTTTGTACTTATATATATTTTTAACCTTCCACAGTACTTGAAATTAGAATACACTGATGTTTGAAATTATGATGATTTGGTAAAGGATATTATACCAGAATTGACAGCAAAAAAAAAAAGTAATCCAGATTCATACTTTCTTTAACTTATAATGGTTTCTTTTGTTTCATAATAAAAAATTATTAAAGTGGACAGGAGATTGGTTGATTTTAATGTAATATGACAGAAGTCTTAACTTTTTTCCCTGCTTTAATTTAAGATGCTTTGCTTCACACTTGACAAATGGATTGTATTATGATGGTCTAATTCAAAATTTTCTGACTTTCACAGGGTGGAAACTTTTCTGTCCATAGTGTATTTACAATACCTCAAAATATGGTGGTAGTTGGACAGTCAGCATTTGCAGACTTTGGTAAGATTGTTTTGCCTTTCCTTCTCTTTTTGACCTAGTCATGTTGTTTCCTATAGTAGCAAATAACTTCAGTGTTTTCAGAACTATTGTAGATTTAAAAGATACCTGTTCTAGTATTATATGGCTTATGATTACTTCCTTAATAAAGAGAAATTTATGGCTTACATGTTTTTAAAATAGTTTGAACTTAATCCTCTTCATAGGAATAACATGCAAAATAAGAACAGGTACTGAAGCTTTTCTAAATAGTAATTAGAAATTACTATAATTAGAAATAGTAATTATGAATTTCCATATACACATTGAGTATATGGAAATTATCCCAAATGCCCAGGACAAGGAGTGTTTCAGATTTTAGATTTTTTCGTATTTTGGAATAGTTGTACACGCATAATGACATCTTGGGAAGGGGACCGAAGTGAAAATAAAATTCATTTCTGTTTCATATATACCTCATATACATAACCTAGAAGTAATATTATAGACTATAAATATCGTGCCTGCATTTTGATGCCAACCCATGACATGAGTTCATGCGTGGAATTTTCTACTTGTGGCATCATGTTTTCACTCAAAAAGTTCAGATTTTGGAGCATTTCAGATTTTCAGTTTATGGATATTCAACCTGTGTATCCATAATATGAAACAAAATTAAGTTAACATAAACGCTTAAAACTTAAATATTTAAAAACACTGTTATTTACATCTTAATTCCAAGGAATAACAATATCTATTAAGAATTTCAGTTTTCATAAGATTCTATACAGTTAATCAACTTCATATTGATTGGGAACTTCTAAAACATATGACTCCTTTCATCATTTGTTAGGGTTACTATAAAAGGTCTTTTATATTAAATGGGACAGCCATCTACATGACCACCACCTTAAAAGTGTCCCAAACTCATTTCCATCCTGATGTTTCTTCAGTCTGCTAACAAAGACCTCGGTCTGTTCCTCAAAAGTTAATGACATGTCACCGTCTCCAGAGACCTCAGTTTCCTTACTTATGGGAATGACAATGGTATCCACATCTGAGGGTATTGTGAATAACGTAGTATGAGTAAAGCTTGTAGGAACAGTATAAGAAATTTTAGTCTTTTCATTGGATTTACGTATCTTTTGTTGCTGCTACTCAATTGATTGAATCAATTTGCTGTTCAGTGTCATGGAAATATAGTCCAAGGTGACTAGAGCAGGAAGTTTGACAAAGTCTTATAGTGGATATTTCCATATGATGAAAATGATGTGATGTATTGGTTTTACTACATTGAGTATTATTTTAGTTCGGAGTAAATTTCTGGTACCTGGTTTATGGTTTTTATTGAAAATAGTCAAGTAATAGAATGCATGGAACTATTATTTTTGAAATTTACTGATTGATTTGGTTAGCTATATTAATAACATGGTATGTGATCCTTTAGGAAAAAATAAAACGCATATATATACTATATGATTCTCTGGAATTTCACAGACCTCCTGCCCCCCCCCCAACCTGGTTAAAAACCTCCAAATTAAACTTATATGTATTATGATTGTGTTTTATACCATAAAGTGTTCTGCTTTTAACAAAAATTATGAGTAGGTTTAATTTAAATTTTTTATGTTTTGCTAATCATAAATGTGGACATTTATATGTTAGTCCTAAGACATGTAGAACATAGGATATAGTCAAAGTAAAAAAAAAATAAATATTTCTCTATTTTCAATAACTTTAGTTTATCAATAACTTTTATTAATGTATCAACAAACCTTTAATAACTATTTGACAATACCTTTTTACCTTTTCGGATATTGCCAAAAAGACTACTAATTAGTTCAAAAAAGCAGATGGCATTGAATAAAGTTATGAATATTAATTTATTGAAATACGCATTTTCCTACGAAAAGTATACATTTGAATACATCTGTGAATTGCATTCTACCCTTCATTTTCTACTCTACTCATTCCTTTTGAAACAAGATGAGGGAAGTGACTGACAGCCAAGAAGTCAACATGATTTCAGAAATTCACGTTTGAATAAATGATAGGAAGAAGTCTGGATCAAAGAAGAGTATTACAAGTATTTCCATTCAAAGAATGATTCAAGTTGTCTTTAAAAGGAAAAAAAGGGAAGATCCACAAATAGTGGGTTATCTTACTCCCTCTTTTTCCCTATTTTCTGTTGCTAGATTAATTTAGTTGTGAAGTAGTAAGTTACAGAAGAGTAATAGTCCACAATGGTAATAAAAAAACCAAAATAGATGTTTATTACTCTGTAACTTTTTAAGTATTGTTAGAATTTTTATCAGAGAATTTCTAAGTTCATGCAAAATTGATCCTATCTTCTTATTTACATTAACAACTCCTTTAGAAAAAGTTGTGCAGTTTGATGGGGTCATCAGCTCCCACAAGTAAGATTACAAAAAGTGGACTTCTATTATACTTTAAATATTGTACTGAATACCATGCAAGATAGTTGAGATTTTTAAGTTTAGGTCCTTGCCTCTAAGAAATTTGTAATCTAGGATATGAGGGCGATCTACCTGCAACATCTGTCACCCCATTGATTACCAGGGTTAATTTGACTGATCTGGCTGGCTAGGCAGGTGTCCCCTTCCTCCGTCATCACTCCTTGTATGTTCCTCCCAAAGCTGTGTGTTTGGTCAAAGAGGACAACCTTCCCTGATACGGGAGGATAATTTTTCAGTCAAGAGCATACAACTAGCTGTGCTCCCCCGCTAGAACCTCCAAATAAGCTCTCAAAAAATTTATAGTCTAGTTGGAAAGATAAAAGACAAATACGTAAAAAAATAAATTCAAGAAGCTGAGGCAGAAGGATCTCAAATTAGAGGTCAGCCTCAGCAACTGAGTGAGGCCCTAAGCAACCTAGCAAGACTGTGTCTCAAAATAAAAAATAAATAGGGTTGGGGATGTAGCTCAGTTGTAAAAGACCCCTGGGTTCAATCCCCAGGATCAAAAATAAAAATAAAAAAGAAGGAAAAAAATACATAACTGCCACTATATAGGAAGAAAAAATGACTGTTTCATTGTTAATTTTGAAATTAATGCCACAGAAAAAGTTCAATCTAGGTATGTAGGAATATAGACAATTCTAGACTGAGAAAAGGTAGGAAACCTCATCAAATAATTTTGGACTAGACTTGAAAACATCTCTAAGGCTAAAAATTTATAAAGATGTGAAATGCCATGGTTAGTAAATACTGAATAAAACAGTTTGACTTGAATAGAGTTTCTGTAAAAATGTAAAAAGATACAAATGAACTCTGGACACATTGGATTTTCAGGTGAGTAGCAGGTGAACAAACGTCGATTTTATTCTGTAGAAGTAATGAGAAGTAGTAGAACAATTTCAAACAGCTCTTTGTTAATAATCTTTTTTATTAACTTCAGGAAAAATGTTGAATAGAATCTTTTGATCTGGTGGGATACACACAAAGTAACGTTTCTTGGATATGAAATTAGAGTTCAGAGAAGATTATTAGAATCTCTGAGGTGCCAGAGTCACCTTATTTCAAGAGAGTCAGGTTAAGTTTTACAGTACTGTATTTCCTAGGAATGGAAACCAGTCAGGAAACAGGTCAGGGAAGGTGGCGGTGAGAGCTGGAACCACAACTACATCAATAAATGGACTGACAGGCATAAGAAACTTAACAAAGAGTGAATTAATTAATTTGCTGATTGGTTGGATGCAAAAGAGGGTAAAAAAGAAAACACTGCCTGAATGACTAAGAGAATTATGATACCATTCATAAAGACAGGTGAATCAGGGGAGCCTGCTAGATCAGATGTTAAGATAGTCATTGCGTTCATCATGCTGATAAGACAATAGAGCTGGAGGAACATGTAGCCAGCCTAAATTGAGTAAAACCAAAGCAGGTTGGAGAATCCTCCGAGAGCCCAGAGGTCAAGACCTGGATGAGCCCTCCAAAAAAGGAAATATAAAATAAGAGGAGAACAGAGGGCTAAGGGTAGTAAAAAAGGAATGCTAAAGAGGTAGTCAGAAACCATGGACAGATACTAAAATGCAATGCAAGAGGATGACCAAGAAAATGCCTTTGGATTTACAGTTTAGCAGACCCTCAGTATCACAAAAGTTACCATTTACAGAAATCAGAGCAGTCCTTGAGCCATAGAAGTCACCCAATAAATAGGAGCTTTTATGGGCTCCTAGACAAAATGCTAGGCCCTAACTTCATGCTTGGAAGATCAACAACCCATAAATGCTTTCTTTTAGCTAAGCCGTCATTAAGGAGTGTGTATCTTCAAGGAGACGTGTTTGTGTCTTACTATACTGTGTCATCCCTTTACACAAAATATTAGGCTCAGAATATCAAATTCCAAAATTTCTTTAAATAAGTCGTTTTTCTTAAATTATATAAGACAAAAAAAATCAACAAAAGTAAGGTACATTTTCCTGTTAAAAAAATACATAGACCCAAACGTGGAGAAAATATGTGTTCATGTTTTTTAAGGTATGCAATCCCAGATATAGTAGAAATCAATTTTTAAAACTTCCAAATTTAAGGAAAATCAAACTTTATATTTTCTATAGATTAGATTATTTGAAATCCCATAATGTTTAAATTTATATAATCAATTCTGATGCTAACTCATATGTATCAGATCATCGTAAGACCTGATACTTTCTTTTCCACGGAAAAGTGCCAGGCATGATATTGCAGACTCATATTTGTCAATCAGATCTGTAAACAGTCCTGTGATGAACAATGGAGCTAATGAAAATGAAAAAAATTGTCATCTTAAGTTATTAACGTATTGGAAAATATGAAATGACTTAAAGGCATTGTCATTGATGGTTGAGAGCAAATCTGATTCAGTCGTGCATAGCACAATAAATAATCAATGAAGTTATGTTATGAAGTCTTTATATTGTCTGGTACAAATTTAGATGTTAATTTCAAATTAACCATGGTAGAACTGAAATGTTTACTTCAAAACACCACTTTGTAGCAATTATACTCCCTTTATTTTAAATTAAAGGTATATTCAGTAACAATCTTCACAAATCGTTTCTTAATATTTTTTTGACATAATTTTACTATCCTTTTATTTGAATACATGACCAGGGTAACTCGGCATCATGTACAACCAAAAGAATAGGGCCCTAGTTGGAATAAGTTTTGTTCCATGTATGTATTATATGTCAAAACACACTCTACTACCATGTATATCTAAAACAGAACAAATAAAAAAAATAAAAAGTTAAATTTTAAAAAATAGAAAACCCCCCAACTAGAAGCAAAACCTGAACAAGTTCCCATTGTAACTACCTTCTGATACCATGTAATAATCATAATCTGAGGGTTAATTTCCTGGTCCATAATAAAATCATATTGAGTTAAAAGAAGATTTGTCATTTTCATAAAATGGAACTTGAGATTTATTTTTTTAAATAATTTTTAGTTGTGTATGGACATAATACCTCTATTTTTTATTATTTATTCATTTTTATGTGGTGAAGATCAAACCTAAGGAATGCCTCACTCATGCTAGCCAAGTCCTATCACTACAATGCCAACATCTAGATTCATTTTTGACAAATAGAAAAAAAACTAATTGCTAGTGCTGATCATGAACTATTACAAGGATGATAACACACCTTACTGTTTTAGTTGTATTTTTGTTGATATTACTATCAGTTTTTTTTTTTCATTTTTTTTATTGTAAACAAATGGGGTACAACTTGTTTCTCTGGTTGTACATGAAGTAGAGGCATACCATTTGTGTAATCATACATTTACGTATGGTAATGGTGTTTGATTCATTCTGTTATTTTTTCCTCCCCCCCACCCCTCTTTTCCCTCTGTGCAGTCCCTCCTTCCTCCATTCTTGCCTCCCTCACACCTCCCCATTGTGTATCATCATCCACTTATCAGCGAGATGATTCCTCCTTCAGTTATTTGAGATTGGCTTCTCTCACTTATCGTGATATTCTTCAATTTCATCCATTTACCTGCAAATGCCATAATTTTATTATTCTTTATGGCTCAGTAATATTCCACTGTATATATATATGCCACAGTTTCCTTATCCATTAATCAAATGAAGAGCATCTAGGTTGGTTCCACAATCTGGTTATTGGGAATTGAGCAGCTATGAACATAGATGTGGCTGTATGCTGATTTTAAGTCCTCTGGGTATAGGCCAAGGAGTGGGATAACTGGGTCAAATGGTGGTTCCATTCCAAACTTTCTAAGGAATCTCCACACTGCTTTCCAGAGTGGCTGCACTAATTTGCATTTCCACCAGCAATGTATGAGTGTAACTTAGTCATACTTCTTTTTTTTTTTTTTGTACTTTAAGTTATTTTTTATAGACTGCATTTGATTCTCAGAAAGGGAGCCAACCTTCTGATGATGTTGGCCACGCCCTCAGGAATAATTCAAAATGCCTGCACCAGCCTCCAAGGAAGCTGGGGAGCCCCACAAAGGGTGCACTGAGTCAGCACATAGGCAAGTGCAGTGTCCCTCAGCAGTAGGGGTCAGGCAAGCAGGCTCCGTTTTGGTGACTGACCTCAGTGTGGAGGCCGGGCGTGCTCTGCAATGGCCTCCGTCGTGTGTGGGCCAGGCCTTAATATCTTGATCTAGAAGTAAAAGTGAATCAAATATCCATGTACTAAGATTTAAATTTTATATTTAGTCTGTATGTTAATTGGATCCAAATGTTCATATTCTCTCTCACAAAATAATTTCAAAAATCAAATACCTTCAAATAGATGAGTGATAATTATATCTAAAATAAATTATAAATTATATCTAAAATAAACTATATAGGAGAAAGTTCTGGATGGTATGCTTTCTGGATTTGGTCTTATGTGAGTCATTTAAGGTTGCTTTTTATTCCAAAGTCATAAATTAATAATGGACTTTTATTTATTATAGTTGAAAGTTGTTCTTTTGTTAAGTTCACTTATCATTTTTTATTATCGCTTTTGCTAGAAAAAGGACATTAAACTCTAGTTAGAGTCATCAATAAAACAAAAAATGTGTGAAGTTTCAGATGTTCTCTCCTAAATGTACTACCATGTGATTTTTATCACTAGTCAGAATTTATCAAACATATATGCAGACAATTTAGTATGAGGAATATGGACAAATGATAGGGATTAGGTTCAAGGAATCTGAAATATAATACTTTTGCCATCTTTGAATGAATTTTGTAGTATAGACATCAGTTCAGTTAGAGTTCAATGTACTTATTCTCTTTTTAATGTATTTATTCTTTAAAATTGTGTTCCAATCAGTTTTTCTTCCCTTTAGTTTTTTTCCTGTTCTGTAATGAAAGATTTATACTATGTACAAGGAATTGATTACTGTATTCAAAAAATAATTTTTGAGTATCTATTATCTGGACCAGCCCTGTTTTAGATGTTTGTCATATAACCAAACTCTTTCATGGAATTTAAATTCTATTGAGGGAGAAAAGACAAAAACAAGCAAATTAGTAAGGGATTTGTAGAAAATTTTGAGGAAATAAAGTAATGTCCTGTGATAGAAGATTGATAAGGACTATTTTAGGTAGCTAGTTGAAGGTCACATTTGACCAGTAATTTGAGTTTTCGTCTGTTACAGGAGGTCTTAGGGGAGGCTGCTCCATGCAGAGAGAACATCCTAAGGGAAGGTTCTGAGGCCAAAATATTCAAAGGAAAATAAGAAAGCTGGCCCTTGGCAATGTCTTTTATGACTTTGTGAACCAAAGTGAGGATTTTTAATTTTATCTAAATGTAATTGGAAGTTTGGAGGTGGTTAGTTAAGAGAACTTGAAATTAACTAGGCAAAGACTATGAATTACTTGGACTAGGGCAATTACCAGGAAATGGAGAGAAGCAGTCTTAGTTAGGTATAATGGAAACAGAGTTACCAGGACATGTTGAAGGATATAATGTTGGAAGAGTAAAAGAAAAATCAAAGATGACCTAGATTTTGATAGTTCTTGAATGACTATCTGGATGGCAGCACCATTCAATAAGGTATAAAAGGAGTAGGAAGAAGGATTTTGGACTTCTATTAAATAACAGTTCTACTTTGGACTATTAACTTGGAGATATCTGTTAGAAACCAAACAAGATAACAAGCAGAAGAGAAGCTCTGGAGAGACACAAGGTCTAATACCAGCATATCCTTGTTTAACTGCCTTTTAGAAGATTGACAGTAAATAGGGAAGAGATAAAAGAAAGAGTATATGTCCAAAGCATCTTGCCTTTCTTGTTAATGTAACTCCTCTAGCTACACTGGCCTGTTTGGTGTTCTTCAGATAGTTCCTTTTCAGGGCATTTGCCATTGCTCATCCCTCCATGTCGAATGCGGTCCTCCAAATAATATTCCTCATGGCTTACTCCCTCACTACCTTCTTGTTTTGTTAAAATGGCCTTTTCTGGAGGCCTTCCTTTACTGGTCTATTAAAATTGTAAGCTCTGCCCTCAGCACTCCTTACTCCTTTTCCCTCTTTTTCTTTATAGCATTTATCACCATCTGACGTAGTATGCATTCTTCTCATGTACCATCACTCGAATGTGTTCCATTGGTGTACTTTGTTCATTATTCTCTCTCAAGCAGGGAGTAGTGCCAGTTACATTTTAAATACTGACTACATAACTTTGAATGAACTATTTAATTAAATGGAAAAAATCTCTTTGATACTACTCAATACTACTCAAAATTTTTAGTTTTTGGTTTTTGAGAATCGAGCCCAAATTTAGGACATCTTAAGTACCTTCAGCTAGAATCCTAAATGAAAACTTTTGAGTGTCATTCACATGATGAAAACTAATATATTGAGACTTTTGCTTATTTTGATTAAAGTTAAGTGATTGAACAAAAATCGTTCTG
Source organism: Sciurus carolinensis (assembly GCF_902686445.1). NCBI lineage: Eukaryota > Metazoa > Chordata > Mammalia > Rodentia > Sciuridae > Sciurus > Sciurus carolinensis. Next base: position 35,729,072 of record NC_062228.1, read on the forward strand.
AATCTCACTAAAGTAGATGGATGCTGATTTCAGTAGAAAACATTCTGGAGCCTTAAAAAGTATAATTTGCATCTTCATATTTTCTTTTTATTTTTTTCTAGTTCTTGAATTCTGACCAGTGATACAGCAACATGTATTACCTACTGTATGTTATTATTTAACATTTAAATAGAGAGCTAATTACACAGCATCTTAATATTATTTTGTATCTTTATGGTGTCAGTTATATTTTCACATGAAAACATTAAAGATAAACAGTTTAAACACTTCTCTGTGCCACCAAAGAAAGACTACGATTATAAATTTTGGGTAAAACTGAAATATTTTAAGTGCACACATTTCTGTATAACAAATCAATTAGACGTTCTTAAAGTGTTGTGCTGACATTCACAGTGCTCTTTCAAACAAATAATAAATCCAATTCGTGAGTATCCCCTTCCACTCCTTGTTACTGTGGTGATTGCAGTACAGTGGTTGTCATAGCAAAAGTGATTAGTTCCTATGTTTCAGAGACATAGGTAAGACATCTGTTGTGGTGACTCATGGATGCAAGATGTGATTCTGATAAATTCTTTGAATGCTTTTTGATTGAAAATAGTAAATTATATAAAAGTTATAAAATTGCTACAGCAGTCTTGATTGTATACATATTCAGTATTTAAACTCACATTTTTAAGTACACAAATCATGAAGAAAACTAGAACCCTGTGTCCCTGAAGCCTTTATGTATATAATGAATTGTTGCTTGTCTAGATAAGAATGTTTTTTATAAAACTGTACCTCTGACATTGTAGTCTCAAAACTAGTGTGCATTTAATTTTTAATGATGCATGGTATTACGAATGTGTAATTAGCCCTTTGAATATTTAAAGTACATAAAAATTCTATAGAATAATGTTATATTTTACATTGTTACATTTTTATTTCATATTTTAATGGGTGACATTTTCAATACTTTCTAATATAATCCACAACTTAATTGGAACATTTATCATTCTAAGTCTACTCTAATTAGAATAGATCTGTGATAAGTGGAGTATCCCATAAAACTGCCCTATTAACTTCCCATGTTCATCTCTTTTTTATTTGATTGCCACATTACTGTGGAAGTGATTGTTGCAACACCTTGCCTGTTCTTAGATATTACAGATACATATATCTGGAAAGATGGTGAAATTTATTTCTGTCTGGCTCAATACACCTGAGGGGAGTTCCCTGCTATCAGTCAGAGCAATAAAGAAGCCTGAGCGTACATTATGAAGAACCTTTTCTAAATATCCTGCCCTATTTTCAAACACCCCTAGCTTCCATTTTGACCCCTTTTCTTTCATCTGTAGCTCTGCATTTTTCCCTCTGTGTAAATACCCCATCCATCAATAAAATCACAGTTGTGTTTATTGTATGTAGGTAGGTGATAGCTCCTCTGTACTTAGTCTTCACACACTAAAGAGTTAAGTGATGGATTAGGTAAGAAGATGGGGGTTGGATGTATGATAGGTAATGAATGAAGGATGAATAGATGAAAGTGAATGTCCTTGGTCCAGAGTAATCCATTCCTTTAGCAGCTTTCCAAAAGTAATTCCACTTCCTGTTCTGTTCTATAACAGCAAGACAGTTCCCTTTTATTCTCTGTTACACACAGAGACAGATGGACATTATCTGTACTCAACCTGCCCTTGCCTGTCATCACATTACCCCCATTTAATGATTATATTTTTAATTTAATCAAGAGGAAGGTTTAGGTCTTTTATATCAATAACATCAAAAGGATTTAGAAGATTAGTATATTGCAAATATTTGTTTACTTCTTCAAATTACTTAAAAATACTTGTTTTATGATGAGAACCATTTTTATAAAAAGAAGTTTACTTTACCAAGCATGGTAGTGCACATATGTAGTCCCAGCTACTCTGAAGACTGAGGTAGGAGGATCACTTGAGCTGCAGAGTTCAAGACCAGCCTGGGCAATATAACAAGACCCCATCTCAAGGAAAAAAAAATTGAAAATATTGTATACTTTTATCAAGTATCCTTCCAAACCTTTCTGAGATGAACAATATTATTTATTCTCATTATACAATGGGGTTAAAAAGGGATCAGAGAGGTTAAGAAACTTGCCCAAGGGCTTACAGCTTGGCAAAAATTGGTAGACGTAGGAAATGACCTCTGGTTCTGTTTCACAGTCTGTGTTCTTAAACAGTACCCCTTCTTCTACATTACTTAATAAAATTCATGACCATCCTCATCGATTGCACCATTTCAGTTGTTTTAAACCATGTAATATTTTGATAGTACATTTTTTCCTTCTGCTTCTTACATATTCTGATGGCTTTTTTCCTATTATTTTTAGAATTTTTATACTATGTGACTGTTCTCCCAAGTCATCTATTTCAAAAAAATGATTATGTATATGTGTAATTCTAGAATACATAATATCTATAAATTCTAGAGAAAAATAAAAACCAAGTGGTGGTGACCTGATGCTAGCTCCCCCACCACAGCTTTCCTTCCCTGCCCCTCTGAAATTGTCTATTTTATTTTTTGTGATGCTATTTTTTCATTATTTATCATAGTATTTTTATGTATTTTTAATAATAAAATTTGATGTTGGTTCATGACAAAAAAAACAAGCAGTGGTGATTTTAACACATAATTCACTAGGCATTGATTTATTTTTAGATAAGACAGCCTTTGCAGAATAACCCTTTATGGAGTGTAATAAATTTCAAGTTGTTATTAGTGTAAAATCACTTGACTATTAAGTTTTTAAGTACAGAAATAAGGTCCTGGATCTCTCTATGAATTTCATTTCTCCCTCTACTCCAGTTGTTTAGAATTATAGCCACGTAGCACTATTTTTCAGTCAGTTTTCAAAGCTGTGATCATTTCTAAATTGTGAGCCATCATTTCAGACCAGGATCTCTCTGTACTCAAATAATTTCTTTATTAAGTATTCAAAAATAAATATATAAAAGTTCTTTATGACCACTCCCAATTCATATTTCTTACATCCGAATAAAATTTTTTTTGGTCTCACTGTATAACTATGGATTTCTTTTCTATTTTTTCTCCTTTATTTTAGGAGTCCGCTTTTGAAGGATTTTCTTTTGTCTCTATCCTGTATGTCAATTAAGTGTCCTGCTTCTTACATTTCTTATAGTCTTTTCAAAGTAAACTCAAAGTAAATAAAGCATAATTTATGATTTTGAATAAAGATAATAGAGAATATGAATTTGGTAGTTCATACCTTAAAACACTTTGAAATAAACCACAGATCTATTAAAAGTTTTTGAGAACTTGTAAAATATATATTTTTTAAAGCATAATGTGTATTTTATTTTATTTATGTATGTATTTATTATAGTTGTAAATGGACAGCATGCCTTTATTTTATTTGTTTATTTTTATGTGGTGCTAAGGATCAAACCCAGGGCCTCAAATTTGTGAGGCAAGCACTGTACCACTGAACTACAGCCCCAGCCCTGTATTTTATTTTAAATCTGTTTCCAATCAAGCATAGCAGTTAGTACTGTTTTCTTGAAGATTTGACATATGTTTTTGATTCACATAGATCCAAATTGAAATTGTAGCTTTGGGTAGCTAATCAAATTTTGTAACCAATTGGTTTCTCATATGCAATGTGGAGTTGTTATAACTTGGATTTGGTGAATGTAAAATAAAGTTATATTTTAGGTGCTTGAGTGCCTCATACCTAATGCACGCTGACTTAATGTGAGTTTCATTAATTAATGGGATGTTTTACACCATTTACTTACAGTTTAATATCCTATTTATTTTTTATATTCTTCAAAAGATACAAGAGGAAAGGAGTTCCCTCTACAAAATTCTTTCATTACAGCCTTTCTCCTTGTCCTTCTACCTGAAATTTGTTGTCCTCTTTACTACCCACTGCCTTTCAAACTACCAACTGCCATGGAATCTTACCTCTTTCATATCTCTCAAAACTGTTCTTCCCCTATGGAAACTTTGTAACTCATCTCTCTCTCTGGTTTCCTGAAAGACTATTGTTCTCTTCCACTCTTACCATGGGCCTCTCCAATACATTCTTCACTTTGTAGGGGTCTGTCTACACAGAATAGATCTGAAAACACCCAAAGTCCTTAAGAGTCTTAGAATAAGTTACAAAGCCCTCTCTGTGGCAAGCCTTTAAATCTGACTTCTCTTTATTTATTTATAAGATTGACAGACATGCCCATCTATGTACAGTTCTCCAATAATAACATGCCCCTTTTTCAATACTGCTTCTCTGCTTGTATGTGTTATTGCCTTTGACTGGAGTCTCCTTCCTCCTCTTTTAACTCACCTAATTCCTATTTGTCTTTCACATCTTAAATAATGGTTATTTTTACCAACACTAATCATAGTCCCTGTTCATTGTAGGTTCTCTGGAAAATGTTTGCTGGGTAGAAGAATAAGTAGCTTACCCAATTGGTTAGATAATTATGTCTAATATGTCTGATGGGAATTCAAGTTAGAGTGATTTGCTAATTCCTTTTTTGCCCCCCTCTGTTTAACAACTTATTTACTTCTGTTTCCCTCTCTTATCTGGGAGTTCCTTAGAAAAGGTGTTTTCACTGTTTAGAGTAATTGTTGGCACATAGTAAAGCCTTAGTAAATGTTGCCTGTATAATTCCTTTGAAAACCATCTACTTAAATTATTTTACATTTTAAATAATTTTATTGTGTTATAATTTGCATAGCATAAATGTCTCCCATTTTAAATGTAGAGTTTAGCAAGTGTTAATAGATTATGATACAGTTATATAGCCATGAGCAGAGTCCCAATTTAGGGATACTTAATATGAACTAAAAATTCCCTTGTGCCCATATGCATACTTAGTCTTCACTTCTATCTCCAGCTCCAGAGAACCACTAATCCATGGTTTTTTTTGAATTGTAGTTAAAATATACATATGATATAAATTTTACCACTTTAACCATTTTTAAATATATAATTCAGTAGTGTTAATTAAATTTATGGTGCTCTGCAACCATTACCACTAGCTATTTGCAAACCTTTTTATTATCACCTCAAACAGAAACTCAATAACCATTGAGCAGTAACTCCTCATGCCTCCCTTCTCCTGGCCCTTGATAACCTCTAACCTACTTCTTTTTTAGGTGGTATTATACTGGGGATTGAACTCAGGTGCGCTCAACACCTGAACCACATCCCCAGCCCTATTCTGTATTTTACTTAGAGACAGGACCTCACCGAGTTTCTTAGCACCTTGCTTTTGCTAAGGCTGACTTTGAATTCGCCATCCTCATGCCTCAGCCTCCCAAGCTGCTGGAATTACAAGTGTGCGCTACCGCACCCATCTTTTAACCTACTTTTTATCTCAGTAGGTTTTCCTGCTTTAGGTAATTCATATAAATGGAATCATACATTATTTGTCCTTTTGTGTTTGACTTATTTCACTTACCGTAATATTTTCAAGGTTCATCCATGTTCTACCAAGTGTCAGAACTTCATTTCCATTTTGATTATCCATTCATCTATTGATGAACTCTTGCGTTGTTTTTACCTTTTACCTGTTGTAAGTATTGCTGCAGCAAACATTGGTGTAACAGTATCTGAGTCCCTGTTTTCATTTCTTTTAAATATATACCTAAGAGGGAAATTTCTTGTCATAAGGTTTAGCTTTTCCATCACTATTTTGCATTCCTACCAACCATACACAAAGGTTCCGATTACTCTACATTGTCACCAATACTTGTTACTTTCTTATAGCCTACCTAGTAGTATCTCAGTGTGTAACTCAATGCAAATTCATTTGCATTTCTCTAATTGCTAACGATGTGGAGCATTTGTTTATGTGCTCCATATACCAGTGTGGCCTTTGGTATATCTCTGGAGAATTGTCAGATTAAGTCCTCTACCCAGGTTTTTAAGTTACATTGTTTTTTTATTGTTGAATTTTTGGAATTCTTTATGTATTTCATATGTTAATTCCTTTATGTGGATATTTAATCATGTGTATACATAAATATTGAACTTTATCAGCAAATATGTTCTACTGTTTATTGGGTTATCTTTTTATTAATAGTTTTATAGTTTTAACTTTTAAATTTAAATTATTAATTGATTGGCTTTTCATATATGTTCATTTTAAGGATTTTTTTATCTAATCATAAGGAGTATTGGTCTATAATTTTCTTTTGATATCTTTATGTGACTGTGGGTCAGAGTAATACAGGATTCATAGAATGTGTTAGGAGTTTGAAACTGGTATTAATTTTTAGAATTTACTAGAGAAGTCTTCTGGTTGGAATTTTCTTGGAAAAATTTTTATTCATGATTCAGTCTTCTTTTGATTTATTGTTTCTTTTGGTTATATATAATACTAGGATTCATTTTTACAAAATTATAAAAGAATGAAATATAATTTCTTCTAATTCAGTTGCCAGTACTTCTTTTCCTCCTCTCTTACCTCCCCCTATTCCCTTTCCCCTACTCTGCTGAGCTTTCTGCTATTTACTTATAGTTCTTTTTTTAATTAGTGTCTTGTAGATATACATGATAGTGAGATTCATTGTGGTATACTTATGTACGTACATAGGAAAGTCAGGTCAGATTCATTCCACTGTCTTTCTCCTTCCCTTCATTCCATACTGTCTACTCCACTGATCTATTTTTTATAGCCCCCCTCCCATTTTGGATTAGCTTTCTCATATCAGAGAAAGCATTCAATCTTTTTGGGACTGACTTATTTCACTTAGCATGATAGTCTCCAGTTCCATCCATGTACCAGCAAATGTTAGCAAAGGAAAATGTCTGGGGAAATATAAATGCCAGCATTATTATTTTTGTTTAAAATTTTCTCATTTTCTTTGTCTTTCAACAGTTTTACTATAATGTGTGTCTCTTTGAGTATATTCTACATGGAATTCATAGAACTTCTTGGATTTGTAGATTCATGTCTTTCCTCAAGTTTAGAAAGTTATCAGCTATTATTTTTTCAGATGTTCTTTACATCTTTCTCTCTCTCCTTTTGGTAGTTTCATAAATAGGGTTATAGTTTCACTTAATGGTGTTCCACAGGACCTTTAGACACTCTTCACTTTCTTTGTCTTGCTTTTTTTCTGTTCATTACACTTGGTAATGTCAATTATACTATCTTCAAGTTTAGTGGTTGTTTCTTCTGCCTTGTTGACTCAGCCATTGAAACCCTCCTCCTCTCTAGTGAACTTTTCATTTATTTTACTTTGCAGCTCCAGAATATCTGCTTTTTTAATAATCTCTGCTGATATTGGAGACAGAGTCCCACTGAGAGTGAGCAGCAAACGATGTCCCCCAGTACAGACATCAGAGACCAGGCTCTGAAGGCACAGATCTAATCTTACTTAGGATTGTACAATACATATATAGGCACATTATCCAATCAGGTTAACAAGCTTGTTTAAAACATAACAGAACCAACCTATCGGTAAGCTATACATTGAACTGATGTAAACAAACCAAGTATACCTAAGTGATTCTGCCCAGCAACAAGTCCGAGACAAAGACTGGGGGAAAGATAAGCTCTAGCACACAGCATGAGGCAAGGCAGTGTGGGCGAGCTCACATCACAGCTAGCTAGGATGCTTGAAGAGTGAGGCTTCCCCTTAGCTCATAGCTCGGCCTCAGCAACTGCAAAGACCTTCAGTCCATGGCGAGTCTTTACCATTTCCTCAGTTTCTCTGTCCAGACTGTTTGACTTATTTAGACCATTGTGTCAGTGACTGCTGTCAGATAAGCTTGAGGAATGTTCCCAACAAATTCTATATTGATATCTTCATTTTTGTTTATATTACATGTTGTCAATTACCATTTTTTGCCCATGTCTACTTTAGCCCTTTGGACATATTTTAGATATTTGTTTTAAACTCTGTTTAACAACTCTGATGGCTAGCCTTCCACCAAGATGCTATCAGTTTTTTTGTTCTTTTTTTAAATATTTTTTTAGTTGTCACTGGACCTTTATTTTATTTATTTATCTGTGTGCAGTGCTGAAAATCTAACCCAGTGCCTCACACATGCTAGGTAAGCATTCTACCACTGAGCTATGACTCCCACCCTTGTTTTGTTCTTTTTTATTTTTATTTTTTTAGTATTTTTTGGTTGCACTGCTTATCTATTTATTTATTTATATGGTGCTGAGGATCGAACCTAGAACCTTACACATGCTAGCAAGCATTCTACCACTGAACCACAAACCCAGCCCCTTGTTTTGTTCTTCAAATGGACTGTACTTTCCTTGTTCTTTTTATGCCTAGTGATGTATTGCTGTAAACTGTATGTAAGTGTTATAATAAAGTAATTATAGAAATCAGATTCTCACTTTTCCCCAGGATTTGTTGACTCTTTGATTATTTGTAGTACTCCATTTGTTTACTAATATTCAAAAATGTTTTGTCATTTACATTACTTGTCATGTACAGTCCCTGAAGTCTTTGTTTCTTTACCTCATAGCTAATGTTTTGGTAGAGATTTCATTGAGTATCAGAAAGTAAAACAAACAAACATAAGCAAAAATAAAAATTAAAAACAAACAACCACCTACCTCTCCCATTCTTTATAGACTAGTACTGTGCTAAGACACTCTAGCACCTACCCTAAGTCTAGGGAGCAGGCCACGGGTAAAACTCAGGATCTTTTTTGGTCTATTTTGAGCACACATCTCACCTAGATGTATGTGTGTTTTTCTAAATCCTTCCCACCATACACAGGTACCCTTTTTTTTATAATTGAGACTTATTGCTTGTGTGGAGGACTAGAACATAGACATTCCAGCTGATATATAATTCTTAAAGTACATTATGAAAAATATGTAAAGCTATTTTTGATTTTTTTAAGTTTTTACTTTTTATTTTGATTCATTGAACACAAATGGGGTATAAGTTTCATTTCTCAGGATGTACAGGAAGTAGTCACACCATTTGCATAATCATGTGTTTGTCTCATTCTGTTATCTTTCCTTCCCTCCTGCCCCCTTCCCATCCCTCATTTTCCTCTATACAATACATCCTTCCTCCATTCTTGCCTCCTCTCCACCCCCCTGTTATATATCATCATCCACTTAGAGAAAACATTCAGCCTTTGGTTTTTTGGGATTGGCTTATTTCACTTAGCATGATGTTCTCCAACTTCATCCATTTATCTGCAAATGCCATAATTTTATTCTTCCTTATGGCTGAATAATATTCCCTTGTATATATATACCACAGTTTCTTTATCCATTCATCTGTTGAAGAGCATCGAGGTTGGTTCCACAATCTAGCTATTATGAATTGAGCTACTATAAACATTGATGTAGTTGTGTCACTGTAGTATCCTGATTTTAAGTCCTTTGGGTATAGACCAAGAAGTGGGATATGATTCTTTTTGAAACAGTTATTCTGGTGAATTTCCAACTAAAATTTGGAGGCAAATTTTTCTCAAGTACCAGTGTCTTCAACTTTGATAAGCACTTACTTAAACATCCTAATTTCCCAAAGAATCTCTCCCAACTTTTCCTCTAGTGCCTTCAATGACCAGTTGCATGTTTTGATCCATAATTTTTTGACCCAAGCATCTGCAAGCCTTGCACAGGGTTTTTTCTAGTCTGAGTTTAAAGTTAAGGTGAAAGAGAGACAGCACTTTGTGTCCACTGTCCAGATAGTCCCTAGTCAGATTAGAACAGACATACAGTATTACTTGTGAGTAAGATCTACTCTGTTGCCTCAGAATCCAGTGACCAGGGAAGTTACTGTTTTAACACTGCCACCACACAGAAGTGGATATAGGAGCAAGAGCAAGCAAAAAAAAAAAAACTGCACAGATTTCACTTGTGTGAGAGTGTGTATGTGTGTATGTCTTTGGTTTTCCAGGCATAGAACCCAGACCTCATGCATTGAACACAGAACCTTATACATGCTTAGCTTATGTTCTTCCACTGAATTCTGTCATTTTCAAGTTGCCTTTGTCTTGAGACAGAAGTTTCTTGGTTGCTGTCAACCTTTGATAGTTTTGTAGGGTTCTGACAAAGTTGTTTCCTGTCATTTTCTGCTTGTTTATTCAATGTACCTGTGAGGGAACCAGAGCCTGGATCTACCTAATCTACAGTTTTGCTGACATCATTTGATCCAGTTTTGTCTCTGTAGTTTTCCCAATTTTAGAAGTTTTATATAAATGGAATATAATATTTTGTATAATATTTCTGGCTCATAGCTAGCATGTTTATAAGGTTCATTCATGTTATAATGTGTATTAATAATTTGTTCCTTTTTATTGCTGTTCCATTATATGAGAATACCACATTTTATTATCTGTCACCCTTTGATGACCATTTTAGACTATCCGTTTTGGGACTATTTTGAATAATTCTGCTGAGAACATGTACGTAAAAGACTGTGTGCATGTCTTACCTTTTTATAAAGCTGCTGAACTGTTTTCCAAAGTGCCTATATCATGTTACTATCAGCAATGTATGTGAGTTCTACTTTTTCTACATCCTTGTCAACAATAATGTTGTTGTTGTTTATTATGAGCATTCTGTTTGTATAGTGGTATCTTTCTGTTCCTTTTATTTGCATTTTCATTATAATTTATAAGACTGAACTTTTTTTCTTATTTTTATTTGCCATTTGTAGAATTTCTGTAGTGAAATTTCTATTCTTTGTCCATTTTTCAAAAATTCATTGTGTATCATCTTCTTATTAACTTGAAAGACTTCATATACTCTCAATACAAATCCTGTACCATGTATATGATTTCCAAAAATTTTATCCCAGGCCGTGGCTTGTCTTTTCATTTTTCTAATAGTGTCTTTTAAAGAGCAGAAAGATCTAATTTTCAAAAAGTCATGTTTTTCAAATTTTGCTTTTGTAAATTATGTTTTAAGTGTCATATCTAAAATATCTTTGCCTACCAACATAAGGATGGGAAGATTTATTCGTATATTTTTTTCTTTAAGTTTTCTGATTTTAAGTCTGTAGGTCTATAATCTACTTTGCATTAATTTTAAGTAAGTTCTTGATAGTTGTGTGTTATCAAAAAACATTTTTTTCTACACTCAGACACTGACTTGGAACATTTTCTGATCTTAATTATGTGTGTGCATTGAGAGTCATAGCATAAAATTTGACCTTAGAAATTGAATTTATAGTAACTGATAATGGTTTACTATACCTTAAAATGAAGCTCAAAAATTTCTTTGTTGTCAGAGTTGAAATTACATAATCCCAAGTGTCAGTGTTATAACCTAGCTGATAGTTCTTTGCCCACCACATAAAGATACTGGACTTTACCTAACAATGAATTATAGACCCAAATATTTACAGAGATAGATGTTGAATTATCTGCCCTAGGATTTTTTAAGGTTCCTTGCACCTAGATTTAAGTGTTTGTTTAGTACAACCTGAAAAGTATTTTCTATAACTTTTTAACTTATCCTATTGGAAAATAACATCATTTTGTCAAGAAACTAACAAAATATACTCTTGTATTAAGAACAGAATAATATTAGTGAATTTCCTTGTACTTAGCAAAATCAGTGATTAACTAAGTCAAGTGGAATATGATTGACAATTTTTTCACATATATTTCACTACATTCTTACTCATGGACCAGTATAACAGTATGGTAAGTAATATATCTTAAATGCTTCTGTGCATATCTAAATTAGAAAGATACTGTTTAATGTACAATGAAATCAAGTATATATGGATATCACAATTCACTGAATTTTGAAAACTAAGTTCAGACCATTGTATTTTTCTAGGTTTAATATTGCTTAATAAATACCTATTTAATGATAAAGAATATATATTTGCTTTCCTGTTTGATGAGCAAGGTAGAAAAGGGTCAATTTCTTAAACCAGGAAAGAGGTCTCATGTCCATGCTGCTTGTTTTGTGTATTAGAAAACTGACCATAATGAATTAACAACAGCTTGTGTGTAGTCCTGATCCAGGTAGTTCTTGGCATGCCTTCTCTCTCTGCCACCTGCTAACTTTCTGAAATTATTTTCGAAAGGCACGTGACCATTTTACATTATAGTTAATTTATACTAATAAATTTTCTTAACTAAAAAATTTTATAGTATATGTTTACTTATTTATACCTGATCAAAATAAGGTAAAAAGTCATGATTTCAGGATGAATTTTCCAGTACTTACCATTCCCTTTCAATCCAGAGATAAACCATATTCCTTAGCTGTTTGATTAGGTCTCAAATTCTGGAAGATTCCTTTAGAAATGCTTGTCAGTTTCAGTCAGGGAAGGAGACAGCATTGAATAGTGAACTTGGATGAGGTTTATAATAAAATCCCTCTTTTGCCTGCCATTTAACTGACTGCCAGGTGGTTAATATTATCAAACATAAATGTCCTTTTCTTTCAAATAAGAGTATTATTTGCTTTATTGTTTTTGTAAGAATTAAATACAGTCACATATATAAAAGAACCTCTGCTAAGAATTAGTGGTTGTTCAGGAATTACTGATTGTTTTCCCCCATCCCAGGATGTACCCATTGTGTATATTTAAATAGGAAAAAAAATTGATAACTGTGGCATTAATCATTGTATGTTTATTAAAATAAAGATAACTGCATGTCTGGATGTTTTTCCCCTTTTTCTTCTGTGATTAATTCAGTGCTTATGAACACAATTAAAATGTGTTTCTAAATATTATACTAAATGATGTTTCAATTATTTCATAAATAAATAACCCCTTGAATTGCTCTTATACCTTTCAATAAACTGCTGCTGTAATGCAGAAAGTAGCTTGAAAGCCTGACTTCAATAATTCTAATGTTGTGCAGTGACTTATGCCTAACTAATTGAATAATTACTTGGTTCCGACCATCTCTAAATAAAGGTGTCTAGTTGAATGAACAGCTGGCTAATATCTTGACTTTCCCTCGTTATGTGATCCTGAGCTAGTGGGTTAACTTTCTTGGCCTCAGTTTTCTCTGCTGTAAAATGGTAAAGGACATTATTTCTAAGGCCCTTTACAGTTCAAACATTATATAATTTCATATTCGTTTAAGAAACATTTTAGAAGGAATCCTTACACCTCTCATTAGTTAGAACATTTACTTTTAGGATCTATGAAATTTAGAAGTCACAGCTGCCATAGATTTTTTGGTTGTCTTGCACATGAATATAGCAACTTCATTATGTTGTATTCCCCATTTGTCTTTTGAAAAGGATGAATAACAAAGATTTTAATCATGAAAATGCATACTTTGTGAAATAGATGGTATATCACTGTTATTAACTGTTTCATCATTCCTAACCTTCTGACAAAAAGTTCACAACCATTCGGTCAAAAAAGAATTTAGTCTGAGCTCATAAAAGGCAACACTGAGCCAGACGTAAGGGTCTTTGTTAATATTATGAAGAAAGAAACCTACTTCTTAAAGACAGGTGCTGTCTTTCCTATTCTCATCCCTCCCCCACCAAACTTCCCTTCATTCCCCTTTGTCTAATTCAATGAACTTCTATGCTTACACCCAAAAGACTTAAAATCAGGATATAACAGTGACACAACCACATCAATTTCTATAGCAGCTCAATTCACAATAGCCAGGCTATGGAACCAACCTAGCTGCCCTTCAAGAGATAATTGGATAAAGCCAATGTGGTAAATATACACAAGAGAATATTATTCGGCTATAAAGGAGAATGGAATTATGACATTTGCTGTTAAATGGATGGAACTGGAAACTATAATACTAAGTGAAATAAGTCAGACCCAAAAAACAAAAGATAAATGTTCTCTCTGATATGTAGATGCTAACCCATACGATGGAGGGAGGGAAGCACAGAAGTTCATTGGATCATAACTTTTCTATGCTCACATATGAATCTATGATCAGTATAACTCCACATCATGTTCAACCACAAGAATGGGATTAAAGTTGTAATGGGTTGCACCCCTTGTATGTATATGTCAAAATACACCCTACTGTCATGTATATATATAAACAACAAATTTTAAAGAAAGATACTTTTGAAACAAAAAACAAGGTGCTAAGAACTGCAAGTGTGATATCCTAATAACTTACAGGGTATTTTGAAAATATTATACATTTGGTTTCATAGTTGACCTAAAATACCTGCAAGGGGAAATAATTGCAATTGTGAAAAGATTTTTAAATGTTTGTATTCTAAGAAAAAATGCTAATTGACTTATTCATTGTATAATCAAATAATTAAAAACATCTAAAGTATATAGAAATTTTAAAATAATCATAAGTGAAGTGTTTGTTATTTTTCAAAAGAATATTTCATATTAGTCTACATAATTTCTGAAATTTGCCCCTTTTTATGCCTTTAAATTAGCCTGTGTTCATTAAAATATTGCTGGACATAAAAGGATCTCAATGGTAAATCTCCCAAAGATGAGTATTTCAATAAAAGTTGAGAATAGGCAGAAGATTTAGGATAACCATGTTCACAGTTATTATTAACATGCATTTTAATGCGAGCCATTTTGGGCTGTCTTTGCTGGTAACACTCTTATTCTTTGCTGTTGACAAGAAACAAAGAGGCTGTAGCCCAGCTGTGCTGCTTTGGAGTGGTGACTCTTCCCTTATGTTTAAACAACTGTCTTTGACATTGTGTCAGCATTTGACACCTTTAAGTGTTCATCATCCTAGCAATAAACTACTGTTTATTAAATAAACTCTTAGATGGCAAGAACTATAAAAAGGACAGTAACTGAGAATATGGGCTCTAAAAAACAGGTTGCCTAAGATTGTATTCTGATTTTGTATTTTGACTATCTCTGAGGTTATGGGCAAGGTACTTAATCTGTTTTTACTTTTGTTTCTTCAGATAAGTGGGGGTGATAGTATCAGATGATAACACAATAGGAGTTGTTGTGAAGATTAAAGGAGATGGTTCATGTATAAAACTTACAAAGTGTTTTCCACATAGTAAATATTTAAAGAGTACTTATTCATATTAACATCATCATCATCATTTAATCTTGACAAGAAAATATTGAGATACTTGTACATTTTACAGGTAAAGAAACTGAGGCTAAAATAGTAAACAACTTGCCTAAGGCCATACTGCAAGCAAGTAATAGCTGATATTTCTATTCAAGTCCTTCTGATGAAAGTAAGCCCATGCTCTTAAAATATACCATGGCCTTTGTGGAAGTAGAATCTTGATAGCGTTTTAGAATGTCATATGTGGAATCTATACTTTTCATTTTGTGGAAGGAAAAACTGAATTAGCCCAGCACCTTAGAAGCAAAACCTTTCCTATTGTCCTTTCCCTGCCCTAAGCATGTCTGCATTTCTTGAGAATTCTTTTGACACAGCTTAAATGATATACATTTTTATTCTTATCTTCTGTCCAAATATCAACTACTAGATTATTGGCACTTAATTAAAGCTTTTGTGTAAGGATTTCATTCTTGAAAATACTAATTTTACTTGTACTATCATTTTATGCTTTTTTATCCTTGTCCAAACAAGAGCTTGAGCCATTTTGCTGCCCATTTGCTTACATGTGGATTTTCATGCTTAAATAGATTTTTGTTCTTTTGATCTTTGGCCTTATTTTGGATGTTGGATTTTATGAATGGAGACTAGCAATCACCTTTCCCTACTTTACAGGGTAGATATGAATAAATATATAAAGCAAAAATTAGAATTTCAGTTTGTTTCTTTTTAGAATTCAGATTATGGGTTTGATTTAGCTAGTAATTTGTTATAATAGGTTATTTAATAGTAGGATTAGAGACCTTTGAAAGAAAAAAATTTAATCTCTTTCACTTAAGTGAGCTAATCTTAAAATGATCCCCCAGAATTTGCTTTTAAATTGAGAACACTCCAAAGTAAATAGACAAAGTAATACTATTTAAATAGCACTGTGCTTTGTGGAAAATAGGGACATTTAAAGTAAACTAATCACTAGTACAACAGGTACATTTACCACTGAGGTATATCCGCAACCCTTTTCATTTTATTTTGAGACAGGGATCTTCTACCTCAGCCTCCTAAGTGACTGGGATTATAGGCATGTGCCACCACACCCAGCTACAAGTAGAATATTCTTAAATCTTTCTCTGCTCTTTACTGATAAGATAAATGTATGTTGGTGTTGCACCCCAGGGCTGCAAACACTTCAGCATACTGTTTACCAATTCCAAAGTGTTGGAACACTCCACAGAGAGGCTTTGGACATTTTATTGCTCATGTGCTCATGGTGGCAGTGCAGGCCAGGACAATATGAAGGGCTATAGGATGAGTTATATGCCCACTGTGCAGATAGATTTCTTCAAATATTTTATTTGTGCATTCTTTTACTTTATAGCTAAGGCTGCTCTGCTTTGATCCCCATGTAAAGATTAGAGACAAGGGAAGTGGCCAATGCTCCCGTCTCCATTTCCTTCCCTTTTTTTCAACCTGGATTGAACCCAGAGGTGCTCAACCATGAGCCACATCCCCAATCCTTTGGATACTTTTAATTTTGAGACAGTCTCACTAAGTTGTTTAGCGCTTCACTAACATGCTGAGGCTGGCTTTGAACTTGTGATCCTCCTGCCTCAGCCTCCCTAGCCACTAGGAGAACCCCCATGGGTCATTGTGCCCTGCTCCATTTCCTTCTTTATCACATTCTTTGAAGTCCTTATCTCACAACCAACAAAAGAGCAAATCTTTCTAGGTACTAACTGATGTTTAACGCAACAGCAGGAAATTTAGCCTGTGTAGTTTCCTCTTTTCCAGCTATCACATTAACTGTTAAAATGCTTAAATAATGTATAGCTTGACTTTTAAAAATAAATTGAAATATTTTTAAAAACTGTCAATAGAAATATTTCCCTTTTTTATGATACATGAATATTATAGGAAAAGTACATTGTATGTATATATCAATAAATAATCAGTGTTTTTGATAAAGAAAGCTAAAAGAATTTTATTTTCAAAGCACATTTGATGATGACTTTAATATTTATTGACTTTTAGATTTAATTATAGGAACCTTTAGAATAATCTAGTCCAACCTTTCTCTCCTCACCTTCTTTCCAACTTCAGAAACTAAAACAAACAAAGCTATTGCAATGTAGAATAGCATGGAATGTTTATACCATCATGTACCATGGGCCGGAACTGGGCCTCATTCTACCCCATTACCACCTAAGCACTAGATAGTCTTACCTCTATTCACACATAAGTGAAAGCAAAGCCAGAACAGTAAATAAAACAGGTCATGACTTGACTTTATGTAATTCTGAGGGGAAAAATTGTCAAAAAATTAGTATATTCAGCAAAACAGAAAAGCACCAGCATTTTAGGATCTTGGAGACATTATTAAATTTTGACAGATATTTTGTGATTGAAATGAGAAGGAAAGTGGGTTTTGTTGTTGTTTGGTGTTGGGGATTGAACCCAGAGGCACTTAACCACTGAGCCACATTTCCAGCCCTTCTTTTATGTTTTCTTTAGAGGCAGGGTCTCACTGGTTTACTTAGAGCCTGGACAAATTGCTGAGGAAGGCTCTGAACTCAGGATCCTCTTGCCTCAGCCTTGAAAGCCACTGGAAATTATATGCCTGCGTCACCACAGCCAGCTGGAAAAAACGTTTTGTCATTTGAATCAGAACAATAAATAGAATGGTTATCTCAGACCTTGACAAAAGGAAAAAAATTATCAGTAAAGTCCTATTTCATCAACCAGGCTAGTCACAAAGTTTAATATTATATTAACATATGAACTTATCACAACATGATGACTACAATTAATAACAATGTATTGCATACTAGAAAACTGGTAAAAGAACAGATTTAAATTGTTGGTGACACAAAACATGTTAAGTATATGAGGTACTACATATGCTAATAAACTTGAATTAGCCATTCCACAACAGGTACATATTTCAACACATATTGTAGTACATAAATATATATATTTTTGTCAATTGAAAATAAATAATATTCTTTTAAAAACATTCTAAAGCAAATGTGGTTAACTTTCTGTATCCTTTTCCCACCTCATACTTTCTAATATTACTAATAGTAACCAGTAGTATCTTATAAAAAATCAGTTTTCAAAAAAAGAGAAAAGGGTGCAGTTTTCCTATTCTTACTATGTTCATATTCTTTAAAAATATTCATCTGTAGTATTTCTTATCACCAAAATTCCTTTAAGTCTCTGGCACTTTGTAGACTTGTCTTCAATTATATGAGCACATTAATGCTATACTTATATGACAATAACTTATAAATCATCCTGTATGCTATTTTACATCTGAAGCATAATAAATTTAAATAGTCATAATTCTGTCATTTGTGTCATTTCAACATAAATATTTTAAAGAAATTAAACTTATTCTTATAATCTAGATAATATGATTCTTTTTTTGTTTTCTGTTTTTCCATTGATACAACGCTTGTTGCTTATAGTTTGGTTTATGAACATTTTAAAAACTTAAGCATTTTTCATTCATGCCTTCTATTTTATGGTGTGCATTACTTATTTAAAAATTGTGAATTTTCATAAAAATATCTGATCTGGTTATTATAAAATTTTTTGTGTCATATTCCATGTATTTCTGTGCCTATGATTTCTCTTTTGCTCTTCTGAGAAATATATTATTATAGTCTTCCTATATTGTGGTAGAAGTAGAAGAAATGAATATTTGGAAATTTTTTTTTAATTTAGTATGTGTATTTCCAGCTTTGAGTCGCAAGAAAATGTAGTTTTATATTTCTGTACATCACCAATCATATATCTGCTTTCTCTCTTGACAAATGTGATAGGAAAGCTGTTATTTCTACCTATAATCAGGTTTTATTTTAGCCAGTTATGGAGATTTAGAAACTCAAGATAGAAATCTTTCAGCCTTAAATCCTACTTATTGAAAATTAAAGAAAACTTTGAATTCTGTTTAAAACCTTCTACCATTAATAGTCATGTGACTTGTATTATTTATATCTCATGGATTCTACAATCATTAATGAGTAAATTTTCTAGGTGGTGGAAGGTTACATTTTGACTTATCACCTATTCAAGCTGTCACGCCATGTTCTGTTCTATAATTCAAAAATCATTCATTTATTTTTCTAATTTAACTCAGAATTCCTGATTATAGATCAAAATACAACAGATTGACCTTTTTTTTTTTTAATGTGCTGAGGATCAAACCCAGGGCTTCACACAGGCCATGCAGCTACCACTGAGCCACATCCCCAACCATCTTGACCTTCCTTTTTAAAAATTGTATTAAATAATTTTTTTCATTCAATAATTCTTGGTTTGAGACAACTGGATTTTCATCTGCAGGAACTATAGTAGGATCATAACTCGTTTTATATCAAAATAAATTTCAGATATTTAAAAGTAAAACTAATGCCCAAATGTACAAGAAGAAAAAGGATGGGGATAGGCTAATAGTCAGCACTGTGGTGTGGTAGGCCTTTATCCGTTACAAGCAAAACTTAGAAGCC
This sequence comes from Sciurus carolinensis, assembly GCF_902686445.1. Lineage (NCBI taxonomy): Eukaryota > Metazoa > Chordata > Mammalia > Rodentia > Sciuridae > Sciurus > Sciurus carolinensis. Next base: position 35,748,521 of record NC_062228.1, read on the forward strand.
ATAAAAGAAAGTATCAGTAGGGCACAGTGGCCCATGCCTATTGTCCCAGCTTCTCAGGAGACTGAGGCAAAAGGATCACAAGTTTGAGGCCAATCTTCTCAACTATGCAAGATCCTCTGCAACTTAGTTTGACCCTGTCTCAAAAATAAAATAAAAAGGGCCAGGATGTAACTCAGAGGTAAAGTGCCCCTGGCTTTGATCTCCAGTACAGAAAGAAGAAGGGGAGGGGTAAGAGAGTGAAGAAGAAAGGGAGGAAGAGAACATATTAATACATCACAGATAAAAGCATATTTTTGTTAATATGGGAAGGGCTTCTACAAATTGGCAATTGAAAGACACATTATCATTAATGGAAAAACTAAAATTCACAAAATACCATTTTCACAGATCAGACTGGCAAAAAACAAAAGGTAATAATTCAGTTCTTGGTGCAACCTCTCTGCCAATAATTCTCAAAATGTGCTCCAAACTTTGGCCTGTAAGGGAGTCCCTGCAGCTATTTCAGGCAGTCCACAAGGTCAAAACTGTTTTCATAAAATTGCTAAATTATTTTTTGCCTTTTTCACTGTGTTGACATCTGTACTGTCAACGGTGAGTAAAGCTGCTTTAGCACAAATCAAAAAGGTAACACCAACTATCCAAGTATCCATTGTGTTTTTCACTGACCTACACTCACTATTTAAAATCAGAAGCAGGAGGAAGAAAGTGAGACATAGTTTTACTGAAGAATGTTTTTGTTGAAATAGCATACAATACTTTTTATAAATCTCAACCCTCCCATGTATATCTTTTTAATACTCTATGCTCGGGAAAGAAGAAAAACACTTTCGTTTTGTATTTTTGGTTTCGGTACTAGAGATTAACCCAGGAGTGCTTTACCACTGAGTTACGTCCACAGCACTTTTTGCTTTTTATTTTGAGACACTGTCCCACTGAGTTGCTGAGGGTTTCACTAAAGTTGCTAAGGATGGCTTTGAATTTGCAATCCTCCTTCCTCACCCTCTCTAGTCACTAGGCTTTCAGGCAGATGCTACCACACCCAGCTATTAGTTATGCATGATAGTATAATGCATTTAAACACTTTGATGTATCATACTCATGAGATTTTTATGGGATACTTCATATCCAAACCATAACATTTTTTCACACACTATTTCATTAATTTTAGCTCAATTATTTCCTTCCTTCTACTGGTTTTGGAATTGGTTTGCTCTTGTTTTTATAGGACTTTGATATGCAAGTTGTTTATTTGGGATCTTCTGATTTTTGTATGTAGGCCCAAAGTTTGCTCTTATAACCACCTTCATAGTGTTCTGTAGATTTTGTATGTTGTATCTCTATCCTCCTTTGTGTTTAGGAATTTTTAATTTGCTCCTATGATTTCATTATGAAATAGTTCATAATTCAGAACTATTTTTCAGTCTCCAGGTGTTTAAATAGTTTCTATTGCTTTTCTTGATTTTGATTTCTAATTTCATTCCATTATGATCTAATGAAATGCAAGGGATTATATTGATTTTTTTTTTTTTTTTTTTAGTATTTGCCAAGACTTGCTTTGTAATCTAAAATATAGATGAATGAATTTTAATTAACAGAGCAGGAAATTTTCAACGGCATGGCTTTAGATTCTTCTTTACAATAACCTTTAAGAAATTATCACTTGTTGCATTTTGGTGGTATTGTGGAATAATATCCAGAGTTTTCTGAAAAGGCTATTAAGGCTATATATTTTCATATTTATCAACCAAAACAATATATTTTGATAAATTGCATGTGAAAGCAATGTAAAAATTCAATAGTACTTTCTGTTAAGACAGATATGAAGCCAGGGAATTCCTGTCTTCTCACAAAAGCAATTTGTTTTAGAAAATAGTTATTTTTCATGAAAATATTATTTTACATGCAGTATTTTTACATCTGTTATTTTTTACTTTGTTAGTAGATATTTCTCAGTCTTAATTTTTTTAAGTATTTTTAGTTTTAGATGAACATGATACCTCTACTTTGTTTCTTTTTATGTGGTGCTGGGATCGAACCCAGTGCCTAATGAGTACAAGGCAAGCGCTCCACTGCTCAGCCCCAGCCCCCAGTCTTAATTTTTAATGTTACAAATAACCATCAATGTAACCCATTTAAAACTCTGAGTTCCTCAGTTCTTAAGACTATCTAAAAGTTGGAGACCCATTCTTCTGGGGAGATTAAATAAAAATTTGAATTCTATAAATGATTGAATGAGTAATTATCATTTTAGGAATTTATACTACTTTAACTAATTTATACTCACTTTTAAAATTACTACTTTATACTACTGTATACACATTTGCAAGATTGTATAAAAGATTATATAAATTTGTTCATTTTTAGATTGCTTGAATTATCAAAAGACTGGAAACAGCCCAGTGTTTGTACATAATAGAGAATCAATTATATTAAAATAGATTCATATAATTTAATACTGTACTATAAATCAGGCAGATATAAATTTACCAATATGAAACCATCTCACAGATAAATTAAATCAAAAATGTATGGTATAAAAAATATGTAGAATATACTACACTATTTGTGCAAAATGACATGGCATTTGTATATGCACAGACTGTCTTTGGAAGGAGAAAGTACATAGGAAGGAGCCTAAAAAGAACTGATACCAGGTTCCTCAGTAATCTAGAGATGTTTGTAGAATAATGTAGAACTCTGTAAAAAAAAAAAAAAAAAGTTATAAAGAAAACCTGTACTTTTTTTCATTTGCTTTTTTATTGATTAAAGAAAAACTGTTGCTTTTTGGAAGCCAGAGTACTGAGAATATTTTAGCTCTTGGATTAAAGTTCATACTAAACAAAGGTACTTAAAACTATGTATAAAGATGAGAGTCTCACATATAAAATATGATGTATAATAATGTGTAGCTATTGACAAGCTTATTTTTCTTCTATAGCAGTAGTGTTAATTATATAAATAATTAACCTTTTTAAAAAATTAATGACTTTAACATTAAAACCTGAAATAAGATCTTTTTCCAACACTGAGGAAACGTTTAACCACAGAAAACTTTGCAATTTAAAACAAGACAAATTAGGTACCAAGGGCCAAGTGATTTGATTTTAATTGAGGCACATTCATTATAAAACTATATGTCAAATAATTCTTTGGTTTTATCGAGATTGATGCAGACTTAAAACAAATAGGGACTTTAATCTGCCATACACACACTTTATTTTGTGGCTGTTAATGAACTCTTAAAGTTTCTTTTGGCAGATGGAGATGGACAAATGGATCACTTACTTCCAGGCTGTGAAGATCAAAACTGCCAAAAAAGCACCATCTACTTACTGAGATCTGCAACAAAGCAGGTATATCAGCATTTTTTTAAAACATAAAAAAGAGTTATGTGCTTAAAAACAAAAATCTTACCAAAAAACAAATAACCCAATCAATAAATGGGCTAAGGAACTGAACAGACACTTCACAGAAGAAATACAATCAATCAACAAATGTATAAAAAAAAATGTTCAATATCTTTAGCAGTTAGTGAAATGCAAATTGAAACTACTCTCAAGATTTCATCTCACCCCAGTCAGAATGGCAATTATCAAGAATACGAACAACAATAAATGTTGGCAAGGACATGTAGAAAAAGATACACGTACATGGCTGGTAGAACTGAAAATTGATATAACCACTGTGGAAAAGCAGTATGGAGATTCCTCAGAAAACTGGAATGGAACCACCCTTTGATGCAGCTATCCCACTTCTCAGTTTATACCCAAAGGACCTAAATTCAGCAACCACATCAATGTTCATAACGGCTCAATTCACAATAGCTAAACTATGGAACCAACCTAGGTATCCTTCAACAGATGAATGGATAAAAAATGTGAGATATATATATATACACATATATATATAGTAGATATATATAATGATATATGTGTATTATGGAATATTACTCAGCCTTAAAGAAGAATGAAATTATAGCATTTGCTCATAAATGGATGGAACTGGAGAATATGCTAAGCAAAATAAGCCAATCCCAAAAAACCAAAGCTAATTGTTTTCTCTGATGTAAGGATGCTAATTCACCATGGGGCATGTGGGGGGGCTAGGGAAGAATAGTTACTTTAGATTAGGTAGAGGGGAGTGAAGAGAAGGGAGGGGACTTGGGGTTAGGAAGGATAGTAGAATGAATCAGACATAATTACCCCATGTACATATATAACTATATGACCAGTGTGATTTTACATCATGTATAACCAGAAGAAATTATACTCCATTATATATGATATATCAAAGTACATTCTACTGTCATGTGTAACTAATGAAAACAAGTTAAAAGTTTTTTAAATCTTCAAAGGTTAGAAAAGACATCTGAAAAATCAGAACAAAGAGAAATACAAAATTAATTTTGTTCCTCACTTTAACTTAATAATATATATTTAAATTCATTTTTATTCATTTATTGAAGTAGAAAACACTGCTGCAGTCATTTCTGATAAAGAAAACCCATTTGGAATTCTATAATTAAATGAACTATTAGCATTTTTATATGCCAGAAGAAATGGTATAACGCTATAATAAAGATATGATGTAGAAGAATATCATATCTATTTTTAAAGCTAACCTTGTTTATGTCTGTGGTATCTAGATCTATTTCATTTTCTCATGCTGACTTTTTACCTGTAGCTTATGGGTAAACAGTTTGAAATCTGAGAATCATATTGGAGAGTTAATAGGGGAATGATAGGTTATGACAATGGAATTAATGAACTTTTTTCTTTTGTAGGGTAATAAATAATAAAATAACATGTTGATTTTTATAGCCCTATGAACATCACTTGTTTAAAAATTTATTTTATATGTTGATAAACCTTTATTTTACTCATTTATTTATAGTGATGCTGAGACGTGAGCCCAGTGCCCCACACATGCTAGGCAAGTGCTCTACCACTGAGCCACAATTCCAGCCCCACATCACATTTTAACTAAAACATTAAAACAAATCATTCAGTCAGCATTCTAAAAGCATTTATTATACCCATATATTTTATTATCTGGAATTCTTTTTTAGTTTTGAATCAGTTAACACATTAAGTAACACTTCATCACTAGTTCATAGGTATAAACAAACCTAGTAATTATAGCATATATTGAAATGACAGATTACTGTAAGAATATTTTCAAATTATAATGTCATCTCTTCCTAGGAAGGAAGATAAATGTCACAGTTCTTGGTTGAACTATTTCATCTATCACATCAAGTGAAAAGTCTTACTACTCTTTGGACCATAATACAGTTGTTTTAATGGAAATACTTCTTGTGATAAACAAAATAATACTTTTTTGCCTGAAAAAAATGTAAAAATTAATTAAAGGTGCAGACCAGTATTTTTTAATCTCGTTTTCTGAAAATATGTCTTTTTATCACTAATTTTTTTCTTTCTTTTTCCATAGCAAATTATACTTTCTTTGGAAAATGTATGACATCATTTGCTACACCCTTTTTAAGAAGCCATTTGTAATACAGTTTAGCTTGCATCCATAAAAATGAATCACCTGCTTATAAGTCCAAAAAAGGTTCTGTAGGCATGTTTGTCCTGCCATTTCAAGTCTGCTGTGCCAAACATTGATCATATAATCTCCAAGTTATGTGCCAACATCCATACTCTTAGCAAATTTGGGGCACATCTGTAATTTTATTGGTGTGATTTCTAATTTTAGTTTTGTATTAGTTTATCAAAAAGTGAATATTTTTGCCCTCAGAAGAGAAAGGAATTCTAGAACTCTTTTCAAAATCAGCCTATTTTCTCTCTTCTGTTATCAATATAGAAATAAAGACATAGTGAAAATTTAATTTATAGCTATTTTTGTGTCAATTCATTTTCCTTGTTTGAGAAGTTCGTATCAGTTGCAGACAGAGCTTGTCAGACCTGATGGTGTTTGGAAAGCCTCGGGAACTGCTTGGCTTGAAGGTGATAACAAGTAATCTTCATGTATTAAGAGGCACAGCAGATCAAGGGAGACTTAGCATGTTCGAACTTCCTTCCTGAATTGGGCCTCCTGAAAGGTCATTAGTATTAGATGATATTATAATCTGCTTTACTTCTTTGTAATACTCATTTGAGGTTATGTTTCTATCCTACACAAATTTAAATTGTGCAGTTTGACTATATGCGTATTAATACCCATTCAATCCCAAGGTTCTAAGATTTTATAAAAAAGCAAAGATGACTAGTGATTAGATTCTAAGGGAGACAACCTGTTCATCAAAATAAATCATAATACCCTATCATATTATAGAGGTGAAGAAAATAAATAAAATATGTTTTTAATGGATCATTTCTTTTGCAAATGGTCATTTTTTTCTCAAGGTAACTATGAAATCTAATCTTTTTCTCTTATCCATAGTGGGTTCCAGTCCTACAGGATTTCAATAATAAGGGCACACTCTGGGGCTTTGTACCATTTGTTCATGAAGAACGACCAACTGAAATACCAATTCCAATTACCCTTCATATTGGAGACTACAACATGGATGGCTATCCAGATGCTCTTGCCATATTAAAGAACACATCTGGAAGGTATGAAAATTAAATCAACTGAGAAATATCATATAAGATATCTTCACTGTGGCAATTTGTAACTTAATAGCACATAAATATTGTATTGTCTCTTAGGTATAGATCATGATGCTCAGTTCTTATTTCCTTATTTGGTCCCTGAACTTCCCAGCTACTTAAAGTAACTGTTCCTTTTCACAGATTTATTTTTTTAAGAACAAAATTGATTAAGTAATGTAAAGTTTTTTCATTTCAACAAAATTTGATTTTTAAAAGAGTAAAAAAAAACAATAACAGACAAATGCCACAATTTTATTTTGAAACTGAAGACCATGATAGTTAAGAGCAGACCCTAGATTTCAGTATCCAACTGCTTGCTATCTGTGACCTTGGACAGATTATTTAAACTCCTCAACTTTAAAATTGTACCTCTAGTGCAACTGAGATAAAAGTAAATGAATAATGTAGTAAGCTATCTGTACATACTGATAGGACTTGTAGTACGTGTTACCTTGTTTTTTTGTTTTTTTTTTTTTTTTTTAGTTATCAATGGACTTTTTATTTATATGTGGTGCTGAGAATCGAACCCAGCACCTCATGCATGTTTCTTATTTGGCAATGGCATTGAAAATTCCAGTATGATTATTGATATTATTTATATACATGGAAGTTAGCAGATTTATATTACCAATGATTTTGAATGCTGCACTTTTTTTCTTTTAAGTAGAAGTACCTGTAGCTAAACCAATGTGGTTGAATTCATAATTAACGTGAATCTTGACAGATACCATAAATGACTATTCTAAATTTTAACACTTTATTCTTATATTTATCTTTTAATAAGTTGTATTCCTTGGCTTTTATTCTTTCTTGTCTCCTGTATCATTTATTTCTCCATAGTTTTTCTGAGCATTAATTAATTCATTGACCCCAGAATTAGTAATAATTCAGCTTCACATTCACTACCAAGCTTGTGTTGTAATGCAGTGCCCCAATAAAGAAATCACACTTATTATTGCTTTTAATACCAAATAACATTGTGTAGAAATCCAATTTTTATAGAAATGTATATCATAGTAAATATCCCTAAAATTTTTTATAGATTATGAGGAAACTATACTTAAACTTATGAAAAGACCTTGATTTGAAATTAGAATGTCTCTGATTGTTTTACAGAATTTTTCAGGAACACGTTCATTATGCTCTGTTGGAGTTTACATATAATCTGTGTTTGCCAAGCAAACTGATGTAATGAAAAGAAACTTCTAAATTGAATCTGAATATTATTCCTTTTAAAAAAAATAGTGGCATATAAAAACAAGGAAATGTAAGATTGCTTTATTTTAGACATTAACCCTATTAAAAAAATAAGAAATTACATCTTAAGTTCACTTAGGACTATAATTACTTATCCCTGGCAGAATACCCAAAGAATTTGTATTTTTGCTTTAAAAGTCCTTTATCAACATTTTCTCTTCAAATATGTAAATTACATTCCTTTACCTCTCAGTAATGATGATATCAATAGCATCGTAGCTGTATGGGAAACCATAGGTACCAAAGGTAGTCATACTTTTCTATATGAAAGTTCAGGTACTTTGATAAAAGTAACTGCCTAGAAAGCAGTTTCTTTTCTGTTATTTTGGGATAGATAATAATTAAAGGATAAATTTCAGAACATTTCAGTGTTTGCCAAATCACTAGGTAAGAAATAGCCCTCTGCTTGAAAGGGAGATGTGTGTCCAGAATTCAACATAATAGAGTCCTAGAAACCGGAATAATAAAAGATATGGTCTCTACTGAGAACCTTTTCCTACATGAATTTGCTTTTATCAAAAAGCAGTTTATAATTTTTAAATGATTTCAAGACTGCTGTATTGCTGATGATTAATGCTGGGTTGATGTTTATAATTTGAAGGGTTTCTACCTAGAGAAAAGTCTGTCTCCTTTTACAGACTTTGAAAATCAAAGTAGGGAGCAAATATGTAGATGAAAATAAAACCTATAACATCTGTAAAAAGAAATATAAAAGAAATTCTGAAACCATGGTTTTTTTGGGGTTTTATTATTTTAAGAAGATGGTTGGGTTTGTTTGTTTTCATTTAATCTAAATGCCTAATATGTCATAAGTTGACCTTTAAAATTATGTTACATTAAAAAGATCTTTACTAATGACATTTTATGGAAGCAGTAAGTGACTCTACAACATGGTCAGAGATCACCTTTTTTCCTCTGTTCCACCACAAACTGAAAACCCTGGTTTCTTTCACTCTTTGCTGTCCCATTGCCACTCAATCGCCTTTGCTTATTGTCATAGTCTATGTATAGTCATGTTGTGTTATTCTCTGAACATAAATTTTTTGAGAGAAGGCCAGTTGGCATTGTTCCATTATTGTGCTCTTATGCCAATAATAAATATTCTATTTTTTACAATAGTTTTAGTTCATTATGATGTGAAACCTAAAAGATGTTTAATTTCCCCTGTATTTGTATGCAACTAGAAAACTCTTTAAAGATAAATTATTATAAAGAATATTTGAGTACATCTCTAATAAAACTATTGTCTTTTTGAATTTCTCAACACTTTTTTTTTTAAGCCAGAGTTACTAAAACAATACAAAAAAATTGAACAGGTAGTTTTCCCCCTAAGTGCACCCCTAAATGAACTAATGCCACAGGTCAAATTAAATCTGAATTATAATTTAGAGTTGATATTAGGGTTCTATTAAAAAACTTGACAAGCCATTTTTAAATTAATGTTCTAAATCTTGTTTGATAATTTTCTGAATTCAAAGGCATAAAGCAGATTGTTATTTGCTTATAAGTACATATTTGTATAACACTAGTGCTATAATTAATGAATTATCATTATGTAAAGTACATTCAGTGCATTTTTCTTGAGAATTTAAGTAACTATGTATAAGAATATGAATTCTAATCTTTATCTTACTATTCCATATCACCAGCATAGGATACAACAAGAATGTTAGTATATTTAAGAAGTGTTATTGATTATTATTAATAAATTGTCAGTCAGTGGATAAAATTGTACAGTAAACTTCACCTTCCAGTAGGCTTTATAGGAGAGCCAAACCTAGAAGTAACTTTAAGAAAAAAGGGAAAAAGAAAAAAATGTTGGCAGCAAAGAAGCAAGAGTCTGGGTATCAGCCATGAAAACATCCAAAACATGATAAACAGCAAGTAAATAAATGGCCAAATACAGCATATTACCTATTAATTAGTGCTGGGAAGAAAACAGCTATAGTTTATAATGTGACTTTAGTATTGATAATTTTTGTAGGTAGTGTTATCTTTATATTAAAATATGAAAATAAATAATTCAGACAACTGCTCATAGTACCCAGGAGTAATTTGTAGTTTGGACTCTAAAGTTCTCAAAGTCCAAATCCTTTACCTTTCTGTTTAAGAAAAAAAATTTTGGAAGGAAGGGAATGCTAGATAAGCAAAAATACATTTTTCACAAAATTTACAAATGATGTTGTGGACAGATAGTAGAAGATACTCTGACAAAAGAAAAGGAGCAAACTAAAGACAAAATACAGAAGTTCTGTGAGCCTTGTAGAGGACAAAGCAAGTATCAGTCCTTATATGACATAGCAGCAGTTTCTCATTGAAATTTTTGCTGGCCAAGGAGATTATGTGCAAGCATGTAGTCTTTTGTGTTATTTATTCAGAAACCAGAGGTGATATTTGAATGTATTAGTAATATACATTCAGTTCACCAGTATAATAAGATGGAGAATGATCAGAAGCAAACTAGGATTTGAGATTTTTCAAGAAAGTAATTGTTGGGGTCTTTTACTGAAGTTAGCTAATTGCCCAGTCAGTTATAATCTGTATTTTCATCTATATTCTTTTTTGCATGTGTACCAGGGATTGAACTCAGGGGCACTCAACCACTAAGCCACATCCCCAACGCTGTTTTGTATTTAACTTAGAAACAGGGTCTCACTGAGTTGTTGTAATACCTCTTGTTGCTGAGGCTGGCTTTGAACTTAGGATCCTCCTGTCTCAGCCTCCTGAGCCCCAGGTATTACAGGTATGTGCCCTCAGGCCTGGCTTGCATTCTTGGCTTTATAAAATCATTTGGCTTCATACTGATGACTCTGACTCAGCAAGAAAAGGTTACAGTATGGTCTACATGTTTTACTTTAAAGGTCAAGGAATTTATAGTATAGTGGCCTAGATCTATATGAACATTTCTAGTCACTTTGTTTTCATTTTCACTATGAAATATACTAAAACAGTCTTCATTATTTTAAATTAGAGCAAATTTTCTCTCTGATTTTATAACTTAAGTGTTTCATACATAATTTCTTTGAAATAACATTATTTACCATTTTTTTCATGAATGAGAAAAATGTAACTAGATTCCTAATTTGCAACAAAAGTGTAAAAAAAAGCCCTATTTGTATTCTGCCTAGGAATATTCACTGTTCGTTTGATAAAATGAATCTTGGTTTGCTGTCCCATTCCATATTAGCATGTTTAGACATTATTAAGGATAGGCTAATTTTAACCTAACAACCTACATCATTAAATCTTGTGACTAAAATCATTTTAACTGATCTTTAGTTAATAAATATCTCTAAGTAGGTAAATTAGCTGCAATAACAAGTTATTGAAGACTAGAGAGTATTTTAATATTTTTGCTTATAAAATTACAAATGGGGGTGTAGAACATTTTTCTCAAATGTTTGCTTCCTCAAAATTAAAAAGGGTGACTGGGGGGGATATAGCTCAGTTCGTAGCATGCTTGCCTCTGGGTTCAATCCCCAGCACTGAAAAAAAAAAATTTTAAAAGGGTACTGAATTTGAGAACCATATTCATTTCATCACTGGGTTTAACAAAATGCTTTTTTACTGCCTCCTGAGTGATTATTATGAAGCTTCCAGAAATATTCAATATGTCATTTTCTTTTAAATCAGTTTTTACAATGTAGGGCATCTTATAAGACTTTTGACTTGATTTTACACCATTTCTGATTGTAATGTCTTATTCAGTAGCTTCTGAACCTCAAATGAGGAAGGATACTAAATTTATCTTATCATTGAAAATAAAGGTGATTCCACCACTCCATAACAAAAACACTGACATGAATGAAATAAATCTTTATACTGATGAAAGAAGTGAAAAAGGCAAACAATATTAGAAATATAAAGAAGTTATAACTGTAGATTCAGAGCAAATTGAAGAAACAACTTTATGCCAATAAATTTAGTGTATATGAATAATTATTAATAGTTTGATTAAAGACTGTTGACAGACTATATAGTGTTCAATACTGATTGCTGATAAGACTAAATAATGTTCACTACATTAATGGCTACAGTGAGCTCATAACTAATAATTCCCTCATAACTAATGAGTGTATTATTTTTCATTTTAATAAAGAATTAAGAATTTTAGTATAGAATTCATTAGGGTAAAAGAATAGGCAATCTTATTATAGAAAAAATATTTATCCATAAATTCTAACTGCTATTGAAGCTGGGGTTGTTAATCAGTGAAATTTAGTCAGTAAGTTCTGTAATGATGAAACAGAACAAAACAAGATTTCAAAACATATAATACCTTTATTTTCAGTGATAAGATAAATTTTTGCTTGATTATTTTATTATTTTTATATTTAATTTCTTCCTATTTCCTTCCTAAGGTTATTTTCTCTTTTCTTTGTTTTATTTTGCCTCATTTTGTTTTGGTTTGTTGTTTTTGTGAGGTTTTGTTTTTTGTTTTAGTGGGGTTTTGTTTTGTTTTGTTTTTTTTCATTTTGCTTTCTTTAGTTACTTTGATTAATAAGCTATAATAGATTCAGGGCCTCCAGTCTGCTAGACTAGACAGATCCCCAACTAAATTTCCTAGGCTGCCCTTAAACTTGTATTCCTCCTGCCTCAGCCTCTGGAGTAGCTGGGCTTACAGGCCTGTCATCCACCCTCCAAAGCTTCTAATAAGCATTTTTATGCCTAAATATTTATTATATACTCAGCTTTGGTGCTTTAATTGTTCTTTTTTTTATTTCAAATTTTTCTTAGCCACAAACTTAGCAAAGTGTTTGAAAATGTTCACACAAGTGTGTTTGGGGAATTTTTTTTTTAATACTATTACTATTTTGGGTTTGGGGTCTTTTGTTCTTTATTCTTAAAGGTAGTGCTTTTAAATGTGGCTTGTGCATGACTTGTTGAGATTTTTCTGGTAGTTTAATATCAATGAATGGTTATTTGAAATATCACTCGTTAATTATGTTATTTCAATCTGCTACATACTCTTACTCTGTGTATTTTTTTAAATGTTAAAAGTATGCAATTATCAACTTCTTCTATTTTTAGTTTATATCTTTGTACCCTTAGTTGTTAAATGCATAAGACTATATGACTGTTTTGTCTTTCTCCTTTTATTAATGAAATTTTTTCCATTTAATGCTTGAGTTCTTTTTTTTTTTCCTCCTTAGTAATATAATTTCTACACTATTTCTTTTTCTCAGCATTTACCAGACATTGTTTTCTGTTTTATTTGCAACTTTTCTACATCATTCTACTAAGGTAAAATTTTTGCATTCAGTGAAATGCAAAGGTCTTAAATATATAATTTATTGAGTTTTGATGATATAACTAACACCCTAATCACCATTTTCTTAACCTCAGAAAATTCTTTCATGCCTCCATTCTAGTTAAACCCCAGCCATTGTTTTGATTTGTATCATCATGGGTCAACTTTAATTGTTCTTGAACCTTAGAACACTCTTGAGAGTAAAGAAGACCTAAAAGAAATGAAACAACATACCATATTCATGCAGCAGAATACTCAATATTGCTAAAATGTCCAACCTGATATATAGATGGAATACAATTCCAGTCAAAATCCCAACAAACTTTCTTACAGAAACTGATATGCTGATTCTTTACTTTGATGCAAAATCATAGAACCTAGACTAACCAAATTATCTTAAAGAAAACAAGATGGACAATTCATGCTACCTGACTTTTGGATTTACTGTTAGGCTGAAGTAATCAACACCCTGGTATTCACATAAACTACTTATGAAAAGCAATGAAACAGAATGGTGTGTTGACAAATAATAAAGCTATACCTATATGACTCCTGATTTCTTTTCAGAGGTGCCAAAGCAATTCAATGAGAAATGACCAATAGAAAATATGAAAAAGTTTTGAACATCATAGGTAATTAGTGAAATACTGTTAAAGACATTACCATATACTTTTTTATACCACTATAGTTCAATTAAAACCAGTAGACCACTCTTAAGTAAACAATTGAGACCAGTCACACAAAATATTGGTAAGGATATGGAATAACTGAAACACTAATACTTTTTTTTTTTTTTTTTTTTTTGGTACCAAGGATTGAACCCAAGGGCACTCAACCACTGAGATGAGACACATCCCCAGCCCTTTTATTTTTTATTTTGAGACGGGGTCTCCCTAAGTTACCTACAGCCTCACTAAATTGCTGAGTCTGACTTTGAACTTGAGATCCTCCTGCCTGAACCTCATTTTTTAATAGAAATGTAAAATGGCATAATTATTTTGGGAAATTTGTGGCTTTCTATAAAGCTAAACACATACCTTCCCTGTAATCCAGCAATTCTACACCTAGATATTTATATGAGAAATGAAAAGTTAAGTTTACTAAAATAAACTTACAAAAGAATATTCATAAGCAACTTTATTCCTAATGATAACAAATTGAAAAGAGATCAAACATTTGTCAACCAAAAAAATAGGTAAGCAATATGATGTATATATATTATATTCATATAATACCACTCACCAATTAAAAAAAAAAGGCCAGAGTCGTCAGTAACATAGATGAATCTCAAAATCTTTACATTGAATTAAATAGGAGACATGATGGAAGTTTTTTTTAAACTGAATATATTAATCTGTGACTGTGAATGGTAGAATTTAACCCCTTCAAAGAAGGATTATACTTTAGTTGTTAAGAAGTTGGTATGTGAAATCTGGTTTCATTTTTGTGGCTCCAAAATTTGTTACCTGTCTGGTCATAGAAATTGATTTACTCGTTCATTTCTAAGGCTTAAATTCATTATTAATAATAATAGTGATACCTCATAAACTTGTTCTGAGGTTTAAATGGGATAATATATGCAAAGAACTTGTAGCCCTGACTGGCATAGCATCGCTCTTATGTGTTTAGCATTACATTAATTATTTAATATTATTATTATATGATCACACATTATTTGATTTATTCCTGCTGTTTTATGTTTTCCATTTATTAGGCTTTTTCTGGTTTCCTTTTCTTCTTTTCTGCCTTTGTTTCTGCCTTTTTCTTCCTTTTATACTTGCTAATAAGGGTAATATATTATCCATTTTTGTTATAGTGGTTATATTTCAATGTTTATCACATATGCCTAAAATTTATTTTTGATGAACCACCAAATTTAATCTGAAACAAAAATTGTAGCACGCTTTCAGTTCTCTTTCTCCTAACTGTGGTCACTTTCCATTCAGTATCATCAATTGATTGATTGACTGATTTTCACATTTTGTTACTATAGTTCTTTGTTTGGCTACAGGATTTGGTAGTTTCTTTGATTAACATTGAACGTCTTGTCTTTCCTTCTTTCTTAAATTTATGTGATTGTTCAGGATAAATTTTCAAGTAATTTTAAACAGGAAGAGTCTATAGATTCAGAGATCTTACTTGTCTGACAATTTTTCCTCTAGCCTGAATGTTAACTTGAATGAGTACTAGGGTCTTTCTACATTTGAAATCATTTTATTTTATTATCCTTTAAGATAATTTACCATTAAATTTGAATATTTAGTTTTGCTAGTAAAAGATTTGGTACTAGTGTGATTTTTCTGTTGCAGATAGCCTCGTTTATCCTCCTTGTATGATACAGAATTTGTACTGTATACATAGTATTCTGAATATTAGTATATTGAGTCTGATTATTACTCTTATTATTTATGTCTCCTCTTCTGTTTTTTATTTGCTTGTTAAAGTTTTCTGAAGCTAATATTAGAACAAATGAAGGAACTTTAGGTCTGTGCTCCTTACCTTTCCCTCTACCCTTTTTTTTTTTCTGTTTTTCTTGGTGCTGTGTTCCACAGAAAATATCTTTGTTCAGTTTTTTAACTACCTTGATTACAGAAGTGCCAAGACTGAATTGAGATTTAATCACTACAAAGTACTAGTCACCACTATGAAAAGAACTCAGAAAATATGACTTACTGACATTGGGTTAGGAGGATCATTTTTATAATGCAGTCTATATGCTGATGTAGAGTACAGTATATTATTAAGTATATAGAGAGAGTAGCAAATGATATACGAGTATATATACTAGTCTTTCCAGTTAGATTATGTTGATAAATTTCTTTATGCTACCAAGATAAATGCCAGTAGGCATTTTCTGTATGACTGATGGGTGCAATGCTATCTTTGTTTTTGCATGAAATTATACTATGATAAAGTAAAGTAAGCATATTGAATGCTAAAGCATCAGCATATATAGTTAACTTTTGTATTTGGTAAAGCAGTGCTGGGAAAGGAAAAAGGCATTCTAGAATGATATACTTAAATCTATTCCATTTTAATCAGGTTCCTTATAAAAATAGTAACCACAATTTTCATGACTTCTGAGGAACGTAACTGCCCTCTTCAATAAAAAACAGTTTCATGTAAGATTTTGAACTTGTATTTTTATAAACATTAACACCTTTATGAATCAGTTCAGTGGTGGTGTGTGGAATCTATATTCAAGGATGAAGAAATGGAAAATTCCTCTCCTAATAGTTCATTAATAGGGCAAGACTTAGATTCAGACCTCTCTGTTATATATGTAGTTATAGTCATATATATTAATAAAAAGCACAAAAAGAAATGTCATTTTCAAATTTATGGACAAAATTTATCCTGAAAGGAATTTAGGTGAGAATGTAATGTGAACATAGACTATTTCTTCCACTAAATTATATGTCACACAGGTTAAATTGAAATTTATTTCTATTTACAGTTTAAGGTACAGTGGGGGGAGGGAGCATGGAATTTGGACTTCAGTTTAAATGCCAATACTGTCACTTGATAACTCTGTTTTCTTTAGCAAATATAAAACCCATGTGTATTTCTATAAATCAATAAAATGAGGGTAGTTATATCTAGCCAACAAGTTTCTTTTGAAGATTGAGTGAAATACCATTTCTTCCCCTTTCCTCTCAAGCCTAACTTGCCAAAAAACCTGTATTAATAGCTAAGTTGACACAGTGTTTATATTGACTTTAGTTCCAAAAGACCACACACATTGTTGGCAGGGAAAGCACTGACAGTTCTTTCCTTTCTATTCTCTTTGTTCCACAACTCTATATTGCAAAGAACAATGTATATGTTTATTAAAAAATTTAAAACATCAGTCTAAACATGTAAACATTTTCTTCAAAAGTATGTGGTATAATCAGAACAGAAGATTATTTAAGGTGGAATTGGTTGGCACTTGCAAAGAAAAATCAGGAACTCTGAAAGGGAAAATTAAAAAGCATCAGTAAAAAGTTCTCTTCTTCTGTTGATTTCAAGAAGTAACTTAAAATTTCCAAGTCTTTCTACATTCTCACTTTGTAATCTTTTTGACCTGTAGTTACTAGATTAATGCCACAATGCATAACTGTTTTCAGTGTTCTGTGCATGAATTTTTTTAAAAACATCCATGGTAGCAAAATGTATCACTTTACATAAGCACTTAATTTTTTTTTCTCATTTTTTAATGAGCAAACAGAAAGAGATAGATAGTAATAAAGCATATGCCATATATGTAATGTAAATAGTGCCTGGGGGACAATCCTCAGTACCAAAATATATATGATGAAAATATGAATAAATTTTGCTTCTTGTTTAGTAAGTCTAAATAGAAAGTTTAAGAGTTGAACTGTATTTGAAGAGGGAAGACTTGATTCAGACTTTTCCTAGGTGTTTTTCCCAGTATACAAACATACCAAATGTAAGACAAGGCAACATGTCACAGTAGTATGAGAATTAGATTTGTGTAAAAGGATTTGCCTTAAAAGTAGAAAGTAGTCACACTTTCCTTCTCTATGAGATGAAGCATATATTTGTGCTACATTATAGAGATATCAAAAAAATTTAGGCTGTCTGTGAGCCAGGAAGCTACAAAGTGTTTTATAAAATTAAGGGTTTATTTTCACCTTTAATTTCATGATAATTGTGTCGTACCTATCAAAATAAGTTTTTTTACAGTGTTTAAATTTGTGATATTTACAGAGTACAGTACTAAGATTTTGGACTTAACATTTTCAGCATTAACACTGCTGAAAAGAAACAAGTCCAAAATGCTCATACCTCATCAGCACTTACATTAACTGAAATTTTTGCAAGCAATGCTTATGCCTTATTTTAAAAGACAAAATTCAAATTTCTCTAGCATTAGAAATAAGAACACAGATTTTGACAATTAAAACTGATGGTTAATACTTCCATTAGTAGAAAAATTAATATAATTTCCTGCAGAATAAAAGTCATAAAGGACCAGAATTATAGCCTGTCTTAACAGGTATTGCTTTTTATCTTATTTGTGTGCTTCTTTTCAGACTTACTATACTACAGCATTACTTCTGTAATCAGAAATAGTTTTGTTTTTTTCTTTTGAAGAGTCACTGAGCAAGGTCACATTCGTATGGTTGGCTGCCTCTTCCTCATCTGGCATTCATGTGAAAATACCTAATGAAGTGAGTTAGAAGGCAGTTCTGAGTTTATCAAGTGTTATAATCTAATAATAAAAAATATGCTTGATTTTGATCAACTAATAAAATGAGACCTGTTACACAAAATTTTTTAACTGAGATCTCTGATTTGTTTGTTAAAAGTATGCACCAGATAAAGATAAAATTGTTTTCTAAGTGATACTCTGCAAAATCAGTCAGTCCCTATATTTTCATTAAATCATATGATATATTTAGCTAGAAAATTGGATATATTAGTAGTCCAAACTTTAATTTATTTTTACCCTAAATCAACACACATCCACTAAGGCATTTATAGGTTTAACCTTACTATATTATTATGCATTAACCTCTATTTTCTCCAGTTTTTATTCCATTATCTCTCAATAAAAATGTACACCAAGAATATCTTTGTTGATATGTGGAGGAGGATTGTCTAATGAACAGTATTTTGTATTTGTCAGTGTGTTTTGTTCTCATTTGGCTTTTAGTAAATCTCTCTAGTCATGAATTTTATTTAGTTATTTTTGTAAAAGGCACATAGAGTTCTGTGTTCTAATACTTCCTTTTAATTTAGACTTAGGCTTTTAGGACTGAAAGGAAATGAAAAATCACATAGTGTACTTCTTTTTCTTATGAATTAATTAGAGCTTAGAAAGGTTAAGTGACTTATCTAAGATCACTCAATTACTAGTAGACTTGAGTGGATCACTGCAATAGTGGATGCTGTTCATTGTGTTTTCATTGTATTATGCTGAATATTTATTCACTCAAGAATTTTCCCTCACTTGGAAAGGAGCATTATGCTGGGATCCAAAAATATAAAAATGAGCAAGAGATAAATATCCTTGTTCCCATGGCACTTCAGTCTAACCAAGTGCACTGTTCTTTGGTAAAGTTGGACTCAGTACTATGAGAGTACAAGTTATAATGAAAGTGTGCAGTAGGGTCATTTTTCCTTGACTAGAAAGTTTCAGATAAAACTTCCTTGAGGAAGAGCTATCAAAAGTCAAAGTTCTTACATATCTATGACACTGTACACAACAGAAGATATATTAACACTGGCCATGCATTTTAACAAAAGAGATTAATGCTCACTTTTTTTGTTTGGTGTTTGGTTTTTGGTTTTGGTTTGATTTTTGGTACTGGGCATTGAAGCTAGGGGCACTCAACCACTGAGCCACATCCCCAGCCCTTTTTTGTATTTTATTTAGAAACAGAGTCTCACTGAGTTGCTCAGGGTCTCAGTCTTTCGTGTTACTGGGACTACAGGTGTGCACCACTGCACCCAGCTAATGCTCACTTTTAACCTTAGTAACAAACTAAATAGGTACTGCTCCAGAAATGATATGGAAATGGCCAGAAAGTACTTAAAAAGCTGCTTTACAAAATTAGTGAGTAATGAAATACAAATCAAACCACAGTTAGATACCACTTCACACTGACTAGAAATTAAAATCAGAAATTCAGATAGTAACAAATGTAGCCAGGTTGTATAGAAATTGGAAACTTTATACAGTGCTGGTAGAAATATAAAGTCATACATCTACTTTTGAAAATTCTGACAGCTTCTTAAAAATGAAACATACAATGGCCATGTGACACAGTAGTCCTACTCCTAGATGTATACTTGAGAGAACTGGAACCATATATTCACAGGAAAGCTTTTATATACAAATATATCAGCATTATTCATAAGAATCCAAAGTAGACACAACCTAAATATTCATCAACAAATGAATGGATAAATACACAATGAAACTTTTGCTGATAAATGGATGGATCTGGAGACTATCATGCTAAGTGAAATAAGCCAATCCCCCAAAACTAAAAGTTGAATGTTCTTCTTGATATGCAGATGCTAACAAACAGCAATGGGGGAGGGGAATTCAGTGGATTAGACAGAAGAGAATGAAGGGGGATGGAAATAATGAATGACAGTAGAATAAATCAGACATAACTTTCCTATGTTCACATGTGAATACATACCAGTGAAACTCCACAGCATGTACAACCACAAGAATAGGCTGATTTAGAATAAGATATATTCCACTTGTGTATCATATGTCAAAATATACTTTACTGTCACGTATATCTAAAAAGAACAAATTTTTTAAAAAATATAGAGCATCTCTGTCAACATAGAACTTTATTTTGGAAAGTGTTGCTCTTATATGGTGTACCAAGTCAAAATGTGCTTGCACTGAATCAATCTCTCTCTCTCTCCCCCTCTCCCCCTCTCCCCCTCTCCCTCTCTTCCCCTCTCCCTCTCTCCCTCTCTCCCTCTCTCCCTCTCTCCCTCTCTCCCTCTCTCCCTCCCCCCCTTCTCTCTCTCTCTCTTTTTGTTTGCTTGTTTTCTTTTTTCTTTTTTCTTTCAGCAATGGGGATTGAACCGAGGCAAGCACTATACCACTAAGTTGCAATCCCAACCCACAGCATCACTTTTGAACCAAATAACCTTGCATTAGCTGCATTGAATCTAAACTTCAATTTTATCTATAAAATGCAACTAGCAGTTTATGTAGGTTTTGCTTGACCAAGTAAACAAATTTATTCACTTAACAAACATTTATTAAAAGTGAACAAAATGAAATTATATGATTGCAGAAAGAACACAGACTTTGGACATTAATCTCATTATCAGATATAAGATGTTGTTTAACCTCTCTCAGCCACAGTTGTCTCTTGAGCATAACAGGGATAGTATTTCATATTTCATAAGGCTATAGGTACTCAATTGAGTAATGTATCAATATTCTGTACCAAGCACCTAATACATAGGCAGTGTGTTGGTGCCATGCTGCATTACCCACATCTCCCTTCAGGTCCTTAGCACCTGTTCTCAGACCTGGGAATGTTACCATCTCATAGTTATCAACTCCGAGAACTCTCCGGGAATTGTCTTTAATCTCTTACAGTGACTGGTCAATAAAAGACCTATCTTCCACACCCTAATGGATTACAACTCAGAGACTACATTGCTGCCAGAATTCTTCCTCTCCTACCATTCTTCTTTGTCTTCCCCATAGGTATTGATCTGACAGTTCAACCTAATAAAATTATTGTCTCCCTAATCTCCCTTTCCAGTCTCGTACCCTGGAAACCCAGCTTGCAGCAACAGTAACATTAGTACCTTATACTGAGCACTATCCTAGGTGCTTGATGTTCATGTGAAATGACTTGGCTCCTTTCCTCATATAGCCTGCAATGTGAGTTAGAGGGTCAGCAAAGTCTTTTGAGAGAAACATATTTAATGAATTAAGTTAAAACATACTTAAACATATTTAAAGGAATTAGACATAACTTACCAGTGAGTAAGGGAGATGGGGCCGGAAAAAATGCTTTGCAGAGAGAGAGTTGCATTTGCCAAGGCACAGATCATCTGAGGCAGAGAATACAACAAAGAAAATAAATTTTTTAATGCATATCTGAAATTCTGTGAATTTGCTCCCATTGTTTTCTACAGCTCTCTTTTTAATATAATAATGATAATACTTGACATTGTTTGATCAGTTTTAACTTTTGGTCTAAGTAAGTTTCTATCACATATGATTTCAGCAGTTTTTAATATTTTAATTCTGCCAGAATAAATATTGCAGTGTAAATTTTAATGAGATATATGTATGAGTCAAGAAAATCTACAATCTGGGTGTTCATCTACAATTTAAGAATAATGCATCGAAGACATTTAGTTTATTGGCGAGAAACTAAAACAGCTCTATAGATTCAGAAACGAGATTATCCTTCTACAAATCGATTTTTTTCAAAGATGTGTATTTAAAAATACCACATTCATTTATTCTCTTGACTCTGCAGGGAGCACAGAGAACAATTTTAATAAGGGTGGCTCTGGGAAAACATACTTTACTTGCTCACTTATGAATTAATCTTACAGGTAGTTGAAGAAAGTATTGAAATATCTCTTAGGTATTAGTTGGTTTGTTTTAAGGGAAAGCAATTAAGAAAAAATTTACCTATTATCTGTTAAATAATAGTTACACTGTACATTGCATCTTTAAAAATAGAGAAATTTGAGTTTCAACTATCAGCACTAAAGCACAAGTGTGAGGAAAGTATTTTCTCAGGCTATATAATGAACATTGTGTCTGCTTTTAAAAGTTACATATATTCATAATAAGAAGAATATGATGTATCTTATTGGTGCTCCTTACTATGATTTTTAATAATTTAGTGCTATTAATATTTTATAAATATGTAATTGTTTAGCACCTTTATTGATTTAAAATATGCATATGATAAAACTTGTGCATTGAAAGTAAATAGCTTAATGACTTTAGAGTTTTGCATCCATCCCAACATTCACTTTTAGAACACTACTCCCAAAGGAATACCCTCTTTAAGCTATGACCTCCCCCAGAAATGGGCAATGCTAGTCAATTTTTTGCCTCTTTGTGTTTGCTATTTTATTCATTTCACATATATGGAATCAAAAGCATGGCCCTTTATGATTGGTTTCTTTTATTTACCCTAGTGTATTCAAGATTTGCCCATATCATAGAATATATCAGTACTTCATTTCTTTTTATTGCTAAATAATCTTTCATAGTTATGGGTATGCCAAATTGTATTTGTCCATTCATGACAACTGGTGAGACAATATTGTAGAAAGATATCAAGAATGGCATTGGATTATATGTTTGCTAATGCTATAGTAATAAATTGCAACACATAATGTGTTTTTTTAAAATGCAACTTTATTAAGTTACAATCTGGAAGTCAGAGATCTGAAATTAGTTTCACTAAGCTAAAGTCAAAGTGTTAACACTGCTGGTTTTCCTGGGGACTATAGGAATGAACCCATTTCCTTGCTTTGTCAAACTTTTCAAGGTTGCCATCATTTCTTGACTCATGGTCCCTTCCTCCATTTTCAAAGTCAACATTGTAATATCTTTATTAGTCATAGTTCTCCAGAAAATAGAACCATTAGGAAGGATAAAGAAAGAGATTTATTTTAAGATTTATTGTAACGTAGGCTGATGTTATTAAGGAAGCTTAGTATTCTTAAGACCTATAATTAGCAAGCTGGAGACCCAAGAGATATGATGTGTAGTTCCAGTCCAAAGACCAGAGAGTGAGGAAAGTCAGTGGTGTAAATCCAATCCAAAATCAGTAGACTCTAAATCCAAGAAAAACTAATCGTCAGGCCCAGACTGAAGACCATAAAGGAACAGTGTCCGTAGGTCAAGGCAATCAGGAGGAGTTCCTTCTTACTCAGCCTATTTGTCCCATTTGATTCTTGAATTGAATAAATTAAGACCCACTGACATCAAGGAGTACCATTAGTTTTTCTTGCTCTACCAAGTCAGATATTAATTGCATCCAAAAACACCCTCACAGACACACCAAGAGTAATGTTTGACAAAATGTTTTGATATCCCTTGGCCCAAATTGACACAGAAACTTGATCATCACAATCTTCTTTACTTCTTGAACTCTGTTGCTCTCTCTCATCCTCCTACTTCCTTTTTATTAAGGACCCCTATGACCAATAGTGGGGGAATATTATTCAATCTACTACCACAGTCCACCCTCTGGCTTCCTGAAGATTTGTCCTTGTCTTACATGCAAAATATATCTATTCTATGTAAACGTCCCCAGAATTCTCAGTTCAATTACATCAACTGAAGTACAGAATGTCAGTGAAGTCTCATCAGGTCAAAAGTCCTAAATTTCATTATCTAAATTATCCAAATTAGGCCTAGGTAAGATTCTCAGTATAATTAGAGCTCTCAATATACTGTACCATGTTAAGGCATAGTTCTTCTCCATCTGTGAACTTGTGAAACTAGTAAGTAAGGTATTTTTTCACAAAAATATCACACAGGAGATAAGCATGACATAATAACCATTAGCATTCCCCTTCAGAAAGGTAGAAAATTAAAGGAAAAAAATAGGGCTACTGATTGTCAAATGTTAGTCTTATATGCTGCTACTTTGCTGAAATTGTTTATCAGATCTAGAAGTCTTCTGGTGGATTTTTTGGGTACTTTAGGTATAGAGCAATGTCATCAACAAATACAGGTTGTTTGGCTTCTTTTCCTTTTTGTGTCCCTTCATTTTCCTTCTCTTGCCTGGTTGTTCTGGCTACCACATCATGTAAAACCACAAGAATGGGAAGTTGTACTCCATGTACTACTGTCATGTATAACTAAAACAAGCTTTTTAGTGTTATCAAAATAAAATAAAATATAGTCCATTCTAAACAACAAAAAAAGACTAAACAATGAAATATAAGTTTGGAGAAAGCACTTGGCACACCTTTTTCTGAGAGCTTTGTGAACTTTATCTATTTGTTTCATTTTCCCTTTTGGTGGCTTATCATGGTCACAGTAGTCTTTCTTGTGTTCTTACTTCCCTTCTTCAAAGTCCAATGACAAGTGACTATTTTTGTCCCACTCCAATGTATGTTTAGTATTATCTAATCACTTAGACTTTTCCTGATATCTTCTTCATGATTCATGAGTTGGAATAAATTCCTCCAACGCATTTTGAAAAGTTGTAAAAAAGAAAGAGCGAGAGAGAGGGAAGGGAGGGAGAGAAAGAAATATGTTGAATTGTAGTGAGAGTGGAGAGCCTTGCCTTGTTCTTGTTTTTACAGGAAATGCTTTCAGGGTTTTTTGTTCATTTTTTCCATTTGATTTGATGTTGCTTTGGGTTTGTCATCTGTACCCTTTATGATGTTGTGGTAATTCCTTCTATTCCCAGTTTCTTTAGTGTTTTTTTAACATGAATGGTTGCTCGATTTTATCAAAGGCTTTTTTTGCATCTGTCGAGATGATCATGTCAACTTTTTTCTTTAATTCGATTCATGCAATAAATTACACATTTCTTAAGTTACATACATTGAACCAACCTTACATCCCTAGGATGAATACAATTTGATCATGGTGTACAAGTTCTTAATGTGGTTTTGAATGTTGTTTGCTGATATTTTATTAAATATTTTTACATCTGTGTTCATCAGGGATATTGGTCTGTAGTTTTCTTTCCTTGATATACCTTTATCTGGTTTTTGTGTCGGGGAATACTGGTTTCTTAGAATGAGTTTGCGAGGGTTCCCTTCCTTTCTATTGCATGGAACAATTAGAGGAGGATTAGAATTACTTCTCTAAAGTTCTTGCAAAACTGAACTGAGAATCCTTCTTGTCCAGGGCTTTTCTGTGTCAGAAAATTTGTTATTGCTGCTTGGTCTTGTTGCTTGAAATGATCTGTTTTAAGTTTTGTGGGTCCTTTTGGTTCAGTTTGGGCAGGTCATGTCTGTGTAGAAATTTGTCCATACCTTTTAGATCTTCTGATTTATTAAAATACAAGTTTTCTTATACTCCAATAATGAATCTGCCAAGAAAGAAGTCAAGAAAACTACTCTATTCACAATATCCTGAAAAAAACTTTAGGAATAAATCTCAATAGGTGAAAGACCTCTGTAATGAAAATTATCAAACACTGAAGAAAGATACTATAGAAGACCTTAGAAGATGGAAAGGCTTACCATCTTCATGGATAGGTAGAATTAATATTGGTGAAATGCTTATGTTACTAAAAGCAATCTACAGATTCCATGAAATCCCAACAAAAATACCAATTAAATTCTTCACAGAATTAGAAAAAAATAGTTCTAAAATTTATTGGGAAGGATAAATAACCCAGAATAGCCAGAGCAATCTGGAACAATAAGAGCAAGGCTGGATACATCACAATACCTGACCTCAAATTATACTACAGAGCAATAGTAACAAAAAATAGTGTGATGTTGACCGTAAAAACAGAAATGAAGACTGGTGGAATAGACTAGAAGCCACATAGACAAGTCAGTCTAAGTATAGCCATCTAATTCTTGAGAAAGTTGTCCAAAGCATAATGTTAGAGAATAGACAACCTTTTTTACAAATGGTGTTGGGGAACTGGATATCCACATGCAGAAGAATGAAACTAGATCCCTACTTCTCACCCTTCATAAAAATGAACACACCATAGATAATAGACCTAGGAATTATACTAAAATCAGTGAAACTTCTGGAAGAAAACATAGAGGCAATACTCCTACACATTGGTACAGGCACTGACTTCCTTAATAAAATTCCTGAAGCTCAAGCAATAAAAACAAGAATCAATAGGTGGGATAGCACTGAATTTAAAAGCTACTTCACAGCAAAGGAAACTATTAAGAATTTGAAGAGAGAGTCTACAGAATGAGAGAACATCTTGACCAACTATTCTTCTGATAGGGGATTAATGACCAGAATATATAAAGAACTCAAAAATCCTAACACCACAAAAATTAATAACCCACTTATAACTGGGCAAAAGATCTAAAGAAACATTTCTCAAAAGAAGAAATACAAATGGCCAACAAATATATGAAAATTTAGTAAACATCCTTAGCAACCAGGAAGATCCAAATCAAAACTACGCTATTACATCTCACCCTGGTTAGAATGGAGAATACAAATAATGATAACTGCTGGCAAGGATGTAGAGGAATTTTTTTGTTTCTTATACATTGTTTTGGGGATTGCATACTAGTACAAACTTTGGAAAGTTTTATGGCAGTTTCTCAAAAGAATAGGAATGGAACCACCATGTGATCCAGCTCTCCCATTCCTTGGTATTTATCCAAAAAGAACTCAAATCAACATACTAAAGTGAGGCATGATGCATACCAATGTTTATAGCAGCACAGTCCACAATAGCAAAGTTATGGAATCATCCTAGGTGCCCATCAATAGATGAATATAAAGCATGTGTTTTAGGGCTGGGGATATAGCTCAGTTGGTAGAGCACTTGCCTTGCATATAACATAGTTCTCTTCATTTCAGTCTACAGTACTACCCCTTTCCCTCTCCTCCTCCCTCCCGATTCCTTTCCTCTACTATATCTGTCTTCCTTCTATTGACTCATTATTGTTATCTATAAAACTATAGGATATATTGTCTTTATGGCAACCAAACTCCATCCTAAACCTAGAGTAGGGCCTGCCTTAGGTAGCTTGTATCCATAAAAGAAGTCTACACTCAGTAACAAAACAAGAAGTTTCAGATTATAGTCTGATTCCTCATTTTTCTTGAGAATTAAACTTTGAATAAACAAGAAATGTAAGAATTTCAAGACTTTCGTAAGTATTTACCATTCCTTAAGTTATACTCTTATTACTGATTATACATAACTGTGCTATCAGTGAGTAAAGTGAGTCATGATTTCTATTAGTTGATGGTAATCACTGTTTCTATTCTAGTTACTTGGTTATTTCCCCTCACATAGTAGCTCTACCTTCCTCCCCTTTGCTACTCCTGGTTTTTCTGTAGTAACAACATCAAGAATTCAATATTCAAAATAGCAATTTCACAACTCTTTTTCCTATGCAAGAAATATTTTTTATCTAATCCTGAATGTGATAGGCCTAATAGTGGAATTGCCAGTCCCAGCAGGAATAGAAAAAGCAAAAACAAGTATGTCTACTTCTTCTCCCTCTTTTCACATAATCTCTCTCCCATTCTGCTTGGACTGTGGACACCTGTGCAAAATTCTCTGCCATCTAAAATGTGGAGCAAGGTAGCAATAGCTGTACCTTCTATCCTGCACCAGACTTTGCTAAGCTCTAGACCTGGCATCTAGGCTTAGATAAAAACTGCATTTGTAAATGACCTATTCCAATTACCTTTCAATTCCCCCACTCTAGCTTTTTGGCACATTTGCTTCAGATTATTCAGATTGCAACTGAAAACTCTGTGACCCTTGTGCTTCCCCCACTTTTGTCTTTTCTCTTTACAGGAAAACATGTATGAAACATTGACACTCATGCACAAACCCTCCATTTTTGGTCTCTTAAATAAGACTCTGCTTTAAATGAAAAGGACACAAATCTCAGTATCCATGAATGGATATAAACTTGAGTTTCCCTTTAAAGTATAGAGTATCAGGAACACAGAGAGGAAGTTATTTGAATAAATATTTTGCTCAAAGTCAAAACAAATTTCTCCAGCCTTATTTACTATATGATTTTGTGATATTCTTTGAGTATAGTGTTTACTAAGATTCTCCTTCTGGACAGTTCAGAGTTTGAACTGTAAGCATAAGCTTATCTCTTTAAAAATAAGAGCTAAAATGCATAAATATTTCACAAACACACATTTCCTTACAGAATAAGAAATTTAGTAATGGTATTAAAACAATTTTGTTATTGTAGCATATGCTTTGTGTGTATGTGTGTGTGCGCGCGCTAATCCTTCAAAATCAACCATAAATTTTGCACTAAAGCACATCTGAATTTGGGCTAGCCACACTTTAATTGCTTAGTAGCTACATGTGGATAGTTGTTACCATATTGGCTGGCACAGGTTTGGACTGTCATCTCTTTACAACCCCAAAATGTAAATCCATGGTTATAAATCTAGTTTCATTTGTTGCTGCTATTTAAAATAGACACATCTAATTTTCTCTTTATGTTTCAAGTTACTATATTCATTATAATAGTATAAATATATTTCTAAATTTAATTTTTATAATTTGGAAAGAAAATGCATGAACTCTAATGCAATAAGTGAACTAGTCTTAAAATAATATCTTGTGACCTATATAGTTCAATTGAATGTGTGTAATATATTTTTATATGTCTTGGGTAAACTACCACAATATTAATGATAACCAGTATTTCAGTAGATCTTCATATGTGAAAAAAATTAACAGCAAAGAATGGGAATAATTACATCTAGTTTGATGTTAGAAATGTACGCAGAATAAGAACAGATTATTTTGTATGCAGTCTAACCATTCTTAATCTTAACTTCAGTAATCATGGTATATCCTGTAGTCATAAATATACTTGTATTTTATCATAAAAGCATTAAAGTTTTGCTTTTCATATAATTTACCTAAAATTATTATTTTGTTGTTATAGCATCATAGGCATCTAATTTCATTCTTTTCCTCTTAGATAACCAGTTGTCCCCATGTTTGCTGAGTAGTCTGTTCTTACTCCACCGACACGTAATGATACTTTTGTCATGAGAGTATCAAGTTTCTCTGTATGTAGTTCTGCTTTTGTACCTTCTGCTCTGATCCCCTACCTTATTTATCAGTCTGTACTGATTTCTTATTGTGTTGATTATTATAGCTCTAAAACAATTTTTGGTATCTGGTGAAGAAAAATCTTCCAAGGACTGAAGATATACCTTGGTAGTGTGCTTGCCTAATATGTGGGAGGTCCTAAGATCAATCTCCAGTACCAAAAAAAAAAAAACGTAAAGAAGTAAGGAGGGAAGAAAGAATCTTCTAGTGTAGTTTTTCTTCAGAATTACCTTGATTGTTCTTGACTAGCTCATCCACTTAAATTTGGAGTTAATGTTTTTATTTGACCAAAAGAACTCTATTGGGAGACACAAAGACAGATGGAATAGAGAAGACATAGTGACAAACCCACATAGATATAGTCATCAGATCCTTGACAAAGGCACCAAAAACATACATTGGAGAAATCATGCTGGGAGAACTGAATATCCATATGCAGAAGACTGAAACTACATCTGTCTCTCACCATGCACAAAAGGCAACTCTTAAGTAAATCCAAAGACCTAAAGAGTTAGACCAGAAATTTAACAAATGCTAGAATACATAGGGTCAACACATAGGCTTAGGCAGCATCTTCCTCAATAGGACTCCTAAAGATTAGGAAATAAAACCAAGAATTAATATGTGTATGACATCAAATGAAAAACCTTCTGCACAACAAAGGAAACTGTTAAGAGGATGAAGAGAGAGCCTACAAAATAGAAGAAAATTGTTGCCAGCTACTCTTCTGACAGTAGTTTAATGTTCAGAATATATGCAGAACTCAAAAAAATGTAACACCAAAACAAATATTCGAGTGAATAAGTGGGCAAATGAAAAGAAACAGACACTTCTCAAAAGAAGAATTAATGGTAACCAACAAATACAGGAAAAATATTCAACATCCTTAGCATTCAGGGAAATGGAAATTAAAACTACAATGAGATTTCATCTTCCTCTATTTAGAATGGCAATCATCAGAAATACAAATAATAAAAAATGCTGGTGAGAATGGGGGCGGAAAGGAAGTCTTTAATGAACAGTTGATGGAATTGTAAATTAGTACAACCACTATGGAAATCAGCATGGAAGTTCCTGAACAGATTAGGAATGGAACCACCATATGAGACAGCTTTACTACTCAGTGTTTGTCCTAAAAATTCAAGTCAGTCTACTATAGTGATATGTGCGTAGCCATGTTCATAGCAGAGCAATTTGCAATAACCAAGTTGTAAAACTGGCCTTAGTGTCCATCAACAATAATAGGTGAAAGAAAACGTAGCGTGTATACACAATGGAGTTTTAGTCAGCCCTAAAGAAGAGTGAAATTATGTCATTTGCAGGAAAATGAATGGAACTGGTTAAGTGAAATAAACCAGACTCAGAAAGCTTTGAGTCATATGTTTTATCTCCTATGTAGAAGCGACTTAGAAAAAAGGAATCTCATGAAAATAGAAAAGACTAACCAGTAGGGTAGAGGAAAGAGGAACAGAAGAAGGGGAGAAAAAAGAAAAATAGTTGTTCAAATTATGTTATCTGCAGCTATAAATATGTCACTATGAATTCCACTATAATGCAACAATAAAAATAATTTAAAATAAAAATTAAAAACAGGCTTTTGATTGATTTAACAAAAGCAAATTATTTTAATAAATTTAATCAATTGATTTAATAGAATTGATTAAATTTAAAGATTAATTTGGGATGAACTGGCATATCTGTGACATTAACTCTTCAAGACTAACATTTATTCACATTTTCCTTAAATATCTAGTTAAATGTAAGAAATATATACAGAATAAGAACAGATTATTCTTAGTAGCCACATGTGGACAGTCGCTACCAACTAAGCAACTTTAGTAATGTTTTGTCACTATCTTTATGAAACTCCTATACTGCTTTTGTTGTACTGATCCCTAGAAACATCATTATTACTGTGAATGAGACTTTTTTTCTATTAACTTTCTGGTGATTATTGTTCATATGTAAGAAACCTGTTGATTTTGGTATGTGAATCTTGTATTCACCAATCTTGCTTTATTCTCTTATTCTAATATTTTGTATATTCTCATAAATTACCCATGCAGATGATTTCATTTGAAAATAAGTATTTCTTTTTGGTGTTGGTTGGTTGGGTTTTGTTTGTTGTTTTAGTGCTAGAGATTGAACCCAGGACCTCATGTGTGGTAATATGCACTCTACCACTGAGCTACACCTCCAAACCTATACAGTATTTTTATTTTACATATTTTCTAATACATGATAGAAATATAGGAAGTACAAATAAAAAATAAATTAAAATCACCTACAATCACATCACCAACAGATTATCACTGTTTTTTGAAATATTTTTCATTAATGCATTATAATTATATATAAAAGTTGGATTCATTATACCATATTTGTACATGCACATAACATAATTTGATTCATCTCATTTCCTGCTACCTCCCCTTTCTTTACCCTCCTCCCTTCCCCTGATCTTGCTCCACTCTAATGGAGTTTCCTTTCTATTGTTATTTTTAAAGTAGTGCATTATAGTTATTTTTCATATAGGAAAGACTAATTAATTAGGTTTTAAAATTAATCTAAAAATGGCAATATTACTCTTAACACATTCAGTCATTTACAATTTAAAATATATGTGTCCATTTGTGTAATCTTCCCTCGACTGTGATATGAAATAAAGCATTTTCACTATACTTCTGCAGTTATGAATAACAGATTATATATTGATCTCTTAGAGTATGCCTATCATTATTCATTAATTGGATTGAGGATATTAAATGTATATGGATTAACTCTGGAATGTACATGGTTTTCACCTTACCGGAAAAACCTACACTTGTATAAGATGCACCTCTTTAATTAAAATGCACTATATTTTATATAACTACATTTTATAAATACCTATGGTTGTGTCTTTACTCTCTAGCATTTTTGTTTAGGCCTATAATTGACATTTTAAAAATAGTGCCC
This sequence comes from Sciurus carolinensis, assembly GCF_902686445.1. Taxonomy (NCBI): domain Eukaryota; kingdom Metazoa; phylum Chordata; class Mammalia; order Rodentia; family Sciuridae; genus Sciurus; species Sciurus carolinensis. Next base: position 35,780,860 of record NC_062228.1, read on the forward strand.
TTGTAATACAGATAGCATCAAAGGAATATAATAAAATAGCAAGTGGTGGGGACTGCGATTCTCAAATTCTAATATTCATTCTTGTTGACAACCAATTTCAACTAAACAGATTGGAATAACAGATTCAAACATTTTCAGGAACATGTAGAAACTTAGCAAAGAAATTATGAGCATAAATCCAAGCAGAAGAAACTTAAAATTACAGAAGTTTCATATATAAAATTCACCAGGAGGAAAAGAAGAAGAAAAAAAAAACTGATTATGTTAGTCAAAGCTTTTAAAATGTTAATAAGTTTTAGAAGTTTCTTCTCATAAGTGAACATCATAAACCAAGTAGAATACCAAAGTAAGAATAGGATATAAATTGTTATTTTCCACATACTGCAGATTTTGAAATAGGATTCTAAAGAGTGAAGGTGAATTGTGGTACTGCCTGAAAACTCCTTTTGCGAGGTAGGGTGTTAAAACAGACTTACTCATCTTTTTTCCCACGGCACATAAATTGGACTGAGTATTTCCTTCTATGTTTCCATGTCTCTACATCTTCAACTTATTTGTTAGCATGAATATCCCAATATAGAAGGCACAGTTTATTACTGATATTTTCTATAAATTTTCATTATCATAGGTATGCCATTAGTTGGCAGTTTTAAAGTCATCATTATCCCAAAATAGACAATTTTATCTCATCTTTGAGTAATGGTAAAAAGTAACTTAGTATACTGAGTTTCAAATTTAAACTGGGTCACTTGGGGGTCACCAATGCCAAGAAATACTTGCATTGTATTTCTTGTATTGCATTTTCAGTATTTTACAAGGGTTAATTATGTTACATCCTTTTTTCTTTTAAGCCCAAGTTTTAGTTAATTATCTAAATTTTGTCCTCTGCTCAATAAAGGGTTTAATAGGTGATTATGTATACATTCCTGGTTTAATCTTATTTTAATGCATTTTCAATGGTGTACTAATGCCCTTTTTTAAGGTACATCACTATCTTAATTCAGCATGTTATCAGACTTTTTCAAAGAAGATAAATGTAACCTTAAATTTGGTTAGTTCTTGTGTCTCACAGGTATTAAGGTACATAGATTTCATACCTTTCATGAGCTTATAAGTATTCATAGAAGTTCTATGTGATGTAAACACAAAAAAATGATTGATAACAAAATAATAGTTTGGTTTCCTTGATTGAATTTCATTGGTATCCTAACTATAAAAGAATATGACTATTTATCTAAAAATAATATACCACAAGCAGTTTTATGAAGAAGTTATGAGAATCCCATTTTAAAGGTGAATGTCCAAACAAGGCAAAAATATATATATTCGATTGTTTAAAGTGGAGCAGTAGTCTTCTTTGGATCATTCCTGAAGAAAGGTTCCTAGTTTGAGGTTAGTTGACCTATTTGTTTAAGTAGGAACTTAAGTGCAGTAGAGCTACCTCAGCCTAATGTCTTCCTAAATTAATTTTAGCACAACCTATTAACTGACCTTAATATATATTAATATATATCATTGAGGATGTTAAAAGATTAAACCTCTTCTGCAGGCATCCTCAAAGAAGAATCACAAAAATGTGAGCAATGCCACTAAAATATGTAAAGAGATCTGCAGGGACCTTACTTGGAGGATACAAGGGGTGTGTGTGTGTGTGTACACGTTCTGAGATTACTATTTTTAGAAGTCATTCATATCAACTTGTCATATTCCCTGTCTTCTGGGGTAGCAGTCCAGGTCTACTATGGAGTTAGACAGCCCAGAGAAATGTTTGACCATCCACTGGTTCAAATTGTATTGTAGATGAAGTTCCTCCAATAGCCAGACTACCTCTCCACCATTTTGTTGTTGTTGTTACTAAGATATTCAGTTACTTCCCAAAGAGAAGAATTGAGGAGACAGGTGACAGTGCTTAAAAATAAATTGATCTTTTAGTGTTTATTTTTCTTCTTACAAAAGCCTCATCTGCTAACTTTTAAAAAATTGAGTACCTGTTCTATTGAAACAAAACTATAGGTGCTAGGTAGACAAGTGTGAATAAAACATAAAAGTTGGGAAAGTAGACAATAAAAAACAAATCAGAAATAAAGAAAATATAAGTAGTTCTGAAACTGTAGTGAATTAAAATAGGTGAAGTGAGAGCAACTGGTGGCTACTGCATACTACAGAAATCTACATACAAATGAAAAGAAGTAAAGTAAAACCTGTCCACAAGAGACAGTTACCATTAATCATGGTTGTGTATTCCTGCTTTACCTCATTGTGCTCATGAGTTTGTGTGTGTGATATTTTGTTTGCCTTGCAAAATGAGATTATGCCATTAATACTGTTTTGTGACCCTCTTTTTTCACTTAACATACTATGAATAATTTTACATATCCTTCTGCCTACATACTTAATGAATTGTAGCATTTCCACAAATTGATGTAGATAATTTGTGGTACATTGCTTGCCTAACATGCACAAAAACCTTGGGTTTAATCCTTAGCACTGGAAGAAACTAAAAGGGTGAATATCCTGTTTATTTCTTTACCCAACCAACAAAATTACCATTACATTTCCTTTTACACAATAAGAAATTCAAATTGTATCATACCTAGAAAAAAATATTGTAATAGCCACCAAATTAACAAATACAAGGAATATCATTGAACGAAGATAAATGGAAACATGACAAAATGTTTTCTAACCATTCATTTAATGGGAACTTTTGGCATTCAATCTTACATTCCATTTATTGGCTTTGCTTTACAAAAGATACTTGCTTCCTGGGCTGGGGTTGGGGTTCAGTGGTAAAGCACTTGCCTAGCATGTGTGAAGCACTGGGTTTAATCCCCAACACCACATAAAAAAACTAAATAAACAAAGAAGGGTATTGTGTCCATCTACAAATTTAAAAAAATATTAAAAAAAAAGATGCACATGAAACATGTACTGTCTACCCACTGAATCTCATATCCTATACAGTCGGGAATAAATATATTGCTTTTGCCCAGAGCTCAAATGAACTTGTTTTCAAAATATCAGATTTTAAAACCTTATTTGATCACTTATAATTATCAATAGAATAATTACAAAACACCTCAATTTTTAGCATTTCAAAGTAGAAGTTTTACATTAGCTTAGCTGAGCATTCTGCATTTACCAATAGCAGACAGCATGGTTTCAAAGCAGTAATTCAAAAAAAAATTTTTTTTTGTTTCAGTTTTAGGGAATTCCTAATAGACTTGTGTTTCTTCTTAATTTGTTTCTCTTCTGCATGTAAAACTGCCTTTCCCTAAGGTTTACCTGGAAAGATAGACATTTCCCAAAATTGAAACTCTTTTCCTTCTAAGTGAGCCTAGGCTGATAATGAAATTGGGGAATTAACGGGAAGAAAGTTAAGAACAATCTAGAAGAGCAGAACTCACTGAAGGTAGAAATGACTAAAATGGACACACAGCTTTAAGAGCAGCCAGGGAGAAAATGAAACTTCAAGTTAAATGATCCATCAACTACCTTTCTAAATGAGAAATAAGACAGATGCACACAACACATTAAGAATCTAGGACTGTGTCAAGTGGTGGTGTATTGAGAAACAACAGTGATTTTATGGTCTTTGAAGAGAAATTAAAAACAGTCTCAAAAGACTGCAAACTAAATGTATCAGCCCATTCAGAGAAGGGGCATTTGATATGTGCATTTTGCATGCTATGCAACTTAAAACATTTCCCATTTTTATGGGTTAAAATTTTCTGTAATAACTCTGATTGTACATGGAGTAAAGGCATACCATTTGTGTAATCATAAATTTACATAGGGTAATGTTGTTTGATTCATTGTTATTTTTTCTCTTTCCCCCACCCCTCCCACCCCTCCCACCCCTCTTTTCCCTCTATACAGTCCTTCCTTCCTCCATTCTTGCCACCCTCCCTAACCATAACCCTAAACCTAACCCTAACACTAACACTAACCCTTCCCATTCGCCATTATGTGTCATCATCCGCTTATCGGCGAGATCATTCGTCATTTGGTTTTTTGAGATTGGCTTATCTCACTTAGCATGATATTCTCCAGTTTCATCCATTTGCCTGCAAATGCCATAATTTTATCATTATGGTGGAGTAATATTCCATTGTGTATATATATATATATATACCACAGTTTCTTTATCCATTCTTCAATTGAAGGACGTCTAGGTTGGTTCCATAATCTGACTATTGTGAATTGAGCAGCTATGAACATTGATGTGGCTGTATCTCAGTCTTTGCCTTTTTATTTGTGTATTTAAACTCTTTATATATTTCATGCCAGTATTAACATGGCTAGCTATAAATCTACCACCATGTCATTTATTTGAGGTTTTTTCTGGAATTTTTCCCCCTCTTTCTGCTTTCATTTGAGTTAGTTTCAGTTAGTTTTGTACTTTTTATGATTTTATCATATTTGTTGACTTATTTTAAACCTTGTTATTTCATTGAATCCTTTAGGATATATAGATTATATGTTTGACTTAATAAGTCTACCAATGATATTATTTCACCTATAGTTTCAGAAATTTAAAACAGTATATTTCTATTTCTCTTTTTCTGATCTGGGTTCTATTTTGGTCACACACTTTATCTCTTCTTGTATTCTTAATAACCATACTATGTTGAATTTTGTTCAATTCTCCTTAAAGAAGTTTAAGAAAAATATTGACATCTTCAGTGCCCTTCTTTCCTTTGTGTGGAACTAGATCATCATCTGGTGTCATTTTCTGTCTGTCTAATGGACTTATTTTAACATTTCTTAAAGTGTCATAAAGAAAAGATATTGACATAAATTATTACATAGATATCATAAGCCTTTTAATGAAAAGCACCATAAACAAAATTTTAGAAAATATAAGGCTTGGTACAAATGTTTGCAACATATCAAAGTAATAACAGTAACAACATATAATAATAATAGCAGTTGTTGAACATGTCCTGTGTTATGTACCGGGCACTATGCTAAACACTTTACCATGTGTTTTCTCATTTAATCCTTACAACAGTTACTTGAGGCAATCTACTATTATTAGTACTATATGAATAAGGATATAAGAAGAACAGATAAGGGGCTAATGTCCCTAACAAGGAGAGATCTAAAAATCAGTAAGAAAAAAAAAAAATTTAAGTGGCAAGTCACAGAAGAAGACTGATGAACATGAAATTGTTTCTCATAATCAGAAAAAATAGATCATTTGTAAGCTATTCAACTGGCAAGAGTAAGAAGCAATGCTACTAATATTGGCAAGATTTGAAAGACACACTCGTATACTATAGAAAGTATAAATTGGTACATTTTTAAATATACATATCTTTTGGCCACATGATTATCATCTGAAAATCCTTGTAGAAGTTCTCAAGGAAAAATAACTTGGAGACAAGGGGAGGAAGGGAAACATTTGGCAACAAACTGACCATCAATAACAGAATCCTAAAATGAATGGTAGCTTATCCATATAATAGAGTAGCCATTGGAAAGAATGAGACCGGGAGAATAGGTAATTGATGCGCTCCTGGTAAAAGATATAAGATGATGCGACTTCTCTGGAGGCAGTTTGCAAAATAGTTATCAAAAGTCTTGATAAGTCAATATCCCTTCCTCCATGAATGTAGCAGAACCCAGTTGGGTTTGAGGGTTTTCTTGGTTTTGTTTTTCTGTACCTACATATTTGATATGCCTAGGAGGAGGTTTGGAAAGATACATACTAAATTATTAACGATATTTATCCCCAGAAAAGAAGGATTTTGACTATTTAAGTGTCTCTGTTACTTGAATTTTACAACAATTTTTGTAATCGTTTTTGAAAAACACAATTTTTAAAAGGATACATTCATTGTAATTGCCAAAAATACAGAAAAACTGACTCAAAAGAGGTGAGACCATTCTCCCCCAAGGGTTTCAGAACCAAATAGAGCACGTATCTTTCCTCCTGGACTTGAATCAAATTTTATTTTTAAAGGTAAAGTGCTGGACTGTATCTTTGGAATTCAGCAGAATTTAAAAGAACTGAGCTTTTACAGACCCCAACAACAACACCAGTATAGTTAGTGAGACATTTATTATTTTTACAAACACACATCAAAAATTAAGAATGGCACCAAGCACACACCTGTAATCCCGGCAACTTAGGAGGCTGAGGCAGGAGGAGGATGGTGAGTTCAGAGCCAACCTCAGCAACAGCAAGGCACTAAGCTACTCAATGAGACCCTGTCTCTAAATTAAATACAAAATAGGGCTGGGGATATGACTCAGTGGGTGAGTGCCCCTGAGTTCAATCCCTGGCAACCTCCCCCCAAAAAAAATTAAGAATGGCATTTTGAACTACGCAACTACAATAAAGGATGGCTTGTAGATTATTGTTTATTTCATACTGACAAGAGTTTTTATAATGAAATCCATGCAGTGACTTTGAAAAGAGAAATGGGACACATGCAGAAGGCTGATGAATGTCACTGATCATAAAATATATTTAAAACTGCTTTTATCACGTATTTTCATATTTTAATATACTCTCCAAATGGCAAACTAGGATATGCTGCATCTCTGTGAAATTTTGAGTAAAATGGTAGGATACCATAAGTTACCTGAAAAAAAAATTGCAAATTAAAATTTAAAAACAATTATTAGGAGACAAAGAAAAAAAAACATTTGTTCTTTGTAGTGAGAATGTTATGTTATTTCTTGAGCAAAGGTCACCTCAAGGTTTTCCAAGTAAATGTCATAGTTTGAGATTTTCATTAGATAAATAATTGTTTAGTGAACTCTTTGCTCTGGAATTTTTTTTAATCTGGAAAAATAAGGAATCATGTAGTACATCATGCAAGTTGAATATTTTGTTCATAGGTTTCCAATATGTATTAAACACTTAGAAATGTTCCTTTCTTATAATTGAGTTCTTTTTTTTTCTTTCCCAAATCACCCAGACTCAAACATTTTTATGTGAAAAAAAAGTCTGTCCTCAAATTGAGTTAAGATAATTTAAAGAAAAAATGAACAGTAATAATATTTAAGCGCTATACAGTAGCAACCTATTACTTTCTATGAGTATAGAGGGAAGTGGAAAATTATATATGAATGTATGTGTATAACTATTTGGAAAATGCCTGTAAACAAGCAATTACATAAAATCTCAGCATACAAATGTTACTTTTATATCTAATGAAAAGATTTTTACATGGAACTATGTTGTAATTTATAATAAGAATAATGGTAATAAAAGCTCTTTATGGAATACTAACTGGATACCAGGAATTGTCTCAGGTATTATGCCTTCAGTATTTCATTCCTCTTGACAACAGCCCCATGCTGTAAGTATTTTGATTACTCAGTTTACAAATCAGGAACTGAGTATTAAAGAAGTTAAACATCTTTCTCAAAGTCACATACCTGATAAATGACCAGGTCAGGATTGGAACCTAGTAATCAAGCTCCAAAATCTCAGCTGATGACCACTTTGCCTGTACAGTCAAATTCAGGAGAGTGAACTTTATGGCTACTGTTATCTGAGAGGTACCAGACAGTAACTGGCCCTACCTGACAGGAAACTGAAGTTCTCTTGTTTTAGATTCACTGCTTTGGGTTTTCAGGACTTGGAGATACCAGGGTCTCCAGTTAAAATTCAAATATTCCTTGAAGAATAATGCAAGTCTAAATGGGTAATGACTAGTCCAGGAACTCAGTAGTGGAACACAAGTTCTGTGATTTCAGAGTAAGAAGAGAGGAAGGAAGGGATGACTTTAGAAACTCGGTATAAAAAGGAAAAAGGCCATCAACTGACTTGACTCAAAAAGTCACAGAATTTTTATCAAAGACTGATAAGAGGTGAAAACAATTTTATCTTTTTTTAATGTCACAGTACAGTAATCAGTAAAGTGGAGATTTTTTAATATAATTTCACTGTATACCAGTTAATGTCTCCTTTGATTCTAGAAAAAAACAGTACAGCCATTGCTGCAGTTTTGATATATCATATTAACTAAATGCCTTTTGTTTATTGTACAGCAACCAGCAAGCCTTTTTATTGGAAAATGTCCCTTGTAACAATGCAAGTTGTGAGGAGGCACATCGGATGTTTAAAGTCTACTGGGAGCTGACGGACCTAAATCAAATCAGAGATGCCATGGTTGCCACCTTTTTTGACATTTATGAAGATGTGAGTTCAGAGATGTCCTAATTGTTTGGAATTTAATTTCCATCTACTTCATCTTCCTTTATATTTACCCTTTTTGACCCCAAAATGTAGATGACATAATGAAAGCAAATGAATTAATTAAAGAAAATCTCTTTTAATGTTAAATGACAGAGATAACAAATTTATTGATACTTTTGGCTAATCACTATAGTCAAATATGAAAATGCCCTTATGCACTTAATGCTTGAGAATGGCAAATCTGCATGGTCAACAGTAGTCAAAAGCAGAGTCAACAGATAACAGACTCTTAAACAAACATTTACTACATTGCAAAAGAATAAGTTCTGTCCTCACCTTTATCCTTGTAAACTAGAAGTAGCATCTATTGCTACAGATTGTTTGATTACCAAGTGATCTTGGGTTTTTCCCTGAGGAAGAAAGTCAGTTTACCACTCAGAAAAATAATAAATCTTGAACAAAAAAAAATAAACTTGTTAAATTTCAAAGTACCCAAGCATATCCTTGCAAGATAATTTTTTTAAAAAAAGTTCTCTTCAGGACATGTCTATCTCCTTTATCCCTGTTTTGGGTTTTACTGTATTTTTTATAAAAGGGTATTCTCAATTATATGAGTAATGTAGGAACTTGTTTTCCTCTGTTTCTTCTGCTATTAAATCTCATTCAATTTTAGCAATATCCAAGCAGAAAAGTAATTGGCAGAAATATCACAAGAGGGAGAAAAATTAAAAGAATTGACTACAAATCAATTTTTAATTTCTGTACACCAAAACTTCATAAATGAAGTTCAAAATGTTTTTTAAATCTGGGAAATAAGTTTTCTATGAATGAGTGAAATAATTAATATTAATATAAAAGGATTCAAACAAACTCATATGTCACCCAAAATTCTTTGGAAAAAATGGAACAGTCAATTTACAGGAAATCAAGTAAGAATTTACAGGAAAATCAAGTTTTATATGATATAAACAGCCTCATGAGACAGAGAAGAGTCAGTTTAATGAGTACACTCTGTTTTAATAAAATTAGCAAAGCTTCCCCCCTTTTTAGGAAAAAAATGGTACTGTGCTGTTGGGTGGCAAGGGCAAATAAAAAGGTTCTCTCTCTCTTTTTTTTTTTTTTTTTTTTTTTTAATTGTAAACAAATGGGATACATGTTGTTTCTCTGTACATGGAGTAAAGGGTAAAGGCATACCATTTGTGTAATCATAAATTTACATAGGGTAATGTTGTTTGATTCATTCTGTTACCTTTTTGATGGTTGGAAAAGATCTGATGATCCCTATCACAGGCTTTAAAAATTCATGCAAATATGGGCAGAAGGAAATATACCAAAATGCTAACAATTCTTTCCAAAGATTTAAACTGGATGTTTTTCATTTTATTAATCAGACTTATGTGTATATATGTATGTATTTCTAAATAATTTTATTTTAAATGTCAACTTGAGTAAATAAGGTTTTCACTTAAGTAGTAAATATACAATGTTAGCTTTTGCCATTGTGACAAAAGACCTGAAATAATCAACTTAAAAGGAAGTAAGTTTTATTTTGGCCTCAGTTTCAGAGATTTTTTGTCCCTGATCACTTGGCCCTTATGGTTTAGGCCTAGTATATAATGGTAGGAGTTCATGGTGGAGGAGGCTACTCACCTCATGGCAGTTGGGAAACAGAAAGAAGAGGTATCAGGGTCCCAGTATCCCCTTCAAGAGCATACCCCAATAATTAAACTTCCTTCCACTAGGCCTCAGCTCCTAAGGGTTCTACCACATCCCAATAGTTTCACACACTGTCAACCAAACCTTTAAGCCAAAGACCTTTGGGGAACACTTATTCAAACTATAATGCATGCCATACATTTTAATGGTCTTTTTTTTTTTTTTTTCAATTCATCCAATAGTTTGTTCTTAACCATTTTTATGTTTTTCCAGGGAATCTTGGACATTGTAGTACTAAGTAAAGGATATACAAAGAATGATTTTGCCATCCATACACTAAAAAATAACTTTGAAGCAGATGCTTATTTTGTTAAAGTCATTGGTGAGTATTCTAAGTAAGTTTGTTCCCATCCCCTATCCCTTCTTCTTCATTTTTCTTCTTTCTCTCTCCTTCCCACCCTTCCCAGCCCCTTATTCCAAAGAGCAAGGTTATTGCCCTATGTAATCCATGCACAGGGAATAACTTCAATATTGTCTATATCTATGCATAGACCCCAGTCAGATTTTACCAACTATCCCCAAAATTACTTTTTTTTCTGATCCAGAATTCCATCAAAAGTATCTGATGTAGAAGTCACATCTTTTTAGACTTCTTCAATCTGCAACAGGTTCCCAGTCTTTTCCTGTTTCATGTCCTGACCCTATCCATTTAAAAAATACAAGGTTTACATTCTATAACATAATGCTGTTTTCTCATTTCCTAACTCAGATCATAAATGCTTTGCAGAAAGTTCATCACATAGAAATACATGATGTTGACCTGTTCTGCCACTGTCATGTTAACGTTGCTCGTCTTGTCATACTGATGACCAGTGATTTCATCCAACCTAAATTCACTGTTTTCCCCTTTTAATTTGATTAGTATTTTATAGGGAGGTATTCTGCTATTTCTTAAATATCCTTTTCGTCATCAAACCTCTACCTACTACCCTTAGAATGCATTAAACCACTACCTGAATCTACCTCTATCTCCTTTCCTTCTGCATTATTGTAGGTTGGAATCTTATACTTCTCTGTCTAAGCCTTGAGTCAGACATTTCACCAAGGAGATCTTGGTTCCTTTTGTGAGAGAATGTTATTTAAAAACCAGGCCTGAATTCTCAATATATGTCTGTTCATATTCATATATACAATATAAAACCATAAGTCATATCAATACCTAGATTTCTCTTCCAACACAGTACTTCAAGGTTCTTTCTAATATCATCTGTGTTTGTAGGTACTTCTCTGGCAGAATTTGGGCTTTCATTTTCCTCAGTACCATTTATACACTCTAACCAATTCACAACCACTCGGGCATCTCCTCTTCCTGACATCCATGTTCATCATAAAAACCCTCTGTGTTTTATAAAGTGTATGCCTAGTTATTTTCTTTGGAAACACTGTAAGCTTGGTTTTTAAGCTGGGTTTCCACATGTTTGTTTTTAGCATATCAAAATTGATTTTTGATCTTGATGTAAATACCATTATAATCTTACTCAAATCACTATTGATTGTAGGAGTGTTTTTATTTGTTTGTTTAGATTCCTTGGGATGTTCTGTAGAGACAGGCATCATCTTCAAAGAAAGACAGTTTTATTTCCTTCTTTTCTAACCTATGCCTTTTATGTCTTTTTATTGTGCTATCTAGAATGAATGTTAAGAGTAGACATCCTTGCATTGTTTCCAATCTTAAGGGAAAAACTTTCCATCTTTCACCATTAAATATATTAGCTATAGGGGATTTTTTTTTTTTGTAGAAACTCTGTATCATATTAAAAAGTTCACTCTATTCCTAGTTTACTGGGAGTTTTATGATGAATTCGTGTTGGAAAATGACATTTTTTGTGTTACTGTTATAGTCAGCATCCAGAAAATCATCAATTCATTTGTCAATGAAATGCCTCATATACTTTGTAGAAATACTAGTTTTTAAATGAATTAAACAAAGAGAAGCAAAAGAATAATGAATGTGTTGAAAGATTTGCGAGATAAAAATGACAAAATATATAACCTCCCTTTCTAAACAGCAAATTTAGTCTTGTTAGGATGAACTAACACTGGCTCCCATTTCATTAATGTTGTAGCCTTAAAATACTGACAGATGGGTTTTAACCATTTCTATACTTTTTGTCATCCTTTTGAGCATATTCTCTCCTTTATCATTTTCAAGAGAATATTTTTTGACTATTTTTTGACTGTTTTTAGAGCTAAAAACATTAAAATACCCAATATTTACTTGGCATGCTGTTATATAATCTGAAATTTTTTTTCCTCAGTGGTTTTCCTTCAACTTTAATTTAAACCTCAAGATGAGACAAGGAATCCTTAAAAATTTTTCTAATTGTCATGTGTATAGTTACAGTAATGTAGTTCAGTTAATAGAACCAAACAGCTATTGGAGTAAAAGTCTAGGATTTGATACCATAGGGATAAACAAATATAGCCATTTGACTGATGCAAACCTTGGTTCCAAAAGGGAGATTCAAAAGAAGTCACATCATCACTAGGAAGAAAACATCTCAAAAAAATCTGTCCTTTGACCTTAAGTCACTAGAATCATCCTCCTTTGTGAAGAGCAACACACCATTAGTCTCCATTTATTTTAACATGTAAATATAACCTATATTATCATAAATAATAACATAACACTTATTTACTAACACATCCTCTCCCTTCATTCCAGGATATTTGAGAAACACTCTGAAATCAAGATTATTTGTACCATTTTCATTAGAATCTTTCTCTCCTAGCATATTGTGATGGTTGAAGCAACTTAAGGGGTAATGTCTGTCTTATTTGTTTTTGATTCCCCATTGCCTAACATTGGGTCTGTTACATAGAGGCATTTGGGAAATTTATGTCAAATAGATAAATGGCCAGCTACCTTTTGAGGTTGGCTTGACTTCTTGATTTAAGATTATTCCTTTCTTCTCTAGTATCCAAGCAACATGTGATGCCTCTGATCCTGTATTCTGTCTCTAAAAAGCATTCTTCCAACTTATGAAACTCCTATTCACAGACAGATCTCCACCTTTACCCTTTAATGATATCAGGAACACAACTATTTAAGTTTATTTCTTGAACTTAAGAAGTTGAAATGCCCTGTTCTGGTTTAACTTCTCAGGACTACCCAGTTTTTTAGATTCTCTATCACTGTAAACTCTAACTTAATTTCCCAGGATTACACCAGCACTGCACAGAAAGAAAAATACAAAATGAAAGAGGGGGTTTCTGCCTCATTACCATAATGGGATGCTATAAAAATAGCCCTTTGCTCTAACCTAAAATAAATGTTATTTACTTCAAAAATATATATTAAATTCTAATTAATAATACTTTATTTCAAAGTACTATTTTCTTTCTGTTCAATGAGATGGCTATAGAATTTGTGTCTCTAATTTGAGTTTTGCCACTATACTTTAAAGAAATTAGTTTCTCAAATTTTGTGCACACTTATTACTTAGTTCATCAGAATGTCATATGTTCCTGTGTATGCCTAGAGTAAAGATTAATGCTTTCTAGAACAGATGTTAGACATTGAGCAGTAAGGAAAATTTCAACTGAAAGAGATATTAATTTGTACATCCTTAGGTCAAATCAAGTTTTCCCTGCACTCAGCAAGTTTTTTTTTTTAATCCAAGCTTTAAAACCACAACATTCTCTTTTGTGCCCTAAATAAGGAATATGAGTGAATTTTCTACACTTGTTACAAATTTCCTAACTAGTATGAGGTCTTGCTCAGGGAAAAATGAACTTCTGTAAAGAATTAAGTACCACAAAATACTTGAGAGTGAAATGACATTTTTTTTTTTTTCGTTATCCAAGAAAGTGGAATGTGGAGTACATAAGATTGGCCACTTGTTGACAATTTTTGAAATCATGTGAAATGTGTGTAGGGTACATTATATTATTCTTTTTAATTTTGTATGTGCTTGAAATTTTGTTTGAAACTCCATGATATAAGTATTTATAAAGATACATAACCCCAAGTGATTCTTGATAGTCTCTGGCCTGTGACTTCCTAGCCTAAGTTAGGATAGGTACCACTAATCTCCATCTAACTAACTTTACTTAGAAAAGGGTTCTTCATACCTCTCCAAGCTAAAACCCAGAAATAGCCAATTTGGTGCAGGTTTTAGTTTTAGAAAACAAGAGTAATTTTGTATTAAGAGAATTAACATAAATATTAATAACATACTTTACAGAAAGGTCACAGGAAATGAGATACCAATTTAAAGCAATCATTTGAAAGAAACATAACCTTCTAGTCATTTTGATATGCCCTTCCACTCTTTCCTTTGATTATTAGTTGTTTACCTTAAGTCAGACAGTTATTAGTATATAATTACCCTTTCAAAACCATGTATAATGTCCAGAGTTGATTTTGCTCTAAAATTATTCTGTTATTCTCATGCTCAAATCAGCCTATACTAAATGTCATTGTTTTCAATTAAGGAAATTTGAATATATAATATATAAATTTATGTATGGCTAAGGAAAGGTAAAACTGTCCTTCCTACCCAACTGCTGGATCACACAACAGCACAGATCCACAGCATCTATATGAAGACAACAGACCCAGCGTACTGCAGAATTGTGAGATACCGTAACTTTCCTAAATCAAGACTAATTCCTAGTTCTCATTTTTTTTCTCTTATTACTGTCAGCTACATTTGGAAGTACCAAATCATAATTCTTTTCTGCTAGAACTTAACTCAAATTTCTAACAAACATATGAAGCTGTTTTTTCCCCTAGCACTTTTAAAGTTGCCACTGTATCTTCACCTTTAATTTCCAAACAAGAGGAGACCTTTCCTTTAGAAAGCTTTTATCCCCCGTCTCCAGATTTTGTTAAAATAATATGTAAGTTTATTTCTGAATGATTAATTTTGTTTTACCTTTTGTGTTTTCTATTTTTTAAATCCTTTCTTATTGAGAAACCATATTACAACTATATTATCAATAATTATTTTGCCCTTACATATTAACATGGAATTTAATAGACATCATTCTAGTTTCTTGATATAGTATGGTAGTCTTTGAAATTCTCTTTTCCTGAAAGTTCTGTTTAGGTAGGGGCCATTTATGTGGATTCCTTATTTTTAAGCGTTTTTTTTTTTCATGTATCTGAGAATTTTTCTATGCTTATATTCCTAAAATGCATCAGTGTTGATAGGTAATGTGGGTAGCAAAAACAGTTGCATCACTGTATAATTCTGCTCAGCAGATAACAGTCATGCCTCCTTTTCTCCCATCTCCTTGCAGAAGCTCCTGTAAGAGGGGAGCCACCCCAAGATAGACGCTATTTCTGAGCAAGATGGTGGCTTGGTGGCCCTCGTACAAAATGATGTCTTACAATTGAACTGTAACTACCTTTTCTGAGAGTACCTAGGGAAGGATTACAAGAGTCCCTGACATCCTTCTGCAGCCTCAACCAAGTGGATCAGTAGGTTTTCTGAGTTGAAGAGTTGTGCTTCCCAGCAGGAAGGAAAAAAGCAAAGTCACCGGAAGGCAGGGATTATGACAGTCCCACTATTTGCTGAGCCTTTTATGTTATTTTGCCCTATAGGTCAGAAGTTTAGGAGGGTTTTTTGGCAATACTTTGAAGTTATGTAGTGCACTGTACAGAAGTGCCAGGAAATCCCCCATTTCACTTAGCTAGCATGAACCACAAAGTGACACATGTAGCTATTCAATCTATTATAAACCTCTGGCCTAATTTACCAGAGACCTTCAGCTCCCTTTTCTTTCCCCAATCCTACCATGCATGTTCTCAGCTGCTACAACTTAGAGACAAAAAATATTTCAGTAATCTACTAGGAGTCCATTCACTCTTGACCCAGTGACTCTGACCTGTTCAACACTAATTAATCTTTTCCCATTCTTATTCACTTATTTACTATCCTTTAGAAGTTTCCCCAAATAACTGCCATTTATTTTCTTTTAATCATCACAGTAACATTTAAGAAATATAAAAATGTTTTATATTTGAAATTATTTCCAAAAAGTTCTTTCAGTTATCTAGAAACAATGTTTTAATTTTTACATTTATATTTATAGTATATAATGTGACATATACATGTATACATATTTTGAAATTATTAAATCAAACCAGTTAACATACTCATCATCTCACATACTTTTTTGCCAAATGTTTTAAAGGTCAAACCTTGGAATTCAGAAAAAAGTTTAACAAATATGTGTACATTTAATAGATTTATTTTTATATATTTCATATGAATAACATACCTACCATACTATATTTGTACATGTAGAGAACACAAAATTACTTGAAACATTATTTTGTACCTTATATTTTCTGTATTGAAGTTTTTAACAAAGAGCATATACTTTAAAAAATAATGAATAAAAGATAGGTAATCAATAACATATAATCCTTCTGTGGAGTATCTAAAATAATGTCTGAATGACAAGAATGATGGTGGGTTATTTCAGAGATGTATGCAAAAGCTTGAGTAATTGGTAGACACTGTTCATTATGTATTTTTATGCCCAAACAAATAGATGTTTTTAGAGAACAAATGTGAATAGTCACCAATAATCCATGCAAAGATTTTTCACCTTAAGCCCTCCTAAAACCATTGTACAGTGTTGACCTTTACAGTTCTGACTTTATCTAGCTCATCCTTCTTCCAGCTTGCACAATGGTTTAGTATTTGTTGTAATTATTGCTAGATTTTGGTTTTGTTTTTGGCATTTGTGTAAAATACTTAATTTAAACTGAATCACAAAGTTAGAAGCCAAATTTTTTTAAACTTTAAATAGCTTTAAGAATACATGGGCTGTTTCACATAGTGTGGTTTAAAGTGAAAGAATAAAATCCCAAGCATTGTCATTTTAAAGGAGTCTTGTAAATTTCACATCCCATTAGCCATATTTTAAACTAATGAAATGTACTGATAACCAGTACTTTGCTTACCTAAGTATTTTAATTACTGTTTTTCATTTAAATAGGCTATCTTCATACATATTTTATTAACCTTTTTGTAAAGTATTTGTTTCTTTTTTTTTTTTTTTTTTTTTTTGGCAGATGGACACAATGTTTTTATTTTATTTATTTATTTTTATGTGGTGCTGAGGATCGAACCCAGTGCTTTACACATGCTAGGCAAGTGCTCTACAACTGAGCTAAAACCCCAGCCCAAAGTATTTGGTTTTGAAAGTCTAGGAGTATGGACGATGTTTATTTTAAAGGGGGTTATAAAATGTAATGATAAATCTATAGAATACTGTAATTACAAATAATAATATACAATTTTAAAAGTTTATGAGATGGTTAAAATTTTTGAAACTCTTAGACTTTGCTTTAGCCATGATCGGAGCTAGTTAGAAAATATTTAGTGACACTTGAACAATATAGAGAGCTGCTTAATAAAAATCAGAAACAGTTCTTGCCTTCAAGAAGCTCATAGTAGCATACAACACAAAGAGCAGGAACCAGGAATTATGTGCAGGTGTCTGTCCTTTTAAGATTTCCTTTCCTATAGTGAGCCCATTATGTATTTTATCATACCTTCCAAGGATATTATAGTTGCTTAAGAAAATGTTTTACTCATTCATAACTACATATCAAAAAATATAACTCCCATTTTGAGAAAGTGGGCTTTTGCTGTAATAATAGTAAATTTTGCCTTGTAGAATTTACACATTTATTATGTTAGAATCTTTCCCCCTAACACAAATGATGAAATTTCTATCCTGATATAACTGGGAATATTACATTCTTGAAGTCATTTAATAAACTACTGGTACTTTTAAACTTGTTTATCATAAGCTTCACATTATAGGGTATTAAAATTATAATTTCAGTTATGCAGTACAACTTTTAATCATTGTTTTTATTGGTAATGTTTTGGTTTGCTATTTATTTTGTTTTATTTTCTGATTACAAAAGTAAGACAGCCTGTTATAAAACATTTAGAAAGTCTAGAGAAGTACTTTTACAAAGTTGTACTCTTTGCTACTTCATAGAGATGACTACCATGAATGTGGAACATTCTCTGTTTCTGTTGGTTGCTGAAGTTTAAAGCTTACCAGAGAAACTATAGCAATGAAAACTGATAGTTTTAAATTCATGAATCTAGAATTATAAAATATTTGTTTTAAAAACAAAATAATAGCAAGTATTTATTGTTTATTATGTGCCATGACTTCTGCCAAGTATTTTACAAGGTTGTCCCATGTTAGTATCCTCTATACAATAATTTCAAATGAAAATACATGACAGTGAATACCTTTATAAAATAGTATGATGTTACATATTTTGTAAAGAAAGAAAACAAATTAGCTTACCAAATGCCATGTTTGTAGCCCTCCTTTTGCTCTGCATTTCTGAATTTAGAGAGTATGTATCATCCATGATTCAACCTTATTCATTCATACTCCAGTTCTTCAAGGCTCACTCTCTTCTAGATAATTTGGTTATATGTGAGCAATCTTATACAAAGGGCCCTTTAAACCCAGACTACTTCCTTCTGTGCGAGGGCACAGTATTAAGCACCTGAAACTACCTAATATCGATGTAGACTGCTTTTAGTGGGAGTTTTTATAAACTTTATAAATTATTTTATCCAACTATATTACTTTAAAGATTTTTCTAAAACCATAAAGAACACAGTGAAGTGATTGGCTAATGACTACACATCCCATTAACTAACTCAGCAAGAGATCCCCACTTGATGAAATTTCATGTACAGCATGAGTAGGATGCCTGGAGGAACCAGAGCTTATAGTATTTAGCCAGTGTTGGTATCAGATAGTTACTTCAAAATATACTCTTATCAGCACTCACAACCTACAGATGGTGTAATTAATCTGGCATGAACAGAAACTAAGGAGGGGGGAAACCCAACTATTGATAAGATAAACTACTAACATATATAAAACTTATACTGTATTTTATTTCCCAGCAGGATTTAATTAGTTCTTTTCTTTTTTGAAGAACTTATATCCAAATTTAATAAACTATTATTTAAACCATATTCCTAGTAAGTCAATCAGATTAATATACTGGCAAGAAAATAAATAAAAATAAAAGGCAAGAAGAATTAAAATATTCTTTATATGGTCATAAATTTCAAGAAACCTAATACTTTTCAGACATTGTCTTATTTCACTTACTGAAGAGGGGAAGAAGAAAGTAACACTATGGATGTAAAAGCGTGTCCCTCTTATTTTTAAAAGAATGGCTCACTGAGGATTTTAGTGATAAGGGCCAAAGCTAAAAGTAAAATTTCATTAGCAGTGTAATTACTGATAGTAGCTAAGATATAATTTTTTTCTATATATGTCAGATATGCATAGCTAGGAAAACCTAGAAGCCATGCAGTCTATTTTATCTGTTGTGGTAGCATGCACATGTCACTGGAAAAAGATACTATAGGTGAAATAGTTTCAGGTTTAATTGTGTTGGTAATGATGGGAATTTTGAGTTCCTAATTAAACAATATTAAACAAGCAGCATATAATCAAAGCTGTAATAATTGTTATAAATTAAGCTCAATGATTAGTATTGTTCCTTCTTGAATCTGTGGTTGCAAAAACTAAGTAAATGGATATTCCATTTGTATTATGTAGACATCTCTTTATAACGTGTGTGATGTACATGTAGGCTATCTAAGTATATATTAATGTTTAATAGTGTCTACTTTATCATATACAGTTCCTAAGTAGAGAAAAACTCTAATATTAGGAAAAGTTAAGATTATACTAATTAATGTTTTGATTCCAACAATGTAAACATCAAATTTGAAAGAAAATCTTTAAAAAAAAAAAAAAAACTAGATGCAAGAACTACATTTTTAGTTTACTATGTACAAAATGAAAGATTATTATGTAATTTTAAGTAAATACTTTTGACTGTGCTAAACAAGAAACATTTTATCTTACACAGAAAATAAAATAATAAAACCATTCACCAATTGCCATCTCCCATCCAAGTACTAACCAGGCCCAACCCTGCTTAGCTTTCAAAATCAGACAAGACTGGACGCATTCAAGGTAGTCATAATAATAGGAACATATGTTCTTTAAAGGACTTAGAGTCTGGTTGAAGGCAGCATCCATGGAGTTTTACAAAAGAGATCTATTCACTTTGTGAACCTGAGTCACATATATGCCAAAACTTAAGCTTAAAGCTTTAAGCTTCCTCTTCTGAAAAACAAAGAAAGAGATGGGGGACAATTAGGCTTATTTCATGTTATCATATGAGGATTAAAGAAGCAGCATTTCTAAAAGTAAATTCATGTTCTAAACTTGATACTTACTTACTGTTTGATAACTCTTTTGGAGGATAATTTCACCATAAGTATTAAAATATTCAAGATTAGACCCAGAAATTCTATTTCTTTGAATTTATCCCAAAGTAAATGTCAGAGACATGCCAGAATCTGTGTATGAATACACATACTGTAATGATTATCTTCCCAGTAGTGCTTTGGTTGTTTTTGTTTGTTTTTGGTGGATTTTTTGTTGGTTGGTTGGTTGGTTGGTTGGTTGGTTGGTTGGTTTTGTGTTTTTTTTGTGTTTTTTTTTTTTGGTTTTTTTTTTTTTTTTGCTTATTTTTTTTTTATTGTAAACAAATGGGATACATGTTGTTTCTCTGTTTATACATAGAGTAAAGGCATACCATTTGTGTAATCATAAATTTACAAAGGGTAATGTTGTTTGATTCATTCTGTTATTTTTTCCCTTCCCCCCCACCCCTCCCACCCCTCTTTTCTCTCTATACAGTCCTTCCTTCCTCCATTCTTGCCACCCTCCTTAACCCTAATGATTTTGTTTTTGTTTTGGTACTGGGAATTGAACCCAGAGGCACTTAACCACTGAACCGCATCCCCAGCTCTTTTTATATTTTATTTTGAGTAGAGTCTCACTAAGGTGCTTTGGAGCCTCACTATATAACTGAAGCTGACTTTGAACTCAAGATCCTCCTGCCTCAGCCTCCCAAGCCACTGGAATTATAGGCATGTGCCACTGCAACCAGCCCCAATAATGTTTTAGGACAAAAAGTTGACATCTGAGGTAGGGAAGATCTAAAAGTTCTAGTAAGAAGAATGTATAAATCATAAACACATACATAATGGAATACCATGCGATTATGGAGGGAAAGTTTAGGTTTAGTTAACTACTCCCAAAAAAAAGCAAATTACAAAGTAATTTGTACAATAATTTTGTGTGATTTCAAAAAAAAAATTATATGTGGTATAAGTCTACTTGGGCTGTCACCATAAATTGGTTTTCCCTGTTTCTGAACAGGATATAAAAGAAATCATACAGTATGTATGTACTCTTTGTCTCTGACTTCTTTCAATTAACACTGTGCCTATGAAATTCATCTAACACATGTTTAAACATAATCTTACTAAACATTTGCCTGCATCTTTGTTTTTTACCTTAAGGACAGAACTTAGCAGCCTCCCTCATTCTAATAGCTCCATATCATTTCCTCACTTTATTTATTTTTTTCTCAGTAGATATTTAAGTGGTTTCCAATATTTCATAAACATGAAATGGAGTAGAAGGGACTGCAATTTTAATGTTACTAGATAATTATCAAATTGCCCAAAATGCATTTGTATTCAGTACCACTGGCATATGACATTGACCAGTTTATCACATACTCATCTGAGAGTTCTAAAATAAATTACTTACTATATAAGAAATGTCATACATACAAATGGTTACAAAAAAAAAGATGATGATGATGACAAGTCAGAGGAGGAGGAATAAAATGAGAAATACAAGAATATATGGTGAAAAGTTAGTGTCCCTTTAACCCTTGTCTCCTGGTAATCTAATCATTTTCCCAAAAAAAAAAAAAAAAAAAAAACAAAAAAACCTTATTTGTCCAGAATATTTTATGCATGTATAACCATAAATATATAGGTGTATATATATGTGTATATATATAAAATATATTTTTGTAATACATGAATTATAATTCCAGACTTACTTTCTGTGCTTAACAATATATCATGGAAAGCATATAGCAGCAATATAATCTACAGCTCCCTTGTTATTTTAGCTGCTGAATAGTATCATATACCATAATTTAATGAGTTCCTTATTAACATATCAATGTTATCTTCAATCTCTTATTATAAATAATGCTACAGCAAATATCCTATGGATAAAGCCCCAAAAACTAGCATTGTTAAAGAATATATATAGGTCTGTGTGCCTATATACGTATATATGCACGCACACATTTTTAAAATAAACTTTATTGAAATATAGATAGAAAAGTATACATAAATATTCAATTCTGTAAATTTAACAGAGTAAAAGCACTAATGTAATTGTACCTGGATAAAGAAACATATTACCAACATCCCTAACTCTCCTCATCCCCCTAGTTCAAATAAGGGAAGCCACTGCTTTGATATATAAGGGAAATTAGCCCTTTGTCTTATGTTACAAGTATTTTGTCTTTTTTCCTACAGATATTATTGTCATTTTTTCTTCTTAACTATGAAGTGTAAGAGAGGTTTTTGATTTTCCACTAATTAGTGAAGTAGTGTCTTGTTCTTTTTATTATTATTTTTTCGTTTTCTATTCTATATACTACTTCTGAAAGTCTGTTTTCTCTTGGGTTATTTTATAACTGATATCTAGAAGTCTTTTTAATATATTTTACAAAAACGTTCATCCCATTTTTCATTAGTCTTTTAAGTTTTTATGGCATCTTCTTTTATTTTGTAACAGTTTTAATGAGATCATATCATTAACCATGTGAAGTACACAATTCAGTGGCTACACCATATTCAGAGTTGTACAGCCCTCACTGCAGTCATTTTAAAATCTTTTCATCACTGCAAAAAGAAATCCCGTACCTTTTAATTATCACCCTTAATCCCTCAGCCCTACAAGCCCTAGGCTAATATACTTTATGAATCCATTGACTATTCTGGACATTTCACAGAATTAGAGAATCATACAATATATGGTCTTCTGTGAGTGGCTTCTTTGACTTAGCATAATGTCGTCAAGGTTCATCCATGTTGTATCAGTATTTTATTCCTTTTAATTGCCAAATTATATGTAAATTATATTACATGTGTATACCACATTATCTTTATCCATTCATCTGTTTATGGACATGTGTATTTTTTCACCTTTTTGCCAAAATGAATAATTCTGCTATAAATATTTGTATATAAGTCATTGTATGAATATTTCTTTTCTCTTGGGATATACCTAGCAGTGAATTATTTGATCAAATAGGAACTCTCTAGTTAACCTATTAAGGATTGGCTAAACTTTTTCCAAAGCAGATACCATTCGACATCCCCCCAACATCAGTGTATGAAGGGTTCCAATTTATTCACATCCTCAATAACATGTATTTTCATCTGAATTAATTTTACCTGTCCTTGACTGTGAAATGGTATCTCATTGTGGGTTTGGGGTTTTTTGTGTGTGTGTGTGTGTGTGTGTGTGTGTGTTTTAACTTTTAAATTTTTTAAATTGTGGCTTAAAAAAACATGTTACATAAAGTGTATCATCTTAAACATTTTTTAGGGGCTGGGGTTGTGGCTCAGTGGTAGAGCACTTGCCTAGTGTGTGAAGCACTGGGTTTGATTCTCTACCACATATAAATAAATGAATAAAATAAAGGTCCATCAACATCTAAAAAAATTAAAGACACTTTTTAAGTTATAGTTGAATAGTGTAGGAATATTCACACTATTGTAAAACACATCTCCAGAACTTTTTCATCTTATAAAACTGAACCCCTTGAGCAACTCCCCTTTTTTACTTACTCCTAGCCCCTGGTAACCACTATGTAGAATAGTGTCTGTCTCTGTGAACCTGACCTCTTCAGATACCTCATTAAGTGAAATGGTACAGTACAGTCATCCTTTGGTATCTGCAAGTGTTTGGTTCCAGGAATACCACCTTCACCTGCAGATAACAAAATACAAGAATTCTCAAGTCCTTTATATAAAATAGCATAGTATTTGCATATAAACTGTATATCCTCCCCTATACTTTAAACAATCTCTTGATTATTTAAAATATCTACTACAACCTAAATGCTAATGTAAATAGTCATTATATTGATTAGGTAATAATCACAGGGAAAATATCTGTACTAGTTCATTTTCCAAACATTTTCAGTCCTCAGTGCTTGTGCAGAACCTGCAGCTACAAAGGGCCAGCTGTCTTTGTCTTTATGTGACTTTGTTCACTTACTGTCTTCAAGGTCCATCAATGTTGTAACATGTGACTGTATCTCCTTCATTTTTAAGACTAAATAATATTCCATTATATGTATTTAGCACATCTTATTCATTCATTCATCCGTGGACATTTGGGTTGCTTTTACCTCTTGGTTGTTATGAATAATTCTGCTATAAACACAGTAGGGTTCATATTACTGTTCCTTAATGAGCATTTTTTCCATGAGCTTATTGACTGTCTTCTCTGGAGAAATGTCTATTCAGATCCTTTACCTCTCTTTTCAGTTCTGTTGTCCTTTTATTAATAAGGTATGAGAATCTTTTATTATTAGGTATCTGTCAGATATAAATTTTGCGTTGTGAGGTAAAACCTAAGCTTTATTTTTCTGCAGCTGGCCAATTATCCAATACCATTTATTGAATAATCCATCTTCTCCCATTCTTTAAAAAATATTTATTGAAGAAACATGTGGCATTATATACTGGGAAAAATAAGGATAAAATGAGGCAGAACTAACATCCAGGTACAAAGACAGATGTATGAGTAAGGGATTACTAGTGAGTAACAATAGTTTAAATGAAGGTTTGTGAAAAATATCTGGGGGCCATTGGAAAAGTACCAATATCTACTTAAGAGTTGAGGGGAGAAAAGTTAGGACATGTAAACTTTCAGAATAAAATAGTAAGAACCATGCACTGTGCTGGAGTAGGAAATTTAACATTGAAAAACCATTCTGCAAGTGTAAAATTTTTTTTTCCACTCTTTGCTCAAGTTGCATATAATTAAATATACTACAGAAAATAAAGAAGCATCTTTTGTGATACTAATTCCTTGGTGTCTGTGTACTTAACATATTCTGTGTTCTGGTTTGTTTGGGCTGCTATAACCATATACCTTAGATCAGGTAATTTATATACAATAGCAATTTGTTGCTCATAATTCTTGATGCTGGGAAGTTCAAAATCAAGGTAGGACTCAATCTTCTTCAAAGATGGTGTCTTCTTGTGTCCTCACATGATAGAAGGGAGCAAGAGCGTTTGCTCAACTTTCACTTATCAGGGCACTAATCCCCTTCATGAGAGTGGAGTCTTCATGATTTAATTTCTTTCCCCAGACGCTCATCTCTTCATCTTGTCTTTGGTTGTTAGGTTCTAACTTAGGAATTTTAAAGGGACACCAACGTTCATACAATAGCACCTTGCCTAAGTAAGAACATTTTTAATATAGTAGTTATAATTTTACATTCATATATGAATAAACAAAACATAAGATACCATGGTCTTACAAATATTTTTTAATCCACAAATATTCATAATTGTTATTAAAATAATTTGTGCTTACTGCGCAGAACTGTCAGCTATACTTTACTTATAACATGTAAAATATTTAACTAATAGCACATAATACCTACTTTCTTAAAATGGTATCACTTCACTAGAAGTGATCAAAATATAGTTATATTTCAAAATTCATGTTACTTATATAAAGATTGTACAGATAGTCTAACCTTTTTTTAGTGATTATAGAATAAATTTCTCTTATTTCTATATATTTGTTGTTTTACTTATTCTCTCCATAATAGTTATCAGAAGTACCCAAAATCTTTGACCCAGAATTCTTAACAAGATAAATGAAAAAAAAAGTTTAGTTTGAGATATAAAGTGTTAAAGGCTCTATTTGTTTTCTCAGTATACATTTTAATTGATTTGCATTTAGCACCTCTCTGGTACATTCTAAGTCTTAACTAATTGGAATTTAACTGAATTTAACTAATTGGAAAATAGAAATGACAGTAGGTACAGTACAATGTACCCATAATTAATTATCTTAAATATAGATATTGATATCTATATTATGTATATAGTACACAAAAAGCACCATTTGACAGCTTAATAAAGGTTTTTGAAATATTATAAAGTGAATGGCACAAATTTAATTTGTTTAGATCCAAAGAAATTGAAAGGGTTTCTGCTTGTGATAATCAATCGGTATATTAATGGTTTATAGGGGGGGTTAATTAAAGTTCATTTTCAATAAAAGCTTACATTATAACAGGAATAATAGCCTGTTCTTTATTTTTCCACAGTTCTTAGTGGTCTGTGTTCTAATGACTGTCCTCGTAAGATAACAGTAAGTAAACTTAATTCTTGTTCATAAATATTTCTGTGAAAAGTCTCTGCACTGTACACAGATACACACAAAATAGTGGTTACATGTTATAATCAAAATCATCATTACTATTTAAAAATAATTAATCTTCATTACTCAAGAAAACATTGCTGTAATTTATTACCTTTCCTAAAAACTTCTCAGTATAAGGAGCACCTCATTTATGAAGCATTTTCTGATATCCTGCCATTATTTCTGTACATTTTGGCATTTATAATTTTTTTTTTCACACAAGGGAGTTTATTAAGCAAACAGTGTCTCCCTGCAGGGTAAGAGAGAAAATGAGAGGAAAAGAGAAAGGAAAGCAAGACATAATTATCTAGTGGTGACAGCGGTGTGTTAAAGTCACCCAGAATTATTGTGTTGTGGTCTATTTGATTCCTGAAATTGAGAAGGATTTGTTTGATGTACATGGATGCACCGTTGTTTGGGGCATAAATATTTACTATTGTTATGTCTTCCTGATTTATGGTTCCCTTAAGCAGTATGAAATGTCCTTCTTTATCCCTTCTGACTAACTTTGGCTTGAAGTTCACTTTATCTGATAGAAGGATGGAAACCCTCGCTTTTTTCTGAGTCTGTATGCATGGTATGTTTTTTTCTCATCCTTTCACCTTTACTCTGTGGGTGTCTTTCTATGAGATGAGTCTCTTGAAGGCAGCACATTATAGGGTCTTGCTTTTTAATCCAATCTGCCAGTTTATGTCTTTTGATTGATGAGTTTAGGTCCTTAATGTTCAGGGTTATTATTGAGATAGATTTGTATTCCCAGTCATTTGGGCTTATTTTTGGTTTTTATCTTAACTTGGTTTCTCCTTTGATTAGCTTTTCCTTTAGTGTAGTTCCTCCCTTTGCTTACCTACATTGTTGTTTTTCATTTCCTCCTCATGGAATATTTTTCTGAGAATGTTCTGTAGTGCAGGCTTTCTGTTTGTAAAGTCTTTTAACTTTTGGTTGTCATGAAAGGATTTTATTTCATCATCAAATATGAAGGTTAGTTTTGCTGGATATAAGATTCTTGACTGGCATCCATGGTGTTTCAGAGCTTGAAGTAAGTTGTTCCAGGACCTTCTTGCTTTTAGGGTCTGGGTTGAGAAATCTGCTGATATCTTTTCCCCCTATATGTAATCTGATGCTTTTCTCTCATAGTTTTTATTTTTTTTTATTGTAAACAAATGGGATACATGTTGTTTATCTGCCTGTACATGGCGTAAAGGCATACCATTTGTGTAATCATAAATTTACATAGGGTAATGTTGTTTGATTCATTCTGCCATTTTTTTCCCTTCTCTCCCACCCCTCCCACCCCTCCCCTCCCTCTATACAGTCCTTCCTTCCTCCATTCCTGCCCCCCTCCCTAAACCCAACTCCAACCCCAACACTAACCCCTCCCACTCCCCATTATGTGTCATCATCCACTTATTAGCGATAACATTTGTCCTTTGGTTTTTTGAGATTGGCTTATCTCACTTAGCATGATATTCTCCAGTTTCATCCATTTGCCTGCAAATGCCATAATTTTATCGTTCTTTATGGCTGAGTAATATTCCATTGTATATATATATACCACATTTTCTGTATCCATTCATCAATTGAAGGACATCTAGGTTGGTTCCACAATCTGGCTATTGTGAACTGAGCAGCTATGAACATTGATGTGACTGTATCTCTGTAATATGCTGATTTCAAGTCCTTTGGGTATAGGCCAAGGAGTGGGATAGCTGGGTCAAATGGTGGTTCCATTCCAAGGTTTCTAAGGAGTCTCCACACTGCTTTCCAGAGTGGCTGCACTAATTTGCAGCCCCACCAGCAATGTATGAGTGTACCTTTCTCCCCACATCCTTGCCAACACCTGTTGTTGCTTGTATTCTTGATAATCGCCATTCTAATTGGGGTGAGATGGAATCTTAGGGTGGTTTTGATTTGCATTTCTCTTATTACTAGAGATATTGAACATTTTTGCATATGTTTGTTGATTGCTTGTACATCTTCTGTGAAGCCCATTTGTCGATTGGATTATTTGCATTCTTGGTATAGAGTTTTTTGAGTTCTTTATAGATTCTGGAGATTAGTGCTCTACCTGAAGTATGATTGGCAAAGATTTTCTCCCACTCTGTAGGCTCTTTCTTCGCATTGCTGATAGTTTCCTTTGCTGAGAGAAAACTTTTAGTTTGAATCTATCCCAGTTATTGATTCTTGATTTCTTGTGCTATGGGAGTCCTGTTGAGTTTTTTAAATTATATCTTTATTTTGTATGTTAGGCCTTTTCATTTTAATGTGCCTTGGTGTTCTGTAAGCCTCTTGTAGTTGATTTTCCATTTCATTCTTCAGGTTTGGGAAATTTTCTGATATTTCATTGAGTAGATTGTTTGTTCCTTTGGTTTGATCTCTGGGCCTTCCTCTATCCTGATAATACTTAAATTTGGTCCTTTCATGATATCCCATAGTTCTTTGAGGTTCCATTCCTAGTTTCTTACCATCTTCTCTACTCGGTCAACTTTTATTTTCAAGATCAAATATTTTGTCCTCATTGAGGTTCTGTCTTCAAAGTGATCTAGTCTGTTGATGATACTTTCTATTGAGTTTTTAATTTGGTTTATTGTTTCTTTCATTTTAAGGATTTCTGTTTGGTTTATTTTCAGAATGTCTATCTCTTCATTGAAATGATCTTTTGCTTCCTGCATTTGCTCCTTTAACTGTTTATTGGAGTGATCATTCATCGCTTGCATTTGCTCTCTTATCTCATCCTTTATTTCACAGATCATTTTAATTATGTTCTGAACTCCTTTTCTGACAGTTCTTCTACCATTCTGTCATTGGATTCTGTTAATATAGAATCCTCATTTGTTTGGAACACTTTCTTCCCTTATTTTTTCATATTGTTCATGTATTTTCTCCTCTAGCAGTCCAGATCTGAGGTGTTGCAGCTTCTTCCCTATAGGCTTATAGTGACCCTGCAGGTTTCCAGTACCTCACCTTTAAGGGGGAGATCAGTATTAGCAGCACCCAATACAAACAATATGCAGCCATAAACCAAATAGCCCCTATGAAAATGTTAACAGTATTGTCATAATAAACAGAGACTATAAGTGTGATTACTATTTATGATGTAACCAATAGGTGTGCAATGAGGTCTACAATTTTTAATGGTGGACAAAGAGAATGGGGGAGTATAGGATGTAACTCTTAATGGCATAAGATGAGAGTATATAGATGTACTAGATCATAGGAAGAGTGAAAGTGGAATCCAAAGAAGATGGTTGTTAGCATGAGAAGAAAGAAAGAGACTCCAAAGAAACAGGTAAACCAAAGGTAACCAGAGTGAAAAAAATTAAAAAATAAAAAACAAAAATCTGCAATATAACAGTCATATACTATTCAAACCTCCCAGTCTTCAGTAGCCTGATGCATGAGAGGTACCTGAGCTTCCAGTCTCCATCAGGCATCTCAGGATGGGAGCTGCCCCAACTAACGATGACACCTCACTTCAGGGATAATCCAAGATGACTGCACTGGCTTCTGAATGCTCTGGTAGATGGGGAGCTGCAGGGCGGGTATGAGTTCGCACAGGGCACAGGTGTGAACCCCAAAGCAAGTCTTTAATTGTAATGAAACTGGGATCTTCTACAAGAAGATGCCCGCTAGAACCTACATTGATGAAAGTGCAAAGAATGCACCATGGTATAAAACATGGAAGGGCAGCTTACTCTGGTACTGTGTGGCAGCACTGCAGGCCATTTAAGAGAGCACACCAAGTGTAGTATTCAAAGCAAAGAACCATGGACTCTCAAAAACGCAAGTTATATTTTGAGAGTGAGAAAGAGTAAGACCATATTCACATACCTTTTATTAGTGCACATGTTTTGTTTTGTTTATTATTACTGTTGCTAATTTCTTTTCTTACCTGATTTATAAATTAAACTTTATTATAGGTATAAATGTATAGGAAGAAAAATAAATATATTTATCGGGTAAGGTACAATCCATGTCTTCAGCCATCCCTCTTATCCCTTGAGGATAAGAGGGGTCTAATGTACCTTACACATAGTTACTCCATCCTCATTATAATCCTATTATGTAGATATTGTAACCATCCCTAATTAAAGATGAGGAAAGTGAAACTCAGAGAAGAAAAATAACTTGCCCAAGGTCACACAGAAACTATATACAAGAGAAGAAATTTGAACCCAGAATGTCTGACTTTAATGACTACATTATTATCTTCAGAATTTGTAAAGCAAATATTTAATCCAAACATGAACTCACAGGCCTTGGGTTATTTCATTAGTCACGTAATACTTCCGTACCAAAATATTTAAACATCAGAAAATTATTTTCTCATAGTTCTGGAGGATGGAAGTTCAAGATCATAGTGCCAGGCATTGTCAGATTTGGGCAAGGACTTTCTTCCTGGCTGTAGATAGCTACCTCATCACTATGGCATCATAAAGCCTTAACTCAAAGTGTGGGCTTATAAAGGAGACCAGGTTTTCTCGTCTCTGCTTCTGTGAGACCCTAGTCCCATCATGATGACCCCACCTGCATGATCTCTTCTGCCCTAATTACCCACTGTTTTAGTAGCTGCTTTGCTCCTGTGACTAAAAGATCTGACCAGAACAATTGTAGAAGAGGAAGAGTTTATTGAGGGCTCACATTTTCAGAGGTCTTAGTCTATAGAAGGCCAACTCCATTCCTCAGGACTGGAGATGAGATTAAACATCAAGGCAGGATAAGGTGGCAGAGAAGCAGCTCACATCATGGTGATCAAGCGGCAGAGAGGAAGAGACTCTACGCTCCAGATACAGAATATATACTCCATAGCCATGCCCCAATGAACCACTCCCTCCAGCCACCAGTTAACCCCATCAGAGATTAATTCACTGATTAGGTTAAGACTCTCACAGCCCAATCATTTCTCCTCTGAACCTTCTTGGATTGTCTCACACATGAGCTTTTGGGGGACACCTCACATCCAAATCATAACACCTACCAAGGGCCCCATCTCTGAATACCATTGCATTGGGGATTATAGCTTCAACATATTAATTTGGGGCAATACAAACATAATGTCTGTACCAACTATTAAGTAAACTATTTCAGAGAAATGTGGGAAAGAAGTTACATGTTACCTTCATAAATGTGTTGTGATTGTTGCAGGTTGATAGTCCCATAGACTGAGCTCCTGGCATATTAGCTTTTCGGGTTTCACATCAAGAAATTTAAGATGCATGAATAAGTGGAGAATTACTTTTTTGGGGGGGATACCATAGAGTGAACCCAAAGATGCTTTGCCACTGAGCTATTTCCCTAGCCTAGGTCTTTAGTTTTTTATTATTCCCCCAAATTTTTTATTGGTGAATTAGAGTTGTACATAATGATGGAACTTGTTACATATTTGTACATGCACACAATGTAACAATATAATTTGACTAATATCACTCCCGAGCACTTTTCCCCTCCCTCCCACCTCCCACCCCTTAGGCCCTTTCCTCTACTGATCTCCCTTTGATTTTCATGAGATTCCCCCACCTTTCTTTTCCTTCTTCCTCTTCAGCTTCTGCTTGAGAGAAAACATACGACCCTTGACCTTCTAAGTTTGACATTTTGCTTAATGTGATAGTCTAGTTCCATTCATGTTCCCATAAATGACATAATTTCAGTTTTCTTATGGTGGAATAAAACTCCATTGTGCATATACACCACATTTTATTTATCCATTCATTCATCGATGGACACCTATACTGGTTCCATAGTTTGGCTATTGTGAATTGTGCTGCTATGAACATGGATATACATGTACTTCTATAGTATGATGACTTTAATTCTTCAGGATAAATACCAAGTAGTGGTATAGCTGGGTACAGCCTAGTCCTTTGAAGAACCTTCATACTGATTTGCATAGTGGTTGAACTAATTTACAGTCCCACCAAGTGTACAAGTGTTCCTTTTTCTCCACATCCTCTCCAGCATTTTGTATTCTTGATGACTGCCATTCTGACTGGTGTGAAATAAAATCTCAGTGTAGTTTGAATTTGCATTTCCCTAATTGCTAATAATGTCAAACTTTTTTTATATATATTTGTTGGCTGTTTGTATTTCTTTGAGAAGTTTATTAATTCATTTGCCCATTTATTGTGTAATTTGATTTTTTTCTGTAAATCCTTTTGAGTTCTTTTTTATATTCTGACATTAATCTTCTTTCAGAAAAGTAACTAGCAAAGCGTTCTCTCAAGGCAGGAGGATCTCAAGTTCAAGGTCAGCCTGGGCAACTTATCAAGATGGCCCTATCTCAAAATTTTTAAAATAGGGAGGGGATTAGGACTATAACTCAGTGGAAAGTGTCCCTGAATTCTATTCCCAGCACAAAAAATATAATAATTAGCCAGGCGAGGTGTCACATGCCTATAATCTCAGCAGCTCAGGAGGCGGAGATAAGAGGATTGTGAGTTTAAAACCAGCCTCAGCAAAAGTGAGCCACTACGCAATAGGTTTGGGGATGTGGCTCAGTGATCAAGTGCCCCTGAGTTCAATCCCTGGTACCCCAAATAATAATAATAATAACCAATTATATTAATATAACCTGTATATTATGAAAAAATATATTTTCCTAATAACAAATAATATAATTTGCGTAGTATAATTTCAATACTTTAACATTTATTATAGCATGTTTTAAATTCTGGTATTTGACCTCTCCTGGAGAAAGTTGTTCAATCCATTTTGAAAGTGAGGCAGTAAAGTCTCTACCTATTAATTGTTGAATTATCTATTTTTCCCTTCTGTTCTTCATATCTTTTGGGATTCTGTTGATAAGTATATTTATGCTTATAATTGTTATATACTCTTGATGGACTGACTTTGATCATGACCTTTTTTGTCTCTAGTAATATTAAAGTCTATTTTATAACCTCTCCAGTGGCTTTGGGTTTCATACAGTCTCATCTTTGAATTTGAAGTCTTTTTGTAAACAATATATAATTGGATCATACTGTTCTATCAATTCTGTTATTAATCTGTGTCTTTTATTAAGGCATTTAATTCACTTAAATTTATTGTAACTACTGATAAGGCAGTTTGTATGTCTATCTTTTTTCTATTTTCTATTGTTTTGAATTTTCTTATTTCTCTATTGCATTATTACTGCTTTATGTTAGAGTATTTTCTAGGTTATCTCTATACTTTTTTAAGTTATTTTCTTAGTAATTGCTGTCAGAATTACAATTAACATTTTATCTCAGACATAGTCTGGTTCATATTAATTTCAGTTGCCTATGAAATCTATGTTCCATCATACATACTGCCCCCCCTTTTGTGTTTATTGTCATACAAGTCACATCTTCAAATATTATGAGCCCAACAACTTTATATTATTGCTTTATACAAATAATCTTTTATGTCCGATATATTTGTGTAGATTCAGGTTACTCACTAGTGTCCTTTTAGTTCATTCAGTTAGAAGTCCCTTCAGTATTCCTGTAAGTCACGTGTGCCAATAAAACATTCTCTGTTTTTATCCGGCAATGTGTAAATTTCCCTTTCTTTTTTTTAGGATTTTGATTTATTCTTTAGGTTAAGATTTTTAACAGTTCACAACCCTTAGCATTTCTTAGAGTTCTTTTTTTTTTTTTAACAGACTGCACTTTGATTCATTGTACACAAATAGGGTACAACTTTTCATTTCTATGGTTGTGCACGATTCATTTTGAAGGACAGTTGTACTATATGTTGGATTTTTTGATTAATATATCATCCTACTACTCTCTGGCTTCATGGGTTTGTAATGAGAAATCATCTATTAATCTTATTGAGGATCCCTCCTACATGATGAATTGCTTCTCTCTTACCACTTTCAAAATTCTCTAATCGGTTTTAAATTTTCACTATGAGGACTGAGGTGCATTTCAGTGGTACAGCACTTGTCTAGTATGCATGAGTTTGATCCCCATGACCACAAAAAAAAAAATTGACTATGATATGATTGTTAGTATTTATCTATAATATATCATGCTGTTCATCCTACTGGGTGTTCATTGGGTTTTTTCATATGCATATTAACATACTTCATTAAATTTTCCTCCCCTTTTTCTATTCCCCTTCTAGAACTCCCATATTCTTAATGGTACTCCATATGTCTCTAAAGCTCTCTTCATTTTCTTTATTTCTTTTTCTAGTACTCCGACTAGATAATCTGAATTGACATATCTTCAGTTTTTCTGATTATTTTTTTCTGCCGATTTAGATCTGCTACTGAGCCAATGTAGTGAATTTTTCATTTCAGTCATTGTACTGCAGAAATTTTGGTTCTTTTTTGTGATTTCTGCCTCTTTAGTCATATTATTTTTTGGTGAGACACTATTTTCCATGATTTCCTTTAGTTCTTTGAATATATTTATTAGAGCTGATTTAAAATCTTTGCTTGGAAATCAGCCATCTAAGCTGCCTTGGGGGCAGTTTCTATTGACTGTATCCTCCCTCCCCCAGTGTATGAGCCATACTTTCTTCTTTGTGCCATAATTTGTTGTTTTTGTTGTCGAAAATGAGCATTTTAATTATGTATCAACTTGAAATCAGATATTTCCCTACCTAGCCTGAGTTCTTTGTTATTGCTTGTTGTCATATGTTCAGTGACTCAGACTCACCTGGATCAATACTCTAAAACCTCTGCTCTTTATGCATGTGGCTACTAAAGTTCCCCCCTCAGCTTACTGGTCATCTTGGATGATCAGAAAGTGCCTTAAATGATAGATAAGACCCTTCTCAGGGGTTTTGGGGGCATGAACATAGTGCTATATGTGTGTGTGTCCTTCTAGTTTCCCAGAAATATATGAAAGCTTCTCAAAGCCCCCTAACTGACATCTTCTTTCCATTTTTCCCCCAGCTGGTATCACTGCCTCAGATAGCTGCAGTCATAAACATCTGACGATGATTGTTTTTAACAAGCATTCCAGTGATAAGGCTGTTCACACAAGCAAGCTCTGTGTCCTAAACAAAGACAAATCCTGAGAATAGAGATTTCCTGGGAGCTTCCAGACATGTCAAATAATTTATTCTCTGGAAATGGGGCTTTTGGGAGTTCTTAACCTATTCTGTGCCCTCTGGTAACTGTAGGGCTATTCATTTTCACAGCTACCTTAGTTGCAAAGCTGTTGGTTTTTCAAGATTAGATTAGAGCTGGCATAAGGGTAATGGAAGTAGGGCAAATTAATATACAACAAAGGTCACTATTAACGAGACTTAGCTGTTTTTCTTGAATAACTGCTGCTTAGATTCTTGCAAAGGTGATTTTGACAATGTTTTTGCGAAAGTTCTCTTTGCTTTTTTGAAAAAGCAGATTTTTGGAGGTCCTTGCTATACCACTCCAGAAGTGATAGACCCAACATTGCTCATTAAAGTCTATTGGTTCAACTTCAACTATAAATGGATCTTTTACGTATGCATGTTTTTGTAACATTATTGTCCGTTTGAAAAATTTTAGAATACTGAGTTACACAGATTTTTCTGATGATGACACATTTCATTGTATAATATTTTGAAATCATGATTATTAACATCACCACTAATTACATCAGAAAAACTAAGTATTGGGAAGATGTCAGTTTATGGTAGCAGTTATTGCAATTTTTCAAAATTCCAGTTTTAACTTGGAAGCTTAAATTTTATCATTAATAGCAAATACTATCAGACTCTATTTGTCCATTTTCTAAATAACCAAGTCTAAATGCCATTTTTGGTGCTACTGCTAATTAACCACCCTTGCTTTTGTGTCATTAGTACAGTTGTTAACATGGTGTAAAATATAAATGGCAGCATTACTAATATAATAGTATTAATAGTAAAATAGAGTTTACCTAATGTGATCTGCTCTGAGTATTTAGGGAGCCCCAAGAGCCTTTGTTATACTTTGAGAAGCAATGTGTAGAGGAATTGAATCTGGATTTCTGGATATTGTGTTTAAATATCAGAATGATTGGCCCATGATGAGAGGTGAATTTTTGCTTTCTAATTCAGACATGCTGACCTAATTTTTTAATTGAATATGGGTGGGAGAGAGAAAAATGCCCATATAGCCTGTACAATAAGATACTGTGTATAGTAGTATGAAATATGCCAAGTGAATTAAAACAAATATTCAAGAATATAATTGGGAATATTCACTGAAGAGTCTTATAACCCAAGATAGCTGTTCCAGTGTCTAGATTACACTATGGATAACAAATTAAATTTGAAGTCATTATAATAGTGGTAGGTGTGACCTCATAAGTATCTCCAGGTCTCCCTGGAATAAGAAAAGTTTAAAGTTTAAAAGGTTATATCCTGTCCCAATAAAATAGAGAAAAATTTATTTTAAGAAGTATTACTGCATTCACAATGTTAAGTACATAAACCAGTAGTATCTCTTATATGCTGCTGATGGGAATATAGTGGTAATATTCATATGTAAGAATGCCATATTTATTACTTCAAAAGCAGTGGGAAACTTTCAACAATAAGAAAAATATTTATGTTATAATCATATGGAATATCCTAAAGCAGTAGAAATGTACTACAGCTATATGCTTAATTACGAATGTCTCAAAATAATGTACTTTTAAAAGCACATAATATACTTATATATGTAAAACTAAGAAGAAAAAGAATAATTGCAGGAAGAAGATAATTTCTTACCTTAACTTCTGTTCATATATCTGTGGTAAGTGATACGGTGATTCACACCTGTAATCCCAGTAACTCAGGAAGCTGACACAGGAGGATTTTAAATTCAAGCCCAGTCTCAGCAACTTAGTGAGAACTTGTCTCAAAATAAAAGACTGGAATTGTAGTTCAGTGGTAAAGCATTCAATCTCTGCTATACTTAAAAAACAAAAAAACTATCTGTGGTTGGCTTAAAACTGGATATCTAAAGAACAATGCTTTTCCTTTCCTTTCTGCAAAATAAGAATATATACATATATTGAATTTCAGTAACTCTTTCATGAAAACAGTACAAAATACAAAGTGTAGTATTTATCTTTCTACATAAAAATACTTTAACAATTTGCTTTATTTGTGTGATATTATTTACATCTTTTATTCAGTTTGTAATATCTTCTGAGTAATTCCATTCTTATACCTATTTTCTCATGGCCTTTGGAAGCACATTAAAGTCTAAAGTTCTTAAAAATATCAATCAAGCAATTGTGGTATTGATAAAATTAATTATTTCTTGCCAATTCTGGAGGAAAATCATTTTCAGAGCATCAATAAACTATCTAAATGTCATTAACTTTTCCCTACTTTATTGGGAAGATCAGTGCAATTTCATTTTTGTGAAAATATTCAAGAGTTTAAAGCACTTAAACATTTTGTCATCTCTTTATAGGAAGATCCATTGCAGTCATTAGTTTCTTTATGTCCTATTTAATATTTAAAGAAAATAAATATTTCATTCATTGAAACTTTGAACAATATTCTAGTAATAAGCAATATACAAGTTGAAGATAAACTTATCATTGTAATTAGGCTTTGTCAGCCTGTCAACTTTTTCTTAAGTGGAATGTAATTATTCTCCAAATGAGTAGGGTGTTAAAAGTGGTAGAAATAATTATTAATGTTTTTCATTCAACTATAATTATTATAGATGGATTTTATTTACTTTGATATATTAGTGGGAAAATGTAAACAGTGTCCATCCTTGTAGGAAAAAATGCAATGCTATATTCAACAGAAATACTATAATAAAAAATTGTTGTTTTTTGTTTGTTCTTGTTTTAGTTTTTTTGTAGTGCTAAGGATTGAACCCAGGGTCTCATACATGCTAATAAGCACTCTACCACTGAGCTACATCCCACCCCAAAACTCTTGTAGTTCTATTGAGATAAAACCAAAAGTAGTGAATAAAATTTTGCTTAAAATAATTGTCCTTATAAAGAAAAAAAATATTAGATATTAGAAATACCCAGTTTGTAACTATCAAGTCGTTTACAATGTTAAGAATTTTCTACTAACCAGGTTTTATTTTGAAGTATTACTTATAGAAGTGCTAAGTAATTCTCACCTATGTAAGAATTACATGTAAGAATTTTTTACTGTATTAATGATAGATTTACATGAAATTTCAAATCACTCACTTGCTTTCCAAAGCTAACTATTTCCTTTCTTATTGCAGCCTTTTGGAGTGAATCAGCCTGGACCATATATCATGTATACAGCTGTAGATGCAAATGGGTATCTGAAAAATGGTTCAGGTAAGGCCAGATATAATGTTCATAATGTACAGAAGCACCTTTATTCAATATATTGACAAGGTAAACTGATGACAAAAATTTTTTTCATACCTCATAATAAAACTTTTAGACTTATACCAACAGATAATAAAAAGATCCTCATGGCAAAATATTAACATTTAATTCTTCATTTATCACCATTGTGAAGGACCCAAATCCTTTTTTTTTTTTTCAGTTGAACTAATAGAGAAATTTGGAGAAACTGAGTTATTTTAAAGAGTGAAAAGGTAAATTATATAAATTAAGCTCATTTTAGAAGAAGTAAAGATTAGAAATCCAATTAATACTGCAATCTAAATTACTCCTAGATTTAAATATGTGAAATAGAAGCTACAAAATATTGAGGTTTTTTTTGATTTGTGAGTATGAAAAAAAGGTCTAATTATACATGCAAATAAATAACAAAGAGAAATGCAGTTAAGTCAAAAAAGGAAATAAGACTGAACAAAGAATGTGCATTTGACATAAGATTAGATCCAAATTACAATAAATACATGGTAATCATTTTTATGATTACCATAGTCATATTTGAATAACATTATGAGACCAAGAATTGTTTCTCTCCCTCTTATATTACTTACTTGACCCTACTATTTAAATCTAGAGGAAAAAATATTTCCCTTTTTCCTTCGAGTTTATTATTTGTTAATGTAGCTAAGGAAAAAAACC
Organism: Sciurus carolinensis; assembly: GCF_902686445.1. Taxonomy (NCBI): domain Eukaryota; kingdom Metazoa; phylum Chordata; class Mammalia; order Rodentia; family Sciuridae; genus Sciurus; species Sciurus carolinensis. Next base: position 35,820,022 of record NC_062228.1, read on the forward strand.
CAAGTAACCCCCACCTTCTGTGTTCCCTTGGTCTTTTCTAAAAGTGGTATTAAGCAATCACATGCTACGATAAAAGAAAAAAACAACTGTTTTTTCCTCTTATTCACACTCATTCAACAAATAATACATCTGTAACCAGGTATATGGATTTTTTCCCACACCAACTGATTCTTCAGTATTAATTGTCTTATAATTCTACTCATTTCTGTCACTATCACAAGACTGCCCTCTACTCAAACACCAAATGCAATGCTGTCCAGGTATCTAGTACTTCTAATAGTCTTTAAATTGGTATTTCCCATGTCTGTATCCTTAGGTTCAATCAGTTCCTAAAATGGCTCAAAGTACTCAAGAAAACATTTGCATTTACTGGTTTCTTATAAACAATACAAATAGCTAGATAAACAGATACATAGGTCAAGGTCCTAAGAACAAGAATTTCTAACCATATACTTGGGGTTTGCCAGTTTCCCAGAACATTGATATGTTCACCAGTCTGGAAGCTTTCCAACCCTTTCCTCTTATGTTTTATGGTAGGCATAGGTAGGCATGATTGATTAAATCATTAACCACTGGTGATCAACTCAACCTTCAGCCCTCTCCCTTCCCTGGAAAGGAAGAAAGGCTCTGAAAGTTCCTACCCTTTTCTTACATAGATAATTACCCTTGCAACCAACCCCTGTCCTGAGACTCTCTAGGAGCTTCCAGCCATATTATTACCATACAAAAAAGGTACTGCTTCAGAGATTCCAAGGAGCTATGTGATGGGAAAACAAAATATTCCTTTTTTTTTTGTAGTCTATGGAATGGAATCCAGGGGCTCAAGTATAGAAGGCAAACCCTCTACCACTATGCTATACCCCCAGCCCAATGTATTTCTAATTATACATTAGAATATCACACATACTTCATATATTGGAGCAATTAAAATGTATTTCAGACTGAGAGCTCCACATGTCTGAAAAGCAAAGAAACATTTGGCTGGTAAACAGTATTGAAGAAAATTATTGGTTGTAACACATGCATATTGTTTTTATATAATTTTAATTATTACCATTCTGATTTCTACGCTTTAAGCAGTAATTATCCATTATATCTGCCAGTACCAAAAACTATTTGGTTCTTGTTTTAATTATAATTATTAACATAAACTAATAATACAATTAATGAGTTTCACTGACATTTACATATACGTATATATTCTTCCTTGATCATGTCCACCCTCCCCCTTCACCTGAGTCTTTTATACATTCCGGTAGGTTTTGTTTTTGTTTTTGTTTTTGTTTTTATTTATCTTTTAATTTTTTACAGACTGCATTTTGATTCATTGCACACAAATGGGATACATCATTTTGTTTCTATGGTTGTATATGATGTAGATTTATACCATTCATGTAATCATACATGTACATAGGGTAATGATGTCTGTCTCATTCCACCATTTTTCATACCCCCCTCCCTCTCATTTCCTTCTACATAATCTAAAGTTCCCCCATTCTTCTCTCACTTCCCCCCCACACACACCCCCATTATATATCATTCTGCACTTGTTAGGGAAAACATTCATCTTTTGGTTTTTTGGGCTTGGCTTATTTCACTTAGCATGATATTCTCCAATTCCATCCATTCATTTGCAAATGCCATAATATTCTTCTTTATGACAGAATAGTATTCCATTGTGTATATATACCAGAGTTTCTTTATCTATTCATCTATTGAAGGGTATCTAGGTTGGTTCCACAATCTAGCTATTGTGAACTGAGCTGCTAAACATTGATGTGGCTGTGTTACTGTAGTTTGCTGATTTTAAGTCCTTTGGGTATAAACCAAGGAGTGGTATAACTGGGTCAATAAATGAACCAAGGAACTGGACATACACTTTACAGAAGAAGACACACAGGCAATTAATATATGAAAAAGTGTTCAATATCTCTAGTAATTACAGAAATTCAAATTAAAACAACTCTTAAGATTTCATCTTACTCCAATTAGAATGGCTATTGTCAAGAACACAAACAGTAATAGATGTTGGCGTGGATGTGGGGAAAAAGGCATACTTTTACATTGCTGGTGGAGTTGCAAATTTGGTGCAGCCACTCTGGAAAGCAGTATGGAGAATCCTCAGAAAACTTGGAATGAACCCACCTTTTGACCCAGTTATCCCACTCCTCGGTTTGTTTTTTGGGTTTTTTTTTTTTTTTCTGTTTTGCTTTTGTTTCTACACATGAGAGAAAACATGTGATACTTGTCTGTGTCTCACTTATTTCATTTAACATAACTTTCTCCAGTTCCATCCATTTTCCTGCAAATGAAATTACTTTATTATTCTTATTGCTTAATAATAATTCATTTCTGTACATAGACTGTATTTTCTTTATTTGCTTTTTACCAGAGTCCTAGGCCACATGCCTACTCTGGGGATCCCAACTAACCAGGTCCAGCCACTCACTACAAAAAAAAAAAAAAAGAAAAAGTAATGGTAAAAAGTAGGAACAGAACTTTAATCAGTATGACCATGGGAAGGCAAGGTGAGATCTAGCATCTTATCCCTATCTTAGAGGTTACTAATAAGAGCTGTCAATTTAAATGGAGCGAGAATTGGGGCAGGAGCGAGAGGTATGCATTAATTAAGCAGTCTTAATTGTTAAATGTTGATCAGGTTGATCAACATTTCAGATCTGGTTTTGGGGGGTACCTCAGGAGTCCTTCTCTTTTTTTTTTTAATATCATATTTATTTATTTATTTATTTATTTATTTTTTAGTTGTCGATATACCTTTATTTTTAATTTATATGTAGTGCTGAGAATCTGAACCCTGTGCCTCACACCTGTTAGGCAAGTGCTCTACCACTGAGCTACAACCTGAACCCTCGGGACACATTTATTTAGGATATTTATCTATCAACCTATGATCCTGGAAGGGAGCAATTCAGTTCCCATGAAATGATTGTTCCTGTTTAATAGACAAGGTGAAGTACCTTTTTCCTGATGCTCCTGGAAAGAGGAGGACTGAAATTTTCTAGGTGCTACTCCAGGGGTCTGAAACAGAATGCTGCAAATCTTGCCTCAGTCTTGAGGGGGATGGGATCAGTTAGTAAATTTAGGGCTAGTAAACCTTGCATTACCAGTTTTTAGATGAAGACTAAATGATTAACATGCACCTAAGTGTAGAGCTAAAGAGGGATGTGAGACAAATACAAAATAAAGGCAGAGATGCCAAGCTTTATCCTACTTTTAATTACCCCTGGCCTAAAGGGGTCACTACTTTTAGCAAGTGCAGCCTAAGTCCCTGTTATGCATTTATCTATTAACTTGACATCTGGGCTGATCCTTTATCTTTGCTGTTGTGTATAGTGCTGCAGTTCTCTTTTGAATGTTGACATCATTTCCTTTGGGTATTATACTCAGGAGTGGAATAACTGGATCATATGGTAGTTCTGCTTTTAGTTTTTTAGGAATATTTGTAGTATTTTCTCTAGTGAATGTACCAATTTACATTCCCACAAAGAGTGTATAAAGTTCCTTTTCCTTCCCATTCTCGCCAGTGCTTATTATTTCATGTTTTTTTTAAGCCATTCCAACTGGGGTGAGATAAAATATCAATGGAGTTTTGATTTGCCTTTACTTTTTGGCTACAGATATTGAGCATTTTTTCATATATTTATCTACCACTTCTTCTTTTAAGAAATATATACTCAAATTCATTTGCCAACTTGTCATTAGATTAGTTGTCCAGTTGTTAAATGTATGGAGTTCTTTATATGTTCTGAATAGCTGGCAGATTTTCTCTCATTCTGTATGTTCCCATTTTAGTTTGTCAGTTGATTTCTTTGGTGTACAGACATTTTTTTAATTGTATGTGATCCCACTTCTCAATTGTTTTTGTTTCCTAAACTACTGGAGTTCTATTCAGGTGCCTGTACCAGTATCTTGGACTTTTTTCCCTGTTTTCTTCTAGTAGTTGCAAAGCAGGCAAGTGTGATATAGACAGCAGAGTATGCAGGGTACCCCCTACAGTGGGAATGGAAACCCCTATCATGTGGCAGAGGTTTCCTGAGGCTCTCTTGATATTGGCTCTGTTACAGGAAAGCAGTTCCAATCAAGGTGATGGGCCTCGAACTTTTATCTTCCTTTTAGGGACTGGTGCAACTTGAGTTGTTTCATGTGGAGAGTTAGGGGCTGGGATCACAGCTCCCTCTCTAAGGCATTCATTCACCTCTAGTCTTGTCAACAATATGCAATCTGATAGGATATGGGAGAAACTGGTGTTGAGTTCCCTCAAAGGTATGGTGCCCACAACAAGTGTAATTTTCTCTTTGCTGTTGCTTTAGGCCCCCCTTTCTGTACCTGCTTGGGAACAGGTTGTCACTTGGCAGCTCTTATCATCCATCCTGTAAGTTGAACTATCTGCCAAGGTTCAAGTGGGACTAAATCATGGCTGGAACAGGTAGTTTTCTCTCAGCTGAGCTAGGATTGTAGCTCAGTGGCAGAGTACACACTCCATTTGATTGAAATCTTACATGACTTAGTAGTACTATTAATAAATTCTTTCTTATTGCCTTAGTCTTATTTCAGGATTTTGCCATTCTCAATATCCATGTTTTTCTCCAACATCAGTTGTGCAGAGATCATACTATGTATTATGTGCTACAAAAAGGCTCAAAGTCACAAGCATAATTATGTATACAATGCCCATAACATGGAAGGCACTCAGTATACATGGAACAAATGCAAGAATGAAACAAATTCTTCTGATAATTCTCTTGTACAGTTAAATATAATATTGCCAATACAAGGAATTATTTCCTGTAAGCTAAGTCTAAAATTGAGTTATAATAGAAAATATTTGGGGGGAAAAACTGGGTTCTACATCACCTTACTTAATTTTTCACCATCCTTTATCTTAACTTCATTAGAAATACAATTAAAGGTACAATTAAGTACATTTAAAGAAAAAATATATTGATTTAATTAAAAATTATATGGTTTAGCTATTTACTCATCAGTATTTGCTTTTTTAGTCTTGCTCTACCCGGAAACAAATTTTAAATTTCATTTTCTTGAGAGGTGATATGTGCTTAGTCCATTATTAATCTTCACTTTCTAGAGAAGTGAAAATAACAGAATCAGAGACCGCAAAAAACAAGTGTATGGCCACTCAGAGATTCTGCCTATTCAACATTAACACCCATTGCTCTTCACATTTAAACTCACAAAAACCTAAATCTATCTCAACTATCTCTAAATGGCTCACTGGAGTATTTGCCAGTTTATCACAAGTAATATCAGAGATTAGCTGCCAGAATGTTGAGATCTCTAGAAATTTAGTTGTAAAAATTAATCTTTCTAGCAGTGGCACACACCTGTTATTCCAGTGGCTCAGGAGGCTGAGGCAGGAGGATCACAAGTTCAGAGATAGTCTCAGCAACAGCGAGGTGCAAAGCAACTCAGTGAGACCCTGTCTCTAAATAAAATACAAAACAGGGCTGGGGTTGTGGCTCAGTGGTTGCGTACCCCTGAGTTCAATCCCCAGTACCGCCAACCCTGCCCAAAAAAAAAAAAAAAAAAAAGTAGACCTTTTTGACTGGAAAAGGCTTACATACTAAAGTAAGGCAGTCACAAATGTATCATTTCATAAAACAGTCGGTTCATATATTTTAATCTATAAATTTGATTACAATGACTGAGTTTAATTACAGTTGATTAATTGAAAATGTGACTTTGCTGGTTTTGAATGTTGAAAATGTCAGAAAATATCTTAAAGAGGATCTGTTTTCTTCTTCAGAATGTATTAGAAAAATGTAAACATATCTTTCCTAAACAAAACAAAACAAAACGATGCAAGAACAGAGTATCAGGATAATAATTTAGACTTACTATACTATGGAATTTTCTCCTCTTCCTTATCCATCAATCGATTTCCTGACAGGAAATCTCACAGCTAGTACTATTAAATGAGAACATCATGGGAAGTACTTAGCACCATACTAACTGGTACAGAGTAATTACTAATAAATGTTAGCTATTAATATTACTTAGAAGTAGCTCCTAAGTCCTAGGTCATGAAAGATCTCTCAGGAATAAACATCAAGCTATGTGTTTAAATCACTGGATTAGTGGACTATAGGCTCTATCATTCAACTACTAAAGTAGGATGAGCAACTCCCTAGAAATACATGGAATATAACCATTACCTAAATGCTTTTTCTGGAATCATTATGAAATAAAAAGATCATGAAGTAAAGAAATCATAAAGCCTAAGGCAGAAAAAAAAAATCATAAAACAACAGTTTGTGTTTGTTAAATTGTAGTCATCATTTCACTTTACATAGTTACCATGGTTTAAAAAGAAATAAAGATTGTTAGGAATAATTTCTTCCTTTAAGATGCCCCAAGCCTTTTGCAAGATGACAAATAATGATGTAATTTTAAAATGTTCAATATTTGTCGTTAGATAGGCCTGAGTTTAAAAGATATTCTACAGCTAAAAACCTGAGGCTCTGAAAGCTTAAGATTAGTAATTTGAGCTTTCAGAGCCTCAGTTTCCTTAGCTGTGGAATGGTGATAATAGGAGCTACCATGCAGAGATACCGTAAAATTCAATGAGATAACATTCAGTATCTGAAATAACTCCTAGCATGTGTAGGTGCTTTATAAGTACAAATCTATTGGTTTGCATTTAGTTTCTATGAACAATTTCTATTACTTTATATTAGATAAAGTAATCTTATAACCAGAAATGAACTATAATTATGTTTTAGTTAAGCACTCTGTTCAAGTTTTCTGCCTTAAATTTTATTTTTAAAATATGGAAGCCTTTGTACTAATTTTATGCAAGCATTCAATTAACAAATACTTGGGTGTCCTAGAATGGGTAAAACACATAAGAAAAAAATTAGATATAAAACTAGTTCCAGGCCAACTGATATAAAATAGAGGTACAAGACACAGTTCTGACATTTGGTGGGAAGAATTTATTTCTAATTTGGAGAATGAGGTTAATAAAGGATTGATGGGACAATGCTATTTTTGTAAGATATGGAAGTGCTGAGGTTATAGAGATGGGGTAATAGGCAGAGATTGAAAATGGTGAAAAATGGCATGGAACATGGAAGTGGAAAAGCTAGATATACTGGAAGTCAAGCTGGATATGCGCAGAGTGTATAAAAAGAATAGAAATAGATAAGGCTGATAAGTAATTAAATGTTCAATCATGGAAGTTCTTGATTCTTGGGTAATGGGAAGCCACTTAGGAATATAAACAGAGCTGTGCTTTAGAAAGATTAATTTCTTTTTTTTTTTTTCTTTTTTTTAGTGCAGGGACACTTAACCACTGAGCCACATCCCCAGCCCTTTTTTGTCTTTTATTTAGAGACAGGGCCTCACTGAGTTGCTTTGCACCTCGCTTTTGCTGAGACTGTCTTTGAACTTGCGATCCTCCTGCCTCAGCCTCCCAAGTCACTAGGATTACAGGCATGCACCACTGTGCCTGACTCAGATCTACTTTTTAAAGCTTTTCAGTAATACATGGTATTTACAATTTGATTGAATAAAACAGAAATAACAATTTACTTATATTCACAAGCTAAAAAATTGAGTACTAACTTATAGACTGAATACAAAGAACCAAATAGTACTCCCTGGCAAATATGAGGTTACTGACATTCTTTTTTTTTTTTTTTAAATATGTTTTAGTCATTAATGAACCTTTATTTTATTCATTTATTTATATGCAGTGCTGAGAATTGGACCCAGTGTCTCACACATGCTAGGCAAGTGCGTTACCACTGATTCACAACCCCAACCCCTTGATATTCTTTTATATTAAAATAGATAATAGAAGCACTTATTCTGTAATCAGTAGATATCATTTATTTTTTTAGTTGTAGATGGACAGGTTTCTTTATTTTATTTGTTTATTTTATTAGGTGCAAAGGATCGAACCCAGTGCCTCACACATGCTAGGTAAGCACTCTGCCACTGAGCTACAGCCCCAGCCCTTATCATTTCTTTTAGTGATATCTGAATAATAGATGAGATGGGGTAAGTGTTCATTATTAAGAGGCAAATTATCCTTTTACCTAGGAAGATACCATTTAATACACTCAAATAGTTTAGAAAAGGAGACAGTAGTGGTCTGAAAAATCTCTTACTGTTAAAACAGAATTATTCCACAGTATTGGCAAACTCAGGCTTCTATTTTATATTCCAGAACTAAATTTCAGGAACAAAAATTATATAACCTTCTCTTAAGCTTTTTAATGTCTGTCATTCCTTCACCCACATATATAAATCACTTTTTTTTTTTTTTTTTAATCCATGGGTACTCCACCACTGAACTACATCTTCAGCCCTTAATTTTTATTTTGAGACAAGGTCTCATTAAGTGCTAAGGCTGGTCTTGAACTTCTAATTCTCCTACCTCAGCCTCCTGCAAGTAGCTGGGATTATAAACATGACCACTGAGCCCAGCCTAATCAGTATTCTTTAATATTCTCCTAGTATTAATTATTTTCATAGTCCACCCTATGAAGGAGTAATTACTTTGAAAGGCTGCTTTACAGTTTTGACTATAGAAAAATATAATAAGTAAAAACCCCACTTTAAATAAAGGTATTGTCTCAAGAAGAAATTCTAAAACATATGGGACACTCAACAACAAAATGTTATAATGGATATAAATCTTGAATAGACATTTCTCCAAAGAAGATATTGAAATAGCCAGTAAGCACATGAATACACACCCAACATCATTAATCATTAGGAAAATACAAATATGAGGTTACTGATTCTATCCAACAAAATGACTACTATAAATTTTTAAAAATGAAGAAAATAACACAAAGATGAAAAAATAACTGTACAGTCACTATGGAAAACAATATGGTAGTTGCCTGTTTAAAAAGCATCTGGAACTGTGCCTCAGTTATTAAGCTATTCAAACGACTGACCCAACTCTTTATTAAACTATCAAAAAATAAGGGAAGATGAGCACAGGACCATTTGATGCGCCTCTCATACGTTCCCCCTTGAAACATAAGTTCCTCAATTTTCAGATCTTTACCTATTTCAGCTTTCTTTTTCCACTGCCATAAAATACCTAGCAAAGACTATTACTGTTGAAATAAATAGAAAGATGATAAGGAAATCTAAACATCCAAAGAAAGGGATGGGTAAGTAACTCAGTGGTAGAGTTCTTGCCTAACAGGTACAAGGCCCTGAGTTCAGTCCCCAGCACTGTAAAAAAGCAAATAAGCAAATATTCATAGAAGATTAGAATTGTAACTGAATATTCATGAATTTATAAAGTTTTATTGTTGGGACTTATAACCTTATGTAAAAATTCGTATATGTAAAGTTCTTATACATCAGAATTTTTTAATAGTTGCACTATTGACATTTTGGGCTTTTTGTTGTGAGGTTGTTTTATTTACTGTTAGATTCTTAGTAGCCTCCTTGGCCTCTATCCACTAAAGTCCAATAGCACTCTCCAGTTTTGACAATCAAAAATGTCTGTAGATATTGTCAAATGTCTCTTGAGTATAAATCACCTTTGATTAAGAACTGGTCTAGAGATAATTCTTACTCAGATTCTTCCTGCACTCAATACAAGACAATATGTTTGTGAATTAAGAAGAAATTGAGGGGAAAACTTCATATTCTGCATAATCAATTTAGAGGAGGAAGAAGTGATTCTTTTTATTCATCAGAGTTTTCTATGCTGTATGATTATTTTAATATTCTAATAAAGTTATTGGATTCCAGCCTTCTGAAGAGATCTTCAGTGAGAGAGGTTATCTAACTGCAGGAAATAATCAGTATTCAGGATTAGAGCAGTCAGGAAGAGCTATGTGCTTTAACAGACTTTGTCCTAGGAACAAATACAGAGATTCAACACTGACTCCAATCATATCATCAATGTACAACGATCAGTTTAATCAATCAGGACCGTAGTTGTATATTAATTTTCCAAAAACTTGATCTCTCTAGTTGGATCCAAAGAACATGTAATTATGCACTCTACCTCCTTCCAATTTACTTTTCACCAACTACCTTTTTCTAAGTAAGAGATAGATGCCTGGTATCGATTACTCCAGCCCCAAATCCAATGTGATTCTTTTCAGATGTAATTCACATACCATAAAATTCACCATTTAACATGTACAATTCAGTGGTTTTTGGTTTATTTACAATGTTTTGCAGACATGACACTTCCTAATTTCAGAACATTTTCATCAACCCCAAAATAAAACCCAGTAACCATTAGTATTCATGCCTCATTACCCTTTCCCTCCAGACCCTAGTAACCATGATCTACTTTGTTTTTCTGTGGATCTGCCTACTCTGAAAACTGCATATAAATGGGATCATACCATAAAAAATGGCTTTTTGTGTCAAGTTTCTTTCATTTTGCATAATGTTTTCAAAGTTCTTCCTCAGATTCATTTTTTTAATTAACACATAAAAATTATCCATACTCATGTTCAAATTAGGGTACTCATATCTATTCAAACATGTCATTTCTTTCTGGTGAAAACATTCAGTATCTCAGATTCCTTCTTGATTACCTCCTACCTTCACAACCTCCATATTAGTCCAGGAAAAAATCTAGTTGCTCCTACCTTGCTAACATACCCCCCTAACCTGTCCATTTCCTTCCATCACTGCTACAACCTGCTAGTACATGCTACCATCTTCTTGTACCTAAAATGGTTCCCAAAATTTAACCAACTGACTTCCCATCATTCACAAGTCATCTTACACGTTTTCTTCCTAAGAGAGGCCTTCTCTGACTGACTGACCAACCAAAAGTTGGCCTTGAGTCACTCTACATCACATCAACCTGTTTTTATTTGTATTATTCATTTATTCAACAAATATTAAGTATTGTGCTGGTATTACTCTACATGCTTGAGTTATAGAAGTGAACAAAGCAAAGATTCTTGCTCATGTGAACTTATATTTTAATGGGGGTAGAAGAAATAATTGTATGTAAGTGGTAAGTTACTTAGGGAATAGTGAGGGTGGGGAGGGGAATGTTGTGGTTTTTTTAAAAGGTGATCAGAGAAGTGCTTGGTGAAGTGACATTTGAACAAAGATACTAAGAGGTGAACCATTAAGATACTAGAAGGATGGGTGTGTCCCCAAAAGTAAAATGGCTCTGAGGTGGGAATGTTCTTGGTGAAATCATGGCATTAAGGAGGCCTATATAACAGATACATAACAGATGCAGAGTGAGCATGAGAGTAAAGTAGATGTTGTAAGATAACAGAAATTCAGACTGTGCCAGGCCCCAGGGGTCATAACAGTTATCTTATTAACTGGTATTTTCATATTTTCTTTCTCCTAACCCACCCAACCCCTTCCACAAAACTTAAATGACTTGAGAGCAATACCTGTCTTCAACAGTATATACTTATTCAGCCAAGAATTGTGCCTGACACAGACTGATCATTCAATAAATGCTTATTAGAATTTTAACCTCTTTGGAGAGGTTAAGCAACTTGCCTGGTTTAACACAAGAGATGAGAAAAGCCAAAACTTGAAATCAGGAGGGCTTACCCAGAAACCTTAACTATGCTTTATAAAATCCTTCTTAGATCATATTATTATGTAAAACAAATTGGCAGTTAAGACTAGAGACCCTGCTGGACCTAGTGGCACAGGCCTGTAACCCCATGGACTTGGGAGGCTGAAATAGGAGGATCACAAGTTCAAAGTCAGCCACAGCAACTTAGCGAGGCCATCTCAAATAAAAAATAAAAAGGGCTGTGGCTCAGTGGTTTAGTGCTCTTAAGTTCAGTCCCTGGTTCCAAAAAAAAAAATAGACTGAGTACTTCCACTAGGTTCCACACCAGTAGCACTGTAGGCTTTAACACATGGGCCTTTTGAGACACTTCCAAACGATAGCAGGAATCTACCTTCATTATTATTTTGCATATGGATATCCAGTTTTCTCTGCACCATTTATTGAAGAAGCTGTCCTTTCTCCAGTTTGTTTTTGGTTCCTCTGTCAGAAATCAGTTGATTTCATGTGCATAGATTAATTTCTGGGTTCTCTGTTCTATTTCATTAATATATGTGCTGGTTTTTATGCCAGTATCATGCTGTTTTGGTTACAGCTTTATAATACGTTTTTTTAAATATTTTTTAGTTGTACATGGACACAATATCTTTATTTTTATGTGGTGCTGAGGATCAAACCCAGTGTTCTACCACTGAGCTACAACCCCAGCCATGTAATGTGTTTTGAAGTCAGGTATTGTAATGCCTCCAGCTTTGTTCTTTTTGCTGAGGATTGGTTTGGCTTTGCAGGGTCTTTTGTGGTTCCATACATTCATTTCTATGAAAACTCTCATTGGTATTTTGATAAGGATTATATTGAATCTGAATATTGCATTGTGTGTTATGGACATTTTAACTATTATTTTTCTAATCTATGAACATGAAATATCTTTCCTTTTTTGCATGTCCTCTTTAATTTTTTTAATCAGAAGTTTTAGTTTTTATAGTAATGTTCTTTTAGCTCCTTGGTTAAATTTTATTCCTAGTCTTAGTTTGTTTGTTTTGATTTGGTACCTGTTGTAAATGGGATTTCCTTCTTGATTTCCTCCTCAGCTAGTTCATTGTTAGTATATAAGAACATGACTCATTTGTATATATTGATCTTGTATCCTGCAATTTTACGGAATTCACTTATCAGTGTTTAGATGGAGACTGTCTTGTTTTTGGTTTTGTTTTACAGTGCTAGAGACTAAACCCAGAGCCTTATATATGCTCGGCACATGTTCTACCACTGAGCTACATACCCATCCCAGGTTTTTCTATATATAAAATCATGTCTGCAAAAAGGGATAGTGTGACTTTTCTATTTCCAATTCAGATGCCTTTTTCCTCCATTATTGCTCTGGATAAAACTTTCAGTACTATGATGAATAAAAGTTATGAGAGTGGGCATCCTTGAATTGTTCTAGATCTGAAAGGAAACACTTGTGTTTTTTCCTGTTCACTATATTAGTTGTGGGTTTGCTATATAAAAAGGACTTCATTGTATTGTTTATTACTTTTATACCTAATTTGTTGAGTATTTTTATCATGAAGGGACAACGGTTTTTATCAAATGTTTTTACTGTGTCTTACTGAGATGATCATATGAGTTTTGTCCTTCATTCTGTTAATATATTTAAAATATCACATTTATTAATTTGTGTATGTTGTACTACCCTTATATTCCCTGGGATAAGTCCCTCTTGGTCATGGTATATAATCTTTTTGATGTGCCATTAGATTCAGTTCGCTAGTACTTTGTTAAGAATTTTTACCTTTATGTTCAACAGAACATACTGGTATAATATTTTTTTTTATTTTTATTGTATCTTTGTCTGGTTTTCATATCAAAGAAATGCTGGTCTCATAGAATAAGGAAGGATTTCTTACCTTTCCACTTTTTGGAATGGTTTTAGAACAGTTGGTGTTACTTCTTTAAAAGTGCAGTAGAGGGCTGGGGTAGTGGCTCCGTTATAGAGGTTTGCCTGGCATGTGTGATGTGCTGGGTTCAATTGTCAGCAAATAAATAAATAAATATTCTTTGATAGCGAAAAAAAAAAGTTTAGTAGAATTTAGCAACAAAGCCATCCAGTTCTGGGCTTTTTTTTTTTTTTAATTACCAATTCAATTTCATTGCTCAGCCTTACTAATTTTAGGTTTTCTTTTTCTTTGTAGTTTAATTTTGGGTGGGTTGTATGTGTCCAGGAACTTATCCATTTCTTGTTGTCCCTAATGATCTTTTATACTACTATGGCATCAGATATCATGAATCCTTTTACATCTCTACCTTTATTTATTCATGTCTTTTATCTAGTTAGTTGGTCTTAAACATTTTGTTTGTTTGGTCTGGTTTTTTTTTTTTTTTTGGTTAGGTTAATGACTTGAAATGTTTCTTCTTTTTGATGTTTATTGCTGTAAAACTTCCCTGTTAATCCTGATTTTGCTATATCAAATAGGTTTTGTCATGTTGTGCTTCCATTTTCATTTAAGAAGTGTTTTTGCTTTTTCATTTCTTCATTGATCATTCTGCAATATATTTAATTTCCATGTACTTATGCAACTTCCACAGTTCCTCTTGTTCATTTCTAATTTTATTTCATTGTGGTCATAAAATATTATTTTGATTTTTTTTTTTGAGACTTACTTTGTGACCTAATAATCTGTCCTAGAGAATATTCCATGGGATGATGAAAAGAATGTATGTTCTACAGCTATTGGATGAAATGTTCTATAAACATCAATGGCCATAATATAGTTGAATTCTGATGTTTCTTTGTTGATTTTCTGTCTGTATGAGCTGTTGATTAAACTGGGCTCTCTTCCTTTAGCTCTGTTAATATTTGTATTATATATTTAAGTGGCAAGGTGTTGGCTGGCTGTATACTTACAACTGTTAGAAGTACTTTTGCTAAATTGTTCTGTTATGATATGACCTTCTTTGTCTCTTAGTCTGTTTTACTGTGCATGAGTACAACTACTTCTACACACTTTTGGCTTCAATTTGTGAGGAACAATGTTTTTCCATTCCTTCACTTTTGGTCTGTGTGACTTTACTGGGGAGGTGAGTACGTTTGGTATTGGTTTTTTGTTTTTGTTTGACTCTGTTTTTTAATTTCATTTTTAATGAGTCCAGCTAATCTACAGCTTACTTTTTTTTTTTTTTTTCCTGCCAAGGCTGAGCTCTACTGAGTTCAAGTGATCCTTGTGCCAGCATAACTGGCTTCTATCTTTTAATTGGGGAATTGAATCTACTTACAATATTCAAGGATATTATTGATATGTAACAACCTGCTCCTGGTTTCTTATTGTTTTGTATAACTTTGTTCCTCTCCTCTGCTCTTACTTTTTTGTGGGGCAGGTAGGGGAACTACCAGGGATCAAACTCAGGGGCACTTGACCACTGAGCCACATCCCCAGCCCTATTTTGTATTTTATTTAGACACAGGATTTTACTCAGTTGTTTAGTGCCTCACTAAATTGCTGAGGCTGGCTTTGAACTTGTGATCCTCCTGCCTCAGCCTCCAAGCCGCTGGGATTACAGGTGTGCGCCTCGGTGCCTGGCTTGCTCTTACTCTTAATCTTTGTGATTTGGTGGTTTCTATAGTGAAAAAGATCGATTCATTTCTCTATCTACTACAGAGCTTTCTACTTTCACATGTTTTCATGGTGGCAGTTATCATTTTGCTTCTAGATGTAGGACTCCTTAATTTGTTTTTACTTGTCTGAGAAAAACTATTTCTTCACAATTTCTGAAGAATTACTTTACTGGGTATAATATTCTTGGCCAGCAGCTTTTTTTCTTTCAACACCCTGAATATATTATCCCATTCTCTAATGTCCTGTAAGGTTTCTGCTGAATAATCTTTGTTCTAATGGAAATTCACTTGTTAACTTGACATTTTTCTTGTACTGCACCTTTTTTGGGAGTAGGGAGCAATGCTAAGCAAGCTTTTTGCCACTGAGCTCTCCCCAGCCTTCTTGTTTCTTGGATTGATTGACTGATTGATTGGCTGGGGATTGAACCCAGATGCATTTTAACCACCAAGCCGCATTTCACCCCTTTTTGAGACAGATCTAAGTTGCTTAGGGCCTTACTATTGTTGAGACTGGCCTCAAACTTTCTCTCCTCCTGCCTCAACCTCCTGAATTGCTGGGATTACAGGCATCTACCACTATGCCTGGCTTCTTGCTGCTTTTAAAAGTGTCCTTTACTTTTACTAACATGATTATAATGTGCCTGGACAAACCTCCTTGAGTCTAATTGATGTTCTTTGACCTTCATAGAAGTGGGTGCCCTAATCTTGGGAAAATTTCAACTACTATTTTATTAAATATGCTCTCTGTGCCTTTTTCCTTGTCCTTTCTCATTCTCATAATAGGATTATTTGTTCATTTAATGGTATCCCATAGGTCCAGCAGTCTTCCTTCACTCTTTTTCATTCTTGTTACTTTATTTCCCTAACTGGATCAATTCAAAAGACCTGCCTTAAAGTTTGGAATTTTTTCATTCTACTTGATCTAGTCTTGTGGCTGTCATTTGTATTTTTTGGTTCTCTTTCTGATCTCTGCCTCTGTTGAAATTCTTATTCATGTAATGAATTGTTTTCCAGATTTCATTGATTTGTTTTTCCATTTTTATTTTTTTTTATTTTTTTTATTGTAAACAAATGGGATACATGTTGTTTCTCTGTTTGTACATGGCGTAAAGGCATACCATTTGTGTAATCATAAATTTACATAGGGTAATGTTGTTTGATTCATTCTGTTATTTTTTCCCTTCCCTCCCACCCCTCCCACCCCTCTTTTCCCTCTATACAGTCCTTCCTTCCTCCATTCTTGCCACCCTCCCTAACCCTAACTCTAACCCTAACACTAACCCCTCCCACCCCCCTTTATGTGTCATCATCCACTTATTAGCTATATCATTCGTCCTTTGGTTTTTTGAGATTGGCTTATCTCACTTAGCATGATATTCTCCAATTTCGTCCATTTGCCTGCAAATGCCATAATTTTATCATTCTTCATGGATAAGTAATATTCCATTGTATATATATACCACAGTTTCTTTATCCATTCATCAATTGAAGGACATCTAGGTTGGTTCCACAATCTGGCTATTGTGAACTGAGCAGCTATGAACATTGATGTGGCTGTATCTCTGTAATATTTTAAGTCCTTTGGGTATAGGCCAAGGAATGGGATAGCTGGGTCAAATGGTGGTTCCATTCCAAGTTTTCTAAGGAGTCTCCACACTGCTTTCCAGAGTGGCTGCACTAATTTGCAGCCCCACCAGCAATGTATGAGTGTACCTTTCTCCCCACATCCTCGCCAACACCTGTTGTTGCTTGTATTCTTGATAATCGCCATTCTAATTGGGGTGAGATAGAATCTTAGGGTGGTTTTGATTTGCATTTCTCTTATCACTAGAGATGTTGAACATTTTTCAATGTTTGTTGATTGCTTGTAGATCTTCTTTGTGAAGTGTCTATTCATTTCCTTAGCCCATTTGTCGACTGGATTATTTGCATTCTTGGTGTAGAGTTTTTTGAGTTCTTTATAGATTCTGGAGATTAGTGCTCTATCTGAAGTATGATTGGCAAAGATTTTCTCCCACTCTGTAGGCTCTTTCTTTGCATTGCTGATAGTTTCCTTTGCTGAGAGAAAGCTTTTTAGTTTGAATCTATCCCAGTTATTGATTCTTGCTTTTATTTCTTGTGCTATGGGAGTCCTGTTGAGGAAGTCTGGTCCTAAGCCGACATGTTGAAGCTCTGGACCTACTTTTTCTTCTATAAGATGCAAGGTCTCTCTGATTCCAAGGTCCTTAATCCATTTTGAGTTTAGTTTCGTGCATGGTGAGAGCTGTGGGTTTAGTTTCATTCTGTTGCATATGGATTTCCAATTCTCCCAGCACCATTTGTTGAAGAGGCTATCTTTTCTCCATTGCATATTTTTGGCCCCTTTGTCTAGTATTAGAAAATTGTATTTATTTGGATTTGTGTCCGAGTCCTCTATTCTGTACCATTGATCCACCTTTCTATTTTGGTACCATGCCGTTTTTGTTACTATTGCTTTGTAGTAGAGTTGAAGATCTGGTATTGCGATACCCCCTGCTTCACTCTTTCTGCCAAGGATTGCTTTAGCTATTCTGAGTTTTTTATTCTTCCAGATGAATTTCATAATTGCTTGCTCTATTTCTGTAAGGTACATCATTGGGATTTTAATTGGAATTGCATTGAATCTGTATAGCACTTTTGGTAGTATGGCCATTTTGACAATATTAATTCTGCCTATCCAAGAACATGGGAGATCTTTCCATCTTCTAAGGTTTTCTTTAATTTCTTTTAGTGTTCTGTAGTTCTCATTGTAGAGGTCTTTCACCTCTTTTGTGAGATTGTTTCCCAAGTATTTTATTTTTTTCGATGCTATTGTGAATGGGGTAGTTTTCCTAATTTCTCTTTCTGAAGATTCATCACTTATGTATAAAAATGCCTTAGATTTATGTGCATTGATCTTATATCCCGCTACTTTACTGAATTCACTTATGAGATCTAAAAGTTTTCTGGTGGAATTTCCTGGTTCCTCTAAGTATATAATCATATCATCAGCAAATAGGGATAGTTTGAGTTCTTCTTTTCCTATTCATATCCCTTTAATTTCTTTGGTCTGTCTAATTGCTCTGGCTAGAGTTTCAAGGACAATATTGAAAAGAAGTGGTGAAAGAGGACATCCTTGCCTTGTTCCAGTTTTTAGGGGGAATGCTTTCAGTTTTTCACCATTTAGAATGATGTTAGCCATGGGCTTAGCATAGATGGCCTTTACAATGCTAAGGAATGTTCCCACTATCCCTATTTTTTCTAGTGTTTTGAGCATGAAGGGGTGCTGTATTTTATCAAATGCTTTTTCTGCATCTATTGAAATAATCATGTGATTCTTGACTTTAAGTCTATTGATATGGTGAATTACATTTATTGATTTCCAGATGTTGAACCAACCTTGCATCCCTGGGATGAAACCCACTTGATCATGGCGCACTATCTTTTTAATATGTTTTTGTATGCGATTTGCTAAAATTTTGTTGAGAATTTTTGCATCGATGTTCATTAAGGATATTGGTCTGAAATTTACTTTCCTTGATGTGTCTCTGTCTGGTTTAGGTATCAGGGTGATATTGGCTTCATAGAATGAGTTTGGGAGGGTTCCCTCCTCTTCTATTTTATGGAGCACTTTGAGAAGTATTGGAATGAGCTCTTCTTTAAAGGTTTTGTAGAACTCGGCTGAGAACCCATCTGGTCCTGGACTTTTCTTTGTTGGTAGGCTTTTGATGACTTCTTCTATTTCATTACTTGAAATTGGTCTATTTAAATTGTGTTTGTCCTCCTCGTTCAGTTTAGGCAATTCGTATGTCTCTAGAAAGCTATTGATGTCTTCGAAATTTTCTATTTTGTTGTAGTATAGATTTTCAAAATAGCTTCTAATTATGTTTTGTATTTCAGTCGTGTCTGTTGTGATATTTCCTTGTTCATTCCGAATTTTAGTGATTTGGGTTTTCTATTGTCTTCTCTTTGTTATTGTGGCTAAAGGTTTATCAATTTTGTTTATTTTTTGGAAGAACCAACTATTTAGTCAATTTTTTGTATTGTTTCTTTTGTTTCAATTTCATTAATTTCAGCTCTGAGTTTAACTATTTCCTGTCTTCTACTACTTTTGGTGTTGGTCTGTTCTTCTTTTTCTAGGGCTTTGAGCTGTAGTGTTAGGTCGTTTATTTGTTGAGTTTTACTTCTTTCATTGATTTGTTTTTATATACTCTTTTTTATCTCTGAGCTTCCTTAAGACCATTGTTTTGAACTGTTTTTTAGACATTTCGTAAATTTTCTTTTGTGGTTTTCTCTTGGGATATATCATGTTTCCTTGATTTTTCATGTTTCTTATTCCCCTACATTGATATCTGTGAATCTAGTGTAACAGTTACCTTTTTGAATTTTACAAAGTTATTTGTTTTGTTTGAGGGTGAATCCTAAGGAGAGACATCTGAGCTTTAATTCTGGATGAATTCAGTAGTGTGATCTCCGCAATTTCTTTAGCTGTATTCCTCAACAAGTCAGGGGTGGGGGCATATTTTTGTGGGCATCCAGCAATTCATCAATTACATTTCATGTCTTCCTACATCAGCACTGGTAAATTATGACAGTCTGTGCACCTGTCTGAACAGTTTGGAGAGCAGCAGTTTGCCCATGTCTTCACTTTAGCACAGATATAAGAGTTATTTGCTCAGCTTTTTACTTAATGTTACAAGAGATTGGTAACTTCCTGATCCCTCACATGTGGAACCAGAAACTGAAGTCCCATCCTTTTATTTTAACGCTGCTTATATCATTATATTTGAAGTAATTTTCTTGTGGATAGCTTTTAGCTGAGTAATGTTTTTTTAATCTACTCTGCCATTCTCTTTTAAAAGAATTTGGATCACTTATGCTTAATGTAATGTTACTGAAATATAATGGCATAAGTCTACCTTTTCGTTTTTGCTGTTTTTTCTTTTTATTTTCTTTTTCCCCCTTCTTACAAGTTACTTGCCATTTTGAACTATCTTTAGTGTTTTTAGCATTTCTTTATTTAGCTTTTATAGTGATTGTTCCATGTCTGACAGAGTATTGGCATCATCACGTTACCAGTTTGAGTAACATAAAAATCTTATTTTTTGCAACTCCGCCAGCAATGTAAAAGTGTGCCTTTTTCCCCCGCATCCACACCAACATCTATTATTGTTGTGTTCTTTTTGTTGCTTTTTGTTGTTGTTGTTTTTTGTGGTGCTGGGGATCGAAACCAGGGCCTTATGCTTGCAAGGCAAGCACTCTACCCACTGAGCTATCTCCCCAGCCCTGTTTGTTTTCTTGATAATAGCCATTCTAAATGGAGTAAGATGAAATCTTAGAGTTGTTTTAATTTGCATTTCTCTAATTATTAGAGATGTTGAACACTTTTTCATATATTTATTAATTGCCTGTATGTCTTCTTATGTAAAGTATCTGTCCAGTTCCTTGGCCCATTTATTAATTGGGTTCTTTGTATTTTTGGTGTAAAGTTTTGTAAGTTCTTTATAAATTTTGGAGTTTAGTGCTCTATCTGAAGTGCGTGTGGAAAAGATTTTCTCCCACTCTGTGGACTCTCTTTTCACATTACTGATTGTCTCCTTTGCTGAGAAAAAGCTTTTTAGTTTGAGTCCATCCCATTTATTGATTCCTGTGCTTTGATTTCTTATGCTTTGGGAGTCTTTTAAGGAAGTCTGATCATAAGCCAACATGATGATGATTTGGGCCTACTTTGTCTTCTATTTGGTACAAAGTGTCTGGTCTAATTCCTAAGTCCTTGATCCATTTTGAGTTGAGTTTTGTGCTGGGTGAGAGATAGAGGTTTAATTTCATTTTACTGCATATGGGAATATTATTCAGTCATAAAGAATAAGAATATCATGGCATTTGCAGATAAATGGATGGAATTAGAGAATATCATGCTAAGTGAAATATGCCAATCCCAAAAAACCAGACTGAATGTTTTCCCTGATAAGTGGATGATGATATATAATGGGGGTGGGAGGTGCGGGTGAGAGAAGATTGGAGGAACTTTAGATTACATAGAGGGAAATGAGAGGGAATGAGGAATGAAAAATGGTGGAATGAGATAGACATTATTACCCTATGTACGATTACACGAATGGTATGGATCTATATCATGCACAACCGTAGAAATGATATACCCCATGTGTACAATGAATTAAAACGCAGTCTGTAAAAAATAAAAAATAAAAATAAAAAAATAATGATTTTCTGAATCCTGTCTAAAACAAAAAAAAAATCTTTCCTTGGTAATATCCCTTTAACCTATAAAATATAATTGTTATACACTTCCTCTGCAAACATTTAAAATCATATCCGACTGTTAGTTTTCACTTCAACCAAACATATAATTACTTCAATTAAACATAAATTGGAAAACCCAAGAGTTAGAAAACCTATTAGTATTTACATACATTGTTGCTTATAGTCTTCTTTCCTCCTGCTTCAGATTTCTTTTTATATCATTTCCTCTTTCATTGTTTTATCTAATTACTTTGGGATAGGAGTGGCAGGCAAGGCTGCTCATGTGGACTCCATTAACACCACAGTGGAAGGGAGGATCATAAATGGTAATGAAGGTGAAAATCACAGCTCCCTATTTGGTATTCGCTGCATTTGCTAGCATCAACAGAGATGGTGTCATGGTATTTTCTGTGATATTTGGCTCTAGTAAATGAGTGGTTACCTAAAAATTTTCTGTCTTGCTAAGTTGCTCCTTTCCTCGTCCTTTTGTTAAAGATAACAAGATTTTGTTGATACTGTTTTTATATACACCTATGGGCATTTCTGGAGTTGCTGGCTTCTTCAGATCGAATTGTGAAATATACAATGCCAAAGGGAAACCCAGAGAACTCACCACCATTTCATTTCTTAAGTCCAAAGATCACGTGTTGGTCTGCCTTCTCTCCAGCTAGTCTCCAGGAGTTTAATTTATACTTAAGCAAGAGGAAAAGTATATCTACTATAGCATGTTTCCAGAAGGGAAGTTTGGTTGGAGTGATTTTGATTCCAAAGAAAAATTGATGGGGAAAACTTTTTGCCTGTAAGTTTGACCTTCCCAGTCCCTATTATCACAGTTGAGGCTAAGCTTCTCAAACAAGAGATTGGCAGACTGTGTATGCACATGTGTGTATACATGTTGGGGATGGGGACAGCTTCAAACTTGTGTGTCTTGCACTACTAAAACACAGTTTGTTCCACAATTTCAGGAAGATTCTATTGAATCAATATTCAAAAATATCTTTTTTAAAAGTTTTTAAAACCTTATCTTTATAACATAGCAGCTATTACTGTATACCAAAATTCAAAATAAAAATAAATCCCCTGTGTAGTAAACCTTAATTTATGCATTTCTATCAAGAAATTTATATAGTCATTCATTTGTGTTGAAAAAGTGATCACTGTAATATACATGAATGATGTATCATGGAGCTAAAAATGAAAGGATTTTTAGTTACAAAGCTTTTGTACTCAGGTTGTATAGTACAGTTTATTCGGAAATCCACTGGTGGGGTGTTGGTTAGCACTGTGTTCAACACATTTTATTATGAATGGTAATTAAAAATGTGAGTAGTTTATTTTCTGTGATATAGTTTCAGAGGAAAATATTTTAACATAGGTATTCCCATGTAATTATTTTGACTTGGTGACATAGATTAATATAAGCATAGTTATGATTGTTCAGCTACTTACCTAGGATGAAAAGGATTTTTATATGTGTATTTCTATCCATTTATTTTCATGATTAACCCCTAATTAAATGAGATAAAATGAGTGTAGTAAATTCTTAACAATAGAAGTAATCATTTTACCAATTAAAATGGAAAAGTGGAATGTCTACATGAAAAACACCTATGATAAAATATGTGCTGTTTTATTGTTAGGTATGTATCAGGCATAACCATATACTATTACCCTATTCACAGTAACTAGAGGTTTCTCATTAACCATAGTGGGGTTTTTTTAAGATCATACAAAATATCTTTAAGGCACATTACTAATATGTAAATTGCTACTGTTTCCATTGGTTTTTAGCATAATGATTGAAAGTTTGATGCTGTAGTTTACATTATAAATCAGAACCACACCATAAAATCTATCAATCCTATTTATATTTGAAAAAGTATAAAATTATTAAAATCTGACAAAGCATTCTGAGAAAAATGCCACCATCGCCAAACTGTAAACATTAAAGGATTACTTTGAACTTCATTGTTTCTGTGCATATTTTTAATTACTAACAATACGTTCACAGTATTTTGCCAGACCCCTTAATAAGGATACAAAGATAATATTCAGACCTTTCCCTAAAGGTTTTGTGTAATTACTGTTGACATTTGTATAATTTTAGACCATTATCAGGAAAGATGATAATGTGAATTATAAAATAACATATACTGAGCATTCACATAAACTAGATTTAGTGGTCTTTATTAATTTATTTACTAACTTAGAGCTTTATTGAGATAGTAATTCATGGATCCTCACTTTACCATAATGTTTGGCTCTTTATTCATGTTATCTTACATAAATAAACTAATGATCTTTTGATACAAAGATGAATTCAGTTAGAATACTTCTAGTTTTAAGTTATGTATAAAATGAAAAATTCATACTAATTGCAATATTCTCTTCTCATAAAGTTTTAATAATTTTAGAAAATTTATTCTGAAAATTAGTATTTGAGTTTCACTGTCAAATATTCGGTATGCCTGTGATTAAATCTGTAGAAAACAAATATTCTCCCTATTTCAATGGTTCCCAAAAAACATTTTTAAAATTGTTGATGTTCATTGTTACTATCTTGTTGGACTTTCAAAACGTTATAAGGAAAATGAACTGGGAATTTAGTGAATTGTGATATAGCTGTTTTCTCTTTAATACCATATTGTATTTTTCAAAAATTTTTTCAATTAGAATAATGGTTCTCATACTTTAGCACACATCAAGTCACCTAGAAAGTTAATGCAAACACATATTTATGGGATCCACCACTGAAGTTTCAACTCAGTAGGTCTGGTGTGAGAGATTAAAATTTGTTTTTCTAACAACTTCTGAGGGGGAGTTAGAAAATTCAGTGACCAGATCTTTAGAATTTTATATAAGAATTTTTAAAAGCCACTGATTTATATGACCTATAATAACTAATTCAGCTTCTTTATTTGCCCATAAATTAATTTTTATGTTAAGAATAATGACATTTAAGAATTTAAGGTAGTAAATAAATACTGTTGTTACTAATCACTGTCATTATCACTTTCCTTATTTCTTTGTTATTTTTGGAAAGAAAGCATTATAGAATACTTAATTTTCAATACTTAATTTTCAATATCTACTATGTAGAAATGTACAAGTGAACAATTAGCAATGCCTCCTCCTGCATTTGAAATACTATTTAAACTTTTCATGTGGTAAATGTGAAATGTTCAAGTGGTTTCGTGAGGTAGTGTAATACACTGGTAAATCAGAGCTCAAGTTACTCATCCTATAACTATTTCAAGTAAACGTGTAAAAAAGATTTAAAAGTTTTGTGGTTGATGGCTGAATAATTTTACAGTTTTCTTTATAAGATGATTTCACTGGGACAGACCCAAAATTTCCTGTTTTCTTAAAGTTCAATCTGATTCTACTACCTACACCAAAATGTAATCTCTATAAAAGTTGTATAAGTAGAAATTATACTACTGAAATTATCATATATTGACTTCCCCCTATCTTGAAATATAAAATCAATGGAGCAAATATACTACAGTAAAACCAGAGAAAATTATTTTGTCAAGTATTTATTAAAACTGGCACTTTTCATGAGTTTTACCTCTCCTCATTGTAGAAATCCAAAAAAGATTCCCTCATGTTTCCCCTTCTTGTGGGACAGTAATCATTTTGAAGTATGCCCAGAGAATTCTTGATAACAGAAGCCTATCCTCCAGGGAAAAAGATTGTATGGGGTCTTTACATACATCTTTACATACATTTACCTGACTCCAGTCTTCTAGTTTTTAGTCCCAGCTAAGGTAGGTGTGGGGGTTAGGGGAATACTAAGAAACACTTGTGAAACTCACTAATCAGGAATACAAGCCTACTAAAAGACTGCTTTAATCATAAGATTATGGAATGCTTTCCATCCCCAACACCTTATTACCATGCCACCATGCCAACAGTGCTTAGTATGACAGCAGTGGATTGCAGCTGAATGAGCTGCAAGGGCTGCCTCTACAAGAAATTCTTACTGAAGCCCAAAATAAAAGGAGGGACAAAAACAAGGACACTAAAGGAATTTGAAGGCTCTGGCACATACACCTACATCAAACATTAAACACAGCCCAAATTGTAGCCAAATTAGCATGAAACTTCACACTAAACGCCTGTTTACCTAATTTCCTTTAAAACCAGATCCAATACATCATAACATGCTCTCAACTAAAAGTTATAAAAAGCAAAAAACTACAGTCTGAACAGACAGCAAACATCAGAGCCAAACTCAGATATTTTGCAGGGTTTGGAATTATGATAGAGAAAATTATGAATAATTGTGAATAATTAAAAACTATGAATAAGATAATTAATAATAGAAAAAGTGATCATTTAAGAACAGATAAGAATCAAAAGGAAATGCTAGAAATCAAAAGCACTGTAACAGAAATAAATGATGGGCTTAGCAATAGACTGGACACAGTCAAGGACATTCCCTCAAACTAAAAACAAAGACAAAAAAATAATGGGAAGGGGGAAAAACAGAATATCCAAAAACTGGGATATTTTAAAAGTGTGAAAAATGTGTATAATTGGAGTATCAGAAAGAAAAAACGAGTGAAGAAGTATTTGAAGTAATGGTCAAGAATTTTCCAAAATTTTCCAAAATTAATGACATATACCAAACCACAGATTCAGAAAAGCTCAAAAAACACCAAACAGGATAAATAACAAAATATCTTCACCTAAGTATATCATATTCAAACTGCAAAAAAGCAAAGGCAAAGAAAAAAATTGAGAAATAAGCCAGAAGATAAAACATCTTACCTATAGCAGAACAAAATCATGCAAACAAAAAGAGAATAAAGTGAAATACTTAAAGCACTAGAGTACCAAAAGAAAAAAACACCAACTTGGGAGTTCTATGTCCAGCAAATTGTTTTTAAAATGAAGGAAAAATAAAGACTATCAGACAAAAACTGAGGGGATTCACACATGTAGATCTGCTCCCTAAAGAAATGTTATAAGACATTCCTCAGGGAGAATTTCTGATCAATCAGTTAGGAAAGGAAGAGTGTCAGAAGGAATGAACAGAGATAAAGCAAGATCTTTTTTTTTTCTTTGCTTTTTAGTTTATCGAACGAATAGCAGTTTAAAGTAATGATAATACTAGGTATTTGTGGCATATGGAAAAGTTTCATGAATAACAACAATACCATAAGAAATGAAAAATGGGAATTGGACATTAAAATTTGCTGAGAGCAATGACCTCTTCCAATGAATCAGTAGTGGGCTAAACCCTTTAATATATTATGTCTTCAAAGATGACTGACTTTGTATCACTTTTCCCACATACATTTACAGAGAAGTAAAGAAGAGATGAGGTAAGGTAAGGGATAGTGTTTTAGTCAGCTTTTTGTTTCTGTGGCCAAAAGACCCAAAAAGAAAAATGAGGAGGAAAAGTTTATTTTGGCTAATGGTTTCAGAAGTTCAGTGCATGGTCAAACAATTCCATACCGCTGGCCAGAGGTGAAGCAGATGGTACTGACTGAGAAGAGCTGCTCAGTTCAAGACAGCCAGGAAGCAGAGTGAGTTTAGCTCATGAGGGATAAAATATAAACCCCAAAGGCATGCCCCCAGTGACCACCTTCCTCCAGCCACACCCTGCTTGCCTACTGTTACTACACAATCCATTCAAGTGGATTAATCCACTGATTAGGTTACAGCTCTTATATCTTTTCACCTTCTTGCATTGTCTCACACATTAACTTCTAAGGGTTACCACATGTCCAAATCATAACATATAGTAAGAATTTTTATTTTATATTTTCTTTTTGGAAAAGACTTATAAGGACAAATTTATGAAATAAGCATGATTGAGTCACTTTTATAAAAAAAGAAAATATAAATTTAAGAGTAATTGAGAATTGACAAATGAAAAATACAGGAGTTCTTAGAATCATGTATAATGTGTGTTTTCTTGGTATTGGGGTGTCATGTACACAGTAAACTGTACAGTGATAGTGGATTAGTCTATTAAGTTTGTTTTGTTTTGCAGTGCTGGGGATCCAGCCCAAAGCCTCAGGTATGCTAGGCAAGCACTCACAAAGCTGAACACCCATCCCCGCAGATTTATATAAAAATATAAATTATTATTATTCAAAAGTAATGAGCATCTACTAAGTACAAGCTATAATGCTGAATATGTTAAAGAAAAATAAGATACCTTCATTATTCCCAAAAAGTCTACAGTATGTATTTACAGAGAGAAAACGAGAAAAAGAGCATGAGCCACTAGTAAAAGATTATCAGAAAATGAATAGCTTTCTGAAAAATGGTTGACTTCACTGGCCTCTTCTACAAGACCTAGGTGTCTAGAGTGTACTCTTAAGAAAAGAACTAGAATTTCATATCCTATAAGATATCACTGATATTTGATACTCTTCATTGTGTTTCCCTGGACAACTGAGCATGACGCTTCGCCAGGTACCGTAAGTATGCAAAAATATTAAGATATGATTACTACCATCAAAAACTTTATAAATTAGGAGCTAAACATTTACATTTTATAATATCTTCTTCAGCAAATGTTAAATTAGTGGTAACAATAATATGTGGAACAAGAACTGAAAGAAGAAAGAGATCATTGAAGGACTGAAATGTATGAACATGAAGTAAACAAGAAATATAGTTGTAGCATTATCTGTCAAAATAATGCAAAATGCTACTTTATTATATTACAACAAATAATTTGACAGTCAACAAAGAAAAAAATTTGTTCCAGTGTTTTAAATCTATAGTAGACATAAAACTATGCACACGCACACACACACACACATGCTGTACTGGAGATCAAACCCAGGGCTTTACACATGCTAGTCTAGTGCTCTACCACTGAGCTACACTTCACTCCGAGTATTTTTTTTCCCTAATTTTGTTAAGGAAAAACTGATGTCTTTGACAGATGCTCCTATTAATTTCATTTATTTACTCCAGTATTTTTTTATCACTTAGCACATTGCCTGGAATTTCATATATTTGCTGATTTTTATATACAGAATATTGTTTTTAAATATTTTAAAAATAAAATTTAGTGAGGAATTTACTAGCCATTATATTACTTTTTGCTTTATATTCACAAAAAGTAATGAAAAGATGAGTCTTTCTTAGATTATTTCAACATTTTACATTTGAAGAAATCAATAAATTATCCAAAATAGGTGTGATTGTCCATATCTTGAAATATGTTAAAAAGACTAGAAGAGAGAGGAAGAGCTCTCCTTTTAACTAGTACAGTTTTGAGGACTCTGGTTTCCCATCCAACATGTAAAGAACTTGGAAGTCATACATCTAATCCTCACCAAAGAGAAAAAGATAAGCAATCTAAAAATCAGCTGCTCTTCTTAGATACATCAGAGAGGGAAGACACAGGACACCCATGGCCCCAAAACTGGAAATGTCACCAGAGTCCTGATTCTAGGTGTCCCAACAGTTCAGGTCTAGCTACTTGCTTCAAAAAACAAACAGAAAAAGTCATGGTGTAGGAATCGACTTCCTCAACAAGACTGCTAAACCATCAAGACTCAATAAATGGGATAGTATCACAGCAAAGAAAACAATCAAGAACATGAAGAGAGAGTCTACAGAATGGTAGAAAATCTTTGCCACCTGAACCTCAGATAGAGCATTAATCTGCAGGACACACAACTCAAAAAACACCAAAAAAACCGAATAACCCAATCATTAAATAAGCTAAGGAACTGAATAGGCACTTCACAGAAGAAGAAATAAGAATGGTCAACAAATATATGAAAAAATGTTCAATACCTCTAGCAATTAGAGAAGTGCAAATTAAAACTACACAGAGATTCCATCTCACTCCAGTCAGAATGGCAATTATCAAAAATACAAGTAACAATAAATGTTGGCAAGGATATGGGGGGAAAGGTACACTCATACATGGATGGTGAGACTGCAGATTGTTGCAACTACTCTGGAAAGTAGTATGGAGATTCTTCAGAAAACTTGGAATGGAACCATTATTTGACCCAGTTATCCCACTCCTTAGCATATACCTAAAGGACTTAAAATCAGCATACTACAGTGATGCAGCCATATCAAAGTTTATAGCAGCTCAGTTCACAATAGCTAAGCTAGCCTAGGTGCCCTTCAACAGATGAATGGATAAAGAACAGGTGGCATATATATACAATGGAATGTTATTCAGCCATAAAGAAGAATGAAATTTGACATTTGCCAGTAAACGGTTGGAACTGGAGACAAGTGAAATAAGCCAATCCCAAAGAACCAAAGGCTGAATGTTTTCTCAATATGCGATATTAACACACAAATAAGAGTGGGTATGGGGAAGAACAGAAGTTCACTGGATTAGACAAAGGGGAATGAAGGGAAAGGAGGAGTATTGGGAATAGGAAAGACAGTAAAATGAATCAGACTTTCCTGTGTTCACATATGAATACATGACCAGTGTGACTCCACATCATGTACAACCACAAGAATGGGATCCTAATTAGGATAAGTTATACATGTTTGTATAATGTCAAAATGCACCCAACTGACATGTATATCTAAAAAGTACAAATTTTTAAAAATAAATTGTTTTTCATGGTGAAACACAGAGAAGGAACGTGAAATCAATATAGCCTTATTGGGAGGGCAAGTGAGATCAGGTGTCTCAGCCCTTGTCTTCAGGGATACTGACATGAGCTTTAGAATTGAGTTGAGGAAGAATTGGGGCAGGGATGAGAGGTATGCATAATTAAGCAGTCTTTGTTCATAGTATATTCTGGTGATCATTCTCTCATTTGTGGTTCTGTGAGGAAGCTCCAGAATAGTCCTTATGGTTGTGGGAGCAATCTTCATTTGCTTCACAGGATATTTATCTATCAGACCTGTAATCCTGGAAGGGGACAGTTTGGTTCCCATTGGACAACTGCCCCTGCTTTGGGGGAGGGTAGCAGTCTAATCATGGGGTGGTCTGCTTGCAAGGCTCTGCTGTTTCTGGAAGGTGTAGGACAATGACTTTAGACTTCTAGGAGCCATATCAGGGGTCCTGTAAAAGCTGGCTGTTGGATGTCCCACGAAATCTTGAAAATATTTTATTTAGTTTTTCTTATCTTGGTGTCCTGAGTTTTGAAGGGAGCAGAATAATGCCATAGATGAACACAAGCTTCTACATTATCTATTAAATAATTTTGCATGCCTATGTACCTCAAGTTGAGCAGGAATCTGATCCATTTCAGATAATAAAGGAGGCAGCTACAAAATGAAGTCAAGAGATGCTAAGCCTTATTCTGCTTTTAGTTACCTGTTGGGTGAAGTCAGTGCTTTTTAGCAAAGGCAGCCTAAATCCTTCATAGAAAGACAAGCAAATACAGAAAATCACATTTTACTAGAAGCAAAAGCCACAGATGGAACTAGCAACTGATAGGACCACTTTGAGAGTAATTGACTAATTGCTAAAGACTTGTCTAAGAGATTAAAACCTCCTAGAAGTTCAAGCCTAAGGGACCACACTCTTTCATGAATCTTGTTACCTCCAGGAGCACCACCACATTCTCCAGGTCACAATCTGAGAAATACTCCTCTTGCACTTTTATGTGTGTGTAGCAGGGAGGGAGTAGACATTTTTAAGACTACTCCCAGAGCTACTGTTCTCCTTAATGAACACCTGCCATCAAGGGAAATTATAAGCTTTTAACCTTGGTAAAATTTGAGAGAAGTGAAATATTCAACTTCAACCCCTCTGCCCTTCCTGCCTCACCTAAGAGGGCAGGTAGGGACTGGATGGAGAAGACGGTGACCCCCATTATAGAACACTTACCCTCCCTCACAACTTAAAACAATATCAATCAGTCTCCTATAGAATAACAGGGACTACAAGTGATCAAGGAGGGCTGGACTGTATCTCAGTGGGATAGTGCTTGCCTGTCATGCACAAGACCCTGGGTTCAGCTGTCAGCACTGCAAAAAAAGGAAAGAAAGAAAAGAAAAAGAGAAGTAAGCAAGGCTATTTAATTTTTTTTTTTTTTTTTTTTTTTTTTTTTTTTTTTTTTTTGCAGTACTAGAGATCAAACCCAGTGCTTTACACGTGCTAAACAAGCATTCTAACACTGAGCTACACCCAGGCCCTTTCAGGCCCTATTGAAAAAGGAATCTCTAGGAGAACCCAAAAACTACAGAGGAGACAAAAACAAGCACAAGAGGACATTTTAGCCTCTGACACATACAGCTACGCCAACCAGTAAGCACAGCCTAACTCATGGCCAAATATAAAACTTCACACTAACAGCTTATTTACCTCAGTTCCTTTTACTCAGTACATCAGTCACATCCAGCTTTCAACAAAAAATTAAAAGGCAAAACCAGTCTGAATAGACAAAGCAGAGACTTTGGAACTTTAAGACTGGGAATGTAAAATAACTGTGATTAATATACTAAGGCCTCTAATGGAAAAATCAGTGTTGGAAATCAAGAGTATAATATACCTGTAATGGATTCATGAGTAGATTGGACATGGCCAAGGAAAGAATGAGTGACTTTGAAGATATGTCAATTTAAAGCTCCCAAACTGAAAAGCTATGAGAAAAAAAAAGAAAAAGTAATTTTAACCAGGCTTGGTGGCAACAAGGATTGCTTAAGTAGAGAAGTTTGAAGCTAGCCTCAGCAGCATGACTTCATTAATTTAAAAAACAAAGCTTCAGTTTATTTTAATAAATATTCAGGCATAAATGAATTCAATACAAAACAAAGCTTCAGTTTTATTTTAATAAACATTCAGGTATAAAGTGCTGTACTCATTCTCCCACCCTCCATCCACAACATAATTAAGCCCCTCCCACATTGACTCTGCACTTGGCCAAGGAGACATCAGGAATGTTAGTGGAACTTGCCTTCCTGGTACACTGCCCTGAGATTGTATGTGAAGAAGTCCAGTCTAGTCTCCTTGAGGATGCAAGACCATAGAGAAAGGTCCACCCAGTCATTAGCAGCTTAATGCAGCCACATGAGTGAGCCCAGTCAAAACCAGCAGAAACTGTCCAGACCTCCACAGAATCATGAGAAATAAAATGGTTAGAGTTGTAAGCCACTAAATTGGGGGTTAGTTCATAACATAGCAACAAATAATTATGAAAAAGAATTATTCTTCTTTTGGACTGGGGTTGTGGCTCAGTGGTAGAGCACTTGCCTCACATGTGTGAGACACAAGGTTCGATTCTCAGCCCTATGTATAAATAAATGAATAAAATACAGGTCCATCAACAGCTAAATTTTTTTAAAAGAATATATTCTTTTGAGAGCCAAATACAAAAGAATTTACAAAGATCAACATTAGTTGTTTAAAATGGACAGTACAGACTTGAGTGCCCATTAAGGGGAAAGAAATGTAGAGAAGCAGAAGGTGAGAATTCAGGAGTTCAAAAGAATAATGCTTACTGATAGTCACAATTTAATCGTGTCCTCTTGGAAGAAAGCACATATGAAATAAATTACTTAGCCAAAGCAAAATCCGTAAGGTATGTTGCATTTTATGTCTATTGATAACTAGTAATTGCCTCCAGGTCTCTCTAAGTTGATAGCATATAATAGCTTCCTAGTCTGGTGAGCATTTATTTTAAAATTACATGTTTCAGGGCGCTGGGGTTGTGACTCAGTGGAAGAGCACTCAGCTGGCATGTGTGAGGCACTAGGTTTGGTCCTCAGCACAATATAAAAATAAACAAATAAAATAAAGGTGTTATGTCCATTCACAGCTAAAAACATTCAGAAAAAGTAAATGTTTCAGTAAAAATAACCTAACTGGTGATTTGAAACTTCAAAACAAAACAAAACAAAAAACTCTCACCTTTGGTTGATAGTTACACATCTTTTTTCCCTGTCTCAAATCTAAGCAGTTTTATTCCCTTGTGCTTTTTGGTTGCTACTAAAAAAGACCTGTTATAGCAAAATGACCACTGGTCTGCCTCTCATAGAGGTTTAGATCTTCTACGTGAAAATAAAGTACGCTAAGCATAAGGAAAGCTTTCCCATTGAGTTCATTTATAAGACATTGTCCACTTAAGAAACCAGAGTTGTTTTGTTTTAATCAGAGAATGACAACTGAAACATAATTGCATATAACCTCAGAAAAGTTTACCTCCCTAATGCAACTCAAAAAGAACACTGACCATTAAATTGTAACACCATAGGTAATAACATCTAATGCAATTTGGTTTTATGAGAGCTGTGGATTTCTTTTATTGTTTCCCTTTGCATTTTTCACAAGCCTTGGCAATGGCTTTTTACAATTCCTTCATTAGATGCTTATGTGCATTGGGCTATAGAGAAGCAGTTATCAAAATCAAGCTACTCAGTTCCTCAAAAAATTAAAGTTAGCACAGGACCCCCATTAATTACATTTCTAAGCATATTTCCAAGAAAAATTAAAACATGTTTGCTCAAAAACTTGCATATGAATGTTTATAGTAGCATTATTCCTAATAGCCAAAAAGTGGAAATTAACCAAATGTCTGTTAACTGATGAATGGATAAACCAAAGGTGTTATATTCATATATAGCAATATCATTTAACATGAAACCAGACACAAAAGACCACATGTCATATGATTGCATACATATGAAAGATCCAGAATGGTACATCCTTAGACCTAGAAAGGAGAGATCTGTGGTTATCAGGGCCGGAGGGAGGAAGAAATGAGAAGTAACTGCTAATGGAAGGGAGCTTTTTGTGTGATGATAGAAGTACTAATAAATGGTGACAGTTGCACAACCTCATAAACATTGCTGACTTTTATACTTTAAATTGGTAGGTTTTGTGGTATGTGAATTATATATTCATGTAACAAAAAAGAAGAGACAAAAAAAACCCACTCACATTCTAAATGCATAACTGGAAGCAGGTTGACAGATAAAACTTGAACCATGATTTAAAAACTGTTCATTGTTATACTGTTTTTCATGAATTAATGTCATGCTGAAATTCAACCCAAGAAAACCAAAATATATGAGGAATGATCATATAATAATCAAAATAACATTTACACAGTGCTTGACAACTTACAAAGCACTTTTATATACATTAAAAATTAAGTACTGGATTAGGGCTGTGGCTCACTGATAGAGCGCTTGCCTGGCATGTGTGAGGCACTGGGTTCGATTCTCAGCACCACATATGAATAAATAAAGTCCACTGAAAAATTATTTTTTAAAAAAAGTTAAGTACTGGGGATGGGGCTGTGACTCAGTGGTAGAGTGCATGCCTGGCAAATGTGAGGCACTGGGTTCGATCCTCAGCACCACATAAAAATAAACAAATAAATATATATATATATGATTGTATTGTATCCATCTATAACTTAAAAATTTTTTTTCAAAGATGACAAGTATTTTTTAAAATGCTAAGTACTACTGCTATAATTGCCTCTCCAAATCCTACAGTACATGGTATTGTTATTCTAATTTTACAGATGAGAAAATAATATTTTTCTATTGTCTGAATCCTTAAGAATCTCCAGGTAAAGATTTGTGTATTTTTCATCTCTGTATAAAAGGCACTCAATTAATGGTAGGTGAATTAATACACAAATTAATTAAGGCTTAGGAAGGACAAGAGACTTGCTAAAGATCAAACTGTTAGAATACATATCTTTGGCATTCAAATCCTGTGTTTTCCATAATATATCAGAAGTCTCCTATGTTCCCTGCACCATTCAAACCTCAGACTTTAAACTGGTATCATGTTATTGGATGTCTTCAACAGCAGTCATTGACATGACATATTATAAGGCCTCAGGGGAAACTTGTTATTTACTACCAAACCTTCAGTTTAGTATATGAGACATCTATTAAGTGCTGTCATGTACAAGTCAATATGCTGTGCCCTGAGAAGAGAAGCACCTAGGCACCTCTTCCTGTGGAGCTACTTTCAGTCTAGTAGAAGGTCCTACCATGTATTTCACATATATTTCAACATTTTATCCTTATTAGTTATCCCAAAGCTGAGTTCAGATATAATACAAAATATTCCAAGGCCAGGGGTTCCTTTATTCTTCATTTTAAGCCACACATCAACTCCCAGGGCCAACCATTGTTATAAGAAGTTTTCCATAAATAGCTACAATCCCAACTTTTAAAATCTATGAATTTAGCATTTGAGCATATAGTATCACAGATTCCTCATATGCTTAGGATACTTTAGGACTTTTTCTTCTGGAGCCACTTTCTAGAGCACTTGTACACCATACTTTTAAAAGGTTTGACTATTTTCTCTTCATGGATTATCCCTTTCTTTGAGGACAGCCTCCTCCTCCTTGTTCTTAAATTGATCACTAAGTAGACTGTTTAAAAGCCAGGAATATTTATATAGTGACATTAAATTAGCACAGGTCTTAGATTTGTATTTTTATCACTAGTGATTAAGGTATTCCTCTACACAGTAGAATGCCTGATTTATGGAAGGTGCTTAACATCAATAGAATAAACAGACTAATTAAACACAAACTTAGTTAAGTGATTAGTGAGGATCCACTCACAGTGGAAACTAGGTTTACCCAGTCCAAGTTAAATGATGCACCTTCATCATATAAACCAGCAGAAGATTTTACCATTAAAACCATTTGTTCTTTTTTCCTATGTGGGTAACCATTCATTTAACTAAAATTAATTTTAAAGCAGAAAAGATAATAAAAAGTTGATGATTTAGCAAATGTTTTAAGTGTCAAGTGACTCTGGCCTAAAATGTTTACAAATTTTAAAAAATTAAATGCCACTATTTTTATTATTCTCTCAAAACTGACCTCTTTCCTCCTAAATCTATTTTGTCCTTTTTTGTCTCCACACATCTGAATTCTAGAGACACATTATGACTCTATTCATATAGGTAAATTTAGCCTGTTGACAACTAATATTCTTTAGCAATTACTCTTGTGTTTTACATATAGGAATTAGGAATATCTCCCTTAGCTGGCTATAAACATTTTATTTTAAAAATCCAAATGTTAAAAATCACCACAGTTGTTTGTTTTGCTTTCTTTGATGACTGTTCTTGCTTAGTTGATAATTTTCTTAATTAAAAAAGTGGTCATGGCATATTACTGGAAATTTTCCTAATAACCACTGTGATATTCTGTGCTGTCCAGAATATGTAGGGCTTTGAGGTCTCAGGTCAGAAGTCACTAAAATCACCTTAGATTTTTAAATTGTTCCAGTAGAATTAAAGTACATATATATGCAGCATTTTACATATTGATTCATTTCTATAAGTTTGTATTTCAGCTCTTGGAAATTTTGAATACTTTTTAAAAATTATTTAATATATCAGGGAAAAAACTGCATTTATCAGAATAGACCATAAACATCAATATATTTGTCAGACCTTTTTTTTCCTTGGCTAGAATATCTACTTTGATGTATATTTACAATGAACTTTATCACCTTAAGAAATACAAATTATTACTCCAGGTTGGCATTTATGAACAAGGGAACATGATAATTTTTATAACTAAGATTTCAAGAGATTTCTCAGAAACCTATCCAGATATCAATTAAAATATCAGCAAAGAAAAGCAAATTTTTTTAATTTTTAATTTCATCATTTATCAAAAAAGCCTTGAACCCTTGATTTTAATAGAATCCTAATTATTCTGAATAACTTTCATATAAGAAACAAATATATCAGTATCTGGAACACAGTCTCTTTTTCCATCTTTTTACCCTACCTAGGAAGAAGAATCATAACTCAGTCACCTTATTTAATAAATAAAGAACTTATTTAATAAATAAGAGAACTTTCATCACTAACACTTGAAAAAATAAAGGCAAATATGACAGTATAACAAAAGCATGATTCTCTTAGGCAGCCAGAAAATTACCAGAAGGCCATTAAAGAAGGAACACAATTTGGGTAGGTCATATGAATGGGATCAAAATTGCAATGGGTTACACCCCAAGTTAATATGTCAAAATACACCCTACAGTCATGTATATCTGAAAAACAAATAAGACAAAAGGAGTATGTGCCCATTAGTAAGAGGAAACACTACTAGCCAAATCATTTGTATGTTAGGGTCCCTGTACAGTGAAATATATGTAATATTAAAGCTATCTTGAATAATATTTTTCTTTCAAAGCCTTAGTTTTTTCATAGTTATTAACTTCTACCATTCATGCTATATATCCAACTTGCCATTCTCAAAATTACAAGTTCTCCTTATAGAAAACCATTATTCCCTACCTATCATTTTCTTATAGGAAAAGTAATTTATCACTCATACATATAAACCAAAATATGTTTTTTCATTTAGCATCCC
Source organism: Sciurus carolinensis (assembly GCF_902686445.1). NCBI lineage: Eukaryota > Metazoa > Chordata > Mammalia > Rodentia > Sciuridae > Sciurus > Sciurus carolinensis. The sequence continues at coordinate 35,857,703 of NC_062228.1, forward strand.
CCACCACATAAGCAGTGAGAATATCCTGAAATTTTCACTCTGCTAAATATAACTCTTAACCATCTGAAATGAGCCAGAGGACCTGAACCTATTCTAGAGTAGGTCAGGGGCTAGTCCGTATCCAGAATGCTAACTTTTTCATAATCTATCCAACAGGGATATAATTAGATTAAACTCTTCTGTAGCAAATTGGTGACTTTCCATGAAGATCCACAAGATTAACCACTTTATCTTACAGAAGGACTGCTAAATAAGTCCAGGCTTTGGGTATAGAATGGGAACATTACAAAGCCTAAGATATGCTCAACAAGCTCAAACACCACAAAAATTAAGTGTAGCTGATAGCCTATATTTACAAAAATCAACAAGTGCCATGTTAACTGGAATCTTCAACTGGATATAAAATGTTATAAATTCCAAAATTACAAGCTGTATTGTAGAGAGACATATTATAGTGAGGCAAATAGTAAAAGAAAGGAACAACTAACATTGGAAAAGGTTATTTTATGCCATAAGAAATCCTTTTTATAGGTGCAGTAGACAAATAATCACACTTTTTTTCAACTGTAGACAAGATCTCAGGTGATGATAAAGGGTGTGGGATTTGGAATAAGGTTGCTGAAATTAAAATCTCAGTTCCACCATTTAGTAGCTATGTTTATTTTTTCAATCAAATTGCTTAACTCTCAATTTCCTGAATATAAAGAGGTAACAATTATGGTGAAGAAATATTAAAATAATATGCAATAAACTATGCCACAGTTTTGGCACACCTCAAGTATTTAATACCTGTTAATTCCATATTTTGTCATCTTTTCATGTTCTTTGTCTCCATTTTAATCAATGGCAATATAGTATTGTTTGAGAACTATCAATTTGAGATTAACAGATACTTTTTGGAACAATTTTCTCTTCCAGAGTTAAACAAAACATTGGTTATTTGCCTGTGTCCTTTCATCGCATTTTTATAGAGATGCTAAAGTTAGGTCAGTGCCAGAGGGAGTTACAAATAATACTATTAATATGAAAATTCCTCATGGTTTAAAATCTTTCAAGGAAAAAGAATTCAGTATTCTTTTGAGAAACACATGTTTTTTCACATAAAATACTTTTTCTTCAGCTAATGTATTTTCTTTATATGCTTTTCCTACCTCTTAGGTCAGCATATTAGCATTATGAAGTTTTATTTTTGACAAACAGATGTCAGAGCTACAGTTGTGATAGGGTGTCCTGTCTAGTATTCAGACTGTAAAATGGGTTCAATAGCTTACTTAAAAATACAATGTATCAGAATTATTATAATGTAATTTATCCTATATTGTCTTATTCCTTAATTCAGGATTGTAAATTACAACATAACCTGCTTTAGAATGACATTAGCTAGTCAAAATTGCATGTCAGGATGGTGTTTTCCTGGAAAATATGAATAAAAAAAAAAGAATGAATAAACCTTAAAAGTTTTTTTTTTTATTGTAAACAAATGGGATACATGTTTTTTGTATATTAAAGGCATACCATTTGTGTAATCATAAATTTACATAGGGTAATGTTGTTTGATTCATTGTTATTTTTTTCCTTCCCCTCCACCCCTCCCACCCCTCTTTTCTCTCTATACAGTCCTTCCTTCCTCCATTCTTGCCACCCTCCTTAACCCTAACCCTAAACCTAACCCTAACCCTAACACTAATCCCTCCCATCCCCCATTATAAAAGTTTATTTTTTAATTGCATAATTTATTTTGGAAAGTAAGACCATGATGCAGTCACAGAAGACCACAAGCATTTGAATCTGGTGGTTCGGGTGTCTGATATTGAAAATCTTTTTAATGTATTCATTATAAATTGTTCAAGATTCTTATTTATCATTGATGCTTTACCTTTAGGTAGCCTATGTATTTATGTGGCACAAATTGATACAGTATTCTGTTGTCCAGTACCATATTTCAACTGGAAAATGTTAGAAGTCCAAGGTCTGATACATTTGGAGGATTAAGATTTTTTTCACGCGTACATTCATTATTGCAACAGATATGTGTTGAGCACCTAATATGTGCCAGGGCCAAGGTCTCTTAGAACATAGAGGTGAATAGCGCAGACCAAAATCTCAGCACTCGTGAAATGAAATCCTAGTAGGGGAGTACAAGCAATGAATATAATAAGTAAATTATTTAATATTATATAATTGTGAGGAAGTGACAAGTAGTGTGGGGCAGGGGAGGAGTGATGGGAGGAACAGGGAAAGCTGATTAAGAGGAATAGTGTTCAGTAATAAAGCTATTACTCTTTTTCAAGAAACTAGTTATATCCAGCAGAAGAGTAGGGTAGATTGTCATTTATTCTTCTTAGAACCAGACATTCATACTGTACATTTCTTTAATGTATAAAATACATAATAAATATATTTCAAGCATTTAAAAAAAAAGGAATAGTGATTGCCAAGGAAAGGCATTCAAATCACTTTTATGTCATAGTGGGCCTTTATGAGAAAGTGTCATTTAAACAAAGATTTGAAAGAGGTAAAGGAGTTAAACAAGTAGTTCATCTTTGTAAGAACATTCCAGACAAAGGAGACAACCAGGGCACAGACTCCTTAGCTATAAGCATTCCTTGAATCTCCATGGTAAAAAGAATAGTATATTGAAAGGTCTGAAAGAGGAAAGTTAAACTGTAGAAGATGAAGTCATGAATTAAACGTGGGGTAAGGAGTGTAAACAAGGTAGGACAGAGGACAAGCTTTTATTCTGAGTAAAACAGTGCACTGTGAAAGAAATAACAGGAGGGAAGCCAAATAGAAGTAATTCAGGCAAGAGATAATGGCGATTTGGACCAAGATGACAATGGGAGCAGAAATAAGTGCTTGGATTATGGATATATTTTTATTCTGATTATATATTTGATTCATTGGAAGACTGAATATAGAATATGAGAAAAAAGTACTAAAACTGTAGTGTTGCTGACTGACGACATGGAAAGATGGTGTTGCCAAAACTGAGATGGAACAGAGATGGGGGTAAAATTAAGGATTCTGTTTTGAATTCATTGTTTATATTGTAACGTCTCTTAGACATGGAAATAATGATGCTGAGTATGTAGTTGGATATGGACCTAGAGTTCAAGGATTAGAATTCTACACTGAAGGTACAAATTTGAAGAAATGTTAAGGACTGATTTGAGTCAATTTTATCATACATGACTCCTATATTCTTTTTTTATTTCCCTTCTGGATCAAGGATTAGTAGGCGCTCTTTTTTTATTACCAGTAAACATAAAAGAAAACCTCAAACCATGTTCTGTGCAAACAAAGACATTAACTAAATATAAATTAGCAAGCACAGGAAAATTGTTCATACAATTTGTTTTGCATGCCCTCTTGAGTATTTAGGTAATTCAACCACTACTTCACATGGATGTTTGATTTAAGAAAAACAATAGAATCACAAAAATTAAAAGGATTCTTTGAGTTTTTTGAAAAGATAACAAATCTCTCAATTCTTGAGCCAGACTGAATAAGAAAAGAGGTTAAAAAAAGCTGAGCATGGTGGTGCATGCCTACAGTTCCAGCTACATAGGAAGCTGAGATCACTTGATCCCAAGAGTTGGAGGCCAGCCTGAGCAACAAAGCAAGACACAGTTTCAAAAAAAAAGGAGAGAGGAAGAAGTGAATAACTAAGATCAGAAATTAACAAAACAGACTTTACTAATGACTTTACAAAAATTAAGAGGATTATAAGTGAATAACTATGAACAACTATACATAAACTAATTAAATAAATGTCCTAAAACACACATACAATACCAAAACCACTAATGTAGTTTGGATCTAAGAGGATTATAACCTTTAAGCAATGGGACCAAGTGGGACCTCTTGCTTTTTTTCTTTTGCTTCCCCACCGTGAGGTGAACAGCTTTGTTCCACCAAACACACCCTAACATGATGTGCTGCCTCCCTCTAGGCCCAAGAGTAATGGGGCCAACCCCACAGACTGAAACCTCCAAAACTGTAAGCCAGAACAAATCTTTTCTTTTTATAAGTTGATTATCTCAGGTATTGGTATATTAACAGAAAACTAATATACTGACTCAAGAAGAGATAGACAATTCTCAACAAACATATATCAAGACATTGAATCAATAATCAAAAACCTCCCCCACAAAAACAAAAATCAAGGACCAGATGACTTCACTAGGGAATTCTACCAACCATCTGAAGAGTAGCATCATTACCACTCAAATTCATAAAAAAAAGGATATATCTTAATGCCTTCTGTTAATTCAGCATTATCCTCATACTGAACCCAAAGATACTGTAAGAAAAAAACTATAAACCAATATCCCTTAGGAAAATTGGTACAAAATACTAGCAATATACTAGCAAGCCAAACCAAACTGCACATTTATACACTATGACCACCTAGAATACTTGTATACCTAGAATACAAGTGTTTAACCTAAGAAAATCAGTCATTTTAAAAACAACATTAATAAAGCATGGGGGGAACCACATAATCATTTCAATAGATGTAAAAAGATCCATCTGATAAAATTCTATATCCTTTCATAATAAAAACACACTCAGCAAACTAGAAATAGAAGGAAAGCTCCTTAACATCATAAAGTATATTTATGAAAAGTCTATAACTACCATCACCCTCAGTTATGAAAGACTGAAAACATTCCCCCTAAGATTGAGAATGATCTTTCACTTTCAACCTGCTGTTCAGCTTTGCTCTTTAATTTCCAGGTATAGCAATATGGCAAGAAAAATAAAAGGCATCCAAATTAGAAAGGAAGATGTGCAGATAACATGATTCTATATATAGGAAATATCATCTAATCCATATACTACAAAAAAAAATCTATCATAGCTGATAATTGAATCCAGCAAGGTTATAGGGTATTAAAAAAAACACAAATAAGTCAGCTGTGTTTCCATATACCAGTAATGAATAGTCCAAAATGGAATTTTTTTTAAAAACAGTTCAATGTACCATAACCTTCTGAAGAATAAATTAACTAGGAATAAATTTAACCAAGGAAGTGAAAGAGTTGTCCACTGAAAACTAGAAAATAAAACTGAAAAAGAAATTTTTAAAAATGTAATTAATTAACCGATATCCCTCCTAAACTTGAAGACTTAATATTGTTAAGATGACAGTATTCCCCAAAGCAATCTACAGATTAAAAACAATTCATATCAAAATTTCAAAGGTCTTTTTTGCAGAAATGAAAAGGCTAATCTTCAAATTCATGTAGAACTGCAAAGAACCTAAAAAGCCAAAACAATTTCAAAAATAAAAACAAAGCAAGGGGGGCTTACACTTCTCAAGCTCAAACTCTCCTACAGGAAATCAATAGTGTAGTAGTGGAATAAAGATAGACATATAAATCGAGTAGAATTTAGAGGCTAGAAATAAATTCAAACACCAATTTATTTTGAAAAATATGCCAAGATTCTTCAGTGGGGAAAATAATAGCTTCTTCCACAAATTCTGCTGGGATATCTGTATACGGACATGCAAAAGAATGAAGTTGTACACCACATTTTTAAAAAATTAACTCAAAATGGGTTAGTGATATAAATGTAAGAAATAAAATTATACAAGTCTTAAGAAAAAAGCATAGAACTAAATCTATATTTCCTCAGATTTGGCAGTGGATTCTTAGATTTGACACTAAACAAATTAGTAACAAAAGTTTAAAAAGTAGATTGAATTTCCTAAAAAAAAGGCAGCCCTGTGGAATGTGGGGGAAAAAAATTTTAGAAATCTCACCACTGATACTGCTGTTTTATCCAGAACACATAAAGAACTTTTGCAACAAAACTGCAAAAATACAAACAGCCCAATTTAAAAATGGACTAGATATTTTTCCAAAGAAGAGCCCCAAAACTCAGACTTATCCTACGTCATTGATCATGAAATATAAATCAAAACTACAAATGAGTTAACTCTTTACCATAATAATAACTTTAAAAAGACAAAAAAAAAGTGTCAGGAATGAAGTACTGATACTTTCTACAGCTTTTATGATCTTTGAAAACATTATGCTAAGTGAAAGAAGCCAGAATAGACAAATCCATAGGGATTGAAAGATTGGATGTTATGGAGGATGAGGGTATTGAGAAGTGATTACTTAATGGGTACAAGGTGTGTTTATGGGATGATGAAAACTAGAAAAAAAACAACTGGTGATTGCAAAACAGTTTGAAAATACTTAAGATGACTTAATTTTATACTTTAAAATGGTTAATTATATTTTATGTGAATTTCACCTTAATTTAAAGAAAAATTTGATTGAAATGGGTGCTTTCGTTGAAAACATGGAAATGTAAAATGATACAACCTCTTCTTTGAAAACAGATTTTCCATATTTAAAAGTAAATTTTTAACTTTCTACTCCTTGATCCAGTGTTCATTACCTAGGAATGTAACAAAATAATCTGGGTGCAGTTCTTGATAACACAGATATGTTCACTAAGGTGTTCTTTATAATAAAGATGAGGAAAATGTCTTCATATCTAACATTAGATAGTTTTTAAATGATAAGAGGATACTATGTAGAGAAAATGATGTAATAGCTGCATAGATATCATTTTAGAAAAATAACTTTACATACATAGTAGTATATGTTTTACATTGTATTACCTTTGGTTTTCTAGAATTTTAGTATTCAATAATCTTTCTCTTTGCTTATCTGTTTTTAATAATTCTAATGATTGGCGAGTACTCAATGAAACAATATCAAGTGAAAATAATATTAAACTATCTTAAAAGAGAAAACTTGTATTGATGGACTGATAAAAGTATAAAAGTTTATTTATGTAACAATAACATCACAAAAGAAGGGAAGGAAATGTAGCTATATTAGAGCAAAGTTTTTAGATGTATTTTGAATTAAATTGGTATTAATCTGAACTAGGTGTATTTCAAGGTAAGATGTTAGTTGAAATCCCCAGGGCAATCATTAAGACAGTAACTCTAAAAATATATAGTAAAGGAAACACCAGAGGAATTTAAATGGTATATAGAAAACACTTAACAAAAGAAAGCAGCAATAGAGAAATAAAAGAATTTTATAAACATAAGATGCAGAAAACAAATAGCAAAGGTGGACATAAATACTGCTTTGTCAGTAATTACATTAAATATAAATGAAATAACCACTTCTATCAAAACAGAGATTGGCAGAAAAGGTAAAGGAAATATACTGTCTACAGTATATACTAGACATTAAGACAAAAATTGTTACTAAAGACAAAGATATTTTATTAATAAAAAAGAGACCTAAAATAGATACAACCCTAAATATGCATGCAAACAACAGAGCCCCAAAATACATGAAGAATTAAAAAGAGAAATAGATAATTCAACTATAATGAAAACTTAAATACCTCAGTTTCAGAATTGATCAAACAACTAAGCAGAAGATCAACAAGAAAAATTTGAACAACACTATAAACACTATAAACCAAGTAAACCTAAAAGACATGTATAAAACACTTTAGCCAACAGTGACAGAACACACATTTTCTTTCAAGTGTGCACTGAACATTCTCTAGGATAGACCATATCATAGGTCATTAAAGAAACCTGAATAAAGCAGTTTAAAAGGATTGAAATCATACCATGTATGTTCTCTGACTATAATGGAATGATATTAAAAATAACAGAACAACACTAGAAATCCATAAATGTGTGGAAATTAAACAACACACTCCAAAATAAACAATGGGGCAAAGAAAAAAATCACAAGACATTAGAAAACAGACTGAGGTGAATGGAAAACACACATACACATCATACCAAAATGAATGGAATGCAGCTAAAACTGTTATTATAGGGAAATTTACTGCCGGAAATACTATTATTGAAAATCAGAACAATCTCCAATAAGTAGCCTAATGTTCCACTTTCAGAAACTAGAAAGACTAAAGCAAACTAAACTCAGAAGATGGCAAATAATGATAAGAAATAAGTGAATAAGGAATACAGAAACAGAGAGTAAACCAAACACTGTACTTCTTTTAATTGTTAACAAAATTGACAAACGTTTAAATAGAATGACCATGAAGAAGAGAAGATTCTTTTTATGTTGTTATCTTTTTAGTTTTACATGACAGTAGAATGTATTTTGACATATCATACATACATAGAGTATAACTTCCCATTCTTATAGTTGTACGTGATGTGGAGTTACACTGGTCATGTATTCATATGTGAACACAGGAAAGTCATGTCTGGTTCATTTTACTGTCTTTCCTATTCCCAATCTCCCTTCTTTCCCTTCATTCCCCTTTGTCTAATCCAGTGAACTTCTGTTCTTCCCCACACCCACTCTTATTTGTGTTTTAACATCCACATATTGAGAAGCATTTAGCCTTTGGTTCTTTGGAATTGGTTTATTTCACTTAGTCTCCAGTTCCATCCATTTACCAGCAAATGCCATAATTTCATTCTTCTTTATGACTGAGTAACATTCCATTATGTATATATGCTGTTCTTTATCCATTCATCTGTTGAAGAGCACCTAGGCTGCTTCCACAGGTTAGCTATTGTGAATTGAGCTACTATAATCATGGATGTGGCTGTGTCACTGTAGTATGCTGATTTTAAGTCCTTTAGGTATATGCCAAGGAGTGGGATAACTGGGTCAAATGGTGGGTCCATTCCACATTTTCTTAGGAATCTCCATACTGCTTTCCAGAATGTTTGCACTAATTTGCACTCCCTCCAGCCATGTATGAGTGTACCTTTTTCCCCACATGATCACCAGCATTTATTGTTACTTGTATTCTTGATAATTGCCATTTGTATTTTTTCTATGATATTTTTTCAGTTCCTTAGCCTATTTATTGATTGGGTTATTTAAGTTTTTTGAGTGCTTTATATATCCTGGAGATTAATGCTCTGAGGAGCAGGTGGCAAAGACTTTTCTCCCATTCTATAGGCTATTCATGTTCATAATTTTTTCCTTTGCTCTGAAGAAGCTTTTTAGTTTGATACCATCCCAATTGATTCTCTTTTTTAATATTTTTAGTTTTAGATGGACACAGTACCTTTATTTTTATGTGGTGCTGAGGATTGAACCCAGTGCCTCACACATGCTAGGCAAGTGCTCTACAATTCCAGCCCCCATTTTTTCTTTATTTTACTTCTTTATTTTACTTCTTGCACTTTACAAGTCTTGTTGAGGAGTAAGCCAACATGATGGAGATTTGGGCCTACTTTTTCTTCTGGTAGGTATAGGGTCTCTGGTTAAATGCCCAGATCCTTGGTCTACTTTGAGTTTTGTGCAGGGTGGGATATAGGGGTTTAATTTCATTTTGCTACATATGGATTTCCAATTTTCCTAGCACCATTTGTTGACAAGGCTGTCTTTTCTCAAATGTATGTTTATGGCACCTTTGTCTAGTAAGAGATAATTCTATTTGTGTGGGTTTGTCTTGTGTTTCTACTCTGTACCATTGGTCTTCACGGTATTGGTGCCAATACCATGCTGTTTTTGTTACTGTTGCCCTGTAGTATAATTTTAAGATCTGGTTTTGTGGTGTCTTCTGCCTCACTTTTCTTGCTGAGTATTGCCTTGGCTATTCTGGACCTTATTTTTTCAAGTGAATTTCATTACTGCTTTTTCTGTTTTCTATGAAGAACATCATTGGAATTTTAATAGGAATTGCATTAAATCTGTAGAGTGCTTTGGTAGTATGACCATTTTGCAATATTTATTCTGCCTATCCTCCAGGAACATGAGAGATCTTTCCATCTTCTAAGGTCTTCATTCTTTCTTTAGTGTTCTTACAGTTTTCATTGTAGAGGTCTTTCACCCCTTGTTAGATTGAGTCCCCAAAATTTTTTAAGGCAATTGTGAATGGAATACTTTTTCTAATTCCTCTTTCTCTTGATTCATCACTGATGTATAGGAACACAATTGATTTATTGGTGTTAATTTTATATTCTTCTTTGCCAAATTCATGTATGAGCTCTAGAAGCTTTCTGGTGGAGTATTTTGGGTCTTCTAAATATAGAATCGTGTCTTCAGCATATAGGGATAGTTTGAGTTCTTTTCCTATTCGTATCCCTTTAATTTCTTTCATCCAATTATTCAGGCTAGAGTTTTAAGGATGATGTTGAATAGAAGTGGTGAAAGAGGGCATCCCTGTGTTGTTCCAATTTTTCTCCAATTAGATTGATGTTGGCCTTGGGTTTAGCATATATAGCTATTACATTGTTGAGGTGTTTTTACTATCCCTAGTTTTTCTAGTGTTTTGAACATGAATGGATGCTGTATTTTGTCAAATGCTTTTTCTATATCTATTGAGATAATCATGCAGTTCTTGTCTTTTTTAAGTCTATTGATGTGATAAATTATGTTTATTGATTTCCATATGTTGAACCAACCTTGCATCCCTGGGATGAACCCCACTTGATCATCTTTTTGATATGTTTATGTATGCAATTTGCCATTATTTTATTAAGGATTTTTGCATCTATGTTCATCAGGGATATTGGTCTGAAGTTTTCAGGAAAAAGAGAAGATTCTAAGTAACTAAAATCCAGAATGAAAAAGGAAGCCACTACTAACCTTACAGACATGTAAATGAAGATACATAAATAACAAATAAGCACATGAAAAGGAGCACATCATTAGTAACCAGGAAAATGCATATAAAAACCCCAATGACATGCCATTGTACAACCTTGAAGATGGCTATTAAAAAATACACTAAAAAGTGTTATCAAGGATGAAGAAAAATTGAAACCTTCATATAATGCTGGCAGGAATATGTAAAGGTGCAACTACTTTATTATTTTATAAACATATATATGTTTAATTGACATAATTATATACATATGGAATACAATTTGACATTTCAGTACATATATACAACATGTAATTATTGATCAGGGCAATTAGTATAGCCATCATCTCAAAACATTTCTTATTTCTTCGTGTAGGGAACAGTCAGAATCATTCTGCCATTTTGAAATATACAATTAATTGTTGTCAACTGTAATTATCCTGCTGTACTATAGAACATTAAAAGTTATTTCTACTATCAGTTGTACTTCTGTATCTGTAGTACAACTACTTTGGAAAATAGTTTGTACTTCCTAAAGATGTTAAACACTCTTATGTATGTAATTAAAAGACAGGAAAACGAAGGGAAAAAATAACAGAATGAATCAAACAGCATTACCCTATGTAAATTTATGATTACACAAATGGTATGCCTTTACGCCATGTACAAACAGAGAAACAACATGTATCCCATTTGTTTACAATAAAAAAAAATAAAGACAGGAAAACATAGATAGATTCTAAAAATTGTATACTAATGTCCACAGAAGTATTTTTCATGACAACAAAAAAGAGGAAACCACTCAAATATCCATTAAGAAATGAATGAAACAAAATGTAGTATACATCATATAATAGAACACTATTCGCAATTAATTATTGAAACATGCTATATAGCATGGATGAATCTTGAGAACATATTAAATGAAAGAAGCCAGTAACAATAGACCACATATTATTTGGTTGCATTTATGTGAAGTCTTCAAAATAGGCAAATCTGTAGAGAGAGAAAACAGATTAGAGATTTCCTTCAGTGGGAAGTATGGGAGTTGAAACAAGAATACCCCTAGTAGATATGGAATTTGTTTTTCAAGTAATGTAAATGTCCTAAAATTATACTGTAGTAATGGCTAAACTCTTTGAATATACTCAAAACCACTTAAGTGTATACTTTAAATGGGTGATATAAATAATATGTGAATCAGATTTGGGAATCAAATGTTTTCTGTAAAAAGTAAGTCATTAATGTTAATGAACTGGGTGTTAATTTCACATTTTTATACTTAAAGAATAAGTTTTATTACCTGAATGTTTAACATTTTCTCATTTTAACATTTGATGGGAACAATGTTTCCAAAGATGTTTTTTGTTTTGCATTGTTTTAAAAAATCTAGCTGGACAACTCAGCCAATCAGCACATTTAGCTCTCCAACTACCATACAACGTACTTGGTTTAGGTCGAAGTGCAAATTTTCTTGACCATCTTTATGTTGGTATTCCCCGACCTTCTGGAGAAACAGTAAGTAAAAATATAATTGTTTACAATTATGACCTTAAATATTCACTGTTTAAATATGTCAATTCAATCATTTGAATCCGATTTGGATTCAAATAATTTGAATATTTTTATTCCCTTAAAGTAACAAGAACTGATAGGTGTTGACCTATCTAAGCTTATCTTACTAAATAGCACTTCATGATTTGAAGATATTGTATAGTTTTTCATTTCATTCCCCCATAAATTTTATGGCTTCCTATTCTGTCCTGCTTTTTCTTCTAACAGTTTTCAACACCTAACATGTAAATATTTTACTGACATAGGCATAATATACTAATATATAAGTAAAATATGTAAAAATACTACCTATAATAGTATTTTACTCATGTTAGTAAAATAATATTTTACCCATTTTATCAGTCTCCCCTCAATGTGCACTTGTACATAGCACTTAAACGGCACCTGCTAAGTATTTTTGCCCAATCCATATTTGCTGAGTGAATGAATTCATAAGATACAAATATAATATAAAAATATAAGAAAATTTTTCAAACATTTGACACAAAAGTTCTATTTTGGACCTATATATGTAAATTTAGTTTAATTCATACTTGGGATTTCATCATCCCATAGTATTTGAAATTCTTCCTTGCTTACTTAGAATAATTGTGTTTCTTATATACCCTAGATGTTAAATGTTCTTAAATTCTTTTTTTCAGTCTGTACGAAAACAAGAGTGGACTGCAATCATTCCAAATTCCCAGCTAATTGTCATTCCATACCCTCACAATGTCCCTCGAAGGTAATGTTCTTGCTTGAACTGAGTTTAGTAAAGATACTGTCAACTCTGTATCACAGATACAGTAATGTTTTTAAAAATTTGTTATTCCTAAGGGCTGGGGATTATAGTTCATTTTTTAATTAAATTGATTCTATTCTTCCTAAAGTAGGTGATGAAGTTATTCACTAACATTTAAATTTTGATGGGAAAAATATGCCAGTCTGATATAAATATGTGAAAATAATAAAGAGAAATGCCATTATTTACCTATGACTCGGTAACCAATGAGGTCCTACTTATTATTTTCAAAATATAGGCTTTTTTGTCTTCCCCCAAATCCCACTCCTACCCCTGGGCTGGAGATTGAACCCAAGGGCCTTGTGCATACCACTAAGCTACACTCTCAGCCCTGTTCTTTATTAAATTTTTGAATGAGATCTATTGTGGTGTGCTAGACCAGCTCATGACACCTCAACAACTAACTCTGTGCATCTTTTTCCATTTCTATTCAGCAAAGTCACATTGAAATCAGTTATGGTGGGAGAATGTACTCTCTGAAAACTGGCAAATGCCATAAATCAGATCTATCTCTGCCTACCCTGCCAGAGAACCAGTTTACTACCACACCTATATATGGATTTTTATGCTAGATTTATGGCCTTTAGAAACAAGCTACTTGAGAAAATGAACTTTATTACCGCATTATGCTTCAACATCAATAGAAACAGTTTCACTCGAAACCTAGTTCAGGTTTGTTTTGTTTTATTCTGTTTTGTTTTGAGACAGAGTTGCCCAGGCTGGTCTTGAAATCCAGGGTTCAAGTAACCCTGCTGTCTCAGCCTCCCATTTAGCTGGGACTGCAGGCATGCACTTCTGCATCTGGCCCTGGTTCATGTTTTTTAAATAAGCCTGTATTGTATATTTGTGTTAGTTTTCTATACATGAAATTTATAACAAACTAGAAAACCTGGATGATGAGTATGAAACTATATAAAGTATGATACTTCTATACAGTACAATATCATGACTCATTTATATTTACTGCCATGGAATGGTAAGAAAAAAAGGGCAAAAAAGTATGTATAATCAACAACCACTGTAATCTAAAAGGTATCTATGTATGTATATCTCTGAAAAGAGTATGCAGGAAACTGGTACAAGCAACAGCCTCTGAGGATTTGTTTTGTGTCCTTTGATATTTTTTTTAACCAAAATGGCTATATTACTTTTTTAAAAAAATATTTAAAAAGCAGAACCGAAAAGATCTCATGAAAGAACTTTTTTTAAATAGGAGTAAGGTACAAAGAATACCTCAACTGATATTTATTTACTCTTCTGAATTTCTAGAATTCTGCCATAGTTTTCTCCCATAACCTCAACATTGTTTATATTTCTCTTGTTCTTTCTGAAGAAATGTTCTTTTCAAATATATGTACATAATAAAGATCAAATTGATTTTAGTTTGAGGTATATTTTGAGATTTATTGACAAGAGACCAACTTCTGAACCAATAAATTTTAATTATCCCAAAATATATCAATAGCTACTTGCTATTCATCAGAATGATTTTACCTTTATTAAAGTTTTAAAATGGAAATATATCCATTTTCTGTTTCCATGGAGAACAAAATATTCTATGTATATAACCACCTGCAGTGTTGGTGATAAAGATCTTGGCTTTAGGCTTTTTGGGGCTTGCAAGTGTTGTGTTATATGTACTGTTTTAAGCAAGAAGAACTAGTTCTGTTTATGTTGATGACCTTAAGTCTGTATTCTGACATTAACACTGAGGGACTGAAGATGATTTTGTAAGAATTCTCAATATAAAAGTTGTTATAATATTGTAAACCCTCTAAACATGATACAAAAATAGTAGAAGTCTTGCACATGCCATCTATGTGTATATCCATTCAGACGTATAGTTGTTTCAGTTGGTCATACTACATGTGTGGACAAAGGCAAAAAAAGAAGACACAGAAAGTTTACTGAACTCATGACTACATATCCTTAAGAGTTCAAAGTTTCAAATTTAGCAGATCAGTCAAAATGTGAAAAAGATGTCTTTGGTTATCCAAAGTACCCTTGATAAGTTAATAATATTTCTTAGGTGGGCACAGTGGCACATGCCTGTAATCCCAGCTACTCCAGAGGCTGAGGCAGGAGGACCACAATTTCAAGGCTGGCCTTCTTAACTTTGCATGACTATTTCTAAAGTAAATTAAATAAATAAAAATAGCTGGGGATGTTGTAGAGCATCCCTGGGTTCAATCCTTGATAGCACAAAAAGTAATACCAATTTTTAGAGAGTCAAACTTGGAAAAAGAAAAATATCAAAATATCTCATCAAAAATTCTACTTCAGGTAGCTGGTACTGGTAGCTCAGTGGTAAAGTACTTGCCAAGCATGCATGAGGCCCTGGGTTCAATCCTCAGTATAAGACAAAAAAATTCTACCTGGTTTATAACAAAAATATGAACTCTGCAGGAGTAATATTCTTAGCACTATCAAAATTTAATTGCTTTTGTTTTACTTATAGTTAATGGTTAGGTGAATGAGTGATTTAATGAATGGTTCATTTCATTAATAAGCTATTTTGCTTTGGGGTCTTAGTTTAAGCTTATTAAGTTAACATCTGTAATTTTAATTTTTCTGTTTTTATCTACAGCTGGAGTGCCAAACTATATCTTACACCAAGTAATATTGTTCTACTTACTGCTATAGCTCTCATTGGTGTCTGTGTTTTCATCTTGGCAATAATCGGCATTTTACATTGGCAAGAAAAGGTTTGTTTATTTAAATGAAACATTAACTTTGGTTAATTTATTATATGTATTGATTGCTCTTTAAAATCAGAATTAAAGAGCTGGGAATGTGGCTCAATGGGAAAGGACATACCTAGCACATATGAGACCATGGATCCACCCCCTAGCACCACAAAAACAGACAAAAAGGTACTAAATACATTACTAGTAGGTTCATTCTGATAATGCCCCCAATAAAAGGGCTTATTTGAGGGGCTGGGGAGATAGCTCAGTCGGTAGAGTGCTTGCCTTATAAGCACCCTGGGTTCAATCCCCAGCACCCAAAAAAAAAAAAAGGGCTTATTTGAGTCACAAAAGTGAAAGGTTTTGTTGTTACACCTACTCTCTTTGGATTGTCATGTCAATTACAATCATTTTTGCTAACTAAAATTACTGTTTTATATTAGTCTTTTAACATAAAAAAGAACATGATAATTCATAGTGTTCATAGATTTGTCATTTGAAAATAGTCACTCTTTATATATCAAAAACAGTAACATAAAGTTACATATTCAGGTAACTTCAAGACCAAGGATCATCCTGTGTACTTTGATCAGAATTATCAAAACATAGTCTAAAATATTAACATAGCTCTTGACCTAAGAAAGAAAGGAAATTAATTTCATTAATTTTTCACAACAATTATAATGTTGTGGCCAAAAATTGAAGTTTTAAACGCAAGTATATATTTGACTGTGCATACACAGTATCGCCAGTGGCACTGTAGTTCTACTTCTTTGACCAACTTTTCACCTATGCTGGCTGCTGCCATCTCCCATTCTCTCAAGGCAAGCTTTCCACAGTATCTGCCCTAGGCCTTCTTTCTATACTTCCCCTGCCAATTTCATCTAATAATAGCTTCAGATATTAACTCAAAATATTTGCAACCCTCATCTCTGTCTAAAGGTCTCTTCCCATCTTACAAGCACCTCAAAATTAGTATTCTAAAGACTCCTATCTCCTCTTTCTTAACTACAAGATTTAGTCATTTACCCTATTGATTCTACCTCCACTAAGAATCTCATCAGGCCAGGCACATACCTATAATCCCAGTGACTCAGGAGACTGAGGCAGGAGGATCTCCATGATGACCAGCCTAGGCAGCATAGCAAGACCCTGTCTCAAAATAAAAAATAAAAAGGGTTGGGGGTGCAGCTTGGTGGTGAAACACTTCAGTACAGCCAAAAACAAGTTATTCCTACCACCACTTCTTCATATCAGCCCATTCTTACATTATCCCTCCTCGTCCTCCAATTTCATTCTTCCCTTCTCCACTTATCAAACTGCTGCCTGATTGTTCTTCATTAAGTTTAGCCTTAATTATATCACTGTCTTGCTCAAAAACCTCTGGGGACTGTCCACTGCCTGAAATGTGTAAACTCCTTAGCCCAGCCTTCACATTTTTTCCAGTATACCTTTTCCAACCTTATTTCTTACCAGTTCTTTTCATATATTCCATTTTCATTCCAGACTTTTCATGATCACTCATGTTGTACTCCCCTTCCTGCCCCATTTCCACCAATGCTGTCTTTTCCAAGCTTTCCTTTTCCTCATTCAAACCCAGAAGTAATCTCTCTCTCAGAAGGAACATTTTTCAGGGCTGGAGTTGTGGCTCAGTGATAGAGCATTTGCCTAGCATGTGTGAGGCACTGGGTTCGATCCTCAGCACCACATAAAAATAAAAATGAATAAAATTATCAGTTTGATAAGTACTAGATATCCCTCGAATCCAAGCCTGCAAACTTTAGAAAAAAAAAAAAAAAAGTAGTAGTAACCTTTTTCACTTTGTATCCTAAAGTACAATATGTTTTGCTCTTTTTTCCCTGAGGCTTTAAGTTCCCGGAGAAAATACAAAACTGAGGGTTTTTTTAATTCTTCAGAATACTGAGCACAGTACCTTGCTGGGAGCAGAAGGTCAATAAATATCTGTTAAATCAATAGGTTAACCAAAAAAACCAAAAACAATATACTTTAATGTAATTAGTTTAGTTCATTTATTAATATCAGTGTTAAGAATTGGAGAAAAATGGAATAGTTGATTCTATTCATATAGAATCTAGTGTATACTTGTATTTTCAAATAAACAACAAGCTAAGTAACATTTTTGTTGGTTTTTAAATTTAAGTAAGATTATTGTATTATAAGATCACACACATTGTCTACTAATTGCTGAGGGAGGGTTTTTTAGGAAATCAATCACTTGTGTTTGAGAAATAAATCTTCTTAACATTTTCTTATCATTTATAAACTAATTTAAAATTCTTTTTGCAGAAAGCAGATGATAGAGAAAAACGACAAGAAGCCCATCGGTTTCATTTTGATGCTATGTGACTTGGCTTTAATAATACATAATGAAATGACTATTCATTTAATAAGCTGAAATGCTAAATCCTGGCCTATAGAAGAAAATAGGGGATTTTGAATATTATTTATAAAAGATGCATCCCTTGGTAATTATTGGAAATATTAAAATAAATACGGTCTGAATGTCTCACAAAGTCTTTTTTTAAAGCACTTTGTAAACAATAATTTAGATTCTTTACTCAGTACTACTGTGCATTTTTGTTCTTTGGTGGAATGTGTTGCATGTACTTTGGTGTTTATGTATTTATAATCTTATTAGAGTAATGATGGAAAAAAAGTCATGTATAAATAAAAATATTTAAATGAGCAGGATTTTTCTTTTGTTCCCCTTGATCTTGCTTCTTATTATAATGGTGCAGATTATACTTTGCAAGTGTATCACAGATTAACATTATTAAACATTCACCTTCAACACAGTTCAGGGGACTCAATGATGGCATACAATGTGATTGCGTACTCTGGCTTTGGAGTCACAGTAAGACTTGCCTTAAACTCCTGGTCCCACAGCTTTAAAGTGATTCTTTGAATTTGGCTATTGCTTAAGTTCTGTAAGCTTCAGTTTTGTTTATACAATGGGACTAATATACCTACTTAATTCACTTAATTTATTGAAAAGATTAATGGGATAATGTATGTAAAGTGCTAAAGCTCAGTGCCTGGCACAGAGTAAAGAGTTCAATAAATAGAAGCTGTCATTATTACTATTTTAGGTGATTTTATTAGACTTCTGCAAATAATTATAAAAATATATAGAATTGATAGCATTTTACTTTTACACATGAGGAAATCACATTCTTTGGAAAACTAAAATTCTTGGTGGTTCGCATCTTACATAAAGATTTATTGATCATATTAACAAAAAATCATAGTACTCTCCAAGAATAAATGTACCCTAAAAATTTTTATCTGAAAACTAATCATCATGTGATAATGAAGAGCATTTTATTTTTTCAAAGGAATCTGCTATAGGCAGCATCTGGGAATGCAAATCTTCAATCACATTTCTATTCTCAAGTCTTGGAAAAGTCAATAATTTACATTCAGACTTGAATGAAAATTTTATATTGTGAACTTCTTGTTGCCAAAATTAAATTTAAAAGATTTAAATCTAGATTGAGAACAAAAGTTTATATATCAAGAATAATTTTCTAATGTGCAAATAGACATGTGATGGCTCCAAAATACGAAAATTTCTCTGAAAACAATTTTGTTCTTCATGTTATTTTTTTTCTTTACAGTTCACTGAGAGTGGCATGTATTTAATTTGTTTACTTTGTATCTGAGCATGTGAATGTGTCTTCTTAATAAATATTCCTTACTGAAACAAAGTGTTGTGATGAGTTTTGAAATAATTATTTTGGAACATGAAAAGTCCTCAGGGGTTACTGAACATAAATCATTTATCTGAACCATGAGACCAAGGTAAGGTGACTTTCCTATTACCACTTTAATGAGTCAGGGACAAGACAGGATTCTCCTGACAATACTTAAATTCACTAAACAGTTATGAACCCACAATGCTATAGCAGGCACTATTTTACACTTCCAAGGACAATTAGGCTTAGTATCTATCAACTAATAAAGCATGAGTCTTAAAACTATTTGGAATCAGGGTCCTCAAGGAATAGTGTAACATACAAAATTTTAATGACAAAAATATAGTCTCTCATGATAATATTATTTGTGTCTCCAAACACAACTTTTAATATTATTTAAGGGACAACAAGTAAAAAATATGCCAAAACACTGAGAATCATTAACAAAGACATTTATATTAATTTTGAATTTTGTAATGCAAAGAAAACAAGACTTTAAGGTCAGACAAAACTGAATTCAGAGCCCAAATGCTCCATCATTTGAATTGGTTACTTTAGCTCTTCAAGTTTTGGTTTCTTCATCAGTAAACAAGGATTGTTAAGTGTTATACCTACCTTACAGGAGAGGTTAGAGTTCAAAATGACAATCTGTACATAAAAGGTACTTGGTAAGTGCTGATTCTCTTCTTCCCTCTTATTCCCCATTACAGTAATAACATTTTCTGACATTTCCCTACCTATTATACTTCAGTGTTCCTTCTTTGGAGAACTAAGAGTTATTAAGACTTAATAATTTTGAAGAAACTTTAAGTAAATTGTTAAAGCATCAATTTTTATTAGTCCTTTACATTTCCCCCTCCTTAAAAATAGCTAGAAGTTGTCAAAAAAGAAACTCAAGCCATGCACAGTGACACACACTGTAATCCCAGCAGCTCAGGAGGCTGAAGCAGGAAGATCATGAGTTCAAAGCCAGCCTCAGCAACTTAGTGGAGCCCCTAAGCATCTCAGTGAGACCCTGTCACTAAATAAAATACAAAAAAGGACTGGGGAGGTGGTTCAGTGGTTAAGTGCCCCTGAGTTCAATCTCTGGTACCAAAAAAGAAAAACAAACTCCAAAAGTTAAATTGTGTCCCACAGATTCTAGTAGTATGCCCAGGATTAAAGGATCATTGGATTACTGGATAAAAAATGCAAGCAACAATAGGTGTTGGTGAAGATGTGGGGGGAAAAGTACACTTATACATCGCTGGTGGGGTTGCAAATTGGTGCAGCCACTCTGGAAAGCAGTATGGAGAGTCCTAAGAAAACTTCGAATGGAACCACCATTTGACCCAGCTATCCCACTCCTCGGTTTATACCCAATGGACTTAATATCAGCATACTACAGTGACACAGCCACATCAATATTTATAGCAGCTCAGTTCACCATAGCTACATTGTGGAACCAACCAAGATGCCTTCAATAGATGAATGGATAAAGAAACTGTGGTATATACACACAACAGAATATTATTCAGGCATAAAGAAGAATAAAATTATGGCATTTGTAGGTAAATGGATGGAGTTGGAGAATATCATGCTAAGTGAAATAAGCCAATCCCAAAAAACCAAAGGCCAAATGAGTTCTCTGATAATTGGATGATGGTACATAATGGTGGGGGGGAGGCAAAAATGGAGGAAGGACAAATTGTATAGGGGAAAATGAGGGATGGGGTGGGGGTTGGGGGAAGGAAAAATAATAGAATGAGACAGACATCATTAACCTATGTATACTTATGATTACACAAACAGTGTGACTACTTCTGTTACTCTGTTACAGAGAAACGAAAGTTGTACCCCATTTGTGCACAATGAATCAAAATTTTTAAAAAAGACAATGGGCACAATATCAGAAGGGAAAAAGATCACTATAGATAAATGTACATATTAAAAATAAGAATTTGAGAATAATTTTATACCAATGAATTTGAAAGTTTGGTAATTAAATGTATTAATTCCAACTTTATGACATTCACCAGTAAATTGATGGATCTGGAAATTATCATGCTAAGTGAAATAAGTCAATCCCAAAAAACCAAAAGTTGAATGTTCTCTCTGGAAGGGAAAGGGAAGAAGAGAAATTCAGTGGATTGAATAAAG
The DNA here is from genome assembly GCF_902686445.1 of Sciurus carolinensis. Taxonomy (NCBI): domain Eukaryota; kingdom Metazoa; phylum Chordata; class Mammalia; order Rodentia; family Sciuridae; genus Sciurus; species Sciurus carolinensis. The sequence goes on from NC_062228.1 coordinate 35,879,179, forward strand.
GGAAGAGATAGGAGTAGGAAAGACAATGGCAGGAACCTGATATAAATTTCCTACGTACATATATAAATACTTCACAGTGAATCTCAACATCATGTACATCCACAGGACTGGGGTCCTAATTAGAATAAGAAACTCCATGTTTGTATACATATATCAAAATAGACTCTTGTCATGTATACATAACTAAAAAGAACAAATAATTCTCTTTTAAAAATGAATTAATTCCTAGGAAAATATCAGCAAAATCTGAATACTCCTAGTAGATACTGTGATGTGTCCAGACCTTCATCAAAAATAAAGGATTTGGGGCTGGGGCTGGGGCTCAGTGGTAGAGTGCTTGCCTGGCCACTGTGAGGCCCTGGGTTCGATCCTCAGTACTACAAAAAAATAAATAAAATAAATGTGTTCATCTACAACTTAAAAAAAATTTTTTTTAAAGAATAAAGGATTTATTATGATGATGTCTAAGAGTGTCACAGGTACTCAGCTATCAGCTCATCTGAAAAGACTCATCCAAGATCACTCCTTTTCTTAACATAAAAACCAAGAATGTGCATAAGCTAAATAAATTAAAAACTACAGACCTGTAAGGAGACAGACAAACCGACCACTTAAATTGGAAATATAACAGTCCTCTATAGTAAATAAGAGAAAAAGTAGAAAATCAAAAAGCTTAGAAATAATTTGGAAAAGCACCTAACTTAATGGCTTTTGATGTGATAATTCAACCAAAAACAATGAAATAAAGTCATTTTAAGTGTAGATGGAAGATCACCAAGATAGACCATATTCTTGGCTATTAACCAAAACTTACCAAATCTAAAAGAAGAGAAATTACAGAAAGCAGATTACAAGCTATAATGGAATTAAAGTAAAAATACACATGGAAAATATTCAAATATTTGGAAATTAACACTTTAAAGAGGTCAAAGAGGAAGTTTCAAAGGAAATTTAATATTTTAAACCAAATGAAAATAAAAGATATATTAAACTTGTAGAACGCAAAGAAAACAATGCTTAGTGGGGAACTTAGCACATCAAATGCATATATAACAGAAGAAAGATCTAAATCAATTAGGTCTCCACCTTAGTAATTTCAAGGGGGGGGATTAAACCTAAAGCAAACACAAGAAAGGAAGTGATTAGAGCAGATATTAATGAAATAAAAATGTGTTTTTTTTCAAAAAAATCAATATGATGTTATCAATATAATTTTAGCCAGACTGACCAGGTAAAAAGACAATAAATATAAATTGTCAAAATAATGAATGAAAGAGGAGACATCACTACTAGTCCCACAGACAGTAAAGAAATAAAAAGGGAATGCCATGAACAAGTCTGTTCAGGAACTCGATAGGTTGAATCTATTCCTTAGAAGAACAAAATTCATCAAAAAAGACATCAATAGACCCTACATCAATTTTTAAGTTAAGTTTATAGATAACACAAACAAAAAACCCTCCACAATAGAAAATTCAAGGGGAAGATGGTAGCACTGGCAAACATTTAAGGAAAAGAAACCTACTCTACATAATCCCTTGCAGAAAACAGGAAAGGAAGAACTACTTCACAACTCCTTATAAATGCTCATTATTTCTCTAATAAGAAAATCAAACACAGACATAACAAGGTTATTAGCCCTCAAACACAGACATAAAAGTCCTCAGTAAAACATGAGAAAATAGTATCCAGAAATACAAATGATGATAATATGTCATGACCAAGAATGTTTCATCCTAGAAATGCACTATTTGAAAGGGAAAAAAAATAAGCAATGCACCACAATAATAAATCAGACAAGTTGACCGGTGGTACACAATAGAAGACACAGAGACAAACCCACATAAAAAGTTATAAAATAATGTATGAAAGGCATTCATTAAATAATAATGAATGAAAGACAAAGGCACCAAAAACATTCACTGGAGAAAAGATAGCCTATTCAACAAATGGTGCTAGGAAAAATGAAAACCACATGTAACAAAATGAAATTAAACCTTTATCTCTCACCCTCACCCTGCACAAAACTCAATGTGGATCAAAGAACCAAGACCCTGCTCATAATAGAAGAAAAAGTAGGCCCAAATCTTCACTGTGTCAGCCTAGGATTTTACTTCCTTAACAAGACCCCTAAAGTGCAAGAAGTTAAATCAAGAATCAATAAGTAGGATGGAATCAAACTAAAAAAACTTCTTAGAAAAAGAAACAATAATATGAAGAGAGAAAGAACCTAGGTCAGACTGGGAGAAAATCTTTACCACATGCACCTCACGTAAAGCATAATCTCTAGGATATATAAAGAACTCAAAAAACTTAACACCAGAAAAATAACCCAATCAATAAATGGCCTAAGGAACTAAACAGACACTTCACAGAAGAAGATACGCAATTGTTCAGCAAATATATGAAAAAATGTTCAACATCTCTAGCAATTAGAGAAATGCAAATCAAAACTACTCTAAGATTTCATCTCACTCCAATCAGAATGGCAATTATCAAGAATACAAGTAACAATAAATGTTGGCAAGGATGTGGGGAAAAAGGTACATTCATACATTGCTGGTGGCAATGCAAAATGGTACAACCATTATGAAAAGCTGTTAGGACTAATGACACATTAACTAACTCAGGCTGACTCCTTATTTCCTGGTGGGTGAACAAGATTGAGGCCTCAAAGGTGGTTTCAAAAGTTAATGACTATAAATCCCACCACCGTCAGGGATTGGTTAACAACAGTTTCACAAACATGATCAATTCGTGCTTGCCATATAGTCCTATGGGACTCTTGCCTGCGTGAATCCCTGTGCCTTGCTGACCTTTAAGCTGATTGGTTCCTGCCTAGCCTTCACCCTACATAAAAGCTGTGTGACTTCCTCAATAAACGAGTTCCTGCTGTGATTGGTCTCCCTGACACGTCTGATTGTCCTCCGCCCCAAGGGTTGTGTGCTGGCGGTCAGTTGGCCCTACCTTTCCTGGTCTGGCCTTGAGAAGTGCTCCCTTCCCTTGTCGCTGGTCGAGAAGAGCAAGGGGGCTAAAGACCCCAACAGAAAGCAATATGGGGATTCCTCAGAAAACTTGGAATGGAACCACCATTTGACCCAGTTAACCCACTCATTGGCCTTTACCCAAAGGACTTAAAATCACCATATTACACTGACAGTCACATCAATATTTATAACTGCTCAACTCATAATAGCTAAACTATGGAACCAACCTAGGTGCCCTTCAACAGATGAATGGATAAAGAAAATGTGGTGTATATATACACAATGGAATATTACTCAGCTTTAAAGAAGAATGAAATTATGGCATTTGCTGGTAAATGGATGGAGCTAGAGAATACCATACTAAGCCAAACCCAAAAAATCAAAGGTGGAATTTTTTCTCTGATATGCGGATGCTAATTCACAATAAGGGGGTTGGCTAGGGAACAATAGTCACTTTATTTTAGGTAGAAGGGAATGAAAGGAGAGGAATGGGTATAGGGGTAGAAAGGATATTAGAGTGAAACAAACATTATTACCTCATGTACATATATGACTGCATGACTGATGTGATCTATAATATGTACAATCAGAAAAATAAGAAATTACACTCCATTTATGTATGATTTATCAAAATATATAAATGCACGCTACTGTCATGTACAACTTAGAACAAATTAAAAATATATAAAAAGGAAAAGTATACATAACAACCCCCAAAAAATAAAAATAAAAATAAAAAAATCAGAAAAGCCATCTTATTCTTTCAACAGACAAAAACCATTTGACAAAATCTGATACACATTTCTTATTTTTTTAAATGCAAGCAAACTATGAAAAGAACTTCCTTTAAAATAAAAATCTTCAGGTAAAAACATACTTGCGAGAGATAGCATGCTCTCTTAAGATTAGGAACAAAGGCAAGAATGTCCCGTCACTAATACTTTCTAAAATAGTACTGGAAATCTGGAAATCTTAACCAGAGTTAATAAGCCAAGAAAAGGAAATAAAAATCAAACAGATTGGAATGGAAGAAATCAAAAGGTCCCTATTAGCAGATGAGATGATTGTATGTAGAAAATCTCAATAAATCTACACACACACACACACACACACACACACACACACAAACTAGTAAATGAGTTCTACAAGGTTGCAGGATATAAAGGTCAACACAAAAAATCATCTAAAAGCAAATTATTGAAAATATTAAAAATGCCACTTAGGGCTGGGGATATAGTTCAGTTAGAGTGCTTGCCTCAGAAGCACACGGCACTGGTTCAATCCCCAGCAACACACACACACACAAATACCATTTAAAATAAGATCCAAACAATAAGATTCTTAGATGGAAATATAACAATGCATGCAAAGGTTCCATTTGCTTCACTACAAACTACAAAATAATAAGGGAAGAATCAAGGAAGACATAAATGGAAAGACACTGTTCAGAGATGGGAAAATCCAACATGGTAAAGATGTAAATACTCCCCAAGCTGATTTATAGATTTCACCCCACCCCTATCACAATCCCAGCAGTATTTTTTGTAGACAAGAAACAAGACTATTAAACAAGTCATATGAAAGAGAAAAGGAGCTAGAATAGCTTAACACAATTTGGAAAAAGAAGACAAAGGAATCAAACTACCAGACTTTAAGAATTATTAGTTATCAAGTTAGACACACAGATCAATGGAAAAAAAAGAGTCCAGAATAAACCCACACAAAGACAGCTATATGATATTTGACAAAGGTATAAAAATGATTTAATGGAAGACATTTTCAACAAATATTGTCACAACAATTGATATCTATATGCAAAGAGGATAAAAGAAAATGAACTCATACCTTGTACAAGAATTAACTCACAATAGCTTGTAGACCTTGTAGACCTAAATATAAAATGTAAAGCTATAAAACTTTTAGAGGAAAACATAGAATAATATCTTTATGACCTGGGGGTTAAGCAGAGTTCTTAGAAATGATACTAAAAGCATGATCCAAAAAAGAAGAAATTAATAAATTTGGTTTCATCTAAATTAAAAATGTTTGCTTTTCCAAATATATCTTCAAGAGAATGATTAATCAAACTAAATAGGCAAAGAAAATATTTTCAAATCACATATCCAACAAACCTGAATACAGAATGTAAAAAGAACTTCCAAAATTCAATAATACAAAAACAATTCAATTTAAGAGTGGATCAGAACTTAATGACACTTTATGAAAAATTATATATGGACAGAAAATAAATACATGAAAATGTTCAACATCATTAGCCATGAGGAAAATGCCTATTAAAGTCATGAAGGGATGCCACCACACACCTATTATAATGGCTAAAACAAAGACTAAGAATTCAAAGTGCCAACAGGGATGAGGAACAACAGGAATTCTCATACATTGCTAGTAGGAATACAAAATGGTAAAGCCACTCTAGAAAACAGTTTTGAGAATTTCTATTTGTATCAAATCTATTTTTATATACCAGCATAATCAGTTACCAAATGAGATTTTAAAACAGGTAACATTTATAACAGCATCAAAAAAGTCAAGTACCTAGGAATCAATATGACACAAGATATAATCACATCTCTGTAAAGTAAATTATAAAACATCTCTGAGAAACATTAAAGAAATCTTCAACAAATGCACATCTGTACAAGGTTCATGGATAGGAAGACTAAATTATAAAAGATGTTAAATCTTTCCCAACTCCACTCACTATCCCACTGACTTTTTTGTTACTGTTGTTGTTATTGCTGAACTGGATAAGCTACTTGCAAAACATATATGGAAACACAAAGGGCTAAGAATAGCCTAAATAATCTTGAAAAAGAATAAGAATTTATCTTACCAGATATTAAAACTTCATATGAATTTACAATGATTAATACAGTGTGGTACTAATGAAGGTACAAAGAGGCCAACAGAATGTATTAGAGAGTTCAGAGACAGACTTACATACAGGATATTTGTTCAATCAAGGTATAACACCATGGAAAGTAGAATAGGAACAACTTTTTAACAATAAATAAGGTTGAGAAAATTCACGTGAGAACTAAAAATTAAATGTACCCCTAACACAGAAAAAAAATCAATTCCAGGTAGATTGAAACTGAATATGAAATGCAAATTCATAAGCTTTTAGTACTTAATAGAAGTAAATAACTTCACAATCCTAGATTGAGGTTGGATTTCCTATTCAGATCACAAAAAGCACAAAAGTAAAAAGGAAATTGTTGATATATTAGAGTACATTAAAATTAATGACCTCTGTTCATTCCACAGTCACTATAAAAAGGGCAAAGGGATAAGCCACACAATAAAAGAAGATATTTTCAAAATATATAACTGAGGGACTAGGAATGTGGCTCAGTGGTAGAGCACTTGCCTAGCATGTGTGAGGCACTGGGTTTGATTCTCAGCACTACTTAAAGAATGAATAAAGGTATTGTGTCCAACTATAACTAAAAAAAATTTGAAAAACAAAAAATATAACTGATTAGTATTCAAAATACAGAAATTTCACAAAAACTATTTTAAAAGAAAAATCCCAATAAAAAAATTAGGCAAAAAGATTGACAAATAGTATTAAAACCGGCAGTAATCAAATGTTGATATGGGTTTGAAGCAGTAAGTCTTACCACATTAATGGGATTTTTATAAAGTGTTTATGACCAGTTTGTAAAACAGTAGCTGCTTTTATTAATTAAAGTTGAAGAAATATATACCATCTATCCACACACCTATTCTCTTAAATTCTCATTCATGTACACACCAGAATGTGGGTATAAACATGTTCATAGCACCAGGCATGGTGGTACACGCCTGTAATCCCAGCACCTCTGGAGGTTAAGGCAGGAGGATCACAATTTCAAAGTCAGCCTCTGCAACTCAGCAAGATCATGTCTTAAAAAAAAAAATGACTGGGGATGTGGCCCAGTGGTTCATAGCAACGTTCCTAAGGGCCAAAAGATATAAACTGCTTAAATGTCTGTTTACAATGATTTTCATACAATGAAACATTATACAGTCATGACATATAAAGAATTACTACTACATATAATACAGATTTATCTCACAAAGTTAAGTCAGTTAAGCAAGACTGAAGAATAATACATACAGTAATGATTGTATTCATATAAAGTTCAAAAATAGAAAAAATTATATTGTTTAAAGATGCATTTGCAGGTATCAAACTATAAAGAAAAGGTAGAAAACGAGAATAGTGATGAACTCTAGGGAATTGGGAGGCACATGGAAGATTTCAGGATATGGATGGTACTTCATTTCCTTTTTAGTTTTTATTTTTTCTCATAGTTCTTAGCCTACAATTCACGGCTAGACAAGTACTGAGCTACAGGCCCAATGCTTCATTTCTTGATTTGGGTAGTATTTACATGACTCTTAACTTTTTAAAAAATAATATTTATTTATTTATTTATTTATTTATTTATTTATTTATTTCATCCTGAGTATTAAACCCAGTGACTCACATGTGCTAGGCAAAATACTCTACCACTGAGCCATAACCTGAGACCCAACTCTTAACTTTTTAATGACATCATGCATACCTACTTGTTTGAGATACATTTCAAAATATATATTTAGTAGTTTTTAAAAATTTTTTTCAAAGATCCCTTTGTAGATCACATATCTAGAAATCTTTCTTTATAAATCTTAATATTATATATTTTATAGCACAACTTTGAGCTTTGTTGCTAGTATTATAATTTAGACATACCTTTCTTACAAATAAATTATAAGAATTGAATAACAATATGTATTTGAATATATGCCTTCTAATCATACCAGTATTAAATAGCATATATATATCATCCAGCAGATACTTACAGTTCATCAAGCCTTTAAGGTGAACTTATAAAAATTTCTACTATCATTCCCAGACATCTACATAAAAATTTATATACTAAGACTACCGTTTCATGTTACACCAATAAATCAGTATTTATTTCAACTAAATAGGTCTAAGCATGAAGCAAATAGATATCCTTTCAAAATAGAATTTGGGCTTTTAAGAAAAAGAAAACATATATGTTACCAACTTCATTACAAGAAATATAATTAGGGCCTTAGTTTTTCACAATGAAGTGAAAATTACCTGACCATTTGACACTGCCTGATAAGGTTGAAAAATTTTAGTCCTAGTAGGTGGCAATATTAAAAGTTTCCCTGGTTTGGAGTTACACTAAGCAGAAATTTGTAAACAAGTTTAGCCGACAGTGTTACTGAAATAACTCCTTTTTATTCCCTAGAAGTAGCTCTTCTTCAATATCATTAACAGAGAAAATAATTTTGTTTTGTTTATTTTATGGTCTGTGTTGTATGCTCCCCAAAATTCATATGGTGAAGTTCTAACCTCCTATTGGACTATGTTTGATGATAAGGCCTCTAAGGAGATGATTAAGGTTAAATGAGATCATAAGAGTGGAGCCCTAATCCAATAGGAATGATGTCCTTACAATAGGTGGAAGAAATGCAAGAGTGTATGTGCAAAGTAAAAGCCACGTGAAGACAGTGAGAAGTGGTGGTCTGCAAGCCAGCATAGAACCCTCAATAGAAATCAAGCCTGCAGGCACCTTGATCTCAGCCTTCCAGCCTCCATAACTCTGAGAAAACAACAATCTTTTTTTTTAAGCCACCCATGGTATTCTGTCATGGCTGCCAAAGCAGACCAGTACAGTGCACTATTATTATCTTCCTCTTTTCCTTGCCTAAAACAAAAACTCTACAGTTGTATAATAAACAATAAAATCTTTATACACTGAAACCCTATTGGATTTTTGGCTTTCACTAAATTTTACCGTTATTGTAGCCATAAATCGTACAACATTAGTAAAGCAGTTTGAGACCCATGTTATAATTTAACACAAATAGTTTATCTGTCTATCAAAGTTTGGCAGTTTGTAAATTCCTTTGTCTTCCTTAGTTAGACCTCTATTAGTCATCTTGGGCTGCCACACAAAATACTATAGACTGGCTTAAATGACAGACTATTTTCTCACAGTTCTGGAAGGCTGAAAGTTCCTGATCAAGGCACCAGGCAATTCAGTTTCTGACAAGGGCTCTCTTCCTGTCTTGCAGATAACTACCTTGTCCTTATGTCCTTACATGGCCTTTCTTTGTGCCTGCACATTCAGAGAACAAGCTCTCTGGTTTCTCTTTTTATAAGGATGCTAATTCTATCAGAGCAGAGCCCTACACTTATGACCTCAATTAACCCAATTACTTCCTTAGATGGCCCCCTATCTCCAAATACAGCCACACTCCAGGTCAGGGCTTCAACATGTGAACTCTGAGGAAACACATTCAGTCAATAACAATCTCTAAACATAGAGATAGCCTTTGTAGTTTATCTTTAATAAACTGTTAGAACTTCCAAAGTATAGCAAAAAAGAATGACAACAAGAATCTATTAAGTACATAAACATTGAGATAAAATGCTTTATAAAAATGATTCATTCTAATAAGTCAGTGCCATGCAGCACCATTCAAGTGCTACATGGGATTTAATCAGAGAAAATCACACTAAAACTATAGGCATTTCTCTGTGAGGAGCTGGAGAGGCTAGCTCAATGCCTGGAAGATTGGGCAGGGTGCAATGAAAGCAGAGTTCCCAGTCACCTGAAAACTGGCAGGTAATGTGAGAACAGACTGGGTGCTACCGGGCGGTCTTCCCACAAAATAATTCAAATACAGTACTCCCCAGCTGAGAGATATGCAAACTGATTTCCTTTTGATTTAGCTAACATATGGCCACACAGTAGTCTCAGTTATGATCTGTGCTTTACTACATTCCTCAAAAAATCTACTACAATTATACCAGTACAGCTAAAAGATAGGTGTCTGGAAAACGGAGCCACAAAATGAACATTCCCAGTTGAAATCTATTCCCAAGCCAACATGCTAGAAAAGACTTTTTAGATTTTATCAAAATTAAACTACTAGTAAAAGCTACTAAGATAAATGAATAAATACTATATACCTACTTTTTGAATTACTATGGTTTCTCTAATCTGTCATCCTCAACTAAACTGCCACATTAATCTTACTGGAACTCCATCATTCCACTATTAAAAGCTATTCCTATGGCCTTGTGAATCAAGTACAAACACCTATGCCTAACATTCAAGAAAGTACTGTCAGCCCTCTGAACCTTGAGGGCTCGGCATCCAAGGATTCAGCCAACAGCTGATTGAAAAACAATTTTTTTTTTAAATCCTGTCTGTACTGAACACTTACAGGCTTTTTCCCCCTTGCCATTATCCCCTAGTTGATACAGTGTAACAACTATTTACATAACATTTACATTGTGTTAGGTACTGGGAGAACCGCAATGTAGATATGATTTAAAGCATAAGAGAGGATACATGTAGTTTATGTGCAAATGCTACACCATTTCCTATAAAGGACTTCCACACTCACGGATTTTAGTATCCATGGGGGAGTGGCGGTGGAGAGGGTGTCCTGGAACTTATCTTCCCTGGATACTGAGGGCCAACTACTCTAGTCAACCTTATCTTTACTATCAAAAATAACCCTTGCCCCAAATCCAATGCTCACCCCAGTGGTTGCCTGTTGTGTTCTTCTACCCTCTTCTCTCCACTTGCCATCCAAAGCTTTCCTATTCTTAGTGTGTCACTTCCTTCATGAAGCATTCTCTGATGACATCACACATGCTGATTTTTTTCCTTCAGTCAATAGCTATGCATTAAGAACCCTTTATTGTTCCAGAAGTTCAGAGGCCCCATACCTCTCAATTTTTTGTCTACCCTGTCTATGACTTGGACTCAATGGTCTAATTATTGCTTATTGTACGAGTTTATCAATATGCCACCCATTGTACTTGTGGAAAAGGATCTTAATTGCTTTATTTACTATTTGGTTCTTGTATCTTAACAATCTTAACTGTGATTGTCCTTAGAAACCCAAACTTAGACACAGCTTATAAAAACCCACACACAGCACACAGCAAAGGGCCAAGCATCTTCATATTAATTTGTTGAGTGTGTTTTCACTTGTAAATCTTGTGAATTACTTGCACTTTTGTGCCTTTCTTGGAGGGACACAAGGGTGAAGCGTTTGACAATCTCAGAATATTTCTTTCAGTCCTTGTCCTTGGTGATAATTTGCTAGACCAACATTTAGAGAGGTGCTACTGTGTGTCAGATACAGGCACAAACAATCTACTTATTATGGCAGGGTCTTAATCAAGGTTGTTTCCCCAGCACCAATTGTTGTTTTCTCCCCAATAAGTATGTGTTGAGTAAAATAAGGAACATAGCCTCCCTGCCCTCAATCTTCTATTTTAATGGGATAGGGGTTAGTGAGATACAGGTGATAAGTCAACAAGCAAGGTAATTTCAGAGCATAAGTGCTATGGAGAAAATAAAACAGGATAACACCACAAACGACGCAGTCCTTGGCAAATCTGGAGATTTTTATCAGCGAAGTTAACCGACCCATCAGCAGGGCTCAGTAAGAGGGCATGATGGAGGAGGCAGAAACCCAGGATTTACAGTCCTGCCTTCCTCACTCACTGGCTCTGGACAAATGGCTTAACCTCTCTGGTCTTGATCTTCCCATCCTCGAAAGGGTGGGAAGATTTAAAGTGTGGATATGGAAAGTGCGTGGTGCTGTGCCGGCAACCTAGTAAGCGTTCAGGAACTGTCAGTAATCATCACCGTCGGTTCGCTTAACTCACCTGGCGCTAAGGGCTGTGAGAGCCTCCGGCCCCCTCTGCCCGGACCGCGCCTCCCCGACCCGGGCAGGTGGTCCAGCAGGGCTGAGTAAAGTTTTCACCTTGAACTGAGGTCCTAGGGGACCCAAGGGCTGGGAGCCTAGGAGGGCGGAAGAAGACCCGGCAGGTGGGCGGGGGCGAGAGACACCCAGGACTCGATCCGCTCACCCCGGGCGCTCTGCGGCGGCGGAGGATGGGCTGGGCTGACCCTCGGCGCCCGCCCACTGGAGTCGGGGTCCAGCCCCAGCCCCAGCACCAGCCCCAGCCCCAGCCAGGCGGCGGCCGGGCCCGCCTGGCCCCGCCCACACTCCGCCCCCACCCCAACGGTCCCCGGCAGAGCGCGACGCCATCCCAGGGCGCGAGGCCGCGGGCAGGCTCGCGAGGCGATCGGCAGGGAGGGGCGCGAGGGGCACGCGGGCGGGGGAGGGGGCGGGCACATGCGCACAGGCGGCGCGGCCGGCACGCGGCGCTCGCGCTCGCTGCTTAAATGAGCCTGGGCGCCCCGCGCCCGCCACTTCAGTGGATCCCGCGCCGCGGCTGCGGGTGGAGCGGCCGTATTGTCCCGCGCCGCGCGTTAGCGCTCCTCAGCTCCCAGGCGGTCGATGGGACCGAGCGCCGTGGAGCAGGAGGAGGCGCCCGTCGGGGGGCTCGGGCAGCGCGGGAGCCCGCCGGGGGGCTCGGGCATGCGGGCCCGCAGGACCTGAGCCGTGCTCCGTGGGGAGGCAGCCCTGTGACTGACGATGGGGACGGAGTGGGTCTGTCATCACGCCGGGCCGTAAGTCCTGCGCCTCTGCCTCCGCCTCGGCCCACTCAGCCCCTCCAGAAGCGCCGGGCCGCTCGGGAACATGGCCCTGGAGCAGCTCTGTTCGGTCCTCAAAGGTAAGCGCCCGGGGCCGTGGACGGCGCCCCCTGGGGGCTGAGGCCGGCGCGCGACCCGCCCGCCTCTTCGCGTCCCTTCCCCGCGCCTGGCACCCCGACGCGCCTCTTTGTCTGGCGGCGCTCGCGGCGGCTCGGAGCGGACCGCGGAGCTCTCGCGTCCTGCCCGGAGCAGGAGCTTTCCCGGTGCGCCTCCTCTCCAGCCCTTGCGTGCCTGGCAGGCTCTGGTGGGGTAGAATCGGGAAGCGGTGGCCGGGGAGGCGCTTCGGTGGCGCGGCGGGGCCCTCCGATCTGTGCCCTCGCGCCTCTAACGGAGAATTTCGCACATCGCTTTGCAAAGTTGTGGGCTCGTTATCAATGGAGCGAAGGCCGGTCTTCCTCAAAACGTAATAGCAAAAAGTAATTCCACGCAAACAATAAAAGCCGGATCCGAGACGTCGCGGAGCGTTTTTCGAAAAGCCCGGCGGCGTCCGTACCTCGCGGTGGCGGGGGACGGAACGGGCAGCCTGACCGACCGGGTCCCACCTGCTGCGGCCGCGGAGGCTGCGGCACCACTGCGGGCTCCGGGGGCGGCGTGCGGGCACCGCTGACCCGACTTAGTTCAGCCCCCGGAGGAGCGCGGCTGCTTGGGGCTATGCCCGGGGCTCTTCCCCGGACGCGCTGCTCCCCGGAACGTCACTCCTCCGGCTCCTTCCTGTAGATCTCAAAATACCCTCCCTGGTGTTTGCTTCTTATTTGTTGCACGGAGAACAGTCGGCTTACGAAGTGCACAAAGCTCTGAAACATACTCTAGCGGATTTGCATTTCCCGGGAGGTATTATTTTAGGGAAAAAATTATATACATAATCTAGATTGCGGTACAAAGTTGCTTCTGAAACTCGAAATAAATAAATCTTTCATCAGTTCTCAGGGAAAACACCATCAAAACTCAGGAAAGGACTCCCCCTCCCCCTGTTTAATTGAGAATGGAACATCTGAATTCTTGCAGTTGTTAGAGAAAAACCTTTTTATATTGAGGGGAAAGTTAAAGGCATGTTTAGATTTTTACTATCTTAATATTCATACAGTGACAAATTTTTGGTTTTTTCTTACTCCATATTAACACTTTTTTTTCCAAATTTGTTTTATTGGAAAGTTTGCTGTAATCTTCCAATTTGAATTGGACAAACAACGTTTTGGACAAACTTAACGTTTAATTGGACGAAAAGTCCTAAATTCTTGAGATTTCATTTATTTAATTTAAAACATTTAACTACCCAAATATATATTTATATTTTCAGCTTGTACTTAAGGAAACCTAGGACTTTTCCAATTGGCGAGTATTTATTTCACAGTCCATAAATTCTTAGTGAGTCCTTTATTATATTACAATAAGAAACAATTCTGAAATTTTGTAGTTATCTGTAAACTCCTGATTTATAAAGTCATTACTTGGAAGTTAAGATTTTTTTTTTTAATAATAAACCACATGCACAGTAGGCTATCTAACAGTGCTGCTTGGGCTGAATTTTCTTGTCATCGTTTTGACTGTGCATACACCTTGTTAAGGTAATCGGCATCATTAACGGTCGATTCTGACAGTATCCTCTCCTCACCCACACCCAGAAGAAATCACACGGTTTTGTTTACACAGCTTTACCTGCAGAACTTGCAAAACTGATATCTGGTTTGGGCAATCTCATTACCATAGCTGCTCCTCCAATGGTGAGGGGGTTTGCAGCTAATATGCCTTTGCGTTTGCAGTTGGTACACACTGCCCTCTCTGGCTACCGCGAAGCATTTAGTTATTGCACCTTTCAGGAAAGGTTTCTGTGGTGATGGCAGCGCTACAGTGAAAACAATATAGTATCTGGCTTTTTTTATAATGTTACTCAACCTACACTATTTTTACATGCTAGAATGTTTTTAAAGCTCAAGCTAAATTTTTGTTTTAAGCTTACTAGAAAGAAGACAAACTATTTTTAAGTCTTCTGTGGTATGTGCATGTAAATGCTGGAAATTGGTTTGGAAAGATTTTTAAAAATTGTTAACAAAAATTGATCCCGAGGAAGGAATCTGGAGTACTGAAAGACAAGAGTGAAGGAAGGACTTGCATTTAACTGCAAAACCATTTATGTGGCTTGATTTTTTTTTAACCCAATGTGTGTACTATCTATTTATTAATATTTTTAATTTAAAAAGTTGACTTTTAAAAACAAATTGGTTTTTCCCAGTTGCTACTATTCATTAAGTGTTCCAAAGCATGAAAAAGTATCCTGTAAAGTGGATTGCATCAACAGCAAAGAGATTATTATCTGAAGTAACTATTAAACACTTGCATAATTATAGATACTATCTACCAAAAGTCTTGTTTGGAGTATTATCATCAGTTTCTACTAAAACAACCATAATGTGAGATTTTAAGTAGAATTTTAGTTTTTTAAGATACCATTGATTCTTTTTGTTTTGCTTTCATCAGTGAGTACAAAAGGTTTTCTTTAAAGCCCTCCATTTACAGTATTATTGAAAATGAATAATATACTTTTAGCTGTTCATTACCACTCTGGGTCTTACAAAATTTGAATTAACCTGTCTGTACGCCTACAAAAACCTTAAATGGAGATTGTAAACCTGTATTTTTGTGTGCGTTCTTATGCTGCACACTTGCTGCAGAATTCTATTATACTCAGTGATATTCAAAGTATATAAATTGTGGTTAAATTTATGATGTAACAGCACAAAGATCCCTTGGTACTACCTTTTAAAAATCTTATCTAAGGCTGTTTTAACTCCTGTTCTTCAGTCTTGGCCTCATCAAAGAACATGAACTAACTATGCAAAAATAACTATGATACTGAAAGGATCCTTGAATAGTAAAGTTTTTTTTTTTTTTAACACTGCCTTTTTAAAAAATAACTTCTCAGCTTTTCCCCCAAGGGGTTGAAAAAACTGTTTTAACATTGTCAATTAAAAAGTCTTATTAAACAGTGATTTTATTATAATAAATCTTCAACTAGAAGCTAGTTTACATTTTGAAACCAAATTCTTCTTTTAGGAAAATATGTATGCGTTACAAAGCAATCTCAAATCAAAATTACTTTCAGTTCTTTTTTGGGACTAAGAAAGGAAAATGATAGACTACAAATGATAAAAGTCCATATCTACAGTTTTAAAACAACAATCTAAGTTCTTCTTTTGGTACTACCTATTCAACACAGTCTCCTACATTTTTCTGTTTATGCTCCTGCAGAGTAATTATTGATGTTAAAAAATGTGTCCCTGCAACACTTTGAGATCCTGATTGTTATGTCCTTTCAGTTAGAAAAGAGGATCCTGAGAGGTGATCTACTTCAGGGTTTTGCAAACTTCCCTTAATAATAAAACTCCTTCAAAGTTTCTTTTATAAGAAAGTACCTCAAAACAAGAACAGATAAGAGCAAGGTTGCTATAATTGGTAGGAGGCCTTGCTCTCTTTAATCACCTCCAACCTCTGGGTGAATTTTCCTTATATTTGTTATATTGTATACAAAATTACAGATGGCAGTATGCTAATCTGAAAGTTCATTTTTTTTCTAATCAATGACATTAAAATGTATTCATTTAAATTTGTATAGAGTAATATATTGGAAATTACAGCACAAGAAGATATCAAGTCCTCTTTCAGACATAACCTGATCATGTTAAAACTTAATGACAATTGCTGTGGATATTGAAAGGGACTCCTTTAATCAAAGTAGAGCATACAAAACTGCCATCTCAGAGCATTTTTACCAACAAAAAGTTTGTGAAATTCTGTAGAAAATATAAAAAACACTTCTGCTACAGTTACTCATTTTTAGAAAAGTGATTGGCAATGTGATTAGCATATGTAAACTGGAGTGATCCTAAGGTTCACCATCCATCTTTTTTCTTAACTAGTGAAATAAGATTGAGTCTGGTTATTTTGGGGCACTTTTGTGCTTTGTAGTTTTTCAAAAACAAATTAACTACTATGTCAAGTAGTATGTGGACTCTAATTGCACTCCATTCTGCTTTCATTATAGAAAATACTAATGAGCAGGGAGACCAGTTAGGTGGTTGTTGCACTCTGTCATCTTGTGTTAGATTTAATAAACCTTATGTTTACCACTTAGATGCTTAAAACAGGAAGGCTTAGAGGTATATTTAATTACTAACAAGGTAAATGGAACCAGGTTGAGAAAAATAAGAGTAAGGGCTAGGTATCTGAAAAAAAGGGAGAAAAACCTCAATTCTTTTCTCATCCCCTGATTTATGCTCACATTAAAAAAACCAAGTCATATATGTAGCTATTGTTAAGCTGATATGTATATTCATCACTTGGCACAGGGCTCTCTGTACTGTATATAAACAGGATCATGCTTAGTCACTTCATGTATTCGTCTAATTTATACAGTGTGCTGTGGTGGGGCAGGCAGTTTTCTAGGCACTAGAGATGCATCAGTGAATTGAGACAGATAAGACCTCTTCTTCTAGTAAGAAGAGATGATAATAAGCCCTCAAAATACCAGGTAGTATAAGTAATAATGAAAATAAAGTAAGTTGGAAAAAATGTAGGGCTTTTTTAGAAATTGGGGAAGCCTCTGAGGCAAGAGGATCACAAGTTCAAAGCTGCCTCAGCAAAAGCAAGGCACTAAGCAACTCATTGAGACCCTATCTCTAAATAAAATACAAAATAGGGCTGGGGATGTGGCTTAGTGGTCAAATACCCCTGAGTTCAATCCCTAGTACCCAAAAAGAAATTGGGAAGGCCTCACGAGAACTGAACGAAACGAAGCAGTCAGTCATGCAAAGACTGATTCTGGACTGAAAGCGTAGCTTAGTCCCGAAGGCCATAGTTAACTTGGTATATTGAAGTAATGGGCAGGCCTATGCAGCCATAGGTAGCAGTAGGCATATCAGGTAGTTGGGTACCAGATCACTTAGGACCTCAGAAACCAGAGTTAGAGGGGATTCATTCTGAATTTAATGGGACTCCATTGCAAGATTTTATGAAAGGCTGTGAAGTGATCTGATGTATATTTTGAAAAGGTAACTGGCTATTCTCTACACAGTAGGCTTAGAGAAGTGTGGCAGAAACTTCTGGTTGTCTCCAAATACCACTTTACTCTTCTTCACTTGTTTTCTGATTTTTGGTTAAGTACACAATGGTCAAAATAAATAAGACTACTTCCCAGCTTTCCTTAGGGTTTCAGGCCATGTGACTATGTGTAACCATTTAGATGTAAATAGAAAATAGTGCATGCAACTTACCGGAAGTATTCCTTTGTTTTTTAAACTTTTTATCTTTAGATAATTGTAGATTCTGGACAAGTGTTTTCCAGAGAAGAGGAATGCCTTATGTCTCCATTCTTGCCAATAAGGATGCAGGCATGGTAACTATAAAGAAGGTTATAATGACCGGCACTCCAGCATCCATGTTGAGTCATAAACTGGCCTTGGAAATGAAAGTCACACACAACTGAATAATAAGATAGAAGGAATTTCAGTGCCTGGTAATAATGTAGCCTTCACTTGACCGCTTATCTCTAGTTTGTTTAAATGTTGTTTAGACTTCTATCTTGTTTAAAATGTTAGTTGAGGATTTTTATTAGGCTAGTTCTAATGCTAACATTATAGCCAGGTGCACAATAAATGAAAGTAACAAAACCAGACTTAGAGCTGGTAAACAGTCACAGAAGTGAAAATCATGAATACTATCAAATAAAATTAATCTGGAAACGGTTCCTAGAGAAAGTAAGTTTTAGACAGTGTAAAGGTAATTTGTAGATGCAAAAAGATGTCCGTGGCAAGTGCACATCACCAGAAACAAGTGTTTGTAGGACTGTCCTTATCCTATTGCAGTGGTCCTCAAAGTTTGGTTCTGGGTCCTACAGCTTCACTAGAGATTTAGTTAAAATGCAGATTCTTAAACCCTGCTCTAGGCCTGTTAGGTTAGAATTATCTGAAAGTATGAACATGCCCTTACCCCACCCATCTGTTATTTCTTGAGCCTTCAAAGTGATCATGATAAGTACAAAAGTTGGAAAAGCACTGTAGGAATGGAGCTCAGTGATGGAACAACTGCCTAGCTTGTACAATGTCCAGCACCACACACACACACCAAAAAAAAGGAAAATGCAAACCACTGTCCACATAATTCCATTTCCAAACCTAGAAGTAGAATTACTGGGTAGAATTTGCATATTTTGAAGCCTTAATACATATTACCAAATTAACCTTTAAAAAGTTTTGCCAGTTTACAATCCTGTGGCAGAATGTGAACATATAAGTTTTTTATAGCCAGATCAATAGTAGCATGAACTTTGAGAAAAACTGAATATCAAAGGAGGATTCTAAGTGACTGACTATACCTAAATTCAGAGTGGAACTTGATAGCCATTTGCTAATTGGGGGTCACACACATTCTCTATTCCTGGAAGAACCACAATCTGAACTTTTGGACCCTTTCTTGGATATATTCCTGTTTAAACCGTTAAGGTAAATAGCCTCTGGAAAGTTCCATTTTGCCACCCAGACCTGACCAATGAGCTGTGACCTGCAGTCATATTTAAATAACCACCATTAAATAAATAAATAACAACTATTCAGGGCTGAGCATTTCATGCTGGCATTTCTTGTTTACATGGTGGACTGGAGTGGGAACTTAGGAACTTTTATATAAGCCAGCCCCTCTCTTTGTTCCTATGAGTCACACTTTGGATTTGAACTAAAGACACTTTTACCCAAAATTTGCAAACTGTTTGTTGAAATAAAGCCTCCTTTTTTGTCTTAAAGTCTTTCCTGGTGAGTTTTTGTTGACATTCTTTGGTGTCAGAAGTTGGATCCAAAGGAACCTTCCCAGTTCTTCTTGGCACTGTCCTAGACCAATAGCTGGGCTTCTGCAAGAGCACCGAGCTCTGTTGTCTCTGTGATGGTGCCTGGGCACATCTGAAGAGTCCTCTTGGATCCAGACCTCCAATGCTCCAGGTAGAGAGGTCTCAGAGACTATTCCAAATAGGAAGGCACTCCCTCATTTAGGTCTCTGGACTCATTCCATATATGTTACAATTATGGAGACTCCCATAATTGTCAAGTTGCACGGAGCTAATCAGTTACCACCAGACTATCCAGCTTCTTTCATAACTAAAAATTATGATTCAGGGAACTGTAATTGGTTAAGTTTCTGGACCCATGTAACCTAGGATGATCTAAAACTTGATTGGCCAAAAAGGGTTTTTTTAAATTCCAAAACTTGATATTTGTGTGCACAACAGGTAGAACCAGTAAAATACCAAACCTCTGAGAGACATTCTGCTTCCCTTAAAGGTAAGAATTCCAAACTAAATCTCAAACTCAACAAATTAGAAAAACTAGCACTTGCAGTAACAGAGCTAAACCTACCAATGCTTCTGCAGCACATGCTGCCACCATTTCTCCTTGTCCACCATCTGGTGCTTCTCCTCTCCTCCTCTCTACCCTTCACTTTTCTCCCTACTCCAGATCTCCAAGCTCCCATTTTCCTCTCCTCACATCTGGCTCCTTTTTCTCATCATCCTGCCCTTCTCTAATAGTGCCCTTGAGGTCCAAATGACAGGAAATGGAAATAGATTGCCATACTCCTTGGACTAAATAAAAAATATTAGTCATTGTTAAGGATTTCCCAAATTCCAAAGCCGGTTCTTTTTAATTCAAGTTAGAATTTTACCTAATCATTATTAGCACTTACCAACCTGAATTTTCAGGTCTTTACGAACTTACTTACATACTTACAGGAAATGCATTGGCCCGGGTATGAATGCTAACTTCAGAGTAAGAAATCCCCTTGATGGTTTTAAGCTAGCTGGTGCCCTAGGATTTGTTAAGGCACAAAAAGCAGCTAGCATACTAAAAGCTTCAAAAGCCATGTAACTCTATAACCAAAAGAAAGATGAATGTACCCTTGATTACCTAGATAGGTTGGAACAAACCTTTCAGCAAAATTCAGGAATTAAGGAATTGAGATGAGACTTTGTTGCCTTCAGCACCATAGTCAACGACATGATCTCATTTGGGCAGCAGAATATCTCTATGAAATAGCATCCTTAACCAACCAAAAGCTCTAGAAAAGGATTAAAATTGCAGTCACTCAAGCCTTAGATTCTTAGAAGAAATATGCCAAACTAATGCTCCTTAATGCCCAAACTAATGTTGCCTTAACAACAATTGAAGAGGGACACTCTAGCTGCCCTCAGAACTCAAATCAAAAGGCCTGGTTTTTTTCATAAGCACATGGGCTGTTTTTAAAAGAATCACCTCAAATATAAACACCAGGTACACTTAAACCGTGACAAAGCTATTTTACCTCCTCCAGGCAAAACTAAGGATGTTCTGGGGACATTTCCTCTCCTTAAAACCAATGAACTAGGGGGATTAAATATTTAAATTGGGTATGAACCAGCCAGAGCTGTGTTGACACCTGGGGTTACTCTATCCATCCTCAAGTTTGACATGCTTTCATGTCCCCTCCCTAGAATTCTTCCAGGTGATTGGAGTTGCTAACCAACCTATGATAGTTCCCAAAACTTTGTAGTCTTTTCTTTCCATTTAGGCCTTGTAACAGAGTAAGGCCATCCACAGAGCCAAAGCAACTGCAGATGTCATTGGTCACCAGTTCTTGCAGCAGTGCTGGTAGTATTTCACAGGAGTTGCACAAAATAGCAGGCATAAGGTTATTAGAAGAGATAGGAAAGGAGAAAAGGAAACACTCAAGTGAGGAAGGGAGAGAGTGGGCCCTCTCAAAGTGACCTGTAGAGCATGCCCCTCCTGTCCTTTTTTGGGGAGGTAGGTACTGGAGATTGAACTCAGGGGCACTTGACCACTGATCCACATCCCCAGCACTATTTTGTGTTTTATTTAGAGACAGGGTCTCACTGAGTTGCTTAGTGCCTTCCTAAGTTGCCGAGGCTGGCTCCAGAGCCGCTGGGATTACAGCCATGCACCACCGCACCCCAACTTGCTCTTCTATTTTATTGGGGGTCCTAGGTAAGTTTCCAGAGAGTCCCTCCTAGGGTCTACCTCTTGACTTCTGATTGACAGCAGGATTGCATGAGACATTCAAGCCCCCACTGCATATAGTCTTAACCCTTGGAGGGGAGATTTTACTATTATAATGACATGCTGAAGAGCCAAGGCAACTAAGTCATCTTGACCTGTTCTAACCAGTTCTGATTGGAACTTGTTCTTAAAGATTTTATGGGGGCTGGGGAGATAACTCAGTTGATAGAGTGCTTGCCTTGCAAGTACAAGGTCTGAGTTCAATCCCCAGCACCGCCAAAAAAAAAAAAAAAAAAAAAAAGATTTTATGGTTGTGGGGCTTTGTTTTTAATTGGTCTGTCTCCCAAAGTTTTAGAATCTGGTCTGTATAAAGGTCACAAAAGCCCCCGCCCCCCCTTTCAGGGTAACTTGAGTTCTTATGGGCAGGAAGGAGTCTTTGGGCCTTTGTTTCTCTTGCAGATAACAGGTTTGCTGAGGAACAGTCACATCCTGTTGACTTAATCTAGGACAAGGCCACAGGTCAATTGCTTTTTAAAAGAAAGCATGTGGGAGTCAGCACCATGGGCCCAGTTTATAGAATTATCCCCTTAACATCATGTTCCCACTGCTCACATCTGTCTGTTATCAGTCACTGTCTCAGGAAGTCACTGCTTCTTACTCATCCCATCCACCCCCATACACCTTTACAGGAGGGATTTTCTGGGAGTATATCAAACCTATGTCTCTTTTTTCCAAAAGGGGGAAATGATACTAGAATTAACCCCCACCAAAAAGTCCTTAACTTATCTTACAGTATCTACTGAGGTAGAACCATCTACCCTACCAATCCTCCCCTTCTTGCCTTCCAGGAATTGCCCAATAGCCCCTGGTTATCTTCCAATACTGATATCAGTCATATCCATTCAGCACTTCCAATCAAAATCCAAGTGCATCATAAGCCTCTACTTGCTATCAAGCAGTGTACCCTAAATCCCGTGGCTGTCATCCAGCCCCCCATATATGGCTCTGTACATAAGAAACTTGTGTCCTACACCAATCCTTACAGTATTCTCACCCTACCTGTCCACAAACCTAATGGAGAAGGATGAAGAGTTGTGTAGGATCTCAGAGCCATTAACATAGTTACTTCTCAATACTCAGTAGTCCCCAACCCTCAGACCTCGTTGTGCAATGTTCCCCTGAGAGCAGATACTTTAAAGCTATTGACCTCTGCATTGCTTTCTTCAGTATACCTTTACACCCCAATATCCAGTACCTCTTCATCTTTACCTGGAAGGACTGACAATATACCTGGACATTCCTTCCCCAAGGGTATACCAAAAGCCCCACCTACTTCTCTCAAATTCTTAGACTGACTTAACTATTGTCTCCTTCCATTGTGGTTCAACTTTACTTTGATATGTGAATGCTTTTGTGTACTCTGTCCCAAGAGGCTTGCCTTAGTAACAGCATCCACTTGCACCATAACCTGTCATAAGCTCTCAAATGACAAGAAACATGACAGAAGTAGATAGCTTCACCCAAGAATTGGGACCAGTCCAGTGTAACCTCAAAATGAACCTGCAGTCAGTTGAAATCTTGGGTATTTTCTTTGCCCTACTTTCCCTCGTTGCTATTTTTTTCATCTTCTGTTGTCCCTGAACACTGGTATGTCTTTACTTATCAATTCACTACTGCCCCCCAACCTAGTTCTTTTAATTACTCTTTTGCTAAAACTTGTCTCTGAAGATCCTCATTACCTAGGCCGATTTGACCAACTCTTAGAAAAATTCCTGGGGTTAGGGTTGTGGCTCAGTAGTAGATTGCTCACCTCACATGTGTGAGGCACTAGGTTCGATCCTCAGCACAACATAAATAAAATAAAGGTATTGTGTCCATCTACAACTAAAAACATATTTAAAAAGGAAAAAGAAAAATTTCCTAACAACCTCTGATACCTCCTTGATCCTTACATCTTCCCCATTCACTAGTCCCCCATTTAAATCTAATGATTTCTGTTGTTGTCCTGGCTATCCTAGCCATTCCTGTTGCCCTCTAGAGACATAAGATAAGAGAGAGAAAAAGGGGGGAAATCATTTTATACTCCCAGGTCTTGTCCATGACTGGAAACCTGACAAAATGTTGGGTTTACCACCATATCCTTACTAAAGCCTTGATATCAGTAACCCACCTTTTAGGTACAAATCTACTTGTCAAGAGCTGTTGTTCCCTGCTTCTGATTTACTGCCCACCCCTACCCTCACATTGTAAGTTCCCCCAAAATATATACCAACCTCACCCTCTGAAAATATCACAACTGCCTCTAACTTTTAACTTTGTATCTTAATCAAAACTGCATAAGTGCTACTCATAAAGCCTGAACACCTCTTTGTCAACAACATGAATCTTGCAAGATGGATACATCAAGTGAAAAACCTACTTCCTTCTGTTACTGCCAAATGAATCATTTTGCCCTGCCTTGGTCTCTTCCTCTTATGGACAACTGGTATTACTCTCTCACCTCCTTTCCCATTAACAGTTCTCTTAACCTCCAAAACGTTTCATGAATCCTTTATGCCCCTGTTTATTTTCATCTGTGGCTACCAGAACAGCTCCTTAGACCTTGACTGCCTACCTCTTTGGATATTCAGCCATGCCTTTTATCCTATTACAATTAGACAATTATCCCAACCCAAACACACACTGGAGGGAAGGGGATTCTTTCTGTTATCAATGATTACCCTGATGACAATCCCTCAGATTATGAAAATGACAGCTGTGGGCATTCCTAAGGGTGTGATTTACCAGGAGGGTTGATCCTGGCAGTTGGGCTAGACTTGGAAGAATAGTAGGATCCTGGCTAGGAGTTATCACCTCTTGGAATGAATACATGAGAAGAGACCTTTCCTATGCTGTTAATTTAATCACTTATCTCATTGTTCAGACCTCTAAAGCTCAACAAAAATCTTTGGATTCTCTTGGTTACATAGTCCTGAATAGTTGTATTGTGTTAGGTTATATCCTTGCCGCACAGGGAGGTGCCTTTGCTATTGCAAGACAATGTTTTATGTGGCCAAATACTTCTAACTAGGTCGAGTCAGAAACTTCCACAATCTTAAAGTTGGCCAAATCCCTAAAGGACCTCTCAAAGCCTCCTCATAGCTGGTTAAGATATTTTCAGGGGGCTACCTTCTGATAGTGGTTCCCTCTGGCATTCTGCCCTGCAGTTTTTATTTAGGACTGAGCATTTGACTTCTCTTTGAGGTCATTTTAGTCTCTTTTAGCAGATACTTGCAAAAAACCTCCACCAGAATCGGATTAGCACCTTCAAGACTCTGGATACATACACTCCAGCCAGAAACCAGAACCAACTTAACCCAAGACACTTTGATTCAGATTTAACAAGTACATAGGTGCCCTTCATGAGCAAACAGCTCCAGCTGATTCAACTGGTCACCACCCAGTCACCAGGATCCCAATGTAGGACTAGTTGGACCTAGAGCAGATATCCAACCATTCTGATGCTGTGTTGGGACATAACTGTCTTAATAGATCATTAGCACTTTCTGCTAATGAGTTGAATCAAATGGGGGAAATGTGAATTAGAAAAATGCTGATTTTCCATGAAAGATATTAAGCAGCTAACTAGACTCAAATTCAAAATGGCTCAGGGTAGCCATTTACTGACTGGGGATTAGACACATTCTGTTCCTGGATGAACCACACATGGAACTTTTTGACTCTTCCCTGGGTGTGTTCCTGTTTAAACTACCAAGATAAACAACTTCTGGCAAGTCCCAGTATGTCTCTCAGAACTGACCAATGAACTGTGACCTGCAATCAGATTTAACCAATTAGGACTGAGCACTTCCTGCATGCTGACATTACTTGTTCACATGGCAGACTGAAGTGGGAACCTAAACAGGAACTTAATAAGCCAGCCCCTCTGTTATTTCAGGTCATACTTTTGATTTGTACCTATGGTCAAGTCTGTACCATTTGCAAAATGCTTGTCGAAGTGTCCCTTTTTGTCTTAAAATCTTTCCCAGTTGATTTCTATTGACACTAGAATGTTCTTTTTTAAATATTAGACTGAATTTCTTTGGTTTTGTGTATTGGCACATATTTCTTGTGGTATGATAATTTTCCCCTTTTTGGTTATATATAAAATAAACATGTAATTATATATATTAACAAAATATGTAAAAAATTTGTTTCTATCTTTAGTAAACAAAGGCACTCTTCCCTCAAAAGATTATACATGATTCACACACACACACACACACACACACACACCCTGTCAGTTATTTTGTGTTTAGCTTGAAACAGGGTTCTGTTTTTTCCCAAGTCATTATAATATTATACCACAAATCTTTGTTCATTTCATCTTTTCACTGAGGGTTTCAAATAACTCATATATCATCATGAATATTTGGGTGTAGTTGTCTGTTTCTGAGCTTTTTCTTTCTTTTTTTTTTTTTCAATTTCTTTTCCTTACCTATAAGCTACTAGAGAGGAAGGACCCAATCTGTTTGGTTTATTACCCCCAGGAACTGACTTGTTACCTGCTACACAATGGGTTCTACATATGTTTGTTAGAAGTCATTGGTTTCTTCTATACCATTGCTACATGTTTTAATCACTGTAGCTTTACAATAAATATATATTGCTTTATTTTTCTGTGTTTAATTTCTAATTTCCCCCCCCTTGGCCAGTATAAAAAGACCTTCAATGTGAGAATCAGAGAAAAATTAAAGTAAAAAGCTACAGTTCTGATGAAAATATCAGTAACTGTGTGACATACTAGACCTTTACTACTTTGTTTTACTATTCAGAAATATGTTACTTCTCCATTGTATTCAGTTCATTTATTTACTTATTCATTTTAGTCTTTGTCTTCCTTAGTGTAGGTATATACTTTCCAAGTAATTCTCCTGGCTGCAGTTTTAAATAACACTTTTTACAAGTAATAATTTTTACATCTTTATGGTATTTATTGCATTGGCCAGAGTTGTCACTACTAAGTAGCAGTGATAAGAATGTCACTTTGACTTTATTATAGTGGAAAGTAGGATCTTTAACCCATTTTGCCCCATTGCCTCAGATTTAGAACCCCTATAAAACTTTAATATACTTAATAATATGTAATAATTATATTAATTAAAATAATATTAATATCACCTATATGTTGTAGATCATTATTTGCAACCTATTTTAATGCACTTCTGTCAATTCCATTGAAATATTTGTAGAATTGAAAACTTGGGACTTAATGGGCTAAGCTGGAAGGACAGGAGACAAGATTCTCTGTTTAGAGCCAAAAGGACAGTGATTCAGGTTTAAAAGAGGTGGGATAAAGTAAATAGCTTTGAGGATTTGTTTCACACCTCAGTCAGTACCTGTCTTTATCATCTAAGTGACTTCATCTTTAATGAGGTCTGTACACAGACACAGGTATATTACAAGTCTACATTAACAGCAGAACCAGAAGTAAGAGCGTAAGTGGTAGGTACTACTTTTTCAGAGCATCAAATCAAAAACAGTTCTCTTCATAATCAACTTGCATGGTTAGAGTTTAGAATTTTTATTTTGGTACAGATTTCTGCCTCAAAAAATTAATGTTTTCCTGTTTGAATTCAAAGTGTAAGATATTTCTGGATTTGAAAAATTATTTGTCTTTTGGTACAAAGAAGGAGGAACAGTCACTTATGATTGGGACCAGAGACAGAACAAAGCACAAAACTGCTTCAGGTACTAAAGAATTCTGGTGTTTGACATTAGTGAAATTTGTTTTAATATGTATCTGATAATAACTCAAGCAATGTACAAAAGTTCTGTTACACATATATGGAAATTCTGTTTAGTATGATGTGGAATTTAGAATGATTTATGTACTGTACCAGTAAATATTTCTATCCCAAATTGCTGTACAGATCTGCTCTATTCTTTATATGTTGTTTTTATATCCCATGGCACAGCTCATTTGATTGAATTGTGAATAGGTAGTAATTTTATTTGGGAAAAAAAAGAAATGGTGAGCAGCCCTCTAAATAAAGTATAAAAGAATATAATAGGTTTTGGCCTTGCAAATGTATTTTCAGTATGATTCTTCTACCTTGCTGTTATGTTCTTTACAAATTTCAAGACTCTTATTTTATACAGACAGACTTTTATTGGTGATCATGTATTTTAATTTTTCTGACACATCTTTTTGTCATAGTTGTACAGTTGCTCTCCTGGTTTCTGTGTATTTCTTACCTTGAATGCTAGTTTTGTGGTTGTTTTCTTTAAAACTGATTTATAAGTGTAAAGACTGATATAAGTGGAAAAACTGTTGTGCCTTTGATTCAGGAGGGAAAACTATATTGAGCATAAATTTTGATCATTTGTTATCTGAATGATATGCCTTGGGAGATAGTATCCTCTAACAAGATAAATTGATATTTGTGTTATTTGCTGAATTATCAAATATATACATTACTATGGATTTTTTTTTCATAAATCTTGTGTTTAAAATAAAATGTTTCAAGACCCCATTCCTCTTACTCAATTATAGTACACAAATTGTGAATAGTTTGAAGAAAGGATTGTTTCTACATAATATAAGATCTTTAACCAAACAAAGGGAAAGAGGCAAAGTTGCAGAGACGAAGGTCAGCAAGGATGCAAAAACCAAAGATGAAGAGGTCCAATACTTCGATTTTTTAGATGTAAACTGAATGGCAAGAACTGTTTTTACATTGGTGACTTTGGTTAAGTTGATGTTTAGTACATGCTTTTGAGTTAGCAATGGTAAAACTATCTGCCAGTCACTTGGCAAACTCTTTAGTACCTTCATTTCCCTCACCCCTAATATCTTGTGAGTTTCTGGTTGCAGTTGACTCTACATCTGAATCACCTCATTAATCTTCTACTCCTTTTACTTCTATTGCCACCACTTTAGCACATCATCTTTGCTTCCTAAATCATTTCTCTTCATAAGTTCAGACTCCACACAGCCATCAGGATTATTGGTCTGAAAGTCAGATGTTATCATGTCACTCACTAGTTTAAAAACCTACAGTTGTTTCTTATTATAAAATCAAAAGTCCAAAACTCTTTAGCATAACATTCAAGATTTTTTTGTAATCAGATCTCATCCCACTTTTTTCTAACCTGCTATATACCACCATTTCCTTTCACAGGCTAACAGTATTATACTGCTCAGAGCTCCCTAACACCCAGTCAGACTCATGCCTCTGTTTGGAATTAATCCATTTCTTTCTTTGTGTCTTGGACTCAAGTCCCATAAGATCCAGCTAGAATATACCTTCTTTTTCTGAAGTTTTCCTCATTGTTTTCTCTTTTAGCCCCACTGGAATGAAGGGTTCCCTTCTCTGCTTCCATTATGCTTTCTGTCTCCCTCCTGTTAAATCCCCTTTCACCTTGTAGATTACCTTTGACAATAATTAACTCTATGCAGATGCTAATATGTCTTAATATCTATCATTTATTTAGCAGAATGCCTGGCTCAGAAGACATGCACTTGTCATTTAATCTTCATAACCATCAGTAAAGTTGATACTACAGTATTATACATCATCCCAGTTTTACAAATAAGGCCGCACAATTAGTACAAGGCAAAACTTGAACCCCACCCTGGATTTATGTGTTTCCCAGGGTCCTTACTTGTAGCCATCTTGCTATTGTCTCTCTCCACAGCTATGCTTCCTCAGTACCTGCTCTTCAGTAGATACTGTCTACACATGCTTATTAACTGAATATAACCCATTACCACAGTTTGTGGCAGGCTGGTAGTATTGTCTTAATTGAAAGGGAGAATGCACCATTTATAAAGATAAAATGTTTTTCAAAATGTTAAAATTCTATGTGTTGCTGATTGAGTCACAGACATGTTCAGCATGGGGGTGGGGTGGAACCTTTGGTTTATAAGTGTGTCCAGAACACAAGCGCAGCATTGTAATTCACATCTATAAAACAGTTAAAATTGATGCCTAGGAGACTGCTGCTCACTTACTTCTGTATTATGAATGTCCTTACAAGTCAGATAATCTTAAGTGAACTTTCACTGGCATAACCACATTGCATGTAAACTCAGAGATGATATATAGTAAATGGAAGAATAGTTAGGATTAACAAAGGAATAGTTGTTTCCAAAACACAAAATGCTGGGGTTTTTTTGGTTTGTTTTTAAGAAAACCAAGTTGAAAAATAAATACCATCTATTAGGGCTTGTATAAATGAGTACAAAATCAGTTGTACTTTTCTTGGGTTGTCTTAAGGGTCAAATAATAATTCAGAACATAACATTTAACACTTTAAAATCTTGAGAGTGAACATTAGTAAGAATTATCATGATTTTCCTTGTAGACTTAGTAAAATGTCATACAAATGCAATTTTTTAACTTTACTTTTCTGTTACTTCTCTAGTGTTGTTGGTAACAATACTTGTAGTGGAAGGGATCGCTGTGGCCCAAAAGACCCAAGGTAAAGTACTTACAGTGATAACTTACTACTTGTTCAGAACAGTGGGATGGCTCAATTGAAAGGACAGAAAATTTTGAGTACTACTCCCAGAATCCTTCTGCATATTCCAGTAACCTAAGATTTTGTGTCAACCTGTCGGCCTCAATTTAACTGGATATAATGCGTTAACTAGAGTAAATCATCAACAAAAACCTTCTCCTGGTAAGTTAAAATTCTGTGGCATCACTAGTAACTCCTAGCACACTGGATTATGTCCACAATTTTAATGAGGTTTATACTTTATCAATAAGCAAAAATTTAAAATCCCTTGTTACATTATAAACAAATGAAACATTTCCAGCGGTATCTTATTTGAAACTCTTTGGTCCTGTTCTAAGTGTCCTGATGTATGGGGGGGGGGGGGGACTTATAGAGTGTTTTTTTGAGCCAGAATTTCATGTCAGGGTTGAATACATTTCCTTATAACCCTAAATGTTCTTTATTTTTGTCAGTTATGCATGTACATGATAAATATCAAAGTCATACTAAATAATTAGGAAAAAATTCATCCCCCTTCCTAACCTACCCAACCCCCTTCTTGCTTAATAGAAATAACTACTTTTGTACTGATTGTTTTGGTATTTTCTTTCATATCCTTAGATAACATGCTATTCTTCTATTTCTTGATTATTTCAATTTTAGACATTTGATACTAATTTCTCACCACGGAAAATGAGAATTTAGCTCTTTTGACACACCTACTGTCCACCCCCATCCACAATGTTCTCTTACTTTCCATTTTTACCACCCTTCTCAATATAGTTATACTCTGGTTAAATCAGTATTCAGGGTTTATAATAAATTACTCATCAAGTTTTTTCAGTATGAATTTTGCATTTGGTTTAGAAAATTTGGGGGTTTTATTAAATTTTTCAAATTTTCTCTCCTCCATTTTCTCTGTTCTCTCTTTTTAGGAATTCCATTATTCAGTTATGGCTGTTTTGTTGTCATTTTTCTCCATCTGTTTTTCTTTCCTTCCATCTGTCTTTTTGTTCCACGTGCTGGGTGACTTCCTCAACTTTATTCTCTAGACCAGGAATTAGGAGACTTTTTTCTGTAAACAGTCAGATAATAAGTATTTAAGTCTTTCCAGGCCATACAGACTCTGGCACACCTACTCAGCTCATCTGCTGTGGTGTGAAAGCAGCCATAGACTATACATACATGATGGGCACGGATACATTCAGTAAAACTTTTATGCACAACCATAGGCAGCAGATCAGATTGACCCAAAACTTTCTAGTGTTTTCATTTCTTCTAATTTTGGATGCATTCTTATTTTATAAATATGCACTTAATGTCCTTATTCTTGTTTTATTCATATATTTGCTTTTCTCTTTCTCAGATGTAAGTTTTATTTTGTATTGTTACCGTCTTTTAAAAATATTTTTATTACATGTCTTTGTTTCCTTAGAGTTGCTTTTTTTTCTCTTTTTGTTTGGGTCTGTTTCTCACATTAGTGGCTTCAAATGTTTGGTGATTCTTGAATGTCTGTTCATATTTTAAGAGAGGCACTGAAAAGCTAGCAGTCCGCAGGTGTAGGTAAGGGTTGTCTACCCCTGCCCTCACTGTGGAATGACTTGACATTGGGGAGCTCCTAGATCTGCATCATTGAGTCCTTAGGGTTGATTAGATTCCCCAGAAAAGAATCTTTGCATTTCCTATTTAGAGTCTCCATAACTCACTGAGGCCTTTGGCAAACCCAGGGGGAGAGGCCTGGGAGTGTCATTCAGTTTGGACCTTGGCTATAACTGAGGTCCCTTTTCCATTAACTCTGTTTTACCTTCTCTAAAGAAATAATATACAAGCAGCAGCTGCCTAGATTTATGGAGAATATAAGAGTATATGAAACCAAACTATTCATGTAAAGACTTTAACCAACTTCATGTTATTAAAATTACCAGTTTCACATAACCCCTCACCCTACTTCTAGAACTGCCAATTATTTCTATTGTAGATACCTCCTTGCACTTAGCCCTTAAAAAAAAAAAAAAAATCCCTTTACTGCTTTTTAAGTGGAATTTGAGGAGGAAGCAGAACTGAATGGTTGTGTTCAACTGCAATCTTTAAAATCCTTCTGTAATCTTTGAATCTTATTTGACTTTTGTGTTAAACTAAATATAAGGATGCCATCCCAGAGATAACTGCCCAGATCCTTTTATTTTTATGTCAGAACTGAATTTTATTAAATTTTACTGATTTATCAGATTCTTTTATACTTTTGACCTTTTATATGGTTTGAAAGTACTTTCAATCAGTACTTTACAGAAGTACTTTACTTCCCTGTTCTCTTACATGGCAAACTTATCCTCCAGCTGCAAGTTTTTCTAGCAAGCACAGCATACAAAAACTTATCTTTCACTTCATGCTGTACTTGGTTTGTTGTACTAAATATGGTAGTGGTTCTTAGAAAATTATATATATATATATATATATATATATATATATTACAGATTGGGCAATTATTTGGAAAGTTGTTGGGGAAAGAGAAGAATGCTATTCTCCTTTACTATAATTATGTTTTAAATGCTATTTTTTCCCTAAGATGGACAAAATATTGGAATCAAGCACATTCCTGCAACCCAGTGTGGCATTTGGGTTCGAACCAGTAATGGAGGTCATTTTGCTTCACCAAATTATCCTGAGTCATATCCACCAAACAAGGAGTGTATCTACATTTTGGAAGGTATTTGACCAGTTTTTTTTTTTTTTTTTTTAATTGGATGAGTTTTTTACATTGCAAAATTAACTGCATTGGCAAAAATACCATGTTTAAGCCAGTTTGAACAAAATTTATATTTGAGTTAAACTCTAGTAATGATAAGTATTTCTAAATATTGAATATATTAACAAAATGATTATCAAAATTGCATGGGAATTTTGAATCTCCTAAATTATAATTCAGTTAAGTACATCACTATGTATGAGAAATTTCTCTGATAAAGACTTAAACTTACTGGCATTCTTTATAAGACTGCATACCAATTAATGTCCAAATTAGTGAATTCCCTTCATTTTTTCTGTTTATTTTTCTATGTATCATGATACGTTGTATCTCATGAAGTAACCAATAACTTTTCAAAGCTTCAATTTCAATCAGTCAAGTCCATTTAACTTAATATCATATGCCAAAGGGAAGGTTACTGTAGTTCTATAAGAGTACATTATTATTATTGTAAAATATGGCATTTATTGTGACCTATAAAAATTCTCATTATGATACTCATCTATGAAGCATTAAAGTGATTGTTCTGTTTTTCTCATTTGTTTGTACATGTACATATTTCTGTTCCTGTTGCCCTGATTCACTTGCTTTTGTTTTATAGCTGCTCCACGTCAAAGAATAGAGTTGACCTTTGATGAACATTATTATATAGAACCATCATTTGAATGTCGGTTTGATCACTTGGAAGTTCGAGATGGGCCAT
Source organism: Sciurus carolinensis (assembly GCF_902686445.1). NCBI lineage: Eukaryota > Metazoa > Chordata > Mammalia > Rodentia > Sciuridae > Sciurus > Sciurus carolinensis. Next base: position 35,912,748 of record NC_062228.1, read on the forward strand.
TTGGTTTCTCTCCTCTAATAGATCGTTACTGTGGCATGAAAAGTCCTCCATTAATCAGGTCAACAGGGAGATTCATGTGGATTAAATTTAGTTCTGATGAAGAACTTGAAGGACTGGGATTTCGAGCAAAATACTCATTTATTCCAGGTAAAGAATAATCTTTTCAGTGGTTGGGTATCTCACCCTGATTTCCAAATCCAAAGGCTAAAAAAGAGATAAGTTGGTCAAGTTAATACAATTAAGAAATTCTCTCAAGTTCAAAAGGAAACTAGTCTAGAAACAAATAAAAACAAAACTTGGAATTTTGAGGCATATTGTAGATGATATCACATTTTCCTATTTTTCTTGTGTTTTATAGCACATACTTAAGATCCACAACCTCAAAATAAATGTATTTTTTAAATAATTTCAACATTGTTTTGTTTTCACAATCCTCACAAAAATTTTGGCAGGATTTTTTTATTGGACTGATTGACTTAACCACTCGTTTGAATAAATACTCTTGAAAATAATGAGCAATAGAAAAAATACTGCTCTGCACTTGGAGGTAAAAGATCTGGATTTGAATCTCTTTTTCTGTCACCTAATAGCTATAAGACCTAAGCACAGAGGTGTGCCTGATATTTGCCATTGGTAAAATGGTAACACCTACTGTATTAGTTTCCTGAGACTGACATAGTTAATTACCACAAATTTGGACAGTTAAAGCAATAAAAATATATCCTCATAGTTAATGAAGATCAAAAGTTCCAAGTCTATCAGGGTCTCACTCCATCTAGGAACTCTAGGGGAGGATCTGTTGTCTCTTCTAGTTTCTGGTAACTGCCCCAGCACTCTGGTTTCATAGTCATATTGCTCTAATCTCAATCTCTATCTTCACATCTCTTTCTCCTCTTAAAATCTTTAATGGCATCTTTCAACTTGTAATAATCACTTTTTAAAAAATATAAAGTGATACAAGTTATAGGAATTCTGATGTAGATATATTGGGAGGTGACACTGTCCAGCCTACTATACTGTCGTACCTACCCCTGGTTGGTAAGAACACTGTGAAAGTAGTAAGAACATAAAGCCTTATCCAGGGTAAAAGTACACATCCCAAAGACAAACACAGAGATGTACATATTGTTACTCCTGTCTTTAGAGGGCTTACAAACTTTACAGGATGAAAAAAAATAACAGCTACATAATCTTTTTGCTTTTATTTTTCATAGAAGAAATTTGTCTACTGAAAAAATTAAAACATCCAAATGAAAATATTCAGAATCCTACCACCATATGTATAACAGCAGGGTTAATGATGTGTGTCCCTTCACATGCTTTTCTTTATCTAATTGTTAATTTTACAAAACTGGGACCATCATATACATACTGATAGCTTTAATACTCATTTTCCAAAAAAATAAAAATAATTTTTAGATCAATTTTAATTCATGTCAGTAAATGTTATGGAAATTTTAAAGTTTTGCTTTAATATTTACCTGCCTACTGCTAAAATGACAACATTCTCAAAAAGTAAAATTTGTCTTATATACTTTTTTTTTTTCTTATATACTTTTTTAAGAAAAGTTTTAGGTTCATAACAAAAATTGAGCAGAAAGTATATATCATCTATACCCCTTGCCTCTCCTTCCATTACCAGTTTTGCCGCAGAGTGGTACATTTGTTAAAATCAGTGAACCAGCATTGACACGTCATTGTCATCCAAAAATTACAGTTTGCATTAAAGTTCATTCTTGATATTGTATGTTCTATGAGTTTTGACAAAAGTATATTGACATGTACACTATAGTATCATACAGAACAGGTTCATTGCCCTAAAAATACCATGGGGTCCTCCTATTTGTTCCCCTCTCCCCCTACACCACTGGCAAATAGCGATCTCTTTACTATCTCCATAGTTTTGTCCTTTCCACAATGTCACATATAATTGAAATCATAAGTATGTAACCTTTTCAGATTGGCTTTGCTCGTTGAGCCATATGCACATAAGGCTCCTCCATGTCTGTTTATGGCTTAACAGCTCTTTGTTTCTTTTTTTGTAGCACTAAATATATTTTATTATCTAATGTACCACAGTTTACCCATTCTTTTAAGATGTTTTGATAGCTTCCGAGTTTTAGCAGTTGGGAATAAAACTGTTGTAAATGTGTGGGTTTTTGTGAGGATGTGAATGAAATGATTTGGGTAAATTCTGATATATGTTATAACAGATAAAATTTGATACATGCTAAGTAAAATAGCCAGAAGCAAAAAGATCAGTGTCGGTCTACTTATGTAAGATATCTAAAGTGGTCACATTTGTAGAAACAGAAAGTAGAATGTGATTGCCAGTGACTGAGGAAGGGGAGAATGAGGAATTAGTGTTTAATGGATACAGACTCTCAGCTTGGGATGATAAGAAAAAGTTCTGAAAATAGTGGTGGCAATTACACAACTTTGTGAATATATTTTAATGCATCTACGCTATACACTTTAATATAACAGGGTAAATTTTGTGTGAATTTACATTTACTAAGAAATGGTGGCTAATAACCTTTTTTAACAATAGCCATGAAAAGCAAAATTATTGACTAGGTGATACATTGGATATTTTTCCCTATGAATTGGCTCAAAGAAGTTTGAGAACCAATAGTTTAAATCAAAATAACTGATTTGGCCAGGTGTGATCGTACATGCCTGTAATCACAGCAACTGGGGATGTTGAGGAAGGAAGATCACAAGTTCAAGTGCAACCTGGGAAGACCCTGTCTCAAAATACGGTTTGAGAAAGTGCTAGGGATATAGCTCAATGTCAGAGCACTCACCTAGCATGTACAAAGCCCTGGGTTCCAGTGCCTGAAAAAAATTTTTAAAAGCTGGTTGAGTTAAAAATTGGTCAGGTATTTGATTTTTATTAACTGAGGTAGTTGATACTTTAGTGTCATAAAGGCACTATTATAAAATCTTATATGATTCACCAATAGCAGAAACACTACTTATTTGAGTAATGTTTCAAAATACTTTTTAAATGAGCCACTTTGCATGTTAGGATGCTTACTTTGGACAAAAGTAGCTCTTTTTCCTCTATTAGTCTATATTATTAGAGAAACTATATGGATTATAGTTAAAATATAAACAAGTTATTAAACACTTAGGATTTTTAGACTTTTTACCTATCATTTGCACTTTATGGTGTTTTAGATTTCCTGCATATATTATATTTAATTTTATGGGAATGAAAATAATGTTGGGAAGATTTGTAATATCCTGTCTTATAGATGAGGAAAGTTAGAGATAAAAGATTTTCTTATAGATGGTTTCCCAGTACTAAATTCGAATTCTTCAAGCAAACTTTTCTTTCATGTTGCCTTTAAAATGTAGGTAGAGATTCTTTAGTTTTATTGTTAGAAGAAAGGAAGATGTTCCATGTCAAAATAAATAGGCAATGCATAATTTGCTAAAATATGGCTGTCTCTGCTGTTATTTAAAGTCATGTTTGTAAAATAAATTTTGTATAAGGAGTGGTAAATCTGAAAGAAAACTATCAACAGTGGTGAGAAGGTGTTTTTTTTTTTAACATTATACACACACACACACCTTTATTTATTTTTACGTGGTGCTGAGGATCAAACCCAGTGCCTCACACATGCTAGGCAAAAGCTAAGCACAGCCCCAAAATAGTTTTTTTTGATGAAATTCTCTAATGTTGTTGAGATAGGCTCTCAATGAATTTTACTTCCTGGATTTAACTAGAAGATAATTGTGGGAATTTTAAAACAATAATACCTTAAAATTCTTTCCTTCATATGAAAAATTCTGATTAACTTGCCAGTTAGCTCCTATGACTTTTTCCACCAGTGCCATTTAAGATTTAAATTTCTTTTTGACATTTCTCTGCAAAAGAGCTGCAGCATCCTATTAGTTGTCTCCTTTTAACAAGGATGAGTTTAAGTTAAAAAAGGACAGTCCCTGAGACATAGTCTAAATAAAGCTCCTAATTTATTTCCACTTTTTTTCCAATTTGTAATTTAACAACCTTCCAAAGTATCTGGAGTTAAAGACAGTTTTAACAAGAATTGAGCCTCCCATTACATAAACTTTGTATGAAATAGGTTTTCCAGGATAAGGATTCTGAGACACTTTTTGAGGCTCCAGCAGTTTTTTTATTCTAGTATTTTGGTAAATGCAGGTCATATTTGTACTTTAAGTTTAAAAAAAAAAATGTGTCTGTAATTTAAAAAAATTTCTTACGGTAAAATATACATAAAATTTACTCTGTAACCATTCGTAAATGTCCAATTTGGTGACATTATGTCCATTCACAGTGTTTTGCAACTATCACCACTATTCTTACTAAGCAAAACTTTTATTAAGACAAATTTTAATGTGATTCAGCCAAAATGCATTTCTTTTCATTTTAAGGCTGCACTAATATTCCCTTGTGTTACATTTTGTTTATCCCTTCATTGGTCAACAGACTAGCTACTACTTTTGGTAATTGATGAGAGTTTTCAAGTAGTATAAATTAGTGATAATGGGATCAAAGGTATAAAATTATTGTTAAATGTTGATCCTATAAATGAGTTCATAAGTGACTAGTGACATGTAGTCTATTTATATGAAATCTTTTACCTTGCTGTTAAATGGACTTTTGAGGTAAACTGAGGTGTTAAGCCTTAAAGTAACTCAATACCAATAACTTTCTTCTTTTTTCTGTTACAGATCCAGACTTTACTTACCTAGGAGGTATTTTAAATCCCATCCCAGGTTTAGTATATTACCTCTTTTTCCCCATGGCATTTTTGGTCAGTCTTATTTTCCTTTGAACATCATTCATTTATTCTTTCTAGATTGCCAGTTTGAGCTCTCAGGAGCTGATGGAATAGTACGTTCTAGTCAGGTAGAACAAGAAGAAAAAACAAAACCTGGCCAAGCAGTTGATTGCATATGGACGATTAAAGCTACTCCAAAAGCTAAGGTATTATTATGTATTGAGTCACTTCAGAGAAGAACAAAAGACATGATTTGTATAATGTGTTCCTTTTATTTGTGCAAATATTTATTGATTATATAAACTGATACTACAATACTACAACTTAAAAAAACCTGATTTTACTTCACTCACTTTATTGGGCACCTACTAAGGTCCTAGCACTATTAGAGTTAAATAAACTGAAATGTAAATTTCAGGAAATTTACACATACATTAAAGTTCTTAATTTTAAAAGTTTAAGATTCTTAAAAAGTATTTGGGCTTGGTGACTTGTATCTGTAATCCCACCTACTCTGGAGACTGAGGCAGGAGGATATAGCAAGTTCAAGGCCAACTGGGGCAATATAGCAAGACCCCATTTAAAAAAAAAGATTCTTAAAATCTGTAGGTTCCTAATTGGCAGGTGCAAATATTGATCGATTATTAATTAAAAATTTCTATTTTGAAGAAGAAAATCAGGCTGTGAGAGGTTAAAGAGTCTCCTCATAAGTCTCAGATTTGATCATACCAGTGTAAAATATGTTGAATTCTGTGTTCTTACACATCAGCTGTCCTCTTTTGGTCATATAGAACTCTTATTTAGAAGCACACAGAGAACGTTGTAAATAACTGACAAGTTGAGATCAGTTACTGATTACTTTGATTTTTTGGCTTTTAACTTACACTTTTGGTAATATCAGCAGTGTTAAAAATTAGATTTAATGTATATGTATGTGAAAAGAAGAGGAGAGAGAGGTTGGGAGAATATACCTTGAAAGAATCATGAAAATCAGATTTACAGCTGGACATGGTGGTGTACACCTCTAATCCCAGTGACTGAGGAGACTGAGGCAGGAAAATTATAAGTTCAAAGCCAACATCAGCAACTTAGTGAGGCCCTAAACAACTTAGAGAGGTCCTGTCTCAAAATAAAAAGGTCTGGGGATATGACTCAGTGGTTAATTGCCCCTAGGTTCGATTCCTAGTATTCCCCCCCCCCCAAAAAAAAATAGAAAATCAGATTTACAATTATGTTAATATAATAGATTAGGTAACCAGAAAAGTCTATCAGGTTAAAAAGTATCTAGAAAATTGGATAAAATACAATAAATATCTTTTTTGTAACTTCCCAAGACAGGATGATTCTTGTGGACTCAAAGAGAGGTAAACAAAGAAATAAAGTGAAATTGATATTACAAATGTCCCTGACTGATTTCAGAAACCTGTTACTGCCAGGTATAGACATAATAGGAGCTTGGTTTTAATACACTGATTTAGCCTAGAGTTCATGAGATCTTTGTGAGAACTCCCTTACATAAATCACATAAATCAAAGGGAGATGATTGATGTGAAAGGGTAAATTTAAAAAAAAAAAAAAAAAAAAAATATATATATATATATATATATATATATTCATTCAGGCTGGGATTGTGGCTCAGTGGTAGAGCGCTCGCCTAGCATGGGTGAGGCATTGGGTTCAATCCTCAGCACCACATAAAAATAAAGTAAAGGTATTGTGTCCACCCACAACTAAAATATATATATATATTTTATGTAATTGTCCATATATATATATATGTTCACTGGCACATATCAGTGACCTAGAAATGTTTTTATGGACTTGTTTTTAGAATGGGGGTGGAGGTGAGGCTGGGGTCTCCCCTAGGACTTTTACCTAGAAATGTGTCTTTGGGTTTGGGATATGAATTTACGTTCCCTGCTCAATCCAGGAACCATGGAGCCCCAATATTAAAAAAATGGTCCTAGATTATAATACCTTTTGAGGCACCTAGCAAAAATAAGTCCATAGTAACCAGTGGGGCTACAGGGTAACCACTGCAGGTAATCTCACACACCCAAAAAAAAAAAAAAAAAAAAAAAAAACCTGTGCTCACAACCCCCGCTTGAAGTAAGAGCAGACAAAACAAACAAGAAGAAATTTCTTAGATTTGCAAGTACTGAAGTGTTTTAAATATCCTAGAAGAAGGAACAAAAAGATGAGAAAAATGACTAGGTGTATATGAAAAGTAACCAAATAGGATTTCTGTTAATTTTAAACTATGCTTACTAAAAAAACCTGAGGAATTATAGTGCTGGGAATGGGTAGCAATTTATTAAGAAAATTTTCAAGGCATTCACATAGTGACTTCCAGGCAGGAAAAAACATTAACAGGCACACTGAATACCACAAAGAGAATTTAAAACAACTGGAGAAAAAGAGGTTGACTCCAAAAAGATGTTATTTAGATTCTCACCATCACCATCAATAGCAAAACAGAAGCTCAACAACAATAAAATAATGTCTTCAATTTTTAAGAGAAAAAATAATGACTGGAATCCTACATTTCCATATCAAAACCATGGTTCAAAAATGAGGGCAATATTGAGGTATTTCTGGGCAGAAATAGTAAATGAAGCAAATGCTGTAGTTAAAATCCAAATATACTCTGCTTACAGGAAAATTTTAAAATGTAAAAGTAAAAAATACAAAGCAAATACCAAAGAGAATGAATGTAACTATAAAAGTAGACATCAAGAATGTCACCAGTTCACAAAGAAGTTATAATGCTTTAAAATCTTATGAATTAATGTAGCCTTAAAATGTTCAAACTATAAATTGATCATTGCCAGGGGAAAAGCAAGAAATCCAAAATTACAGTGGGAAATTTTTTTTTTCTTCTTAATGATTAATTGACCAAATATACAAAAAAGTTAAGGCTCAAAAGATTTAAACAACACAGTATGCCTAATCGACATTGGTATCTTGCTCACAACATCCAGAAAACATTCATTCTCTATAAGTATGCATGACACATTTATCAAAACTAGTCCATACACTTGGCTAACAAAGGAAGTTGGAACGTACACCAGTGCTTGGGATCATGCAGTGCTCCCTTTGAAAAAAATACAATTAAACTAGGAATCAGCAACCAAAAAATTACTTTAAAACCTTATATGTTTGGCAATCTATTCATATGTTTAGAAACTGCATAATATTCTACTTATTCACAGATCAGAAGAAATCAGGTACAAATCTGCAAACATTTAAAACTCAATAAAGAAATACTACATATCAAAAAGTTGTAGGATGCAGTTACAAGCAGTACTTTGAGGACATTTATGACCATACATGTTTCCATTAGAAGAAAAAAACTTGAAATTGAATGAGCTAAGATTCAACTGAAGACATTAAAAAATGACAAATCTGGGGAAAGGTAATGATTTTAAAAGCAGAAATAAATTAAAATAACAAAACCAAAAATTAACTTTGTGAAGGATAACAAGCAAACCACTGGCAGGATTGATCTAGAAAAAAGACGCATCCACATAAAATAACAGTTGGAAAATGTCATAAACTACAGTTCTTCAAGGAACTCGAGAGAAAAAAAAAAAACTAAAAATGGGCAAGTGCTCTGAATAAACATTTCTTGAAAGAAGATATAAAAATAGCTAACAAGTATATGAAAAAATACTTAGCATCACTAATTATCAGGGAAATATAAATCAAAACTACAGTAAGATATGATTCTTGTGGATTCAAATGTTATAATAGCTATTATTAAAAAAAGACCAAAACCAATAAATGCTGAGGAAGAAGTAGAGAAAGAAGAATTCTTATACATCATTACAGGGAATGTAAATTATTTACCACTATTATGGAAAACAATATAACACTGCCTCAGGAAAAAAAAAAAAAAAAAAACACCTAGGAATAGTTTTGATATATGATCCAGCAATTCTGCTACACAGTACATATCCAAAGGAAGAGAAATCAATATGTCAGATAATTGCACCTTCATATTTTTGTAGCATTATTCACAGTAGACAAGATATAGGATCAGCTAATACAACAAATCATAAATGGGGTGAGGGGAACTGATGACATTAAAAGACAATTAGAAGTTCAAACACTTCTAATTTGATATTATGAAGTTACTCATTTAGCTGGTTTGGTAATAGTGTAGAGGTTATTTTTTAAGTGACTTTAATGCTACATATTGGACTATTTACAGATTAAATGATTTAATGCCTAGGATTAGTCTAATAGGTAAAGGGCAGAAGTGAGGAGAGACATATAGTTTAAACAAGATTGAGTTGATAACTGTTAAACTTGGGATAAGTAGGTATACAATTTATTTTGTCTGCTTTTTAGTGTTTGAAGATTTCCATAATAAATGTCTTAGGTTATCATAAGATAATGTTATTAACAGTTCTTTGTTAATAAAAGTATAAAAGAACTAAATATATAACCAAAAGAGAAAAATATACCTGAAATTTTTAAAATATTCATTATATGTAATTTCTATTAGAATGGAGGTGATAATCAGTTAAATTAAAAGATAAATTATTAGAAATTGTCCAATCTGAAGTACAAAAAAAATTGAAAACCAATTAAGAAGCCTGTAGAATAATTTCAGTAAGCCTAACATATCATTTAAGTTCTAGAAGGAACAGAGATTAATAAAGAACAAATATTTGAAGAAATACTTGCTAAAAGGATCCAAATTTGGTGAAAGACATGAATTTACAGATTTAAGCTCAGTGAACACCAAAGAGAATTTTAAAAATTAAAAAATAAAAAGAAATAAAAATTTAAAAATAAACCAAGACCTACACACATCAAAACCAAATTAATTGAAATCAGAGATTGAGATCTTAAAATCAGCCAGACAGAAATGGTGCTCTCTAAGGAAGCAATGATTTTAGTAACTGGGTTTCTCTTTAGAAAATCATGGAAACCAAAGATGGTAGTTCAAAATCTTTTTAAGTTCTAGGAGCAAAAAAAAAAAAAAAAAAAAAGTACAAAGTAGGTGTCTTGACAAATTTTCCCTGAGGCAGAGGTGGTTCAGGGAATATTTCTTGAGGTGTTAGCAAGAATTGAGTAATGGAAACTCCTAATTAACTTTAGGAGCATAAATTGCTACAGTCACTTGGGAGAGCTGTTCAGCATGCTCTGTTAAAGCTGAAAAGTGGTATGTTACAACATAGTAAGTACAATTCTAGAATGAAATCATCATCTATGTAATGAGTGTACAAGAATATTGTAATATTGTAGCAATATTGCGAATTTTAAAAGTGAAAGCAAACTAGAATTCCAATAAGAGGATGGAAAGTGGTTTATAAGTGATAAAAACTTAAAATATGTAGAATAATACTATGTAATTTTTAGATTAATAAATATTAAAATACAGTAATTATATATAAAACTCAAGATACATAGGAAGGGTAATGGGAACAGGCTTTAGTTGTATCAGCAATATATTTTTTATGTGTGACAATATTTAATATTTAGATATTTATTTCCATGAAATTAAATGATATTTCTTAGAACTCCATACTTTTTTTTTATTGACATATTTCATGAAAGATAATTTCACATTCACAGATATTTTAGGAGTATAATCTGGATTCTTGGCTGGTAGAGAGTGTTACTTTTATTAAATCAATATTTTGGGTGGGGGATGGGTACCAGGGATTGAACTCAGGGGACTCGGCCACTGAACCAGATCCCCAGCCTATTTTGTATTTTGTTTAGAGACAGGGTTTCACTGAGTTGCTTAGCGCCTCACTTTTGCTGAGGCTGACTTTGAACTCATGATCCTCTTGCCTCATCCTCCTGAGTCGCTCGGATTACAGGCATGTGCCACCACACCTGGCTAATAAAGCAATTTTTTAGGTTAAAAAAAAAGTTACACAGTTGAGTTTCCAAAAATTACTTCAATCCTTTTTAAAAAATGTTAAACACATGAGCAAACTCCTGGTGTTAAGAAATTTAAAGAGAAAAGATTAAAGACTACCATAACCATTGAATACTTGAAATAGTATAAACTAGTTATGGTATTTAAGAAAAATATTCTCTTAAAATTATTTTTTATTAAAAGCACAATGTACATAATTCAGACATCTTAGTCGTTTAGCTGATCCTTAGTTTTGCCAGTTCATAGTTATACTAAGCTACTCATTATCTCCTCTGAGTGAGTTATACTGAATATGACTGAGCATGTGTCCTCTGATTGGAAGACCTTAAAATCTGAAGGAGGAGACAATTATAGTATTAGGGATACCCACCACCATAGAACTATGAGAAGAATGATTTGGTTATGAAGAATAATGGAGAAATCTATAAGATCCAATGATAACATTTAAGAAAACAATTTGTATGTTAAAATACATGCATGAAGATTTTATAAAGTTTTGGAATGGGAAACCTTGTCTGCCATTCTCATGGAAGTGGCAAACTGGTCATTTCAAGTAAACCAAAGTTGGTCAACCTTTGAGTTCTATTTTTAATTCTTTACTCTTAGGTTTCATGCCCTCAAAGTAGTTTAGAAGGTAAAAATATGTGACAGTTTTTTTTTTTTTTTTTTTTAATTAAGCCCTTTAAAATAAAAGGGTAGGGGTGACTTGTCACTACCTCAGGAGTAATAACTAGAAAGTGTGTATTCATTAGATGTCTTCAGTGGCAATTTAGAGGAAATCTTCATTCTTCACTCAGTGAATTTTTATTTTAATTTTAGAGTGACACATGATCATCTACAGCCCTGTAAAGTGTGTGTGTGTGTGTGTGTGTGTGTGTGTGCACGCACGCAGTACCCTATGAAGTGAGAAGACACTTTAGACTTAGACCAACCTGGGTTCAAAACCTTGCCCTGAATAACCCTGGGCAGGTTCCTGAATCTCTCTCCATAAACAATGATACCTACTTCATGAACCTCTTCTAAAGGTTAATGGTTTGTCTTTTTAAGCCAAAAATGTAAAGGAGTAGAAGAAGTATTCAAACAAGAATGAGCCAATGAGCCAAGTGTATTTTAAGAAATAACTTGGTGCCAGGTATCAGACTCTGTGTAAAATTTGAATAAAGAAGATGCTAAGGATGTTTACTTTGAAAATATAGTTAATACCCGCCAATCCAAAAAGTTTTAAGGGGTAGAGTGTTAAAATTAAGCAATTAATTAGCAATTAAGTGTGCAACAGTAGAATAGTGGGTAAGTGAATGGGAAGACATTGTAAGAATGAGCATTGTTCCAGGAGTGTAGATAATATTTTGATAGGTTACAGCAAAAGTAGGATATATGTATCTTCTATATCTTGTGATTAAACTGAAGCATTAAAATGTACTGAAAAACTGGAAAGAAACTAATCATATTGTTAGAAAAATAGAATTTTGAGTGATTTATTTCCTCTATCCATCAGTACCATGAGATTGTTTTATAATGAGGAAACTCTGTAAGACAGTTAAAGCCTCTTGTTGCAAGACTTATCTTTGTAGACAAAACACAGACTTCAAGTTCCTTAATACTTCGTTTTATTATTAACACAACCAAAGAAACATACCATTAGTCTTAGACTTTTTAGTTATCAGTCGTTATGTGTATTATTCTGTCAACTGTCAAAATTCATGTCTACCATGTTGACTGTGGATAAAAGTAGAAAAAATTAATATTTTTAAAGCAGTGTTTTTCTTTGTTTTAATGTTACAGATATATTTGAGGTTCCTAGATTATCAAATGGAGCACTCAAATGAATGCAAGAGAAACTTCGTTGCAGTATATGATGGAAGCAGTGCTATTGAAAATCTGAAGGCCAAGTTTTGCAGCACTGTGGCCAATGATGTAATGCTTAAAACAGGAGTTGGAGTGATACGAATGTGGGCAGATGAAGGTAGTCGGCTTAGCAGATTTAGAATGCTTTTTACTTCCTTTGTGGAACGTAAGTAAATAATTCCTATAGCAGTGAAATCTTTTATGAACTTTTTACCTGTTCATGCTACCGTATTGCCCATTTACTTTTGAAAGTGTAGAAATGATTGTCTCAGTTCCTGTTCTCAATAAATTGACCATCATAGGTGAAAATACTGTGTTCACATAAATTGCTTTAAAGTTGTGAACAAATGGTAGGGATTTCAGAAAATGGAGACTTACCTTGCTCTCAAGAAATATGACTGTAACCCAAGTATGGAACCAGCCTAGGTAGGTTCCATCAGTGGATGAATGGATAAAGAAAATATGGTATTTATACACAAGTGACGTTTATTCAGCTGGAAAGAAGAATGAAATTATGTTACTTGCTTGAAAACGGATGAAACTTTGAGAACATTATGTTTAGTGAAGTAAGCCACAAGTGAAAGTCAAGGATCATATGTTTTCTCTCATGTGTAGAAGCCACAGAGGAAAAAGGAAAAGTGAAGGTGGGGAAGGGGCAATGATGAAACTGGAAGGGAGATCAGAAGAGTAGAGAAAAGGGACCAGGGGAAGGAAGGAGGGCCAGGAAAGAGGAAATACTAGGGAGTGATATTGGCCAAATTATATTGTTATATTGTGTGCATGTATGAATATATAGCATCACACCATTGTGGTACAAACTAGAATGACCAAACATATGGAAGGAAAAAAAAAAGATCTTTGAATTTAAAAATAATTATCAGTAGTATTAATTCATAATATAATAATTCATAAATATGATCCATCAGACCTTGATCATCAAAGGTTTATTAACTTTTTTTTTAGAGCTTTATAGTTAAACATACTAGTTGGGTTAACCCCTATAAACTCTCACGTGTAGAAATCACTATTTTTTTTCAGATGTGGATTTATTAATTTATTAATTTATCTTTACATTGACTGCAATATTCTTGTTCCATATCCTAGATCAGTGCTCCCTAGTAAGAATACACTACTATCTACAAATGCAAGTCAAAGAAATATTTAACATTTTCTAATAAACATATTAAATCATAAAAAGAAATGAGTAAAACTAATTTTAATATTTTATTTAACCTAACATTCCAAAATATAATAATTTCCCAGCATATGATCATTGTGAAAATAATTACTGAGCTATTTTACTTTTTTCTTTTCATTCAAAGTCCTCAAAATCTGAGGCGGATTTTAACATCTCAATTTGGATTAACCACATGTTTTTTTAGTTTATTTTTATTGTAAACAAATGGGATACATGTTGTTTCTGTTTATACATGGAGTAACAACATACCTTTTGCGTAATCATTCATTTACATAGGGTAATGGTGTTTGATTCATTCTGTTATTTTTTCCTTCCTCCCCACCCCTCCCACCCCTCTTTTCCCTCTATACAGTCCCTCCTTCCTCCATTCTTGCCCCTCTTCCTAACCCTAACTCTAACCCTAACACTAACCCCTCCCACCCCCCATTGTGTGTCATCATCCGCTTATCAGCAAGATCATTCATCCTTTGTTTTTTTTTTTTTTTTTTTGCTTTTTTTTTTTATTGTAAACAAATGGGATACATGTTGTTTCTCTGTACATGGCGTAAAGGCATACCATTTGTGTAATCATAAATTTACATAGGGTAATGTTGTTTGATTCATTCTGTTATTTTTTCCCTTCCCCCCCACCACTCCCACCCTTCTTTTCCCACTATACAGTCCTTCCTTCCTCCATTCTTGCCACCCTCCCTAACACTAATTCTAACCCTAACACTAACCCCTCCCACCCCCCATTATGTGTCATCATCCACTTGTTAGCGATATCGTTCGTCCTTTGGTTTTTTGAGATTGGCTTATCTCACTTAGCATGATATTTTCCAGTTTCATCCATTTACCTGCAAATGCCATAATTTTATTATTCTTTATAGCTGAGTAATATTCCATTGTATATATATACCACAGTTTCTTTATCCATTCATCAATTGAAGGACATCTAGGTTGGTTCCACAATCTGCCTATTGTGAATTGAGCGGCTATGAACTTTCATGTGGCTGTATCTCTGTAGTATGCTGATTTTAAGTCCTTTGGGTATAGGGCTAGGAGTGGGATAACTTTGTCAAATGGTGGGTCCATTCCAAGTTTTCTAAGGAATCTCCACACTGCTTTCCAGCGTGGCTGCACTAATTTGCAGCCCCACCAGCAGTGTATGAGTGTACCTTTTTCCCCCAAATCCTCTCCAACACCTATTGTTGCTTGTATTCTTGATAATCACCATTCTAATTGGGGTGAGATGGAATCTTAGTGTAGTTTTGATTTGCATTTCTCTTATTACTAAAGATGGTGAACATTTTTGCATATGTTTGTTGCTTGTAGATCTTCTTCTGTGAAGTGTCTGTTCATATCCTTAGCCCATTTGTTGATTGGGTTATTTGTATACTTTGCGTAGAGTTTTTTGAGTTCTTTATATATTCTGGAAATTAGTGCTCTACCTGAAGTATGGGTGGCAAAGATATTCTCCCACTCTGTAGGCTCTTTCTTTGCATTGCTGATAGTTTCCTTTGCTGAGAGAAAGCTTTTTAGTTTGAATCTATCCCAGTTATTGATTCTTACTTTTATTTCTTGTGCTATGGGAGTCCTGTTAAGGAAGTCTGATCCGAAGCCAACAAGTTGAAGATTTGGACCTACTTTTTCTTCTATAAGATGCAGGATCTCTGGTCTGATTTCAAGGTCCTTGATCCATTGTGAGTTGATTTTTGTGCAGGGTGAGATAGGGGTTTAGTTTCATTCTGTTGCATATGGATTTCCAGTTTTCCCAGCACCATTTGTTGAAGAGGCTATCTTTTTCCATTGCATATTTTTGGCTCCTTTGTCTGGTACAAGAAAATTGTATTTATTTGGGTTTGTGTCTGTGTCCTCTATTCTGTACCATTGATCTACCTGTCTATTTTGGTGCCAATACCGTGCCGTTTCTGTTACTATTGCTTTGTAGTATAGTTGAAATTTGGTTATTGCGATACCCCCTGTTTCATTCTTCCTGCTAAGGATTGCTTTAGCAATTCTGGGTTTCTTATTCTTCCAGATGAATTTCATAATGGCTTGCTCTATTTCTGTAAGGCACATCATTGGGATTTTAATTGGAATTGCATTAAATCTGTATAGCACTTTTGGTAGTATGGCCATTTTGACAATATTAGTGCTGCCTATCCAAGAACATGGGAGATCGTTCCATCTTCTAAAGTCTTCGTCAATTTCTTTCTTCAATGTTTTGTGGTTTTCATTGTAGAAATTTTTTTTCCTCTTTGGTTAGATTGATTCCCAAGTATTTTATTTTTCTTTGAGGCTATTGCAAATGGAGTTGTTTTCCTCATTCCCTTTCAGATGTTTCATTGCTTGCGTATAAAAATGCTTTAGATTTATGCGTGTTGATTTTACAGTCTGCTATTTTGCTGAATTCATTGATGAGGTGTAGAAGTTGTCTGGAGGAGTTTTTTGGATCCTCTAAATATAAAATCAAAACATCAGCAAATAGTGACAGCTTAAGTTCCTCTTTTCCTATTCGGATCCCTTTAATTTCATTAGTCTGCCTAATTGCTCTGGCTAGAGTTTCCAGGACAATGTTGAATAGAAGTGGTGAAAGAGGACATCCCTGTCTTGTTCCTGTTTTTAAAGGGAATAGTTTCAGTTTTTCTCCATTAAGAATGATGTTGGCCATGGGCTTAGCATAAATAGCCTTTACAATGTTCAGGTATGTTCCTATTATCCCTATTTTTTCTAGTGTTTTGAGCATGAAGGGGTGTTGTATTTTGTCGAACGCTTTTTCTGCATCAATTGAAATAACCACATGATTCTTATCCTAAGTCTATTGACATGATGGATTACATTTATTGATTTACGAATGTTAAACCATCCTTGCATTCCAGAGATGAACCCCACTTGATCGTGGTGCACAATTTTCTTAATATGTTTTTGGATACGGTTTGCCAATATTTTGTTAAGGATCTTTGCATCTATATTCATCAAGGATATTGGTCTAAAATTTTCTTTCCTTGATGTGTCTTTTCCTGGTTTGAGTATGAGGGTGATATTAGCTTCATAGAATGAGTTTGGTAGGGTACCCTCCTTTTCTATTTCCTGGAATACTTTGAGAAGTATTGGAATGAGTTCTTCTTTGAATGTCTTCTAGAACTCGGCTGAGAATCCATCTGGTCCTGGGCTTTTCTTGGATGGTAGGTTTTTAATGGCTTCTTGTATTTCATTGCTTTATATTGATCTGTTTAAATTGTGTATGTCCTCCTGGTTCAGTTTGGGAGGAGCATATGTCTCAAGAAATTTGTCAATGTCTTCAGTAGTTTCTATTTTGTTGGAGTACAGATTTTCAAAGTAGCTTCTCATTATGTTATGTATCTCAGTGATGTCTGTCGTGCTATTTCCTTTTTCATCACGAATTTTAGTAATTTGAGTTTTCTCTCTCCTTCTCTTTGTTAGTATGCCTAAGGGTTTGTCTTTTTTGTTTACTTTTTCAAAGAACCAACTTTTTGTTTTGTGAATTTTTTGAATTGTTTCTTTTGTTTCACTTTCACTGATTTCAGCTCTTATTTTAATTATTTCTTGTGTTCTACTACTTTTGCTGTTATTGTGTTCTTCTTTTTCTAGGGCTTTGAACTGTAATGTTAGGTCATTTAGTTGTTGACTTTTCATTCTTTTCTGGAATGTGCTCCATGCAATGAATTTTCCTCTTAGTACTGCTTTCATAGTGTCCCAGAGATTTTGATATGTTGTATCATCATTCTCATTGACCTCTAAGAATTTTTTTATCTCCTCCCTGATGTTTTCTGTTATCCATGTTTCATTTAATAGCATATTATTTAGTCTCCAGGTGTTGGAGTAATTTGTTTTTTATTTTGTCATTGATTTCTACTCTCAGTTCATTATGATCTGATAGAACACAAGGCAGTATCTCTATTATTTTGCATTTCCTAAGGGCTGCTTTGTGCATAACATATGCACAAAACCTTCTATTTTCAAGAAGGTTCCATGTGCTGCTGAGAAGAAAGTGAATCTGCTCGTTGATGGATGGAATATTCTATATATGTCTATTAAGTCTAGGTAATTGATTGTGTAATTGAGTTCAATGGTTTCTTTGGTTGGTTTTTGTTTGGAAGATTTATCTGGTGGTGACAGCGGTGTGTTAAAGTCACCCAGAATTATTGTGTTGTGGTCTATTTGATTCCTGAAATTGAGAAGGATTTGTTTGATGTACAGGGATGCACCATTATGTGGGGCATAAATATTTACTATCGTTATGTCTTCCTGATTTATGGTTCTCTTAAGCAGTATGAAATGTCCTTCTCTATCCCTTCTGACTAACTATGGCTTGAAGTCCATTTTATCTGATAAAAGGATGGAAACCCCCACTTTTTTACTGAGTCCATGTGTGTGGTATGTTTTTTCCCATCCTTTCACCTTTAGTCTGTGGATTCTTTTTCTATGAGATGAGTCTCTTGCAGGCAGCATATTATTGGGTCTTTCTTTTTAATCCATTCTGCCAGTCTATGTCTTTTGATTGATGAATTTAGGCCATTAATGTTCAGGGTTATTATTGGGATATGATTTGTATTCCCAGTCATTTGGGCTTATTTTTGGTTTTTAATTTGGCTTGGTTTCTCCTTTGAGTGGTTTTTCTCTAAGGTAGTTCCTCCCTTTGCTGACCTCCATTGTTGTTTTTCATTTCCTCCTCATGGAATATTTTTCTGAGAATGTTCTGTAGTGGAGGCTTTCTATTTGTAAATTCTTTTAACTTTTGTTTATCATGGAAGGATTTTATTTCATCTTCAAATCTGAAGGTTAGTTTTGTTGGGTATAGGATTCTTGGTTGGCAACCATGTTCTCTCAGAGCTTGAAATATATTATTCCAGGCCCTTCTAGCTTTTAGAGTCTGGGTTGAGAAGTCTGCTGCTATCCGTATTGGTTTCCCCCTATATGTAATCTGATGCTTTTCTCTCTCGGCCTTCAAAATCCTATCTTTTTTTGAATGTTAGGCATTTTCATTATAATGTGCCTTGGTGTGGATCTGTTGTGATTTGGTATTCTGTAAGCCTCTTGTATTTGATTTTCCATTTCATTCTTCAGGTTTTGAAATTTTTCTGATATTATTTCATTGAATAGGATGTTCATTCCTTTGGTTTGTATCTCTGTTTATATCTCTTGCCTTCATCAATCCCAATAATTCTTAAATTTGGTCTTTTCATGATATCCCATAGTTCTTGGAGATTCTGTTCATGATTTCTTACCATCTTCTCTGTTTCGGCAACTTTATTTTCAAGATTAAATATTTTGTCTTCATTGTCTGAGGTTCTGTCTTCCAAGTGGTCTGATCTTTTGGTGATGCTTTCCATTGAGTTTTTTATTTGGTTTATTGTTTCCTTCATTTCAAGGATTTCTGTTTGGTGGTTTTTGAGAAGCTCTATCTCTTCGTTGAAATGATCTTTGCTTCCTGCAGTTGCTCTTTCAGCTTATTGGTATTATCATTCATTGCCTGCATTTGCTCTCTTATCTCATCCTTTGCTCCGCGAATCATCTTAATCATGTATAATCTGAAGTCCTTTTCTGACATTTCTCCTAACATACTATCATTGGATTCTATTACTATAGAATCTAGATTTGTTTGGATCATTTTCTTCCCTTGTTTTTTCATGTTGTTCATGTATCTTCCCCTCTAGCAGTGCAGATCTGGGGTATTGCATGTTTCCCCCTATAGGTTTATAGTGGTCCTATAAGAACATTTTTTCTTTTTTTGCGGTACTGGGGATCGAACTCAGGGCCTTGTGCTTGCGAGGCAAGCACTCTATCAGCTGAGCTATCTCCCCAGCCCTTATAGTGGTCCTATAGGTTTCCAAAACCTTTTCTTTCAGGGGAGATTAATATTAGCAGTGCCCAATTCAGACACTATGCAATCGTAGACCAAACAGCCCCTATGAGGACAATAACAATATTGTCATAATAAACAGAATGAGTTCAAATGTTATCTTCAGTAAAACAAACAGATTTGCAATAAGATCTGCAGTTTCAAATGGAGGACAAAGAGGATGCAGAGGGATGTAGAATGTAGCTGTTAATGGGATAAGAAAAGAATATACAGAAGTTCTAGATAATAGAAAGGGTGAGAGTGTAATCAAAAGAAATCGGATGTTAGCATGCAAAAAAGGGAGAAAGAGACTCTGAGGGAACAGGTAAACAAAAGGAAAAGAGAGCAAGAAAAGTAAAGAAATAAAAACTTAAAATTGTTCAATAAGGAGAAAAAAGAAAATCTATAGTATAACAGTCATATAGTAATGAAACCTCCCAGTCTTCAGTAGCCTGATGCATGAGAAGTACCTGACAATGAGCTTCAAATTTCCAGCAGACGTCTCAGGATGGGATTTGCCCCACTTAAAGATCGGAGCTGTGGCTTCCAGGATTATCCAATATGGCCGCTATGGCTTCAAAATGTGTTGGCAAATGGGGAGCTACAGTTCAGGGTGTGGATGTGGTCAGCAGGAGATCCTGGAGGCGGGATGCGGTTGGTCAGGCAGGGGTCCTGGGGATCCGGTATGTTTGGTGTGGTTGTGGGATCCTGGAGGCCGGGTGCAATCAGTCGGTCTGGGGTCCCGGTGATAGGGTGCAGTCAGTTGGTCTGGGGGTCCTGGCGGCAGGGAGCAGTCAGTCGATGTGAGGGCCCCAGAGGCACGGAGTGATTGGTCGGGCTGAGGGATCCTGGAGAAGGGACTCAGTCAGTCTGGCCAGGGGTCCTACAGGGCCTGGCTGTTGTCTCAAAATGGCCGAAAATCACTGTTAATTCATGATTCTCCCTTATCTTTCCTGCCCTCCCTCCCCTTCTCCCATTCTCCTCCTACTCTTCTAGAATTCCTTTTGCTCATCTATTAATTTGTACTCGATTGGTTCTTTATGTTACCTACCCTTCCTTTCCCCTTTCCTTTATTTTACTCTGTCTTATGCTTATGAGAGAAAACATTTGACCTTTGAGTTTCTGAGTTTGGCTAATTTCACTTAGCATAATATTGTCCATTTCCATCCATTTATCAGTGAATGCCATACATAATTTCATTATTTTTTATGGCTGAGTAAAACACCATTGGGTGTGGATATCACAATTTGTTAATCCATTCATCTGTTGACAGGCAACTGGGTTGAGTCCATAATTTAGCTATTGCAAATTGTGCTGCTGTAAACCTTGATGTGGCTGTGTCACTTTAGTATGCCAATTTTACATCTTTGGGGGAAAACACCCAGGAGTGAGATAGCTGGGTCATATGTTGGTTCCATAACTAGTTTTTTGAGGCATCTCCATACTGCTTTCCAGAGTGGTTGTACTAGTCTGCAGTCTCACCAGTAATGTACAAGTGTACCTTTTCCCTCACAGCCTCACCAGCATTTATTGTTGTTTGTATTCTTGATCGTTGCCATTCTAACCGGAATGAGATGAAATCTTAGTGTGGTTTTGATTTGCACTTCCCTGATTACTAGAGGTGTTGAGCATATTATTTGTTGACCATGTATTTGTGTTTCTCTTTTGAGAAGTTTCTTTTAGTTCTTTGACCCATTTATTGATTGGGTTATTTAGGAGTTTTTGGTGGGAAGTACTTTGAGTTCTTTGTATATTCTCGATGTTAATTCCCTATAGGAGGAGTAACTGGCCAAGATTTTCTCCCATTCTATGGGATTTTCTTCCCATTCTTAATTATCTCCTTTGCTGTGTAGAAGCTTTTTAGTTTGATGGCATCCTACTTGTTGATTCTTGATTTTTCTTGTACTTTGGGGTTCTTGTTAAGGAAGTTGATGCCAGCACCTATATATTGTAGTATTGACCCTGTGTTTTCTTCTAGCAGTTTTAAAGTTTCTGGTCTAATTCCCACATCTTTGATCAAATTGGGCTTGAGTTTTGTGCAGGATGACAGGGGTCTAATTTCATTTTTCTCATGTAGCTATTCATTTTCCCAGCACCACTTGTTAAAAATGATGTCTATTCTCCAAGATATATTTTTGGAACCTTTGTCAAATATCATACACCCCTAGGTATGTGGATTTGTCTCTGTGTCTTCTATTCCATTTGGTTTCATGTCCATTTTTATGCCAGTACCATGTCATTTTTGTTACTATAGCTCTGTAGTATAATTTCAGATAAGGTATTATGGGATGTCTTCTGCTTCACTTCTGTTGCTTAGTATTACTTTGTTTTGTTTTTTTAATTTATTTTTTATTTTTTGGAGTTGTAGATGGACAGCATGTCTTTATTTTGTTTGTTTGTTTTGATGTGCTAAGGATTGAACCCAGTGCCTCACATGTGCTAGGCA
Source organism: Sciurus carolinensis (assembly GCF_902686445.1). NCBI lineage: Eukaryota > Metazoa > Chordata > Mammalia > Rodentia > Sciuridae > Sciurus > Sciurus carolinensis. Next base: position 35,934,735 of record NC_062228.1, read on the forward strand.
AGCACTCTGCCACTAAGCTGCAGTCCCAGCCCTACTTTGGCTATTCTTGGCCTCTTATTCTTCCAAATGAATTTAAGAATTGTTTTTGCTAATTCTGTGAAATAATGTCATTGATATTTTAATAGGGATTGCATGGAATGTGTACATTGCTTTTGGTAATATGGCCATTTTGACAATATTAATTCTGCCTCTCCAAGAACATGGAATGTCTTTCCATCTTTTAAGTTCTTTTTAACTTCTTTCTTCAGTGTTCTATAATTTTCATTGTAGAATTCTTTTACCTCCTTGGTGAATCCCAAGTATTTAAAATTTTTAGAAGTTACTGTGAATGATTTCTTCCTCTCCTGAATCATTGTTGGTTTTTAGGAAAACTATTGATCTTGTATCCTGCTAGTTTGCTAAACTCATTTATAGTTCTAGAAGTCGTCTGGCAGAGGTTTTTGGGTCTCCTAGATATAGGATCATATCATTGTAAACAGGAATAGTTTGTCTACTTTTTTTTCCTATTTGTATCCCCTTGATTTTTTTTTTTTTCTTGCCTGATCTCTCTGGCTAATATTTTAAGGACTATATTGAATAGGAGTGGCAAGAGGGGACAGCCTTGTCTTATTCCTGATTGTAAAGGAAATACTCCTAGTTTTTCTCCATTTAGTATAATGTTGACTTTGGATTTGTCATAAATTTGTCTTTACAATGTTGAAGTAAGTTCCTTCAGTCCCTAGCTTCTCTAGCATCTTTAATATGAGAGTAGGATTTTTATCAAAGGCCTTTTCTGAATCTATTGAGATGATCATGTGATTTTTGTCCTTAATTCTGATTAAGTTATGAATTACATTTGATGATTTAATTTATTGATATGTGAATATTGAATCACCCTTGCATCTTTGGACTGAAACCCACTTGAACATTTTGATGAGTGTTTGAATGGAGTTTGCTAATATTTTCTTAAGGATTTGATTTTATGTTTGTTTGTTTGTTTTGTATTTGCTAAGATTTGCTTTGTGGCCCAGCATATGTTCTGTTTTGTAAAATGTTTCATGCACAGCGAAGAGGGTAAATTCAACTGTCTTGGGGTGGACTATTCTGTAGATATCTGATAGGTTAATTTATCAAATTATCTTTATTGATCTTATGTTTTAATGACTTGTCTGTTGGCGATAAGAGTGTATTGAAATCATTCAGTAGTATTGTGTTGGGGTCTTTGTGGGATTTAATGTCATGGAATATTTTTTCCATATAAGTGGTTGGGCTGACATTTGGGACATAGACACTTACTATCATTACATCTTCTAACTGAATTGTTCCCTTTACTAGAATGTACCGGCCTTCTTTGTCTCTTCTGGTTAATTTTTGCTTTAAATCTACTTTGTCAAATGTAAGGATAGCTACTTCTACTTGTTTTCTTGGACCATATGCCTAGAATATTTTTTGCCATCCTTTTACCTTCAGCCTGTGGATGTCTTTGCCTGTAAGTCTCTTGTAAACAGCATGTAGTTGGATCTTGTTTTTTGATTCGTTCTGCTAATCTGTCTTTTAATTGGATAGTCGAGACTGTTAACATTCACTGTTAGTATGGATATATGTTTATGTTTTCCTGCCATTTTGATTGTCTGCTATATTTTATCCTATCTTGATTCTCATTTAGCAGATTATTCCTCTATTGAACCTCCTCTGTGAGCTTTGGGAATTACTTTTTCATTTTCCTGTGTGCAGTTTATCTGAGTATTCTTTGTAGTTCTGGCTTATTCCTCATGAATTCTTTTCGTTTATTCTTGTCATGGAAAGTTTTGATTTCCCCCTTGAATTTGAAACAGTTTTGCTGGGTATAGCAACCTCAGCTGCAGTCATTTTCTCTTAGTGCTCATTTGTCCTTGATTTTAGGGTCTGAGCTGAGAAAGTGGAAGTGAGTCTTACTGATTTATCTCTAAATGTGATCCAATGTTTTGTGACTTTTAATATTCTTTCTGTATTTTCTATATTAGGCATATTGATTACATGCCTCAGGAAGCTTCTTACTTAACTATTAGGTATCCTGTAAACAGATGTCTCTGTCTTGTTTCTGATATGAGAAAAATTTTGTGTCTATCTCAGTGAAAATATTCTTTATGCCTTTAGTTTATATCTCCATATTCTCTTCTATCCCAGTGAGTCTTAGGTTTGGTCTTTAAAGTTATCCTAAAGTTCTTGTATACTCTGATCACATCCCCAGTCCTTTATTTTATTTAGAGACAGGGTCTCACTGAGTTGCTTAGGACCTCAATAAGTTGTTGAGGCTGGCTTTGAACTCAAAATCTCCTGCCTCAGCCTTCCAAACTGCTGGGATTACAGTTGTATGCCACCACACCCAGCTTGCTGTTTTCTTGTAGATTCAATGAGGATATACATTTCATCAAGAATACCACAGAAACCAGATACAGTGGCGCACACCTGTAAAATCCCAGCAGCTTGGGAGGCTGAAGCAGGAGAATCACAAGTTCAAAGCCAACCTCAGCAACTTAGTGAAACCTTGTCTCAATAAAAGGACTGGGGATGTGTCTCAGTGTTTAAGCACCCCTGGGTTCAGTCCCTGGTATATAAATATATATACACACATTTTTTTAACCTCATTGCTAGTGATATTAACTTCTATCGCTTCATTTAAGGTGCTGCCAGTTTTCTCCAGCATAAAGTTACTATTTTTTTTTCCTTTTTGATTAATAAATCTGTTTGAGACAGCAACTATCCTTTCACACACTAATTTTAGTATCCATTGATGGTTTCTGCCTGTGAGCTACAATAGTTGTTACCTTAGTGTTTACCTAATGGTGGTTCTCAGTTGCCATCAATCTTTGTATGTTAATCAGAATTCTTTTATAAAGAAGAGCTATTCTTTGTCCCTCATTTATTTATTCAATTATTCATATCAATATGAATTTGTTGATATTATTGTTATATTACTATTCTTATTCTAGCATACTATGATTTTGTTTCTGAAAGTCCAGCCTTTGGCCATTGAGCTCCTTAAGCTTGCCTCCTGTATCCTTTCATTGTACCCAGTTATCTTCATTCCCTCCCTTACTTTCTGGCAACACTGGATGAACCAATCACAACTGTGTTTTCCTTGCCTCCAGCACTCAAACTAATATTTTCAAAGAGTTCTTTCCTTTTCTTACTGTGAGAAACCTTAGTATAATCATCCAAAATATGTTTATTTTTATTTTTTTAATGTTATAATGTTTTTAAGTTCCCAGCAATTTTTTTTTAATTTTTAATTTTTTTTTAATTTTTATTTTTACAGACTGCATTTTGATTCATTGTATGCAAATGGGATATAACTTTTCATTTTTATGGTTGTACACAATGTAGATTCACACCATTCATGTAATCATACATATACATAAGGTAATACTGTCTCAGTCTACTTTCTTTCCTTCCCCTACCCCTTCCTACCCCATTTTCCTCTATACCATGCAAAGTTCCTCCATTTTTCTCTTGCCCTCCACCCGAAGGCCCCCCGCCGTTGTATACCATCACCCACTTATCAGAGGAAACATTTGGCCTTCAGTTTGTTGGACTTGGCCTATCTCACTTAGCATGATATTCTCCAACTCCATCCATTTACCAGCAAATGTCATAATTTTATTCTTCTTTATGGCTGAATAATATTCCATTGTGAATATATATCACAGTTTCTTTATCCATTAATCAGTTGAAGGGCATCCTAGTTGGTTCCACAATCTAGCTATTGTGAATTGAGCAGCTATGAACATTGATGTGGCTGCAACACTGTAGTATGCTGATTTTAAGTCTTTTGGGTATAAACCGAGGAGTGGGATAACTGGGTAAACTGGTGGGTCCATTCCAAGTTTTCTGAGATGAGTCTAGGAATTTTAAAATTTCCTCCCTTATTTCCTTTGTGACCCATTCATCATTCAAAAGTATATTGTTTAGTCTCCATGTATTTAATTTCTGTGGGTTTTCTTGCTGTTAATTTCTAATTTCCATTATGATCTGATAAGATGCAAGGGATTCTACTGGGGGGGGTTGTGTTTTTGGTTTTTCTTTTTTTTTTTTTTTTTTTTGCATTTACTAAGATTATATCTATTTTGGAAAAATTTCATGAGTATCTTGAGAAGGAAGTGAATTTAGCTGTAGTTGGATGAAATATTCTGTTAGGTCCTTTGGTTTATCATACTTTTTATGTGTGAAGAGTATATACTGGTTTATGTCTGAATAAACTATCTAATGGTGAGAGAGATGTTTTGTGGCTTGTCATATCAAGTAGTGATTTTTTTATCTTCCTATAATTAGGTGCACTGACATTTGAGGCATAAATATTTACTATGATTATACCAGGCGGGGGGGAGGGGGGATTCTGCAGGTCCTGTCTGTTGTCCCAAAATGGTGGCAGCCATGTGTAACCAAATCTGCAGGTACCATGACAGTGGACTTTCAGGCAACAGCAGGCAGCTGACAATCCACTGGCGGTGTGTGGTCAGTCTGCAGGGTACCAGTGGACGATGGGCACATGGACCTCAGGCAGTGGGTGATGGGTAGGTGAAAGGCAGGCGGTGGACAGGCAAACAGGGAAAAGGCAGGAGATAAGCCGCAGTCAGTGAGCAATCTGACTCAAAAAGTAGTCGATATGCTGGCAGACTGTAGGTGATGGAGGTGGACAAAAGGGGTAAACAGCAGGGGATCAATAAGCAGAAAAGAGGGCTGGGGAGATAGCTTGCAAGCACAAGGCCCTGAGTTCGACCCCCAGTACCACCAAAAAAAAAATAAGCAGAAAAGATTGCCTCACAAAGAAACAGATTTTCCTCTGCTTAAAACCCACGTTACAGAGACAAGGAACGCAGCCTTCCTGTAGTCCACCATCCTATTTTTTTAATTCTAGTATACATAAAGTAATTTCAAAATTACCAGCCCATATCTCTGAGAAATTTCCTAATGTTTTATTTGTATACAGTTATTTACTGTCTTCCTATTACTTAGGATATTTTCCTTTGTCTTTTCTTCCTGATTATGTTACTGTTTTATAATAAACATAGATTCATTTGCAACTGTTCGTATTTTTTGTGTGTCCCCTGCCGCATCATGGTTACTTTAAATTATATTCTATTTAGGATACTTGGAACATGAGCGTGATTCTCAGAGAGCTGTACAGAGATACTTTACTTGAAAAATATGATTGTCTTCTCTCTGCTGTCTCAATCTCATTCCTTCCTTCTTTGCACTCTGTTCTTACCCATTCTGGTTTTGTCCAAATGAGCAGATACTGTCTGCCCCTTTTTTCTTACATGAAATGGTCAGCACAATTCTCTTATATTTTGCCCTTAGTACTTAATAATAGTCTGGAATATATTATTTCATATCAGTTTACATAAATCATCCTTTTTTTCATAGCTGCAGAGAAGACCATTTTATGTACCATCTTTATGCAATTCCCTATTTGTAGACGCATGGGTATTCTCCATACTTTGCAGTCCCGTACAATACCACAGTATTAATGTCAATATATATATATATTTTTTTTTTTCATATTGTTAGAGTTATATCCTCAAGATAGACTCCTAGAAGGGGATTGTTTGGTCAAAAGGTAAGTCACATATAGTTTAGTTAGATGTTGCCAAATACCATTCTAAAGAGTTGTAGCTTTCTTTTTAAATTGTGATAAAGTAAGTAGAAGATTTATTCATGGCCATTTTTAAGTGTATAGCAGTGGCATTAAGTACATTCAGTATATTATACAACTATGCCATATTCTATTTACAGTTATTTTTGTCTTTCCAAATTGAAACTGTACACTTTAAGCAGTAATTCTCCATTTCCTTCTCACTCCTGACCTCTATTTTCCTTACTGTCTATAATATACGTAACTTATAAGAGTGGAATTGTACGATATTTGTCCTTTTGTGTCTGACTTATTTCACTTAGCATAATGTTTTTAAGCTTCATCTATATTGTAGCATGTATCAGAATTTCATTTCTTCTCAAGGCTGATTAATATTCCATGGTATGTATATATGACATTTTGCTTAGACATTCTTTGGTGGAGACTTGGATTGTTTCTGCCTTTTGGTTGTTGTGAATCATATTGCTGTGATATACAAGTTATGTGTTAGAGTTTATACTTTCAATTCTTTGCTAGATCACAAGAGTTCCTGAATCACATAGCAAATCTGTGTTTAAATGTTTGAGGAACCAACAAACTGTTTTCCATAGTGGCTGCATCATTTTATATCCCCACCAGCAGTGCAGAGAAGGTTCTGATTTCTCCACAGCCTTGCCAACACTTGGTGGTTTTCATATTTTTTAATACCAACCATCTGGTGTATGTAAAGTGGCACCTCATTGTGGTCTTTATTTTTCCTAATGATTAGCAATAGTGAACATCTTTTTATGGGCTACTTAGCCATTGGCATACCTTTTTGGAGAAATGTCATGTTAAGTCTTTGCCCATTTTTGAATTGGGCTGTTTGATTTGTAAGTTGTAAGAATTTATTTTATATGTTGGATATCCATCCCTTGTATGTGATTACCAGGTATTTTCCCATTTTATGTCTTTTCACTCTCCTGTTAGTCCTTCAACATTGTATAGAAGTTTTTAATTTTGACAGTCCATTTTATCTTTTTTTTTTTTTTTTTTTTTGCCTGTGCTTTTGGTGTGATATCCAAGAAATCATTGCCAAAGCCAGTGTTGTGAAATTTTTCCTCTAAGTGTGTTATAGCTCTTTATGTTTAAGTCTTTAATCCACTTGGAGTTAATTTTTGCATATTGTGTAAGGTAAGCATCTTCATTCTTTTTCGTGTAGATACTCAGTTTTGCCAGGACCATTAGATGAAAAGACTGTTCTTTAATACGTATGTATATACGACATTTTGCCTAGACATTCTTTGGTAGAGACTTGGATTGTTTCTGCCTTTTGGTTATTGTGAATCATATTGCTTGTGGTATACAAGTTATGTGTTTGAGTTTCTACTTTCAATTCTTTGCTAGATCACATTGAATGGTCTTGGCACCCTTGTCAAAAATCAGTTCACTCAAAATGGGTGGGATAGGTTGGAGGACGGAAAGATAGTAGAATGAAACAGACCGTATTACCCTGTGTATATGTATGATCATAAGAATGGTGTGAATCTACATTGTGTACAACCATAGAAATGAAAAGTTGTACCCCATTCGTGTACAGTGAATCAAAATGCAGTCTGTAAAAATTAAAAAAAATTTTTTAATTAAAAAAAATTAGTTGACTTATATATGAGAAAGCTTATTTCTGTGCTCTTCAGTTCAGTTGTGTGTGTGTGTGTCCTCATGCCAGTACCAACTATTGTGATTACTATAGACGTCTTGTAAGCTTTGAAATCAGAAAGTGGGTCCTCCAACTTTTTTTTCTTTTTCAAGATCGATTTGACTATTCAAGTTCCCTTGAGATTCCATGAATTTTAGGATAGGTTTTTCTATTTTAGCAAAAACCATCATTGTGATTTTTTGATAGGGATCCCTTTAAATCTGTGGATCACTTTGAGTAACTTTATCTTAACTATACTAAGCCTCCCAATCCATGAATACAAGACATCTTCCCATTTGTGTGTCATCTTTAATTTCTTTCAGCAATATTTTGTAGTTTTCAGTGCATAAGCTTTTGCCTTCTTGGTTAAATTCATTTCTAAACTTTGTATGCTATTGTAAATAGAATTATTTTCTTTTTCTGATTGTTCTTTGTTAATATCTAAAAATGCAACTGATTTTTATTGGTTTCGTGTCTGCATCTTGGCTGAATTAGTTCATTAGCTCCAAGGGAGTATGGGTATAATCTTAATCTCCAGGGTTTTCTACAGATACAAGATCATATAATCTACGAAGAGAGATAATTTCATGTTACATAATTTTATAGTTCCCTTTTTCTTTTTAAAGATTGAGTCTCAGATGTAGCCCAATTTGGCTCTGAATTCCTGGGTCCTTCTAACTTCACCTCGCAAGTATCTGTGACTCCAGCCACATACCATCATGCCTGCTCTTCCTTCCAGTTTTGATGCCTTTTATTTCGTTATCTAGCCTAATTGTTCTAATTAGAACTTCTAGTATTATGTTGAGTAGAAGTGAAACTGGGCATCCTTGTCTTGTTCCTAATCTTAGTAGAACAGCTGTCAGTCTTTCATCATTGAGTGTGATCTTGACTTTGGGTTTTCATATATGACCTTTATCACATTGAAGAAGTTTCTTCTGTTGCTAGTTTTGAGTGTTTTTTTTTTTCATGAAAACGTGTTAAATTTTGCGAAATGCTTTTTCATACTCAATTGATTTAATCATGTGGTTTTTCACCTTTATTTTATTAATGTGATGTATGACATTGATCTTCCTTATTGAACCATCAGCATTCTGGGTTAAATCTCACATGGTTACAGTGCATAATTATTTTATACATTGCCAAATTCTTTTAGTATATTGTTGAGATTTTATATCAGTATTCATAAGAGAGATTAATCTGTAGTTTCCTTTTCTTGTTTCATTTTAGTCTAGTTTTAGTGTCAGGATAATGTTAACCTGAAAGAGTCAGTATGAGGTGTTTGTTCTTCAACTTTCAGGAAGCATCTGATTGACATTTTTCCTTGAATGTTAGGTAGAATCCACCAGTGAAGCGGTCTGGGCCTGGTTTTTGTGTGTTAGGAAATTTTTATTTCTTCATTCTCCATGCTAGTTATAGGTCTGTTCTTACTTTCTATTTCTTCATGATGCAATTGTGGTAGATTATGTGTTCCTAGGAATTTCTCCGTTTTATGTAAGTTTTCAGTTCGTTGGCATATAGTTACTCTTATGTTCTCTCTTATTCTCTGATACAATATCTGAAGTAATGTCATCACTTGCATTTCTTTTTTTTTTTTTTTTTGTAAACAAATGGGATACCTGTTGTTTCTCTGTCTGTACATGGCGTAAAGGCATACATTTGTGTAAACATAAATTTACATAGGGTAACGTTGTTTGATCCATTCTGCCATTTTTTTTCCCTTCCCCCCCATCCCTCACACCCCTCCCCTCCCTCTATACAGTCTTACCTTCCTCCATTCCTGCCCCCCTCCCTAAACCCAACTCCAACCCCAACAGTAACCCCTCCCACCCCCCATTATGTGTCATCATCCACTTATTAGCGATATCATTCTTCCTTTGGTTTTTTGAGATTGGCTTATCTCACTTAACATGATATTCTCCAGTTTCATCCATTTGCCTGCAAATGCCATAATTTTATCATTCTTTATGGCTGAGTAATATTCCATTGTGTATATATATATGCCACATTTTCTTTATCCATTCATCAGTTGAAGGACATCTAGGTTGGTTCCACAATCTGGCTATTGCGAACTGAGCAGCTATGAACATTGATGTGGCTGTATCTCTGTAATATGCTGATTTTAAGTCCTTTGGGTATAGGCCAAGGAGTGGGATAGCTGGGTCAAATGGTGGTTCCATTCCAAGTTTTCTGAGGAGTCTCCATACTGCTTTCCAGAGTGGCTGCACTAATTTGCAGCCCCACCAGCAATGTATGAGTGTACCTTTCTCCCCACATCCTCGCCAACACCTGTTGTTGCTTGTATTCTTGATAATCGCCATTCTAATTGGGGTGAGATGGAATCTTAGGGTGGTTTTGATTTGCATTTCTCTTATTACTAGAGATGTTGAACATTTTTCCATATGTTTGTTGATTGCTTGTAGATCTTCTGTGAAGTGTCTATTCATTTCCTTAGCCCATTTGTCAATTGGATTATTTGCATTCTTGGTGTAGAGTTTTTCGAGTTCGTTATAGATTCTGGAGATTAGTGCTCTATCTGAAGTATGATTGGCAAAGATTTTCTCCCACTCTGTAGGCTCTTTCTTCGCATTGCTGATAGTTTCCTTTGCTGAGAGAAAACTTTTTAGTTTGAATCTATCCCAGTTATTAATTCTTGCTTTTATTTCTTGTGCTATGGGAGTCCTGTTGAGGAAGTCTGGTCCTAAGCCGACATGTTGAAGCTCTGGACCTACTTTTTCTTCTATAAGATGCAAGGTCTCTGGTCTGATTCCGAGGTCCTTAATCCATTTTGAGTTTAGTTTCGTGCATGGTGAGAGATATGGGTTTAGTTTCATTCTGTTGCATATGGATTTCCAATTCTCCCAGCACCATTTGTTGAAGAGACTATCTTTTCTCCATTGCATATTTTTGGCCCCTTTGTCTAGTATGAGAAAATTGTATTTATTTGGGTTTGTGTCCGTGTCCTCTGTTCTGTACCATTGATCCACCTTTCTATTTTGGTACCAATACCATGCCGTTTTTGTTACTATTGCTTTGTAGTAGAGTTGAAGATCTGGTATTGCGATACCCCCTGCTTCACTCTTTCTGCCAAGGATTGCTTTAGCTATTCTGGGTTTTTTATTCTTCCAGATGAATTTCATAATTGCTTGCTCTATTTCTGTAAGGTACATCATTGGGATTTTAATTGGAATTGCATTGAATCTGTATAGCACTTTTGGTAGTATGGCCATTTTGACAATATTAATTCTTCCTATCCAAGAACATGGGAGATCTTTCCATCTTCTAAGGTTTTCTTGAATTTCTTTCTTTAGTGTTCTGTAGTTCTCATTGTAGAGGTCTTTCACCTCTTTTGTGAGATTGATTCCCAAATATTTTATTTTTTTCAAAGCTATTGTATCACTTGCATTTCTGAATTTAACAATTTGCATCTTTTTCCATTCTGTATTTCCACAAATATATGAATTTTCTCTTTCCTTCAGTAACTGATAACTAGTTTCAGTTCCATTGTGATTTAACAAATTTTATATGATTTCAGTCTTTTAAATTTTATAAAGAATTCTTGGTAGCCAAATAAATGGTCTGTTCTGGAGACTGCTCAATGTGCACCTGAGAAAAATGCCTATTGTGCTGTTGAGTAGAGGTTTCTGTATTTCTTTTAAATTTAGTTGGTTACAGTGTTCTTCAAGTTCTCTGTTTCTTTGTTGGTCTTACGTGTGATTGTTCTTGCCATTATTGAAAGTGTACTGTGGAAATCTCCAACTATTATTGTGAAACTGTGTTTTCCTTTAGTTCATGTTATGGTTCCCTTCATATATTTTTTTTCTTCATATATTCTTGAGTCTCTGATTTTTAGTCTATATATGTTTATAATTATATCTTCTTGGTGAATTAGCCCTTTTATCAATACATCATGCCTTTGTCACTTGCAACAGTTTTTAATTAAAATCTGTTTTTGTCTGAGAATTTTATCAGCACTTCCTCTTTTAATAGCTATTTGTGTGGAATCTTTTTCCATTCTTTCACTTCCAATCTTTTTGTGTCTCTAGATCCAAAGTGAGATCTTACAGATAGCAGATAATTGAGCCTTATTTTATTTTATTCCTTTCTATCAGTCTCTTCCTTACTATTGGAGAGTTTAATTCACTGCATTATAAATAATTACCAACAGGAACAGACTGGTGCAATTTTGCTATTTTACATAGTAAAACCTTGCTTTGCTTTCCCTTATCCATTACTGCCTTTTTTTTTTTTTTTTTTTTTTTTTGGAATGAAAGTTTTGATTCCCTTTTCATTTCCTTTTGTACATATTCTGTCAATAAGTTCCTTGTGGTTACCATGTAGATCCTAGAAGATGTACAAGTAATCAACAGATATATGAAAAAATGTTCAACATCCCTAGTAATAAGGGAAATGCAAATCAAAACTACCCTAAGATTTCATCTCACCCCAATTAGAATGGCGATTATCAAGAATACAAGCAACAATAGGTGTTGGCGAGGATGTAGGGAAAAAGGTGCACTCACATTGCTGGTGGGGTTGCAAATTAGTGCAGCCACTCTGGAAAGCAGTATGGAGACTCCTTAGAAAACTTGGAATGGAAACACCTTTTGACCCAGCTATCCCACTCCTTGGCCTATACCCAAAGGACTTAAAATCAGCATACCACAGAGATACAGCCACATCAATGTTCATTGTTGCTCAATTCACCATAGCCAGATTGTGGAACCAACCTAGATGTCCTTCAGTTGATGAATGGATAAAGAAACTGTGGTATATATATACAATGGAATATTACTCAGCCATGAAGAATGATAAAATTATGGCATTTGCAGGGAAATGGATGAAATTGGAGAATATCATGCTAAGTGAGATAAGCCAATCTCAAAAAACTAAAGGACAAATGATCTCGCTGATAAGCGGATGAGGACATATAATGGGGGGTGGGAGGGGTTAGCATTAGGTTTAGGGATAGGTTTAGGGTTAGGGATAAGGAGAGCAGTAAGAATGAAGGAAAGTAGGACTGTATAGAGGGAAAAGAGGGGTGGGAGGGGTGGGGGGGAAGAAAAGAAAATAAACATCATTGCCCTATGTAAACGTAAAAAAAAAAAAAAGAAAAAGAAAAGAAAAGAAAATATATCTCCATAGTTCTCAAAAAAAAAAAAATTACTTTTATAATTAAAAGTTGACCAGGGCTGGGGATATAGCTCAGTTGGTAGAGTGCTTGCATTGCAAGCACAAGGCCCTGGGTTCAATCCCCAGCACCAAAAGGAAAAAAAAAAAAAAAAAAAAAAAAAAAAAAAGTTGGCCTTATTATTTGGTGGCAATCTTTTCATATTGAAGATTATTATAACTCGTGTACAAGCAACTGACTTAGGAGTGGAGAAAATTGGACTGTAACTCAATAACAGCCCTGGGTTCAATCCCCAGTATCAAAAAAAAAAAAATTAATCTGGAGAAATTCTGAGGATAGATCTTGGAATTTATTCTTTAGATTCCTGATAACTCAAATGAATAAATCTCCACCATGAAAAACTGGTTCTACTGTATTTTTTTGCCTTATTATCTCCTAAAAATTCAAGTGCTATCAGTACTCCCTAATATTTATTTTGCTTACTCACTTATAAGAGCAAATCATATTACATTATTTTTGATAAGAATCCACTTTCCAAAAATGCCATCTGTTTTGGTTTTTGTAATGTTTTGATCTGAAATGTCCCCTAAAAAAGCTGAGGATTGGTCCCCAATATAGCAGTGTCCAAAAGTAGGGTTTTAAGGAAATGATTGTATCATGAGGCTCTAACCTCATCAGTGGATTAATAATTTGAATGGACTACTAGGAGTTGGTGGAAACTGTAAACAGGTGGGGTATGTTTGGATAAAGTATGTCACTGGAGGCATGCTCTTGGGGACTATATTTTAATTGTCATTGGCCCTTCCTTCTCTCCCTTTCTTCTCCTCTCCTCCTTTCCTTGTCTCCTCCTCTCCCTCACTTCTTTTCTCTCCCACTCTGCTTTTCAGCTGCTATAGCCTTCCACCATGATATTCTGCCTCACCTCAGGCCTGGAGCAATGAAGGTAGCCAACCATGGACTAAAAACTTGAGCCAGACTACACCTTCCCTTCTCAAAGTTGTTTGAGTCATGTATTTTGGTCACAGTGATAAAAAGCTAACACAGTTTTAAATGGCCCTTGACTTCAGTTCAGGGATAGGCAGGGACAATTAGCTTCTCTAATGACCCCTTTCCTTACAGTCATCTCCTATATGAAGAAAATTACCATTTAAAGACACATTTAAGTCACCCAGGTATATTTGAGTGTGTATGTTCATATCACATATATTCTAAAAATCAGTATTATATCTTACCTAAGATTGTGCTCATGAAACAGAATTTTAACTTTTGTACCCTGATAAGCATGGTGCAATGATAAGCAGTATAGTTTGTAAAAAAATTCTAAGTTTACAAGTACAAAATTGTAACTAAGATTTTTTTTTTTTTTTTTTTTTTTTGGTATGACATTTTTCCTGAACCTTAAGATTCAGTTTAGGATCAGGTTAGTTTTGTCATGTCTCTATTATTTTAACCTGGGACGTTTTTCTGGCCTTTCTCATTTATGACATGGGCATTTTTTTTTATTGTAAACAAATGGGATACATGTTGTTTCTCTGTTTGTACATGGAGTCAAGGCATACCATTTGTGTAATCATAAATTTATATAGGGCAATGTTGTTTGATTCATTCTGTTATTTTTTTCCCTTCCCCCCACCCCTCCCACCCCATCACCCCTCTCACTCCTCTCACCCTTCTTTTCCCTCTATACAGTCCTTCCTTCCTCCATTCTTACCACCCTCCTTATCCCTAACCCTAACCCTAACGCTAACCCCTCCCAACCCCCACTGTATGTCCTCATCCGCTTATCAGCGAGATCATTCCTCCTTTAGTTTTTTGAGGTTGGCTTATCTCACTTAGCATGATATTCTCCAATTTCATCCATTTGCCTGCAAATGCCATAATTTTATCATTCTTCATGGCGGAGTAATATTCCATTGTATATATATGCCACAGTTTCTTTATCCATTCATCAACTGAAGGACATCTAGGTTGGTTCCACAATCTGGCTATGGTGAATTGAGCAACAATGAACATTGATGTGGCTGTATCTCTGTGGTATGCTGATTTTAAGTCCTTTGGGTATAGGCCAAGGAGTGGGATAGCTGGGTCAAATGGTGTTTCCATTCCAAGCTTTCTGAGGAATCTCCATACTGTTTTCCAGAGTGGCTGCACTAATTTGCAGCCCCACCAGCAATGTATGAGTGTACCTTTTTCCCCACATCCTCTCCAACACCTATTGTTGCTTGTGTTCTTGATAATTGCCATTCTAATTGGGGTGAGATGGAATCTTAGGGTAGTTTTGATTTGCATTTCTCTTTTTACTAGAGATGTTGAACGTTTTTCCATATGTTTGTTGATTGCTTGTAGATCTTCTGTGAAGTGTCTGTTCATATCCTTATCGCATTTGTTGATTGGGTTATTTGTATACTTTGCGTAGAGTTTTTTGAATTCTTCATATATCCTGGAAATTAGTGCTCTATCTGAAGTATGAGTGGCAAAGATATTCTCCCACTCTGTAGACTCTCTCTTCACATTGCTGATAATTTCCTTTGCTGAGAGAAAGCTTTTTAGTTTGAATCTATCCCAGTTGTTGATTCTTGCTTTTATTTCTTGTGCTATGGGAGTCCTGTTAAGGAAGTCTGGTTCTAAGCCAACAAGTAGAAGGTTTGAACCTACTTTTTCTTCTATAAGATGCAGGGTCTCTGGTCTGATTCCGAGGTCATTGATCCACTTTGAGTTGAGTTTTGTGCAGGGTGAGAGATAGGGGTTTAATTTCATTCTGTTGCATATGGTTTTCCAGTTTTCCCAGCACCATTTGTTGAAGAGGCTATCTTTTCTCCATTGCATATTTTTGGCCCCTTTGTCTAGTTTGAGAAAATTGTATTTATTTGGGTTTGTGTCCATGTCCTCTATTCTGTCTAAGGTATTATCGTATAGTTTTCTTCAGAAATTCAAAACTTTTTTTACTTATAATTTCAAGATACTGTTTTATTATATGGATTCTGCATTAAAATGATTGAGACCTTATTTAGGCTATATGATGACTGAACTCTTGTAATTCTTTAAAGAACTTTGAGGTGCCAAATGGTTAGATAGCTTATGAAGCAAATTTGACCAACCAGTCTTCTTATGAAACCTTCCATTCACTTAACATTTATCATACAAGGTAGTGTGATTGATACTGTGAAGTATAGGAATGGGTGAAGTAGTTTCTTTCCTGAAGGATCTTACAGTCACTTAGGCAAGGTGACACACATTCAAATAATGACAACACAGAATTAACTTATAACAAAGACAGTTTGAGACGTAAGACAGAATGTTTTCCCATTAAGTAACCACATTATTTCTAGCATGCAGCATCAGTTATGGAGCAGGTGGCCCTTGAGTGTAGGTTCTTTGAGTTTATTCGTGAAAGTAGATATACTTTAGAAGGTGGAAACATTTACTGAGGTTGCTTATTCTAAATAGAAATAATAGAATGTACATAGTCATTGAACCAGAGCTGATTCAGACCCCAAGTAGTGGTAGAGCAGAGAAATGAGCCAGGAAATGTCATTTAAAGCTACAAGGCACTTGCTTTTAAATTAAAGACTAAATTTAGACTTTATCTTATAAACATCTGGGAATTTTATACTGCAAAATAACAATCAAAGCTGTGCTTAACATGGGGCATGGAGGCTAATTAAAAGTTACTTCCATAGAGGCTAGTTAAAAGTTACTTCCATAGTCAGAATGAGAAGTCATGAAGGTCTAAACAAAGCTGTGACATTGAGAATAAAGAAGAGTTACAGAGACAGAGTCAGCAAGACTTGGTGACCAATCAAGAGTGAAAGGAAAGCAAGAATAAGTCAGAGATACCTACAATTTTTAGTTGGTCTGTCTTGGAAAGTAAAAATTGAACAGATAAGAAGGGGACGAGGTTCTGTTTGGACATTGTGTGTTCCTCAGGCAGTTATAGATATCAAGAGCTCAGCAGTGGTATTTGCCATGAACTAATTATGCTACTGCTGCTTTTTATATGATGGATATAACCTGAACTTGTTTCTGAAAATATATTTTTAATTTGAGAACTTTCAAACTTCAAAAAGAACCATACAGAGGTTATTTCTTTATTTCAGATAGCTACAAATAAGTGCTTTATACAAAGACAAATCTAACAAAATCTTGTAGCCTTCTTACTTTTCTCGATTTATTTACTCTAGACCACTCTACCTGTGCTGTTCAGTGTAGCTAGCTATTGAGCACTTGTAATATGACCAGTCTAAATCAGTAGGAGCTACAATTATAAAAATACATCCTAGATTTCAGAGATTTGGAATGAAATAAAGTATATAAAATATCACATTAATAATACTTTTGATTATTACATGTTAAAATGAGAATATTTTGAACAGATTGTTTCAAAACTCCCCAATGTCACTCACATATTAGGTAATTTGCCAGAAGGACCCATAGGACCCAGCATATATTTGTTCTCACAGCTAAGAATGATTAGAAAAAGAATGCACAATAGGTCTGCAAGGGAAAAAGAGTTTTTGTTAGAGTCTAGAAAAATCCTTGAACAGGCTTCTTATGATTGCTGCCTTCTAGGAGGAACATCTGAGCATGCTGTTCTCCAGAAACAAAAGATGCAGTAGCATGCATGCAATGTTCTCACTCAGAGAAGCCCTTTAGACAGCACCAAGTCTTTTATTGGGGTGTGTCATATAGGCACCCTCGGTTTTGCATGTACCAAAAGTCCTAACATCCAGAAGGAAAGCAAGTGTTTGGCCATAAATAAATAAATTGTAAGCATTGTGAACTGCCTTTTATCAGTTAGGTAATCTGCCTTTTATCAGATGGCAGCCAAGGGCCAACCTTGCAAACAGAATTTTCTAAAGCAACAGTCTTAGGCCTGCTATATTAACTTTTCTGCACAGATATGTTGGGTTCAATAAAATGTATTAGTAATATTAATTTTATTCTTTAATGTGGCTACTTGCTTACATTTTTTGATTACATATTCTGGGCAATGCTAGTCTAAATCTTACATGAGAACATTTTTTTAAATCTATTTTAGTTTTGTCCACATACACTGAAGATTTCTCCCTTAGTATAATTCTGATACTAAACAAGGGAAAGTCTCCTGCAAATGATATCTTTATATCGACTAATCAAATGTAAGATTGAATCATATGCTGCAGTAGATGTAGCTCCACATCCCAAATTTAGCTTCATTACTTATGAACAAGAAGAAAACCGCCCCTCCAGAAAAAGTGTGATCAAAATAAAGGATTTCACAGATTGTTATAAAACAAATCCTAGTCTGAAAATCTCCACTTGATAAGCACATTTCAGAGCTCAAGACTAAATTTTTACAGACTTACCATCAATTCAAATTGTTGAACTACTACTTTTGTTCTTCTCTACACTGTTAATGATTTGTAATTGTTATGAATGCATCCATGAAAACAATATTTAAGAAGAGGTTTATATAAACGGGCTAATTTTGCATGAGAAGTTCACTTCATGCTTACCCATTGTAGATGAGAGATGTGACTAAAATAGTAAAACTTTGCTAAGATAGATGATGTAGAATAGCAATCAGACTATGTTTAACTTCTTCCCAGGCACTGAATACTAATATGTACCTTACTCTTTAAGAAAGAATATGGTTTTAGCAAAATAATTTCTAGGACTAGAATTGTGAAAACAGCAGAGGATATTTTTGTTAAACTAAATCCATAATGTGATTTTCAGTGACATATTGCCTGCGGGTCCCCTGCAGGCCTAGTTGAAGGACAGAACCATCGTTCAGCATCATTGCCACATCCCATCAGAAGTCGAGTGGAGCCGAAACCCTAACCTCCTCTTTTGTTCATGACCCAGTCATGAGTGATGGCAGAAAAGAGTCCTCAGGCTAAAGTAGAGAGCAGTTCATAACTGGCACTGTTGTTATTTGTCCATTACTCATAAAGAGCTACAGTTCAGCCATTTTTTTATCTTTTGGAATTGAAGCAGTTCATTAGCATTCTATATCAGTAATTGGCACCTTGACTCATCTTAAACACCTTTGCTGATCCAATGAAAAATCATACAACTTAACATACTTGTAATTTTAACATTTCTACAAAACAAATCTGGTAGTATCGATGCTGCTTTCTAACTGCATTAAATAATATGGAGAGCAGTTATAAAGAATCTATAATAAAAACTGAGGATATTTTCCTTTCAATGTTCAAACAGTAAGGAACATGGTGCAGAAAACCCTGTAGACTACCTTTTAAGTTAAAAAGAACTCTAAAAGTATGGACTGATAATATTCTGAGAATGTTACAAATCAGAATACCAAGGATCTACAGTGCTTTATTATTATTATTATTATTATTATTATTTGAGACAGGTTCTTGCTAAGTTGTCCAGACTGGCCGCCTGGAAATTGGAATCCTTCTACATCGGCCTCCCTAATAACTTGGATAACAGGTGTGCATCCCCACACATGCCCAGCCACAGTGCTATTTATAACCTCATTCAGCCTGTCTTGAAAATGGCTTATCTTCCCTGAATCCCCAGTTGTGAACTAGATTAAATAGGTTGTAGAATTAGAATAACATATATAATAGAATCATGGTGGAAATAAAAACAACTGCAGTTTGTGGAAACGAGGAACTCAAAATTGCTGTTTTTTTCTAGGCTACTTTTTATATTTTAAAGCGCACGCATTTGTCTAATATGGTTTTATGATATCTTTGATATAGCTAAAATAGATACACGAACAGATTTTTAAAAGTAAATAAAATACCACCCTACATATTCATTGATTTTCCTGTCCTCATTCTAATCACTTAATTATGTAACTAATAATCTGTTTTCCTTATGATGAGCTTTGAGACTATCAGACATTTTTTGAAAATCATGAAATATATGTTTTAATGGTACTATTTTGACAAGTTAACAGTCTAAGAAAAATTATTTATTGTATACTTTTTTAATTCATTTTTATTGTAAATAAATGGGATAGATCTTGTTTCTCTGTTTGTACATGAAGTAGAGGCATACCATTTGTGTAATCATACATTTACCCAGGGTAATAGTTTTTTATTCATTCTGGTTTTTTTTTCTCCCCCCCACCCCTCCCACCCCTCTTATCCTTCTATAGAGTCCCTCCTTCCTCCATTCTTGCCCCCTTCCCACCCCTTATGTGTATAATCATCCGCTTATCAGTGAGATCATTTGTCCTTTGGTTTTTTGAGATTGGCTTATCTCAATTAGCATGATATTCTCCAACTGCATCCATTTGCCTGCAAATGCCATAATTTTATTTTTCTTGATGGCTGAGTAATATTCTATGGTATATATATACCACAGTTTCTTTATCCATTCATCAATTGAAGGGCATCTAGGTTGGTTCCACAATCTACCTATTGTGAATTGAGCAGCTGTGAACATTGTTCTAGGTATCTCTAGGTACGCTGATTTTAAGACCTTTGGGTATAGGCCAAGGAGTGGGATAACTGTGTCAAATGGTGGGTCCATTCCAAGTTTTCTAAGGAATCTCCACACTGCTTTCCAGCGTGGCTGCACTAATTTGCAGCCCCACCAGCAATGTATGAGTGTACCCTTTTCCCCCAAATCCTCTCCAACACCTATTGTTGCTTATATTCTTGATAATCGCCATTCTAATTGGGATGAGATGTAATCTTAGTGTAGTTTTGATTTGCATTTCTCTTATTACTAAAGATGGTGAACATTTTTGCATATGTTTGTTGATTGCTTGTACATCTTCTTCTGTGAAGTGTCTGTTCATATCCTTAGCCCATTTGTTGATTGGGTTATTTGTATTCCTCCTGTAGAGTATTTTGAGTTCTTTACATATTCTGGAAATTAGTGCTCTATCTGAAGTATGAGTGACAAAGATTTTCTCCCACTCTGTAGGCTCTCTCTTCACATTGCTGATAGTTTCCTTTGCTGAGAGAAAGCTATTTAGTTTGAATCTATCCCAGTTGTTGATTCTTGCTTTTATTTCTTGTGCTATGGGAGTCCTGTTAAGGAAGTCTGATCTGAAGCCAACAAGTTGAAGATTTGGACCTACTTTTTCTTCTATAAGATGGAGGGTCTCTGGTCTGATTTCAAGTTCCTTGATCCATTGTGAGTTGATTTTTGTGCAGGGTGAGATAGGGGTTTAGTTTCATTCTGTTGCATATGGATTTCCAGTTTTCCCAGCACCATTTGTTGAAGAGGCTATCTTTTCTCCATTGCATATTTTTGGCCCCTTTGTCTAGTATGAGAAAGTTGTATTTATTTGGGTTTGTGTCCGTGTCCTCTATTCTGTACCATTGATCTCCCTGTCTGTTTTGGTGCCAATACCATGCCGTTTTTGTTACTATTGCTTTGTAATATAGTTGAAGTTCTGTTACCGCGAAACCCCCTGCTTCACTCTTCCTGTTAAGGATTACTTTAGCTATTCTGGGTTTCTTATTCTTCCAGATGAATTTCATAATGGCTTGCTCTATTTCTGTAAGGTACATCATTGGGATTTTAGTTGGAATTGCATTGAATCTGTATAGCACTTTTGGTAGTATGGCCATTTTGACAATATTAATTATGCCTATCCAGGAACATGGGAGATCTTTCCATCTTCTAAGGTTTTCTTGAATTTCTTTCTTTAGTGTTCTGTAGTTCTCATTGTAGAGGTCTTTCACCTCTTTTGTGAGATTGATTCCCAAGTATTTTATTTTTTTCAAAGCTGTTGTGAATAGGGTAGTTTTCCTAACCTCTCTTTCTGAAGATTCATCACTTATGTATAAAAATGCATTGTATTTATGAGCGTTAATCTTATATCCTGCTACTTTACTGAATTCACTTATGAGCTCTAAAGGTTTTCTGGTAGAATTTTCTGGTTCCTCTAAATATATAATCATGTCATCAGCAAATAGGGATAGTTTGAGTTCTTCTTTTCCTATTCGTATCCCTTTAATTTCTTTGGTCTGTCTAATTTCTCTGGCTAGAGTTTCAAGGACAGTGTTGAATAGAAGTGGTGAAAGAGGGCATCCCTGCCTTGTTCCAGTTTTTAGGGGGAATGCTTTCAGTTTTTCACCATTTAGAATGATATTGGCCATGGGCTTAGCGTAGATTGCCTTTACAATGTTAAGGAATGTTCCCACTATCCCTATTTTTTCTAGTGTTTTGAGCATGAAGGGATGCTGTATTTTATCAAATGCTTTTTCTGCATCTATCGAAATAATCATGTGATTCTTGACTTTAAGTCTATTGATATGGTGAATTACATTTATTGTTTTCTGGATGTTGAACCAACCTTGCGTCCCTGGGATAAAACCCACTTGATCGCGGTGCACTATCTTTTTAATATATTTTTGTATGCGATTTGCTGATATTTTGTTTAGAATTTTTGCATCAATGTTCATTAAGGATATTGGTCTGAAATTTTCTTTCCTCGATGTGTCTCTGTCTGGTTTGGGTATCAGGGTGATATTGGCTTCATAGAATGAGTTTGGGAGGTTTCCCTCCTCTTCTATTTCATGATATACTTTGAGAAGTATTGGAATGAGGTCTTCTTTAAAGGTTTTATAGAACTCGGCTGAGAACCCATCTGGTCCCAGATTTTTCTTTGTTGGTAGGCTTTTGATGACTTCTTCTATTTCATTACTTGAAATTGGTCTATTTAAATTGTGTATGTCCTCCTTGTTCAGTTTAGGTAATTCTAAATTTAGGTCTCTAGAAACCTGTTCATGTCTTTGAGATTTTTCTATTTTGTTGGAGTATAGATTTTCAAAATACCTTCTAATTATGTTTTGTATTTCTATCGTGTCTGTTGTGATATTTCCTTGTTCATTCCGAATTTTAGTAATTTGAGTTTTCTCCCTCTTTCTCTTTGTTAGTGTGGCTAAGGGTTTATCAATTTTGTTTATTTTTTCAAAGAACCAACTATTTGTCAATTTTTTCAATTGTTTCTTTTGTTTTAATTTTGTTGATTTCAGCTCTGATTTTAACTATTTCCTGTCTTCTACTACTTTTGGTGTTGCTCTGTTCTTCTTTTTCTAGGGCTTTGAGCTGTAGTGTTAGGTCGTTTATTCATTGATTTTTTTTCTTCTTTTATTGAATGCACTCCATGAAATAAATTTCTGGGAATACAAATCATATCTCAGTAATAACCCTGAATGTTAATGGCCTGAACTCATCAATCAAAAGACATAGACTGGCAGATTGGAGAAAAAAGAAAGATCCAACAATTTGCTGCCTGCAAGAGATTCATCTCATAGAAAGAGATACCCACAGACTAAAGGTGAAAGGATGGGGAAAAACATACCGCGCACATGGACACAGCAAAAAAGCTGGAGTCTGCATCCTCATATCAGATAATGTGGACTTCAAGCCAAAGTTAGTCAGAAGGGATAAAGAAGGACATTTCATACTGCTTAAGGGAAGCATAAATCAGCAAGACATAACAATCATAAATATCTATGCCCCAAACAGTGGTTCATGCATATACGTCAAACAAATCCTTCTCAATGCCAGAAATCAAATAGACCACAACACAGTAATAGATGATTTTAACACACCTCTCTCACCACTGGACAGATCCTCCAAACAAAAATTGAACAAAGAAACCAAAGATCTCAATAACACAATCAATAATTTAGACTTAACATTTATAGAATATACCACCCAACAAAGAGCAAATACACTTTCTTCTCAGCAGCACATGGATCCTTCTCTAAAATAGACCATATATTATGCCACAAAGCTACTGTTAGCAAATACAAGAAGATAAAGACACTACCTTGTATTCTATCAGATCATAATGGATTGAAATTAGAAATAAATGACAGAGTAAAAAACAGAAACTACTCCAACACCTTGAGATTAAATAATATGCTATTGTATGATGATAACAGAAGATATCAGGAAGGAAATTAAAAAATTCTTAGAGGTAAATGAGAACAAAGAAAACAACATATCAAAATCTCTGGGACACTATGAAAGCAGTTCTTCAAGGAAAATATTGTGTACTTTTTTTGCACTTAAATTAAGAACCAAAGTATCAACATGACTAAGACCACTAATTTCATAGTCTCATCAGATCTTAGAACCAGGAATCTTAAGATACACTGTATACTCACCCATTCATTTTAAAAGAGGAAACCGAGGTACAGGGAGAGATTCTGTTTGCACTCTAATAAATAGCAAAGCAATTTTGAGTGTTCTCTCTTGAACTATCAGATTTTTTTTAGGGTTTTCTGAGGACCCATTAAATGTCTTATTTTCCAACCCATATTCAGAACCAACTGAGAAAGATAAAGGAGATACAGCAAGTGAATAACCAAAATAATCAATTTTATTATTGTTATTATACTGCAATAGGAGATCACAGTCAGGTATTTCAAAACTTCCTAAAACTACACCCTAAAAAGGGAATCTTCTCTTTAGAGGAAAATTTTTTAAACTCATGCATATATTTTCATGAGGTTCATTGTATATTTATTAAGAAAAGATAGAGCCTGGGCTGTAGCTCAGTGATAGAGCACTTGCCTAGCATGTGTGAGGCACTGGGTTCAATCCTCAGCACCACATAAAAATAAATAAAATAAAGGCATTGTGTTCATTTACAACTTAAAAAATGTTTAAAAAAGAAGATAATGTTTAGAGAAATGACTCATCGTGCAGTAAAATTTTTGGTTTTTTTTTAATTGTGAGAAGAAATTTTTAAAACAAAGTAGTAAATTGTGCCTTCCTTGATAAAGCATATATTTTCTTGAAAATCAAAAATGAAGTCTTTAGGCAGAAAATACATTTTGTCCAATTATAATTTTAGAAGACTTAGTGAAGGTTTTTGAACTGCTTTTGAACTTCCATAATCTAGTTTAACGTAGGACAATATTAAACTACTTCAAGATTTTTTTGTGTGCATCTTTACATTGAGGTGCTTTATACTACCATGTTAGATTTTTATCTCCAGTTTAGAGCTTTATTTCTTAACAGAAGTAAACACATAATCCATTATTGGAAATGTTTACATATGCAAGAAGTGCCAAATTAAAGAATAGATGGAATATGCAGAACACACAGGAGCGATGAGCCCTTGGAAGAATTAAAGGGATTTTTCACAAAGTCACTTTTGAGATTTTCTTGAGGAATGAGTAGGTGGTCACCATGAAGGGAGGATGACATTCCAAACTGAAAGAACAACTTATACAAAATATATATTTATATTATATATATTTATTGTCACTTATATTTATTGTCTTTTTAAAAATCTTGTTTGGGACTGGGTGTGTTGCTCAGTGTTAGAGTACTGACCTAAAATGCACAGAACCCCAGGTTCATCCCCCAGCACCTCAAAATAAATAAAATTTTTAAATTATTTTAATTCAGAATAGGTTACTTTATTCCATTTTTTACTATGGTTAAATGTTCATAATATAAAATTTACAATTTCAAGTGAATGTCAGTGGCATTAAATACATGCACATTGCTGTACAGTCGTCACCACTATCTCCTGAACTGAAATTCTGTACCCATTAAATATTAACTCCCCATTTTCCTTTTTCCTCAGCCCATTAAGCTTTGTACTCTCTACGAATTTACCTCCTCCTTAGAAGAAGAATCACTTGTTGTACAATAACTGATCATACAATTATGCTAAATGAAATATTTATTTCACTTAGCATGTTTTCAAGCTTCTTTCATGTCATAGTATGTAACACAATTTCATTTATTTCTATGACTGAGTAATGTTCTATTGTCTCCTGTATACCACATCTTATTTATCCATTCATCCCATGGACTTTTGGGTTGTTCCTACCTGTTGGCTGGTGTGAGTAATGTTGATGTGAACATTAATAAAGTATCTGCTTGAGATACTGCTTTTAATCATTTTAATTAGATAACCTCAAAGTAGAATTGCTAGGTAATTCTATGTTTACCTTTTGGAGGAGTCAGCAGGCAGTTTAAACCATGTCAGCTGCACCATTTTGCATTCCCACCAGCAATACATGGAGAGTTTCAAGGACTTAATGTCTTTGCTAAAAAGTTTTGAAAAAATGTACTAAGCCACATAGAAGTTCTGTAAGAACTGTGGGAAATACATCCATATTGTCATTACACTGAAATTAATTAAAGGTAAATGTCATTACCTTTAGATGGCCAACGTCAGAGAATATTGACCTTTGACTTAGTGTTTGTGTAGCAGTGTGTGTTCATGGAAAGGCCTTTGAAATATAAAAATACTCTTATAAAGTCAAATTTTCAAGCATAAAACAAATCAAGATGGGTTTGTAATCTGCATGTCTCTGCTCTTAGCAAAACAGTTTTCTTTTTTCCTACAGCTCCCTGTACAGGCAGCACTTTCTTTTGCCATAGCAACATGTGCATCAATAATTCTTTGGTCTGTAATGGTGTTCAAAATTGTGCATACCCCTGGGATGAAAATCATTGTAAAGGTGAGTTCAGTGCAAAAGCCAACCATTTTGAGAAAAGAGTGACTGTTACCTTTCATTAAGGAAGACTTAAAAATGTTCTTTTGTACAACTGTGCTTAGTATAACTACTTTAGCAGAAATGGAGGTGTGTTTTGTTTTGTTTTCTTAATGGCTTATAGACCTCTGGGATGTGGTAGCAGCAAAGAAACACTTATTCTCAACAAAAGCAATTTTTTGTTTAGAGTATGTTTTACCTTAAGTTGTTCAAAAGCACATTGTGATATTTCTTGCCTTATTTTATTTTCTTATTGCTGTTGAAATTTGTCATTTGTGTTGTAAAAATACCTTACTTAGTTGACAAAATAATTTAGAGGTCAGCTTGTTATTCTTTTTAAAATTATATGGAAAAACATGAAAAAGCAGTTTCTAAAACTGCTTTTTTAATTTCATCAAATTTACTATGCTGTATTTCCAATCAGTACCCTCTGAAAGATAAGCATGGCTTGTGATGTTTGCAACTTGGTTGTCAAAGCACTGTCTCAGAACTAAGCTTTATCCATCTTTCATCCTCCCAAGAATTTAATAAATATCTATGGAAAAGGTGATATAATGTTACATGGCTATATTAAGTACTTGACATGAAATATTTTCAGGTAATCATTCAAGAACAGTAGACCATGATAAAACATACCTAGTCGGCTAGTTAGGTTTTATTTGTTCTCTTTTCCTGGTGGTCATCAGCAGAAATCTTGTTGATCTGGTTAAACATAGCAGCCTACCACAGAGCAGAAAGTTACACTTGAGAGAAGAGTATTTATTTTAGCATTTTCTTTATTAATGTATCCAATTAATTTGCAAGTTGTAGGCTTTTGTGTACCTTTTGAACAGAGGAACCAAGTACTTTCTCTTTTTTGTATTTTGTCCAGCTATACTGTGTTACTTTACCCAGAGATCATAAGACTAGGATTGTTGTATTTGTTTAAAAGCCTAATTTTCAGTTGCAGTGTCTGTGATATATCTGACCACATTTTCTACTTTTCCTAAAAATACTTTACAGATTTGTGTTGGGACTCCTATTAATGAATTTTGAAAAGCTTAACGTTTCTCTTTCTACAGAAAAGAAAAAAGCTGGACTATTTGAACAAATCACTAAAACTCATGGAACGATTATTGGCATTACATCAGGAATTGTCTTGGTTCTTCTCATTATTTCTATTTTAGTGCAAGTGAAACAGCCCCGAAAAAAGGTCATGGCTTGCAAAACTGCTTTCAATAAAACTGGGTTCCAAGAAGTGTTTGATCCTCCTCATTATGAACTATTTTCACTAAGGGACAAAGAGATTTCTGCAGACCTGGCAGACTTGTCAGAAGAATTGGACAACTACCAGAAGATGCGGCGCTCCTCCACTGCCTCACGGTGCATTCATGACCATCACTGTGGGTCGCAAGCATCCAGTGTCAAACAAAGCAGGACCAACCTCAGTTCCATGGAACTTCCTTTCCGAAATGATTTTGCACAACCACAGCCAATGAAAACGTTTAATAGCACCTTCAAAAAAAGTAGCTACACTTTCAAACAGGCACATGAGTGCCCTGAACAGGCCCTAGAAGACAGAGTAATGGAGGAAATTCCCTGTGAAATTTATGTGAGAGGGCGAGAAGATTCTGCACAAGCATCCATATCCATCGACTTTTAATCTTCTATTAAAGGTGACATTAATTATTAAGTATGTATGTATGCAGCCTACAGAGCATCCATTCTGTTTTCAGCAACCAACTCTTTTTTCCTATCAAAACTAGGAAGACCTTCATTTGCCATTTCCCTGTTGCATTGATGACATTTTTATCATCTCAGGCAGTCTCTATATGTTAAACCAAACAAGGAACTTAATATATTCAGTGGAAAAAAATAATCATCATCTGTTGCTTGGTGTCATGTAAACAAAGCATCACCAGTTAAATAGCAGGTGAAGAGGGGCTTAGTGGTGTTGAGCCAGGCTCGGGCCGCTTGTTAGTTTTTAGCATCAGAAATACTGCTCTTGACTGACCTAGCTCTGCCAGTATTTTTATCCCATAATAAACTTTAAAATAAGGTTTTCTTTACAGTCCTTTTATTTTTAATTTGTTTTATATGACTATAGTTTTGCCATTTCAGTTTCCTACATAAGTGGTTAATATACCACTTACTTCAACACAGGCATTTGTTCTTGAATTTGTCAAAATACAGCTACTTACTGTGATAAGTGCCAGTTAAGACTCAGTTATATTTAGTTCTGTTTCTTCTACACTAATTTTTACACTACTGCCTTTTAATTACTGGATTATTAATCCTTATTTTTTATGAGAAATAGATATGATTTATCACCCTTAAATCATATTTTTTCTCTATTGTATTATACTAGTAAACTTCATGATCCTGAGATGTATGCATCTTACCAATATGACTAAAAATTTGAGAAAGATAAAAACGTCTAGCAAACCTTTGAAATCTCCCATATTTGGTCACATTCAATGACAGCCCCCATTTATTCCAATAAACAAGTCATTTAATTTGCTTGTCAGGAGGCCTGTAATTGTATTTATTTGCAGTGTTTCTCATCCCCAAATCTACATTTCCTATAATTTTTGTAAAAAGATTACTTCATTTGTATTGGTTTATCTTTTGACATTTGGTAACCAAGTTTCTGTGAGAGTTAAAGGAAAATTCCTAAGAAACTGTGCAAGCCTTTGATGGCTTCTTTCTTGGGACAGTACATTTTTCTAACTCTTATCAAGAATAATAATTTTGACTTTTTTTTAAACTGCACTTTTGACCTTATTTTTTTTTATGGTATGTAAAACAATAATTTATAAACATGATATAAAAACTCATTGTGTTTTTTTAGACTTTTGATATTATTTGATACTGTACAAATTATTAAATCAAGATTAAAGACCTGCATTACACATTTCTTTCAGTGTTCACATTAGCAGCTTTATATACAAACATGCTTTGTTAGAACTGTGCACCATAATTTATTATAAAGACCTTGGTAATGTGTACATAAGCTTTCTCTTTCCTTTTGTTACCATATTTAGTTTGTGATAAATTTTCCACTGTGCGATATTTATTGCTCTAAATCACTACGCATATCTTATTAAAATGTACATTGTTAAATTATCCTTCAATCATGTTATTTATGGCACTGCTATTTTGGGTCTTACAGTATATGTGGAATGAAATCCATTTATTGTAACTAATAGAGACATGTCATTTATAAGAGGTAGATTCTCATTTTTTACATTTCTTGTAAATTCTCAATGAAATGAGAAGTTGAAGTTTCACTGGATTTCATTCATTCTTTTTCATAGATATGTTCTCTCAGATTAGTGAATGCTGTGACACTTATAATACTGCCTCAGTGTTTCCTATATCATATTTTTTATTTTTAAAAAAGTAGATTATATCCAGGAGATAAAACCTACACATAATTCATGATTTAATTTTTTAAGTCAGCACAATTTCCTCTCTTAAAAATACAACTGAGAAAGGTAAAAAGACTTAATGAGTAGTAGCCAAATGAACTAATAACCAGAGACAGATTGAATAACTTAAGTTGTTTCAATAGCTAAGTTGAGTAGGCCTTTTGATTTCAGTAGGTAACAGACCAGCCAACATTTGAAAAATGTAGTAAATAATACTTTATACAACTGTGATCTTGTTATGATTATGGGGAGGTTAGCATATTTTCTACATAAAATTTTATTCATTATAAAAATAGCTATTAAATTTGTCCTTAACCTCTAGATTAGACTGGAAGATAATACACTATATTATTGATCGTCACTTGTAACTATGTTTTTATTTTGGGTATTTGTATCCTTTTTTAAAAGGGCTTAAAGAGACCTGCAAAATAGAGAACCTTTGAAGAAGACATTGAATATTAACTTGCTGAATCTGGCCTCAATCCTCCTGCCTCAGTCTCCCAATACCTGAAATTACAAGTGTGTGCCATCACACCCAGCCGACATCGCCTAATAAAACAGAATAGAAATACATGGTTTCATGCAACTCAGCAAGTAAAGCTTGGACAGCCAATTTTATTCTAAATTTTCTGCCTGCTAAAATAAAAGGAAGTTTTTCCTTTTCTCAGTAAAAAGCACAAACTTGCCAGGTGCAGTAGCGCACACCTGCAATTCAAGCAGCTCAGGAGGCTGAGACAGGAGGATCTCGAGTTCAAAGCCATCCTCAGCAAAAGCGAGGCCTAAGCAACTCAGTGAGATCCTGTCTCTAAATAAAATGCAAAATAGGGCTGGGGATGTGACTCAGTGGTGGAGTGCCCCTGAGTTCAATCCCCAATGCCCGCCCCACCCACCCCAAAAAAAGGAAAGGAAACACAAACTTACCTCCACAGGCTAGTTTCTGTAGGATTAGAGTATCTTTAAAAAAGACAACATTTCCTCAATATTTAACAAAGATGGAAAGTGCAAGAGTAGGTTGCAATGACAAATCTTGACCCAGTAAATGCACAACTTTAATGTGATCTAGGAACATTGCTTTGTGATGGGTCTGTTTGCAGAGATGGAATTAAAGAACCAAATGATCAGTAGCTTAGACTGTTGTATATTTTATGCCTTCATTGAACTGCAGGCAGGCCTTGGATCTCATTTCTCAGACATTTTATCTATATAAAATGAGAAGAGAATGGAAACTAATATTTTAGGCATCATTACCAGAATAATGCTAATGCTCTCCCCCTTCCTCCCTCCCTCCCACTGTTGTGTGTGTGTGTGTGTGTGTGTGTGTGTGTGTGTGTGATTTTTACTCTTTGAGATCAGTGGGAAAACTTTACAAATTATTTATTATAGTGAAAGCCATAAATTTTAGTAATAAAAGACACAACATTTTGGCATCTTGTGGAAGTTACTTCAACCCTTCAGAGTACCCCAATGTTAAGACACATCTTCTAAAAGAGAATGAAATTATAAAGGGGGTAAATATCTTCAATTCAGTAAAGTATTAAAGTGTACCTATATGATACTGTCATTTTCTTGCATCCCAAATTTAACACAAGTATCAACCCCCAAGTGACAACAAATTGCAAGAAACTCGTCCCAACCTCTCAAGTACCTAGGAATAAGCAGTGTTTTGTGGGAGGAAAATAATCTAAAGGTTTGATAAACAGCAAAAGATTTTTACATTTCACATTACAAAGACATGAAAAATCTTTGACTTAATCACTCTCAATGACAGAACCTTTGTCACGTTTCATACAATTTTTAGGCATTAAAAGAACTTCCTAAATGTCTGCCACTAAATATTTTTCTAGTTCTGTTATTGTCTGATGAGAAAGATGCTTCCTTGTTTCAGGAGAATTTCAACTGATGGAACAGAATGGGGAAAACCTGGTTGTGATTAAGGAATAATTCTCAATCAAAAGAGATTATGATGCTTTCACTGCAAAATAAATGTCTGCAGTATTGCTCATGCTACTTTATTATAAGTACTAAAAATAATATGCCTTGAATCATACTGATTAGATCCAGAAGGAATTTTGATTTTGGTGTGTTTAAGGATGCAAGAAAGATCATCTGATCCAGATTCATTCATGAGAAGAATGCAGTCCAGAGCAGTGAAGCAAGTGCCCGGGGCCGTGGCTCCAACCTGCCCAGTGCTCTTTGCTTGTGGCTTACTCTCCCTGCTTTTGCTGGCTGGAAGTTTTAAAAGTCGAACAGCTCTAAACAGCCCAGGTGTTTCATGTAAAGCTTGTCAATCAGTCTGTTTTAAAATGTAATTCTCTGATTTTTTCAAAACATATTTTCCCTGTTTTTGTCTATGTAATAGTGTTATTCTATAGTTTTGTTACCATGATTCCTTGGCACCTGCAAACTCTGCAAGCAATTACTGTGAATTCTCAATGAACAATTGTTAACACAGGCTTGATTAGACAGAAAGAGCTTGAGTATTGTTGCTTTTGTGATTTCTTAAAATCGAAAGGGAGCAATATGTATTGTAGAAATTAAACATTTTATGTGCTATATCACTTGAGTTTTGGAGAATGATTTGTTTGAGCCACTATAAATGACAGATTGACTTTGGATATTTTTTTACTTTCCTGCAGAATTATCTGTTTTATATACATGTACTAATAATTTGCTCTCCTTTACTCACTTTTTCATATAC
Organism: Sciurus carolinensis; assembly: GCF_902686445.1. NCBI lineage: Eukaryota > Metazoa > Chordata > Mammalia > Rodentia > Sciuridae > Sciurus > Sciurus carolinensis. Next base: position 35,966,693 of record NC_062228.1, read on the forward strand.
TTTATATATTTCTGCAGTTAGTTCAATGATTACAAAAGCCCAAGAAGCTAATGACTAGTGTGCATGTTTAGTTTATACACTTAATCCCTAACTTAGCACTTTACAGTAAGGAATTTTAACCCTTGAACTGGAAATAAAAACTTGTGTTTTGATTTCCTTGTTTGCTTTTATTTCTAAAGTCTCTAGAAGTGGCAAAGAATCTTTGCCACTTTGGGCAGTAGAATTTTGGCATTTCCTATCTAATAGCAAAGTTTTGGCATTTCCTATCTAATTGCTTCCCAAATAAAATGATCATAGTTGTGATGTTTTTAAAAAGCAACCATGGGCTATCACTTAGAAACCATTTTATGCTTTCAAATTAATCTTCAAGAGATGATGAACTTTAAAGGTTTTAGTTTTTTTATTCTAATTAGTTATACATGACAGCAGAATGCATTTTGATTCATTATACATGAATGGAGCACAACTTCATCTCTCTGGTTGTACATGATGTAGTCATACCATTCTTAGGATATACATGTACCTAGGGTAATAATGTCAATCTCATTCCACCATCTTTCCCACTCCCATGCCTCCTCGCCTCCCTTATTCCCTCTGTCCCAACTAAAGTTCCTCCATTATTCTCTTGTCCCCACCATCACCATTATGGATCAGCATCCACATATCAAAGAAAACATTTGGTCTTTGGTTTTGGGGGATTGACTTATTTCACTTAGCATGATAGTCTCCAACTCTATCCATTTACCAGCAAATGCCATAATTTTATTCTTTAAGGCTGAGAAATATTCCATTGTGTATATATGCCACATATTCTTTATCTGTTCATCTGTCGAAGGGCACCTAGGCTGGTTCCATTACTTAGTGAACTGAGTTACTATAAACATTGATGTGGCTGAGTCACTATAGTATGATGATTTTAAGTCCTTTGGATACATGCCAAGGAACTGGGATAACTGGGTCAAATGGTGGTTCCAAGTTTTCTAAGGAATCTCCATCCTGCTTTCCAGAGTGGTTACACTAATTTGCAGTCACACCAGCAGTGTATGAGGGTACCTTATTCCCCACATCTCACCAACACTTATTGTTGCTTGTATTCTTGATAATTGCCATTCAGACTGGAGTAAGATGAAATCTTAGAGTGGTTTTGATTTGCATTTCTGTAATTACTGGAGATGTTGAGCATTTTTTCATATATTTGTTGATCAGTTGTATATCTTCTGTGAAGTGTCTTTAGTTCCGTAGCCCATTTATTGATTGGGTTAATTTTTTTTTTGTGGTAAATTTTTTATTCTTTATATATCCTAGAGGTTAGTGCTCTATCTGATGTGCATGTGGTAAAAATTTTCTCCCACTCTGTAGGATCTCTCTTCATGTTATTGTTTTCTTGCTGAGAAGAAACTTTTTATTTTGAATCCATCCCATTCATTGATTCTTGATTTTATTTCTTGCACTTTAGGAGCCTTTTTAAGGAAGTCAAGTCCTAAACCAGCATGAAGATTTGGGCCTACTTTTTCTTCTGTTAGGTACAGGGTCTCTAGTCTAATTCCTAGGTCATTGATCCACTTTGAATTGCGTTTTGTGCAGGGTGAAAGGAGTTTAATTTCATTTTGCTGCATATGGATTTCCAGTTTTCCCAGCAACATTTGTTGAAGAGGCTGTCTTTTCTCAAATATATGTTTTTGGCACCTTTGTCTAATATGAGATAATGGTATTTATGTGTGTTTGTCTCCGTGTCTTCTATTCTCTACCTGTCTATTTTGGTGTCAATGCCATGCTGTTTTTGTTACTATAACCCTGTAGTATAGTTTAAGATCTGGTATTGTGATGCCTTCTGCTTTACTTTTCTTACTAAGAAATGATATTAAAAAGATAGTCCACCATGATCAAATGGGGTTCATCCCAGGGATGCAAGGTTGGTTCAACATACAGAAATCAGTAAACGTAATTCATCACTTTAATAGACTTAAGGATAAGAATCATCATCTCAATAGATGCAGAAAAGGCATTTGTCAAAATATAGCACTACTTCATATTCAAAATACTAGAAAAAAATGGGGATAGTAGGAATATACCTCAAGATTGTAAAAGCTTTCTATGCTAAAACCACAGCCAACATTATTCTAAATGAAGAAAATTTGAAAACATTCCCTCTAAAAACGGAAACAAGACAGGGATTCCCTCTTTCTCCACTTCTATTCAACATTGTCCTTGAAACTAGCCAGAGCAATTAGACAAAAGAAAGGAATACAAATAGGAAGAGAAAAAATAAACTATCACAACGATAGTTTCTATATTTAGATAGATAACAATGATTCTGTATTTTAGAGGATCCCAAAAATTCCACCAGAAAACTTCAAGAACTAATAAATGAATTCAGCAAAGTTAATAGGACATAAAATCAAAATATAATGCATTTCTATACATCAGTGATGAATCCTCTGAAAGAGAAATTAGGAAAACTACCCCATTCACAATAGCCTCAAAAAAATAAAATACTTGGGAATCAATCTAATAAAAGAGGTGAAAGACCTCTAAAATGAAAACTACAGAACACTAAAGAAATTAAAGAAGACCTTAGAAGAAGGAAAGATCTCCCATGTTCTTGGATAAGCAGAATTAATATTGTCAAAATGGCCATACTACCAAAAGTGCTATACAGATACAGTGCAATTCCAATATTTTGCCTCATAGAAATGTAGAAGGCAGTTATGAAATTTCATTTGGAAAAATATGAACTTTAAAAATTTAAGATGCTGGCAGGACCTGATTTTCTACATTCAGTCACTGGGGTGGCAATGAGAACTTGCAGAGTGAGTGGTAAGAACCAAGCTGTCCTGAGGTGAGCAAATGCACTGGTCACAGCCAGGGCTTAGTAAAGATGAATGAGTAGGCCTCAAGAAGTTACATTGAGTGGGAAGCAAAGGAGGGTTCAAAGTCCTGACTTTTACAATCATCAGGCACAGATCAAGGAGCAAAGGAAGAAAATGAAAAAAAAAAAATAGTACTGCTGATCTGTCTCTACAAATAGTTACAGAGCAGTTTTACTTTATGCATTATTTAGCATTAAGAAATTGGTTATATTTAAAAGTGCTCTCATCTTTAAAGCTTGGTCATAGTCTACAACATCTGATGCCATTAGATCTGTGAACCAATACTTTGTTGAAATGTTTGGAGTAGCTGCTGATTGCTAAAAGGAATTTTCATCAGAATCTCGGTATCAAACACGATGGGTTTTTGGTTGGTTGGTTCTGATTTTGTTTTGGTACTGGGAATTGAACCCAGGGGCACCTAACCACTAAACTACATCCCAATGCCTGTTACCATTTTGTTTTGAGACAGGGTCTTGCTAAGTTTCTGAGGCTGTCTTTGACCTTGATCTTCCTTGCCTCAGCCTCCTGAGTTGCTGGAATTATAGGCATGTACTCCCATACCCAGCAGGAACCATGATTTTTCAATTGTTTTATTCTTCCATTAATCACATCGTCCTGTTAACAAGTACCCACAAATCTTGAACCAAAAAATAGTGATGGAAAGTAGAGGAGTTGTCTGTCCCTTTATTTTATCTCTTGAATATGGGTGTACCTCATAAGACAGTTTAACTCTGAAAAAGAGGAAAAGGAACAATGAGTTTGCCACAACTGGCTCAAAACAGGCTGTGCCTTTCAGGTTCAATGTTAAGGCAACCTTAACTTCCTTTGTCATTAGTTTTTGTTTGTTTGTTTGTTTTTAATATTTCAGTTTGCTTTGTGCTGGGGATCAAACCCAGGACTTTGCACGTGCCAGGCAGGTGCTCTAGCACTGAGCTGTATTCTCAGCCTATCATTACCTTTTTGGTTTTGGTACTGGAGATTGAATCCAGGTGCTCTCAACCACTGAGCCACATCCCAGCTCTTTTTTAAGATTTTATTTTGAGACAGGGTCTTACTGAGTTGCTTAGAGCCTTGTTAAATTGCTGAGGCTGGCTTTGAACTCATGATCCTCCTGCCTCAGCCCCCTGAGTCGCTGGGATTACAGGTGTGCACCACCACACATGTCTCATTAACTTTTAATTAAAAAAAAATGCATATGGTAGGCAGCTCCTAAGATGGCCCCCAATGATCCCTGCCCGCTGGTGTTCACTCATAATCCCCTTGTCCTTGAATGTGAGCTGGACTTGGTTACCTGCTTCTAATGAATAGACTATTGGCAAAAGCAACAGATGACACTTCTGGAATTAGGTAACAAACTGATTTCTGTCTGCCTTGCCCACTCTCACTCTTGTGCTTTTCTTGCTCGTGGAAGCCACTTGCCATGATAGATACTCAGAGAGGCCCACGTAACAAGAAATGGAGATTTCTGTCCCACAATTTCAGAACTGAGACCCTTGTGCCAACAGCCTGCAAAAAACTGAATTCTGCCAACAATCTGAGTTTGGAAGAGGGTCCTTGGCAATGGAGACTCGAGATGCCAGTACTTTGCTTGCAGTCTGTGTGAGACCTTGAACCACAGCCAGGTGGCTCAGAGAAATCAAGGAGTTTGTTGTTCAAGCTGCTAAATTTAGGGATAATTTTTTTATGCAGCTATAGATAACTACTACAAAGCTGGAAAAGGAATAATGATGTATCTTCACCACTCTTGGAGTGAAAGTAGTTGAGGAAAATCTAACAATGTTTTAATGTTTGCAGAAAATCTCCGTGGGCACATCATCTTGATGAATCTGACAGCCTCAAAAACTGGAATAAGGAGAACTGGTCTTCCTCCTGCCCGATCACTTGTCAGCTAACTTAGCCTCCCCTGCCTCAAATAAAAACACTTAACCAAATTCATTCTTGCCCTCAAGAATAGCAAAAGATAATGAAATTTGATTATTATTCATTTTAAGTGCAATTTATAATACAATTAAATCCTCACTCTTGAATAGTATACTTTTTAAGCCATTTATCAAATCTCCTTTGAGTAAAGTGAAATTGTCTAAAAATGAATAAAGGATGAAATTCTGCTCAGATTCTATAAGGGTATTCCTTAATTCAGCCAACATCCTTTCACATTTCCAATCACATTAACACTCAGTTCCCTGGATGGCAGGGCTAGATGATTCTTGGAATGACTGCTTTTGGAAATAATGGGCCAGCAATAACAAAAACAGCAAAGGAGACTGTGGTAACTGAAGAAAAAATAAGTGCAAGGCCTTCCTGTGCAGAGCCCACATTACCCCAAAATAAGAAGTTTATACAAAACATTTCTGTAGAGATTTTTCTGTTGTGATGAAAAATGATTTCATATAAGAGAATGCTTTTCTTTTTTCTTTTTTTCTTTACTTTGGTCAAAATGATGATCAAAAGACCAAATCAGGAAAGTTTTATTTCTGAAATTGTTTTCAGTAGCTGGCTGATAGCCTACTACCTGCTCAAGAGATAAAATTATATCCTTAATTATATTTGTGGGTAAATTTTTCCTTTGAATTTGGAGCTGCTGTTGCAGACATAGTTTTACCCTGTGGGTATAATTTTGTCCTAAATCCTTTTCTAATACCAATATGGATCTTAACTTCTAGAAACAGGATAGTACCTGTTATCTGGAAATCTGGAAGCTCCACCTTATTCTCTGATGTCCACAAGGAGGTACCAAACAAATGTCTCTTATCCTGATCTGTCCCCCTCCCCCATCTTTTTTCCTCTGGAGCTGGGAATGGAACCCAGTGCCTGGCACATGCTAGCCAACACTCTACCACTGAGCTGTGCTCCTAGTCCCCATCGTGCCTTTTTGCATTGCTATAAGACAGTGACTGTGCTTGTCGAAATGCTTCCTGAGCTGCTTGTCTTCTGCAGGGTTGAGAGCAGCACCTACCTTTCCACTAGGAGCCTTGTAAATATTCTCTCTACACTTTTAATAAGGATCTCCACACATACATTTTAAATCCACCCTGCCCTGCTACCATTAACTCCTTTACCCACAAATTCTTACAAATTTTTCTTTCTTAAGGTAAATACAACAACATCAAATGAAGTTCTCTAAAAGAAATCTCCCAAGTTTGTCAGTGGACATGAAGGGACGTCGTCCCTGAATTAGGGAGAGGTCAACAGTAGGCTGACAGATGTACAGAGAGTCTTTATTAAAAGCCATATCTTGCCAGGTACAATGGCACATGCCTGTGATCCCAGCTAACTCAGGAGGCAGGCAGGAGTATCCCAAGTTTGAAGTCAACCTGGGCAGCTTAACAGACCCTATCTCAAAATAAAAAGGGCTGGGGATATAGCTCGGTGGTAGAAAGCCCCTAGGTTCAATCCCCAGTACCACAAAAAAAAAAAAAAAAAAAAAAAGGCCATATCTTAAAGGTTGTGCCAAGGAATGTTTCTATTTTAAGCTGGCATTCTCACCTCTCCACCCTAGAAAAAAACAGCTTGCATCTCTTCCCCTCATCAGGTAGGCAAGGAAAGTGATTGCACACTGTTTTTAATTGCAGGTTTACATAAACCCACAATTCCAGAGCATTGATTTGTTGGACTGTAATCTACACTTTAACACATTGAGCTGCATTTAGGCAGCCTGCCAGATGTGTAAAGTTGGAGTTTAATGACATTTCAGTAGCGCCCCAGAATTTAGTACAAGACCACTGTCGAATACTAATTTGCAACTAACAAGAAAACAGAAGCAACTTCTTTCTCAGTTACCTTTTTCGTCCCTTTCCTGAAGGTGGGGAGGCAGAAATCAATTAGTTATTCCTTGGAAACTTCATCCCATAAAGCAAGCACCCAGATTTTGGACATGCCAGTCTTCATAATCAGTGAGCCAATTCCTCAAATAAATGTAGATATGTTTTTTTAAAAAAAGAAAAACTCAAGCAAAAGTAGCCATGGTAGTTGCAGCTTTGTGCCTGACACTTAGTCAACCAAAGGTTAATTTTTAATGCTTTAAAAATATTAATTATGCTTTTCATTGGTATCTTTCCTGATGATTTGATCAAGCATTTTTACCTTCTGAAAATGATCATATGCTTAAGAGATATTATAAACAAAATAACCGTGTGTAATAACTTTAATGTTGCATTTCTTTTTAAGTAGAAAAGAAAGAAGAAAATGTGAGTTTTGGGAAAAATCAGTTATTGAATCCTAAAGAACAGTTCCTCAAGCTCAGCACTATTGATGTTTTGAATCAGGTGCTTCTCTGCAGTGAGGAGACCAATCTGTGCATTCTAAGACAGACGTGGCAACACCAGGCTAGGAGATGGTAAGCACCACCCCCAGGAGTAACTACCAAAAATAGCTGGTGAGCCCTGGAAGCAGGGGAGGAGAGGTAATGGAAAACTGACCCCAGTTGAGAACCACTGCTATAGAAAGATTAAAGAGGGGGGGCTTAAAAAAAATGAATGTTGTTGCATTCTATACTTTAAAAATATTTCAGATTTATGAGTAAGCATTAAGAGCTATGAGCACCCACATACTGAGAAGCCTGCCTAAGAAATAAGAATCTAACTGGGCACTGTGACACATTGTGTGATCACAGCTAGGCTTGCAAATTTGCGGCCAGCTCAGCAACTTAGCAAGACCCTGTCGCAAAAGAAAGGATAAAAAGGGTCTGGGATGTAGCTCAGTGGGAGAGTGCTCCTGGTTTTAGTCCCCAAGGCCAGCCACAAAAAAAAAAAAAAAAAAGAGAGAATATTTTATAAACACAATTGAAGTCTACCATGACCCCTCACATTTCATTTTTCTCCTTCCCACCCAATCCTTCGAAGGGCCTGATTTGGGTGTTTGTCATTGCCATGTGTGTATGGTTAGACGTATACAATTTCACTTGTACCTACTCTTCAGAGTTTCTCATGTTTACAACAAGTGTAAATTTGTATTTCTACCACCTTTCTTAACAAGAATTGTATAATGTCTTAGTCACCACTCTTCCACCTTACATATATTTTTTTCACTATCTTAATCTATCTGGGTTTTATGGTAAATATGCTTATTTTGTTTTTACAGTAAATAATCATATTTTTCCCAATGTTTGTCAGTTCATTTGCCATGCATGCCTTCTGCATTGCACCTTATATTTGGGATCACTTTCCTTCTGCTTTCCTTTAGAAATTATTTTTTAACACTTTGATTGGTAATCTATTCAATTTTTACTTTTCTGCAAAATCTCTTATTTCCTTCTCATTGTTTTACAATGACTTATCCTGGGTCTGAATGCCTGCAGTGACAGTTAGGGTCCCTTGGTGCTTATCCCGTGATCATCTGGCAGCTTTTGTAAATTCCTGTGTCTATAATCTGGCTTTTCCCTCTTAACTGATTTTAAAATATTCTGTTTTATCATATTATTACAAGATGACTGAATGTAGATTTATTTGCATATTAGTCTTATAAGTCTATGTTTCTGAAATCGAAAGATATATCTTTCAACAATTCTGGAAAATTCGTTCATAACTCTTAATCTTTTAGTATTTCTCTTTCATCCTTCCATTGTGATGCATATTCTCATACAAGTCTACTCTTCTCTTTCTGTCCAGTGAATGCTTAACTTGAATGACTATATTGCCTGTTTCCAGAAATTTTATTTAGTTCTTTTTCAATTTTCTCTTTTTAGCCATTTTAAATATTTTATATTCTGTATTCCAAAGTTCTATTACCTAAATTTTCTTTAGACTTTAATCCTTTTATGTGTAGTTGTGTTAGCTTTTCATTGCTGTGATCAAAATACCTGACATGATAAATTTAAAGGAGGAACAGTTTATTTGGGGCTCATGGTTTCAGAGGTTTAGTCCATGGTCAACAGACTCCATTGACCTGGGCTCCAGGTGATGGCAGAACATCATGGTGGAAGGGCATGGCAAAGGAAAACTCCTCAGTTCATGGCAGCCAGGAAGGAGAGAGAAAAAGAGAGGCAGGGCCGGGGGGAGAGGGAGAGAGGAGGTAGCAACAAGTGATAATCCCCAAGGGCATGTCCCCAGTGACCTACATCCTCCATTCATGCCCCAGCTGCCCAGAGTCCATTCAGATATTAATACATCAAATGGATTAATCCACTGATGAGGTTACAGCTTGCCTAAAAGCCCCACCTCTGAACCTTGCTGTAACGGACCGTGAGCTTCCACACATGAGCTTTTCAGAGGACTCTTCATATCCAAACCATAAGAATAGTCTGTGTTGACCCAGGCTCATGGTTTTCTAAGTTGGCTTGCCACTTTTCTTTCCCTTTTGAATATATCTGTGAAGGCTTTTTTATCTGTGGGCATCTGATGAAAGCTGGTATACTCTCTACAAACAAGATTTGAATTTGCTCCTATAAGATGCTCTATCATATTCAAGACAAAAAAGTTTTCATCACCCCTAAAGTTTCCCTTGTGCCTCTTCACCTAACACCTAGCCAACACTGGTTTGCTTTGCCACCATTGACTAGACTTGTTTTCTAAATAAATTCACATAAATGGAAATAACATGTTATATACTCTTTTGTGTCTAGCTTCTCTCAATATATTTTCCATTAATCCATGATGTGTGCATTGATAGTGCATATCTTTTTTCTCAGTAATATTTCATAGTTGAGAATACCCCAATTTGTCTTTTGTTGACAAACATTGTTTTCAGTTTTTTTGCAATTACAAAGAATGCTATGTACATTCATGTACAAGTCTTTGTGCAGACATGTGTATCTCATGTAAATATGAAAAAGTGAAATTTTGGATCATATAGAAATCCACTTTGAACATTTTAAGAAATTGCCAACTTGTTTTTCTCAAAATGTACCAGCAATTGTGTTCTATGTGCTTGTTATAATTTGTCACTTTAATTTTAATCATGCCAATGAATGTGCTATCAGCATTGTTTTTCTCTGTGGTTTATTTTGTGGGGTCGGAGAGTCTTTTGTTGGTGGTGGGTTTTTTTGGTTTTGGTTTTTTTCTCTTTTGGTCTGAGTGGTGCTGGGGATTGAACCTAGGGCCTCTTGCATACTAGGCAACATTATTATTTTTTAGGCAACATTATTCTAATTTGTATTTCCTGAATGAAATGCAGGTCCTGTTTTTGTACAAATTTAGTCAAATTTGTTCAATTTGACCAGGAAAAAAAAAAAAAACACTTTAGTTAAGTTCTTGTACTATTTTTATTTTTTTACCAATTTTTAAAAATTGGATTTGCTTATTATTGAATAGTAATATTTATATATTTTGAATAAGAGTCCTTGTTAGATATATGTATTGAGAGCTTTTCTTGGTTTTAGTCTTTTATATTCTGTATTCGGAACTTTCATTATCTAAATCGCATTCTAATTCTGCTATGTGCCCTTTGACTCTCACTTGTGTAACTAGTTTGCCTGGATGTGACTTACCTTGCCTCTTTCCCCCAGTGCTGGGTATTGAACCCAGGGCCTCACACATGCTAGACAAGTGCTCTACCACTCAGCTACATCCCTACTCCTCCATTTTCTTAACTGGGTCTTTCAAGGAGCAGATAAAATTCAATTTAGCAACTTTGTCTCTCATGGTAGTGTTTTTTGGGTCATTTCTAAGAAATCTTTGCCCATCCCAAGAATGAAAAGATTTTCTCTTTAGGTTTTTCTCAAGAAGGTTTAAGGTTTTACCCTATGTTTTTTTAATTTGAAGAACTCTTTAATCTCCTTAATCCATTAGTTTATTAAGTTGCATATCATTCTTACCTATCTTGTTTTGTTGAGATGGGGCCTCGCTATGTTGCACAATCTAGCCTTGAACTCTTTGCCTCAAGTGATCCTCCCAACTCAGCTTCCCTAGTAGCTGGTACTACAAGCAGGTGCCACTGTGTCTGACCATTTTTACTTATCTCTTTTGTTTTGAACTAATCTATAAATTCATAAAAATTTTCAAAACTAGTTTAGAGAAGTCTAGTATGCTCTTCATGGAACACACTTGAAATTTACTTTTAGTAATTTTTAATAATACAATAATTTTATGTTGCCTCTGCCTCTACTTTTAAATATATCTTTCTCATATCTGAAGCAAGACTCAGTCACCCTTGACACAGTTTGAATACCATTCCCTACCCCAGTGGCCCCAGCTGGTGACCAGAGACATCTTTCCTGCCTGACAGGCTGAACTCCTACTTTCCTGTCACTTCCTTTAGATGGACCATACAGACATTTGCCTGGGAACTTTTAAGTGATCCCATTTCAGTCACAGCATCTTGTCTTGAAATTAGTGCCTGCTTGCTTTGGACCCCCCATTAAAACTTCCTGTCAGAAACTTGTACCTAATAAGCACCTGGGGCCAGGGTCCCTCTCTCTCCCCCAGCCTCCACTCCTTGACCTCTGTGTTTGTGTGTATGCTCCACGTGTGTGCACCCTCCAGATCTCTAAGTACTAAAACCTCTGAAATTTTCACATCGTACTGTAGTCTCATGCCTGAAATCTAAATCCTGACATGAGATCACCCCAAGGAGACTTATGCAAGTGGATCCCTGTTGATGGTCTTCTGTCTTGGCCTCTGATAAGTACTGAAAACAGCTACCTGCTGAGCTGAACTGATAACAGAACTCAAAGTGTTTTATTCAAAACACCATGCCCTGCAATAGATCTCTTGAACTTATTCCTCCTGTCTAACTGAAATTCTGTGTCCTTTGGTCAACATATCCTCGTCCCCACTTTCCTCCACACCCCGCCATTCTGCCCACTTCTGTGAGTTCAATGTTTTTAGAATCAAAATTTAAGTTAGATCTTGAAGTGCTTATCTTTCTGTGCCTGGCTTATTTCACTTAGCATAACCTCCTCCAGATTCATCAATGTTGTCTCCCATGGTAGGATTTCCATCTTTTTATGGCTGAATAATATTCCATTACATAATACAATGAATAATATTCCACATTTTCTTTTTCTCTCCATCCATTGACAGATACTTAGATTGAATCCATATCTTGGCTACTGTTAATGATCCTGCAGTGAGCATGGGAGTGCACATCTCTTCAAGATGCTGATTTCATTTCTTTGCTATGTAACCAAAAGTAGAATTCCTTAAACTTTAAAAACAGTGTTCCTCCACACTGTGTTCTGCAATGGCTACCCCAGTTTACATTCCCATCAACTGTGTACAGGTGTTCCCTTCTCTCTACATCCTCACCAGCACTTGTTATCCTTTGTCATCTTGATAAAGTCATTCTAACAGGTATTAGGTGATATCTCATTGTGGTTTTAATTTGCATTGCTTTGATGAGTAGTTATCTTGAGCATCCTTTCATATAACTGCTAATCATTGGTATGTCTTCTTTTGAGCATTGTCTATTTGAATTCTTTGTCCTGAAATTTGTCCTTTGTCCTCTTTGTCAAATGAGGAATCAATCAAGGAGGCTCTTGATTTCCCAAGAAGTCAATTCAATCCAGGAGTAGTGACAGTATGGGAGAAAGATTTCCAAGAGCTTCAGTTTGATCCTGCATCCTGGTAGGATCCACAACTTCTGCAGATGTCCTGGAGCTCAAGGAAGGACAAGTAAGGATTGGTTAGAAGTTGCTTTTTTGTTCAGATATGACTGGCTGACTATTTTATAGTGAAGTTGTTATAGTGTAGCATTTGTGTTTGCACATGCCAACAAATGAAACCAAAAAGTCTATATGGGCACTTAAACATTTATATATGTCTGTGTGAATATTCAAAGAAAATCCTCCTCCCAGTTTTAAAGAAAACTAGAACCTGACTAATTAAGGCAGTAATAACATTTTATTTAGTAACACTCTCAGTAGTGGAAACTGGGCCCAGTTCTATACTGAGGTCCCCTTTAAATTGACTTAGCAAGATTCTTGCTACAACTGGGTGATGTAGGCCCAACAATAGACACCAAGATTGAAGCCTAGAAGACTTAAAGGTACCTGAAAAATATTTAGTTGAGGAGAGGGTCTTTGTTACCAACAACAGCAGACCACATTCTTCTCAAGAGTACAAAGCTCACTCGCTAGGCTGGACCACACATTAGGGCACAAAATCAGTCAAGGGAATTAAAGAGGATTGAAATCATGTAGAGTATCTTTTCTAACCATAATTCAATGAAACTATAAGTCAATAGCTGGAGGGAAACTGGAAAATACCCCTTATTGCAGAGGATATATTCCAAGACCTCAAGAGGAGCCTGAAATCACATATAGTACCAAACCCTAAAAATACATTATTTTTTCCTCTAAATCTACAGCATTGCAATATCAGAGTTAATCTGCCCTTCCATGTTTTATGCTCTGATGCCTCCTCTGCATCACTACTCTTGTACTTTGGCAGCATTATTAAGTAAAATATGGGTTACTTGAACTCAAGCCCTGTGATACTGCAACAGTAGATTTGCTAACCAAGATGGCTGCTGTGTGACTGACAAGATGGTAGCTTATAGAGCCTGGATACGCTGGACAATAGGATGTTTCACATGCTTCATGTCCTGGGCAGCAATACTACTCAGAATGATGCACAATTTAAAATTTATAAATTGTTTCTGAAATTTTCCATTTAATGTCCTCAGACTGTGGTTGGCCATAGGTAACTAAAATTGCAGAAAGTGAAACTGCAGGTGAGGTGGGACTACTGTGTGAGGATATATAACAACATACTCTTATCCAATGGGTTAAAGAAATCACAAAGGAAAATGGAAAATATCTTAGGACATATGAAAATGATAACACAGCATACCAAAACTCATGAGAAGCAGCAAAAGCAGTGCTAAGATGGAAGTTTATAGTGGTAAACACATTAAAAAAACACAGAGGTCTCAAATAAATTAACTTTATATCTAAATGAGCTAGAAGAAGAAGAATAACAAACTAAACCCAACATCAGCAGAAGGAAGGAAATAGTAAACATTTCAGAAGAGATAAACTAAGTGGAGGATAAGAAAAGAACATCCTCTTTTATATCTTCTTATAAATTTTGTGAAATGAAAACCCAGAGTGGGTTACAGCTCTCTCAGCCTTTCTACCCCAAAAGCACATGCCACAAAGTACTTTCCATCCAGTTTTGTTCTTTTATATGATGATGAAACTTTGGACATACCCTGCCATCCATTAAGCTGCCTTTGAGCCCGTTTTTTTCTATGATGTTCTTAAAGGAAATCTAGAGATACAGTGTTCTTATTTCCAAATAATATGTAGTGTACCAGGGCCCAAAGATAATGGAAGGGCACATGTAAGATGCAACAAATGATGGGTTGACTAGCATTGAAAGGAATCAAGCAAGGCTTCCCGAAGCCTCTGAGCACTTCATGAAGGAGGAGAGGGACAAGCTGATGGGAAGGTGGGCAGACCCCCAAAGGATGGTAACACAGACTGTGGAGGAATTCCTCAGGCCAGCAATCAGTCGGTAACTCAATGTGACCAGCCTTCTTCCTGTGCCTCCACCAGGTGGGGAGGACTTTGTATAAGCCTCCCCTGGGGATAAGCCCAGTCCTGTATGAAAAAAAAAAAAAAAATTCTGTGATGATAAAGAGAGTAGCACACAGGTGTCACATGATTAATTCTGATTGCTCAGAACATGCTCATATACTTCATACACACCCAGACTCTAGATCTCATGCCATTACACCTTTTCAGAATGCTGAGTTGGAGATGAAAGGGAGTAGAACAAACTCCAAGGAAACCAGAAGAGATGAAAGGACCACAGTTTCTTCAAATAACTCCAAAGATTTGAGACTCAAATTCTGCTTGATGGAGTGAACACCGCACATCCTATCAGCAATCATTATGACAGAATGTAACTCCAGAGAGCCCTAAGAAATCATCAAGCCCTCGCCCAACTGTATCAGGGTTCCCTTGATCTTGGTCAGTGTGCTGGGAGTACTTTCCACTTGGGGATAACATTTCTTCTCATCAGAGGCAGAAGGGACAATATTGCAAAGAATTACACAATCACTTCCCACTTCCCTCCTTTAAAACAAAGTATTTGTATTAGTCAAGACCCTAGACTTTAAAAAAAAATAACAGCCTAACAACTCAGTTTAGGCAAAAAAAAAATTTTTTTAAAGAACATTTATATGGTTCCCATAACTGGGAACTGCACTGGGTAAACAATACAGAAGTTCTGCAAGGCCTGGGCACAGTGGCACACACCTGTAATCCCAGCAGCTCAGGAGGCTGAGGCAGGAGGATCAGTTTAGGGAGATCCCAAGCAACTTAGTGAGAACCTGTCTCTAAATAAAATATAAAGAGGGGTTTTGGGGCTGAGGTTGTGACTCAGTGGTGGAGCACTTGCCTAGCATGTGTGAGGCACTGGGTTCAGCTCTCAGCACTGCATATAAATAAATACAAATAATGTCCATGGACAACTAAAAAAATATTTTTAAGAAAAGGGGCTGGGGATATGGCTCAGTACTTAAGAGCCCCTGGGTTCAATCCCTGGTACCCAAAGGGAAAAAGATAGTTCTGCAAGGACCAGGACAGCTGGAGCTAAAACTTGGGAACTGATACTTTCAGGCTCATCTCTGTGTTTGCTGTTTTTGATGTTGATTTCATTCTCTATCCATGTGGGTAAATATATGTACACATACTTTTAGCACCTTACCTCCAAAGACAAAATAAGTTCCAAAAAGAAATTCAGTGGACCCTGCTGAGGTCACTTGACCAGTATGGAACCCTGGGTTGGGATACTCTGACTGACTAAGCCTGGATGGCTTGCCCACCCCTACGGCTTCAAAGAGGCAGGACCAGGTAATCGGGTAATGTGGTTGACAGCACCATTCAAATCATATAGAGTGGGTGAAGATGTTCCCAAAGGAAAAAGGAATGAGGGTACTGTCACTAGAAGGGAGAATATAGATGACTGACTGAGCTGATCTGACCACTGCTGTAGTCCAACACAATGCTTATGACACTCTTTCTCTTATCTTCCCCACACTTCCTGCCAAATTGCTCAGTAAAGTCTCCTGGATGCTAACTGTTTTAGAGCATCTGCCAGACTAGTGGGTAGCACTCCTGAAACCCAGAATTGAGATAAAAAGTTGCCTAATGAGATCAGGAAAATAGCTGGGACAGGCAGCATGGTAGTGTGAGATGACCCACGATGTTACTAAAAGTTAATATTCGTTGAGCACTTACCAACATTTTTTAAGTACTGCACAACAGACGTTTTTTCTTCACAACACCACTATTTTATAAATGATAACTGAAGCTTAGTTTAGGCAACAGTTCCAAGGACACCCAGGGCCTATCTGCCAGGCTCAGTCCATTCTCTCTACTAATTTACTGTACTGCCTCCCCACTAAACTAGATATCAAAGACATGGTGGATTTATTTGGGTGGGTACTTTCTATTTTTTACTTAAATATGTTTTCTAGAGTTGCTTTCATGAAAGAAAAAAAGTTTGGGCTGTGACCCTGAATCTATCCTTAACTCACTGACCCTGAACAGGTTTCTTTTGCCCTGGCCTCAGAGCACCAGATGACATCTATGATTGCTGACTGCTCAGATTTCCTCATCTGCCCTCCCCTCCCAGGCATGCTCAGGAACTAAAGGAAGAAAAGCCAGATCCATTGAAACAAAATGCAAAGAAGGGGAATGAGATCAGAGTGGTAGAGGAAGCCAGAGTTCCAAGCATTCAGTCCAAGGCATGAAAGGACAACCCAATGCAAAGGAACAGTTGAGTACAGACACCAGGCAGGACAGCCCAGGCAGTGACAGCAAAGACTCCCATCCAATCAATGCAGAGGCTGAGAGTGAAGAATGTTTACACTTTGCCCTTCCACCACCTACACTCCTGTCCTGTGGAGGGCTCCTTGTCTATTACATGTGGTCATGGTGTAACTGTCAATCAAGGGGTCTCTCCCTCCTGAGCAGAATGTCAGGAGGACAAATCCCCCCCATTGGGACACCCAGAAGAAACCCTCACTGTTTCTAATGCCTAGATTCCCAGAGTTGTGCTGGTTCCTGTCCATCCCAAAATCTGCTTCTTTCACTTTGCTTTCAGTTAAGAATTTGCTTAAGTTTCTCCTATTTGCAATGAGAAAGTCCTAATAGATTCAGCTTTTTCTTTGGTTGAATAATACAATTTTGCTTTTTAGATTTGATGGTCAATAATCATTAACTGAATTCTGCTGAGTGCCAAAATCTGTGCTGAGCTCTTCCACACAAGAGAGAAAATCCATGCTGAGTTAGTAATTCCTCTATATCACTTATCCCACTGTGGTGATGTGACTTCTGAATGCCTGACTGAGTGCTTGACAGTGAGGAGGCTAGTGTCCTGCTGGAGTCTGCCTCTAGACTGGCCAGCTTACCAGCTTATAGTTTGTCCTTGGTACAATCAGATCCCAGCACCCTGACTTACCCACAGTGTATGACCCAACCATGGTTGCCCGGCATCACCTTCCAGCCTGTACCTGACTGTGGCTCCCTGTCCCAAATTTTCTCTCTGGTTTGTGACCTTGGACCTGAACTTGAGGCAGCTGCTCTTGGACTGATTTCTTCACTCTTTAACTGTGACTTGAATTTTCATTCTGTTTTCCCTTCCACAAATATTTATTGAATATAGAATCCTGATACTATACAAAGGCAGACCTGATCCCCATCCCAATGAACTTAGATAATGTATTGGTCTGTTTTTCATTACTATAGCAAAATACCTGTAGTAGGCTAACTTTACACAGAAAAGATTTTTATTTAGCTCAAAGTTCTGGAGATTCAACGACTTGGCACCAGATTGTCTTGGCTCTGATAAGGATCTCAAGGCAGACAGCAGAAGCACATACAGGATGAAGAGATCACATCTAAAAATAGGAAGCAAGAAAGAGAGAGAGAGAGAGAGAGACTGAGGTCACATGAATCACTTCTGAGGGCACATTCCCAATTGACCAAGGAATTCCCACTAGGCCCGCCTCTCAGAGGTCCCACCTCCCCACAACAGACCGAGAACCCATCTCCCAACACATGAATCTTTAGAAGACAACAACATCCAAAACATAGCGGAGGTTCTTACAGAAAACTGGTGTTAAGCAAGCAATTAAAATAAAATACGATGAGTGATAGTAAGGAATTAGAATATTTGCAGGAATATGTGGATTGACACTTAGTATACTAATCTATGAAGGTCTCCAGAAACAGAAGTTAGTCTGGAGGACAAGAGACAAGTTCAAAGTGGAACCCATTGAGCATGCAGGTGACTGTCATGCTTCGGATTGTGTGGGCTTCTGCTGCTCTGGACAATACCCTCTGACCCAGACCTGACCCAGCATCCAGGATCCCAGTGGATACAGTCCCGAAAGTCCCCATTCTCACAGTTCAACCTGAATATGAAGAAGACACATCCAGGTTTGTCATTCAGAATGTTCCAGGCCAGATAAAGAGATGAGGCCCCTGTGAAACAAGAGAAACTTACCAATAACCACATGCTATGCTTTGGGGTACCATGGAGTATCAGAAAGGACCACCCTGAGCAGTCAAAGCTTCATTCTAGCACCCAGTGAGGAGCAAAAAATGTTGATTGACAATCTTGAGTCACAGTAGCAGAAAGTGTCCTAAGTCAGGCAAGCTTAACACAAGACATGTCCACTCAGAAGCAGCAAGACTGAGGGGTGGGGCTGCAGAGGAAGCTCTCTTGGAAACTCAACTTGGAGAAGTTTCCTACTTGCCTCCCCTCCCAGGCCTGGCTTCAACTCTTCTTTCCGCCAATGTCACTCCTCTTTCTTGATGCCCCTCCTCCCTCAAACTTTGCTCCTCTCAAAGACAATTCTCATCCTCCGTTCTCCTGGCTCCCTTGAAGAGTCTCTCCTAGCTTGGTCCAGTCCTGGGCCTCTGCGAGCTCTACCTTTAGTGGGACATCATCACCATGCTCACCCAAGCCCTCCAGGTGGGCCTCAGGTCACAGGTGGGATTCTCTGAGGAAGTCCTTAAGTCTTCTGCTGTCCTGGATTCTCACATTGGGAGCACTTTAATGTAGTCTTTTCTTTAAACTGAATATTGCTAAGAAATCCTTTCCAGACTGGAAGCAATGTGATAAAAGGGAAAAGGTTTAAAAAAAAAAAAAGGGTTTACGAAAACATCAGAACTGCAAGATGCACAATGACACTCCAGAGGGGCGGAAAAATTCAATTTTAGATATAACTCAAAGCAATACTTATAAGTTCTCTCCATACCAACACAGCGGGACATTGAGACTAGCATTTGTCTATGACCACAGACAGAGCTATGGGCGCCCAACTCGGCCAGCACATTCTACAGCAGGCCAGCCTCGTTGGTTACCTGCTGCATAATCACCAGCAAATGATCTCATTTTCTCAAGCCAGTGCCACTTCCATCCGAAGCTGATGTAGGAAGTGACACTATTAGCATCTTAACCTCACTTGTTGTGGGAAGAGGAGCGAAGGAGTTGGCCCTCTCTCTAGGCCACTGCCCTCCTGTATTGGAGGGAAGCTCACCTTTGCCTTTGTTAATTATTTTAATAATTGTTATTACTGATGCAAGATGTATGAATTTTAGAAAGTACTGACAAGTAAAAATAATACTTTTCCAGCCACTCAGATTGACTGGATATAGCCTTCCAGATTTTTCCAAGTGTAAACAGGTATGAGGTCATAAGCACACATACAGATATTCTCAACATTTATTTTGAAACTTTTCAAACCTGCATTAAATGGGATCGATAATATAATGAGCATCTATAAATAATTCACCTGGATTTATGAATTGGTACATTTATTTTGTCTGTCTCTGTCCCCGAGAGGCACATAGATTTCTATATTTTCATATCTAGATATAGGTATGTGTGTCTATATCCAGATAGAGAGATCTGTATATAAAGAGATGTATATAGACAGATACAGCAATAGCCATGTAGACAAATACATTAAGGAGGATGTCACCTATATCATCACCACCACAGGATTACCATATTCAAGAAATATAACACTGATACAATACAATTAATTAATATACAGCCCATATTCAAAGTTCCTCAATTGCCCAGTACTGGCCTTTACAGTTGGCGTCAAACATTGGGTTCTCTGGAAGCTCACACAGAGATGGAATTTGGTGTGTAAAATGTTTATCAGCACATATGCATGTGAAAGGAAGGAGGATTGGACAGAGGAAGAACTCCACCAGTCTCACGAAGTCTCAGTTTGCCCAATGGAGAGCAAGAATTGCCCAGCAGATTGTACCATACAGAGCCCAACTGGACTTGATAGCACCTCCTGGGTCTGTACTCATGGGGCTGCCCAGGAAGGGTGTGGCCTGGAGCAGCCTGTTCTGTCTAAAGCAGATCCTGAAGGGCCAACAGTTGGGGGCTGTCTGTCAGCCACATTCTCCCCACTGGGCAGCAGGTCTCGAGGAGAGATCTGGATGGCGCACTTCCATATTTTCTGGATCCAGTCAGAGGTTACTTGTTGCATTACATTGTCACGTCTCTCCAGTCTCCTTTAAATGATAGCATTTCTGTCAGTTTGGACTGTTATAACAAAAATAGCATAAAGTGGGTGTCTTATAAACAACAGAAATTTGTTTCACCAGCAGACTTGGTGTCTGGTGAAAGTCTGCTGTCCTTCCTAGCTGACTCTTTCCACTGTAGCCTCATATGGCAGAAGGGGTGAGGGATCCCTCTGGGGCCTCTTATAAGGGTACTAATCCCATTTATAAGGACTCCACTCTTATGACCTAATCACCTTCCAAACTCTGCACCTCCAAATATGCTCACGGTAGGGTAATGAGATTGGGGGCAGGGGGGCACAAATATTCCATCTATAGCAACTTCTCCTGCCTTTTTTTAACCCTTTATAATACTGATATTTTTAAATGGGCCAGTCAATTGTTTGGGAGAATGTCCTTCACTTTGGGTTTTGTCTGATAGTTTTCCAATCTGCTCTATTCAGCCAAGTTTCCCTTTCACATATAATACCTAAATGACAATCAGATTTTCCTGATTACAGCCACTTTGTTCAGGCCAGTGGCTGATCTAGTACCACAAATACATTCCTTAGATACATTCCTTAAGTGTCTTTTAATCTAGCATAGTATTCCTCTTATGTGATAAACTTGGTGGAGAGACTGGGCACTTGTCCTGCAGACCACCCCATTACTTTGATGTGGTGTCATTTAATTGGGTCCTTTACTTGATGAATTCAAGTTGAACACTTTGTCTAGAATACAAATAGGTGGTGGTGCCTTCTCTGTGCAACATGTTATCTGACCCAGGTACACTGTACCCCTTGAGACAGCGGTCTATTACTGGGTTTCAATGTTCTCTGCTCCCTCTGTTTCACAGCTCACTAGTTTAATAAAAGGCAAAGTGCCTTCTCCTGGCCCCTTATCCCCCAGTAAAATGCAGGTTTTAAGAAGTAAAACCTGCTTGGTAGCCGGGCATGGTGGTGCATGCCTGTAATCTCAGCAGCTCAGGAGGCTAGGGAGGAGGATCATGAGTTCAAAGCCAGCCTCAACACCTTAGCGAGGTCGTAAGTAACTCAGTGAGACCCTGCCTCTAAATAAAATATAAAAAAGGGCTGGGGATGTGGCTCAGTGGTAAAGCACCCCTGAGTTTAATCCCCCATACAAAGAAAAAAAAAAAAAAAGAAGAAGAAGAAGAAGAAGAAGAAGTCATCAAACTGAGTGCAGTGACTCATACCTGTAATTCCAGTGACTCAGGAGGCTGAGGCAGAAGGATTGCAAGTTTGAAGCCAGCTTGGACAACTTAGCAAGACTCTGTATCAAAATAAAATTTTTAAAAGGGCTGGGGCTATAACTCAGTAATAGAATGTATGCCTAGCATGTATGGGGCCCAGGGTTCAATTCCTAACACCACAGGACCAAAAAAAAAAAGGACCAGGAACCCTCTACTCTCAGTCCTGGGAAACCCATGCAGCGCACACGGGCGCACACACACACTCAGAGAAGCCCCCACTATCATTACCCTCTCATAAGCCACAATACAATACAATTAGGGCAACATTCCGAGAATTAACACTCATTAGAAAGGAAAATAACTATAAGTGATTGAGAGCAATTTTCTTGACAAGAACTCATCAGGATGCAAAGATTTCAGTTAATTAAACAGAAGAAAGTGTAGCCTTCTCTGGACTGAGCAGCATCACTGCTCAAGCCAAACCCAAGGCCCACAGTGAGATGCCCAAAGTCCTTAGGCACTTCCTTCCTGGAAGGAAGAACTGTGCTCCCAAGGAGCATGGCAGGAGCAGGAAGTAAGTATGAAAGATAGAGAGACAGCAAGACAGAGAGAGACGCCTCTTAAAAAGTCCAATTCAGAGGAGAGGCTAAGTAATAATAAGAGCTGATGGGGGTGGGGGATGGCTCAGTAGTAGATCAGTGCATAGTATGTGCAAGGCCCTGTGCTCAGTCTCCAGCATCTGCTCCCCCACCCACAGAGTAATTGCCTCACAAGAATCAGGTCCAGTTCTAAGGCCTATATCACAACACAGCAGGGTAGATTTTGCTACTTCCCATCCCCATTTTACAGACAAAGGAATGGAGGTTCAGAAAGCATAGATTGTTTGCACTAGGTGCCCCCTGGTGAGGGATGGAGAGAAGCTCCAACAGGGACCAGAGCATGCTCACTTCTGCTGGAGATGCACTGTGAGGAAGCCCATTCCTTCACCTTAACTCATCCTAAATAACCTACTAAAATGCAAACATTAACCCCATTTTCAGCCCTTATGACCTCCTTGCTGAGTGTTGGATGGATTAAGGGTATGAAAGAAAGTGGGACCCTCACTACCCAGAGACACCACAAAATCCTGGACCTCACATTACCCAGGGAGAACAGCAGAGAATGAGCGATTCCAGGGAGGGCACCTGTTTGAGTCAGCTTTTCTCACTGCTGTGACTAACAGATCTGACCAGGACCATTTTAAAGGAGGAGAAGTTTATTTGAAGGCTCATGGTTTCAGAGGTCTTAGTCCATAGAAGGCTGACTCCATTCCTTGGGGCTCGATGTGAGGCTCAACATCATGGTAGAAGAGTGTGGCTGAGGGAAGTAGCTCACATACATGATTTCAGGAAGAAAAAATGGGGGGGAAGGGGGGAAGAGGGAGGGGAGGGGGAGAGGAGGGGGGAGGGAGGGAGACGCACCACTCTCTAGATACAAAATATATACCCCATAGCCACACTCCCAGTGAAACGCTCCTTCCAGCCACACCCCACCTGCCTGCAGTTACCACTCAATTAAACCCACCAGGGATTAATTGACTGATTGGGTTAAGACTCTCAAAACCCAATCATTTCTCCTCTGAACCTTCTTGCATTGTCTCATATGTGAGCTTTTGGGGGACACCTTACATCCAATCCATAACAGCACTCAAAGAGAAAGGGAGCCAAAGGTCCCTGAAACCTAGGATACCACAGCTGTGCGGGAGCCTTTTCCCACCAGCTCCAGTCATGGCTTCCTTTGGTCATCTGTAAGAAAACAATGTGTCTGCAGTGCAGAGAAAGAACTAGGAAGAGACCTCTAAAAGTATAGTGTATAAAAAAATAGAAGTTGGCTGGTTCTGAAAGCATAGGAAAGGGTAAACCAGCAACAGGGTGGACCATACCTTCCAGAGCAGGGTCCAGAGTAAGTGGGGCCCCATCTCAGATAATTAGAATAAGAAACACTTGAGCTAAAGGTTCTGGAGTAAGGCAGGGTCACATTGGGGGTTAGGGGATGCCTTTGATCCTCACTTCCCAATGCACAAATCACTGGAATCCCTAAATAATCCCTTGTCATGTGTGCCCACCATGGACCCTTCTTAAACGAGGCCTGCTACACCACTGGCCAGCAAGGAGGAGGTGCTGATAAGGCCACACAAATCTCTGGCCTGCCAGGCAGTTATCATTCTCACTGGTGATTGATCAGTGAATGAATCATGCTGCTCAGTCTCTGAGGGTTTTGGAGATGTGAGTCAGCTTCCCCAAGTCCTGTGTGCGATGAGATGCTGACCAGGTGGAGCCTCTGAGAGTTGGAACAGGACTGCAGTGACTCAGTCCACCAAGGGCAGAACCATTATGAATCAGCTCTTCCCTTGGGTTTGCATGCATTTTCCAAAGTAGATGCTTGGATGGAGAATGTGTGAACAAATGGATAGACAGATGAACAGAAATAAGACTGCAATAAGGAGTCCTGACTTTTAGCGATGAAACTTGACCACCAAGTTGGACCATCTCTTTGTCTATATCTTCATCTTTTGTTTTCCTGCTATGGGGGCTCATGGCTGACACCCCCAGACCTGCTCACCAAGTTCTTGCTGACCATCTGATCCGGACTCCAGTAGCAGAGATGGATCCAATGAACTTCATGCTGTAGGGGAGAGTTCTTTCCTCCTGACTGATGCAGTTGGGGGCTGACTTCACCCCTTTCCAGTTTCAGTGAGTAGGAGGGAATGGGGTGGGTGAAGAGTTTCTAAGGAGAATACCCAACTGAAAGCCACCTTCCACAGTGAAACTGTTCTGGTGACATGAGGGAATGTTTTAGAAGTTTTTTGATTGTCTTAGTAAATAGTGTAAAGAAGTCTCCACCAAGCTCTGGGCATTTGCCAGTCACTTGTCACTAAGGATGAGCACATAGCCTGTAAGCAGCTCCGACTCACAGTGGTTCTCAGTGTGTGTCTTGATGAGATACCTCGTTGAGGGCATCCCAGGACCAAGTGGTTGAAGATCAAATTGTGTTCATTTCTGTGCTGTATGCAGGGGCCTTCTCATATGATGTTCCAGACCTTCCTTCTGACGCCTCATTGGTCCTGAGACTGTTCTAGTGGTAGAAGGAACTGGGACTTTGGAATTCAGAGGTCATGATTCGAGTCCAGGCCAGGTTTGCCAGGAACAGTTGGGTGCTTTCTGTCCCCAAATAGCCAGCAAGTGGGGTTCAGCCTTCAGTTGTGCAACTGCAGGACTGAGTTCATAAAGGTACCATGTGGGTTATCAGGGGCTCAGCCAAGGTCCTGCCCTTCCCCATCAACATGCACTTGGGAAAGTCATGGTCTCTTCTCCAAGACTTGGTTTTCTTACCTGTAAAAGGGAAGTAATGTGATGATGTTTGTTCTACTCAGCTTACAGGCATGTGTTGGTGTCAAACACTTGTAGGACCCAGCAGTGTTTTGTGGACACAGGATAGTACTACCCCATTTGACCCACTTGGGGACAATACTACTTCAAGGTGGACACATCTGACCTCCTAGCATGCTAGAGTACCCATCCTACTCTCTCCTGGGACCTGGTGATGCTTTGGAACTCCTTCCCAGCTGTATTTCTCCTTCCCTCATTCTTTTATTTCTTCTTTAAGACCTTTTTCCAGATTGCTGTTGGATTTTCTTTATTGATCTTTAAATTATTATAATGATAATCAATTATCCTGGTTTAAAAAAAAGAAATCAAAGAGATCTTTGAGATAGAAAATGAGAGGTAGAGGTTCACCTTCAGCCCTGCCCTCCAGAATCTGGCTCTTTGTTCTTTGTTGTCACCCATGATGACAGGACATGCGTGTGCCTACCCTGTCCCACTCATGGATACCAACTTGCAACGCACACCCTTTAGGGAGTAATGTCAACTTGACTGGAATATTTGTGGGGCAGGAGGGAGCGCCCACCACACACCCCTCAGCACATAACACCCCCCACTGGGCAGCATGATCAGTTCCCCACCCGCATTCCACCTCCAAAGGGGTGCTGGGGAGGCCTGAAGCCTGTACCTTTGAGAAAGAAGGAGCTGACTAGAGAGGGTTGTCAGCTTCTTCTGAAATGTCAATAAATCACAAGTGTCTGCCTGAATCACTTAATAAACATGAATACTCAGAAATACATCACCTCCTCCCCAGCACCATTCCTTCCCATGGCAGTTGCCAAACATAAAGCCCAGGACTCACGTACCCTTCATAAAAGCTCTCGGCAGTTGGGGTGGGCACGGGGAAGGAAGTAGGCTGAGTGTTCCTGGGTCTTTCTATGAGGTAAATCAGCGGCTGGTGGGGGCAGGGAGGCTGACTTCTGGTCCCAGCCATGACCTCATTGATGAAGTGACCTTGGACAAATCACTTCCCCTGTCTTTACCTGTACCCCATCTTTGCTAATCTGTGTTTGCTGAATCCCCTGAGCTTAGCACTTCGCTTATAATGTCTTGAGGCCCAGGAGTTACCCCATAGGACAGCTACCTCCGTCACAGCCATCTTGTCTGCTATGGTCTTAGAATCCTGAGGCATACGGAGGTTAAAGAGCACCCGAAAGGTCACAGCTGAGGCCTGGGTCTGGGTGGTCTAGCCTCAGCCCCTGCATACTCACTGCCATGCCAGGTGCACCGGCTGCACTCCAGAGGCTGGACTGGGGATCTGTGGCATAGTGAGAGCCTGTGCCTTCTTTCCACAGGGCCCTGGGAGGTGGACAGGAGACAGGGGTCCTGAAAGTGGATCCTGACCACTCAGGAGGGACATGGGGGAGGGGAGGAAGGCTCCTCATGCTGACTCAGGAGGTGAGATAGTAAAAGCTCCAGGCACGCAGAGTCCAGTCGCAGGCGAGGGCCCAGGACAAAGACCAGGGAGCTCATGGACATCTTTGTCTCCCTCACTCTTCCCACCTCAAGGTGGCCTCCTCCCCTTCAAAAACACAAAGCCCCAAATGTCCATTTCTTCTAGCCCTGCCCAGAGCAAAAGGGTGGCATGAGTGAGCCTTGTGTCACACAAGTGCAGTGACTTGGGGCTTCAGCTGAGGACTTGGCCTCAGCACCATCTGCCCCTCACTGGGGCCCTTTGCAGGGCATAGGCCCTACAGTCCCCACTGCCAGGTGGACACCAAGAACTAAAGCACTGCTCCTGCTGTCCCTGTTCCCTCAGACATGCCTAAGTGACCAGGAGACCCTAGAAGCCATGGCAGAGAGAGAAAAAGACTCCAGTCCCTGCCATACCAAATATTGCCTATGGGAGTCCATCCAATGCCCAAACTTAGGGCTCTTGGTTCCAAGTAACAGAAACCCAAATCCAACTAACTCAAAAGCGGAGGGGGTGGTGCTTATTGAAAGAATTCTGCAGTTTTTCATCACCCATGTGCTCAGGAACAACTAGAATGAAGACTCAAATACAACAGGATGCTACTCATCCCTCTCTGCCCTGTTTCCGCATCTCCACATTGGAAGAACAGGGCTGCATGGTGCCAGCCATCACCAGATCTTCCCTTGCCTTAGTTCCAGCCTGATGAGACCAAGATAGAGATTTTCATTGGCCGAACTTGGGTCAGTAGCCCCTTCCCAGCTCAATCAACTTCAGCAAGGGGGACAAGTCATGGGACGTGTCATGTGAGAAAGGGAAAGTTACTAAGGCTATCCTGTGTCCACATTATTCCCAGTAAAAGGAGACTCAGCAGGGACCAGGAAATCACTCCAGTTGGGATCTATCTTGCTTCTCTGAGCCTTCATTTCCTCCACAGTGAAGTAAGATTATATGGATGCAGCTGTGAGTTTTCGGTGAGACTGTGTATAACATAACTGGTGGCTGGAAATGTTCCACAAATATTAGCATATTCATATTTACTTGTTGTAACTATTGTCACTGCTGTTGGTAGATGGACTTGCTCAGTCAAGTGAGGACCAAGGTGCACACCAGGAAGCTGTGGCTGAGCAAAGTTTGGTCACAGGTGCTGCCTGAGCCCTGGTTCTCACAAGGCCACTGAGTTCAGCCTCCCAAGGACAGCCCAAGACAGGCAATGAGGATGGTGGGAAAAGGCAGCCCCTGCCCAGGACGGGTCCCTGCCCAGGTCTCAGTGTCACTGGCCATCAGAAGGGAGACTAGTCCAAATCCGCTTCCTCTTCTCCAGTTGTGAGGAACAAACAAGAAAATGTGAATGGAAGGGAAAACTGTAAAGTCTTATTAGCAGTTTATTGTTGTTATTAATTATCATCTCAGAAAACTGCTGGGATTATGAATCTGTGTTTCCTCATGTTTCTCTAATGGCTATTACCATGAGGGGAGCCAAGCAGACTTAATTTGCTAATGCCAACAACTTAATTATGCAAAACCAGATCTGCTAATGAATTTCTCCCACTCTGGCTGCTGGTGCTGATTAGTTTTGCAGGTACCTTTGTCGGAGGGAGGGAAGGGCAGGGGGCTGGGTGTTTTGCTGTCCCTGCTCTACACCCAGAAGCCGCCCACTCATACACACACCCTGGACGAGGGCCACCTAAGATATGAATCACCAGCTCTGAGAGGCATCAAGATGACTGAATAGATTATTTGATAATTCAAGATGGTTTTTGTTTTTTTGTGTTTTTTTTTTTCCACTGTGAACAGAATCAAATAGCTTGTCTCAGAAGGAAGAAAAAGACCACTATTGAATTAAATGGAAGCTACAAATGACTTTTTCTCTCTCCTCCTCTCTCTCTGCTCTATTTCTGATGGCTATTTATAGACTGGAGTTTTGTTGTCGAAAGTGAGGAACACTCTCTTCCCCCATCTCCCACCCCTCTGCCCCTCCTGGAAGACGGGGGTCTTTGGAGGGTCTCGGGATTAGACTTTGGACACTTGTAGCCCAGCCCCCTTCTTGGTCCTCCTGGACCCTCTTATCCGCTCCTTCAGAGGGCAGCTGCCCCCTCCTTCCCCTCCTTTGACTTCTGCAGGAGGAGGACCCGGTTGGCCTGCCCAGGGCCAGATGGAAGCTGGGCGCAGTGCAGGCTCCATACATGTTATAGTTGAGGTACTTCAGTGACAAACTAGGAAACCCCTGTGGCTCAATGAGACCAAAGAAGGCAATTTACCAGAAGAAGCCAAACACCTCACAGATGAAAAGGAAGGGTGAATGAACTTTCCAGCCTTGGGGAGGGCAGGAATCAGGATCACCTAGGGACCCAGGTGACAGGGACTCTACACTTTCAGGGAAAAAAATCTTCTCTAGGTATTTTAACAACAAATAGTTCAAATCCCACTGTACTATACTGATGCATGACCTTGGGTACGTTTCTTAACCTCTCTGGGGCTAGTTCATCTGTAATAGGATCATAAATCCTTCCTCCCCATCTCTCACAGTTTGTTGTGAGTATAACCCAGATGCCAGCTGCAGTCCTGCTGTTCTTTGAAATTTAAATGAAATTGGCTGGGACCCCAGATAGCTTGTCAATGGAAATCCAATATCCTCCCCCAAGATTTCTGTGAATACTTGTGGATGGTGGCACTCAGGGGCACCTCTTGTCCTGTGGGCATCTCCAGCTCATCAGTATTGTTGCCAAGGAAAAACCTAAATAAACTCTCACTTCAATTCACTCTTAGTTGACTTTCAAAAAATTCACTCGGGAGGCTGAGACAGGAGCATCACAAGTTCAAGGCCGGCCTGGGCAACTTTGCAAGAACCTGTCTGAAAATAAAAAAATAAATAAAAGGTGGAGTGGAGGTGTAGCTCAGTGGTAAAGAGCTTGCCTAGCCTGTGCAAAGTTCTGGGTTCAACCCCCAGTACTGCACACACACAGAAACAAAAATCACTAGTTTTGGAAGTCACACACTGGGTCACATCACTAGTCTCTTCTTAGCCCTGCTGTAAATCACATCTCCAAATGAAGGCAACTAACAGGTTAAGACTTTTCTTCTGAGTGTAGTTGCGATTCACTATCTTACCCAGAAAAAATTTGCTTTTCCGTTATCTTCTGCTGTTCTCTGATGACAAATGCTTTTTGTATCATAATGGTTGACTGCAGAGTTAGCTATTCCTGGGGAAAGAAACTAAAATGACATGAGTCTTAAGACCTTCTAATCAGGAACTTTAATTTAAGACCCCAGAACTTCCAGTGCCTACAGATGACTGCAGCCTGTGCATCAGAAAAGCAGACCACCCGAAACTCGTGACTACCCAAAATCTGACTACGTGGCGCCCACTGTCAGATGTACCTTCCAGCACTCCCTCTGTAAGCCTTACCTGCAAGCCCTAAGCAGGGCGGCCTCGTTGGCAAGAGCCTCCATCTTCTTTGATTTGCTAACTTTCCAAATGAATTTTGGTCCTTGTCCCAACAATGTGTCCTCAAGTCCTTGGCCTTGAACTCAGGTTCATGGTCACAGCATCTCACATCCGAGGCTGTTCTCAGGTCTCTGCAACTCAGCCTCCCTCCTTGATTTCCCTGAAGGAACATTTTATGCTGGGCATGTGATCTGCAACAAGCAAAACATCACTGCCCCGAGAAATGGAGGATTTAATAATTTTGTATGGAGTGTACTTGTGAATTGGTGAAGGATCCTAAGTCAGTGCTCACTACAGAGAAAGCACCATACAAAAGGTACTTTTTAAAAAATTAATATTATTATTTTTAATTTTATTTTTTCAGACTGCATTTTGTTTCATTGTACACAATGGGGTTCGACTTTTCATTTCTATGGTTGTACACAATGTAGATTCACACCATTCGTGAAATCAAACATGTACATGGGGTAATATCTGTATCATTCCACTATCTTTCCTTCTCCCCTCCCCGCCTCATTTCCCTCTGCACAATCTAAAGTTCCTCCATAATTCTCTTATCCCTGCCCCCCCACTGTTATGTGTCATCATCCACTTATCAGAAAAAAACATTCAGCCTTTGTTTTTTTGGGATTGGCTTATTTCACTTAGCATGATATTCTCCAACTCCATCCATTTATCTGCAAATGCCATAATTTTATTCTTCTTTATGGCTGAATAATATTCCATTGTGTTTATATACCACAGTTTCTTTATCCATTCATCTATTTAAAAGTTACTTGTTATTATTGTTAAGAAATCAGGCTTCTGCCATTCTGCCCAACACTGGATGATCCCTTTGCTTCACTGTCACCTTCCAGAATATTATGTTCCCTCTGCATATTGGCCTATCAAGGAATTTCCTAAAGTTGGTGCCTTATTTAAAAGCACCAGCCACTAAAATAATAATTTTCCATACTTAACGCATAAAGATTAGCTAAGTATGAAAGTGTTTTAAAAACCACAAAGTATAGCCCACACACAAAAGATTATTAAATCTGTTTCTCTTAGTCACTGGACAAAACTTGCTGGAATGAATCTAAGCTCTCTTTGCTCGTCTCGTGATCATCCAACTCTCTAAGCATTGTTTGCCTTGTGAAAAGTACAAGATCTTATGGATTTTTCTGAAACAACCATTTTCAGGCTCCAAAGAAACCTAGTCTCATTAGCTCAAATTAAACATATCCATCCCAACCATTCCTTTTTAACTTCTTATTGAAAAATAATTTACATGCAGAGAGACACCATCATGAATTTCCATACCTGTATAACCAGCACTCAGCTCAAGACAGAGAATATGACTAGCTCTAGAAGCCTCCCTTGTATTTCCTTCCAGTTGCTGCCCCCAAAGTTGACCTCTAAGAGCATATATTAATTGTATAAAGTAACTTGTTCCTGCACATGTGTATCAGTGGTAGAGCTGGAATTTGAGCCTGTGCAGTCTGCCTTTCAGAGTCAGACCTCTTATCTCCACTGCTTCCCTGTGTTTCTGAGAACATTGTCTAACATACAACAGAAAGTATGTGCCATGTAAACCTCACAAAAGGAATCCTAAGTTTAGGGGAACAGAATATTTTATAATGGGCAGTGGGTATAGCTGCTCTTTGCTCTGGGAGGAAACCCTATCATTCACTTCTAAGGCTCTGCTATACAAACGTCCTAGGAAAGATCGCCTGGAGCAGAGGCAGCGGTGCCTTTCCTCATGAGCTGCATAGAAATATGAGAACCCCCTGAAAAATTGTGCCCTAACAGCTGCTCTGGCTCAGCTACCTTGCGTATCTGCTGCATCACCAGCAGAGATGCTGGAGCTGCCCACAGAGCCCGCCATCTGGAGGTGACCCCTGAGCAGCTGCAAGCTTAATCCATGCCAGGCCTACTGGCCCTAATGAGGCTGTGGGCTCTGAGGACACCAACTGCTGCCACTCAATGGCTCATGCCCAGACCTCCTGGGCCCACCCATTCTCTCCTCTTTCCTCTGCCTCTTCATACCTTCTCAGCCTCTCCTATACTTCTCCTCACTTCATTTTAATCTCTCTTCATTAGTTTTTCTTTTATTCTGGCTTGTCCTGTATCTCTTCCTCTCTTGATGATTTTATCTATGGGGCTGTGGACAATAAAAAACAAAGAAAATCCAAACCATGAATGTGATAAAAGAAGGAACTGTCACTTACCCACAAGCTTTGCACCCAGAGATAACCACAGGGAACATTTTGGACATATTCCCCCAAAGTTTTCTCTACACGTGTCCAAACATACCAACATGCTCACCACCAAATTGAGATTCCACCCAAATGGTGCTCACACTTTCTAAGCTGCTCCAGAGGAGGAAGGCAAGAGGAAGAAGCCCTTCTTCACTGCCGTCCCCTAGAGAAAAGGAATGACAGAAACATTCCTGGGATATGGCAGATACTGACTGCCCTGTATCTTGGTTTTTCAGGACACAAGATGAACCTGAGTCCCCCTTCCTAACCCTTTCCTATCATCAGGGCCAAATCCAGGGGAAATCTTAACTATGAGGGTCCTTGGAAATGGTAGCTGGGATGGGAATCACATCTGTTCCCTCATCTTAGGCAGAACCCACCCAGGAGGAAATGAAGCTTCTGTGCACATAGAGGAACCTGTGGATTGTGACGGAGAGGCCAGAGTGAAACACTGAGGGGACCTTTATATCTGTGTCCATCTGTGTCTGGGAGTGCCCACACACCTATACAGACTTCCAGTTCCAGTCCCAGGAAACATTGTGGGGAAGGGTCTGACCCTGCCACAGCCACACTTGACTCAAATCAAGACTGATCCCCATTCTTGGATGTGTCTGAACCCTCAATCACACCCCAGGTTAAGCTGGGAGGGCAGAATGGCTGGATGAACTGGGGAGGACCTATGAGTAGAGGGAGCATTTTGGGTAGCCTTTAAATTTTCACTATAATGAACAATGCCTTTCCTATGTTCTTAAAGTAACTTGTATGTTTAAAAAGATACCTTTAAAGGATCATTACAAGAAATTCAGATAATAGCCAAAATTGTAGAATTATGTTAGAAGTTTTCCCTCAACCTGTCCCCACTCCCCACAGAGGTGACCACTGGAAATTGGTTAGCATCTTCTCAGAGTTATTCTCATACACAGGTAAAAATCTGAGCTCCTATGAATTTTTTTTTTTTAACACATACAGAGATTTCCTTTTCTTGCTCATTTATTCAACAAGCCTTCAGGAGCCTTTCTTTCACCAGGTCAGAGAAGATAGTAAGAAGATTTCTTGGAGTAGAGAACGAAATCACTGTAAGATGACTCGGCAGGATGAGAATCCATTAGTCTGTCCACAAACTGAGCGCCTACATGCACTGAACAGGTCTGGAGTCAGGGAGACCCAGGCTCAGCGCCCACCATCACACTGCCCAGCTGTGTGAAGGTCACAGAACCTCCCCGAGTACCTATCTCATTGTGCCAATTAAGTAAGAAAGTGTGTCGAAAGATTGGCAGAGGACCCAGTGCATAGAGGGTGCCGTGAGGGCAGCCACACCTATTATCTCAAGAGCTGGACAAGCTGGGCTTGGGGGTGTAGGTCAGTGGTAGTGGTGCTCAGCATACGTGAGGCCCTGAGTTAGATCCCCAGCACTGAAAATCAAGAACCAGTCACAAAAATAGCTTCATGGCCTTCTATGGTCAAAGTGTATTGAGTCTTCTCATCCCACTGAAGAACATGGACTTTCCCCCACAG
Source organism: Sciurus carolinensis (assembly GCF_902686445.1). Taxonomy (NCBI): domain Eukaryota; kingdom Metazoa; phylum Chordata; class Mammalia; order Rodentia; family Sciuridae; genus Sciurus; species Sciurus carolinensis. The sequence continues at coordinate 36,000,225 of NC_062228.1, forward strand.
TTTGCTCATTTATTTGACAAAGAACATCATTTCTTCCTGTTATGTTTTTCGAATCTTTACACGAACCTTTTGTAAAGAGACTGTCCCTGACCCCTCATTACTAAGTCACCTTGGTCAAAAACTTGGTGTCTCTGAACACTTTCTGTCTCTAAAATGGAGAAAGGTTAAATGAATTCTGTCTCTGCACCTGCCCAAGGTCACCTAGAGGACAAATAAGAATATTGCCATAAAAATGTAGAATTTGGAGGTGTCCAGGGCAGTAACCCCCCTAGAAAATGCCTTCCTGGGAGAGCCAAATGGATTCTGCAAACACTTGTCAAATAATGAATGACACTTCTTTCTTGAAAAATAGGAAAATGCAAGTCCTGGGGGTTGGTCTTTAGAAAGTTTACCAAGGGGAGAGGAGCGAGGAGGAAGGCAGATCACATCAGTGTGATCTTCTCTCCTTCCTCCCTATCTGCCTTCTGTTCTTCCTTCCTTTCTTTCATTCAACATATTCACTCCCCTGATTTTTTTTAAGGGGAAGAAGAAAAGTAACAACGACACTGACAACAGCTCCTCGTTTCACACACACTTCCCAGTTTACAGTGCATGGTGACATGATCACACCTATTTTTCCATTTGACCACTGAAGTAGGAAGTGTACTTCCATTTTACAGAGGAAGAGTCTGAGGCTCAAAAAAAGTTATGCGATCTCTCCAAAGTCACCCGGTATAGTTGGGAACCAACGTACCATTCCTCCCTGACCACATCCACCATCTCGCTCTCTTTCTGAAGGGTCGCCCTTACTTCCCGCCCCTCCCCCCACTTCTTTTTCCCACGTTTTACCCTGGACCCACCATGAACCAATACAATAAGGGTGTGGAAGGAAAGGGGTCTAAGTGCTTTCCCTTCCTGGGGGCCATGCATTCAGTGAGTGTTTTATCAAGGGTCTTTTGTGTGTAAAGCCTTAGGTCGGACCCTCTGTCTTCCTCCCTCTCTCCCTTCCTCTCTGTACTTACTGAGCACCCTTTGAGTATAGGGTCTCGCAGTAGATGTTGGGGAGACACCTGTGACCCAAAAAGGAGCCGTCTATGTTCCTATGGGGCTTCATAAAAATCCTCAGCTGTCAGAGAGGAGAGAATGTGCCGAAGATTTTCTCTCCTCTTTGACCTGGTTCTAATGGAATCTCTGACCAAAACAGTCTGTTTTCCTCCTGGTCAAGGAGGAAAATCATTTCACAAACCAGCGCGCCCTCTGGTGGCCAGAGTTGAGGACTGTTTGTTTCTGCTTGGGAACCCTTTCCTAGGAACCCTTTTCCTGGAACTGTGCTCAGGGATGCTATTTCCGCAATCTTTGCACCAGAGGCACCCAACTCATCTGAGCCCAGCCCCACAGTTTCATTCTGCCCTCGCTGTCCCTGGCCAACAGGTGCTACCCTCCCTCAAGGTCCCACTCAAGAACACCTTGTCCTGCAACTTTTCACCCTAGGTTCCATCAATGCTTGGCAGTACTTGATACTTCTCTTCTTGCACCAGTGTGGTAAGGGGTGTGTACCCTCTCTCCTGCTGAACAGAGGGGGTTTCCAGTGCCTGGGAGAGAGCCCAGAGCCTCTTCATGGTGGGTGCTCAGGCTATTTCTAAAGAATGTACAAATGAATTTCAGATAAACCAGAGAAAGCCTCACTGGGAGGGCCCTGGGCACACTGAGGGAGATCTCCCAGGGGGCTGAGTATTGAGTTGCCAGATGAAATACAGGACAACTCAGTTAAATCTGAATGTCAGTTAGACAACAAGTAATCTCTTTTAGTCTAGGTATATACCAAATATTGCACAATACCTACTTATACTGATTTTTTTCATTGCTTATCTGAAATTTGAGTTTAATCAACATCCTCTATTTTTATTTGCTAAATCTGGCAACCCTAGTTGGGTGGAGTAAGGGCCATCAGGAGGCCCTTGTGTCCATGATGGGGGACAAAGTAGGGAGGAACCTGACCAGTAAGTTCCCAGAGAAGTTGGGGCAGGGCAGAGGGGCTGATATAAATCCATCTTGTGGCCAAAGAAAAGAGAGCAGTAATGCAAACTTACTTACCTGGAACTTAAAATAATATCATCTCGGGGAACAGAGCTTGGGAAACAAGGAGAAACTTACCTGTTTCCCAAGGCTCTGCTCAAATATCCCTTCCCCAGCCTTTTCCACCCCTCCAACCACTAGGGTACCCTTTCTGGTATCTTCAAACTGATGTCTGCAAGACACACTCAGTATGTGGAGTATTTTTCTCCAAGTTAATAGCCCCAATCATTCCCGTAGGTGCAGAAGTTGAGTCTCCTTCCCCTATAATACCTAGAAAGAATCTATCATTGGTGTGAAACAAATGGATTTCAAGATGAAAATTCCCCAACGCTGTACAGCCCACCTGTGCTGTATAATGTTGGGTCAGTTCTGCAACCTTTCCATGCTTCGGTTTCCTCATCAATAAAACAACCAAGCCTGCTTTATAAGGTAGTTAACCGATGTAAAGTACCTCAAACAAAGCCTGGCACATAATAAGTGCTCAATAAGTGTTAGCTCTTAACCTTTATTATTATTGCTCACACAGTGCTTACTGAGATAAGTATCTCCCACTGATTTTTCTCCTAGAATGGTATTGCATTCCAGTTCTTTCCTCTGCTCGATGGCCTGTAGGATGACTTGGGGAGATTTCCTTCATCCTGAGCGAAGTACAGGCTGTGAAGGTGATGTGATATCACATCCCCTCAGTGAAACAATCTCTTGGCACCAGTTCCCTGTGACCATGGCTATGCATCTATGTTCCTAACAATATTAGAGCCCATTTATAATGATTTATGGTAATTATACCAGACAAGAGTTTGATGGCTATTAGGCCTCTTTATTTGACTGGAAAACATTTGAAGCATGAAGCTGCGTGAGGCAATCAGCACCAGCACCATTACGAAAACATCCTTGTATTTGGAACCTATTTGGACTGTCATTTTTAATACCATGGATTATCCATCTTCAGATTCCAAGTCCTTGGTATCTGTGTTCTGCCGCTCCGGTATCTAGAGGACATCGAGTACCAACAGGCCTGCCATGGGGGGTGGGCAGCCCGGCAGGCATCAGCCCCCAGGGACTGAATTCACCCTGGATGCCAGATTTGCACAGCTTTTCACCAGCATCGTTTCACCTCCCTTTTATGGAAAGACACCACTGCAAAGGACAAGCCACTGAGAGCACTGCCTCAATGTCCCTTCTTCTTCCCTCTCCTGAAAAGGGAACATGATAACTGGGGCTGTCCTCTGGCCAACACACACCATGACTTCATATTGGCCTTTTGGGGCTGGCGTGCATGCCAGACCTGATGTTGAACATCACCCCTGAGTAAAACAGTCATGAAATTATAATAAATAAGACTCTCTCAAGCTATGCTTTTGCCATGACAAAATAACTGAATTAGAAAGTTAAAAAAATTAATTAATGGGACAGATGTTTAATTTTCCACACTGACAAATGCAACACATTCATCTGCATTTCTTCTATTTTTCCATCTCAATATTTCAGAGTAACAGACAAGCTCTCTGGCTCTGTTCAGATTACTCCAACTTGCCCACAGGTTTCATATGTGTACATTCTTTTTTAAAAAATATATTTTTAGTTGTAGATGGACACAATACCTTTACTTATTTATTCGTTTATTGATTTATTTTTATGTGGTGCTGCAGATGGAATCCAGTGTCTCACACATGCTGGGCAAGTGCTCTGCCACTGAGCTCCACCCCCCACCCCTCGTATGTGTACATTCTTCACAAGCACAAGAAAGTAGAAAGGTGCTGCCCAGGAAGACCCAAAGTCAGGCCATGAAAGCCTTACTTAAAGTTGACTGATGGCCCATGTCAGTACCTAGATGCCCCTATAGTGTGTTCCTGGGCCCCTCCATGGTCTCCAGGGACCCCTGGAAAGGTTTCTCTCTTCAAAAGCAAGTTGCCATATGATTCCTTTGACCTTCAATTTAATGAGAAAGAACAATGAAGAAATTATTAGGCAAGGGGCCCAGGCCTACCTGGGCCTGGTGGGTCCAATTCATTTAGCCTCTTCTTTGTTTGGAAACTCAGATTGACTTTAATGATGCAAAATAAAGTGGCTTCCAGGAGCATCTCTTGACACTAATGAAGCCTGGACACCCTTTCTTTAAATAGACATTGAAATATGTAAGAGTACCATGTCACTTACTAAGTTTTGGCCACTTTAACAGCTCCTGGTAATTAGACTCTGCAAAACTGCACCATTTTGCCTGTCTCCGTTTGGGAAGAAAATTCATTGTTTTAATATCCACTGGCAAACTTAGCATTTTATTTGCCCAGAGAAAATGCATCAAACAAGCTGGAGATAAGGACGGGAAAAACAACTGTGATGTTGGCACAGGTGATTTGAGAACCTCCCTCTCCTCTCCTTCGCCCCACCCCGGGCCCAGGTGGGTGTGGCGCAGGGAGTCCACACAGGTCAGCCTGACACTGATAGTTTTATCTTGCTCTCTGCTCCTCTCAAGGCCAGGTCAGCATTGGAACAGCTCTGTACCAGAAGGTCATTTGTAGGAGGAGCCTGGGGAGCTCCAGAGATGACTCCAGCCTTCCTCCCTCCTCCCTCTGAGTGATGGCACAAACCTAGAAGGCCTTACAGGGCAGGGGACCCCAGGGCCTGCTGGGTCCTGGGGAGCAACGCTCTACTTTAGTTCAATAAAACCCACAGTGCTGGCTGGTAGCCTGAACCCAGACTGTGGACAACGGATAGCGGGTATCTTAGAGCACATAGTGTGCCTTTCCCATCCACGGCCAGACATTTCCTGTGAGCCTAAAACCCAAACAGCCAACAGCCATCTTGATATCTCTAGGTGGGAGAGTCAAGCTCAACACATTAAAACCACACTTAGCTGCTTCCTCCACTTGCCCCCACCTGCTCCCTTCCCATACCTGCTGTCTCAGGAAGGACCCTTCAATCTTCCAGTACAAGGAAGAAAGAACAACGAAGCAATTACTGGGCAAGGGGCCCAGGGCTACCTGGTCCTGGCGGGTCCAATTCATTTAACCTCTTCTTTGGAAACTCAGATTGACTTTAATGATGTAAAATAAAGTGACTTCCAGGAAGCCTCAAAGTCACCTCCCTTGTACTCAGCCTTGTCCCACGTAGGGACACTGACACATTGCCAACTTCCAGAATCTACATAAGGAATCCAGGGAAGCCCCCTTTCCTCAGCAAGGAGATCCGGAAGTGTCAGGAAACTGGAACTCTTCAGGAGCAGCCTTTGAACAATGACGGGCGACTCCCTCATTCCTCCGAGATGTGTGTTTCCCCTGGTGTGAACAAGTTTCCCAGTATGTGTAAGCTCCGGTTACCTAATGGCAGGACCCACTTCATGTGACATGTGCAGCTGCAGGATCCCCATGCTTAGAAGGGCCCCATGCTGGCCTTTGTGCTCTGCCATCAGCATTTTGAAATTCTTAACAACTTATGAGCAAGAGGCCTCCAATTTTCACCCTATACTGTGCCCTGCAAACTATGCAGCTTGTTCTGCCCAAGCTGACGTGAGAAGGTTTTGGCTACCTGCCTTCTTTCGTTTCCTATCTCTCTTCCCCACTTCCTAGTCAATAGTTTCTGGCCTCTCAACTAAACAGCTTGCACTCCAATCCATGTCCCTTCTGAGAAAAGCCAAACCAAGACCTCTTCCCATTCATTTCTTGGGAACCTTCCTGCCTCCCTCATCCATCTGCATCTTATCCTGGTGTTCACTTTTGCCTGGTCACCTCAGTGCCTGCCACATCCACTCTGCTCCCTCCAATTCCTCCTTCTCAGAAGCCACAGGGTTTCTTTGTCTTTGTAACAAAGCTACTCATGTCATTTTCTTTCTTGTAATGGTTGACACTGGGTGATGTACATAAAGGTTTACTACTTCATCTTCTATTTGGGGGTGTGCTTTTTAAATTCCATAACAAAAGTTAAATTAAAAGAAAAATTAAATTCCTTGCCATTGCTCTTATCATAATAGCACAACTCACAGTGGCCCATAAAAAAAAAAAAAAAAAAACTGCTTGGTCTGACAGCCCTTGGTTTCTTTCTCTGTATGCCAGCCTTTCTTTTCCTTGAGCTGTGTTTATTTCTGCCTCAGGGCTTTTGCACATGCTGTGCCTTCTGCCAGGAATGCCCTCTTTCCTCATATTTGTCATTCCTCTCTTTGCCTAGTTACTTAACCTCGCTGCTTCTTGGATTTTCTTCATTAGTAAAACAAAATTATCTTGCCTAACATGTGCAAGGCCCTGGGTTGATTTTCAGCACCAAAACAACAAGAGCAAAGGATTATGGTAGTTGCTACCTCCCAGTATTTTCCTATAGGATTGTCAGTAGAATAAAAGTGCCAGGCACGAAGCAAACACTTCCTAAACACCAGCTATTATCAGGGTGAGTACAGTGCCATTCCTTCTGGGCTTCAAGTAAAATCATCATTCCAGGAATATCAGTCATGTTTATCCTGTGACTTCAAATGCCCCTGAGTTCCCTCCAGTTCTGCACTCAGAGGATGGAAGAGCACTAGTTCTAGCCCAACAAGGTGTTGTCTGGGGACAGCACCCACAGGCCACCCCCCAATTATGGTGACAATCAAGTGAACCCTAAAGATATTGAAGGCCTATAAACACAAAGCATGATTATCACATGCAGGACCCAGGGCAAGAACTATCCCTCAGTGAATCAGAAGTCCCAAGGCCTACAGTGGCCTGTTCAACCGGTTCCATCAACTACTGCCGGCCTTTGATTGGGTGGTCATGCATTTAATCAGATTCAACCTGAGGTTATCAGAAATAACCAGGATGCCAAAACTTCCTCTCTGTGAGTCAGCCACCTTCCTGACCTGTGAGGTGATCTGATCCAGGTTTAATTGGCTACCTCATGTCCATAGACCTCTCCAGGGCAGTGGTTTCAGGAGCATCATTTTCTAGAACTAGGAATGGGAAAGCATCCCATAATTACCATATGCCAAATAGTGTCTAGCCTCTGTACCAAACTCTGAGGCCCTTACCATGTGCTATCTCACTGATCCATCCCAAAGTTACTCTTCTTTGAGGTTCTGAAGCACAGAACAGTGAAGAAACCTGCTTGAGAGCACCCTGGCAAGATTCAAAACCAGATCTGTCTGGCCCTAAGATTGAACCCTTTCTCCAAGTTCCATTCAGTGTTTCCCAAATTCAGGATTCCTGGACTCCATCCTCTCACCTCTGATTTAGAAAACCTAGGGGTGGGCCTGAAAATTTTAAAAGTTTCCTGGGCAGCTCCAAAGATGGAAGTTTAAGAACCATTTACAGGAAGAAACTCTTTCCCCAAATCTAAACAAAATGGCCGCATGAGGTTTAGTTTGTGGTTTTGATTCTGTTTAACCACTGGCTTTAAACTACGAGCTAACCTGGCAGAGTTTATTTTAAATCATACCTGATCTATTTCAAATCAACCTCTTAGCATCTCAATATATAATTCTTTTGTTTACCGACTAAATCTCTGTTCCAAGGAAGCATTTATTCCATGAGTATGCACACTACAGACCTCCCCCCAACACACACACACACACACACACACACACACACACTCCAAACTCTTCTCACATTGTGAGCTCTTAGAGGCAGAAATTGGGTACCTATCACTTCACCGCACACAGAAAGACATTTAATCTGTTTCTTAACCCAGCACACGTGGCTTGATAGCAAAAGGCATTTTCCTTGTCGCCTTCTCATATTACAGCAACAATTTTGGCTCCCGGAGTTCTGTAGGCTCCTTTCTGGCAGGAAGATTAGACCACGAGCTGCATTAAAGATACAGTCCTGTACCCGCCAAGGCATTAATAGACCGGAATCATGTCGGAGCTTCCTAGAGCAGAACCATCTCTGCCGTTGGAGCTGTGAGTCTGAACCAATTCAGGAGAGAAGTTGCTGCTTATGAAAAGAAGACTAGCTGAGCTTATAAATGGATTTTTTTTATGAACTTCTTGCCCTGCTTATGATTTCAGCACTGGAGCATGCTGGATCATGCTCCTAACAAATGTGTTTCCCAATTCAAAAACTGGGCTTCTGATAAGAACCACTTTGACTAAATCCTGAAGTCTATCTAAATAGTAGCTGATTTCAAATGGACCATATTTCTATTAAAACAGCATAACCCTCTTGTGTTCCTCTGCCACTTGCAGAAAGTCTTAAGGAGTAATAAAACTAACTTAGTAGCTAAAATAAGTGTTTAAATCCGTTGTAAAAAAAATAGTAATAATAATATAGCCATATTTAAGCATTTAAAATAGATTGCTGGCTCTCCTAGTGAGTCTCTTTCCTGTAGAGTTGACCAAAAAAGATATTTTAGATATCCCACAGATTTTTTTAAATCTAGGAAAAGCAGATTAAATGACAGTCTAAATGGTGCCAAAATGTTTGGAGAAGTGAAAAACTTTCAATTAACTCTGATCTATACCACATCAAGGAATCTCTTTGAACCAGGCATGGTGGCAAAGACCTATACATCATCCAAGCTACTCAGGAGGCTGAAGTAGGAGGATCCCAAGTTTGAGGACAATACAGCAAGACCCATCTCAAAATAAAATTAAAAGGGCTGGGGACAAAGCTCAGTGCTGCTGGGAGTTGTTTAGAGAGTGGCTGTGTGCTGGAGGCCCCGAGGCAGAGTGATCAGGTCACACAAACAAATTGACTACTCAGGGCTGGGGAGATAGCTCAGCTGGTAGAGTGCTTGCCTCGCAAGCACAAGGCCCTGAGTTCGATCCCCAGTACCGCAAAAAAAAAAAAAAAAAAAAAAAAAAATTGACTACTCAGATAGATCCAACAAGGACAAGGAACTCAAGTACTGGGGTGTTGTGCTGCCCAAGGACACAGCCAAACTCATCTCTAAAACCCATTTGATGCTGAATCTGAATGGAGGAATCTTGGTGTTCAGCAGAGTCAGGATGGGATTATCATGAACTAAAACCTCATCTAGTTCTGTTCATCTCGCTGTTCTGATGGCCGCTACCCAAGAAGCCAAAGAGATGAAGCTGGTGAGCCACTTTTGAGCCTCAAGCTTTACACAGCTGTCCTTATTTGCAAACATCGTTCTAACAACATGATTATGTTGCCTTCTTGTTTCCCATTTTGATATTTAAAGGATGTTCAATGCACCCCTTGAATGTGCTGGTAACTTCTCTGCTTATAGAGTAGAGCTGCTGCTACCACCACCCTGCCAGATGAGTGCTCGGGGGACCCAGCCTCAGCTGGGTGTGACCCCAGAAGCCACAGTGTGCTCGTATCCAGCAGAACACACTTGGCAGATGAGGCATCTGAGAATCAGACCCTGGCTGTTACAGGAATCATGTAAACTTACTGTTTTGTTTTATCCTGCTGGGCGTTGAATATATGGTGACTTATGGATTTATGTTTCAATGTATTGGAAACTTTCCATTTTATTTCAGAAATCTGTTCCATGCTGAAAGCCTTGATTAAAGAGGAAATGTTTACAATCTTTAAAAAAATGTGTGAGGTTCTGGGTATGATCCCCAGCATAGAAGAAGAAAGGGGTAGGGGAAGGAGGAGGGGAAGGAGGAGAAAGGAACAACTACTGTGTGGTTTTTCTTAATATTGATATGATTTGCCTGGTTGGCATCAAGTCCATGTGTGTATCAACTTCTGCCAATGCAATCAACTTGACACCTGCATATGTCACACTATTAGATAACCTTGTTCCTCTGAATGTCCCCTTCCTGACACTCTGCTCTGGGTCCCCTCTGCTGGTCCTGGGGACCAAAGACATACAGGGTCACTGCTCAATGGTTGAGTCACTCTGGCATTTTTCTGTACAGACATATGGACATAGGAAAGGCACACTGAGGAAGGACCAGCTGAGTCTGGGATGGGGGCAGCAGAGAGGATTAAGAGGGAACTCTGGGGCTGGGCTATAGCTCAGTTGGTAGAGTGCTTGCCTCAAAAGCACAAGGCTCTGGGTTCAATCCCCCGCACCGCAAAAAAAAACAAAAAAAAAACAAAAAAAAAAAAAGAGGGAACTCCGCAGACACATCTTGAAGGAGGAATAAGAGAAATGGCAGGGCATATGGTCTCCAGGGACCAAATTAATAGCTAATTGTTCCATGACCGCTTCACATATGCTGCCTGACCTGTAGGGAGAGTCCTCTCTCCTTGCAAATATGCTCTCCTCTTTTTTTTTTTTTTTTTTTAATTTTTTTTTTAATTAGTTGTTGATGGACCTTTATTTTACTTACTTATTTGTGGTGCTGAAAATCGAACCTAGGGCCTAACACATGCCAGGCAAGCGCTCTACCGCTGAGCCCCAGCCCCAGCCCTGTGCGCTCCTCTTGAGGAAAGTGGTCCTGGCAGGATTCCTGGCTCACATCCTTAACTTTCCATTTCTATGTTTCAGCAGTGGCCTTTGTTAACCTGGTCTGTGCAGCCTGTCAGTGGCGGTGGTGACAAGAAGCGCTTCTCTCCCCTGTGTTGTGGTGACCCATTGGTTGTCAGCCACAGGAACAGTGGCAGCTGTCTTGTCAGCTCGGTCTGTCATCCGGTTCACTACTGATTTTCAGTTCCTTTCATCTCTCCTCCCGTCAACCCACCAAGCTTTTAATCTGACAGGCACAGACCAGGCAGAGAAGAGATGCAGTCAGCCACCAACGTATGAGGGACAGGGACTGTGAGGGATTCCTCAGGGTAAAAGGAGTTTCAGTGGCCTGAGTCCTTGCCCAGGAATTAGGGCACTCTCTGTGCGCCCCTACACACACACACACACACACACACACTTCAGAACACTCGATTTGTGAAAAGCTAAATTGACAAAACGAGTACCTCCAGGCTCCATCAAGTTTTACTTATCCTGCTCCTCATTCAGGGAACTTCTACAATCGAGATTCATTTACTTCATCAAATCTTCCTTTCTTTCTTTCTGCTGGGTCACTTTTCATGTTGTTTAATTATCTCAAGTTCTCAGGGGCACTCATTCTTTTGATGCTGTGCCTGCTAATCTTCTCTAATGGTGTATCCATTCCTCATTTGAGTTCATCTGACTCAGGCGTGTGTGTGTGTGTGTGTGTGTGTGTGTGAGAGAGAGAGAGAGAGAGAGAGAGAGAGAGAGAGAGAGAGAGAGAGGGAATGCATAGAATATATTCTGTGAGTGAGTTCTGGTATATGGAAATAGCCTCCTATATCAGTTCTGAGTTTGGCTCTGCTGAGAACCCCAATATTTCATAAACTACGATTAGTTTTTGATAACTTCTTGTCTTTGAACTGTCCCAAATAGGAACAAATTTGGATTCTGTGACTTTGTATAGCGCAGGATTAGGATTTTGGGTTTTCAAAGAGGTCCTTTTTTCCCCACTCAGAGTCCTGACAAAACAAAATTCCATGCTTGGGGAGGTAGACAATATTTTTTTATTTCCTGGATGTAGGGGTACAGCCATTCTGGACAATGGGTTAATGCAGGCATCAGCTCCTTGCATTACATAAATGGAGTGTAATTTCTCATTTTTCTGATTATACATATTGTAGGATCACATTGGTGATGCAGTCGTATACGTACATGAGGTAATAATGTCTGTTTCACTCTACTATCCTTCCTACCCCCATACCCTTTCCCCTCCCTTCACTCCCCTCTACCTAATATAAAGTAACTCTATTCTTCCCTATCCCCCCATTATTATGAATTAGCATCTGCTATCAGAGAAAACATTTGGCCTTTGGTTTTTTTTTTTTTTTTTGGCTTATTTCACTTAGCATGATATTCTCTAACTCCATCCATTTACCAGCAAATGCCATAATTTCATACTTTAAAGCTGAGTAATATTCCATTTATCTGTTGAAGGGAACCTAGGTTGGTTCCATAGTTTAGCTGTTGTGTGTTGAGCTGCTATAAACATGGGTGTGGCTGTGTCACTGTAGAATGCTGATTTCAAGTCCTTTGGGCATAAACTGAGGAGTGAAATAACTGGGTCAAATGGTGGTTCCATTCCAAGTGTTCTGAGGTATCTCCATACTACTTTCCATAATAGTTGCACCATTTTGCATTCCCACCAGCACACATCCTCATCAACATTAATTGTTGTTCCTATTCTTGATAATTGTCATTCTAATTAGAGTGAGATGAAATCTTAGTTTTGATTTGCATTTCTCTACTTGCTAGAGATGTTGAACATTTTTGCATATATTTGTCGATCAATTGCATATCTTCTTCTGTGAACTGCCTGTTCAGTTCCTTAGCCCATTTATTGACTGGGTCATTTGTTTTTCTGGTGTTAAGTTTTTTGAATTCTTTGTATATCCTAAATATTAATGCTTTATCTGAGGTGCATGTGGTAAAGATTTTTCTCCCAGTCTGTAGGCTCTCTCTTCACATTATTGATTATTGTTTCTGCTGAAAAGAAGGTTTTTAGTTTTAATCCACCCCATTTATTGATTCTTTGATTTTATTTCTTGCGATTTAGGATTTTGCTAAGGAAGTCAGGTTTTTCGTTACATGTGGCTTTCCATTTTCCCCAGCACCATCTTTAAAGAGGCTATCTTTTCTCCAGTGAATGCTTTTGGCACCTTTGTCTAGGATGAGATAACTATTTATGTGGGTTTGTCTCTGTGTCTTCTATTTTATACCATTGAATGTCTATTTTGGTGCTAATACCATGCTGTTTTTATTACTATAGCTCTGTAGTATAGCTTAAGTTTTGGTATTGTGATGCCTCCTGCTTCACTCTTCTTGCTAAGGATGGCTTTGGCTATTCTGGGTCTCTTATTTTTCCAAATGAATTTCATGACAGCTTTTTCTAGTTCTATGAAGAATGTCTTTGGGATTTTAATAAGAATTGCATTAAATTTGTATAATGCTTTTGGTAGGATAGCCATTTGGCAATATTAATTCTTCCTTTCCAGGAGTATAGGGAGTCTTTCCATCTTCTAAGATCTCCTTCAATTTATTTCTGGAGTGTTCTGTAGTTTTCATTGTAGAGGTCTTTCACATCTTTTGTTAGATTGATTCCCAAGTATTTTATTTTTTTGAGGCTATTGTGAATGGGGTAGTTTTCTTTATTTCTCTTTCAGTGTATTCATTACTGATGTATAGGAATGCATTTGATTTATGGGTATTGATTTTATAGTCTGCTACTTTGCTGAATTCATTTATTAGTTCTAGAACTTTTGGGGTGGAATTTTTTGGATTTTCAAAATATAGAATCATGTCTTCAGCAAATAATGATAGTTTGAGTTCTTCTTTACTTATTTTTATCCCTTTAATTTCTTTCTTCTGTCTAAGTACACTGGCTAGAGTTACAAGGACAATGTTGAATAAAAATGGTGAAAGAGGGCATCCTTGTCTTGTTCCAATTTTTAGAGGGAAAGCTTTCAACTTTTCTCCATTTAGGATTATGTTTACCTTGGGTTTAGCATATATGACTTTTACAATACAATGTTCCTACTATCCCTAGTTTTTCTAGTGTTTTAAACATGAAGAGGTGCTGTACTTTGTCAAATGCTTTTTCTGTGTCTATTGGGATGAACATATGATTCTTGTATTTAAGTCTATTTATATGATGAATTACATTTATTGTTTTCCATATGTTGAACCAACCCTGCATTCCTGGAGTGAACCCCACTTGATCATGGTGCACTATCTTTTTAATATGTTTTTGTATGCAATTTGTCAGAATTTTATTGAGAATTTTTGCATCTATGTTCATCAGGGATATTGGTCTGAAGTTTTTTCTTGACGTATCTTTGTCTGATTTCAGTATCAGGGTGATATTAGCCTCACAGAATGAGTTTGGAAAGGTTCCCTCCTTTTCTATTTCATAGAATAATTTGAGGAGTATTGGTGTTAATTCTTCTTTGAAGGTCTTATAAAACTCAGCTAAGAATCCATCTGGTCCTGGGCTTTTCTTAATTGGTAGGCTTTTGATGGTGTTTTCTATTTCATTACTTGAAATTATTCTGTTTAAATCATGTGTGACTTCCTGATTCAGTTTAGGTAGGTCATATGTCTCTAGAAATTTGTCAGTCTTCAATATTTTCTATTTTATTGGAGTAAGAATTTTCAAAATGTTTTCTAATTATCTTCTGTATTTCAGTTGTGACTGTTGTGATATTTCCTTTCTCATCACCCAACATTTGGGTTTTTTCTCATTTTCTCTTTGTTAGTGTGGCTGGGGGTTTGTTTTAATCAGCTATTTTGCTGCTGTGACTAAATGATTATAGAGCACAATTATAGAGGAGGAAATGTTTATTTGAGGGCTCATGGTTTCAGAGATCTTAGTACATAGAAGGCGGGTTCCATTCCTCAAGGCTCGAGGTGAGCCTGAATATTATGGCAGAAGAGTGTGGCAGAGGGAAGCAGCTTGTGAAAGCACCCAGAAAACCACTCCAGATGCAGGAACTCACATGAGAGATTTTAAGAAGCAGAGTGTCTGCCCTTAAGAGAGCGAGAAAGAGAAAGAGCACAAATGGCAGGGGAACTACCCTTAGGTAGTAGAAGCCCACGGGTTAATTGGACCACTGACTAAGGAGGAAGGTAACAATCTAGATTGAAAAATATTGTGTGGGAAGGGGACAAAATCAGGGGAGAAATGACTACAGTCTTGTTCTTTTCATTCCCCCATTCTTGTTTTTATAAGAAGATCCCTTTTGGGTGTATGGGTGAAAATCCATCTTCAGTGACTGCTTCCTGCTGGACATGGGAGTAGGACTAATTCAGGGGAGGAAGATGTCATTGCAGTAGGCGGCGATTGGGGACTGGATAGTTTCCCTAGGGAGTGCACTTGTAGCCAGGCTCTGATTCATCCATTATAAGGTCCTGATAGTCCTGTAATACAAGCTGGACAGATCTATTGGGGAAAATTTCCAACAGTTAGGAAAATGGCAGACAGGGTGAAGAGCAGGAAAGGCAAGAATGTAGCTGGTGGTCCAGTCCTCATGGCTAGGTGTGGTTGTCTTGTGCCTTGGTGTTCTGATCCTTGGCCTCCAGAATGGGAAGAAGGGTGGAGGGCTTGATGGCCTTCAGCCTTAAGTGGAGAGGTCCCACTGGAGTGGCTGAGTATTGGTTGGAAGAAGCCTGAGGGTTAGAAGCTGGAGAGGAGTTTGTGGATTGAGAGTAGAGCTTAACCTGAGAAACTTAACAGCTGTTGGCATAGCCAGGATCACCATATGGGATCCCTGCTTAGGAGAGGAATGAATATATGAGAAGGAAGAGGGGAAGTAAGGGGCAATAACCCCAGGGGAAGAATGGGGCAACCATACATCAGCTCAAAAGGGGAGATTTTGGCAGATTTCTTTGGGAGCAAGAGAAGACGCAGAAGAGCAAGAGGCAGGAGTTTAATCCAGTCAAGGTGAAGTTCTAAAGAAAGTTTGGTTAAGACATTTTTAAGAGTTCAGTTTATTTGTTCTACTTTACTCAATGACTTTGGGTGAAAGGGAATAAGGAAATGTCAAGGGATTCCAAGAGCTTTGCCAAGTTGTTGGGAAACTTGGGAGATGAATTCAGGCCCATTATCTGAATGGAAGGAGGTAGGCACTCCAAAGCAAGGAATGATTTCATGAAGGCTTAAGGTAGAGACAGATAGTACCCTTTGCTGGAAGTGGGGAGGCTTCAACCCATCCCTGAGGAGGTGTCTACCATGACCAAAAGGTATTTAATTTTATTACTGTGGGCATGTGAGTGAAGTCAAGTTGCCAATCTACCCCTGGAATGGCACCACAGGCCTGGTGAGTCAGAAAAGCAGGGGGTCTGACAGCTGTAGGATTGGTTCATAGGCAAACTTCACATGTAGAAGAGAGTTCTTTCAGAAATGAGATGTCAGAGGAGGATAGTTGCAAATGAGTGCTAGCCAATTGTGAGAGCGAAGAAAGGTTGGGGTGGAATAGATGGTGGAGGTAGGAAAGTATCCAAATAGCAACATGGAAAAGGATAATGTAAAAAGCATATTTAGAGTCAGTGTAGATTGTGAGGGGTTCCCCCTTTGTGAGGGTGAATGCACAAGTGAGGGTAATTAATTCCGCTGTGTTGTTAGGTAGTAGTCCTGACACTATAACCTTTTCCAGGGAGACAATGGCATATCCAGTCCATTGGATCTCTTCATGGAGAAAAGAGCTCCCATCAGTGAACCATATGAAAGTAGGGTTGTGTAAGGCCCCCTCCTGAACATTGGAGGGGCAGAGAAGTAACTCTTCCAGAATCTCAAGGCAACTATGGGTTGCTGAAGCATGTATGTTGAAAGGAAGGGGTAAGAGCGTGACTGGATTTAAAGGAGGGCATGTCTTAAAGGAAATGGAAGAGTTCTCAATAAGAACAGTTTGCAAAGCTAACACCCAACATAGTGGTAGAGTTTGCAGACCCTTATAAGTAAGAAACTCAGACAGGTGATGAGGTGAGAGCACTTCAGTGGAAGCCCCAAAGGAAAGATGTTTTGATTCCTGAGTTAAGATAAATGCTGTAACCAATACCCTAAGACATGGTGCCCAGCCTCTTATGGTAGGGTCTAGCTGAAAGGCTTTGGCTGGCATTAGGTATTTTAGTTTTGGGGGGGGGGGGTTTCTTCCCTTTCATTATACACACCCTGAATACCACCACTAGAACATCTGGCTGTGGGGTAAAGGGCCCTCTGTCCAACCACCTCAATTTAGCCTTTATGTCCAGGTAACTTTGAGAAAGTAAGTCATGAGTAGCTGTCATCCCTCCAGAGTTTCAGGGTCCTGGTTAGTATATTTGAGCATGGCCTCTGTGAGGCAACTCAGTAAAGCAGATGGGTTTTCAGTTTTGTCATGTATTACTTCCTGAAATTTATATAATTAATAGGTTTAATGGTGGCCTTTCAAAGGCCTGCAAAGACACAAGTTTGGAACCTGTCCCTCCACAGACGCCCAATCACAGTGTTATAGTCCCATTGGGGATACCTATCTGGTACTCCTTCAGCCCCAGTGGGATGGGTTGGGGTGGATTGGTGAACCTCATCTGCAGAATTGTGCACCTGTTCCCAGACTCTCCCATGCTCCTCAGGGGCCAAGGTGTTGGACATGATCATATAAATGTCATGCCAGGTAAGGTCATAAGGCTGAGTAAGATATTGAAATTCCTTGATGAAGTTTGCAGAGTTGGAGGTGAAGGAGCCTAGCCTCTTCTCTATCTGGGAAAGATTGGAGAGTGAAAAAGGAACATGAACTCTGATCACTCCCTCCACACCAGCCACCTCTCATAGGGGGGCTAAAACATGTGCACAGGACCACGTGATGGGAGGACTGGGTAGGCTGGGGGTGGGGGACCGAAGCAGAAACAGAGCAGGGCAAAGAAGATGGAGGAGCAGGGGCTGGAGGAACCTCTGCCGCAGGGGACTGGTATGGGGGTGGTTCCTTAGCTGGGTCAAAGTTGGAGCAGGAGGAGGGATTAGGAGGGGGAGAAGAAGTCAAAAGAAGTTGTTTGGGTTTGCAGGAAGAACAAAGATCAGGTTTAGTGCACAGGAAAGAGAAAGCTTGAATGTAGGAAAATCTCTTTCCATTTCCCTGAGTGCTCTCAGAAGTTAAAAAGATTCCTAAGAATGCTGGGATCTAGAGTACCATTTGGTTTAAGGTTTGGGGTGAGGTGGAGGGACTCTAAATTAGCTAAGAGGCAACCCAGGGTGGTATGGGTGGGGATTGAGAGTGAGCTGCCCATTGTGAGAGAGGATCCGGTGAATATAGAGGTGAGGCATCCCTTGGCCCCCAGGGAATCACCTGAGTAAAGAAAAGTTATCCAGGAAGTTGTCACCACCACTAGATAAGCGTGGAGGCTAAGCCTGTAGGGGTACCTGGGTGCCTGGCACCGGGGCTTTCATAGAGACAAAAATGTCATAGAGAGAACCCAGGACTGGAAGCAAGAGGCAGTCCTCTCAGGAAAGAGCCCCCGTCATCCCGGAGCTCTCCCCCAGCAATCAGTATAGGGATTCAGCCATAGTTGCAAGAACCATGGTTGGGGGTTCCCCTGACCAGCAGAGAGCCTTGGGGGTGCCGGAAGCTCAATGGTCACTTCCTAGGTCTCACAGGTCATTTAACCAAAAACGAAGAGCCATTGGAGGAGCCACTTACCAAATGAGGCCGGTGTCTGGATGTGGAGGAGAACCTCCGGGTGAATGGAAGGTGAGACCAGCATCTGGGGGTCTGCGGCGTCGGATGGAACTCCACTTGCCTAAGTGGCCATAGAAGAGCCCATCGGAGTCACAGCACCAATGAAAGCACCCAGAAAACCACTCCAGATGCAGGAACTCACACAAGAGATTTTAAGAAGCAGACAAACAGTGTCCGCCCTTAAGGGCGAGAGAAAGAGGAAGAGCACAAATGGCAGGGGAACTACCCTTAGGTAGTGGAAGCCCACAGGCTAATTGGACCACTGACTAAGGAGGAAGTTAACCATCTAGGTTGAAAAATAGTGTGTGGGGAGGGGACAGAATCAGGGGAGAAATGGCTACACCCCTGTTCCTTTCAGCTCCCATCATCAAGAAGCAGAGACTCCACGCTCCAGATACAAAATATGTATACCCCATAGCCACGCCCCCATACCCACCTCCTCCAGCCACATCTTACCACTTCAGTTAATCCCACTTGGGTTAAGACTCTTACAACCCAATAATTTCTCCTCTGAACTCTCCTGCATTGTCTCACATGTGAGTTTTTGGGGGACACCTCACATCCAAATCATAACAGGGTTTATCAATTTTATAGTTTTTTTTATAAAGAACCAATTTTTTATTTTTGTAATTGTTTCTTTTGTTTCAATTTTATTGATTTCATCTCTGATTTTAATTGTCTCCTGTCTTCTGTTTTTGGTGTTGATTTTTCCTTCTTTTTCTAGGGCTTTGAGATGTAATGTTAGGTTATTTATTTGTTGACTTTTTGTTCTTTTAATAAATGAGCTCAATGCAATGAACTTTCCTCTTAGTACTGCCTTCATTGTGTCCCAGAGATTTTGGGTATGTTGTATTGGTATTCTCATTTACCTCTAAGTATTTTTCATTTCATCCTTGATTTCTTCTAACTATCCATTCATCATTCAATAGTATAGTATTTAGTCTCCATGTGTTAGTGTCTATTTTTTTATTTTATCATTGATTTCTAATTTCAGTCCATTGTGATCTGAAAGAATGCAGGGTATTATCTCCATTTTTTAAAAATTTACTAAGAGTTGCTTTATGGCATAAGATATGGTCTATTTTAGAGAAGGACTCATGTGCTGCCAAGAAAAAAGTGTATTCACTCATTGATGGATGAAATATTCTATATATGTCTGTTAATTTTAAATTATTGATTGTATTATGTAGTTCTATAGTTTCTTTATTTAGTTTTTGTTTAGAAGATCTGTCCAGTAGTGAGAGAGGTGTGTTAAAGTCACCCAGTATTATTGTGTTGTGGTCTATTTGATTCTTGAAATTGAAAAGAGTTTGATTGCCGTACATAGATACTCCATTGTTTGGGCATAAATATTTGTCTTCCTGATGTAGACTTCGTAGAATTCAAAGACCTTTGTCCCTTCTGATTAACTTTGGCTTGAAGTTCACTTTATCTGATATGAGGATGGAAACCCCTGCTTATTTATGTGATCCATATAAGTAATATGTTTTTTCCCATCCTTTCACCTTCAGTCTGTGGATGTCTTTGCCTATGAGATGAGCCTCTTGGAGACAGCATATTGTTGGGTCTTGTTTTTTAATCCAATCTGCAAATCTATGTCTTTTGATTGATGAGTTTAGGTCATTAACAGTCAGGGTTATTTTTGAGATATGATTTGTATTCCTGGTCATTTTGGCTTATTTCTAGCTTTTAATTTCATTTAGTTTCTCCTTTGTTCCTTTAGTATAGTTCCTTCCTTTGCTGGTTTTCTTTTTTTTTTTTTTTTTTTTCCACTTCATCCTCATGGAATATTTTGTTGAAAATGTTCTGTAGTGCAGGCTTTCTAATTGTGAATTCTTTTATATATATATATATATATTTTTAGTTGTAGTTGGACACAATACCTTTATTTTATTTTTATGTGGTGCTGAGGATCGAACCCAGGGCCTCATGTCTGCTAGGTGAACATGCTACCACTGAGCCACAACCCCAGTCCTTATGAATTCTTTTAACTTTTGTTTATCATGGAAGGTTTTTATTTCATCTTCAAATCTGAAAGTTAATTTTGCTGAATATAAAATTCTTGGTTGGCATCCATTTTCTTTCAGAACTTGAAATAAGTCGTTCCATGACCTCCTAGCTTTGAAGGTCTGGGTTGAGAAATCAGTTGAGGTCTGATTGGTTTTCCCCTATATGTAATTTGCTTTTTCTCTCTTATGGCCTTTAAGATTTTATCCTAATTCTGCATTTTAGTCATTCTCATTATAATGTCTTGATGTGGGTCTGCTGTAATTTTGTACATTTGGGATTCTATAAGCCCCCTATATTTGAGTTTCCATTTTATTCTTTAGGTTTGAGAAATTTTCTAATGTTATGTCATTGGAAAGATTGTACATTCCGTTGATTTGTACCTCTGCTACTTCATCTATCCTGATAACTCTTAAATTTGGTCTTTTCATGTTATCCCATAATTCTTGGACGTTCTGTTCTTGGATTCTTACCATCTTCTCTGCATGGTCAACTTTATTTTCAATATTAAATATTTTGTCTTCATTGTTCAAGGTTCTGTTTTCCAAATGGTCTAGTCTGTTGATGATGTTTTCCATTGAATTTGTAATTTGGTTTATTGATTCCTTCATCTCAAGTGCTTTTTTATGCTTTTTTTTTTTTAACAATCTCTAACTCTTGAAGTGATCTTTCACTTCCTCTATTTTCTCTTTGATTTCACTCGTTATACCATCCTTTACTTCACAGATCAGTTTATGTACATTCTAAACTCCTCGGACATTTCTTCACCTGTGTTGCCAGTGGATTCTCTTATTGGAGCATCTTGATCTGTTTGGGACACTTTTTTCCCTTGTTTTTTCATGTTGCTTGTGTGTTTTCCCATCTAGTTGTATGGATCTGAGGCAGTACAGATTCTACCCTGTAGACCTCTATTGTCCCTGAAGATTTCCAGTATCCCACCTTTAAGAGGGAGACCAATATCAACAGCACCTGGTGCAAACAATATAAAGCCTCAAATCTAATAGCTCTCACCAAGGCATCCACTGCCCTCCCACTATAAACAGCAATGATGAATTTAATCACTGCCTGCAATATAAACAGAAAATTTGCCAAAAGGATTTAAAATCTCAAATAGTGGACAAAGAGAGAAAAGAAACATTGCAGGACATGATGTTCATGAGGGAGAAAGAAAGAAACCAGAAGCAAAAATCCACAGAGTGGAAGAGGAACAAACAGATATTGGCTGTTAGGTGGAGAAAAGGTAGAAAGGGAATCCAGGAAGACAGACAAGCCAGAGGAAGAATACATATAAAGAGAGAAAAATTCACATATAAGAATATACAGAAAAACTGCAAAACACCATGCATATATCACCGTCCTCCATAAACTGATGCACAAAAAACACCCAGCTCCAAATATGGTGGAGAGAGATGCCAGGGAAGAAAAAATAAAAAATAAATCTCAGTGGAAAATTGAACAACTGTCTGCCAGTGTCTGAAAGCGTCTCAGCCCTGCCTCTGACCTCCCACAAGATTGCCTGACCCAGATCAGCCCTGGCAGACCCAGTCACTATCCCATCCACCTGGGCCTCAGATGTCCTGGGTTCAGCCACATTGCAGTCCCAAGATCTCAATGCCACTGGAATTTGGAGACAGACCACCAGGGATGAGCAATCATGAGAAACAGTAACTAGATGGCAGCAACCAGCACTCCCAGGAGGAAGATCCAGGCCCAGCCAAACCCGCAGGTACCCCAACACTGAACCTCCAGGTCCTGGATGCTGTCTCAAGACAGTGGTGGCTGCACCCCAAGATGGCAGTGGCAGCAAACCCACAGGCACCCCAAACCTTTGCCAAACTCTGGCCAGCATCTCAAAATGGATGTGACTGCCTGAAACCAAACCTGGAGTTGCCCTGGTAGCGGACCTCTGGGCAGAGGTGGAAGAGGCAGTGGCCGGGGTAGGCGGTGGCAGCAGGCAGGGGTTCAGCAGCGGCAGTGGCCACAGCTGCGACTGTGGCTGCAGTTGCAGTGGCACCCAGAGAGAAGACCTCCAGGTGACCTCCGGAGAGCAGTAGCGGCTTTGGTGGCAGCAGCGTCAGTGGCAACAGTATAGACAGCAGACGCACCTGGAGGAAAGACCTTCAGGCCTCAGGCAGCAGCGGCGGCGTGTGCAGCAGGGTCATGTGCTGCAGTGGCGTCTGCCTATTACTTTATTTTCAAAAAGCAGAAAGTGGAACTCAGAATCCCTTATTTATTAGTTCTTGAAGAACAATAGAGATGATTAGGAAGCAACTACAACTTTAAGGCCTGATGTAAGGACTAATAATGAAACAATATTAATGAGCAATGGCTCATTCGCCAAGATTCGGAGTGGAAATTATAAAGGGAAAAATGTAGAAATTCATTAGCATCCTTGGAGGCATTGCCTCTGTACTGAGTGGCTGGAACGTAGTCAGGTTCTTCAAAGGCTCCTTTCACAGCTTTTGTCAAATCCTTTTCTCAAAGCAAATTCTTTCACTGAGAATTTTTGCTGTATCCGAATTCTCTGAAGAAAGGTGTCAGTAGCGCTACCATTTGGCAGGCGTTTTGATTTCTCACTCTCTTTCCTGGATTAAAAATAATTTCTCTGCTGCCTGTATATGCTTGATATATGCTGGCAAACGCTGTCTGTAGAGTTCTGTGGTTTCATTTGTATATCAAAAGGTGTATAAATCAGAAAGTCTGAACTAATTAGGCATGGTGGCACAAGCCTATAATTCCAGCAGCTCAGGAAGCTGAGGCAGAAAGATGGCAAGTTTGAGGCCAGCCTGGGCAATTCAGCAAGATCATCAGCAAAACGAAAAAACATGAAAAGGGCTGGGGATGTAGCTCAGTGGTAAAGTGCCCCTGGGTTCAATCCCTAGTACCCAAAAACAAAAAACTAGAAGATGCAACCTGGCAACTGACAGGTCAAATCTGACATATAAGTTTTTTTGGATAGGACCCATATAATTCAAAAAAAATCAAACAAGTTTAAATGAAAATCTGGATATACGCATTCTCTTGAAACAGCAGTTCTGGCAATAGAGGGCTCACATTTTCATATGACTACAATTAGTTGGGCCTGAAAGGGGGCGTCCTCACTGAGCTAACACGAGACCTCCTCAGCAATGCTCTTCAATCCAAATTGTGTGACACCTAGTTTGCCCCGTCTGTGCCTCTTGCAGCTCATGGATTTTCCAAGTTTGTGACATAGAATATCAAATATCTTCTTAGTCTAAATGATTTTCTTCAAAGTATCATAGAAAGGAGAGAAAATAAAGATATAAAGCAAAAGAAATCCCTGTATAAGCTTTGTAGAAAACTATCTTAAAATTATGATTTTGCCAGGCATGGTGGCACACACCTTAATTCCAGCAACTCAGGAGGCTGAGGCAGGAGAACTGCGACTTTGAGGCCAGCTTTAGCAACTTAGTGAGACTCTGTCTCAAAATAAAACATAAAAAGGACTGGAGATAGAACTCAGTGATAAAGCACCCCCGGGTTCAATCCCCAGTACAAAAAAAAAGGCATGATTTTATGCATTTTTAGAATAAAGTAATAAAGAGATCAGCAACATTTTATTAGAAGTGGATCACTTTTAGAATAATACTCTCAAACTTGTCAGCTAAAAATTGGGGTTCTTAGTAATAACACTACTCATGGCAGGAAACAAAGTCTCTCCTAACCAGTACCCACCTTCCCGTTGCCTTGGGATTTTATGCAGCCTTGGTGACTTTAAGTTACATGGTGAATGATTTTCTAAACTTGAAGTGTGTGGTGATTAATTTTACATGTCAAACTGACTGGATTTAGGAATGCCCAGAAACCTGGTAAAGCATTATTTTGGGTGTGTCTGTGCAGAGAGTAAAATGTGAATTGAGTGGGTTAGGTGGGGAGGATCCACCTTCAATGTGGGCAGGCACCATCCAATCTGGGGATCAGGGAAACTAACAAAGAAGGTGAATTAGTCTCTTCTCCAAGAGCTGGGTTAGACACTTTTTCTGATGAACAGAGAACATAACCCACTGTTTAGGTTCAGCTGGCCAAATGCCCAGCCCCCTCCTAATCCTGTAAAGTGGGATGGTAAGAAGACTTAAATAAACAGAGTCCACTGGGAAATTAAAAGTGGACCAGATAGAGCATTTCTAATGGATTTTTCTTTACATGATGTGGCAGGAAGGAACTGGTTCACTGGTTAGAACGGGGCACCAGCCGGTAGTTTCCAGAGCAGAAAATGCTATAGTTTGGATCTGGAATGTTCTCCAAAGCCCATGTGTTCAAAGTTTGTTAGAAGGTAATAGAAATTTTCAGAGGAGGGGCCTACTGGGAGGTCATTAGGTGTGTGAAAAAGACTGGGATCTCTTGTCCCTTTCATTCTCTCTTTTACCTTCCAGGTCACCAGGAAGTGAATAGACTTCTTCCACAAGGTGCTTCCACTGTGACATGCTGTGCTGTCACAACCCCAAAGAAACAGGGCAACTCAGTCATGGACTGAAAAAGCCACATAAATGAAAACAAGATTTCTTCTTTATAAATTGATTGTCTCAGGTATTTGTAACAGTAATGGAAAGCTGACTAACATAAACCTAAAAGAAATTCTCAGAGAGTAATAACACTGTCACTAAATAACATCTCCCCTTATCCCTTCACCCTTCACTACCCCTTGCCTCCAGCTATCCCAGGCTAACACAAAAGACACCGTAATTGCAGGCTGGTAGACTGGGTGAGAGGAAAAAAAGAGAGATGGAGGGAAAGTGATGAATCTGGATTAAGGAGACAAAGGCTGTCCTGAGGACAGTATGGAAGAAAACACATTGAAACGCAAGGATCTGAGACCAGAGTGGGCTTGTGACCCGCTAGGTGGGAAGGTTGCAAAACCCCAGAAAGGAAATGGCTGCAGGGGAGTCTAGGCGGATGTGGTCAAAGAGTGAGTTACTTCCCAATCCTGAGCACAGTGACAGAAGCAGAAGAATAATCCTGACCCATTCACAATGGTGTGAAGGGACCTGAAGGGACCAGGCAGAGAAGAAAAGGAGAACTCCGTGGATACTGGTAGGCAGTGCAGTGGTCAAATCCCAAGTTCCTGGTATTATCAAGACCTGTAAAGCTAGATAAAACTCCAGAAAGGGCGGAACAGCTGCTTCTTCAACCTGGTCAACTTCTGGCTCCTGCACACCTCGCTCGTACAGCCATAAAAGATGCAGATTGATCCGGTTTGGGCCAAGGACAACAGCACTATGAATCTGAGATCATAAAATATTCCTGTCCACACACAACCATGGTCCGTGTGTCTGACGTGAATAATGCATGGTCTTACACTACTTATTGGGAATCCTGTGATTTATTTCATAATCTAAATTTAAAACCCTTTAATATGCCTCCCAAGGGCTCATCTAATTTGGAAAATGAAAAAGGAAAACTAAAGAATGCAGAGAAAATAGAAATTATTGAATTTTATTTCTAATGTGAACTCTGCTTTGGCCAAAGAAGGTAAATTTGTAAACTAACCTGCTTCTGGGTACAATTTTTATTAAAACTTGGTGAAAATGAAAGCTGTGCATTGAATGCCCTTATTTGTGCATAAAGTAGGGATCTATGCACTTATATGTGCATAAAAAATGTTTGAGACGATGCCTAAGAGGCTAACAGTAACAGAAATTGCTGCCAGGGGAAGAGAACTGGGGATATGGAGAAAAAGAGATTTTTTAAATTCATGCATGTATTACTTTAATTTTAAAAGCAACATCAGGAATTAGAAAGAAAGAAGAAAAAGCCAAAGCCATTGTAAGTCAAAGCTCTCAGAGGAGTAGAGAAAGCAAATGAGCAAAAAGAGGACATAGCGGGATACCACGGGGCGGGGGAGGGTGGTGGTGGCAGGTGGCCCCCACGTTCTAGTGCTAGATTTCCAAGGGTGTGTCTTGTCCACTCGAGCTGTGATAACAAAACTCCAGAAACCGAGTAGCTTATCAACAACAGAGATTTGCTTCTCTCAGTTCTGGAGACTGAGGAGTCTGAAATCAAGTAGATTTGGAGTTAGGTGAGAGCCTGTTTCGGATTTATGGAGCACATCTTCTGACTGTGTCCTCACATGGTGGAAAAAGTAGATGAGCTCCCTGGAGCCTCCTTTAAAAGATCGCTGATCACCTCCCAAAAGGCTCCATCTTCTAAAATCATCACTTTGGGAGTTAGAATTTCAGCGTAAGAATTTTGGGAGGATGCACGGGTTTAAACCACAGCACGGTGGGTCCTAGTGTTGGATCCCAGGGATCAAATCCTGGAAATCCTTATATCAAAAACTTCTTTACTTAAGTAAGCACAATGGAACCTCTGTTCCTTGCCAATCAAAGAGCCCTGCTATACTTTGTATCTTGAGTGTTCTTTAAAAGCCCAGATTCAGCCCAGCGGCTCAGAAGGCTGAGGCAAGAGGATCTCGAGTTCAAAACCAGCCTCAGACAAGCAAGGTGCTAAGCAACTCAGGGAGACCCTGTGTCTAAATAAAATATAAAGCAGAGCTGGGGATGTGGCTCAGTGGTGAAGTGCCCCTGAGTTCAATCCCTGGTAAAAATAAAGGCCCATGTGCTAATAGCTTGGACCCCAGTCTGTAGCGCTATTGGGAAGTGGTGAAATCTTTAAGAGGTGGGGTCTTGCTGGAAGAAGTTAGGTCATCAGGGATGTGCCCTTGAAGAGGTTATTGACCTCTTGCTTTTTCTATCTCTCTGCTTCCTGGCTACCAAGAGATGATGATAGTTTTGTTCTATCACACCATGATGTTCTGCCTCACTATGGCTCAACAGAATCAAGGGACCATGGACTGAAACCTCAGAACCATGAGCCAAAATAAATCTTTCCTCCTTTTAAGTTGATGACGTCAGGTATTTTGTCATTGCAATGAAAAGCTATGACACAAGCTAATCAGCACAAGCCCTAACTGCAATCTCTGATCTTCTGTGAAAGAAGGCTGATTTGAAAACAAAATGTCTAGACCAGGCACTTCTATCCGGCTCATCTACTTGCCCCATTAGCAATGAAAAGAGTTTGATTCACATTTTTAAAAATATTTTTAGTTGTGGATGGACACAAAACCTTTATTTATTTATTTTTATGTGGTGCTGAGGATGGAACCCAGTGCCTCACACATGCTAGCCTAGTGCCCTACCACGGAGCCACAACCCTAGTCCCCTGATTCACACTTTTTAATCTTTGCTTTTACCTTTTGTGGCTGGGCAAGAGATGTCTCTCGTCTGCCTTCTCTTGGCCACAGGTCTAAAAGACAAAGAGGCTGAATTCTGTATCATATGGCAAATGTTACGGTTTGGATGTGAGGGGTCTCCCAAAAGCTCCTGTGTTAATGTAGAATATTCAGAAGTGCAATGATTAAATTTCGAGAGCTGTAACTTAATCTGTCCAGCCTAATTTGAACAGACTACCCGGGTGATAATTGTAGGCAGGTGGGCTGTGACTGGAGGAGGTGGGTCCCTGGAGGCATGCCCTGGAAGGATTCATCCTCTCTGTGGCCCCTTCCCTTCTCTTTTTCTGCTTCCTGGCTGTCATGAATGGAAAAGTACTCCTCTACCACGCCCGCCCTTCTGCCACAACGTCCTGCCTCAGCTTGGGCCCAGAGCAGTGGAGTCAGTCAACCATGAACTGAACCTCTGAAATCACCAACTAAAGTAAACTTTTCCTCCTCTAAGTTGTTCTTGTCAGGTTTTTTGATCACAGCAATGAAAAGTTAACACAGATAACATACTCTGTTTTGCAGCTCTTCATAGTTGTTAAAATTATAGTACATTTTATTTATTAATATATTTGAGAAGTTGGCAGATATTTTCTGTAAAAGATCAAATAGTAAATCCTTTAGGCAGTATAATCCTTTGGTCTCCATCACAACTACTTAACCCTGATGTAGTTTACGATGATATGCAAATAAATAGTCATGACTGTGTTCTAATAAAACTTTATTATGATTTACAAAAGCAGACAGTGGACTGGATTTGGCCTACAGACGGTAGTTTGCTAATCTCTGATGTATTTTGTTATAAATACAATGTAAATCCCCCCAAATGACGGCAAGAATCAGACTTAGGAGAAAATAATGTATATCGTCAGTGGCTAAATGTAGGCTTTGGAAGGTCAAAGTAAGTTTTCTCAAAACCCCATCATAGTCACTTTTGGATGGTCATTGAAATCCTTAAATATATACCAAGACTTTTTTTTTTTTTTAAGTAGAAGAATGTATTTATACAGATGATTTGGGATGTATGTACATTGTTTCCATGCAACCATGATGGGTGGATGGTTTCCCTCAGGTGGATTGTTTGCATCTGGTTAGTTCTAGGACGTTTTGCTCTTTCCTTTCCTTGCCATTCTCCTTTTGTGTCCTCACTGGGCCACTGTGTTGCTTCTCAGGCTAATCCCTAGCTCCTCTACATTTCTGAGAGTTCTTACATGCCATTCTATTTTTTTAGACTTAACACTTTTAAACCTTCGATAAAATCATAAAATCTCAGAATACATCTCTTACAAATGCTTTTATAAACCATATTCATCACATAGTCAATGTCTATTAAGCATCAAAAATTGTTCCAAGGAGTTAACATGAATTGACGTTCTCTTAGAAGTTCTACAGGGTTTCCCAAACGGGGGAACCACGAAATGGAGAACCTGGGTCACATGACTAGGAGGTGGTGCTGGGCTTTGAACTCTGGAGCCGAGTTAGCTCCAGAGACCTCGTCTTCACCACAGTGTCGGCCGCCCATGTTTGCCCGGCCATACTGTGCAGCGGGCAGAGTGCCAAGGTACCCTCAAGATTGTCCCCACTTCTGTACACACCTGTGAGTGGTCTTGTGAATATGATGTGATTTCATACCCATGATTCTTTACAAAACAAGAGGACTTCTGCAGATACAGGTGCTCCTCAACTTACCATGGGATTACATCAGATAAGCCCGCGGTGAGTTGAAAATATTGTTTGGAAATATTCTAGTAGAAAATGAATTTAATCTCTCTAAACTACCAAATATTATAGCTCAGCCTAGTCTACTTTACATGTGGCAGAATACTTGACATCGGCTTATAGTTGGAACACAAACCTATTTTATTAATAAAGTGGGTTTTTTTTTTTGGTACTGGGGATTGAACCCAGGATGCTTAACCTCTGAGCCACATTCCCAGCGCCCCCCCCCCCTTTTTTTTAATTTGAAAGAGACTCTCACCAAGTTGCTTCGGGTCTTGCTACCTTGTTGAGGCTGGCCTCAAAACTGTGATCCTCCTGCCTCAGCCTCCCAAGTCGCTGGGATTACAGGCATGCACCACCACACCCGGCTCCTACACTGAAGTGTTGAAAATTTCATGTAGTTTAGTGAACACTTTAGTGAAAGTGAAAAACAAAATGGTCATGTGGCACAGAAGACATATGGGTGTTTTTTAGACACGATGGCATTTAAAAGCATAAGATGCAACCAAAACACACTGGCAATGCTGTACACCATACATCAGTTGTCACCCTTGTAATTGTGTGATCTCCTGGGAGTTGATGTTCCTGTCACTGCCCAATTTACTGCACTTTGCTATCCCAGGAAAAGATCAAAATTCAAAAGAAGTACAGGTTTCACTGAATACATATTGCTTTCACACCATTGCAAAGTCAAAAACTTGTAAGATGAAGTAACTGTAAAGGGGACCATCCATATAATCATTGACTTTGCATTAATCAAAAGTAAAATTACGGGATTTTTCAAGATGGCAGACGAGAGGGCGGCTGCATTTCATGTTGCTCCAGGACGCAGGATTCAAAAGAGAAGATAGTGAGAGACTAGGGACCAACTCAAAGCCGCCGGGTGAGTCTCTCCCGTTGGGGAGGCATCCTGGATGGGGCGGTAGCCCCGGAACACAGGGAACTAGAGCTGTGAAGTAGAGTTGCTCGGCAAGACGCCCCTCCCCCCCGCTGGAGCGGTAAACACGGACAACTGGGATCATCCTAGAGGAGGCGGCTCAGCGCAGCGCTTGGACTCGGAGCAACCACTGGGGCTCCAGGCGGCGGCCTGAGGAGGAGCTGCGTGGCGAGCTGTTTAGACTCAGAGCGACCGCTTCTGAACACTGGGGCCTGCCAGGAGGAGGAGGAGGAGGAGCGCGGCGGATCGCTTGGTCTAGGAGGGACTGCATCAGAGCTCCGGGTGGCTGCTCAGAGGAGGAGGTGAGTGGTGAGTTGTTTGGACTCAAAGCGACCGCTCCTGAACACCGGTGGCCTGTCCAGAGGAGGAGCACGGTGGGTCGCTTGGTCTCAGAGCAACCGCTCCTGAACACCTGGGGGTTACCCCAAGGAGGAGGAGGAACAGGGCGGGTCACTTGGACTCGGAGTGACTGCCTAGGGCAATGGGCAGAGGAGGAGATGCGAAGTGAGTTGCTTGGACTACTAGTGACTGCTTCGGAACACCGGGCGGCTATCCGGAGGAAGAGGTGGGTGTCGGGTCACTGGGACTCGGAGCTATTGTACGGGGCTCCAGGTGGTGGCTCAGAGGAGGGGCCGCATAGCCAGGGGATTAGGTGCAGAGCAGGGTCCCAGGACCTAGGCGGCTTCTTGGTGGAAGAGCCTCACAGAGACACGCTTAGGGGTGGAGCGAAGGTTCCAGGACTGCGGGCAGATTCTCTGAGGAGATGCAGCCTAAGGAGACTCGTCTGCGAAGGGTGAGGCTCCCAGGCCCAGGAGGTAGGTCCGGGCCCCTGGGAACATTGCAGAGGAAGGCAGCCCAGCCCAGCGGTAGTTGTAGATGAGGGGAACCTCTAGGAGGGGAACTGACCAGCGAGACCTACCCACTGGGTGAGTCTTCCCTGCTGGGTGACGTTTTCCCACAAGGACGGTAAAACCAGAGACACAGGCACAAACAGGTCTTCCCTCAGCCCGCAGCCTAGTTCCCCTTTGGATGACCATTGGTCAACAAGTGGAGGCACCTCTGCCCACTAGCAGGGAATATACCCCACCTGAGGGTCACCACCCTAGAGAGGCAGCTTCTTTGTGGAGCACCACATTATCAACTTCCTCCAAGACTTCAGGCTACTGAAGGATAAGAGGGGATATACTAGCAATCTTCAGGGACATTATAGTCAATAGAGGAAATCTGCAATATCTTAATGATCCACTGATTCCTGAACAGTATGAGAAAACAAGGGAAGAAAATGCCCCAAACAAATCTAGATGTTACATCAATAAAAATCCAACGACATCATGGCAGAAGAAATGACAGAAAGGGAGTTCAGAATGTACATAATTAAAATGATCAGGGAAGCAAACGATGAGATGAAAGAGCAAATGCAGGCATTGAATGATGAGATGAAAGAGCAAATGCAGGCATTGAATGATTGCAACAATCGACAGTTAAAAGAGCAAATACAGGAAGCAAAAGATCATTTCAATAAAGAGTTAGAGATATTGAAAAAAAACCAAACAGAAATCCTTGAAATGAAGGAAACAATAAACCAAATTAAGAACTCCATAGAAAGCATAACCAATAGGCTAGAACACCTGGAAGACAGAACCTCAGATATTGAAGACAAAATATTTAACCTTGAAAACAAAGTTGAACAAACAGAGAAGATGGTAAGAAATCATGAACAGAATCTCCAAGAACTATGGGATATCATGAAAAGGCCAAGTCTGAGAATTATTGGGATTGAGGAAGGCTTAGAGAAACAAACCAAAGGCATGAACAATCTATTCAATGAAATAATATCAAAAGTAAAATTATCCTGGGCGGGCCTGACCTAATCAGGTGACCCTGAAAGGACTGGACCCTTTCTGAGGTCAGAGATTTAAAGTGTGAGAGAAAGAGCTGGGGTTGTGGCTTAGTGGCAGGGCGCTTGCCTAGCACATGTGAGGCACTAGGTTCACATAAAAATAAATAAAATGAAGCACCACATAAAAATAAATAAAATGAAGATATTGTGTCCAAAATAAATAAATAAATAAAAATAAAGTGTGAGAGAAGACCACATTGAAAGTGTTTCAGCATGAGCTTTAGGAGTGAGAATGGTCCCTAGTCAATAGCAAGACCGTGGGACTTCAATTCTATAGTTATAGGATATGAATTCTGATAAAATTCTGGGGCATCTTGGGAGGGGATCCTCCTGATTGAGTCTCCAGATGAAGATAGCTGGCTGACACCTTGATTTTAGTTTTGTGGGACCCTGAACAAAAAACCCAGATGCACTGTGCCTTACCTTCTGAGCTACAGAATAAGTTGTTAAAATTGTGGTAATTTGTTGTACAACCTTAAAAAAAAAACCGTATCTATTGAGTTCACAAAATGATGAAACATAGAAATTTTAGGTTTAAATTAATGACCCCCTAAGAAATGCATACTTTCAAAAAAAAATTTTTAGTTGCAGATGGACACAATACCTTTATTTTATTTATTGTTATGTGGTGCTGAGGTGCTGAGGATCGAATCCAGTACATCACACATTTTAGGCAAGCACTCTGCTACTGAGCCACAATCACAGACCAAGAAATGCATCCTTTTTTAAACAGAAAATCACTAGCGAATGAGCATAGAAAGTCATATGCTAGTCAAAGGTGTTAAATGGTAAAAACTATTAGGAAATGGAGGAAGCAGGAAAGAAAGGGGGACATTTTAGAGGTACAGAGATGCAGAGCTATTACTTCTAGCATCGAGCATTACAAAATAACATCCTGGGTGGGCCTGACATAATCAGGTAAATCCATAAAGGGTATTAAACAGACTCAGTTGAACTTAGAGAAATTCACACACACTTTCCCCATACAGTGTCACTGGTTTTTATTTCAGGGTTTATCAACCATTGTGAGTAAAAAAAAAAAAAAAAAAAAAAAAAAAATCCCTCTGAATTCATTGTCTCAGCACACAACTGGATCCTTCTTGTACCTGTCATCACTTGATGACTTAGAACCCTATCCCTGTCCTCTGTCTTTATTCCTTTACTCTTTTCATGCATCAAACACATAACACATTTATCAAATGATTATAAGAAATTGGAACTGAACCAGAAACTTCTAAAGAAAAATTAGGGACATTCCCTGTGGAAAGTCAAATGAGTTCCTCCAGTGTAAGGTGGCTGCCTTGTCACTTTATGCTGTTAGACATCCTGCTAAGATTTCTACAGGATGCTAAAATATCCTACAGTGGCACAGGTTAAAGCAAAACTCACATCTTGTTAGCTTCTCTACTTTGGTCAATTAAATCAATGGTCACAGGCATGGTGGGGTCTCAGATTCACTCTATCAGTGTCCCTTCAATTCACAAGAGTGTAAGTAAGCACGATCCCAATGGCAAAAGCCACAATGGACAAGAGAAAAAGACTTGACTACATAAAACTTCTGAATGTGAAAAAATTAAAAGGGACTGGGGATATAGCTTAGTGGTAGAATACTTGCCTAGTATGTGCAAAGCCCTGGGTTTGATCCCTAGCACCACACGCACACAAATAATAATAATAATAGAAACAAAATAAAAAGGCCAGCAATAAATGGATAAAGGAACTAAGCATATCTGAACAAAGTTTGGGGTGAATACTTTAATTATGTATAAAGTTCTTTAGAATCTGTAAACAACCAAATATGGAAAAACGCATGGATAAGCAATTAAAAAAAAAAAAAGCTACAGGAGCCAGGCGTGGTAGTACACACCTATCACCCCAGCGACACCGGAAGCTGAGGCAGAGGGATCTCAGGATTGAGGTCAGCCTGGGCAATTTAGTGAGACCCTGTCTCAAAATAGAAGATAAAAAGGGCTGTGATATAGATCATGGCAGAGTGCTTGCCTACCATGTACAGAGCTCAGGGGTCGATTTCCAGCAATGAAAAGAACAGTTACATTAAAACAATGAAATGCCATTTTTCACTTACCAAATTAATAAAGATCTGAACAACGTTTATACTACAAAGTGTCCCTGGGGTTCTGAAAAATGGCATCTTTCTATACAGATAGTGGTGGCATAAATCATCCCCCTTATAAAGAACAATTTGGTGAAACCTATTTTATTTTTAAGTTAGAACATATTTTAACTCCTGGAGTCATTACTAGACATTTGTCCTAAGGAAATAATCATGTATATGTACAAATATTTAAACAAAATGATGTTTATAATAGTACTAATTATACTAGCAAAATAGACACAAAAGCAATAAAGGATTTGCTAAATAAATGATCAGTTATCCCTACAAGAAAACATAACCCAACTGTAAAAAACAAAACAAGGAAACACATCCTATATTCAAATATGGGAAGAGCTCCAAAGTATATTACATTCAAAAGAGGAAAGGGCAGAACAAGCCATATGGTATTTACCTTCCATGAAAAAAAAGAAATATCAGAATATAAATATTCTCTCATTTTCTTGTATATGCATGAAGAAACTCAGAAGGAACACAATGTATTGGAAGTGGGGTGGAATGGGGAATCAGGGTGAGCGTGGTGTTTCACTGTGTATCTTTTCATAGATTTTAAATTCTGAAATATGTATGTGTATTGCCTATTCAAAATAATTGAAGTCTATCTATTCATACAGAAAAATTTTCACTACCCATTAAGTAAAAATTCAAGCTACGAAACACAAATACAAGAGTTCAGCGATGTAATTTATTTTTTATTTCTAAAAACCTATTTGTATTTTCAATTTTTCTAAAATGAAAAATATTACTTATATAAAACCAAATATATATGCATATATATATTATGTACACAATATATATACATTATATATACATATATATATATATATGACAATACCTATATAGGCTTTTACATCTGACTTCTCAGAAGCTAATTTCTATTACCCTCTGAGGGAAAAAATGCAAAATAGCTTTGCTCTATAATGGAAAATAGGAAATGAAGGAAGAGGAAGATAAGGGTTTGGTTGGAGTTTCCAAATAACTTTACCAACTGCTGTGATCCCTAGAAATCATGTGTTGAAACTTAAAGACCAGCAGGGCACAGTGTCACACATCTGTTGTTCCAACTACTCTGGAGGCTGAGGCAGGAGGATCACAAGTTCAAGGCCTGCCTCAGCAGCTTAGTGAGACACTAATCCTGAATTTAAAAAAAAGGGGGGGGGGGCGGGGGGGGGAATGGGTAGCTCAGTGATAGAATGTCCCTGAGTTAATCCCCAGTACCAAAAAGAAAAAACAAAACAATACCTAATGGCCAATGTAAGAGTGTAAGAGGTGGGAACTTTGGGGTGATTAAGTCATGAGGGCAGACTCTCCTGGATGAGAGAAATAGGGTTTGAGGGCAAAGGTTCACTCTCTTCTCCTCTGCCACGTGAGGCCAGTTTCAGTCCCCTTTTCTTTGCCCTTCCATCCCTTCCACTGTACAAGGATGCAGTGAGAAGACCTTCACCAGACCCCAAATGCTGGCTCTCAGGTATTGGACTTCCCAGCCTCCAGAATTACAAGAAATAAATTTCTGTTCTTTGTAAATCACCCAGACAGCAGTGTTTGTTTCAGCAGCACAAACAGCCTAAGACAGTGACTTTCCTTCTCCTTGCAGAAAGCTCCACCATCAGCCCAAAAGACTCCTCATAGAGTGAGCCCTCTACGAGGAAGCAGGACAAGGGTGACAAGAGGGACCCAGCCAAGACATGAGGGAAACCTGTCAGCGCCAGCAACTTCCTGGAGCTTATGTTCCTCTTTCAGAGGTAGACAGTTCTATGGAAGCACAGGTATGCCTGGAAAGCAACACGACACAAATATATTTTAACATACAGCCTCTTAATCAATGATTATCTTCCCCTCTAAAGTAACCACAATAAATATAATAATTAATTCCAATATGTTCTCCTGGTACCAAAAAAAAAAAGTCAGAAGTGACACTTTTAGATTGCCTTGAGGGCCTGTCGCTTTATTCATTTATTTAAGTGTTTCTACTGGTGGTAAATCTTCACTATCAAAAGGGAAATCTGATTTTTTTTGTTGGGGGGCAGGTAACCAGGGGTCGAACTCAACCACTGAGCCACACTCCCAGCCCTATTTTGTGTTTTATTTAGAGTCAGGGTCTCACTAAGTTGCTTAGTGCCTTCTTGTTGCTGAGGCTGGCTTTGAACTTTCGATCCTCCTGACTCAGCCTCCTAAGCCGCTGGGATTACAGGCTTGTGCCAATGCAACAGATTAATTTTTCCTTTTTTGAACAACAAAACTTATTCAAGACAAGTACATAATAGTGTGCAGTTATCTATTGCTGCATAACAAACCACTCCAAAACAAAAACAACATATTTAGGGCACAGTTGTGTGAGTAGGCAATTTGGGCTGAGCTGAACTGGATGGTTCTTCTGGTTTTGTCAGGACTCACCCATAAATCTGCAGTCAGCTGTTAATCTGTTGGCAACTAGGCTGACAGCAGGCCTCACTGACATGCCTGGCAATTGACTCAGTGTTTGATTGAGATGATGGGGTGACAGGCCATGTGATTTAATAGGCTAGCCTGGCTTTGTTTACACAGCAGCTCAGCAGGTTCCAAATGAGAAAGCAAAAGCATGCCAAGGCTGCTTAAGACTCCCACTTGGAACTGGAAGATCACTCTTCCATATTCTATTGGTCAAAGCAACACACAAGTCCAGCCCAGATTCAAGGGATGAAAAAAAAAAAAAAAAAAATAGGCCCAAAATTTTGATAGGAGGAACTGCAAAGTCACATTGCAAAAAAAAAAAAAGGGCATAAATATGGGAAGGAGTGGAAAATTGTGGCTACTGTTATAAACTAAAATAAGTGTAGTTGAGCTGAACTATACTTATGTGGGATTTTTGTTTGATGACTTGTTTTTGAGGCACTGGGGACTGCAACCAGGGGCACTCTACTACTGAGTTACATCCCCAGCCCGTTTTTACTTTTATTTTGAGAAGGGGGTCTAGCTAAGTTGCCCAAGCTGGCTTTGAATGTGTGATCCTTCAACAGTTGAGACTTTGGGGGATATTCCAGCTCCAAACTATAACATAGAAACACATGGTTTAAAACAATAGAAAGCAGCCGGGCATGATGGCACATACCATAATCCCAGCATTTTGGGAGCCTGAGAAAGAAGGATCACAAGTCCGAGGCCAACCTCCGCAATTTAATAAGGCC
Organism: Sciurus carolinensis; assembly: GCF_902686445.1. NCBI lineage: Eukaryota > Metazoa > Chordata > Mammalia > Rodentia > Sciuridae > Sciurus > Sciurus carolinensis. The sequence goes on from NC_062228.1 coordinate 36,037,451, forward strand.
CTAAGCAACTTAGCGAAACCAGTCTCAAAATAAAAAATAAAAAGGACTGTGGATGTAGCTCAGTGGTAGATTGCCCCTGATTTAATCAAGGTTTAACTGGTCTAATCCCTAGTACCCCCCTCAAAAAAAATTGGCAGAAAGAATGAATGAGATGACAATGACTGGATGTTGAAAAGAGGACATACAAATGGGTCTTACAAGATTCCTAGACATTGTTCACTTTTCTGTGCACCTGAGATAAATTGCTTTGCTAGATAGATGACAAAGGCAAATCAAATGGCTGTACATTGGGAGGGAAGTTAAGCTTGGCAAGTAGTGTCCACCACCCAGCAGATAGCGTTAATGCCTCATAGACTTTGTCCCTAGACCAGATTTGAATCTTCTGCATGCTGAGTGATTTGGGGCACAGTTCTTATTTAGCTTTTCATGGTAAAGATGGCTGAGATTCTTTATAGCACAGGTGATGTGGGTAAAGATTAATAACATACAGTGACCCATTTTTTTCCTGTGGATTTTGTATCCTGCAATTTTCCTTCATTTCTTTTTTTTAATGTTTTTATTAGTGCATTGTAGTTATACTTAATATTGGGGCTCATTTTGACATAATCATACATGCATGGAATATAATTTTTTCCACTTCAGTTGCCTCCCCTTCTCCCTCCACCTGTTGTCCTTTCTCTACTCTACTGGTCTTCCTTCATTTATAGTTTTTTTTTTAATTGGTACTTTAAAGTTATACATAAAAGGTGGAATTCACTGTGGTATACTCATAGGTGTACACAGCATAATTTGGTTAATTTTATTCCACAGTACCTCCCTTTCCCCATCCCTTATCCTTCCCCTTCTAATCCATAATCTCCCTTCTGTTTCCTTAAGACCCTCACCTCCTTTTTTTTTTTCCTAATTTGCTCTCATATGTGCATATGAGATAAAACATTTGACCCTTGACTTTTGAATCTGGCCTACTTCACTTAGCATGATTTTCTCCAGTTCCACCCGTTTATCAGCAAATGCCATAATTTCATTCTTCTTCATGGCTGAGTAAAACTCCCTGTGCAGTCCACTAAAGAAATCAATAGTTCTGGTTTTCAGTAAACAGAACATTTTACTGCACTGTTAACCTTGGGTTAGCTTTTATTGTTTTTGTAGATGTAGAGTGGCTGACACTTGTTCTCTGGTCCCATTTCTCAGTGGGTTGGATCACCTATGTGTTTTGAGTGTGCTGAAACTTGATATGCCTTTCTGCAAGGACAGAGTCTGCCTGGCTTTAAAAGTCTTTCTGCACTTGATGATTCTTCTCAGACCATACCCTGTGATTCAAATACTGCTCCAGATGGCATATGTATGTATGTATGGAGGTGTGTGTGTGTGTGTGTGTGTGTGTGTGTGAGAGAGAGAGAGAGAGAGAGAGAGAGAGAGAGAGACTGGCAAATGCTTTCACATTGAACTACATCCTCAGACTTTTTTCTAAATTTTTTTTAGTTGTCAATGGACCTTTTATTTTATTTATTTATTTATTTATTTATTTATATACAGTACTGAGGGTCAAATCCAGGGCCTCACACATGCCAGGCAAGCTCTCTACCACTGAGCCAAAACTCCAGTCCCACAGCCCTTTTAATTTGAGACAGAGTATTGATAATTTGCCCAGGCTGGCTTCAAACTTGCAATTCTCCTGCCTCAATCTCCAGAGTAGTTGGGATTATAAGCAGATGGTCATACTTTAACAGTAGTCAACTTTAAAGATAAAAAAAAAAATGTATTGCTGCTATTATTTCACATCTAACTTTAGAAGCTCCACTATTTACAAGTGAATTATTCTGGAAAAACTGTGCCATGAGATGTTTTTCTTCTGAGAAATTACATCTAATGCCTTGTAGCTATTAAGACAGAACTAGTTTATTTAAATATAAAGTTTTGTATTTTTTTCTGAAACAGTTAAAGCCCACCCTTCAGTTTCCCTAAGTGAGGATTTTGTCAGATACCAGGGAGACAAAAATATGAGAGTATTCATCTGCCTAATATCAATTCTTACCAGTCCTTCTCAATGTTGCTTACAGTAAAGTCATTCTAAAAGTAAGCCTGAAACAGTCAATTCTTTCCAAGAAAATAAAATTCACCAAATTAGCAGGGAAGAAAAAGAAAAAGAGTAGATGGGCACTAAATGACATAAGTGGATGGAAATAAGAAAGTGAAATTCAGGGTTAAATGGAAGAGAAGTTGCTTGTGATGAGAGCAATGGAAAGATAATAGGCATTATGGTGCACAAGTGGAGGAGCTGGGGCAATGGAGCTAGGTGTGGTCAGCACCATTTTTGTAATTCACAAACTTCCTAACACAGGTAGAATATGAAAATTCTATTAAGAGAAATCGAACTTATTACAGAACAAATCTTCAAATGCACTATTTATAATTGATAGAGGGTATATTGATAATTCAATAGGCATCAAGGGAAATTACTATCAAATTATAACACATACAAAGCTCAAGCCAGCTTCAGTGACACACTTTGTAATGGTTTAGATATAAGGCAACCCCAAAAGCTCACGTGTGAGACAATGCAAGAAGGTTTAGAGGTGAAATGATTGGGTTTATGAGAGCCTTAACCCAATCAGTGAATTAATTCCCTGATATGGATTAAATGAGTGGTAACTGAAAGCAGGTGGGGTGTGGCTGGAGGAGGTGGGTCATTGGGGGTGTGGCTTTGGAATCTATATTTTGTTCTGGTGAGAAGAGTGCTCTACTTCTTGGTACAATACCTTAAGCCACTTTCCTCCACCACGCTTTTCCACCATGATGTTTTGCCCCACCTCGGACCCAGGAATGGAGTCAGCCTTCCATGAACTGAGACCTCTGTAACTGTGAGCCCCCCAGAAAACTCTTCCTTCTCTAATTGTTCTTGTTAGGTCTTTTGGTTGGTCACAGAAGTGAAAAAAACTGACTAAAACACACCTATAATCCTAGTATCTCAGGAGACTCAGGCAAGAGGATCTCAAATTTGAGGCCCACCTTAGCAATTTGGTAAGAGTCCATCTCAAAACATAAAAAAGTTTGGGGATGTAGCTCAGCAGTAGAGCACCTCTGGGTTTGATCCCCAGTATGGGGCAGGGGTGGGCGAGAAAGCAGATATTTCTGAGCAGAACCTTAGTATAATTTGCAATGCCTATGTTTCTTATTTTGTTTTGTTTATGCAGTACTGGGATTTAAACCCAGGTGTGCTCTACCACTCAGCTCCATCCCCAGCCCTTTTAATTTTATTTTTTGAGATAGGGTCTTACTAACTTGCTGAGGTTGGCAGCATACTTAGGATCCTCCTGCCTCACCCTCTGAGTCACTAGGATTACAGGTGTATACCACTGCACTCAGCAATGTGTATTTTTTTAACATAAAAACACTTTGTGTTTTACAAACAAAAAGAGTTTAAAATAAACTGATATAGAAAATGCTTGGAACAATGCATTCAGAAAATTTCATTTGTTCAGCAAACATGTATTCAGTGTTCCATGCCAGTTACTTTCCTGGGAAATAGAGAAATAAGATAAAAACCACAAATCCTATCCATAAGGAAACTACAGTTTACTGGACTACACATTCAAGTTGTACATAATTCAGTGCGGGATGTGCTAAGGATGCACAACTAGGAAAAACAGGAAATTCCTTGGGGCATACTCCTGAGTATCACTTTTTTTTTTTAGCAAGTCTTATATACTTTACACATGTGAATAGTGTCTCTTTAAAAAAAAATTAGTTATTGATGGATCTTTTTTATTCATTTATTAATATGTGGTGCTGAGAATCGAACTCGGTGCCTCACACATGCTAGGCAAGCACTCTACCACTGAGCCACTGAGCTTGTTGTATTGTTTCAATACAACAAGCTGCACATGTTGGCAGATGCAATTATCAACTATATATGAATTTGTCCACACTGGTCTTCACCCTTCACTCCTCTTTCTTTCACGTCAGCTCCATAAGCCGTTACTTTCTGTGCTGCCATCAAAATGGTTCCAGAATCCAGCCACTGCTAAATTTCTGGTACCACTACAATTATGGACATCTCTTACCTGAATTCTTCCAATAACCTAATTCCTCCACTCAATGCTCTTCAATCTATTCTCAGTGCAGCACTCAGAAAATCCTTTGAAAATGTTCATTCCATCCAATTGCTTCCCAGCTCAAAATCCTCCAATGCCTTCCCATCTCACCCTGGGTAAAAGCCAAAGTCCATACAATGTATGTAAGTTCCATGTGACCTGTCTTACCTTACCTTACCATCAATCCCACTCTGACCATTAGAAGCAAACCCCTGCCTTGGTCTATATACCTGCTGTTGCTTCAACATGGACTGGAATGCTGTTCCCCCTCCAGGACCTTACAAATGTCATTGTAACAGTGGTTCACTTGATGCTTTGAATATAACCCTTGCCGTTCCGCCACGGCAACTTATATTTTAAATAAACATGTTTCTTTTTCTTCCTCTCTCCCAGCTCCTTACTAATCTCAGGAGAAACAGGATTACCTTTCTTCCCCATCCTAGGCAGAGTTATCTGTCCCTGAGTACATACCCACCATAGTTACCAAGAAATCCAGACTTTGGGGATGGTACTAGAAGGTCTCAGAAATGACTGTCTCCCAAATTAACAAGTGAATTACAACTTCAGACAGAGAACACATGGAATGTAGCCTTTGAGTCATCTCCTTAAAAGCCCCCTGTTCCTGCTGATGGGGAGAATGACAGCCTTTGGGACAGGAGTCCCCTGTTTCTCCTTTGCTTGCAAAGCAATAAACCTTCTATTTCCTTTTCCTTGAAACTGTGTCCTCGTTATTGGATTGGCATCAGGGACAAGGACAGAGATATTGGCAACAAATTAACACAAATATTTAATACAAAGAATTCATTTATTCAATCCACAGACATTTCTTGACTCTTGCTAAATACAAAGTTTTCTTTTTTGGGGGTGAGGGGTTTACTGGAGAATAAACCAATTTACCACTGAGCTACAGCCCCAGTCTTTCAGTTTTTTTTATTTTGAGACTTAGGGCCTTGCTAAATTGCAGAGGCTGGACTTGAACTTACAATCCTCCTGTCTCTACCTCCAGAGCCACTGGAATTACAGGCCTGTGCAGTCACGCCCTGCTACAAAGTGTATTTTAAAGGTGAGGAAATAAAACAAGAAATAGTTCCTGCTCCCATGAAACTTAGAGAAAAGTGAGAATGAATCCTTAAGTAATTTTCACACTCAGAAAACTTACTGCATAACAGGACATAACCATGGTTCTTGGTCTGTTGCACAAATCTACAGATGACATTTCCTTTACCCTAAAAGAACATCCTGGAACCTAACAATCACAGCAGTATATTCCATCTCCAAAGACCAAAGGAATCCTTCATATTAGTAAACCACATTCACTTCTCAATATCCACCCAATTCTGGAATCCAATTGTTGGAAAACAGGCAGTATGGAAAGCAATCTTCACAGTGCATGGGTCTTCAAAGGCAGAGGACATGCCCATTCTACAGTGCCAGGCAAAGAGGAAGTATTCAACACATATTAGTTGTAGTTTCTGATGACCACCTCAGAAAAGGAAAATAGTCACATGTAGCCTTCTCCAGAGCGGCTTCTAGTGAAGTGGTCACAACAAACATTTAGAACTTCATTGATCCTACTGAGAAGAAAGATAAAAGAACTCTTAAGGAATTTTTGCAGAAGTTAAGGCAGGGTACTTTCCTTGAGGCAGTTATCAACTATATATGAATTCAAATGATGGCCTTCCAGATGAGGAGGACTATTCAATCCCGACCCTAGCCAGTCAGTCCACTAATTAAGCAGGAGTCTACTTAAATGGATGGTCTTTGGGAGCTGGGTGAGTAGCTCCAGCCCAGTGAGTGGGGAAACTAAGGCAGGAAGATCAAATGTTCAAGGCCAGTCTCAGTAACTTAGGGAGACTCTCTTGAAATTAAAAAAAAAAAAAAAAAAAGGACTAGGGATATAACTCAATGCTGAAACAAAATTTCAAAGTGGGATCTGTTTTTCAAGGAAAGAAAAATTTAAAACCACTATTATTTCAAATGTTTCATCTCCTATAGAGATCCCGCTAGAGTATTTTACAGTGCTTTCTTTTATAGAAAAAGAGGGCTTCCACTACCAAGGCTAACCATCTTTTGAGGTTCTTCTATGGATTTACCCTAGTTGGACCTGAGTAACTTGTTTCTTCAGTAGGAAAAATATGACAGCCAAGTTCACAGCTAAATCACAGCTAAAATAATTCATCACTTACTCTGACCTAGAAACTGTAATTCAAAGCTACTGTTCTTAAAATTTTGAGGTATCTTTCCCTGAATCATGGAAGAAAGCTAATGAATTTGAGCTAAAATGGCAAATGTTGATGATGATGGCCACTGGCTTCCTCCAGTCCCCTACGAATTCTTTTAATTACAGGACATTTTTGTTCTAAAGAAAATCTGAAATTTTCTCCTGATTAAAGCAACTTCCTCTTTGAATTTTACAGAGGGGAGTGGGCGGTGGGGGGTAGGGATGGGAAGGATGGTAAATTGAGGCAGACGTTATTATCCTATATACATGTATGAAAAAAAATTTTTAAATATTTATCACTGTCAAAAAAGGTAATGAAAAAATAAAATTTTTAAAAAAATAAAGCAACTTCCTTTAAAAATTAAACTAGCAATAATTAAGCTCTAATTAAAAAAATTAAACTATCAAAAATAAATTCAGAATTTGATTCAGCTTTGTAGAATGCCCCCAAAGAATTTCTAGAAGTTGAAAGGTAAAGAACAACTTCTAAGTTGGGCATGAAGGTGCACACCTGTAATCCCAGCTACTCAGGAGGCTGAGGCAGAAGGATCCTTAATTCAAGGCCAGTTTCAACAACTTAGCAAGACCCTGTCTCAAAATTTAAAAAAAAATATATATTTATAAAGGCTGAAGATATGGCTCAGTGGTAAAGCACCTCTGGGTTCAATCCCTAGTACTGGATTAAACAAAAATAATAAAATAATAAAGAATAATTTATAAGGCATCTCTGACATAAAAACATTACCTTAATCACCAGATAATGAGCCAAGAATTAATTAAATAATTCATGTTACATCCTCACAATGTATATTGCTACAGAAAAGAAGAGGAAAATCTCTATGTACTGATATGGAAAGATTTTTAGCATTCTTCAAGTGAACAAAGACAGTGCAGAGCGTATATAACAGCATGCTATTTTTTGTATCAAGGATAAGAATGTAAATTTTATTTTCTTGAACTTGTAAAAAGAAACAATGAAAGAGTAAGTAATAAATACATTGGAATGTTGTAAGAGAAAACAGGTATGGAGAAGATAAGAATGCGAGGAAAATTTCTCTTCATGTGATTTTTATAGATAGTTTAAATTTTTTTTTTCCTAGAGATTGAACCCAGGGGCACTTTACCACTGAGACACATCCCCAGCCCTTTTTATCTTCTCATTTAAGACAGAGTCTCCCTAAATTGCAGAGATTGGCCTGGAATTTGCAATCCTCCTGTCTCAGCTTCCCAAGTAGTTGAGACATTTGGATCACATAAATATATTAACAAATAATTTGTAATATCTTAACTTCCTCTATAAGCAAGATGTCTAGATTCTCACTCAGACTCATAGATCTAAGAAATATTCAAGTTGAGATAAAACTAGAGGTTGATTCTGAAAGTCAGTGACATTGTTGTAAGCTAGTTTAAATCAAGGTCTTTTGTTTGTCTACTTTCCTTTTTCGTTTAAGAAACTGATCAATTCTTCAGATTCAGAAGTTTGAAGAGAAAGCATTGAGGATATCTTGATTAGGCTAGAATTTTTTAAATATCATATATATACATATATATGTATATTTAGGTGTATATGGACACAATGCCTTTATTTATTTTTATATGGTGCTGAGGATCAAACCCAGTGCCTCACATGTGCTAGGCAAGCGCTCTACCACTGAGCTACAACTCCAGCCTCAAAATATTTTGATATAAAGTTCTGAGATAAACCATCCTTAGTACTTTAAACAGAACACAGCAGATTTGGAAGTGTTTCAAAAAAGAAATGGTGTTTGTCTCATTCTATCAAAATAAAAAAATAAATAAAAAAATTTAAAAAAGCAATGGCTAGCTGGGCATGGTGGCGCATGCCTGTAACTCTTGCAGCTCGGGAGGCTGAGGCAGGAGGATCATGAATTCAAAGCCAGCCTCAGCAAAAGCAAGGTGCTAAACAACTCAGTGAGATCTTGTCTCTAAATGAAATATAAAATGGGAATAGGGCGGGGGATGTGGCTCAGTGGTCAGGTGACCCTGAGTTCAATCCTCAGTACCCAAAAAGAAAAAAAGCGTTGACTTGTACTAGGTGAAGTTAGTTTCCATTAAACTGGGTCCACACTTATCATCAGTCTTGAAAATCTTCCTCTGTGACTCTGAAATTCACTGTCCATCATAATCCCAAATAGCCTCAATGTCTCTCAACATTTCTTTTGACTTCTTGTTCTGCAGCCTTTTTAACTTGTGACTGATTTTCCTCCATATGAGAAGGGTGACTTCAACCAGTCCCTAGGCTTTGCTGACATAGTATGACCACTCCAAAACTCTCCCACCCCTCACCTCTTCCCCAGGTTCAAAGTCTTAGGTCCAATTCTTCAGTCTGCATCTCTACTTAGGCACTGGAATTTCAAATTTAACTCTGCCAAAATAGAACTCTTGATTCACACAACCATCAAATCTCCACCAGTCAGTGTCTTCTCTACAAATGACTCTATCACTGGCTTAGTGTTTCAAGTCAAAAATCTAGAGGGCACCTTGATTTTTTTCTCTAATTTTCCAATACCCACCTCAAAATTCTCATCAGTTATATAGGACTAGGATCCATAATTCATCAAGCATATCTCATTCTCACTAAAATGTCATTGTCAAACATTATCATCTCTCCCCTGCACAGTCTCTCTTCCATTCTCACCAATGGCCTCCTCTTTAATAAACCCATTTGTGAAGTAGTTAAAGGATTGTTGGAGTCAGGGTATTAGAGGGAGCAGAAAGATAAGCGTTAGTAGTCTGAGAATGGAATTCAGAGAGGTTTGGTAATGACAAAGTCATATGACCCTGGTAGTAAGTAGCTGAGTAAACAAGATCACTGGATGTGAGTTCAAAGAACTGAGAGGGCAGGGTGTTAGAATTATATTGAAAAAGCCAAAAATTAAGACAAAAATTAGAAAAAGAGCCAGGAACTGAAGTTTTTTTAAAAATAGGGAAGAGTGACCTTAGGGGGTCAATAAATTGATAATGCAATAAGGGTAGTAATAATAGTCTGGTGACTTTAGAGTAAAAGCTTTCTGTTTTTAGGAATGTGGGAAGGAGAAATACCTGAAAACAGCAATAAAAACCAGGTATCTTACATTTCCAGGCTTTATTTCATCTCCCAAATCCAACCACTCCTCTCCATTTTTACTATTCCCATCAGAGTCCAAGTTGTCTACCTTCATCTCTCTCAATTGAGCTTCCTAATTAGTTTCCTTGATCATTGATTTACTAACATTTTGTCTTTGGTGGGGGGTACTGGGTATTAAATCTGGGGCGTTAACCACTGAGCAACATCCCCAGCCCTTTTTATATTTTATTTAGAGACAGGGTCTCACTAAGTTGCTTAGTGCCTCACTAAATTGCTGAGCCTGTCTTTGAACTTGTGATCCTCCTGCCTCAGCCTCCCAAGCCACTGGGCTTACAGGCATGTGCCATCATGCTCAGCTCTATGTGTGTCTTTGATACTATCATTTGTTTTAGCCTGATGAAATTCACTAAGGAGAAAGTACCTTACAAGAAAATTAAACTGAACTCCAGATTGTGACCACCTTGATAACTAAGACAATATCGAATGTTCTTTCTGTATTCATTTTTTTCTTAGCTATGATTTTTTTCTTTTTCTGATCAAACAATGTTGAAGCCTCTTAGCATTCTAAGAGAAATATTTGGCAATTAAAATGTAACTGCAAATTTTAGATGACTGTTTTCATGATTAATGCATCGAAATTTCAATAAACAAATTGACTCAGACCTTAGAACAAACATTTTTGACTATACAGAAACAAAATTCTGTGTTCTTTATGTGTGAAATAAATAAAAAGAAAAATACAAGCAATATTATAGAATTGTAGCCTATAACAACTAAGAATTACACAAAAATTAGATTACACATAGCTATATAGAGAAGTATTGTTTACAATGTAGAAAGTGGAAGCAATCTAAATGTTCATAAACAGAATCACCTTAGACTATTTTTAAAAAATACAGTGCTGTCACCCATCTCAGATCTTTAGTCAGTACCTCTGGAAGGAGAGGTCCAGGTGCTAAATTTTTAGAAAGTTCTACCAGGTGTTCCAATGTGCAGTGAGAGGGAACTACCCTTGATCTTATCTTTTTATATACCATCACTACATTTAGGGGACCTTAAATTTATCTCTCCAGTCTGCTTAATTAATATTCCTCCTTTAGAAATGTAAATTAAAACCACAATGAGAGGCTGGGGATATAGCTCAGTGGTAGTGTGCTTGCCTAGCCCTGAGCTCAATCTCCAGCACTTCAAAAATAATAATAATAATAATATCATCACCTCACACCTGTTAAAATGGCTATTAATCAAAAAGACAAAAGTTAAAAAGGGTTGGCCAGGATGTGGAGAAAAAATGAATTTTTATACACTGTTAGAACATAAGTTCATACAGTGATACAGTCATCTGAAGAACAATGTGTTTGTTCCTCAAAAAAACTAAAAATAGAATTCCCATATGATCTAGCCGTCCCATTTCTGGTATATACCCAAAAGAATTGAAATCAGTTTTTCAAAAAGAGATGACTGCCACTCTGATACTTACTGCAACATTATTCATAATGACCAAGATATGAAATCAACCTAAACATCAATCAATGGATAAATGACTGAAGAAAATGTGGTATGTATACATACCCAACAGAATACTTCAACCATTAAAAAGAAGGAAATTCTGTCATGTGACAACAGGGATGAATCTAGAGGACATTATGCTAAGTGAAAACCAGGCACAAAAAGGTAAATACCACATGATCTTATATGTGGAATCTAAAAAAGCTGAAGTAGGAAGCAGAAGGGTAGTCAGCTCATACAGACTATATGAGGGAGAGACCAAACGGTTATGGTTAGTAAGACAGAAGGATAAGTTTTCAAGATCTATTGTACAACAGGGTCACCAGTCGACAATAATGTATTATAGTCAGATGGGGTGGCACATGCCTGTAATCCCAGCAGCTCGGGAGGCTGAAGCAGAAAGATCATGAGTTCAAAACCAGTCTCAGCAATTCAATGAGACCCTGTCTCTAAATAAAATACAAAAAAGGGCTGAGGGATGTGGCTCAGTAGTTGAATGCCCCTGAGTTCAATCCCTGGTACCAAAAAATAAATAAATAAGTAAATAAATAACATTAACAATAATGTGTTGTATAGTTCAAAATTGCTAAAAATATTTTTATTTAAAGTTTTTATTTATTTATTTATTGGGGGTGGGGATTGTTGGGGATTGAACCCAGGGTCTCACACACGTTAAACACAAGAATAGATTTTAAATGCTTTATTATCCAAAAAAGTATGTGAGGTGTTCAATACACTAATTAGCTTGATGAAATCGTTTCATAATATATACATTTATCAAGACATCACACTGTACTCTATATGTATGTATATATATATATATAATTATTGTCAATTAAAAATAAAGATTTAAAAATATTTAATATTTAATGCTGGGACTCAAACACAGGGTCTTATGCATGCTAGGCAAGCACTCTACCCCTGAGTTATACCCACAGCCCCCAAATTTTTTTAAATATACTTTTTAATTAAATTCAAAATTATTCCTTCTTGAAAATCTCCTTGAATATTTACTTTTTTTTTTTTCTTTTGAAATTGGGAACAGAATCCAGGAGTGGGTTTTTTATTTTGAGACAGGGTTTTGATCAGTTGTCAAGGATGACCTTGAACTCACAGTCCTCCTGTCTCAGCCTTCTGAGTCACTGGGATTACAGGCCTCTGCTACCATGCTTGACCCAAATGTTTATAATTTAACTAAACTTTTTTCACCTCATACTCATTTCTATTCAACATTTAATTCTGTCAGTTCAACATTAAAAATACATCTAGACTCCAACCATTCCTCACCAATCTACCAAGACCGTCTTGGCCCACACTATCTCTAACCTGGGTTTTATTACAATAGTTTCTTACCAAAACCATCAAGAGTGATGAGTTTAAAATGCAACTATTTCTCCTCTAATTAAAATGCTTTAACGGCTTCCTGTCTCGCTCAGAGTAAAAGTCTGTCTCTATGAATGTCTAGTTCCCCCACAATCTCCCTGACTTTTTTCCCAGCCATACAGGTCCCTTTCCTGTAACTAGCCAATTATGTTCAACTGTAGAGCTTTTGCAGTCTCACTGCCTGGGAAATTCTTTTTTCAAACATCTTCATTGCTGGGTACAATGGTGCACACCTATAATCCAGCAACTCAGGAGGCTGAGATAGGAGGATCACAAGTTCAAAGCCAGCCTCTGCAACTTAGCAAGGCACTAAGCAACTTAGCAAGACCCAGTCTTAAAATAAAAAATAAAAAGGGCTGGGGATGTGGTTCAGTGGTAAAGACCCTGGTATCAAAAAAAAAAAAAAAAAAAGGAAAAAGGGATACCGTGGCACATGCTACTCAGGAGGCTGAGGCAGGAGGACTGCAATAATTTTAAAAAATTAAAAAGGGTTGGGAATGTAGCTCAGTGTCTGCCTAACATCTGCTAGGCCCTAGGTTCTACCCTTAGTGCAGCCACACAAAAAAACTCTTTATGCCTAACTGTCTCACGTCCTTAAGATCAGTATAAATGTCACCTTACCAATGAGGCCTATTGCCCTTCTCTTTCTCCAGAGCACACATTGCCATCAAATATACCATTTATTTACTTATTCACTGTCTGCCTTCCCCACTAGGATGGGATTTTGTTTTGCTTATGGTTACATCCCTAACACTGTAACAGTGTATTATAGACTCAGTGGGTCTACAATACCTATTTGTTAAGAGAATGAATATGTATACATATCTTCTCTACCATTTTTTCCTATACATAAATGGTTAGACAGCTAAACTTACCTAGTTACCTTCTCTGCTTATTACACCATTAGAGTGATAAAAGAAAACTGAAACTTTACAACATGCTGATTGATATAGCAGGGGTTTGAAATGCAAGTGGTAGGGCTAGAATACCATATACAACTGTTTTACTCCATCAGTGAAAAATCTAGTTTAAATACTGCAAGGAATATAGATATTTTCCAGTAGTATAAATACCACAATTCCTTCTTCCTAGAGTACCACCATCAACTCTGTGGCCCCGACACTCTCAAAACAAGAACAATTAGCACCTTCTACATTCCTGAGAAATATTTCAACTTGCATCACCTACTCTCTGTACATTCAAACTAGTTAAAGTCAGAAATAAAAGCTACTTTCTGAATTGCCTGATATATACAGTATTGTCTAAAGTAATAGAGTACACATTTCTGTACTTGATTACTTGTGAACAGTATGAATGGCCTTCAAAAATACAGTACTGTAGTTCATACACTCCCTCCCTAATCCCTAACCACCTTCTCCCCATGCCAACCCCGAAATTTCACAAGCACACTGAATCAAAATATAAGAATTGAACAACAATATAAGCCTGACAGAAATCTGAAATCACTCCAGTCTCAAACTTTAAATCATTTGCCTACTGAGAGCAGCCCTCAGATGCACTGTGACTCAGCATTTCATGGTGCTTGAGACACAAGATGAGATAAAGGTCTTTTCTCCTTCATGGCATTAGCTAAATAATGGAGCTAAAATATATAAGGTAACTCAAAAAAACGAAGTCAGTGACTGAAATGTTATAGTGGTCACACTGATAAGAGGTTTAACCCAAGTCCATGAGTGCAGGCAGGAGAGCATGTGTCAGCTGAAGCACACAGAGCTGATCTGAAATAATGTGTTCACCTGTAATATCAGCACTTTACAATGCTGACTACAATTAACACTCAGAAATGGATAAAATATTTTAAATAAATGAAACTAAAATTTAAGACTAGGAACTATGGAGATAAGGAGGGAATTTACCCAGGTATTGTTCACTAGAATACCAGAAGCTAATATTGAATCATGACCATTTTTTTCCCCTTGCCAAAAAAGAAAGACTAAAAGTGAAACAAAGAGGAAAGTCCAGCTCTTTTCAACTGTTCATGGGCAGAAAGCAAGATAAAGATAAATTATATGAAGGTTGCAATAAAGTTCATATTCTTCAATTCATATTCTCATGTGAAGCAAAAACTTACGGAGAAATCAGGAAAGAGAAAAATGATAATTGGCAAGCATGGAAATATAGTGAGATACCATGGCTATAAAGAAAACCAAAATGGAGGGGCATTCCTCATATGTAATGGAGGAAGTTGGGGAATCCCACTAGAGAAGCCTAGAATTGAAATGAATAGAGAGGTAGAGGTATCCTGTAAGCTAATGGGCGGCAAACAATATCTAATACTTCACTGCCCTAGTTCCTGGATCTAAGTACTCTGTACATATTCTATGATCACCCAACAAGTCAATGATATAAACATTATTAAAAACCTCTTTTACACAGAGGAAATAGCCTCAGAAGAGTTAGGTAACTTGATGAAGTTCCCATTCTTCATAAATGGCAGAGACAGGCTACCAACCTATACAATCTAACACTTTATGCTTTCAATATAACCCTTGCTGTTCTGCCACTGCAACTTATTTTTAAAATAGACATGTTTCTTCTCTTCCTCCCTCCCTGCTCCCCCCTAATGCCCCCCAACCCCAAACTCTGGGGAAACAGAATTATCCTTCTTTCCCATTTTAGGCAGATTATCAGTCCTTGAGTATACACCCACCATAGGAAAGAATACAGATTTGGGGGATGGTACCAGGTCTCAGAAGTGACCGTCTCCCAAATTAATAAGGGAATTAAGCTCCAACACAAAACACATGGAATCATGTAATACAGCCTTTGAATAACCTCTTTAAAAGCCCCCTATTCCTGTTAATGAACAGAATCACAGTCTCTGGGACAGGAGTCCTCTGTGTTTCTCCTTTACTAACAAAGCAATAAAACTTTTTCCTTTTTTTCAAAACCATGTCCTCTTTACTGGATTGGCATTGGGGACAAGGACTGAACTTTCAGTAACATGAACATTTCAAAATGTAAAAGAATATTGAGTGTGTGGCACCCACCTGTAATCCCAGCTTCTCGAGATGCTAAGGAGTAAGGATCACAAGTTCTACTGTCAGTCTCAGAACTTGTTGAGACCCTGTCTCAAAAATAAGTAAATAAAAAGAGTTGGGGATGTGGTTGAGTGGTAGAGCATCCCTGGATTCAATACCCAGTAGTGTAAAAAGGGGAGGGGGAGGGGGGACTCCTGTAAGGAACCTACAGACTATTTAGAGTTCAGACTCACATTCCAGAATGGCATTCATGTCAACATCATACCTGTCCACAAAAAGGGCAAACCAGAATAGTGGGAACTTAAATGAGGCAGCAGTGTTCATAAAGTTATGGAATCAAGAAAAATTTCAGAGGGAGCAGCATTTCCACTGGCATTTGAGAACGGAGACTGGTGGATGGGGCATCTTAATTTCTCAAGACTACCCAGGTTTTTCAGGCTAAATTTCAGTCCTCGGCACGCACTCAGGGTTCTCCACAACTAGAACAGGGGAATGTCCAAGGAAGAAAAATTACCCTGAATGATGTGCTTATGGTGTCTTTGCTACCAGTTCAGGTTCCAATCATCCAAAAATGTTTACTGTTCTCATAAACTGTAAATGGTTTAAAGGCAGGCTATACATCCTACACCGTGGTACATGCAAACAATTTCCAAGATAAACTAAAGCAAATGTAAATCACTAGGCCTCAACCACCACGTGACAGTGCACGCTGCAGTTCCACCACTTAGACCTCTTTGGTGTTGGTAAAGGACTTGAACACATGACCCAGATGCAAGAGGCAGACGTTCGTTTGGATCTAAATGCCACAAACCAATTATTGTCAATTTCATCAAATGTGATTATGTTGATTATGCTTTAAAGTCATCTTGTTAGATATTAATGAAATGGTTTCATTTTAAAGCACTGGAAGGGTGTAAAATAGATGGAATAAATTGGTAAAAACATAGACAATTATATTCAGGTGTGTAATATACCACCTTTGGTAGTTTGAGAATTCCCGAAATATTAAAAAAAAAAAAAAAAAAAAAAAACGCGCGCACGCGCGCCACGTGCTACTTTTCAACTAAGACCCCAGGGAACCAGACCCAGAGGACGACCTCTGCGTGCCGGGTGTGCCTCCAGCGGAAGCCCCGACCGATTCTTTCCTGCCTGACTCGAAGTGAACCAAGCCTCTCCATCCCCTCAGCGCTCACTGCGGCGTTAAACACGCGGTCCCGACAATAAACGCCTCTCAGGGTAAACCGAATTGCTGAAGAACGCCAAGGAGAGTTCTTCCTCATTTTCTACGTCGGACCCAACTCGCGGCCTAGACTCTCGGGAGAAGCGAGCACACGGTCCATTTAGCACCACCCAACCACACCGGTCCGAGCACGAGGGGGCTGGCCCTGCGAAGCGACGTCACGGCGCCCCGTGCGCCGGGTCAAGGTTTAGCCCCGCCCCGCTTCCCCCTCGCTGTCTCCCTCGGCCTGCGCCGCCGCCGACGCCACTCGTGGGCCCGGCTTCGCTCTGTTCGCTCCGCCGCCTCCTTCCCAGAGTGCTGCCCGTAGGCCGCCATGGCTAACGTGGCCGACACGAAACTGTACGACATCCTGGGCGTTCCGCCCGGCGCCAGCGAGAACGAGCTGAAGAAGGTATTGGGAAGCGGGCCGGTCGGGCAGGGTGTGTGGGGCGCGGGGCCTGCGCGTCCGGGCGGCCAGGCCGCGCTACGGGACGGCCCATGAGCCGGCGCCCGCTGCAGCGAGCCCAGGCTGAGGGGTGGTGGTGGCAGCGGCGGCGGGACCGGCCTCGCCGTGGGCCGCACATTCCGGCCCGGGCTGACCTTGGGCCGCCGGCCCCGCCCGCCTGCAGATGCAGCAAATAAAACTCACTCCTGCGCAAACAGGACGAAAACCAACCTTTCCTTCCTCTGTTTGCCGGCTAGCGCCTAAGGCCCGGCTCTCCTGGGAGGCAGGAGCCCTTCGGCCCTCCCCGCTCACCACCCCGGAAAAACAGGTTGGCTCGAGGTGTCCTGAGCATCCCGGCCCCGGAGAGAAGCTGTCCACGCCGTGGACGTCGGCTCCGGGTGTAGGGCGCCGCGAGGCGGAGCCGCAGGAGGGTCGAGGCCGCCCCCGCCGGGTGCCTCCGGGCTATTGGGTTTGTTTCCTGGGCGCCGAGGCTGCGACCTCTGCTCCTCCCTCTTATTTCCCTCGCCTATAGAGCTTGAGGTAGCGTGGGTCAGTGTTTGGATGCATTGTTCTGTGGGCAGGTAATCTAAATGGCCTGTGCCCGCTTTAGGAATGAGCCGTGGGTCCCAGCCAAACACCTGAGTGTACACTGACTAAAAATAAACAGGTCGTATTATCGCCCTTTGCAATGCTACAGAATCTTTCATCTTAGAATTTCAAAGCAGTTGTGACATTTAATTAAGTGGCACAGCATCCTCCGTGGCTTAGGGTATCCGGATTTGAAAGCTGAAAAAAAAAACGAGAATGCTCCTTAGGCAGTAGGACCGGTACAGTCGAGAGTAAAATGGACTTCCTGTTACCCTACCGGAAATGCTAGTTTATATTATATAATTCATGAGTCTGAGTGAATGAAGACTTAAATCTTGTATGTCCAGACCACGTAATTGAGAACATACGCAGCTTCACTCCGATCGAGGCCACAGTAGACCCCCATCACCCACCTGTGCAAATAAAACATATCGTCTAAGAGCATCTTTTGGCTTTTTCTTATTGTTGCAGTTAAAGGGAAGACAAGGAGCCATCACGGACAGGGATTTGTAGCTTAATTCAAACTAATACTTTGCCTCTGTAAACATTAATTGTTTCAGATTATTGGGGTTGTCTTAATCTGCTTACTAACCATAAAAGAAATTTGATAGTAAGAACAAGTAATATATTTCAAATATATTTGTTCATTTCTAGCATTACTTCATTGTTTGTATCTGAGTTTTACTCAGTATAATCTATTTTCAAATATAACTGTCTACTGTGTTATAGTAAATTGTTGAATAAACAATTTTGAGATGAAAAAATACCAGTCGTGATGGTAACATTTTTGGAAGGTTATGACTTAGGAAAGTGGGTATCCTTACAAATCTTTAAACTGATGTTTATGTATAACCCTTCTTTAAAAATCTTTTTTAAAGGCATACAGAAAGTTAGCCAAGGAATACCATCCAGATAAGAATCCAAATGCTGGAGACAAAGTAAGTTATTTGAAACTTTTTGTTGTTGCTCTTGGGTTTTAGTTTTAAACTTAAATTGCCCTCCTTGAAAAGAGGAATATTGTAGGAAAAGTCCATCTATGACCATAACAGCCAAATACTTACATTAAGAATCTTCTGGTTTGGGGGCTGGGGGTGTAGCTTAGTGATAGAGTACTTACCTAGCACATGTGAGGCACTGGGTTCGATCCTCAGCACCACATAAAAATAAATGAATAAAATAAAGGCATTGTGTCTATAACTAAAAATATTTTTTTAAAAAGTACCTTCTAGTTTTGTATTGTGAATACTAACATTTGAGCAGTAGTTAGGAGTAAATAGGACCTGAATCAAACCAAAGGTAACTTACAGCTTTTATTGGAATTAAGTGGATTCTAGGTTTCTGTAGTTTTCCCCCACTCTTCTATTTGAAAATCCAATTGTTTTCTCTTTTTACTTTTTTCTTTATAGTTTAAAGAAATAAGTTTTGCATATGAAGTATTATCAAATCCAGAGAAGCGTGAGCTATATGACCGATATGGAGAACAAGGTCTTCGGGAAGGTAGCGGTGGAGGTGGTGGCATGGATGATATTTTCTCTCACATTTTTGGTGGAGGATTGTTCGGCTTCATGGGCAATCAGAGTAGAAGTCGAAATGGCAGAAGAAGAGGAGAGGACATGATGCATCCGCTCAAGTGAATATCTTTTTTTGTTCTATTATGTACTTTCTTCAAACGCTAATGCTCGGTAGAAATATCATAGAATGTTCTGTCCTTCATTTAAAAACAAATAAAATCATTTCCAGTGACTCAGGAGGCTGAGGCAGAAGGATTGTAAGTTGCAGCTTCAGCAATTTAGCAAGACCCTATGCAACTTGGTGAGACCCTGTCTCTAAATAAAATACAAAAAGGAATTTGGGATATGGCTCAGTGGTCTAGTGCCCCTGGGTTCATCCCGAGTACCAAAAAAGAAAAAAATCATCCTGTGTTCATTAAGTGACTAAATGAATTTAATAACTGGATGTTTGTATTTTGCTTTAGATAGATCATAAAAGGACAAGTGCTGGTATTGACTGAGTAGGAAGATGAATTTTTAAAGTGTGGGGATTATTTTCTCTGGGACATTTAAATCTTTCAAGTTACCTTATATTTAAAAAAATTACATAGTGACTGTCTGCCTAGTTTGTTTATATGTTATAGTCACTCATTACTTGATCCTCAGTGTGAACTCTCCAAAAATGGTTTCCATGGAACTTGCTGGCTTCTAGCCTGGTATTAATCTGCCAGCATATGAATGGTGTCGTCCTTGATCTTAGACTGGGAGTCCACAAACCCTTTACAATATGAAATAGATACTTCACTGTTTGAAATTTGTGAGGTCTTTTATCCAGTGTTTTTTTTTTTTTTTTCCCCCTTCATGAAATACTAATGTTTTCACTAGCAAATGCCAGAGATGAGTTCAGGAGTTTATGTAAAATATTTCTTAAATAAATATTTCATATCTTGTTTGACATTTGAGTAAATTGGAGGAATTCATGTGGGGTCTGTTACCTTGTCTGAGTGTCACCCTTAAATCTGTGTGATTTTAAAAGAATTTACCCTAAGAAATAAATTATCATTTGGATACTATTCCAATAGTAATATTTGTGCAGTGGGAGTTGGTTCTTCCATATTTTTCTTTGATATTGAAATGCTCTAAGAAGTAAATGGACTTTTTTTAAAACAGTAAATAGTGAGGCATGTCGGTGCATACCTATAATCCTAGCAACTGAGGAGGCTGAAGCAGGAGGATTACAAGTTTGAGGTCAGCCTCAGCCCTATCTTAAAATAAAAAGGATTGGGGATATGGCATCCCTGGGTTCAATCCTGAGTACAAAAAAAAAAAAAAAAAAAACAGTATTTTGTGTGCCTTTTAAATTTTTTTTCATACTATACAGCAAATGCAATTTTTTGCTGTTTTAATATTACTTAAAATTTTTATTTCCACTTATTACATTTGCTTTTGTGTGGCTTTGTAATATTCCATTTTGTGACGTGTAATCACTCATCTTTTATATAGGATATTGTCAGTTTTATTTTGTTTTTTTTCCTTTAATAGTATTGCTATATTTTTTATATACAGTTTTGTCTCTTTGACAGAGATTCTCAGGCAGGCATCACTGTTTGAGTCTGATAAATACAAATGAATTCCCTTATGAAGAGATTGTGCCAGTTTAGACCCTAATAGAGAGTGTTGACTTTGCCTGACCATTACTCCCATTTTCCCTTTCTTGGCCGTATTTGTTGAAATGTGAATTTTTCTGGCTTCTGGGATAGTGATTTTGCAAAGTGATTATATTTAATATATACCAGGGAAACAGACTACCTGTTTGGATAAAGGTTCTTAGTGGAAGAACAAAAATAGGTGCAACCAAGTGATTTTAATTAATACTTAAGATGTAGATGTGTCATCTGGAAATGTCAGTAATGTTTTGTACATAAATGTGTTATTTTTATACTGTCTACGGTGTGAAAAGTTTTAGCTTAAAATAATTTTGAGAAAGTTTGAATACCACAAATAGTTTAGGTGCCTTTTAAACTATTTCTTCATTTCCTCAACTCCCAGGATTTAAAAGTAAATCATTAGTACTACTAAACGAGGTTTAGGGGCTAGGGATATAGCTCAGTGTGGAATACTTAACCTAGCATGGGTGAGGCCTTGGTTTTGAGTCCCAACCCTGAGGAAAAAAAATAAAGATTAAAAGACACAACAAGACGGGTAAAACTAAAATATTAAATACCTTGCTGCCAAGTCTTAAATGAATAGTATTGATGAGAATTTTGATATATATAGTTTTGGGTTTGTTTGTTTGTCTGTTTTGCTGTACTGGATTTTGAACCCAGGTTTTGTGTTTGTGGGTTTTTTTTTTTTTTTTTTTTTAAGGTTAGTATGGAAATTGGTGCTGTGGTTCAAATGTACTACGTATGAATAAAAGTGAATTAAATTTTAGCAGTTGTATATTTTTATTAAGCCATTTCTCCTTATGCCATTTTAATGTGTACAGTTGAGTAGATTAATAGTTAGACTTTTGAATCATAGACTCCTTTGAAAATTTGGTAAAATTGTTCAGTGTTGGTTATAATTCAGTGGAATCTTCAGAAACTAAAAGTTGGAGACATTCTGTTAAAAATCTATTTTTTCCCCTCCTTTCTGTCACAGTATAGGTAAATCTACTTTTTTCTTTTCCAGGACTCAATGCAAGTGTTTTACCACCAAGCTACATCCTAAGCCCAAGGCCCTTTTTTGTTGTTGTTCTTGTTTTTAGCTTTTACTTTATTTTTTTAATGTGGTGCTGCTGAGGATCAAACCCACTGCCTCACACGTTAGTCGAGTTTTCTGCCACTGAGCTACAGCCCTAGCCCCAAAGGCCACTGTTTTTGACATACAGTCTAAGCACCTTCCTTAAGCTGTAGTCTTTGTAATTGTCCAGGGGGAGAACACAGCTTTGTCCTACACAAGTTACTTAGCTTCTTTGTAAAATGGGGATAATTGTACCTCTTTCAGAGGGTTATGACTTGGAGTTACTTGGGTAGAGGGCTCATGCCTGAGGTCAGAAAAAGATTTTGATGACCTGAGTTTGTGCAATTACACAACTCTATCAGAAATTGTACCACAACAAATTGTTGGCCTAATGCTGTAAGTTCTGACTTTGAGCACCATTTACATTGTCTGTAGTCATAAAATCTTTCTGTAAATTTGAGCTACAAAATAAGATCTCTCAGTTGAACTGATTTAATGTGAGATCTTTTTAAACTTTTTGTTTTAAAAAGTTACTGTGGAATTTGCTGTATCAGCTATTTATATCTCGTATTTAAGAAATTTGGTAAAATTTGTTTGAATTTGATTCTTTTCTCCCCAGAGTGTCTTTAGAAGATCTATATAATGGCAAGACAACCAAACTACAACTTAGCAAGAATGTACTCTGCAGTGCATGCAATGGGTAAGTGTGCGTTTGGTTTATGCAGTATTATTTTCCTCTTCTAGTGGCGGGCTGAAAGTCTACTACTAGGTAAAAACTGTTCTTGATTTAAAACTTACTACCCAACAGAAGATTTTCTGGTACCTCTTAAGGTCAATTTAAACATTAGTTATAGGGGATGAACAGCACAATTCCTGGTTGCATGGCATATTGGAATGGTCTGTGGGCAAAAATCTAATTTATGCTTCTGCTCACTAGCCAAGGCGGGAAGTCTGGAGCTGTTCAGAAGTGTAGTGCTTGTCGGGGTCGAGGTGTACGCATCATGATCAGACAGCTGGCTCCAGGAATGGTACAACAGATGCAGTCTGTGTGCTCCGATTGTAATGGAGAAGGTATGCATGCCAATATTTCTTTGCTTGTATGTTGGAATGGATTGGGAATGCAGAAATTAAAGGATTAACAATTTTTCTTAAAGTATATTTGAAGATAGAGTTTTAAAAGAAAAAGTGAAAACAATTGTTCCCTTACAGATAGGCCCAATGAACACAATTAAATAGTATATTTGTGTTAATGTCCAGTGAAAGTTTAGTCTCATTTTGGTTTTAGTTGTTGAAAATTGAACACAGTACCTTACTTGTGCTCAGCATTGTCTCTACCACCAAGCTATACCCCTAACCCCAGGTTAAGTCAGTCTTTTTTTTTTTTTAATTCTAGAAAGATGGGTAAGATGATTATTTGTCCCTTTTGTATTTTAAAAGATAATTATATTCGCTGTAAGGAATGAGAGATTCTGATAAAAGCAGGATTTTATTATAATCTTTAGTTAGCTTTTGAGGACAGACACTGAAATTGAAGTTGTTCTCAAAGAAGTAAATATTTCAGTTTTGCAGGCCAAATAGTTCATCATATCTACTCACGTCTGCTTTTGGTGCTTTTTGTAGCCACTGACAGTATGTGCACAAATAGGCATGACTGTGTTCTAATGAGACTCTTCCCCCGCCCCCCATTACTCAAATAGAACTTTGTGTGTGTGTGTGTGTGTGTGTGTGTGGTACTGGGGATTGAACCCAGGACCTTATACTTGACAGGCAAGCACTCTACAAACTGAGCTATATCCCTAGCCCTTCTAATAGGACTTTTAAAAAAATAAGTAGCTTTCTGAATTTGACCTGTGAGATCTCTCTTTTCTAGAGCACTGTTACCCACTAGAATTTTTTTTTTCTATGATGATAAAAATGTTTTATATCTGCAATATCATACAGTGACCACTAATCACCTGTTGCTGTACTTGAAATGTGGCTAGTAGGTGATGGGAGTGTAGCTCAGTGGTAGAACTGTTGTGATGCATTCCTAAGGCCCTAGGATCGTTCCTCAGGACCACATCAAAAAGGGGCTGGGGAGATAGCTCAGTCGGTAGAGTGCTTGCCTTGCAAGCACAAGGCCCTGGGTTCGATCCCCAGCACCCAAAAAAAAAAAAAAAACAAAACGAAAAGGAAAAGAGACTCCTATGACTGAAGAACTGGACTTCTTTCTTTCTTTCTCTCTTTTTTTCCTCATTTTTGATCACTGGACTTCTTTCTTTCTTTCTTTTTTTTCCTCATTTTTGATCAAATTACATAGTAGGGTTTGGGGGAAGGGGAGAGTCTCATGCATTTTACCTTACTAAAGTTGGTAACAATCCACTGTCAAGAAATCAAAGTCAGTTGAAACCCTTTCCCATGTACCATTACCATTTTGAGGAATTGGTATTTTATAGAATGTACTTTGAAAAAAAAGTACTGCTCTAGAAACAGTCCCTGAGGTTATTATATAAACCGTCTAACAATTATTTCAGTAACTAGGCATTAGAAAGCCATGCTTGTTCTTCACATTATACCATGTAATTTAATTTTACTTTATTATATTATAATTGAATATTTCAGAAGAATATATAGAAGAGCCATGTTCTTAAACATGATACAGAGGAACCCATTGCCAATTAAAACTTGCAAGACATCTCTGATTGATTTTGAAGAATCAGTGGTAGTACAAATAAAATTAGTTTAGGGTTGGGGATATAGCTTAGTGGTAGAGCTCACAAGACCCTGGATTCTACTCCCAGGACCAAAATGAGGGAAATGTTTTAAAATAACATCTGTAGACACCTGAGTAAGGTTTTGTCTATAAAATAAACTCCAGTACCAAATAAATGATTTAATAATGATCCATAGATATTTAAAATTTTATTTTGATTGTGTTGGTCCATTGTTAAATTTAGTTGAAATTAGAACCGAAAACATTTGCTAAAGAAGCAGTTGTTGAAGTTCTAGCATCTCACCACTTAAATGTTTTCCTTGGTTCTTAGACATTGCTTTAACTTTAGGAAATAGAGTCGTGAGCAAAGAAAGTGTTAAGAAACATTACATTCTGAAATTGTGAGTAGGTGAATCCTTCAGATGATTATAGTAAGATGTGAGTTTTGGTCATACAGAATACTTTAAACAGAAATTTAGATAGAAATTAGAAGAAGTTCAGAAGATTTATTTAATGAATTGGGTGTTTTTTGTTTTTAGGTAGAAATTAGAAGAAGTTCAGAAGATTTATTTAATGAATTGGGGTTTTTTTGTTTGTTTGTTTGTTTGTTTTTGTACCAGGAATTGAATCCAGAGGCACTTAACCACCAAGCCACATCCCCAGCCCTTTTTTATATTTTATTAGAGACAGGGTCTCACTGAGTTGCTGAGGCTGGGTTTGAACTTGAAATCCTCCTGCCTTGGCCTCCCAAGTCACTGAGATTACAGGCATGTGTCACCCCATCCAACTGAATGGAGTGTTTTTGAGATTTATCTTACTTGAAAAGGCGGTAGATAGTACTCTTGCTGTAAGTTTGAATGACTTCTCTTTTCAGGAGAGGTAATTAATGAAAAGGACCGCTGTAAAAAATGTGAAGGGAAGAAGGTGATTAAAGAAGTCAAGATTCTGGAAGTTCATGTAGACAAAGGCATGAAACATGGACAGAGAATTACATTCACTGGGGAAGCAGACCAAGCTCCAGGAGTGGAACCAGGAGACATTGTTCTTTTGCTACAGGAGAAAGAACATGAGGTAATTTCCTTTTTTAATATTTATTATTATTATTAATTTTGTTGTTCAGAATTGGGTCTTGCTTGAGAAATAGGATCTGTTTTGTTACCCCAGAGTAACACTGGACATAGGTGAAGTTGTTATGTGAACATGGCTTGCTTACTCAAGAACTGACTTATATATATGAGTAAGACCAACAAGGCAGGTGCAGTCAAAAGTATTATAGGTGTTATATAGTTTCAGTCCCACTGTAGCCATAGACTAGTACTATACTTAGGTAATCCTGTTGTCTCTGTACCTCATTTTCCTTATTTAAAATAGGGCATTGGCTCAGATGGTCTAAGGCAACTTATTTTTCACTGTGAAACTCCTTTGATGAGTGATTAGTGGATAGGGCTTTAGTCCTTCACACTGCTCTGATTGGTTTTACTGTACTTATGGTGAATTTTCCTTGGAAAGAACAGGTTGTGAAACTTGTATAACAATATGGTCTAGTGTATGCTGTTTTGATTATACAATTATGCACATACACACACATACATATGTGTATGTGTATATTTGGGGGTGAGGAGAGAGACAGGGTCTCCCTATTTCCCAGGCTGGTCTCAAACTGCTAGGTTCAAGTGATCATCCTGCTTCATCCTCTCAAGAAGCTGGGAATATAGACATATGTGCACTTTATTTTTTAATGTCTTGTATAGTATACTATAGGCCTTTATTCATAAATATATCTGGCACTATTCATAAAATACCTCTTCAGTAATCACCCAGAACCTTAAATGCAGTAGCATTTGATAGGATTCTGACTTTGTTCCTCCCCGCATTTACTCTCAAGTTCTCTGAAAATTTACGTCATAGATTAACCACCTTTGTAATGTACGCTAAAATTTTCTTCTGTTTGGTCATTTCTACAAACCATTAAAATAAAAAAAAAAAAAATCCAGTGGATTCTCTGATATGCAAATGCTAACTCACAATAAGCGGGAAGAATAGAGGTACTTTGGACTGGACAGAGGGGAGTGAAGGAAGCGGGGTGTTATGGGGGTAGGAATGATAGAATAAATCAGATATTATTACCCTATGTGCATATGTGATTACATGACTTGTGTAACTCTACATCATGTACAAACAGAAGAACAAGAAGTTATATTCCATATATGTATATCAAAATGCATTCTACTGTCATGTATAACTAATTAGAAATTTTAAAACAATTTTTTTAAATCCAATGGATAACAGCAAGGCCATTATTGAGAAGCAGATTTCTTCCCTTTTTTTTTTTTTTTTTTTTTTAACAGATTGCATTTTGATTCATTGTACACAAATGGGGTACAACTTTTCATTTCTGAGGTTGTACACAATGTAGATTCACACCATGTAATCATACATGTACATGGAGTAATTCTGTTTTATACTGCTATCTTCCCTTCCCCCGTCCCCTCCATTTTTCTCTATACCATCCAAAGTTCCTTCATTCTTTCTGTCCCCCGGCCCCGCCACCCTCCCCCCACATTATATATTGTCATCCACTTATCAGAGAAAACATTCAACTTCTGATTTTTTGGACTTGACCTATTTCACCTAGCATGATGTTTTTCAGCTTCATCCA
Organism: Sciurus carolinensis; assembly: GCF_902686445.1. Lineage (NCBI taxonomy): Eukaryota > Metazoa > Chordata > Mammalia > Rodentia > Sciuridae > Sciurus > Sciurus carolinensis. The sequence goes on from NC_062228.1 coordinate 36,064,565, forward strand.
TTTACCAGCAAATGCCATAATTTTATTTGAGAAGCAGATTTCTGGCTGGGAATTTGTATTTCCTCACAAGGTTGTGTCTCACTCCCTTGGACTATCCTTTTAGGGTGCACTGATCAGAGTTCATATTTTAGCAGAACCATAATTTACTATATATTTTGGCTTTTCCTGGATATGCCCAAACCTACAAATGATAAGCATCTCTTAAATGATTAAAAATCAGAGTAATTTCTAGAATTTTGTCTTACAGTCTTATAGGTTGAAATATTTGTCATTCTTACAAATTCTGTATTTGGCATTTTAGCTACTTCCTCATTTGTTCCATCTTTCTTTCTGGACACACCACCATACAAAGATGAGAAGTAGGAAACTAGTTGAGAAGGTTATAGTCTACTTTTGTGTAGATTATATTGTATGATGGTATAAACATCACCAGAGTGTTTTTATTGATAGAATCATTGGAGCAGTTTGAGGTTATAAATGATGTCTGGCAAGTGCAGCAGTACAGGAATAGTGAGAAAATTAAAAAGTGACGATTACTTGGATAGAACTGATTATTTTTCAGTTTGGGGTTTGTCAGTCTAATGGCGAAAACTTTCATACTCAAGTTTCTTCTGTAATATTGCTATATGATTAAATAGGGATTTTAAAAATAGTTTGCTGGATTTGGAGGCAAGGAACTTAAGTTCTGACCCCCATTTACTTACTAGCTTTGTCCTCCCCAGGCTTTGCTTACCAAAAACAAAGATAGTCTTCCCTCAGGAAGCATATTCTAGAATCACATGAGGCTATTGAATAAGCTGTTTTTCTTGAGGGTGTCAGAAGGTGTTTGGAAATAAGAAACCTCTTAAAATTGTTGGCATCAGTGGAATTGCTTGGAATTTCCAACAGAAAGCAGAGTAACTGATTATCTAAGGTAGGAAATAGAAGCTGGTAAAATTAGAATGGAAATTCACCTAGTTCCTTATTATGACCAGCAAAGTAAAAGATGAGATTTAGGCATGTTGTTTAATTTATACAACTAAAAATGTTTTGAATCTCCTGAAGAAACAAGACTAGAACATAGAGCCAACTAATTGTTCAAGAAAACCTAGTAGTTTTTCTTTCTGGCTTCTTTTCCCCACTCCCAGCACTTCTGCTAAAGGAATTAGGACCTTAATGAGATTAGAGTTGGTGCTGTAGCTTAAAACCATAAATCTGTTCAAAAGTCATTGAATTTTGGAAATGCTATCTCAAGTGTGTTCATATTCTTGCTATACTACTGTGTGTGTGTTATGTGTTTGTTTGTTTCAGTGGTCTGGCTACCATAGTGCATTTGTACAGCATAGAAAAACAGTATCTGAAGATGTTATTCCCTCCTTTATAATCTGTCTTTTTATTTATTATTTCTCAGAAATTATTAAGACTTTTATGTGCTTTACTGTCTGGGGTTTATTAAGCCCTTATTCATTTTGCTTTTTAAAAATTCTCATTGGCAACCAAGAAAAAAAATTTATGTCTTTTTTTGCTTATTTTTTGTGTTTAAACATTAGCATCAAATTGTCTTAACCCTAGCGTACCAAAACAATAGTAGCAACTCTGGGTTTCTTTTGTCGTTGTTGTTGTTGTTGTTGGTTTTGTTTTGAGATAGGGTCCTGCCAAGTTACTGAGACTGACCTCTAACTTGAGATCCTCCTGCTTCAGCCTCCCAGTCACTGTACCACCATACCTGGCTTTTGCAATCCTTATAACTGGAGGATTATAACTTATAACTTCCACTGGAGTTACTTTTAAGTTGAGCTCTCCCACATAAGAACATAGTATCCCTGCTCCCTATTTCTAAAACAGCCTTAACCAAAGAATTGTTGGTAAAAGGTGATTCTTAGAATATTGGTACTCAGAAACGCTAACATTTTAAGTATAATATAGCATTTTAAAAAGCATCGAAAAGTTCTGCATTAAAGAAGCCTTATTGATCCCATTGTGAGGCACACTCAAGTTAATGTCATAGTTAAAATACATTCATTGGTTCTCAAAAACCTTAGCATCACTTTAGAATCTCCTGAAGGGCTTCTGAAAACTGTAGATTGCTGGGCTCTACCTCCATAGCTTCTGGCAGTAGGTATGGAGTAGGGCCCAAGAAATATGTATTACCAACAAGTTTCCTCCTGCTATTGAGGCTACCCATCCAGAATCACCCTCAAGCGAATCACTGCTTAAGATAACAGTTTATTTCATGGGTAAATTTAGGAGAATATTTTAAGAAAAGAGCCTGTCTTTCAAACAGAACCAGCCAAGATTACTCTTTAGAAGAGAGCCTAGTTAAAAAAAAGCTTTTAAAAAAACTAGGTGACCTTTCACTGCAGTTAATTTTGTTTCATCTCAAATTTCAAAAGTTAAGTATAGATATTTGCAAATTCTCCCAAGTAAAAATTACAAGTATATGCAAACTTAAATTGATTTTTCCTTAACATTGAAATCCTAGAGACATTCTTTGTGCTTATTTGGTAACCTTTGTATGACCTAGTCCATAGGCCTATAGTGTAAGAATGAATAAGCCAACTTTAACTTTTGTTTAATTTACATTCATCTAAGCAAGTTTTCAATTCTAAGTGAAATAAAACTTGTTTGTACTTGTTCGTGAAGCAGAGTTGAGCCCCTTCACTTTATTGGCTGAACCTTCCTGGTTAAGCTTTTTAATGTTGAACTAACCTTCTTTGCCTATTAGGATCATGTCTGGGGAGCATTCCAGGTTGAGCCTATTCAATAGAAGCCTGCTTGTCTTTCTGTACCTTTCTGCCCAGAGGCAGTTAGAAAGTAATTGCAAAATGTATTTGGTGCTAAGTTTTTATGCCTCAACTCTGTTACTCTTATGCCAGTGTTTTCCTGGTTCAATGTCTTCCTAATAGAAGTTTTTAGCACACTATCTGGGAATTACTAGCCTTCCTAATATAAATTTAGGAAATTAGGGACAGTGATGTATAGGATTTTAAATCAATGGTACAGTTAAGATTGTGAAGTTGATTGAAGGAGTGTAGTACAGGGTATGAATTCATACTTTTTTAAAGTGTTGTGTGCTTTATTTAAAGGTGTTCCAGAGAGATGGGAATGATTTGCACATGACATATAAGATAGGACTTGTTGAAGCTTTATGTGGGTTTCAGTTCACATTTAAGCACCTTGATGGACGTCAGATTGTGGTGAAATACCCTCCTGGCAAAGTAATTGAACCAGGTAAATCTTGATTTTATCTGATACAGGTCTGGCAGGGGGGTTGTTTTTTGGTTTGGTACTGGTGATTGAACTCAGAGGCACTTTACCATTGAGCCCTTTTCATTTTTTATTTTGAGGCATGGTATCACTAAGTTGCTTAGGGCCTTGCTAAGTTGCTGAAGCTGGCCTCGAACTTGCAGTACTCCTGCCTCAGTCTCCCAAGTTGCTGGGGTCACAGATGTGTGCCACTGTGCCCAGCATGTATATTCTTAAACTTGTAATATTTTCATAGTGGGTAACTCAAAGGAATGTTACTAATACCTTTCTTTAAAGACAATAAGAAGGTAGTTTATTCTGAGCCAAATATGAGTGACCATGGACCAGGAACACAGATTCAAGTTATCCTGAAAGATAGCCAGGGAAGATGTTACATGAATTTTTGTAGTCACCGAACAAAAGAAAGCCATAAATCAATACATTTACCAATTAGATTGGTGGGAGCATTGGTAGGTGGACTATAGGAAGGCAGGGAGATCTCTAATTTTTTAAGTTGTCTGTGGACCTTTATTTATATGCGGTTCTGAGAATCAAACCCAGTGCCTCACACTGAGCTATAACCCCAGCCCCTCTTTTGTTTTTTAAATAAGTTCCACATGTTATCTTATACCATTCTTAACTGTAGAGTTGGTAGAGTCTAGAGGTCTGCTAAACTTAGAGACAATTGTGAAAAGCTTATCTATTAGTTATGAGAATGCTAGATCAGATACAGAAGTTAAGGTGAATGGCTATTAAGGGTTTAGAACTCAGGGTGTGGCTCAGTGGTAGAATGCTTGCCTAGCATTGCCAGTCCCTTGGTTTCATCCCCCACACCACAGAGGCAATGGGAGTATAATTTTGGCTCTTTACCTACAACATTCCTTCTGTCTATGACATCTTGGCTGATATTTCTAGTCAGCCAAGTTCAGGCGGTCTGCAGGATCTTTGGTGTAGATGCAGCAATAAAGAACTTCACAATTTCCTCTTTATTTAAATAGGATGTGTTCGTGTAGTTCGAGGTGAAGGAATGCCACAATATCGTAATCCCTTTGAAAAAGGTGATCTTTATATAAAGTTTGATGTGCAGTTTCCTGAAAACAACTGGATCAACCCAGACAAGCTTTCTGTAAGTGATCTTAAATTTAAGCAATCCAGAGTTTCTTAATCATGTTACTTTGTCTCCTTCAATTTTGCTTTGTTTTTGTTTTCCCCAATTTGGTTTTACTGAAATTAGATCACACAAATTTTGACTTTGTTAAAATTGTGCTATTGATGGGTTTTCATGATGGATGTGAAACCATGGATTGCTGATGTAATTTGTGGGACCTAGCAAGGGAATTATAAGAAATTAAACAGACTGGGTCTGAGGTGCTAGTGGGGATCCTGGGAATCCTTGGGGAACAGATCCCTCACCTGAAGAGGGCTAGGGTGCAGGAAAGTATGTCTGCTGTGAAATCTTCCAGTGCTTAAATGTTAATAGCTAATTCCATTTTTTGTTTGTTTTTAACTAAAGCAGTAGATGAGCTGCATAAAGGATATCTGCCATTTTGGCCTTTGTGATCTCTCAACTTCAAGTGCAAAGACAAATCACTTTGCTATTTTAACTCCCAAAGAAGTATATTAGCTGGACTGTATTAAAAGGGAAGATGAAAATATTACAGCTAACCCATTTTTGTTTGTTCTAATGAAGGAACTAGAAGATCTTCTGCCATCTAGACCGGAAGTCCCTAACGTAATTGGAGAAACAGAGGAGGTAGAGCTTCAGGAATTTGATAACACTCGAGGCTCGGGAGGTGGTCAAAGACGTGAAGCATATAACGATAGCTCTGACGAAGAAAGCAGCAGCCATCATGGACCTGGAGTACAGTGTGCCCATCAGTAACTCTGCAAACAAATTGCACAGGTGGATTTTCTTTCCACATTTGCCTGATTTGTTCTCAGCGATCCAGCTGGAATGTCTGATCAATCCAGATGAACTGATGGACATCTGTTGGTCTATGTGTAACTTTTAAAATTGGTATAGTATCTACAGAGTGTATAATTTAAACTAACCACAAAGCTTTACATCTTCATTTTGACTGTTCTGTAGCAGAATAAAGCACTTGAAAGGAAACAAGACTCCCTTTCACACATGGGTTATAAGTTTCAGTCTTGATATCTGTGCTTGATTTTTATCAGTTTTGTGTAGATTTTATGTTTCATATTTTAAATTCAAATCCCACATTGTAAAGTTTGTACAATTTGTCCTGAAGCTTTGTGTTTGGCTGCACCTGCATAAGCTGCTACAAATAGAATAAAGAATTTCATAGCCTGTATCTATCATTTAGATGCATGGAAAATGGGCTTTGCACAAAATGGGTTTGGAGCTGACTGGGAACAATGGAAAAAATTACATTAGCAGTGGTTGTAAAGTTTTTTGGTCCTTCCCACCCCCGTTTTTCTTTCTGTCTTTTTTTTTTTTTTTTTTTTTTTTTTAAACCATCTTGTGGAAGGTTTCTGAAAATTGATAATAAAAAGCAGACCATGTAAATTATTCTTTGTGTCACATTTTTAGAAAGAACACATTTTGAACTGCAAAAAATGTATCCTTAAACTGAAGAATGTATCCTTAGTTCTGGTTTTTAAACAGCCCTTAAAAACCCATTGTCCTGAAGCTTAGGCCTCAGGCACCTGCCCATTTTATAGTTTTAAAAGACAAAGTTTGGTAGAAACAGGCTTTATTGACTTCAATTGATGCTTTGTAGAGTCAAGGACTTCTAAGTTATGTAATTCCTAAGTTATGATCCTGAACACTGGGGCTAGCCCAGGCCTCTGTAACTATCTCCCCACCACCTCCCTCTTAAAAATAAGGTAACAGCAAATCAATAGTAGAACCATGTTTGCATAGAACCTGTTAAAATGCTGTTTTCATTAAATGTTAAGTTAAAAGATGCTCTGTCTCCATTAAGTTGAATATTTGACTTTGGGGGAAGCATTGACTATTTGATTTTCTATAATGTTTTATAGAAAAGAGTCATAGACTGATAAGAGAAAAATCAGGTAAAACTGCTTTAAAAAGGATGTTGTATTCCTCCTCTTTCCATCTTTTCTATTCACTCCTAGAGTTGATATAGAACATGCTTGAGGGAAAAGAAACATTTACATTTGTAAAGAAACAAGTGGGGGAGGGTGACTGAAACTAAAATTTTAAAATGTATTATGCCATCCCTGAGCCTAAATATAGTACTTGTAGCTTATTTCTAGATCTGTTAGAACCTGAATGGGGGGAAAAAAAAGTGTCCTGACACTAATCAAGGCCTGTGAGGTTTAAATTATTGCCCTATCCACTCTACCTCCATTGTACAAAAAATATTTTGCAAGAAGCCTGGGCAAGATTCAACAGCATAGTAGTTTTGTATTCAGGGTTACTTCCCCACAACACTTTAAGCATAAGAAATGCAGTGGCAATATAAAGTTTGTAGCCTTTCCAATAAAGGTTTATAAAACAGTTGTTCAGTGTAGTCTTTCTTTCAGTTCTTCTATACCCAGCTATTATGGTAGAACAAACAAAACTGTTTGGAAGAGGGGTAAACTAATATGTTACTCAGTCTCCTTGATCTGCTTAGCATTGCACCTGTCTTTAAAATACAACAAAAAGAAAAACCAGGGTCACCAGAGAATTTTCTATAACACCTTTATTGAGATTTTGCATACCATAAAATGTGCTTTATTTCTGTGGTTTTTCATATATTCATATTTACACAAACCACCACTAATTCCAGAAGTTTCATCACTCTATTAGTACTCACTCCATTCCATTCTCTCCCCAACTCATGCAATTGCTAATGACTAATTCTGTTTGTAAATATTTGCCTATTTGGACATTTTGTATAAATACATGGCCTTTTGTGATGCATTTAGCCTAATGTTTTCAAGTTCTAGACTTGTAGCATGTATCAGTAATTTTTATTACCAAATAATACTTCCATATGTAGCTGTACTTATTTATCCATTGCTAGGCATTCACTTTGAGTCTTCCTTTAAGGGACTATTAAGAATAATGCTGCTTGTATTGGTGTACAAGTCCTTGAACACAAAGTTTTCAATTCATTTAGTGAAACACGAACATGGTTCCCACTGTCTTCCATTTACTTAATTGTTCAGTTTCAGTATATGTCTTCTTGATTTTTGATGGGATTACATCCTCATAAGCCCCATTGTAAATTGAAAATATTATAAGTAGAATATATGCTTAATATACCTAAACTTACTTAAAGGCGCTCACATTCTAAGCCTATGTTGAGCAAAATCATCTAAGTGTTCGGTATATCGTGTACTTTATTGAATACACATTTAGAAAACACTGAACAGCAGCACACTGTAGAGTAATAGTTCACTAGAGTATCATACCACAAATTGGTAGCCCAGAAAAAGATCCCAATTCAAAATTAGAAGTGTAGTTTGCACTTTATACCATCGCAGAACTTTTTAGATGGTGGGAAGCAACTTTATCAACTAAAATAGTGTTATGTATAGTTTAAAGTTTTAATTTTACAGATTCTGTTTCAAAGTTACTTAGTGTGCCAACCCCCATTTCAGTGTGGGATTGTTTTATATATTTACAATATAGTTAGATTATAGAGTGGATCAATAACCAGTACTTCCATGTGTCAAGTAAAAGACCAGAAAAGTTGGCCTTCAGCTATAGAAAGAAAAGGACTTGAGAGCATTCTTAGCAGCAGTAGGTCGAGAATCCTCAGTCAATCATAGATTTTACCATTCTGTGTGAAAGCTAATTCTTTCCTGTGATCTACAAATAGCAATGAGTTTTGTTTGGTTGGTTTTTTTGTTTTGTTTTTCTGTTTGCAAGGCACTGTGTGATCATTTAAAAATCAGACATTACAGAACTATGTGAGTTGGAAAAATGAATGCCCCACACCTCTGCCTAAATCTCATGCTCATAAGACTATGGACACAGTAGGTCTTTATTTTTAGTAAATTGGTCTTTTTTTAAAATACACATAGGATTAAGTCTTTCAACCTGTTCCCTTTCCCAGTGCAATCACTTTGACCAGTTCCTCATGTGTGTTATGCAAAATAAGGTACAATCTCTTATTTTTAAAACTTTTGGTTTTATTACTTTGACATTTGCTTTAAATACATATGGATTTCTCTTTTAAATGACCCCCCCCCCACCATGGCACTAGGGATTAAACCCAAAGTCATGCACGTTCTGGGCATGTGTGCTGTCACTGAACTACATCCCCAGTCCTTTTCTTTCTTTTTTTTTAGTATTTTTAGTTGTAGGTGGACACAATACCTTTACTTTATTTATCCTTATGTGGTGTTGAGGATTGAACCCAGTGCCTCAATGCGCTAGGCAACCACTCTACCACCAGGCTACAACCCCAACACCCCCGCAGCCCTCTTTTTATTGATCTTATAGTTCTGTTGTATGGATAAACAATAAACTTCTATTGATAGATGTTTTAATTGTTTCCAGTTATTATTAAAACAATGCTGTGGGCAATATTTTCATAGACAGGTCTTTGGGCATAAAACAAGATGACAACATAAGGTTTTTAAATTTGCTCTAGTTATACATGTCAGCAGAATGCATTTTGACTCATTGTACACAAATGGAGCACAACTTTTCATTTCTCTGTACATGATGCAGAGTCACATCATTCCTTCAATGATACATGTACATAGGGTAATAATGTCCATCTCATTCCACCATTTTTCCCACCCCTATCCCCCTTTCCCTCCCCTCACTCCCCTCTGCCCAATCTAAAGTTCCTCCCTTCTTCCCTTGCCCACCCCACCCCCATTATGGATCAGCATCCACATATCCAAGAAAACATTTGATCTTTGGTTTTTGGGGATTGACTTATTCACTTAACATGATATTTTCCAACTCCATCCATTTACCTACAAGAGCCATAATTTCATTTCTTAAGGCTGAGTAATATTCCACTATGTATATGTACCACAGTTTATCCATTCATCTATTGAAGGGGCATCTAGGTTGGTTGTACAGTTTAGCTGTTGTGAATTGAGCTTCTATAAACATTGATATAGCTGCATCACTGTAGTATGCTGATTTTAAGTCCTTTGGGTACAGCTGGGTTAAAATGGTGGTTCCATTCCAAGTTTTCTAAGTAATCTCCCTACTGCTTTCCAAAGTGAAGACATTAAGCTGCTGTGGTTAGGGATGTATCTCAGTGGTGCAACTTGCCTAGCATGCATGAGGCTCTGGGTTCTAGAGTATAGAATACCAGCACATAGTAGAACCTAAATAAATATTTATTGAACATGGGAAATATGATCTTTTGAACCAAATCTAAGATGTGAATGATCTGAAATAAAGACCAAATTCCTGAAAAACCATCCCTGTTGGGACACCAGAATTAGGGAACAGAACCAACATGTGTTTAAATGAATGCAATCCAACAGTGTTGAACACCAGGGATTTCTTGACTTTTCCACCAAGGATCTCATACTGAAATCTTTGACTTGCCAAACAAGTTATGGTTACTTACATTTTCATTTTATTAAGGCACAAATATAAGTACAGAAAACTATGATGTAACTTATAGTATAGCCAAAATCATAAAATGGAGATCTGTATTAAAGATGTCTACTTAAAAGGACACGAGATTCAATCAAGGGGAGTACACACCTGAGAAAATAAAGGTAGTCTTTAGTGAAGCAACCACCTAAAGATGCCTAAGCACCAAGTTTTAGTTACTATTCCTGATGTTACTGGGAATTGGGTTTCCCCTGGGGTAACTGATGGCAGCTGGACTGGAGTCTAAGTTTCTGCCCTTGCCCAGACATCTAAAAATCAGTCCTACAGAGTTCATCAGGAAAGTTGAGTTATTCAAAGATAGAATACAATATAACTGGTCCCTTGTCCAACCCCTTTGATTCCTGGGCTCACCAAATAAGCCTGTTAATATGGGTATCAGTGGCACGACAGATCAAGATGATCCCATTCTGTTATCACCCCACTGGTTTAGGAACATATGTGGTACAGTTGAATTTCTTTAGATTCTAGGTCCTCTCTGGCTAGACACTGGATATCAGTTACCCAGAATAATCATCCCAAACAAACAACACCAAATCTGCCCTGTATCTCAATAGCTGAGAAATGCTCACTACAATGGCCCCACCTACAGAGTGAGTAATCCATAACACATTATACAAGACACACAGGGAAGGGCTTTGAATATATACACATGTGAATATATACACATTATACAGGGCTTTAAATGCCTCATTTCTTGCTATCAAAGAAGGGAGATTCAACCATTGGCTTTACAACAAGGCTACAGAGGTGAGATAGTTCCAAGACTTCAAGGACAGAGAAGCAGTGTTCCACTGGCTGGATCCGCCATCATTCCTTTAAAAACCCTAACTCCTTACCTTTAGGATGGTTTCTGTCTTAAAGATATCCCCAGAGGACTAGGGTTGTGGCTCGGTGGTAGAACACTTGCCTAGCACATGAGAGGAACTGGGTTCGATCTTCAGCACCACATAAAAATAAATTAATTAAAGTTATTGTGTTCATCTACAGCTAAAATATATATATTATTTCACATATATGTATACACACACACACACACACACACATCTTCAGAGTTTCCTTCCCTTTCCTCATATTAACTCAGAGAGGATCATGGAATATACTTGTTTAGTATAAGATTCTTCAAACTAATGTTCAGTCAGTATGAAATCATCAGAATGCCTTTGCCAATGTCACACATATTTTTTCTGACAAGACATTCTAAAGCACAAGTACACATGATGGATTAACATTCTGCTAACATCAATTAGTATATACTTATATCTAAAACATGAGTCCATTGAATAAAATCCAATCATAACAAAACAGTGAGGCACACCTGGAGAGTGAGTAATCCATAACACATTATTTTGTATCATTGAAAGTCCAAGGGTCTTAATTCATGGACAATCATGACTCCAGAGATCTGCCTAAGAAGTTAGAATGGGAACAAAATTAGTAAAGTGGCAACATACAAGCTCCCTGGCATGCACTACATCTTTCTTTAAGGGCCTAGGTTTAAACCTCTGGTACATAAGTAGATCCACACAGAAAAAGAACCTCTGGTGGTTCCATTCACGTAGACTGGGTCCTTGGCCCAGGCTGGTCATCTTTCTTTCTCTTGTTTGCTTGAAGAGGACCAAAAAGGTGGATTATGCCAGGAGAGTTTGGGACTTATCATGATTGGATTTTACTTGTTGTTGTTGCCAATTTTATTCAATTCCTTCTCTTTGAATAACTGTACTCTGGTTTTCCTCCAAAGTCAGGGGTCAGCAAATTATAACCTATGGGCCAAATCTACCCTACCACCTATTTTTTAATGCAACACCCAGCCTACCACCTATTTTTGTAATTAAAGTTTTAGTGGAATAGTCATGCTTGTTTTTTACATTATTATTATTATTATTATTATTATTATTATTATTATTATTATAGTTCTGAGGATCAAATCAAGGGTTTTGTGCATTCTGGGTTAGGGTCCTACCACTGAGCTATATCCCCAGTCCCTTTTACATATTTTCTATACTGCCCTCATGTTATTAAGTAAGGTTGAGCAGTTGCAACAGAGACCATATTTATTAGTCAACTTTATGTTGCTGTGACAAAATGCCTGATAAAATCAACTATAAAAGAAGAAAGGTTTATTTTGGCTTATGGTTTCAGTTCAGGGTCACTTGTCACTATCATTTTAGGCTTTTGATATGGTAAAACATCATGGCAGGGAGCATGTGCAAGAGGAAAGCTGCTCACCTCATAGCCTCTGGGAAGAAAAGATAGAGGAGGAGCCAGGATCCCCATATCCCTTTCAAGGGCATGACCCCAATGACCTCACTTCTTTCCGTTAGGCACCACCTCCTAGAAGTTCCCCCACATCCCATTAGCACCACAGGCTAGCCACTAATCCCTCACCACATGTTTTTAGGGAGACATTTAAGATCAAAACCATAACACGAAGCTTCCAGTGTTTTTTTTCTGGTTCTTTACAGGATAATTATTTCACTTTTGCTCTAGGGGAACACAACCTTACCTACTCTCAGTCATTGAGTTTCAACTATCCTGCAATTCATCAGTTAACAAAGTTCTCTTTTGTTTGAATTGGGTGTCCTCTCACTTGGCAACCAGCTGATCCTACCTGACACAAAGGAGGCCCAGCACAAATCACCCTTTCCCCTGGCATAGCTTAACACACAAGCCGAGAGCAACAGCTCTCCCATGATAGATGACCAAGAATTAGCTTACTTTGACCAGAAGCTGTAACTTGTTTTCTGTCAACAGGATCAAATGTTTGAAAGGAGGCACTTCCCAGAAAATTCCAGGCTATGGTCACCATCTGGGGATGCCTCATTTACACGTACACTGACTGTGGTAGAGGGCATGTATATTTGGTGAGAGGGCAATAGTGCTATGGACTAACAGGCAAGGTGGAAGTTTCTATCCCCGCATCTCAGGGCTTGAACTGTCAAAACAGTCAACTGACATGGAATGACTTATACGTACCAGGCTCAGCACTTAGCATTTTACATGTTACATCCAGAGCAACCTGTAACATAGAAATGATCATTGTTCCCATTTACAGATAAGGAAACCAAATCTCAGAGCTACTAAGGAATTCAGGAAAGGTCACATGACCAGTAAGCCATGAAGAGGGGATTCCAATTGAAGTCTAAAGCTCTTCCTGAAAGCCCATGCTTTCCAACACAAGGCCATAGAACAAGAGCCCCTGTGAACACAGCAACTCTTTCTGCATAATTCCAGTAAATATTCTGAGCTGGGCTTTAATGGGTCTGATGAGGGTTAAATGCCATCCCAGGCTAATCACAGGGATCAGAATACACATAAAAAATGGAATAGCCAGGCCTGGGTCACATGCCAATCTGAGGTAGGCCATTCTCACCTAAACTGAAGTGCCAAAATGTCCATATAGAAAGGGCTTAGGAACTGGGGGGATAGCTAGTGGTACAGTGTTCCCTTAGCATGTACAAGGCTCTGGATTCAATCCCCAGCTCTGCCCAAAAAATAAATAAATAAATAAATAAATAAAAGACTATTTCCACTAGAAATAGTGGGATTTGAAGGAGATGGCACTTAATACTTTTGAGAAATATCAGTTGTCCACATTAAAGAATGCAGGGGAGTGGGATGGAGTTCCAAAGATCAGTGGCTCTGCAAGGCACTCCTGGGTGCCAAGGGTTATTTAAGAGCCATGTGCCCCTGGGTGTTTAGCACTTTCATTGTGCAAACTTAGAAGGGGGTGGGGGTTCGGTTGAAAAGATCCACCACCACTACCACTACCTGTGTGGAGGGTATTGTGTAGGTGATTAGCTCCCCCTGGTGCTTAAATATTTTTTTAATCTACAAATCTTTCCAGGCATTTATCTTAGGGAAGTTAGGTCAGTGCAACAAAATTCAATACAAGACTTTTTTTTTTTTAACATTTATTTATTTATTTATTTTCATTAGCATTTTTTGACAGTGATAAATATTTTTTTTAAAAACTCTTTTCAAAATGTACCCTAGTAACAACAACAACAACAAAAAAACTCTTCATACATGTATATAGGGTTAATAATGTCTGTCTCACAATCTACTGTCCTTCCCATCCCTGTCCACCCCATTCCTCCCCACCTCCCCCTCCCTCCCTTCTGTACAATTCAAAGTTCCTTCATTCTTCTCTACTCACCCCCTACTATGGATCAGCATCCGCTTATCAGAGAAAACATACAGCCTTTGGTTTTTGGGGATTGGCTTATTTCACATAGCATGACACTCTCCAGTTCCATCAATTTACAGCAAATGCCACAATTTCATTCTTCTTTAAAGTTGAGTAATATTCCATTGTGTATATGTACCACATTTACTTTATCCATTCATCTGTTGAAGGGCATCTAGGTTAGTTCCATAGTTTCACTATTGTGAATTGAGCTGTTATAAACATTGATGTGGCTGTGTCACTGTAGTATGCTGATTTTAAGTCCTTTGGTTATCAACTGAGTAGTGGGATAGCTGTGTCAAATGGTGGTTCCATTCCAAGTTTTCTAAGGAATCTCCATACTACTTTCCAAAGTGGTTGCACCAATCTGCAGTCCCACCAACAATGTATGAGTGTACCTTTTCCCTCACATCCTCTCCAACATTTATTATTGCTTGTATTCTTGATAATTGCCATTCTGATTGGAGTGAGATAAAATCTTAGTTTTGATTTACATTTCTCTAATTGCAAGAGATGATGAACCTTTTTTCATATGTTTGTTGATTGATTGCAATACAAGACTTTTGAAAGATTGTTTATGGTTGTGAGAAATTGGAAATAACCTGAACATCCCCATTAAATTGTATTACATCACTTCAATGCATTATATTTAGTTATTAGAAAGCAATGTAGTAAAGAATGTTTTAGGATATGATAGTTGAGAATGTATTCAATACAATGCAGTTTTTAAAGTATAGGTCTGTGGGATGGGAGGGTATAGCTCATTGATGGAGCATGTACTTTGCATGCAAAGACCCTGGGTTCAAGCCCCACGCAGTACCAAATAAATAAAATAATAAAATAAAATTAATAAATAAAATACATACCTTCATAGCTGTTGTTTTGTGTATGTGTGTGTGTGTGTGTGTGTGTGTGTGTGGTGCTGTTGATTAAACCCAGGGCCTTATGCATGATAAAATCGACACAAAATTGAAATCCAGTGATTTTTGTCTGGGTTTAAGGATTATGGGTATTTAAAATGTTTTTATTATGACCATTTTACTGTGAAAATGTATTATGAGCTGGGCACAGTGGCACACATCTGTAATCCCAGTCGCTTGGAAGGCTGAGGCAGGAAGATCATGAGTTTAAAGCCAGCCTCAGGAACTTAGAGAGGTCCTAAGCAACTCAGTAAGACCCTGTCTCAAAATAAAAAACAAGAAGGGTTAGGGATGTGGTTCAGTGGTTAAGTACCCCTGGGTTAAATCCCCAGTACCGAAAAAAAAAAAAGGAAGGAAGGAAGGAAGGGAAGAGAACATGTATTATGAAAGTAAATATTAAAGTAAAGAGAATAATAATGGACTTCTGTATGTTCATTGCTACAGTTATCAATATTTTGTCACACTTCCTTTACCCATTCTTTTTTTGTCAACTGTATTCTTTTTCTCCTGAAATAATTTAAAGCAAATCTCAGACATCACTGAATTTTTTTCCTTACATAATTCAACTTGCATCTTATTTTGAAGGTTATCTTGCTATGTTACGGAGACTGGCCCTTAATTCAAGATTCTCCTGCCTCAGCCTACTGAGTAGGTTGGATGCAGACATGCACCACCAGGCCTGGCTTCAACCTACATCTTTTAAAAGAACATTTCTTATGTGTTTGTAGTTAACTGTTATCTTAACCTTACCCAGAGGCTCCTTGTTTACAATCCACACTGCCTGCCTTTCAACAACAAAGACCAGCCTCAGTCTCACTTACTTCACCAACAAAATTGACAATAGTCGTGGATTATCATTTTATCATCCCAGTCCTCTTTGCTCAAAATCAGGCTGAAAGGTTCATTTGAATATTTGCAGATCAAATACATGCAATTAATATTTTCCCCTATGCATATGCATATGGTTTGGCTGCCAGCAAAAGAAACTTAACTCCAGCTAAGATGGGCAAATAGGGAAAATTTATTGGCTCTTGAAATCCAAGAAATCAGATAGCCAAGCCATGGGAAGGGCAGGGATGTAGTGATAGATTTACAAAGGAATTGAAGAACTTCAGGGTAAAATACATTTGAAAAAAAAAAAAAAAAAAAAGCTTTGGGCCATGGACTCTCATTGCTGATTCTCTCTGAATTCAGTTTTAGTGTCTTTTTAAAATGATCATTTTTGTAATGGTACATGCCTTCAATGCCAGTGACTCAGAAGGCTGAGGCAGGGGAAAACCCAAGTCTGAAGCCAGTCTGGCAACTTAGCAAGGTTCTGTCTCAAAAACTTTAAAGGGCTGGGAATGTGGGTAAAGCACTCCTGGGTTCAGTCCCCAGTACTAAAAAACAATAAATACAGATGCATTTATCTGGATTAATAGTTGCACAGTATTCCTTAAAGAGATAAAACAATTCCTTACTAATAGATAGTAAAAATAAAAATAAAAATTGGCTGGGGATATGGCTCAGTAACAGAGTACCCTGAATTCAATCCCCAATACCACCAAAAAAAGACCCCCTTTTCCTCAATAAGACAAGAGCTAATTGTCTTTGGGGTTTATATTCCAAATTTTTTGAGTAATTTCAGCTTCTGGAGAATTAGACTCTGTGTTTTGAGTTAGATAGTCCTGGGAATGGCTGTATTGATTGTATTAGTCAGTTATTTCGCTGCTGCAACTAAAAGACCCAAGCAGAACAACTGCAGAGGAGGAAAGTTTGAGGGCTCACAGTTTCAGAGGTATTAGACCATAGATAGCCAGTTCCATTCCTCAGGGCTCCAGGTGAGACAGGAACCACATGGCAGAAAAGTGTGGCAGAGGGAAGCGGCTTACATGGTGATCAGTAGGCAGTAAGAGAGACTCCATCTCCAGATACAAAAGCCACACCCCAATTCCCACCTCCTCCAGTCGCAACCTACCACTTCAGTTACCAGTTAATCCTTATCAGGGGATAAAATCACTGATTGGGTTAAGATTCTTACAACCTAATCATTTCTCCTTTGAACCTTCTTGCATTGTCTCACAAGTGAGCTTTTGGAGGACACCTCATATCCAAACCATAACATGGACCCATCAAAAGACCAGTGGTAATACTAACTTCAGAGTAAGGTGGGTCCCTTATTTGGGGGAGGAGAGAAAATTCCTAGGACATGGACGAATTGAGTCTATTGAGACGATACTGCAGATGTTTACCACTATGCTGTGTTTTGTGATTGTAATTGCTACTTTAAGTTAATAATGTATCTTAAATGACCTTATATTGGCATATATAGATGCATTTATCTGGATTAATAGTTGCACAGTATTCCTTAAAGAGATAAAACAATCCCTTACTAATGGATAGTGAGACATACCACATGTAATTTTTGTGTGTGGTGGGGGGAGAGTACTGGAGATTGAAACCAGGGCACTCTACCACTGAGCTACATCTCCAGTCCTTTTTATTCAAATTGTAGAGGCTGGCCTCAAACTTGCAATGTTCCTGCTTCAACCTCCCAAAATGCTGGAATTACAAATGTGTGCCACTGTGCCTGGCCCTGATTTTCTTACTATGACCAATAATGCTACCAAAAATGTCCTACCAATGTCCTTCACACAGTGGAAAATGTTCTGTGATAAATTCCTCAGGGTGGAATTTCTAGATCAAGGGATGCTTATATTTCTGATCCTTCACAATGAAATCTGTGAAGTTATATTTCATAAATAATGAAATGCACAATTAGAGGGTAGTTATTATAATGTACAAAGCTGCTCCCTGTGACCTTTCCGGTACAGCCATTTTCCCCGCCTCCCAACCACTTGTCAAACTGTGAACATCCTAGCTAGCTATTGGTTCATCAGTCAGCTTGCAAGTATCCTTCTCCAATATTGGTCCCCTGTTAGCCCGGCGGAATTCAATTGCTTTACTGTAGCAACCCCGCCATCTTTCCTCATCTTTCTCTCCTACTCACTTTCTCTATCCTCCTCACTTTCACACTTTCTTGCACGTGCCCGTTCTCCTTCCCTTTCTTTTCCTCTCATTTTCTCTCTTACCCTGCAGGGAGACACTCTGTTCACTTAATAAACTCCCTTATGTGATTTCCCGTGTCTGGCGTGGTTTCCGTGGGATCCCTTACAGTTATAAAATTTTTAAAATGAATAATAGCTCTCCAAAGATATGAAACAGGAAAATTTAGCTCCAGGTCCTACTGGATAAGAGAGACTGGAATTACCTGATAACCATAAATGGCTAAAACTTGAACAAAAGATGTGAAACAATAGTTTTCAGACATGATTCAGCAGACAGTAGAAGACAGTGCTCCCTGAAAGTGAGAACTCTCTGAAGTGAGCCCTAGAACCACCCCAGCTTTCTGCCTGGGCAGAGTTTGCAGGTCACAGTGCTAGCAGAGGGACACCAAAAAGAGTCGTCTTATTGTGTCATCCAGGGAGAAAAGGAGGACCATGTCCCTGAAGTGCCACTCTGTTCCCAGAATCTAGCCAAACTAAAGGAACAATGAGATTAAGTCTGGGTCAGAATGTCCAGATAAATATTATCTTGAAGAACACTCTTTTTCTTTCATGTATGCTGGGAATTAGGGCAAGTCAGTGTTATCTGTAGAATGCGGTTTTCTTGCATGCATGCCAAGTTCCTTGGGGTGCTGGTCACACAATGAGACAAAACAAGCTGAACCGATGCT
Organism: Sciurus carolinensis; assembly: GCF_902686445.1. Lineage (NCBI taxonomy): Eukaryota > Metazoa > Chordata > Mammalia > Rodentia > Sciuridae > Sciurus > Sciurus carolinensis. The sequence continues at coordinate 36,083,182 of NC_062228.1, forward strand.
GCTTCTGTCACCTAACCTATACCCGCCCTCCTCCGTGGTAGCTGGTGCAGAGCAGAGCGCCTGGGAAGTGCTTGCCTAGCTGCCACTGAGACAAAGCACTGTGGGGGGAGGGGGGGTGCTATTGTTCTGATGAAGTACTGAGGCACCGTATGAAAGGGAGCTGCACCTGCCCAGCCTGGCACCTGTCGCCACTGAACTTTCTGACGAAGCACCTGTCCAACCCATGCCTCCTTGTTTTTCAATAAAACTTAAGCCTCACGTCCCATCTCCGGTGTCTTCTTTGGTTTCTTGAAAACTTCTCCCACTGCCCTAGCACAACTGGGCTGTGGATGGCTCACTTACACAAGGCTTTTGTGGACATGTATTTTTGGGGGGTAAATACCCAGCTAGGAGTGGAATTGCTGGGTCATAGAGTAGATGTTTAACTTTGTGAGAAATCACCCATTTTCCGACGTGATTGCATCACTTTTCTCTTCCCACCACAAAGACTCTGATTGCTCCACATCCTCAACATTTAGCATCACTGATCTTTTTCATTTCTATCATGCACGTGGTATCTTAGTGCTTTTAATTGCATCCTTTTGCTGACTGATGATGTTGAGCATCTTTCCAAATGCTTATCATGTATCTTTTTGTGAAGTGCCTGTTCACATCTTTCCTTCTTTTTAGATAATTGTAAATACTTATGGGATACAGAGCTATTACTCTATTACTTCATTTTTTGTGGCACTTAAGATTGAACCCAGGGCCTCTCACATGCCAGGCAAATGCTCTACCTCAGTACCCCGGGCCCCTCCTCCTTTTTAATTGAGTTGTTTGTCTTGTTATTGAAGTGTTAAATATCTTTATATATTCTTGATACAAGTCCTTTATCTGATTAATGTTCTGTGACTTTTCATTTTCTTGGTGTCCAATTAAAAAATCAGAAATTCTTAATTTTAATAAAGTTCATTTGCCAATTTTTTAATAATTTGGACTTTTTTTTATACTAAAAGAGATTTACTTATCTTAAAATCACAAAGATATTCTCTTATTCTTTCTCCCAGAAGCTCTATAGTTACAGCTCTTCTTCTCCTTCTCCTTCTTTGTCTTGTACTAGGGATTGAACTTAGGGGCATTTTTCCCTTAGCTACATCTCCTGTCTTTTTTAATGTTTACTTTTGAGATAGGGTCTCACTAATTTGCCCAGGCTGGCCTCTGACTTGTGATCCTTCTGCCTCAGCCTCCTGAGTTGCTAGGATTGCAGGTGAGAACCTCCATACCTAGCATAGCTCTTAAATTTTAGGTCCGTGATCCACCTAAAATTTTGCATTCCTGAGCAGTAGGCATTGATTGAGGTTCATCTACCCGCCATGGATATTCAGGTGTTGCAACAACATTTATTAAGAGATTTTCCTTACTTTGGCATGTGTGTCAAAAAATCTTTTTGTCAGCCAGGTGCAGTGGCACATTGCAGTAACTCTGAAGGCTGAGGCAGGAGGATGGCAAATTTGTGGCCAGTCTCAACAAATTAGTGAGACTCCGTCTCAAAATTAAAAAATAAAAGAGTCAGGGATGTAAATCAGTAATAGAGCACATCTGAGTTAAATCTCTAGTACCTCCAAAAATAATTTTGTCAGTACTGGTGTCAAAGGTATGTGTATATATGTGTGCAAATACATCCAAGTGTAGTCTATTTTATGCCAAAATAATAAATATGTGTGACTCTATTTCTGGACTGTATTCTGCTCCACTGTTTGTGCTTGCATCAATACCAGACTATCTTGATTACTGTAGGTTTAGAGTATGTATATGTATGTTTAATGTGACAGTGTCAAATGCTGTCTCACACACCCCTACCAACAATGTAAACAGTTGGTCTCCTCACTTGTAGCGTGGAGCTTTATCACCTTTCCACATCGTGGGACCACACCTGTTCTCTGCTGTATCCCTGTCACTCAGTTCTGTGCCTGGTACACAATTTCTGCCAGCATTTGCTGAATAAATGAATGACAAGAGGCTATAGTGTATCTGAAGTTTTCCAACCCTTATTAAGATGTCCTCTGTGTTAGCTTTCTTTCATAATAACAATATACCTGAGATAAGCAACTTGCAAAGATCTATTTTGGCTTAGTTTTGGAGGTTCCAGTTCATGATTAATTGATTCTGTTGCTTTTGGGCCTGTGTTAAGAGTTTTCGGTGGATGGGCTGGGGTTGTAACTCAGTGACAGAGTGCTTGCCTAGCATGTGTGAGGCACTGGGTTCCATCCTCAGCATCACATAAAAATAACTCTATCCATCTACAACTACCCACAAACCCCTCATCTTAAGGATTCCACCACCTCACAATAACACCACCCTGGAGATTGAGCCTTTAATGCATGAATCTTTGGGAGACATTTGAGATCCAAACTATAATATCTTACAAAGATAACAAGGATGAGACAATTAAACTAAATTCTAGAAAAATGTTTCTGAAATCTCAAAAGATTTCATCTCTAGGAGTAGGGTATAATAATAACAACAAAATAACAGATGACTCTTACACAGTGTTTACTATGGGCAAGCCTGTGGTCCTGTTACCATGGTTAAGATGCCACCCATTACAGTTATATTTCAAGCACCTAGATAGAGCACAGGTAAGTGAAGGGACACAGGGTAGACAAGAGTCCTTTAAGGAAAGTTCCTAGCAGCTGCCACATGACTCTCCTATTTATGTTCCATGAAATATATGGCCTCTGCACCTGATTGACAAAAATTATCAGTTATTTATCAAGTTCTTTTGATTTCTTGGGTTTGGTTTTCTGCCAAGTGCAACTACAAGAATCCCAATTTATACACCCCATTTTGCTGAGTAGGGTTTTGGCACCTGGTGTACATCATGGTACTGACACAAAAGATTGGGAGTGTTTTATTTTAAAGTTTTAATTTAGAAATGTCAGACAGCATCTTGCCTTAACCATAAAGGGACAGAGTTCTTTTGAGGGAGACTTGACTCCATCTAAATACCAAGGAGTACAAATCATCCTAATTTTTAACTGGTGCCAACATACCAAGATGGACCAGTACCAAAAACAAATGTCCACAGTACCAGTTCTCATGAGGTAGATCTGGTTTAAGAAGCACTTTATGTATAGTGTAACTAGGGCCAACAGTTTTTCCCCCTTGTACTGAGGATGCAACCCAAGCCCCCAGTTCTGGGACAATGCACTTTTATTGCAGAAACTATGACAAAAAAATTTTTAAGACAAAAAATTGACACTGGCTGGGCATGGTGGTACATACCTGTAATACCAGCAACTCAGGAGGCTGAGACAAGAGGATCACAATTTGTGACCAGCCTCAGCAACTTACCAAGACCCTCAGCAAATTAGTGAGACCTTGCCTCAAAATAAAAAATAAAAAGGTCTGGAGCCATGACTCCATGGTAAAGCACCCCTGGGTTCAATCCCCAGTACCAAAAAAAAAAAAAAAAAAAAAAAAAAAAAAAAAAAGACACTGAAAAAAATTAACCTGTGTACTCTAGTTAGCAGAATAAGAATATGTTCCAAAGTGTTGAAAATGAGCCAGGTATAGTGGTGCACACCTATAATCCCAGGAACTCAGAAGGCTGAGGCAGGAGGATTGAAAGTTGGAGGCCAGCCTTAGCAACTTAGCAAGGCCCTAAGGCCCTGTCTCAAAATAAAAAATAAAAAGGACTGGTGATGTAGCTCAGTGGTTAAAGTACCTTTGGGTTCAATCCCCAGTATCAAAAATAAATAAATAATGGTTCAAAGTGTTGATAAAACAGTCTTCACTTCCTCTAAGCATCATTTGTATAATGTATCTGGCATAACCTGGGTATATTTTTTCATTTAATGTAAACATTATATATCAGCTCTGCTGTAAATTGAAGATGATCAGGAGACACAATAAAGGCAGCTACTATATGCTAGGAATTATGCTAAATTATACACACACCACATACACTTTCCCATTTAATGCTCACACTTACCCTGTCACCCCATGAGTGGGTATTATTAGCTTCATTTTGTACACAAGATGACACTGTGTGATCACTCACAGTGGGTGAATGCTACAGCCCCACCCGGGAAGTGAAGAAGAGGTCCTGCTGCCTGGGAAGAGTTCAAGGAAAATGCCTACCCCTCCGAATGCTCCAGAACAATACTTGGTGCAAAGAGGAAAAGAGAAATACTCTAGTAAGGATGTCCCTTATATAGCATTATTTTTAAAAAGAACACACACAACCTAAATGCTTAATTAAGCATGACATTAACTAAATGATGGTCATCCAAAGAATTGATGAATCATAGAAATTGCTCATTTATATTAATATGTTCTAACTTTCAGGTGGAAAAGTTAGGATCCCAAACTACACACAGCATATGCATCTCAATCACATAAAATATTTTCAGAAAAAAAAAAAAAAACGGTAAGGAAATATTCCCAAGAATATGAGGCATAATGAACTCTGGAGAGGATTAAAGTAGATTTCATGTTTCTTTTTCCCCCTTTGACTTTTGTTGTCTAACTTTTCCACATGAACACGTTTACTTTGACAATCTGAATTTTTTAAGAGTTTAACACTTTTGTATAACATACCCTTTTGTGCTCACCTTGTTCTAAGATCACTGATTCTGGATCCACCGGGGGTAGAAGGGTATTTGGTATTTTGTGTGTGTATACCCTGGGCTTCATGCATGCTAGGGAAGCACTCTCATCATTGAGATTTTGAGGTGGGGGTCTTGCTAAATTGCTCAAGTTGACCTCAAATTTGGCAATCCTCCCTCCTTAGTTTCTTGAGTAGCTGGGAATATAGGTATGGATTACCACACCTGGACCATTTTTTTAAAAAAGAGGTGATTGATGTTTTCATTGGGCTACATAGAAATGAATTTTGAAAGTTTAAAATTTTAATATCTCCAAAAGGACTCCAAAGGATGCCTCAAATAGTATCTTGGGGAAAAAAAGGCAGATGAAATTGGGGAGGATACAAAAAGATGTCTTCCTAAGTAGGAAATCTCAATAGGAAACACCATCATCTGAGTTGCACTTTGAAGGAAGGAGGCTGGAGGGGTTGTTAGCAGGAAGTTTCATCTTCCTTTTCTTGGGGATGTCCTACTTGGGTGCTGGGTGAAGACCAAAGGCAGGATATTTGGCAGACCTCTGTGGGCATTGACAGACAAGTAGTTGATCCCCCAGCCAAGTTAGTACGCTTCACCCACATATTTGTTTTAAGCACAGCATCACTGGGTGGCTAGAATTTGCTCATTGAACTTTCTGATAGTCCCTCTCTAGGCATTTTTTTTTTTTTTTAACTAGGGATTGAACCCAGGGGCACTTAACCACCGAACTACATCCCTAGCACCACCACCCCTTTTGTAAAATTTGAGATAAGAGTCCCACTAAGTTGCTGAGGCTGGTTTTGAACCTACAATTCTCCTGCTTCAGCCTCCATGACTGACCCTCTCCAGGCTTTTTAAATACAGTGAGTATATGTTATTAGCTTTCAACCTGCTAGTCCCTTGGAGTCTGTGGCTCATGCTGGGTCTTTATGAAACATTTGCTGAAGGTTTTCTAGCTGTGGTTATGACAAACGATGTTGAAAATAATCTAGAATAACAACTCTTTTACAATCTCTATTTAATGGACTCACTGTATAGTAAACACTATCAAGTTTATTCCTGAGACAGGGAGATCTGTTTCCATGTAGATTTTTATTGTTCCGTGGGAAGATGCAGAGAGCATATTTGATCTCTTTGGTTATCATCCAGCAATAACCCTCAACTCATGTGAACACACTACTCCCTCCATATCCTCTCTGGAAAAGTCCTGTGGCAAATGAAATCCCACTATGGTGTATAATTATAATGCACTGATAAAAAAAACTTTAAAATAGTGACATTAGAAGCCAAGCCAGCTTCCCTCCCAGTTACATAAGGTAATATATTTCTCTTTGCTGCTTAAGCTACTTGGAATGGGTTACTAATGATTCCAAGAAAGAGAGTCCTGATTTTTCTTTGTGTGTTTTTAAAATTTTCTTTAATAAAGACAGAGAAATTTATTTGGAGGAAAAAGTTTGAAACTGAAAAACCATATATCAAAACCAATGTGGATATGGATATGGGAAACCTGGGGAAATTAATGCAATCCCTTGTATAGACAACTCCCCTGTGCCCACTGGCCTCACAGTGCCTCTCTCCAGCTCCTCCTACAAACCCATTGCCCAGAGCCTATGAAGATGCAGTCAATTCCCTTTCCACATCCACCAGAAAGCAAAGGTCTCTGCATTCATTTTTAACAACATCCTAGTTCAAAGAATGCATGAAGTTTCTCCACCTTAAGTAAAAGAAAAAAAGAAAAAGCAGTTCAAGATCCTTATGTCCTTAGGATGGAACCCTAAGACAAAATGGAAGCTGAGAAGCTGTGACCGGAGGGTGTAGAGTTTAGGATGAAATGCTTGTTATTGCAATAGGAACATACATTACAAAAAGTAAAATTAGTGATGTCCCCTCAACCTTAAAATGACAAGGAAAGTTAAACACAGTCACCATTTTGGACACATATTTTATTGTTTAGAAACTTCCAGCAGAGTTATCATCAAGTACCTTTGGCAGGAGATGTCTGTGTCTGCTCCTCCCCAAACCTCCACTCATCAGAACAGAAACAATGAGTCCAGCCTCAAGGTGTGAGGTGATGGACCCGCCAAGGGACAGCCTGGCATAAGCTTCCCTGGCATCACCCACACGCAGATCTGGGTGAACAACAGTAACCGTACACATGTAGACACAAAGTGCAACCCCAAACAACCATCAACTTTGTAGGATGGTACCGGAACAGGAAAGGCATCAGAATTGAATCTGCAGAAAATCAAAATTAATCATGATTGGCTTTCCTACCTGAAGTTAGCCTCCTAAACTAGCTGACCTTATTATTCATTTATTTTAAAAGCAAACCAAGTATATATGGCATCTTTTAAAAAATCATGTAAACGTTGTAAAGGTTTAGGGGTTATTTATAATCTGAAGAGACTTATAAAAAATTACTGGACTTGTTAAGACTATAAATACTAACCCCTCCTCCCCCCATGAAAAAAGCAATTGTTACAAAAATATAAAAAATATACTAGCCTCTACTATTTAACCTTTCTACCAGAAATCTCATGACTCTGGGACACATCCTGGCTTATGTAGCATACAGAAAGCCCGAGTGCAACTTTTTCAACTTTTTAAGGAAGGAAAAGTACCAAAACATTCCCTTTTGTTATTTGAGATTGTGGCTGCTTTCTTCACAGGAACTGTAATGCTAATGTGTAATGACAATTTGACGTTTTCTACTGTATTCCCCTGCAAGGACCCAGTGTGGAAATAGTAGCATAGGAGGTTGCTTCAAACCTCACTCCTTAACTTCTTCCGATTTCTCTCTCCAGCTCCTTCAGTTCCATTTTGGGACTTGTTGGGTCCCCAGACTCCTGAGCTGGCCATGGTTTCCCTAACTTCCCTTGGAGTAGGCAGATGGTAAGGAGGAAGGTGCCTGGTGAAGGGGATGGGAGTACTGAGCTGCTGGAGTGTGGGTCAAGCCCAGTTCAGGCTTACCAATGCCAGAGAAGTGGCATGGTTGGTGGATGATGCCTTCCTGGCCTGGAGAGATGACTGATGCTACAAGTCCCTGTCCGCAAGGCTGGGAAGGGAGGCAGCAGCTAATGAGAAGGCAAAACACTTTGCATTAAGTTAAAACACTCCAATTCAGTTCAATAAATGAATCAGATTGCATTCACTCCTCCACAGCAAGCTACAGGCACTTTAACCAATTAAGAGCTACAAAATGGACCAAATTCCATTTAAAATAATTGGAGAAACTACAGGGGCTTGACTGTTGTTGGTTGGTCAAGTCCTTAAGGATCCCTTCCTGGCTTAGGACATTTTTAGTCTTTCCCTATCTCTGCTACTGCCAGCAGGGGGCGATGTGGGTAAAGGCTCAATCAAGCCCTTGGGAGAAAACAGTCACTGGGTAACCAGGGGGAGGATCCATAGGTCAACAGGCAGAGCCCCTCCTCATAACTGGGATATTGCTGGGCTGTGTGCCCTGTGTCCCTGAAGTCCACGGAGACCTCTCAGACCAAGATCTCAGCCTAGCATATTCAAGAGAAACTTTCATCCCCAAAGTATCCAGAATCCTTATGACCTGCTACACTGCTCAGAAGTGGAGACCTGGCTCAACCTGGTGCCTGACTCACACCCACTCCTCCTCCCTACAGGACCTGTGATCTTGGGCATATCCCCCAGTGTCCACCACAACCCAGCCTGGCAACCTGTTCTACCAGTGTACTACTGCCCTCATGGTCCTTGTCTGAGATGGGTTGACTGCCTCCAGGTCAGAATGATGGACCCTATCTGAGTCCCCACTGGACGTCCAGGCTCTACTGTTTGAAGAACTACATTTTCGCACCACTAATGGTTTTATTTCATAGATCACATTAGAAGTTCTGGGCTTCCCATCCTCACCATGGTTGTCATACATTTCCCAATAACCTGTTTGTTTCTCCAGATCTAAAACATCCCATCCAACACAGCCTGGTTGTTTAAAACCCAAGGGAACTTTTCAAAACCAACAATTAGATGATTCGGAGAACTTGGCCATATCTGCTGAGCAAGACCCCTCTGCTTTGGTTGCATCAAAAGAACAGCCTGTGAGACATTGAGAATTCACATTTGCTCAGAAGAGAAGTGCTCCCAACACCAAGGCACAGAGAAAGAAGTCTCCTGGGGAAAATGACGATGGACACAATCAGCGACCTCAGTGAGACCTTGAGGCAGTCAGTGGGGGAGGCCTGGGAGGGCGTTGTGGGGGAGACCTGGAGATGGGGTCTCCCCTGGGGCCTGAGGCATCCTCACGCATACTTCTCCAGGAACTTTATGTGAAAGTCCTTCACCTTCTGGAGCACTGTCTTCAGCTTCTCCACTGGAGGGAGAATGGTCATTCTGTCAGGAAAGAGAATACTGTCAGTCTGACTGCTCTAGAAAAGGAGACAGGAATGAATCCAACAGCTATCAGAGTGGAGACAAGGAAGTGAGGGTAAGGTGCATGGGGAGGGGAGGACAGGCCTGGCCTGTCCTCTTTGACAACTCCAGCCTTTGCACAGTACCTGGCATTTGTGGGAGGGCACTCTCCCCCATTCATACATTCAAAATGGGGTCTTGCTTTGTTGCCCATGCTGGTCTTGAACTCCTGGGCTCAAGTCATCCACCTGCCTCAGCCTCTTCAGTAGCTAGGTCTACAGATGCACACCACTGTACCCAGCTTTTATATATGTATTTATTTTTTTTAACCCAAGTAATACATGCAAACAAAGGCAATAAACTGGGGCAACATTTAGGCTTGCATTTACCCATTACTGGAAGCCTGCAACACATTTTGACTAGTGTACAGAACGTTCTAGAGCATAGACAGCATAGAGGACATTCTAGAGCATTCCTGTTAGATCGGATTTTTTTTAAACCTCTAGCAGTCATTCTAACAGTGAGACAACTTCCATTCACAATTCTCCCTCCAAGCTGTCATAGCTAATACCTCTCTCCAGTCCATCAATAATACACTTCCCAACCCTAGGGGCAACCCTCTTAAGTTATACTACTTTTTTTTTTTAGGTACTGAGAACTGAACCCAGGTCTTGTTTGGTACGCACGCTACTGTTGGGTTATACCCCAATCTCCAGACTCCATGAATTGCAGAGGTGAGCCTGACTAAGAAAGGCCAAGCAGACATGGTTTCTCCATCTGGGAAACACTACCCACAACCTTGACAGTGAAGACCTGGTTCCAGGTGCCAATGGCTCATGACTTCTTTTTTTAGAATCTGCCACAAGAGACATCTCGAGAGCAATGTGCATGGAAAAGATGTTGTTCTGAATAGAATGAACCTCAGCAAACCCTGGTAGCTGCTCCACCCAGCTCAGCCCTGAGAATCTGCACTCCTATCTGCACTACTATCTGTACCAGGGTACATCTGTGGAAGGCTTCACAGTAAGCACAGCTACTACTGTGTGTCGGGACAGCACCTTAGCAGGTCCATGGTGCAGCCAAGGGGCTATTGAGCAATTCTTAGGTGCCAGACATTGTCCTAGGCATCTGGGTGCTATGTGCTGCTGTCATGGACTTTAAAAGGTACAGGAAAATAAAGAAGAAAACACACTGCTTAGGACATTTCTGATAGATTACTCAGCAGAGGGGCACACAGAAGAGTCAGGGTAGACCTCTCCCAATAGATGACCCTGGAGTCCCCCCCAGTTTTCCTTACACCCTAGGCAGAGAGTCAGCTTGGCTTTATAGCTGAACAAAATGGGGTGAGATGGGTGGGGTGCAAAGAAGTATGGCTCCATTCCTCTCAGACTCTGAAGTCAGCTGGCCTGTGTTCTATGTTAAGGAGCCCACGTTTCCCCCAACAAACCCGGGATCTGCCTGGTACACAGGGTGTCATACCTGAAGTGGTAGGTGCCTTCCCTCTGCCCAAAGCCGCTGCCAGGCACAACACAGATGCCAGTCTCCTCCAGGAGCTTCATGCAGTAGAACATGTCTGGGGCCATTTTATGGGCCTACAGGAGCAGGGAAGAACTTCAGAATCATACCTAGCTTTACACAGTACCAGCATGCCACTCAAAACTATAAACCAAATACAACCTAAATGGCAGGTTATCTTTCCAGTGACAGGGCCTTTCTACCCTGAGATACTACTGATAGCTGGCATAGAGACTCAGACACCTGAGCCAGGGGATGTGGCACTACTGTGCATTGTCAGGGATCACCATCCTACTTCCTTCCTACTCCATCCCAGTAGCTGCTCATCAAGTATTGATGGTGACCTCCTAATGTGCTCTGAAAACAAAGAGCCCTGAGATCTGCACCTAGTGTGGGCTTTCAGGGCACAAGCTTCTCTGGGGCCACTGTTGACAGTGCTTCATACACACAGGTTTGCATAACAATCACCTAGGGAAACTGTAAAGTACAGTTCTAACACCCGGGATTCTGACTCCATGAATCTGAATGTTTGACAAGGTATTCTGCAGGTTCTGGGGTGAGGTGAGGACAACACTTTCAGAAACACCACTCTGCCCCTGATCCTGAAAGTGAGGTCTGCCACACCTAAGAATCTGCTGGAAATGCCATGAACCCAGAACTGGCATTTCAACAGGTACCGTGATTGGTACACATGTTCACGTTTGGGAAGCACTGCTCCAGGACACAATGGCTGGTGGAGGAGATGGCTCTGCTGTTTCCCCAGCATTACATCACAACTGGGTATGTCCCTTTGGAGCAGCAGTGTTAACAGCCCAGATCACTTCCTCTCACCTGGGGCTGACCACATTTTTTCCCCATTACCACAGCATGCTGCTGGGGCTGGGCCTTTGAGAAACTGCCATCGTTACACAGTATTACATAGTAAATAGCATGTGGCTGAGAGTTCACAGAGTTCAGAGCCCCCTGGGCCAGTGTCTCTGCTCTCCAAGGCAGGAAGCAGACCCTGACCTGGCTGTTTCAAGTGAACCCAGGGAGGAAGAGCAAGCCCAGCCATGACTGTCTCAGACCTGAGCTGTCTCCACAGCTTTGGCAGGAATGAAGATCCGAGGAAAGGCATACATGGCTCCCTGCAAGGGGTTGCAGTGAATTCCTGGGACTTGGTTAAATAGGTCTTCTGTCAGCTTTGCTTTTTTGGCCAGATTACCCAGGACAGACTCCTTCTCCTGATGACAGAGAAAATACAGAAGTCAGCATCTCAGCACAAGGACAGGCCCCAGTCATTCCTTCAATAGTAGGGTAACTGGACAGATTGACAAAAGATGGGCTTGTGTGTGTTTGAGCACAGCAAATCAGACAAGTGGGTGGAAAACATCTTTCTATAGGAAGTCTTCCCATGGACTCTCAGATCAGGAGACTGCCATGTGCCCTGGGGCACATATGAATACATGGGCGATTCAGGTCACAGGGCAGATCCTGAGTAGCCCAGGTCATAGGATCTACTCTTATATGAGGATGTCATTTCTGAAAATGAGCAAAACCAGTCCCTGCCTATCAGTCTAATGGACTTGGCTCTGAGAGGAACATTCTAGAAATACTTCTAGTAGACATGGGTCTCCTTCTGGAGTCAGCCCTTCATTTGGAAGAACCCCCCTCCCTACTCTCAGTCCATGTGGTATACACAGGACACATGACCCAGATGAAGCAAAGCAGAGTCAGTGACTGGTTCAAGCTGGACATGTGCCCAAAGCTGGAGCAGAGTCATCCAGGACTTCTGCGAGCACTGCTGAAAGAGGGATTAAAAGGTGTGAGCCTACAAATGAGCAGATAAAATGTAGATAATCCATACAATGACACAACAGCCATCAGTCCCAAAGGAACTTGTGACACAGGCTGCCACAAGGACACTATTCTAAGTGGAATAAGCCACTCCCAGGAGAATAAACATTATATAATTCCACCTGTGTCAGGTATCTAGAACAGGTGAATTTGTAGATACAGAAAATGGAATGGTGGTTGCTGGGGAAAAGAATGTGTGACCATTTAACAGGTATCATAAAAAGTTCTGAGATGGACGGTGGAGGTGGTTGCATGTGAATATCATTAATGCCATAGAACTGTATATAAAAAGTGGTAAATTTTTTGTATTGTATATTTTACCACAGTTGAAAAGGAAAAAAATATGAGTCTGGACCAGTTGTGAGCTAACTTCTAGTTACATAGCCCATAGGTACCTTTTTTTTTTTTTTTTTTTGCCATGAGGTCTCACTATGTTGCCCAGGCTGGTGTTAAACTCCTAGGCTCAAGAGATCCTCGTGCCTCAGCCTCACAAGTAGCTGGGACTACAGATGCATACCACCATGCCCAGCTCCATAAGTTCCTCTTCTGTTTTAAAATAGAATTGGGCTTTTGTCCAACAGTTGAAAGGTTCAGACTGGACCACATGGAGCTGGGTAAGCCAGAGAGAGTTCCATGACCTAGGACTGATGCTGTTCCCCTCTACTTCACCTTCTTTTTAGCCTATTAACAGAATCCCCTGAGAGTGTTATCAGGACACGAGGCCCCTCCCTTTGGGTGCCTGCCCATCTGGATGCTTGCATTCAAGGAAGAGGAAGGGTGGGGTGGGTACACACATACGCAGTCATAGCGCTCCCACTTCAAAACATGCCGGATGCATCCTCAGACTTAACCAACTCATGAGGGTGGTTCAAGTACCAGGAGGCACCATGAGTGTCCCCTGGGGAACACAGATACACACCAGCACCCCAATTCACCAGACATGGCAGGAATTCACCTGTGACGCTGCCAGTAGCCATGATGTATACAGGTCACAGTAGACTTACCCTACTGAACTGTTCAAAGGACTCCTCTCCTGGCACTGGGGGGTTCACAACAATGTCCATGGCAGCCTGTCCAGACACTGGTGGGCACAGACGCACTGACAGCAGCTTCACCAGCTGGCCCTTGATCTCAGGGTGGAGGTTGATCACTTCCATGTAGCCTCCTCTATAGCCACACCTAGAGGGTTCAGAACAGCGACACATCCACCATTTACAAGTCCAATTCAGACAGCCAGCATCTATAACCATACCAACCCTAACACCAAATGGCCAGGTGTGGCTGAGTTCTTGCTACTGGTAAAAACATGAATGGAAGTGATATGTACAAATTCACTTTTTTATGAGAAAAAGTGGGGCTGGGGTTGTGGTTCAGTGGTAGAGCGCTTGCCTAGCATGTGTGAGGCACTGGGTTCAATTCTCAGCACCACATATAAATAAATGAATAAAAATAAAGGTCTATCAACATTTAAAAATTATTAAAAAAAAAAAAAAAAAAAAAAAAAAAGAAATAAAGAAGCAATGTGTGTTCCTTCCTCTTTCCTTTTCCCCACTTCCCGAGAGATGGAGATACTGGAGCAGAAGCCCAAGCACTAGGGATGGACAGGGAAAGCAAAGCCAATAGCTCCAATCCTTGAATGAGTTCCTAGAACACAGACTACCCTGGACTTCCCCCACTTTTGGACCATTATGTCAAGAAGAGAGACATGCCCATCTTGTCTGAGTCACTGTATTTTGGGGCTGTTTTGTTATAGCAACTTAGCCTGAAACCTAATACAGTAGCCTTTGCTCAAAAGATGAAGTCCTGGCATCCCCCTGCGTGGTCTCCATGGGCAAACATCTGATTCACTGATGGTAATGGGAATCCAGGACTCTTGTAGGAAAAATGTTTGCTTCCTGAAAACAAAGGCAACCCAGAGGACAGCAGAGCTGAGAAAGGAAATAAGACAGAGCAGAAAAACAGAGACAGGGTCCTAATGACATTTTTTTATTTGCTTTTTTATTTGGGGGATTAAACCTAGGGCCTTGTGCATGCTAAGTGTACCACTGAGCTACACCCCTAAGCCTCTTGTTTTCCAGTACTAGGGACTGAACCCAAGGCCCTCTGCCATTGAGTAATATTCCCAGCCCTTTTTATTTTTAGAGACAGGGTCTCACTAAGTTGCCTAGGCTGGTGTTGAACTTGTGATCTCCTGGCTCAGTCTCCCAAGTTGCTGGGATTATAGGCGTGCACTACCAGTCTTGGTTCCACTAACATCTTTTTTTTTTTTTTTGCGGGTGGGTGGTGCTGGGGATTGAATTCAGGAGTGTTTTACTACTGAGCTGTATCCTCAGCCCTTTTTGTTTTTCATTTTTAGATAGGAGACCCTATCTTTAAGTTATCAAGGATGAGAGCCTTGATAAATTGCTGAGGCTAACCTCTAACTTAGGATCCGCCTTCCTTAGCCTCCTGAATTGCTGGGATCACTTGGTTTCCACTGACATCTTTAAGTCCTCTGATTCGACTCTACTTCTAAATTTTTTGCCAATATAGAACTTCTTTTTAATGCCCCTTTGGTGTAAGCCAATGCAAACTGAGTTTAGTATATTATAGCCAAAAGACGCCTGATAGAGTCAAATCATATGAAAATAAGCTGGGAGAATACAATGAGTTTAAAAAAAAAAAATCTTCCTCAACCAAATCAGCAATCTCAGGCATACTTTCTGGAGCTATGCTTCTTTTTCTGGTCTGTGTCTGCCAGTAATCACACTAATGTCCACAAAAACCCAGGTACCCTGAGGCAGGGACCTGGTTACCTTTCTCTGTGCATCACCCACCCACAACTTCAGAGAACCTGACATGATGAGATTCTCAGTAAAACATTTTTGGATCATGCATCTAAACTGAACAGGCAAAGACAGATTCCTACCTGATCCCTGAACTGGAGCTTCCAAGACAGAAAGATAAAGGCATTTTGGAAAAGTTTTCCTTTTTTTCAATAAAAGCTGAAAAAAGGAATTTTCTGTTCAACACTCTGCTGATGAGCAGAAAATCAAATTGTGGCCAATTGTGCTGGTACACACCTGTAACCCCAGTGACTTGGGAGGCTGAGGCAGGAGGATCTCAAGTTCAAAGCCAGCCTAAGCAGCTTAGTGAGACCCTGTCTCAAAATAAAAAATAAAAAGGACTGAGGATGTGGCTCAGTGGTTAAGTGCCTCTTGGCTCAATCCCTGTTGCCAAAAGAAAAAAATACATATCAAATTGTGCAAAGCACTCTAGTCTTAGGTAATCAGGATCTGAGAATGATGGGGAATAACTTGGGATACAAACATTCTGGGGACTGTTTGTTAAAAAGCCCAATCAATAACAGAGATGGAGACATGGGTAGATATGTGATGAACACACCTGAGTTTGAAAAACAAAGAGAGTACAGGTTTGCTCTATACCGTACACAAAAGTCCAGCCAGGAGTTAGCATTGCTACCTGGGTAGACTAGAAAGACTTGCATTAACTAACTCCTGACAATACCACACTAAATCAACAACAGTCTGGCAACCATCCCAAGGGGACAGTCCCCAAAAACTGGCTAAAATATTTCTTTAAGCTTCACAATTATACCAGTTTCCAGCCTACCAAATAAGAACCCTCCCCACACTTGGCACATAAGAACCCCATATTGCTGGGAATGATGTCTGTAGCTGTAAACTCCTGGTCTTTCCTTCAGTGTCCTTTGTAGGCTCCTCCTCTTCTCCCAACCTCTGAGCAGTGGAGGTCCAGTCCTTGGACCTCTTCTTTAAGCTCTCTCCATGTGAGACCTCCATGTTTGGAGCTTTAACTAACCAAAGATGCATACACTAACATCTCCCAAATTTAAATCTCAAGCAGGATATCCACCCTGATCTCCAGACTCACCCATTCATCTCTATCTGGACATCAAATAGGCATTAGCAAGTTAACATGTCCAAAGTTAAACTCCCTCTCTTTTCCTCCCCAAACCTGCCTCATCTGTTGATGGCAACTCCATCCTTCCAGGTGTTTGAACAAATGACTTGGAATTCATCCTTGACTCCGCTCTCACTTATCTTTTTCATCAGCAAATTCTTTCAACTCCACCTTCTCCCCATCTTTACCCTGATCCATGACACCTTGCCCGGGGGACTATAGAAGTCCCCTGGCTTGAGTCCCTGCTCCTGCTTTGCCACAGAGCAACAAGAAGGAATCTAAGAAAACATAAGTAAAGTGAGGTCATACCACTGCTCAAACATACTAATGGCTCCCATCTCACTCTGAACAAAAGCAGAAAATAATCAAGTGATCTGGTCTCTATAATTTTGGTTTCAACTTCTGCTACTTTTCCCCTTGCTCATCCTTTCCAGCCCTGGTGCTGGTCCTCCAGAGTGCCCATGTGTGCTTCCACATCTGCGTTTTTGCATGTGCTATTCCCTCTGCTTGGAGTGTCTTCCCCCAGATATCTCCCTCCCTTCCTTCCTTTGGGTCTTAACTCAAAAGTCAGCTCCTCAGTGAGGGTGCACTAGTTAAGCCTGCAATACTCCCCCACCCAGCATTCCTCGGGTCATTTTTCTCAACTTGTCATGTGACTTTCCTCATTTGTCTATTGCCTTCCTCCACTTCAAACACATGTTCTGTGAGGGCAAGGACTGCTGTAGTTTGTTCACTGCTGTATCCTCAGAGTGAAGATTAGTACTGGACTCAGTAAGTGCTCAGGAAGTACTAGTCAAATGAACAAACACAGGACTGGAGCTTACCCTTTGGCCCCGAGGTCATTCAGTGCTAAGGTAGCCTTCCAAGCAGAGCTTTGCCCATCAGCTTAATGACATTTGTTTGTCAAATTTGTACCCCTTGCAGACTTTAATCGATGTCAGAACAACAGAACAACAGTGACAGGGCTGGCAGAAAATTCTAGGTGTTGGAATTACTGTGGGATCCTCTTTCCATTTCTGTCATTTATCCACAGTCTGGTTTCTTTCAAGCATGGTCTTATAAATGTGAGCTTCTGTTCAATGATGGTTCTCACACCCCTGAGCTTCTGCTTGGGGAGGCACACGCTGTCTCCTGATTCTTAAGTCAGCAGAAGCAATGGATAAAGGCTGCCTTCCCTCCAGTCAATTGGGTGGGTCACAGGGTAGGGCAGAGGAGCAGGCAGATGCACTGAGACTAGGCAGGCCCAGGGAAAGTAGGGGTGGACAGGGGAGGTGGAGCCAACATACTCGCCCATGTAGCCCTTGGAGGTGGAGTGGAAGGAGGCAAGTTCCACGTTGCTGGAATACTCAGGCCCCATCTCGTAAAGCACCTTCTTAAAGGAGTGGAATCGGCAATCCGGCGAGTATACATTGTCCTGGTACACCTGCAGGAAAGGACACCACAAGGACAGTTACTGCAAGTTCTTTTGAGAGACCTAAGCCTATGAAGGCTGCTGCCAAGTGTAGCCAACACATCAGAGCACAAGGAGAAGGGTCATGTATGCTGAGGGATAACCCTCAGGTTGTGTGTTATGAGGCCCAGACCTGAAAAGACCAGCCAGCCCAACCTCTACTGCCACTTTCAGGAATGAACCAGAATACGCTTTGAAGGAACCTTCCAGAACAAGCCAGGAGAACAGGCCTCAGGTTAGACACTGACCTTAAGATAGCTCAGGAGTTCACTTGATTTCTCCCGCATTCATTCCCACCCAATCTCCAGACTTCCTTTTAACTTCTCAGACCAGTGATCATACCAAGAACTCCCATATTCCCAAGAAAATTTTCTTCCAAAAGCACGATGTTAACCTTCCTTTAACAATATGAATAATGAGCAGTTAATGTTCTGCCTGTTTAAGCAGTTACTCTGTTTGGTTTCCTTCACAACACTTAACCCAGTTTGGAATTGTTTTTTCTCTCTACTTTTTGTTGCCAAGGCAGCACCCATACCCATTTTGCTCCTCCCAGTCTCCACAGTCTAGTACTCACAGCCTGCAAGTTGAGGGTTAAATTTAATTTAACCTTTTTTATTTATTTATTTTGATACTGGGGATTGAACCCAGGAGCACATAACCACTGAGCCACAGTCACAGCCCTTTTTATATTTTATTTAGAGACGGGGTCTCACTAAGTTGCTTAGAGCCTGACTAAGTTGCTGAGGCTGGCTTTTGAACTCTTGATTCTCCTGCCTCAGCCTCCTAAACCACTAGGATTACAGATGTGAGCCACCATGCTCAGTTTAAATTTAACTCTTGAGATTAAATTCCCACACCCATTTTGGAATCATGGAAATGGAAGCTTTCTGGACACCCTAAGGGTCAGTGGGAGTGTTAGGCTCCATCTTCAACATGCCAGGCACCAACCTCTTCCTCCTTATCCTCCCAGACCCAGAGGGGAAGCTGTGTTCCGGCTCATAAGGAAAACCATGGATCTCTCTGCTGTCCCTTCTTTCCTTTAAAAATGAAAGTTTTAGGTCCCTCTATGATTAATAATAACAATGGCAACAGTTTGGTGGGTAAGCTGTGTATATGCATGGGAGTGAGGTGGGGAATGCCAAGAACCAAAGAAAGGAAGATAGAAGCTACAACTAACCAGAAACCATGCAGAAATGAAGATGAAATGAAAATGGAATTGATGGGTCCTCAATTTCTTCCTTGCAAGGCAGAAAAAGAATGGGCAGGCATCAGCTACAGAACTGGAGTTCAAGAAGCAAAAGTTATAGGGTTAATTAAGATCCCCTCTTCAGGTTGTTGAGAGAGTTAACAAGATGGTAGATATGGAAATACAAGGAGGCACAGAACTGCAGCTTTATGGAGTGGGCATCAGTCATTTCTGCCAAGGGGCACATATTCTCTAAGTCCCATGATTTGTCTTCAAGGAATGACTCTCCCGGTTTTCATTTGGGGGTTTGCAGAAGACAGGGCAAGGGAGGGATTCCACATCTGCCCCTTGCTCTAGGCTAGGCCAATTTGCATATTACAACCCACAGGCCAAAGTGACTGATTTGGCAACTGTAGTGTGACCCAAGCTGTGGACCAATGAAGTGAAACTCTGAGACTTTTGCTGGAACTACCAGAATAAAAAGCTCTCTTTCGAGGCTGGAACGATAACAGGCCTATGTATGAGGCCAACACAGAGAGATGAAAGGAGAGAGAATATGGAAGATATGGCTTGAGTCCCTGGATCTAGTCACACATCTGTGACCCTACTTTCTTTTCCTTATTTTTTATTTTTTTAAGTTTAAATGATTTGTGTTAAATTTCCGAAATTTATAACTAACTAGTGTCCAAACCAATACAGGAATAATTTAGGTCACAAACTCATAGGCTGTTAGAATGAACACTGTTGATCAGAATCACTTCTCTAAGACCTAGAAAGTTCTCTCTGGCTAAAAAATATTCATGCCTGGATCCCACCCTAGAAGAGAAAGCTCACCCCCACCCCTCTCTGAGAGGGCAGCTGGGACTGCTCTTACCTCATCAGCCAGGAGAAAGAGCTTCTCTTCCCAGGCAAAGTGAATCACATCTTCTATGCACTTTCTGCTTTGTACCTGGCCTATAAAATCCCCAAGAAAACCAAAATGTAGGTTGTAATGCTGTTTAAATTGTCCCCAGGTCAGAATCCCACCCAGAATCACTCAGGTGTCCTGTGTTGCCTCAAGACCCCAAGAGATCACCCTTCTAGTGGCTGTCCATTATGGTGCACTTCACCTCCAGGGATGTCCAGAGGGTTGGCCCCTGTCTGACTCACTGCAACCACTTATGGAGGGAGTAGTGTTTGACACTCAGTTTCTTGTTATGAGTGTGGGGTGTGTGTGCATGCAATGTTTATTTGTCTGTTCTGGAGCACAGGAAGATAGGGAAGTATCATGAAATACAGGAAAATAAAAATGAAAGTTAAAGCTATCAGTTTACTTCCTGCACCCTCACATGCACAAATGATGGAGAGAATTACACTGATGTAGTAATTAGGTAAGAGTTAGCAGAGCAAAATTGGGGGTGCTTACAACCTCTGTAAACACCTTCTCCCCAGAAAGGCACACAAAAGCTTCACAAGGCAGAGATATTCTGGCTCATCACTGTCCTCAAAGTCGGCACTCAGCAGGTGTTCAACAAATATTTGCAGAATAAATGCTAAATGAATGAGTCTGGGCAACAGCTTTGATATCTCCTGTCAGCTGCTTCTGAAAAGCTAGAATTGCTAAAGACCATGATAATGAGCACTCTACAGTTTTCCCTGGCTCAGTCGCCCCTCCTTTAGGACTTGACTCCAAACTAACAAAGAAAACAATCACCATCCATTTTAGAAAAATGAGTGCAAACAAAAGACAACAACCCAGCAGGTCACAGGAAATGCCACAGGTGGGAAAAGGAACAAAAACAAAAAGGTAAAAATGAGACCCTTCCCCAGTATTTTCTGAGACCTACTTTAAGGGTGCACTGGAAATGTCTGAGGTGCTCACAATATCATCTTGAGATGATCACTATAATCACTATAATCAGGCTTGTCAATCTTTAAAAAGGTCATATTTCTTTACTATATGTATGTACATATCTATGTGTATTATATAAGTATGAACTATATATATATAAGTATAAACATATATATGTTTGTGTACATATATGCATAAACATATGGACATGTACTATATGTGTACACATATGTATTTTAATGCAGAAAAGTATGCATAATGTTATTTATTTGTTAAAAATAAAATACCTATATTCTTGTCTATGCAAGAATACAAAAAAAGGCCTGGAAAAAAATGTATATACATTTATCTTGAAAAAGCATGGTATGATTCAGCCACAATTTCTGCCTTAAACTATCTAAGCAATAAACTAATTTCTTTATTAGGGGACTGTCTTTTCTCCTGCCAACCAAGTGCCTACTGGGCTTCATATCAAGCAAGCACAAGGCTCTGGGATTCCAGAAGGGTGGCAGGTCTTGGTTTCTATAAGGAAACAGCCATTCTCACAGACAGAGAGGTGGTGGCTACCTCAAGGGCAGAACCTGCCTGCAAACCCTCTGGGTCTTTCCCTCTCATATCTTTGATTCCACAACTGTATCCTGTTGGAATGTAAGCAAGGATTTGAGCACCAGAATGTGCAAAAACATGTTCATTAAATGTTAAATGGAACACAAAGAGAAACTGAGGAAGGACCAGAATCTCAAAAGCCTTCAACCTGGTAGAGAAAATGAGATCCAATGGATGCAAATAATTCCACTGATGCACATGATGCGAACTTGAGGATAGGACATAACTTATGTCTCTCCAGTAAACGGGACACAGCAGTCACTTAGAGCATGCCAACTGAACCACTGAAGGGACAAACTCATGAACAGTGGTAGAGAAGGAAAGTCTTAGATGACTTTCAAAGGATCAGGGCATAATTGTGTCCAGCTGGGAGAGACAGGATTATAGGCCTCAAAGGCTAGAGAAGGGCTCCCAAGTGCCTCTCACCAGAGTCTGGCCAGAAGGAATTTCCCATGGTGACAGGAATATCTGTTGCTTTGTCTTCTGAGCACCCTTCACTTCTTTGAGTAACAGATCATGAGTGTCCCATGGAGACCTCCAGTATGGGGACATGAACAGAGACCCAGACAAGAGTTTTAGTAACTGATTCAGGAAAGGGCAGGTGACCCAACCTGGGCCACTAAGAATCTGCCCTAAAACTTTTGGTAAAACTAGGGAGAAGCTGTCCAATAAGGTTGCTCAGCTGATGGGCAATGGCTGGAGCTGCTGAAGGTCCCTCCAAGGATGGACTCTCCCTGAGAAGGAATCCAATCCAGAGAAAAACGGAGCTGAGAAATGGACTGAGGTTCTTCTGACAATGACACTGGTTCAGGTGTACTACTTTACCCCAGACTTAACAGACCCACAATCTAATTCCTTCAGTCTTCAGTTGGATTTCTATTCTGAAACCAAAATAGCCCTGGCTTAATACTCCAGTCCATTTTGATGTCTCTTACCTAAATGGCCACAGTGTGTGGTCAAGTCAAGATACCTGGTTACCCCAGGTGAGTTTCTACTTTCTATAATCTCACTTCTAATATCTGACTGATTTTTGAACATGGCCTCAGACCACAAAACCAGAGTCTGCCACTCATAAAATTACTCTATAAAAATATTTATATTAATGCACATTCACACAATCCCTTTACTTAGAATAGGAAAGTCTCTGGTGCCATTATTTCTTTCCAGACAGCTAAATGAAAAGATTTATGTAAATATCTGGCCAAGAAAGTACTGATTCTAATGTAGACTAGGAATACAGTCCTTCCTAAGATGTTGTAGGACTTCTATTCCAAGTGTGGTCTTGGGACCACTAGAAGCGTCTGTCACCCTGGTAGCTTGTTAGAAATGAAATACTCAAGCTACAACCCAGTCCAATTACATGAAAGTCTCCAGGAGCAGGGCCCACAATCTATATTTAACAAGCTATAGTTTGAGAATCACAATTCTAAGAAAGTGGTTCTCATTTGCTGCACTGAACATTGATGCCTGGGCCTCATGCTCAGAGGATCTGGGGTACAGACTTTGAAATTTTTTTCAAAGCTCCCTTTGTGATTCTAATGTGCAGTCTAATTGGGAACCCAGCTCTGTCAGTTTCCTATTCCACCATGGTTAGAATCTTTATCCCTCCCCACAAGGCACTGAGGTAAATAAACCAGTGTTAACACCAGCTGCACCCATTTTCTGTATTCAGGAATTCAAGTGGTGCTTTCAGCTGATTGAAGCATCATTTGATGTTCCCGAGAAGCAGATTCCACAATCAACTTCAACACACTTTGGCCCCAACCCAATTTCTCTCAACAAAGGAAGAGAGAGGAGTCCTTGTTCTCTGCATCCAAATAGCATTAGAGCATATAAAGCCAGCAACCCAGAAAGATCAAAACAGGCAGGACTGTGTATTTTCTTTTTTTCTTTTAAAGAAAAATATGCAAAATTGGGGGTGTTTTTCAACTTCTAAAAACAGCCTCTTTTTGTTTTTTGGTTTGTTTGCTTTTGTTTTTAATATGGCATTTCCTCCTCAGGCCTCAAGGTGCATAGCAATGCTGTATCAAAGAAAACCAAAAATGCATACACCAGCATTCTGAAAACCAGTTCAGAACATAAGTGGGAGTGAAGGTAAAATGAAGCCTTGGAATAATGATGATGGATGGTGAGTGAATAACCTCAAGGAGGTGAGTCTTCACAAACACATGGAGAACAGGAAGAAAAAAACTGGTCTTAATAATAATACACAACCCTGCCCAAGAAAATGCCTGCATTTGCTCACCTCCTAAGGCAGCCTGAGGCAAATTATATGGCTTTATGTTAGCAAACCTGGAATTGGATTGGGAAACTGAGTGCAGAGAGGATCTTGAATTATTTCTTAACTCTTCAGTATGGAAATCTCCAGTGTAGCAGTCACCCCCACCCCTAAGAAACTGTCAAGGAAGTTAAGTGCAGACCTGTGGGGTTCCCAGGGTTGATGATGCAGAGCACCTTGGGGTCACAGTGGTCTTTGGCCTCCTGCACTGCTCGCCGAAGCTCGTTCACATTCAGGGCCCAGCAGTTCTCCTCATCCAGGTAGTAGTTTACCTGGATGGCGTCGAGCTCAGAGATGACTGCCGAGTAGAGGGGATACTGTGGGATGGGGATCATCACGCCGGTCCGTGACTTGCCGCCCCCAGAGACCAGGATCTTCAGGATTGTCTACAACCAAAAAGTCACATAGAGAGGTTCCTTGCCATTCCCCATCCTTAGAGAGCTGATGAGCAGACAAACTGGATAAGTCCCAGCCCCAGTCTTTCACAGTGGCCCCACTGTCTGTTTCCAGTGCAACCCCATCCAAGTTGCTTCACTTCCCCTGAGTCTGTTTCCTTAGTTACAAAATGAGGGTTGCTATAGGAGTAAGCAAAATAGAATGTTTCAAAGTTCTTAGTACAATGCATGGCATACAGTTAAAGACTTCAGAGCTGGGGGTATGGCTCAGTAGTAGAGCACTTGCCTAGTATGTATGAGGCCCTGGGTTCAAAGCCCTGGGGTCAAGCCTCAGCACCACCAAAAAAGAAGAGGATAAAAAAAAATAAAAAAGAAAAAAGAAAAAAAAAAAAAAAAACTTCAAAACTTATGAGTATGTTTAGTACTTCTAAAACTGACCCCAAACTGACCCTCTCTCAGAATTATTCTGACTCCACCCCTGAAACTAATTTAGAATCTGTGGTAATAATGAGAGCCCCCAACAGGGGCTGTTGAAATAGAATAAAATACCCATCTTCTGCCACCAGGTGGCCTCCAACCTGTTTTCAAAGCTGAGCAGGGTACATGATTGCAGGATTCCTGAGAAACCAGGCCGTGGGAATTCAGTGGGGTGTTGGTGGAGGTGGCAATAATTCACTCACTGAATAAGCCAAAACCATCTGTGGGGAGAGTCTCCACCTTATGCATGGCATAGGTCCTTTTTTGCTGCAAGAATGCCTCCTCTCCTCCAGGATCTCTGCCAATACTGGGCTTCTCTGGGAATGGAAAGGGGCCATGGCAGCAGAAGATAAGGGAAGATACTGTGGTTGGGGGTTGGAGTTTCAATATCAGAATCCCAGATGTCACAAGAACTGATTCAAAGCAGGCAGAACACTTAATGTCTCTGGACCTGTTTCCTTATGGCTCCAGGTATCCAGCACTTATTTGAAAGGTTTTGAGAAAGGAATAAAACATTCAACAAACATCAAAAACAAGAGCCCTTGAGGTCAAGAGACTAAGATAGCCCTGATAAGAAAAAGGGTGAGATAGCATCCTGTTCCTCAACAGGGAGAATGGGTGAGTTGACAGCACTAGAGTCAAGACAGGGCCTGGAGGAAGAGGCTAAGCAAGAGTCCAGGGCTGGGGGTAGCTCAGTGTAGGGCATTTGCCTGGCAGAGCAAGACCCTGGGTTAGAGCCCAGAACCACACACACACACAAAAGGAAGGTGACCAGTCCTTCAAGTCCAGAATTTTGGACTCCTCCAGCCCAGAATTTTGATACCATCGCCCCACTGCCCTGACCCCAACCCATGGCTGACTCCCCAATCTCTCTCACCTCCTAAATGTTTCCTCACATCAACTAGGCTTCTCCCAGCCAAGGCTTAAATTTAGGAATATTTATTGAATTATTGGTCCTTCCTGCTTCAATAGGTTGTTCTTAGAACAGTGACCTAAATTCTCTGGGTAGCCTCTCTCCCCCTGAACTTAGCCATCATGTCTCCCCAGGTCATATTTCTGGTAACTGTCCCTTGCTGTGCTGCATCCCCCCAGACTCCATCTCCAAACACTGAGCCAACTGCCAGCTCAAGGCCTCTGCACACATTCACCTTCAGCTCAGAACACATACCTTCTCTGCCTCCCCAGTTCACCCCTGTGTATCCTGTCTTCCCTGGAGAAGCCTTCCTGACCCTGTCACATGAGGCCAGAGTCCCTGCTGCTCCCTCCTACAGTACTTTGTCCTTCTCTTCACTGTAGAAGAGAAACTGAAAACTTGTGATATGACTTTTATTTATAAGAGATTAATACTGGTCTGCTCCAGCACGAGTGTATAGACAGAGGCCACATGATATGTTTGTCTCCCCAAGGTCTTTCCAGCATCTGGCTCCGTGCCTGGCACAGGAGGACACCAGTCGGTGTCGAGTGGTGAAAAGGCCAACAGGCACCCTCAAGTGCCCCACGGCTCCTCTTTAGCTGAAAGAACCTATTGGTATGTACCCTGGAAGGAAACTGAGGCTGCAGTTGTACCCAGGCTCATAAAGACTAAAAGTGGCAAAGACTGTAATTTACCTTGACAGGGGGACCAAAGAGTGGCCTACCCAACCTACCAGGCCTGTTCCTTGCTAACCAATTCAAACACTTGGCCCTAACATGCTGTTCTTTATGTGGATAACACTGGGTAAAAATGAGCTACCCTCACACATACAGAAATGCCGTCGCTCGCTCCAGTGGTCAGGTAAATGTTGTCTGGGTCTGCAGGCACACCGCCATCCCTCCGGGTGATGTAGGCAGCCACATCTTCTCGGATGCAGTTGACACCCTGGCTAGCACTGTAAGACCCTGTAAGACAGCAAGCAAGATGGCAACTAGAGGGATGTCTGGCTCCACAGAATCAGTGTGACAGCCATATAATTAATAAACTGCGAGGAGGAATGGTTGGAGGGGTCGTCTCAGCTGGGAGCCAACTCCTACTGTTCTAGGCTCTGGAATTATGGTAAGCTGCTTAACCACTTACCTGGACTTGCAGCATCCATCCACCCATCCTTCCATTCATCCATTCATCACTCAACATTTACTGAATATCTACTATATGTTATTATTCCAGGCCCTGGCTCCTAACCAGTTAAACTGTGCCCATACCTCTTTAACCCACCCTCCTGGGTTTTATACATGTTCTATGTGTAAAAATAGCCATTAGATCTGGCATTTTCGCTGGGTGCAGTGGTGCATGCCTGTAATCTCAGCGGGTTGTAAGACTGAGGCAGGAGGATTGTGAGTTTGAAGACAGCCTTAGCAACTTAGCAAGGGCCTAAGCAACTCAGTGAGAACTTTTCTCTAAATAAAATACAAAATCAGGCTGGGGTGGTTCAGTGGTTGAGTCTCCCTGAGTTCAGTCCCTGGTACCCACCCCAAAAGTATCTTCTATGCTTTTATGACAGTTGCCTACACATGGATTCATATAACTTGACAGAATGGGTCAACACTTACATGCTTCAAAACAGCCCAGAGCCCTGACCAGCACCAATCACAGATCCCTGGGACTACTGGCCACACTCCCTGATTCCACTCCATGTCAAGAATATCCCTAGGCTTTCATTTAGAATCCAAAGTCAGATATTGCTTACATTGTTCATTTATTTATTTTTATGTGGTACTGATAATCAAATCCAGTGCCTCACACATGCTAGGCAAGCGCTTTGCCACTGAGTCACAATCCCAGCCCAACATTAAGTTTAAAACCAGGATAAACTAACTGATGGTGCTGGAAGTGAGAACAGTGGTAACTACTCCAGGTGTGAGGGGTTCTGACTAGAAAGGAGTAGAAAAGAGCCTTTCGAGTCTCTGATCTGGGTGGGGAACTACAAAGGTGTGTATATATGTAAAAATTATTCAAACTGAACATTACTATTGGTGCCTTTTACTAACTGCTCATTATAGCTCTACACAAGAGGGGTTTTGTGTGTGTGTGTGTGTGGTATGCCAGGACAGAATCCAGGGCCTCACACATGATAGGCATGTGCTCTATCACTGAGCTACATCTCTAGTCCTAGATTTTTTTAAAATCAGGTCATTATGGTTTTTAAAAGAAGTTGGAAATCTGTACTTCCATAAACACAATCTCTTTGGAAGAAGATACAAACTGGTGAGGTGAATTTCCTAAGTGCACAAGGGCACTGAAGGTCATAAGTGGGAGGTGGGTTTTTCATTGTGTATGTGTATACCCCTTTTGAATTTCATACCATATTCAAAGAAAACCAGCTTAGTCTCTGTATAACTACTGCAAGACCACCCACCAGGAGGCAGGATGGGGCTCTGGCAAGTAGCAGCTTCTCTGGAGCTGCAGCATATATCAGCCCAGTCCTGGCACCCAAGAGGAACACAATTAAATGCTCTGAGAGAGCACCAGCTCTTGCTCTGCCTCAGACTCTATGCGGCACTGGGCTCACCTTTTCCCCTCTGACTAGATATAAAATGAGGAGGCTGAACCAATACGTAAGATGCTAAGTGACAAACATTAACATGCATCATGGTGATGAGGGCAGGAGCCTGTTTACGTTATTTGAGTATTCTAATACATTTGAAGTATTTTATAAAATAAAAAGGTGTATATGAATTTTGATGTTAGTGAACCCTTTATTTCCTGAGTAACTTTGATATTTCTGAGCTACCATACTCAGACACCTTCCAGCGCTCCCTCTTTCCCTCTGTTTTCTTTCAATTCCGCCCCTACCCTCCCCACTTCCCGCCGCCCCAACCTTCCATTCCATGGGCCTGGCCATCCCACACCAGTCAGGTATCTCCTTCTTCCTATCTCTAAGCCCAGCTGCTTCCTTGAATTCTCAGAGCCTCACTCATTGGCAAGCTCTGTTTCTGCTGGCCACAGACCTTCCACCCTTCCAAGGAGGCTCCTGGGTTTCTTTCTCGTCTTTAGATCTTCTGTTATTCTCCAAACCACACTGATCCTTCAAGGTTCATTGCTAGTCTGCCCTAAAATCCCATCCCACTCCCTGCCTATCTCCTGAATTGGAATTTCTCCAGTTGTTTTATACCAGAGAAGTCCTGCATCTCCCCTAGAACACCTAGCCCACTGCTAGAACCCATCCTGTCAACGCTCTGCTTAGGACTCACTGCCCTGAATAATGGCCAATCTACTTTCACAGTCTATAAACGAGCACCATCGCCACTGCCAAACTCCCCACCTCAGCAAATACTGCCATACCTAGACCCCTTCACTAGATCACACTCTGTTCCCAAACCTCAGGGTCTTTATACATGCTGTTCCCTGTGTCTGGTTAGCATCTGTGAGTTATCTTTCACTCATCTTCCACATGAGTTTGAATGCCACTTTCTCTTTTCAAGCCTTCCCTCTACATTAGAATCCCTTGATATAATCCTACAGCTCTCTGCCCTTTCTCCAATAAGTCATGAAAACTGGGAATTACATATTCATATGATTGATTGACTTTTTAGGTACTGGTGACTGAACCTAGGTGTGCTCTACCATTAAGCTAAATCCCCAGCCCTTTTTATTTTGGTATAGGGTCTAAGTTGCCCAGGTTAGCCTTGAACTTGAGATCCTACTGCTTCCAGCCTCCCCAGTTGCTGGGAATACAGGTGTGCGCCACTGTGCCTGGCTCAAATGAATTATTTTTTAAAGTATGTTTTTCCCAAATCTGATAGTGAGCCTCATGAGCACAGAAACTCCACCTGCCTTATTCACCACTGTCACTCAGTATCTGGAACACTGCCTGGTAATGGTTTGTGCTCAGGGAGAGGCTGAACAAAGGCACATAGATTCCCCCCTCCTCCAGATGGTATGCTAGGTTTTAACCTCCATTCTACTTAACCCGTTTATAGGAACACTTACATTTATTACATAGATTAGAAAATTTGGGACTTAATGGGTTAATACCCAGACACAATCTAAGAACTGAATTACTTGTCAAATTGACAATAAGCCCTAGTTTAAAAAAAAAAAAAAAGGAGAGGTCTTACTATGTTGCCTAGACAACTCCTAGGCTCAAAGGATCCTCTTGCCTCAAGTTCCCAAGAACTGAGACTGCAGGAGCATGCTACCACACCCAGTTCCAGATAGAAATAATTTTAAAGGGCATGATAAAAGTATGTCCTGGGTGAACTTCAAGATCTCATGTAATAAATAACTGTCCCCACTTGGGTCAGGGTGGCCCTGGAAAAACAGTGACATGTTCCATTTCCTTTTATATCTATGGGCAGGAAACTGTTCAGGCTGCACAAGGCTTAGTTGACAGGGAGTGATACCTTCACAGCCCTGTCACATCACAGTGCCAGTCCCCCTGTGATAGGCAGGGCCTGGTAGAGCCCCTAAGAAGGGGCTTCAGCATACACATAAACCTCCCTCATAAGCCTAGGTGAGGACAAAGTCCTTCTTAGCTCAAGAATGAGGAGAGAGGCTCAGGTATACCTTGTTCTGTGTTCACAAGCTCCCAGGACAGAACTCAGTACAGGTCACAAAAACCTCAAAGGTCAACTGGTCTCTTTTAACACCCCAAGATGGGGCTTCCACAGACACAGTCTCCCAACCCTACTCCCGACCCCCAGCTCTGGCTGACACAGTTACAAAAATCTATTGATGAAGTTTAGTACTCCAGAACAAGGATCTCCTCCTTCTTCCCCTAACATTCACATCATACACATCAGGCATTCTGCCTTGCTTCACCTCTCCTCTGGGGTTTCCACAGTTTTTCTTTTCTTTGTTTATTTTTTTGGGTACAGGGGTGCTCTACCACTGAGTTACATCTCCAGGTATTTTTATTTTATTTTATTTTAATTTTGAGATAGGGTATCACTAAATTGCCCAGCTGGCATCAAGCTTGTGATCCTCCTGCCTTAGTCTCCCATGTAGCTGGAATTACAGGTGTGCACCATGGCACCTAATGGCCACAGGGGTCTTTGAGGAAGCACCTTTGTCCTCTGGGCTGGGCAGAGTGTGCAGGAGGAAGAGGAGCCAGTGGATGAGTCTCTGGACTACAGGCTCTTTCTGCCAGCCTGTGGTTTAGGCTCTGGCCCATAAGGCACTGGCCCACATCCCATCTAGGTTGACAGGCAGGGAAGTAAGGGGTACTAGCTCTTTCCTGAGAGGGACACCACAAGGACCTTGCCCAGACTCAGAGAAGGCTGGTGGAGTGATTGCAGTCAGGAGGGTAATAACAAGGCCTTCAATTTAGGGATAAAATGGAAAAAAGGTAAGGGAAGAGATGGAGAGGCTGATCCCAGCAGGGGTGATCTGTGGTTGAGAAAGCCACAAAAATCTCCTCTTAGCTCCACATCTCAGAACATTAGGGCACACTTCCTAAGAAAGCTTCAAAAACAACTGGTTTCCTCAAGGCAAGGGAAGCTGAATTCCCCGTGTACGTGTTGAGAGAAGGAAATAAATAGAAGCAAGAGGGGAATGAGAGGAACAAAGAGTCAGAGGCCCAGAGGCTGGAAATCCATCTCAGCAGGGGATGTAGAGAGAATATCATTTTCACATATACAGAGGCCAAATTCCAGGACCTCCTGCAATGGAGCCCCCTGGTGCCTGGTATTCTCTGAGGAGGAAGACAGTTGGACATGGGCTCTTAACAAAGAGGGGAGTAAAGACTAGGGTGACAGCAACACAGTGAAAAGGGAGGGGTAAGGGGCACTGTCAGACTAAAGGAAGTCACAAAACAGGGGACCAGAGGGATCGCAGGGTGCTTCCCTTTCCTAGCAACTGGCAGTCACCTTCCAAAAGATACAGGGAGGGACGTCTCTGGCTGGGGGCCACAGAGAGCAGGAATGCTGAGCAAAGCCGGGCACTGCATTTCCATTTAGCCTGCTGATCAATGCGTCAAACCTTCTGCTCTTGCAGAAGAAAGGCCCAGCTGTTAAAGTTGGCTCCTAGGTGTGAAACCCAAATCCAGCAAAATACAGGCACTTGCACCTGAATTTGCACCCCCAAGACAGCATTTATACCATCAATTTAGTAACAAGGGCTAAGAGTACAAATGGGGAGAACACTGTTGTTCTGCATGCACACTACATGTCAGCCATCTCACACATTCACACTCACATGCATAATCCTTCATTCATTTCATACCCCACTCCTCCAGGACCTAAGGAGTTGAGGCCTCACCCAGGCTGTTCCCGCCACAAGCCTGTAGGATGCGCCGAGCTCGCTTCTTAGCATCTTCTGGGAAGCTGGGGCTGTCCAACAGGTTTGGGTAGGTACACAGTGCCATCACCTAGGAGAACAAGGGTGCAGGCTAAGCTCCCAGCACCCCTATCCCAGAGCCCCAGGAGAGGCACAGAGGAGCCGGGCAGGGGATGCTGGGAAGATGACAACTTCAAGGGACAAGCCTCTCTGTGAGGGCTCAGTCAACTCTCAGTGAGAGTTTGGGAGTGGGGAGAAGGGAGGACACTGGATTCTGCAACAGAAGGGACATGCTGACAGCCAGGAGGCACCATGACTTGGATTTGGGGGTCCAAGAAGGAACTGCTGGAAGAGCTGAGGCAAAGAGTGAGGCTGCTTCAAAGCCCCTGGCCTCAACTTGCCCATAATTAGTACAGTGGCATACAAGGTCACAAGAGCCAGGGGTCTCCTGAGCAGGGGACCAAGACTGGGCAGGCAGGTGAAGCCCCATTGACAGGATCAGGGGTGCAAGACCCCCTTGGCATGTTAAGCCTGAGCTCCCTTCCACACCTAGCCCTCTTCCCTGGGCCTCCTCCCTTCACCCGCTTTCCTTGACATCTAAAAACAGGACAGTTTTCTCATCTCTGTAACAGAAAAATCAGCCTGAACTCATAAATTAAACAGAAAAATCAGCCTGAACTCATAAATTAAGAGGATTAAGCAAGGACAGGTGTGCAAAAGCACAGTAAACCCCAGCTCACGGGGCAAGTCTAAGCTGGCAGCTTAGGAGCTGAGCCAGGTGCACTAAGGCAGGGATCTGACACCAGCAGGTGACTTCCTGGCTTCTTAGAGCTGGGCTTTTCTTCCTTTACACAATGGGCAGTGACCTGGCCTGCCCTTCTCCCAGGGGCACTTCTAAAGATCAGAGGAGATACACAAAGACTGGAGGTAGCTAGCGCCCTGTAGGAGAGGCTGGGCCTGCTGTGGCCAGTGGCAGGGTTGGATTTGGGGACGCAACTGCCAAGCCAGTAAAGGTTAAGTCCTGCTTTAGATCCTGTTTATGACCTAAGTTATAGGCGTTATGTGGGGAACCTCTGCTGAGAAGCTACTTTTGGCCCTCCCCTCCAAAATCCATGCTTCTAGGACAATCAGGGACCTTTGCCTTTCTCCTGCCTGCATTTCTCTGGCAGAGCAACTGTGTGGACTGCTCCCTTTCCCATTTGGTCAGAGCCATTTCCCCATCCTGGGCCCAGTTGGGGACTCTGATATCCATGGGCAGCTGGTACACTCTGAGGGTCAGCAGCAGTGGCCATAGGACGTTTCTCAGACCCGTGCCATCCTTGTTCTCTTCCCCATTACACTCTGTCAAATCCCTCAGGGGCTGCAGGCTGGGACCCCCTCCTCACAACAGCCCTCTGCTCCAAAGAGCAGGTCACGCTTGCTCCTCCTTTGTGCCACCCTTGTAGTCAGAGACACAGGTAGGGAAAAGGGAACTGGGGTGCCCAACACTTGACTTCCTTGCCTGCCCCAGATTGTGAAACTAACCACACAAAAACTATATTTTGGTCCCAAATAGGCTCAGTCCTTGCCCCATAGAAAACTTTCCACAGCTGGGTCTCCCACCTCTGTTCAGGTTGCCCTGTGCATTCTCCCACCCTGATTTCCCCCTTTCCAGTCCACCAATCCCACAACTGGCCTATGTGATATGCTTGTGGTGGTGTCTCAAACTGAAACTTTCAAACCCGCCTCCTCTTAGAGCCCTTAGAAGTGAGCTGCCTCACATCGAAGGCAGCCAGGAGAGCAGCCAGTGACAATGGCAGCCATGGCCTACACTTTCCTGCTGGGCTAGAGGGAAGCATTTGCACTCATCACCTCACCAAGGCCTCCAGCAGTCCCGTGACACCAGCCAGGTGACTTCCCAGCTTCTTGGAATCCAGCTTTTCTTCTTCTACACAATGGGCAGTGCCCTGGCCTGCCCTCCTCCCAGGGGCACTTATGAAGATCACAGGAGATACATGAAGGCTGGAGGCAGCCAGCACCATGCAGAAGAGGCTGGATCTGCTGTGGTCAGTGGCAGGGCTGGATTTGGAGAAGAGACTACCAGCCAGCAAAGTGATTTTCACTTTACTGTGGAAAAGCTCTAGTGATTTCCACTTGCCCAAAGTCACCTAGTTGGTAAGTTGCAGAATCAATACTCAAATGGGGGATGTCTCACTCTGGAGGTCACATCTTCACCCTCACACACCACCTCTCTGCCCAGCTACTGCATAACCCACAGATGCCCTCACCAACCAGGCTCCTACCTCAGCATCCAGGATCAAGCACTATGGATGAGTCTTCCTGGAAGTTTCTTATATCAGAGTAACCCCAAAATAGGTTTAGGAATTTTTGACAACCTTGGAAGGAGAGGAACTACGGTAGAGAACAGGGGCATCAGAGAGTTGAAGGGGCTGCTACTTCAGTGGCACCTGAGAGATTCTGTGCCTTACTGTGTCCTAAGAGGGCTGGATGGACAAGGAGATGGTGGCTGTTTCTACAAGTCCATGCTGGCCCCTCCCAGCCTCCAGTTCCCTAATCTCCCATGGGTTGACTCACCTGTCGGAGGAAGGTGATTGGCTGCTGGCCCATAGCCTGAGCATCCCCAATGTTCGCTCGGATGACCTCAGTGAATGGTTTTTTGATACCCTGAGCAGAAAGAAGGCAACAGGTGGTTAAAGATTCTCAGACCCTGGATTCCTGAGGCCAAGCAGTGTTCCCACAGGATATTTATAAGCAGTCCTATTTTCAGCCTTACCAAGTATCAGGCATGGTGCCAAGCCCTTGACACACCTGGTTTCATTTAACCTACACAACAACCACATAAGGAAGAACTAGCATTAATCTTATTTTATAGATAAGGAAATTAGGCTCCAAAAGGTTAAGGAACTGACAAACAACAGTACAGGGATTTGAACCCAAGATCATTCTTTGAGTGTGTATATTACTGGGGATTGAACCCAGGGTGTCATGCATGCTACAAAAGCATTCTTCCACTGAGCTTCATTCCTAGCCCTTATTTATTTTTTATTTTGAGACACGGTCTCACTAAGTTGTCCAAGTTGGCTCAAACTTGTGATTCTCCTAACTTAGTCTCCAAAGTAACTGAGATTACAAGTGTGTGCCACTATGTCACCAAGATCATATTTAACCACTATGCTCCAGTGCCTCCCACTTTCTGGAAAGGCAGGAAGAGCTTTCCTAGGTGGCTCAGGCATCCTGAGATGCTGCAGGTCTATGGCCTGATTCATCTCACAGGGATATCTAAAAGGTGGCTCTGGGGGAAATGTGGTAGAAGGGAGGTAGGGGTTAGCAGCAGAACATGCCAAATGTCAGAGACAGAGAAAGGATCCTCCACTCCCCTGCACCCTGTGCCCAACTGCAACTCCATATCAACAGCTTACTAACCAGGGACACTGAGGACACCATCACCCCCAGAACACACTCATCAGCAAGGAACACTTAGGGTTATTCTCTTGCAATGCTGCCTTGGCAGAATGTAGAATATGGGCTAATTTTCACATTTTTAAAAAAAGCAGCAGGAATGAAAGATTGATTGAAGAACAAAATTGAGGCCAACCACTGCCTGAGCAATGTGCTTCTCACAGAAAAGAGATCAAAGAGAGAAGAACTCAGAGATACTTAGGTGTCACTGGGAAGGGGATTGAAAGATACCTCAGCTGCTGCAAAGGTGAAAAAGCAGTCTGACATAGAAGATTGTGGACACGTGGGAATTCTGCATGGCTCCTTGCTCAATCTAGAATTAGCTACTGGGAGAAATACAATCAACTACAGGCTCAAGGACCTCCCAGGGCAGCTGAAAGGATAATCTGAGGTAAACAGTAGGAAAGCACTTTGCAGAGTATACACATTATCATCTTATAAAGTTGGTCCAGGAACAAGACCATAAGGGTCAGGGTAGAAGAAGAAGGGTCAAGTAAGGAAGTGGCAGTATTGAAAGGTGGTTGGGGTGAGTAGGCCTGTCCATGTTCCCATTTCCAGTTGACCATAAGGTACCCCAAATACAAACTTTAAAGATACAATCCTATGATTTTGACACTTACTTTTTCCCTCCATTTCACACAATGCTTAAATATGAGCAAATTTAGAAAACCACTTTTTAAAAATCAGTAATACAGCCAGGTGGTAGCCTATAATCCCAGTCACAGGAGGCTGAGGCAGGAGAATTTCAAGTTCCAGGCTGGCCTCAGCAACTTAGCAAGACCCTGTCTCAAAATAAAAAATGTTGGGGGTATAAGCTCAGTGGTAAGGCACCCCTGTTTCAATTCCCAGTACCAAAGTAAATAAATAAAAATAAAAATTACCCTGAGTAAAAACCACTGAGTATGAGACCAAAGCAGCTACTGCCAAACAAATTTTCCTGGCTTAACTTGCCATTCCGAAACGAGAAGGCATGGTGGGCTAAGGAGGGCAACCCAGATATGGTCTTGGATCTTCATAAATGAGGTCCAGTCTCTAAAAGCTATGTATCTGAGGGAAAAGGAGAACTTTTAAGTCTCTTGTGCCCCTCCCACTGAGTTCTTCAGGACTGGCCAAAACTGGTGTCCTAAGACACCAAGAAGCTGCCAATGTGTCTGAGGAGCCAAGGCAGGTGGCAGCACCACCCACTGTACCAGGATGAGACTTCAGCAAAAGCAGCCTGGTGGAGAGACTCAGGCTGTGGGCATGTGGCCCCAGGGCTTGGCCCTTTGGCAGGAGCCAAGTAACTACTCAAGTCACTATGTGCAAAAGGGCAGAACCATCCAACCACTTGGCACTGGGCCCTCAGTCACCACAGTCCCTAGGCTGAACACAGGTGATTTCTGTGGTGTGGGCACAGCCCATTCTTTGTTAAGGAATAAATCCGTCATAGTTGAGGGCTAGGCACCAACACACAGCTGCAAGACCTGGGCCCTAGGCCAGCCCAATACAGGAAGAGAATAACGTCTGGAACAGAGCCCTGGATGTTCCTTTCCTGTACCCTCCCGTTGGCACTGTCAGCCAATTCAGGGCCTGGCGACATGGAGGCTGGGAACATTGAGCATCTCTTTTCTTGGGTCTTGGTGCCCACAGACCCTGGATGCTTTACCATGATGGATGAGATGGGAGACAGGAAATTGGCTTCCTTGAATAGACCAGGGGATCGGTCTACTACCCAGTCATGAACAACCACACAGAGAGGACTGTTCTGGGCAGACTCCTGCATCTGGGCACACAAGGCCTACATGAGTTGGGAAGTAGCAGGGAGCACCAAGCAGGTTCCTGCCTATAGTGACTCACTTAGGCCTGGGTAAATATACCCAATGGTGACATCACTGCAGCCCAGGGCCAGGTCAGAGGGACTAACAAGCATGTAATACCCTGGTTTCCTCCTGAAATATTCTAGAGCCCTCCTATCTAATCCACCTGCACACCCAGAGCCTTCCTGTCTAATCCACCTGTATAACCCACCCCGTGTACCCTGCATCCCACCCAGAACTGCCTCCCTATGTGGCACTGAGGGAAGGACCTATGTAGGTAGGGTTCTATCCTTACCACTTTGGTTCAGGTAAGGCTCAGGAGTTAGGTTCCCAGGGTCTGAGGGAACAGCATATTACAGTAGGGAGAAGAAAAAGAGATTTATCATTGTCCTTTGCAGCTCATCAGCCCAGCACCACTGAGAGTCAATAGGCTGATTCTATGAGGCTCAAGGTCCAGCAAAGGAAATAATCAACAAAATGAAAAGGCAACCTACAGAATAGGAATATTTGCAAACCATATATCGGATAAAGGGTTAATACCCAAAATATGTAAGAAACCCCAACTCAACAGCAAATAAATAAATTTGATTAAAAAATGGACAAATGAGTCAGAATATTTTTTCAAAGACATAAAAATGGCTAACAGGTATATGAAAAAGGTATTCAACATCATTAATGAAATGCAAATCAAAACTACAATGAGAGATCAATTCATGCCTGTTAGGATGGCTATTATTAAAAAGAGAAAAGATAAGTAATGGTGACGGTAGAGAAAAGATGAGCCTCATATATTGATGGTGGGAATATAAACTGCAATCATCATGGAAAACTATATGGGGGGTCCTCAATAAGTAAAAAAAAAATAGAACTACTACATGATGTAGCAATCCTGCTTTGGGGTATATAGCGAAAAGAAATGAACTCAGTATCTTGAAGAGATGTGCGCTCTCATATTGACTACAGCATTGTTCTCAATAGTCAAGATATGAAATCAACCTAAGTATCTGTCAACAAAAGAATGCAAAAAGAAAATACGGACAGCTACTCTCCAAAGAACCGAACTTTTGTTCAACAAATACCCCTAACATAGCAAGGAAGAAGAGGCAAACAAATACTTATGAATCACCCATGCCACAGTGACAGGAAGTGAAGAATAAGAAGTGGATACAGGGAAGGAGTACAGTGGGTAGAAGAAAGGCCATGCCAGGCCCCAGAAGCCTTTCGTGTAAAGGCCCCTTGCCTCCACCCCAATCAGAACCCACAGGTGCATTTCAGAGGAAGCCAAAGCTCAGCACAAAGTCCCCTACATGAAAAGACAAGTGAAGATGGAAGAAACTGGAGTTGGTCACTGTCCTTGCCTATGATTGAGAGATTAGGTGAGAGTTCCAAGGGCCAAGTTTCCTAAAAACTAAAGCAGGGAAAGCTGGAGTAGGTCCCTGAACTCTGTGGACTTGTGGGACAACTATAGAACCAAGATTTGCAAGGCAGAAGCAGGGATAAAACCCAATTTCAAACAGGGCCATTCATGACAGCAAGTCTAGAAAAAGCAAGCCCCACAGAGTGTGTTCCCAGATCCAGAGGGATTCAGGAGGTAGGACAGCCAAGAGGGACCCTCAGCACTTTTTTTGTGAGGGTGGGTACTGAGGATTGAATCCAGGGGCTCTAGCACTGACCACTGAACTACACCCCAAGTCCTTTAAATTTTGAGATGAGGTCTCACTAAATTGCACAGGCTGGCCTCAAACTTATGATCCTCTGCCTCTGCCTCAAAGATGCTGAGATTACAGGTGTGCACTACCATACTCAGCTGACCCTCTACACTTCCTATTTCTAAGAAACTCTCATTAGTTTGGGAATGGTCTTTTTTCTTTTCCTTTTGGATATGGGGTCTCCATCTCAGCCTCCCCAGTAGCTGGGAGGCTTAAGCCACTCTAGGCTGAGAACAGAGACTTAACAATTCTAAATGGCATTATCACTAACTCTACAAACTAGTTTTTAGATAAAAATCAATTGACTTCATTTTGCAGAAGGGTAAACTGAGGCCAATATGCTCTAAATGACTTCCCTAAGGCCTATAGCACCTAAAGACAGAGCCTGGGACATAGGTCCTTATAACCTGGGCAGGGGGGCAGCTGGAAGTTTCATCTTGTTGGAAGCCTACAGTACAATTTTTCTTATTTTGTTTGAAAATTATTCAATTTTCTTATTTTAAAGTAGCTTCTAAACTCTATGGACAATGACTGGCGAGATTTTACCACATCCAAGGTTACCAATCTTAGTTCTTAGCTAACTACAGCCATGTGTTACAGCACCCTGTTTTTATCCATGTTTAAATGCAACACTGGCTGATGTTAACAATAGCAATCAGTCTTCTCTATTTCTGAATGTTTTGCCCTAACCATGTGTACTTTTTTTTTTTTTTTTTTTTTTAACAGTACTGGGGATTGTATCCAGGGAAGCTCTACAATTGAGCTATATCCTCAGCCCTTTTTATTTTTCATTTTGAGACAGGGTCTCCCAAAATTGCCCAGGCTGGCCTCAAACTTGTGATTCTATTGCCTCAGCCTCTTGAGTCACTGGGATTACAGGTGTGGTCACCACACTCAGCTTTTTTTTGTTGTTTTTTGAGATGAGTCTCACTATGTTGCCCAGGCTGGCCTCAAAATCCTGGGCCCAAGTGATTCTCCTGCCTCAGCCTCCCAACTAGCTAAACTATATATAGAAGCACACTACTGTGCCCTGTTTGTGTGTACTTTTACTGTTGGAAAAAGGAACATCATTCCTCTGTCTCCACTTGTGCCAACCCCCAACCACCGCCCCCATAAAGCAAAGGAAAAAAGAGTAGGTTGAGGAACTGTCAGATCTTTTTCAAAACTCCTATTAATTGCAGCTTATTTTTAAGTGCTGATCCCAAATGAAGAACAGGATCTGAAAAGTTAAGCCAGGTTTGCTGCCCTGGAGTTGCTGTCAGGAAGAAAACAGGGCCTCCCTGAGAGTAAACAGCCTGGGCTAGAGGAGAATGGCCCCTTTCACACCCTTTAGCCACCTCCCCACTTCCTTCAAGCTCTCCTGTCAGAGAAGCAAAAAATCCTGCCAGCCACCCCAAAGTCAAACACCAGAGCCATGTGTCTAGCCAAATAGCCTGTACTGTTTGCAGAGCACCTGGTGAAACAATCCATAGGTAGCACAAAAGTCCTGGTACCAACGAGGGGTCATCTCAGATTCTCCCAGGACACTTTTAGAAGTACAAAACAGGGTAGGGAAACCCTAAGCCAGCCAGGTTACTTCTCTCCTTTTATCAATTAGGGAAACTGAGGTCCAAAGAGGATATACGCTTTACTCCAAGTCACCCTGATTCCTATAAATCCTGGCCCATCCCATTTCTTACCAAATCAAACCCCATAAAATATTAGTCCAACTTTGATCACTATAGTTCAAAACAGAAGTAGAAAAACCAAAGCTGTGCAAAGTCAAGGGAAGCCAAAAAAATAAATCCAACAAATGACTAGCAAAAACATGGCTCTCTCAGAAGGGGCAATGTTTAAACTGGCACAGTGAAGAGGGCTATCACCTGAGAACAAAAGTTTCTTTCTTTTGGTACTGGGGATTGAACCCTGGGATACTTTAACACTGAGCTACATCCCCAGACCTTTTTACTGTTTATTTTGAGACAGGATCTCTCTAATATTCTGAGGTCCTTGATAAGTGGCTGAGGTTGGTCTCAAACTTGGGATCCTTCTGCTTCAGCCTCCCAAATTTCTAGGATTACAGGCATGCATCACTGTATTGGGCAACAAAAGGTCTAAGTAAGACTATGATGGCTAGGCTGGGGCTATATCTCTAGTACCTACAGCTAGGCAACTGAAAAACTTGATGAAGCAAGAAGAGAACAAAAAGGAACAAGTTTGAACGAAAGCACCAGATAATGTAGATGAACAGAAAGACCTTCTCAACTAACTCAGAGGTAAGACATGAGGCTATGAAGCATCTGCCTCCAAAATTAGAGAAGATCTCTGGCCCAATAACCAAGAAATTTGCCCACCTACAGTCATTGAGCTACATCCCTGCCAGAAACCCTTCCTGGCTCCCTACGACCTAGCAAAAAGCACCCGAGAATCCCAGCACACAGACTCCAAGGACCTTTTCCCTCTGCCAGACAGAGCTCAACTAAGAGTACCAAACCCCTTCCCCAAAGGCCTAACTTCCCAACCTCCTGCCTTATCTCAAAGCACTACTCCCCCTTGGAATGCTCTCACATTTTCTCTGCCCGCTGAAAAACCCAGTCCTTAATGAATAGGGGGAGGGTAAGCTGAGGGAACAATATGGCAGTCAGCCCCCTGAAAGCAGACAGTGCCCCTATGTCCCCACCATCCTCATATTTGATGGAAAGGAACACGGAAGTTACTATTTAGCAAAAGGTATAATTCCTGGAACCCCTCCCAGCTCTGGAACCAAAGAAATCAGCTGTAATACGATAAACCAGGAACACTTTAATCCTAGCTTTGTTTTAGCAAGGTGACTGTTACCTCAAGGTGGCCAAATGCAGCCTGCCAGGTGTCAACAAGGGGCAGAACAGGAAAAAGACACGTTTTCTATATGCTGGACCACCTCTGGACCAGGGACGCACAGAAATTGAGCTGGCCTTCTCTGGGCCAAGCTTTAAACTTTGCCCTGCAAGGAGTGGGCAGGAGACACTGGACTCTGACTTGTCCAGCTCACTGTTTTGAGTCAGCAGAACTGGGTGTGCCAATGAGGTCTCAGCAGGCCATGAGCTCATCAAACTTCCAAAGTCCCATGGGAATGGGGCAAGTGTCATTGCTCCCCCTCCTCTGACAGACTTCCTCTCATGTATTCAAGAAAACTACAAGACCATTTTGCCCTGGAGACACTGGGATGTGGAGACTATGAGTGAAATCAAAGAACTCTCTATTCCACGCACATTCTGGGTCAGAGCTATATTGAGCAAGCAGCTGGGTGACTATTTCATAGGAATCTTAGGAGTGTTTCCTTTTATAGATAACCCCTCTTGACTCTGCCTACTGATTTCCACCCAAGTTAGGACGAAGAGGGCATCTCACACATCTACCCCAGCTACCTTGGCTGTGGGGAGGGGGAGGTGAAATCACTCCTGGCTCTGTGGTCAATATATACAGCAGCTACGAACTCAAGCCAAGATCCCCGTCTGCAATCAAAATGAAGAAAGTCCCAGGGCCACCTTATTGAGTCAACCCTCTGACTCTCCACAGTTGGTGACTGTTCTCAGAGAAGTGGCTGATCAGTCAATGTTCTCACTGACAAGAAGGAATTCTGCTGACACGCCTCCACACCTCCACTCTTGTTAGGGAATCATGACTGGCAAAGACCCAACAGGCCTCAAAGAGAGAAAAATCTTCAGGAACAAACTCTCCTCATAGCATCCCTCCCTCTCCTGCTACATAACATGGTTTCCCTCTCGTCCATCACCCCAACCAGCAACCCCACCCCCCCTCCTCCATTTTACTTTCTTCGAAGCACTTATTCACTATCTGAAACTCTCTCATTTCTTTATTCGCTTGTTGGATCTTGGTTCCACACGGGTGGGACACATACGGAACTCGCAGTGCCTGGCAGTATGAGCGACTCAATAATTGAACCCAATTCAACAAGTGAACCGTATTTGAAGGCCTTACTTTGTGCCAGGTACCGGGCACTAGTGGGTGAGGGGATGGAAAGAGGGCATTCTCTTGTAGCCAAGCTTGGCAGAACGAAGGAGCTGGACGTGCGGGTGGGATGAAGTCCGGAGGGACAACACCAGCAGGGCTACAGTCGCCCATGCCTTCATCAGCTCCCCCTAACCTGCCTGGGTTCCCCTCGCCCCGCAGACCCCGGCGCCCGCGCTCACCCGCTGCAGCTCCAGCTCGATCTCGCCGGCCTTGAGCACGATGGGTCCCCGGACCGCGTACTCCACCGCCTTCACCTGCGGGTTCATGGACTCCAGTGTGAGGATGCGTTCGCGCGGGCTGCGCTCTGGCCGCACCTTGAGCACCGCGGAGGCCTCAGCGGCCGCGCTACTCTGACTACGGCCCCAGGGGCCCGGGGTCCGGGGGCAGCAGCCCCGTCGGACCAGCGCCGCCGCCCGCTGCATAGCTCGCTTGCTGAGGGAATCCTTGGCACAAAAAGAAAAGAACACGTCGCTCACAGCCCAAGGCGGACACCCGTCCCCCTCACAAGCCTAGCTAAGGGCTCTTTGCGAGCAGTGCCAGTCTAACACCGGGGCTAAGGACCCATCCCCCGGTGACTGGGACGCTCCACCGCGCCACTGCAATGCCAAAGCGC
Source organism: Sciurus carolinensis (assembly GCF_902686445.1). Taxonomy (NCBI): domain Eukaryota; kingdom Metazoa; phylum Chordata; class Mammalia; order Rodentia; family Sciuridae; genus Sciurus; species Sciurus carolinensis. Next base: position 36,126,417 of record NC_062228.1, read on the forward strand.
TGCACAACAGGGTTTAGTAAAGGCTGCACCCAATTTGTGCATGTAACGTGCCTGTCGCCGCCTGGCCGCCCCTCACCGCGCGGGGCCAACGCGCGCGCCTACAGTGCTCCCGGGCCCCAGCTCCCGCAACCGCATCCCCGCGCCGGGCGCCCGCACAGCCCGGCCTCCTGCGCTCGCACACCCACCACCGACGACTCCGCCTTGGACCTGCGCGCTGGCTCCTGGGTCTTGTAGTTCTCACTGACCGTTCCAGAGCACCTGTGACGAGCTGGATGAACTACAACTCCCCTAGTGCTTCGCGCCGGCCCGGACGGGGGCCGGGCAGCAGGCGGGAGTGATGGTCTGGCTCTACCCGGGGCTGGGCGGGCTCTTTGTCTGGGCAGAGGGGATGGCGAACCCGGAGGGGACCGGGCAGGGCAGGGCGGGGACTGCCCTCGGACTGTTCTCTCTGCCGCTTTTGCGAATTTAGAGCTAGACGCAAGCTTCCCTCTGGAGATGCATCCCGCCTCCCTCCACCCTCATCTCCCAACACCTGCCAGGACGCGGGCTGCGAGATGGTGCAGTCTTCGCACCGAGTTTCATCATCCAAGGCCTTATGGTGCCACTGGCAGCTGAACAGCGGCTGGTAGGAAGTAGGGGTTAGGCGCCAGGGACTTGATTATGCCTCCCGACCTCTTCTCAACGTCAGTTTCCTTATCAGCAAAAACCCTAAGAGTTGTGAGGATTAAAGAAGTATTAGACCAGGTGGCAAGACTTTTCCTGACCACCCTGTCTGAAGCCCTCCCCCACCTCCATTACTTCCAATTTAGTTCCTTTCTAGCATCGAAAGTTATCTAGACACTTTTCACTGGCTTATGCTTTCTAACCCCATCCTCAACCCCAAATTAACCATGGAAGTTCCAGAAGGACAGGACCAGTGTGTTTCTTGTTCATTGTATTGACATCATTTATAATTGTTCTGGCTCATAGTAGGCACTCAGTAAATATTTATTGAAAATTGAATGCTCAGCACAGGGTGGCTGTAATTTTTGGTAAAAGGTATCTCCAGGCAGACGGCTCCCTGGCTCACCCAGAGCAAGTGTAGGGCAAGACTAGGTGGTAGTGTAGGATGTGCAAAGAATGGAAATGGAATACCTTGGGTGTAATTAAAACGCCAAAATCTACAGAGAGGTTGGGGAGGAGTACTTCCTTTTTTCTGGCCTCAGATCTACATCTGTAAAATAAATTAGAGTAAATGACCTCTTTGGTCCCTTCTATTGTAATAGTGGTCCACCTCATGCTTTGAATATAGCCCTTGTTACTCCACCACTGAGGCTCGTTTTAAAATGAACATGTTTTTCTTTTCCTCTTCTCCCTCTCCCCCCTTTCCCAACCTGGGAACCAGGGAACAAGATTACCTTTCCCATCCTAGGCCAAATTGTCTGTCTTGGAGTACTCCCACCAAAAGAAGGAGATGACCCAGAAGATGTGGGGAGTATCTCCTAAATTAACAAGTGAATATTAACACCCCATGAGGCCACATCTGGAATGTAGTCTTTGAATAGCTACTTTTAAAACTCTCTCTTCCTCCTCCTTATGGGCAGAATCACAACCTCTGGACCTGGAGTCCCCTGTGCTTCTCCTTTGCTAGAAAGCCATAAACTGTTTCCTTTTTCTCAAAACCATGTCCTCATTATTGAATTGGCATAAATTGACATCAAGGACAAGGACCAAACTTTGTGTGTGTGTGTGTGTGTGTGTGTGTGTGTGTGTGTGTTGGGGGATGCTGGTGATTGAACTCAGGGGCACTAGGCCCCTGAGCCACATCCCCAGCCCTATTTTGTATTTTATTTAAAGACAGGGTCTCACTGAGTTGCTTAGCGCCTCACTATTGGTTAGGCTGCTTTGAACTCCTGCCTAAGCCTCCTGAGCCGCTGCGATTACAGGCATACACTACCTTGCCTGGCAAGGACAGAGCTTTCAATAACACTATCTTGAAAATTCTGTGAATCTAGGTGTTTTCAGACAGAAAAATAGCCCAGAACTCCAACACTACAACAAGCACATACTCACATCAGGTTTGTGAAAGTTGAGGGCAGGAGGCACTTAATCACCCAACAATGTAGGGGACAGGGTAGCAGGAAATCTGAGTTTGAATATAGCTGCATACAGCCACTTACTCTTGATCTGACTTTGAGCAGGTTACTTAGCCTTTTCAAGTTGGGTCTCCACATGTATAAAATGAGGATGGCAACATCAACCTCATGCAGCTTTAAGTTCAAGGGGGTAACTCTGTGAAAATCAAAGCTTGGACCATAATGCTGTGAGTCATTCTCAATTATCCTTGTCAAGAGAATGCCATATACTTTGATTAAATAAATTGATTACCAATAAAGTGGAAGTAGGGTGGGGAGAACAACAGAAACCAAAGATATTCCTGAGCATTCCTATGTTAGCAAACTGGCTTAATCTACCTAGGGGCCTAAAAAGTTGTTTGGGCTTCTAATCTACCAGTTCCACCCCCAACACTTGTGTCTACACTGTCTCCTTCCCAACCTTTGTGTCAATGGCCAGGTATTCACCTCCAGGTAAAAGATTTTTCCACAGTGAGCTTAGCTCCTCTTTGGACTCTGCTCCCTTCAACGTCATCACCCACTGTACCCAATAGAGAAGTCACAGAAACACACTCCTCCACCTTCAAAGCATGCTTAATTGTGATCCATACATGATGCAAATGCAGTCTCTTGCTGTCCAACTGTGAGTCAGTGCAGTGTCCCTGTTCTCTGCCCCTGATCAGTACAGAAAGGAGAACTGTGGGGGAAGGACTTAGAGAGGTGAGCACAAATCCATTTGCACAACTGGGAAAAACAACACACAGCACACAGCCTACTTACGTGGGTTCCCACGTCATCAATGTAAAAAACAAGCAGTTGTCCCTAAAGTGTCCTCTGACACGTGCCTTTCTGAGGTTGCATAAGAAGAAAGCTCCCTTGTTCTCTCCTGAACCATACTTTACAATTTGCAAAACACTTTTTTGCCCAAAAAGGCAGGCAGTATTATTCACACTTTACAGAGGCTCAGAGAGGTTACACAACCTGTTGAAGTGACTCAGTTAAATGTAGAGTAAGAATTGTGCTTCCTAACCCACTGCTGTAGTCTCTACATACAGGACCCAATCTTACATTGTTCTCCGAGTTTTGAAATTTGAATTTCCCATTGCAGTGCACTGAGCTTTTAAATGTTTCTTGACTAAGGCATAGTTGTTCAAACCTGTAATCCCAGCTACATGGGAGGCTAAGGCAAGAGGATCACAAGTTCCAGGTCAGCCAGGGCAATTTAGTGAGATCTTATCTCAAAATTAAAATAAATAAATAAAAAGAGTTAGGGATGTATGGGGATATAACTCAGTGATAGAATGCTTACCTAACATGATTTGAGAATCTGGATTCGATCCCCAGTACATACACACACACACACACACACACACACACACACACACACACAAAGTTTCTAGATGGTAATTTTGATATTGTGATGATAGTGGTGGTAATAGCATGAACTTTGCTTTTATTTTACTCTGTAAACCAGGTGGGGATGGAGTAGGAATAGGATCCTAAATATTAGAGATAAAACTTGATTGAAATGATCAGGAATTGCCCTCCCTGTTAGCTGGATGAAAGTTTCAAATATACAGCAAACACTGTCCATGCCTGCAGCTGGGATAGTTATGTTTGCAAGACATGATACTGTCTTCATTCCTTAATTCAACAAGTTTTTATTGGGCACTTAACATATGCCAGGCAGTGGGCTAAGTTCTGGGACACCAGGATGTCAAACAGACTATCCCTGCCTGCATAACACCAAGTTTTTTAGCAAAAGCTGACATTAATCAGATCAACACACACACACATATGACAATACAAACTGTAATAACTTCTGGGGAGAAGAAGGATGGCATTTTATGAGAGTTCAGAGGTCTCAGATCTCTTTCCAGATTAAGTGACCTGCGAACTTCCCTAAGGATGATAAGGGACAGCAGTACCAGTGGTGGTAAACATGGAAATGTGGCTTGCCTAAGGTTGCAGTCATGTCCTTACTGGAGAGGCAAACATCAGGTCCCTGGGCAAGGCAGGGTATAAGGATCCAATCATTTGCATTGCTCCAGGGCTTCCCCAAACAGTTTGGCTGAGGCTTTACCATGCGTGCATCACAGGTTTCCTTTCTTTGCTCACCCTGCTTCCTCCTGCTTTTTCCTGCAGGAGTTAGAGCCTAACATTCATCTTATACCTCATAACCCATCTCATTGTAAGTTGGTTAACTTCCTAGGACAGGGACCACTAAAGAGTTAGAGGTCTAAGGAACTCTAAGAAGACTAAGGTGACTGTGAGGCAAATGATGATTGAAAGCCTGTGGAAGACTTAAAGAGGAATGGCATGATCAGATTCATTCTGCTGCATGGAGGATGAAATGGAGGAAGTAATGGAGGGTTCAGGAGTATAAACTGTGGCATCAAGGTCTGATATTGACCAGAGAAGAAAATGATGGGAAGTGAATATAGGCTCTTCTACATCCTCAGCACTTGGCGTATTACCTGGTGCATATGTTCTCAGTAAATTTTTGGTTGAATGAATGAGGAACTAGATTCTACAAGGCCCATGCTCTTGAGACATTTGCAGCCCAGCAGGAGATAAATGGTGCATGGTGCAGACGAGACTGTCCCTGGAGGAAGTGAGGGCTATTCGTAAGTAACTACAGTGAGACTTCAAATTGGTGCAGTCACTCTGGAAAGCGGTATGGAGATTCCTCAGAACACTGGAATGTTTGACCAAGTTATCTCACTCCTTGGCATATACCCAAAGGACTTAAAATCAGCATGCTATAGCGACATGGCCATATCAATGTTTACAGCAGCTCAATTCACAATAGGGAAACTGTGGAATAAATCCAGGTACCCTTCAACAGATGAATGGAAAAAGAAAATGTGGTACATACACACAATGGAATATTACTCAGCCATAAAGAAGAACAAAATTATGACATTTGTTGGTAAATTGATGGAACTGGAGACTATCATGCTAAGTGAAATAAGCCAACCCTCACACAAAAAATTCTGACTATTCTCTCTGATACAAGGATACTAACACACAATATGCAGGAGGAGGGAAGAATAGAAATTCACTGGATTAGTCAGAGGGGAATGAAGGTAAGGGATGGAGGTTGAGAATAGGGAAGACAGTAGAATGAATCAGACATAATTTTCCTATTTCAAATATTAATACATAACCAGTGTAAGTCCACATCATGTACAACCAAAGAATGGGAAAGTATACTCCATGTATGTATGATATGTCAAAATATAGTCTACTGTCATGCATAAAGAACAAATTAAAAAAAATAAGTAACCACATAGCAATACAGAAAGTGAGAGGGTTTTCAGGAATAGTTGGCTGTGGGGCTGCAAGGAGAAATGAATAACCTCTCAGAATGTCAAATCATGCTGGGGCTGGATGCTTGGTACCTTTGAATGCTGGATTCTTTGAAAAGTAATTCTTAGTCCCCTGTTCCCAAGGACATTTGGGGAGCCCAGTAGGATTTAGTGCTCTCAATAATCAACTGCAGTGAGTCTAGTGTTGTCTAAGGACCACCTGAGTGTTTACTTAAAACGCAAATTCCAGAGCATTGCAGACTTGCTGGTTCCGATATTCCAGGAATTTTCCTTTTATCAGGATTCTGATATGCTCTAAAGTTTGAAAATATTAGGTGCAGGACCCGGCTAGGACCTGGCTAGGCACTCCATGGTGGAAAAAGACCAGACTGGGAGGTCTGAATTCTGGTTCAAAATTTGTCTTTAATCCTGTATGTGACCCTGAACCAGGGTCATCCCCCTTTTTGGCCTTAGCACCCTTGTCAACAGAATTTCCTGTATTTACACCTGGTTTCTGAGTTACTGACTTCTGAGAAGTTTGAAAACATTGCAGCCTGTGCTTCCAACCCAACAAATTCCCTTAGTCACAACTACAGCCTCTACTCGCTGAGTTTCTTCACTTGCCAATAAGGTTGACAGCAGGACCTGCCTCGGAGAATTGCCGAGAGGATTAGAGATGATATTTTAAAATTTTATTTTCCTTATGGGAAGATTAAAAAGGAGAAACACTCTATTGTTAATGGCACTTTTCTTTAAGTGGTGGGATTTTTGGTGACCGATTTTTCTTTTTGCTTAATGTATTTTCAGTTTTAAGAAATAATCATTTTTTAAGATAATGATTAATAAAAACAATGATTATGTTAAAAATAGACATAAAATGATCTTATGATACTGTGATTTCATTGCTGGATATAGAAACAAAATAATTGGGGCCGTGGATATAGCTCAGTTGGTAGTGTGCTTGCCTTGTAAGCACAAAGCCCTGGGTTCAATCCCCAGCACTGCAAAAAAAAAAAAAAAAAAAAAAAAAAAAGAATTGAAAGCCAGGTCTTGAACAGGTATTTATACACCCCTGTTCATGGCACATTATTCACAATAACCAAAGGGCAGAAAGAGATGAATGGATAAGCAGAATGTACATGTATACAACGGAATATTAAGCAGCCTTAAGGGTGGAAGGTGGGGAGGGAAGGGGAAAGTGCTGGGGAGTGATAGTGGCCAAATTATATTGTTATATTGTGTGCATGTACAAATATGTAACAATAAATCTCATCATTATGACAACTGTAATACACCAATAAAAAACATGGGGAAAAAATGAGTCTTAAAAAAGAAATTCTGATGCATGCTACAACATAGATAAAACTTAAAGACATTATTTTAAGTGAGTTAAGCCAGACACAAAAGGACAAAGATTGTTCTACTTGTAAGATATGTAGAATAAGCAAATTCATAAAGACAAAGTAAGAATAGAGATTACCAAGGGCCAGGTGGAAGGGAATGAGGACATTTGTTTAATGGGTTCATAGTTTCAGTTTGGGACAATGAAAAAGTTCTCTGAATGGTGGTGATGGTTGCACAACCCAGGAATGTGCTTATGGTCACTGAGCTGTACACTTAAAAATAGTTAAAATGTTGCTGGTAAATGAATAGAACTGAACTGGAGAACTTCATGCTAAGTGAAATAAGCCAGACTCAGAAAGTCAGGATCAAGTAGAAGAGACAGATGCGCGCGTGTGTGCGAGCGCGCGCGCGCGCACACACACACACACACACACACACACACACACACACAGAAAGAGAGAGAAAAAGAGAAAAAATTAAAAAAGGGATGTCCCCAAAATAAGAGAGAGACCAATAGAGTTGAGTAGAGGAAGGGAGGAAGTACAGGAGGGCATGGGAAAGTACTAGGGAATAACATATACTAAATTATACTATTTCCATGTATGACTGTATCACAATGAATAATATATATATATATATATACATATATAATATGCACATATATAGCAATAATGCACTAATTAAAATAATAATAATAATAATATAAGGGAGATCAGTAGAGTAGAGCAAGCAGATCAGGGGGAGGGAGGAGGGGAGGGAGAAGGAGGGAAAGGGAAGGTCTTTGGTAATGAGATCAATATTGATCAATATAGCATAATGAATCCCTCTATTATGAATTATTATAATGCACCAATAAAAGAAAATCTTAGTAACTATGTTGAATGAATGAATTTAACATTTTATCCATGACCCTAATATGACAGAGAAAAGATGGTGAATTTAAAAAATGGTTAAAAAGATAAATCAATGTATATTTTACCACAGTAAAAAAATGAATGAATAAGGATTTTTTGTATAATGCAAGAAAATTTTAAAAGGGAAGCAATGTAAATCTTAGAACATTTATGGTTTGGTTTCAGAAATGATTATGGAGTCATTTCTGGGGTGTTAAGAAGTATTTGCTTGGAATTTTTCTCTCTGCCACAAATTAGTCAGCTCCCATTTTTGCTCCTTATTTATTTTTTTCTTTATAAATGACATCCTCCTCAGGCTGGGGTTGCGGCTCAGTGGTATAGTGCTTGCCTAGCATGTGTGAGGCATTGGGTCCCATCCTCAGCACCACATAAAAATAAGTAAATAAAATAAAGGTATTGTGTCCACCTACAACTAAAAACTGTTTTAAAAAAGAACATTCTCATTTTTTTTTCCTTAATCAGGGAAGGGCAAGGGGGATTTCATTGAGATCTCACTTGTTCTGGGGAGCTTCAAAGCAAGTCATTGCCTCTCTAACAAGCAAGTATTAGTTGAGGTGTTAGCCAGAACGTATGTCAGCTTTCAGCATGACATAAAAAGTGGGTTAAAGATAAACTTGTAATACAAAGCTAAGCTATATGCAAGAACTGGCTTGTTTAATTCACGGAGAGCGAAACTGAATAAAGAGGCTACACCAAAGTGATACTATTTCAAACAGAAGCAGACACATTTTGGTCTTAGTAGCCAACTCAATTAAATCCAGTGGTACTCAAGAATGAGAACAGGAAGGAACAGAAAAACAAAGGAGAAAGAGCAGTTGTATAAGCTTCATGAGCAAATAAAATCTCATTCAGGGCGTGTTTGTTGTTCTACATTCCTTGATTTCTTGTTTCTTCATCTTACGGGGATGTGAGGACTCTTGAACTTTTATTTATGCCGTGGAGGACATTTGGGAATTATTTCAGCCGTCCAAGGGACTAGTAGAGAATCCTTAGCAACAAATTTGTGACTTCAACTACTGAGTGCCCTTAAACACAGATAAAATATTAAGCAACGGGTCAAATCAATATTTCCAAATGGTTTACTCGTCAAGTTTCTCCAGATATTTTCTTCATAAAGCCACAGAACCTTTCATCTAGAGACGTTTACAAAATAGTTTTTGGAACTATAAACTTAAGAGAAAAAAATAATTGTGCAATACCATAAGCCCTTATGCTTTGTAATTCTCATTTTATTTTTCTGTTTTCTGAATTCTAGTTCTTATTCATTTTTCAGACACCTTTGTTTTAGTACTGGGGATTGAACTCAAGGCACCCTACCACTGAGCCCTTTTTCTCTTTAATTTTGAAACACAGTCTTACTAAGTTGCTGAAGCTGGCCTCAAACTTGCAATCCTCCTACCTCAACCTTCCAAGTTGCTGGAATTACAGGCATGAGCCACTATATCCAGCAACAACTCTGTGTTTTAAGAAAATAAATAGATTTCCTATTTTATGACTGAAGTAATAGGTACAAATATTTATCCAGAATATTATCTATTATTTGTATTTAGCACCTGTGGCCTGGCACAAAGTTTTCTTTATAAATAATAGAAATATTTATCCAGAATATTATCTATTATTTGCATTTAGCACCTGTGGCCTGGCACAAAGTTTTCTTTAAAAATAATAGTATTATTAAACTTATAGCTAAGACTTATGGAGCATTTTTAATGTGCTGAGTACTGTGCTAAACACATCATCTCATACATGACTCATAACAACCCTATAACACATTTAATACTATTATCTCATTATATATATAGGAAAACTGATGTTTGGAAATTGGGCTACTTATCAAGATCACATAGTTTCATGGCATAACTACGACTTGAACTTAGGACTCTACAGGTTAAGGTCTCAGGCCCATAGACTACCTCCACTTTAGACACCAACCACTAAGAGCCCCAGATTACAAGTACTTCTACATAGCTGACTAGAAACTGAGGCAGCTGGGTGTAGGGTAATCCCAGTGGCTAGGGAGGCTGAGAGAGGAGCTCAAACCAGCCTCATCAAAAGCCAGGCGCTAAGCAACTCAGTGAGACTGTCTCTAAATAAAATACAAATAGGGCTGGGGATGTGGCTCAGTGGTTGAGTGCCCCCGAGTACGGTACCAAACAAAACAAAAACAAACAAAAAACTGAGGCATTCCCATGTCCTGCCCCATAATTTTGATAATTCACTAGAATGTCTCAGAACTCAGGAAAACACTGTATTCTTAATTATAGTTTTATTATAAAGGATACATCTTAGGAACAGCCAAATGAAAGTGAGGAATAGAGCAAGGTATTTGAAAGGAAGTTCAAAGAACTTCTGTGCCCCTTCTGGGTATGCTACCCTCCTAGCACATTGGTGTGTTCACCAAAATTACAGTACATATTTGTTCATGTATTTACCTTCACTGGTAAATAAATACTAGAGAACTTTATATTTCCATATGGCTTCAAGCTACTGTCTAGTCCCATTTCATTTCTTCTTCTTCTTCTTCTTTTTTTTTTTCATTTCTTCTTGAAGGACTCCTTTTGTCATTTCTTATAGGGAAAATCTAGTGAAAATGAACTCCCTCCGCTTTTTTTTTGTTGTTGTTGTTCATTTAATGACATACTTTTATTTTTCATTTAAAATATAGTCTCGAATGGAGGAAGGAGGGATTGTATAGAGGGAAAAGAGGGGTGGGAGGGGTGGGGGGGAGGAAAAAAATAACAGAATGAATCAAACATCATTACCCTATGTGAACGTATGATTACGCAAATGGTATGCTGTTACTCCATGTACAAACAGAAACAATATGTATCCCATTTGTTTACAATAAAAATAAATTTTAAAAAAATATATAGTCTTAAATTTACTTATAATATTCTAATTATAGGGTACAATATTATAATTTAATGCACATCTACAATGTAATGATCAAATTAGGGTAATTAGCATTTCCATCTCCTTATATATTATCATTTCTATATGTTAGGAACCCTCGAACTCTTCTCTAGTTATTTTGAAATATATGATGAATTGTTTTACATTAGAATTGCCCTACTGGGCTTCACAACATTAGAACTACTCTATCCATTTTTTTTTTTTTTTTTTTTTTTTTTTTAGTTGTAGATGGACATAATACCTTTATTTTATTTATTTATTTTTATGTGGCACTGAGGATGGAACCCAGTGCCTCACTTGTGCTAGGCAAGTGCTTTATCACTGAGCCAAAACTCCAGCCCCCAATTTTGTTTTGATACCCATTTTCCATCCTCTGACTCTCTCCTTCCCCCTCCTTCCACTTTCATTTATCTGGAAATGTCTTAATTTCTTCCTTGTTTTTAAAGGACAGTTTTGCTGGATATAGAATTCTCAGCTCACAGGTTTTTCTTTCAGCACTTCTGGCCTATGATGAGAAATCTGCTGATAGTCTCACTAAAGATAACTTGTGTGTGATGAGTATCTTCTCTCTTATAGTCAAGATTTTTTTTAATTAAAATATTTTTTATTTTTACAGACTACATTTTGATTCATTGTACACAAATGGGGTACAACTTTTCATTTCTATGGTTGTACACAATGTAGATTCACACCATTCATGTAATCATACATATACATAGGGTAATACTGTCTGTTTCATTCTACTTTCTGTCCCCCACTCCCGCCCACCCCATCAAGATATTTTCTTTGCCTTTTTCTTTCATTATTTTGATTATAATTTATCTTAGTAGATGTCTATTTAGATTTATTGTCCTTGGAGCTTATGATCTTGAATTGATAATATCAATGCCTTTCCTCATATCTGGGACATTTTCCACCATTATTTTTTCAAATAAAGCTCTCATACTTTTTTCTTTCTATTATTTTTCTGGAGCTTTCAGGTCTACTTGATGGAGTCCCAGATTCCTTAGTTTCGTTCACATTTCTTTATTCTTGTTTCTTTTCGTTTTTCAGACACAATAACTTCAAATGACCTATTTTCCAGTTGGCTAACTCATTCTTTTCCTTGTTTAAGTCTGCTATTGAACCCCTCTAGTGAATTTTTTAAAAAATATGTTCATGTGTACAATGAATCAAAATTAATTCTGCTGTCATATGTAACTAAATAGAACAAACAATAAAAACTATTTTTAGTTGTAGATGAACCCAGTACCTTTATTTTCTTCATTTATTTTTATTTGGTGCCAAGGATCAAACCCAGTACCTCACATGTGCTAGGCAAGTGCTCTACCACTGAGCTACAGAGCTACAACCCTAATCCCTCTGGGGAATTTTCAGCTTCAGGATTTCTGTTTTTTTGCTTTTATTTGCTTTGTGCTGGGAATCAAACCCCAGGCCTCATGCAGGCTAGTCAACTGTTACCAATGAACCATTATCCCTAGCCTTGTTGGTTCTTTTTTTTATGATTTTTTATAATTTAATTCTATTTGCTAATATTCTTTTTTTTTTTTTTTTTTTTTTTTTTTCAGTACTGGAGATTGAACCCAAGGATGCTCTGCCACTGAACTACATCCCTGGCCCTTTTAATTTTTTATTTTGAGACAGGGTCTCACTAAGCTGTTGAGACTGGCCTTGTACTTGTGGTCTTCCTGCTTCAGCCCACTGAGTTTCTGGGATTATAGGTGTGTGTCACTGTGCCTGAATTTCATACTCCAATTTTTGTTCATATATTGTTTTCTGATTTTCTTTAGTTCTTTGTATTATTATTTAGCTCTTTGAGCACATTCAAGAAAGTTTTTAAAAAGTCTTTGTCTAGTAAGTCTGGTACCTATGTTTCTTCAGAGATGATAACTGGCCAGGCACAGTGGTACACACCTGTAATCCCAGCTACTCAGGTATCTGAGGCAGAAAGGTCCCAAGCTAGAGGCCAATTGGGCAACTTGGCAAGGGAGGCCCTATCTCAAAATAAAAAAAAGGGTTGGGGTGTAGCTCAGTAATAGAGCACCTCTGAGTTTGATCCCTAGTACCTCAAAGAGAGAGAGAGAGAGAGAGAGAGAGAGAGAGGTGGTGGGTGGATAGAGAGAGAGAGAGAGAGATGATTTCTGGACGCTTATTTTGGTCCTTTGTATGTCTAGTGATCTTTTGTTGAAAACTTGGCATTTGGAAAAACGGTCACCTCTCCCAGTCTTAACAAATTGGCTTTGTGCTGCAGAAGACCCTTAGTAATTACTCAACCTAAAGGCATAAGGTCTTCTCAAGCCTGTCCTCCCCAATATACCCATATATGCAGCAGCTCAATAAGTTGTCCTGTATTCCTCATTCAGTAATCTCTTGCCCCCCAGTATCTGTGGATCAGTAGTCTTCCTGTGATTTTCACAAGTGATGCCTGTGACAGGCAGACCCTGACCTTATCCATATGGGGTTTGCTTATATTACTGCTATATCATCTATCAGAACACAGTCCTGAAAGTTCTGTTCTCCTTTTTTGTTCTGAAACCTGACTTCCCCAGTTCCTTACCCTATTTGCTTCAGGAGGAGGTGGTGTGCCTTGAATATGTGATTTTACCATAGGCAGAATTATAGCTGCTTATATCATGACTCAGACATAGGTTTCCAATTGGAAATTCTGATTTTGCCACTAGGTAATCCAAGTCACTCAGAGGAAATCTCACTCCCTACAAGTATGAAGAAATGTGCCAGCTCATAAGCCACGAATACCATTCACCAGGATGAACTGGAAATATTTCTGTACCTAGAAAACCAGCACCTTGGTCTTCCAGCTTTTTTTTCTTGCTTCAGACTTAGGTACTCAACTCGCCAGATTAGATACTTGGTTAGGCATTTTGGCCACCAGAGCTCTATGTTCTCACAGGGAGCAGAGTTGGCTTTTAAAGAGTTTGGGAAAACAGAGCAGACAGAAATAATACAAAAAATAATGAGAAAAAGGCAATCTTATAATGACCTAACAATTTGTACTAGAGTACCCAGGACCCTACTTGGCCAGGTCAGTGCCTCTCAGAGATTAAGAAAGACTCCAGTCAATTCAATTGTTTGAGAATCACTGTTTAATTAAAGGGGAAAAGGCCAAAGAGTTGGGGCATATTTTAATTGATTAATGTATGTAGGTATGTATTTGTTTTTGTGGTAACCCAGGGTTGCTCTTCTACTTAGCCACATCCCCAACTTCCTACCCCCTTTTCTCAGACTGGATCTCACTAAATTACCCAGGCTGGACTTGAACTTGTGATCCTCCTGCCTCATCCTCCTGAGTCCCTGGGAATATATGTGTGTGCCACCACAACCAGTTTATTTATGTATTTTGTAAATTTTTCTTTTTGGGTGGTGGGTACCAGGGATTGAACTCAGGGGCACTCAACCACTGAACCACATCCCCAGTCCTATTTTATATTTTATTTAGAGACAGGGTCTCACTGAGTTGCTTAGCATCTGGCTTTTGCTGAGGCTGGCTTTGAACTTGAGATCCTCCTGCCTCAGCCTCCTGAGCCACTGGGATTACAGACATGCACCACTGCGCCCTGCTTTTTTGTAAAATTTTCACATGAAAAATTTTAAACTCATGGAATAGTCAGTCACTTATGTACTTGCTGCCTGGATTCAACAACTATTAACATTTTTGCTAAATTTGCTTCATCAAATCAAATCAAAGATTTCCTGAAGATACCTTATCACCTGGAGATATTGTTTATAGGTTTTTGGTTTCATCATCTGCTTTTGCTTGCTCTTTCTTTCTTTATCCCCTAGAGAGTAGAAATCAAGGAGATTAAAACCACAATAACAACTTTGTCTCTGCTGTGTCTTTTCTGAATCGTGTAGGGGAAAATAGCCAGGAAAGTAAATTACTATATTTGCTTCCACTGCCAGGTCAGGACCATGTGTCATGCCCTTGAGCCAGTTAGTTGCAAATAGAAGGTGGTTCCCAAGGCTGGGGATATAGCTCAGCTCATAGAGTGCTTGCCTCGCAAGCACAAGGCCCTGGGTTCAGTCCCCAGCACCAAAAAAAAAAGGTGGTTCCCAGGAAGTAAAAACACAATAGATGACTAGGCACGGTGATACAAACCTGTAATCCCAGCTACTCTGGTAGCTGAGAAAACTTAGTGAAAACCTGTCTCAAAATTAAATAATAAAAAGGACTAGGGCAGGGCACAGTGGCACATAACTATAATCCTGACAATTTGGGAGGCTGAGGCAGGAGGATCGCAAGTTTGAGGTCAGCCTCAGCAACCTAGCAAGGCCCTAGATAACTCAGTGAGATGCTGTTTCAAAATAAAAAATAAAAAGGGCCAGAAATGTGGCTCAATGTAAAGCATCGCTGGGTTCAATCCCTAGTCAATCAAACAATCAATAAGAAGGATTGGGAATATAGCTCTGTGGTAGATCACTTGCCTAACATGCACAAGGCACCCTGGAATAGATTCCCAGTACTAACAAAACAAAAACAAACGTTCACTATAGCATTTTAATATAAGATATGATTTCATTTGAGGAATCCCATGCAAAAGTGTGAGGATGTTCATCTAATATAGTGTAATTATATGACTTGTTCTTTAACTTCAACTTTTAAAAGATAGTTTTTAGTTATATGACTAATTCACGAATACCTTCCATTATAAGAGTTTAACACAGAGATAAAACTAAAAGCCCCATTGCCACCCCCCCCACACACACATACCAACCCAGGTTCCCCAGCTATTTTTTTGTCTGGCTGGACTTTAACAGGACTTTAACAAACTCTGGGTTCTGACCCTCTGTCCTATTATAATAGCATTTCAAGTCACTTTAACATTAACCAGAGTTAACTGTGATTATGAAAGTGAATTCATAAATGGCAGTTTTGAGGAATTGTGTTGTTGTTGTCCTCTGTAAAAAATGTGAAGTTTAGGGCTGGGGAGATAGCTCAGTCGGTAGAGTGCTTGCCTTGCAAGCACAAGGCCCTGGGTTTGATCCCCAGCACCGCAAAAAAAAAAAAAAAAAAAAGAAAAAGAAAAAAAAGTGAGGTTTGAGAAAGGTTGAAAATTTTAGAAATATGTTACTGGATCTTTCTCTGTTCTTTAGCATAGTGTGGGCTTCAAGTCACCATCTAATCTTTGATCAGCAAGCTTACTGTTCTACCAGAACATTGCTAACTGATGGGCATTTTGGCTTTGTTTATTGGTTTATTGAGATTGTTTTGATTAGGATGTTTATGATTGAAGAAGAAGAAAATCCTGTTCATATTGACTTTGAAAAAGATATATATCGTTCCATGAAAGCTAACCTCATGGAGGTATTTGACACTTCTGGAGTGACTAGATTCCTAACTCAAATCAGGTGAAGGGAATACTGCCCTCCCCAATCCCAGGAGGCCCCATTGTGTCAGGAGCCCAACACAATTGGGCTCCTGCCACACAATGGGGCCTTTGCTGTGCTGTGAACCCCCTAGCATACAATCTGGGTCCCTCTCTTTATTCTGCTTTCTCTGTAGATTGACTCAAGAAGCAAGTTGTATATTGACTCAAAAGTCAAGAAGGACAGAATCAAGCATAGTTAACAGGGGAAGCTGTGACAAGGGATGACTCAGCAAGACTTAGATGGCATTCCCTCTTAAGAGGCAGCATATTATAAAGATCTAGGGCATGCACTATAAGTAAAACCACTTTGGTTCGAATTCTGACTTTACCATTTAAGGGTGTGTGACCTTGGGTAAATTATCAAACCTCTCTGTGCATCCTCACTTGTAAAATGGGAGATAATAGACTTCCCCCTCATAACCTTGTTGTGACACAAAATCAATTCAATATTCTTGGAAGAACAACTGATATGAGTTAAGATCTAGATGAGCCTTTGCCATTATGGATCCTTAGGACATAGTGGGGGAAATCCTCACTTTAGTGCATGTTCAATGAAGGGTATGGTTCCTTTGGTCTAAGGTTGTGATTTTGTGCCTGGTAATGACACTTTTCATCAGTTCATCCATCTTCCTTTGATCTAGGTTTCACTTATTTGTATGCTGGGATGTGGTGTGTTTTGAGGTGGGCCTGGGGTGAGGGTGCATGTGGTGAATACCACTAAGGTCAATCCAATGTGAGAGTTTGATTCACATTGTTCTAGAACTTCAGATTCTGGGTCATGATTTTGCTGCCTGCCTGTGTGGCAGCAACTACTTCAATTTGTGACGCAACACACTGATTTACAAACCATTTATAGCTCTCCTCTCCACTTAACCCAGCTGTTCCACAAATGCAGCTAGGGGAAAATTGTGGACTGTGATTGAACTTTCTCTATAATGAAGTGTAAATTGTCCTTTTGAATAGTAGTTTTCTTTATAAATTCCAGGTCTCAAATGTGGTAATTAAGAGACGGTTCAAAAACAAAAGAGGCTTGTGTTCCAGGTCTTCTTTTCAAACTCCAAATGTTGAATTCTGTGCCTGTGTCCTGGCCTGGCATCTTATTTCCCTCAATGCCCTCCTCGCATCCCTTTCTTAGTAACAATCTCACATCCTGGCAGCAAATTATATGTGAAGCTGGGCACATTTTTATTCTACCCAGACAGTGTTATATAAATCTTCCTGTTTTAAAGTAATTTCTTTTGCCCTTTATTTCTTTTGTGTACTTTTAGGAATCTGCTTGGCTTCCTAATGGGCTAGATCTCTGGCTAGGTTTGTCCTCTGTTTTAAGCTGAACATATTGATTCCAATTTTAGGGGTTCACATATTTATTGAGGGCATATTATGTGATAATTGCCTTACTAGGCATTGATAAAATCAGAGAGCTTCTCCATATCCTTTTTAGCCAGTTCTTTGTCCAGAAACATTCTACTTTTCATATATTCCCTTTAATTTTCTATTTTTAAAAGAAGGCATTGACCTGACTAAAGGATGTAGTTCCTGTATAATTTCTTCCTGTACTGGAAAATTAACATGGAAAAACTGAGGCCATCAACTAGTCACTGAATACTTCAGGCTATGTTACATTTCCTTGTCTGCCAATATACTTTGAGGGCACCATCTTCCTCTCCTTCATCTTGCTGATAATTCCTTCTCCTTTTGCTAAAGTTAAGTCAACATCCTGACTCTGCTGAGAAACTTTCCTGGATTCCTCTAATTTCCCTCTCATTTAGATAATTCTTCTCCAGGACTCCTTGAGTCCATCATTTTTGGAGAAAGTCTTGCAGTTGGACCATGATTGTCGATTCATCTCTGCCTCCTTCATTAGGATAGAAGCCAGGAAGGGACAATGCCTAATTGGATTTTCTATCCTTAGTTTCTAATAGATAATTATCAAATGAATGAATGGAATATATTTACTGAGTTCCTACTATGTGCCAGTTACTATAATAGGCTCTAGAGACACCAAAGACCTTATCCCTTTGAAGATTATAATCTCATGGAAAGATACACACTATGTTAATAATCACACAGATCACTATATAATCTTGTACTGATCAGTGCTTTGAAGGAAAAGAACAGAATGTTAGGAGGCTACGTGATAGGAGGACCCAGAGATAGAATAAGTAGGACTTTTATCTGGGGGAAAAAGGGAGAATAGGGTCTTGAAAGTACTTTTAGGCAAGAGGGTCTGAGGTGTACTGAATGAATGAATAAATAGATGATTGTGTGGAAAGAGAAAGAAAAACTAACTGACTGGTCATAATGGACATCGGCTGACTCAGCTTGTCTTGTGTTCCTTCTTTGGGTGACAGAACCTTGATTTGATTTTTTTTTTAAAGCTTCAAGCCTCTCATTCTCATCTTAACCTCCCTCTCTAACAATGGGTACTTGGCCTGACTAATTGGGTATGTCATCTCCCAGGCCTCCTTCCTGTGGTTAATTTAGGGATGAGTTTGACCTTAGGCAAGTCTAGGGCTTTTGACAGAACTCTGAAGAAAGACATATTTCTTTCATCATTTGGAGGTAGTTTTTGAGAGAAAATGGTGAGATAGATGGAGATAAAGAGATTCCTGATGATATTTTTGAGCACCTGGATCCAGGCATGCCTGAAATTCTTGTGATAGAGCCATGTCTAAATTCATATACTTATGACTCTTAAAGCTATTTGCTAAATAATTTTCCCATCTTTTTATTTGACTTAAGCTAGTTTGCACAGGGTTTCAGCTATTTGTAACTAAAAGTGTCTTTATTAGCATAGTGATTTTGACTAATGTCACTCATTTGCCAAGTTCAAAGAAGGTAGGGGTGATCAACTAAAGTGATTACCTAGGGTTATTTAGCCAGGAGGAAGGACAGTCCAAACACACAAATATTTCCTGTTTAGAAGCATGCATATTCTACAATTTCCTCAGAGACCCAGACTCTTGGGTCTGTATAAATGTTTAGGTGTTTAGCAACAAGTGCATAGAGGGAGGGTAGGTGGGAGAGATATAAAAAGGAAGCTTCTAGATCCTGGCAAGGCAGGGAGGCCCAGGTATCCAAGGTGCTGAAAAATCATAAACTTCTTCTGCCTTGAAAGAATGAGGGAAAACCCAGATTTGAGCACTGAGAGCTGGCTTTTGCTGGCTTTTGCTGGACTGTGAATAGTGCAGGGCCAGGCGAGTTGGAACTACTAATGCTCTGTGAGCAACAACAGTGGTGGGTCACAGCTGCCACCTAGCGCCAGATGTTAGCTTTTGCAAGTTGTTTTGCTGTTTCCAGTTGGAAGGCTTTCTGAGGGCCAATTTAAGGGGAAGAAGGATGGGTCCTTCTCTCTACCTTCCCATTCAGGAAAAAAAATCAGATTGCAGTATGTTCTCTCAATTAGTGTTTTACACGTATAGTCCCAGAGTCAAAGTGTTTGGATGGGGAAAATGTGGACACAGACTACAACATTAAACTTGTATCCCATTCCAAACCTCTAGAGTACTACGAATTTTATAGAAACAGGTTAGAAAGATAGATATTTTAAAAGATAAATGGCCTTAATTATTTATTTAGTGGTACTGGAGATTTAATCCAGAGGTGCTCTACTACTGAGTTACACCCTCAGCCTTTCTTTATTTTTATTTTAAGACTGGGTCTTGCTAAGTTGCCCAGGCTAGCCTTGAAGTTGTAATCCTGAGTCTTTGGTATTACAGGTATGTTCCACCATGCTTAACTCTGTAATGGTCATATTTATAAAGATTCAGATTTCTAACTGGGTGCAGTGGCCCATGCCTGTAATCCCAGCAGCTCAGGAAGCTGAGGCAAAAGGATCTTGAGTTCAAAACCAGTCTCAGCAATTTAGCAAGGCCCTGAGCTACTTAGTGAGACTCTGCATTTTCAAAATAAAGTATAAAAATGGGTTGGGGATGTGACTTAGTGGTTAAATGCCACTGAATTCAATCCCTGGTCCCCACTACCTCCAAATAAGATTCAGGTTTCTGGAAGGAGATACCCAAAGGAATGACTAGGGAGAGTTAAATAAAGACCACAAACAAAGGTGTGAGGACAGACCAAAGAACACATTCAAGAACCAGGGTTAGTGACGTAGGAAGTAACTACCATTCACAGGTCTGATGGGTAAAGAGAGGAGAAGACTCAGCAGAAACAGGTCAGTAGGAGAGAGCCACTTGGCAGGTGCTACGGCCCCAGATGCTGATTAGTGGGTGGGTTCCTGAGAATCTCACCGTTACAGTTTGGATGTGAGGTGTCCCATAAAAGCACACATGTGAGACAATGTAAGAAGATTTAGAGGAGAAATGATTGGGCTTTTGAGAGTCTTAACCTAATCATGAACTAATCCCTGATGGATTAACTGAAGTGGTAGGGTGTGGTTGGAGGAGGTGGGAATTGGGGCATGACTATGGAGTATATATTTTGTATCTGGAGAACGGAGTTTCTCTCTGCTTCCTGATCACTGTGATGTAAGCTGCTTCCCTCCACCACCCTCTTCCGCCATGATGTTCAGCCTCATCTTGAGTCCTGAGGAATGGCACCAAACTTCTATGGACTAAGACCTCTGAAACCATGAGCCCTCAAATAAACTTTTCCTCCTCCACAGTTGTGCTGATAGGATCAGTTAGCCACAGTAGTGAATTAGCTGACTAAAACACCCTAAGAGGAGGATCCATGTGTAAATGAGTTATTAAGGAAGCACACTCAAAGGACATGGGCAATGGAGTAGGAAGGAACAGGGCAGACATGAAGAGAGGAAACAGGAAGCTATGATCTCAGGCAAAGTCCTGAGAAGGGTGGTTTCAGCCTGATCTTCAGGGATGCTCTGAAGGACAAGTTATGTTTCAGAACATCTGACTGGAGGCAAAGAGGTTTGACATTGAAACTCCTGACTGTGTCATTGATCAAGTGGGGACTCACTTGAGCGGGGGACCCAGGGGAGTCATCCCAGCACTGAGGACTTTTGCATGTTAGATTGGGTAGATTGGTTTCAGTGCTCTGACAGTAGACTAACTGAGCAAAGTTGAACATGCTGGGTGTTAGGAGAGCAAACTGAAAAACAGCAGAAAGGGTCTGGGAGCAGTGGCACATGCTTCTAATCCCAGCAGCTTATGAGGCCGAGGCAGGAGGATCTCCAGTTCAACGCCAGCTTCAGTGAGGCCTTAAGCAACTTAGACCCTATTTCAAAATAAAAAGTAAAAAGGGCTGAGGATAAGGCTCAGTGGTTAAGCAACTCTGGGTTCAATCCCTAGCACTCAAAAAAAAAAAAAAAAAAAAACAACAACAACAAAAAACAGAACAAAGGAACCCACAGGATCTTGGTCAAGTAAGGACAACTGCTTCACACGGGGATTGGAACCAGAGAGACACAAAGAGACCTTGGTTACTAAAGGAGGAAAACAGTGAAATGAAGTCTGAAGTACAAGGTTTGTTTAGGAGAAAGGGCAATCAATGCCTGTGGGAGATAAAAGAGGAGGAAGTAGGGTTGGGCAGGAAAAGGTTCAGAGCACAATCAAATCTGACATTCTTGGCAAATTCCATGGGGAGCTCTGGAGCAAAGGTGGCCCATTATGGGAACCATGTATCAGGCAGAAGAAATGACCAGTCCCTAGAACAACTCATCGTGTCTAGTCGTTGGCTGGTGATTGAGAAGGTCATGGATCCTGAAAGAAGTACAGTTGGAGGTTGTTAACTAACTGCTCCTTACAACTGAATAGCAAGTTAATTTTGAAGGGAGATCAAAAAAATGGAGTGCTTTTGTGGCTGCCACACTTAATGAAATGTAGCATATTTCCATTCATCCTCCCAATACCAACATGGAAACACCTACCTGGAAAGGGTGCAGAAACAAGGGGCAGAGGGAAAAATCAGGCTCTTGTGACTCACACGACCCAGCTGCACATGAAACCTACAAGATTCTTGACCTTTTTGGTTATGTGAACCAATAAATAGTCTTTTTGTTTAACCATTTTCTATATCAGCAAAATTTCTGATTCTTTTTTTGAAAAATTTTTCGGTTGTAGACGGGCACAATACATTTATTTATTTATTTATAGATGGACACAATCCCTTTACTTTTATTAATTTATTTCTATGTGGTGAGGAGAATTGAACCCAGTGCCTCACACATGCTAGGCAAGTGCTCCACCACTGAACCACAACCCCAGCCCCTACGTTTATTTTATTTATTTATTTTTATGTGGTGCCAAGGAACAAACCTAACGCCTCATGCGTGCCAGGCAAGCACTATACCACTGAGCCACAACCCCAGCCCAGATTTCTGATTCTTGATTTGTGTATTGCCTCAGTTTCATTTTTCCTTACCCCCTGCAAGATTTGGGGAGGAAGAGACCCACTTAATATAAAGCACAGGCACAGAGTAGATGCCCAGTAAATAGCATTTATATTATGAAAGGAAAAAGTAACGGAGGCAAAGTAAGGTGTGGGGCTTCTACAGGCCCCTCTGGCATCCAGGGAAGGCCAGTAGGCTGAGTTCAGTGCTCAGTGAAGGTTGATGTCTGGCTTGGACAAACCAGAGTTACCCAGCTGTTAAAGAGCAATAGCCCCTTGAGTTGATTAGACCCTATGTCTTTGCTCCAGTGAACGTCCCTACCCCGTGCTTTATTAGCCATGTAGGAGGAAAAGAAATCTCTTTCAGGACACGAATGAGGTTTCTCAAGCTTTTTTTCCTCAAAGAGCTGTGGACAGTTCTTTGCACTTATTTTTGTTACTGTTGTTATTTATGGACCATTTCTTTGTAGAAATATGTAAAGTTTGTAACAAAATAAAAGGAATAAACCAGCAATGATCACATTTGCAGCACAGTGTTGATTACAAAGTTTTGGGGGAAAAACACAAACAAGGGAGATCAGAGACCTATACTTCATAACAATTTTTTTGGACAAAAATGGCAATTTTATATTTCAAAAATCTGCTGAGATTCCCACTGCCTTTCTCTTCTCTCACTAAAAATGTAAAAGCTTTAAATGTCTCATTGGTAGATGTGTCCTGAATATTAAAACAATGACAGGAATAGAGGTGGGAGCTGTTGCATCTAATTTCTTACAGTCTTCCTGAAGAAGCTCAGTCCTAATTATAAAAGAGAACAAAAACTAGCTTTGAATAGCCATTTTGGATCATTGAGTATTTAATATCTATTATTAAAGGAGCATCTGCCTGGTCTAACTGCATATTTTGAGACAAGAAGCACCTACAACCACTTAGCAGTATGCCCATGAAAGATCTTGAGCAAAGTTAGAAATAGCATCAAAAGCCATTGAAAATGAACTTCCCTGGCACCCGTCCTGGTTCTTTCTATCTTCAAGTCAAGGACAGGCTAGATGAGTTCTACTTGTCCTTCTCATTTTTCTCAGGGTCAACCGGATTCCAAAGGTCCACTTTTTTTTTTTTTTTTTTTTTTTTTACCTTTTCTATTTGTTCTTTTTAGTTATACATGACAGTAGAATGTATTTTGACATATCATACATACATGGAATATAACTTTCCACTTTTGTGGTTGTACATGATGTGGAGTTACATGGATTGTGTATTCATATATGAGTATAGGAAAATTATGTCTGTTTCATTCTGTCTTTCCTACTCCCATCCCTGCTCCCTTCTCTTTATTCCTCTTTGTTTAATCCAATGAACATCTATTCTTCCCTCCCCCTCCATATTGTGTGTTAACATCCACATATCAGAGAGAACATTCAGCCTTTGTTGGCTTATTTCACTTAGCACGATAGTCTCCAGTTCCATCTATTTACCTGCAAATGCCATAATTTTGTTCTTTATGGCTGAGTAATATTCCATTGTGTATATGTACCACATCTTCCTTATCTGTTCATCTGTTGAGGGGCACCTACATTAGTTCTACAGTTTAGCTATTGTGAATTGAACTGCTATAAACATTTATGCGACTGTGTCACTGATGCTGATTTTAAGTCCTCTGGGTATATGCCAAGGAGTGGGGAACTGGGTCAAATGGTGGTTCCATTCCAAGTGTTCTAGGGAATCTCCATACTGCTTTCCAGAGTGGTTGCACCAATTTGCAGTTCCACCAGCAATGTATGAGTGCACATTTCCCCCCACATCCTCACCAAAATTTGTTGTTACTTGTATTTTATTTTTTTAAATATTGTTTAGTTACTGATGAACCTTTTTAAAAATGTATTTATTTGTTTATATGTAGTGCTGAGAATTGAACCCAGTGCCTCACATATGCTAGGCAAGTGCTGTACCACTAAACTACAACTTGTTACTTGTTTTCTTGATAATTGCCATTCTGACTAGAGTGAGATGAAATCTCAGTGTAGTTTTAATTTGCATTTCTCTAATTGCCAGTGATGTTGAATGTTTTTTCATATATTTGTTGATCGATTGTATATCTTCTGTGAAGTGTCTATTCAGTTCCTTAGCCCACTTATTGATTGGGTTATTTGGTTTTTGGTGTTAAGTGTTTTGAATTCTTTATATATCTGGAGATTAATGCTCTATCTGAGGTTCAAGTGGCAAAGATTTTCTTCCATTCTGTAGGCTCTCTGTTCGCATTCTTGGTTGTTTTTGTTGCTGTGAAGAAGCTTTTTAGTTTGATACCATCCCATTTATTAATCTTTGATTTTACTTTTTGAGCTTTAGGAGTCTTGTTGGGGAATTCGATTCCTAGGCCCACATGACAGAAAATTGGGCCTACTTTTTCTTCTAGTAGTTGCAAGATCTCTGGTCTAATGCCTAGGTTATTGATCCACTTTGAGTTGTTTTGTGCAGGGTGAGAGATAGGAGTCTAATTTCATTTTGCTGTGTATGGGTTTCCAGTTTTCTCAGCAACATTGTTGAAGAAGCTTTCTTTTCTCCAGTGTAAGTTTATGGCACTTTTGTCTACTATGAGATATTGTATATGTGTGGGTTCTATTCTGTGCCATTGGTCTTCATATCTGTTTTATTGCCAATACCCTGCCGTTTTTGTCACGATAGCTCTGTAGTACAATTTATTGTGATGCCTCCTGCTTCACTGTTCTCAAAGAGGATCGCTTTGGCTATTTCTGGAAGGCCCATTTCTTTCTCTCTCTCTCTCTCTCTCTCTCTCTCTCTCTCTTTTTTTTTTTTTTTGGTACTGGGGATTGAACTCAGGAGCACTCAACCACTGAGCTACATCCCCAGCCTTATTTTGTTTTTATTTAGAGACAGGGTCTCACTGAGTTGCTTAGTGCCTTGCTAAACTGCTGAAACTAGCTTTGAGCTTGTGATCCTCCTGCCTCAGGCTTCCGAGACACTGGGATTATGGTGTATGCCAACATGCACAGCTAGAAGGCACTTTTTATGTCACTTCCTCTTTGAAAACTTCCCCAGCATGTCCTGACAAAAATTTAGCTATTGCTTCAATTGAGTATGGGTGGTGGGCAGCATCCAAGGTGGCCCCTAATGAACCCTGCTTCCTATGCACATGCTTCTTAAGTATCTCCCCACACTGGGAGCTGACTTGTGAGAATGAGATAGGAATTTAGGATACAGAGATACACTGAGTCATAAAGGAAACATTCATGAACCACTGAGATGCAGAAAGCATATTTGTAGATTTTGAGCAACATGTCTTTGGCCTGTGCCCTTGTAATATGAGAGGAATACACAGGTGCAGGAAAAACTGTCATGAGATTGTGCAACTCCACTTGGCTCTACCTTCTATAAGGACTGAATCTCAATCCATGGAGGGACTTCTTGCTCTTGAGATAGCCTGCATTCTCCTTTGAATGTGTGTCTATTTCCTAAATAAACCTGTCCATGCCTTTGTATGACTTGTGTTGAAATTCTTTTTCTTCATATATGCCAAGAAACCCTCTCACCCTGAGTTGAATTCCCTCTCCCCTCTGGGAACTTCTTGGACCCTTCTCTGGAGACAGTTCCTGTGATATAATAAATAGGATATTGCAAAAACGGCAGAGTATAATTTCTGAAGTTAGGTCATAAAAGACATTGTAGATCAGTTATTCTCTCTTGGATCATATGCTCTGTGGAAAGTCAACTGCCATTTCATAAGGACTCTGAAGCAGTCCCATGGAGAAGCCTACTTGGTGAGGAACTGAGGCCTGCACAACTTAATGAGACTCTGTCTCAAAATGAAATTTAAAAAGAGATGGGGGTATAGATTAGTGTTAAAGAGCTTGCCCAATGTGCTCAAGGTCCCAAATAGAAATCCCCAGCACTTTAAAAAGAAAAAGAAACTTGTTTTATGACTGTTTATAGCAGCATTATTTATAATACCTAAAAGTCAGAAATAACTTACGTATGAACTGATGAACAAAAAAAGTGAATTAATGGTTGCCAGGAGCTTGTGACGGTTTGACATATTTGACTCCATGGAAATGTTACAGGCCCAGGCTATAAGGGCAATGACTAAACAGACTCTATTTTACCTTGAGACTCCATGTTATGTAGGAAATACTTCTCCCATGTGAATACCCTGCCTCTGTACCCATCATCAGTTGCTTAGCATGACGTGGTCAGCAACACAAAATGGCAATTCTTACATAATGAAAAATTGTTCTCTTTTTTATTCCTATTTTCCTATACAATGTACCATGTCGACAGTGATTGTCTATATGTTAGTAATCATTCTTTAATTTGTACCTAAGTAAGGTCATTTTGACCCACCTCCCCCTTCTACTAATGATTTGAGATCTCATGATGTTAGTTTAAATCACAGCAACAGACACTTATGATTGATGTACTGACTTATGGTATAAAAACCCGTGCACCCTATTGTTGGGGCTGTTCTCCCAATAGCCATTTTTGGGGCATTTTGTGAGACTATCAGTCAACTGACTAATAAAGACTCTCAAATTTGGACTTCTCAGTGGTGATCGGTCTGTTCTTAAGTTGCACCCCATAACAGGGCTGAGTAGGGGAATAGGGAGTGGCTGTTGATAGGTATGGCATTTCATTTTGGGGTAACAAAAGTATCTTGGAACTAGGTAGTGGTGAGAGTTGTATAACTCTGTGAATATACTAAAAAAACACTGAATTGTACATTTTAAATGGTATGTAAAATCTGGTGTGATGGCACACAACTGTAATCCTAGCAACTGGGAAGGCAAGGCAGGAGATCAGCCTCAACAATTTAGTGAGGTCCTAAGCAACTTAGTGAGACCCTGTCTCAAAATAAAGGGCTGGGGGTGTAGCTCAGTGGTAAAACACCCCTGAGTTCAATATCCACCCCCCCAAAAAAGGAGACAGCATGTGAATTTACCTCAATAAAACTATTATTTTTAAAAAGCCAATGGAAATGAACATTCAATATTTCCTCCACAAACACTACTGCTTTTCAGTTTCTTATAAGGTAGTACTAGAACCAAAAACTCATGATTGCCGTGCTAGTGGAAAAGACTGTAAATATTGTGTGAATTGGTGTCAAAGAAAAATAGAACAAAAAGTTGGCCAATATTTTTTATTGCAACAAGATAAATGCAGAGGGATTGCTAAAATATGCAATTTGAACACGTAATGGTGATATAAAAAAAAAGTCTTTTTCTCCACTTCTCATGTCACAACACAACTAAGTCTAAAGTAGACACAACCATGAAGGTTATATTGTCAACAGTGTGGTTTAGAGATTAAGAATTGGGTAGAGCCGGGCATGGTGGCACACACCGGTAATCCCAGCAGCTTGTGAGGCTGAGGCAGGAGGATTGCAAGTTCAAAGCCAGCCTCAGCAAAAGCAAGGAGCTAAGCAACTCAGTGAGATCCTGTCTCTAAAATATGAAGTAGGGCTAGGGATGTGGCTTAGTGGTTGAGTGCCCCTGAGTTCAATCCCCAATACCCAGCCCCCAAAAAGGAAATGTGTAGAAGTATGAATAGCACAGCTGCAACAGGAAAATATTCTGGAGTAGGTAACTAGTTAAGTAGTGTTATAGTTTGGATGTGAGGTGTCCCTCAAAAGCTCATGTATGAGACAATGCAAGAAGATTTAGAGGAGAAATGATTGGGTTACAAGAGTCTTAATTCAATCAGTGGATCAATCCTGTGATGGAATTAACTGAGTGGAAACTGAAGGCAGGTAGGTGTGGCTGGAGAAGATGGGTCATTGGGGGCGGCCTTTGGGGTATACAGTTTGTATCTGGTGAGTGGAGTCTTTCTCTCTCTGCTTTCTGATCATCATGTGAGCTGCTTCCCTATGCCACACTCTTCCTCCATTAATGTTCAGTCTCACCTCTAGCTGCAAAGAATGGAGCCAGCTCTCTATGGACTGAGACCTCTGAAATTGTGAGCCCTTAAATAAATTTTTCCTTCTTAAAACTGTTCTTGTCAGGTCTTTTAGTCACAGCAGCAAAAAAGCTGACTACAATAAGTAGTAAGGATCAGAATGTGATTCTAAACACTGATTCCTTCCTTAAGAAAATATACTATTGCTGGGCACAGTGATGTACATCTGGTAATCACAGTGACTCAAGAGGCTGAGGAAGGAGAATCACAAGTTGAGGGTAACCTCAGCAATTTAACAAGGCTCTCAGCAATTTAGTAAGACCCTATCTCAAAGTAAAATTGAAAAGGAGTACAACTGGGCCTGGTGGCACGTGCCTGTAACCCCAGCAGTTCTGGAGGCTAAGGCAGGAGGATTTCAGGTTCAAAGCTAGTCTCAGCAACTTGGCAAGGCCCTAAGCAACTTAACGAGAACCTTCTCAAAATAAAATATAAAAAGGAGTTGTGGATGTGGCTCAGAAGAAGTACCCCTGGGTTCACTTCCTGGTACCAAAAAAAAGTAATAAAAAAGTCATGTTGTTCAAAAAAAAAAGTCAGCTGAAATAAATAGTGTGAGGACATAGTAAAAATTGTGAATTATGTAAAAATGAATGCATTACATTTAAGGTTATTTTTTTTTTTTTTTTTTTTTTTGGGTGCTGGGGATTGAACCCAGGGCCTTGTGCTTACAAGGCAAGCACTCTACCGACTGAGCTATCTCCCCAGCCCCCAAGGTTATTTTTATTAGGTCATAATATGGAAGTTGATCATAAAAAATTATTGTATATCATAGTAGCTTGTAACAAGTCTCTGAGGATGGATTCTAAAAATCCAGAGCTCCTGGAATTTGTAGTCAATCCTCATATTTTGTGAATTTTTGTATTTGTAAATTTACCTACTCACTAAAATTTATTTGTAACACCAAGAGCAAATACTTGAAGTACTTTTGTGGTCATTTATGAACAAGCTCAGTGTGTCAAAAAAAAAAAATGGGTAGACAGACATGCACATTCCCCACCAACGTTGAATAAGGTGATGCTGGGCCTTGTTGTTTCAGCCCTCACGGGGAACACAATGTCTTTTTTGTGGTCTATTTAGTGATTTTTTTTTTTTGTGTGTGTGTGTGTGCTTTCATTGGTGATATTGCTATTTAAAATAGTCTCTAAGCCCAGAGCTGAAGTGTTGTCTAGTATTCCAAAGTGCAAGAAATCTATACTGTACCTTACAGATAAAACAAGCTGTTGGCCTCATGCATTCAATGTTAGTGAATCAATAGTACATATTAAATAAGGTGTCTTTAATCAGAAATATAAATAAACTAAGGCTATGAATTAATCAGTAGAGAAAAATGTGACCATAGGCTTGCAGGAAACAAGTTCTGAATTTCCCCTAGGAGCAATGGTTCAGAATTTGCTAATTCAGTATTCCTAGTGACCTTACAGAACATAACTACTATAAATAATGAGAATCGACTATATGTTCTTGTATACTAGATCAGTTACTATATTCTGGTCCTGTGTTTTCAGCCCATAAGAGCCTTGCAGCTTTCGCATTGGTTTCTAGGAATACTCATTGTTGAATCCCTAAGCTACCACATAACACACTGAACTATTTTACTGGAGGGACCATGTGGAGAGGCCTTAAGCATACATGGAGAGGGAGAAGAGCCAGTTGATTCCAGGGTTGTAGCCATCCCTGCCAAGGTACTGGTCATGTGAATGAAGTTGGCCTGGACCTTCCAGTCTAGCACAGTTTCCAGATGAATACCACAGACTGCCCCCAATCAACACAGTCAAACCTTTTCTCATCCACAAAATTATGAGACAAAATCAAATGGTTTTGTTTAAAGCCACTAAGTTTTGTTTGTACAAAACAGTAGCTAAATAACTAGAAAACGAGTTGAAATACGATGCTACTTGGGGGAAAATGTCCTGTTAATAATGTTTCAGTTTTGAAACAAACTCCTAGTATTTCTGTAAAATTAAAAAAATCAGTTTTGGAAATTCCACCTCTGAGGAGTGGCATAAGGAGTTCTGTAGCCATGCTCCTCAAAGAAATTAGCATAATTGCTGAAAATGATGATGATGATGATGATGATAACAATAATAAAAATAAAACTTTAAAAGTCTCTGGAAATAGTTTTGTCACAGGAAAGCAGGGAGCTGAAACTCCAAACCTTGGTTCTTGGGTTCCAACGAAAGAAAGTTTAAAGTCAGATACCAAAAGCCAAGCAAGAGAACTTGATTACAAGTGAAAGTAAAGAGAAAGTGAGGTGAAAGTAAAGTAAAAGTAAAGTGAGGCTTAAGCAGAGAGCACTCTCGAGAGAAAGAGTGGGCCATCTGGTAGCAGAGAAGGACAAAGAAGACAATGCTATCTCCAAATTTATTGCTGTTTGATATTTTCCCGGAGAACTGGGATCACCTTCTGTACTCTTTGCCAATCAGGTGTTCAACTCCTCCTTCACGTTGGGCGGTAGAGTTTTGGTCCTCTCTGGAACTCTCATGGTGGCCATCCTGTTTAGAGGGGCTTCATCTACAAGTCAATCCATGTTAACGTGGGCACTGGGGTCAATAGCTGGTCAGAAGTTACCTTAGTGCTCCTGTGCTACTAAAGGATCTTCCTTCCCAGACAATTGGAGACACTTATAGCCATAATTCTTAACTTCACATCGACCTCAGTGAACCCTCTCAAGAGTTAGTCCCATTAGTCCTTTTCTCTTGATGTGATTTCCAATGAGCTCCCTTGCTTCTGTTTATTTTTTACAAATTACCACCCTTTGGGTCTGTGATCCATTTTGTGTTAATATTTTGTGTCTATGGAGTCAAACTTCATTCTTTCGTCTGTGTATCTATAGTTGTTCCAGCATCTTTTATTGAAGAAACTATTATTTCCCTGTTGAATGGTTTTGGCACACCTGTCAAAAATTAATTAGCTATAAGTGTGAGGGAAACATTTGATTCCATTCCATTGATCTGACTGTCTATGTACTAGTACCATACTGGCTTCATTACTGTAGTTTTCTAGTGTGAATCTTCTTCTTTATAAGATTATTTTGTTTTTCATTTTCAAGAATGTTCATGGACAAAATTCCAAGTTTTGTCCATGATAAAAAAATTTTGGAATTTCTATGTGAATATTTAGATCAATCTGTCAATTTTTGCAAAGAAGCTAGCTGGACTTTGATAAGGATAGTTGACTAATAGATTCATTTGGGGAGTATTGTCACTTAATGAACATGAAACACCTTTCCATTTATTTAGAACTGTAATTGTTTTTCATAATGTCTTATAGTATTTAGAGTAAATTGATTTCTAAGTATTTTTTTTTTCTTTCTTTTTTTTTGGGACATGGTGGCAGTGGTGAATGGGATCTTGCTAAGTTGCCTAGGCTAGTTTCAAACTTCCAATCCTCCTGCCTCAGCCTTCCAAGTACCTGGGACTTCAAGCAGATGCCACTATGCCTGGTGCTACTTTTTTTTTTTTTTTTTAGTTTTTGATGGACCTTTTATTTTGTTTATTTATTTATTTAATTAATTAATTAATTTAAATGTGGTGCTGAGACTCAAACTGAGTTCTTCACACATGGTAGGCAAGCGCTCTACCACTGAGCTACAATCCCAGCCTCTAGTTCTAAGTATTTTATTCTTTTTGAAACTATTATAAATGGATTTGTTTTCTTAAGTTAATTTTCATATTGTAGATTGCAAGTATATAGAAATAGATTTAATTTCTGTATATAAATCTTGTGTCATGGAAACTTGCTAAGCTTATTTATTGTAATGGTTATTTGGTGGATTTCTTAGACTTTTCTACACATAAAATCATGGCAATTGGAAATAGATGTAGTTTTACTTTTTCCAATAGATGCCTGTTATTTCATTTTCCTGTTTAATTGCCCTGGTTGGAATTTATAGTATAATTTTGAGGTTACAACTTATTTTATTTTGCAGTGTTCCTTTTTAATATTTTTGTAAAGAATTTAACCTTTATTTATTTTTTTGTGTGTGGTACTGAGAATCGAACACAGGGTCACACCCATGCTAGTCAAGTGCTCTACCACTGCGCTACAATCCCAGCCCCAGCCCCTGACGTTACAACTTTTTATAGACAAAAATTGGTCAGTTAGACTTGTTCATTTTCCCAACATCTTTGGTATTTTTAATGATCCTAATATGTTACTCCTTCTTTTGCAATTTAGATGCTTCGTGTTTCTTTTTCTTACTTAATTGTTCTGGCTAGAATTTTAAATACTAAATTGAATAGAAGTGAAACTGGGTATCTTTGTCTTCCTGGTTTTAAGGGAACAACTTTCAGTCCTTCATCACTGAGTATTATGTTAACTGTGGATATGGGTTTTATTATGTTAAGGAAGTTTCCTTCTATTTCTGTTCCTTTTGGTAAAATAGAATAAAATTTTAATTTAAAAATTTTTATTTGTTCTTTTTAGTTATACATGGCAGTAGAATGCATTTTGACATAAAATTTAACATATCATTTTAAGTGTACACTTTAGTGGCATTAAGTATGTTTATGTTGTTGTATATGCATCATTGTTCTCCATCTCTAGAAATTTTTCATCATCATACCATATTAAAACTGTACACATTAACAATATTTACACTTTTTCCCTTCCTCTAGGGTCTGGTAACTGGTGTTCTATTTTTTGTTTCTATGATTTTTTTTTTTTCTTTTTGCACTGCTGGGGATCAAACTCAGACCTTGTACATGCTAGGCAAGCACTCTACCGATGAGCTATGCCTGTAGTCCTTTCTCCATGAATCTGACTACTTTAGATACCTCATGGAAGTGAAATCATACAATATTTGTCCTTTTGTATCTGACTTATTTCACTTAGCATAACATCTTTAAGTTTCATTCAAGTTATAACATGTTGGAATTTCCTTCCTTTTATGGAGTATAATATTCCATTTTATTATATACACCACCTTTTGTTTATCCACTCATCTGTCAATGAACATTTGGATTATTTCTACCTTTTGGCTCTTGTGAATAAAGTTGCTGTAAACATTGGTGCACACATATGTGTTTGAGTCCTAGTTTTCAATTCTTTCATGTATGCTATGGTTTGAATATGGTTTTCCTCCTACAAACTCATACTAGAAGGGATATGTTTTCTCTCATGTGGAAGTTAAAGGAAAAAAGGGGAAGATCTCATGAAATTGGAAGGAAGACCAGAAGTGTAGAGGAGGGGAGGAAAAGGGAAGATATTGGAAAATGAAATTAACTAAAGGATGTTGTATACATGTCCAAATAAGTAACAATGACTCTCACTATTATATATAATTATAATACACTAATATAAATTTAAGGAAACTCACACTGCAGTTTAATCTCCATGGTGACATATTAGGAGGGTGGAAACTTAATCTATTACTGCTGTTTAGAGGTGGGGTCTTTGGGAGGTGCTTAGAATTAGATAAAATCATCAGGATGGATCCTCCATGATTGAATATTGGTGACTTTAAAGAAGATAAACAGAGACCAGAAGATACATAAACATATGTGCTCCTCGACTCTTGCATGTGATGCCCTGCACTGCCTGGGGACTCTGCCAGCAACAAGGCTGTATTAATCAGAGTTTTTTAGAGAGACAGAATCCCATAGGTTATGTAGAGGGGACCTATTAGGGAATTGTCTCATGTGATTATAGAGGCTCAGAAGTCCTAAGACAGGTCCTCTGCAGGTTATAGGCCCTGGAAGGTAGCATGACTCAGTCTATATCAGCAGGCCTTCAAATCAGGGAAGTTACTGGTGTAATTCTCTTCAAAAGCCTGAGTACCTTGGGAGGGAGTTGCCGGAGTTAAGTACTTGAGTGTAAAGGCCTGTCAATCTGTCCATCTAAACAAAACAAAACAAGACAAAAACCCTGTAGATCTGAAGTTTAAGGCAGAGGACAAGTATCAGGGGGAGATACCAATTAGCCTTCTGTATTTATTTTCGAAGGGCTGCAGCCTATTGGATGGTGTCCACTCACATTGAGGACAGGTATTCCCCAACTAGTTTATTCAGACTCACATGCTAACCTCCTCCGATAACGCCCTCACAGACACACCAAAAACCATGTGTTACCAAGTTTTAAGGTATTCCTTAATCCAAGTTGACCACCACAAAGGTTGTCGTCACCAAAAATGGGCCCTTGACTCTGGACCAGAATTGTGAATCAAAATAAACCTCTTTTTAAAATAACATCCCAGTCTGTGGTATTGTTTTATTACCAAAAGAGAACGAATTAATATAGTACGTATACCCAAAAGTCAGATGCTGGATTAAATGGTAATTCTATGTTTAATTTTGAGAGGAATGTCCACACTGCTTTACAGCAACTGCACCATTTTATATTCCTACCAGCAGTAGGCAAGAGTTCGAGTTTTCCACATCCAGGTGAACACTTGATTTCTGTTATTGTTTTTATTATGAAAGGGTGTTTAACTTTGTCAAATGTTTTTTCTGCATTAATCAAAATGGTAATATGTTTTCCCCCTTCCTTTAATTAATGTGGGATATTACATCAATTGATTTTTATATGTTGAAACATTCCTGCATTCCAGGAATAATTCCTACTCAGTTATGGTGTATAATTCATTTGATAAGTTGTGGAATATGGTTTGCTAGTATTTTGCCGAGGACTTTTGGTTCTTAATAATTTAGTGCAAGGAAGGAATTTAGTGTTTTCCCCTGGTACTTAGGATCAAGGGTACAAATTTAAGTTAACTTGGAAGAACACAGATTTAAATATTGTTATGAAATGTTCCACATTTTAACAATTTTATTAAACAAAGAGGCAAGGAGCTTGACATTGCACATCTGTGAAAAGTTGTAATTTTTTACAAATACGATAGAACGGTCTGAATTTCATTTTCCCTTAAAAGAAAATGCATGCATAGGAAAATCATGGATTTAAATTCATTTCTTTCAACGAAAGATAATTGAAAATTTAACTACTACTTTACAGGACAAATTGTTAGAACTGAACAGTTATGACGACTGTAGATTAATTTTCCAAAAATACATCAGGAATTTTTTTTTTTTTTGTACTGGGGATTGGACCCATGGGCACTTAACCACTGAACCACATACCCTGCCTTTTTTTTTTTTTTTTTTTTTTTTTGTATTTTATTAGAGACAGGGTCTCACTGAGTTGCTTAGTGCCTCGCTAAGTTCCTGAGGCTGGTTTTCAACTTCTATCCTCCTGCCTCAGCATCCCGAGTCGCTGGGATTACAGGGGTGCGCTCCCGCGCCCGGCATCAATATATTTTTAATAAAATTTTAAAATGAATATCCATGACGGTGTGGTGGTCCATGATGTTATCCCAACTACTTGGGATGGGAGACTGAGGCAGAAGGATCACGTTATATATATATATATATATATATATATATATATATATATATATATGTATATAAAATACAGTTCCCCGTCAATTAGCCTTGCTAACATTTACTTAAGTGTATTAAATGACAGGACCTGTAAGCCGGGTACCGTCCCCTTTCCCTTCAAGGAGTGCAAACAATTTGTCCTCGAAGTAATAGTTAAATTTCCTACGCTAGGGAGTGGGCGTGCCTAGCACCAAGGCCTGCCCTGCCCCGGCATTTGTTGGTCCAGCTCGACGCCCGTTACCCCGAGCCACGCCCCACGCAGTCGGGCCGGGAAGTGTTGGCCATTGCCAAGCCAGGCTGCCCAGGCGATCTCCTGGTGAGACTCGGGGCGAGCTCCAGGGCGGGCGGGGTGCGTGGCACAGGCAGAGCCACGGTGGGGCGGTGAGCCGCAGTCCCGAGGAGCGGGCGCCGAGGACCCGCAGCCCGCCGCCGGCCAACGCCGCGCCCCGCCCCTCGGCACGCAGGCCCGGCGCGAGCTCGCGCACGTGCGCGCGCGCCGCCGGAGCCTCGGTCGGACTAGCGAGAGTGGGAACCCCGCGGGCGGAGGCCGGGCTGCTGAGGTACTGGGGGAGGAGCCCGAGCCGCCGCTGCCAAAGGAGAGGAGCATGTCTGCAACTCGAGCCAAGAAAGTGAAGATGGCCACCAAATCATGCCCCGAGTGTGACCAACAGGTGGGCGCTGGGGGCCGGGCGCGCGAGCGGGCGGGGCTGGTGTGCGCAGGCGGCGGCCGTTGCTTGGCGGCCGTTGGCTGGGCAGAGGCCGCCTCGCCGGGGTCGGAGCGGTCGGGCGGGTGGGCGGCCCGAGGCTCGGTGGCTGTGGCAGGAGCCCCGGACCGGTCGGGCGGAGCCGAGGGGTTGCCGGGGAAACGCCAGGGGCCGGTGACCGGCGGGTTTGCGCCAGGCGGTGGCCAGACGGGTGGACCCCGGGTGGTCTGACCCGGCTGCGCGGGAC
This sequence comes from Sciurus carolinensis, assembly GCF_902686445.1. Taxonomy (NCBI): domain Eukaryota; kingdom Metazoa; phylum Chordata; class Mammalia; order Rodentia; family Sciuridae; genus Sciurus; species Sciurus carolinensis. The sequence goes on from NC_062228.1 coordinate 36,162,976, forward strand.
GGGGCGTGGGTTTGTGGTGGGCGGGCGGGGAGCCTGTTGGGACCCCACCGAGTCGCCTCGTCGGCCGCGGGTGACAGCGGTGGGACCTTGGGGACGGCGGCCCCAGTGGACGAGCCCGGCCCCTTCTTGCTCCCTTTGGGCCGGCGAGAATGCCCAGTGTGCTGCCCGACTCCGAGTCCAGGCCCCTGGCTCCGAAAGCTGTGTCCTGCCACACAGGGTTGCTTTGTTCCCGTTTCGGTTGTGTGCGGTGATCTCCCAAAATTGCCACCACCGCGTCCTGGGCGGACGCTTTAACACGACAAAAGGGGCAGCGATGTAATGACGTAGTTTTAGTAAATTGGTGATCTTAATATACTTTTAAATTTCATAACCACAGTAATTAATCTGTTCTAAGGTTTTTGAATTTATCCTTTGTAATTATTAGCGCATTTTAATTGTATAGAATAACGAATTACATTGTGAAGTATCCATGCTGTATTGGTATCCACCCTCCCTATTAACGCCTTTTACTGGAACACTCCCTGCTATTTTTATGTAGTCACCTTTTCCCCACTTTCATTCTCCATGCAGCATTTGAGAAAACAAGGGATACTTGCCCGAGTCTGGCTTATTTCGCTTAACATGATGATCTCCAGTTCCATTCATTTACCTGCAGGTGACATAATTTCATTCCTCTTTTTGGCTGCAAAACACTCCATTGTATTATATATAGTATTTTTTTTATCCATTCCTTCACTTAACGGACATCTAGACCGAATCCGTGTCTTCGTTATTGTAAACAGTGCTGCAAAAAACATTGGTATACAGGTATCTCTTTTTGCACGCTAGCATTGATTCATTCTGCTATATACCGAGGAATGATATAACTGGATCATATGATAGTTATATTTTTAGTTTTTTGAGGATCCTCCATACTGGTTTTGGCTCTACTAATTTACATTCCCATTAGCCGTGTGTAAGCTTTTTCCCACATCCTCTTCAGGATTTTTTTTTTTTTTTTTTGCGGTGCTGGGGATTGAACCCAGGGCCTTGTGCTTACAAGGCAAGCACTCTACCAACTGAGCTATCTCCCCAGCCCATTTGTTATTTCTTGATTTCTTACTAGTAGCCGTTCTGATATGGAATCTCAGTGTAGTTGTTTTGATTTACACTTCTCAGATGGCTAAAGATGTTGATCATCTTTCATATTTTTATTGGCCATTTGTACTTCTTTTGGGAAGGTGTCTGTTGAACTCATTTGCTCATTTATTGATTGGATTACCTGTTTCTTTTGGGGTTAACATTTTTTGAATTCTTTATATATTCTGGATATTAATTCCTCTGTCGAGTACCTGGCAAAGGTTTTCTCCCATTTTGTAGGCTTTCACCACCCCTGTTGATGGTTTCCTTTGCTGTGCAGAAGGTTTTTAATTTGATGTAATCCCACTTGTCATTTCTTGCTATTATTTTCAGAGTTCTTGGAGCCCTTTTAAGGAAGTTGTTGCCTACACGAATATTTTTAATTGTTTCACTAATGTTTTTCTCTAGTTATTAGAAAGTTTCAGGACTTACATTAAGATTTTTGATCCATTTTGAGTTGATTTTTGTACAGGGTGAAAGATAAGGATTGAGTTTCAGTCTTCTACAGAGGGTTGTCCAGTTTCCCCAGCACCATTTATTTATTTTATTTTTTAAAATTTATTTTTATTGTAAACAAATGGGATGCATGTTGTTTCTGTTTGTACATGGAGTAACAGCATACCATTTGCGTAATCATACATTTACATAGGGTAATGATGTTTGATTCATTCTGTTATTTTTTCCTCCCACCCCTCTTTTCCCTCTGTACAATCCCTCCTTCCTCCATTCTTGTCCTCCTCCCACCCCCCCCCCCATTATGTGTCATCATCCGCTTATCAGTGAGATCATTTGTCTTTTGGATTTTTGAGATTGGCTTATCTCATTTAGCATGATATTCTCCAATTTCATCCATTTGCCTGCAAATGCCATAATTTTATTATTCTTTATAGCTGAGTAATATTCCATTGAATATATATATATACCACAGTTTCTTTATCCATTCATTAATTGAAGGACATCTAGGTTGGTTCCACAATCTAGCTATTGTGAATTGAGCAGCTATGAACATTGATGTGGCTGTATCTTTGTAGTATGCTGCTTTTAAGTCCTTTGGGTATAGGCCAAGGAGTGGGATAGCTGGGTCAAATGGTAGGTCCATTCCAAGTTTTCTAAGGAATCTCCACACTGCTTTCCAGAGTGGCTGCACTAATTTGCAACCCCACCAGCAATGTATGAGTGCACCTTTTTCCCCACGTCCTCTCCAACACCTATTGTTGCTTGTATTCTTGATAATCGCCATTCTAATTGGGGTGAGATGGAATCTTAGGGTAGTTTTGATTTGCATTTCTCTTATGTCTAAAGATGGTGAACATTTTTTCATATGTTTGTTGATTGCTTGTAGATCTTCTTCTGTGAAGTATCTGTTCATATCCTTAGCCCATTTGTTGATTGGGTTATTTGTATACTTTGCGTAGAGTTTTTTGAGTTCTTTATATATTCTGGAAATTAGTGCTCTATCTGAAGTATGGGTGGCAAAGATATTCTCCCACTCTGTAGGCTCTTTCTTCGCATTGCTGATAGTTTCCTTTGCTGAGAGAAAGCTTTTTAGTTTGAATCTATCCCAATTATTGATTCTTGCTTTTATTTCTTGTGCTATGGGAGTCCTGTTATGGAAGTCTGATCCTAAGCCAACAAGTTTGGACCTACTTTTTATTCTATAAGATGCAGGGTCTCTGATCTGATTTCAAGGTCCTTGATCCATTGTGAGTTGATTTTTGTGCAGGGTGAGAGATAGGGGTTTAGTTTCATTCTGTTGCATATGGATTTCCAGTTTTCCCAGCACCATTTGTTGAAGAGGCTGTCTTTTCTCCATTGCATATTTTTGGCACCTTTGTCTAGTATGAGAAAATTGTATTTATTTGGGTTTGTGTCCATGTCCTCTATTCTGTACCATTGATCTACGCGTCTATTTTGGTGCCAATACCATGCCGTTTTTGTTACTGTTGCTTTGTAGTATAGTTGAAGTTCTGGTATTGCAATACCCCCTGTTTCATTCTTCCTGCTAAGGATTGCTTTAGCTATTCTGGGTTTCTTATTCTTCCAGATGAATTTCACGATTGCTTGCTCTATTTCTATAAGGTATGTCATTGGGATTTTAATTGGAATTGCATTGAATCTGTATAGCACTTTTGGTAGTATGGCCATTTTGATAATATTAATTCTGCCTATCCAAGAACATGGGAGATCGTTCCATCTTCTAAGGTCTTCCTCAATTTCTTTCTTCAATGTTTTGTAGTTTTCATTGTAGAGATCTTTTTCCTCTTTGGTTAGATTGATTCCCAAGTATTTTATTTTTTTTTTTGAGGCTATTGCAAATGGAGTTTTTTTCCTCATTTCCCTTTCAGCTGTTTTGTCGCTTGCGTATAAAAATGCTTTAGATTTATGCGTGTTGATTTTATACCTGCTATTTTGCTGAATTCATTGATGAGGTCTAGAAGTTTTCTGGAGGAGGTTTTTGGATCCTCTAAGTATAGAATCATGTCATCCGCAAATAGTGACAGCTTAAGTTCCTCTTTTCCTATTTGTATCTCTTTAATTTCTTTGGTCTGCCTAATTGCTCTGGCTAGAGTTTCGAGGACAATGTTGAATAGAACATCCCTGTCTTGTTCCCGTTTTTAAAGGGAATGGTTTCAGTTTTTCTCCATTAAGAATGATGTTGGCCATGGGCTTAGCATAAATAGCCTTTACAATGTTCAGGTATGTTCCTACTATCCCTATTTTTTCTAGTGTTTTGAGCATGAAGGGGTGTTGTATTTTATCGAACGCTTTCTCTGCGTCAATTGAAATAACCATATGATTCTTATCCTTAAGTCTATTGACATGATGGATTACGTTTATTGATTTATGGATGTTAAACCATCCTTGCATTCCAGGGATGAACCCCACTTGATTGTGGTGCACAATTTTCTTGATATGTTTTTGGATACAGTTTGCCAGTATTTTGTTAAGGATCTTTGCATCTATATTCATCAAAGATATTGGTCTAAAATTTTCTTTCCTGATGTGTCTTTGCCTGGTTTGGGTATGAGGGTGATACTAGCTTCATAGAATGAGTTTGGTAGGGTACCCTCCTTTTCTATTTCCTGGAATACTTTGAGAAGTATTGGAATGAGTTCTTCTTTGAAGATCTTGTAGAACTTGGCTGAGAATCCGTCTGGTCCTAGGCTTTTCTTGGATGGTAGATTTTTAATGGCTTCTTCTGTTTCATTGCTTGATATTGATCTGTTTAAATTGTGTATGTCCTCCTGGTTCAGTTTGGGAGGAGCATAGGTCTCTAGAAATTTGTTAATGTCTTCGATAGTTTCTATTTTGTTGGAATACAGATTTTCAAAGTAGCTTCTCATTATGTTCTGTATCTCTGTGGTGTCTGTAGTGATATTTCCTTTTTCATCACGAATTTTAGTAATTTGGGTCTTCTCTCTCCTTCTCTTTGGTAGTGGGCTAAGGGTTTGTTTACTTAAAGAACCAACTTTTTGTTTTGTCAATATTTTGAATTGTTTCTTTTGTTTCAGTTTCATTGATTTCAGCTCTGATTTTATTATTTCCTGTCTTCTACTACTTTTGCTGTTATTCTGTTCTTCTTTTTCTAGGGTTTTGAGCTGTAATGTTAGGCCATTTAGTTGTTGACTTTTCATTCTTTTCTGGAATGCGCTCCATTCAATGAATTTTCCTCTTAGTACCGCTTTCATAGTGTCCCAGAGATTTTGATATGTTGTATCATCATTCTCATTGACCTCTAAGAATTTTTTTATCTTCTCCCTTATGTTTTTTGTTATCCATGCTTCATTCAATAGCATATTATTTAGTCTGCAGGTGTTGGAGTAATTTCTGTTTTTTATTTTGTCATTGATTTCTATTCTCAGTCCATTATGATCTGATAGAACACAATGCAGTATCTATTTTTTTTGCATTTCCTAAGGGCTGGTTTGTGGCATAACATATGGTCTATTTTCGAGAAGGTTCCATGTGCTGCTGAGAAGAAAGTGAATCCACTCGTTGATGGATCATTCTATATATGTCTGATAAGTCTAGGTTATCAATTGTGTTATTGAGTTCTATGGTTTCTTTGGTTGGTTTTTGTTTGGAAGATCTATCTGGTGGTGACAGTGGTGCATTAAAGTCACCCAGAATTATTGTGTTGTGGTCTGTGTGATTCCTGAAATTGAGAAGAATTTGTTTGATGTACAGGGATGCACCATTGTTTGGGGCATAAATATTTACTATCGTTATGTCTTCCTGATTTATGGTTCCCTTAAGCAGTATGAAATATCCTTCTTTATCCCTTCTGACTAACTTTGGCTTGAAGTCCACTTTATCTGATATAAGGATGGAAACCCCCGCTTTTTTACTGAGTCCATGTGTGTGGTAGGTTTCTTCCATCCTTTCACCTTTAGTCTGTGGATGTCTTTTTCTATGAGATGAGTCTCTTGCAGGCAGCATATTGTTGGGTGTTTCTTTTTAAAACATTCTGCCAGTCTATGTCTTTTGATTGATGAGTTTAGGCCATTAACGTTCAGGGTTATTATTGAGATATGATTTATATTCCCAGTCATTCGGCTTATTTTTGACTTTTAAGTTGGCTTGGTTTCTCCTTTGAGTGGTTTTTCTCTAAGGTAGTTCCTCCCTTTGCTGACCTACATTGTTGTTTTTCATTTCCTCCTCATGGAATATTTTGTTGAGAACATTCTGTAGCGCAGGCTTTCTATTTGTAAATTCTTTTAACTTTTGTTTATCAGAGAAGGATTTTATTTCATCTTCAAATCTGAAAGTTAGTTTTGTTGGGTATAGGATTCTTGGTTGGCAACCATGTTCTTTCAGAGCTTGAAATATGTTGTTCCAGGCCCTTCCAGCTTTTAGAGTCTGGGTTAAGAAGTCGGCTGCTATCTGTATTGGTCTCTCCCGCTATGTAATATGATGCTTTTCTCTTGCGGCCTTCAAAATCCTATCTTTATTTTGAATGTTAGGCATTTTCATTATAATGTGCCTTGGTGTGGATCTGTTGTGATTTTGTGCATTTGGTGTTCTGTAAGCCTCTTGTATTTAATTTTCCATTTCATTCTTCAGGTTTGGGAAATTTTCTGATATTATTTCATTGAATAGGTTGTTCATTCTTTTGGTTTGTATCTCTTGCCTTCATCAATCCCAATAATTCTTAAATTTGGGCTTTTCATGTTGTCCCATAGTTCTTGGAGATTCTGTTCTTGATTTCCTACCATCTTCTCTGTTTGGGCAACTTTATTTTCAAGATTAAATATTTTGTCTTCATTGTCTGAGGTTCTGTCTTCCAAGTGGTCTAGTCTTTTGGTGATGCTTTCCATTGAATTTTTTATTTGGTTTATTGTCTCCTTCATTTCAAGGATTTCCTTTTGGTTTTTTTTTTTTTTTTTTGAGAATCTCTATCTCTTCGCTGAAATGATCTTTTGCTTCCTGCAGGTGGTCTTTCAGCTTATTGGTATTATCATTCATTGCCTGCACTTCCTCTCTTATCTCACCCTTTGCTTTGCGAATCAACTTAATCATGTATAATCTGAAGTCCTTTTCTGACATTTCTTCTAACATACTGGCATTGGATTCTATTACTATAGAATCTAGATTTATTTGGATCATTTTCTTCCTTTGTTTTTTCATGTTCATGTATCTTCCCCTCTAGCAGTGCAGATCTGGGGTATTACAGATTTCCCTCTATAGGCTTATAGTGGCCCTATAGGTTTCCAAAACCCTTTCCTTCAGGGGAGATCAATATTAGCAGTGCCCAATTCAGACACTATGCAATCCTAGACCAAATAGCTCCTATGATGACAATAACAAAATTGTCATAATAAACAGAATGAGTTCAAATATTATATTTTTTCAATAAGGAGAAAAAAGAAAATCTACAGTATAATAGTCATATAGTAATGAAACTTCCCAGAGTTCAGTAGCCTGATGCATGAGAGGTACCTGACAATGAGCTTCAAGCCTCCAGCAGGCATCTCAGGATGGGTTTTGCCCCACCTAAAGATCGGAGCTATGGCTTCCAGGATTATCTAAGATGGCTGCTCTGACTTAAAAATGTGTTGGCAAATGGGGAGCTGTAGCTCAGGGTGTGGCCGTGGTCAGCAGGAGGTCCTGGAGGCGGGATGCGGTTGGTCAGGCAGGGGTCCTGGAGGTCGGGTGTGTTTGGTGTGGTTGTGGGATCCTGGAGGCTGGTTGCAATCAGTTGGTCTGGGGTCCTGGTGATAGGGCACAGTCAGTTGGTCTGGGGTCCTGGCAGCAGGGAGCAGTCAGTCGATGTGTGGGCCCCAGAAGCAGGGAGTGATCGGTCGGGCTAAGGGATCCTGGAGATGGGGCTCAGTCAGTCCGGCCAGGGGTCCTATGGGGCCTGGCTGTTGTCTCAAAATGGTGGCAGCCACGTGTAATCAAACCTGCAGGTACTGTCACAGTGAACTTCCAGGCAGCAGCAGGCAGCTGGTGCTCCACTGGTGGTCGGCGATCAGTTTGCTGACTGTTGTCGGACTATCGGGAAGTGAACCTCGTGCGTTGGGTGATGGATAGGTGTAAGACAGGCGATGGACAGGTGAGAGGCAGGCAAATGGCGAATGATAGGCGCCTGACAGTGAGCAATCTGCACTCAAAAAACGCTTCGATATGCTGACAGACTGCAGGTGATCACAGCAGACAAAGGGGGTAAACAGCAGGGAATCGATAAGCAGCAAAAACTGCCTCACCAAGAAATAGATATCCTCTGCTTGAAACCGGAGTTACAGAGCGACAAGGAACGCAGCCTCCCTCTAGTCCGCCATCTTGGATCTCCACACCATTTATTTTTTAAAAAATATTTTCTAGTTGTTGATCCCTTTATTTATTTATTTGTGGGTCTGAGACTCGAACCCAGTGCCTCACACATGGTAGGCAAATGCTATACCACTGAGCCACAACTCCAGCCCCAAAGACTATTTTCTTCAAAGAATGTTTTTGGCTCCTTTTTTTAGAATCGAATGACCTGTGGGTTTATTCCTGTATACTCTTCTCTTCTCTTGGTGTCTTTGCCTATTTTTATGCAAGTACCTTCCTGTTTTTGTTATGATGACTCTAGTACATTTCAAAATCAGGTACTGTAATATTTCCAATGTTGCTCATTTTGCTCAGAACTGCTTTGGCTATTTTGGAGTCTTTGTGCTTCCATATGAATTTTAGTTTTTTTTTTTTTTCTAGTTCTGTGAAAAATGTCAGTGGTATTTGATGGGGATTGCATTAACTCTGTGGATCACTTTGTATGGCCACTTATTATTTTTTTTAAATTTTGTAGTTGTAGATGGACAGCATGCCTTTATTTTATGTTTTCTTATTTTTAAATTTTTTTTTAGTTGTAGATGGACACAGTGTCTTTATTTATGTGGTGCTGAGGATCGAACCCAGTGCCCCATGCATGCGAGGCAAGTGCTCTACCACTGAGTCACAACCCCAGCCCTTTGTTTATTTTTTACGTGGCGATAAGGTTTGAACCCAGTGTCTCACTCATGCTAGGCAAGTGCTCTGCCACTGAGCTACAGCCCCAGCGCCGTGTTTGGCCATTTAACTATTAAATTCTCCCAATCCATGAACATGGGAGGTCTTCCCACCTTTAATGTCTTCAATTTCTTTCTTTACTGTTTTGTAACTTCATTGTAGAGGTACTAGATCCCTTGGAAATTTCATGTTTCTTAACTTTAAAAAATTTTTTTTGTAGTTATAGATGGACAGCATGCCTTTATTTTATTCTTATATGGTGCTAAGGATTGAACCCAGTGCCTCACACAGGCTAGGTATGCTCTGCCACAGGGCTACAGCCTCAGCCTTGTTTCTTAGCTCTTGATCAGCACCTTCCAACACCTTACAGGGAATGTCATGATTTTAATGTATTTAGGCTAAGTTCAGAGGTATGACTTTTCACCAGGTGCATTCAGTCCAGAAGCCAAAATGGGTCATTTTCACCGAAGGCAGAATTGCTGACATTCCACCTCTATCAAACGTATGCTAACAGTACCAGAGGAAGGTTCACAAATTATTTTGTTTACATGAAAATTTTGTTAACCCTTTACTCATATGTTATAACCCAATTTTTTTTAACTGTATTACTCTGTAAAACTATATAGCATATAATTATTCTTAACTAGAAAAAGTGATTCACTTAAAACTCCCTCTTAAAATCATTTGTAAAGCTTCTATTTTCATGCCACAGTGTGAACCTTACTGTTTCTTTTCCAAATGATTACCTCTTCTCTAGCTTTCTCTCAGCAAGAGAAGTTTATTGCCGCCTCTTTATTTCTCTCAGTACTGTTTTCAGTGTACAGGTTTTATATTTTCTTAAATTTATTCCTATGAATTTGTTTTCTGGAATGCTATTTTAAGTGCAGTTGGTTTATAACTTTGATTTTCTCATTGTGGATTATATGTGTAGTTGAATTTTTTTTTTATTTTTTATTATTGTACACAAATGGGATACATGTTGTTTCTCTGTTTGTACGTGGCATAAAGGCATACATTTGTGTAATCATAAATTTACATAGGGTAATGTTTGATTCATTCTGTTATTTTTTCCCTTCCCCCCACCCCTCCCACCTCTGAATTTTTATCATAACAAAAAATTCAGTACTTTATTCCTTTTCATAGCCAAATAATATTTCATAATATGGATATATCATTTTTTTTTATCCATTCTTGTGTTGAGGTACATTTGAGTTGCTTCCACTTTTTGGTTATAGCAAATAGTGGTGCTGTGAACATTCATGTACATGTTTTTGTTTTAGCACCTATTTTCACTTTTAGTATATACCTAGAAATGGAACTGTAAGGTCATATGGTAATTTTATTTTTAACTTATTGAGGACTTGCCAGTTTTTCACAGCAGTTGTACCATTTTAAATTCTCATCAGTGTAAGAAGGTTCTAATTTTTCCATATCCTCATCAATACTTAATGTTATTTTTTGTTAGATAAAATTATAGTCACAATAGTGTGTGTGATTCGAGATAGCAGTTGTGGTTTTAAATTGAATTTTTTTATTAACTGAGAACATTGAGCATCTTTTCTTATGCTTGTTGGCCATTTGTATATCTTACTTAGAGAAATATCTATTTTTTAATTGAGTTTTCTTATTGGTGTTGAGTTGTAAGAATTTATGTACATTCTGTATACTAGACCCTTATCAGATATATTATTTGCAGAAATCGGCAAAAACTCATTGTGTATGTTTTCTTTTTCATTTTCTTGATGTTTTCTTGAAGTTTTAAACTTTGATGTCCAGTTTTATATAGCTGCTTATGCTTTTATTGTCACAACTAAGACAGTATTTTCAGCTGAGTGCTTTGGTGCATGCCTGCAGTCCCAGCATCTGGGGAGGCTGATGAGGTGAGGTAGGAGGATCATGAGTTCAAAGCCATCCTTACCAACAGTGGCAAAGTGCTGAGCAACTCAGTGAGACCCTGTCTTTAAATAAAATAGAAAATAGGGCTGGGGATGTGACTCGATGGTTGAATGACCCTGAGTTCAATCCCTGATACCAAAAAAAAAAAGGAAAAGAAAGTATTTTCAAACCCATGATCATGAAGATTTACTCCTTTTTTCATCTAAGAGTTTTATATTTAGTTGTTATATTTAATAGGTGTCTGATTAATTTTGAGTTAATTTTCACATATGATAAGTAAGGGTTTGACGTCCTTTTGTATATGGATATCTAGTTTTTTTTGGCACCATTTGTTGAGATTTTTTTCTCCTCATCGAATGAGGAAATGTTTGGAAAATTGTTTGAAAATCAGCTGACCACAGACGAATTTGAAAAAGATTGGAATTAAAAAGTGAATCCTTCAATTCTGTACCTCTTTTTAAAGATTGTTTTGGCTTCTCAGGGTCCTGTGTAATTCTATATAAATTTTAAGATCAAACTTTGCATTTTTGCAAAAAAAGACCATTGGAATTTTGGGGTAGGATTGTGCTGCTTTTTTAGATTGCTTTTTGGAGTATTGGAATCTTAATATTGGGTCTTTAATTCATGCTGTCTTACAAAAAGGGATGTCTTACCCTTTATTTAGACCTTTAAGATTTCAGTAATGTCTATAATTTTGAGTGTACATGTCTTATATTTCCTTGGTTGAATTTATTCCTGAGTGTTTTATCTTTTTTTCCCTGAAGAGACAGGCTGTCAGTATATTGAATAAGCAGGACTGGAACTCCTGGACTTCAAGTGATCATTCTCTCTGTTACCAGTACTCACTGTGGTGCCTGGCTGTGTAGTATTTTTTTCTTTTTGATGATCTTGTAAATTAATTGTTTTCTTATTTCTGTTTTTGGATTGATTATTGCTAGTATGTAGAAATAAAGCTGATTTTTGAGTGGTGTTCTTGTACCTGGCAACATTGCTGAATTCTTCCATTAGCTCTAATAGTTTCATGTATATGTGTGTATGTTTTAGGATTTTCTGTATGTAAGATTATATCACCTGCAGATAGAGGTAGTTTTCCTACTTTTCAATTTGTGTGCCTTTTAGATCTTTCTCCGTTGTTTTAGCTTTCCATTGCTGTGTCAAGTTACCTGAGAAAATCAGTGTAAAATCAAAGGTTTATTTGGCTTATGGTTTTAGAGGTTTCAGTCTATGATTGGTTGGCTTCATTGTTTGAGCCTGTGGTAAAACATAACATTATGGTAGGGAATGTATGGTACAGCAAAGCTGGTTACCTCATGGTAGTTAGGGAAGGGATTGTGGTCCAATTATTCCCTTCAAGGGCACAATCCCCAATGATTTTTTTTTTTTTCCTTTTGGCAATAGGGATTGAAACCAGGAGTGCTTTACCACTGAGTTACATCCTCAGCCCTTTTTTTAAATTGGGCTTTCTAAGTTTCTGAGGGTCTCACTAAATTGCTGAGGCTCACCTTGAACTTGCAACTCTCCTGTCTCAGCCTCCCAAGTTGCTGGGATTACAGGCATGTGCCCGGTAAACCACTGTGCCTGGCTACTTCTGGTGTCCTAATGGCTCTACTACCCTCAGTAGCACTGTGGCCTGGCAACCAAACCTTTAGTGCACGGGCCTTTAGGGAACATTTAATATTACAAACCATAACAACCATTGAGTATGATGTTAGTTGTCAGTTTTTCATAAAGGCCCTTTATCTTGTTGAGGAGGTTCTTTTATTTCTCATTTGTTGAGGGTTTTTTTTTTTTTTTAAATCATGAATAGGTGATGGGGTTTGTGTTTTGTCTGCTTCAAATGAGATGATCATGTGTTTTCCCCTTGAGTTCTTATTAGTGAGGTATTATTGATTGAATTTTGTTTTACAAATCACCTTTGCATTTCTATAAAAATTCCATGTAGTCATGGTAGATAATTCTTTTAATAGTTGCCTATTTCAATTTGGTAATATTTTGTTGAAGATTTTTGCATCTGAGGCATAAGGGATATTTGTCTGTAGTATTTCTCGGTGATGACCTTGTCTGACTTTGGTATCAGGAAATAGGTAACCTCCTAGATTGAGTTAGAAAGTATTCCTTCCTTTTCTTCCTGCTCCACCTCTGTCCTTTTCTTCCCCCTTTATCTCCCTTCTACCTTCCCTTCCTTAAGAAGGATTAGTATTGTCTTCAACTACTTGATAGAATTACTGAGAAAGCCATTTGGTCTTGGGCTTTTCTTTTTTGGAATTTAAAAAAATTGTTATTGACTCATCTGTTATGATTCATATTTCTGTTCCTTCTTGAGTCAGTTTTGATAGTTCATATGTTTTATAGGAACTTGCCCATTTCTTCTAGGTTATCTAATATGTTGATATAAAGTTCATAACTTTTGCTAGTATAAATGTGTAACAATGAATTCTCCATAGTATGTGTAATTATAATGCAACAATAAAGATCATAATTTTACCTTATTATTTTCATGTCTGTAGGATCTGAAGTGGTATTCTGTTTTATTGCTGACATTTTATTAAATTTATATCTTTTAAAATCTTGATCAGTCTAGCTTGAGATTTATCTATTTTATTGATATTTTCACAGAACCTGCTTTTGATTTATCAATTTTTGAATGAATTGAATCAATTTTCTATTTCCTTGATTTCTTCTATTTTCTTCCTATTTTGATTTTAATTAGTTCTTTGTTTTCCAGCCTCATAAGGAGAACACTTAGTGATTTTTTTTTTTTTTTTAGGCTTTACCCCTAATATGGCAGTTTAAGTTACATATTTCTCTCTAAACACTGCTAACTGCATCCCACAAATTTTGATGTTTTTTTTCCTCATAATTTAGTATATAATATCTTCTAATTGTCCTTTTTCTTCTTTTAGTGTATGGTTTATTTAAAAGAGTGTTACTTAATATCCAAATATTTGGGAGTTTTAGGATAATTCATTATTATTGATTTTCAGCTTAATTTTATTATGGTCAGAGAACATCTTTCCAACATTTCAGTCTTTTAAAATCAGTTAAGACCTGGCTTTTTATATGATCTATCTTGGTCATGTTCCTTCTGTTCTTTTTTTTTTTTTTTCCCCCTTCTGTTCTTGAATGTATCATTCTCTGTTGGGTGTAGTGTTTGTATGAGTATTCATAGATTATGATGGTTGATATTATCATTCAGCTATCTGGTTCTATAAAGAGTTATGTTGAAAATATCTAGCTATGACTGGATTTAACTATTCCTTTAGCTTTCGCATTGTTTCATGTTTTAAAGTTCTGCCATTAGTCACATATACATTTAGATTGTTTCTTTTTGATCTATTAACCCTTCTGTTATTAAGTAACTCTCCTTGTCTTCACGAAATATTGCTTGTGTTGAAATTTGTTTTGTTTGATTTTATTATGACCAATCTAACTTTCTTTTCCTCCTTTTTTTTTTTTTCTTCCCTCTTTTTTGCCTGTACTAGCAGCATTCTACCACTGAGGTGTATTCCAAGCCCTAGCTCTCTTATATACTATTTGCTCGTATTATTTTTTCTTACTTTTGCTTTCAATCTGTTAATGTCTTTGTATTTAAAGTGTTTCTTGGGCTGGGGTTGTGGCTCAGTGGTAGAGTGCTCGCCTAGCATATGTGAGGCACTGGTTTCGATTCTCAGCCCCACATAAAAATAAATAAATAAAGGTTAATCAACAGCTAATAAAAATATTTTTAAAAAAGTATTTCTTATTAAAAAAACTTAGTTTTGCTTATCGTTACCCCCCACCCCGTTCTGACAATATCTCTCTTCTTAACTAGAGAATATCTATTTATAATTAATAAAATTATACATACGTTTGGATTTGGTTGTCATGTTGCCATTTTTTTTTTTTTTTTTTTTTGGGTGGGGAGTGTTACTGGGGATTGAATTTAGGGGCACTCTACCACTGAGCCACATCCCCAGCCCTATTTTGTATTTTATTTAGAGACAGTTTCTCACTGAGTTGCTTAGTGCCTTGCTGTTGCTGAGGTTGGCTTTGAACTCTTGATCCTCCTGTCTTAGCCTCCCCAGCTTCTGGGATTATAGGCATTCACCACTGTGCCCAGCTGCTATTTGGTTTGTAACTCATCACTGTTTTGTATTTCATTTCTTCTTTTGTCTTAATCAAACACTTTTTGGTTTTATGTTTTAATTTCTCTACTGGCTTTTAACTTTTATCTCTTGTGTTATTTTAAAGTGACTTTTTTAGGAATTACATTTATGTATCTAACTTATTACAGTCTATAATAGAGACAGTACTGGGTTATTTCAGGAAAAATATAGGAACCTCACAGTCATCTGGTTTCTTTTAGCTTTCTTAGCCTTTGCACTATTATTACTAGAGTGACCACTGTGTCCTCTCTTTATCTTAGAGTTTCATGGTTTTAACAGTCCTCTGTCTGGGGAACCCATCTACTCTTGGGCATGTGCCAAAGATGGGTCACACAAACTATTATCTTTTTATACGTGTGTGTGTGTGTGTGTGTGTGTGTATAAATAATTATTATTGTGTGTATATATATAAATAATTATTAAATATTCATATATATAAATAATTTTTAAAATTTTTTGGTTGTAGGTGGACACAGTACCTTTTTATTTTTATGTGGTGCTGAGGATTGAACCCAGGGCCTCACACATGCTAGGTGAGCACTCTACCACTGAGTCACAACCCCAGCCCCAACTATTGTTATCTTTAATGATCCTATAAATATTGTAAACACAGTAATACTACATTATAATTTTTGTTTTAAATAAGTGGTGGGCAAAATGTGACTCTCATTACCAAATACAGTTCCTTGCTTATTTTTTTTTTAGGAACTTCAAACTAAGAACGGATTTTACATTTTAAAGAGTTGTTTAAAAAAAAAAAAAAACAACAGAAAAATATGTAACACAAACTGTGTGGGGCCTATCAGGTTAAACTATTTACTGTGGCTTGCCTAGTATGTGTGCAGACCTCTGGGTTTGATATACACCGCACCCCCCCTTGTGTGTATGTATATATAGGTGTATATACTCACATATATATGAATGTATATGTATTTACACTTACATTTACTACTTAACATTTACCATTTTAAATTTGAGTGACAAAACTGGAACAACTTACTTTTTTTTTTTTTTCTTGGACATTGAACCTAGGGTCTTGTGCATGCTAGACAAATAATCTACAACTGGGCTACATAATCCAACCCTTTATACTTTTTATTTATTTTGAGACAGGGTCTCACACTAAGTTCCCAGGCTGGCAGCATTTTTTGGGAAGTCATCTTGTTGACCTTGTAAATCTATATTTTTATACAAATATGTTTTATGGGTAGTGGTGGGATGTGATCAAAGAAAGACTAAACAAGAGAAAAAAGTTTTAGGTAGTCAGTGCCACCAAGTACCAATCTGTATGGAATAAAAAAGAATTTAGTGAGGTTTTGTTATTTCTATTCTTTAAATTTATTATGTCTTTTTTTTTTTTTTTTTGATAGTACTCATCATTGAGTCCAGCAATGCTCTTCTGCTGAGCTACATCCCCCAAGCCATTTTATTTTCATTTTTTAGATGATCTTGCCAAGTTGCCAAGGTTGGTCTCAAATTTTTGATCCTCCTGCCTCAGCCTTATGAGTTACAGGATGTGCACCACATCCTGCTTTTTCTAGCAAAATTCGACTTGAGTACTTATAAATCTCTTTGTAAGAAATAATTCTAATATTTCAAATATTTTCATTTGTTTTGGTTAGTTGGATAAAAGCTTAGGTATCTTTGTGTTAGATAATGCCTTTCAGTTTCTTTACATAACAAACATAAAGAAATCATTATTCAACAGATTATGAAATTGTGAAAAGACATGAATGTGTCTAGTCTATCTTAATGTTATAACTTGCACACAACAGACCATATTAGCATAAAGTCAGTGCTTCATTATATCACTGCAAATACTAACATGTTTTACTTGGCATAAAATACTCTATCATGAAAAGGAAACTATTTTTAATGTGCTGGTTTATAGGCAATTCACGGACAACTAGAACTGCTCCTTATAATCAGAGCAGTTTTTCATCTGGATGCTGTGGTACATACCCGTAGTCCCAGCTACTCATGAGACTGAGGCAAGAGGATCATAATTTTCAAGGCCATCCCTGTGTCATAATAAAAAAAATTTTAAAAGGGCTTGGGATATAGATCACTGGTAAGCACTTGCCTAGCATGTGCTAGGCTCTGGATTAAATCTTCAGTACCATAAAAAAAGTCTCAGTTTCATTTGGAAGGAGTTCATTGCATATTGTTAGTTAAATTTGGCCTAAAACTACCTCCTACCTAGCTAACCTTGTCTTTAGTTTGTAAACAAGCTGCAACCAACTTAAGTGTATAGTCTTGTGACAAATTGCTGAGTCTCAACCAGTCATAGGCTGCCAATTGATTAGACGACACGGAGGGCAAGCTGTGTCCTGCTGTGAATTACTCTATATTGTATAGAACAGTAGTGCCTAGCCCTGAGTTACTCCATTTTGTAAGACATTAGTTTGCCTTTAGCTTTCCATTTTGGTGCAAGTGCTAAGGCACAATGACTTGGTAACCTGTCGGGGCAAATAGGTAACCACCAGACATTGGACTTAGAAAACTTGTCAGAAAGAATAACATCCAACTGCATAGCAAGATCCTAATGCACAAACTGATAATAAATTAGTTGTGCTAAACAAAACAAAACAAAACAAAAAAATCCTGCAGAGTATCTGAATTAAATCAGAAGCACATGGATGCAGGGGCGTATCAAACTCATATCAAAGAAACCAGGCCTAGAATTTTTCAGATATACCAGACCACTGAATGGTGCAGTTCCCTTACCTGAAACACATAAAAGGACAGACACCTCCTTACCTAGTGGTGTGGGATGGACAGGCCACAAACTCTTGACTCTGTCCCTGGGTCTTCAGATCTACTCAGTCTCCCTGTTTGACATGGCCCACTTCAAAACTGCCTGCTGTCCAGACCATTTTTTAGGAACCTTGCCTCCAACAATTTTGTACCCTGAAAGGCCCTGTGCCTTAAACAAGTTCTTTGGTTCTTAATCTTATTTGACCCACCTGCATTGACTGTTTCGCATATGTATTCCGCTCTTTCCCTTTGCTCTCAGTTCTGCCTCTTGAAACCCTGTGACTACTATTAACTTAGAAGTTTTCTAACTTCTAAATCATTGTGTAAAATGTGATGTGTGACTTCAGTGTTGGGGATAATAGTAGTTAAGATTGGAATGGAGGGACTGTGAATGTGGCTCAGTGGTAGAGTACTTGCCTAGCTGTGTGAGGCACTGAGTTCAATCCTCAGTATCACATAAAAAAAAAAAAAAAAAAGAATTAACTAACGTTAAAAAATATTTAAAAAACGATTGGAATGGAATAAAACGATTGTAATTGCTTTGGTCATGACACCAACTGGATCTGTAGTTTGGTGAGTTGAAATGGATGAAGGTGATTGTGATTTTATTGTTATTTAGTAAATTTTGACATTGTGGAAAGACATTATAAATGTGTCTGGTATATATTAATGACATAACTCACACAGGACTTATCATGTCCATATTTGGGCCTTGTAGCCAAAGTAGGCCAATCAAGAACTGTAACTATTCAAGATATTTCTGTATGTTGCTTTATTTTTTGTCTGTAAATATTGCCTGCTTACATTGATAGGTAGAGCCTCTCTCTCTTTTTTTTTTTTTTCCCTGGTATTGGGGATTGAAACCAGAAGTACTTTACCACTGAGCCATATCCCCAGCCCTATTTAAAAACTCTTTTTTTTTTTTTTTTTTTTTTTTTTTAAACAGGGTCTTGCTAAATTGCCTAGGCTGGCCTGGAACTTTTCAGTCCTCCTTCTTCAGCCTCCCAGATTACTGGGATTACAGATGTGTACCACTATACTGTATGAGCTCAGGTGGAGCTCTCTGAACCTCTATTGGCTTGGGTTGATGCCCAGTTCCTTGATTGTTTTTTTGTGTAAGTAAACATTTATAATTTGCCTAGAGTTTTTAACAGTATGTTACATATAATTCTTTTGAGTATACCAAATATTACATAAATTGGAACACATTGTATTCTTTAAATAGTTAAAGGAACATAGTATTCATTTTAGTAAAAATAACTGAAGAAAGTAAAATTGCTTTTTGATTATGATCGATACTTTCTGATTTTTGGTGGGAAGGTTTACTGGAGATTGAACCCAGGGGTACTTATAACCACTGAGCCACAACCCCAACCCTTGTGATTTTTTATTTTGAGACAGGGTCTCACTAAGTTACTTAGGATCTTGCTAAGTTGCTGAGGCTGGCCTTGAACTTGTAATTCTCCTGCCTCAGCCTCCAAAGTTGCTAGGATCACAGGCGTGTGCCACTGCTTGACTCTAATTTTTTTAAAGGTGAGGGGTCAAATTTTTTTTATTAATACTTAAGTCTGGTTATGAAACTGCTTAAAGATATTAAATAGAGGACTGGGTTGTATCTTAGTGGTCAAGTGCTTGCCCAGTGTGTGCAAGGCCCTTAATTCAATTTCTAGCCCTGCCAAAAACAAAACAAAGCAAAGCAAAACAAAAAAACAAAACCACAAAAACAAAAAAAATCCAAAGCCCCCAAATAAAAATAAAACCCTTAAATCCCCTAAAACAAAAATACCAGTAGTGCCAAAATTGAGACCCTGATGAATATTGTAATACTTTTCATTTTCAAGGAGTTTCATATCTGTTTTTCTTACCACTCAGTTTACCAAGTTTTTGTGATATGTTTATTTTACTCAAGATTATTACTAGTCTTTTAATATTTTTTAGAATTGTGGTAAAATATACATACCATAAAATTTATCATTTTAGCTGTTTTTCAGCATAAATTCAGTAGTGTTATGTACATTCATAGTATTGTGCAGCCATCATAACTGTGGATTTCCAGAACTTTTTCATCATCCCAAAGAGAAATTGTATCCATTAAATAATGACTCCTCATATTTTTCTACACCCTAATCCCATGGTGACCTGTCTTTTGCTTTTTGTCTCTGTGAATTTTCTTACAGAAGTAGAATCGCATGATATTTGTCTTATCTAGTAATTTTTGTTTGAAAGTTTTAATTTTTACCATAAGGTTTCTCCTGATTGTTTTTTGTTTAGAGCAGATTTTTAAAATTTTTATTTCAGAGAATGTTCATAGAATATTTTATAAGTTTTATGTCTACTGACAATGATTTTTGGTTCTCCCAATAAAAGATTTAGAAGAATTATAGTTATTTTAAAGCCATTTTAAATATAGGAAACAATAAGACAAGGACTTTTTTTTTAAGGTGGATAAGATGTTAATTTTTTTCTCCTTATTTTATTTATTTTTATGTGGTGCTGAGGATTGAACCTAGTGCCTCATGCTTGCTAGGCAAGCGCTCTACCACTGAGCCACCACCCCAACCCAAGGACTTTTTTCTTAGTTTGCTTACAGTTTTACCTGAAAATATAAAAATAAACTGTTCAAGGAATCAGTAGTGCCCCACAAAATTTTGTGGTTGTATAATTTTTATGCTTAATTGAACAAGTACAACAAATGAGATAGTAGTACCTTTCTGTCATAAATAAATTTACAAATATGCATTGCATGTGCCCTGTATTAGTAAGCATGCCAACAGCAAAGAGTCAGGTGAAGAAACTTTTATACAAGCCACTTGAGGAACTGCAGGCAGGGTTAAGAGAATTAATGGAATGCTGGGACTAGGTAAATCTATGTCTAATTAGAAGAAAGGAAAGCACAAATACCCAAAGAGTAAAGAGTGTCATAGTCATTAAGACCAACACTCAAATGTTGCCTTGATATTTTTGACAGTTAAGGTTCAAGGAAGATATGGTCCTCAATATCATCTTCTTCCTAAAAATGTTCGCCATTCATTGAGTGCAAATATTCTGGCACAGTGTTGAGTAATTTGTTAGAAAAATCAACTGGGGTTAGTGAGAGGACAGTGAATGTTCCCGAATGCCCCTTTTTTGTTCCCCCCAAAACCTAGCCAGTTTAGGGAACAATGGGAGCAAGTCTGGGCCAGATAAACATGCTGGCTGGTTTCTTTTTTTCTTCTTCCTAAGTACACATGACAGTAGAGTGTATTTTTGTTTTTTTAAGAGTTTAACTTTATTTTTTATTTGTTTTTTATGTGGTGCTGAGGATTGAACCCACTGCCTCACTTGTGCTAGGCAAGTCCTCAACCCCTGAGCTACAGCCCCAGCCCAGTAGAGTATATTTTGACATATTATGCATACATAGAATAAATATAACTTGTTCCAGTTAGGATTGCATAATTGTGGTTGTATATGATGTAGTTACATTGGTTGTGTATTCATAAATAAGGATAGAAAAATATGTCTGATTCATTCTGTCTTTTCTATTCCTATCTCTCCTCCCTTCCCTTTATTCTCCTTTGTCTAGTTCAGTAAAATTCTAATCTTCCCCTCTCTTGTGGGTTAGCATCCACATATCAAAGAGAACATTCTTATCTTTGGTTTTTTTGGGACTGACTTATTTTACTTATTATGATATTCTCCAGTTCCATCCATTTACTGGCAAATGCCATAATTTCATTCCCCTATGAATACCCCAAAATTTTATCAATAAATATTTTAATTTTTTTCTTCTCAAGTTCCTGGAAATATAGCATTAGAATAATTCATTAATAATTATCTTCAACACAAAATACAAATTATATTGTAATTAACTCTTGGATTAATGCTATCCAGCTTGTTCAACCTATTTTATAAGTGTTTTTACATGAAACTTTCTTTTCATCAATGAATTTTGTGGAAGTAGTGATTGTTTTTGTTTTGTTGTGGGAGGTGATAATTCAGTAGATGGGATGTTTATGTTAAATACTTTAACTAATGGAAATCAACCTTTTGTTGAATGTCAGCATTTGTACATTATTTCTCTAATTAGAAAAGTCTCTGCTGGTTTTGAATAGGGCATATGATTTTCTTGATATGTTGAATTTTAAGCACTGAGTTAATTGTCTTTGAGTTTGATTTGAACAAAGGCGTAAAATGTGGGACTGGGGTTGTAGCTCAGTGGTAGAGCGCTTGCCTAACATGCGTGACGCACTGGGTTTGATTTTTAGCACTGCATATTAAAAAAAAAAAAAAGTCCAAAGGTGTAAATGAAAAACCAAGCAAACATGCCATACCTATCTATGGCATATTTTATTTTAAAAAATTACATTTTTTTGTTGTAGTTTGAAAGAGCTACATGTTATACTTAGTAAAATATGGAAAGCATACCTGGACTCTTGCTGTGTTTTATAAATTAGTTATTAAGGAATTTATTCTCTCTGAAATACAGGCTCTTGCAGTATTTTTTTTTTTTAAACTATTATTGTTTATTACTGTTTTGGCTACATTCTCTACAATTTCAACTGCATCTTAATTTTTAAATTTTTAAAAAAATTTTTATTTCTAATTTATTGTACATGATAGTAGAATGCATTTATACATTTCGATAGATCATACATAAATGGAGTGTAATCTCTCATTTTTTCTGACTATACATATTGTAGGATCACATTGGTCATGCAGTCATATATGTACATGAGTTAATAATGTCTATTTCACTCTACTATCATTGGTACCCCCATACTCCTTCCCTTCCCTTCATTCCCCTCTGCCTAATATAGTGTAACTCTATTCTTCCCTATCCCCCCCTTATTGTGAATTAGCTTTCAGATATCAGAGAAAACATAGGTCAACTGCATCTTAAAGAGACAATGTGTCTATGTACAATGAAATACTCTTGGAGTATTTTTATTGAAAAAGAGATACCAGAATTTGTTAGCCTAATTAGACAACATGTTTATATACTAGAGTAGTAGGCATTTTATAAATACATGAATATAAAGTATGATAGTTAAGCTTTATTAAATAAAAACAGAGAATTGACATTTTTACAATTTTCTGTCTGTATAGCAGTTCCTCTTATCTTCCTGGGTTACTTCAAAGGTCCTATATATTTACTATTTTTTCCCTATATATGAATACCTATGATAAGGTTTAATTTATAAATCAGACATATTAAGATATTAAAACAATTAATAAAATAGAACAGATAAAGCAATAAACTGAAGTAAAACTGCCAACATCACTATTCTTGTTCTTTGGTGTCATTATTAAGTAAAATAAGAGTTACTTGAACACGTGTATTGCTGTACCAAGACAGTTGGTCTGCTAACCTGGCCAGCTACTGAGTGATAGGTAGGTAGTGTATACAAAGTAGAAACAGTGAACAAAGGGATGATTCTCTCCCACCTGGGACAAAACATGTTGGCATGAGATTTCATGCTACTCAGGCATGTAGTTTTAATTTTATAAATTATTTCTGGATTTTTTTTTGTGTGTACTTTGAGACCTAAAATGGGAGAAAGTACCATTACAAATAAGAAGGGAAAACTGTACTTATTCTTGTAGATACTGTTTTGTTGAAATTCATTTTTGGTTTTTGATCTGGATTCAAGGATATTCATTATTTGGGGGCAGTATCTCTTCAAAAGGTTTTCTTGTGGGGAATTTAAATATTAGAATATGAAATATCTGAAGGAAATCAGTGTGAATTGTATCAGTATCAATATACTGGTTGTAGGCATTCACAAGGCCCTAGGTTCAATCCCCTACAACCCATCCCCTCCCCCGGAATTCTGGTTGTGATATTTATTACACTATCTTTTTGCAAGGTGTTACTATTGGTGGAAACTAGACATAGTATATAAGGAGTCTCTGTAGTGTTTCTCATAGTGATGTGAATCAAAATTTTCTTAAAGAGAAAAAAATGAGAAACACTTTCATTTTTGGTAGAGTCAGAATAACAGGGACCAGATTTTTTTCCCCCACTTGAAATAATCACAAAAAAAAATAGATAAAATATTTGAAATGATGATAGTCACTGGACATCATGCAGTAAAAGAATATTGACCCTGAAAATTGGAAAATAGAGTTCTGTGATTGCCTTGCGTATGTCCTTGAGACAATTTCTGGTTGTGGCACAGGGAAAGGAAACACCAGTAACATACACACAACAGACTTTGAGTTGAGGAGATGGAGCTAAACTTTCAGAGAGACTAATGAAACAAAAAACTGGAAAAGGTCCATGATTTTATCCAATTACAATTCCAAAATTTGTGGGCTTTTTTTTTTTTGATGCATTATGGGGGATGAATCCAGGGGCATTTCAGTATATGGCACTCAACACCAACTTGAGCAAATGAGACCCTAAAGGTCTTCCCTGCTTATATGGCCCAATATAAATTTAAAAAGGGCCTTGATGAATTGAAACTTGGTATATAAGACCCATTTAGAGAAGGATTGTTATCTTCATGGCTTTTCCACCTAATGATTCAATTTTACTTTCTTTTTAAACTTGGAAAGAGTAAATAGTGCCTCCCAATTACTATACCTTAATGCTGTAGTTCT
The DNA here is from genome assembly GCF_902686445.1 of Sciurus carolinensis. Lineage (NCBI taxonomy): Eukaryota > Metazoa > Chordata > Mammalia > Rodentia > Sciuridae > Sciurus > Sciurus carolinensis. The sequence continues at coordinate 36,186,963 of NC_062228.1, forward strand.
ATTTGTTGAGGCCTCCATATCCAATGTTATTGAAATTATTGACTCATTCTACTGTATAACTCATAAATACTCTGCATAGGTTTGGCTAACATATTTGGATAGTCCCTTTTCAAGAGTCTGTGAGCCGCAATTACTTTCATCTTTAGGACCTTCCCAGACACCTGAAAGGTCCTTACTCCTCTAGCCCTGCCATCACATCCATCTTTATAGCAAGATCTTAAAAGTATCCAGCTTTTCCCAAAAGCTCAGGTAAGACATCACAGTGATGTTTTCTGCCTTGGAAGAGATTGATTTGTGTCTTTTTTGTGTGTGTTTTTTTTGTGTGTGGTACTGGGGCTTGAACCCAGGGTCTTGTGCATGCCAGGCAAGAGGCCTATTGATAAGCTACATCTCTAACCCCAAAGAGATTGATTTGACACACTTAATCAAGATATACAAATACTTAAAGGATTTCACAAAAAGGGTGTGGGTTGTTGCCCTACATATAGTATAAGGTCTTGCCATCTTGGTTAAATTCTTGAAAAATTATTTGTTAGCTGAAGCCAACTCTATCCCTGACTGTTTAGAAACAGGTATTAACTCCTCTGCAGGTCTCATATAGTACTATAATGACTTGTTAGAACAAATTCACATTCAGGTAAACATTAGGGAGTGAATTGTAATAAATTACCTGACACTCTGTTATTGTGGTACTGGGAATTGAACCCAGGGTTTCACAAACATGCTAGGCAAGCACTGTGCTACATCTGCATCTCCAGACTTTTATTTCCCCCATTTTATTTTGAGATAGGGCCTCACTCTGTTGCTTGGACTGGCCTCTTAACTTGAACTCCTCCTGCTTTGGCCTCCCAAATAAACATATATTACATTAGTGTGTGGCCACAACATGTCTATTTTTGATGCTTGATTGCTGACAGCCTTGAAACTTCACTTATTTTCCCTTCTGTCCCTCATCTGATGAAGTTGATAAGAAAGCCCAGGTGCTATTTCCTTTAGAACTTATTCAAACCACACGAGACCCTTGCTGCTCATATGTAGGAACTCTCGCTTAAGCCACACCTTCCAACCACAATAAAAATTGAGAAGGTCTCCTGTTTTTGCTCTGTCAAGACAATTTTGGACCTGTGTGGAGCCTTCATTATGAAAACCTTTTCATATCCTCTTGATACAAAGGTGGTGTTATCTGTGTCAATACCTAAACTGAATTTTGGTTGGGAGGTCTATCCATCTCTTCAGGGTGACCACAACAGAGAAAGGATTTTTCTCTTTAATAAATGTTAAGACAAACAAACCCCAAACAAAACTCTCCCTGTTTTTTTTTTTTTTTTCCTTAATTGTGTTAAGATATACATAACATAAATTTACCATCTTAACCAATTTTTAAAAACTGGACTTCATTTTTAAGAGTTATTTTAGGTTCACAACAAAATTGAGTGGAGCCTGGTGTGTGGTGCATGCCTGTAATTCCAGCGACTTGGGGAGGCTGAGGTAGGAGGATTGCAAATTCGAGGCCAGCCTCAGCAATTTTGTGAGACCCTGTCTGAAAATAAAAATAAAAATGGCTGGGGATGTAGTTCAGTGGTAAAGTGCTCCTGGGTTCAATCTCAGTATTAAAAAAAAAAAAAAAGTGAAAGTTATAGAATAGCCTTGTTCATATCAATACTACTCCTACCAGTGGATAAATCTGAAATAACTACTTTGACATACCATTATCACACCTAAAGTCCATAGTATACATTATGATTCACTCTTGGTGTTGTACATTTTATGAATTTGGACAAATTTTATAATGACATATAGCCAACACTGTAGTGTTATATAGTCATGTCTCTACAGTCAAAATGTTCTTTCCTTCAGCCCATGGCAACCATTGATCTTTTTACTGTCTTCATAGTTTTGCTTTTTTTCAGAATGTCATATAACAGTATGCAGCTTTTTTCAGTTGACTTCTTCAATTTAGTGAGGCCCTAAGCAACTCAGTAAGACCCTGTCTCTAAATAACATACAAAAAGGACTGGGTGTGTGGCTCAGTGGTTAAACGCCCCTAGGTTTAATCCCTGCTGCCAAAACAAAAACAGTTCAAACCCAAAACTAACAACCAGTGGGTTAAACTTTGGTTAAAAGCATCTTCTGAGGACAGACCTTTTGAAGAATAGAATGCTCTGGCCTATTTCAAACTTTCCTTAGCAGGATATTCAATGGGAGGACTTGGAGCGTCTGGAGGTAAAACTCATAAAAGCACGGAGACCCTTAAACTAGGTTTCCCTGAAGTATTCAACACTCAGACTTGCCCACACTGAGCTTCCAGCAATTTGTCATTTACAGTTCAGGTTTTCCTACCTTGGTTCTGGGAGGTTTCGGCACATGGTTTCTGCTCCAGTTGTGATTCTTTGTATTTTCCTGTTGGACTTTCCAATTTTGGAGACAGCAGTTTGCTCTGTGATATCTCTCTCCCCCTCCCTCTCTCTCTCTCTCTCTCTCTCTCTCTCTCTCTCTCTCTCTCTCTCTCTCTCTCTCTCTCTCTCTCGCTACTGATGATTAAACCCAGGGGTCCTTTACCACCGAACTACATCCCCAGCCCCTTTTTAAAAATTTTAATTTTGATAAAAGGTTTCACTTAGTTGCCCATACTGGTCTTGAACTTGTGATCTACTTGCCAAGCCTCCCAAGTGGCTGGGATTACAGGCTTGTGCTCCACCACCACAACTGACAATGTGACCTCACTTTTCTTACAGATGAATCTCAGAAAAATTCTTGATTTTTCAGTTTGTTTGGCTTTTTACTTTTTATTAGGATGAGGTGCCAGCCCAAACTTCCTATATGCTGGACTAGAAATTGGAAGTTCAGGCTAGTAAGTGTATTCATACTGTTGTCTAACCACTACCACCATCCATCTTTAGAACTCTTCATTTTGCAAAACTAAAGCTCTGTACTCATTAAAAAGTAACTTCTCATTTTCCTCTCCAATTACCCTTGGCAACCACCATTCTGTTTTCCATTTCCATTAATTAGACTTCTCTAAGTACCATAGTGGAATCAGTTTTTGTTATTGTGACTTCCTTATTTCATTTAGCCTAAGCCCCTCAAGGCCTGTTTTATCATGTTTTGAAAAAGTTTGAGGGGGACTGGTATTAGTTTTTTAAATGTTTGGTAGAATTCACCAATGAAGTCATGAGGTCCTGACTTTTCTTTTTTAGCAGATTTTTGGTTACTGATTGAGTCACCTTACTAGTTGTAAGTCCTCTCAGATTTTCTATTTTTTCCTGATTCTGTCTTGGAAGGTTTTTCGTGTTGGGGGATTTGTTCTTTTCATCTAGGTTATCCAGTTTGGCATGTAATGTTCATAGTTAAAATCTTTCATATTTTTGTAGAATTGGTAGTAATGACCCCCTTTGATTTCTGATTTAGTAGTTTAAATCATCTCTCTTTTTATCTTAATCTGGTTAAGGGTTTGTCCATTTTGTTGACCTTTGAAGAAATCAGCTTTTAGTGTTGCTTTTTTCTCTGTAGTTTTTGGGTTTTATTTCTTTTATTCGTTTTTTTAATAAGTAGTTTTTTAAAAATGACATTAATTTCTTTTTTAAACATTTTATTTATTTATTTATTTTTAGATGTTCATAGACCTTTATTTTATTCATTTATTTTTATGTGGTGCTGAGAATTGAACCTAGTGCCCCACACATACTAGGCAAGCGCTCTACCACTAAGCCACAACCCCTGCCCCTAATAAATAGATTTAAGAAAAAAATTTTTTTTGTTTTTAGTTGTAGATGGACACAATGCCTTTATTTTATTTATTTATGTGATGCTGAGGATTGAACCCAGTGCCTCACACATGTGAGGTAAGTATTCTACCACTGAGCTACAGCCTCAGCCCCATAAATAGATTATTCAAAAGAATTTTTTTTTTTTACTTGGCAATGGACCTTTATTTTATTTATTTATATGTGGTGCTAATAATCGAACCCAATACCTCACACGTGCTAGGCAAGTACTCTGCCACTGAGCTACAACTCCAACCCGAGCCACAGCTCCAGCCCCATAAGTAGATTTTTTAAAAAATGTTTTTTAGTTGTACTTGGTGATGGACCTTTATTTTATTTATTCATTTTTATGTGGTGCTGAGGATCAAGCCCAGTGCCTAACACATGCTAGGCAAAAGCTCTACCACTGAGCTATATCCCCAGCCCGTCTATTTCATTTACTCTTTTTTTTTTTTGTTTTGTTTTGTTTTCTTAAAACACATATTAATTTTGAAATGATTTTAGATTAACAGAAGTGCTACAAAGATAGTGAAGAGAGTTCCCATAGATCTTTCATCCCACCTTGTTTAATGTCAGCATCTTACATAAACAAGGTATAGTTATCAAAACCCAAGAAATTAACATATAATACTATTAACTAGACTACAGACTTTATTTGAATTTTCCCAGTGTTCCCACTAATGCCTTTTCCCCTTTCACAATAACACATTTCAATTAGTCATCATATGTTCTTAGGTTCCTCCCGACTGTGACAATTTCTCAGATTTTTCTGTTTTTTGATCACGTGGAGAGTTTTATGTAGTTTTAGTAATGTATTTTGTAGAATGTCCCTCAATTTGGGTTTAGTCCATGACTATGGACTTTGCAGAAGAATACCACTGAGATGCTATGCCCCTATCATCTCAGCATATCAGGGGGTCTATGACATCAACATCACATGCTGGTGATTTTAACCTTGATGACTTGATTAAGGTGGTGTCTGCCAGGTTTCTTCACTGTGAAGGTACTGTTTTTCCTTTTTAACTTTTATTCATTATATGCAAGTCACTAAATTCAGACCATGCTCGATAGGATGGGAATTAAGCTCCACCTCATGAAGGGTCAAGTATCAAAGTGTAATTGAAATATTTTAATGCTCTATTATTGGCTTATTAACTATAATTACATTGTTACAGTTGCTGTAGGTTTTTTTATTTTTTTTATTTTATTTTATTTTATTTTATTTTGAGACCATATCTCCCTAAATTGCCCAGGTGGCCTCAAACTTGTGATCTTCCTACCTCACTCCCAAGTAGCTGAGATTATAGATGTGGGCACGGCACCCAACATCTTTATTTTTTAAAATTTTTTAATTTTTTAATTTTTTATACTTTTTTTTATTATTGTAAACAAATGGGATACATGTTGTTTCTCTGTTTGTAATGGCGTAAAAGCATACCATTTGTGTAATCATAAATTTACATAGGGTAATGTTTGATTCATTCTGTTATATTTTCCCTTCCCCCCCACCCCTCCCACCCCTCTTTTCCCTCTATACAGTCCTTCCTTCCTCCATTCTTGCCCCCCTCCCTAAACCTAACTCTAACCCTAACACTAACCCCTCCAACCCCTCATTATATGTCATCATCCACTTATTAGCGATATCATTCTTCCTTTGGTTTTTTGAGATTGGCTTATCTCACTTAGCCTGATATTCTCCAGTTTCATCCATTTGCCTGCAGATGCCATAATTTTATCATTCTTTATGGTAGAGTAATATTCCATTGTATATATTTTCCACATTTTCTTTATCCATTCATCAATGGAAGGACATCTAGGTTGGTTCCACAATCTGGCTATTGTGAACTGAGCAGCTATGAACATTGATGTGGCTGTATCTCTGTAATATGCTGATTTTAAGTCCTTTGGGTATAGGCCAAGGAGTGGGATAGCTGGGTCAAATGGTGGTTCCATTCCAAGTTTTCTAAGGAGTCTCCACACTGCTTTCCAGAGTGGCTGCACTAATTTGCAGCCCCACCAGCAATGTATGAGTGTACCTTTCTCCCCACATCGTCGCCAACACCTGTTGTTGCTTGTATTCTTGATAATCGCCATTCTAATTGGGGTGAGATGGAATCTTAGGGTGGTTTTGATTTGCATTTCTCTTATTACTAGAGATGTTGAACATTTTTCCATATGTTTGTTGATTGCTTGTACATCTTCTGTGAATTGTCTATTCATTTCCTTAGCCCATTTGTCGATTGGATTATTTGCATTCTTGGTGTAGAGTTTTTTGAGTTCTTTATAGATTCTGGAGATTAGTGCTCTATCTGATGTATGATTGGCAAAGATTTTCTCCCACTCTGTAGGCTCTTTATTCGCATTGCTGATAGTTTCCTTTGCTGAGAGAAAGCGTTTTAGTTTGAATCTATCCCAGTTATTAATTCTTGCTTTTATTTCTTGTGCTATGAGAGTCCTGTTGAGGAAGTCTGGTCCTAAGCCGACATGTTGAAGCTCTGGACCTACTTTTTCTTCTATAAGATGCAAGGTCTCTGGTCTGATTCCGAGGTCCTTAATCCATTTAGAGTTTAGTTTCGTGCATGGTGAGAGATATGGGTTTAGTTTCATTCTGTTGCATATGGATTTCCAATTCTCCCAGCACCATTTGTTGAAGAGGCTATCTTTTCTCCATTGCATATTTTTGGCCACTTTGTCTAGTATGAGAAAATTGTATTTATTTGGGTTTGTGTCCGTGTCCTCTATTCTGTACCTTTGATCCACCTTTCTATTATGGTACCAATACCATGCCATTTTTGTTACTATTGCTTTGTAGTAGAGTTGAAGATCTGGTATTGCGATACCCCCTGCTTCACTCTTTCTGCCAAGGATTGCTTTAGCTATTCTGGGTTTTTTATTCTTCCAGATGAATTTCATAATTGCTTGCTCTATTTCTGTAAGGTACATCATTGGGATTTTAATTGGAATTGCATTGAATCTGTATAGCACTTTTGGTAGTATGGCCATTTTGACAATATTAATTCTTCCTATCCAAGAACATGGGAGATCTTTCCATCTTCTAAGGTGTTCTTTAATTTCTTTCTTTAGTGTTCTGTAGTTCTCATTGTAGAGGTCTTTCACCTCTTTTGTGAGATTGATTCCCAAGTATTTTATTTTTTTCTATGCTATTGTGAATGGGGTAGTTTTCCTAATTTCTCTTTCTGAAGATTCATTGCTTATGTATAAAAAGGCCTTAGATTTATGTGCATTGATCTTATATCCTGCTACTTTACTGAATTCACTTATGAGATCTAAAAGTTTTCTGGTGGAATTTCCTGGTTCCTCTAAGTATATAATCATATCATCAGCAAATAGGGATAGTTTGAGTTCTTCTTTTCCTATTCGTATCCCTTTAATTTCTTTGGTCTGTCTAATTGCTCTGGCTAGAGTTTCAAGGACGATATTGAAAAGAAGTGGTGAAAGAGGGCATCCCTGCCTTGTTCCAGTTTTTAGAGGGAATGCTTTCAATTTTTCACTATTTAGAATGATATTAGCCATGGGCTTAGCATAGATGACCTTTACAATGTTAAGGAATGTTCCCACTATCCCTATTTTTTCTAGTGTTTTGAGCATGAAGGGGTGCTGTATTTTATCAAATGCTTTTTCTGCATCTATCGAAATAATCATGTGATTCTTGACTTTAAATCTATTGATATGGTGAATGACATTTATTGATTTCCTGATGTTGAACCAACCTTGCATCCCTGGGATGAAACCCACTTGATCATGGTGCACTATCTTTTTAATATATTTTTGTATGCGATTTGCTAAAATTTTGTTGAGAATTTTTGCGTCGATGTTCATTAAGGATATTGGTCTGAAATTTTCTTTCCTCGATGTGTCTCTGTCTGGTTTAGGTATCAGGGTGATATTGGCTTCATAGAATGAGTTTGGGAGGGTTCCCTCCTCTTCTATTTTATGGAATACTTTGAGAAGTATTGGAATGAGCTCTTCTTTAAAGGTTTTGTAGAACTCGGCTGAGAACCCATCTGGTCCTGGACTTTTCTTTGTTGGTACGCTATTGATGACTTCATCTATTTCATTACTTGAAATTGGTCTATTTAAATTGTGTATGTCCTCCTTGTTCAGTTTAGGCAATTCATATGTCTCTAGAAACCTGTTGATGTCTTCGAAATTTTCTATTTTGTTGGAGTATAGATTTTCAAAATAGCTTCTAATTATGTTTTGTATTTCAGTCGTGTCTGTTGTGATATTTCCTTGTTCATTCCGAATTTTAGTGATTTGGGTTTTCTCTCGTCTTCTCTTTGTTAGTGTGGCTAAAGGTTTATCAATTTTGTTTATTTTTTCGAAGAACCAACTATTTATTTTGTCAATTTTTTGTATTGTTTCTTTTGTTTCAATTTCGTTGATTTCAGCTCTGAGTTTAACTATTTCCTGTCTTCTACTACTTTTGGTGTTGGTCTGTTCTTCTTTTTCTAGGGCTTTGAGCTGTAGTGTTAGGTCGTTTATTTTTTGAGTTTTACTTCTTTTATTAAATGCACTCCATGAAATAAATCTTCCTCTAAGTACTGCTTTCATAGTGCCCCAGAGATTTTGATATGATGTTTCTTTGTTCTCGTTTACCTCTAAGAATTTTTTAATTTCCTTCCTAATATCTTCTGTTATCCATTCATCATATAATAGCATATTGTTTAATCTCCAGGTGTTGGAGCAGTTTCTGTTTTTTACTCGTTCATTTATTTCTAACTTCAATCCATTATGATCTGATAGAATACAAGGTAGTGTCTCTATCTTCTTATATTTGCTGACATTAGCTTTGTGGCATAATATATGGTCTATTTTAGAGAAGGGTCCATGTGCTGCTGAGAAGAAAGTATATTTGCTGTTGGTTGGATACTATATTCTATAAATTTCCATTAAGTCTAAATTATTGATTGTGTTATTGAGATCTATGGTTTCTTTGTTCAATTTTTGTTTGGAAGATCTGTCCAGTGGTGAGAGAGGCGTGTTAAAATCACCTAGTATTATTGTGTTATGGTCTATTTGGTTTCTAAAATTGAGAAGGATTTGTTTAACATACATGGATGAGCCACTGTTTGGGGCATAGATGTTTATGATTGTTATATCTTGCTGATTTATGCTTCCCTTAAGCAGTATGAAATGTCCTTCCTTATCCCTTCTGACTAACATTGGCTTGAAGTCCACATTATCTGAAATGAGGATGGATACTCCAGCTTTTTTGCTGAGTCCATGTGCATGGTATGTTTTTCCCCATCCTTTCACCTTTAGTCTATGGGTATCTCTTTCTATGAGGTGAGTCTCTTGCAGGCAACATATTGTTGGATCTTTCTTTTTAATCCAATCTGCCAGTCTATGTCTTTTGATTGATGAATTCAGGCCATTAACATTCAGGGTTATTATTGAGATATGATTTGTATTCTCGGTCATTTGGTTCATATTTAAAATTTTATTTATTTATTTCTTTCTTTTTTGACACATCTTGGTTCCTCCTTTATTTGACAGTTCCTTTAGGATAATTCCTCCCTTTGCTGATTTGTTTCTTTGTTTATTATCTCTTCCTCATGAAATATTTTGCTGAGAATGTTCTGTAATGCTGGCTTTCTTTTTGTAAATTCTTTTAACTTTTGTTTATCATGGAAAGATTTTATTTCATCGTCAATTTGAAGGTAAGTTTTGCTGGGTATAAGATTCTTGGTTGGCATCCATTTTCTTTCAGAGCTTGAAAAATGTTGTTCCAGGCCCTTCTAGCTTTTAGGGTCTGGATTGAAAAATCTGCTGATATCTGTATTGGTTTCCCCCTGAATGTAATTTGGTTCTTTTTTCTCACAGCCTTTAAAATTCTGTCTTTATTTTGTATGTTAGGTATTTTCATTATAATGTGCCTTGGTGTGGGTCTGTTGTAATTTTGTGTATTTGGAGTCCTATAAGCCTCTTGGACTTGATTTTCCATTTCATTCTTCAGATTTGGTAAATTTTCTGATATTATTTCATTGAATAGATTGTTCATTCCTTTGGTTTGTTTCTCTAATCCTTCCTCAATCCCAATAATTCTCAAATTTGGCCTTTTCATGATATCCCATAGTTCTTGCAGATTCTGTTCATGATTTCTTACCATCTTCTCTGTTTGTTCAACTTTGTTTTCGAGGTTAAATATTTTGTCTTCAATATCTGAAGTTCTGTCTTCCAGGTGTTCTATCCTATTGGTTATGCTTTCTATGGAGTTCTTAATTTGGTTTATTGTTTCCTTCAGTTCAAGGATTTCTGTTTGGTTTCTTTTCAATATCTCTAACTCTTTATTGAAATGATCTTTTGCTTCCTGAATTTGCTCTTTTAACCGTCGATTGGTGCGATCAATCAATGCCTGAATTTGCTCTTTCATCTCATCCTTTGCTTCCCTAATCATTTTAATTATGTACATTCTGAACTCCCTTTCTGTCATTTCTTCTGACATGCTGTCATTGGATTCTATTGATATAACATCTAGATTTGTTTGGGGCATTTTCTTCCCTTGTTTTCTCATATTGTTCAGGAATCAGTGGGTCATTAAGATATTGCAGATTTCCTCTATAGACTTATAATGTCCCTGAAGATTGCTAGTATATCCCCTCTTATCCTTCAGTAGCCTGAAGTCTTGGAGGAAATTGATAATGCGGAGCTCCACAAAGAAGCTGCCTCTCTAGGGGTGGTGACCCTCAGGTGGCGTATATTCCCTGATAGTGGGCAGAGGTGCCTCCACTTGTTGACCAATGGTCATCCAATGGGGAACTAGGCTGCGGGCTGAGGCAAGGCCTGTTTGTGTGTGTGTCTCTGGTTTTACCGTCCCTGTGGGAAAACCTCTCCCGGCATGGAAGACTCACTCGGTGGGGACGTCTCGCTGGTCATTTGCCCTCCTAGAGGTTCCCCTCAATCTATAACTACCGCCTGGGCTGGGCTGTCTTCCTCTGCAACGTTCCCAGGGGCCCAGACCTACCTCCTGGGCCTGGGAGCCTCACTGTTCGCAGGCGAGTCTCCTTAGGCTGCCTCTCCCAGAGAATCTGCCCGCAGTCCTGGAAACTTCACTCCGCCCCTAGGTGTGTCTCTGTGCAGCTCTTCCAGCAAGAAGCCACCTAGCTCCTGGGACCATGCTCTGCACCTAATTACCTGGCTATGGGGCCCCTCCTCTGAGCCGCCACCTGGAGCCCCGTACAATAGCTCTGATACCCAGAGACCCGCCACACACCTCCTTCTCCGGACAGCCGCCCGGTTTCCGACGCAGTCACTAGTAGTCCAAGCAACTCACTTCGCGTCTCCTCCTCCCGCCAACTGCCCGTAGCCCTAGGCAGTCACTCCAAGCCCAAGTGACCCGCCCTGTTCCTCCTCCTCCTCCTCGGGGTAGCCCCCCGGGTGTTCAGGAGCAGTGGCTCTGAGACCAAGTGACCCACCACGCTCCTCCTCCAGGCAGGCCACCGGTGTTTAGGAGCGGTCGCTTTTAGTCCAATCAACTCACCACTCGCCTCCTTCTCTGGCAACCGCCTGTGGCTCTGATGCAGTCACTCCTAGACCAAGTGACCCACCGCACTTCTCCTCTTCCTCTGGGCAACCCCCCGGGTGTTCAGAAGCGGTTGTTCTGAGTCCAAACAGCTAGCGATGCAGCTCCTCCTCTGGCAACCGCCCAGGGCTCTGATGCAGTCACTCCTAGACCAAGTGACCCGCCGTGCTTCTCCTCTTCCTCCGGGCAACCCCCCGGTGTTCAGAAGCGGTCACTCTGAGTCTAAACAGCTCACCACACAGCTCCTCCTCAGGCAGCTGCCCGGAGCCCCAGTGGTTGCTCCAAGTCCAAGCGCTGTGCTGAGCCGCGTCCTCTACGATGATCCCAGTTGTCCGTGTTTACCGCTCCAGTGGGGGGGAGGGGTGTCTCATTGGGCAACTCTACTTCACAAAGTTCCTTGTGTTCCGGGGCTACTGCCCCATCCGGGACGCCTCCCCAATGGGAGAGACTCACCCGGTGGCTTTGAGTTGGTCCCAAGTCTCTCACTATCTCCTCTTTTGAATCCTGCGTCCTGGAGCAACATGAAATGCAGCCGCCCTCTAGGCCGCCATGTTGAAAACCCCTCATTTACTCTTGATCTAATTTTATTTCTTTCCTTCTGCTCACTTTGGGATTAGTTCTTATTTTCCGAGTTCCTTATGCTGTAAAGGTATATTGTTGATTTTAGATTTTTCTTCTTTTTCAACATAAATGTTGATGTGTATAACTTTCCTCTTTAACAGTGCTTTCATTGTGTTCCATAGTTTTAATACGTTGAATTTTAATTTTCATTCATTTCTAAGTATTTTCTAATTTCCATGGTGATTTCTTTGCTACATTGGTTATTTGAGTATGTTGAACGTTTGTACAATTTTGTTATTTTTCCAGTTTTCTTTCTGTTCTTGATTACTAACTTCATTTCATTATGATTAGAGAAGATACCTTGATATTTTAAAAAAGGAATTTTGATTCTTACCTTGTCATATTCAAATAATGGACTATAGGCCTAACTGAAAAACTTTCTAAACTGTAAAACTTCTAAAATATAGTGAACTTTTTTGTGACTGAAAGTTAGTAGGCAAATATTTCTTAGTTATGACCCCAAAAGTATGAGCTTTAAAAGGAAAAAATGGTAAATTGGGAGTTCTTCAAAATTAAAACTTCACTCATAAGAGAATGAACAGAAGACATAAACTGGGGGAAACTTTTGCAAAGCAGATATCTTATAGAGGTCTTGTAGCAGGAATATGTAAAGGAATCTCAGCCAGGGCTTGTGTTGCATTCCTGTAATCCCAGTGATTTGGGAGGCTGAAGCAGGAGAATCACAAGTTAAGGCCAGCTTCAGCAATTTAGCAAGACCCTAAGCAACTTAGATCCTGTCTCAAAATAAAAGGTCAAAAGGGCTGGGGATGTGGCTCAGTGGCTAAGTGCCTCTGGGTTCAATACCCAGTACAAATAAATAAATATCTCAAAACTTAATAATAAGGAAGTAAACATTCTAATTAAAAAACGGGGAAATGTTTGCATAGATAATTTCACCAAAGTTGATAGTGGCAGATAAGCACATGAAAAGATGCTCAACATCTTAATCATTAGGGGACTGCAAATACCATGAAGATATCTCACTATTCTCTATTGGATAAGTTGAAAAGACCAGACATCCAAGTATTGTTAAGGATGTGTGGGAATTGGAACACTCAAACACTGCTGATGAGGATGTGGAATAGTACAACTACTTTAAAAAAGTTTGACAGTTTCTTAAAATTTTAAACACTTGCTTACCATATGATCTAACCATTCTACTTTTAGCTAATTTATCAAAAACAAAAAAATCCCCAAACCATAAAAACCCACCAGAACCGACACCACTTGTGTCTGCACATAAACTTGTATGTTAATGTTCATAGAAGCTTTATTTGTAGTGCCCTAAAGTGGAAACAGTACAAATGTACAGGGATAAATGGATCATAACCTTTTTATAGAATTCTTTTCAGTAATTAAAAAAAAGGAACTTGTTATATGCAACAACATGGACAAATCTCAAAATAACTATGCTGAATGAAAGAAGCTGAACAACAACAAAACAGGTAAAACTGGAACATTTAAAGTAATCAATAGTGACATAAAGCAGGTTAATACTTGTCTGAGGATGGTAGAATGGGAGTTAAAGAGAGGCAGGAGGGAATGATTTCAGGATGTGAGAAAACTTGTGAATACTTGCTGTGTTCCCTATTTTGCTTGAGGTGATGGTTTCACAGGTACAGACATATGCCTAAATTTACCAAATTGTGTATTTTAAATATATGTAGTTTACTTTATGTTCAGTATATCTTAATAAGGCTGTTAAATAATAGAATAAATAATTTCATTTCTAAAAATCAAACTGCTTTTGATAGAATGGAACTTTAGAAAAGAAACCAAAATCTGCAGATTTTATGGGATTTGTTCTAGATCTTTCCTAGAGCAGAGACTTGGAGAAGCATTTTTTGTAGTTTCCTTATGCCTTTCCTCCAAACTAATAAATAATCCTTTGCTTCTGTTATGCTTGAACTCAGGCTCATTTTCACTTGTTTCTGCTTTATCATCAGTACTTAATCTGTTTTTTTAAGTCTTTTCCCTTTCCATACTTTGAAAGTTCCATCAAATTTTATCTCTCTCTTTTTTAAATACCTTCTGCTATCATTACAGAACAGGTCAACAAACCTTTCATTCATGGATTACTGTGATAATTTCTTATCTAGTCATCTTCTAGTCTAATCCATTTTTTGACTCTTCTCAGACTAATGGGAAAATAATGTTGTGCTTCACAGTTTTCATCTGGCCACTAATGTTAGCATTATTAAACATTTGCTATGTGTATGAAACCTCAAAGGATTAGGAATAGGAAAATGGGAAGCTAAAAAGGATATGATATTTATTATTTATTTATTTATTTATTTAGTGTGCTGTGGATTGAACCCAGGGTCTCTAGAATACTAATAAGCATGTGCTCTACCATTGAGCTATCTCCCCAGCCCCATCTCAAATATTTTTTATGAAGAAATGGAGTTTAAATATAAATGTGATTTCTACCTGTAATATTGTTTAGTTGAAGAGACTACATAGTAAACACTTGAGAAATTTAATGAATAGCAAAATAGTAAAATTTTTTTCCTTTTTTCCCCCTTTCTAGGTTCCTGTTGCATGTAAATCTTGTCCCTGTGGTTACATATTTATTAATAGGAAACTTCTAAAAATAAAACACTCAGAGAAATCATCACCTTTTACAGGTAATTGTGAGAGTTTACCACCTTTCCACTTTTTTTTTCATTTCAGTTATATAAATTTAAGATTAATTTTTGTGAGTTAAAAGTTTATTTTTGCTAGCAAGGTTAAAATATTAGTCTATGGACATATTATTGCTTTTTGTTAGATACAATAAGTCAGTTTATGACATTGGTTTGTTTTTTATCCGGTTTAAGTACTAACTCCCTCACAATGCTGATAAAGCTTATTTTTTAAGCTTATAAAGAATTTTAATGAGAAATTCCAATTTGCCAAGGAAGTTAAATGGGAAAGACTAGTATTTACAGCAGATGGTGTTGGGACACATGCTGGATATCTACATGTGAAAAAATGGTATTAGGCCTCTACCTCAGACAATGCTCAAGAATAAACTCTAAATAGATCATAAAAAGAAAATACCATAGACCTAAAGTTAGGAACTAAAATAATAGTACTCTTCAAGAGAAATCCTAGCAGCAAATCTTTGTTACCTTAGGTTAGACAGTGGTTTCTTAATATGACACCAAAAGTGCAGGTGACAAAAGGAAAAATAGATAAGTTGGACTGCATCAAAATTTAAAGCTTTAAATGATTATGGTGACTCACACCTGGAATCCCAGCAACTTGGAGGCTGAGGCAGGAGGATTACAAGTTCAGTTACCTCAGCAATTTAGTGAGGCCCTGAGTAAGTTAGTGAGACCCTGCCTCCAAATGAAAAATTTAAAAAAGAGCTTGGGAATGTAGCTCTGTGATAAAGCACCCCTGAGTTCAAGCCCCAGTACCCCAGTACCAAAAAAAAAAAAAAAAAAAAAAAAAATCACCAAAATGAAACTTTATATTCCAAACAATACTATCCTTGAAAGTGAAAAGATGAGCCACAAGATGGGAAAAATAATATTTGCAAATTACTTATCTGAGACTTGCATCCAAAATATATAAAGAACTCTTACATCTCAATAGTAAAATGAGAAAAAACCCAACTGAAAAAATGGGAAAATAAATTTATCCAAAGAAGATATTAAAAAGTTTATGAGAAGATTCACTTATTAGTCCTTAGGGCCGGGTGCAGTGCCACATGCCTATAATCCCAGCAGCTCAGGAGGGTGAGACAGGAGGATCGTGAGTTCAAAGCCAGCCTCAGCAACCATGAGGTGCTAAGCAGCTCAGTGAGTCCCTGATTCTAAATAAAATACAAAATAGGGCTGGGGATGTGGCTCAGTGGTTGAGTGCCCTTGAGTTCAATCCCTGGTACCCCCTGCCCTCCCCCACGAAAAGTGGCTGCATATTAGTTCTTAGAATGTGCAGATCAGAGCCATAGTAATATACTTCATACCTGTTAGTACTGCAGTAATAAAAAAGACATAAAGTGACATGTTGGTAAGAATGTAGAAGAATTGGCACCCTATATATATTGGGGGAAATGTAGAAAAAGATCAGACATTTTGAAAGAGTCAGGCAGTTCCTCAAAAATTTAACCATTGAGTTACCATATTATATAGCTATTTTCTCGTAGGTATACACTCAGAAGAATTGAAAACGGAGACTCTTAACATGTACTTGTACACCATTGTTCATTAGCAGCTTTACTCATAAATAGCCCCAAAATGGGGAATATCTCACATATCCATCAACTGATAATAATCGAACTACATCCATATGATGGAACACTCTTGACAATAAAAACAAAGAAAGTACAACATGGATGACACTTAACAAGCTATATGAAAAAAGCCAATTATAAAAGAACTTGTACTGTAGGACTCCAATTTAATGAAATGTCTACATAGGCAAATTTATAGAAATTACAAATTTTTAGAAATTAGGCTTAGGGTTCTGGGAAAGGGGTGAGGGTGAATAGGAAATAACTGCCAGTGGGTACAGAGCTTATGTACAAGACACTGTAACTCTGAAAACCTTTCTGTAAAAAATACAGATTTTCATCCTTGTGGAATATACTAAAAACTGTTAAATTTTATACTTTAAGTGGATGAATTATATCTCAGTAAAAGTATTAAAAAAAAAAGTCAGGAAGATACTTAAGAAAATCATAAGAACTGACCAGTTCTACCAGTCATTAAAATACTATATGAAGTACTAAATAAAAACATTGTGGTGTTGGCATATAGACAAATAAAGGAAAAGACTGAAAAGTACAGAATTAACCAGGTGTGGTGGCACATGCCTATAATCTCAGAGACTGCGGAGGCTGAGGCAGAATTGTAAATTCAGACTAACCTTAGTCACTTAGTAAGACCCTGTCTCAGTATAAAAAATAAAAAGTTCTAAGGATGAGGCTCAGTAGTTAAGTGCCCCTGGGTTAAATCCCCAGTACATACCCCCTGCAAAGTACAGGATTAGACCCAAATTTCTGTGGAAAGCTACATATGAGAAATCACTAAGGCAAAAGAAGACCTTTTCTTTTTCTTCTTTTTTCTTATTGGGGTAATATAGTTATAACATAGTATTTTATCCTTTTAACCATTTCTAAGTGTATAATTCCATGACATTGAATACATTTTTATTGTTTTGTACCCATCACCACTGTTTATACTCAGAGCTTTTTCATCATTCTCAACATAATTTCTGTACCCTGTACTCAGTCTCCCCTTTCCCCTGGTAATCTCTGTTCTTCTTTCTCTGAATTTGGCTACTCTAGGAACTTAACATAAGTGGAATCGTACAATATTTGTCTGTGTCTGACTTATTCACTATGCATTTTGTTCCTAAGGTTCATCTACTGTAGCATACATCAGAATTTCATATTTTAATGGCCAAATAATTTTCTATTGTCTACACACATTGTGAATGCTTCTGCTGCTGTGAACATCAGTATACAAATTTCTGTTTGAGTCCCTGCTTTCAATTCTTTTTATATATACAGTTGGAGAGGAATTGCTGGATCATATGGTATTCTATGTTCAAACTTTTTGAGGAGGCCATCAAACTGTAAATGTAAATGTACCATTTTATAATCCTGCAAGTAATATATGACAGTTCCAATTTTTCATATCCCAACATGTGTTATTTCCCTTTTTTCTGTACTGGGGATTGAACCCAGAGACTCAATAAATAAATAATATTTAATAATGTTATTAAATTATTATAAATAATATTTAATACTAATATATTAGTCAGCAGATATATTTCTCATATAGTCAGCAAATATATTTCTCATAAGGGTATGAATTAGAGAGTCTGAAACTTTGTGTACTAAAATTGCACAGGGTGAAAATATTTTAGATAAGAACTGTGTTTCTCACAAATAATGAAAAGGATAGCTAAAATAAACTATATTGGACTGGAATCTGAGATAGTCTGTATATATGAATACATGTCCACTGAGAGGGACTAGAAGCATTAATTAACACCCCAGTACTAATGAAGAATCCTAGCATCCAGGTCAGTCTGTCTGCTCTTTTTCTTTTCTTTTCTTTTTTTTTTTTTTTGAGACAGAGGTCCCAACTATGTTGCCCAGGCTGGCTTCCTGGGCTCAAGAATTTTCTTGCCTCTCAGTGACCTGAGCAGACTTTTATTTCTAAACACAATTCTCCAATAAAAGGAACCAGAACTATTTGGGGAAGTGGTCAATTCTAGGACTGGGACAGGGAAAATCCTAGGGAAAGCTGAAATATTTTGAAGTGCTGCTTGAAAATAATGAAATGCTTTAAAAAAAACATTTCAGGGGGCTTGGGTTGTGGCTCAGTGTTAGAGAGCCCACCTTGCACTCGTGAGGCCCTGGGCACATGTGAGGCCCTGGGTTCGATCCTCAGTACCACATAAAAATAAAATAAAGGTATTTGGTGCACCTACAACTAAAAAATACATAGATTAAAAAAGAAAACATTTCAGGGGGGATATTGTGGAAAGAATAGGGGAGCCAAGTGAAGACTCTTCTAACATCCAAAGTTGGAACAACCTGAGCAAAATAAATAATGTTCACTGTCAGTGGTGGTGCACACCTGTAATTCCAGTGGTTTGGGAGGCTGAGACAGGAGGATTGTGAGTTCAAAGCCAGCCTCAGCAACTATGAGGCTCTAAGCAACTCAGTGAGACCCTGTCTGTAAATAAAATACATAATAGTGCTGGGGATGTGGCTCAGTGGTCTAGTGCCCCTGAATTCAATCCCCAGTACCCCCCACCTTAATAAATAAAGTTACCATTGGATCATAATCCACAGAATAAAGTAAATATCCATAAGTCTATCCTTGCTTACATAAATATATAAATGTGATTGAATGGACAGTTCTTCCTTATAGGAGAATTCCAATTAATAAATGTAGAAGGAATACAGGAAATAGGAAATCAGCATTAACTGAACACATTAATATGTGCAAATATGATTCACTGATGAATCATAAAATTAGTGGGTGAAAATTTGAGGAGAAACAAAATTATGTGATCTTTAAGTATCTCCCTCAAGATTTTCATTAACCACAAAAGGAAAGAGTAACTTTATAGTGATGACATCTGACAAAAATTAATTTAATCAAATGATCAAAGTCATTATCGCAGGGGCTGGAGTTGTGGCTCAGTGGTAGAGTGCTTGCCCGGCATGTGTGAGGCCCTGGGTTCAATACTCAGCACCACATATAAGTAAATAAAAGAAAAGATTCATTAACAACTAAAAAACATTAAAAAAATAAAGTCATTATCACAGTAAGACATATTGATAACGATGCGAGGCACTGAAAAGTTTACTGCATGTTTGTACATTCTTGCCAAAAATGCATAGCCTGCATAGCCTCCATGCCAGTCATTAGAAAATATCACCCTAACCCAAATGAGATACAATTGGCAAAATAACTCTTCAGAAGACTCAGTCAGAGTCATTAGATAAGAAAAAGCCTAAATACAGTGGTGCATGTCTATAACTCCAGCTACTTGGGATACTGAGGTAGGAGGATCACAAGTTTGAGACAAGCCTTGGCAACAGAGGAAGACTTTGTCTCAAATAAAAATAAAAAGAACTGAGGATGTAATGCAGTGGGAGCATTCTACTGGGTTCATTCCCTAGCACTCAAAAATGGAAAAGAAAAAGAAAAAACTGAGGAATTGTCATGGAATGGATGAGACTAAAGAGACATGACAACTAAGTATACAGTGAGATTTAAATTTTTTTTAACAGTGGCTGGTTTTGCCTAATGAAGTCAGAGTTTTCCCTTTGAACATTTTAAGCATATTTGTTTAAATAATCCCTGTTTCAGATCCATTATTTTATGTAGTTTTGAGATACGAAGTTTTGCTTTTTGTTTTTATCTTAACTAGTGTGTTTGTTTGGAGTGGGAGAGGTAGCATCTTGTATCAGTTAAATCTATATTAAAATTTTGTTCTCCTACTTTTGTTCTATTCAGTAACAACAGAGTACTTGCTTTCCTTATATTGAAGACTAAAGTTGTTCACTTCCTTACTTTTCTTACAGTTGCAATATATATATTTTTTGTTTGTTTTTAATAACAATATACTATGGTTGAGGTCAGATTTTTTTCCCCCTGCCTTAGTAATAAAAGATTATCAGTTTATTTCAAAGTTTACTCTGGAGTTTAAGTGAGGACAAAATCTTTCCTTTATCTACTTCTCCAGTGGAGACAGAAAAATTGCCATGAAGGGATATGTACTTATAAGGGGCTGGAATTAAAGCTGCTGAAAAGTAAACATTCTTTCATCCTACCACGATTCCTCTCAACTCAAATGTTGACCAGATTTAAATTCTGCTGAATCACTTTATACTTTAAAAAATCCTTTGGTGGACTTGGGGAATTCACCCTAAACAGTGAATTCTAGTGCCATATGTGCCTGCTGGGGGAAAATGTGAACTTGGGCAATTAATCCTTTCATTCCCCTAAAATACTACTTTTATTCATCTATACCAAAATTAAGAACTAAGCCCAAATATGTCAAATAGAGAAGTAGGTTAAAGACAATAAATTCTACATAAAGATTTAGAGAACATAAAAATGTTGTGAAGTAGCAGTCATTCAGACTTAAATGGGGGAGAGGGAGATGTAAAAATGACTTTTTTTCAAAAAGCATAAGAAATAGGCATTTTTTTTTTCGTTACTTTAACATGTATTGATTAAAAAAAAAAATAAAGGGAAGGGGAAGTTTTCAACGTCATTCAGGATAACTATTTCCTGGTATAAAAAGACATTATTCCCAAACAATAACTTTCTAAAAATATATGCAATCAAAGTTTTTAAAAAGTTTCACTGAATGTTTCAAACCTTGGGGAACAAATCACATATTAACCGTTTTGACCAGTTTTGGCCTGAACAAACGCAAAATCTTGCAAGTCAGCACAGAAGCAGGCTTTCCTGCAAAAAGAGAAATAGGCATTTTTATCAATGCACTGTGGGAGATTTTTTCCCCCGGAACTTTTAAATTGATCTGAGTATTAGATCCCTAATACTAAAAACAATTGTTTGGTAGGCATTGAGTTTTTGGATTTAAAAGCACAACTTTTAGTTTGAAAGCATTTTCTTCTATGGTAGATGATTATAAAATTATGGGAAATTATATTCATGTCAGAGAAAGCCAAAAGGCTTAAAAGAAATAACCATCTAATATGAACTGATAGCAGCTGAATACAATGACAAAAAGTTGTATCCTCCAAGTGAAATTGCTGATGTTTGATCAGTTGAAACTTTACCAAAATTGGTAAAGTTGATATCAGGTCTATTTTTACATGTGTTCTTTAGTATTTATAATAGTACTGTATTCTTCAGTTTTCTTTGATTGAGTTGTATGGTTTATTTTCTCCACAGAAGTGAAAAATACCATATCTTTGAAAGATATGCGAATACTTTTTTTATATGAATTTAAACTAGGACATAGTGCAGCCAAGGCAAGTAGGAACATTCTGTCTTTGGAGAAGGCTCTGTTAGTGAAAGAACCATCCGTTGGTGGTTTGAAAAATTTCATTCTGGGGATCTGAGTCTGAAAAATGAGCCTTGAGGGAGACCCAAATCTGTTTTAGATGAAGATCAGCTGAGAGCCCTGGTGGAGGCTAACCCCCAAACAGCAATTCGAGGCCTTGCTGCAGACTTAGGAGTTTCTGCTATGACAGTTGCTCGTCACCTGGCTGCAATAGAGAAGGTAAAAAAATTGGACAAGTGGGTAGGTACCACACCAATTGATGGACGATCACAGGCTGAGATGGTTAAAATTTGAAAGTGCAGAGACCTATTTTGGAGAGGATCATCAGCTTTGATGAAAAAACGGATACTATACTTGGCATTTGAAAGTGATCTGATCAGTGATTGGATGTTGGTGAAGTTTCCAAACATTTGTTAAAGCCATCATTGCAACCCAAAAAAAATTTGGTAACTATGATGGTCTGCAAAAAGGGTATTTCATTACTGCTTCTTTAACCTGGGTAAATCTAATTAGCATTGTATTGTGAAGAAGTTGAAAATATGCATAAAAATTGATCTAGAAGAAGCATTCTGCATTTGGCTAGCAGACTTGGATCTGTACTCTTCTGGGACAGCATTCAGCCACAGACAGCACAACCTACCATAGTAAAGTTAACAGAGAAATTGTGTTGAGAAATTGGGTTGAGAAATTGTGTCACATTCATTTTTACTCAGGTATTTTCAGAGGATTTAAATAAATTTTAACAATGCTGAATTTTATGAACGTGGTATATGTCATTTAATATTTTAAGACATTATTTTGAGAAATTTATCATTTGGGTAATACTAATCACTTGGTGACAACAGTTAATGCTAAGGATCCATATTTTGGTTGAATATTTATTTTTGTTGGGGGTATAACTCAATGATAAGAGCATTTGCTTTGCATGTTCAGTCCCTGGGTTTGAGCCCTAGCATGTGTGCATGCACATACACACACATATCACACATTCAGACTGAAGTATTTCTCTCAAAGTAGAACATTTTCATTTTGACATACAAAAAGGCACTTTCATGTACTTCAGCCTGATACCTTTCCAGCCTCTGACAGAACATGAAGACTGAAAGGTACCTGAGATGCTAGAAAATTAAGATTTGCTGTTGAGTTTTTGGGATTCTTCATGGGAGGAATGTGGGTCAACTTTGATTGTATATGTGCAACAGATAGTTAGGAGTCAACCATGGAAAGATATGGGTGTGAAAAGGGATCCAGGGAGATGAAAAGCCTATGCAGATGTCCCCAGACTCTCATAAAACATTTTTTGAAGAAATGAAAATCATATTACTAACAGTGAAAGCCATTCATACAGTGGAGACATGGCTATCTAGATTGTTTACTCTTTGTGGCATCTAGAGATTTAAAGAATCTGAATTGGTCTTCCTGCCTGTCCCTCAACAACCTGCTGAAGTCTTCTCTTCCATGAGAGAGGAGAGTCAGAAGCCTAAAGGATGAGGGAAGGACATCTGGAATGGGTTTTACCTGGAGAGAGGCAATGGCGGGAGAGATGAAATGAAGATCGCCTAAAGTAAAACTGTAAGAATCACAGATACTTTAGTGCAAATTAAAAAGCAAAAGTTTCACTTCTTTTGGGTTGAATCAGTGCCATGTAGTGACACAAGCTTTGGTGAGCAGAGCCTAGGCTGCTTACAGTCTAATTTACCTACTTGGCTGGTGCTCTGATAGTCACCTGCCCATTTACTACTTCATCCTTGGGTTTATCAAAGAATATCCATTGTTTTGGTGGACTCTGCCTTGCTGCCAAGAGAATTAAGCCTCTGTTAAATCAGGGCAGTAGGGTACAGAGCTGAGACCAGAAGTGTGGGAAGGACTTTATTTCAAATAATCATAAGGTTGAGGCTTAGTGGTCACAGAGCATAAAAGTAGCTTGGCCAATGTGAAAAAATGTGATGTTATATAGTTACTTAGTTTTTCTAGAGTAGATGGCATTTGTTATTTTATGGCCATCTGTCTTTCCCCTTTACCTCTTAAACTGCAGAGCAGAGGGGCAGGCTTTGGTCTAAAAACATCAGTGGATATCCTTATCCAGTTTAATATAGTGGTTTATGGATAGGTAGGAAACCCAAAACAGAAGCAGTGAAACATGAGACAGAAAAAGGAGCAGATATAGGGTATTACACTATCCCAGTATTTAGTAATATGAAAGAAAAAACAATGGAGGTGAAGTAAGGTGTGGGACTTCAAGAGGCCCCTCTGGCAACCAGGGAAGGCCAGTTGACTGTTCAGTGCCCAGTGAAGGCTGATGCCTGGCTTGGACAAACTACCCAACTCTGAAGGAGTGGTGGACCCTTGAGTTGCTTAGACTGTGTGGCTTTTCTCCAATGAACGTTCCTACCCAGTGCTTTATTAGCCCTGTAGGAGGAAAAGAAAAGCTGTCAGGACCCTGTGGAGGCTTCTTATGCCTTTGACTTTGACTTTAAAATTTTTTTTATTGTAGACTTCCATTTTAAGAGTATGGAGGGTACATGTGAACAGAATCAACACAAAATGACTAGATTTTCGTCATTGTGATAACCCTCTCCATTGATTGCCTTGGAAGAGTAGGGATTTAAATTTATAATTCTTTAATTTAATAGTTATGTTGAATTTCCAAGACAAAGGAGAAAATTTATATCTGTGTAGACTTATCCCAATGTTCTCATTCTCCTTTCCCAAAAAAGAAAGAAATGCTTTAAAAAGAGTCCTTGATGGAAAATTTGTTTCAAATGTCAAAATAAGGAGTGAAGACGAGGCTTTTTGCCTTCTCCCTGCAGTGTCTTGAGTCCTAATTGCAAAAGAGAATAAAAAGTGGCATTTAATGGCCATTTTGTTTTATCAAGTATTTAATCCCTGTTATTAAAGTTCCTGCCTAGTCTAATTGGATTTTGTGAGACTAGAACAACTATAGCCCCGTTAGCAGTGTTGTACATGCAAGATCTTGAGCAAAGTAATAACATCAAAAGCTAATGAAACATCAAAAGCTAGTGAAAAGTGAATTTTTCCAGCACCCATCCTCAGCATGGTGGGTTCTCTTGTCCTCTTTCTGTTGGTGCTACAGCCACAGAGACTTCTCTCACTTCCTTTTACTCTTCTGTCTGAATATTTGGTATCCCTCTACATCTCATTAACTACCCATCATTGCAAATTTCCTCAAGGAAGTCTTCACTGATTTCCTTTAGCCACCGCAAGTTTGGTCCTGCCCTAAAGCCTGGATCTGCTTTCTTCATAATTCTCATCCTAATAATTATGTGTTTTTGTCTATCTTTTCTCACTAGATTATAATATTCACAGCACAGGGACTTTATTTTGTTTATAGGATCATATCCTTATCAAGAACATACTGTCCAGCACATACTATATACTTATTTAATATTTGTTAAATGAATGAATAAATGTAAAGGCAAATTCATTCACTTAGTAGAAAACTTGTATTGGTGTCAGTGTAAGGATTATATTCCAAAGCAAATAATTAAAAATCTAATGAACAATAACTTAAACAAGTAGGTTTTGATTCCTATAGTTTATGGAAACTTTGATATGCATAATATTTGAAATTTATAGTAAATCCTAAATGTCGACTGTAGCATTTTACTATTGTACCCAGATTTTACTATAGTTGCTTTATTATTTACCCACACAGCCCTCCCTTTATCTAATTGATTCATCTTATTTAATGCATTAACATAAATTGTGCATCAGCACATTTCACCTTAAGGTGAAAGTATATATGAAGTAACTAAATACTGAAGCATACATATCATTACTTAATGTTTAATATTTCCTTAGGGTTCTCATTTGAGGTAAAGTTTAGCTTAATAAAGTCTTAGGTGTACCATTCTGTAGGTACTGAGAAATGCATATACTTCTGTAACACAAACTGCTATTAAGATAGACTATTATCATCAGTCTAGAAATTTCCCTCTGACTTCTTCCTACCATAAAATAGTTTTCCATATAAATGGAATCATACAGTATGTATAAGACTTTTAGTACACATACTTTTTTTTTTATACTGGGTATTGAACCCAGAGGTGCTTTTAACCCTGAGCTACATCCCCAATACATTTTTTTCTGAGACAGGATCTCACTGAGTCGCTTAGGGCCTTCCTAAGGTTCTGAGGCTAGCTTTGAACTGGCGATTCTCCTGCCTCAGCCTCCTGAGTTGCTGGGATTACAGGTATGCACCACCGTGCCTGGCTACTACTGTGGGTACTTTTTATGTTTATCCATTTTGTTATGTGTATCAAAAAATTTGCTCCTTTTTAAAGCTGGTTAGTATTCCATGAATACCACAACTTGTTTACCTGTTTGATATTCATTGTCCCTCCCCAGTTTGTGTGTTATTAATAAAACTGCTGTGAATATTCTTGCAGAAATCTTTTTGTGAACATGTTTTCATTTCCCTTTGATAAATACTTAGAAGTGGGAATACTGGGTCATAGGCCATGTGTGTATTTGGTTTAATCATAACAGAAACTCCACAGAGTTAAAGACCTCTTCCTTAACACCCACTGCAGCCAAGTTGCCTTTCTAGGAAATTTACGGCAACACATTCATATAAGACTTTCAGAAAACTGTCTTCAGGGCCTTGTTTTCTGATTTATGCCTACACCATTCTCATCAGAGGAAAATTGAAGTGCTACCTTCCTCTATTATCTCTTCCCCCCAGTTCTTTTCATACAGATTTGAGTCATCCAAGAAATGACCTTTTCAGGCCCCCACTCCCAGTTTTACTAATATTATGATCTCACATTTTTTTCAGTCCTGTCTCTATTCTTCCCTACTGTCCCTGCTATCCCTGCCTCAGGCTTGATACCTGAGTCATTTGCTAGATAATCATTCTCAACTTCAAACCTAAAAATAAGTTTCAACCCTTATTGCCTCAGTGCCCTAAGAATTAAACCTAAGTTCCCTTAGAGTAATATAACCTAATCCTCCAACCTTACCTCTGCCCTTTCCTTGGTATAAATACTACAACACAGAACTACTGACTTCCTTGCCTTTGCTCATACTGCCCAAATCTGAATAAAGTAAAGTCTGTCTCCCACTACTGTCCACCAGTTTCTTAATACATCTGCAAGAATAAATATTTTCCCCCAGAGTTACATTTTAAACAATTTTTTCTAATTAACAGTGTTTTGGTGAGCACTCCATAAGATCTTTTCTGAAGAACTGCAACAATGTTGTATGCCTAACGCAACTTATGGACACGGGTTATTTCCAAAATTTTGTTCTAATCATGAGTGTTATAAAGTGCAATTATCTTTGCACAAATAAATGTGAGCTCGGGTGGGGAATATTTCTTCATATTCCTCAAGATGTGTTGCTAGGTCAAAGTCTAATTGGCTTTTAATAGTGACCTATTTTCTTTTCTCAATAATACCCAACTTAACAGTATTCGAATGTTAGGCCATTTACACCATTAGATTGCATGTTCTTTTGAGAGCAGGCACCCGTAGTTTTCACATTTGCCTGATCGAATTGACCCTCAAAATATTTAAATTGCCGGGCGCGGGAGCGCACGCCTGTATTTCCAGCCGCTGGGTAGGCTGAGGCAGGAGGATCACGAGTTCAAAGCCAGCCTCAGCAAAGGCAAGGCGCTAAGCAACTCAGTGAGACCCTCTCTCTAAATAAAATACAAAATAGGGCGGGGGATATGGCTCAATAGTCAAGTGACACTGAGTTCAATCCCCAGTACCAAAATAAAAATTTTTTAAAAATAAATTTTATATTATGTAGTGCCAAGCCCAGGACTTGGCAGATAGCACACTTAATAATTCCTTACCGATTCGCTTTGCTAACTTAAGTGTATTAAATACCGGCCCTGTGCTAAGCCTCTTACACCCCAATCTTCTGCCAGGGAGTGGGCGTGCCTAGCACCAAGGCCTGCCCTGCCCCGGCATTTGTTGGTCCAGCTCGACGCCCGTTACCCCGAGCCACGCCCCACGTAGTCGGGCCGGGAAGTGTTGGCCATTGCCAAGCCAGGCTGCCCAGGCGATCTCCTGGTGAGACTCGGGGCGAGCTCCAGGGCGGGCGGGGTGCGTGGCACAGGCAGAGCCACGGTGGGGAGGTGAGCCGCAGTCCCGAGGAGCGGGCGCCGAGGACCCGCAGCCCGCCGCCGGCCAACGCCGCGCCCCGCCCCTCGGCACGCAGGCCCGGCGCGAGCTCGCGCACGTGCGCGCGCGCCGCCGGAGCCTCGGTCGGACTAGCGAGAGTGGGAACCCCGCGGGCGGAGGCCGGGCTGCTGAGGTACTGGGGGAGGAGCCCGAGCCGCCGCTGCCAAAGGAGAGGAGCATGTCTGCAACTCGAGCCAAGAAAGTGAAGATGGCCACCAAATCATGCCCCGAGTGTGACCAACAGGTGGGCGCTGGGGGCCGGGCGCGCGAGCGGGCGGGGCTGGTGTGCGCAGGCGGCGGCCGTTGCTTGGCGGCCGTTGGCTGGGCAGAGGCCGCCTCGCCGGGGTCGGAGCGGTCGGGCGGGTGGGCGGCCCGAGGCTCGGTGGCTGTGGCAGGAGCCCCGGACCGGTCGGGCGGAGCCGAGGGGTTGCCGGGGAAACGCCAGGGGCCGGTGACCGGCGGGTTTGCGCCAGGCGGTGGCCAGACGGGTGGACCCCGGGTGGTCTGACCCGGCTGCGCGGGACGGGGCGTGGGTTTGTGGTGGGCGGGCGGGGAGCCTGTTGGGACCCCACCGAGTCGCCTCGTCGGCCGCGGGTGACAGCGGTGGGACCTTGGGGACGGCGGCCCCAGTGGACGAGCCCGGCCCCTTCTTGCTCCCTTTGGGCCGGCGAGAATGCCCAGTGTGCTGCCCGACTCCGAGTCCAGGCCCCTGGCTCCGAAAGCTGTGTCCTGCCACACAGGGTTGCTTTGTTCCCGTTTCGGTTGTGTGCGGTGATCTCCCAAAATTGCCACCACCGCGTCCTGGGCGGACGCTTTAACACGACAAAAGGGGCAGCGATGTAATATTAAGTTTTTGGGAATTGGGAATTTTTTCTCCTAGATTTGTTTACTATATTTTTAATGTTGTGTAATCTGTGGTTCTTTATTTACACTGTTTTTAATGGAACATGATTGAACAACGTCCACGTTGAAGCCTTTCTCTCCTGGAAGCTTCTCTACCCATCGCGATATTCACTTATAAATTTGACGTGTTCGTTTCAGATCTTTTTATGTGGGTTCATAAATTTGAAATGGTTCTTGTCTGAACCAATTTCTTGTTCCATTGATTGTAATTTTTAAAAAAACCTCATTTAAGCGTGCTTCATTCTTTACTAGAATAACAAACGTTCTTCTAAACCTTTCCATCTAATGAGTTAAAACTTCATCAATTAAAACCATTCGTAAGACCCACATTTCATGCCAACATGCAGATATGGGTGTGTTTTTCCTTTTCCAGAGTAAATTTTTTCAAAATGACTACCTCTTTCTCCTCCCCCTTAAAAAAAAATCAACAGTAATGTGAAATGGCTGGAGACATTTTTAAAAGCTGATTTTAAATGCATTCTTTTAGGAACGGTCTTGTAGGTTGACCAAATATTGTAACAGAAAACACATTAAATGTTTTAGTATCATTTATGGGTAGTGATAAAAATGTGATGAGAGAAAGGTTGTTCAAGAATACATTTTGTTGAACTCTACCAGTATACGGCATCAAAACAGTTTGGTCATGTTTTCTAAAATAGTTACTTTCACTTACCATTGAACTAAATTTGTTAAATTTTAACAAAATTGGACATGGTGATTTAAGTGTGTTTACTCCAGTTAATTGTTAAAAGTATGAGATTTACATGATATCCATTTATGCATTCCAGTTTCTGTAGGGCACAAGTCATTGCAAATCCTGTCCTTGTTTTACTTGGCAAAAAGTTATCTTTTGGGAAAAATAACCTGTTTTTAATGTTCTGTAAAGAAAGAGCAAAAGATAATATACTTGCAGGAGTCCCTGAAACTGTTCAGCAAAACATGAAGTGTTTTATTTGGAAAGATCACATTAATTTCTTTATACATGTATATTTTCTTGTATAAAATTAGCTATATCTTGGTTTGCTGTGACTGCTATAACAAAACATCATGATGCGGTGGCTTAATCCACAAAAGAAATTATTTTCTCAAAGATCTGGAACCTGGAATTCCAAGATCAGTGTTCTGGTGAAAGCTTTCTTGGTCTGCAGATGACTTTTTTTTTTTTTTTTTTTTTTTTTTTTTTTTTTTAATTCAGCTTTTATTTTGAGAGTCTACTAAATTGTTGAGACTGCCCTTAAATTTGTGATCCTCTTACCTCAGCCTCCAGATAAACTGGGATTACAGGCATGTGCCACTGCATCTGGCTTGGCTGGCAGTCTTCTGAGTGACAAGGACAGGGCAAACTCTCTATTTTAAGGTCACTAACCCTGATATGAAGACACTATCTCCTGACCTCATCTAAACCTTACTATTTCTTTTAAGACTTTTTCTCCAAAACCCATCTCATTGGAAGGTAGGGTTTTAGTATATGAATTTTTGAGTGAATGGTGGGATGGACAAAATTTGGTCATAGCAAGCAAGCTGTTGCATAATATGTTGGTGTTTGGTTTGTTTTATTCTTTATTCTAATCACTTAAAAGAGTATAACATACATGATGACAAACTCAAATTTTCAGTGATTTTTTTGTTGTTGTTGTTGGTATTGGGGATTGACCAGGGGTGCTTTACCAGTGAACCATACCCCCAGCCCTGTTTATTTTCAACTTTGAGATAGGTGTCACTAAATGTTGAGGCTGCCCTCAAACTTAACAGCCCTCTACCTCAATCTCCTGAGTTCCTGGGATTACACACATGTGCAAAAGAAGCATGTCTTTTTAACTAAGCAGAAGGCTAAATTTAAATTACTTCTACTAAAAGAAAAATCACTTTGAAGAATCACCAAGCTGGGTGTGGTGGTGCATGCCTGTAATTCCAGCAACTCAGGAGGCTAAGGCAGGAGGATTGCAACTTGAGACCAGCCTCAGCAACTTAGTGAGACTCTGTCTCAAAATTTAAAAAAATTTAAAAGACTGGGAATATAGCTCAGTGGTAAGGTGCCCCTGGGTTTAATCCCCAGCAATGCCTCCCCAATTTAAAGTATAAGCTTCTTTTAGTTATAAACTGGAAAAAATTATATTCAAGAAAGCCATTGTCTAAACAACATTAGAATATTGCTGTTACTTTTATTATTTTAAGTTACCTGATGAACGTTAAATTTGAATTTAGTTTATAAACATAAATGTAAAATCTTTAAAGTTTGAGATTTCCCAGTTTGACTAGTTTTGCATATCCTGTGTTCAAGTTTACAGAGAAGCAAACAGGAAAGAGCTAGATTTTCTGCTGCTTTATAATATCTCTTTCATTGACCTCTTAAAAATATAGTCCTAAAACATCTAAACCACATTGCTTTAAGTTTTCAGTGGGGTTTCACATCCACTGACCACTCAAAATTACTAAGCCATTTTGTGTGTATTATTCTTCAAGATTCTTGCCAGTTTTTTGGTATCTTTTGTATATGTTTATGCCTTCAACTTTTTCCCATTTATAGAGACTTTCAAATGTGGCTGCTCTGAGTAACTTTGGTTCTTTTAGCAGTAAAGAATACAGTTTAGCTGTGGGTGGTGGTGCACATCTGTAATCCTGACTACTTGGGAAGCTGATACAGGAGGACTGCGAAATTATAGTTCAGCCTGGACAATTGAACCAGACCATTTTTCAAAATGAAAAATACAGAAAGGGCTGGGGTTGTAGCTTAGTGGTAGAGTGTCCCTGAGTTCAATCCCCAGTACTGCAAGAAAAAATAATTGTAGTAGTCTACTCTTATTTGTGGAGAGATATATTCCAAGATAACCTAGCAGATGCCTGAAACCTCAGGTAGTAGGAAACTCTGAATGCACTGTTTTTTCCTATACATACAAACATACCTCTGATAAAATTTAATTTATAAATTAGGCATAGTAAGAGATCAATAATAATAAACTACAATCATAACAATATATTATAAAAATTATGTGAATGTGGTTTATCTGAATTTCAGGATAACTTACTGTACTGTTCTATGTGATTATACTGTGTTCACCCTTCTTTTTTGACTTTGCATAATTGAAACCCCAGAAAGTGAAACTGGATAAGGTGGAACTACTGTAAATAAATGCTGTGTAATATGGTTATTTTAGAAATTTTAAAATATCAGTAAAACAATGTAGGACCAGGGTCTTTTTTTTCCCCCAACACTTAAAAAACTGTTTTACTTTAAAAAAAAAAAAGTAAATGTACTTTTGAAGGAATGAATTGATAAATAATAAATCATCAGTAAACAATACTTTGATCTTTTTTATTTTAAAATTCTGAAAGTATAACATTAGCTCTTTTATTACTATTATCTTCAGTATTATCAACTAAGGGAAATTTTGGATATTTGTATAAGATCCAAATTATATTTTAGTTAATCTAATGAGATTAATATTGCTCAAGTTGCCTAACCTGTTTCATAGTTGTTTTTTAATAGAATCTGGGGTGTGGTGATGAATGGTGGTGGTTTTTTTTTTTTTTTCCTCCAGGGCAGGCGTTGGGAGGGACTTTCCATTTTTAAATAGGACTTTAGAATAAATTAGCCCAGACACATAAATTTTTCTTGATCAGAACTCATTCAGAGATGAAAATCAATTGAGTTAGTCTGTATGCATCTGGATCCCAAAGCCACATGTATATTTCTCATCTAACTGCAGCGTTCTCTTAATTCTGCATATAGGTTGATGTTATTTTCTTGTGTATGACAGAGACCTAAATTTATTGGGTTCTAGTAGCTGGAAGAAAATGCTTGCTCATTAGCAAAGGAGCCGTTGAATAGGAATATCATGCTTCTGTGTTTTTTGGATAGCATTAAATAGTTTACATTATTGTGGAGACCCTTGTTTAAGTATAAAGGAAATAAGTCAGTGCTGCCTTATTATTATTATCATATTATTCAGGGAAATTACACTTAATGTGAATTTTAAAAGTGATAAATTTTGGCAGATTTTACACTATTAAAAACGTAACATTACATTTTTCATCATGGTTTGAAGAACTTTCATCATATTCTTAATAAAAGTAAGCTGTTAGACACATCTTTTTGTAGGATTCATTTATGTCTCTTAAATGCAAATTAGGGATCCTTTGTTATTTTTATGCAAATAGAAATAACTCTTCTGCCCGAATTTCAATTCAGCCTAATTAGATGGAGTATATTCTAGAATCTGAGGCATTTTGTACATAAATGGATAAAAAGCTTTACAATTATAACTTGAGCAGAACAACTGGCAAATAGAATTTATCTTACCCAGAGAATTGCAGTTTTCTGGCTGTAATTACTCAGAGAGTACCTTTTTGTTAACATTATTTTCTGACTTTTGGTGAAATTGTGATTCCAAGGATTTTTAACTTAAATATTAGTGAAATGCTTATGTGGGAAAACTAAAAAAATTTAAATGATTTTTAGTAACATATACCTATTAAAAAATTTACAGGCATGAAATAGAGAAAGGAATCATAAGTATTTTGCACATTTGGCAACAAAAACCTAAAGAACTGAAGTGTTTTGTGTAAGATCGTTCCTGGAGTTGAAACTGTAAGATCTTCTCAACTCCTACATTCTCTTTTGTTTATTCTATACTCCCCCCACCGCTAAACTAGTTATAAAATGTTAGAGTCCTCTCTCTTACTAGAACACTGAGTTATTTTTGGTTCTTCCCACTGTTGTCAATTTGGTTCTAAGTCTTGTTTTTCCTGTTTTTTGAAGCATCTGGTAAATCTGCCTTTTCTCCATTTTCGTTTTTACCATTCCAGTTGAGCCCTGGTAATCTTTTACTTTATTTTTAATATATTTTGTTTGTTTTCATTAGTTACACATGGCAGTAGAATGCATTTTGATACATTTATATGTAAATGGAGAATAACTTCTCATTAGTCTGGTTGTACATGATGTAGAGTTAAAAAAGTTATGTAATCATATATGCACATAGGGTAATAATGTCCAGTTCATTCTACTATCATTCCTGTCCCCATGCCCCTCCCCTCTCTTCACTCCCCTCTGTCTAGTCCAAAATGCCTCTGTTCTCCCTGCTCTCTTATTGTGAAGTAGCATCCTCATATCAGAGAAAACATTCCTCCTTTGGTTCTTTGGGATTGGTTTATTTTGCTTAGCATAATATTCTCCATTTCTATCCATTTGCTGGTAAGTGCCATAATTTCATTCTTCTTTAAGGCTGAGTAAATACTCCATTGTGTATATATATTCCACAGTTTATCCATTCATCTGTTGAAGGAGCCCTCGTAATCTTATGCTGGAATTACAATTTGTTCTGTACCATAAACTGCTATCAAATTAACATTTTAGGAAATGCTACTTTTTCCCCTGTGTATCTCCCCTGCTTCTGACCTTCGAAAGTTTTTTTTCTTGATCACTCATATCTGCACATATTTGTCATGCATTTACTGTTATGGTATTAGTGTAGTATGGTCTTCATGGTATGATAAGCACTAGGTGAATGTGAATATATATACGATCTCAAATAATTTGTTGTAAGGAGGCAGGATTTAAATAAATCAGATTTCCACTTATCATTCATTTGTGGACACAGTATACACTGAAAATCTACTAGAAAAAGTAATATATTTTTCTTTTTTTCCTACAGGTTCCTGTTGCATGTAAATCATGTCCCTGTGGTTACATATTTATTAGCAGAAAACTTTTAAATGCAAAACACTCAGAGAAATCACCATCTTCTACAGGTAATAGAGTTTAATATTAAAATATTAACTATTAGAGGGATGTAACTCAGTGGTAAAGTGCCTTAATATATTGAGGCTTTGGGTTTGATCTGTTGTTAGAAATTAGCTTGTGGTTGGTTCATTTTATTTTTAAATGGTAACTCCCTTATAATGCTGGTAAGGTTTGTAAATTTTTTAATTTATTTTAAATTTTATTAATTTTTTTAAAGTTAAGCAGTTATCGATATTAAGTAATTGGACATATCTTAGTTCCCTCTGAAATTCCTCCTTCCTGCTTCCCCATCCCAAGTAACTACTGCTGCTTTCTGTCACTGTTCATCTAAATGGAAGCATATACTGTGTACAATACTCTTTTCTTAACCTGGTTACTTTCACTGAGCATAATTATTTAAGATTCAACCCAAGTTTTATGTATCAGTAAGCTTTAATTCCTTTTTATTGCTTAGTAGTAACATTTGTGTAGACATGTCACCATTTGTTTATCCATTCATCTGTTTGGTTTTTTTTCCTCACGCAGTGCCTGTAAAATTTTCAACGTCTCTATAAAGTGGTTTTTTTGACTGTTGTTGCTATTTTTTTTTTTTTAATTTAATGACTGGAAAAATACAACTTGGTTTTGTGTAAATATAATTTTTCTTATTTATTCACAATTCTGAGACTATCTAAAAATAATTTTATTTGAATGTTACTTTTCTGTTAATTTAGACAAAGGATTTATTCAGTAAAAGGCAAAAGTTTGTTAAGCATTCTTTGATAAAATCATAGCTTCATACACTGGTCTCAAAATAAGAGTAGACTGATTACAAAGATATATTGAGTACTTACTTTATGCTGGGTGCTGTTGTGAGCCTTGGTTAAAAAGCAGTGAATTTACTCTAAAGGCTGGTTCACTGCTATCATGGAGTTTATATTCATATGAGAGGAAGATAATGAGCAGATAAATGGGCAGTATCACCTTGTGATAAATGCTTTTTTGTAGGAAATTAAAATAGGGTGCCATACAAGCATCTGACTACAAGACTACTTTTGATTGGATGGAATCTCTGTGGAGGTGATATTTAGTTGAGCTTGAATAGGAAGATGAGGTGGGCTATGATAAGATCAGGGAGAGGAACATTCCTAACAGATGGAAATAGCAAATGCATAATTCTAAGGCTGGATAAAGTTTTTAAATTTTAAGAACAAAAATGCCCCATGTGGTTATATCCCAGACAGTAAGATAAGGAGACTGGGAAAAGAGTTCAGAGGGATAGGCAGGCAGAAGCCATATTGTGTAGAGTTTTGTAAACTGGAGTAATACATTGACTTTTGTTTGTAAAAGGTGAGGAGAAACTGGATTTAATTTAGTATTAAATTTCTTAAAAGTAAGATTTACCTTGGATAACTCATAGTATATATGAAAAATTTATTTGTTTATTTATTTTTTATTTATGTGCAGTATTGGGAATTGAACCCAGGTCCTTAAGCATGGCTAGGCAAGCACTGACCTAAGTCTCCAGTCCTAAAAACTGTAATTTCTTTTTTTTTTTTTTTTTTGCCATGCTGAGGATTGAACCCAGGGCCTTGTGCTTGCAAGGCAAGCACTCTAACCACTGAGCTATATCCCCAGCCCCTAAAAAGTATAATTTCAAAAAAAAAATTTAAACAATAATGTGTATAATGTATAATGACTTAATCTGGATTAATAACATTTCTATCTCTTCTAGCATTTATCATTTCTCTGTTTTGGGAACTTTTGGACTACTAATTATTTTGAAATATATCATAAATTATTGTAGACTGTAGTTTCCCTACTGTGTTATAGATTACTAGAATTAATTCCTCCTATGTAATTGTATTTTGACACCCTTTATCCAGCCTTCTGTCTGTTCTCTTCCTGCTTTTACCCTTCCTAGTCTTTCATGACTAGTGTTTTATCCTCTTTTGTGAGATTGACTTTTTAGCTTTCACATGAGTGAAAATATGCAGTATTGTCTTTTCCGTGTCTGACTTACTTCACTTAACCTGTTGCCCTCTAATTGTATCCATGTTATTACAAATGACTTTTTTGGAGGGAGAGGGTACCAGGGATTGAACTCAGGGGCATATGTCTACTGAGCCACATCCCCAGCCCTATTTTGAATTTCATTTAGAGACAGGGTCTCACTGAGTTGCTTGTTGTGCCTTGCTTTTGCTGAGGCTGGCTTAGAACTCTCAATCCTCCTGCCTCAGCCTCCCCAACGGGTGTGTGCCACCATATCTGGCCATGACTTTCTTTTTATTCCATTGTGTATATACCATATTTGCTCTACCCTTTGTACACTGATGAACACTTAAGTTTATTTCCAAGATATGGATATTAACTGTTGTGAATAGTGCTGCAGTAAATATGGGAGTGCATGTATCTCTTTGATATATTGATTTTATTTCCTATAGATATATACCCAGTAGTAGGGTTGCTGGATCATATATGGTAGTTCTAGTTTTAGTTTAGAATCTCAGTAGTGTTTTCCATAGTGGCTGTACTAATTTACATTTCCACCAACAGGGTTTAAGAGTTCTCCTTTCTCTGCACCCATACCAGCATTTGTTAAATTTTTTTGTTTTGTTTTGTTTTGATATTAGCCTTTCTAGCATGGGTGAAATGATCTCACTGGTTTTGATTTGCATTTAGTTGATAATTAGTGATATTGAGCATTTCATATACTTATTGGCCATTTGTATAGCTTCTTTTGAGAAACACTTATTTAGATTCTCCCCCCTTTTTGTTTGGTACCAGGAATTGAACCCAGGGCACTGAGTCACATTCCAGCTCCTTTTTTTGTTTTTTTATTTTGAAACAGGGTGTCACTAAGTTTCTTAGGGCCTCAATAAATAGTTGAGCTGGCCTTGAACTTGTGATCTTCCTGCCTTAGCCTCCTGAGCTGCTGAGATTACAGATGTGTGCCATCAGGTGATTTTCTAGCTGTTGAACTGAGTTTCTTAAATATTTTGGATATCAATCCCTTGTTGGATAAATAATTTGGAAGTATTTTATTGCATTCTTCAGGTTTTCTCTTTATTCTTTTTTTTTCCCCCCTGTGCTGAAGCATCTTAGTTTGATATAATTCCATTTGTCCATTTTTATTTTTGTTAACCTATGTTTCTGGGATCTTATCCACCACCCCCAACCCCCCTCAAAAAAAATCATTGACTCAAAATGGATCAAAGAACTAAGTTTAAGACCTGAAACTAAGAAACTACTAGAAAAGAGGGGAAACATTTTAAGATACTGACAGAGGCAATGATTTAGGGATCTAGTTTCATTCTTCTGCGCGCACGTGCGCATACACACACACACACACACACACACACACACACATTTCCCAGCACAATTTATTGAAGAGACTATCCTTCCTACTATGTACCTGGCAACCTTTGTTGAAAATCAGGTGACTATGTGTATGTGGATTAATTTCTGGGTTTTCTGTTGTTCCATTGGTCTCTTAGTTTTGTGCCGCAGTACAGGTGCTGTTTTGGTTACTGTAGCTTTGTAGTGTGTTTTGAAGTTAGGTATGGTAATGCCTCCCTCCAGCTTTGTTCCTTTTGCTCATGATTGCCTTGGCTATTGAGGGTGTTTTTATGGTTCCATATGAATTTTATGATATTTTCCTCTCTATTTATAAAGAATGTCATTGGCATTTTAACGGGGATTGCATTGAATCTGTAGATCACTTTTGATCATCGTGATATTTGAAAACTATTAATTTTTCTAATATGTGAACACAAGGGGTATCTTTTCATTCTTTGTGTCTTCAATTTCTTTCCTCAATGTTTTGTAATTTTAGAGCTCTTTCTTTTCCTTGGTTTAATTTATTTCTAGGTTTTTTTTGTCGTTTCATTTTGCTTTTTTGGTAGCTATTATGAATGGGGTTGTTTTTCTAATTTCTTTTTCAAGTATGCTATAAGTACATAAAATGCTACTGTTTTTTGTTTGTTGTATCATGCAATTTTACTGAATTTGTTACCAGTTTTAAAAGTTTTATGGTGGGGTGTAAGTTTTTCTCCATATAAAATCTTGTCATCTCCTAACAGGGATAATTTGACTTCCTCCTTTCTGATGTAGATGCCCTTTATTTCTTTCTCATGACTAATTGCTCTTGCTAAGAATAGTGTTTTTGGATGACCTTGTTTTGTTCCAGACCTTAGAGGAAACATTTTTAGTTTTCTACCATTCTGTATGATGTTAGCCATGGTAGCTTAATTTTTGTTCCCTCTTGAAGGAATCTTGAATGAGAATGGTGTAATATTAAGGTCTCTGCAGTTTATCAAGTGCTTAATGAATGTTGTAAATTGGATCTAGAACACTTCAGTTATAAGGAAAATCAATTTATAGAAGAAAGAAAAATCCCTAATGTATATCTGAAGATAATCAACTTCACCAATAATCAGGGAAGTGTGGTTGAAATTAAATACCTCTTTTCAACCACAGTCTGACAAAAATGTAAAGAATTTTAAGTGTCTTTATGAACATGGCAAGTCTGAGTGCTTTCATTATTAGTGGGGGCATAACTTGGCAAACCGGAGAGCAGTCTTTTTTGTGGTGTGGGAGAGGTACTGGGGATTGAACCCTACAGTAGTGCTACATTCTCAGACTCTCATTTTTTATTTTGAGAAACGTCTCACTGATTTGCGTAGGGTCCCTGGCTAAGGTGCTGAGGCTGTCCTTGAACTTGGAATCTTCCTGCTTCAGCTTCTCAGTTACTGGGATTACACAAATGCACCATAATTCTGTTTGGAGAGCATTCTTAAAGTAGTAAAGTTTTAAATGCACATAACCTAGAATCTGAGGTTTTTTTTTATGAATAGGCCTATCACTTAGCATAATTTTTATATACTGAAAGAAGTATGTATTAGGATTTTTAAGGCAAAACATAATAGCAAAAATTATTAATAAACCAGATGTCATCAGTAGGAGAATGGTTAAATAAAGTAGGATATATTTTTCAGGGAACAGTATGTGCTAATTAGAAAGAATGATATAAATTTTTATGTACCGATAAGGAAAAACCTCTAAGCACTGTCAATTTAAGAAAAAAGTGCCAAACACTACTGGTAGTGTGAGCTCATTTGATTTTAAAACCCCACTAAAAAATTTCTTTTTAGTATTGGCTATAAAACCCAGAGATTCACACATGCTAGGCAAGTACTCTACCAGTGAGCTATACCTCTAGCCCCACAAAATGATTTCTGTATGTAATATTAGTCAGTGAAATTGAATCATTACTAACACTTAAATTTTAATTACTCATTCTAAAAATAAAATTAAAGCTATAAAAGATACTTTAAATTTCAGTGGTTGAAACCTCTCCACCTAACTATTATCATACACATTTTTTATGGTGTTCAGGAGGAAAAGAATCTGATAGGTTATATAGATTTATTTAGGTATATGAATTGTTCAGAACTCCTGTTTTTGAAATATACCAATTATCTCTATACCTTCATAACACATAAATAAAGGGGAGGTAGGAAAAAAAACTACAGAGCTTAATCTAACCAAAAAAATGGTAAATCATCTATTGTAGAAACTAAGACTTTTTAAAAGTTCAAAATTAATTTTGGTGAAAGGGAGAAATGAGTGTTACAAATAAAATTGTGTTAAGAAGTGCACAGTGTTTTCAGCTTAGTGGAGCATGTCCGTAATCCCAGTGACTGAGCTCTGAGGCAGGAGGATCACAAGTTTGAGGCCCTCCTCAGCCATTTAGTAAGGTCCTAAGCAACTAGTGAGACCCTGTCTCAAAATAAAACACAAGGACTGGGGAGATAGTTCAGCTGGTAGAGTGCTTGCCTTGCAAGCACAAGGCCCTGAGTTCGATCCCCAGGACCGCAAAAAATAAAATAAAATAAAATAAAATGAAAATAAAAAACAAAAAAGGGCTGGGGGATGCAGCTCAGTGGTAAAGTGCCTACCATCAAAAAAAAAAAAAAAAAAAAAAAGGCAGTGTTCTGTAAAAATACCTAGAACTTCAGGCAGTTAATTATTCTTTGATGCCTTTCCAAGTGAGTTAAATATATGACAGTTCATTTCTTTTTTTTTTTTTTTTCTTTATTTTGGTATGAAATTGAGGTAAGTTTCTGAAATTAACTTTCTCTTTCACTTAGAATTGAATTTCTAAATTGAATGGTTGAGAGTTTAAAAAATAACCTTGAACCTGGTGCAGTGGTGCACATCTGTAATCCCAGCAGTTAAGGAGGCAGAGACAGGAGGATCATAAGTTCAAAGCCAGCCTCAGCAAAAGGGCACTATCTTCTGACTTGTAATTAAAACTGATGAGTTTTAGGTCTGCTTCACAGCTGTGAGCTTAGGATTTCTTCCCACCATACTCCCAAGATAGTTCTGCTTTTTCTCATATATATGTGTTTGTTTTTCTTACCCTATATAGTTTTATTTCTGGAATAAATTTCTCAGTAATTTTTTTATATATGGGAAAAAGCTTTTAGAAAAGGCATGTGATGGTATACTTTCTATCTTCCATTGTGAATATTTAAAAAAATTTTTTTTTAGTTGTAGATGGACACAATACTGTTACTTTATTTATTTATTTTTAAGTGATTGGTGCTGAGGATTGAATCCAGTGCCTCACACATGCCAGGCAAGTGCTCTACCACTGAGCCACAGCCCCAACCCCATTGTGAATATTTTGCATTTACTTTTATGTTATTCTTGTTCTTCCTTGGTACTCAGTGAGTCCTCTCTGGGGTTGGGCCTGTAACTTAGTGGTAGAATGCCTGCTTGCTTAGCATGTGAAAAGGTCTCAGGTTCCATTCACAGCAACACACACACACATTCCAAAAAAAAAGGGAAGAAAGTGGGTTCTTTTCACTTGAAGGCTAAAATCTTCCTATTAAGGCATATTTAATCCTTTATTTCTTTTTCCTTGTTCTCTTCTCATGGCATGCTTATTGGGTGATACACCATATTATAGGCCATAGAAATTGATAACTGGGTTGGACATACAGTTTATTTTTCCTGTTCAGTGACGGATGAAGCCAAGCTGTACAGGATAATCAAGTATATAGGTTATTTTCTTATGTCCTGAGAAGTGTGACTTTCATATCTTTGTTATAAGTTAACTGTTGCACCTCCAGGCATCCCATAAACTTTCTATGCAGGAAGAGGAGAGAGGGCAGAAGGACTAAGGGGCATACTAGCCATGCTTATACCTTTGAAAAAAAAAATTCTTTCTGGAAACCTAACCCAGTTCCTCTTACATCTTATTGATCAGAACTAGATTTCCTGGCTACCTTATCTGTAGGAGTGTCTTGATAATGTATAATAGATAATTAGCAATTTGTTACATGTTTTAGATTTTTTTTTGTATTTTTCCTTCTTTCTTTTTATTTCTCTTTCTGTATGAGGTCATTAGGCTCTTTTAAGAAGCTAATAAACCAAAACAAATATTAAAATCAAGATACTGAGGTTGTCATTAAAAATTGTTAGTTCCTTGTTGTACCTCCTCTTCTATAACATTAATGAAGGGAACATTTTACTGGAAAGAAAATTGTATTTTATGTATCACTGACTATGAATTTTTATAACTAGTTATTACATAAGTACTTCCTACTTCCATTATCCAGTTTGCATGATCATTTTGTCCATAATTCACTTCTGCATTTACAAACATAGTTTTCATGATTTATGTAAGCACATCTACCAGTGAAGATTTAGCACTGAGATGTGATCTAATTATCCATAATCTGATGCTTTGCAGATAGTGTAGGAGAAAAGGATTTTTAATCACTTTTCATTTGAAAGACCTTATGTAAAAATCTATAATTTAGAAATTCTAAGTCTCCAAAGGAGATTTTCAAGTGTGCCTATAGAAATGGCACAGTGAGATTTTTAAAAACCATCCTGCCTGTTTGCATGCTTTTGTAACTGCTATACCATATTTTGTTCTAGCTGTTTTACCTTGCCTACAAGAGAGGCCTGGATAAGATGATGTTTTGCCTTGACTTCGTTGATGTCCTGAACTTTCTGTAGTTCTTTACTTGTCTTTAGTCTGTTCCTTATAAATTTAGCTTGCCATTTCTGTTTAATATCTTTAATTCTCTTTGCTACGTTATTAGTTTTGTTCCGTAGTTCTTGCTGGTATTTGACAGGTTATGTCTGTTTTTGAAATTCAAATAAGTTATTCAGTTCCTTACAACTAAAGCTTTCTGAATGCTTTAGTCTACTTGACTTTGTGAGAATTATGCTTCTTTTTAAAAGTTTTTATGACATTTGGATTTATAGAATCTGAATACCTTGCAATCCTTGAGGATGAACATTATGTTGTGGCTGGTGTAGGTAGACCCTGAAGAGAAATAACCCTTCTCCATGGGCATTTTGAACATGTGTTCAGGTTCATTGAACTGGGAAAGCTGCATTTTTCTTATGATAAGTATCGTTGAATATCTTTTAGTTTGCTTGTTGGCCATTTGTATACCTCTTTGGAGAAATGATTATTTAAGTCCTCTGCCCATTCTTAAATCATTTATTATTATTTTTGTTATTATTGAGTTGTAGGAATTTTATATATATTCTTGATATTAATCCCTTATCTGTTTTTTAAAAAAAATGTTTTAGATGTTGCTAGACCTTTATTTTATTTATTTACTTATGTGGGGTGCTGAGATTTAAACCCAGTGCCTCACACATACTAGGCAAGTGCTCTACCACCGAACTACAACCCCAGCCCTAATCCCTTATCTGTTAATAGTGATTTGCAAATATTTTTTCCTGTTCCTTTCCTTTTCCTTTTCATTGTCAGTAGTGTCTGTTGATGCACAAAAACTTTTAGTTTTTTTTTTTTTTTTTTTTTTTTTTTTTTCGAGGGGGAATGGGGTACCAGGGATTGAACCCAGGGGTGCTTAACCACTGAGCCACTTCCCCAGTCCTTTTTATTTTTTGTCTTGAGACAGGTGATCCTCCTGCCTCAGTCTCCTGAGCTTTTGGGATTACAGGCTTACACCACTGCCAGTTTTTGTTTTGTTTGTTTATTGGTGCTGGGGATTGAGCCCAGGGACTTGTGCATGCTAGGTAAGTGCTCAGTCACTGAACCACATACTCAGCCCCAAACCTTTTTAATTTTGATGAAGTCCTTTTTGTCTTGCTTATGTTTTT
The DNA here is from genome assembly GCF_902686445.1 of Sciurus carolinensis. Lineage (NCBI taxonomy): Eukaryota > Metazoa > Chordata > Mammalia > Rodentia > Sciuridae > Sciurus > Sciurus carolinensis. The sequence continues at coordinate 36,230,322 of NC_062228.1, forward strand.
GGCATCATGTCCAAGAAATTATTGCCAAAATTCAATGTCATGAAACTCTTCCATTATATTTTTTTCTAAGATTTGTATACTTTTATGTTTAGGTCTTTGACTCATTTTGAGTTTTGTATATGGTGTAAGGCAAGGGTCCAGCTTCATTCTTTTGCATGTGGATTTTCAGTTTTCCTATCATAACCAATTGAAAATATTGTCCTTTCCTCATTGAAGGATTCTTGAACTTTTACTAAGTGTCATTTGACCATAAATGTGTTTGTGAGCTCTCTTTGTTTTCCTTTGGTCTGTCTGTATGTTTTTTTTTTTTTGTTAGTACTAAACTATTTTGATTACTCTAGCTTGCAGTAAGTTTTTAAAAGAAGAGTGTGCGATATCTACACTTATACATTTTCAAGGTTAATTTCATACGAACTTTAGGATAGATTTTTCTGTTTATGCAATAGAATCTTACTCTTAACGATGTAATCTCTTTTCATATCTTTCCGAAGGTATACAATAGAATTTTTTTTTTTTTTTTTTTTTTTTTTTTGGCGGTACTGGGGATCAAACTCAGGGCCTTGTGCTTGCGAGGCAAGCACTTTACCAGCTGAGCTGTCTCCCCAGGCCCCAATAGAATGTTTTAAAATTTTATTGTTTCCTCGATCCTTCTCTCATGCTTTTAATTTTCCTCAAGTTATTGGTAATTCTTGATCACCTGTTTACCTAATATTTATATATGAAGGATGGTTTTTCATTATGGATAACTGCATAAAAAATTCAACACTTTTAAAGATCTGTTTTAATAAGAGTTTTTAAGTGTATAATTGGGAGGAGTTTAGCAGCAGGTTTTTGATGTACATTAGGTGAGCACGCAGGGTACTTGCTTACTAAAATAAGCAAGGCTTCATTCTGGGACAGAATATGATCTCATACAGTATTTCATTTCTATGAGGGGTTGCCTTTTTTTGTTTTCTTGCACATTTCCTGAATTTTACTTCCTTATGTTATTTGCTCTCTATATAGACTCAATTATTGTGCAGTAGTCCTATGGTTTTTCTGATGATCATGCATGGCCTGTTTCCCCTTTCTGTACTTTTTATTTTGTTCTGGGAATATCTAAGATTCTCTCTCTCCCTTCTATAGGAGCCATCACTTATTCCTATTTTGGATTCTATTTCTATTTCTATTCTGTTTTTTTTTTTTTCTTTCCTTTTTTGTAGTTGTAGATGGACAGAATGCCTTTACTTTATTTTTATGTAGTGCTAAAGATCAAAACCAGTGCCTCACATGTGCTAGTCAAGTGTTCTTCAGCACCAGCCCTCTATTCTGGTTTCTTAATCAGAACCATTGACTTTCCACTTTGCTGAAATTATGTGATTTTTGGATCATTAATAGCACCTTTTCCTTGTTTCCAGCAGTAGATTTATTTTCCTTTTCTCCTTTTCTCATGTTTACCTTCATTTCAGTGGGATTTTGAGATAGTGGTTAGGAAAATGCATGTACTCAGTCTGATTTTATTTATTCAGTAATACTTAATATGTGTAGTTTATGTTCTAGAGTCTGTGAAAAAGATAGAGGAGTCCCACCTTTCATAAAGTTTCTGTTTTGATGGGGGAGACATATTAAGCATATAAGTAAATAAATTACAGATTGCAGTAGGAGATGATAGAAAGTTAAGATGATTGGGAGACTCAGAGGGAGTGACAAATTGATGGCAGAGCTGGAGATGTAGCTCAGTGGTAGAATGCTTGCTTAGTGTGTGTAAGGCCCTGTATTCAATCCCTAGCACCACGGAAAACAAATGAACCCCCCCCCCCAAAAAAAAAAAAAAAAAAAAAAAAAACAACATTTAGGAACATATAGATGAACATCTAAAGGGAGAAAGAAAGCCAGTCTCATGGAGAGCTCTCTGGGGAGAACTCTAGGCAGGAGGATTAGCAAATACATAGACTCAGGCAGAAGGAGGACTTTGTTTTATTAAAAGAAAGGCATGTCTGGAGAGTAGTGAATGATGTTGTGTAGTGTGTGATAGAATTGGAGAGAAAGATGAATGTTGAATCTTATGGGAATTTGTGGTTAGGAATCTTGACTTAATTCTAAATATGGTGGAAACTAGTGAAAGCCTTTTCATTACTATGATGAAGGGGAGATATAGAATTTATGTTTTTTTAAGGAAAATGTTGGCTGCTATGTAGAGTATAAGTTTGATTAGGATGTTGCACATAGAGGTAGTGGGAAATGAAGATTACACGTATGCACACACGTATATATTTAAAACCTTTATTTTATTTATTTATTTATTTTTATGTGGTGCTGAGGATCAGACCCAGTGCCTCAATATGTGCTAGGCGAGTACCCTACCACTGAGCCACAATCCCAGTCCTTATGGATATATTTTGCAAAGAGTATGAATGAATCTTTGTGGTGGTGTAAGAAGTAAGATGAATCAGAAATGACAGGTTACTGGCTTGTGCAACTAGTTGGTGCTTTTTACTAATATGATGCAGGTTGGAGAAGCAAATTGGGGACAGGAATCAAATTATTTTTTGATACATTTAAAATACTTCTGAGACATTCAATTGAAGTTGTCAGGCAGTTTAGGGAAGAAATTAGAGCAGGAGGTGTAAACTTTGACGTATCATAACAATAGAGTTTAACTATGGGTCTGTAGAGGTTCAAATAAAATGATAAAGGAAAAAAAGCTTAGAACAGGTCCTGGGGCTTTAACATTAGATTGAGAAAGCACCTAGGGGAAGGGAACACAGCAAAAGTAATAAAGAGGAATGACTGGGAAGTCTAGAGAGCCTGAAAATCCAGTGAAGAAATAATTTCAAGGAGTGGAGTGGTCATCTTTGTTGAATTTTTGAAAGATGGTGTAAAATGATAAAAAGTGAAGTTTCTCCTTGATTTGATAATAGAGGTTTTTGTTGTTCTTGATGATCATTGTCATTGAATTGAGAAGTGTTTACTAGCATGGATTGAAGAGTTAATGGGAGGTGAGAATTTGGTTGTGAAGAAATATGCAGAGATGGGTAGGTAACTAAAGAAACAAACTTGAATTCATTGTTAAACCTTAAGAGACATACTGTGTAAAGTATTACTTATCACTTTTCTTTTAACGCCCTCCCCTTTTTTTTGAGAAATTCTAAGCATACAAAAAAGTAGACAGTAACCAACCCTGCCTTATCCATACCTGCAACCCATTCTCTTGATTATTGTTTTGAAGCAAACCTCATACAATTTCAGTTATATTTCATAGGTTTCTAAAAAATAACACCTTTAAAAACTACCATAATATCATCATAACATAAAAAATTAACAATCATTTTTTAATATCAGGTATTCAGCTTGTGTCAGATTTTCACTTTACCCATTAATGATTTTAGAATTTTAAAAAAATAAAGATTCCAAGTAAGTTCCACAAATTGCATATGGGTGATGTCTTTTTTAGCTCTCTTTTGATCTATTATTATCTTTTTTTTTCCCCTCAGAAGTTTTATGCTAAATAGCTGTTTCATCTGTCCCTTCCATGTGTTGCTTTTATCCCCACGGTATGGGTTCTTTGGGCTTTTTACATTGTAAGTTGAATCTAAGGGTTGATAAGACTGGATTTTTTTCTGTTTTGTAAATACTTACTTAGTAGGTAGTGATGTGTATTCTTGTTAGTAGGCACTTAAAGTCTGCTTATTTCTCTTTGAGTGATGTTAGCAGTTGTTAATGTTTAATGCTTAGATCTTTTAGTTCATTGCAGATTGAAAAATGGTGAGACTAATCCTGTCATTCCTTATTCTTTCCCTTTATTTAAATTTTCAAAATAATGAATTGCAATCCCCAGCACCGCAAAAAAAAAAAAAAAAAGAAACCCACATTTGATGATCTAAAACAGACATATACAAAGTATAATTGTTCTAAGAACGAATCAAAACTTCATATCCCAAAATAATGAATTGGTTCTTACAGTATCTTCCTATAGTGGCCAAATAATTTTTACTTTTAATGTCAGGGCTTTAAGTATATTTGGTATGTTTAAGTCTGTTTTTATTGATGCTCATATTGTCCTATCATAGTCAATGGGAGCCTTTTCAAATTAGGCCCTGAGTCTAAACAACCCTGATTAATAACTTTCTTTCCATATAGAATAATTAAATGTTATTTTTTCATCCATTATGTGTTGAATCTCTGACCTAGAATTTACTAATTTCTAAGGGTATAGTACTAAGAGATAATAATTATTATTTTATTTTTAACAATAGCCTTTTAAACTTACTGTATAGTCTTTCAAATTGTTTTCCTTTAGTTCTTGGGATATGAAATTTTCCTTTTTTTTTTTTTTTTTTTGCCCTCTTACCATTGTGATCTTAGGCATTTGTGGAATTCTCTTTTTTGCTTTTGAATTCAGGTATGTATTAAAGGAAGTTCTGTTCATTTTATTTTTTGTTTTTTAAAATCAGTTTTTATCCAGCATTTTGATTTGTTTGGAGTGGGTTAGGTGGCTTCTGGAATTAATTAAATCACTATATTTAGTAAAGTTCCTCTATTGCTATTACATTTATGGAGCAACAGTCTCTTATTTCAGTAATTGCCTCTTTGTGGCTTAAGTGGAAACTACTCACTTTTATGTTTTAAAAAGATTTTCTATGAGTGCTTCTATTTGATTTTTATTGTGATCTTATTTTTAGTATGTTATACATAAGGTTAGTTTTGCTTCTGCATATTTGACATATTTCAGTCTGTCATTCAGGTAGGTGGAAAGGGAATGGAGTTCTTTTTTTTCCTGTCACCATTTTTAGTTTGGAAACAGGAGGGAAAGGCAGAAAGGTTGCTGTGGAATTGTTCAAACTTTAGGGGCTGAAATTGAAGCTGTCAAATGAAACTTGTTTTCTTTTTTCAAAATTTCTCCTACCTCTCATGTGTTATGTGGATCTGAATTCTATTGATCTACTCTTTTCCTGTGTGGGTTAGTGGGACATATATTGTTATCATTTTATAAAATATGCCAGGAAGCATATTCTAGTGCTATTTAGAAAGAAAAGGGACACTAAAGAGGTCTCGTGCAAACAGGTCTTGCTAAGCCCTAAAATATATCACTTTTATTCACCCATACAGAAAACAAGCATGAGGCCAAGAGGAGGCGAACAGAGAGAGTTAGGAGAGAGAAGATAAATTCTACAGTAAATAAAGATTTAGAAAACAGAAAGAGGTCTCGAAGTAACAGCCATTCAGATCATATCAGACGAGGAAGAGGAAGACCTAAAAGTGCATCTGCCAAAAAACATGAGGAAGAAAGAGGTATGAATAAATTGAAGCAGTTTTTTTTCCCAGTATTAATTTGGTCAGAGATCTTAGATAGTAGTGAAGAAAGTGGAGGCTTGAGCTTCTGAACTTCAAATCACATCTATATTTTAGTTTGAAAATATTTCTTCAATGGTAGATGCTTAGTTAAAAAACTCACACAAATTCTTATTGGAAAGGCTTAGATTAGGTAAAATCCACTTTGCTATAAACTAGTGGTAATAGAATTCAGAGATAATTTTTTGTTTTTGTTTTTGTTTTTGTTTTTGTTTTGGGGATTGAATCCAGGGACACTCAACCACTGAGCTATATACACCCCTAGTCCTTTAAAAAATTTTTATTTTGAGAAAAGGCCTAAGTTGCCCAAGCTGGCCTCTAACTTGTGATCCTCCTGCCTCAGCCTCCCAAGTTGCTGGAAATACAGTTGTGTGCCACTGTGCCCAACCAGAGATAATAATCTATATATAACATCCTTGAGAAACATATTAAAATCATTGTACTTTTTTTTTTTAAAGACAAATCAGAGTGCTGTTATGACTTATTTCAAACTGTTATTTTATGAATTTTAAACATTTACTATTTGAAGTGGTTTTGGTATTAATTTTGAAATTGTTTATTGGAAGATTAATGTGCTCCCTGCATTGTGGCAGCTTTTGTTAAAATTAGATGCATTCTTTTTGATCCAAAATGTATTTCTGTTTCTCCTTTCTTTTCATAAGTAGCATGTCTACAAATAACTTGAACTAAAAACTTGAGCTTCTTTTTTCTTTGATGTATATGTCATTTAAAAAACTTTTTACCATGGAAAATTTCACATATTCAAGAATAGGGAGACTAGTATAATGAATACCTCCTATATACATAGGTCTTTTTAAAATTGAGACTTTCAAAGCCAATAATTAATGAAAAAAGGGATAATAACTCTTTATAATTCTTTAAAAACCCCTGTCAAAATGATTTCATCTTTAGTGAAATGCATTTATAGTTTCTTAACATTATTTGTGAATTATGCTTCGCTTTTTCAGATTCTCAATGTTAAATACACAAGTGCTTTCTGCATAAATATATATTGCTGTTATTTGAAACACTGAAGATATTCTACCCGTTTACCATTTCTCTATGCTTTATATATTTTTATTTGAATGAAGTTAGTACTGTTGAGGAAAATAACTTCATTGGTATAGCTGTCCCTAATTTGTATCAAAGTTAAACGTGTCTTAAGATTGTGTGACTAAAGGAATGAGGTTTATATCATAATTGACTATATTCCATGAAGACTGTACTTGGGTGCTCTTTAATTCCTTGGATAATTTTACTGTTTTTTTTCCTCTTTCCTTTTTCCATTATGTTTTTCCAGAGAGTTTAAGTTATTTGCTTAATTTGAATGTGCTTATTTAATAGTGGGATCATCTGAAAATCTGTGTCAAAGGCTATTTTAGAAAGGAAACTGGGTAAAGAAAAGTCAACAGAGAAGAAAAAACGGAAATACTGCTTGGTCCGGAAAACACCATAACTTTTCAGTTGATGTAAAGGGAGTGTAACCGAAAGAATAGAGAAGGAAGGCTTCTGGTGGTAAGAAGAGAAAAGAAAACATAATGACAGTCTTTTAGTTAGGGAAATAAAGCCTGAATAGTTTTGCTAAGACTTTATATATGCAGGCCTGAACTTTTATTTCATGATAACTTGAAAAAAGAAGCATTTATTTGGCTGTAAATACTTTCCAGGTGGTTTTAGTGTATTATAGAAAACTTTTAAGGAAACTAATTCAAGAGTAATGTCTGCTTTTTAAATTTATTTACTTTTTGATACACATTGCAGGAAAATGCTCAAAGGAATTTGCACAGCATAATCTGGAATTTTTTAATGTAGACTGCAGTTCAGCAAACTTTTTCTGTAAAGAGGTAGATAGTGAATATCACAACTACTTTGCTTTGTCATTTTAGCTGGAAATTAGCTATAAAAACAGATGGGTGAAATATGGCACCCAGACTGTAGTTTTCCGCTTGTTAATGTAGACCGTTATTCTCTAAATATATGGATAGAAACTACAAACTTTTGAAATGTCTGTATATTTTGGAATAGACTCTTTGGTAATGCTTTTTAGGGCTAAATAGCTAGTTTAATTCTGTTTTTGTTGAGTCCCTACTTTTAAAAGACAATTGCAATTTTTGAAGCAAGCTTTAACTCTTATTTTAAATGTATGAAACTCTTACAATGTGCCTAAAAAACCAGAACTTTAAAAATATCCTTTTCTATTTTGAAAAAGAATAGGAAGAAGGAAAAAGGAAAGTACCCTTACTCCCTCTGCCCCCTACCAAGTTTATCTTTGAAAAGTGGAAGTTAAAACAAAGTCTCTAGACTAGGGAGCATCAGACATAGTTGAAGGAGGGATACTATATTAAACTTAGGAACATCAGGTGAAAATTGAACTGGGTAACTATTGAGAGTTCCAGATAAAAGAGATTGGAAATAATCTTCTCTAGGGAATCTGAAGAGCCCAAGAGAAAAGGCCTAAAATAAAAATACTGTCATTCATTATTTCACAAAGACACTGCCTAATTAGATTCCCCCTGATTTGATAACCACAGTCAAGTTCCACATATATATACATACTTCTAATCACCTTTTTTGCTCATACTTTTAAATATGAACACATTACCAGGAATAGCCCAGTTATCAGGAAGAAAGTATCTAGTATGTGAAAAGCTAAGACTAAATCAAAAGGTATGAAAAGAAAACTTAGAGAAAACAAATTTTTGCAGAGAGAAGAAAAAAATCAAAACTGTCCTTAATATCTTTAGCAAAAGAAGATATCATGAAACTAGATCAAACAATATTTGAAAGGCAATTGCAGAAGTCAAAAAGGCACCTGTAAAAGGAACTTCAAAATATAAACTTCAGAATATTCAAAAGCATGCAAAGCATATATGATTCACAGAAATGAAAAACCTTAATAGAAAGTTCGAAGATAAAATTGAAGAAAAGTTCCAGAATGGATAGTAATAGGAAAAGAGGTTTAAAAAAAAAAAAGGATGGAAAAGATAATAAATTTAGAGGACCAGTCTGAGATCTAACATCAAAAAGAAAAAAACAAAAACGCAGAAGATGGAGGAGAAGGAAGTCTTTGATGAAATAATTCAAGAAATGTTCCCAAACCTGAAGGAGTTTGAGTTTCTATATTGAGAACCTGTGAAATTCCCAGTCTAAAGGATGGTTAAAAATAGAAATGATACCAAAGTGTTTTTTCATATTGTATATTTCTGGTTAAAGAGAAAAATCATTTAGGTTTTCAGAAAGAGAAGGAAAAATCAAAATTATATTGGAATATAATGAAATATTGCCTTGCAAGGAACAAATTACTGCTATATTAACACCATTGATGATTTTTTAAAACATTGAGTGAAATAAGCTAGACCCAAGAGAATGTATTACGTGATGCTGTTTATATAAAGTTTAAGAAGGGAATCTATGGAGATCAGTGCAGTGGTTACTGGTGAGGGTAGGAAGGGACTGAGTAGAAAGGAGTATGAGGAATTTTCTGGTGTAAAGGAAATTTTTTGTATCTTCATTGTGTGGGTTGAGTGTATGCATTTGTCAGAACTCATTTAGTTGTCCCCTTAAAGAATTTGTGTGTTTCACTGTATGTAAATTTAGTGATAATTTAAAAATAACTTTTAAAAAGTTTTCATTTTTTTCCAACAGTGGCACCATTAGTCAGGAGACAATTTATTGCCTTAACAATTCTAAGGGGAAATCTCCAAATCTTTATCCAGTCAACTGTGAATTAATGTGAAGATAGACTAATGATACTTTCTGATATTCAGGGTCTCAAAATTTTCCTACCCAATGTGCTACAGCATGTTACATGCCACCAAAATGAAGTCAACCTAAACCAGGAGTGGGGATCCAGAATAAAAAAGGATCCAGTACAAGAGAGATAAGAATCTTTTAGCATGTTGTTGAAGAAGGATTACAAGATGACAGTAGTGCAGTAGGCCTAGAGAGCAACCATTTCAGGTTGGAGCAGGTCAGAAGACTTGGAGAGATTTCTTCAAGAAGATAAAATTATTAAAATACCTAATGTGTATAAACAACCTGAAAGGCAATGTATACAAACTAGGAGAGAGTTTGAGTTGAATTAGAAATGAAAATTGAGAAAGTAAAAAGAGTCAATTCAGGGAAAACAATGTGCAGGAAGAGTGAAATCATTACCATAGTCAATATAAACATTGAACACCGATGTTACTGAAATTGCAATTTATAATGAGAAGATGAGTGCATAAAAGCAGAGAGTTTGTGGTGGGAACAGGAGGTGCAAAACAAAAAAATCCTAATTTTCCATGGTAGAAAGTGAATATGTAATGCCTAAACCAAGAATTGAATTAGCATCTTCTAAAAATGTTACTTAGATTTATTTTTGTAAAAACAAAAGGAAGCAACTGAGGCTCAGGAGACTGAGGCAGGAGGATCTTGAGTTCAAAGCCAGCCTCAGCATATTAGCAAGATCCTAAGCAACTCAGCAAGACCCTGTCTTGAAATAAAATAGTAAAAAAAATGGACTGAGGATGTGACTCAGTGGTTAAGTGCCCCTGGGTTCAATCCCCAGTACCAAAAAAAAAAAAAAAGAGTAGTTGCATTTGGAGACTGTTTTTTGTAAAAAGTTTTGTGAAAATTATTTGACTAACTTATTTGCATGTTTAATTTTGATTGAAATGTCAAAAAATAATGACAGAATAAAATAGTAGAAACTGAACAAGGCACTTGGAAAAAGTATCCACCGAGATGTTTATCGTAGTTTCAACTGGCTCATAATTTTAATAGGGAATTTTTATTCTCTTTTTTTTCTTTAGCTTTATTTTTCAAATTTTCAACAATAAAATTGAAAAAATAAATTTTTTTTTTTTTTTTGTGTGTGGTATTAGGGATTGAACCCAGGAATGCTCTGCCCCTGAGCTACGTTCCCAACCCTTATTATTTTGTTTTGAGTTAGGGTCTCACTAAATAGCTGAAGTTGACCTTGAATTTGGCAGTCTTCCTGTCTCAACATCCTGAGTCACTGGGATTACAGGCATGATCCACCCGTGCCCACCTTATTTTTGAAATTTTCTACTGTGAACTTGGATTTCATCTGTATCGAGGAGGGGAAAGGTGGAAATATATGTTGTTCTTGTTTCCTGTGGCAGAGCTATAAGGTGACAATGTTAATATATTAAGTTATTGATGTTCAGAAAGGAGCATCTAGGGTTAGAAGTTTTGATCGAACTCATAGTAGTGAGGAAAAAGAAACAGATGAGATTCTTACAGAAACAATGTAGCTATTGGACTATGTATGTATAGAAATATACTCTCCATTTCAATACCTCCTTTGTGTAATTTCAAAAAATTCAGTAGCATAATATATATTATACCATTATGCATAATATTTATTGTCATTTGAAGAAATACTTGAAAGCTTTATATTTTTTTAAAAATTGCTGCATTTATATTAAGCTTTCCCTTTTTCTTTTAACAGAGAAACAGGAAAAGGAAATTGACATCTATGCTAACCTCTCTGATGAAAAGGCTTTCGTGTTTTCAGTCGCCTTGGCAGAAATAAATAGAAAGATTATCAATCAAAGACTTATTCTCTGATACTTGTCTGCACAATCTGTTGAAACTTTCTTCAGGATTACATCAGCAAATTCTCAAACAGTTGTGGACTCTCAGGAGCTTTCTGACTGCATCAATAAGGGCCATTGATTTTTTTTTTTCTTCTTCCCCCCCTTTCTATCATTTAGCCTGTGCCACACTTTGGGAACAAAGCTGTAGGCTTGGACTATTTTGGGATTTCCTTGTTTACCAAGGAGAATTGTCAGTGTTTTGTGTTGGCATATAAGTAAGTGTATTTACAAAGCAAAATGAAACAAAAGTGCTGGATGGATGTTAAAAGAATAAAAAGGGGTAGGACTAACTGCTGAAGTATGAAAACTAGGGAAATAAAATGCTTGATAGTTTTCAGGTGTGCCACCAGAGATGAAATATTTTGAATACTGTCAGAAAGAGTGACTTTTAAATATATATATTTCAGATTTTCAGCACTAACGGACTGCATATATACAGTTCATTTACTTTTAATAAATTGGCAATTGATATTTTATTGAATGGGAAATTAAGAATATAAACTAAATTTTGTCTTAAATTGATTTTTTTTCTTGACCATTATTTTTATGACTTAAGGTATGAGTTATATTTTAGGAGATACTTTCCAGACAGTTTGGAAGTTTGGGTGCTAATATAAAGAAAAACATTTAAGGATATATCATACTTCAGATATAAAAACCTCTTTTTCTTGAATGTAATTTATTTATTGGTTTAAAAAAAACTTTTCTGCTCTCAAGATGGTGCCTGTTAACCTAAACATAAAATATATTTATTACATGCAAAATATTTCTTAGATAGCCACTTTTAAGCAGTAATGTTTTATCTGAGTGGATGTTCATTCATACATCCTGATGATTATTTAAATTGTTACTTAACCTCCTTCTGGAAGAAAAAAATAAACCTTAATATTGAAACTAAGTAGTTTAAACAGTGTGGTATAATCTTTTTGTCTTAGTGAAGTTTGTGAAATTTATTTCAGTTCTTAATTTTTCTAGTGTTAAATCTTAAGTTTTTATTGATTTATTTTATACTAAATGCTTTGCATTTTGGCAGTTTAATGACTAATGTATTCAAAGTTGGCAGTAACTCCCCTTCTTTTCAGTTCCTCCTCACCCAGTCTGTTTACCAGTTAGACTTGGTCCCTATTAAAGAGAATTCCCCTATATATGTGTGTATGCACACACACACACACACACACACATATACATGTGCATACATAAACATATGTACACATACACATATAAATACATATTTTTTATTTAACAGTTACATATTTATGGGGCACAGGGTAATCAGCATATTCATCACCTCAAACCTATCATTTCTTTGTGTAGTGAACATTCAAAATCCTTTCTTCTAGCTATTTTGAGATATATAATTATTGTTAATTGTAGTTCCCTTTCCCTTTCAACAATAGCATTGTCAGTTTTATTCTTCATCTTGTATCTCCTGTCACCTCCTCAAAGGTTCCTTTCCTCAAAGGAAAAGGTCTACATTTTTTTCTCTATTTAAATTGATAGCCAGCAGAGGGAGCTTAAGAGATACTCTAGATGAACTGTAAATTTTCCTAAATTCTTTTCTCTTAATGCACATATATACCTGCAGGTACTACTGCATTTATCTTGTATGCATTTTAAACTACTAGTAATAAAGGTTTCTGAAGAGTGTAGTGTGATTTTTACCTTTGAAACATACTATATGAAAATTATTTTTATTTTGAGCAAGAAAGCTTAAAAGTGATTAAGATTCCTTGTGAATATTAGTATGGCCTCAGAAAAACAACAGCTTGTGGAGAGGTATTTCTTTAAAGAATTATCAATGTCAGCGTATTCATTTAAAAATGACCACTATTAGAGGAAAGTCGTGTTAAAATACTATTGAAAGGTAAAGGAAGATACCTGAGCTTGCAAATAATTAGCAAAGTAATTATTTTATTTCAGATGCTCATAAGGTTATTTAAAAATAAGCCTTATTTAAAAATACCTTTGGCAAAGAAACAAACTAGGGTTTCCCTGTTAGTGACATGTCATTCAACCAGTTTTTCTGAAAATTGTGTTCTCTGGTAGATGTATTTATAAGCTGTTTGTTATAAAGCTAAAAGATTTAATTTATTTAGATGTGTTGTAATGGCCCTGGAAAATATTACTTTGTCCCTGGTGTTAGAAGAAAACTCTCATGTGAGCAGATATCCTTAGAGCAAAATTATTACTTGATAGAAAATTTCTGTCATTACTTGATAGAAAATTTGTTCTTCTGTAATATCTGTATGATTATTCAGAATGCCTGATGGTTCCATGATTAGATAAGATCTGTTGAAAATACGTTTATTTTTAAATGTGAGCAAGAATAAAAGTAATATGGGAGAATTTGGAGGGTAGGCTAAACCAAAAAATTTGTATGTTAACCCCCAAACTCTTAACTCCATGGTATTCTAGAGTGTTTAGGGTAGCAGTTTAGCAACTTAAAGATTGAAGTTTGACTTCGTTGTTTATTAGTTTTAAATATGAGTATTTTTTACATTTTTATGGGCAAGGAAACCTTGGGTTATATTTAAATTATCTAAAAATAAGGGAAATATTGCAAATTATTTCTAAAGTAGTAATCATTGGAAGTGAATAAGCAGCTTGAGGCAGTTTATGTTCTAATGAGATAAAAATTACAACTGTAAGGCTGGGGATGTACCTTAGTAGTAGAGGACTTCCTTAGCATATGTGAGGTCCTGGGTTCAGAGCCTCAGCACCAAAAATAGTAATAATAAAAAAAATTTACAATGACAAAAAATTAGTGCAAGTAAATTCACATTAAATTTCTTTGTGGTACTGGGGATCGAACTCAGGACCTTGTGCTTGCAAGGCAAGCACTCTACCAGCTGAGCTATCTCCCCAGCCCAAATTTCAGAAATATTTAAGAAAAGTCAACATCTGTGTTGCTTCCTAAAGGTATTTAAATGCTTTTTCCTAAGAATTTGATTTCCTAAATTCTAGTCATTGTTCTTGATTCTCCAAATCTGATTATAAAAATGACTTTATATTTGATTTTTGACTTGTTTTAACCCGCATATTTAAATTTGAAGAACTTAAGTGTTTTGTGTCTTTATTATAAAAACATTGATCAAATTTGATACCTCTTTCAAAGAGCATTCTAAATGCAAGAAGTCTCACTGCCAGTCCCCACTCCCCTACCCCAGGACCACAAAGCATGAACTTTACCACTGAGCTACCCAGCCTTTTGCCATTTTTTAATGGATTGTTTGTTTTTTGTTGTTGTTGAGTTATAGGAGTTCTTTTGGGCTAAATATTAACCCCTTGCCCAAATACATGATTTGCAAATATTTATTCTGTGAGTTACCTTTTCACTCTGTTGATTCTTCTGATACACAGAAATTTTAAATTTTTATTTAATTCCAATTTATTTTGTTGCTTGTGTTTTTGTTGTCATATATGACATTATTGTGAAATCTAATAGCATGAAGCTTTTTTTCCCCACATTGCCAAATTTAGTGTGTTTTTCCCTAAAATATTTTAACTCCTGGTTTAATGCCTAGTTTTGGTTTGGTGCCTTGTATTCTTGCTAATTTAAAAAATTTTCAGTGTTTTCTATCTTTTTAGCCTTTAAAACTTAGATTTTTTTTTAAAACAAAAAAATGTATAATATTTTTTCTTTGCAACTCTTTTTTGTTTTGGTACCAGAGATTGAGCCCAAGGCACTTAACCACTGAGCCATATTGCCCCCTCCCCCATTTAAAATTTTTTTTCTTTTGATAGAATCTCACTAAATTGCTTAGGGCCTTGCTAAATTACTCAGGCTGGTCTCGACTTGTAATCCTGCCTCAGCCTCCTGAGTTGGTGGGATGATAGGTGTGCACCATCATGCCCAGTGCAGCTGGTTTATTTTTTTTCCTTTTACTATTAGTTTACAAGCTTTATTTTTACATTTGTGTGTGTGTGTGTGTCTTACATATTTAATTTACTATCTTTTTCTAATTCTATGCTATTCTAACTCAATTTTTAAAAAAAATATATTTATTTATTCATTGTAAAACTGAGGCTTGAACCCAGGACCTTGGACACGCTAGTCAAGCACTATGCCCCTGAGCTACGTTCCCAGCCCTCAACTCAATTTTATAGTTTGAATATTCGTGTTTATTCTTAAAGAATACAGTTGTAATAAAGAGTATCTAATATTCTGTAATTAAAAGACTTTAGGATGGACTTAAATAATTCTTTTCACCATAGTTAAAACTTCCTTTTGTGTTTTAAGGAATCTTAAATATCTTATCTTCTAATTGAACAGTTTGTTTTGGTTTGCTGTTTTTGTTATTTTGATATTTTGTCTACAATCTGTGTACTTTTTCTTTTTCTTGCCTTAATGCACTGGCTAGAACTTCCAGTAGTATTGAAAAACGTTGGTGAGAGAGATCATTTGTCTTGATTCCATTTGTGGAGGATAAAACTTTTAGTCCTACACCATTAAATATACTGTTAAGTATCATTGTTCTGTTCATTTTTGAAGGAACTCTTTAGATTGAGAAAATTCTCTTCTATGTCTTCTCATTGTAGGTTTTTATCATGAACATATGCTGAATTTTTGTCAGATGCTTTTGTTCTACATAATCATAACAACCTTTGAATCCTTTAGCGTGTTAATATGGGTAGTTCACATTGATTTTTGGTTATTGAAACCAGCCTAAACATCACTTGATTGTATTGTATTAGGATTTTTATGTAATAGATTCAACTTGCTAATATTTTCTTGAGAAATTTTATGATTTTTGTTTGTGACAGATACTGGACTGTAATGTTTTCATATTTTTGGTTTCAAAATTAGGTGATACTAATTTCATATAATGAGTTGGAAAGTAGTTCCTCCATTTTATTTTGTGGAAAAGACTAGAATTTTTTTTTTAATTTTTGGTAGAATTTGCCAGTGAAACCATCAGGTCCTAGAGATTTCTATTTGAGAAGGATTTTATTATGAATTAAATATTATTATTTTGGAACTGGGCAGCCCTTTTTATTTTTTATTTTGAGATAGGGCCTCAATAAGTTGCTTAGGACCTTGCTCAGTTGCTGAGGCTGGCCTCTTGAGTTACTGGGATTATAGTCATGTGCTACTGTGCCCAGCTCCTGAATTAAATTTATTTTTAATAGTTATTGAACAGTTTTAGTCATGTATTTCTCTTTGGTTGAGTTCTGTGATAATCAAGGAGTTGATCCATTTCATATGAATGGTTGAATTTTTATGTCTCTCTTTTTGTCAGTTTATTAGAGGTTTGTTAATTGAATGGCTCTTTTCTAAGAACCATCCTGTAGTTTCTTGATACAATCTGTTGTTTTTCTGTTTTAAGTTTCATTGATTTCTTATCTTTATTGTTTCTTCTTTTCTACTTGCCTTGATTTTATATGCTCCTGTTTTTCTAGTTTCTTGTGGTAGAAGCTTAGATTGTTGATTTCATGGTTTTCTAACAAAAACACTTAATGGTATAAATTTGTCTTTAAGCACTTTTGTTTGCTTTATTCCCCCAATTTTTTGGTGTTGCAGTTTTATTTTTGTTAAATTCCAAATATTTTCTAACTTCCATTGATAACTGAATTTCCAATTTCTTAGAGATGATTCAATATATCTTGCTGTCAGTGATTTTTTTTGTTTGTTTTATTATGTTTAGAGAACATATTTAATATGATCCCAGTTCTTTTAAAATTGTTAGTTAGGACCTAGGATATAGATTGGTTTTAGTAAGTGTTCCATGTACACTTGAAAAAAAATTAAGATACTACTGATATTGTTTAGTTCTGTTTCCTTAATGCCTTTCTATTATTATTCCTTTGTGGAAGAGGAGTATTGACATCTCCCAACTATATGAATCTTTTTCTCCCTTTAGTTCTATTTTTGCTATATATATTTTGAACTCTGTTGTTGGGTACATAAATATCCTTGGTATGTCTTTTTTTTTTTTTTTTTTTTTTTTTGGTATGTCTTCTTGATGAACCTTTTGTTTTTATATAATGTCCTTCTTCCTGCTAATTTTCTTTGCTCTATAGTACTTTGTCTGATATTAATACCTTAGAACCAGTCCATTTTCTTTTTTTATTGTTTGGTACCAGGTTAACTACCGAGTCACATCCCTAGCTCTTTTTTTAAAATTTTGAGACAGGACCTTGCTCAGTTGCTGAGGCTGGCTTTGAACTTACACTTCTCCTGCTTCAGCCTCCCAAACCACTGGGATTATAGACATGCACCATGCCTGACCCATTTTTTCCTTTTCATTGGTATTTTCTTGGTGTGTTTTTTCTTTATTTTTAATATTTTCTAATTGGCAATATACCTTTATTTATTTATTTATATGCAGTACTGAGACTCGAACCCAGTGCCTTGCATGTGCTAGGCAGGTGCTCTGCCACTGAGCCACAACCCCAGCTCCAATCATCATTAAAACTACCTATATCATCATATTTAAAGTGAATTTCTTGTCTAGTGTATAGTACTGTCTAGTGTATAGTAGTTCATTTTTTTACTTCTGGCAACCTCTGGTATTGGTTATTTAGACCATTTGTATTTAATCAGTTTATGCACTTCGATTTAAATATGCCCACTTTATGTTTTTGTATGATCCTTCTCTTCTTTGTTCTTTTGTTTTTCTCCTTCCTCCTTTTGTCTTCTGGAGTTTTTTGAACATTTCATAGTATATTAATTTATTGTGATTTTTAAATGTATCTATAATTTTTTTAGTGTTTGCTCTGGAGATTACCATAAAGAAGCTTAATGTTTACAATTTACTTAAAATCAGTATTTTACAAGTTTAAGTAGAATTAGCAATATTGTAAGTTTTGCTTTCATCTATTACAGATTTTTTAAATTCAAGAGAACACTCCCATCATTTTTACCCAGATATTTATTATTTCTCTTATTCTTCCTAAATTCCTGATGTTCCAAGTTTGCATTGGTGTCACGATCTTTCCATCTGGAAAACTTCTTTCAGCATTTCTTTTAGAGCTGGTATGCTGATTGTTAATTATCTTAATTTTCCTGTATCTGAGAATATCCTTATTTTACTTTACCTCATGTAAGGTATTTTGGCTGACCATTAACTTTGTGTTCTTTCAACACATTAAAAAAGTTCTTTCATGTCCTTCTAGCGTCTAGTGATTTCTGATGAGAAATGTACATCCATTCAAATAATTCTTCCCTTACATGAAACCTTATTTTTCTCTGTTTTCAGGAGACTTTGTCTTTTGTTTTTATTGGTTTGATTATGATGTGCCTGTATATAGGCTTTCTTTGGATTTATCCTGTTTGGGGCTAATTGAACTTAATGTTCATGTCTTTGACCTAATATGTGAAGTTTTCAACCATTTAGGTATTTTTTTCTGTTCCACTTTCTCTCTTCTGAGAGTCCAGTGACACAAAATGTTAGACTTTTGTTATTTTCTCTTAGAGGTGCTATCGATTTCTTTCATTTTTAAGTATTTAAATTGACATAAAAATTGTATTTGTAGTAGGTAACATGTTTTGATATATGTGTACATTGTGAAATGGCTAAAATCAAGATAATGAACATGTATTCTACCACATACACTTATTTTTAGTGAATATATAACACTTAAAATGTACTATCTTAGCAATTTGCATGTATCTATTGTTACTAACTACAGGCACCAGGATGTACAATAGATTCCTTGAAGTTATTCCTCTTAGATAACTGAAATTTTATATACTTCCATCAATGTTTCCCTGATCTAGCCCCACCTCCATAACTACCATTCTGCTGTCTGATTCTGTAAGTTCAGCTTTTTTTAGATTTCACATTTTAATGAGATTAGAGTATTTGTCTGTCTGTGCCTGGTTTATTTCACCTAATATTCTGTCCCTATTGCCACAACTTGTAGGATTGCTTTTTTTTTTTTTTTTCTTTTCAAATTTTTATTTGTATTAAGTAGGTAGAATGGTGCAATAGTAAGAAAATTATGCATTTGGGATCGTGTTTCCCTGCTTTTTCACATTAATTTAGTACAAGAAATTAAGTAATATTAAGGACAATCAAAGAAATGAACATAAATATATACCAAGTAGCCAAATCTTTGAATTTACTAAAGGATGAACTAAAATTGTTGGCTCTGTTCACATTTATTTTCCCTTTAATTAACTGCTTGGGACCTGTGAAAAAGGGAAGTGGACAACATTTATATTACAGGACAGCAATCTTTTATTGAATCTTTTTTGTCTAAAACTATGAGTGGAGAGATTAACCTCTTATTCATAAATTAGGATGAGTCTAACATCACTATACCAAACCAGTATTATTTATAAAAACGAACCTCTGCGTTATCACCAGGTTCACAGGACTAAGTTTTAAACCCAACTTCAGTTCGATTTTTAAAATCTTCCTGCTATAAAGTGCCCAGAAACCCCTACAGGGTAGGGGCAGCCTTTTGACAGCAAATTCATCATTCACCAGGAATGTAAAGCCACAAGTTAAAAAAAAAAAAAAAAAAAACAGAAAGATTAAATCATTCCAAACAATTCCTGTTTGCTAATTCTCCCTCTCTTTGCAGACAAGTGGGAGAAGGACCCATAGAGTATAGTATTATTGATTGAATTAACCTCTTTGAAAAGGGAGCAAGATGACTTAGTGTATATGAGGATGAACTTCTGTGGATGACACTGGCATATAAACTAGATAATGTAAACTTCAAAACCAGATTATAATACATACCCAGCAACCAGCCAGTTCAAATAGATGTTTCTCATCTTTTTTTCTCATTTAGTTTAAAACACAGGTGTATTTTGTTACTTTCCAGTTAAATATAGTGCCAAAATCCTGCAAAACAAAACAAGACTTCATATAAATTCAAATTAAAATGTTAAATAAAAATTGCTGACATATTGTAGTTTTTTTGACAGACTCCAGTATATATATGGGTGCCAGAAAGTAATTCATCTCAGTTACTGGTAAAAAGATAAATTTTATTTACACATTAAAAAGACAATATTATGAGACTAAGTGTCACCTGTCAAAAAAATATGTAGAATGGAATTTTCAGTAAACACTTGGAATGAAGGGCAATCAGAATATAAGAGAAAGCAAAATTCATATAAGTTAATTCCTAATTTGAGAAATCAATAAATTGTATACATAAATTGATAAATCTGTCTCTGTAGGTCACTAATTCCAAGGACTAGTTAGTAATTAGTTTCTAACTAAATTATTATAGGACATTCTGATGTATGCGCTCTTGTGATCAGTTTGTTCTGGCAAGACTACAACAAGCTCTTGCCCTTGAAAACAACTCAGCAGGCAAAGGCTCTTCATTTAGAAAATAGCTAGATAAAAAATGCCAAGACTGTAATAATCATTGACAGGACAAGTACCAGGATACACATCTTTTTGCAAGACTGTTTTTGATAGTAAGCAGCTCGCTGTAACTGATCAGAGGCTTTTAACTTGCACCTCTGAGCTTTCCACATTGGCTTCTATGCTATCAGTCAGATCACCTTGGTCATGGATCATCATGGCCAAATCTTTAAATATCTGATTAACATCCAAAATGTCAGTCTCCAGCTGCTGAATAGCTGTTTCCTTCTCTTTAATGAGTTCCAGATCCTGCTCAGTGATGGCTGCTTTGTTTTCCTGTCAAATGAAATGAGCTGCTCCTCTCTTTGCCTCTCTTCTGCAGAAAGACGAGGTCCAACTCTTGCTCTGGCAATACTCTCCTTTTCCTTTTCAGATACCCTTCTCTGCACAGCCTGGAAATTATTTAAGGCTGCAGAGAAGTCATTCATGAGGCATTCTTTCTGAAGTTTCTGCTGGCACTATTATGAAGTAGATAAGACAAGGGGCAAGGACCCTAATTCCTTCAGCAATTCATTTGTTTCTGTGGCAAGCTGATTAGTTGAGTGCTGCAACTGTTGCAGATTTCCCTGTTGCTTGCTTGAGTCCTACTTAGTTCCTAGTTGGCTCATCAAATTTCTTTATCTGAATTTTGGGTTGGCTGATCCACTGAATGTTGCTGCTTGCATGTCTGCATGACGCTGTTGAAGTCCCGGAGTACCCCAGGTTCTGGTACATGTCTGAGGGACTGTAGGACATGACAAGGAACTGAAACCAGCTCGCCTTGCACTGCATTCCTACCAGAAGCAGCCACCACAAGGTATCTGCAGGCTGAGGGGGAAACCAGGAAGAGAAAGGGCTGGATAGCTTTTTCTTTTTTTTTTTTTTCCCCCAGTGCTGGGGATTGAACCCAGGGCCTTAAGCTTGTGAAGCAAGCACTCTACCAACTTAGCTATATCCCCAGCCCAGGATTGCCTTCTTTTTAAGGAATGAATAGTATTCCCTTCTTTTCACATTCCACACTTTATTCATTGTTGAACACATAGGCTGATTCCATAACTGGCTACTGTGAATAGTTCTACAATAAACATGGAAGTGTAGATATTTCCTCAACATACTGACTTCATTTTTATTGGATGTATATGCAGAAGTGGGATTTCTGAATCCCATGGTAGTTCTATTTTTAGCTTTTTGAGTAACCTTGTTTTCCAAAATGATTGGGCTAATTCATATTCCCATTACAGTGTACAGGGTTCCCATTTTTCCATATCTTTGCCAACACTTGTTATCTTCAGGTTTTTTGTTTTTTGTTTTTTTTTTTTGGTAATAGCAATCATAACAGGTGTGAGATGATTGCGGTTTTGATTTTCATTTCCCTGATGATTAGTGATATTGAGCATCTTTTCATATACCTGTTGTCTATTAGTATCTTCTTTTGAGAAGTGTCTGTGTAGGACACTTTATTTTTTACCTTGTCAAATTTTGAGACCAGGTCTCAAGTTGTTGAGGGTGGCCTTGAACTTGCAATCTCCTGCTTCAGCCTCCTAAGTCACTGGGGTTACAGGTGTGTACCACTGGGCTCAATTTCTTTGCCCATTTAAAAACTGAATTATTTCTCATCTTAAGATGAGTTCCATATGTATTTTGAATATTAACCCCTTACATAGATGTCTTGCAAATATTTTTTTCCCTTTCTGTGGGTTGCATTTTCATTTTGTTGTTGCTTCCTTTGCAGAAACTCTTTAGTTTGACATAGTGCCACTTATTGTAAGTGATTTTGTTGCCTGTGGTACCCAATCATTGCCAAAGCCTTGAAATATAAAGGAGCTTGTTCCCACTTTTCTTCTAATAATTTTAGTCTTACATTAATGTTATTAATCCATTTTGAGTTGATTTTTGTATATGACAAAAGGGGTCAGTTTAATTTGCATGCTGATTATCTAATTTTCCCAGCCCTATTTCTGGAAGAAACTCTCTCTGTTGTGTCTTCTTAGTGTTCTTGTTGAAAATTATAGGCATACCTCAGAGGTGTTGCAGATTTGGTTCCAGACCACTATAATAAAATTAATTTTGCAATAAAGTTAATCTAATATTTTTTGGTTTCCCGGTGCTTATAAAAATTATGTTGACATTATATCATAGTCTTTACTGTAATGGCATTGTCTAAAAATTGTAGTAATACCTTGATCTAAAAATTTTGCTAATAAATGCTAATGATCATCTAAGCCTTCATCGAGTCATAGTCTTTTTGTTGTTGGAGGGTCTTTTCTTGATGTTGGTGTCTGCTGAAGGCTGGAATGGCTGTAACATTTTCTTAAGACAACACAGTTTGCTTTGTCTTTTGACTCTTCCTTTCACAAAAGAAGTCTCCATAGCATGTGATGCTGTTTGATAGCACTTTACCCCTAACAGAACTTCCCTCAAAATTGGAGTCAATCCTCCAATTATTGTGACCATTTTATTAACTGAGTTTATGTAACATTACTAAGTCCTTTATTGCCATTTCAACAATGAACATAGCATTCTTCACCAGGAGTAGATTGCATCTCAAGGAATTATTATCTTCTTTCTTTTTTTTAATTTTAATTTATTTTTATTGTAAACAAATGGGATACATGTTGTTTCTGTTTGTACATGGAGTAACAGCATACCGTTTGCGAAATCATACATTTACATAGGGTGATGATGTTTGATTAATTCTGTTATTTTTTCCTTCCCCCCACCCCTCTTTTCCCTCTATATATTCCCTCCTTCCTCCATTCTTGCCCCCTTCCCACCCCCCATTATGTGTCATCATCCGCTTAGCAAGATCATTTGTCCTTTGGTTTTTTTTGAGATTGGCTTATCTCACTTAGCATGATATTCTCCAATTTCATCCATTTGCTGCAAATGCCATAAATTTATCATTCTTTATGGCTGAGTAATATTCCATTCTATATATATATACCACAGTTTCTTTATCTATTCATCAATTGAAGGACATCTAGGTTGGTTCCACAATCTGGCTATTGTGAACTGAGCAGCTATGAACATTGATGTGGCTGTATCTGTAGTATGCTGATTTTAAGTCCTTTGGGTATAGGCCAAGGAGTGGGATAGCTGGATCAAATGGTGGTTCCATTCCAAGTTTTCTAAGGAGTCTCCACACTGCTTTCCAGAGTGGCTGCACTAATTTGCAACCCCACCAGCAATGTAAGAGTGTACCTTTGCCACATCCTCGCCAACACCTGTTGTTGCTTGTATTCTTGATAATCGCCATTCTAATTGGGGTGAGATGGAATCTTAGGGTGGTTTTGATTTGCATTTATCTTATTACTAGAGATGTTGAACATTTTTCCATATGTTTGTTGATTGCTTGTAGATCTTCTTCTGTGAAGTGTCTATTCATTTCCTTAGCCCATTTGTCGACTGGATTATTTGCATTCTTGGTGTAGAGTTTTTTGAGTTCTTTATAGATTCTGGAGATTAGTGCTCTATCTGAAGTATGATTGGCAAAGATTTTCTCCCACTCTGTAGGCTCGCTCTTCGCATTGCTGATAGTTTCCTTTGCTGAGAGAAAGCTTTTTAGTTTGAATCTATCCCAGTTATTGATTCTTGCTTTTATTTCTTGTGCTATGGGAGTCCTGTTGAGGAAGTCTGGTCCTAAGCCGACATGTTGAAGCTCTGGACCTACTTTTTCTTCTATAAGATGCAAAGTCTCTGGTCTGATTCCGAGATCCTTAATCCATTTTGAGTTTAGTTTCGTGCATGGTGAGAGATATGGGTTTAGTTTCATTCTGTTGCATATGGATTTCCAATTCTCCCAGCACCATTTGTTGAAGAGGCTATCTTTTCTCCATTGCATATTTTTGGCCCCTTTGTCTAGTATGAGAAAATTGTATTTATTTGGGTTTGTGTCCATGTCCTCTGTTCTGTACCTTTGATCCACCTTTCTATTTTGGTACCAATACCATGCCATTTTTGTTACTATTG
Source organism: Sciurus carolinensis (assembly GCF_902686445.1). NCBI lineage: Eukaryota > Metazoa > Chordata > Mammalia > Rodentia > Sciuridae > Sciurus > Sciurus carolinensis. The sequence goes on from NC_062228.1 coordinate 36,254,536, forward strand.
CTTTGTAGTAGAGTTGAAGATCTGGTATTGCGATACCCCCTGCTTCACTCTTTCTACTGAGGATTGCTTTAGCTATTCTGGGTTTTTTATTCTTCCAGATGAATTTCATAATTGCTTGCTCTATTTCTGTAAGGTACATCATTGGGATTTTAATTGGAATTGCATTGAATCTGTATAGCACTTTTGGTAGTATGGCCATTTTGACAATATTAATTCTTCCTATCCAAGAACATGGGAGATCTTTCCATCTTCTGAGGTTTTCTTTAATTTCTTTCTTTAGTGTTCTGTAGTTCTCATTGTAGAGGTCTTTCACCTCTTTTGTGAGATTGATTCCCCAGTATTTTATTTTTTTCTATGCTATTGTGAATGGGGTAGTTTTCCTAATTTCTCTTTCTGAAGATTCATCGCTTATGTATAAAAATGCCTTAGATTTATGTGCATTGATCTTATATCCCACTACTTTACTGAATTCACTTATGAGATCTAAAAGTTTTCTGGTGGAATTTCCTGGTTCCTCTAAGTATACAATCATATCATCAGCAAATAGGGATAGTTTGAGTTCTTCTTTTCCTATTCGTATCCCTTTAATTTCTTTGGTCTGTCTAATTGCTCTGGCTAGAGTTTCAAGGATGATATTGAAAAGAAGTGGTGAAAGAGGGCATCCCTGCCTTGTTCCAGTTTTAAGGGGGAATGCTTTCAGTTTTTCACTATTTAGAATGATATTAGCCATGGGCTTAGCATAGATGGCCTTTACAATGTTAAGGAATGTTCCCACTATCCCTATTTTTTCTAGTGTTTTGAGCATGAAGGGGTGCTGTATTTTATCAAATGCTTTTTCTGCATCTATCGAAATAATCATGTGATTCTTGACTTTAAGTCTATTGATATGGTGAATGACATTTATTGATTTCCTGATGTTGAACCAACCTTGCATCCCTGGGATGAAACCCACTTGATCATGGTGCACTATCTTTTTAATATGTTTTTGTATGCGATTTGCTAAAATTTTGTTGAGAATTTTTGCGTCGATGTTCATTAAGGATATTGGTCTGAAATTTTCTTTCCTCGATGTGTCTCTGTCTGGTTTAGGTATCAGGGTGATATTGGCTTCATAGAATGAGTTTGGGAGGGTTCCCTCCTCTTCTATTTTATGGAATACTTTGAGAAGTATTGGAATGAGCTCTTCTTTAAAGGTTTTGTAGAACTCGGCTGAGAACCCATCTGGTCCTGGACTTTTCTTTGTTGGTACGCTATTGATGACTTCATCTATTTCATTACTTGAAATTGGTCTATTTAAATTGTGTATGTCCTCCTCGTTCAGTTTAGGCAATTCATATGTCTCTAGAAACCTGTTGATGTCTTCGAAATTTTCTATTTTGTTGGAGTATAGATTTTCAAAATAGCTTCTAATTATGTTTTGTATTTCAGTCGTGTCTGTTGTGATATTTCCTTGTTCATTCCGAATTTTAGTGATTTGGGTTTTCTCTCGTCTTCTCTTTGTTAGTGTGGCTAAAGGTTTATCAATTTTGTTTATTTTTTCGAAGAACCAACTATTTATTTTGTCAATTTTTTGTATTGTTTCTTTTGTTTCAATTTCGTTGATTTCAGCTCTGAGTTTAACTATTTCCTGTCTTCTACTACTTTTGGTGTTGGTCTGTTCTTCTTTTTCTAGGGCTTTGAGCTGTAGTGTTAGGTCGTTTATTTTTTGAGTTTTACTTCTTTTATTAAATGCACTCCATGAAATAAATCTTCCTCTAAGTACTGCTTTCATAGTGCCCCAGAGATTTTGATATGATGTTTCTTTGTTCTCGTTTACCTCTAAGAATTTTTTAATTTCCTTCCTAATATCTTCTGTTATCCATTCATCATATAATAGCATATTGTTTAATCTCCAGGTGTTGGAGTAGTTTCTGTTTTTTACTCTTTCATTAATTTGTAACTTCAATCCATTATGATCTGATAGAATACAAGGTAGTGTCTCTATCTTCTTGTATTTGCTGACATTAGCTTTGTGGCATAATATATGGTCTATTTTAGAGAAGGATCCATGTGCTGCTGAGAAGAAAGTGTATTCGCTCTTGGTTGGATGGTATATTCTATAAATGTCTGTTAAGTCTAAATTATTGATTGTGTTATTGAGATCTATGGTTTCTTTGTTCAATTTTTGTTTGGAAGATCTGTCCAGTGGTGAGAGAGGCGTGTTAAAATCACCTAGTATTATTGTGTTATGGTCTATTTGGTTTCTAAAATTGAGAAGGATTTGTTTAACATACATGGATGAGCCACTGTTTGGGGCATAGATGTTTATGATTGTTATATCTTGCTGATTTATGCTTCCCTTAAGCACTATGAAATGTCCTTCTTTATCCCTTCTGACTAACATTGGCTTGAAGTCCACATTATCTGAAATGAGGATGGATACTCCAGCTTTTTTGCTGAGTCCATGTGCATGGTATGTTTTTCCCCATCCTTTCACCTTTAGTCTATGGGTATCTCTTTCTATGAGGTGAGTCTCTTGCAGGCAACATATTGTTGGATCTTTCTTTTTAATCCAATCTGCCAGTCTATGTGTTTTGATTGATGAATTCAGGCCATTAACATTCAGGGTTATTATTGAGATATGATTTGTATTCCCGGTCATTTGGTTCATATCTAAAATTTTATTTATTTATTTATTTATTTTTTGACACATCTTGGTTCCTCCTTTATTTGACAGTTCCTTTAGGGTAATTCCTCCCTTTGCTGATATGCTTCTTTGTTTTTTATCTCTTCCTCATGAAATATTTTGCTGAGAATGTTCTGTAATACTGGCTTTCTTTTTGTAAATTCTTTTAACTTTTGTTTATCATGGAATGATTTTATTTCATCGTCAAATTTGAAGGTAAGTTTTGCTGGGTATAAGATTCTTGGTTGGCATCCATTTTCTTTCAGAGCTTGAAAAATGTTGTTCCAGGCCCTTCTAGCTTTTAGGGTCTGGATTGAAAAATCTGCTGATATCTGTATTGGTTTCCCCCTGAATGTAATTTGGTTCTTTTCTCTCACAGCCTTTAAAATTCTGTCTTTATTTTGTATGTTAGGTATTTTCATTATAATGTGCCTTGGTGTGGGTCTGTTGTAATTTTGTGTATTTGGAGTCCTATAAGCCTCTTGGACTTGATTTTCCATTTCATTCTTCAGATTTGGTAAATTTTCTGATATTGTTTCATTGGATAGATTATTCATTCCTTTGGTTTGTTTCTCTAAGCCTTCCTCAATCCCAGTAATTCTCAAATTTGGCCTTTTCATGATATCCCATAGTTCTTGCAGATTCTGTTCATGATTTCTTACCATCTTCTCTGTTTGTTCAACTTTGCTTTTGAGGTTAAATATTTTGTCTTCAATATCTGAAGTTCTGTCTTCCAGGTGTTCTATCCTATTGGTTATGCTTTCTATGGAGTTCTTAATTTGGTTTATTGTTTCCTTCATTTCAAGGATTTGTTTGTTTTTTTTTCAATATCTCTAACTCTTTATTGAAATGATCTTTTGCTTCGTGTATTTGCTCTTTTAACTGTCGATTGGTGCTATCATTCAATGCCTGCATTTGCTCTTTCATCTCATCATTCAATGCCTGCATTTGCTCTTTCATCTCATCATTGAATGCCTGCATTTGCTCTTTCATGTCATCGTTTGCTTCCCTAATCATTTTAATTATGTACATTCTGAACTCCCTTTCTGTCATTTCTTCTGCCATGCTGTCATTGGATTTTATTGATGTAACATCTAGATTTGTTTGGGGCATTTTCTTCCCTTGTTTTCTCATATTGTTCAGGAATCAGTGGGTCATTAAGATATTGCAGATTTCCTCTATCGACTTATAATGTCTCTGAAGATTGCTAGTATATCCCCTCTTATCCTTCAGTAGCCTGCAGAGCTCCACGAAGAAGCTGCCTCTCTAGGGGTGGTGACCCTCAGGTGGCGTATATTCCCTGCTAGTGGGCAGAGGTGCCTCCACTTGTTGACCAATGGTCATCCAATGGGGAACTAGGCTGCAGTCTGGGGCAAGGCCTGTTTGTGCCTATGTCTCTGGTTTTACCATCCCTGTGGGAAAACCTCACCCGGCAGGGAAGACTCACTCGGTGGGGACGTCTTGCTGATCAGTTCCCCTCCTAGAGGTTCCCCTCAATCTACATCTACCACCTGGGCTGGGCTGTCTTCCTCTGCAACGTTCCCAGGGGCCCGGACCTACCTCCTGGGCCTGGGAGCCTCACCCTTCGCAGGCGAGTCTCCTTAGGCTGCCTCTCCCAGAGAATCTGCCCGCAGTCCTGGAAACTTCACTCTGCCCCTAGGCATGTCTCTGTGCGGCTCTTCCAGCAAGAAGCCACCTAGCTCCTGGGACCATGCTCTGCACCTAATTGCCTGGCTATGCGGCCCCTCCTCTGAGCCGCCACCTGGAGCCCCGTACAATAGCTCTGATACCCAGAGACCCGGCACACACCTCCTCCTCCGGACAGCGGCCGGGTTTCCGATGCAGTTACTAGGAGTCCAAGGAATTCACTTCGCGTCTCCTCCTCCCGCCAACCGCCCGTAGCCCTAGGCAGTCACTCCGAGTCCATGTGACCCGCCCTGTTCCTCCTCCTCCTCCTTGGGGTAGCCCCCGGGTGTTCAGGAGCGGTGGCTCCGAGACCAAGTGACCCACCACTCTCCTCCTCCAGGCAGGCCACTGGTGTTCAGGAGCGGTTGCTTTTAGTCCAATCAACTCACCACTCGCCTCCTCTTCTGGCAACCGCCTGTGGCTCTGATGCAGTCACTCCTAGACCAAGAGACCCGCCGCACTTCTCCTCTTCCTCCGGGCAACTCCCCGGTGTTCAGGAGCGGTCGTTCTGAGTTCAAACAGCTCGCCACGCAGCTCCTCCTCTGGCAACTTCCTGTGGCTCTGATGCAGTCACTCCTAGGTCAAGTGACCCGCCGCGCTCCTCCTCTTCCTCCGGGCAACCCCCCGGTGTTCAGAAGCGGTCGTTGTGGGTCTAAACAGCTCGCCACGCAGCTCCTCCTCAGGCAGCCGCCCGGAGCCCCAGTGGTTGCTCCAAGTCCAAGCGCTGTGCTGAGCCGCGTCCTCTACGATGATCCCAGTTGTCCGTGTTTACAGCTCCAGCGGGGGGAGGGGCGTCTTGCCGGGCAACTCTACTTCACAAAGTTCCCTGCATTCCAGGGCTACCGCCCCATCTGGGACACCTCCCCAATGGGAGAGACTCACCCAGCGGCTTTGAGTTGGTCCCAAGTCTCTCACTATCTCCTCTTTTGAATCTTGCGTCCTGGAGCAACGTGAAATGCAGCCGCCCCCTAGTCCACCATCTTGAAACCCAAGTCTATGATTTTAAAAGCACTAGGCTTACTAGAAGGAAGAGTTTTGCTCAGTATGCTGAATGATGTGGTCAGATTTTACCAGGAGAGCTCCCAAAGGTCCCCAAGGAAGGAAAGTCAGAGAATTTAGCCCTGCCATGCTCTCTTTAGAGCATGGTTTGATGACCTCCCAAAGTCACAGTAAGTCTCTCTGATTATTTTATGTGACTGTTTTCTTTCCTCTCTTAGCATATCAATTATACTTCATTTAAACTTAATTTTAATTAATTTTAGTGACTGAGCATGGTGGCACATGCCTGTAGTCCCAACTACTTGGGAGTCTGAGGCAGGATGATTGTTTGATCCTGGAAGTTTAAGGCCAGCCTGGGCAGCATAGTGAGTCTTTATCTCCAATAATATTACTAATAATTTTAGTGGTTACCCTAGAGTTTGCAGTATAAATTCACAGTATTCTGAGTCCATTTTTAAATAATACTCTACCAGTTCATGTGTGGTACAGATATAGCAGTATTCCCAATTCTTCCTTCTTGTACCTTTGTAACTTTGACTTGTCTCATTTATTTATATGCTTTAATCACACAGTATATTGTTACTTAAGTAGATACATTTTTGATCAATTAAGAATAAGAAAAATAAAACATTTTATTTTACTTTCATTTATTCCTTTTCCAAAGTGCTTATTGTCTTTATATATTCAGGTTTCTGACCTATGTCATATTTCTTCTCCCTGAAGAACTTTTAACATTTCTTGCTAGGCATGTCTCTTGGTAGTGAATTCCTACAGTTTTTGTTTGGAAAAGTATTTCTCCTTCACTAGTGAGGGCTAACTTGACTGGTATAGAATTCTAGTTGTTATTTTTAATTGTAATACTTACATATTTCACTCCACACTCTTGTTCCTTATTTTCTGACAATCTGCTATAATTCTTACCTTTGTTCCTTTATAGGTAAGGTGTGTTTCCCCCCATCCGCCCCCATGGTTTATTTCAAGATTTTGTGTTTGTTTTTTTTTCTTTTGCTCTTTCCAAGGGGGCTAAATTTTTTGATATTTATTCTGCTTGGTGTTCTCCAACCTTCCTGTATCTTGGTGCCTGTCACTAGTTTTGGAAAATTCTCAGTCATTTTTACTAAATACATACATACATATACACACAGACTTACTGATCTTCATCCCCATCCCCATTTCTTGGCAGGTATTCCAATTATACTTTTTTGTTACCTTTATGAAATATTCCTCAGTACTCAGAACTAAATAGTTCTCTACCTCCCCTCCCATCTTTGCATAACAATTTTGGGAGTTCCTGTTGACAGACTTTTTAAATTCAGCGATGATTTCCTAGGGCCAGTTTTGTCCCATCTAATGACGAGCCTATCAAAGTCATTTTTCACTTGTGTTATACTGTTTTTTGAATTATGTAAAATCCCCTTTGGATTCTTTCTTAGAATTTCCATATTTGCACTTATGTTACCCATCTTTTCTTGCATATTGTGTACATTTTCCATTAAAGGCTTTAAAATAATAGCTATACTTATTTCCCTGTTTGGTAATTCTAAAGTTTGTCATATCTGAGTTTATTCTGAATGCTTCCATTGTCTCTTCAAACTGCCTTTTCTTGCTTTATAGCATGTTTTGTAACTTTTTCCTATAAGCGTTCTTAAATATGAGGTGTTCTTTCTTTTTAAAATTTTATTAGGAATTGGGCTGTTTAATGTTTGCTGTAGTTGTATTCTTATTTTTATCTCCACAATTAGATTTCCCTGAGAACTCCTCCTTAAATAGAGCTTAAACCTTGAGTTCTTTCAGCTGTAATCTGCTATTATCATACTAGAATCCTGTTGATGTGATAAGGTGTAGGGAAAAGGAAACTTTCTAAAATCTTCAGACTAAATCTCAATCTTAGTAGAGGGACAGTGCCCCTTGCATTACCTTCTTAAGTGTTTCTTGGCTATCCCCACCCCCCTTTACTTAAGATAGGAAGGCTTTAGAGGGGAGATGTTCGATAAGTAGCCTATCCTCTAGTGAATGAGAATCTGGTAAAGGGTTTTCCTCTGAATAGTAGGCCTTTGTTATAGAAAATGATCTAGGTGTATTTCAAAACAGTTATTTTTTTCCTCCCCTTATCAGATATATGAAGGTTTTTTATCCTTGGTTCTTAATCTTTAGAACCTAATGATATTATTGGAGTAACTACATAAGTGTGCCTCCCTCCTTTCAAGACTCCAGTTTCTGGAAGTTTCTCACAGTCATACTAGTCCCAGCATCCAGCATTGATCCAAATTACCATTTAAGTATTCTATTTATTTATGGCCCCAGAAGTTTCTGCCTCAGGAAAGCAGATCTGGACTGTGATTTTCTGAATGTGCCTCTATCTCCAGATTTCAGATGACTTAGTACTGCAGTTCTCTGATAGGCCCACGAAAAGGGATGGGATTTTTTCAGTTGTTTAGCTCTTTCCTACAAGAATAGAAGTGCTGAATTCTAAGCTCTTTATATGTCAGAGTTGAAACTAGAAGTCTAATCATGGGCTTTAATCACATCTATAAAATATCTTCACAATAATACCCAGATTGGGGTGGGAGGGGTGGGGGGAAAGGGAAAAAATAACAGAATGAATCAAACAACATTATCCTATGTAAATGTATGATTACACAAATGGTATGCCTTTACGCCATGTACAAACAGAGAAACAACATTTATCCCATTTGTTTACAGTTAAAAAAAAATACCTAGATTAGTGTTTGAATAACTGGAGATAATAGCCTATTCAAGTTGATATATGCATTATAATCCACTACTTGTCAACTTGCCACCTATATCCATCTCCTCAAGCCATATTTAATTTCCAAATGAAGGCAAGTCATATTTTTGCCTAACCTGATACAGCTACTCATACAACTGAAAACATTCTACTTACCTCAGAAGAGGATACAAAGTACCCAGATGATATTCATGTGTCTCTTTTGACCCAGTAACTTAAATACTGTGATACACTGGTAACCATTATTAATACAACTTGGAGATGATTAGTGAATAAGAGAGAGAAGAAAACCATATCCCTCAGCCTTTGGATACTGTCTTTGATAGTATACTCAGGCAGTTCTGGCCTTTCAACTTCCATAGTTTAGGCCACCTCTGGGCTCATAGTTCAGCTGACCAACCAAATTGTTAGAACTCCTTCCTGGAGAGTTATATGCTGTTTGATTCTTAGCTACAATTTCATAACACTTTAAATTTAATCTTGGAATGGCATAAATAACAATATTTTAAAGTCAAACAGACTTAAATTTATATTCTGGCTCTGCTACTTACTGGCTGTGAGATTAGGTTGCAACTTCATCTTTCTAGACCTCAGTTTCCTCCTCTGTAAATCCAACATAGATTAAATAGATAGTGTTTAAAATGATTATCAGTAGTAGTTATTCAGTAAACCATTGTTATGATGAAACTGCTACTCTACTGGAGAATTGAGAATATAAAATCTGTAGAGCAGGGTGTCAAGTTTGATGGTAGGTTTGCTAAAGCCTTACCTGGAGTCAATCTAGAATAGAAGAATTGTTTTCTTATAGGCCTTTCCTCAAGAAATGATGTAATTGGGTCCAGTGGCACATGCCTGTAATTCCATTGATTTCGGAGGCTAGGGCAGGAGGATCACAAGTTTGAGGTCAGTTTGGGAAACTTAATGAGACCCTGTCTCAGAATAAAAAATAAAAAGGACCGGCAGTATAGCTTAGTGGTAGAGCACCCCTGGATTTAATCTCTGGTGCCACCAAAAAAAAAAAAAAAAGTGACTTTACTATTCGGCAAAAAGAACTAGTGCTAATAAATACCATGTTGTATTAGACTAGGAATAAAAGGAAGTGTTGGGAATATAAAAATAATTGTTTTGATAATTTGAGAAGGATTTTGACATAGGAATTTGTTGCTGAAGGATAGGAACAAGTAAGGTCATTCATTCATTAATTCATGAAATGTGTATTGAGAACTTGATGAGTACTTGTTACTCTGTTAAGGCTCTAGGAACATAGTGGTAAAGATTGCAGACAAGATCTCTGTCCTTGTGGAGTGTACATTGGGATATGGGTAAGAATACACAATAAAAAAGGTCCAATAATTATGTAATGATACTTAAGGTTTGGTGGTAAGGGAAAGCTTTTCTGAGATGGTGATAGTTTAGCATCTTGCATCTGTGAGTTTATAGTCTTCGACAAGTTTGGAAATTGGCCATTTTCTTCCCTACAGCTCACTGTTGCCTGCTTTGTTCATTTGTTTTGTTTTGTTTTGTTTTGGGGCAGTCTTGCTATGTTGCCTGGGCTGGTCTTGAATTCTTGTGCTCAGTCTGTTCTCCTGCTTCAACCTCCTCAGTAGCTGGGCCATAGGCTTGCACCACCAGCTTATTGTTTGCTAAGTGTTTTCTTCCTTGTATTCTTTTTGAATAGTTTCTCTTATTGCTCTTTTCATGTTCAGCATGTAACATTTAACTTGCCTTTAATTCCATCAAATGTATTTTTTCATCTTCATGGTAAAATTTTCATCTCCAGAATTTCAATTTGAGATTTAAAGAAAAGATTACTTCTTCTAGGTCTCCATTTAACATATTTTTGACATATTTTTTCTCTACTTTCCTGGAAACTAGAGCAAATCAGAGGTTTCACCTTATTTGTTTTTTGTCTCTGGCATCACTGTCCACTGTTGCCTGCTATCCAGTGTCTTGAAAATTGATCTTTCATGTATCTTATCCAGATTTTTAGTTCTTTCAGACAGTTTATATACTCATGAATGAAAATGAAAGTATCTTGCCTCTATTATTTAGCTCATATTTACTGTTAGGGCTTTTTAAAAAAAATATATGTTTTCAGTTGTAGATGGACAATACCTTTATTTTATGTGTTGCTGAGGATTGAACCACATGCCTCACATGTGCTAGGGAAGCGATCTACCCCTGAACTACAACCCCAGCCCTACTGTTAGGTTTTAAAGTGCTTAAGAAGGCCTCTGGTTAGTTACTGTCAATAGAAAACATTTTAAAGTTTGATTTTCTTAGAGTATGGTAAAGCATATGCCATCACTTTGGTCTCTATGTTAATCTTCATTCAGAGTCTATTAACAGTACAACTATCAAAAAGATCTGATATTTTTCTCTTTTTTAATTAAAAAATCACTTCTGATCTTATCAGCAAGAGAAATTGGCTTAAAAGTCTTTTGTTATTTATAATGCTGTAATGGTATCATATTCCTTGGCTGAGCAGCTTCTCAGATGTAGTTATCAAGCATTTTTGTGGTGTTACACATGACCCAAGAACTTTAGAATGTGTGTTGAGGTAGAGTATCATTCTAAAAAATTGGACTAAAGTCTACCTGACATACAGTTTACAGTTTTAGTAATTTTAAGTATACAATTCAGTGACATTAAGTACATTCACACTGTTACATAACAGTCACCACTATTTCCAGAACTTTTCCAGCATTCCCATACTGATATTCTTTATCCGTTAAACATTAACTCCCCTTACCCTTTTCTCCCATCCCTTGGTAACCACTACTCTATGTCTCCATGAATTTGCCCATTCTGGTACCACATGTAAGTGAAATCATACAATATTTGTCTTATAGTGTCTGGTTTATTCGACTTAGCATAATGTTTTCAATGTTTCATGTGTGTCACCCAACAATTTCATTCCTACTGTTCCATTAAATGTATAGCCTACATTTTGTTTTGTCATTCATCTGTTGAACACTTGGATTGAATTCACTTTTTAGCTATTGTTAGTAATGCTGCTATAAACATGGGTGTAAAAGTGTTTGAGTCTGCTTTTAGTTCTTTTGGGTGTGTACTTTGGAATAGTATTGCTGAATCATATAATAATTCTTTTTAACTTTTTGAGAAGTCACTGAACTGTTTTACATGGTGGCTACCTCATTTTATAGTTCCACCAACAATGTGAAAGTATTCCAATCTTCTCACATTCTTACCAACGCTTGATGTTTCCTGACTTTTTTATAGAAGCCATCCAAATGGGTGTGAAGTGGTATCTTAATTGTGATTTTGATTTGCTTTCTCTAATGAATAATGATACTGAACATCTTTTCATGTGCTTATCAGCAACTTATATATCATTTTTTAAAAAATGTCTTTATAAATTCTTTGTCTATTTTTTAATTGAGTTTGTGGTTTTGGCAGTGGGGGGAGGGATTATGTTTTAATGCCCAAATCTTTCTGCTGTCCAAGAGATTTATTATAGAAACCATAAAAAATGGTTTCATGTTTCCATCATTACCCATATGTGACACCTCTTTCTTTATAATAGATGAAGCAGATGGCGGTTCCAAGTTGCTTCCCAAGTATTTGGGCTGTTTTCAGAGTATACTCCTTCTGTTTCTATATGGCACACTTCAAGAAAATAATGTCTTGTCTAGATTCAAGAGATATAATTTGGGGGTAAGGTGTCCAAGGTGTCCCAGGACTCTAGACCTGTTAGACTTCACTCCCCCACCTCCCCTTGATGATTCTAGTGGTTGAACCTAGGACCTTTAGTGGTGAAATGGTTAACTTATGAGAGCTGTAAGCTAATCAGTCTATCCTAGTTTAACTAGGCAGAGTGGTAACTGTAGGCAGGTAGAGTAGGACTAGAGGTGATGGGTGCATGACCTCAAGTGGTTCACCTTCCCTGCAACCATTTCCCCTCTCTCTCTGCTTCCTGGAAACCATGAACAGGGAGCCGCTTCTGTCTGCCAGGCCCTTCTACTATGGTGTCCTGCTTCATCTTGGTTCCAAAGCAATGAAGTCAGCTGACCATGGACCGAACCTCTGCAACTATGAACCCAAATGAACTTTTTCCTCCTCTTAAATTGTTCTGGTCAGGTTTGTGATGAAAAACTAACACATGTAATTTCTGCTTTTCATTAGGAAACTCAGGGTTGTTGTTTGAGCTGGGATCTTGCTGTGTTGCCCAAGCTAGTCTCACAATCTTACGGGCTCAAGTGGTCTACTGCAGCTTCCTCAGTAGTTGGAACTACAGATATGCACCACTGTGACCAGCAGAGTTAAAAGTTTTAAATGTAAATTTTAAGCCTATAGAAACATAAAACACCCAAAAAGTTAAACTCATGTTTGTAACAATAGAAAATCAGTTGAATACATTTTAGTGCTCTTTCTTTTATAATAGTGCCAACATTTGAGTGTGATTACAAATTATTAAAACACAGGAAAGAGTTACCATTTATAGTCACTATTCCAAATGCGTTCCATTTATATGATTGTGTTTAATAATTATGAATCAAGAAATTGAAGTTCAAAGAATTAAAGTTGCTCAGGGTCACATGGTCACAAGGTAAGTGACAAAGTCTGAATACAAAAACAGTGCGACCCCAATTTTGTAACAGAAGTGCTGACATCTTATTGTATAAGAGAGAAATAAGAAATGCATTTCAAATTGCTTGATATTATTGTCACTGGTTGGGAAAGCAGCATAGATATTTAGAAAATAAAGGATATAATACAAAGACTTTCTTTAAAAAAAAAAAAAAACCCTTGAGATTATTACATAAAAGTGCAGAAAACCATGTTAACTTTTCCTGATTGGTGCAGGGTTTTTTTTCCAGATTCAGAGTTTCAATTTGGGTATTTTGTTCACATTTTGACTAGCATTTATCTCCATTTTCTCCTCATTGGTCTCACCATCTCCTCTAAAACAAAATGTCCTTTTAAATATTTCCTTTCCTGAAGAGTTCTTACCATATCCTTATTTTTATACCTCTAAGCCTTGATGACTTGCCTAAACCTGTATTTAATGGATTATTTTTATTCATTTGAAGTTTCAAATTCTCCAGTTATCTACTCTGACCATATCAGAGCCCTACTTTCTTTTTGATTCTTGACAAACATATTTTGAGCCTTTTGTCGTGTATTTCTTCACTTGCAGTTGTCTTCCCCCTACCCTTGACATTTTTGGTTTATGGAAGCTCATGTTCCTTCTCGCCAAGTTGAAGTCTGTAGACTATCTCTAGAATTTCTCTTACCAAATCAATTTTCAGATTCCTAAGTTGGAAAAATCTACCCTTGAGTCAATCAGCCATGGCCAATTTGATGAGGGAAAGAGTTCCATAGTACAGACATGGCTACTGGGAGTCCACTGATTTAGACCATATTAGGGGAATTTCTAGAAAAGGCAGAATATTTGTGAGCCAGGCACTCATCCAAGAGATGTCTGCCACAGTCTATAGACCATGGCCTTGGAAAAGTCGTGATGTTTGTGTTAGTAAGTTTTTCATCACTGTGACCAAAATACCAGACATAAACAACTTAAAGGAGAGAAATTTTATTTTGGCTCACAGTTTATTTGGATCCATGGTCAGCAAGTTACATTGCTTTGGACCTGAGGTGAGGCAGAATATCATGGACAGGGTGGTAGGAAGCTTCTCAGCTCTTGGCTGCCAAGAAGCAGAGAGAAATGAGTGAGAAATAAGACATAGTCCCCAAGGGCACATCCCCAGCAACCTACATCCTCCAATGATGTCCCACTGCCTATAGTTTCTACCACCTCCCAGTAGTCCATTCAACTAACGATGAATTAATCCACTGATGATGTTAAATTCTTCATGACTTAGTCACTTCCCAAAAGCCCCACCTGTGAACATTGCTACATTAAGAATAACATGAGTTGTGGGGGGATACTTCATATCCAAATGGTAACAGTGTTCTTGTAAACAGGATGGAAAAACACTATCTGAATTCTGAGAGTTGGATATAATTGTAGGCAATGGAACACCCTGAGATCCAAAGAAGGTAGACTGATATCAACCTGGAGCAACAGTTCATCAGTGATGAACTGAAGAGCTCTGCTCACCTCACACTGATTTAAGCATTTCTCTTAGTGGCCCAAATGAGTTATCCCTAGAGTGCATGTGTCTACAAGTACAGAAGCTATGGTCCTGGCATCCTCAATGTTGTTAGGCTGTTGTAAGAAAGTGGCACAGCTGTCATGGTGGCACACACTGGTAATCCCAGCTACCCCAGAGGCTCAGATGGTAGGATCCTTTGGTCCTAGGAGTTTGAGACTATCTCAAAAGGAAATGGCACTCATTTGTCATTTTTGGATCACTTTTCATCAACTCCTGGATGGCAAATCCAGGAACTAATCTCCCACAGTGGCAGCTAAGTGGGTTTCTATCAGAGTCCCCTGGGAATGAGTGATACAAAAAAGGGAAAATGGCTGGAAGTTCATTCCTCCTCTCTCACACCAGACGACATTGTGCTTTTTTCCTGGACTGCATTTAGTGAAAGTTAGAAATTTGGATATGCCCTTTTTATCTTATCTGTTCTTTCACATTTTCTCTGTTTTTTTTTTACGCTGTTCTGAGAGGTTTCTTCTTTTATTATTCTTTTAAGCATTTTATTTTATCTATCATATTTTTAATCTCTTATCACTTCTTCTTATTCTCTATTCCTTTTCAGTTTAACCTGTTTTAGTTTTATAAAATCTTCCTTAACTGTTGGAGTGAACGTGTCTTCTATTCCCTGATTATCTTCTTCAACTGGAGCTTTTCATGTTTGTGTATATTGGTGTTTCTTTTTCAGGCTGCTAGTTTTGCTAAAATCTTGTGTTCTAGTCATACTTAAGGGATAAGGTCTATGTAACAGGGTGACTTTTCCCCCAGGGAGAATTTTATAGGTGCTCTGGGTGTAGGTGGGGAGAGGTAGTTAGAACTCATCTTTAGGTTGAGGCCACCTGATTACTAGAATGGGGAATTGGGGGCACCAGGTTGAAAAACCTTGGATTTTTCTATGTGAATTGTTTAATTCCTTTGGAAAAGAGTTGTCAGGGACTTGTTTACTCTTGCCTGTGGGTAAATGCCATCTGCCAGTACTTGCTTGGTCTATGCATGAGGGACTTGAGGTGAGGAGAACTTGGGGTTGGAGAAAAGCAGGTGGGTAGAACTGATCCACCATCAGGGCTTGCCCGGGTTCCCATGGCTGACTGGCAACCCTCCTCTCTAGCCCACATGTTGGTTATCTCTTAACCCTGTGTCATCAGTATTCTGGCTTCCAGAGATGTACTGACATTTTCATCCCTATGTGGTATTTGCACACACTTGGTCCTTAAGCTATGGGTTTATTCCTTTTTTTACTTTCATTCCTTTAATACAAAGGATCCAAGGTAGAGGGAGCATGTCTGGTTCATTAAATTTTTTTTTATCTTCACACAAATTTAATGTTTGTTATCCTATAAGTAATATTTCTTGCCAAAGAACTATAAATTTGTGCATTATTTACATTAAAATAAATTTTGTTAAATATACAATTAATATACAAAAACATGATCATTATCAAAATGTAAATACAAAAGCATATATTCTATAGAAAGGGAAAATGACTTTTTTCTTCCCTTTTCTTCATCCAGTTCTGCTTTTTCCCTGGGAAGTAACTGCTGTTAATAGTAGATATATGCATATGTCCTTCCCATATATTGCTTATGAATTTATAGAACTGCATCATCTGGTTATTAGTCTATTTTTTCAATTTAGATGGGATCAGGTATTATGTGTTCTTGTGAAAATTTTTGTAACTTGTCTAAATGCCTTGGGTAATTTTTCATGTCAGTAGACGTAGCAGTATCATTGTTTCCCTTACTGGTTGACATTTAAGTAGTTCACAGTTTTTCTGAAAAGGCAAAATCTATTTCTTTCTTATTTCATTGACCCTTAGAATGTTTCCCACTGAAGAATGTGAAATCCTCATCATATCTATAAAGAATCCCAATGGTTCAACTGAAAAATCAAACTGGATTAAACACAGCAAGTTGAACAGATTGTGCATAATATGTGAAAATATTTAGGAGTACAATTCAAATATAAAGCAAATAAATTACCAAATTTTCTTTTTTAAGATTCATGTTCATGCATGAAATAATCAAATCACAATTTATTTTGCTTGGAGTTAAAGAAACAAGCCAGTTTGCATTTCTTCTTAATTCTTCATAACAGTATTGAAGTACTCTTGTTTCTCCCTACTGTTCTTTTCCTGTTTGTCTATTTCCTGCCTATTTTTTGTAGTTTATTCTCCATGCTCTAAATACTTGCTTTATCAGTTATTTTGTTGTTGTTGTTGTTGTTGTTCTGGGTATTTTTTGTTTGTTTGTGTTTTGCACTGCTGGGTATCAAATCCAGGACTAGACAAGAGCTCCACCACTGAGCTATGTTCCCAGCCCATTCTAGGTGTTGAAGCAAGAACTAGTTTAACCTCAGCGGGCTATCAGAGTGTTAATTTCCAGATGAGTCCCATTTAAAATGATGGGAATGTCTATTGACAAATGGGAACGTCTATTGACTATATACATTCATTTTTTGGGTCTCAGATCCACATCCTCCGTGGACAAAAGTAGATGTCTCCACTTTTGAAGAATAGAAATTCTTTACCCATGGCCAGTTCTGCTAGGTCTTTATATTGTTCCACACCAAAAAGTTTTGAGAATTCTACCCTGTTATCACATTTCTTCATCTATGGAAACCTGGTTTCCATAGCCTCCCTCTGCAAAGTTGGATAGGTAGACAAGTTTATATCCTGCTTTTAACAAGAATAGCTACAGGCTATCATTCACTGAGCACTTAACTATGTGCAGGCACTTTTGTATGAGCTTCATGTTCATAATCTCATTTAATCCTCAAAGCAATCCTATGTAATAGGCTTTAATGTGGATACTGGGGCTCTGAGAGGTTAAATAAGTCACATAGTTAGGTTTAATAGTGCTGGGCTTCAAAGCCAGTTCTCATAGTGCCAAAGGTTGGGCTTTTAACCTCTTTGCTATACATTCACCACTTAAGATACAGGTATCTACCTCCAATTTCTTTTTTTCTTTCTTTCTTTCTTTTTTTTTTTAAGTGCTGGAGGTGGAACCCAGGACCTCATGCTTGCTAGTCAAGCACTCTACCACTGAATCATATTCCCAGCATCCCTCTCCCCACCCCTCCCTCTTTTCCTTTCCCCTCCCTCCCTCTCTCCCTTCTTTCCTTCCCTCCTTCCTTTGTTCCTTCCTTCCTTCCATCTTTCCTTTCTCTTTGGTACCAAAGACTGAACCCATGGGCACTTTACCACTGAACTACATACTCAGTACTTTTTACTTTTTATTTTGAGACAGAGTCTCATTAAGTTGCTGAGGATCTTGCTAATTTGCTGAGGTTGTCCTTGAACTTGTGATATTCTTGCTGCAGCTTTCCAAGTTACTGGGGTTATAGGTGTATGCTACCACACCTGCCTTCCATCTCCAATTTCTAATAGTGACTACAGGCTGTAAGAGAAACAGTGTTCAGGTTGTAACTCTTTTTTATCTTGTCAATGCCCCAGTATCTGTTATTTCTCCAGCTCTGTTTCTAAGTGGTCATTCTAGGACACATTAGTAATAAACACAAAACTAATACTGCAACCAGAAATTGTGAATTCAGTTGCCTGTCAGGCATATAATCAATGACGAGCATACTTTGATCTTTTGTCCATAGAGAACTGAGCAGGGGCAGGGGAACTGTACTAGTCTAGGGGCCTGGGTTTCAGACATCTAGATGATTTGAGTAGGGCCAGTGAGTTTGCCTTTGAGATGTTCCCATTTGTTCACTCAGCTCCAAGAGATGTCATTGCTTTTCTTATGAGTTGCTCTGGGCAAGTGATGGAGAAGTTAGCAGTATGGCCTGGAATGGCTCTCAGTGGGCTAGGGCCAGCTGACACACGCCACTTAGGTTTCCAAGGAGCCAAACTATCCCCACTCATGCACAGCTGATGCACTTGTGTCTAAATGTGGTGCAGTCAGGGCTCCAGGCCAGCTTCAGGGCAGGAAATAGAATGCCACCTCCATCACCAGGGAAACAGTGGTCTGCGTACATGATTTATACAGGGGCCAAAAAGAAAGCTCAAAGGGACTCTCAGCCAAGGAAGGGAAACCAGAGGACAACTTGCACAGATCTTGTCTTGGGTTCTAACTGTTGACAAGCCACTTAACTGTCCCCAGGTTTAAGTTTATCTGCATATA
This sequence comes from Sciurus carolinensis, assembly GCF_902686445.1. Lineage (NCBI taxonomy): Eukaryota > Metazoa > Chordata > Mammalia > Rodentia > Sciuridae > Sciurus > Sciurus carolinensis. The sequence continues at coordinate 36,272,890 of NC_062228.1, forward strand.
AGATGGAGGTAACAATATTTACACATCTCACTGGAGACTTATGAAAACAGCAGTCTGACAAACCACTTGGGATCCATGGATGGAAGGTGGTATGTAAGTGCAGGTGATCACTTTACTGTGTGTGTGTTTTTATCAGTGCCTGAGGGACATATAGACCCTCCAGAAAACACTTTTTGAGTCTGGTCACAATTAAAACAGCTCTCGGTTTTGGGTGCATGGATTTGTATTTGGTTTGTATAGATTTGGGGGGAATTGCATGTGTAATTCAGACTTCAGAAGTGTTTTCCAAAACTATTATTGTGGTTAGTAAAAAAAGGTGCTTAAATCAACTGGAAATGTTGTAGCTGGTGATTTTCCCCAAATGTTTGCCAGTTTGCTTTCTCAAAAAATGCCAAATTAACTCCATAGTTTATGAGTTGTACGTGGAGTTTGAAATATTTCTTCCCAAGTTGGGTGGGGAATCTATTTAAAAAACAAAGCACACACAGTTGCTCTTTCCTCGTGGGATTTGCTATTTCTGAAAAATCTGTTAAGCCTGTTAAATGTAGGTATTTTCTGTTCATTTAAGACCAAGCAATTGACCTCAGACCTTTCTGTAAGGTTATTATTATTTTCCATCAACAGGGGTCCTGAGGGAGTCTTATTACTCTGTGTTCTTGGTAATTAAACCTCTCTCTGGTACATATTGTCTGCCTAGAATAAGTCTTATAGGTCTAGTTGGATAATGACTGTTACGGAAAAAACAAACTTTGTTCAGTAACACAAATTATACACTCATTTTTTAATTAGAAAAAAGATAAATAAAACATAGAAAATAAAGATTAATCTTTAATCTCTAATGCAGAACTAACCATATTGGTATCCATGTACATCATAAACAAAAACGGAACTCTATGTACTTGCTGTTCACATCCTGCTTTTGGGATGAAGTCTTCACCCACTGGATCTGGGAAGAGTATCATAGATCTTTAGAGTCTTCTGCCACAACAGGGAGGGGTCCTTCTTCTGTTGGCAGCTGTGCAGTGGTGAGTGAGGGCCTTTGAACTTCATGTGGCACTTGTAGAAGAACTTTCAAAGACGTGTTCTCTTAGATATTGCTCCACTTCCTTAGCACTCATGTGTTTTGGCAACATGAGAGCTCACATCCTAGAAGTGGTAAACACTTGCTGATTTTGGCTTTACCTCAGTGCTGGTTCCAGCACTCACAATCCATAAGCATTCTACTGCCAGGCCCATCTGTTCCCTTTTGCTTTTTTATTTTATGCTAACAGGACTCAAGGCATAACCCATAAGCAGTGCAATGCACACCTATTACAACTTATGGAATTAAAAAATATATATATATATATTTAGTTTTTGATGGACCTTTATTCTATTCATCTATTTATATGTGATGCTGAGAATCAAACCCAGTGCCTCACACATGCTAGGCAAGTGCTTTACCACTGAGCCCAACCCCAGCCTGTCACCCTATGGAATTTTAACATGCATATACCCACTCAACCACCATCTGGAATATAGAACATCTCCAGCATTCCAGAAGTGACTTTGTGTTCCCTTTAAGTCAAAATCCCTTTCCCCAGGTAATTGTTTCTTCCATTTCCTAAACTGGCTTTACTCTATACCTCAAAAACATTTCATCAGATAGATGTTCCTCTTGCTGCTTTGGATCTAAATGTCTTTGCCTAGTTTTATCCCTTCACCCTTTTAAGGGTCACATCTGCTGAATCAGCTGGGCTTCTACTAACACATCCTGATCTGAGGGTAGTCTCTGTACCATCATACCCATCTGTCAGACTCTACCTGGGGCTTTGTTTGCTCTGTCCTCACTGGAACTGCCCTTCCTTGGCCTCCCCAAGTCTCACTCATTATTCAACTCTCAACTCAAGTCTTATTTCCTCAAGAAGTTCTCCCAAATTTATTTGTCTCCTCTTAGACCCTGAATTACCTGGCACCATGTGGCCAGGTTTCTACAAAGACTCGAGTTCATGCAAGCCAAGCCTAACTGCAGTGTCATTGCTGCTCATGATTCCTGATGACCATTTATACCTTGCAGCAGACATTTTTACAAACTCCTGTCCCCTTCCATTGTCTCACATTCTAAGGCTGCTGGAGGCCCTGTTTGTCTCCAAATCCCAGACCCCGTTTGGTGTCTGTCTTTCCCTTTTTGCTTTCCTATTCTTGGGACTTCATCACCCAGATCAATCAAGCCTTCTTTTATAGATCCTGTGTTTCACCTCTGCTATCAGTTGTTCAGATCTGACACCCAAAAATCCTGGGATTGGACTCTCCTCAAAAAGTAGGTAGGTAAATGGGAGAGAAGTAGAACAATGAAAATAAAATTCTTTTAATCAGATACAGTGTGGCTAGACACACTACTAGATTGTATAGTTTTACCCCATACCACTCATATCCCTTGCAGTTAGCGATGGTCCCACTTTCTCTGTTCTGATGTATTAACCGCACTCCCATCCAGACTTTTGGAATTTCTTACAGCATAGCAAAGCTCTAAACTCATGAGGGATAACACAGTCAAGGGGTTTAAGTGCGATTGCAGGTAAAGTGCCTTAGGTTTGCTCATGGTCAGACTGAGAAAAAAAGAAACCTGGTATCAAAAATCTGCAATCTCTTTGATTCCTGTGAGCAAGGGTAGGTGAGGTAGGGTCCTGTAAGCAGCATGTGTGTTGGGATAAGGAGGTCTTCCAGAAACCCTCCCCTCTAGTAACACAGTACTAGGCCCAAGATTGCAGCTCCCCACTGACTATGAGCCTCAGTCTCTTCATGAGTCAGATGGGGACCATAATCCACCCTCCTCTGATAAACTGCAATGGTGAGGACACATGTCAAAGCACACTGCAGACGGAAACACCTTGCCTGTGTGAGCTGGTAAAAGGGTGAGGCATGAAACCTGTTGGCCTGGTTCTAGCTTGCAAGTGGATTTGAGTTTTTTCTGAATTGGCAGTTGGAAAATACAGCCCTCTAGAGACAAATTCAAGTTTTAGAAAATAGAAGGTTTTAGTTAGATTGCTTTTTAAATTTTTAGTTGTAGATGGACACAATACCTTTAATTAGTTATTTAATTTAAAAAATTTTTTAGATGTTGACGGACCTTTATTTTGTTCATTTATTTATATGTGGTACTGAGAATCAAACCCAATGACTCACACACACACTAGGCAAGTGCTCTACCACTGAGCCACAACCCCAGAAGACTGTACTTCTTGGTAGCTTCCTGAGTAATTTTATTTGGGGAAGCAATAGCTAAACTCTTGAAGCCTGGAGGTGAGTGATGTTAACCAGAGTATGAGTAGCCTCTTTAAAAAAATGCAGGCCTCCTGCCTATTCTGTTGTCTATCAGGACTTCTGTCCTACAATAAAGGATTCCCAGCTCATCTGGACCCCTGTAGCAGAATTCTGAGTTTTGAACTCAAGTCAGCTCTGTTCCAGGACTCCTCTTTCTTTCTTCTTGGACCACAATATGTTTGTTTCACAACTAGACACTCTGCTAAGTGATGCAGGAAGTAGGCCTCCAGAGAGGCAGATACAGTCCAACAAAGCAGATAACCAAGTGAAACCTCTGGATGCCTCTGGGGCCTGGGACAGGGTCAGAGATAAGCGGAAATGCCAGGCTTATCGCTACTGCCTGAGTTCTTCCAGAGAAATCATCCTGACCAGCCAGCCCACCTCATTCCCAGAGCTCCAGGCAGCTGGGCAGCATCCATCTCCAAGCAGAGTAAACACTGAGTTGGCACAGCTCTGGAGCCTGCAGGATGGGGACTCTATGCCCCATTCCAGCGCTGCGGAGTCCCAGCACCAGAGGCCAGCAGTGGGCGTCAGATTACACCCAGATATTTGCGGTAAGGACAGCTCTAAGCTAGCATGCTTTGAAGTAGAAGGCTGAGAACAATTGGTAAGGTCATAGGACTAAAGGTGCCCAATTGTCCCCAGACCTAGGTCCTCTCAGAACAAGAAACTCAGCAGAAAGTTTTGGTTGATGGGTATAGTTTGGGGGTGGTCAGCTTGAGCCTTTCTCAGCTGATACAGGGTATACTGGGCAGATAATGCCAAGTGGCAGCTAACCCCAAAGTTGTCTGCATTGAACTCTGTGAGGCTCTCTGAGGTCTTTTTCATCTCTGTTTTCCTTTTTTTAAATAAGCTCAGCTCAATGGAGGACACATTTGCACCTTTGGAGTACACATCAGCTAAAGGTGATGCAGAGGATACGGGGAGGGTCAGACGTCCCCTGCATGTACCATTAGCTGATGTGGCCACTATTTACTGGGCCAGGTGCAGGATGGTGAGGAGAAGGGTGCTGGTTTAGGATTGGAGAACTGTCCCTCTCCCTCAATAAGATGACTGAGCACACTACTGTCTCATTGGGATGGCTGTCCAGGATGGGAGGTGGAGAGAAGGTGAGGTTGATTTTAAGAACAGTAGCCCTAATTTCTACCAATTTCAGGCACTGTGCTAAAGGTTTTAGTTACATTTGCACTCAGCCCTGTGGATATTGCACTGTTATGAACCTCCTGTGCAGATCAAGGCGTGTGTGTGCAGAGGTGAAGGAGTTTCCAGGTATGCAGCTAGCTCATTCAGCATTTACATAATGTAGGCCAGGGTACCTTTCTTCTAGACACCTGGCTTCCCTCTCTTGGAAACTTATCATAGTATTTGATTTCAATACAAGAAGACTTCACTGCCAGCTGCACTATTGTAAATATATGAATCAACAAAGTGTTTAGTACCTTAGATGTTCTGTATTACCTACTCCCTGTTCCCTGATCCCCAGAGGCAACATGGAAGTCTTTTAGCTGTTTCTTCTTTTGGTACCCATATTTTTTCAAATCAATTCTGTACTTGATCTGTGGACTTCCTATTCAGATAAATGAAGATTTACCTTTTTCATACTTCCCGTGTTACTTTTCCCGTGGAGAAGTAACATGGGAAGTAGATATGCTATAGATATGCTATTGTTTTCACTTAACAAACCATTTACTTTATTATGCAGATATTCATTGCAAAATGAATTATTGTGCTTTAATCTTATTTTCTCTTATAAGAACTCTGATTTTCTTAGAGTTTCTAATTCCTTATGTTCCTCTTTTGCCTTGTCTGCCATCACCATGCTGATGGACTGATATTTGAGTACTTCCTCTGTGTCAAACTCTGATCTAGATGCCTTTATAAGCATTCTCATGTAACTGTCTTACCAACTCTGTGAAGTGTATCTATCATTATTATTCTCATGTTACAGAATAGGAAGAGCAGACTTGGAGAGGTTAAGTAAATCCTGGTCACAATTCTAGCAAGTCAGGGGCAGGAGTTAAATTCAGACAGTCTTATTCCAGGCCCCTTGATTTTAAGTATACTTATTTTTTTTCCTTCCTCCTTTTGCTGGAGCACATCCTCAAAGCATCTTCCTTAGGAAGGGTGCATTAAAGAAAGAAAGAAAGAAAGGAAGGAAGGAAGGAAGGAAGGAAGGAAGGAAGGAAGGAAAATATCACAATTTTTATGCCTCTTTTTTGGTACTGGGAATGTAACCCAGGGTTGCTTTACCACTGAGCTACTTTTTACTTTTTATTTTGTGGCAAGATCTCACTAAGTTGCTAAGGGCCTTGCTAATTTGCTGAGGCTGGCCTCAAACTTGGGATCCTCTTGTCTCAGTCTCCTGAGTTGCTAGGATTACAGGCATGTGCAGCATTTTTATGCATCTTTACAATGTCCTCTGACAGTGGTGCGATGTCTTCAAAATTCAAAAGGGAAATGTTTTGATAAGACTGATATTATTCTGATTTCAGTTCTGTTGTATTAGTTTTAGGGAGATTTTTATAATCTTTTCCTTATTCCTCATTCTAAAATTACATAATGACTAGAATTTCCTTGGTAAATTCCCTCCTCCTATTTTCTATTCCTGAAACTCTGATGAGTAGATGTGAGACCATCTGGATTCATAGTCTTAACATATTTTCTTATGTTTATATCTTAACTGTTTGTTCTACTTTCTGGGGTATTAGTTTATTTTTCAATCCATATTTGGGATTTTTAAAATTTATGACTCATTTAATTTCTAAGACCTCTTTTGTATTCCATGGTTCTTCTTTTTCCATAGCATCCTCTTTTTACTGGATGGAATAGCTTTTCACATTTTTCTGTAACTATAAATGGCAACCTTTTTGAAACTTTCTTCTATTTCTCATTTTCTTTGTTTCCTCCAGGATTATGGGTCTGTTTGTTTGTCCTGGAATATTTCATCTTAAAGACTTCCTTTGAATAATGGTGATCTTTTTTTTTTTTTGTCTGTGCATATTTCAGAATAAGGTACTAAAAACTGGGTGGGTGGGTGAGGCTTGTTGACTGTTTAGCTTTATTGAGCATGGTCAGGTAGGGAGCTCCAGAGGGAGATCCTCCCCCAGTGCCAGTTCATAGGCTTTGTACAGTGGACCACTGAGCTTCTCCAGAAACAGTCTGGTCATCAGGGAGTGGCATGGCAGTGATTCATGGCAATGCCCTTCTGTACAGAGGAGTTGGGAAGGAGGAAAGGACTGGAGGAATATGCCTCAGAGTTGTGTTTTTGCTCCTGTTGTTTCCACCTGGGTTCTCAAGGTCCACAGACTTCTCTGGGGTTTTTACATGGCAAGCTGGCTTTACATTTGACTATATTTGCCATGTACCCAGTTAGGCTGTGATTTTCTCTTTCTTGTTTTTCCAGTTACCTCTTCCCTAACAACTTTCCATCTTTCAGAAATTCATTAATAACACTCATTCAACAAGAGCTCCTCTTCCTTTCTTTCTCACTGGGGACTTGTATTTATTGTCTTCCTTTACTACCACTTTTCATCAGGTCTCTTCAGCGGAAGGAGATAAATATGGGAAGTTGGCCTTTCACTTGAGTCAGTCTTAGTTTTGTAGTTTTTTTTTTTTTTTTCCTGGTTTGAGCGACCAGGGATTTGAACCGCGGTCCTTGCGCATGCTAGGCGAGCGCTCTCCAAAGGGAGCTATTTCTTCAGCTCCTTGAGTCAGTCTTGATATCACTTTAAATTGAAGATGTTGCAATCTCTCTCACTTCTGCAGCCTCAAGATTGTTAGGTCAACAGAATACCAGGGAAGAAGCTTGGGGTTCACACTAACCCAACCCTGGGTCAAGGAGAGGTCAGCCTTTCTCCAGGAGTGGATCTGCTGGCCTGCCCTCACCCTGGAGGGACTAAGTGTTAGTGGATTCAATGCTCTGTATAATACAGTACAGTCACCTCTTCTCTGGTCTTCCTTCCCTTGCCTTGAGGGTAGAATCCCTCCCATTATCCAGGCAGGTACCATTGTTGGGGTACTTGCTGTGTCCTGTACATCAGTGAGAGTTGGAAAGAAGACATGAATTAGCCCCTAGGGAACCCAGGTGTGTACACACTCATTTCTCCATATAGGCTAAGAAATGAGAGGGATTCAGAGCTGATTCTCTGGGCTACTCCTTTTCATCAAAGAGGGCTTAAAAGCTTCTGTTGGTATATTTTAAGCTTCCCCCAAGAAGGTTCCTGAGCTTACTTCTGGGAATTGCTGGGGTACCCTGCCAAGTCCTTCTTTTGTTTGTTTTAGCAAAGCCCAGCTGCTGCCCCCTCCCACAGAAATCTCCCCATGGTCAGCTAAACCTGGTGCTTCCTACTTGTTAATTCATTCCTTCTTTACAGTTGCATTGAATACCTGTCATATGTCAGAAACACTGGCATGTCTGAGGATAAAAGGCAAACTGAAAAAGTGCCATTCTGCTCTCAGGAAGCTTCAAGGTGGTCTGGAACAGTGGATGATAGCAGAGGCCCCATTTCTAGTAAATAACCTACCTTGTAAATTGTTGCTTGTGGGAGACCTGGGGTGAATTCTTTTGTAACTTGAATGATTAGCTTTAGAGCTCAATATGTATCTGAGGCATTTGCTTGTTTCCTTTGGGTTCATTTTGAACTTTCACCTTTCCAGGGTTTTATTAACCCTGGACTTGCTGGTGGTTCCAGAGATTTCCATAGCAGAGGTAATAATGAAGCAGTCTGTGGTATGTGTTGGTGGAAACTCTCTGAGAGACTCCAGTCTGTCTGTGCAGACTGGTAGGAATTTCATGTCACAAAAATTAGTGTCACCAACTTGAAAAGAAGAAACATTGGGAGGCCTGGGGAGATGGACTTCCAGAGATTTCTTTAGGCAGTATTCCCAAAGTTTGATCCAGAGAACACCAGTTCCACAGAGAAGTACTAAGTATAAATTGTGGAGGAAAGAGTGGTCCCTGTCCAATGCTGATGCCTTTTCTGTGGCAGCTGAGGTCCTAGAGGGGCTGGAGCGTGGTGTTCCCCAAATTCCTTTATTCATGGACACTTTGTGCTTTTTTTATTATTATTATTGTTTTTTGTTTTGGGTACTAGGGATTGAACCCACATGTGCTTTACCACTAAGCCACATCCACAGCCCTTTTTATTTACTTTAAAAAATTGAGATGAAGTCTTACTAAATTGCTTGAGTCACTGGGATTAAGCCATCACACTTGGCTGTGTGTGCGTTTTTAATCACGGCGAATAGAGCAGACCAGTACTCTTTTGAGTGTGCTTTGAGTTATTCCACAAATGACACTGAGGTCTGCCCCCAGAAATGGGTTGGGAATTCTATGTAGGCTGCTTCATCTGAGGAGAAGGATGAATAGAGAGGGGGTTGTGGTCAAGCTGCATCTTCATAGCCAGCACATTGTATTGATAGGTCACATGTGACTTAAAATAGCAAAATTATCTGATGGTGCTTTTGGATATCACATTTCCAGGTCAGAGTATATCATCTTTGTTTTTATTTAGGAGGGAAAGTTGTGAGGAACACTAAAGTCCCCCTCTCCCTTGGTGCTTCACTGACCATGGCTGACCCATCCTCAGGAGGCCTTGTTGCCTGGGTTACCTTGTATATATTCCCTCTCTAGATGAAAAAGGTATAACTCAGACTCCTCTGTGGCATCCTTTAGATAGTCAGTTGATACCTTGTGCCCCATCTCAGTGACAACCTGAACAATTCTATGTGTCTGCTTTATTCGTTGATACTTCTGCAAAAATTTTATTTAAACCTAGGGTTTTTGAGGCTAAAACATTTGGAAACCAAAGGGAACATAGGCCTCATTGCTGTATAAGGCCCTTCTGAGTCTTTGTCAGTTTGGAAATTGGTGCCTGATACCACATAGTTCTTATCGGGGTGTCAGGGAGGTCACTGGTATATGTCGCCTGAGGAACACAACCTGTGGGGTTGCACTTGGTGAGGAGCATGGGCCATTTTCCCTCACTTCTATTTTTAGATACAAATGACTAGTGACTGAGGGCCCCATGTAGGGAGGCACCTGCAAATTCATCCTACAAGCAGTCTAAACATGTTTTAGGCACCAGTGAAGTAAGGACACCAAAAATATGTTTTTAATTTGCAAAAGCATCAAAATTTTCATCACGGTAGAAGTCAGAACTTACTTGAATGTTCTGATTTCTTTCTGTTTTGATTTTGCTTTTTCCTGTGAATTAGATTTGTATGTATGGCAGGTGGGACCCCATCTTCTCAGTGTCTGGGATCCCTAATGCCTTCTTGTTGAGTTCATCTGACAGGTACATTACCTAAAGGATCCTTTTCTTTCAATCTTTAGCTTCAGTTACACAAACCCCTGACTGCTCTGGGCAGATTCTTAAAATATTTGCCCGTCAGCAGCCTCTCAGAGAGGAATGTTAAACACTGCCATGATGTCAAAGGGACCCCAAGGAGAAGGACTTGGGCCAAACTCAGCCTGTCACAGCCCATGGCTGAGTGGGAGATAAGCAAGGCAAAAGCACAGAGAGAACCTGGTCCTCTGGGCTCCCCAAACAGCCCAGGCAGTCCAAACGAGTTGGTGCTGCAGGTCGAGGCTGTCAGCTACCAAGGACAATGAACTTCAGAAACTACTGCTGAAGTGAGAACTAGAGGTCTGTGGCCCTTCCACTTCCTCATCCTTGCCCTTGTCAAGCCTGAGTTGGGATGTCAGGCTCCTCCAAGGAGAGTGTGGGACCCCGGGGTCTACCAGTGTTGGGCAAGGCCTGCTTAACCACCATGGACAAAAAGCTTAACATGCTGAATGAGAAGGTTGACAAACTCCTGCATTTTCAAGAAGATGTCACGGAGAAACTACAATGTGTGTGCCAAGGTATGGGCCACCTAGAGCAAGGCCTGCACCGGCTGGAGGCCTCCCAAGGGCTGGGCCCAGGGGCATCTGATTGTGCTCCTCTAGCTGACACTCAGGCTGGGTGGCCTGAGGTCCTGGAGCTGGTAAGGGCTGTGAGGCAGGATGGTGCCCAGCATGGTGCCAGACTCGAAGCCCTTTTCAGGATGGTGGTGGCCTTGGACAAGGCCATCGCTTTGGTGGGGACTACGTTCCAGAACTCAAAGGTGGTGGATTTCATCATGCAAGGGAGTGTTCCCTGGAGAAGAGGCAGCCTGGCTGATGGCCCTGAGGAGGTTAGTTTCTGCTTCCTTGACCTGGCTGGAAGGGAGGTTCAGGGGTACTGGTGGGGAGACTGGCCAGGCACCTAGGGTTTGGAGAGTTGGAGAGATGGTGCTCCTTTCTTGTGCCTCCTGTGTGCTCCCTTGATGGGGGAAAGGAGAGTTAGAACTGTGGAGGTCACGGGTAGATTTCTGGTCAGTCCACGGACTGCTGCTCACCCAGGGAAAGGGAGAAGCAGTGCCCTGGCCAAGACTGTGGAGCCTTGGGCAGTTCCAGGCAATCCAGAGGTCAGGGACAAATTGGCAGTTAGGGAGTGAAGGACATTAAGCTTCTTTACTGTCTCCTGCACTTATTTTCTCTTCGGGCTTCTTTCTGCTCCTTCTCACTGGGATGGAAACAAGTGAGTAGTACTTAGTTTCCTCTTACAGGTCCTATTCAAAAACTCATCCTCCCCTTCCTGTCCCCAACCTTGTGTTTTGCCCCAGAGTAGGTGGAGTGTGCAGCTGCCTGTGGGGAGACGAGTGTTGACAGTGACCTATGGGGGACAACAGGCAGGAGCCGGAGCCTGGGGGTGGAGGTGGCATTTCTGGGAGTGTCTGTTCCCAAGGGTTGCATGATCAAACCTGCTGGTTAATGGAAGCTCAGCTTCTGGGGGAGGATTGGAGGGGTGAGGTGTGCAGAGGGGACACCCTATTTGGGAACATGAGGCTCAGCCACTTGGTAGCACTCAGACAGCCTGGAGCCAGGGGATGAGTTGGGGTCTAAAGGGGTTTGTGCTTGACTCTGTTGGCTACTGAGGCTAACACAGGAGGATAGAAAGGTGCTTTCCTTTGCAGCCCAGCCAGGCCAGGCTCACCCTGTGGATCCCTTCCCCTCTGTAACCTGCAGCTCCTCCCAGAGCTTGCCCACCCTCCAGCTCCCTGCTGTTTGCCCTGGGCATCCCCTGAGAACCTGGCCTGCAGGGAAGATCAGACCGCTGCAGTGGCCCTTGCCACTGATAACCAACCTTGGCTTTAGAAAAAAAATCAGTTAATCTGATAAAATAAATCTAATTAATAGCTTCAAAAAGAAAGTTACTATGCACATGATGAAAACATACCAAAACCAAACCAAACCAAACCAAACCAAAACATGATATTCAAGTCCCTGGGTTCAATCCCCGCCAACTCCCAGCCCCTTAAAAGCAATGCAAACAAACAAAACAGAAGGAAAAATAGCTTATATAGTATGAAGAGTGCATATTTCCCTCCCATTCAATCCTCCAGTTCCCAGAACAGTTCCCCTCACCTCTGTAAGCAATCATAAGTACTAATTTCTTCTGAATCCTTTTAGATATGGGCTCTGCCTATGAGTAAGTTGGTATAAACTTCACCTTCAATTTTTTGTATCGTTTTCGCCCAAATGTTAGTCATGTTGTTCTGGCCTTGATGCATTAAATATGTTAAATCTAATGTATTTGATTAAATATAATGTTCACATTTAATCTTAATGTATTGGGGGCATTGTTTTGTATCTAGAAAATTTCCTTGTGCTTATTTTTTAAAGTTGCAGAGTACTCTCTTTTGGGGGGGATATATCTTAATTTGTTAACTGGTCCTGTGTCCTTGTTTCTTTATATTGTTATTTTTTAACTATGATAAATAATGATGTAGTGAATATCCATAGATGTATGTCTTTGAACAGTGTGAGTTTATCGGTATTATACTGCTAGCAGTAAAAATGCTAAACCAAAGGGTAAATTTGTATCAATAAGGTCAAACTGATCTTTAAAGAATTTATTCCAGTTTAGTCTTCTATCCATAACATATGGGAATGCTTGTTGCTGCTACATTGGTTAACAAAGCATATTACCCAATTTTTGATTCTTTTTCTGTCTGACGAATGAAAAATGAGATCTTACTGTGCACATGTTTTTGAATATTTTAGTGTGAAAAACTTTAGACATTTGTAAAAATAGAGATTACTGTCATCTCTTAGTATCCATGGGGGATTGGTTCCAGGAATCCGTTGGAAACCAAAATCTGCAGATGCTCAAGTCTCTTTATGAAATGTTATAATATTTGCATATAATCTATATATATCCTCTTGTATTCTTTAAATTATCTCTAGATTACTTGTAATACCTAATACAATGTAAGTGCTATTTAAATAGTTGTTATACTATCTTGTTTAAGAATAATGACAAGAAAAAATATCTGTACATGTTCAGTACCGTTGCAAATTTTTTCCTGAATGTTTTCAATCTGAGAGGTTCAGATGTAGAAGCCATGGATATAGAAGACCGACTATGTTATGACCTATGAGTTCATCTTCTGGCTTCAGCCATCAATAGGAAGTCAGTGTTAATTAGTTCATGGATTCCCCACACATTTTATCTTTCCAGATTACTTCTGAAGCAAATGAGACACTGAATGATGTCTTTCATAAATGTTTCAGCATTTATATCTAAAATATAAAGACTGTTTTAAAAACATAATCACAATACTATTAGTTACCTAAAAAGTGAGTAACTTCTAATATTACCAAAGTCAGGATTCAAATACCCCTGATTATGTTACAATTTAAAATGTTTTATCATTTATTTGACTCATATTCAAGAAAAGTAATTTGTTATATATCTCTTAAGGCTAACTCTTCTTTTGAATTCATAAAATGATTTTAAACTTTTTATTAAGGAAAATTTCAAACAACCAAAAGTAGACAGAATTATGTATATTATAGTTTTAGTCTATATTTCTTTTACTAAAAGAGTGAACGTTGTTCTTATGTTTAAAAACTTTTGTATTTTCAGTGAAATGCCTGTTCATATCCTTTTCCTTCTTTTCTATTTTAGTTTTCTGACTTTTTCATATTGATTTATAAGAGCTCTTTATATATTAATGAAATCAGCTATCATACATGTTGCAAATATTTAGGCATTTCTGGATGGGGGATGTCATAGAATTTTTTTCTAATTTCTCGCAACATTTGTCTTTATTGCTTCACTGGCACTTGATTGATCTCTCTTTGATTCTAGTATTTAATACACATATCAGTAACTATCTACAAACATTTGTAGATAGTTACTCTCATTCAGAATGTCAGCTGCTGATCAGCTTCTACTTCCCAGGGCTGGTGTTGCTGGTATTCATACAGTGAACAGAGACACAAACACAGCTACTTAACACATTGTCAGTGCTGAAAATTGTGCATTATGGAGACTTTCTGAAGACTTTCTTTATATTTCCTAAGAGACTAAGAGCATAGTAATTGTGGAATTGAATTAAATCCTGGCACTGGCTGTTAAATTTTAAAATTATTTTAAAATTATGTCAGGACTTTGTAAAGGTTCTCCATGGTAGCACTTCAGTTGATTGTAACAATGAATTAGATTATTACTAGAAGCCAGGTGCACTCTCAGGGAAGACAGCTGCAGGCTCAACCAGGAGTAGGCCTGAATCATGGTCAAGTTGTTCAGATGCATCTGTCCTCTAGAATGGTACCTGAGGTCTCTTCTACTTTTTCTGCTTCTATAGACAAGGCAGGAACCACAAGGTTGAGTTCTAAAGACAGAAACCAGTTATGTTTCAGTGTGTGTGTGTGTGTGTGTGTGTGTGTGTGTGTGCGCACGCGCACATGCTTGCCTACACTGGAGACAGAGGGAGAGAGAGGACGATTTGAGCCCAACAAGGTCTGCCAAAGGACAGTGTGTACAAGTCCCTTTCTATTGGAGGGGTGAAACAAGAGGAGATCTGTGATAATGCCTCCAGTTTCCACAGCTACAGGGGTGTCAGGACAGAGTCTGCAGAAAAGGGATAAGGGAGAGCTATTTATCTGCTGAGCACAGGGTCTGGGCCACATTGATGACGTTGGTGATAATCATAATAGCAGCTTAGCATTTTTTTTTATCAAGTGCTTACCACATGCCAGGTGCTGGGCTATGCGTTCTCCATGTTTTATGCCCTTACCATTAAAAGGACAAAAGTTGGTGTCCTGAAGTTGAAGGAGTGAACAGGTAATTGAGAGAAGTGGGCACAGTGTAGGGAAAACAGTGGAACCAACCCTTAGCCTAGGGGCAGGGAGACATTTGGAAGAGTTAAAGACTATAGCATCCCAGTTAGAGGGAACTGCCCCTGCCAGTTTTTGCCATTTGGGCCTAGATCTTCAGATTTTTTTCAAAAGAAGTTGAGAACCTAGAATTTTTTTATTAAGGCATAATAATTAAGTACTAATTATTTTTTTAGAGTATAATAAACTAAAAACACACACAAACTATGCACAATTTAAATGTACAGTTCAACAAATGTATCTACCCAGGTAACCTCCACCACAATCAAAATATAGAACAGTTGGATCAGGATTGTAGCTCAGTGGTAGAGAGCTTGCCTAGCATGAACAAGGTCCTGGGTTCAAATCTAGCACTGGGGGGAAAATAAATAAATAAAATAAAACAGTGTGTATGTATGTGAAACAATTCTATTAGCTCTAAAGGAATCCTATATAATTTTAATTAGATTAAATGTTAGGAACAAATTAAAATGTTTTGTACCAGGAATTGAACCCAGGTATATTTAACCACTGAATCACATCCCCAGCCCTCTTTATTTTGAGAAAGGGTCTTGCTAAATTGGCGAGGGCCTCTTTAAGTTGCTGAGGCTGGCCTTGAACTTTTGATTCTCCTGCCTCAGTTTCCCGAGTTGCTGGGATTATAGGCAGGTACCACTGTACTTGGCTTAAATTAAAAAATGTGAATGTTGCACAAGCCAAATGTATCTGGAACTATTTTTGACCTCTGGGTTTCCAGTTAAGAACCTCCAAGGCAGGAGAAAGACCTTTTACTAGAGTGTCTTGTGCCTCACGGCATAACTCAGGCTGTGACAAGTCGTATTAGGGACTTTTCCAATCAATGACTCTAATTCCCTGGGTGCCCCAGGTAAACCTTTCAGAGCATGTAGAAATATTGGCTTGAGAGCTCACAACTGGACTGGACTGCAGGCTGTTTCAGGACTAAAAGCACGGGACCCCATGCACTGGTCTTGAGCAGACTTCAGATTTAAGCAAAAGCTGCTGGGAGCGCCTCTGGACCAGCACCAACCATCCTTATGCAGTGGGCTCGTTTGACACTGATGGCTCTTTGGCTCAGACAGGACAGAATCACTAGAACTGCTGAGCACTGCTATGTGCTGGGCACACTTCTCCAACATTCCACAAATTAGTTCCCTAATCCTCCCTTTGATTTTGTGAGGCAGATAATATCCCCATTTTACAGATAAGAAAAGTGAGATGCAGAGAAGTTAAAGAGCATGGCCAAGTGGTGAAGACGGGGTTCAAAACCAGCAAGGCTACCTTGAGAGTCTGTTCTCCTGCTTCTGGAGAGGGGTGACCATGGGACTTACCCCCCTGTCCCCCAGGCAAATTCATCACTATGCTCCTTCCTCACTAAGAATGGGTTTGACTTCCGAACCCAACCTAAACCAACACTCTACTAGCCAGGAACAATTAATCTGAATTGGTGTTTTAAGCTTATTTCTATCCCTGGTCTAAGTCCTTTGAGGTCCAGTCTATTTAAAACCCTCGGCCAGGGTCTGGACCCACTCCTCACCAGTAATACCGTGACATCTTAAAGAGGACTTCGGTTCTCAGTTTGAAACTAAGCTTCTCCTCTTTTAAATTTCATGACCTTGGGAAGGCTTCAGTGTCTTGATCTCTAAAATGATGATAAGCAGTATCTACCTTCTAAGGTTACTGTGAGAGTATGCCAAATAACCTGAACACCATGTGCTTTACCTTAAGCACATGGTAGGTGGGCAATAAATATCTATGGCCTGAATGATGATGTTGATGAGAATGATGATGGTTTTTATGATCCTTATTTTAGAACAAAGAGCAAGTAGAAGAGAAGGGAGCAAAACCAAAGCATGCACTGAGCACCAGAGGTGTGCAAGCCGACATCAGGGGGCCTTCGGAAGGTAAGTGGGCCCATTTGCTTTCTCCCACATTGCACACACAGTGAGTTCATAATAAAAATATTGACAATCCCACCCACAGTGTGATTACCGAGAAACTGTTGAAGCCACTTTTTTCTTATTCACAGTTCTTTGTCTTTTATCTATATCATAGTCAATTGCAATGGTGGTTTTTTTTTTTTTTTTGGTACCAGGGATTGAATCCAGGGGTGTTCAACCACTGATCTACATCCCCACATCTCCAGGTCATTTTTTAAAAACAAATGTTTTTAGTTGCAAATGGACATAATGTCTTTATTTTATTTATTTATTTTTATGTGGTGCTGAGGATTGAATCCAGTGCCTCACACATGCTAGGCAAGCGCTCTACCACTGAGCCATAGCCCCAGCCCCGCCAGGCCATTTTTTATCATTTTATTTTGAGACAGGTTTCGCTAAGTTTCTTAGGGTCTCAAACTTGTGATCCTCCTGTCTCAGCCTCCCAAGACTCTGGGATTGTAGGCGTGCACCACCATCCCCAGCTCAATTGCAGTGTTTTGACTTGGAGCTGGGTGTGGTGACACTTGTCTGTAGTCCCAGCTACTTGGATGGCTGAGTCAGAGGATAGCTTATGCCCAGAAGTTTGGGGTCAACCTGGGCAAAATAAGCAACATAAAAATGAAATACTTTGAAATAACTCCTTTCTGTGTAATGTACACCAACTTAATAATCAGGTTTTTTAAATTTCATTTTTTATATTTTAATTTTCTTTAAAAAATTTCCATACTATTTACATGGTTTCAAGGTCAAATCAACAAAACAAAGTATATTGAGAGAAGTTTCTCCTCTTGTTCTTACACTGTTTTCTCCCCCTATACATAATCATTTAAAAACATTTTATCTTTCCTTTGAACTCCTTTCAATTTAGACCACATTGCAAGTGCACACCCCCTCCCTACACACATACAAACACATCCTCCCTTAGGTAAAGAGGCTTCCATACCCACTGTTCTCCACTTTGCTTCTTTTCACTTCTAGTACATCCTGAGATTACTCCCTAGCTGTGGATAGAGATGTTAATTTCTCTCTCTCCTTCTTTTTTTTTGTCCTGTCTGTGCAACACTCCATTGTGTGGATGTTCCGTGGCTCACACAACCTCCTGATGGCCATTCATCTCCAGGCTTTGGCTATTATAAACACAGTACACTGGGAGCTGGGCACAGTGGCTTGGGAGGCTGAGGCAGGAGGATGGTGAGTTCAAAGCCAGCCTCAGCAACAGTGAGGTGCTAAGCAACTCAGTGAGACCCTGGGGATGTGGCTCAGTGATTGAGTGCCCCTGAGTTCAATCCCCTGGTACCCCCCACAAAAACAAAAACACAAAACATGGTTCGCTGAATGGCCTGGTGTGTATACTTTGCAGTGTCTTTGTGACAGACTTCCCCAAATGGGACTGTATCTTTACCCTGCCTGTTTTCCTGTAGAGAGCCAGAAGGCTGACGTGCCAGAGGGGACAGTGGAGAGGCTGCCCTCCTTCAGCACCTCACGGATGGGAGCCGACCTCCTCTCTCAGGCAGCGGCCTCACCTGGACAGGGAGATGGGGTTCCTGGCCCAGGACAGGTACCTCTTGGCTACCTGCCGCTGCCCACAGAGGTCAAAGCCAAAGATTCCGAGACATCCAGTGAGAACCCTGGGACTGACCTGGAATTGTCTGCAGCATCTGACAGGGTCATCGAGGCCCCCACCAACCAGGACGTGGCACCAGGTGCAGGACAAGGAGTATCATCCAGCAGGCTTGATCCTCAGTCCTCAGAAGAGGACGTGTGGCTGGCTTCAGGGCCCAGTCCTGAGCCCCCAAGAGCACCAGCGCCGTCCAGGGCAGCTCACAGTGGTGGAGGGTCTCCTCTAAGGTAAGGGTTGCTCTTCTGTGCTGGGCAGTGGGTGGAATTAACTACAGTCCCTTAGTGGCAGCATGGCAATTGTCCAGTGACACATGCTGAGTGACCACTGTATGCCTAGAGCTAGGCCAGCTTCCCCAGGGGAAGACCCTATTTGGGAGATTAGAGCACTGGTTGTCACCTGCTGCCCCCTATAGTTACTTGGCGATTTAAAAATACCAATGCCCAGAAAGTATTGGTATTTTTAAATTATTCTGAGTCAATTATTCTGGAAGGAGTCTCAGGCATGGTTTTTTTAAAAATTTGTTCTTTCTAGCCACATTAACAGTAGAGTGTTTTTTGACATATTCATGGAGTATAACTTATTCTAATTAGGATCCCATTCTTGTAGTTGTACAGGATGTGGAGTTACACTAGTTGTGTATTCATATATGAACACAGGGAATTTATGTCTGATTCATTGAACTGTCTTTCCTATTCCTATCCCTCTCCCTTCCCTTCATTTCCCTTTGTCTAATCCAATGAACTTCTGTTCTTCCCTTTCCCCTTATTGTGTGTTGGCATCCACATATCAGATTTGGCCTTTGCTTCTTGGGATTTGTCTTATTTCACTTAGCATAATATTCTCCAGTCCATCCATTTACTGGCAAATGCCATAATTTCATTCTTTTTTATGGCTGAGTAATATTCCATTATGTATATGTACCACAGTTTCTTTATCCATTCATCTGCTGAAGGGCACCTAAGTTGGTTCCATAGCTCAGCTATTGTGAGTTGAACTGCCATAAATATTGAATTGACTGTGTCACTGTCGTATGCTGATTTTAAGTCCTTTGGTGTATACCGAGGAATGGGATAACTGGGTCAAATGGTGGTTCCAATTGAAGTTTTCTGAGGACTCTCCATACTGCTTTCCAGAGTGGTTACACCAATTTGCAGTCCCACCAGCACTGTATGAGTGTACCCCCCCATCCTCGCCAATATTTGTTACTTGTATTCTTGATAATTGCCATTCTGACTGGAGTGAGATGAAATCTCAGTGTAGTTTAAATTTGCATTTTTCTGATTTTTAGAGATGTTTAATTTTTTTTTCATATATTTGTTAACTAATCATATTTCTTTTTCTGTGAAGTGCCTGTTCAGTTCCTTTGCCCCTCTATTAACTGGGTTATTTGTTTCTTTGGTGTTTTTTTTTTGAGTTCTTTATATATCCTGGAGATTAATGCTCTGAGGTGCAGGTGGAAAAGATTTTCTCCCATTTTGTAGGCTCTCTCTTCATGTTCTTAATTGTTTCCTTTGCTGTGAAGAAGCTTTTTAATTTTATACCATCCATTTATTGATTCTTGATTTTACATCTTGCACTTAAGGAGTCTTGTTGAGGAAGTCAGATCCTCAGCCAACATGGAGAGTTGGGCCTACATTTTCTTCTAGCAGTTGCAGGGTCTCTGGTTTAATGACGAGGTTCTTGATCCACTTTGAGTTGAGTTTTGTGCAGGATGAGAGGTAGGTGTTTAATTTCATTTTGCTGCATATAGATTTCCGATTTTCCTAGCACCATGTGTTGAAGAGGCCCTTTCCTCCAATGTATGTTTATGGCCCCTTTGTCTAGTATGAGAAAACTGTATTTATGTGGGTTTGTCTCTGTGTCTTCTATTTTGTACCACTGGTCTTCGTGTCTGTTTTGGTACCAATACCAGGGCATGGAACTTTTGTTCTTCTGTTTTATTTTTTAACATGATAAAAAGGGTCTGGGTGGCTCTAGTGGGGAACAAGGAATCACTACTTCTTAGATGAAGAAAAGCAAAAAAGTAGGTTTC
Organism: Sciurus carolinensis; assembly: GCF_902686445.1. Classification (NCBI taxonomy): domain Eukaryota; kingdom Metazoa; phylum Chordata; class Mammalia; order Rodentia; family Sciuridae; genus Sciurus; species Sciurus carolinensis. The sequence goes on from NC_062228.1 coordinate 36,292,992, forward strand.
ATGGAGTGCAGTGCTTAGCATTCCACAGGCATCAAATCACTTTAGGGGACTGTGGTTGTTGTCCCATTTCATTAATAAGGGAGCATAGGTTCAGAGTGTCCAGGGTCACCCAGCTAGGGATTCAGAGTTGGGATCTGAATCCAGGTTACTAGATTCCAGAATCTGTGCCCCTAACCACTGCTCCATCCCACTTCTTCTGGCCAGTATTTAATTCGGTCCTAAATAGTGTGGTGAAAAGAGGAAAGACAGGCTGTCAATCCAGGGGCTTTCAAGAAGATTATGGTAGGGGTGCTGGAGTTGTGGCAGCTGACCTGACTTCTAGAACATGGCCTCTGACCTGCTCAGCAGTCAGTATGGGAGGATATAGAACCTGCTGACTCCCAACCCCTCCCCAACCCATTTCCAGCCCTGTATTTGCCATCTCCGTGGGGCATCCTCCTCCTCCTCCTTCTTCTTTCTTCTTTCTTCTTTCTTCTTCTTCTTCCTTTTGTGGTGCTGGGGGTTGAACCCAGGGCCTTGTGCATGTGAAGAAAGCACTGTGCCAACTGAGCTATATCCCCAGTCCATTGTTCTACTTCTTGACTGTTGTTAAAAAAATTGCTGTAAACATGGCTTTCAATTCTTTTGGATATATACCCCAAAGTGGAACTGCTGGAACATGTAGTAATTCTACTTTTAATTTTTTTTTTTCTTTTTTTGTACCAGGGCTAGAAGCCAGGAGCTCTTAACCACTGAGCCACATCCCCAGCCCTTTTTATTTTTTATTTTGAGACAGGGCCTTGCTAAGTTGCTGAGACTGGCTTTGAACTTGCAATCCTCCTACCTCAGCCTCCCGAGCTACTGGGCCTACTTCTAATTTTTAAAAGATCCTTCTCAGTTTTCCACAGTGATTACATCTTTAGGCCTCACTTTTTGAGTGTTCTCATTGCTTAGTCAACCCTCTCAGCACATCTGTAAGGTATTGCCATTTCTGTTTAACAGAAGAGGGAACTGAGGATAGACTTGTCCGTAGTTGTCCAGCAGAGCTGAGGCCAGAATCAAGGCTACCTGGCTTCCTGCCCAGGACTTACTTAGCCCATGCCAAACACTGTCCCCTCTCATCTCTGACACACATAGATCTCATGGTAGTGGGATGGTGATCCATCAAGAAGAAGCCCCCGTGGGGCAGCCAGAGTCAGGAGCAGCTAGCTCTGAGAGGGTCTGAACCCCTGAGAGGTATGGCTGCTGGTGTCAAGGTCCCTGCCTCTGAACATCAGGGTTCAGAGGGCTTCTCAACCTTCATCTGGGGCCACAAGCCCAATACCTACCATACCTGGGTAGTGAAAACGAATTAAGTGGGCTCAGAGGCACTGCCAGAGGCAGCAGGGAAGCAGAGAGTTGCTCTTCAGCTTCACAGGCACACAGGTCCAGTATTGCCGGGTCTGCAACTTGTTGAAGAGAAACAGAAAGTTCAATCTTTCACGAGCAATTGGCTTATTTTAATCAAATACATCTGACCTGGGGCTTCCAGTGTGCTATTTGACTTGGTTCTTCCTTCTCTTTAGAGAAAGTGGGAAGCACCCGGTCTCCCACCTGCAGGCTACAGTCTTCCTGGAACCAAAGCAGGTTTTCAGGGCCCTCAGGGGCATGTGGTTCCCACCCCTGTTCATCATAGGTTGTCCCAAACCTTCCCTGAATGCTCATCCCGTGAATCGGAGCTGATGGTGCTGTTACTTAAGCCAGCCTCTCTCCTGATGTCCTATCTGGGTGGTGGTGGTCAGGTCTCCAAGGGGGCAGGCATTGGAGTCTCCAACCATAAACTAACCTTTACTATTATAACAACCCTAAGGTCCTAATTTTACAGATGAGAAAAGTGAAGTCAAAGGCCACTGTCAGTAAGTGGCAGCAGTAGGCCTTTGAACCCAGGTCTGTTCTAATTTTGGAGTCTTTGTTTTTAATCTCAGGGCCATATTTCTCTCTGCTCCAGGATCTCCATCCACGTGCAAGAGATGGACACTCCTGGGGAGCTTCTTGTGACACGTCGGGGCAGCCTCAGACCCACTCCCCCTGCAGAGGTTCCAACAGCTGCCCAACCCAATGAGCAGTTGCCTGGACCCAGCTGCTGCTCTGAAGCTCCTGGAACTAAGCTAGGAGAACAAAACCCCAAGGAAGCCAGAGAGTTTCCCCCACTGCAGAAGAAGAGCAGTGATGAGGGAGCAGGTGCAGAGAAGCAAGAGCCTGTGGCTGAGTCTGCCACAGGGCCGAGCTTCACCAGAAGGGACAAGGGAGATGACCCTGCTGGGACCTCAGGCCTGCAGCAGGACAGAAGCTTAGCAGCAGGACATCCTGAGCCTGGGAATGACTGCGCAGCTGGGGTCACTCCAGGAGCTGAAGCAGGAAGGACGACACCCCCAGATGCTGGGGCTGGCAGCCTGGTTCTGGGTGAGTGAGGCTCTGCCTGACTTGACACAAGCCCAGGCGTGGATTGGGAGGCTACATTCCTGGGGGTGCTTTCTGCAGCTTTCAGGGTTGGATAATGCAGGTCTCAGGGAGTCCAAGACTTGGGAACAGCCTACTTATACATCCTGGGGTTGGAGACCAAGGCACAGAGACAGAAAGACTGAATTCTGGTCAGCTAGGGTAGCAGGGGACCCGGGTGGCCCATCTGGTAGATTTCTCAAAACCACCTGTTGCCTGAACTTTCACCATTGGTATTACTTTGGATTGAGAAAGGGTAGGCTCCTGTTAAAAAACACAGACATTAACTGGTACATATAACCACCATTGGCTATTCACAACCAGAGAGCAGATTTTCTTCAGGACAGGGAGGAGGTTCTAGGACTGCTGACCTGCTTGCCATCCCAGGATAGTGGGAGGCATGCTGTGTTTTTGTGACCCAGAGGCTCTAAACCCCTCTATCCCTGGGGTCACCTTCCTAGGTCAGAGTTTGTGGAACACCGTGAGTGCTCCCCGTAGCCAGAGAGCAAGCAGAGTTCTCCTATGACAAGCTCTGAACAAATGCCAACCCAAGCCCCTGACCTCCTGCCTCAGCATTTTCAGCCCTGCATGTACAAATTGGTGTATGGTATTGTGTTTGGTGCATGTTCTGGATTCTGTTTTATTCCTCACATTATTTCATGAAACATTTCTAGATATTCATATCACTTTTGAAGGACAAGAAAACCCTAAGCTAATAGTTTTGACCTTTCCAAGTGCAGGCTGTTCTCTATGTGCCCTCCAGATCCACTGTCCCTCCTGATTCCCATCCTGTGCCCTGGGAGCTGCCTCCTATGGGCTCCATTGCAGGCTGTCTGACCTTTGGTTAGAATCAACTGAGGGTGAGAGAAGCGAAAGGGTGGGGTGTTTATTTCTCCAACTGCCTCCCTCTCACACCACCTTTGCTAATCTCTGTAGCCCTCCTTTGCCTTTAAAAATAGCCTCCTCATTAAACCGTGCTTGCTCACCCTGTTCACTGTGTTCCGCAGGCTTGCACTAACTCACCCAGGATTCCTCTTCTAGACCTCATGAGCAGGCTGCCAAAATGTCTTGACCTAATAAACAGCGCTGTTCTAATGGCCAGGAGACGGGTTTGCATCCAGTCACTGGCTTCCTGTGTGACCTTGGACCAGTCCCCTCACCTTTCTCAGACTCAGCTTCCTCCTCTGCCAAATGTGTGGCTCCAGTGAGATGATTCTTGAGAAGGCACTTTCAAATACCTGGGTTATAGGAAAGGCAAAGGGCTCATCCCCTGTTCAATCAGATGTAATTGAGTGAATATGGGATGGGTGGCTGCACACAGGAAGCTCACAGGTCTCTTGTTTCCTAAACAGATGACAGCCCAGCCCCACCAGCCCCTTTTGAACACCGGGTGGTGAGTGTCAAGGAGACATCGATCTCAGCAGGTTACACGGTGTGCCAGCATGAAGTCTTGGGAGGGTAGGTGGGCTGTATGTCTTGATAAGGGGTGGGAGGAGGAAGAGTAGGGCGGAGCCACTTGGAGAATCAGCTGGGACACTGCTAGATGATTCTCAGGAACTGGTTAATTGAACCAAAGCCAGGAATGGGATATCCTTTACATCATGAGAGTGGGGTGCAGAGACTGTCCCTAGAGTGCAGGATGCCCACCTGGTATGGATGAGGGGAAGTGCAGGGGGACCCACATGATATGATATGGGAAGCGCATCCTGGAGGTGGAAGGAGATCCAACATAGGTGCAGTGAGGATGCCTCTATGGTGCAGGACAGCTCCTGTGAAGTGGAGTGGGGCGACAGGCATATTCCCTGGGGTGCAGTACAGAGGAGTAGAGCAAGGAGGTTTTCCCTTAGGGTTTAGGGTAGACCACAGGGTAGGGATAATAAAGTTATTTTCTAGTTTTCAGGGTAACCCGTGTTGTATGGGAGCAATGACTAGGATAGTCCATATGGTGTGTGTGTGTGGAGGAGAGAGTAGGACCAGGAAGCTCAGGGGACAGGTGGCCTACCACGTGTGGCGTGAGCTTCTTGTGCTCTCAGCCTGCTGTGTTCATGTGTCTGTAGGGGCCGGTTTGGCCAGGTTCACAAGTGCACAGAGAAGTCCACAGGTCTTCCGCTGGCTGCCAAGATCATCAAAGTGAAGAGTGCTAAAGACCGGGTGAGACATCTGCCCTGAGCCAGCCAGATCCTTCTAGCCAAACTCAGGCCTCCCTCACTTCCTTAACAGCACCCTGCACCCACACTGCCCCTCCATGCTGAGCAGGGAAGCTGCTGCCTTTCCTGCCTCTCCCGTGACTCCTACACTCCACTCAGCAGGTCACCTCACACTCCTCAGTCCAGCCACACCTGCCTACATGTGGGTGTCCTGGCATGGCATGGCTTCTGCCAAGATGCCTGTGGGATCCCTGGCAACATGGCTCATTCATTCTTAGGCTTTGGGTTTACTATCTTTTTAAATGGGTGAATCAAATGAAGGTCCTTCCTGTTGCAAGGTCCTGGTTTGGGTGGTGAGTTAAGGAGACCTGGTGTGACAGCAGGATATTTTTCAAAAAGGATGAGGGATATGTGTATATCTGTCTGTCTTGGAGGTATAGCACTCTCCTCTTCCTGACCTATTTGCTTGAAAATTCTTTCTCCTCTGGTTCTACAAGGAGGATGTGAAGAATGAGATCAACATCATGAACCAGCTCAGCCATGTGAACCTAATCCAGCTCTATGATGCCTTCGAGAGCAAGAACAGCTTTACTCTGGTCATGGAGTAGTGAGTGTCTTGGAGGTGGGGCAGTGGCTTCTCGGGTCAGGGTGCAAGGTTGGAATTTAGAGCCTTTATTCATTCTAGGCAAAACTCTGTCTCCCCTCCCCTCACTGGGACACAGATGACCATTCAATTCCCTTTTTTTCTGCCTTGGCTAATGGAACCCCAGTGTGGAGCATGGAGGACCAAGCCATTTTGTTAAAAACAAGTGGCTAGTGAGCTTGATTTGACTTGCAGATATTATGTCAGTTTAGCCTAAAGATTTTTTGATGATTTTGAATGAGTTGTTTATAGTTGGAAATTGGGAAATTTAGGTAATAGAAATTGGAAAATCAAGGTATCTTGCTTTTCTTGAAAATGAAAAGGACCTAGTAATACTTGGTCTGCATTCCTGGCTGGAAATGGTGTGCTAGAGCTCTCAGTGACTGCTGTTTATGGACAGGACAACCAATCCTTCATTTGCCACAATGCCTTCCATTTCCCACTACCCTGGGCATTAAAGTCATGGCTTCAGAAGCCATTTAGAATGGTGCTCATGGTGGTGTTTTTCTTACGGCAGGACTGAGGAGAGCAAAACATTTGTCATATCATGTCTCTATCAAAAGAAAAATAAAAGACTAAGGATTGTGTGTTTTGTCCACATATGGTCTAATTTGCCCATTGAGGCTTCTTGCCACTTAGGTGCTAGTTGGCCCCCCACTAAATAGATGAATTTGTAGCCCTGATTTAGATTATCCAGAGCCAGCATTGTCAATCTGGAAGACCATCCCATACTTTTGCTAGGAATGGGCCAGAGTACAGATACCCCAGCAAACCCAGATGGCAGTGGCAGCAGCCCTGTGACCATGAGGGGCAGCCAACTTGGAGCTCTCCTTGGCCATCCTCTTTGGGTCCTTGGCAAAAACAGTGGGCAAGTCCTCTGAGAGCTTTGCTCATGCAGATGCCTCCCTCTCCCTTTCCTCTGCTAGTGTGGATGGGGGTGAACTCTTTGACCGGATCACAGATGAGAAGTACCACCTGACTGAACTGGATGTGGTCCTGTTCACCAAGCAGATCTGCGAGGGTGTGCATTACCTCCACCAGCACTACATTCTGCACCTAGACCTCAAGGTAAGTTCTGGGGATGTGGTAGGTGGGCACCCAGTTCTTGAACCTCTGGTGTACTCCCATCCCATCACTGAGAGCTCTGTTAGTAGATAATCTTGGTTTTCTTATCTGGCTCCTCTATTTTCTAGTTCTGGAGCCTAGGGCAGACTAGTCGTGTCAACTCCCTGAGCCTCAGTTTTTCCATCTGTAACTTGTAGGTAATTCTATCTTTTTAAGCATTATTTGAAGATTAAATGAGACAATAATTTTTTTCTTTAAAAATATCTTTAAGATTAATTTTTTAAAAGTTCAGAAGGGAACATAGTCTTGAAATAACAAATATATATATATAAAGTATATAATATAAATATAAATGTAGATCAAATAGTACAGAAGTTCTTCCCACTCCAAGCTGAGCGATCTCTATGAGCAACATGGCATGATATACAAACCTGGAGACATACGCAAAAGGAATCATATGATGTGTCTTGTTTTTAAGCTTGCCTTTTCTTGCAGGGGCAGTACTGGGGATTGAACCCAGGGATACTCTACCTCACTATCACTGAGCTATATCTCCAGTCCTTTTAATTTTTTTTTTTTTTATTTTGAAATTTTGAGACAGGGTCTCACTAAGTTGCTAAGGCTGACCTTGAGCCTACAATCTTCATGCCTTAGGCTCCCGAGGCACTGGGATTACACACATGCACCACCATGCCGGGTTTAGGCTTGCTTTTTAAAATTTAACAATACAGAGTAGACATCTTTCCCCATTCTTTTTAAGGGTCATGTGATAGTCCACTGAATAAATGTATTATGCTTTCTTTTGTTCCCTGAGGAATGTTTTCAGTTTGACATGTACATGAAGCCCCAGGCATAGTTCCTGGATGGTAGTAAGTTAGATAAATTTCTGTGATTTTCTATTCCATTGGACAAATATGAGGGTGCTTTCTACAACTCATTTCAAGAAGGGAAAGAATTTGGGGCTGGGGAGATAGCTCAGCTGGTAGAGTGCTTGCCTCATAAGCATAAGGCCCTGAGTTCGATCCCCAGTACCGGAAAAAAAAAAGAAAAAGGGAAGGAATTCCTGACCATTTTTCCTGATGGGCATCCAACTGTAAGGTTAGAGAGGGTTGGGAATTGGCCTCAGTCGTCTTCTGTTCACTAGTGCCAATTCCAAGGCTTCTGGGTCCATCTTTCTTTGTGGGGTGAAAAATTAGGGAAACTCAGGAATATGAGTTTTCTGTGGTTCTGGCTTAAAGACCAACCAGTCTTTGGGGCAATTTCTGTGACCCCAATTGTAGAGAGTCAATTACCAAGGCCCACTTCCCAGCGACAAGACTAGATGTGTTGGTTCGTCCCTACCTGGTTGTGAAACTTGGGAAAGTTTCTTGAGCAAGGAACTTTCACTAGTCGCAAGGTAGGGGATAATAATACCGATCTCCTAGGAGTATTGTGTGGATTAAAAATGGAGGACGAGCTTCTGAGCTGTATTGTCCAATATAGTAGCCACCAAGCACTTGAAATGTGACTAGTTTTAACTGAGGAATTGGGTTTTAAATTTTATTAGTTTTAATTTAAAAACTGATACTTGATTCAGTTAATGGACAACTTTTAGTAGTATATCTGTAACAACTTGGGTTTATACTTTGTCTATAAATTTCATGGAATCTAAATATTTACAAATAAAACAGCTCTGATGAAAACCTAGAGTCTGAACTGAGTTGTATTCTAAAGTTTAAAATACTGAATTCCAAGGACTTAATGTAAAAAAAAAGAAAGGAAAATATTTCTTTGGTATTTTTGTATTGATAACCTATTGAAATGTTAATATTTTGGATGTACATTCTAGAAAACACTTGGAGATGAGTGAAAATAAAAAAAACCCAGCATACCAAAACTTACGGGATACATTTAAGCCATATATATAAATGTATATATACATTTATATAGTTGTAAATACCTGTATTAAAGAGAAAGAAATAGCTGGGTATGGTGGCAACCACCTGTAGTCTCAGCTACTTGGAAGGCTGAGCCAGGAGAATTACTTGAACACAGGAGTCCAAGGCTAACCTGGGCAACATTGCCAGACTGTCTATTTAAAAAACAAAACAAAACAAAAAAGCCAACCAAAGGAAGAAGGATCTCAAATCGATAATCTAATCTACCACTTTAAGAAACTCGGAAAAAAATCAGGTTAAATTCAAAGCAAGCAGTGTGAGGGAATAATAAAAATTATAGTATAAATAAATGAAACAAAAATAAGAGAGAAAATCAATGAAACAAAAGTTGGTTCTTTGTAAAGATCAATAGATTAGCAAATCTTTAGTTATAAGATCAAGAAAAAAAAAAAGAGAGAGAGAATACCCAAGTGACTTTAGAGAAATAAAAAATATTTATAAGGAAATACTGTGAAAATTGTATGCTGGCAAGTTAGATGACCTAGATGAAATGTCTTCCTAGGAAGACACAAACTAATTAAGCTGACTCAAGAAGAAAAAGAAATAGAAATAGACCTATAACAAGTAAAGAGATTTAATAAGTAATCAAAAACTACCTACCAAGAAAAGCCTAAGCTTATAACTTCACTGGTGAATTTTACCAAATGTTTATGGAAAAATCAATACCAATCCCTCACAAACTTAAAGTATGAAAGAGGAGAGAACATTTCCTTACTTGTTTTATGAGGTTCATATTAACCTGATTCCAAAACCAAAGAAAGACATTACATGAAAAGAAAGCAACAGACCTATACCCTTATGAAGATAGATGTAAATTTCTAGATATCAGCAAACTGAATACAGCAACATATGAAAAGAATTTTTCACATGATAGAGTGGAATTTGTCCCAAGAATTCAAGGTTGGTTTAACATATAAAAATCAATATTAGAATAAAAGAAAAAAAAATATGATCATTTATGTAGATTTAGAAAAATACTTGATGAAATTCAACATTTTTTCATGATGAAAATGATAAAGTAGGAACAGAAGGGAACTTCCTTAATTTGGTAAGGACCATCTCTGAAAAACTTTATACCTAACATTATATTTAATGGTAGAAGACTGAATGCTTTCTCTTTAAGATCGGATCAAGGGCTGGGGTTGTGGCTCGGTGATAGAGCACTCATCTCGCATGTGTGACACTGGGTTCAATCCTCAGGACCACATAAAAATAAATAAATAAAATAAAGGTATTGTGTTCATTTTTAAAAAAAGGTCAGATCAAGACAAGGTTTTCTCCTCTTATCATTTCTATTAATTCTTTTACCATAAGTAAGTTCTAACTAGAGCAATTAGGCAAGAAAATAAGTAAAAGTCAATTTTATTGGAAAGGAAGAAGTAAAACTATCATATTCACAGATGATATGGTCTTGTATATAGAAAAATCCTAAGGAGGAGAAATTATTAAAATTAATAAACTCAGCAAGGGTTGCAGGATACATACTTTTTTTTTTTTTTTTTTTTTTTATGCCGTGCTGGGGATTGAACCCAGGACCTTATGCTTATGAGGCAAGCACTCTACCAACTGTACTATCTTCCCAGCCCTAAGGGTACATACAAAAATCAATTGTACTTCTATTTACTAGCAATGAACAATCTAGAAGTGAAATTAAGAAAACAATTCCATTTGCAATAGTATCAAAAGAATCAAATACTTAGGAACAAGTTACACAAAATAAATGCAAGACTTATACTACAAAAAATGTTGAAAGGATGTAAAAAAAACCTAAAATGGAAATGCACCCTTTGGTCATAGGTTGGAAGATTCAATATTGTTAGGGTGACAGTACTCCCCAAATTGATCTACAGATTCAACATAATCCTTGTCAAAATCACAGATGGATTCTTTTTCAGTTATTCATAAGCAAATCTTAAGATTCAGAAAAATAATCTTGAAAAAGACCAAGGTTGGGCTGGGGAGATAGCTCAGTTGGTAGAGTGCTTGCCTGTCAAGTACAAAGCCCTGGGTTCGATCCCCAGCACCGCAAAAAAAAAAAAAAAAAAGAAAAAAAGAAAAAGAAAAGACCAAGGTTGGAGGACTCATGTTTTCTGATTTCCAAACTTTCTACAAAGCTAGAGACATCAAGACAGTCCATTACTGGGATACGGATAAACATGTAGATCAGTGGAACTCAATTGAGAGTCTGGAAATAATCCCCTTTGTTTATGGCTATTAAATTAGAAGATGGTGCCATGACAGTGGGAAAAAGAGTCTTTTCATCAAATCATGCTGAGATACCATGCTGGATTATACATGTGCAAAACAAATCAAGGTGGACCCTTTCCTCACAACAAAATTAACTCATAATGGATCATAGACCTAAATGTAAAAGTTAAAACTATAAAACTGGGCTGGGGTTGTAGCTCAGTGGTAGAGCGCTTGCCTAGCATATATGAGGCACTAGTTTCAGTCCTCAGCACCACATATAAATAAGCAAAATAAAGGTACTGTGTCCATCTACAACTAAAAATGTTTTTAAAAACTATAAAATTATTAGAAGAAAACAGGAATAAATATGATCTTGGATTAGGCAATGGTTACTTAGATATGACATCTAAAGTGTAAGCAAAAAAATAAAAATAGATAAATTAGACTTCAACTAAGGAAAAAAACTTGTGCTTCAAAGGATACCACCAAAAAGTGAAATGAAAGCTCACAAAATGGGGAGAAAATATTTCCAAATCGTATATCTGATAAATGACTTGTATCTAGAATATAAAAATAACTCTTACAACTCAATAATAGAAAAGCATATAAACCAATTTTAAAAAATGATGAAGGCATTTAAGTAGATACTTACACAGGGAAGACATACAATGGCCAATAAGTACATAGAAAGATCCTCAACACCACTAGTCATTAGGGAAATGTAAATCAAAATCACAATGAGGTACTACCTCATACTCAATAAACTGACTAAAATAAAAAATTGAAATGACAATAAGAAGTGTTGTTTAGTTGTGGAAAAGTTAGAAAACTCATCCATTATTGGTGGGCTACAAAATTTAAAAATGTTTGAAGGTTCCTAAAAGTGTTAACCATAGAATTATCATATAACTATGCAATTTTACTCCTTGTTATATGCTTAAGAGAACTGAAATACAGTCACCATAAAAACTCGTACACAAATGTTCTTAGTGGCCTAGTTCATAATAGCCAAAAAGTACAAACAACCTGGATGTTCATTAACCAACGAATATATGAAATAAATGTGGTATGTATCCATATAGCAACTATTATTTAGCCATGAAAAGAAATGAAGTACTGATCTATATTACAACATGATGAACCTTGAAAAATTATAGCAAGTGAAAGAAACTGGATGCAAAAGGCCACATATTTTATGATTCCATGTATATGAGATGTCCAGAATAGGCAAATCCAAGGAAACAAAATAACACTTGTGGTTGCCAGCATTTGAGGGAAGGAAAGAATAGACAGTGACGTATGATTTTTGGTTTTATTTTTTGAAGTGATGAAAATGTTCTAAAATTAGTGATAATCATTGCACAATTATGTGACTATACTAAAAATCACTGAGTTATATATTTTAAAGTGGTGAATTTTGGCTCAGGAGGCGAGGCCCTAAGCAACTTAGACCCTGTCTCAAAATAAAAAATAACAAAGGGCTGGGCATGTGGCTCAGTGTTAAGTGCCCCTGGGTTCAATCCCTGGTACCAAAAAAAATTTTACAGTAAAATCATTATTATTTATATTTCAGTAAGGTTATAAAATTTTTATCTGTTTTTACTTTTTTAATGTGACTTCAGAAAACTTTCAATGACATGTGACTTACATAATATTTACATTGGATGGTGGTGTTCTAGACCTTAAAGAAGACAGAGATTTTAAAAATATCATTCTTCTGTACCTAGCTGAGGAATCACACACTTTACAACAGATAGCATCAAGTCTTCTGCTGAGAAAGTCAGTACCTGACATTTGCATTAGAAACTGTGAAGTGTTCCTGATATTATTTGATATTATTTGATCCTCAGATCCTCCCAGGAAGATAGGCAGTAGGATTTACACACAGGTATTATTCCCATTTTAAAGATGAAGACACTGAGGTTCAGGAATGGGTACTCAACTAGGCTACAGAACCAGATAATGGGTGCCTGGACTTCAGGCACTGAACCCTAAGTTTCCATATCCTTTTTACCATAAGCCTGCCATGTTTACTCAGCTCTCCTACAATCCCAGATTTGTCATGCACAATTAGCAAGCATTATTTCAGACTCCCTCAGTGTCCAGAAGCTGATCTGAAAGACCTAAAAGCATCAGCATGTCAAAGCCACCACATGGCAGGTTGACATTTAGCAGCACTATTCTCCTTGAGTGATGCTTTGGTCTCACCCCTGAGATTCCAGTGTCATGGTTCAGGGTTGGGACCTGGCCACTGGGACTTTCAAAACTCCGCTGATGATTCTAATGGGCATCCAGGGTTGGGAACTATCACCCCCAAAATAATAGATTCTAACAAGCAGCATGTAGACCAGATCTGTACCATACAGGTGTTCTGTTTGGTTCCCATACATGTGTTTAAGTTTGATTTAGTTGTCAACATTTAAAAACACAGAATTTTCATAAAAGCCCACGTTTCTGGCTTCTCCTCAGAATTGATAGTTGCGCCTATCTAGTGAATAGTGGCTGGCCTTCTGTATAGGCAGAAGTCTTCCAGTTCTCCACGGCCTACAACCAATCCTTTTGTCTCATCAGCTCCTTTCATTTATTTTCATTTTATAACCCTTGTAGGGCTGCTCTGAACCATTAATTTCTCTTGGAGGCTGGGAAACTGAGGCCTATAGACAAGTAAGTGTGGGAACTGAGCCTCCTTAGCTGCTAATTAAACTAAGCAGACTTCTCTTTTCTTTTCCAGCCGGAGAATATACTGTGTGTAAATCAGGCAGGACACCAAATTAAGATCATTGACTTTGGGCTGGCCAGAAGGTAAGGGGATGATTTTATTTTGATACTTTGACAAAACTCCTTGGGCCTTATTGTAGCTTTCTTGGGCATGGTAACCTGCCCAAGATCCAGCCAATTCTTTAGTTTTGAGACTGATGCAAGAAAGCTCTCACACTCAGAGGTAGAAGTGCTTGCAGATGGGCCTTGTTATTACCAGAGATGGATTTGGGCTGTGAGATCCACTTCTCCCTAAGTGGCAGTGTGGTTAACTGTAACTTGAACCACCTGAGCAGAGAGGGAGTGAGAGTTAAAGGGGGCTGCTGAATGGGGTGTTGGGAGTATGGTGCCCTGGGTAGGTGGTTCTGGAGCCACCCAGGACTGAGTTAGATCTTGGTAAAATGGTGGTACAATGACATTAATTGCTGATATGGGGGTCAGTTATGAGGGTTAAATGAGATCCTACATGGATAGTACAAATTTTTAAGTTCTCAAATTTCAGTGCACTAAAGTGAATACTGTATGTAATTTTTAAAATTTCTTAAGGTTTCCTAAAATGCTTAAAGCCTAGTGAAGTATAGACAGCTTTACTGTATAATCCTGTCTAGTCATATGTATGAACACTGGGCCACTACAGGGCTCCTGCCCATGGGAGGGGTGTGAATTCTTAGCAGTGGTCATAGCAGATCCCTGGCATTTAGGCTTCCCCCAAATCTCCAAGCATTCACAGTTCATAAATATAGCAATAGTCATATGCCCATCTCTAGGCTTCCTCCAAAATTTTATTTCCTCCAATGACTTTTCTCTGGGAGCCACATATTTTCTGGGCAGGTCTTCACTCCAATATCTGCATTTTTGATTCTTCCTGAAGTTTTCCTATCATCTTGATGACTGTTTCTCATAAAGAAATTGTCTTGGGCTGGGGATATACCTCAGTTGGTAGAGTGCTTGCCTTGCAAGCATAAGGCCCTGGGTTCGAGCTCCAGCACCAAGAAAAAAACAAAAAAAAGAAAAGAAAAGAAAAGAAATCGTCTTTGTTTACTTTATGAGCCTTAAGGTGTCCTCTACTCCAACTGCAAGTAGAAGAAAGTAGAGCCTTGTCCCCATGGAGCCAAGCTGCTTGCCTGAGTTTAGCCTTTGTTTCCTGTAGCTGCTTGCAGGCAGCATCCAAAATGGCAGTTCTCTGAGGTCATTCCTCCCCTGGTTGAAGTGGTTAATGTTTCCTGTCTACAGGGGTGAGAGATACATTTTCACTGCCCCCAGTACTGTTGATATAACAGCAGGACATTCATATCATCCCACTGCAACTTCAGGATCTCTGACTGTGTCCTTTATTTCATGCACAATATAAAATTCCCCAATCCAAACCTCAAAGACATTCAGTTCATAATGGAAAAAATACTGCTTCATATTTTCTCAAACAGTGCCTTCTAAAATTGGAATTATCCTACACACCTGCATGCATTATATACCAGATCAGTATTTCTCATTATGCTCCCTGTCCCCCAATAAGTGTTTCAAAAAGACTTCTTCCCCTGGTTGCCTGGTCCCCCACTCCATAAAATTTCATGCCACAAATGTAGTGTGTTTTCCTTTGGAGAGTCACAAACCATTGCAGTAGCTGTTATTCCCTGACCCTCACTTCCAAGAACTAATTTTCACTTCCTGTGGGACAATATTGTCTTTATTGAGAATACACACACACTAGTGTATGTAGTATGTCCATTTGCCACATGCACTGTGAACTGAGAGTAAGAAGCAACCACCAGAAGCTTCTGGAGTCAGGGAAGGCTTCTTTGAATAGTCAAAAAGAGTGGATGGACAGGATTTGTTAACTGCAGACAATGGTGCACTGGCAGATGTTTAATCGCCAACTGAAGAAGTGGGGAATGAGAGGATGTAAGGTTGATTTGTAATATTTGCCTATTTTTGCTAATTTCAAGCTACCAGTGTAACATCATTGAATAGCTGTGAGGAGATAATGGACTCTGGTGCAATTGTGAGAGTTGGTGCTGGCATAATACAGCTGGAGGGGAGGCAGTGTGAGTTATGGGGCCAGAAAAGGTGTATGCTGTGTATGAGCAGGCTAGTCTGAGGGAGATATGGTAGAAGATGAGGGCACTAAATGAAGAGTCCTGAATATTAGGTTCACAGGTTTGCATTTTATCCTATAGGCTATTGAGTTGTACCTGGGAGGGAGGTGAAAAGCGCTGAAGGTCAGTTTACCAAAAATTAGCCAGAAGCTGACTGTGAATAGCCAGTCCATCCAAAACTGTCAGATAGATTCCTTAACCTGGTCAAGGGCATTGATGATGATAATTTTGCCATCAGGACCAAAGGCAGAGGGCAAATTCAAGAAAATGAACCTTAAGAGAAGTCCCCACATAAAACTGCTGGACACTGGTGACCTACCGACGTCCAAAATACACGATGCCCAGGAATCTGCACTCAGTGGGGCTGGGTGGATACAATCAATTTGATTTTGAGATGGAAAGAAAACATCAAAAACATCCTTAATCATCCAGGAGATGGGTCAGTCAGGCAGATAAACTGGCCCTCTTCCTAGAAAGTGTCATTTTCAAGAGGAAGGCTCTGAGGGGAGAGTATGCGGGTTCAGAAAGCATATTCTATACTGGGGAATAATGAAATGTTTATAAAGACAATACAAACTATAAAAAAAAAGTTATATTTTTGGATGGGGCCATTTGAAAATGCTGAGATTTACAGTGGGGGAATGGTTTCTGGCAGAGTAGAGGTATACACAGATCTTCAGAGGTCCTGACATTCAGAAGGAGGAAACCAGGGTTACCCCAGGCTGGACAGTAAAGTCATCAACCATCAGTGGATCTAAGTAGTAGACCCTGTCAAGGGTAAAGGATGGAAACAGGATGGGAAATATCTTGTTTAAGCTGGATCTCCAGCATGTTGGAAGTCTCCCAACTCCCAGGCCAGAGTGGAATCAGAAGATAAATCCATTTTTTCCTGGACAGGGCAAGGGGTTGCTTACTCCAAGTGCTATGAGACTTCCTATATCAGACTATTGCCATAGAGGACCTTGTGCTGAAAATCTGGAGCGACGGTTTTGTTGGATATTTTGACACAGCTTTGGGGTGAATGCATAGGTTAATTATTGCCATAGTACTGCTGTATTACAAACCAACCCAAAATCCAGTGGGTCGAAACAACAATAATGTATTCTCATATACACATTTGTGAGTTACCTCAGGTAATGGTATAATAAATCTAAGTCAGTTGAAAACTAGTGTACTAGCTGGAATTTTGTAATCCAGTTGTTAAACACAACTATTATTAAAACTAAAACTGTATAAATTGAACAAAGAAATTATATTAAAAACTAAAATACCAAGTACTAAAAACATCACTACCTAATTATTTTGCTATACTCTATGCTCCTGTACTTATTTATGCTTCTTATATCTATATGGTAGAAATATTCCAGAATGGTGAGCAACTAAGCCGCTCTTTCCAGGTCTTCAGTTAGTGACTTCATCATGGTACCTTGAATTTGGCCATTGGAAATCAGTATTTACACCTCAGAAATTGGCAAATGCTACAAATCAGGGTTTGTATGTGCATAAACTAATAGTTGATTGTTAAATATTTATCTCCACACCACTGGTTGAGAGTCATTGATCTAGGCTGGACTTAGATCCAAGATGAAATCAGTGAAGTCACATCAGCTCCATGTGTTTCATTTTCTTCTCATGTTAATAGCAGAGGAGAAAGAGGACAAGCTCTCATGGCCTAGATTAAAATTGACCCAATGTCACTTCCACCCACATTTTGTTGATCAAAGCAACTCATATGGCCAACCCCTGCATTAATGGGATGAGTCAAGATATGATACTTTTAGTGAAAGGGACTATAAAGTCACATGACACAAGATGTGGATATAGGACATAAAGAGACATTGGGAACAATATCACCTGGGTAGATGGGTTCCAGGGGTTGAGAGAATAGGCCTTCTCTCCTTGAGCAGAAGGCTGGTCTTCTCAATTTTCCTCCTTTACCCTAAGTCTTGGGCCAGTCGTTAGTGCAAGGGAAGAGCAGGTTGCCAGAGGAGGGCTTATGTACTCTCTCAGCTTCTAGGTGGAATTCCTACCAACCCTCTTGTTGCTCTTTCCCTGGATGAATGTAAGGCTATGTTGACCCTACATCTGTATTTGCCTGGAATATAGCAAATTTGGAAGAGAAAAGACTCTTTGAAATGTGGTTTGAAGGAAGTGGGGTATTTTGGCAGAATAATTTTTTGATTCAATTTATTATTTTAATTCATAATCGACTCATCTATAAAATGGGGACAATAACCTTTCATTACCTATTTCATAGGGTTATTGGGAGTATGAAATAATGTTGGTATGTAAAATTTTTAGCACAGTGCCTGACAGAAAGTACCCATTAAATTTTAACTACAGATTTTCTTCTCATTTAAGAGTGATTCTAAAAAGCATGGTTTACTACCCCCTTCCACCTAGCCATCAACTGTTTTTCTAGCTTTGCTTAAACTTCATGCCCATAACTACTTCTAATTCTTTCTATTTGGAATCATGATTTTAAAAACTCACATAATATACAATTTACCACCCAGTTTCCATTAATGGATGAATGAATAAAGGAAATGTAGAATATATATGCAATAGAATACTATTCAGCCTTTAAAAAGTAAGTATTATTTGAAACAACATGTATGAACCTGGAGGACATTATGTTAAGTAAAATAAGTCAGGTACAGAAAGCATAATATCACTTATATATGGAATCTAAAAAGGATGATCTCAGAAGCAGAGTAGAATGGCGGTTACCATGGGCAGGGTTAGTGGCATTGCGGAGATACTGGCTGAAGGATACAAAATTTTAGACAAGAAAAATAAAGAGATTCATTGTACAACATGGTGAGTATAATTAATAACAGTGTTGTATATTTGAAATTGCTAAGATAATAAATTCTAAGTGATCTCACCACATAAAAATAAATGAGG
The DNA here is from genome assembly GCF_902686445.1 of Sciurus carolinensis. Lineage (NCBI taxonomy): Eukaryota > Metazoa > Chordata > Mammalia > Rodentia > Sciuridae > Sciurus > Sciurus carolinensis. The sequence continues at coordinate 36,311,188 of NC_062228.1, forward strand.
TGATGCATGTTAATTAGCTATTTGAAAAGTTATACATATAACCCAAAACACAATGCTGTATACCATAAATATATACAATTTTTGCCACTTAGTATAACTGAAAAAATTTAACATCTTAATTTTAAGTGTACAGTTCATTAGTACAATAGTAGTAGTAGTGCACTATTGTGCAATCAACCTCTAGAATGTTTTCATCTTGTTAAACTAAAATCATGTCCATTAAACAATAACTTCCCATTTTTCTCCTGCCTCCAACCTTTGGCAACCACCATTCTACTTTCTGTTTCTATACGTTTGACTGCTCTAGGTACCTCCTATCAGTGGAATCTTATGGTATTTGTTTGTGGCTAGTTTATTTTACTTAGCATGTCCTTGAGGTCCAACCATGTTGAAACCTGTATCAGAATTTTCTTTCTTCTTAAGGCAGAATAATATTCCATTTTCTTTATCCATTCATCTGCCAGTGATCACCTGGGTGGCGTCTACCTTTTGCCAGTTGTAAGTAATGCTGCTATGAACATGAGTGTACACCCATCTCTTGGAAACCCTACTTTCGATTATTCTGGATCTGTATACCCAGAAGTGGAATAGCTGTATCACATGGTAATTCTGTTTTTAACTTTTTGAGTAACTCCCTTTTGGTTTTCCACAGGGCTATCCTGTTTTACATTCCCACCAACATAAATTTTCTAGTACCCCTACAACCTCGTCGAAATTCCCTTCCTTCCTTTCTACCTTCCATATGGTACACATACTTATGGGGGCGTGAAGTGGTATCACTTTGTTGTTTTGATTTACATTTCCCTAGTGATAAGTAACAATGAACATCTTTTCTTCTTCTTTTTTTTTCTTGGTACTGGAGATTGAACCCAGGGATGCTGAATCACTGAGGCACATCCCCAGCCCTTTCTATATTTTGAGACAAGGTCTCTCTAAGTTTCTGAGGCTAGTTTTGAACTTGCAATCCTCCTGCCTCAGCCTTCTGAGCTGTTAGGATTACAGGCATGTGCCACCATGCCTGGCTTTTTTCCTTTTTCTAATTCTTACCATCATCCCTCAAGTCACTTTGTACCCAATGACAGAGCAGTCCCTTCCCAACATCTTCTATCCCATGTGTACTCATTCATATGGCTGCATAGCCCAATAAGATAATAGGGATACTTTCTCCTCCTCAGACTGTAAATGCCTAGATGATTGTGGTTTTCTGATTCTACCATTAACTGAAAAAGCCTGATGTTTGGGGCCTTGGGTTATGATTATTATCCAGTAAGCTACATGTGTGGTGTGTGAGGTCCAGGCAATATGCCGGACAGAAGGGTCAAACAGTGTCTCCTCTCACCAGGAATTAGTCCCAGTATCTATGTCTTCCATGGTTCTCTGTGCTCCCAGGTACAAGCCTCGGGAAAAGCTGAAGGTGAATTTTGGTACTCCCGAGTTCCTGGCCCCAGAAGTCGTCAACTATGAGTTTGTTTCATTCCCCACGGACATGTGGAGTGTGGGAGTCATCACCTATATGCTGTGAGTGCTTAGGGGCCTGGCTCTGAGGTGGGGCTGGGGACCATCTGTCTTGCTTTGGGTACCCTTCGGAGCAGCAAAAAACTGAGCACAAGTAGTTTATTTGGGAAGTGTTCCCAGGAAACAAAAGTAGAAGGGTAGGGTAGAGAGATGGGGAGGGTAGCCAGTTAAGGGTGTGTTACCAAACCAGTTAACCACATTTACCAACTGATCCTATTTCTAAGTTACCAATTATAATAGGCTAATATGGAAAAAATGTTGATATCAGATGTCATTCCCCTATCAAAGTGATGGGTTGAGCCACTGAGTTTTTGACACTGAAGACATAAAATAATAATTGAAAATAACCAAAAGTATTAATGACCCAGCAGTTAAGGCCCATGTGTGGGCAACTGAAATTTAATTCTGCTAGGGAACTCTGGAATTATTGTGGAATGCTTACTGAGTTACTTAAGGGGTAGAAGAATTGGGGGATACATCAATTCTTATTAGTTCTTGTTTGTGGGCTGATTCCAGGTGTGTATAAGGATAGAATTAATCTTCTGGTTGATAAAGCAAGATTTAATTGAAAAGGCTCCAGCAAAGAAATGCAGGTGCTTTGGCACAGTGGGGCTGGAATGTACTAGAGGCTAAGGCAAGGGGATGGGCAGGCAGGACACTGCTGTGTCATCTTACCTTGTCACTTCTGATCCTGTCTTCTTGTTTCTTCTTTCCAACCGTGGAGTCCCCTTTGCTATTTCCTTAGAGGCCAAAGTCATGTTTTGCTTCTGAGTCTTATCATTATTATATACCTGCTACCTACATCTCTGCACTTTGTGTCTGTTGCACCAGGCTGGGGAAGTTTAGAGTCAGCCAGTTAGGTTGCCCTGCCACTCTGCCCTCAATTTAGCAAGATCCTAACAAAGCCAATTTCCCTTTGGCCCAAGGTGAGGGTAGTACCTGAATGATCCTGATTGTTGGAGAGACGTGGAAAGCTATTTTTAAATTAAATGAATATATACTGGTTGTACTGAGCTGAGAAAAGAGGAGAGAGTGATAGGGAACTTACTCCAAATACCATTCCTGCCTCTAAAATTTTAATCTTTCTATCTCTTTTCCTTAACAAACACGTTGAACTGTATTCTATGAAGAAATAATGGAAGTTTTTTTTTTTTTTTAACCCTTTTGATTCTAGTTAAGTCTGCTTGACCCTTGTAAGTTTCTTTATTCTTTTGAGGAATGTCAGCAAATGTGGCTTCCACAAACTGATGGTTCTTTCTCTCCTCTATAGACTCAGTGGTTTGTCCCCATTTCTAGGGGAAACAGATGCAGAAACCATGAATTTCATTGTGAACTGTAGCTGGGATTTCGACGCTGACACCTTTGAAGGGCTGTCAGAGGAAGCCAAGGACTTTGTTTCCCGGCTACTGGTCAAAGAGAAGAGGTACCCTTTATTGCTTGTCATGGACTGTTCTGATGGTGACCCTAATCTGGGTGCTGGTCTAGCCTGATGAATCTTTTCTTCCTTTAAGATTTCTTAGTCTGTATTTCTTTGGAACAATAAAGGGAGCAGAGAAAATCACAAAAGAAATCAATTTTAAAACAACCAGGAGCATAAGCTCTAAATAGTTTTAGAAAATGTGTATTTACAAATGGGTCATATTTTCAAGTTATAAATTAAAATACACTAATATTGAGAAAAAAAAGTTGAGATTAAAAAAAGTCATCAGAATAAAGGTCTGAATATCTCGTTTCTTAGTGATGGAAACCTACCTTGGCTTCAGCAGCTCTTATCGAAGTCATGGGTTCAACTATTGTGTTTTTTGATACTCAGACAAAATAATAACTGAAAATAACCAAAGGTATTAGTGACCCAGGAGTAAGGCCCAAGAATCTGGGGTCTAATGCAGCTAATTGTTCTGTGATCTTCAGTTTTTTTCCTGATTGTGAAAGGTTATGTGAGAATAAAAATAATCCTAATTCAGAAGAATCACTTGACGTTATATTCTGGAAGGAGGAATGAACTTCCTTTAAGTGTTAGGTTCTTTTACCACCTAAGAGCAAACAGCTGGCCTTCTAATGCTCTGCCTGTTTCCTATCCCTCTCTGGGTGGTGGTGATTAATCACTTGTGAAGAGATCAGGGAACATTTTGATGGCAACTTACTGGCACTTTTAAGGAGCAGAATTTTAGGCAACGAGGAGTTCCCTTTTTGGTATGTAGCATGAATCTGCCTGAATGATTAATCTGTTCCACTGACTCAGGCTTCCATCCAATGGAGGAGTTTTAGACAACTAGAAGGGTAACCTCAACTAAAAGTTTTGATTGCTGTTTGATTTCACAGCTGCAGAATGAGTGCCACACAATGCCTGAAACATGAGTGGTTGAATAATCTGCCTGCCAAAGCCTCGAAATCCAAAGTTCATCTCAAATCCCAACTATTGCTACAGAAATACATGGCCCAGAGAAAATGGAAGGTATTTTTTCTTTCAGTAAAGGCAACATTTATATTCTGTCTTCTGAAAGAGTTGTAGCTTTTACTTACATTTTGATTTTAAAGACAATTTAGGGGAAAAAATCTATTCGTATCAAAAGCCATTACTTGATTAAAAGATACCACGCACAAGCTGGTGCAGTGGTGCATGCCTGTAATCCCAAGGACTTGGGAGGCAAGGCAGGAGGATCACAAGTTTGAGACGAGAATGCTTGCTTAGTATGTGCAAGGTCCTAGATTTGATCCCCAGCACAAACAAAACAAAACAAAAACAAATCCAAAATCTTTACCTAGGGATCCATCTGTGTAGACACAGATGAAGTAAAAATTATTTCATTTACTCTAACAAAGGGATTCATGCTTATATTTTCTGTTGTCATTTGGTTTCATTAAAAAAAAAGCTGTTCACAACCCACAAATTTAACAACCTACTGGTGGGTTGTGAATCAGTTTGAAAACCACTGCTCTAGGGTGCTCCCCTTTTCATGTGAAAAGGGCAGAAAGACAGTTCACTTCATACTTACTTGAAACATGCCATTTAAGGTCATGTAACTATTCTACTATAATTATTCTAGAAATGTGTTCTGAACAAACCCACATGGTACACTTGCTTAAGTCCTTTCATTGTTTCTTCTTAAAGTCATTAGTCTAAAAATATGCTTTCTCTTCTATTTTTTTTTTTTTTAACTCCTCCCCTCAAGAAACATTTCTACGTGGTGACTGCTGCCAACAGGTTAAGGAAATTTCCAACTTGTCCCTAATCTTCAACTCTGCTGCTCCAGTGGGCCCAGAAATTATTAAGGCTTGCGGTGATGTGAAGAGATGACTCAAGATTTTAAGTAATCTGACCTTTTACTATTATTGATTCCTCTTATTTTGTTAAAAAAAAAAAAAAAAAAGGTTCTGGCTGTTGCCTTGTGGACGAAAGTGGCTATAAAGAAAATATCTTAGGAGCTTTGTTTCTGCCTTGTAAGATCACTAGGTTTGAAATGTGTTTACTTTTCAAGTATTCCTCTTGGCAATAAGTGTAGGCATTCTTAGGTAGGTAGGAAAAGTCCTACTTTGCATATATCAAATTTAAATTCTAAACTTAATGTGATTAAAGAACTCAGTAGACCCAAGGATATGTAATTATTATCTCTTCTAATACAAAGATTTCCAAGAATTTTGATTTGCATAGGTGTGAGCAAATCTTGACTTCCCTGCTCTAGTGTCAAGCTATGTGGACTTAAGGAAAGTAATCCTCAAATTTGTTTTAATTACGCTCCCTTTGAGAATCAACATCAATGTGCATTCTTTAGTACTGTTTGCAATTTTGAAATATATCATCTGTCATAGCTAAATCTGATAATTCTGAATGTTTTTTTTACCTCTGCATACCTTCATCCCTTCCTAATTCTATCCTGTCCTGACCCCCTTTTCTTGGGTATGAATCTCTGGTCTTGTAAGCCTGGATATGGATATACAAAATGTAATGATGTTCAGCTGAGAGAAACACAGAAATGTTACATTACAAAGCAATAAAGGAAAACTGCTCTCTTACTGCTTAGTAAGTATATATTACTTTCAGTGCTGTCATTCTTTAAACAGATACTTCTTATGTAGGGGTATAAACACTTAATGTATGCATTTGTGACAGTATCTATTCACTGAAATAACACTATTCTTAATGTAGCAAGCAACACATTTACTAACTTCTAGATGTGTATATTTTAACACTTTTCCAACTTATAGCCATTAAAAGGAACACTTTATTATTCAGACATTCCTTTTATTTATTTGCTTCTGATTTTTGTGCTATTCCCAGTACCTTCTCAAGTTAGCAGTTTTAGTTGGTATAGTGACTTTTAATTTTTAATCAGACATGCAGCAGTTTCGCAGCCTTTCAAGGATTTTTCCCCCAGAATAAAGAATTTTCTTGGTGTGGAGAAGGAGGCAGAAGATGGAGAGGTTATCCTGATGCTGCGGTTCTCAAGTTGTAATTTTCCTTTGGGAAGCTAACCTTTGTAGGGAAGGTCAGATTTTCAGTGTCAGCATGTCTAGGCCTGCTCCAACTTGGCCAATTAATAAGTAAACATCAGAAACTACCTGTACTGAGACAGCACTAGCAATTTGGTAAAATATTTTATTTTTAAGGTCAATTATTTTTCTGGAAAAGGTTTTTAAAGGGCAGCCTACAGAAGGAGTTAGAAATAATATTTTGTAGGTCTACTGTGTATGGCATTCTTATCTCTGGGACTTAAGATCCTTGGGAAATAATATGAATTCACTATCCAGAAAAATGTAGTTAATAATTACCCTGATCTTGGGCTGGGGATGTGGCTCAGTTGGTAGAGTGCCTGCCTTGTGAGCACAAGGCCCTGGGTTCAATCCCCAGCACCGCCAAAAAAAAAAAAAATTTACCCTGATCTAAAAATGTACTGTCCGACAGAAATGTAATATGAGCTATATACATAATTTAAAAATTTCTAGTAGCTCCTCTAAAAATATCCATTGAAAGTAATTTTAATAATTTAACCCAATATATCAAAAATACTTTTAATCAATATAAAAATTATTGAAATATTTTATATTCTTTTTTCATACCAAGTCTCCAGAAACCTCATGTGTAATTTACACTTAAATAGCTGTCAAGTCAGATGCTAGGTTTTCATTGGACATATTGGACATACTTAATCTATATTTAAATTTCAAAAAATTTATTGTGGAAAAATATATTCACATACTCAAGTTATTTCAAGTACTTAAAAAGTTCTCCAGTAATTGAACAAAGTATTTATTTTTACATGTAATTAAAATCAAATAAGCCAGATGCAGTGGCTCATGCCTATAATCCCAGCAGCTCCAGAGGCTGAGAAAGGAGGATAAAAGGATAGAGGCCAGCCTTAGCAACTTAAAAGAGGGGTTGGGTGGGTTGGGGATGTGGCCCAGTGGTTAAATGCACCTAGATTCAATTCCTGGTACTAAAAATTAAATAAAATTAGAACTGTAGTTGTATTGGCCACATTTTAGGTGTTTACTAGACACATGTGCTTAGTGCCTTCTACTTTGGACAGATCTAGACAGAATCCTTTATCTATCAAATTTTAATTAATTTTCCCCCCTTTATGCTGCTGTTCTTTACCTAGAGAAACAATTTCTCTCCAAAGTCTCTTTGAGGGGGCATGTTTAGGCCAGGCCCACACAAGTGAGAATATGACATTTAGCCCCCCTGATTTGAAATTCAAAGCTTTTATGAAGCTTGAATTTTATGGATATTTTTAGTTCTCTACTTTGCTGGTGTGTACTTTGCTAAAAATATTTTAGATTAGAACAATTAGAACAGTGCTGGTATCAACTTTTTTTTGGGGGGGGGGGCGGAGAGTGGGGGTTTACCAGGGATTGAACTCGGGGCACTTGACCACTGAGCCACATCCCCAGCCCTATTTTGTATTTTTAGAGACATGGTCTCACTGAACTGCTTAGCAACTCTCAAAGTTGCTGAGGCTGGCTTTGAACTCCTGATTCTCTTGCCTTAGTCTCCTAAGCCACTGGGATTATGGTGTGCCACCACATTTGGCATTATCAACTATTTCTAATGGGACTTTATCATTTGATGAACAGTCATGGAAATTGTTGGGCAGAGAAACTAAAGGGTCTACTTTATTCATTTATCAGGCTGGTGAAAAGTTGATAAGGGTGTGAGGAAAATGTCATTTCTCCATTTTAATAATAAGTCATGCCCACACTTTCGTGTAGTAGTTCTATTTTTGGAAATTTATGCCTTAGTATTTGAATGATTATACAGAGGTTTACACAAATTTTTTACTATAGCACTATTGCTAATGATTCAATGGAAACAACCAACACATATCTATTTTTAGTTAAAATGAATTTTGCCATAACCATATAGAATAACTCATAGCTATTAAAAATGGATGTAGATATTCTGAAAGTCATCTTTTTATTTAAAAAATTATAGAACAGAGTTGAGCTAGAGGTGTCTGGAGATGAGCCATTGGTGCACTGTAAACTCCCAGAATTTGGAATTTTGATCCAACTGCAGATTTTCAAGGGAGCTGCTGGAGAATCCTTCATTACTTCACTGAATAATGGAGGAGGACAAAAGGGAGAATCAAAAGAGGGGTGCTTTTGCTAAACCGGGAAAGGCAAAGAAGGAAGGGATTGGTTCCCTATTTAAGAAGCTGAGAGCAATGATGAAAAACCATGGATACCTGGTGAAAGGAGGTAAGTCCAAAGTATCACAGAGCACATCTGCCATTTCGCAGAGGAGGTAAGTAAAATTCAATCCTGGTGGCTCTCAAGATAAACAAATTTGGATCCATTCTTTTTGTAACTATGAAGACTTTAATCAAATAATACTACGGTCACTGGATGGCTTTAGGATTATACTGAGCACAGACGGAGTGATCACGTTTGTGGCTGAAAATGTCTGTCTCCTTGGCCATCTGCCAAGGGATATTGTGGGCAAAAAATTATTGACCCTTCTGCACAATGAAGAAAAAAATGAATTCCACCATAAGATCACACTCAAATTTCCTTTGTCATGCTCAGTGGGAAACCATGTTGAGTTTTGTTGTTATTTAAAAAGAGGAAATGTTGAACCAGAAGAAAATCCTACTTACGAACATGTGAAATTCATCCTGAGTCTCAAACACATCTGCAATGAATTTTTAGTATTCTTTGGAGGCTTCAATCCTAAATGCACTTGACCTGCAACATTGATTGCCAACAATCTGCTCTGGGAGGATCAGTTTTATTCTGTGGGAACTGTCTATATCCTCAGATCTCAAGTCCTGAAGGAACTCCATACTGCAAACAATTCACTGAAACTATAATTGTACAAGATTCAGATGAAGAACATACTTCAGGTGATCGCAGAAGTATTCAAAGACAAAGAAGGAGTTCTCAAAAGGAAGCACTGCACAGCAAATCTGCTGTTGTTTCCTTGGATGATGAAGTTGATATTGTTGAGGTTGAGCAGCATGGAGCACAAGACGATATTCATGTCATTCAGATGAATTCCAGTTCATCTGAGACTAGCACATCACCCTCCAGAATCATACAGGATTCACAAAACTCATCTTTGCAGAGCTTTGAATTTGAATCTGAGATGGACCCGAGGAAGCAGGAGGACCCTATTGACCTGGACTCCAAATACCTAGATCACTGTGGACCAGGATGATGTTGTTGACCTAGTGGCCCAAGAGGCCCCAGTGAAGCCAGAATTCCCAGAGAATTTGAGGTGGAGTTTGTGGGGCAAGAGGTCTTCCCTACCTCCAGTATGGCTGCTAGTAGTGATGCTCAGATGAAGCAAGTGACAACATACCACCTTTTCAGTTCTGAGTCCCAGTCTTCAGAGAGCATGTCCAAAAGCCAGTACTCTGGGAAAAGAAGAGGGCCATTTCGGATTTCAAAGAGGTCAAATGTTTCTGTAATCCATTCCATTGTTTCATGTTCACTGAGGACCTTGAAGAAACTTCTGTTTCCTCCACACAGAACATTCAGGAACAAGAACAATACTTGCATGAGCAGCAGCTGCAGGAGGAGGTACTGAAACAACAGAACCAGCCTATTGATTTTCTATCCAAATAGAAGATGAGCAAGACACCACTGACTACTATCATGATGAAGACTCTGAGTACCAGGATGATTAAAGTCATAGTTTTCTCCCTGAGGAGCAACAGGAATCCTTTATGGATCAGCCACCATTGGTACATAGCCCATGCTCAGAGACAATTTCTCTTAGCTGCTTTCTGCAATCTCCTGTAAGTACTGAGTCCAACATAAGCTCCCTGGAGACTCCAGAAGATTTCATGCAACTGTGGCAAGAGCCACCTAGTCCACAGCGTCATTCACTTCAAGAGGATTCTTGTCTTTCCAATGAGAACTCCATGCAGGATCTACCCACCTGGCAGCAGCAGGTGCAAGCACTGGACACAAATACTCAGGAGCCTCTGGAACCAGAGGTTCTCCAGGCTTCGGCTGCATCCCAGCTGGAAATGAGAAACAACATCACATCTGCTGAGAATTCCAACTGCGGAGATCCAGGAAATCTGGAAGATCTGGAGGATCTGCAGCAACAGCAGATTTAATCTCCAGCCATGAGAGGAAGGTGGGGGATGGGGACAGATCAATGAGGTTTGCCTAGCCAGGGGACATACTGGGTATACAAAATTCCTTGGAGTAGGGGTGGGAGACAAACATTTGCTTTCATTTCCTGAAAAGTTGTGTTTGTAATGGTTTGTTAAGCATAGCTGTTTATTGGAAATTGTGCTGCAGAGACAGCTTGTGATCCCTAGTTGACTATTATGTAACTCTAGCCAGGCCTCAGTAGGTGTCTTCTGTTACCTGCCCAGCTTTACACCTACATGTTTCACCATGGCAGGCTGGCTGTGGTCTGCTAAAGTTCCAAAGTCATGTTTCTGCAGTAGAATAAAGCATTGTTAGGGTGATTTGCAATCTTGTAAGAAGCTGTTCAGCCTTGGCTACAATTCTGAGGCTTTGGCCTTAAATAAGCCTTGCCTCTCCTCCAGAGTTTTGCTAAGGAAATCTAGCTGGAATGGGTTTTCAACTGTTGAAACCTAAAACAGCTCAACGAAGGTGTTTGGCAGATAAAATAATCATAGCTTCTTTGCTTAATAAACACTTTATTTCACTACAAAAAAAATTATAGAACATGTGTATGGTATCATCTCATTTGACGAGACATGTGCTTGTGTGTGCATTAAAAATTCTACGATATGGGACTGAGGCTGTAGCTCAGTGGCAGAGCATATGTGGGGTACTGGGTTCAATCCTTAGCACAGCATAAAAATGAACAAATAAAAAAAATAAAGGCATACTGTCTATCTACAACTACAAAAAATTTTTTACAATTCTAGGTATGTAAAATACTTCATAATATGTTCCAAAAGGTGGGTGATTAGGAAGGGGCATTCCACTTTTCACTTTGTAACTTTCTGAATCATTTGAATTTTTCCTTTTTTAAACAATGAATATGTATTGCTTTTATAGCTAAAAATTAGCAATCCAATGTCATGTGTGGACCTTGTTTGGACCCTGATTTGAATAAAAGAAAAAAGATAATTCAGAGACATTGAGGGAATTTAATTACAAGTTTCACATTTGATAGAGCAGAGCTTCCAAAAATTTTTTATAACAAAAACAGGATTGGGGGTGTGAATGTGTTGGAAAATTGTAAAAAGGATTCCTGCTCTAAGAGGGCATTTGGACCAAGACTGCTTTCAGCAATTCCCCCACTCTCCTAATTTAACAAACAACCAAGTACCTGCTACATTCCAAATAATCAAAATAATTCTAATTCCTGCCTTTAAAGGAAAAAAGTCACAAACAGTACTACTTCTTTATTCTCATATCATTCATAAATAAGGCTCAGAAATTACAAATTTACCAGAATCTCATCTTAATAGTGAAATTTCAAAGTAAATGTGCTAATAAACTCAAAATGGATTAAAGGTCTAATAGTAAGAGTTAAAACTATAAAACTCTTAAAAGAAAATGGGAAAAGTTTCATGAAATTCGATTTGGCAATCATTTCTTGGGTACATGAGCAAAAAGCACAGGCAATGAAAGTATAAACAGATCAAGTACACTACACCAAAATTAAAAACTGCATGAAAGAATAGAACAGAGTGAAAGGAATGAGATAAAATATTTTCCAATTTCCCCAATAAAGGTTAGCATATGTATTTCATAAAGACCTACAACTCAAAAACAAACAAAAGAAACAACCCTACTCAAAAAGGGGCAAAGAACTTGAATAGACATTTCTACAAAGAATGTAAAGAGTTACTAACCACATGAAAATATGCTTAACATAATCATTAGGGAAATGCAAATTAAAACCACAATGAGATAACACCTCACTTACTAGGATGGCAGCTATTAAAAAAACCCTAAAACCAAAACCAACATAAGAAAAAAAAAAAAAAAAAAAATAGCACTGCTGAGCATGTGGAGACTGATGGGAAGTAATGGTGGGACATGCTGACACATGCTGCAATATGAATGAATCTTAATCATATTACATAAGCAATACACCAATGTTTATTTTCTTTAATCCATTTTGTCTATTCTTCAAGGTATGGAACACCTATAAAATTTAAACTGAAAATTAAATGTACCACTTATAGTTACTTTGAAATAATATTTGAATATTATGTTCACAGATTGAAAAACTCAGGACTTAATGGGTTAAAATCTACACACTGCAAAATGTAACCTTAGTAAACACTACTTATTTTTAAATCTTAAAGACATTATGCCAAGTGGAATAAATCAATCTTAAAGAAACACCTTACAGAAGTACCCAAATTCAGAGAGAGAATGTTTCTGGGGGCTGGGAGAGGGAATAATGGGGAATTATTCAATTGGCAGTTTTGTAAGATGAAAAAAATTCTGGAGACTGGTTGCAAAACAATGTGACTACATCCTGCTGAACAGTACACTTAAAGGTTGAGATGAAAAACTATATTTTACTACAATTTTACAGTAAAAGATTATGAGGGCTGGGGGTATAGCTCAGTGGTAAAGCATTTGCCAAGCACAATGCTTTTGGCTCAAAGCTAGAAATCTAAATATTGGCAACAAATGATGTTTATGTTTTGAAAATAAACAGGGATGATCCCCTTATTCATTTTAGTTCAAATTAACAACAAAAGCTACTATTTAGTGGATAGCTTATATCCTGCATTTTGCAAGCATTAACTTTAATCCTCGCAAGCAGATATTCTATTTTATAAAGGAAGAAACAGGCTTATTAAAGTCTTGAGCTCTTCTCTACACTCAATATTTACACATAGTGGGTTCTCTGCTAGCCTTAGGCTCTGATAAATTCCTCCAAATTATTCTTTGAGGTAATACCACTTTTACTCCTAATTTATTGACAAGGTCTAGGAAGTTAATTACCTCAAGGTTTCACAGGTGGTGAGTAGCTGAGCAGGGTTTTAAACCTACAAAATCTGACTTGAGCTTGGGTGTTACTGAGCAGTGAGGCTCAGTGTACAGCAACTTGGTCTTTTCCCCTGCTAGAATGGACAGATTCTGGCCTAACAGGGATTCTTCCAAACTGATGACAACTGCAATCTGAGTATATACAAAAATAACATTTATTAATTTAGGTTGTACAATATATTTAGTCAAACCAAAAGAGTAGAATCAGTCAAATTCCATTCACCCTGAAATTTATATTCCAGATAGAACAGGAAACTGCCTTTAGTTTAACACAATTGAAAAGCAAAACCACTCCAATTACATTTTGTGGGAGAGTGGAGACCTGTGGCGAGCTGAGGCACTGTAGTTGATTTAATGTTGCCAGGCAGGAGTCAGCACATAGCCCAGAACAGAACTCAGCCCTCGTGCTGGCTTCTTTACTATAAAGGCAATAGGATCCTTGTTCAAACAAAATTTCAAAGTCCTAAAATCTTCCTGGAAGTGGGAGTGTACTATAGGTTTGCAGCACATACCAGTCTAGAAACTGCAATCACTCTGCTGTAGTCTTTTGAGCATTGGCAGCATTTTCTAAAATTTTCCTTTTCCATTCTTCATAATCCTGTGTCAGATCTTCATCTTTCTGAGATGTATGTGGGATCTCTACTACTTTCTCTAGTTCTATTAGAGAAAAGGATAAAAAGTAGTTCTTATGTTTACAAATGAAATAGAAAAAAAAAAGCAAATTTGTTTAAAGTATCTACTTCAATTAATCAAGGTAATATGGAATAAGAAACTGAAATGTAGAAATGGCACTTATCACTGCTTTCTGTCTTATTCTCCAAGCATCCCAAGACAGTCAACATTTATGAAACACTTTTTGTGTTTAATAGGCACTGAACTAAGCACTTTAAACAGTATCTCATTTAACCCTTACCACAATTCTATGAAGGTAGAATTCCTAATCTTTAAAATGTGATTATATTAGAAGGGTTCTTCAGAGATTCACAGAAATTATGTGACTTAAAAACCACAGCCTGTAGATGGTGTTAAATCAAATAAAATGGAGGCCATTAGCCTGAGATTGTCTTAGTAGCTAGATTTTCTATGTAAACAAACTGGATCTTCTTTTTGAAGCTAAGAAGATTAAAAAAATAAAGAAACCTCCACAACCAGCTAGGGACCTCCCATTGGATCATGTTCAAATAAGAAAAGGCTTAGCCAGTGCTGAGCGTGGTGGTGCATGCCTGTAGTCCCAGTGGCTCTGGAGGCTGAGGCAGGAGGATCACGAGTTCAAAGTCAGCCTCAGCAACTTAGCAAGTTGCTAAGCAACTCAGTGAGAACCCGTCTCTAAAATAAAGTACAAAAGAGGGTTGGGGATGTGGCTCAGTGGTTAAATGCCCCTGAGTTCAAACCCTGGTCTCCCCCTGCCAAAAAAAAAAAAAAAAATCAAACAACTTAGCCATAGGCCAATTAATTTCTCTACTTTGTTTTCAGGTTCAGTCTATAAAAGCTTACAACTTTCTGAACTTCTTTTGAATTTGAATGTTGTCCAATTCATGAGTCATTCTTTGTTCAAAAAACTCTTCTAAATTTGTAAAACACTTTTAACGGTGGGAAAGCAGGATTTGAACCTCAGCAGTTTGGCTTCAGACACATTCTTAATTACATAATACTTCTGTTACTTCCACTGATGATTGCTTGGAACACTGGTCTTACCAAATGACTAATGGTCAGGATTTATACTCTTGTCAGGTGAGCTGCTACAGCAGCACAAGACTGCTCTCTGCCTTAATCACACTGCAATAATTTCAATGTCATTACACTGTTAGGTGTTAGTAAGCCTTACCCTTTACTGGTGGTTCAACCACTATTTTCTTTTTCTTTTGGGGTGGACTAGATAAATTTCCAGGTTCGCTCTCTACATGGAAAGAAAAATGTGTTATCAAAGTTACTTTTCCTCCTATTCTCAATTTTAGAATTTGGACATATTTTGAATGACAAATAAAAATTAGACACCTTGATGGAAAAAAAAAGTAGGATAAGGATAAGGCAAATGACCTTGCCATTCTCTTTTCTTGCTGTTCCTCTTATTAGATTTGAGAACCACTTGTATCCTAACTTATGTATATGGCAGATGGCATTTTACATTAGAGCATGTTAAAAGAAATTGATTTTACAGGCATAAATGCATGGAATCATAGATTTTTAAAAAGTTACTAAAGTGTACTTTACTTGAAAAATACCAAAATCAGTTTTCTCACTAAAAACATTATCTGGCTCACATTAAGGACAGAATTTAGAAACCAGCCAGTTTGTAAGTTTAAAAATATCTTACTTTTACCAGCATGTTCACATTTTCAAATGATACATTCTTGAACTACAGAACACTTACTGTCAATCTGCTGCCCAATCTTCTCTAATTGTTTACATAGTCGATCAAATATGGCTTTTTTTACACCAGATGTGGCTGCCATTTTGTTTTTATCCACTTTTAACTTTAGAATCCTATGAAAGAATTTCAGAAATGCTCACATCAAGACCAGCAGAGCTTTTGTCTTTGGCAAACCAGATTATAAATTTATTTCTCTTTCTGCTTATGCTTTATTAAAAAACCCAACTATTTAGTTTTTCCTTTATTTCAAACATGTCATTAACTAGATTTGTGTGCAAATCTGCCTTTTTAAGCACTTTGTTTATTAGCCCAAGAGAATTAAAACGCACATGGAATTTAATGACAATTAGGTAAGAATTTGATATACACATAGATAACCCATAATTTTAAGATGAATTGAAAAACAGTACTTCAAAAAAATGATTGGAAAATCACACATGACCACTGTTTTGACAGATTTCATCACTTATAAAAAGCATTCTCTGAAATTAGAATATCCAGCTTCCATATATGGCTGCTACTTGGCAAATGAGCTTCTGACAACCCTAGTTCCAAGTTGTCAGCTACATTATGGGATAAACTGAGAATCTGGTCACTAAGCCAATATTCCTAGTGTTATTTATAGGAGAAAATATGCTCTGAATTAAAATCAACCAAATTAGAAGTATTCTTTGGGAATAAAAAACCCACTTATAAATTGGGAACTTTTCTGAATGTTAAAAGGAACACTTACTTGCATGCTGTAAGTAGTGCAGCAGTGGTGAAAAGTGACCTGGACAAGTCAAGATCTACTTGTTGTGTCTGGGGAAGACTGGACTCGTAGCTGGGGGGAATAGTGTATTTGTAGAATTGTCAGAAAATATTATTTCACAAGGGACTGAAAATGTAAATTAGTACTTACAATTTTAAATACGTGAGATAAGCACACTTTGACTTAGCATCTTAAGTTATTTTTAAGACTAAAAGTTAACTTGAATAGATACTATATAATTTTGCTTTATCTATAGCATACATTTTCAGTTAAGGTTTTTTATGCCCATACCTTTGCAGTATCTTTGAAGCCATGTTCACTGCTTCTGTACAGCTAAATTGTACAGCTAGGTCTCTTATTCCAACATTTGAATTCAGGCCCAGTAAACACTCAAAAGATTTAAGACAGCTCTGATACATCTTCTTGTTCAAACCAGAAAGTTTAATTAAATAAGGCTTTGAAAGGAAAAACACAAATAATAAATTCTATGATTTAAACAGTGGTATCAATTTTTCAAAATTAATTTTCTGGCAAATCACTCTAAAGGTTTAACTTCATTTAATAGAAAATCATTAAACATGTCAAACAGTCTACTGCTTTTGGGAAGTTCTTACTACAGAAAGGCAATTATGCATATGCACAGATAAGTTTTAAATAATTATACAGTATCAATATGTTCAAGCAGCAAGAAAAAAAACATGGGAACACATATATGGTCACTTGTTTTTCAACAAAGGTGCCAGTGTACAAATCATTGGGAAAAAGAATGAAGAAAGTGGTGAGAGTGGCGTGGGGAGGGTGAATGTAATGGAGGAAGGAAAGGAAGAAGAGAAGGAAACTAGGAGAGAAAAACAGTTGATCAAAACTATGGGAAACAACTCTGGAAGAGTCAAGGAGAGCTTCATAAATAATGTAACAGCAAAGTGGGGTCATGTAAGGCAAACAGGAGCTTGTCAAAAGAACATTCCAGGAAATAAAGGTGCATTTTCAAAGTCAAAAAGTTGTTAAAGTAAACAAGTTTATTAAATGAATAGTGTAGACTGAGGTTAGGGTTCAAGAGAGGCTGACCTCAAACTATGAAACAGAGCTTTGTTTTTAATATTTACACCATTTAATGAGTGTATTCATCATGACACAAATACTGTTAAAGGTTTTACATATAGTAATATTGTTCAATCATCACAATAACCCAGTGAAATGGACATTTTTATCCCTACTTTATGGTTGTAGAAACTGGTGGTTCACAGAGCTAGTAAATGGTGTTAAGATTTGCTCTCAACATTGTGACTCTTCCTGACTCTAAAGCTGCTTCTCTTAATTTACTATGACAGTGAGGGATCGGGAAATCAGATTTAAAACAGGTGCTTTAGGAGATCAAGGCTAACAGCCCTATGGGAGATGAACTCTGAATAAAGAGGTGGTTAGGGAAATACAAAGAGAACATTGCAAAAAATATTTTTTGCCAACTTGATAAAATGAGTCTAAAGTTTATCTAGAATAACATATGATAATAACCAGAATTCTAAAACATAAGAGTTTTTATCTGGGTCTAATCTAACCAAAAATTAAAACATAACAGTTAAGCTTTAGTGTTGCACTAGGGTATTCAGAGACATTGGATGGGACCTACTTACCCTGTCCAAGGGGCATTTCATCCAGGAAGCAGCAAGGTCCAGGCACATGACTGCATTACTGGTTTCTGTGATATGTGCAGATAGACCAATACACTTCACCTGGGACAGTCGCAAATATTCCTCTGCTTTTCTATAAGGGCAATGTGTTAATCAAAACACTTTTTCAGGCCAGGCACAGTGGTGCATGTCTATAATCCTAGGGATTAGGAAGGCTGAGGCAGGAGGATGGCAAGTTCCAAAGCCAGCTTCAGCAACTTACTGAGGTCCTAAATAACCTCATGAGACTCTGTCTTAAAATAAAAAAATAAAAGGGCTGGGGATGTGGCTTAGTGATAAAGCACCCTTAGGTTTAATCCTGGTACAACAAAACAAAACAAAACAAAACCAAAAAAGGGCTGGGGTTGTAGCTCAGTGGTAGAGGGATCGTCTAGCACGTGAGGCACTGGGTTGGATCTTCCAAATCACATAAAAATAAATAAAAGTGGCATTAAAGAGGAAAAAACCCTCTTTTTCATAAATTTGGCTGACTTAGGTAAACAATGAACACAGCTGGATGGACTTCATCCTGAGCCTATACTGTGCAAGTTTATTTGGGTTAAGAATGAAGTTGACATCCTGGGGGGAGGGGAAGTTTTAAAGGACAGTAGCAAAACCCTGATACCAGACTTCACTTTCCCAAGTGCTTTTGGGCAAAAGTAAATTCTGTTTCTACAAAACATAACCTTTCTTTCCTCCTTCCATTACTGGAACAAAAATGAACAGAGGTGGGCAGGTTAGATCACGATCCCCCTTTAAATTCCCTTCCTTTAAATTAGTGGTTTCAAATTTTACAGGACAATCACCCTGGGGCTTGTGAAAACAGATTCTGGGTCCCATTGGCCAGTTTGGTCAGTAGGCCTGGGGTGGGGTTCAAGAATTTTCTATTTCTAAGGACTGCCAAGATGATAATGCTGCGCAGGTCCAGGAAATACACTTAAAGAGAACCGCTGTTCTAAAAGATTACCTAGTCCTGTCTTAAAATCTTTTAAGGAGTGCTCTTTTCCTTCTCTTCCCTGGCTTAACTACGCACAAGGCCTAGTTCTGTTCTACACGCTTTGGCTGCAAAGGTTTATTTTGAACCACGGACCTGCAATGTTCCTTCTGATCTCAATTTCCCAACAGTTGCCTGCTTGGGCTGCTCCTGTCACATCTTCCCATGCCTGGCACCTCATGTCAATCGGGTCTAAGAGCAAATGGCACCTCCTCCAGGGCCTTTCCTGAATTTTTATTAAAGGTGGCTGACGTGCCGCGCCCTGCCTCCCAGTCACTCCGGCACATTACCCTGGAGTGTTGTACGTGGTTCTTTCCATTGGTAGACAGTGATCCCCACAGGGTCTGTGCCATGTTTGGGTCACGGAGTTAAATAAATCCTCAATAAGATTCTACAGAAGGACCCTGACACATTCCTTTTCCAAAAAGACAGTTGTCTTAAGGACGTCTACAACCGCCCCTTCTTATCATCTCGAACGAGTCCACGACTGTGAACTTTTTCTGGAAGAAGGGCCTAACTCTCATCCAACCCCGGAGCTCCCGCACCGCCTGTCCTGAGGGAAGGGCTCAGGCCAAACCTGAGGGCTCAGGATCGCGAGACAGGGACCTCTCCCGGGGCATGAACGGTCGGACTCACCTAAGCACATCGGGTTCAGTGAGGCCCAGGCGTCGGGCTAAGCGTCCAATCAACCCTGACTCCATGACGCTAGCTCGAACTACACGCGCGAACAGCTGAGGTACAACGAAACCCGCGCGCAGACGCAGCGCCAGCCAGTGAGAGTCAGGACCCACCCCCTGCCCATCTGGATTGGTTGAAACAAGTTGAGGACGCCCCATAGACCAATCCTGTTCCTTCTTCTGCGCAGGCGCAGCACGAGCGTGTGTGGCTCTAGGCGGATACTGTGAACCGTGGGCAGGCAGCTCCCCCTCCTTCTACTGCTTCCTTCGTAACAAACTCGTTGAACCCGCCTTTCCTTCCTGCTGTCTCCTGCCTGTCGCTGAGCAACACTCGCTGCCTGCACCGCACCACCCACTTTCACACACCATGGAGAGACTGGCTGGCGCCCAGGTCCATCAGCCTAGCGTGAATTGACAAGGACCAATAAACACGCGAGACTTGGGTTCCCAGAAGCGGGCCAATCGAGGAACCGCCTGCAGGGCCTGAAGGCGGGGCTAAAGAGGGCGGGGCTTGGAGGGGCCGCAGCGTCACCTGACCGCGGGAGGCGCCGCTTGGGGTAGGTGCTGCTTGCTGCAGGCTCGGGGGAGTCGCCATGGTGAGTGTGAGGGGGTGGCGGACCCCGGGCAGACCCTTCTTCCAGCCCATGCTTTCTCCTGCCGATCTGGAGCCCTGCGGTCGGAGTAGGGGCCCCGCAGTTCGATCGGGGCTAAGAGCAGCTCGGGTTGGCCTGCCGGATAAGGGACAGGCCGAGGAAGGCCGCAAGCAGTCTGCTATGGGCCGGGGTGGGCGGCGGCCCCTGGCTGCGGCCGTTGCTCCCTGGGAGTAGGCGACTTCTCTGAGGGAGTCTCTCGACCCGTAGACTTGAGGTGTCCGTGAAGACCTGCGGCTGCTGCTTAAGTGGAATCGGCCACCTCCCCTCCAGGAGGGGAGCCCGAGTCCTAGGTCTAAGCTAACAAACGGGTTGGGGTCTTGGGAGAACACCAGAGCCTATGGTGTGGCGCTGGGACCCGCCCAGGTGGTGCATTTCCACCTTTGTGCTTAGCTGTGTTCGACCGTCCCCACACCCTTTTCTTGCAAGAAATAGCTTTCAGAGGGGCCGCGGTGGTTACCTGGCCTTTCTTGGCCTCCTAGACCCCTTGTGCTGCCGTGATTGTCAGCGAATTCTAGGGAACTGTTTCCTAGAAGGACTCACGCTTGTTCCACTAATCCTGGCAATCAGAAAGGAGACTTTTTCATTTGTTCATTTGAACATACTGGCTCGGTTGTCTTCCCTTTGATAAAATCCAAGTGTTTTACTTGCTGGAAGTAATCATTCTCTTTAGGCCTCTCTGTGATGGTAACAAATCGTGGTATGGCATTGGACGATAAACTTGAACTTCCTCAAAATATGAATCCTGGGTCTGGTTCCCACAAAGGCAAGTTGTCACTTGCATTTTATTAGCGTTTGGTGTAGTCTGTTGTATAAACGATGCTTTTGGATGTTGGTGTTGAGTAGTCAAGTTTTAATTATCTCATTATTCACTCGTTGTAGACAGGCTTCTGTAAACCTGGACACAGATTTCACTTCTAAATGTTTTAATAAAATAAACCAGGATTAAATTTTTGACATATACTGACATATACTACTTTCATATAATGTATTGTCTTACAAAGTGATTTTATTATGATTGGGAACTAATATATTAATGTAAACATTTAATTTTAGGATGTTTGTTTCTTGATGTTTGTGGGTTGATATTTTAGTGTTTTGTAATGAAAAGCACTTAATTGAGGATCTTCTTATTGTTCACTCCAGTTCTGTATTGGGCAAACCAGATTTGAGCAGTTAGGCAGACACAGTCCAGTCCTTGTAAATTTAAATGGGAGAGGAAACCTAATCCTCTCACTGTCACTGGGTATGATTTGGGCAAGTACTCAGTCTTTGAGCAAGTACTTTGGGAAAGTACTCATTTTTGCATCTGAAACAAATGTCAGTTTCTTTGTCCCTTCCTAGACCTTAAAGATCTAGATTCCAGTTCAATTAATTGAACATCTTGTATGCTTTTAATGTCATAAATTTTACTAGGTATTGGATATAAACTAGTGAAGGAGACATGCTTATGGAACTTACTGTAATGTAGTGGGAGGGTTGCCTCACAACACTGTCAACTCCGTGTTTTGGGGGAATTTTGCCTAGAGAACTTGAGAAAGACTACCGGAAGTAGTAACATGTGAACAGACTGAGGAGGATGGGCAGAAATTCTCCACGTGGAGCAGAAAAAGTATTGCCAATAGGTGAAGCCATGAGAGTTGAATGTTCTTGGTGTACTCCATCATAGGGTTTTTAGGGAAATGTTTTGGTAAATTAGCATTAGTTTGGCATTCAAATTATGGGGCTTTTTGTTTGTATTTTTTTTCTTTTTGGCAGGTTTGGCAGTTGAACTCTCCCACTCCTATTCTAGCATGTTGTGCAAGTAGTTTACAACCAAACTACATCCCCAGCTCAAATTATGTTTTAAAGTGCCCATCACCTCATCATCCTTAATTCTTATTGAAAATTGTTAATTTGTGCCATATCATCACTTTTAAAATGGCACTTTTATTAACATGATAGAATTTTGTGTCTTTGTAGGATTAGTTCTCATTTTGCAATTGATATGCTTTGTATTGTCAGATTACATTTCAGCCTATGAGTGCAGAAATTGACATGTAGGTTGCTACAATGTGTGGAGGTAATTGAATCCCAATAATAATTGTAACACTTATTAAGTGATTACTAAGTGATATGCACATTTTGTCATTTCATTTACTTCTCAAAATATTGGTGAAAATCTCTTCATTTTATGGAATAGTAAACAAAAAGTACACTGTTTAAATGGAGAGTGGTTTTGTAGACTTGAGAGAGTTGTTTATGGGTCTCAAGGTAAAATGGGCCTCATCACAAATGTTTATTGAATTTTGAATCTATAGTATATTCATTTTTCTCTGATCTGTGAGCAGTAAAATGCAGAGATATTTGCAAATGGAAAACCACTTTCATGAATGAGGAGACATTGGTTCCTTGACTTGTGTTTAATGATAAGATGTTTGTAGTATAACAACTGTACCTGCTCTATGTGACACTTCCGAGGAAGGGCATTAAGAATAGCCCTTAGAACCAGGCCAGTGGCGTACCCCTATAATCCCAGTGGCCCTGGAGGTTGAGGCAGCAAGATCATGAGTTCAAAGCCAGCCTCAGCAACTTAGCAAGGCCCTAAGCAACCTAGCGAGACCCTGTCTCTAAATAAAATATTAAGAAGGGCTGGGGATGTGGCTCAGTGGCTAAGCACCCCTGTGTTCAATCCCTAGTGCCAAAAAAATAAATAAAAACTAAACCTTAGTATAGCCATTTGTAGCACAACTACACTGTCTGAGAAATATGTGAAAATATATTTCTTTATTATAGCTTTATTTTTTTATTTGTAGCCTACTTTGTAATAAGTTGTCTTTGGTAACATTTCACATTTTATGTTCACATTTCTATTAAGTTTAGTTGATACAAAATAGAAGAATTTTGTAAAATTTCATTCATTTGTTTATAGATCACTGAATTTAGTCATTCTATTCAAATTTTATGGAACTATTTGTAATCTCTTTATAGCCCAATTTTATTTGCTATATAATAAAAATTATTATGCACAGTAACTGAAATGTGGAAACAACTCACATTTTTATAGATGGATGAATGAATAAATAAATGTGGTATGTATATACAGTGGAATAGTCAACCTAAAAAAAGGAGGGAAATTCTGACACATAATACAACATTAGATGAACCTTGAAAACATCATGCTAAGTGAAATAACTTAGACACAAAAGGAAAAATATTGTATGATTCCACTTCTATGGAGTACTTAGAGTACTTAAAACACAAAGAAAGTAGAATTGCCTGGCAGGGAACTGGGGTGTGGTGTTGTGTGGTAGTGGTGTTGCTGTTGCTCTTACTGTTTCATGGATATAGTTTCCATTTGAAAAGATAAAACAGTTCCTGAGGTAGGAGGTGATACTGTACAACACTGTAAATATACTTAATGCCACAAAAGTGAACACTTAAAAGTGATTACAGTGGTAAATTTAAATATTATCTTATCACAATAAAAACAAGTGTTATAAAAATACCCTGATGTATCACTACTTACTTCTAAATTGACCATTTGACCTTAATGTAATCCATTGATTCTAATTATTTTAAAATCTATTCTACCCAGAGGTAAGACACCAAAAAAATACAAATGGTAGGTTTCTGAAGAGTAGTAAATTTCTTTTAAGTTAGAATCCTTAAGTGCTGGTATCCTCCTTAACTCTGAAGCCAACATTTTATGCTGATAGTTCTGCTGTATAAATTAATGATCTTTTAAAGTGAAGAGCAAAAGACACTTAACTTTTTCTTTGAAATTTATTTATGCATCTGATGTGAAGTGCAAAAGAATTCAGTTCACTAGAGTTTGTCATAGAAAAAAATTTAAAGGAGATACAGGGCATTGGTTGGGGCATTGTCTGCTATTTAATTTTTTTCTCTTCCCAAAATGAAGCCAAGAGAAAGTTCAATTTTTATAAATGATTATAGTTCAGAAGTGGGTTTTTTGTGGCTTATGTTTCACTAATCTCAAAATGAAGTGTTGTTTCAATTGTCTTGGATATGAAACAGACCAGATTTTATTTTCATGTTTATGCATGTCTTTGCCTTCCACATTTTTTTAACTCATTATGTAAGATGCTTTTTGTCTTTAATGATTTTTAAAATTATAGTGAAATTGACAAAATTAACCATATTAATGAATAGTTCAATGCATTTTAATAAATTGGAAATACTGTATAGCTACCACCTCTACTTCATTCTAAAACATTCATCATCTCAAAAAAGGAAACTCATTAAATAGTGATTTCCCCCACCTTCCCTCCTGATAACTACCAATCTCCTTTCTATTTCTGTGGATGATTTACCTGTTCAGGATATTTCATATAAATGGTCTCATTCAATATGTGACTTTGATTGTATGTCTTCTAGGAAATGAAATTCCTACAGTTGGAATGCATCAACTTAATTCATTCCTCTTTTTTTTTTTTTTTTTTTTTTGGT
This sequence comes from Sciurus carolinensis, assembly GCF_902686445.1. Classification (NCBI taxonomy): domain Eukaryota; kingdom Metazoa; phylum Chordata; class Mammalia; order Rodentia; family Sciuridae; genus Sciurus; species Sciurus carolinensis. Next base: position 36,335,713 of record NC_062228.1, read on the forward strand.
ACTGGGGATTGAACCCAAGGACACTTTACCACTGAGGTACATCCTAAAACTTTTAAATTAATTAATTAATTTTGAGACAGAGTCTTGCTAAGTTGGACAGTGCCTTGCTAATTTGCAGCAAAGCTGGCCTCAAACTTGTGATCCTCCTGCCTCAGCCTCCCAGGTTGCTGGGATTACAGGCATGCACCACTGTGCCTGGCAACTTCATTCCTTTGTATGACTAAATAATAATTTCACTGTGTATATTGTAAACCACTAATTTTTTATATATTCACCTGTTGATTATTTAGTCATTTATATTAAATACACAGTCTAAACATTTTAAAATCAGTTTATTCATGTAGTAAACATGTATAAAGCATGCATATATATGTTGAATCCCAAGTACATAAAAGTGACTATTATTTATAATTATAACCTGATATGTGCTTTGGTAGAGATGTAAACACAATGTTTATACAACTTGAGGGAGTGGTTAATTCTACTTGATAGGAAGAATTAATTTATGTTTCAGGCAACCTTTTGACTGATGGCAGAGTAGATATATTTTGTCCATTATAGCTATAGACCTATATATTTAAAATGATATAAGCTGACTATTTGAGGGAAGTACTCTTTATCATTTCCTACTATGAGTTGCTAACAACAATTTCAGCTATTGTATTTCTAAGCTCTTTAGTTCCTTGTTAATATATATATTGTCTAAGGTGGTGGAGGGGTCAGTGTTCTTATAAAGTAGTTCATCTAAAATGCAGATGAAAAGTAATCTAAAGGGAGCATCTTTTAGAGAGTTTAGTTAGACTTTACCTATCACAAGTGTTAGATTGGTTGGATGACTATGTTCTAATGGATTCAAAGCACATTAGCAGAAAATAACCATAAATTTCTTTGAGGCCAACATGCTTCAGTATTTGTCAAAAGTTGATAAATTAGTTTAAGATGTAGAATTAGAATGTAATGTTAAAGTGTTGGAGATAGACTGTGACTCAAACTATAGAAATAAAACATTTGCTAGAAGAAGTGTTTATGAAACACTTTTTTTCCCCCCCTAAATTTCAGCCTACAACACAGCAGTCACCTCAAGATGAGCAGGAAAAGCTCTTGGATGAAGCCATACAGGCTGTGAAGGTTCAGTCATTCCAGATGAAGAGATGCCTGGTAAGAATGAAAATATGAAAGACACACTTATAGACTGTAGGTTCCTCAGGAAACATCTACAGTGTTTTCTAAAATTATGTAGCATCACTGCTTCTGGTAAATCTAATCTTCAGTGTCTACCAGCTTCTATCTTCAGTCCCTTCTTAAGCACTATGTAGAGCAGTTTCAACAGAGAGCTCTGTTTATTCACAATTATATTTATGATTTGGGATTGTCTGTTTTCCCTACTAGAACGTAAGCCTTCTATTTATACATCACTATCATTACCACACTAAGATCTGATTGAATTACTCGCCTCTTTGTATACATCTTGTACAAGTCTGAGGAATGCTTGACATATAATGGGTGCTTAATAAATAATTTGTTTAAATTAATGGATTTAAATGCTTTCAATTGGAATTACTCAGCTGTTTTCCCCCCGGATATCTTGAAACTTTAATTTCCATCCTGAATAGATATATATGAGAATAAATTTATAATCTAAATATTGTGAAAACTAGCTTAAAATTACACTTATACCTATTTATATGATTTTCATATTCTAAAAGAAGATAATCTGTATAGATACTGTAGATCTTGTGGATTAATTTGTGTGTGTGTGTGTGTGTGTGTGTGTGTGTGTACAAGGGATTGAATTCAGTGGCACTTAACCATGGAGCCACATCCCCAGCCTATTATGTAGAGACAGGGCCTTCACTTAATGACTGAGGTTCCCTTTGAAGTTATGATCCTCCTCCTTTAGCCTCCTGAGCTGTTGGAATTACAGGCGTATGCCACTGAGCCTGGCTGGATTAAAATTTAAAGAATTGAACCAAATAGGTACCAGTGTACCTCAATCCATAAATTGTGATGGTGAGACTGTCTTACCTTTGGATAATGTCTCACAATTTATAAAGCTTAGTTATATGCTGTTAACATCTTACTGTTTTTGGTTTCTTTACGAACAGATTTGGTAAGAAAAATAAGTTTCATGGAATAGAAAAAAAAGGTTTGCTATTGCTTGATTCTTTATCTCTGTATAAATAGTGTTTTTTTGTTTTTTTTTTTATCTAAAAGAATTGTCTGTTTGAGTTAAGTGGGCATTGTGAGGGTTTGAAGAATATAGGAGGAAAGCATACTTAAATGAATAGTCATTCCAGACAGCTCTGAAGTGTCTCTAGCCTATAACAAAGCCATTGTCAGGATAGTATCTTACTTCAAAAAAATTAGTATGCCAGCTGTCTTGCTTGCAGGTAAAATGTGAATTAATGGAGCATTTCCCAGTCTCTAGAGGTTGAAAAGAGTAAGAAGTTTGCAATCTTGGGTATTTAAATCTTGCCAACCTTTGCAATTCTGGTGAGGAATCACATCTTTTTCTTTTTAGTAGAGAGAAGGCAAGGAGAAACTAATGTTAATTTTTATGTGGTTAAAATAATTTTAGTGCTTTTAAAACTGCATAACAAATCCTTGATGTAAAAAATTTGTATAACCAAGATAAATGTTTATTTAAATTAAGCATTCTCATCAATCTTTTTGATATTTCTGTAGGACAAAAACAAGCTTATGGATGCTCTGAAACATGCCTCTAATATGCTTGGTGAACTCCGGACTTCTATGTTATCACCAAAGAGCTACTATGAACTTTGTATCTTTTGAATGTTGAAGAATAAACATTTGGACCATACTTATTTCTTGATAAGGCGAATTTTGTTAGTTCTTTTTTACACTTTTCTAGTTATATTATTCTTCATTGTCTTAAATGGGGAAATAAGGAAAATTTTCTTGATACTCTTTGTTTAGTTTGTTTGCAGTACTGAGGATTGAACCCAGTGCCACGTGCATACTAAGCAAGTATTTTCCACTGAGCTAACCCTTCAGCCGTGTGCTTAATCTTCTGTAAATGGTTTGTTACTGCATCTCAATTTTCAGGCCTTTCTTGAAGGACCTTGGAAGTTAATAGGTAGTCTTTTTTTTTTTTTTTTTTTTTTGTACCAGGAATTGAACTCAGGGACACATGACCACTGAGCCACCTCCCCAGCCCTTTTTTGTATATTATTTAGAAATAGGGTCTCACTGAGTTGCTTATTAGCACCTCACTTTTGCTGAGGCTGGCTTTATACTCATGATCCTACTGCCTCAACCTCCTTATCTGCTGGGATTACAGGCATGGGCCAACATGCTTGGCAGGTAGTTGGTTCTTCAATGCTTAGATTTTGTTATATAGGACTCTGAAATGGAAAGGAATTCAATCATTTGCCATTTTAAAACCCTTCAGCAGCCTGATAGGTAATCCTTGTGTAGTTACTGCTTTGCTTCAGCAGATAGCCTTTAAAATCTTTTTTGTTTTTTTTCTTTTGAGTGGAATTCTGGCTGTATTGCCCATGTATTGCCCAGGCTGGTCTTGAACTGGGCTCAAATATTTGAATATTCCTCCTGTTCACCTGTCACACCTGGATGAAAATCTTAGAAAATCTTAATTTTTCTTTTTTCTTTCTTTCTTTCTTTTTTTTTTTTTTTGGTCAGTGGATCTTTAATTTATTCATTTATTTATATGCAGTGCTGAGAATGGATCCTAGTACCTCACACATGCTAGGCAAGTGCTCCACCACTGAGCCACAACCACCCCAGCCCCCAAATCTTCATTTTAAAGTAAGGAAACGCTGAAATTCTATCTTCTGTTTAAAACACTCTCCTTCTTAGAGGTCTAAATCTAATATATCCGCCCAGTAGTTTTAATGACTCCAACAAGTTATAGAGTTGTTTAGTTTGGCTTATCTTTATTTTTAATTCTTAATTATGATTAAAAGATATGGCTATTTCTGATGAACTGCATTACTTGGAGGTCTACCTGACAGATGAATTTGCTAAAGGAAGAAAAGTGGCAGATCTTTACGAACTTGTACAGTATGCTGGGAACATTATTCCAAGGCTGTAAGTAATTAGAATTGGGGAGACTTTTTACATCTGCATTTCCTACTTTATGTTATATCCTTTCTTTGAAAAACCAATTTTACTAGTATTTAATTTTTAAACAAATTGAGATTAACATTTTGGTAGATATTTTGTTATCTGAGTTTTAGAGTAAATTTACTTTTATGTAGATGTTTAAGAATTTTAGAAATAGAAAAAATAGAAGTTTTTTTTTTTTTTTTTTTTTGTGGTGCTGGGGATTGAACCCAGGGCCTTGTGCTTGCAAGGCAAGCACTCTACCAGCTGAGCTATATCCCCAGCACCCAAAGAAGTTATTTTTTAAAAAGTCTTGACTATTAGAAAAATTGCTATCATGACAGTTATCTTCTTCCTAATATGTTTAAATACACACACACAAACACACATATATATATAGTAGTCGTTCCCCCCCGCCATCTATGGTTTTAGCCACCCGCTATCCACCAGGGTCCAAAAATATGAAATGGAAAAATAGCAGAAATAACTGTTTTATATTGTGTAATGTTCTGAGTAGTGTGTTGAAATCTTACATTGTCTCACTGAGGATCTGAATCATTTTTTTGTTCAGCATAGCCACAGTATATATGCTACCCATCTGTTAGTCACTTGTTAATTTTCTTGGTTATCAAATTTTTGTTATGTTATGGCAGTGCCCTGTTCAGGTAACCTTTATGTAGTAGCCTAACACTATCTCACATTGACCAAGTCATTCACCTTATTTCATCTCATCATGTAGGCATACTATCATCTCATATCAAGAATGGGTACACTATAATAAGAGATGAGAGAGAGAGACCACATATCTTTTATTACATATATTACGATTGTTATATTTGATTAGCTGTTAACCTCTTATTTAATTTATAAATTAAACTTTATCCTAAGTATGTATATATAGGAAAAAACATACATCAGTTGCAGTTTCAGGCATTGACTGGGAATCTTGAAACATATCCTTCATGGGGAACTACTGTATATATGTTTTTATAAGTCAGTGGATTATTTTATTTTTGTTTTTTTATATTTTAAGTGGTTATATTTTAAATCAGGTGGCATTAATAATTCAGGAGAATGCAACATGATTTCTGTCTTTAATGTTTGTATACAGTTTTTTGGGCATAATAAAGTGTTTGATTTGAATATTTCTAATCAAATGTCATTTTCTAATTCTTCTAGTTATCTGTTGATCACAGTTGGCGTTGTATATGTCAAATCATTTCCTCAGTCTAGGAAAGATATTTTGAAAGATTTGGTAGAAATGTGCCGTGGTGTGCAGCATCCATTGAGGGGTTTATTTCTTCGAAATTATCTTCTTCAGTGTACCAGAAACATTTTACCTGATGAAGGAGAGCCAACAGAGTAAGTAATTTCTCTCTTAGTTTAGTTGTAATGTTTCTTCATTATAGAATATTTTAAAAGTGTAGAAAAGTATACAGAAATAAGAAAATTAAAATTAGTAATTCTGCCTACTGTCAGTCACTGGTAGCATTTTGTGTGTAGATTTCCATTGTCATATAGAACTCCTCAGTATATATGATATGATCCAAAATATGCAAATTATGTCTGTATCTGCTTTTTTCATTTAGCATAATTTAGAGCATTTTTCTATTAAGTATTCTTTTAAAGTATGCTTTTTTAAAATTAATTACATTTTAAAAATGTATTTGTGATAAAATAATTAGGTATGCTTAACTTTTTCCGTGAGCCAGTTAATTTATAAGCAGCTAGTTACTCTAGAAGTGATGTTAATTCTTTTTCCAAACAGGCAATAATGCTCTCTGCAATAGAAAAATCCCCCTTCCAGGGAAAATCCATTCAGGGAGGCCCCTATTGCTCACATGACCAGGATTTATTGTACTTTTTTCCTTACAAGATGGTTAGCTAGCTGTGATCTTCAGACTGGGTGGACTCTTTGCGTTACAGGTCCCTAGATTGAAGAATTTAATCTCTTTTTTTAAAAAAATTATGTATCAGCATCCACCTACCAGAGAAAACATTCAGCTTTCCATTTTTTGGGATTGGCTTATTTCACGTAGTATGATTTTCTTGAGGGGCAGTAAGAGGGTGGGGGGAAGGAAAGATGGTAGAATGTGACAAACATCATTACCCTATGTACATGTAAGATTACATGAATGGTGTGACTCTATATTGTGCATATCCAGAGAAATGAAAAGTTGTACCCCATTTGTGTACAATGAATCAAAATGCATTCTACTATCATGTACTAAATAGAACAAGCAATTTTAAAATATTCTAAAAAAAAATTTATGTGTATGTGGGCTGGGGTTGTAGCTCAGTGGTAGAGCGCTTGCCTAGCATGCGTGACACACTGGATTCGATTCTCAGCACCGCATATAAATAAAATAAAAGTCCATTGACAACTAAAAAAAATTTTTTTTAAATTTATGTATATATTGACTTTAAAACTAAGGTAAACAAATCAGTGATGTTTAGTTTCAATTTCTTTTTAAGAAAAAAAGATTTTCTACCATGAATTTAATGAAAAAGTTAAACTACTGAAAACATAAAATTTCAGAGTATAGAAAAGATAATGAGGTTATTTGCTTCATTACACTTTGACTCTCAACTTTGAGCATTTAATTAGGCAATCAATAAAAAAATCACAGAAAACTACTACGTTCCCCATCTTAGGAAATATGGAAATATAAATTAGGAAATGCATAAATGAATGCTGTCTTTCCTCACAAAGTTTACATTGCAATAAAAAAAAAAACCTCAACAATTAAATGATGTAGTTACTAGTACATATAAATGTCAAATTTTTTATACTTTTTGAATTAAGGGAATTGCCATAAGAGCAAGTCCAGTTAGCCCAGGATAGGGAGTTGGGGAAAGTAATTTGTCCTTTGAAAATTATATTATGTCCTCAGCCTAGTATTATTTCCCATTGAGGCTGTTCTCTTAAAATTTACTACGAAGCGAATGAAGTTGAAAGTGTTTTTTAAAACAAAGCACTGGTATATCACAGATAAGAAGGAAATGAATAAAGGAGAGGGATGGTAGTCCCATAAATTAAATCCAGATTTAAAGATTTTTTTCAACTGTTTCTTTGCAGTGAAGAAACAACAGGTGATATCAGTGATTCTATGGATTTCGTACTACTCAACTTTGCAGAAATGAACAAGCTCTGGGTGCGAATGCAGCATCAGGGACATAGTCGAGATAGAGAAAAGAGAGAACGAGAAAGACAAGAACTGAGAATTTTAGTGGGAACAAATTTGGTGCGCCTCAGTCAGTTGGAAGGTGTAAATGTGGAACGTTACAAACAGGTTAATATTTTGCTTGTCACTTTCTTATGTTGTGAGATGTAAATTAAAATCTGATTTTTAAAATAAAAATATTTTGTTGAATTATATACTGTAAAATGTTTTTAAATGACTTTTTATTAAAGAAGACCTAAATAAATGTAAAGATAAACATGTTTGTGAATTGGAAAGCTCAATATTGTCAAGATAGCTGTTTTCCTTATAAGATTCAGTATAATCTCAATAAAGATCCCAGCAAACTTTTTTGTAGAAATAAACAAACTGATTCTAAAATGTATATGAAAAAGCAAAAAACCTTCAACAGCCACAACAATTGTGAGAGAGAAGAACAAACGTTGGAGCACTTAGACAACTTGAATTCACAATTTACAATAAAGACAGTGTGGTGTTGGTGAAAGGGATAGAAAGATAAATCAATGGACGGGAATAAAGCAAAGATCATCAAACTTTTTCTGTAAATGAACAGATAGTGAATGTATTTTGTCTTTGTTACAAGTCATATAGTATTAGCTAATAAACTTTTCACTTACAGTGCAAAAGCAGCCTCAGAAAATACAGAAGTAAATAGATATAGCTGTGTTTCAGCAAAACATTTTGCAGAGAGAGGTAACTAGCTAGATTTGCTGATCTCTGGATTACATAATTTGTTATAGACCCACACATGTGATTTTTTTTTTTTTTTTTTTGACAATTCTGGGGATTGAACCCAGGTCCTCTCATGTATACTAGGCAAGTGCTTCACCACTGAGCTACATCCCAAGCTCAGTTATTTTTGAGAAAGGCGCAAAGGCAGCCTTTTAAACAAATGTTTCAGGAACAATTAGATATCTATATGCAAACAACAAAAGTTAGATCTTGACCAGGGCTAAACTAAAAATGAATCAGAGACAAATATAAAATCTAAAACTATTGGAAAAGATAGAGGAAATCTTTTTGACCTTGGAGTATATAAAGGTTTCTTAGAATGCATAACTCCATTTTATCATGAATTTTATACTGAATAGGAACCCAGAATTTTTTATTGAAAACATTTATAAAATTTTAAAGTTCAATGAAATGTGGGTGAGAACAATTTAAAATATGTTTTACAAGTTAGTTCAATGTGTTATTAGAGCAGTTTGGATTTTTGAAAATCATCTTTAAATCCTTGCATGTTTTTTTCTTTCTTTTAGATTGTATTGACTGGTATATTGGAACAAGTTGTGAATTGTAGGGATGCTTTGGCTCAAGAATATCTCATGGAGTGTATTATTCAGGTAGGTGGGACATTTATTTTATTTTTTAAAAGGACTTGTTTTATCTTTGTTAATTTTCATTATTTTGAAAAAAAAATCTTGGGCTAGGCATGGTGATGTCACACCTGTCATTCAAGCTACTTAGGAGACTGAGGCAGGAGGATAATTTAAGCCCAGGAGTTCGAGACCAGCCTGGGCAACATAGCAAGATACCACCCCAGAAAAAAAGAAAAATCTTGATTGAGTAGAAAATCAGCTTTCCTGAATGAAGAACTTTACTTTCTTCAAATAATAAGTTGGTCTTTATGTTGATACATTTTTTTCCCCCAAAATGTGGGAAAGAGTGATCTTGGCGTTTTCTAGATCTCATGAGTTTTAGTTTAATTGTAGGTATACTTTGTTTAGTGGAATGTTTCTGTCTGGGCTTGTGTGTAGAAAGGTTCAAAAATAATATATTTGAGTATAGTTGTATAAGATTAAAATTATTTTTTCCATAAATAAGAATTTTAAATACACGAATTCTGAATATCATGTTAAATACTTTTATCGGTATCAGTCAATTTTTATTTGATTTTCAGGTTTTTCCTGATGAATTCCATCTCCAGACTTTGAATCCTTTTCTTCGGGCTTGTGCTGAGTTACACCAAAATGTAAACGTGAAAAACATTATCATTGCTTTGATTGATAGGTAAGACCTTCCAACACTGGAGGACAAATGCCCTGACTTAGGAATAATGAATTTAAAACATTTTCATAATTATTTGTCTCTGTCTTTTATGAGAAGTAATATAGTTCTATGAATATACTTGCCTAACCTAGGCATGAAAGAGATTCAACTCTTAGTTGTGAAGAAGGCATGGAGATATTGAGTATTTTTAATTTATTCATTTAATTGACATGTAAACAATTGTATATACCCATCATTTAAATCTTGAAACTCCAAAATTTGTTTCTTACCATGATATAAGTTATCTTTCAGTGGGACCTGATTTGATATTTGATTTAGAGTTTTCTTTATTAAATAACCATAATGTATGTATATATAATTAGGAATGTTCATTTTGCCATCACTTTTTCTTTCTTTCTTTTTTTTTGGTACTGGGAATTTAACCCGGGGTACTTTACCACTGAGCTACAGTCTTTTTTTTTTTTTTTTTCTCTCTCTCTTTTTTTTCTCCATTTTGAGACCGGGTCTTGCTAAGTTGCTGAGGCTGCCCTTGAAACTTGTGATCCTCCTGTCTCAGCCTTCTCAGTCACTTGGGTTTATAGGTGTGCTCCTCTGCACCTAAAATGCTATTTTAAGTATCATGTGTGTTTAGCAAATTCCCTTGAAATTTTGTTGTCTTTGCCTTTGGTCGTGGTTGGTTTGTTAAAAATGAGAACGACCTTTGAGGACTGGGAATGTAGCTTATTGGTAGAGCACTTGGCTAACATGCATGAGGTTCAGTTTGATTCCGAGCACCGCAAAAAAAAAAAAAAAAAAAAAAAAAAAAAAAATCTTGGCCTTTGGTAATGGCTTTGGTGAATAACTGCTTGGTAACCAGACTGTGGGCAGTACATAATAGATATCCTATTTGTGAGCATAGTACATTGTCATTATGAAATCAGAAACCCAGGTGAAGATTTATAGAAAAATACAAATGCCTTTTCTTATTTTTAAAAATTATCTATTAGTTTTAGAGTCTGAAAATTTATATAGCTTAATTCTCCAAATTATTAGCTCTATCCTGGGCAGCAAAAATTGTGTGCTTGTTGGGCCCATTGTTAAAGGAAGCTAGTAAACTGGACTTTGCTGTGTAAATTGTAATGTCACTTAGCTATCCTGATCAGTACTGATTTTTCTGTGCATAACAAACTGTGGATGCAGTTGTGACCTTGGGAAACACATAATGGAACAGATATGATTTTAAATATTTTAAGACTTTGGAAATAATAGTTATCTTTGTTATTTTTGGAATTAGTTCTTTTTTATACTTTACAGTAATAAAAAATACAAAATCTTAAAATAGTCTACATTTATCTTTTAAAGATTAAGTCATGGTTGTTAGATACACTTGTCACTTTAATGCATTTCTGACCATATCTATAATTAAAGACTTTAAAAAGTTTGGGAAAATCAGCCTGTTGAAAATCTCTAGTATGGATGAAATAAGGCATTGTTGGCAATGTTTAGTTCAAAATGAGTTGAGGGAATGATCAGTACTCACTATCCTCTTCAAAACCTCTTTTAATGTGCCAGAACATTTTTAGATTTGTGCAAGACAGAAAAGCAGTACAGAATAAAATGTGATTCATGATTTCACTTCCTATATTTTTTGAGATAAATGTTTTCTTCTTTAGATTAGCTTTATTTGCTCATCGGGAAGATGGACCTGGAATCCCAGCAGATATTAAACTTTTTGACATATTTTCACAGCAGGTGGCTACAGTGATACAGGTTTGTGTAGCTTTTCTCCTAAGTTCTCAAAATTTTGAAACTTCTCTGCTGGTAGATTCTTTTGTAATTGTTTAAAATAAATTGTATGATTTTTCTAAACATCCAGTCTAGACAAGATATGCCTTCGGAGGATGTTGTATCTTTACAAGTCTCTCTCATTAATCTTGCCATGAAATGTTACCCTGATCGGGTGGACTACGTTGATAAAGTTCTAGAAACAACAGTGGAGATATTCAATAAACTCAATCTTGAACAGTAAGTCAAAGTTATATTTTTGTAAAAATACATATAAAACACTTTTTTGTCCTAGATTTGTTTTTCTTCTTCAGAAACTTTTTGAATGTTAGCATTTGTCATGTTTTAAGCTTTTGTTAAAATTGTCATGCTTGTTGCTAATCAGGGCATAAAGTTACCACCAGTTACTTTTAGTTGTGTCATTAATGAAATAGTGACACACATGGACCATAGGCACTCTTCAGGGACCAGTGTCTCCAATTCAGATCCCTTTCTATAAATCAATAAGCTAGTTTTTAAAATGGTAAGTAAATTTTACTCAAGGAATATATCCATAAGAACTATTTTCCTACAGATGAGTAATTTGTGAAAAAAAAATAGGAGGATATATATATTTCAGGTAAAAAATTAGGGGAATATATTATACTAAATGTTATCTAAATATAAATCTATATAACATTTAAGGTATAGAAATTAAATTGATTTAAATATTTTTTTCTATTTTGAGCTTTAATTTCTAATACTTTTAGGGAAATTATTGTTTTGTACTTGAAGCTTCTTCAACCATGCTATCCTAGACCTGTGGCACCCTCTGTTGACCACCGTGGGCAGTTTTGATCCTGTTATCTTTTCCAGCAGCACCCTTACTGTCTCATTCCCCACTGCTTCTGAACTTGGGTCAATGGGTCAAGCAGTTTTTCTCCTTTCTATCTCTCTTCTGATGGTTCAGCTCATCAGAAAGTTCCTTCTTTTTCCTTGACTTTTTATTATCTTTTGTGTGTGTGTGTGTGTGTGTGTGTGTGTGTGTGAACTGAAAAATAGTTCAGATCTCAAATGATGAGCGTGAGAGAAAATTCAATGATGTATCTGTATCTTCACCCACTAAATGAGTTTTAAAGTAAAAGTAGACAAAATGATTAGAAATCCCAAACTCTGAAGGTCTTATAAATGTCCAGATATATCTTTATTAATTTTTTTGGATTTGCATCAATCCTTTTTTTTTTTTTTTTAACCAACTGAGCTATATCCCCAGCCCCATCAATCTTTTTTTCTAATTTAATTTTTTAATTTGTTCTAGTTATACATGACAGTAGAATGCATTTATGCATTTTGATAAATCATACATAAATTTTAACCTCCACAGAATGGTGCTACAAGCTCAAAATACAACCTGCCTTTCCTTGATTATCAACATTAATGCAGTTGTTTATGTATTTTTATATATAATTTATGTATTTTTCTAGTCTATTGAATTGCTGATTTTGCATATTTTTTTTTCTTATTTTCATCATGAATATGCAGTATTTGTTGTCTGTCCTAGGAATCAAACTACTACTTAAAATACTTTACCTTATGTTGTCAAATTCTAGACATTCATCTTTCTAGCTATACAACCTGTTTATGAATTGGGGACTATAATTTTATTTATTTATTTATTTATTGGTACCAGGGATTGAATCTGGGCACTTAACAACTGAGCCACATCCCCAACCCTTTTTTATATTTTATTTAGAGACAGGGTCTTGCTGAATTTCTTAGGGCCTCGCTAAGTTACTGAGGCTGGCTTTGAACTTGCAATCCTCCTGCCTCAGCCTCCCAAGCTGGTGGGGCTATACAGGCATGTTACCACCACACCTAGCCAGAGACTACTTTATTTATCACCAGAACAATAATCGATGAATGAATGTGTTTGAATGAAATCATTGGGGTATTTTGGGATAGTATGATTCACTTGACCCTTATCTTTTAATATGTAAGTGAAATTTTAAACATTTTTGTGAAGCAAGCACTACTTATCTATAAACGTTGATTTTATTCATTAAGGCTTACTATTTTTTTTTTTTTTTTTTTTTTTAGTATTGCTACCAGTAGTGCAGTTTCAAAGGAACTCACCAGACTTTTGAAGATACCTGTTGATACTTACAACAATATTTTAACAGTCTTGAAATTAAAACATTTCCACCCACTCTTTGAGTACTTTGACTACGAGTCCAGAAAGAGCATGAGTTGTTATGTGCTTAGTAATGTTCTGGATTATAACACAGAAATTGTCTCTCAAGACCAGGTAAGAGAAAACCAACATGCTACTCTAGGGAAACAGACAATGTAGTTATAATTTCAGATCATCAGACCTCGACACATGAGATAGAGGAGGGTTACTTAATGCTAAAGGAAAGTTGCAAGTAGTTTTTTCAATATATAAATTAGAAAATTGGAGATGTATATAGAAGAATCATGAACACCTATAATTCCTACAGAAAAAGAATAACTGTTAATATTTGGTGCATCTCTTTCAGACTTTTGCCCATGGATGTATTTTTTTAATGGAATTATTTTGTTGATACTTTTTCATAACTTTACACAACTGAAAATATTTTGACAGTGGTTTCATATCTCATTGTTTTCACCCTGGTGGGTTTCTTGTGTCTACCATGTTACAGGTGGATTCCATAATGAATTTGGTATCCACATTGATTCAAGATCAGCCAGACCAACCTGTAGAAGACCCTGATCCAGAAGACTTTGCTGATGAGCAGAGCCTTGTGGGCCGATTCATTCATCTTCTGAGGTCCGAAGACCCTGATCAGCAGTACTTGGTATGAGTTAACTCTTACTTCCTTTAGTTGGATAGTCCATAATTATTTCATGTTCTTTTTTTTTTTTTAATTTTTAGTTTAAGTATAAGAAACATAATCCTTACATTAAATTTTATTTTGCAAATTTAAGTTGTATTGGTCACATTGAGAATATGTAAAGGACTTTAAAATTCAATTTTTCTCTTCCTTAACCTTAATCTCCTAATAAATAACAATTGTAGGAAGTTCTGTTTTTTATCATTAGTCATCAACCTCTGAAATAGATAAAAACATGTTGCCTTAGTAGGGGTTTTGGCAACTGATACTGGGTAATTTATTTTAAAGAAAGGTGGTATGGTTGACTGCCTAACTGGGCAAAGTAGTGGAATGCACAAGGCTATAATGAAAAGTACCTTTATTTGAGGATAAGTTCTGTCTTCTGTTGACTTTGTCATTGTTGACACTCTTGTACTCCTTCATAATTGATGCGAAAGAGATTGATTTCTGTTGGTAGTCTTTGACTTTGCTTAGTGATAAACATTCTGAACACTGTGCTCATGTTCTGTGTACTGTGTGATCTGTTCAGTGATTCTCTGATTGTTCAGGTGTTTTAAATGATTCCTTCATGTTTCTGTGTGAGATAGTGTGTTTGTATGTCATTACCTGTTGCATACCAAATGTAGTGATTAGGAAGCATGCCTTCCACAGTTGACTGATGGTTATACCTGTGTGCAGAGCCTTTAATCATTAGGTCCAGCTGCCCAAAGGGAGAATGCATTCACTTATCTATCTTCCATATCAAATACTCACGTTCTACTATATGTGTCACTAAATATTTCATGAATTCTGTGTTTGTAATTTTTCCTGAGACATCCATATATTTATTTCATAATGACCCTTTTAAAGTGTATTGGCCTGACCCTTGATTTAAATGGGTTTAATATTTTTCTTAATTAGGAGATATTATCTACCAGCCATGTGCATAAAGTAATGGCCAACATTTTCTGAGCACATGTCTTGTGCAAGGTACTGATAACACTTGACATGTGTCATTTGATTTTCCCAACAGTTCTAGGAGAATGTTATACCAGTTTTCAAATGAAACTTGTGGCTGAGAGAAAGTAACTTGCCCAGGGTCACACAGGTTTTATATATGAATCTACTTTTAAATTTAAGTCTGTCCTATTTCTGAGCCTGCATTCTTTGTCACCACTGTACTTTGTACATGTGTGTACAAAAATATATTTAAGAATCTCTCTATTCCTAACCACCTACCAAGGTTAGGTTATACAACCTCTCTGAACCTCAGGTTTCCCCATTTGTGAAGTGGAGTGACTGACTATCTCTAGGGTGATTATGACAACTTGGGGAGACCAGAAATATGTAAAGTACTTACCATCATAAAGCCCAGGATTCATAGAAGTAATGATGATTAGAGCTTCATTTAGTTTATAAATGATTAATCATAATGTGAATAAAATTTAAAAAAAAAATTTTTTTTTTTTTTTTTTTGGTCAGATTTTAAACACAGCACGAAAACATTTTGGAGCTGGGGGAAATCAGCGGATTCGCTTCACATTACCACCTTTGGTATTTGCAGCTTATCAGCTGGCTTTTCGATACAAAGAGAATTCTAAAGTGGTAAGATTACTCTTAAGTATGTCACTGCTTTTTTTCCTTTTCCTCACTGTGTCTTATGGAAAATTTCAGATGTATAAAAAAAATAGTGGTATATTAACTTCCCATTTTCAGCAATTCTTAATTCATTACTCATCCTGTGTTATGTGTTCCTAACAGCAATATTGGTAGATCATATACTAGCTGAGGGATCACATAAAAACACTTAGAAATAGGGTGTGGTAACATGCACGTGTATTTCCACTACTTGGGAGACTGAGGCAGGATGATCACTTGAACCCACAAGTTCTAGACTAGCCTGGGCAAAATAGACTTTGTTGCAAAATAAAAAACAAATAAGCAAACTTAGAAACGAAAAAAAACACGGGACTGGGGTTGCGGCTCAGTGTTAGAGCGCTTACCTAGCATGTGTGAGGCACTGGGTTCATTCCCCAGCACCACATAAAAAAATTAAATAGACAAAATAAAGGTATTGTGTCCATCTACAACTAAAAATATTTTTTAAAAAAAGAAAGAAAGGAAAATAACAATTTTAATTTATGTTAGAGCTTTCTCATAGGTCCTAAATCAGGCTCAGCATTGCATAATCACTTCTTTCTAAAAGCATGTGTTTGAACAATATCAAGAGTTATAAGTATAATTCTTTTATGAACCTATTTTTTTCCTCATGACTTGTCTTCAATAGTATAGTTTTGAAGAAAATACCTTAGTGTACCTGAAAGTTGGACAGCCAGATTTATATTAAGGAATAAACCTCAGTAACTTAATTTGCCAATAATGGAGAAAAAAGGTTTATTCGATAGATCTACCAGCATGATAGCAGCTTTTGATCCATTTTTATTAGGCCAACTTCTCAATTACATTCTATTTTCCAGCACTTCGTGGATAAGTATTTGTGACTAACAATAAAAATAGCAACTAGCCTATGTTACAAAGCTGTAATAATCAAAAGAGTATGGTACTAATATAAAAACAGACTCTCAGACCAATTGAATAGAATTGAAAATCCAGAAATAAACCTATGCATATACAGTCTTAATCCTTCTCAGGCTGCCAAGAATACACAATGAGAAAAGGACAGTTTATTCTATAAATGGTACTGAGAAAACTGGATTTCCACAGGCAAAAGATGGAATTGGACCTTTATGTCATGTAAAAAATTAACTTGAAATGGATAAAGACTTAAATGTAAAACTTGAAATCATAAAAGTAGAATAAAACATAAGGAGAAACCTCCTTACATTGGTCCTAGCGATGATTTTTTTAAATATAACACTAAGAAACAGCAACAAAAGAAAAATAGACAAATGGATTATTATCAAACTAAAAAGCTCTTCTACACAGCAAAAGAATCAACAACAATCCCTATAGAATGTGAAAAAATGTTTGCAGACCATACATCTGATAAGGGGTTAATATCCAAAATATATAAGGAACTCAGTTCAGTATCAAGAAACAACTTGATTTAAAAATGGGCAGAGAATCTAAATAGAAGGCATTTAAATGAAAAAGGTGCTCAATATCACTAATCAGGGAAATGCACATCATAATCACAATGAGGTTTTGCCTCACACCTGTTAAGGATAGATATTAACAAAGAAAAGAGATGACAACTAGGACTGTCATACAGTCTTGCAGCCCCCTACTCCAAAGTAAATGAAATCGTTAGGTTGAAGAGATATATGTACACTCATATTCTTTGTAGTATTGTTTATAATGGCCAAATGTTAAAAATGGCTGAATAAAGAAAATGTGATACACACACACACACAAATATTATTCAGTCATTAAAATTTAAGAAGTCCTGCCATTTGTGACAACATTTCTGAATCTGGAAGAAAAAAATTAGATAGAAAAAGATCGATACTGCATGACTTCACTTACACTTGGAATCTTAGAAAGTCAAAACTAAAGCCAGAGTAGACCAATGGTTGCCAAAGAACAAAAACTTTGTTATAAGATAACATATATATATGGAGATAAAATATATATATGGGACAGAAAAATAGCAACTAGGAGTTACACTCTACCGCATTCTGTGCCAAGGACTGTATACATGGTTTACAGCATTTAATTTTTATAACAGGTATATGACTACTTTGAAAAATGAACAGAACTGACTGCTTTACCAAGAATAAGTTTGGATGGTTGAACATAATAAAATATCTAACCTCACTAATAATTATAATAATGAACCTTATAGAAAATCATATTGGCCAAGAGAAAAGAGAAATAAGCTTCAGCAATGGTAATGGTGTAATAAGAATTCATTCTCATCTAACATTGGTGGAAATGTGAATTACTACAATTTTTCTAGTAAAAAACTGACACTATGCTACTGGCAGCATTAAGTAGAATTATTAAGTTCTACTTCTAAGAATTTGTACTAAGGAAATAGAGTCTTGGTAAAAGCTCTGTGTATATAAACCAGTCATTGTGGTATTACAGATTGTTTCTGTAGGAGAGTAACAAATTATGCTACTCATTCAGTTGAAATATTTTCTATCCATAAAAATAATCTTGGACTGGGTTTGTAGCTTGATGGTAGAGTGCTTGCCTAGCATGTGTGAGGCAATGGGTTTGATTCTCAGCACCACATATAAATATGTAAAATAAAGGTCCATTAACAACGAAAAAAATATTTTTAAAAAAATCTCAAATAACTTACTATGATGAGGAAAATGATTTTGACAAGAAGTTGGATACAAATTATTTGCAGTATTAGACCAATTTCATTTAGCTCTTTTCATTGAGCTTTAAAGTAGAAAACAAAGCCATACACAAAGAACCCAGCTACCTTACATTTACATAAAGAAAAAATGAAGACATTAACATCAGGATATGACAGTGATTATTGTTGGTTGGTTGATTTAGGGATGATTTAATTTTTAAAATTCTTCCTAATTTTATCTAGTTAGGGATATGTTATTTTTCTGATCAGGGGAAAAAAAACCCAAATATACAAAAATTTACTAAGGTAGTAGCCTTAAATGCATGTTTTAAGAAGACATCCAACTTGATTTATTTGTGTGTTCCATAAATAAGAGAAGGAAAATGACAGGAAAAGTCTGAGCTCAATTTTACTGCTTTCACTGTTTTGTTCTATTAGAATTTTTAAATAAAATGAATATTATTGAGTAAGTTAATCTTGAACTGAAGGTATTTAAAATTTTTTTTTCTTATTTTAGGATGACAAATGGGAAAAGAAATGCCAGAAGATTTTTTCATTTGCTCACCAGACTATTAGTGCTTTGATCAAAGCAGAACTGGCAGAGTTACCCTTAAGACTTTTCCTTCAAGGAGCGCTAGCTGCTGGAGAAATTGGTTTTGAAAATCATGAAACAGTGGCATATGAATTTATGTCCCAGGTGAAGATCTGTCTCCTTTCTGGGTTGTCTAATCAGTTTTCCTGAGTTTGTTTATACTTATGGTGATAGTGTACATATAGTTCCTCTTTTTTTACTGAATATGTAACTACCGCTTTCCCACTGTCTTGGAACCTCTTCATGTTGTATAACCATATTGACTGTTGTATAGACATATTGCAGAGCAGCAAAATCGTTCAGTTGTTCAGTGCTAATGAAGTCTAAGCTTCCAAGAGGGTCATGGTAAAAGTGTTTGATGGGGAAAAAATGTTCTTTGTCTCTTCAGTTTGGGGATCCAGGGTTAAACAAAGTTGAGACAGGGTCTTTGCTGCAACTTGTCAGCATCTTTACCATCTCACCTATAAGTTGTGCCTCAGAGAGCAGACAGGATAGCACACTCTTATATGAAGGGACTGTGGAATATCTTACAGGATGAGGGTTTGGTAAAGTACTTGGGTCCCTAAAAGTCCTTTCTGCTTTGTATCCACCAGGCATTTTCTCTATATGAAGATGAAATTAGTGATTCCAAAGCACAGCTAGCTGCCATCACCTTGATCATTGGTACTTTTGAGAGGATGAAGTGCTTCAGTGAAGAGAATCATGAACCCTTGAGGACTCAGTGTGCACTTGCTGCATCCAAACTTCTGAAAAAACCAGATCAGGGCCGAGCTGTGAGCACCTGTGCACATCTCTTCTGGTCTGGCAGAAACACAGACAAAAATGGGGAGGAGGTAAGGTCATTCCTGACCATGTTATAAGTGATGAGATTGTTAACATTGATTAGTTGCCATGAACTTGTGCTCTGGAGGTGAAACATTTGGGGCATTTGAAAATCTGACAAAGTTGTTTAATTGAATGAAGTAGAAATCATATGGAGAGTCTCAGCCTGTGGTGAAGCTTCCACTTTGAGGATATCATAACATAGCAAGTATATAACATTGTCTGTTCTTTTAAATATAGACTGTATATATATATATTTTTTTTGATAAGCGTGAAGAATGTTGTATTTCATTAATATAGGAAAGAGCATTGTAGTGTTGTTTCTTTGTGTGAAAATGGAACATTTGCAGTTTGTTAATCTCTTCCATACTTCTTTGCCCCTTTACTTTAGCTTCATGGAGGCAAGAGGGTAATGGAGTGCCTAAAAAAAGCTCTAAAAATAGCAAATCAGTGCATGGACCCCTCTCTACAAGTGCAGCTTTTTATAGAAATTCTGAACAGATATATCTATTTTTATGAAAAGGAAAATGATGCGGTAAGTGAACTAATGAAGTATTGTTAGTGGACTAGTTCTTCCTTTCCCACTCTTCTGAGACTTGATGTATAACAAAACACAGCTTGGAACTATGGTGCGTGCTTATAATCCCAGCAACTCTGAGGCAGGAGGATCTCCAAATTCAGGACCAGCCTTGGCAAATTAGTGAGACCCTGTCTCGAAAAAATTAAAAGAGCTGGGTGTGGCAGCACATGCCTGTAATCCCAGCAGCTTTGGAGGCTGATGCCGGAGGATCAGGAGTTCAAAGCCAGTCTCAGCAAAAGTGAGGTGCTAAGCAATTCAGTAAGACCCTGTCTCTAAATAAAATATAAAACAGGGCTGAGGATGTTGTCAGTGGTTAAGCACCCCTGGATTCAACCCCTGGTACCAAAAAAAAAAAAAAAAAAGTCTATAAATTGCCATAAGTAGGCTGATTGTCTTTAAGTACTAATTTAGAATAATTCCTAAGTATATTATCCTTTCAGCAGTCCATCATTGGTCAAAATTTGTAGGTTAAATAAAATTTTGTTTCTGTTCTTCTTTTACTGGTTCAAGTTACTCTGTGTTTTAAGTTTGTTTTTTGGTGGCTAACCAATAGTTGTTGCTCAAACCAGGAATCATGTTTTCATCTCTCTTTTTTCATAATTACTCAGGTAATTGATGAGAATACAAATTTCTTAAAATGGTGTTATTAAATTTTTTTTGTGATACATGTTTGTGAAATTATACATACTCTTTTGTAGGTAACAATTCAGGTTTTGAACCAACTTATCCAGAAGATTCGAGAAGACCTCCCAAATCTTGAGTCCAGTGAAGAAACAGAGCAGATTAACAAACATTTTCATAATACGCTTGAGCATTTGCGTTTGAGGCGGGAATCACCAGAGTCTGAGGGGCCAATTTATGAAGGTCTCATCCTTTAAAAAGAAAACAGCTCACCATACTCCTTTCCATGTACATCCAGTAAGGGTTTTATTAAACTAGGTATCCCTTCCATAGATTGTGCCTTTCAGAAATGCTGAGGTAGGTTTCCCGTTTCTTACCTGTGATGTTTTTACCCAGCACCTCCGGACACTCACCTTCAGGACCTTAATAAAGTTATTCACTTCATAAGTGTTCAAGTCTGTCTGATCACCCCAAGTAGCATGACTGATCTGCTATTTAAAATTCCCGTGATCTATAAAGAAAAAAAAAAGACATACACACTTACCTTGGCTACTAATGAAGCTCTATTGTTTTGTTTTGTTTCATTGTTGATTGTGTATTTTCTTCATTACTGGGGAGTACTAACCCAAAAGTATCTGTCTCTTTGTTCTCTAGTCCAATTTGAGATTAATTTAGAAGGAATACTGTATGTGAATTCAGCTTGGGCTTTCCCTAAATGCAAGGCCATGTGTAATATTTTCCCTAAAACTAGAATATATTAGTGCATGTTTTGAGAATTTTAAAGCACCATGGTCAAAACCAGAAGCTATATTTTGCATATTTGGACTCAGCCATCCATTAAGAACCTATGTTGTCCTCTGGATATATTTATCAAAATAATTTGGTTTTGAATAGTATAAAATAGAAAATTTGCAATCTGTATAATTTATGTATAACCTTCATTATTTGTAAATTTAATGGGAAGTGCATCACAATTATGATTTTTTTGCACCAGTGAAACAATAAAGTTGCTATTAACATTTTTGTATCTTTTTTTCCATACTATCTTGATTGATTAAGAGAACTAGTAGAAGGCCTATAGAGTTTCACACATCTTATATGTTTACAAAGAGCTGTGGCTTTAAGCACTTGTGGAGCAAGGCACCATGTGCTCTTTATGTTCCTGCCCCCCTTTTTCCCCAGCTTTACCCTGCTTTTCCTAAGGCACCATGAGTCATGTAACTCCCCAAAGGCTCACCACATGTATTAACTAATTTAACTTTTTAGCAATTTATCCCTAAACCTAGGGTCTTCAGACAACAAAACTATATCTCATGGTTGTCAGTATCAGGAATTTAGGAGCAACTTAGCTGGTGATCCTGGGTCAAGGTGTCTCAAGATGGCCATTAAGATTTTGACTGGGACTGCCATCATCCAAAAGTTTGATTAAGGTTGATTTCTAAACTCTTACTTAGCTCACTCACATGGCTGGTAGAAGCTTCGTTTCCTCTCCTTGTGGGCTTTTCCATAGGGCAGCTGGAGTGTCCTCATAAGTTGGCAGCTGGCTTTCCCAGAGCGAGTGAGTCCATAGAGAAAGTGCAAGGAAGAAATGGCAGTGTCCTTTTATGACCTAACCTTGGAAATATGTTGTGATTTTTGGCTTAGTATGGGCCATTAAGGCAATACTAGAGGGTAAATGGAATTAAGCTCCACCTCTTGAAGGGAGAAGTTGCAATTCATTGATAAAGATTTCAACTTACCACAACATTCAACACCTTACCCTCTGCCCTCCCATTGCCAGATATCTAGAACTTGTTTGATTTTACAAGAACAATTATAAAATCAGAAGTTAGCAGCTATGCTAAGCCTTCCTGTGGTACATCTTGGCCCAGCAAACCCTTTCTGTTCTTTGCAGTGTTAAATACACTGCATACTCTAAATTGATACTGGATTATGGATTAGAGGTAGTTGTGTCCATTTGTATGTACTGTGGAATGTATCTGGAAAGGTAAAACAGACATGATTCAGTACTTAAGTTTGAGTTCGTTGGAAAAGATGGGTTAAAGTTAAAAAATGTCATTATAGGGTGTAAAGTCTCATTTTCTGGGTTGAAGTAAAGAGACCAGATTAAGAAAAGCCAAAACATTGCTAATATTCTTAATTGTTATGTTTCTTTATTGAACAAAAATACCTACCATATGCCAGATATAGTTAGCCACTGAATTTAAAGGTGAACATGAAATGGTCTACACATTGAATAATTTTAGTCTGGTGTGAGGACAGATTCATAGTTCTAGAATATAAGATTGTATACCCAGAATAGCACTGAGGGACTTTTGGGGGCTGGGGTTTGGGGAAGTCCTGGAGAGTGTTGTATGGATTCCCAAGGACCTTCAAGTCCCATTGCCTCTTATGAAGCTAATGCCTGACTTGCAGTCCTGTACACAAAACAGCTAGAGCCAGGCACTTAAAAGAGTAGTACATAGAAGTGGCCTGTGTGCAATGAGATAAATACTGAAAAACTGACTAGACATTTAAAAACTTTTACAGCACTTTGATGGGTATAAGAAGTTTGCGTTTTTATTTTTTTATTTTTGTTTTTGGCACTGGGGGTTAAACCCAGAGACTGCACATGCTAGGCAAGTGCTTCAGCACTCCATGAGCTATAGCAGCCCATATGTGCCTTTTTTTTTTTTTTTTTTTGGGAGACAGGAACTTTCTAAGTTGCCCAGGCTGACTTCAAACTTGCAATCCTCCCATCTCAGCCTCCTGGGTAGCTGGGGTTAAAGGTGTGTGTGCATCACCACGCTCAGCTGTTTATGTCTGCTACCTCTTTCTTCCTTTTCTAATATTTATGCATCTTACATAAAATTGCCTGTCCTTAATGGATGTGGGGGGAAATCCTTCACAGATGGATAAAAGCACTGAACAGGGAGGAACTGGTGTTGAATGGCATTAAATCCCAAGATGAAGAGATAGTTATAAGAGTTCACATCTAGGAAGGTGGTATGAATGGATGAGCAATGCCTGTTGTGACTACTTTCCTTACCTACTTTTTGTTTCCAGTCAGCAAACCAATGATTACAGTCTACAAAATTGTTTATTTGGTTTTGGTACTGGAAATGGAATCCAGGGGCGCTTAACCACTGAGCCACATCCCAGCCCTTTTCTATATTTTATTGAAAGACAGGGTCTTGCTAAATTGCTGAGACTGGTTTTGAACTTGGGATCTTCCTGCCTCAGCTGCTGGGATTAGCAATTGCTGCTTTACGTAGAAATTCATGCTTCTGATTGTTCCCCAAACCCTAAGATTGGTGGCCATCAGGTGAGTGAACTGTAAAACAACTCTGGCCATTAATGACCTCGCATAGGCTGTAAGCTTATCCAAACAACTAAAAGAGGAGGGAAGGAGGCATTTGACTTGATCGGGCATGGGAGGATACTTTGAAGAATGATGAGCAGTTGTAGAACAGTTCATGTGCAACTCTCAGAGCCACTGAGAAATGTGACAGACCATAATGAATATGTTAACCATCATAGGCAGTGGGAGGGGATTTAACTAGATTTCAGAGGGGTTTTTCCATCCCATTTGCTATCTCTGAGAATCTAAGGTAATAATTCCAAGCAGAATAGATTTGAAAGGATTTTTCAACAAAATTTTCTTTATTGATGGGAATTCCAGGCTACATATTGTCCATGAAAGGTGCTGGATGGAGAAATCTCTGGAGAAGGAAGTCTTCCTGCTTTCTAGGGTTGGCCCTATGGAGGTGCCCGGGGAATGGAAGGCAGACCATGTTTCAATTGCCACTATCTACACATTTGCTGCACACTTCAGTTACCCAGGTTTGATTAAAGAAAAGCTTCCTGGCTTGTATTAATTTAAAACAAATCATTTGAAAGTGAGGTGGGATAGCTCTCATATTGCTGTTCATTTCTTTATGTCACCCTGCAGTGTACCAACAAAACTGAACCAATGCTTCCCAAATCTCTGGAGAGACTGTTTTACCACTCATTGCAGTGTTTTATTAGCTTTAGGCCAGAAATGTCTTCCTATGACTAAGTATTATGTTATGACTTAAATCCATTTTCTCTCATCAGTAAGAACCAAGTGCATCTACAAAGAACCTGTGAAGCTGGGTGTGGTGGCTCATGCCTGTAATCCTAGAGACTCAGGAGGCTGAGGCAGGAGGATCACAAGTTTGAGGAAAAATTAAAAGGACTGGGGATATATGTCAGTAGCAAAGAATCAGTGGTTCCCAATATCAAAACAAGCGAACTAGTAAACCCTTTGGAGGTTTCATCGCCATTAGATATAATCTCTAGTATTTGAGAACTTTTTTTTTAATTTAAATTTTTTTTGGTGGTGGTACTGGGAATCAAACCCAGGGCTTTGTGCATGCTAGGCAAGCACTCCACCACTGAGTCATATTCCTAGTTAATCTCTTGCATTTACATTTGTCTGGTATGTCTGTATAAATGTAAGATACAAAATTTGGTATATTTTGTAAAACCAGATTTTACCATTTTTCAAGTCTTGTCTTTATATGCATAAAGGTGATGGAATACTCTCATATACTACTATGAACAAAAGCTGCATGTTTAAACTGGATAGCCTTATCAACAGGTAAAATATATTGATAGAATAGTGTGTGAAAATTTGATAAAATTAACATAAACTTAAGCCTCAGCAATTTTAAGCCTTAAGTAGGATGACTCCACAGGAGGTATTACAAAATCATTTTTTTTTCAACCATTTTTATCCCTTTACACATCCCCTGGATCAATGCTTCTCAAACTTTATTAAACATACAGATCACTCAAGGAACTTGTTAAAACGCAGATTCTGAGATTCAGCAGGTCTGGGGTGCAGCCAGAGAGTGCTAATAAACTCTCAGGTAATCCCCATGCTGCTGATTCAGGGAACAAATTTTTGAATCAACAATGCCCTACCTAGCATGCACAAGGCCCTGGGTTAGAGACCCAGCACTGCAAAACAAAACAAATCTCCCCCAAAGCCCTAGATGACAGTTCCATAATCAATGTTTTAAAAATATTATACTTGGAGGAAATTGTTTCTTATATGGGTTCCATGTTTCCTCGTGGCAAAGACTAAGGTGGAGTGAGTGGCAGTGGCTTAGGAAAGTGTGGTTGCCTTTTCTTCGTGGAGTGTAGGACTTAGGTAATCCGGCACAAGAGGCATTTCTGTCACATGTACATATGAGGGTGGATCTTGGCCTTTCCAGGGCACAGCAATTTGATGAACGCTTTTCTGAAACTCATGTGGCAGAGTGGGTACAGAATAGGGTTGATAGCTGAATTCAGCCAGAGGAGCCAGAAGGATGTCTCATAGAGGGAGTGCTGGATGCACGTTCCATGACAGGCTGCTCGGATGATCATGAGCAAAGTGTAGGGAGCCCAGCACAGGCCAAATACACACACAATGATGGCCAGTGACTTGGCCACTCGCTTATCCCGGGAGAGCCGCAGGCGATTGGCCACGGTGCTGGCAAGATCTGACTGCCTTTCAGCATTGCAGATGCTTTCACTGGGCCTGTAGTGGCTCTGCCGTCGCCGAGCTGCTTTGGTTCTGAGGTCTACCTGCAGAGGTGGTAGATCTTGAGTCCCAGGCACATCCAAGGAAAGATCCTTTTGCTTGGTGGAGAAGCCCTGGTCTTTCCTCTTCTTGCTTCTCCTTTCAGTAGGTTTAACAAAAAATATGATGTGCTTCTTTTTTCTCCCCCAGAAGTTCATCTCCAAGCCATCTTGGTTGGAGGCAGTATAGTCATTCCTCAGAGAGTTGCGCTTCTGAATGTTGATATAGATGCTCAAGTTGAAGTAAGTGACACTGATAAAGGGTGTGAAGAATTCAATGATGGAGGCTGTCATCAGGAAGTACCAGTTGTAGAAGAACTCAGCATAGCACTCCCCCCGGGGCAGGATGCTTCTTTTGGCCACATATTCCCAGCTGATGATGGCAGGCCCATAGAGAAGGAATGCTGCCACCCACACCAGTGCCATCTTGAAGATAGCATTCCTTGTCATGCCCTTCTGAGCCCTGTACGTCACCTATAGGGAAACAACAGAGGCCAGTGATGGGGAGGCTGAGGCAGCTTCACTCACTCAGGCTGGTACAGCAAGATACCATGAGCGAGGCTGAAGATTAGTTGTCAACATGACCAGTATCTGGGGGATAAGGAGGTTTTATTTCTGTATTGGCCAATTCTTTCCAGATTTACTATGCCACTTCAGGAGATGGTCAGGTTCTGTCTCTTTGAATATTAGTATTATTCTCTCACATGTGAAAACATGTATCTTTAGCACCCTCTAGAACATTTATATGTGAAATAACTGATTAATTCACAGTGCACTGCAACTGTGCTGTTACACTTCCTTTTTCAACTTTTAAACAATCCCATAACTTTGTGATCTGTGTGTGTGTGTGTGTGTGTGTGTGTGTGTGTGTGTGTGTTTCTGTGACTTGAACCCCTTTTATTTTTTATTTTGAGACAGGATCTTGCTAAGTGGCTGAGACTGACATCAAAGCTGCCATCCTGCCTCAGCCTTTGGAGTCGCTGTGATTACAGGTGTGACCTGGCTCATTCAATATTTTTACTCATGACCTATTTAGTACCCACTACAGTTCATGTAGTTGGCTCTGTCTCAATGGCCAAGAGCAGAGTCTGGAGTCAATCAACTTGGATTCAAATGCTATCACTTGGCTAGTTGTTTGTCCTAGGCAACTTATTTAACCTCTGTGTGCCTCCGTTTCTTCAAATGTAAAATGGGATAGTATTTTCCCTAGACTATAGGATTGCCATGACCAAATACATGTCAAATTCTTGGATATAACTGCCATAAAGTTAGTTCTTAGAATAGTGTCCACCTTAAAATAAGTTCCTAAACATTAATTAGCACTATCATTGGGAGGAAAAAACACTTATAAGGGCAGGAGCATGAAATAAATTTTTCTTGATCTTTGGTTTGCAGAAAATGTTATGAGAAGGTAAGAGATAACTGGGGAAATGAAAGGTGCTTTGAAGATGTGGGGGAATGGAAGTTTTTCCCCAACTGGGCTGCCATACTGCAGATGCTTCAGAAGTGTGTCACTGGAGCAAAACACTTGGCTTTCTACATGGGTTGGTGCAGAACACTTAATACTGTCAGGCAATTTCACTTCCTATACTTGTAATATACACAAAGCCTTGCACTGAGAGCAAAGGAAAACCAAGGGAGGATCTCAAGGGAGTGAACCCAAGTGATGTGTTCTGTGGGCTCCTGCAAAGTTAGAAAATGTCACTTTGGGCAATATTTATACTTAGTAAATTATTTACCCAAATACAGTGAGATAAGGAAGAGCTGGACTGGAGCAATGATGAAAGCCAGTGGTTTCTATTCTCTAGCACCTTATAATCACTCAAAGCCATTTTAAAAAATGCCAATACCTGAACCCTCTTCCAAGCCAATTCGATCCAAAAGAGCTTGAGAACTGCAGCAATAAATGAAACAAATCGTGTGGGTGCCACAGTGTGGACTTGGAGGTAGGGGGCTGGCAGAGAAAGGGATGAGAGCAGAGAGGGGGGCATTTCTCAAACCATGATGATTGTTGGTATTGAGAAGCCCAGAGCTTGCTGCTGTGTTCTAATTTTTCTATAGTGAGCATGGATTACTTGCACAAAAGATAAAAGATTTTTAAAAATTCAACGGAAAGTTCCCCTTTTCACTTCTATCCTGCCTCATTTAATACTCACCTCTGCCCCTGCTGATTAATTTATTTGAGCCTTATCATTCCATCTACAACATGGGGGTAAACTTTAGTTTTTACTTATCTTCCAGGGAGAAGAGGACCATATGAATTAGCCATCATAGAGGTTAGAGTCAAAAGGCTTTTAACCCCTCACTTTTCTGATGGGGAAACAGACTCATAGAGGTATGAGGATGTGCTCAAGGTAACACATCATGGAAGTGGCTAAAAACCAGAACCCAAATCTCCTGACTCCTGAGTCGGCCTAAAAATTCACCACTGTGATGAGTGAATTTACACTTGTGATTGCTCATGTGAACCCTTTCTGTTGCTGTTGGCCCTGAAAACACTGAGGTAGCCCTATACTTGGAAGCAAGTAGACCCTCTCCACCTAGCACTGTTCTGGGGGAGATAGTTCTTAACTATTAACTGGGGAGGGCAAGAAGCTTCTTTGGCATCCCTTTTCTTATGGGCCTTGAACTTGGACTTTTGATCTTAAGTTGAGATTACTTAATCAGAATCATATAGAAAATATGTCTAGCATTGTTTCAGGCACTGGGGACATGTGACCAAGAAACAGCTCTGCCCCTTTTGGGAACTTAGTCTTGTGAGACAGACCTAATATAAAATCAGGTGGGGATAAGCCTGAATATAGTAGGGAAGAAGGAAGAGAGTGTTGCACTGCTATTTGAAGAGGGTAACCAAGGAGGAGCAGATAGCTGAGCAGGGGCCTGAGTGAACTCAGAGTGAGCCCATGTACAGAAAGAGAATACTGACTAGGAGAAAAAATAAATGTGCTATAACCGGACTTAAGATTTTCATTGCATTCTCTGACAACATTCATGACCATATCTATGTTATATCATGTAATTTTAAAAAATAAATCTTGAGAAAGGCACAGTTATATTTTTGTTGTTGTTGTTTTTCGTTTTAGCCTGGGTCTTGCTGTGTTGCCCAAGCTGGCCTTGATCTCCTGGGCTCCACTGGCGGGGCCCCAGCCTCAGTCTTACAAGCAGTTGGAACTACAGAGGCTCTACCACTGTGGGCCTGCATCGCAACTTCTTTGTCAAATCTAAGTATTTAAAACAGATCATGATATTTGTGATCTTGTCTTGGCATCTTTTTCTTTTTCCTTTTGGGTAATGTGGGGTCCTGAAAACATACGGAAATGACATGCAGGAGGTTTCCCTCCACCACCATTCCAGCAACTCCAACCACCCAGTCTCCGCCTGGACCCCACCCAACCCTCACCTCGCCCAGGTCTATGTCAAGCCTCCCCCTTTCTTACCGCCCTGGTGACAGAGATGAACCTGTCGTAGCTGATGAGGACGATGTTGAAGACCGAGGCGGTGCACACCAGATAATCGGTCACCAACCACAATTTACACAGCCCCTTCCCAAACTTCCACTCGCCAGTCAGGATGTAGGGGATGTACAGCGGGATGCAGAAGCCGCCTGCAGGGGAATCGGGGCGGTGAGCGGACCTGGGAACACGGCCCGGCGACCCGTTCTGGCCCCAGTCTTCGTGCCCCACAGTACCCCACTTCCCGGGGGAGATATCTGAATGCTGCGATATCTCCTACCTCCTGCAGGACTTCTCAGACGACCCCCACCTCCAGCCCCGGGGACCGCACTCACCCACCAGCAAGTCCGCGACCGCCAAGTTGAGGAAGAAGAAGTTGCCGCGTGAGCGCAGGCTGCGGTCCACCGCGAAGGCCACCACCACGAGCGCGTTGCCCAGTACTGTGGCCAGAGCCAGGAGCGCCATAAGCGCGGCCAGCAGCGCGGTCACTGGAGCAGAGAAGTGACTGGCATACGGCCCAGGGCGAAGCCCCCCGCCCAGCCCCGGTCCTGGTCCTAGTCCCGGGGTGCAGGCGTTGCCAGATACATTGGGCTCCATGCGGTGGCGAAGGGTCCAGGGGCCACCGCGGGGCAGGCAAGAGGAGCTGGCGGCAGGAGCGGCTGCGGGACCCGAGGGGAGCGAGGAAATCGTGTCAGGACAGCCAAGTGCAACTGGAAGGAGGCGCAGGACGCTGCAGCCGGGGCGGGGCTAGAGGAGCCCGCAGCCTGGGCTGGAGTCTGAGCCCCGCAGGAGGTGGGGAGCGGCTGGGGAGCGGTCGTAGAGGGGCGAGGGCCAGGGGCAGAAGCAAGCGCCGGGCCCGGGACCCTCAGGCTGTACCCTCACCCTGAGCGCGCTTCTGGAAGCAAAGGCGGGAAGAGGGCTCTACTCTCCACTTATCCACCCGGCAGTCCTAGAGTCTCTGGAGCACAGTTGTTATTATTTTCTCAAATAGTTTTGTTTTGTTTCGATCATAAAAGTAATGCTTGCACTGTACAAAAGAAATCAAACCATATAGGAGGGCATAAAGTTGAAATAAAATTTCTTCATTAGCTCCTCAGAAATGCCCACTTTAAGTCTTTCCATGGTTTGGACCCTTATTATTTTCTAACTCTCCCTTCTTCCAAAGAACTAGGCAGACCGTTTAAAAAAAAGAAAAAAGAAAAGATTTTTGAAAACAAGAATGGGGTTTGGCTGTCCTAATGTACAATCTGATTTTTCTCTCCCAGAAATAATAAATCTGAACATTTTCCTACATGTATATGGGATAGAGGTCAGCACCGTTATCTAAAGTTTTTTTTTTTTTTTTCTTTTTTGTCCTTGCATGGATGAGAGTATTTGACTAATCTGTTCATGGACCACTAGAAGCTGTTTCTACGTTTCGTTTGGTTTTGCTTGTGTAGTTTTGCTCCATAATTTCCTCAGGAGAAATTAATGGAAGCAGAATTGCTGGGACAAAGAGCAAGCTGTGTTACCAGGTTGCCCTCCAGAAAAGTAGTTGCAATTTACAATTGAACCAGCCACTTGAAAAATTTTCACAGTGGATAGAGTGACTTCTGGGTTTTCCAGAGTTCCCTTTCTCTTAGCTGCCCCCCTTTTGCTTTTCTAGCATAGAGAATCATTTCGTGTGAGAACTGGCTCAGCAAGGGACTGTCAGAGCCCTTTGGACGGCTTGATGGGGTGGGGGTGGGGAAGCTGCCTTTCCCCAGAGGAGTTATGGACCCTGGTGTGGGACGTTGGGTGAAAGGCTGCATCTTAACACTTTTGCCTCCGGAGTTGGAACTGAATCTTCCCTGTGACTTGGGGGAGTGGGGGTGGGGGGTGAAGTGGACTGTGAGGAGAGAATGTGACTAAATAACTCAGAATTACAGCTGCTGTATTTGTCCCATTATTTTCCTCTTGCACACCAGTTTGCTCCAGTGATGGGAAAAACAACTCAACTTCATGGAAGCAAATTCTTGAACCACAGGGCAGGAACGAACCCTTGGGGAACATTTACTACAGTGAGTCTCCAACTTTTTGGACCACGACTCACAGCAGGAAGTACTTTTTGCATTGTAACCCAGGGTGTAGACACTCAGTCACACACATGCCCCAGCATACATTCATGTATACCCTTCTGTAAAAAAGTTTAACTAAAACACTACTTGCCCTTTGTTTTCAGATACTGATATTTTCAGTTGTATCCTATGCTAGTTTGATGTTGGTCTTGGCCCCTACATTTATTTCATCATCCTCAACTGACTTGCCACCTGCATTTGAGAAACAATAATCTAGTTGAACTCGTTTTATGTATAAGAAAATGGGCAGAATGGTAAGACTCACCCAGGGATATACAGGGAGTCCAGGAAAAGCAGAGCTGGAACCAAGATCTTCTGCCTGAAAGAACAGAGCTCTTCTCCAGCTCCCAACTGATGCTAAGAGACATGGCCTGTCAGGAGATAACTAACTCTTATGGGGACAATGACGCTTTCAAGGACTGAAAACAACTGCGATGATTGAGGAAGGAAGAATCAGGCCAGCACTTATCTCTTTTCTTGTCCACTAATTGCCTCTTCATTTAGCCATAAAGACCCTCCCCCCTTTCCTTTGGTGCCACAGCTAATTGCTGCTAATTAGCAGCAATCACTGCTCACTCTCCTATGGAGCTGGTGAAATGACACTTGCTAGAGCTGGTAGGCCCATGTGAGAGGGACTGAGGGTCCTCTCTAGGCAGGCCTTCCAGCTGAGGATCGGTCATCAGGCAAGATGATGGCAGGTTAGGTAGGGGACACAAATTATACTGTCACTGTTGTCACTGTGTACAGAAACAGGGAAACAAAGTCTGGCAGGTATACACATCCCCCTCCCCATTAGCTGTTGAGTGGTTAGGGGACCAGGCTTAAGAATCAAATCCTTTTTTGCTATTCTTATGTTGAAGCCCTAACCCCCCAATCTGACTATTTGGAATTGGGTTTGTTAAAGCAGTAGCCAAGGTTGAACGAGGTCAAGAGTGAAGGCCTTATTGGCTAGTCCTGGTGTCCTTATAAGAAGAGAGGGACCAGATTTCACTGCCCCTTCCAGGTGCACATAGAGAAAAGGCCATGTAAGGACACAGAGATAAAGGCAGGACATTTACAAGCCAGAAAGAGAAACTAACCCGGAAGGCACCTTGATCTTGGACTTTTAGCTTCCTGAACTGTGAGAAAATAAATTTCTGTTGTTTAAGCCACTCAGTCTGTGGTGTTTTGTTATTGACAATCAGAACAGATTACTACATTGTTCCACCACTTACCTTGTGAGGAAAGGGGACATTGTCCAAGGCTTAACTTCTTTGGTCCTCCATTTCTTCCAGTGTAAGAGGGGATAATAACAGTTCTAAGCTGGGTGCAGTAAGAAGCATGGGCCAGTAGTCCTATCTATGCAGCAGGCTGAGGATTTCTTTCTTTCTTTCTTCTTTTTTTTTAAATATATTTTTTAGTCGTAGGTGGACGTAAAACCTTTATTTTATTTTTATGTGGTGCTAAGGATTGAGCCCAGGGTCTCATGCATGCTGAGCCACATCCCCAGCCCCACTGAGGATTTCTTGAACCCAGGAGTTTGAGACCAGCCTGGGTAAGAACCTACATATATCCCATTTAAAAAAAAAAAAAAATTAGCTTCTACATCATATGCGTGTGGCAAGGATTCAATGAATATGTAGAAAGTATATAGCACATTACACAACACACAGTTAAGCGTTCAGTTCACGAGAGCTGTAATGATTATTATTATTATCCACTTGGGGAACTATTGGCAGGATACTTAAATCCTTGGTCCATTCTGTTCTCCTACTCAGCACCTCTCAGCAGCCTCCCCCTGCTGGGTGTTCTCAGGAACACAGATATTTTAAATTTGCCCAAAGGAGACATAACTGAGACACCAAATCTGCTAAAAAAAAAAAAAAAAAAAAAAAAAGGAATCTTTGGATGTATTTTTTAAATGGAAGTAAAGATTATCATTACCATTGCTATCGTTGTTAATTGGTGTCTGGGTTTCTTCCTTTGCTGTGGGAAAGGGCTGACTTCACTCCCCTGCCAGGAGTTACCGTGCTCAGAACAGAGGAAGCCTCTTAACCCTGGGGCAGAGCTGACTTCTCCCCTCCTTGGGTTCCCACAGCACCACATCAATCCTTAAACCAGTTTCTACTGCTGTGTCCTCTTTCTTGAGAGTGGGGTAAAATCATTGCTTTAGCAACCAGACAAACTTGAGTGTGAATCCTGGATCTACCACTAACTTGAATGTCCCTGAGCAAAGTTCAGGACCTCTGAGTCTCATTTGAACAGCCATCACATGGTGATAATAATATCTGCCTGCTTTTTTTGTAAAGATTATTTGGCAAGAGGTACACATTGCATGACACGTTGCTTAAGTACACAGTAAACTGTAGCCTTATTATATAGAGCTAATGTGTCAGTGGGGTCTCTAGGTCTCATGAGTTGGAGATAAGATTACTTGAACTTTGCATACCTGGGAGAGTCTAAGACTTCCCCAAGATTCATTAAAAATTCACAGATCAATTATATGTGGTGGAACTTATTGTTATGGTTTGGATAGAAGGTGTGCCCCCTAAAGATCCTGTGTTAATGCAGGGATATTTGGAGGTAAAGTGATTGGGTAAGAACTGTAACCTAATTGGTTCTTCCTACTTTGAATGGACTAACTGGGTGATAACTGTCAGCAGGTGGAGTGTGACTGGAGGAGGTGACCACAGTGACCCCACTGTGGGTGTACCCTAGAACGGTCAGTCTTTTCTGCTGTCCCTTCCCCACTCCCTCTCTCTGCTTCCTGGGTACAGGGAGGTAAGCTGCTTTCCTTTAACCTGTCTTTCCACCATGATGCCCTGCTTCATCTTGGACCCAGAGCATTGGTATAAGCAAAAATAACCAACATGATTTCAGCACCATTTTGAAAACACAAATAACCGGGATGGAAGCAGACCTCAACAAGCTCTCCTTTATTCTGGAGCAGAGTCAATCAAGCACTGGTGAGGCTCATTTTCTGGGTAGAAAAATGACCACAGGTTACAGAAAGAGTTTGAGTGTTATAGGTATGAATTAATCATTGGAGACTGAGGCAGAATGTGTCAGTTTGGGAAGTCAGGGAAAAAGTTGTAAAAATTCCAAAACTCACTGTCACTGGGAAAAACTCAGAACTCGGTGTTCATTGTTTATCTTCTTCCTCTGGGACCTCTTGTTACCCAGAGCTTCACTATTTGCTTTTCTCCTTCCAGAACTCATCGTCAATGAGAAGGGGTAAAAGTCCAGAGTATAACACTTCAGTATCTGCCTCCTCCCTTCAGGACCCATTGTAGTTGGGAAAGGATGAATGCTTGCTTTTGGTGGAGATGCTGAGGTTGGAACCCAGGAAAGGATGAAATTGCCTTTTTTTCCCCCGTAGAGCCCATTGTTACTGGGAAAGGATTTACTGGGAGAGGATTAATGATTGCTTTTCTCTTCCCTCTTCCTCCAGGTCAGACAGTTTTGGGGGGTTGTCATTTTCCAAATCCTTCAAATGGACTTGGCTGTGTATGGACTGAGACCTCTGAAACAGTGAGCCCCAAATAAACTTTCCCTCCTCTAAGTTATTCTTGTCAGTTATTTTGGTCACAGCGACCCAAAGCTGACTAAACCGCTCAGCTTCCTCTCTGTTGGTTGTCTCACTACTGTGTGTGCCATCTCTTTTATGGGTCACAACTCAAATGTGAAACTTGGATCCTGCCTTGATTTCCTTAAAACCCCGATGGATTTGGGGAGAAGATCCAGAAAGGATTTACATCTCAGAAATAAAATCTTATCAGCTTCAAATAAAACATTAGGCACTCCTATGGTAAAAATGCCTCACAGTCACTCCTTACTAAGTCATGTTTGTGGCCTCCTTCACCTTATGTGGTGCCCCAGACTCACATCATCTTCCTTCTCTATTCCCTTCTCTCAGAACAAAATATATCTTTGCTTTTCTCAAGACTAGTCTAGTCCTATTTTCTGGACTTCTGCTGATACATCCAGCTCAAAAGGCCTTTCAAACTATTTTCTGGGTTCAATATCATCTCCCCTTAAGAGAAATTTCTGTGGCAACTGAAATATTATTGCCTCCCACCCCTGTACTGTTATTACAGTTAAAGCATAAATTTTTTTGGTTACCTAGAAAATCCAAATGATTCAATTAAAAACTTATTAATTCTAACATGAGTTCAGTAAAGTGGACAGATTCACATTTATATATAAAAGCAATAGCTTTGTTATATACTAGAAACCATCTATTAGACATTTGTTGCAAAAAATTCCAATGGAATCAAAAGTCACAAATGTTTATGAGTAAACCTAATAATGAACATGCAATAACAGAATGAAGAGAAATTAAACTCTACTGAAAGAGGAAGCTGATAAATGGAGAGACAAATGGTTTTTGGTTTGCAAGAGTCATATATCAAGACTCTCCTATTAGACTATCAGTTCAATTCAATTCCAGTTAAACTCAATTCAATTCCAACTAAATTCCAACAAGATTGTTAAACAAAATTTACATGGAAGAGAAAATATACAAAAATAGCCAAGATAGTTTTGAAAAAGATGATAAAGGGTCTTGCCTGATTGTATTTCAATATATCATGACTGTAGAGTGATTAAGTAAGATGGGTCAGGAATCAACAAATGCAATGAATGTGAAACAAGATGCAGAATTCAGAAGCATATATACATGGAGATATACTTTATTATAAAGAAGACTTTTTTATCTTGTCCTCTCTCTCTCTCTCTCTCTCTCTCTCTCTCTCTCTCTCTCTCTCTCTCTCTCTTTCTGTGTATGTATTCTGGTGCTGGAGATCAAACCCAGGATCTTGTGCATGCAGATCTAACACATGTTGCTCTAACACAGCTACATCTCCGCCAAAGAAGATATGTCTTATCAATTGGAAAAAACAGATTATATAATTGATTTGTTTTTGAAATGAAGGGCTGAAATACAGAAAATATTAAACTCCTATCTTATAAAAAGGAGACAAATATTCCAGATGAATTAAGAAACACAATGTAAAAGTGAACAAAAGTGTAAAAGTATTATAAGAAAAATAGTTTTAGTTGGGTGTGATGGTGCATGCCTGTAATCCTAGTAACCTGGGGAGCTGAGACAAGAGGATCACAGTTTATGGTCAGCAACTTAGTAAGACCCCATCTCAAAATTCAAAAAAATAATAATAAAAAGGACTGAGAATGTTGCTCAGTGGTAGAATGCTCTGGATTCAGTCCCCAGTACTGAAAAAAGAAAGAAAGAAAGAAAGAAAAGAAAGAATGAATTCAGAGATAGGGAAGACAATACCTAACTCAAGAACTACAGAAAATAATCATTGACAAATTTACCTACATGAAAAATGAAAAACTTCTTGGGGCTGGCTGTGGCTCAGTGGTAGAGTGCTTGCCTAGCATGCATGAGGCACTGGGTTTGATCCTCAGCACCACATAAAAATAAATAAAATAAAATAAAGGTATTGTGTCCATCTACTACTAAAAACAAAATTAAAAAAATAAAAAAATGAAAAACTTCTATAAAATGACAGATGCTATTAACAGATATGAGACAATTGACACATGTCATAGAAACTATTTACAAAGAATATATGAAATGTTTTCACAAATCATTAAGATAAGTCAACAAATATGGTAAAGAACTTGAATAAGTTATTCATAAAAGACCTACGCATGACTTGTAAATATACAAATGATGTTATATCACTAGGAACCAAATTAATACAAATGAAAAATTAAAGCAACAATTGGATAGCTTTCATATTCCAAAATGACTGGAATGATTTAAAATGTTAGATATTGCTGTGATTCACAAAGACACAGGGAACTGGGCAGTCTCTTATGAGTGGAAGTATAAATCAGTATCTATCAAAATATACATGCTTTTTGACTGGGCAATTTCTATCAAAAATCTATCAAAATAATCTCAAGCGTGTATAAAGAAATATTTAAAAAGAGGGTTGTTTCAACATTTCTTGTAATAAATAGTGAAGAGTTCAAAATGCCCAGAAATAGAGAAATGAAAGTAAAAAATACAGCTGGGTGCAGTGGTTCATGCCTGTAAATCCCAGTAATTTGGGAGTCTGAAACTGGAGGAAGGTATGTTTGAGGCTAGTCTCAGCAACTTAGAAAGACCCTGTCTCAAAATAAATAAAAAAGACTAGGAATGTGGCTCAGTGGTAGAGCACCCCTGTATTTAATCCTCCGTACCAAGAAGGAAGGAAGGAAGGAAGGAAGGAAGGAAGGAAGGAAGGAAGGAAGGAAGGAAGGTAGGTAGGTAGGAAGGAAGGAAGAAAGGAAGGAAGGAAGGAGAAAAATGTGATCCATTCTGTGGTAGGTTGTAAGTTGAGTCATGAATTCTTCCCCTCTGCATTTATGACCCTTACAAGGTGATGCTGTGGTAGCCCTGGCAGAAGCTGGAGTTTGTTTTTCCATTCCTTCAGTCTGGTTTAGCTGTGACTTCTTCTGGCTAATGGGATATTAACCATACTTAATACAAAGCAGAGACTTGAAAGGCCCTTGCATTTTGGGTCTGTTCTCTTGCTGTACTTGGAACCATGATGCTACCATGCAAATGCTAGCCTTCTAGAGGATGAGAGGTCATTTGAAGAACTGAAGCATATTAGTTGGTAGCCTGGCAACTTCCAGAAGATAGATGAATCCATCCTAGACCATCTGTCCACCACCTTCCCAGATCTCTTGCTCATTAGAGAAGAAATGTGCAGGAGATCTTTTTAAGTCACTAAGTTTGGGTTGATTTGTTTAATAGCAATGGATAACTGACACTCATCAATACTATACCTTGTAGTATATGCATATGTAGTATGCATATACTACAAGGTAAGTATATGCATATATGCATATTTGTATATATGCCTATCAGTATACTAACATGGAAAGCTCGCTGAGATAAATTAAAATAATTTAAGAGTTCTTATAATTCTACAAGCTATCATATTCCCTTCCAATAAATTCCATTTTTTCCCCTTTTAAGTTAGCCAGAGTTGATTTCTCTTGTTTGTACCACATAACTCTATACACACATGTCCCTGGTAAAATAAATATGGAAAATGTCAAGTTAAATAGGTTTCTTTACTGCAGGTTTTGTCAGTGAGTCCTCTAGAAGAGGAAGAAT
Organism: Sciurus carolinensis; assembly: GCF_902686445.1. Lineage (NCBI taxonomy): Eukaryota > Metazoa > Chordata > Mammalia > Rodentia > Sciuridae > Sciurus > Sciurus carolinensis. The sequence continues at coordinate 36,374,728 of NC_062228.1, forward strand.
ATACAGCTGCCTGATAATTATTTGACAATAACACCCCCTTCCCATGATGAAACACCTTGAGATGTTTCTCAAGAGATTAATCGTCCATAGAACCACTTTGGGAAATGCTGTCTTATTTGTTCTTTTAACAAATTATGGTTGTCAGGATTCTACCATTTTTACTGCCATCTTGCTGGAAGGTTTTCTCATTTGCGTGTTTTGCTGTGTCAACTGTCTCATTCTCTATACATTTGTTGCCAGAACCCCTTACAATAAAAGTAAGTTAAAAAATGGTCTCCGCTTAAAAAAAATCTCTCCCAATCCTCTGCATGAATATCACTTCTTAAGTGGGTGAATGATAATTACTTGGTCTGTGCCACGTATCAGGGCAAAGTGATCTGTTTCAGAAGATAGGAATGACCCCCACACTACCTAACACAGACTCTTGTGAAAGGATATTACCTGAGTCAGGTAACTAGCAGACATGGTATTGAAAGGGAAGTAATAGGTGAAGAGATGAAAGAAAGATTGGAACATTGGGCTACATGGAAATCTACACTCTGGTTTACCAGTCACTGGACTCTGAGGAGTTGCTGAGCTTCAGTTTGTTTAGTTTTTCTATAAAACAAGATGATAATATTATCCCTGATAGGGAGGATAGATTGTGATAGATATTCCAGTGCCCAGACACATCAGTGAAGGTAAAAGCTTGTGAATGACAAAGTACTACTATAGGTATCAGCAAAGGTCCTTTTGCTTCCAAGTGGCAGAAACCCAGTCTGAAGAAGCTCAAACAAAATAGGGACTTACTCATTTGCACAATTGAACTATCTATAAACATCCACTGGGATTCCAGTTCTAGGCAGGGCTGGATCTAGGGTTTTGAGCTGTATTATCAAGATCTTCTCTTCATTTTTCCATACTGGTTTTCTGTTTTGACTCTTACTAGAAGAGGGGCTATAAATAAACAAATATCCACTAAAATGAGTGAAGAATTGAATTATGTCTAGTCTTTTCTCACTGATATTATTGCCAGGGTCTTGGGCATAGGATTTGAGACCCACAACCAGAGTCAGGTTTGGGAAGAAGGGAGTTATCATGTAACTTCCCTGAACATTGGTTTCAGCCAATTATTTTTCTCCTTGAGCCAGGAAATAAGGGCACTTGAAGGACAAGCTTCTTATTTGGGGAGGGGATAGAAGACATACTTGGTAAATATGGATGACATTGAATTGGATACAGCCCACCCAGCCACTGAATCAGGTTGCTAGCATGTCAAGTCCTCGTGTATACAGGAAGGGCTTTTGATGTTTTCATTTGGTGGGAAATAAAACGCTGCTCTAGGAGAAAGGAAAGAAAAAAGGAAGGGAGGGGAGAAGGAAAGCAAGGAAAAATTAAAAGAAGGGAAGGAAGGAAATACGGAGGAGAGGAAAAGCGAAGAATGGAAGGAGGGAGAGTAAAAGAGGATGAAGGTACCTGGGAGCCCCAGGCAAGGCTGGGGCTGAAGGAGCAGGCAGAGGACTTTTCCTGAATCACCTCTTCCTCCATGGCTTCTCTGTTCCTCCAGGTTTCTGAGGGCATCTGTTTTCAGGTTTTAAACTTGTTCTTATGACTGTAAAAGTTATATACACTCATTAAATGAAAGAGGGCACTGGAAGGTGAAGAACCACCGACTGTGGTGGCACACACCTTTAATTCCAGCAACTCAGGAGGCTGAGGCAGGAGGAGCTCTAGTTCAAAGCCAGTCTCAGCAGATTAGCACAGCACTTACAGAAATAAAATATAAAAAAGGACTGGGGATGTGGCTCAGTGATTAAGCATCCCTGGGTTCAATCCTTGGTACAAAAACAAAAACAAAAACAAAAAGAAAGGCAAAGAACTTGAAAAGCACTCTGATCTCATTGGATGGGTTGTGCCCTGAGGTTTGAAACGCAGGCCTGGAGGCTCTGCCTGACTGTCCACCTGCTTACCTCTGACCTCTTCTTTCTACTCCCTGCACTCACTGTGCTCCAATCACAGTGGCCTTGTTTCAGGTCCTCCCTCAGTACTTTTGCACATATTGTACTGTGCCCTGCCCTCTCCTTCTCAATGTTGAACATCCAACTCTTTCCCTGACACTCAGTTGTTTTCTAACAGACCATTGAACTGATTATTTTACTAGTCTTTTTATGTGAAGGGCTGAATTTTGTTGCCCCCACCCCAAATTCATATGTTGAAATCTTAACTTCCAATATGATGGTTACAGGAGGTAGGGCCTGTGGGAAGTTATTAGGTTGTGCGGGTGGAGCCCTCATGAATGGGTTTAGTGGCCAATAAAGGGCTAAAGTGACTGGTGTTTGCCCCTTCTACTGTGTAACCTGTCCATAAGGGTACAGAGGAAAGATAGACATCTACTGACTAGTAAACAGGTCCTCACCAGACACTGAATTGGTCTCTTGATCTTGGACTTTCCAGATTATAGAACTGTGATGAATAAATTTCTCTAAGTACCTGAATGCATCATCCTTATTGATTCTGCACCCTCCCCCCGCTTTTTTTTTCCTTGTGGCCCTGGGTTTGGCCCTTGTGCATGTGAAGCAGGCACTCTTATCAACTGAGCTATATTCCCAGTCCTGATTCCCTTTTTAATTGTGGTATTTTCCAGCTACAGTGGAGACATCTACCACTGGCCAGGCCACCTGTAACATAATAGATGTTCAGTATTTGTTGAATTATGATCAACAGCTTTTGCTTTAGAGCTCATTTCCAAGTACATGAGCTTGTTTAATCTCAATTAAATGAGGGTATGAGTTATGAAAATTATTTTCTAAGTGAAGAAATAGAGGCTCAGAGAAGTGAAGGAATCTGCTTGAGGTTACAGAGTTAATGCCTGTTGGATGGATCTGGACCTAGAATTTCAGGCGTTATAACACGCAGTTCACGGTGGTCATTCAACCTCCCTGATGCTGTGCTTTAAGGTGAAGATGAGGAATTTTCCATTTTGCTTTTCTTCCCTTGGCAACTGTTCTTTTGACCTATCTTCCCCAGATAAAATGAGAAATTGATGACTGGTTAGTTGATCTTTTTCATAAGAGGGCTTAGTCATCGTTTTATACAGCTTTGGATAGAAGGACCTTTAATGAGCTTGACATGTACAGCCCCAAACCAGCAGGAGGGCTGGAAGAGGAGAAAATCTTAGATTTTACTCATGGAGTGAGTCAATCACCAAGGTCAAATCTGTCTTATAGTCATTGAGTCTTTGGGAAAGTGTGTGTCAGGGTGTCAGTGAATTTCTGCATCATGGCATGATGTGGCTATGAAGCTGTTCAGACCTAAGCCCAGTGGTGTAGAATAAGTTGGCCACCCAAATAGCTCCTTTCCATTCATTTTTACTCATTGGAGGAGCTCATTTCAACCTATACAGGTGTAAAATTCCAGAGATTGCTTTCTAGGTGTCCTTTCAGGTTAGAATGTAGGCATGTGACCTGGTCCATGGCATCCTAACAGAAGTCCCCTGGGTGGGAATGGGCACTTTTGGGAAAGTTTAATTCAAGAGTGAATATGAGGGGAGAAACTCTCTTTCCTCTCCTGGTTGTGAACATTTCTGTGTGATGATACGTATCCTTGGAGCTACTTTGTTCATTTTGCAACCATCAGGGGAACATCATCATGGTGAGAGCAATAGAGTGAAACTATGGAGAAAGCTTGACCTTGATGGTCTCACTGAAGCATTGAGCCAACTCTTGAAACTTCTTTTGGACTTCTTAGAAAATGGGAGAATAAATGTCCTTATTGGTTAAGGCATTTTTAGTTGGGTGATTTCTGCCCAGCTTGACAAAGCCAAATATATCCTAAAATATTTTTTCATTTTAGACTCAGAGAGTCCTGGGTACAGGTTGTTGTGTTATTAAAATGGGAACTGGATTTTTATAGATCCTACCCAACTGTGGAAAAGGTGAGGTTCTATTGATGGTAATAACCCTTACTGTTTCACCAGCTTTGGTCCCCACCAGTATGGGGAAGGACCTTCTCTAGTCATGCCCTTCTTTCATCCTCTAAAAATTGTTACTCAATTGTTTGTTGTAGTCTTCAGACCTGCCTACAATGAGCTCCTAGATTAGTCTCAGGACTGCCTACTTTACCTTCTTTGCTGTGTCTGCTTCTTGTGAAGACTCTGGATGGTACCTTCTCACATTGTCACCCCTCCTTGTTGAAGTGGGAAGAGCATTGAGGTGGGAATGAAGATATTTGGTTCTTATCTGATTCTGCCAGTGACCCACGGCGTGTCTTTGGAAGACTCCCGTCCTCTTGTTGGGCGCCAGTCACCATCTAGACCACAATGAGATCAGTGAACAATATCATCTTTGAAGTGTTTCTCAGCTAAAAAATGCTGGGATTCTAAGCTCCTGACCCCAGAGCTTGGGTCTGCAGGATGTATCATTTGGGACAACATTCCTTGTGTCCTCTCCCAGGGATGACTTATGGGCTTCATCTTCAAGGGCAGTGGACAGAATCAGGCCCCGATAGGAGTTCACTGGAGGTGGGTGGTTGGCTAAGGAAGTTTTCTGGATCTTGGAGGCCTAAGAGATGATGGGGAGAGAAGTGTGTGGGCAGTAAACACCTCCTCTGCCTCAAAATTAAGGACAAGGCCATCTGTCTGTGCTATGAATGCAGACACTAGGGATTTTATCCAAAGTTTCCTTCAGCTGAGACTGGGAAGCTGAGTAGGCATTTACTGGGCCTCAGGGATGGAATGAGGTAGAGGAAATAGCATATATGATGGTCCTGAGGTGGGGGTGTCTTTGTCAACTTGGGCTGCTATAACAACAATACCAGACTGGTTAGCTCAAATAATAAACATTTATTTTTCACATTTCTGGAGCTGGGAAGTTCAAGGTCAGGGTGCCAGCATAGTCAGGTTCTGGTGAGGGTTTTTGTCCTGGTTTCTTAACATGATAGAGAGTTTTGGTCCCTTTATCTCATTATAAAACCACTAATCCCAGCCTGGAGGCTCTTCCTGAATGATCCCATCTAACCCTAATTACCTCCCAAAGGTCCTACTTCTAAACACCATCACACTGGGCAATAGGGCTTCAACCTCTGAATTTTGCAGGAACACAAACCTTAGTCCTTAGCAGGTAGAGATTATGAGGTTTAAGCACCTGAAAGAGGTGAGTCAGGGAGATGGACTGGAGAAGCCAGAAGTCAACTGATAAAAGGAACTAATTGCAAAACCAGTGAGAAGGCACTGAAAGATTTTTCAGCAAAGAGGAGACAATGACTGTACCTAAGGTGAGGCTGCAGCGAGAGGAAGGGTGGAGGAGAGTCAGAGTGGATGTGTGGTTCCAACACAGCCTGGCAAGAGGTGACATGCCTAGCCAAGAGGGACTGACTGACAGGGCAGATAGAAGTGGATGAGTTTGAAATATATACAGGAACCCCACCCCGACCCCATCACCAGCCTTTGGTGCTGGTTTGGCTACAGAGGGTGAAGGACAGGGAGATATCAGAGTGAATCCTTGATTCTAACCTTTGCAGCTGTATGAAAAGTGGTAGCACTTATCTGACCCTGCCAGTGACCCATGACATGTCTTTGGAAGACTCCCTTCCTTTTGGGTGCCAGTCACCATCTAGACCATAATGAGATCAATGAACAATATCATCTTCGAGGTGTTTCTCAGTTAAAAAATGCTGGGATTCTAAGCTCCTGACCCCAGAGCTTGAATCTGATCCAATTTCAACTTGGATATAATGAGCTTGAGGTTCTTTTGGAATTTGTAGGTAGGGGTGTTACCAGTGGGTTAAATGAATGGTCAATCCAACCATGCAAGGTCTTCTGGTCATGATGAGTCTATTGAAACTGACTCTGAGAGCTATGAAAGGTCTTTGAAAGATTTTAAAGAGGGGTACATGAGTGGACCTGTTTGGCTGTAGTGTGAGAATACATGGAAGAGAGCCAGAGAGTTGGTGTGGGAGGAAGATTTGAGTACATGTCAATCACAGTAGGGATGCCAATGAGATCACTGAGAAGAGAAGAAGCAAGAAAGGGCTCCAGGCTCCTCACTCTTCCAGGATAAGAGCAGTCTCGGCCTTCCGTTTTCTGGATCCGGCCTTCCCATTGACAAGGAGGACCTTGTTGTGCATACTTAGGCTTCTTCAGACTCAGGCACCCAAGTTCATGAAGATGGATTGGAAACTGGGCTTCAGGAAGAAGGAGATAAAAACAGTAGACTTTGGTTTACATACTTGAATGGAACTACAAAAGTGCCATTTATTGGAAAATTATTAGCTTTGGGGGTTAGAGGATAAGGGCAGGTCATGCATTTGATCTGCATTTGAGGGACCTTTGAGAATGCAGGGTAGTGAAACAAGTAAGCAGTAGAATCTTTGTCTCTTTGTTACAATCAAACAGAAGAAAGGCTAGGGCGAACGTAGACATTTTGGTATCATTCACCGCTACGTGGGTGTGAAAGCTATCTCTTGGGGAGAGAGAAGAAAATTAGAAGCAATAAGGTTTGCAGATTATCGTCACCTTGGGTTTGACAATGGATTCTTAGACATGACAAAAAACATGAGCAATGACAGGAAAAATATATCAGGTTTCATTGAAATTTAAAATCTTTGTGCATAAGAGACAACATCAACAAAGTGAAAAGTCAGTCTCCAGAATGGGTGAAAATGCTGGCAAATCATATCTCTGGTAAGAGTTAAATATTCAGAATCTATAAAGAACTCTTGCAACTCAACAACAGAAAGACAAATAAATGACTCAATTTAAAAATGGGCAAAGAAGCTGGGTGCGGGAGCACATGTCTGTAATCCTAGAGGCTCTGGAGACTGAGGCAAATGGATCCCAAGTTGAGGCCAGCCTGGGAAACTGAAAGCAAGATCCTCAGAAACTTAGGGAGAATCTGTGTATAAAAAAGAAAAGAAAAAAAAAGGGAAGAACTGGGATGTAACTCAATAGTAAAGCACTCCATAGTTTAATCTCCAGCATCCCACCGGCATCAGGGTAAGGACTTGAACAGATATTTCTCCAAAGAAGATATAAAAATGATCATTAACCACATGAAAAGATGCTCAACAGTATTAGTTCTTGGAATATTCAAATCAAAACCATAAGACATACCACCCCACACTTAGAAAAATAGTTATAATAAAACCATGGAGCCAGGCATGGTCGCACATACCTGTAATCCCTGTGACTTGAGGCTGAGGCAGGAAGATCACAAGTTCCAGTTCAGCCTGAGCAACTGAGCAGCAGGAGCCTGTCTCAAAATAAAAAACAAGAAGGGTTCAATGGTAGAGTGCCCATGTGTTCAGTCTCCAACACTGCAAAAAAAAAAAAATTAAATTAAAAAAATAAACTAAATAAATTGAAGCATGGAATTTTTTTTTTTTTTTTGCGGCACTGGGGATCAAACCCAGGGCCTTGTGCTTGCAAGGTAAGCACTCTACCAACTGAACTATCTCCCCAGGCCAGAAACATGGAATTTAAGTGTTGATGAGGAAGTGGAAAAATTAGAACTCTTGTGTGCCACTGGTGTGAATGTAAAATGATACAGCTGCTGTGAAAAACATTTTGGGCAGTTCCTCCAAAGCTAAACAGAATTTTTAGCATATCACCCAGCAATTCCACTCTTAGGTAAGTACTCAAGGGACCTATATGCTGCTACACAAGCAGATACTTGTACAAGCAGATATTTGTGTGCAAATGTTCATTCAGTATTATCCTCAATAGCTAAAGAGTGGAAATAACCCAAGTGTCCATCCACAGATGAATGCATAAACAAAATGTGGCATATACATGGGATAGAATATTATTCAGTCATGAAAAATGGATGAAATTCTGATACATGTGATAACATGGATGAACCTTGTAACATTATGCTGTGAAACAAGGCAGATGTAAAAGGACACATGTTGTTTGATTCCGTATTGAGGACTTTTTTGAAGTGCCTAGTGTAGCAATTTCATAGACACAGTAAGTAGAATAGAGGTTGCCAGGGTTTGGGAGAAGGGGAAAATGGGGAATTATTGTTAAATGGTTACAGAAATTTCTGCTTGTGGCGATGGAAATAGAAGTGGTAATAAAAAAAAAAGTGAAAGTAATTAATGCCATATACATTTACAATCATATATGTAAAAATGGCCAAAATGGAAATTTGTTTTATACAATTTAAAAATTAATGTAATATATCAAAAAATCATTAACTAATACACTCCAAATGGATGAATTGCATGGTATATGACTTATGTCTTTATTTATTTTTTTCTTTTTTTTGGTACTAGGGGAGGGGTTGAACCTAGGGGTGCTTTACCATGGAGCGACATCCCCAGTTCTTTTTACTTATTTTTTATTTTGAAACAGGGTTTTGCTAAGTTGCTAAGGCTGGTCCAGAACTTGTGCTCCTCCTTGCATTCCATATTTGAATGGATGGAGTGAGCAGGATAGGCAGGACCCGGTAGCACTGGTATAGCTGCATGTCTCTTCTTTCTTCCCTGTGTTGGGACCAACAGTGGTGGCTTCTGCTGAGTTTACTCCCAGTGGAGGCAAATGTACAACCTCCCTGCTTACTCTCTGAATTCTGCTTCCACTCTCTTTGGATTGATTCCCATCAGCCCTCTTGGCCACTGCCAACTTCAGATCCCAGTAGTTTGCCTAAAAACTGACAGTATGTTTCCCCCATGCTCTATTTTTAAGAACCATTAGATGACATTAATTTTACAACACAGGATGGTTGAGAAATGAAGAGTGAATAAGAGACACAGAGGTTAGAAAGGGACCCAGGATGGGATTTAGCTTTGACTCTTTCACTAGCTCTGTGTGGCCCAGGGGAAAAAGGCACTAAAAAGAAAAAATATGAAAGCAAACATTCTGGTGCAGATCTACCATGCTGAGCACCCTGTGTGTCTTGGATATGGGAAACCCTGATCTGCACTCCACTGGATTCTTCTCTACCTTTGGTAGGTCTCCAACTTCCTGTGGACCTCAGGGTCTAACTTGATGATTTCTGTACTGAGTATCTTGTTTTTGCCAGCCAAGCATCCAGTCCTCTTCTGATAATTGTACTTGGCTTTTCCTTTTGGGAACCAGTTTTCTCCCACTCTCAGCCAGCATGTGTTACAGGATGGCAAGTGAATCTGTGATTTGTTGGGTCAGTAAGAGTCAGTTTAGGATGTTTATGGAAACTGTTGAGAAAGAGGAGCTTTTGTTTATTGGGAATGGTTGTATGGGAGTGCTTACTGGGACCATCCACGGAAAGGATGCAAAAACAGACATGGAGGAAAGATAAGCCAAGAGATGCAGAAAAAGAGGGGAGATAGAGAAGGTACTGGTGACATCATTTGAGCCCCAGGATGCAGCTGTGCCTGAAATCAGCATGTCCCTGAATGTTTCAGTTATGTGAGATGATTGATACTCTTTCTTTGATTAAACCATTTTGAGATGGATTTTTGCTACTTTAAACAAAGAGAATTCTAACCAATTAGAATTGTCAGTACAGCCCTTCAAGTTCCATTGTTTTAGGAATTTACATGTCCTTCACACTAGAAATACAAAACATGTATTTTGGTTTTTATTTTCATTTTTTGAAACAGAATCTTGCTATGTTGCCCAGGCTGGCTTCAAACTCCTGGGCTCAAGTCAGCTTCCTGCCTCAGCTTTCAGAACATCTGGAACTTCAGGCATGTGCCACTGTGCCTGACTTTAGACACATGTTTAAAGCTGGTTGTGGTGGTAAAGAGCAGTTACCTCTTAATGCCTTCTTCTAAGAAATGGGAGATGGGCTTTTAAAAAACAGTTATTGATATGTCATTTACATACCATAAGTTAAGTCATTTTAAATGTAGAAGTCAATGATTTTTCATAAATTTGTAGAGTTGTAGAATTCACTTTTAGACTATTTCCATCTTCCCCCAAAGATTTCCTGTGTCCATTTGTAATCAATCCCTGTTCCTATCTCCAGCCTGAAGAAACAACTAATTGGCTATTTCTTTATAGATTTTCTGGGTATTTCATATAAATATAATTATATGATGTGTGACTTTTTGTGTCTAGTTTCTTTCACTTAGTAAGGTTGCTGAGGTTCATCCATGTCACAGATTATATCGGCAGTTCATTCCTTTTCATTGCTGAGTATTCCATTTTATGGTCAGGCCTTATTTTATTTGTCCATTCACCAGTTGATGAACATGTGGATTGTTTTCATTTTTGGTTACTATGAATACAGTTCTATGAACATTTGGATATGGGTCTTTGTGTGACCAGTTTTCATTTATCTTGGGTAGATAGATGCCTAGAAGTAGAAATGCTGGGGCATATGGTAAGTTACATGTTTAACTTTTTAAGAAACTGTCAAACGGTTTTCGAAAGTGGATGTACCAACAGTACATGAGGATTCTTTTTTTTTATTATTTTCACAGACTGCATTTTGATTCATTGTACACAATGGAGTACAAATTTTCATTTCTATGGTTGTGCATGATGTAGATTCATACCATTCGTGTAATCATATATGTACATAGGGTAATGATGTCAGTCTCATTCCACCATCTTTTACATGAGGAGTCTCTTTTCTCCACACCCTCACCAGCACTTGTCATTATCTGCATTTTTTAAAGTTGTTAGACATTCTAGTTGTTGTAAAGTAGCATCTTATTGTGGTTTTAATGTGCATTTCCCTAATGATCAATGAATTTGGATATCTTGTCATGTGCTTATTAGTCATCATCTATTTTCTTGGGCAAAATATACATTCAAATCTTTCATCCATTTAAAAAATTGAGTTGTGACTTAAAATCAGCATCCTACAGTGATGTAGTTAAATCAATGTTTACAGCAACTCAGTTCACAATAGCTAGATTGTGGAACCAACCCAGATGTCCTTCAACAGATGAATGGATAAAGAAACTGTGGTATATATACACAATGGAATATTATTCAGTCATAAAGAAGAATAAAGTTATGGCATTTGCAGGTAAATGGATGGAGTTGGAGAATATATGCTAAATGAAATAAGCCAATCCCCAAAAACCAAAAGCCACATGATTTCTCTGATAAGTGGATGATGATACATAATGGGGGAGGGGAGGCAAGAATGGAGGAAGAATGGATTGTATAAAAGAAAATGAGGGGTGGGGAAGGGGTGGGGGAAGGAAAGATAATAGAATGAGACAAACATCATTACCCTATGTACATATATGATTACACAAATGGTGTGGCTCTACTTTGTGTCCAACCAGAGAAATAAAAGTTGTATCCCATTTGTGTACAATAAATAAAAATAAAAATAAATTTCAAAAAATTGAGTTGTCTTCTAATTGAGTTGTAAATGTTCTTTGTATATTCTTTGATGAGATATATGTTTGTAAGTATTATATCTAGAAGCTAATGGTTTCTACTTATTTCTTCATGCCCAGGGTGGGACTTTGCATAATGGATAAAGTCCATCTTTGATTGCTAGCTCATGGGATTATGTGATACTTCCAAGCTGTGCTCTTCTCTCCCAGAACCAACCCTTTACCTTAGTTTCTTTGCTGCAAGACATAGAAACCTACTCTGCTAAATTGAGAGGAAATTTGTTTTGGAAGGTTCAGAGTTTAAGCCAAGCCTAAGTCATATGCCCACATTCCTGGCTGTGATAATATGAGAAAGAGAAAGACCTGGTCACTTTGACTACCTCAGTGGGTGGGGCAGGAGTAGGATTCTTTTTTTTTTTTTTTTTTTTTTTTTAAATATAATTTAGTTATTGATGGACCTTTATTTTCTTTATTTTTATATGATGCTGAGAATCAAACCCTGTGCCTCAGGCATGCTATGCAAGGGCTCTACCACTGAGCTACAATCCCAGCCCAGGAGTAGGATTCTTGGTTTGCTCTTCTACCAAGACTCCACACAGTGGAGGAGAGATCATTCCCCAAAAGGAAATTAGAATGCTGTGTTAAATGGTGCAAATGGGTGTTGGGCAGTTAAAACGTAAGTGTGTACAAGTCTCCAGGGAAGAGTGGAACTTTCTAATAAGAATTCGTTTGAACACATCAGTGGTGTGTGTGTGTCAGAGAGAGAGAGAGAGAGAGAGAGAGAGAGAGAGAGAGAGAGAGAATGGTGATTAAACCTAGTGCTTTGCATATGTTAGGCAGATAGGCACCCTACTACTGAGCAACATCCCTGGCCAATTTTTTTAAAAAAAATCTTATTTTGAGACAGGGTCTTGCTAAGTTGCCCAGAGTGACCTTGAAATTGTGATCCTCCTTCCTCAGCTGGGATTGCAAGTATGTGCCACTGGCCCAGTTTGGCCATAACCTTTAAAGAATGCTGACTCTAGGATTAAAATGAGGCACCATTTTCTGGAACAAATTTCTCTGGTGCTGGAGATTTCAAAAAGAATAAATATTTGTGGAACTTGAAGAAAGCTATAAATAGAGCTGATGTGCAGAGATTAGAGGGGAGAAAATTCCCACTCATTATAAGGATGGAATTTTGATAGTCAGAACTTTCCAATGATGTAATGGGCTTCCTTGGAAGCACTGAACTCCCCAGCACTGGAGGTACGTGCAAGCCGAGCCTAGATGACTTTTCACAGTGGGGTATTGCAGTGAGAAGAGGAGTGAGTTCTCCTGTGGTTTATTTTTTGTGTCTTTCTTGGCTGGACCAGATATTTAGTTCAATATTATTTTCGTGTGTATTCATGGGGGTGTTTCTGGATGAGATGAACACTTGAATCAGTAGACAGAGTAATGCAGACAATACTTCCCAATGTGTGTGAACCTCATCGATCCATAAAATAGATGGAATAATTCAGAATTAAAAGACTGAGTAAGGGAAAATTTGCTCTCCTTTCCTGACTATGTTGGAGCTGTGACATCAGTTTTTTCTGGCTTTGAGATTTAGACTCAGCCTGGAATTTACACCATTGGTTCTGCCTCTTCTCAGGCCTTTTGTCTTGGGCTGGAGCTGTATCATAAACTCTCCTGGGCTCCAACTTGCTGACTGCAGATGTTGGAATATCTTAGCCTATAACTGGTGAGCCAATTTCTTACAGTAAACTACTTTCTTTCTATCTATCTATCTATCTATCTATCTATCTATCTATCTATCATCTATCCCCAATTGGTTCTGTTTCTCTGGGGAGTCTTGACTTACATAGCATTACAGGTTAAATGGCAAGATGACCTCTGTGACCTCTTCTGATTCTGCAGTTTACCCTCTGAGGTGCCTGTTCCTTATAATTTGGCTTTTGTGAGAGGGGATGCTGTTGACCTGCTCTGGCCCAGTCACAGCGCTTTCTGTTTACCTTCCTTTATTATGTATTTCTGAGTCTATTATTTTAAGGCATAGGCTTAAAATCCCAGGGGAGACTTTTTAGTGATATAAAGAGGTGTTGCTTGGCTCCCAGTCAGGCAAACAGGTCAAGACAAAAGGCTTTTGTGTTCTGTTTTTCAGGAGCATGGAAGCAGCTGGGGGAGGGAATGAGGCCAGAGCAAAAGCAGAAGGTCCTCCCGTGTCCCCTGGTTGCTGCAGACTCTTCTCAGCCTCCTTCTTCCTCTCTGACCTAACTTAACTATGTTTAAATGACTCCCTGCCCCTGCCATGTTGGTTTTGTCCCTAACTTGAGAGGACAGAGTGGTATAGGAGGCATGTCCCAATCTTACAAGAGGGGGAAGGATGGGCACATGCAGGTGGCTTGGTTTTGGATTGCATTCTTTAATGAACCCTGTCCCTATAATGCCACAAGCTAAGGCTACTAGCCTATTGGTGACCTTCTGAGTGCTCTCCAGTCCCAGCTTTGCCACCAACTGGCTATGTAGTCTTGGACAAGTCCCCTCCTTTCTCTGTGTGATCTGATATGTAAAATGAGGGTTTTTCATGGTTTTAAGGTCGCCACCTGGCAGCTAACATAGGGTTTAGAAGTCGACTAGAAGGGGATTTAAGTCTCAATACTGCCTCCACCTTAGTCATACTGAGCTTCAGCTTCTTAATCTGCAAAGAGGCCAATGCATAACATGGTTTCACAGTGAATCACCTGAAAGTCTTTAAAAAGCATTGATGCTTGGGTCTCATCACCAAACATTCTGACTTATTTGGTATGAAGTATGGCCAGATGTTGGGAGTTTTTAAGTTCCCCAGGTGGGGTGGAGTATGAAGCTCAGTGGTATTGTATTTACCTGGCATAAGAAAGGTCCTGGGTTTAAATCCCAGAAGCATGAGCACGTGTGTGCATGCACACACCCACACACAAACACTTGACTTAAAGTTTTGGAAGTGATTTTAATGTGCAGCCAAGATTGAGATCCACTGTAATGGAGGTTGACTGTGAGCATTAAGTGCAAGAACTTCTGCAGAACAGTCAGCATGGCATAGCAGCTGAGGCAAAGAAAGTACTAGAAATAAAGAGGTAATATATCATGTTTGATACCGAGACTTCCCAAAGAGTAGCTGTGTTTACAGGAAGAAGGTGGGCTATCCTTTTGAGAGAGCATCAGGAGAGTTAGCAGAGAGGGACAAGACCTCTCTCGTGTCTTCATTCCCAAATATTTCTGGCAGAGAGCACTAGTTCTAGTTCCATGAATCTCCAGCTCTGTATCCACATGTCCTTGGTGTCCCCTGCAGCCCCCTGCCCTTGGAGAATAGCTAAACTTAGCTGGAAACTCATAAATAACTGCTTTTGGCAGCCCAAAACCATTTTTCCAATTTCTAAGTGAGTTCTCATGTCCTTTCTGTCCATGCCTGTGTCTCCACTGACTGTTTATGCTCCGCATGAAGTTGGGTGCAAAATGAATCTTCTTGCCAATTTTCAGGATACACCTATCACCACCAGGCAGTTTGAATAGAAGCCACTTAACATTTGACAGTGATATCAGAGAGCCCATCACCTTCTTAGGTCTCAGGGAGTGTTCCTCTTCCTTCTTTCTGTTGTACAATCCTCATCTCAACAAAAACAAATTCTTCCCCTGGGCACATACAGAAAACTCTGTGGAAATAGACTCATATATTCTTGGTGGGAGTGGAAGCTCATAAAATATCCTTGTGAACCATTTTGTAATATTCACTTATTTTTATTTTTTGGGCACTGGGGTTTGATCTCAGGGGTGTTTTATCACTGAACTACATTCCCAGTCCAATTTAATTTTTATTTTGAGACAGGGTCTGCTAAGTTGCTTAGAGCCTCACTAAACTGCTGAGGCTGGCCTCGAACTTGTAATCCTTTGGCCTCAGCCTCCCAAGCTGCTTGGATTACAGATGTGCTCCACCATGTGTAATATCTATTTAAATTTGAAATGTACTTACCTGTCAGCCCAGTCATTACACTTCTAAGACTTTTCCTGTATATATGTTTATGAATACACACATGTGAAATGAAAATTGCACAGAATTATTCCAAAGAGTAGAAACAACCCAAAATATTCAGCAGATGGCACTTCTACATGATAACATATCATCTGACCATAGAAAGAATTAACTAATTGGGAGTCTAAAGCAGGATTACAAGTTCAATGCCAGTTTCAGCAACTTAGAGAGGCCCTAGCAATTTAGTGATAACCTGAATATTAACAAAAGATCTGGGGCTATGTCTCAGTGGTTAAGAACTACCAAAAAAAAAAAAAAAAAAGTGAACTAATAGTGATGTTGAAGAGATATAAAATGAAAACAATAAGGTGCAGGATATACCCACATATATTTGCTTCAAGATGTATTAACTATCTCTGGAAGAATACAAAATAACATTAGGTATTTGTGGGGAAAAAAAAAACTTGCTGACTGACTAGGGGATAGCTGTAGAAGGGGAAATCTTTATTGGAATTATACTTGAGCTTTTAAAAGTTGGAATCTTGTAGGTTATTATTTAATTAAAAAATTAACTAATAATAACAGACTGAACACAATGCCTGGCACATAGTATGTATTCAACCCATAGAAGCTTATTATTACCATTGACTTAGACAAATTAAAGTCAGATACGGAAATCAAAGGCCATTGACATAAGATTGCTATTGAGGGAAATGTTTTTTGAGGTTTTCGCTCTTTTCAAAGGGCAATTGGGCTGGTTGTGGTGGTGTATACCTGTAATCTCCAATGACTTGGGGGACTGAGGCAGGAGGATCCAAGTTTGAGACCAGCCTCAGCAACTTATCAAGGCCCCAAGCAACTTAGTGAGACCCTCTAGCAAAATAAAAAATAAAAAGAGTGCTTGCCTAGTATGTGTGAGGCTCTGGGTTCAATCCTTAGCACCACATAAAAATAAATAAATAAAAGAAAGGTATTGTGTTCATTTACAACTAAAAAAATATTTTTAAAAAGGAGGTGTAATTGAAAGTGGTTAAGGGCCCTGGGTTCCATCCCAACTGCAAAAAAAGAAAAAGAAAAAAAAAAAAAGAAAGAAAGAAATCTGGCACATGCATTTTGACTTTGGCACTTGAGGTGGATATACGTTTTTAATAACCATTTTTAAGCCATGAAATGAGTGGTGATTACCTGGTTGAGGATGCAGAAGCAGCAGAATAAAAGCAGCATAATATATAGCATAAAAGTCAGAACAAGCTATAGTGGGAATGAGAGGATTATGATTTAATGGGGTTCAATATTTGATTACATCAGACCCCTCAGTTGCCATAGAAACAAAACCACCTCTTTGAAAAGGACCCTGATGGGACCAGTCAGGTACACATCTTAAAAAAAAAAAAAAAAACTAAATTAAAATGATAGCACAGAATGTCAATGAAAGCTCCTGAAATTTCAATATCTGGATAGATAAATGATGGAAGCATACAGCTAACAGGTGGAGTGGAATACAAACATCTCATTTGGGCTGATTGAAGCAGACTCCAAGTTGAAAAAAAAAAAAAAAGATATTTGCATCTTTATCCCGGATGATGGCTTCCAATGGAATTGTGGGCGTCGTAGGGACTGAGAGACAGAGAGCACTTTAGAGAAGACTCTGGATAACGTAGTGGGAGGGAAAGAAAGAGGGAGAGAGGTAGAGATACAGAGATAGATACAGGGACAGAGCCAGAAACAGGCAGGGGCAGAAAGACAGAGATGGGGAAGGAAAGAGAGAGCAAGACAGAGAGACAGACACGGACAGAGAGATCTTGTTGCCATTAAAT
The DNA here is from genome assembly GCF_902686445.1 of Sciurus carolinensis. Classification (NCBI taxonomy): domain Eukaryota; kingdom Metazoa; phylum Chordata; class Mammalia; order Rodentia; family Sciuridae; genus Sciurus; species Sciurus carolinensis. The sequence goes on from NC_062228.1 coordinate 36,391,792, forward strand.
GAAAGTCTGCTGGGTGAGGGAGGCTCCCTTTCAGGAGGGCAACCTGGCAAACTGTACTGAGAATATTGAAAAAATTTGTACTGGAATTCTAATTCCAGGAATCTGTGCTGAGATTTTCATTAAGAGCCATTTATGTTTGAAAAATCTTAAAAGAAAAAACTCTCCAATGATATCAGTGAAATTTAGGGACAGAAACTCAGGGCATGCCCTGTGCCAAGCACTTTACAATCATCCTCTTATTTCATCCTCCTGACAAGTTAGGAGGGAAGTATAAATCCTGTCCCTGTATTGCTGATGGGGAAACCAAGATCCAGGGAACATAAGCAATATGTGTGGGGTCAATAAGGAAGTAGTAGACCCAGGATTTGAACCCAGGTCCTTCTGACTAGTGACTCCAAGCTCATACCCATTGACATTAAATGAATCAAAATGTGGTTATAAGATGGATATGTGTGTGTGTGTGTGTGTGTGTGTGTGTGTGTGTGTGTGTGTGTAATTTTTTTTTGGTACTGGGGATTGAACCTAGGGGGGTGCTTAACTACTGAGCCACATCCCCAGCCCCTTTCTATTTTATTTAGAGACAGGGTCTCCCTGAGTTGCTTAGGGCCTTGCTAAATTGCTGAGGCTGGCTTTGAACTTGTGATCCTTCTGCCTCAGCCTCCCAAGTTGTTGGGATTACAGGTGTGCATTACCACACCAAGCTAAGATGGATATTTTATAGACATTAAAATTGTTTTGGAAAAATTTCAGTATCATGGGGAAAATGCTTAAAATCAATGAGAAAACCAGGTCAGAAAATACGTATATTACATAATTTCAACCAGGTCTTACTATCTTTATATATTTGGAAAAAAAAAAAAAAAAAAAAAAAAAACCAGGAAGAAAATTGTAGATTTTAAAGTCTTCTACTGTGTGCTTTTTTATAGTTTCAAGTTTTAAAAAACATGTTTGTCAACTCTGCAGAGTATTTTACTACAGTGTGATTTTCTAAGGATCAGACAAAACCCACTGAAGACCAAGGAGATGTCCAGGAGCAGAGACATCTTCTGACCTTCGTGAGTCAGAGGCCAACTGTTCACCAGGACTGTTTCAGTTGAAATAGGGATCACCAGGTCAGGGAACAGCAGGCCCTCTAGGGCTCCTTTCCTCATTCTTCTTTTTCCTCCTTTCTGTCTTCCCTGCTCCTACTCTTTCTCCAACTTTCTCTTTATTTTCCACTATTCAGTCTCTACTGGGGACTAAGGTCCACCAATATTTGTGAGTTGATTGACTGAGTGAGCATCAGTTTTTTTTTTTTTAATTTTGCAGCATTTATTTTCCTTGCTTCTGAGAGCAGTGCAAACTTAATTTGTCTCTCCAACTCTGCTTTAGTATTGGTGTGAATAAAATGATTCTACCTAATTTCTAAACTATGCAAATGGAGGTTTCTAAAAGAACAACCTAAATTATTAGTCTAATGACTATTTTACAAACTCTTAAGGCGCCAGCTCTCCACCAGCCTCACGTGATCTGAACTTGGCTGAAATCTTGAGCACATGACCTAGGATGCAAAATTGGAGAAGTGGATCATTCTGGAGGAGGTTCCTCAAAGAAACTGCTCCCTTGTAACCCAGATCTGCCCTGGGACCAGTCTTTCCTAAAGCTTCCATCTTTTGCTTTTTCTATTCTGTAAGCTACCCCATAGGTGCCTAAGGGTTATTTTTGTTGTTGGGTTTTGTTGTTTGCCATCAATTAGCCACAGAAGTGGACTCAGTGGCTATTTGTAGAGGGCATCAGTGACTTGGTTTAGACATACAAAGAAGGCTAGGTCCTCTCACTTCCTCCTCCTTTCATTGGGTTATGCCAGATCCTGTAGCCTGGATTAATGGCTCTTATTTTCAGATTTAGGAAGATGTTGCAGATTTGGCCATCATGCTGTTCAATCAGTGAATGATCTTGTTCTGTGATGCCTCCTCTTCTCTTTTTGCCTGAGCAATCTGAGCCAAGACTAGATGAAGGTAAACTGGCAAAGCAGTCGCTAATGTGGAGGGATGTTACATTATCACCTGGGCAATATGGGGCCAGTGAGCTCAGTTCTCCACCGAAGCAACCTTACAGGCATGGTGAGAAACAAATGAGTACCTCACCACTGGGGATTGAGTATAGCACTATCCACTTTTTTTTTTTTTTTGGTATGTTTGAGACACACATATCAAAGTCAGATAAACTTTTGATTCTTAATTAATGTAAGAGTGGCATTCACCTTGAATTTATTGTGTTTTTTTTTTTTTTTTTTTTTTTTGGATACGGGCAAATGAACCCAGAGGTGTTATACCAATGAGCCCTATTCCCAGGCCTTTTGATTTTTTTGAGACAGGGAGGGTCTCACTAAGTTGCTGAGGCTGGCCCTGAACATGTGATCCTCCTGCCTCAGCCTCCCAAATCGATAGTATTAGAGGACTATGCCTGGCTTTATTGTCTTTTTTTTTTTTTTTTTTTTTGGTGCTGGGGATCGAACCCAGGGCCTTGTGCTTACAAGGCAAGCGACTTTATTGTCTTTTAATCCTTCAATGTGATTCATGTGATTTTTTGATTTGGAAAACTATGAAATAAAACAAAAGAACTATAGGAAAGTGGGAAATGTTTTGTTAATTTATTTCAGAGCATTAACAGTGACTTGATAGTAGTTAAAGAAGGGTGAGGTAGAATTCTAGATATTTAGATGGACAATTTCCAACATATATTGCTGAAATAGTAAGTTAATGAGCGATTTGTCAAACTTGTATTTACTTAAAAATATTAAAGGAAGACATACATGCTGGGTGTGGTGATGCATGCCTGTAATCCCAGCGGCTCAGAAGGCTGAGGCAGGAGGATCATGAGTTCAAAGTCAACCTCAACAACTTAGTGAGGCCCTAAGCAACTCAGCGAGACCCTGTCTCCAAATAAAATACAAAATAGGACTGGGGATGTGGCTCAATGATTGAGTGCCCCTGAGTTCAATCTCCAGTACCCCAAAAAACAAAGAAAAAAAAGAACACATACACATAAACAAGTAAGTATTGCCTATATACTATATACATAGTACATGTGAATAAGTATTAAAAAAACCCCTAACATTACCTCTGGGGGTGGGGAGAAAAAAATGAGTTTAGGAGAAGTAGTTGAGGGAACTAAGCTTTGTTTGTTAGATATTTTATAATGTGGGTGTATTTAAATGTTTCTGATACAATTAAAAACAAAACTTAAAAGACAAGCAAAAGTGGAACTGCTGTGGTTGAAGGAGAAACAGGAGGGACTTTGCATGCCCCATGTCCCTCTCTGGACATCTTGTGCTGAGTTTGAAAAACACCCATTTAGTTCAAAATCTTTATTTTTTAATAAGGGAAATTCAGGTCCAGGAAAACCTGTCTGAGACTCAGAGTGGTTTTTGTTTGTTTTTTCTTTTTTTTTTGAACAGGATCTTGCTAAATTGCCCAGGCTGGCCTCAAACTTGTGATCCTCCTTCCTCAGTCTCTTGATTAGCTGGGATTACAGGGATGCTCCACCATGCCTAGTTCCTATTATTTTTTTTTAACCAGATAAAACCCATGGGAAGTCAGAGAAATGTCCAGGAGTTCCCTCCTTTTCCCTGTATCACTGCTATCCCAGGATATCCTTCCCAGGAGATGGGAATTCTGACTGCCTTGGTAACAGACCTGTTTGGATTAAACGTGAGCATGTTATCTATCCAGCGAAGGTTAATAACCTAATGGTTAACAGAAGAGACTGGACTACAGGGAGATGGATCATGCTAATTGTATCCATGAACACAACTGCAGAGATTAAAGAAAGGAAACTGCTCGTTCCAAGTTTGGAGGAAGTCTGATTCTTGCTGTGGTTACCAACACCCACTACCAGGCTCTCGGCAGAGGGATAGCAAATGAAAACAGGGATCAAAGGGCAGTGGTTGGGCAAGGGAGTCAAGATGCTGGTGTTTGCCCTGGCAAGGTCACTAACCAGTGGATTTTTTTCATCTACTCAAGAAATATTTTTGAGACTCTATAGCACCTGGCACTGAAGAGATATTGGTGAACAGAACCTAGTGAACCTAGTTCTAGCCAGGCATGGTGGCATATACCGTAATGCTAGCAACTTGGGAGGCTGAGATAGGAGGATGGCAAGTTCCAGGCCAGACTCAGCAACTTAGCCTAAGCAACTTAGTGAGACCCTGTATCAGAATAAAAAATAAAAAGGGCTGGGGATGTGACTCAGTGACATAGTGACCTTGTGTTAAATTCCCTGTATCCAAACAGACAAATTAACAAACAAAATAGTCCTTATCCTCTGGGAGACAGAGAACAAAGAAATTCATAATTACAAATTCTGAACATGCTTGGAAGGAAACTAACTGGGTGTTATGATAGAGAATGAGAGGGTGATGGGGTGAGATCTAGTTTACATTGGGTGGTCAAGACAGGCCTTCATGAAAGGACATTAATTAGGCGAAATAGCATTCACCTATACTTGGAGGTACCTATTTGATCCTGAGAAAAAGCTGCTGATAAATGAAATACTTCTAAATTGGAGCACATGAAAGTTCAAGGGAGAGAGTCCCTGAAAGGAACCTGCTGTGAAGGCATTGCTCAGAGGCTCCTTTTTTTTTTTTTTTTTGAGTTAGGGTGTTCTAAGTTGCTCAGGACCTTGCTAAATTCCTGAGGCTGGCTTTGAACAAAATACATACCCTCCTGCCTCCCGAGCCTCTGGGATTACAGGTGTGGCCAGCGTGCCAGGAGAGGAACTGGCCTTTGATGGTATGAATACCCATGGCCTGATTTATTTACTGATAAGACGAACATTTATTGAGCTCTGTGTGCTAGCTACTGTATGAAGTGCTGGGACAGCAATAAGAACTGGGGCTTAGTGATAAGAACGCAAACCTGATTCTTCCCCTCTTGGGACTCACTGTTAAAAGGGGGAGGGAGGAATACCAGAGAAGTGTGAATGGTGCTAAGTCCTACAAAGGAAAAATACATGAGCTTATGGAATAAGAATAACAGACTTCCTGGTTCAGGCTAGGGAGACAGAGATGGCTGTGGTTACTCTGCCCTGAAGAGATAAAGACTGCTCAAGAAGGTTACCTGTGTGTAAAGATCCTCAGGGACAGGAGCTTAGCACTGAGTGGGACAGAGAAAAGCAGGTGTGGCTTGAATAAAGTGATCAGGGGAAGAGAGGGGTTTGGGATAATGGAAGTCAGCTGGGGCCTAATGACGGTTTGTAGGATTGCATTTTAAATGCAGTGTGCATTAATGGAATGAGTAGGAGAGGGAAAAGTAGAAGGATAGAGACCAATTAGGAAAAAATTGCTTTTATTCAGACAAGAGATGCTTGTGACTTGGAATAGGATGATGGTTGGGGAGAAATGAGAAGTGTTTAAGTATTTTATATCTGCTTGGAGGGTGGGTTAACATAACTAGCACATAAATTGCATGGAGAGAGGTAAGACCTTTGTTTCTGTCTTGAGAAACCAGATAGATGGTAATATCACTTATTCAAGTGGAGAATCCTGGATGAAGGTCAAGTATGGGGGTGACTGATAAAATGTTTGTATTTAGACCCTCTGATCTTGAAATAGGTAGTAGGCAATTGAATATGTAAGACTACTGCTGGAAATTAAAGTAGTTGCTACATTGTAGAGTTGTAACAAGATTGAATAAATTTGCCCAGTGAAGGTTGTTTTAGTCAGCTTTTTTGCTGCTGTGAATAAATGATCTGATCAGCACAATTATAGAGGAGGAGAGGTTTATTTGAGGGCTTACAGTTTCAGAGGTTTTACTTAGTCCATAGAAGGCCGCCTCCATTCCTCAGGGCTTCAGGTGAGGCAGAACATCATGGTGGAAGAGTGTAGCAGAGGGAAGCAGCTCGCATCATTAGGAAGCAGAGAGGGAGAGAGTCCCCACTCTCCAGATACAAAATACATACCCCAGGCCCCAATTCCCACCTCCTCCACCATACCCTACCACTTCAATTAATCCCATCTGGGATTAATTCACTGATTGGGTGAAGACTGTTACCACCCAATCATTTCTCCTCTGAACCTTCCTGCATTGTCTCACCTGTGAGCTTTTAGGGGATGCCTCACATCCAAACCATAACAAAGGAAAAGAATCAGAGGAGGAGTTGGTCCCCCGCTAAGATCCCTGAACTTCAATATTTTTAGGACTGGTAGATTCTGAGCTGTTGTTTCTTTTTATTTAATTAAATTACTTTTTTCCTTTGCATTGCTGGGGATTGAACCCAGGGCCTCATGCGTGGTAGGCAGGCATTCTACCATTGAGCTGCATCCCCAACCCTTTGTTCTTTTTAAACAGTATTTCTTTAGATCAGTTTTAGATTCACAGCAAAATTGAATGCAAAGTACAGAGCATTTCCATATACACCCTACGCTCACCGCACAGCCTCCCCCATTACCAACCACCCCCACCAGGATGGTACATATGTGTTTTAGTCAGCTATTTCATTGCTGTGACTAAAAGGACCAGCACATCCAAACTATAACAGTTTGTTACAATCAATGAACCTACATTGACACATCATTATTGCTGGGAGTCCATAGTTTACATTAGTGTTCATTTTTGGTTGCACATTCTGTGAATTTGTTCAAATTTATAATGACATGTAGTCATCATTATAGTATCATCCAGAAGACTTTTCACTGCTCTAAAAATCCTCTGTACTTTGCCAATTCATTCCACTCATTTTCTCCTTCCACACCCCTGGCCACTATTGATCTTTCAAATGTCTCCATGGTTATAACTTTCTCCAGAATGTCATATGGTTGGAATCATGAAGTAGGCACATTCTATGATTCTATTTATATGAAACCTAGAAAGCACTAATGTATAGTTACAACAGATCAACGGTTACCAGGGGACTGGAAGTAGTTTGTGTCTGTGTGTGACATGGGTAGTGGTGGTTGGTGGAAAAACAGCATAAAGGAAACTTTTGGGTTAATGATACTTTTGTTGTGGTGGTGATTATTCAACTGTATACATTTGTCAAAACTTACAGAGACATCTACTTAAAATGGGTACATTTTATTATGTAACTTACAATAATAAAGTTGATGTGAGAGAAAGAAATGGTACCGAGAGATTGTTGTTCACTTTGCCGTTTTTTCCAGTGGTAAAATTTGAAAAACTATACTATAGACTATATTAACCAATATTAATATTATTATACATAGTATAATATAGTGTGTATTATACCAGGATATTGACATTGATGTAGTCCACTGAGGTTACTCAGATTTTCCTGATTTTACTTGTGCTTATTGTGTGTGTGTGTGTATTAAGAACTACACAGACAAGTACAGTGGTTCACCCCTGTAATCTCAGTGACTCAGGAGGCTGAGGCAGGAGAACCTCAAGTTCAAGGTCAGCCTCAGCTCCTTAGCAAGACCCAGTCTCAAAATAAAAAACAAAAAAGACTGGGAATTCAGGTCAGTGGTAAAGTGCCCCTGGGGCATCCAACTTCACCTCCAATGCAAAGAGGGCCTTGCCTGGGACTCTTTTCTGACAGTCAGTTCTCTTGCTGATGGCAGTTATTCCAGATTCTGGTGATACAACCATGGGTTGTTCTCTTGCTTAATGTGCTGCCCCCCCATTGGAGTGTGAGCTCTGTGAAGCAAGGGCTAAGTTTGTTCCCTACTCATTCCCAGGGCTTCACAAAGGACCTAAAGGCTCAAGAGGAAACTGACTGGAAGTACCTTACAAAGTGCTAAAGATTTATTTCCTTTTGCAAGTTTAAACTGCCCTCTAGTGGAAAGTACAAGCCAGAATTCAGGGCTGGCTTTCATTCTTTGTTTCTGTTTTTGTCAAGCCCCAGACTCTCACATCAGAGTGATAGAGATCTCTCTTTCTTCTCTCCCTGAAGCCTGTGGACACTGTGGACTACCTTCCTTTGCTATGGAAGATGCTTGGGCCCATCCTGACCCTATGTGGAACTCTGCACAACTGTAGATAGACAAGCTTCCCCGGGGGGCGGGCCCTCGTAGGGTAGTGTGTGTGGGGTGCCTCCTCCCCTTCTTTGCTGTCTAGAACATGCACTGTACTGGTCCACATCTGCTCTCAGATACTCATTCACATGGACATCCAGTAACAGTTGCTAATGGGACTCTTTCACTATCTATAGGGTATTCTCCTCTTGGGGAAGCTGGTAGACTGGTTTGGGAAAAGAGAGCCTCAAATACAGTCAACCTTTACTGACTTTGACTCAGGTAATGATGCCAATGATTAATCTGTGGTTGTGGGAGGCCACTGGGTAGCAGCAATTGACACAGCCCAGGCCTCTGGATGCTTGACTGGAACCTGAAGTCATTTGGTTAATGACATTGTAATATTACATTGTATAGAAAAGAAACAGTATTAATTTAGTTTGACCCTTTAGTAAGCAGGTCTTACTAAAGTAAGTAAAGTAAGTAGTAAGTAGTGGTGCTAGCAATACCAAGAAGAAACATGACATGATCCTTACCTTTAAAGAACTCATAGTCTCTGATACAATATAACAAGTAGACCAGGTCTCAGAAGATGCAAACTAGTGGTTTTATTTGGCTGACATGATATTTACCTTTAAAAAATCTAGTTGTCAATGTTTTAATATGGGAGATTTCTCATCAAAATTGAGATTCCTGGCTTCTCTTTAAAAGGCCACTGTGGCAACATTGGGTTCATCCTCCATTTCCTGATGAACTAATCCAGTAACCTCAACCCCCTCCTGTCTGCAGCCTGCCAGGTTTCTCTGAGCATGGAAATTTGAGACCCCTGTTCTAGGAGCAGCAAGAGGGGAACAAATAACTCTGTAGACAGGGATAGGGTTGTATAGATTTCTCAGGAGGCCTGAGGCCCAAATGTTTTCTCAGCAGCACAGTGGAAGGTAGTGGTGGCTCATGCAGACTGTGGCAGTGAGGTTGAGATGGAATGAGAGGCCTGTGAGCAGCAGAATGGACTGCACTTAGGTTTGGCTTTGCAGCCTTATGAATGAGAATCACAGGCAAGAATCCAAGGTCAAGATTTCAGCAGAAAAGTACAAACTGAAACAGAATCAGGAGAGAAGTCAGCTTTGAAGGCATCCACGTCAATTGTGAATGATGTTACTTGGGGACAAGGGGATCTTTGCCATAACACAGATCCTCATCCAGTAGGTCTGGGTTGGGGAGAGAGATAGAGATGGTGCATTTCTAACACAATTCTGGTCCCTGGAATAGACTGAGTAGGGAGAACTCATAACAGTTGCAATCTGGTGGGCCATTTGCCCATGTGGCCTGTGGAAATAATGTTTTTCTGGCTTCCATATTTAAATTTAAAAAAATTTAGTTGCTAATAGTTTAACATCCAATGTTTTCAACTTTAAAATCTGAATTTGTCTGCATTCATTATTCTGTGTCATATTGCTGAACGTTAATTGATTGTTAGTATTTTTCATAATTGAAATTTACTTGTTAATATTTTTTGCTTTATTGTGTATCTTAGGCAGGAACCTCATCTGTCTTGCTTGAATCTAGAGCAATGTCTAGCTCATAGTCTATTCTGCACATATTTATTATTTGTCCAATGAATGAGCAAATCTGCTTTCCTGCATGGTCACAGGCATTGCCACAGCCCACATATATCTTCAAGATATGCCCTTGGTAATTACCCAGGGTTAGGGCATCTGAGGGGAGGGAAAGGAATGAGGGTAGGAAGCAGTAGTCAGAGAATGAGAAGGAAGATCTGGGGAGCAAAGGCCAAGAGAGAACAGAATCCAGGGACTGGTGGTCAGTATAGTGCAGGCTGCTGTGGGAGGAGAGTGATGTGGAGTCTGGAGGGGAGGCTTCAGGGGGAGCATGGCTTTCTAGAAAGCAGTAAAAGGAATGCACTACTGAGTCATTTGGGGCTACAGAGAAAGAAAGCATGAAGGTAGAATCTCAAGGTTTCAGTTTGGCTTTGGGAAGTCTCTTTTTTCTTTTGTTTTCTTTTTCCTTTCCTTTTCTTTTACCTTTTGGAGCACCGTGTGTGGACACAGGGTAAAGATCTAAGGTGAGAAAGACTGAAGACATACAGAAGACATGGTATAGTGGGTGATGCTCCACCTTAGAGCAGGTAGAAAGTGGTGATGAGCCACAGTAGAGGGGTTGGAAAGGTGAAAGGAGAAAACCCATTTCTTAGGATAAGGGGAGGGGAGAACAGGGATCTCAAACTCCCAAGAAAAGTGTACTCCTGCTGTCACAGTCACACCTGTAATCCCAGGGGGTTGGGAGGCTGAGGCAGGAGAATCGTGAGTTCAAAGTCAACATCAGCAACTTATCCAGGTACTGAGCAACTCAGGGAGACCCTGTCTCTACATAAAACATAAAAAAGACCTGGGGATGTGGCCCAATGGTTAAGAGTCCCTCAGTTCAATCCCCAGTACCAAAAAAAAAAAGTTTCCTGGTTTTTTTTGAGACCTGAAAGGTCTCAATTGAAGGGATGACTCTAGAAACCTTTTAGAAACCTTCGCTATAATCTGAGCAAGTAATGAATAAATGTTGTAGGTTGGGAAATGAGAAGGGATATGTATAGCAAATGTATCTAGCTTAATAAATAATGAACTAATGCTGTTGCAGTGGAGTTTGTATTTTGTCTCCGACCCTGTTGCTTCTTGTTTCTTTCCAAGAGTTTTCCAGAAGCATGTTTTGGGTACTGACTTTATGGTTGATTAAATATTTGTAATTAAATGATAAGAGCTACCTTGTCTCCAGTGCTAACAGAAGTGGGTGAGGAGAAATGCTGTCACTAAAGAGGAGAATTATGAGAAAGCTAGCTTGGTCTTCAAGGCCTGTTGCTAGTCTCGATTTTATTATTTTCTGTGTTTTCACATTGTGGTGCTCAGTAAATATTTTTTTTTTTTTCAGTGAGTGAATAAATGTAAGGTTAGTCTGCACAAAGAGGAGTCAAAGAAATCTTGTTTATCTGGAACAGCTAGCTGAATTAAATGCAGGTTTCCCCTGTTGCCTCTCCTGGTTCTATTTTGTTTCAGCTGTAAGTTTTCCCCTCAAAGCAGTGAGTGTAAATGTTTCCCTGTGACAAGGTTGTCAGGTTAACTTTCATGACCAGGTTCTTGCTCTTTGTGGACTCATCCTACCCGGTGTCCTAGGAATCTGTGCTTTCTCAGGCTAACCTCAGCCTGGCAATTAGGGCCTGGTAGAGGAATTAAAGGGTGGTTTCTGCAGTCTGGCTGGTTTCAAATTTTGGTTCTGGTAAGTTCGATTACAGAAGTTACTTAACTTTTGGTGAATCCATTTCCTTATTTGTATGATGGGTATAATAATATTTCTTGTCTCATAGAATGCTTTTTGAAAATTAAATAAAAATTCTGGTAAAGCATGTAGCAGTGTGTCTTACATACAGTGCTCAGGAAATGTTAGTTATTATTATTGGAAGCTACTTTCCTTTAATTAATGAAAGTTAAATTTACTTACTGTGATTTAGCATTCTTTGAAAATACTCTGTGTGTGTACGTGTGTGTGTGTGTGTGTGTGTGTGTGTGTGTGTCTGTGTGTAGGGGGAAGCTGGTTCTTGGTAGTAAAAATTTGGGGGCCACCTAGACCAACATCCTATTAACATTTCATCCTACAATCATTTTCTGAAAGGTGAAGTGATTTGACCAAGGTAATACCACGAGTAATGGCTCAAACAAGTCTAAATACTATGTTTTTGACTCTAGATATATTGTATTTTCCACTGGACCCTACCCATTTCCCGGTACGCCTTGATAGCTTTTCAGAAATTATACCAAATTATGTCCCAATTCAACTGTGTACAAGTATGTAACAGTAAGCCAAAGGAAGGGAATTTGGGAGAGAACAGCGGTCCCACTGGCCGGTAGATGGCGCCGAGGCTTTGCCGCGAGGTTGGTGTAGGCTGGAGGGGGCGGGGCTCTGGGGGAACCGCCTCCGCCCGGCTATCCAATCAGAAGCGTCTTTGTCTTAGCGTTCCAGTCGAGGCCGCTGCCCGCGGAAATTTGAAATGGCTGACGAGTTGCCGACGGGTGGTGGTCTGGGGCTTGGGGCGATGGTACCAGAGCGCACTAACTGGGCAGCCGAGGAGGAGCCGGCGCCCCTGGAGAAAGGTGAGCACTTGCCAAGCTGGGCGGACAGTCTCCGTGGCGGCCTGGGGCGTCGGGACGCTGGCAGGGAACCTGGGTTGCAGACCAGCCGGATTCTGCTGGCCACCGTGGCGGCTATGGCTGTGCCAGGCCCGCACCCACTCAGGATGTCAAAGTGGTCAGGAACACGGGGGCAATTACCTGTCTCCACCATCTTTGGTCTCAGCTTTCCTGAGGCTGGAGGGAGTTGGATTAGGCCAGGAATTCCAAACTGAATGGGTTACCGGAAGCTTTAAGCTTATTTATCTGTTGAGCAAAGATTTTTTTTTTTTTTTTTTTTTATCTGCATCTCAAAGGAGATCGTAAACCACACTTCCCCTTTTTGAAAGAGAGAACCTCGAATGCTTGGCCTAGATACCTTTTCTGAGCACTGAAATCAGATGACCTGTCTGCCAATTTGGGACAGAGTTCAGAAATAGAACGCACGTCCCATAATTCTCAGGCCTTTCTATCTCTTCTTGAAGATTCCATTAATTTTGGGGGGTGGGGAGAGGAGTGTTGGGAATTGAACCCAGGTCCTTACAAGCATTCTACCACTGAGCTACATCCCCAGACCCCATTTACTTTCTTTTTTTCTTTTTTTTTCCTCTGACATTTTAAGCGGGTTTACATTCTTTAATACTTTCAATTGTGTTGTGTAGTGGAAAGAATTCTGGCCAAGTGAGAAAACATAGGTGTGTCTTAATTACAAATGTATCTTGTGAAGGGCAAAAGTTGATTAGCTTGTTTTTCCCCCTTGGAAAATAGAGCCAAAAGTTCAATTTACAGTGAAGATAAAGTGAGATAATGTGTAAAGAGTCATATTTTTGAAGTGGTTGTAAAGAAAGACTTATTCTGCATGCTATCACATGGAATCTAAAAAAAGCTGAACTTTGTGAAATTGAGCATAGATGGTGGTTACCAGGGGGTGGGGGAAAATGAAGAGCTGTCAAAGGGTACAAATTTGAAGTTATGAGTTGAATAAGTACTGGAAACTTAATAAATTAATGGTGAGTATAGTTAATAATATTGTATATTTGAAATTTAATAAGAGAGTAGATCATAAGTGTTCTCACAAAACAATAACCACAAATCCGAAGGGAGTTGGGGGAGAAAGGAAGGAAGGAAAGGAACTGTAAGGTGATAGAAATGTTACTCCTTTGTAATAATTCATAATATATATGTATCAAAACATCAATGTACACTTTAAATATTTACAATTTTTGTCTTTTATACTTATGTAAATGTAGAAAAACAGATCAAAAACAATATAGCTATAAAGAACGGTGTTGTTTACAAACAAAAACATGCATGTTATGTACCCGGCACTGTTGTAAAAGATTAAGAAATGATTTACTTATTCCTTGATTGAAGTGGGCATACTATTTTTATCTTCCCTTTGTAGGCAAGGAAATGAGACTTGGAGATAGAAGGCACTGATGCCCTCTCTGGCTTATGTGCATCAGTGTTTGTAAGCAGCAGAACTTTGAATACACTTTGGTCATCCTTGGGGTTGAGTAATTCTGGTGGCCTGAACAGGGGCAAAGGAATGTAAGGAAGGACAAAAGGGAAACTGAAAATAAGGGAAGGTGGGGGAAGACAAACTGCTTCTAAGATAGACTTAATTCCCTAAAACTACCTGTGGAAACTACTCTGCCAGTGTAAATGCCACCTAGGCATTTTTTTGTATGGCAATAGTTTTGTCTATTAAAAACATCATTTACACAGAATTAGATACGTCACTGGCTACATCACACCTTGTGAAACATAATTACACACAGGCCAAACCTAAGGTGATTTGCATTTTCTGATCTTTTCCTTAGACACAGTCATTGAAATTGGTGAGGAGGAACCTAGTAGCCTTAGTGAAGTAAATCTTATGCATTATTAAGAATCTTTCATCCATCTTTATTGAGGGGGCATTGGCAGACTTATACTGTAGAAAATAAGGGAGGCTTCAACTCATTTGAGAGGGAGTATCAGCTCCATTTTTTAATGTAGCTTAATGTAATTGTTTTTTGGGGGGAAAAAAACAACTATAAGATACTTGACCATTATAACTTGCTAGTTATAGTAGTGAAAATAAAAATCCAACTGTATCCTTTAATGGAGAACTTAGGTGATTTCCACTGAATTAGAAAATAGTCTTCCTTTGTTTTGCCCCCTAAACCTCAAAAAAACAACAAAAACCTAACCTGTGAAAAATCTTAAACTTTTATTGTTTTGAAGTAGAATTTTGATTTTGAGATACTTTTGTTTTGGAAGCTAGTTTCTTCTGAAGGTGGTAGACATGAGTAGAACATTCATACCTAAGTCCTTTTGTATATTTTGTTTGGAATTTCTAAATAGGGACGGGAAAATAGAAGCACTCTAAGCACAGGAAGTACCTGGGATAGTTAAGTGTACTTGTTTTTGTTGTTCTTTAGGTTTGTTCCAAGATGAAGAGTCGTGCAGTGATTGTAGCTGTCATGATAAACCAGTTACTAGTTTACGAAGTTTTGTGCCAGAAGGAAAAACTCATTTCCCAGAAATTTTCCAAACAAGTCAACTTTTGTTCTATGAACGATTCAGAGCCTATCAAGATTACATTTTAGGTGAGCAGGTTTTTTTTTTTTTTTTTTTCTTCTTTTATCTTTTTAGTTACAAATAGAATGACTGTCTCTGTTTCTGAGATTGCCAATTGTTGGTTCTGAGAAAGTAGATGTAAATGAATTTATTAACTTCTCTCTGCTTTATGCATACTCGGTTCTTACTATGTTTAATTTGTTTGTAGCTGACTGCAAGGCCTCTGAAGTAAGGGAATTCACAGCTGAGTTCTTGGAGAAGGTCCTTGAACCATCTGGATGGCGGGCAGTCTGGCACACTAATGTGTTTGAGGTGCTGGTTGAGGTAAATTTAATTCTGTTGTTAAGACATTTGTCTTTAGCTATAAGCACTTACTTCAGACTGTTATAGCCAAAGTGCTTATTTTTAATTAAAGTTTATGAGCTGATTGAAAATAGCATGTTTTTCTCATCTAATTGCCACAGTGTACTAAGTGTTCCAGTGTATGAAGTGTTCTGCAAATTTTAAAGGCTACTGAGGAGGAGCTACCAGGAAATTAAGGTGGTTTAAATTTCAGTGTCCTTTGACAAGGGGAAATGGATTATAAACCTAGGAAGTGGAGGAGGTATTTGAGATCATTTTAAAAACAAGGAGGCCTAATTGTGAAGTCAACAGAGTTTTAATTAATTTTTTACCTTCTTAGTTTAGCCCATTAAGTAGCTCAAACCAAACAGGCATTTTAAAACTCATCCATTTTTTTTGCTTAACGAATTTGTAGAAATGTGGTTAATCTCTTGATAATGTGTCCCACTGCAGAAAGTAAAACAATCTTATTTTTCAACTGACTGGGCCCTTCACATTAAACTTGCATTCTAATTTCAGCTGTGAATGTTTCTCAGTGTTTGTTAACTGGACCACAAAAAGCCCTGTTAAACCAAAATGTTAAACCAGGGAGTGTGAATTCAGTGTGACTGTAGCTCCTTTAGAAAATGACATCCCATACTGCAGTGATTATATGAAGCAGTGTTTTAGCTCTTCCGTGTGAATTTTTAAATTTTGGATTCGCTGATATCTTTACTTGAAGTTCAGATCTGTTAATTTGGTTGTGGTAATTCTCTTCTTCCCCTCCAATCAGTTTTCTAAAAAGAAGTCAAAGTCATTGTCTTAAAAGACTAATGTGCCATTTCTGTGTTTAAAATGCTAATACATTGCATTTATCAAGGGCTTAGTGTTGGTTTTATGGCTTCTCATTATGCTGGAGAACAGGTAAAATCTGAGTTCCTTCTGATGTTTCATGTCCTGGTCACTTTGCCTTTCTCATGTCTTGCTGTCCCTGCTCACTCCCAAACTATTTCCTTTGGTTCTAGCAAGAAGCACTGTCTTTCTCCTCCTCCAGCTGCCAAGCTTATCTCTGCCACAGGACTTTTGCACTTTCCCTGCTCTTACATGACTGCTTCCTTTTTGTTATTCTCAGCTCAGAGGTGACTTACCTTTGTCATCCCAGCAAAACCAGGTTGTCATACCTACTTATTATTCTCTGTCACATATTCATCACCATCTTATTTTTCTTCCTGATTACAATGTAAGCACCATGAGGGTAAGAGCCAGACCTGTCTTATTTTCCCTTTATATTATGAAAGAAGACTCCCTGTCCCCATTCCATGCTTCAAATAAATTAGGCTCTTAGTAGTGTTTTATGTGTGTATCTGAATTTTGACTTATATGTGTTAAGTAATATTTTAAATTTTAGGTTACAGATGTGGACTTTTCGGCCTTGAAGGCAGTCGTGAAGCTTGCTGAACCCTATGTCTGTGACTCTGCAGTGAGCACTTTTACCTTGGATTGTGTGAAAGAGCTCCTTGATCTGAAGGAATGTCGGTTGCCCCTGCAGGAGTTGTGGGTGGTGTTTGATGGTTCTGGAGTGTTTGACCAGACAGCACTTGCAATTGAGCATGTCAGGTAGGAACAGAAGTTTATAAACATAACCTTGTGGCCCAAAACTTTGGATGAAATGAAGTAATTCTGATCTCTGTTGGATTCAGATTCAAAAACTCAAAAATACAAACTTTGTCATTGCAGTGTGTGTGTGTGTGTGTGTGTGTGTGTGTGTGTATGTATGTATGTTTTTGTGTATTTTTTTTTTTTTTTTCTGGTCCTGGGGATTGAATCTGAGGGTGCTTTATCACTGAGCCAAATCTCAGGCCTTTTTATTTTTTTGAGACAGGGTATCACAAAATTGCTTAGGCTGACCTTGAACTTATGATCCTCCTGCCTCAGCCTCCTGAGTTGCTGGGATTATAGGTGTACATCACTGTGCCTGGCTGACACTGTAATATTTTAAAATATTCAAAGATTAGGAGAATCTTGAATTTTTGTTGTTGTTGTTGTTTTGTTTTGCAGTGCTGGTGATTGAACCTAGGGCCTTGTGCCTACTAGGTGAGTGCTCTACCACTGAGACACACTTCTAACTCCTAGGAGAATCTTTTTAAAATTAATATTCATAATATTCATTTTATGATCATTTCAAACTTACAGAAAAGTTGAAAAGAATAGTACAAGGCATACCTTCACTAGATATCCTCAAATGTTAACAAAAGATAGGAGATTCTTAATTTGGTTTGTATAGATTTAGAAACTACCTTGAAAGTTATAGATGCTAAGGCTTTTGGTTGGTATATTTGAATACGATAAAAAGAAAGGAAAGGTAGTAAAGAAAGTGGTGTACTATGATCTATGTGCTGATAAGACCGGTACACTTTTTTTTTTTTCAAGGATGTGTCTGATCAGAGAAGGTATTTTCTTAGGCTACTTCCTGATCTTTAGAGGATGTGTTTGTTCACGTGTCCTTTTTGGCATAGTTTATTTCCACTTGCACAAGTGTTCCCTTCTGTGCCCAGTAAGTGAGAAAGAAAGCCCATGATACCTGAATTGATTGGTATGCTTTTTAAATATTTCAGATAAATCTTTTATCAAATAGTTCTTGATCCAGCTAGTTTTTTTGGATCTTCTTATATTTACTAAAGAAAGCTTACTTTAGTTAAAAAATGGACATATATTCCTCTAGGAAGTGGAAGACTTGATAATGTAGTGATCATAATATTAATAATGTGTGGTGTTTTGTAACAAGTATTTTCTAGTTTTTATATGATTAGTGAGTCCACCTGATTTTGCTGAGCTTAAGTTGAATACTCTAAAAAGAAGCAGAATGTCTCAGACCTTGCTTCTGATATCTCACAGAAAATTTCTAATTGTGTGGAAAAGAGCATTTACCTCTAGATGTTTAGTATAGGCCAAGCAATATAAATCTAAAGAACTAGTTTCTGTCCAGAGCCAAAATAACTCCTTTGTGCTTTTCTCATGTTAAAAAAGAGTCTGTCAATTGAATCTATTGAAGGTAAAGGGATAACTGGTAGGTTTAGGAATTAGGAGTCTAGGAACTAATCTCTTTTATGGTGTGAGAAGTTAGTAGAAAGAAAAGTACTTAGAATTGGTCATATTGTTTGAAGAAGAGCCTGGCTAAATTTGCTCTTCATTTGGATAGCTTGGATTCTGATCAGTTCCCAGAGAAGGTCAAATTATGAGGGTGTTCATTTGTTCATGATTCAGTAAATATTTGAGTTTTGGGTCCTTAGTATGATATGACTAGTACATGAAGCAGACAATCACCATCATCAGGAAGCTATTAAACATGGGCAATGAGCCTTGATGACATAATCATAACCAAGATAGAGTATCCAAAGACTAGATTAGGTTGCTGCTCTGTTGTTATTTCCTGAGGAAATGACGTTTGAGTTTGGGTCTGAAGGGGTAGCCAAAGGAGGCGCAGGTGCAGGAAACAGGTGCAGGAACTGAGTGAGTTTAGGGAACTGAAAGGCCAGCATGGTCAGAACAGAGAGAACCAGGAAACCAGGCTGGAGAGATTGGCAAGGGTCAGAAGGTATAGGACTTTGTCAGCCAATTAATCTTTTTTTTTTTGTCTTTAAGAGCAGTGGGAAGCCATTGAAGAGTTTTCATTCTTGGGAGAATATGATCAGTTTTAGGCTTGGAAAGTTTCATTGTAGCTTCTGTGTGGAAAATGAATGGAGGGAGATGGAATAGGCAGGTCAATTAAGAGGCAAGAGAAAGAGAGTGGAAATTCTGAGAGGATAGGTGGAGCCTTATAAAAAAGTGGAGTGGTTGGGATACAGTGGGGAAGATGTGAGGAATGAAAAAGTTAGGACTGGACATGGAAGCAGTCAAGGCCAACTCCCACATTTCTGTCTCGAAAGAATAAACACTGGAAGAGGTGCAGATGTGAATGATAAGAAAATGCCTGACAGCATGCTGGTAAGGAGGATATTTAAGCTGAGTTATGAAATGTAAATCTAAGTTTACCAGGTGTAGAAGGTGGAAGATTTCTGACCAGCATTTTACATGGAAGTTTGAAAGAACTTGTGAAATCTGGAGTTTACATGCAAGAACTCTGTGCTTTAGAGTCAGAATATTGATCCTTGTAATATCAAGCTCAGGACTTCATTCTAAGGACAGAAGGGAGCCAGCAGAAATTTTTTAATGAGTAGGGGCATCTTCAAGTTCAGATTTAAAAAAACAACAAACAGGAGGCTGGGGATATAACTTGGTTGGTAGAGTGCTTGCCTCACATGCACAAGGCCTTGAGTTCAATCTTCAGTTCCACCAAAAAACCAACCAAACAAACAAACAAAATCCCCCATATTCCAGAGGGCAAAGAGACTGACCACCCAGTCTACAAGAATTAAGAGCTGGCTTCATTTTCTGTGTTCCTTCCTTTTCATAGCAGAACTTGAAAGAGTTATGTATAGTCACAATCTGTACTTCCTGGCATCCTAGTAATGCGTCTACTCCCACTTCACCACTGAAATGGTGCTCACGGTCGCTAAAGACTTCTTCTACGTTCTCATGTCCAGTTGACACTTCTCTGATCTCATCTTGCTTGGCCTCTTGGCTGCATTCTAGGCATCTGGTCATTCCCATCTTCTTAACACACTCTCCTTCAGCTTCTGGGACACCGCTGTTCAGATGGTATCTCACAGACTTGCTTTCTTAGTCATCCTGGCCAGCTCTTCCTCTTGTGCTCAACATGTAGAATGTTAGAATTACCCAGAGATCAGTCCTTAGTAATGGCAATGGTCTTAGTCTGTTTCCATTTGCTATACTAATACCACTGACTGGCAATCTATAAACCAAGGAGTTTCTTTTGGCTCATGGTTCTGGAGGCTGGTAAAGAGCGTGGTAAAGCTCTCATGACTTAATTACCTCTTAAAAGTCCTAACTCTTAGTACTGTTACATTGGCAATTTATTTTCAACATGAGTTTTGGAGAGGGATAGTCAAACCATAATAGCCATTTACTCTTTATTAATAATCAACTTTGGAAGCACATTAGAATCAGCTGGGTTATTTTCTTTATAGAAATATTCCAAGTAATACATGAAGAAGGAATGGTAGAATCATTTTGTAACCACTAATGGCATAAAGGTGGTAATTATCAATGACTGCTACAACCACTAGGTGAAAAACTGATAAGGAACTTTGTAGTGGGTTAATTAGACTGACAACACCTTAATCCATCCATCAGTTTTAACCTCATGAAAAAGAATGGCCAGGCATTGTGTGCTTCCTGATAGAGGTATATTATACCTGTCTTGAAGTATTCTTGCCAAAAATCTTTCCTAAAGCCAATCAAGCTACTAAATCCTACTATCAGTTTACTAGAGATAAAGGAAACAGAAGAATGTGTTAAATGATCCTATGGGGATGTAATCAACAAAGTTCAGAGTGTGGGAAACTATTAAGTAAATTCCATGAAAAGAAAGAGGAAAGAGTAATCTATAAAATAATTTAAGAGCTATATTGATTAAATGCAATAGTTGACTCTTGTTTGATCCCAATAAAATTCTGTAAAACAATAGAAGGAGACAATTAGGAAAATTTGAACACTGTATATTTAATGATATAAGGCATGAAAACTTTCTTTTTGGTATAAAGACTTATTTTAGAGACAATACTACAAATTTATGAGTAATATGGCTGAGATTTGCTTCAAAATAATTCAGTGTTAGGGTGATGGAGGAGGAGCAGAGGTATAAATTGGTGAGGCAGAGATGATAATGAGTTGATAATGGTTGAAGCAGGATGATGGATACAAGGTATTCATGATACTTTGTTTTTTGTTGTATGTGTTTGAATTTTTCAAAAGAAAAAAAAAGTTAAATCATTTTGGGAACTTTAAAAAAATAGGGATGCTGATTCTCCCCCTAGACTGAGATTCTGATTTATTGGTCTAGTATAGGGAATACATTTTTAAAATCATCCCTGGGGACTCAAATGTGCAGCCAGGGTTGAGAACTAATGCTTTATATTATGTCCCTAGATGATCTCATCTATTCTTTAATACCATCAATATGTTGACCCTACCAGATTTATACCTGTAGCTTTGACCTTTCCCTTGAGCTCTGGGGTTCTATATTCTTCTGCATACTGAACATCATCCATTTGTGGATCAAATAGGCTGGAACATGTTGAAAACAGAACTCTTTATTTTCAACCCCAAACCTTTTTCTCTCCCCTTCTTTTCCATCTCAACAATGGCATCATCTGCCCAGTTTTGATAGTCAATACATAGTTCTGATAAAAAGAAAGTCCTAACAGTACCAATGTTGTGGAAAAATTTTTCCAACTGATCTAAAGGTCTGTATTTTATATGACTCATGACTGTCAATTATAACAAATAATACAGTATTCACATATCTTAGAGAATGTCGTGAAAATAATTATAAATAGTTATAAATGGTAGGATTGTTTTGATTTTCTTTTTAGCTCTCATCCCTCCAAAACTCCAATATTTTGAGCTGTCGATTGAATTTAAATGATACTAAACTCTTTCAGGTTTTTCTACCAAAACATTTGGAGGAGTTGGGATGAAGAAGAGGAAGATGAGTATGATTATTTTGTCAGATGTGTTGAACCTCGATTGAGACTGTGAGTATTTATTACTGACCTTGTATGTGTTGGAAAATGGATTTTTAAAAAGAATTTTACCTGTGTGATATACACATACATGCCCCAGATGCCATAGACAGAAACAGACTGATGTACAAATAGTATGGCCCTTTGGCAAATTATTAAATGAAGCTTGTGTGAAGTGTAGACACCTGCATTTTAAATTTATAAACTGTTTAAAAGCAGAGAATTCAAGAACATTTAAATTATAGTTCACTATTTGTGAATATGAATAAAATTCAATTGAACTAGTATGTTAAAAGCCTTTTGTTAAATTCAAAGACAATTGTTAGAAAAAAAGTGAAATTATTTGAATTATAGAAGACTCTTGTTTAATTTTTTAAAGACTACTTTTAAAGGTGTACGGTTTTATTCTAATGTTTTGTCAAGTTCTTGCTTTGTTTGACAAATAGATGAAAATACTAAATCATTAATATTGGTGGGAATAAAAATTTCCAAAGTACATTTTTGTAATTTATCATTTTGGTGGGAAAAGCCCTTCCATACAAATGTATAAAAATTAACCATGTAACACTGACCTTCTTAAATGTGGTGTTTATTTATCATTCCACTAGATGGTGGTCTAAGACCAATAATTTTCTTGTATTCATGAATTGTAATTTAATAGGCAATGCTGCAATGAGAATAAAATTAGAACTTGTCCTCCGAAAAAAGAATTATGGATGATGATTTTGTTCTTGTGTGAAAGATGATTTGACTCAGTAAGATAAGGCAGTAAGCCCTCACATTTTTGTGGAACCCAATTTAATTTAGTAAGTTTCTCTTGATTTCAATAGTACATAATAATAAAATAAAAAATATGTGAAAGTCTGGCTAATGATTCTTACTTGTTTAGAATTATGTATGTCTGATTTTAGCTATATTGGCTATATTAGCTATATTTGGCTATATTTTCTATTCAGTCTTTCTAGTTTTTTCATTGTGTCTATTCTGTTTTCCCATAATGTACTCAATAAAATGACATATTTTCAATAAACCTGAATATTTTCTTGGTTGGTGATACTTGCTCTTAAACAGTAATGATTGGTTTTGATTGAAGTGAAATGTAATGGTTGGTGACTATCATGCGTATCTGGCAAATTTGATGTTTAGTTGGAGAAAAATTGTATTATGATTTGACAGCCTTGCTTGTTCTAACAAGAAATGATTTATATACATACCCTCTACATCACCAGCAGATGGAAAAGCATAAGGCAGAAATGATTTGGGTTATGGAGAAGAAACTATGGTGCTTGATGGAGAAACTGGAATGTTGTCAAATGTAGGCAGATCTGAAAAAGTCCTTTAAGATAGGAATAGAGCTATCAGTAGACAAGATTTAAAAGGAATCAAATCATACCACTGTCTTGATTTTACACTGTGGTAAATATTTTTCCTTTCTAATTCAAAATATAGCATTTCAGAATTTAAGGGTCTGAGACACAAATGTTGGTTCATTGCTTCCAGACCATGAAGTATCAATGTAATGAGGAGAAATAAAGTGATTGGCATGGGCATTAGAAATACTAAGAAACTGATTTTAAAATTTGAGCTTTAGGGCTGGGGTTATGGCTCAGTGGTAGAGCATGCATTGCCTGGCATGTGTGAGGCCCTGGGTTCGATCTTCAGCACTGCATATAAACAAACAAACAAAGTGTCCATCGACAACTAAAAAAATATTTTAAAAATTTGAGCTTTAATCTTCACGACTTAATAGACCTGATCAGTCAGTGGTCTGCTCCCTAATTTCTTCTTTGCAAAGTGGATTTGCAGAATATCTTTGAATGATTATGGATTAACCACAGCAGACAAAATCCTCGCTTTCCAAGTCACTTAATTTATTTACTAGAAAAGTGGGGAAAAATTACTTTTTATTTGTTTTAAATACTATTTGAGTGTTCACCATAATTTGATGTAAATTTGTTTAGGATATGGTTCTTTTTTCTCCCCATCTTATTCAGAGTATAACTAAGTAAAAAAACAAAAACAAAACAAAAAATATCATCTAAGGCAATAGTTTTCAACCTTTGCTACACATTAGTATCTAGGGAACTTAAAAAATTTACTTCTAGCCATTGTGGTAGCAACTTGTAATCCCAGTGGCTCAAGATACTGAGGCAGGAGGACTGCAAGTTCACAGCCTCCCTCAACAATTTAGTGAGGCCCTAAGCAACTTATTAGCCACACCCTTTCTCAAAAAATAAAAAGGGTTGGGCATGTGGCTCAATTTTTTAAGTATCCCTGGGTTCAATCCCTGGTACTTAAAACAAAAACAAAAAAACCAAAAAAACTTTCAGAGACCCATTTAATTGGTCTGGATGCAGGTCTGGCCAACTGTAGTTTTGAAAACTTCCCAGGTGAGTTGAATATTAAGTTAGAGTTGAGAAGCTGTGACCTAAGGCATTGCTAGTCAGTGTATTTTTAACTAAGAAATAAAGCAGTTATTTTAAAACTGTATATAATGATGGTATTCTTGTATTTTATTTTCAAAACCATTTTCTTTTTCATTAATTTTATATCCATTAACTTGATTGTACATCCCAAAATTATTTTACTGCACCCAGAAATACTTTTTGATATGTCTTTACAGAATTTCAAAGGCGATCTCTAATAACCTTCCTGAGATATTTTTTGTGCATTAAATTTAGGCAGAACTAGATAATTTAAAGAATCTAATTGTTGATCCTATAAATCTGGTAATCATGAAAGTTGTGAAACAATTTCAGATACTTCCCTCCCTAACCCCACTCTCAAATCCCTATTGCTATCTTTTTATTATTAAGATTTCGAGTTTTTTTTGTGTGTGTGTGTGTGTGTGTTACTAGTGGTTTAATCCTCGGGCTCTCTATCACTGAACTACACCTCCAGCCCTTTTTATTTTTTATTTATTTATTTATTTTTTTTTTTGGGGTGCTGGGGATCGAACCCAGGGCCTTGTGCTTACAAGGCAAGCACTCTACCGACTGAGCTATCTCCCCAGCCCCTTTATTTTTTATTTTGAGACAGGGTCTTGCTAAGTTGCCGAGGCTCCCTTGGAATTTGCAGTTCTCCTGCTTAGCCTCCAGAGTTGCTGGGATTATAGGCATGTACTACCATGCCCAGCTTGAATCTCAATATATGAGAAGAAATATTATCTAATATAGATAATGTTTATAGATTATGCAATGTGAACTGACAGTGTTTTAAAAATATGATGCTTGGATCTAAGGGGGAAAAAATTCTCAAAAGAAGAAAAGTTAGTGACCCTAATGAAGCTGTTCTTCACACTTCCAATTGCTTTCATTAATAATAGAGTGCTATTCAGAGCAACTTAACGTATACCCGAGTTAAATACTGTAAAACACTTTTCTTGCTGGATCTTTGAGAACTAAATGAGCTGTCTTAATGATGAGAAAATGTACTTGGAAGGCAATGAATTTCAATTTACTTTCAGGTATTATGACATTCTTGAAGACCGAGTTCCTTCTGGACTTGTTGTTGACTACCATAATCTGTTGTCTCAATGTGAGGAGAGTTACAGGAAATTTCTAAATCTGAGAAGCAGTCTGTCAAATTGTAATTCTGATTCTGAGCAGGAAAATATCTCCATGGTGGAAGGATTAAAATTGTATTCAGAGATTGAGCAGTTGAAACAAAAGCTAAAACTCATTGAGAATCCTTTGTTGAGGTATGTGTCTTTGTTTTTCTTAACTAGTTAACTTCTTTTTAGTTATCTTACTGAGAACTGACGGATCTGTTTGGCTTCTTTAAGGTATGTGTTTGGTTATCAGAAGAACTCTAATATTCAAGCAAAAGGCATCCGTCCAAATGGCCAGAAGGTCACCCATGTGGTCTCCTCCACCATGATGACTAGTCTGCTGCGGTCTCTGCTCAGGGACAAGCTTTGTGAAGAGCATTGTGAGGGAGAAATAGAAATTGAGGTAAAAGGGAGTTTCTTACTCCCAGTGACTTCTTTTGATTAACACCAGATTTTTATGAATTCTACAAAGTGTTTATAGAAGCTTTTTAGGGCTGGTTTTCTTGTGAAATGGGAAGTAGTAAGAGTGCTGCCTTTTGTTAACAATAGTCACTTATAAGCACACTTGGGGCTCAGTGCACTATCACAGGAGACACTTAATGCAGTTTGTGTTCCATTTTAAAAGTGAGACATGAAGGCACTTGCAATAATACTCAAGTTGCTTTTGGGGATATATATTGCAATATGTTTTTGTTTTCTAGTTCCACAGAGATCCATTGTCTGCTATAAATGCCTGCTTTGAAGGTGACACTGTCATTGTTTGTCCTGGTCATTATGTGGTACAAGGCACATTCTCCATTGCCGATTCCATTGAATTGGAAGGTGAGTATGGATGATAACCAATCTCTCATGCATTTGTATAAGTAAGCAGTAAGTCACTGATCTTGTTGCAGTTCTAAGAATGTGATTTCAACCAATTTGGTTTTGAGTGAGATGCCTTGAAACATTAAGGGTATTTAAAACTTTCAGGGGATTGACCCAGCGTTTAAGCAACTTGAATCAGGTCTTTGAGACAGTATATATGTTGGGAAGATGTTTACGGCACTTTTTTTTTTTTTTTTTTTTTTTTTTGGTTAAAAAAGAGACCATTAGGAAGAGGTATACTTTGTAGATTGTAGGTAGTTTGTGGGAAAAAGTCTAATTTCTGGAATGGAAAAATATTCCCAGCAAAATATACATATATCTACATCTATATCTATGTTTAGTATTTTCTTATCTGTTACTTGTTCTTAGGTCATATATTTTGTGGATATCTTGGTACCTGCTCTTTTTTGTTTTAAATTTAGCTTGTTTTTATTAGAGGTATTTTTTTTAAAGTACATTTAATTTGGATTGGTGCAAAAATTATCATAATTCTTTAAAAGCTTACTGAATATCCCAAATGCTACATTTTTGTATCCTGGCCCAAGTATACTTTTGAGAACATCAATATTGGAAGATCGTATTAAAAGCAACTTTTTAATAATTATAATCTTACTGTTCATTCAGAGTGATTCCTAAATTTAGGTTACTTTACAGTTGTTCATTTTGGTTCTGCATATTTCTATAATGTCAAATTTAGAAGCACCTGTTCAACTGTTTACCAGAATAGCTTTAAGTTAACAATAAAGCTTGTAATGCAAAAAAAAAAAAAAAAAGCATATATCATATTGGGACTTAAGCAGCTGTTCACAATGGCTTAAGCTATGTTCTTTATCTTGTCAAAACTTCTTAATAGAAGCAAGACTAGGAGTTTAATTTCCTGCTGTTCACTACTATATCATCTCACCCCCTTTTTTGTTTTATGTGTATAATTTTTGTTTTTTCTTCTCTCCAATATTTGATTTATAATAGATGTATGTGTATAAATAACACACATGCAGGGAAATCACTGCAATAAAAATACTTTATTTTTTGGCATAGCGAAAATAACATTGATATTATAGATTGTTTGGTGGATAAAAGTTCTTTTTAGATTGGTGAAGAAATTATAATGTAATTGCCAGAGTGTTATAAATAACCATAGAATTCTGATGGTTAAGTGTAAAAATGACTATAAATTTACTAACAGAGGACATTTCTAAGAATTGGGGAGACAGATGGGATCCGCAGTATGTGTATGTGAAGTACTAGTAATCCATTGCTAACACTTGTAACAAGTGATATGTATTGAGTACCTACTATGTGCAGGGTAGTAACAGCACTTACAGTAGGGCTTTTCATTCTTGTTTAAAAAATCCCTTCGGTTAGGTAATGGTTTTGTTTTTAACTGCTAAAAATACATAATTTGTATAATAATCTCAGGTTTTTTTCTCAACATGGAATTCTTTTTATCTTTTTTATTTTTCTGAAGATAAACAATGATTGTTGTAGACAATATGCAAAGTACAGACAGACACATACAAAGGATCAGAAACAACTCAATCCAATCATCCATTGTCCACCCTGGTAGCATTCTTGTGTATGGAGTCTTACTGAATTTTCTAGTGCCCCTCAAGGCTTGTCTATACTCTTCAGGTAGCTTTGCCTATTCAGTGCAGTTACTTACTACTTTCATCTATGCAAGCAAAGATTCATCTTTATGAGAAGACTAGAAAAAATAATAAACCAAACATCCAAATACTTACCTAACTCTAGTGAGAGTTATTTCTTATGACTTTGTTTGTGTGCTTCTGTTTTATGATGAGAGGAAATCTTCTAGTTTTCTGAAAGTGCATTCAGAGGCTAGGCCTGCATTATTGGTTGGATTAAGGTTTAGTTGGGTGCAGTGATGTGCACCTATATCCCAGCTATTGGACGAGTGGAGGCAGGAAGACTGCTTGAGCCTAGGAGTTTGAGGCCAGCCTAGGCAGCATGGAAATACCCTATCTCAGAAAAAAAAAAAAAAAGAAAAGAAAAGATTTATGAAACCTGATTTTAAAAAAGTTGGTTAATAAAGTATACTCTTTTTTGGTATTAGCTTAAACTGTTTGAAGTCAGTTTGTCAGGTTTTAAGTCCATTTGTTTAAGGAAATATTAAAATTAGATAATCTTGAGAAATGCTAGATTTATTCAATATAATTTATATTAGAGTCATAAAAATCTTAGAGACAAAAACTTAGAAGGACTGAATGACCTAGAATTATTTATTTTTTATAGCAGTTTTGTAAATGAATTTAGTGATGAACCGATCTAAGGTGGTTGGCAGAATAGTCTTCCCAATATAGAGACAGATTGCAGGGTTGTTACTGTTAAAATTGGATACCCTGGGGCTGGGACTGTAGCTCAGTGGTAGAGTGTTTGCCTAGCATGTGATCGAACCCAGTGGTTTGATCTTCACCACCACATAAAAATAAATAAATAAAATAATTCTGTCCACCTATAGCTGTAGGTATACTTTAAAAAAAATACATTTTTTTTTAAAAAAAAATTGGCTACCTTGGCTTAAACAAAGTATGTGGAGAGACAGATTTTATTTAAATACGACTAAGTTGACTGGTCTCGAATTATAATTTGAAAATGAACGAGTGGAATTTGTCCTAACATTTTTATGTTCAGGTGTTTTCCCTCATTCTTAAGTGTTCTTGCTCTCTTCCTTAGGATATGGTTTACCAGATGATATTGTGATAGAAAAGAGGGGCAAAGGAGATACTTTTGTGGACTGCACAGGTGCGGATATTAAAATCTCAAGCATAAAATTTGTTCAGCATGATGCTATAGAAGGAATCTTAAGTAAGTAGCTGAATATTTGGTGTATTATTTCTTCTAGACTTTGAAAGATTACTTTCTGTACAAGGTAGAATTTAGTGCAATGCCACTTGAGTATATGGAAGGCTGATTAATTACTGTGTACATAGCATGATGAGTTAAGAAACTTACCCAAGGGGAAAAACAGTTCAGCTTATTATTATTATTATTATTATTATTATTATTATTATTATTACTTCAGCTTATTCTTGAAAACTTGTTAGTTTTTTATCAGTTTCTTTTCTGTGTGATCCTTTCTTTTAAAGCATTCCAATATTGTGTTTTGTGTTCTTTGTATTCAGTTTAGCATTAGACTGAAACTTGCTACCTTCATATTGTGCTAAGATTTGGATATAGTGTCCCCTAAATGTTCTTGTGCTGGAAGGTTGGTCCATAATGTGGTGGTGTTGAGATGGTAGAATCTTTAAGAGATGGGATGTAGTGGAGGTAATTAGGTTACAGGGGTTCCATCCTCATGAGTGGATTAATGCAGGTCTCACAGGAGTTGATCAGTTCCCCTGAGAGTGAATGTTATAAATGAACAAGCCTGGCCCATCATCTTCTCTGTTTCCTTGCTATTACATGTTTTCCTTCCACATGCAGCTGTTGTCCTTTCTCCTCCTCCATATTGTCATACATTTGGGGAGATCTTGTGAAACTCCATGCTTGGACTTTATAGCCACCATAATCATGAACCAAAAAACTTTTTTTTTTTTTAATAACATTACCAGTGTCAGGTATTTTATTATAGCAACATAAAACATTGTTTCCTGGAATCTGTATTCCCTTTTTTGGGGACTTTTCCTTCTTCCTTCTAAGTCACTTAGCAAAGTCGCTTGTATATGTATATATATGTGTATTTGTGTGTGTGTGTGTGTGTATGTATGTACAGTTTTTGTTTATGTAACATAGGTGCTTTTGCATTTCTGAGGTTAAGTCATTTTCTGAGGATGTTGCCTTTAGGTTTTAGAAAATAACTCACTATAGTGATTATTTAAATTTTATGAATTTGTAATTCAGGTAACAGTTTATATGGTACCTCTTGAGGAATACTTAGACTATAGCTAATGTCAACTCTAAGATATTTCTAATATTGGAATAGTCACATTACTTCTTAAAGCAGTTAACTGTATGTTTTCATCATAGTCATTCACCGTGGCAAGACTACATTGGAAAACTGCGTGTTGCAATGTGAAACTACAGGAGTCACAGTACGAACATCGGCTGAATTTTTAATGAAAAACTCGGATTTATATGGTGCCAAGGTATGATCATCTTTCATTTTTTAGAGGAAAGTAATTAATTTGGTTTAAGTTTTATATAATTAAGATGTGGGACCAAGATATAGATGCATACTTTTTCTTTCTTCAGCTAAAATCTTATTTAGCCATTAAGCATAAACATAATACAGTAGTATTTTTAAAACAGAGATTAGGAAGAAAAAGAATAAATCTCATGATTTCTCTAAGGTAATTTAAAGAGCAATTTAGGCCCTTAAAATGATAACTTTTAAATATTTTTGAAACAGTTGAAGCTCAGTTGCTTGTTTTTATTATTTTTTTTCAGTTGTAGATGGACACAATACCTTTATTTATTTTTATGTGGTGCTGAGAATCAAACCCAGTGTCTCATACTTGCTAGGCAAGTGCTCTACCACTAAGCTACAACCCCAGCGCCAAAGCTCAGTTGCTTTATTAAACAAAACTTCTTAATTTGAGATAATTATAGATTTACATGTTATTATAAGAAGTAATACAGAGAGATCCTGTATGTATACCCTTTATCAGTTCCCCTAATAGTATCATCTTGCAAAACTATAGTACAATGTCACAACCAGGATATTGACATTGGTTCAGTTGAGGCAAAGAATATTTCCACCACCACAAGGATCCCTTATGTTGCCATTTTATAGCCAAACTCATTTGCCTCTCCCACCAACCTTCTCAGCTGTTGGCAAACTCTCATCTGTTCTCCATTTCTATTATTTCATCATTTTAAGAATGTTATATAAATGGAATTACATAGTATATAACCTTTTGGAATTTGCTTTTTTCACTTAAGTGCAATTCTTTGGAGCTTTATCCAGAATTTGTATGTACCAATAGTTTGTTCCTTTTTTTTTTTTTTTTTTTTTTTTAAATGAAGGCACTTTGGCACAATTGCTAATTGCAGCGTTTTTTATCATGGTTGCTTTGATATTATTGTCAACTAATTCTAACATCTTAGACATTTTGTAGTTTATATATATTTTTTTAAAATTTTTTATTTTTTTATTTTTCAGTTGTCAACGGATCTTTTATTTTTTATTTTATTTGATTAAGTGCATTAGAAAATGATTAACTGCAAGGGATGGGGAGGGGAATAGGAAAGACAGGAGAATGAATCAGATGTAACTTCCCTATGTTCATATGAATATACCAGTGTAACGTGTAACGCCACATCATGTTCAACCACAAGAATGGGATCCTAATCAGAATAGGTTATACTCTCATGTATGTATGTCAAAATGCATTGTCATGTATATCTAAAAAGAACAGGTTAAAAAACCTTTTTAAAAGAATTTAAACCTCATGAAGGAAAAAAAAAAAGAAAATCATTCATTGAGCTCTGAAACATGAATCTAATAACACCTGTTTACATATTGCATAAATAAAATAACGCTGGGGAACTGCTCTTCCCAATACTTGGCTATACCCTGTCTAACCTTAAGAGTCTTAAATCATTATTTATAGCATTCCTGAAGCTCTCCCAGTAGAAGAGAGAACTGTGGATTGTTTCCTCCAAATGAAACAACCATTCTCCACCAAGGTCCCAGAACAGCCAACAAACCATAGAAGATAAAGTTTTTTAGGCCTCTGCTTGAAACCAATAGCTGAAGTGTAACTGGTCTTCAGCCAGGGCCATAGTTTCTTCCTTCTTATTGTTGAGGAATAGACCAACATGTGGTCATTTTTGTTTGTTTATTCAGCTATTGAAGAAGTAGATGATCTAGGTTTTTTCTCATTTTTATCTATAGTGAGCTCCTTCAGTTTGGTAAAGCATATCTATTAAAAGCTGTTTAACTATATTTAATGATGAAATACTGAATATATTCCTCCTAATATCAAGAACAAGGTAAGGATATCTGCTCTCATTATTCATCATAGTGCTAGAAGTTCTAGCCAGTTCAATAAGGCAAGAAAAGGAGACAAAGGGCATATAAAGCAGAAAGGAAGAAATAAAAGTGTCCTTATTTACAAGTGATGTGATTATCTGTACCAAAAATCACCTAAAACACTACTGGTTATGAAGTTTCCTTTTGGTTCTTTATATCTTCTATTTATTTGCTGAGACTTTTCATTTGTTTAAGTATGTTCACAATTGCTAATTGCAGCATTTTTTATCATGGTCGCTTTGATATTATTGTCAACTAATTCTAACATCTTAGACATTTTGTAGTTTATATATATATATAAACTATATATATATAAACTATATATATATATATTTTAAATTTTTTTATTTTTTATTCTTCAGTTGTCAACGGATCTTTTATTTTATTTGTATGTGATGCTCGGTATTGAACCCAGGGTCTCACACATGCCAGGCAAGCACTCTACCTCTGGGCCATAACTCCAGCTCCATTTTGTAGTTCTGACATCAATTGATTGTCTTACTTAGTTTGGCATCTTCCTGGTTCTTGGTGTTTTAAATGCTTTTTCAGTTGAAACCTGGGGATTTTTATATTTTGAGAGTCTGGATCTTCTGTTTTGACTGGGCTTCTCTGAGTGCTATAGAAGGGATGGAGTAGGATGTGGGTAACACCTTCTTATTGCCAAGGGGAGGTAGAACTCAGACTTCCCAGTTGGCCTGGTTATTCGGATTGGGTGGGGTAGTTCCTTGTTACTGCTGGCCAGGAGTGAGAGATCCAGCTTCCTTCATGGTTTTCAATGACAATGTTGAACTTGGGGGCTGGTCTTGTAGCCAGTAGTCAGTGATGAAAATCCAGATTCTCCACTAGACCTGTTCTGATACCATCCCAGTGGGGAGAATTGCAAGCCCCCGTCACTGCAGGTGGTTGTAAAAGTCTGGACTTCCCATGTAGTCTCCACTGACACTGCTAGGGCGAGAGCCTTGTTATTGACTACTGGGGATAAAAGTTACCTGGTTACAGCCTGGTTAAAGTAGAAGTCTGGGCTCTCCTCTTGACCTTTGCTGGCATTGAGTGGGAATGGGGCCATTGTTTTTTTTTTTTTTTCCCCTGTGATTTTTGGCTGAAATAGAGCTATCATTGTCTAAATTTTTTTGTCTTTGGTTGTCTGGTCTTTTGACTAGATCTTTTCTGGTCTGCGTATGTTCATGTTTCTGAATCACTAGCTTCTTCAGTTCCAAGTCTGGGGATAATGAGGCAAAGGGAAATCCCAGGGAACTCACTATTGTGTTGGTATCATTCTTTGGGTCTTGAGGTCCCAAACTGTTCTGCCTTTTTCTTTCCATTTTTCAGTCTTTTAATACTTGTTTTATATATATGTTGTCCGTGTTTTTGTTTTTTTATACCTTATAGAAGGAATAGGAACATCTTACTCCATCACACCAGAAGTAACAGTCTCAATTACTTTTAATTGCCAAATAGCTGTTTACCTTCATTTTCTAGGTGAACTGATGGTTTAAATTGTCCTTTTAAAATTTTACATTATTCCTGATAGGTTGGTATTTAATTTTAAGTACTCTTTTTGTATATTCACATGCCTTGTAATGGCATTTCAGTATGACACATACAACTATGAATAC
Organism: Sciurus carolinensis; assembly: GCF_902686445.1. Taxonomy (NCBI): domain Eukaryota; kingdom Metazoa; phylum Chordata; class Mammalia; order Rodentia; family Sciuridae; genus Sciurus; species Sciurus carolinensis. The sequence goes on from NC_062228.1 coordinate 36,425,467, forward strand.
CACATAACCTAGGTGTGTAGTAGGCTATACAACCTAGGGTTGTGTAAGTACACGCTAGGATTACACAGTGACAAAATCACCTAACAACATATTTCTCAGAACATATTCCTATTATTAAGTGACCCATGAATGTACATTTTTTTAGTGTACTCCTAAATCTTTTTTGCATATAACCCAAAACTGAAAATCTCTTAACTTAAAAAAAATCTTCTGTAAAAAAAGATTTTACAGAAGAGTTAGGTTAATGTGTGCGTAGGGTTCAGCCATATGTAAAGAAGGAAGTAATAACAAATGTTCTTTCATGGTACACTACTACTCCAGAAAAACAACTCAATATCCATGTAGTAGATGTGTCATAAATGATTATAATAACTTTTTCTTCAATGATATTGTGAATTAACATATTCTGAAATGGTTTCTTAATTATAGAGATTTTTCAAAGTGTCTAATATAATATTAGGAATAAATAATTCCTATTACTGTTACTTTTTTGTTGTACCATGTGGTAACATGGGACAGTGTGAGAGAATTGGATCATGTATGGGTCTTTCTGGTCACTCTGAATAAGTAACATTTATATCAACTGCTAATTTTAACATGTATATAGTAGTAGAGGCCATTGTTTGACTCATGGAAGTGATTTTTAAATCACTGTGACTGACTTATTTTTAAAAACAGAATCTTATTTCTGTCTTCAAATTACAGTATTTTGCTAGACTCATACTGTTCTCCAACTAATTGAGTATGTCTGAGAATGGTCATTTTGATTAAGTGCATCTTTCAACAAAATTGTTAAATGACTTTTTTTTTGGCAGAATCAAAAAACTGATTTGTCTAGAATAAGAGTGGAATAAAAATCAAGTTTTGACACTCTTAGCCACTCTGTGTGTGTGTGTGGTTTTTGAAAGTGGTAAATGATCAACAACTTGTTGGAAATGGAGCAAATAGAAATGTTGATTAGAAATACCTAAAGAAAGTTATCTGTAAAAGATTTCATCTTTGTATGTTAAATTTGATCTGTATTAAAGGCTAAGAAGTCATTGTAATAAACCTTTTTAAAACTGATTGTCATTACCTCAAATTGTAACTTACAGGGTGCTGGTATTGAAATATATCCTGGGAGTAAGTGTATCCTGAGTGACAATGGGATCCATCACTGCAAGGAGGGGATCCTCATTAAGGTGAGCATTAGCTGAAATACATTCTTTCCAAAGATTAGAATGGTTCACCTAAGAAATTATGTTTTATTACTTTTTTATGTTTGATTCTATTACTTCTAGTTTTGAAAGCATAAACAGCATAGAAATTTAAATAACCTAAGTAATTGGTGATTTCTTGTGACAATGCTTCACTGTGTTTAGATCTGTAGAAATGACAGGAACGCTGTGTCATTCAGAGCTACAGTGTATTAATAAGCATAGCTTTTCTACTTTATTTTTAGAATAGTGTGAAAAAAGATTTTTAAAGCAGGCAATGTTGAATATGACGGTTTCTTAAGACATTTGTTTTCAATGTCATAGGACTTCTTAGATGAACATTATGACATTCCCAAAATATCCATGGTAAATAATGTCATACACAATAATGAAGGTTATGGTGTTGTTTTGGTGAAGCCTACAATTTTCTCTGACCTGCAAGACAGTGCCCACGATGGAACTGAAGGTATGCTATGTTTAGTAATTTTTTATATAAAAACCAGATATAGTTTGCTTTATTTCAGCATTAACCTGATTAGGACCTGAGTCTTCCTCCCCTCTTTAAAAATATTTCTAGAACATGCTTGGGCATGTGGTTAGAGAAGCTTGATAGAGAAGCGATAACATTATAGAATCTCAGGGTGAAAGAAACTTTCTCAACTAGTTTGGCTGTTCATTCAAAACCTGATGCTGTGGTTTCTGTGATCCCACAGTTGCCCTGGTTTCATGCTTGGTTTTCTGTAGGTGTATAGAGTAAGGATAGGTATATGCTAGCAACAGTGGCTTCTACTGACGTTTGTGAAGGGAGGAGGCGGTGAAGTGAGTGTGCCAGGCGGAAGGCTGCATTTACTTAGGGCTACACAGGCGTTTGCCTCTATTTTTCATTGGTAGAAGTAAGGGCCTCTCTGTCATCTGCCCACTATTAGATCTCAGTTATGGATAAGAATTAAACATGAATGTGGACGAGGGAAGTTGAAAGTAGTTGAAACAGTAGTCCTTGTTATTCTTCAGGATCTGCTCCATTTATATCTCTATAAGTTTTTATCTCTACACAGGCCTCACAGGGTGAAATTAAGGTGTCAGGTGAGCAGGACTTTTATCTGAAAGCTCTGGTGAAAGAATCTACTTCCAAGTTTATTCATGTCATTTCACTGGCTGATTCTATTCCTTTAGGTTGGAGGATTGAGGTCTCTGTTTTTTTTTTTTTTTTTTTTTTTTTTTCTTGGCTGACTGTTGGTTGGGGATCATATTCTGCTCCTGTCTCATGGTCCAAATCCTTCTTAGCAACAGATATCCTCCCACAAGGCAAATTTCTCTGACTTCCTCTTCTGCAACCAGCTGGAGAAAACTGATTAGTACATTGCAAAATTACAATGCAAACTTCTGTTGCCATTTTTAAGAATAATGAATGTGGGACTGGGGGTGTAGCTCAGTGGTATAGCATTTGCCTAGCACGCATGAAGCCCTGGGTTTGACCTTAGCACTGCATAAAAATAAATAAATAAAATAAAGGTCTTGTGTCCATCTACAGCTAAAAAAGAAGAATAACGAATGTAACACCAGGGGTTGGGGATCGTGAGACCCATCTAGAATTAGCTGCTAGATTAGGAGTTTAAGAAAGGTAGCACTATCTTATTATCTTTGCATCCGACCTCCTAATGCAGTGCTTAGCAGATAGTAAATACCCAGGAAATGTCTGTTGAGTGAATGAGATTCTAGAATGAAAAAGGTAAACAAAGAGTTCAAAATTGGTGATCCTTTATGAGGATCTGAAAACCTTGGCAGGAAGAGTAAGACAGCTGCTGGTTGAGATTCTTATGCAAAGAATTTGTAAAATTCAGATACAGCAGGAGTCCTTGGCAGAAAAAACTTGAAAACTCTAATAGAGTGTAAATAGATGTTTATTTGGGTTAGACTGTCCATTTAACTTTGTTATAATTTGTTTCTTCAGAAAATAAAGCACCTAAAATTCAGACAAATGAAGAGGCAGATGGAGCTGAAAGAGTGGATCTAGAAGAGCTGATTCAGTGTGCAACAGGCAAAATGGAGCTTTATGTAAGAACTGACCTTTCTGAGCAAGTTGAGGGTAATTGTGAAATTGTAAATGAACTAGTTGCTGTTTCTACACAAAAAGGCCAGATGAAGAAGAAAAGGTTGAGTGAACTGGGGATCACACAAGCTGATGACAACTTAATGTCACAGGAGATGTTTGTTGCAATTATGGGGAACCAGTTTAAGTGGAATGGTAAAGGGAGTTTTGGTACTTTTCTTTTCTGACCACAATGATCTAACTAGGTAACAAAATATTGAATTTTGCACATGCTGCCCTAAGAATCACTGCTGCTTATGTAGTTTGCTTCATGTTGTAGTTTATATTTGATATATTTGATTGGACTTGAGTGAAATGTAGATTTATTTCTATCTGCAGCTATTGCACATAAAACACTCTTCATAAGAAAGGTCATGAAAACATATAAAATAAAAAATAATTGGAGATTTCTTATCTAAAAATGTCTTTCTTAAACACATAGTTCTCATATTAAGCCTGCTATGTAGCTTTCTAGTGTGAATACACTTTAATCCAGCACTTCAAAGAGGATGAAGAAAGGCAGGGAATGTAAGACAGTGCACAAAAATGCAGTAGGTGTCACATGTGCAGTGTTCTTCTAAAGTTGTCTTTTTATCCCAATTACAGTGAGTCTGATTTCCACACTATATTTGCATAATACTTGTCTTAAAATAAAAGCTTTTATGATTGGGAAGTTATCTAGGTAATCAGACTTATTATTGAGAATTTGAGTGGGATGCATTTTTATGCTGAACTGTGCAATCATCAGGCCAGCAATAGATAACTTAGCAGGTTTGAAACAGAAATGAAATGTGTTGTTTGGAGCCAATGTGTTCATAGAGCATTTCCAGTATTGAATGTGAATGATTAAAAAGAAAGTATTTTTCTTTCACCAAACAGTATTCTGAGCATATTTCTACATAGTCAAAATGATTACCTATAAAACCTATGTCAACAGTGTATTCTTTATCTCATATTGTAAACATAACTTTTAAACATATTTAAATTTTAAAAAACTATATGTAACATTAATATGCCTACTGATTAAAATTATAGTGATGAAACAATAAAATGGAATCTTGTAGTATTTTTTCTAAACACATTATGGGCTGTAGCACCAATGTAGCATTTGTAGCACACAATATTTTGGTATCATTTTAGTGTTTCAGAAAGAATGTTACATCTCCCTCCCCCAAGTGTTGTTATGTTTGTTTCTTAAATTTGAATAGATAGTAACTCTGATTTTTCAGATGCTACTAAATATGGAAGGATTTATATTAGATTTATTGTTTGATTATTGAAAGATATTTTTCTTTTACATCTTTTTAAAAATCCTGTTGCAAAGAGGTTTAAAAAGTAATGCTGATTAATTCTGCATTAGCTTCAGCCAAACACTGATTTGAAAACCATGTATTCAGCTTTTTAAATCTAGTTTTCTAGTTGAATTTCCACTAACAGAATTTATATATATTTTTTGTGTATTCTTTCATAACTTGCTGCAGTATCAAGAGACCTTGTATCTAGGTAAGTAAAGCTAATATCTTTTTTGTTCCTTTTCAGCATGATAGTTTTTCAGATTTCATTTCATTTCTCTTTTAAGTCTAAAACTTACATATTTTAATTCATTTGATCAGTTAGTAAATAAGCCTATATGCTTTTAAGTAGAATATGTGTTGTCTCAATTGATGAAGTTAAACATCACAGATGGCTTAGTATAGGGAGTAGAAAGAAGCTTGTAGGGGTGTAGATTTGACACTCGATACAAAAGCACTGATAATGTAGCAAAAGGACAGTTCTTTATGTGGATTGAGTTACCAAGTGTCCTATCCTCATGGTCTTTCCTTAGTGTGACCTCAAATTTATGGCAAGTAGAAAAATTTCTTACCTTGGTTTGAGTATTTTCTTTGAGTGTCTTTAGAAGTATTTCCCTCCCTAAGTTTCCTTTTCAGTTATTGTACCTCAAAAATAAATGTGAATATATTTTAAAAAATTGTCCAGAGATCATTTGATCTTAAGGGTATATACCCACTTTTCTGGAATAGTAGAGGAATGGTGAAATATCTACTTCCTAGATTTGGGTCTTCAGAGAGAGATTAAAGAAAATTTAGAAAATTTATATAAAACACCTAGGTGTAATCCCACTTATGTTCATTCATAATTCAATTTGCTGTTATTTTAAATTCTTTTCTTGGAAAAACCCACCAGCTTCTGTGCCAATTAAGTTGGGATAAATTTGGTGATTAGGCCTTGATGCAAATTATTTGTATAGCATTTAATTTTGTAACATTTTAGTTTCTTCTGTGACTTTAAAAATAAGTGACTATATAAAAAGCTTTTAAAGATCTTAAATGTGTCAATGAATGTCCTCTTTTCCCCAATTCTCAAAATGAATAGAACAACAAAAAGGTATAGTATTAGAATGCTCTGAAAATTTCTACTGCATTTTTCTCTTAATATATTGTGGAAATCGATGTTGTACCTACAGATTCAACTCATTGGTTTTGACAGTTGTCTTATTCTCTATTGCAAGAATTCTTTTATTTGTAAGTGATAGAAACTCAACTCAGACAGGCTTATGAGACTTTCTGGAACTAGAAATTCTAGAATAAGAGCAAATTTTATATATGACTGTGTGGATCCATTCTTTCAGTTCTGCCTTCCTTCCTTGGTGTTGGTTCATTCTCAGTTGGCTTTTTCTGCATGGTGACAAAGAGGGCCTCCAGCAGCCCCAAATTTTATGGCCTGAGAAGGAGGGAGAGACATTTTTCTTTGAGCACCTGACTGATTCTGCCTGTATATTGTGCTTATTTTTTGACCAATCACTATAAACCAGAGGAATGGAATTATCTGCTCTCATTGAATAACATTTCTAACCCTATAGAGAGTGGGTAGAGTTTTGAGGATGTCTTGTTCTCCAGGGGATAGGAGGGCGGTTTTTAGAGGAAAAGGGGGTTGTGTTATCAGAAGCATTGAAAGGGCTGCTCCACAGGCAAAAACAGAAGTCTAGGATATATGAATGAGTCAAGACATTCTCTGATACTGAAGGGTATTCAGGATTCCAGTTTTATGATCCATTCATCCCTTCCTTCCTTCCTTCCTTCCTTCCTTCCTTCCTTCCTTCCTTCCTTCCTTCCTTCCTTCCTTCCTTCCTCCTCACATATGTGAGGCAGATGCTCTACCACTGAGCCACATCCCCAGTCCATCATTATTATAAGTAGTTATCTAAAAATGATGCTCAGTGTACTGGTTGTGGTGGTGCACACGTGTAATCCTAGTCACTTGGGATGCTGATACAGGAGTACTGTAGTTTGAGGCTAACCTCAGCAACTTGTGAGGCCTTAAGCAACTTAGTTGTCTAAAAATAAAAAAAATTAAGGGGGTGGTGATTGAGCACCCCTATGGTTCAGTCCCCAGTACCACCAAACAAACAAAAAACAATCACTTTGCGACAACGCTAAGATTTTCAATGGCTAGATTATTGGGTGAAGACTTTTGACAGCTCTTGTGAGACTCTCCTCTAAAACGAGGAGCTCTGGTTTATACTACTACCAACGGTGTATGGGTGTGACAGCTTGTCATACTCATGTAACACCTAAAATAGTCAACTTAGGAGCTACTTCTGGTGAATAAAATAAACATTTAATTTGTAGTTATTTGATTACTGTTATTTGATATTCTTTTATCATTTATTGTTGCATTTTTTAAAAAATTACATTTATATCTTTTGCCTATTATTGCATTAGGGTGTTTGAGTTTGTTATTGAGTTATAGGAATTTTATATAGTGTGACTTTTAATCCTATAATATTAAAAGTATACACACATACACAGAGTTTTCCCTCTGCATCTGCAAGGAATTGATTCTAGGAGTTTCCTCAGATGCTCAGATCTGCAGATACCAAAATCATATCTTTATAATAAATGGTGTGGCATTTGCAAATAACTTATGCACATTATCCATCCCATTTATTTTAAATAATTTCTAGATTACTTATAATACCTAATACAATGTAAATGCTAAGTAAATAGTCATTACCACATTGTTTAGGAATTAATGATGAGAAAAAAGTCTAACATGTTCAGTCACAGAGATAGTTTTTTTTTATCCTGAGTATATATATTTTTAATCTGTGGTGGATTGAATTCCAAGGATGTGGAACCCCTGAATATGGAGGGCTGACTATATGTATAATATAAGCAATATATACTCATATACATTATGTAGATATGTATATTTAAAGGATAAAATATTCTTTTGGGATGTCTGAGCTTTTGAGTTTTGTTTATGGTATTTTAATTGTAGTTAGATTTGTTCTTTTGAATTTTGTGACTTCTCTAGGGATTGTCTATCACAAGATTAAAAATATTTTAAATTTTCTTCTAGTTCTTTTGTAATCTTATTTAGACTTATATCTGTAATTCATCTGTAATTTGCTTCTGTGTGCTTTCTGATGTGGAACTACTTTTCTCTAAATGTCTAGGGACTTCTCTTCATACCTGCTATTGAGTATTCCATTCTTTTTTCATTTACTAGGAATCCTACTAAATTTCCACGTGTGTTTACTGTGGACCCTGTGGTTTAAGTACTCCTGCTTGGTATTCTCCAGGTAAATGTATATTCTGCTACAAAGATCCAAATCTCTAGGACTGAGTCAAATTTGATCAGAAAGACTCTTTCTTTCTCTCCTAAACATAGCAAGCTATTTTCCCTAGTAGTGACTTTGGGGAAATAGTGTCATTCTAACTCTATTCTCAATTTTCCAAAAGCATCTTGGCTATTGTGCTCTCTTTTTTAAAAATCAGTTTTTAACCAACTTTTTGGGTACAATTTTTAAAAAACCACCAATTTTAAGCTTACAATTCTGAGTCTTAACAAATATACATAGTAGTATATTATATCACAATATAATATTGGATGTTTCAATCACTTCCCAAAATTTCTTTGTTTGCCTTTTCAGAAAGTCTTATCCTGCCACCCTTGGATGTGGCAACCATTGACCTATTTCCTGTCACTATAGTTTTTTCTAAAATTGAAGATAAAAGGAACAAATCAGTATACATAGTCTTCTCTGCTTATCTTTTCAAACTGTACCTAATGGTCTTAAAATTCATCTATTTTGTTTCATGTGTTAGTAGTTTATTTCTTTTCATTGCCATTGTATGGGTATTGAGTAATTTGTCTATTTGTTCACCAGTGAGTGGGTCACTTGGGCTGTTCTTGGTTATTATGGGTAAAGTTGCTAAGAATATCTGGGTAAAAGTCTGTCTCGTCAAATGTTTTTCAGTTCTCTGGGGGCAAATACCTGTAAATTGGATCAGTGATCTATACAGTAAATGCACATTTTACTTTATTAGAAAGTTCCAAATAGTTTTCCGATGTGCATTCTTTTTCTCTTTTTTAAATTTTGAGACAGGGTCTTGCTGAGTTCCCCAGACTGGCTTGGAATTTTGAATTCTCCTGCCTCAGCCTCCTGAGTAAGTGGGATTACAGGCATGTACTACCATGCATGGTGCAATTGCATTTCTACTAGCAGTGTATGAAGGTTCTAGTCAACACTTGTTAGTATTAGTCACTTAAATTTTAACTAATTTATGGATATGTAATGATAATTCATTGTGGTTTTAATTTGCATTTTCCCTATTTGATTTTTAAAAATTGTTTACATGTGCTTTTTTTTTGCCATTTCTGTATATCTCCACTAAATTGTCTATTAAAATATTTTACCTCATTTTTATTTGTTTTTTCTTTTTCCCCCAAATCAAGTTGTTTGTCTACTTGAATTATAAGGTTTGTTTAGATTTTGGCTTTTAATTCTAGCAAAACATATGTTTTGCAAATATTTTCTTCTTATCTGTATTAATTTCTTTTTCTCCTCATTTGCTAACATTTTTTGGATTGAGCTTTAAAATTTTTTTTTTTTTTTAATGAATCCATTTTATCTCTGCTATTGACTTATTAGCTATGTCTTTTGGTTTTTTAATTAAAAGAGTTTTTATTTGTGCTCTAATGCAATATTGCTTAACTGACTCCTCAATCTCCCTGGAGACTTGTTTGGGATGGAGTGCTAATGCCCTTTAAATAGAGAACAGGGATGCTACAAAACACTCCAGGATGGACAGGACAACCCTTTACAACAAAGATTTTTCTGGCACAGATTGTCAATAGTGCTAATGATGAAAAATCCTGTTCTAGGACAGGCATCAGCAACTTTTCTGTAAAGAACCAAATAATAATATTTAGGGCTATAAGATCTTGCATCTCCTTTCCCCCTTCCAAAATGTAAAAAACATTCTTAACTGTACAAAAATAGTCAGCAGCCTGTAACCAGTGTTTACCACCCTTACTCTGTTGTCACTTATTTTACACGTATATTCTATAAACCTCCCAATATATTTGTTACTTTTATTTTAAACTGTTATCATTAAAAATAAGATTAAAAATAAGTATATCTTTTTCTTTCTCTCCCTCTCTCTCTCCCCCTTCCCTTTCGCCTTTTTTCTTTCCCTCCCTCCTTTATTCCTTTCTCCCTTCTTTGTCTCCCTCCCTTCATTCTGTCTTTCTTTTTTGGTACCAGGGTTTGAACCCAGGGGCATTTAACCACTGAGCCACATCCTCAGCCTTTTTTATATTTTATTTTGAGACAGGGTCTCCCTAAGTTGCTAGGAATTGTGAGAACTGTGGCTTTGAACTCAATTCTCTTGCCTCAGCCTCCCAAGTCACTGAGATAACAGGCATGTGCCACTGCACCTGGCTCTTTTATTTAGCATTTCTGTGCTCTTCATTCTTTTATAGGCCCACATTTCTAACTGGTATCATACCCCACTTAAATAACTTCATTTATTATTTCTTTTGGCACAGGTTTACTGACAATTCTTACAGTTTGTGTTTGAAAGTGTACTCCAAACTGGAGTCTTGAATCCTTTATGCTGGAACCACTTCCAAAGGAGGTGAGGGGACTTTGTGTTAGAAGCCAGTTGGTAAATTGGCCAAATTTCCAAGTTTCTCTAGCTAATTTCCGTTGAGGTTATTATTAATTTGTGGGGGTTATTTTGCTCAATTTGGACAGAAATCACACATAGGCAAAGTGCAACTTCCTGTTTGCAGCTCTGAGTTTCAAATGCCAGCAGCTCTCAGCAATAGTGTTACCAGCTTTGAACCTTGAATGCCAGCAGCTGTCAGCTCTCTGGAACTCTTTCAGCAGCTGGACCTAGCAACTCTCTATTGCTCTGAGTAACTCCCCATGGTTGTCTGATAAGAGTGTGGGGGAAAGGTGCTTATACAGGCCAAAAAAAAAAAAAAAAAAAAAAAGGGTTCACACATGTGCAGTGTCCTGCCAACTAACTGCAGACTTTCTGCTCAGTTGTGGTAGGGGAGTGGCTCCTCAAGGACTGAAATGGGGAAGTTGAAGAGACTGCAAGGGTGTGGTCATCTGGGTTGGACCCCAGACCGAAGCTGCCACAGCCAAAGCAAGTCTCCAAATTGCTGTGAGGCATTTAATGTAACCATGGCCAATCACAAGGTATTTGAGGCAGCCATGATTATCAAAGATGGAAGAAAGAAAAATACAATGTCCCTCTTGGGGAGATCAGGCCCTTTTCTTCTGTCTCAGAATCTTTATTGAAATGGTTGGTATTTGACCATAAAAACATTTGAGGATATTTTAATAAAGGAGAATCTGAGTTAGGGGGAGTGACATCACAGGACAGGAACTCTTTCAGTGAAACACATTCATATTCTGGAATCTCAGGCAAACCTAATTCAGTTTGCTTGCTTCTCAGATTAAGTTTTTTGTACTCAGGGCTGTTTGTGTGGGTGAGGTCAAGGGTGGAGAGTAAATAAAGCTCTACTATGAAACATGTGGGATCCACATTGCCTGTACATTTCTGGAGGTCAGCTTTTACTACTTTCAGACCAGGTGGTCTGGTAATTTTCTCACTGAAATATTGGAAGTAATCTTGGTGCATAGTAGCTCTTTAAAGGCTATTTTGAATAAAATTGGAGCATTTTAACAAGCAATTAAAAACTAATTTGAATCTTTGCATTATTTTCATAGGAAGCATAATATACTATAGGTACTCGAGAATGTTCTTACAAAATCAAGTATCCCTAATTTATAGTTGGCCTTTGAGCTACAGGCAGCTTTCCAGGTGATAGCTGTGTTGTTTTTCATCAAGGTTTTAAGGAACTCACATACTGTTTTATGATCTCTCAAAAACTTTCTGAAGGCATTAAACTTACTACTGTTGATGTGGTTCCAGTATATTAATAAGGTGCTCCTGCATTTGGCTTTTCTTCAGTGCTTACAAGGTACCAAATGAGCTGCAGGGAAGATGAGTAGACAGTTGAACACTTTCTGAAGTAATATTAAGCTTTAGAACCCTAGAAATCTATTTAATTCCCTGTCATTGCTTCTAAAATGCATTTCAAATCTGTTGTCATTTGTAAAATGCTCAGAGTCATTGGAGAATTATTTTTGACTTGGTGTGTATATCTAAAATTTGCTAGTGAGACAAATCTTCTCCAGTGCTGGAGGAAATTAACATTTTGGTTTTTAAACATAGTATAGATATTAGGTTAGAGCTTATAGTTCCCTGAGGTCTTTGAATCTTAAGGGTTTAGAAAGGCTAACAAGATTTCTTACTCCTTGTTTTGGGAAAGTCACATTGTCTTGATCACAGAGTTTTCTGCTAAATCCAATTTTCTATTTTAACCATTTTGTTAAACCAAGTCACTGTAATTCTGTATTACATAGATGTTGTCTCTTAATTTGAAAAACAGAATCAATGGCTGTAATTCTTTTTTTAATCAGTATAAAATTTGTATGTCCAGAATGTAATTGACTGTTCAGCAGTTGACAGAGGAGGGTGGAACACTAGGCTCAGTGGAATGTAATGACTAATTTGTTGATGGCAGTATGCTACCTAAAAGCTTTTCTGGAGGGGAGGCTATCACCTAAAAGCTTTTCTGGAGGGGAGGCTGATGTGAGCTGGCGATGTCAGGCAAGTGCTTATTCTATGCAAGTAACTGCATAACATCATCAGAAAGATCTGAGAGTATTAAAGCAGATTTTAACAATATGAATGCTAAATCATTTCCCCCCAAATATAAATGTTGATGTATAGGTATTTTCTGGAGCATTTGTTACATGTCTTGAAAAAAGAGCTTGGGTTTCTTTCCACATCCAATTTTTGAAGATATAAAGGATGTGGAAAATGGCAGAAATATTAGAGGCTATCAAAAGACACTATATCTTGTTTATCCAGCACTTTTGTTTCTAGATACTCTAAGGATGATTTCAAATAACATAAAAGTAGAATTATGTAAGATTCATCAACTTAAATAGTGGTTGGCTGTGTATGTATGTGAGTAGGAGTCTTACTGTTTGGTTGAAAGACCAAGCTATGGGACCTTATTTTAGCTGCTTTCTGCCCCTTTTCTGTACCAGCTTTACAAAACAACACAAAGATGGAATGTTAGGCAATGTTTCTCAGCACTTGTCTGCATATTAGAATTACCTGGTGCTTTAAAAAAAAAAATACATATGCTTATCTTCCTCTCTTTTCCGAGGATTCTGAATTGACTGTTCTGAAGTTAGTTCTGGTATAGACAATTTTTAAAACACCCTGATGTGCTGCTAACTTGACCACTGCTGTAAGGGAAGGTGTGCAGCAGGACTGGTACCTTAACACTATTCAGAGCCAGGCATCGTGGTGCATGCCTGTAATCCCAGCAATTTGGGAGGTTGAGGCAGGAGGACACCTTAGACCCTATCTCTAAATAAAAAACAAAAAGGAATGGGAATGAAACACAGGGGTAGAGCACTTGCCCAGCATTCATGAGGCCCTGGGTTCCATCCCCAGTATCACAAAAAACAGAAAACAACAGATTTTTCAGAGAATAACAGTTGTGATCTGTGCCCTTCATTATTTCTTAATTCTGCTTTACGTGTTCTGCAGAAATGATGGTGTCTGATTACTAATATCCAAGCCTAGAAATAGTTGCTAAGTCTTTTTATAACTTTTTCACTGTTGTCACAATTATTGTCTGGTGTTCAGGTTTGCGGAAAGCCAGGAACTCTATCTGGAGTTGCTTAAAAATTCTTTTTCTTGATCTCTACTACCTTTTAGCCATATGACCTTGAAAACATGAATAAGCCATCTGTGGATGTTTTCTCATTTGTAAGGTGGGAAAAATGTAAGCTTACATGCTTGGAATTAGCTTCAGAAGAGTCTTAATGTTCAAGTCTCTTAATTAAATATTCCTGTGATAATAACTATTTCCCCAAGATCTATCTGGAGAGTACTCTAAATGGCATTCTGCTGGGCATCGAGGATGAGTGAAAGATGTGTAAGAGTCAGCTCCTGTTTCAAGGAACCTCTGTAGGTAGGCAGGCACTTATTACAAATAAGAGTCTGTACTATTGCTTGCTAAGTATCAAATGATCAATCAAGGTATGCAGAGGACGAGAGAGTGCTATAGACTGGGTAGAAGGTGATCACCTACCTTAGTTTGCCTGGGACTTTTCTGGTGTTAGCTCTCAGAGATCCATGTCTCAAGAAACCCTACATTGGTTAAGTGAGGTTTGGCAGTGACTGGAGGATACCTTAGAGGGGCATTTTATATGGTGGTCAAAATAATAATTGCTTCATTATTAAGCACCCATCCTGTGACCCAGCAATCCTAGTTACAACTCATATGTCCACCAATAGAAGAATGGGTACATAACTGTGGTACACTCATAGACTGGATATTACATAAAACAGCATGGGTGGGTTTCTCAGATTTGTTGAGTGAAAGAAGGCAGACATACAAAAGATCAGAATTGATATGGTTTCACATAAAGGAGTAAAATAGGCAAACCTAATCCATGTGGGTAGGAGAAAGAATAATTAAGGGCTTTGATGAGGAAGGGCTGGAGGGAGACCTGGTGGGCGAGAGATATTCTAGATCTTGATCTGAGTGGTGGTGTATATGTATATTAATTCACATTAGATTTGTGTACTTTATTGCATGTATTATTTCTAAAGTTTTTAAAAGCTGACATCTATTAAGCCCATGCACCCTGCACTGTGTTAGGCATTTTAATCCTCAAGATAATCCTATGAGATATAGGTATTGGGCACTTCATAGGTAGATTAGGCCCTGAAAGGATAAGGGAATTGTCCCTTGATCACTATGCAAATATTTCTCAAAAGTGCTGAAGGAATAGTTCTGCAGGTGTTATCTGCAAAAAGAGACTCTTGGTTAAATATGTTTGGGAGCACTGGAGTTAAAAGTTTCGAACATGCAGTAGCCCCATTATCCTTGGTTTTGCTTTCTGGTGTTTCAATTAGTCAATCTTGATCCAGAAATATGAAATGGAAAATTCCAGAAATAAACAATTCCTGTTTTAAATAACTTATTACAAAATAATTATTGTAATCATTTTCTGTTAAAATATTTCTATTTTAATGATGTTCTATTAATCTCTGTCTAATTTGAGAATTACTTTATCATGGGTATATATAGTTAGGGAAAAGCAAAGTATATTTAGAGTTAGATATTATCCTTAGTTTTAAGCATCCACTGGGAGTCTTGGAATATTTCCCACAGATAAGGGGGACTATTGTACCTCTTTACTACAGGATTGACATGCCAGTGTGCATGATGAATTCCCAAAGGGTGGGAAAGAGTAAGCAAACATTTCTCATTTATTTGACCACAGATTTTTTTGGAGGGTGGTGGGACAGGAAGAATGTTAGAGGACTTTTGGAAACATTTCATTCTGTCATTTTAACAGAGGCCTTCACTGGGAGAGCTGTCGGGCTGCACTGCAGCTTGTGTAGTGAAGCAGTAAGAGAGAAAGCCAGCAGTTAGTTTGCATTGGTCTATAGAGAGTTGAATGTCAGGCAGACATTGAACACAAGGCAGTGTGTTGCAAGTATTCTAAAGAGACTTATCATCATGAGCACAGTGTCTTGAAGGGGAGCGAAATAGAGGTAGGATTTTAATTAGGAGGCTTCACTGTGGTCTAGGGGTGAGTCACAAAGAACTCAAGCTGGAGAACCTAGCAGTAATGAGGGCACAATTCAGCAACTGTGCTGGAGATTCTAAGATGTCAAGTCAATAATCACTTTCTAAGAAATGTTTTAACTTTTAATCTCAAGTCACTCGGACCCTGTTGTATTTTATGTTACTCCTGGTGTGTGTGTGTTAGTTTGATGTCTTCCATTACATTTAGCTTTCTTTTGAAAATCACCATTTCTTAAGAAATTGTTCAATCAACTTGTGCCAGATTTCCTATTTCTTGGACAGGGCTGTTGGTTTTAAATGTAGTAGAGTGAATGGAATCTAGGTCAGGAAGATTTGGGGCAAATCCTGTCTCACTGACGAAGCACTGAAGTATAGAGTGTGGGCGTCCAGGACATGGAGTCATCCATGTGCAAGTTTTCTTTGACCTTTCCCAAGGTGGCTCTTCATTAGTGAACAGGCTTTCAACACTTCTTGGGTACAAAACAGGCTCTCTGGAAAGTTATGAAGTAGGGAGTGTTTTAGTCATTGCTGCTGTGACCAAAAGACCTAACATGAACAATTTTGAGGAAGAAAAGTTTATTTGGGGCTCATGGTTTCAGAGATCTTAGTCCATCAATAGCGAACTCCATTCCTCAAGGCCTGAGATGAGGCAGAACATCATGGCAGAAGTGTGTGGCTGAGGAAAGTAGCTGGGAACATGGCATCAATAAGCAGGGAGAAGGAGTTCTCTCACCAAGGACAAAATAGATATCCAAAAGGCACGTTCCCAGGAACCCACCTTCTCCAGCCACACCACACCTGCCTACAGTTACCATCTAATTAATTAATGCACTGATTAAGTTCAGATTCGCATAACCCAATCATTTCCCCTCTGAACTTTCTAGCAGTTTTAGGGGACATCTAATATCTAAACCATAACAGGGAGCTCACAGTTTTTAGTGGGAAATGACTTAGTCTAGCAGATTTGGGAGCAGAAAATCAATCCCAGTCCTGGATTCCTTGCTCCCTGGCTATATGACCTTGGGCGAATCCCTTCACATTTCCAGGACAGTCTCATGCCTGTGGAACAGGAGCAATGGTGCCTGCCCTATCTCTTTCATATATTCACCAGAATAAAATGAGGCAATGTCTGTGCCAGTGTTCTCTAAATCCAAAAGTAACAGGCAATTTTACATTATTGTTTTCCTCTCAATTGATTCTATGCTTTTCCTTTCTCCTCTTTTTTTTTTTTTTTGACATTAGTTACCCATTAGTTTCTATGAGTTGGTTACTAATGATGATGATATTAAGTCCTCAATAAATGTTGGCTAGCATTAATTATATTCTAGGAGCTGAACTAAGAGCTTCATTTATGCAGTCTTTCTCAGAACTATATTTTGTGGAAAAATTACTGGCTTTCTTCTGTGAAACTGGACCAGTGAGTCTCAGAGATGTTAGGTCACCTGCTTTGGGTCACCCCCCAGAGCAGGCTGACGGTAGAGCCTGAATTCTTCACTGCCTTACACTGAGGTCAGATCTGACTGTAAGAAGGCACTTGGGGTTCGGCAAGGAACTAAAGCAACGACCCTGTGCCTCCACCTGGGAGCCAAGTGGACAAGCTAATTGGGACTCCCTCCTCACCACACCGCTCTCTGTTCTTGCCCAGCTTATACTCAGGAAGGTCACATGTGGGCATGAGTCTGAGTTTTCTGCTGTGGGTGAAAGCTCAGAAAGTCAAGACTTTGGGGATTGAAAATGTTGCTTTGCAACTTTTTATCTTTAGGATATAGATCTAGGTTTCTAAGGGTCATTTTGAGATCATAAGAAAACCCTTAATCCCTGGTAGGGTGGAATAGGACTTAGAATCCTGCAGAGCGATTTAGAAGGACAGGAGTGGAATGATGAATTGGAAGTTGCAGAGCCTGGCTGGTGGGCTCTAAGGCCTGTTTTTGCACAAGAAACAGTCAAGAAATATTCCCGTGAGTTCCTGGCGCTCACTTCTACTGATTAGGGCCTGTGTTGGTGTGACTGCCTTGCTCTCATATATTAAAAAACTTTCCTGGGGAGAAGCACTTTCCCAATTTAGATTTTGTAATAAAATGGAAGGCTCTGTTGGGGTTGCAGATATGAGGAGTGAATGGACTGACCCACTTTACTTTTTTAAAAAGGTTGCAGAGATGAAATTGACAGAAAGAACAACCCAATTGTTTCAGCTCAATTTCCAATTTTTTTTTTTTTTTTACTAAAATAAAGAGAGGATAGTGTAGTTAGATATTTAAAAATAAAAACAAAGCCAGAACGAAAACCTGAAATATACTAAGTTCAACAGCAAAAAAAAAGATAAATTAACAATGACCTCCAGCCCAGGATGATCCAGTTTGGAAGGAGGGAGGAGTGATACAGTGGAGATTAATATCAGCAATAGTGAGCTGTGCAGATACCTTGACCCAATGTTTGCTTGTTTCCTGTTCACCTGCTGCTTGTGGTCTCTGTGCCTATGGCTATGTGCGTGGTATTCTATTTGGAGGGCTGGAGAAACAGCTGAGACTGTAACAGTTGGTATTTCTGAATTTGGTCTTTGTAGCAGTCACATATCTTCCTGTTTATAGGTATTCTTTATTACAAAAATATATAAGTAAATCTCTTTAATTCAAATGTTTGGCCAAGTTAAACTTAACTTTAACACATTAAAGGCTCTGAGAGGCTCCACAAAAATGTACCTTGTCAAACTCCCAGAAGAAGAAATAGGCAGATTTTTCTGGAGTTTCTGTCCCTAGCTCTTAATTTTTTTTTTTTTTTTTTATAGTTGGGTATGGACAGCATGCCTTTATTTTATTTACTTTTTATTTTTATGTGGTGCTAAGTATCCAACCCAGTGCCTCACACATGCTAGGCAAGCACTCTGCCACTGAGCTGCAACACCAGCCCCCTAGCTCTTTTTAAGAGTTCTTGTCAACATTTTTCAACCCATCAGTTTAATGACAGCAGCAGAATGCATATCATCACTGACCATCATTAAGCACTTACTATGTACCTGGTCTTGTGCTAAGTATTTTCCTCCATTTTCTTGTTAAGGCTTTGAGATATTATGAGGTTTCTTGTATGAACTAGATAAAACAATAGCATTTGTCTGCAGTTTTAGGTAATCTTCCCAAGAACACACAGCTGATGAGTAGCTCCTGCCATGATCTCAATGCAGAAAACAGTACCTGGCATTTGGGCCATGTTTCCTGTCCTGCCCCCTTCCTCAGCTTTCATATTCTTAACCTCTCATTATTTGAGGTCACCTTAGTAGGACTATATATATTGCAGCTTGAAAGAGCAACCCCCTTCCTGCAAAATGACCTGTTGGCTGTTACAGTTCAGGGCCCTTCAGACCCATGACCAAGATGCGGGACTTCAGTGAGCTGCCCCTCAGTGCCCTGCCTGAGTTGCTGTGGATATGCAGGAGAAATGTGACTCTAAACTCAAACATCTTTAGTAACAGATATCCAAGAAGGATGGGAAGCTTGCTGGTCCAGTTACAGGGTTGCCTGGAGCAGCTCTCTTTGCCAAACTCCTTCCAAGGTCAGAGGCCCCTTCAAAATGGCCATGTGGGGTAAGCCAGGGAGAAAATAGCAACACCTTTGAAGCATGCTGAACTTGGCTCTAATTGAGCTCTTCCTGTTGATTAGAATCTATTTGCATTCATTTTCCAGCAGAAGGGTTTCTCTGCTTCCTCAGATGGCACAGAGCATTGCAACAGAGCTGCATGTGCCACTGATGATGCTGCTTGGGCAAAATTAGCCAAGGTGCATTAGGCAAAGGAAGAAAGGATCAAGGGCTCATAGGTCACTGTCTGTGTAGCTGCCTCCTTTCCTTTCCTCTTGGAGGGGCTTTCTTGGTGGGATTGCCAGAATAACTGGATGGAGGGGTTTTGAAAGAGTATTTGCACATCAGAGATGAAAGGCTGCTTTGTAGCCGAGCAGCTGCTCCCATCAAAGCGCTCAGAAAGCTTTTGAAAACATTAACTCATTAAGCCTCCCTTCTCTTGTCAATGTGGGAAGTTCCTCTCCCAGACCTGTTAGGCAATGCAGATGCAAGGTGGGCCATGGCAGGTGTGTGTATGTGGGTACAGTGGGGTGGGAGGGGGAGCAAGATTCCTGAATTCAGAGTTTTGAAATTCCTCAGTCCCAAGGGGTGTTATTTTAAGTTCAAGAGGGTTTCAAGTTCAAGGCTTGTTGCTTGTTCACTTGGCAATCACTAAGGAGTCTTTGGAGCATTGCACTGAACTTTGAGCATAGCCTCAAACTCATTCCCTGTGTCTTCCTTCTACATTCGAACTGTCTGCCTGGACTCAATAAGATGGGAAGTAGGAGACAGGTTGGACTCCTGTCATCATCTACGAAGAATGCCTTTGTGAGCTGGGCAGTGTTGTAACCCTGTAATCTCAGCAACTTGGGAGGCCGACACAGGAGGATCACATGTTCAAGGCCAACCTCAACAACTTAGTGAGGCCCTGACCAACTCAGTGAGACCTTATCTCAAAATAAAAAAAAATAAAAAGGACTAGAATGTGCTCAGTGGTAAAGCATCCTGGTTTAAATCTCTGGTACCCACCTCCCTGCCCCCAAATAAGCTTTTTCAATGAGTAGTTACATGTGAGCTCATACATAATTCCCTCTTCCCAGAATCAGTGTAGTTGTCAGTGAATGGTTGGTCAAGATAACCGGGTAAGACATTCTATCCTGATTTTGCCAAGAGGAACTGTCCCTTCCTCTCTTACTGGATATGGTCTTGGGAGGATGTCACTGAAGGTTTTTCTGTTCACCTCTAGTAAACAGGAGATGCAAGCTTAGGCTATCGAATACACCTTGCCGTCTTTCAAGCACTTACATTTATTATTATTTTTTAAAGATAAAGTTATAGCTACATTCTAAATCACTTCAAGATTGTTTGTTAGTCTTGATGAAATTCTGGGGAGTGGGCATATTTGTAGAACTGCGGTGGGAGCATATGTGTCATAGTAAACCCTGTGTATATTCTAGAAGGTAGAAGCAGGTGGAGTTTTTTTTTTTTTTTCCTTAAAGACAAAATAAAAAGCATTACACACATTATTTAGAAACAATGGTCATTGGCTAGAAGGCTTAATTACACAGGTAGCTTCATTTCAAGGTTGGACAAGCAAGTGTTGGACAGATGTCCTTGCAGAAGTATTTTTTTTTGTGTAAGGCTGTGGTTGTGGTTCTGGAAGAGTCTTGTGAATAGCTCTTGTTATCAGGCATGAAGATGAGTTTGCCTCCTTCACAGACTCCTGTCTTGGTTTATTTTCTATCTGGCTGACAAAGGTGACTCTATTTTGCTTCTTCCACAGAGCTACATCTCCTGCTCTGAACTTTCTCCTAGTTCCAAGCTTTTGATGACGATGCCTGTGCATCACACAGTGTCACAGAGAGCAAACTAGATATCTAAATACATCACAGGAAGCACAGTTCTGCATAGATGTGATGTTACTTTGCGAGAGAGAATCAAATCCACCCTCCCCTGAAGCCTGCCCTCCCAGTCCTAGGCTCCCTACCTTCAATTCCTTCCTCTGACTCCCTGGGTTGCTAAATCCCATCCATCCTGTCTCAAACTATTCCCCATTGGCTCCCCTCCAGGCCCACTGCTGTTGCCTTAGTTCAGGCTTCCCTCATCTCTGGCCTGTTGCAACCCTTCCCTAACTTGTCCCTGCACTGCAGGTAAAGTAATGTAAACTGAGAAGCCTCAGGGAGAGGTAGCCTGGAAGTGAGAAGTAACCTGGAAGAAGTAGAACTAGAGCCTGGTGGGAGCGTGGTAACTGACAGCATACACAGGGCTTGCCATTCTCGGGCTGCAATCTCCAATCCTCTGCCATAGGAATGAATGTTCAGGTTTTCTCAGAACTTTCATCCTGTTTTATTATCTTTGGGTGCTTTGAGATGCTTATTCTCTGGGATGAAGCTTTCCAAAGCCTCCCATGGTAGAACCATGCAGCTGGAGAGTTGGGGGACTTCTGGGATCTAAGTGGGATGCTTTGGGAAAGGTAGGTTTGGGTCAAGTTACTATTCTACCAATGTGGCCTCATGTTCTTGCCCCAGTGCCCAGACTTCTGATTCCAGCTGGAAGAAGTTCACCTTCTCTGAGAAGGCTTCTGTCTTTCTTGCTATCTTCTATTAAATTGATCTCTCTAAGCCTCTACTTCCTTCTCTATTACAAGGGTATAAAACTCAGAGGGTTTTGTCAGGATTAAAAGAAAGATGGCATATGTTCAAGGACTTTATTTCTCTCAAACAGTGTGCTGTGTGTCACCATCATGTCAAATCCTTCCAGCTTAAAGAGGGATTTGTCTTTGTTCCTTAGTGCTCTGGAAGACAGAGGGGTTGGATGGAGAGGGAGTCAGGAGAGGTTCTTCAGGCAAATTTTGGGGTAGGGAGGCGTGTAGGGGATAGAAAGGGCAGCCGACTGAGAGGGAGGAATTTGGGAGTGTTACACTAGGGTACCTGGTGGGTGACAACCAGTGTCTGTGATGGCTGTAGGCCAACACATCATTCTGTGCTAGGCCATTGGGCTGCCAAGGAGAAGCCATTCATTTCCTGCTCCAGCCAGCCTGGTTTCAGAGCTGCTCCAACTCCCCCGTCTTCGTTGGGATCTGGGGTAATGTAGGGTAAGGGAATCCAGATCTTGATAATCTTCTAATGTTTTTCTAAGTACCCTTTCTAGGAATAGGGGACGTAATTCTATTATCCAGTTGACTAGAGGGGAAAATTAATTTTGGGGGTGTTAATTAATGTGATTTCCAAACAGAAGTGATTAGGAGAAAAGAACTTAGTCTTAAGAGGGGCCTGTCCTCTGGAGTTGTGTCAAGAAAGTCATGATCTAGGATGAAAGAATTTGAAGCCCAGTGAGTCCTAGGATGAGGCCTTGTCCATTTGTTTAGGTGACTTTCTAGGAATGGAAAGATTTGGAGTCAATATCAAACTTAAAGTAAGGTATTCAGATATTGCAAACTGGGGACACACAGATGTGCTTTGTTTGGTCCACAGTTATTTTTTCTTAAAAATCTGAGTAGTGGGGGCTGGGGTTGTGGCTCAGTGGTAGAGTGCTCACCTAACATGCGTGAGGCCCTGGGTTCGATCCTCAGCACCACATAAAAATAAAACAAAGGTATTGTGTCCACCTACAACTAAAACAAAATATTAAAAAAAAAAATAATAACCTGAGCAGTGACCCTGAGGTGGCGGGGGATAGAGGGGACATAAGAGTTTATGTAAAAATGAGGATTTCCATTGTTCTCTTAAAATCAGGAAGACATGATACCTGGGCCCCAAGTTCACCAAGTTGGGACCTGGAAGGCCCTTCAGTCTGGTGTCTCCCTCCCCTGCCCTCTCTGCTTTGTGAGGTTGCCAGGTGTGAGGCACACTGGCCCTGTAGAAACTGGAATTGAGACTTCCTACCTTAGGGTCTCCCTGATCACCCAAGTCCTGCCAGGCAGACTTGAGGTGTGGCCAGTTCAGGACTCAACTCTGGGAAAAATTCCTTGTTTACTCCTAATGTAGGGATCATGGAAAGCAAGACTGTGACAACAAAAAAGAGAAATTAAAACAATGTATGAGAAACTCTGGTGTCAAATGAAAAATTTGACAGAAGAGAGTCAAAGAGAATGATTTTTTTTTTTTTCTGTTGTTGTTAAGGAAATAGCAATTTTCTAGTGGTTTGGGAATAGCAGGCTAGTGGATTGTTCTTCCATTTCCCATTTGATCATTGACTGACTGGGTTGTTTCTTCCCCCTGATGATGCACATTAGGTTAATGTCAATAACTGTTAACAAGTTAATGTCAATAGCAGGTGATTTACTGGACAGATACTGAATGAGCCTATTGTCCATTGGACAAATGTTTCTTTAGTTGAGAACCACTGCCTTAGAAAAAATTCTGATAAGTAGAAATTCTGGATCGAAGGGGAGGCACATTTTTAAGATTTTGTTTCAGATTTTGTGTTCCAGATTAAAGGCTGTGGAAATTACATCTCTAGTGTTGATGAAGGTGTTGATATCTATACTTGTAGAAATAAAATTTTTTAAAATAAAATGAAGGGGAAGTTCATATAACACCACTTGAAAGTGTACAATTCAGCAGAATCTAATGAATTCACAATGTTGTGTTCTCTCTAGTTTCACTCCTGCCAGATAAAACCCTGTACTATTAAGTAATCACTTCTTATTTCTCCTAACACAATCCCCTGGTACCCACTAATCTGCTGACAATTTCTAGGGATTTGCCTATAAATAATAAGAGCCTGCTGTGTCTGATTTCTTTCAATTAGCACAATGTTTCCAAAGTTCTTCCAAGTTGTACAGGTATCAGTTCTTTCTTTCTTTACAAGGCTGAATAATATTCCATTGACTATATATACCACAATTTATCCACTCATCTGTTCATCCATTGATGGGCATTTGGGTTATTTCCATTTTGGGTATTATGAATCATGCTGCTACATGGAATAAAATTTTAAAGTTTTCCACCTTTCAGATGAACAAGGATTTAACAAATATTTTAAATCTCTTTAATTGTTTTAAGACTAATTATTTGTATTGAGGCCAATAAACATGTTTGAGGATGTTCAGACTTCTTGATATGGGCAATAGCAACCATGCTGGTGTTTGTCATCAAACAGTGAATCTGGGAATATGTGCGAGTGTGTTGTGTCTGGTCCAGTGTTAAGTGTGGTAGATGGTGGGATTTTTCAAAAGAAGCATGGAGCTCTTTCTTTTCCCCACCCGTTACCCCTTCCCTGAAGGTATTTGTTTCCAGAAATGCCTGGGGGATAAGAATTTGGTATTTGATTTCTTATTCAGCTATTGATTTTGTATTAAGCCATTGATTATGTGTCTTTTGATTTTAAACATCTCTCATGAGGCAAACAATCCTCCCATGAGTTATCTTGGTGGTTGAAATTCCACATAATTCCTTTCCTCACAGTTGTTCTGCCAAGTAGTCTGAAGCTATTTCATTTCATTCTGGGCAGCCATATTTTCAGTGTTCACCTTCTACGCCTTGGTGGAATTTATGATCTCCTTCCTAAAGATTTATTTTAGTTTTTAAAAAAGAATTTCAGTTCTACCTTTTTTAGGGGGGGGACCTCCCCTTAGAGTTAAATGGTGCGTTGTTTTTTGCTAGTTCACTATCATATACTTCAGCATATGATAACAGTTTAGAGAGAGTCAGATACTAAGTTTAAGACACTAACATCTGTATTAGTTTTTTAGGGCTGCCATAACAAAGTGCCAAGACCGGTGGTTAAACAACAGAAATTTATATTCTAATAGTTCTGGTGGTTGAAAGTCCAAGATCAAGGTGTTGGTGGGTTGTTTACAAGCCCTACCTTCAAATACATTCATATGCTAAAGTACTTGGGAACTTCAACATATGAATTTTGGGGGTGGGAAGACAATTCAGCCCCAACACCTTCCTAATGAGAAGCAAATTGAATTTATAAAAAGTTGTTACCCTAAAATATTTTAAAAGTTTTTATCACTCCCTCAAACTATCTATTTCAAGTTATTGCTAAACCAGGCATTTTTTTTTTTTAGCTTGTGTTTACTGTATTGTTTGTATTTAAGATGATAAGAAAATGAATCTTTCAAGTAGATTAACTACCTCCTACCATATGTGTTATGTATTTATTTTATTTTTATTGAAATAGAACTCACATATCATAAAATTCACTCTGTTAGAGCATATGATCCAGTGATTTTTAGCATATTCATAAGGTTGTACAACTATTAGCACTGTCTAATTCCAGAACATGTTCATCACCCCCCAAATAAACCCTGTACCCATGGTGGTCACTCTCTCTATCCCTCCTTCCTCCAGCCCTGACAGGGACTGCGTGTGTCTGGATTTGCCTGTTTTGGAAATTGCATGTGAATGGAATCATTCAATATGTGGTCTCTTGTGTCATAATATTTTCAAAGTTCATCTCTGTTGCAGCATGTGTCCATGTGTCATTACTTCCTGTGGTTGAATATTACATTATATGCCATGTGCCACATATTGTTTATCCATCTGTTGGTGGACATTTGGATTGTTTCTGTTTTTTACTGTTACAGACAATGCTGCTATGAACATTCATGTACAAGCTTTTTATGTCCGCAGTTCTCTTGGATATACATCTAGGAGTGAATTTGCAGGCATCGTAGGGGAGTTCTGTTTTGCTTTTTGAGGAACTGCCAAACTGTTTTCCAAAGTGGTCGCACCATTCTACATCCCCACCAACAACATATGTGGATTTGCATTTCTCCACATCCCTGTGAACACCCATTGTTGACCATCTTTTAAATTATTATCATCCTAATAAGTCTATCTTTATTTTTAGTTTGGTAAAATTTTATTCATGGATACTATGGAGGTGAGCACCCAAAGGTTCTGGCTGTTTTATCTTGTTTACTTGGAATATTTTGCATATTTCCTGTTTACTCCATCTCCCTTTTTCCCTTTGTGAATTCTGAGTTTGCTGCAAATAATTCAGCTCCTGCCCTTGAGGCTAGTGAGAGTTCCTTGTAGGGGCCACCTGTATTCATTTGGGCTCTGATGAGTTAAGTTTCCGCCATGTACATCTTTCTGGTGTTTTTACCCTATTCCATGCAGCATTAAGTGAGGCATTAAATGAAGGTATTTTGACTCTTTTTTATTGCATTTTTTTCCCTGACTCAATAAAGAATTTAGCCCCTTCTACTTCCTTTTCTCTCTTCAATTATGTGATTTAACATTGATTTTTTTCCCTCCTCCCAGGCATAGAAAGTATCTGTAGATCTCTTTTTAATGACAAATCAATTTCAACACCTTAATGTTACAGAGTTGGAAGAGGAGTTTAAAGTTTCACTCTGTTTGCTGCCCCAATCTTTCTGTTTAAGAAGCTTGAGTCATCTATGATTGATGGAGGACATTAGTGAGAGAAGTTAGCACCATTTTGATTTATTTTGTTTACTTTGAAAATAGTTTTCTCACTCGTCAAGTGGATTAATTATGAGAAAAGAATTGTGAGACTGGGTGCAGAGGAAGGGAGGGTAAGCCAAGGTTCAGGGTCCCCTTCTGGGCTAAGGATGGCCATGTGACTGCAGGCCCCCTTCCCTAGCTATGCCACCCAGGTGGCCTGGCACCCTGCCCTGTGGTGTGAGCTGCAAGTGTGGGTTCCTGATTCCTAGTGTGTATTGTCAGGAGGAGGCTGGGCAGGGAAATATTTGTGTAACTTTTTGTAGTGCAACTCTTATAATTATATCACCTTTAGTTCTTTACATATGCTATTTCCTCAGAACTCTATCAATTTCTTCTTTGTAGCATTTAAATATCAAAACAGATGCTCCTTGACTTAGGATGGGAGTTCTATCCCTTTCGATGAAGGCCATCATAAGTTAAAAATGCATTTAATACATCTAATTTAACCAAACATTGTAGCTTAGCCTCACCTACCTTAAACATGCACAGAACACTATGTTTAGCTCACAGTTGGACAAAATCATCTGACACAAAGCCTATTTTATAATAAAGTATTAAACAGCTCATGTGGCTGCCTCACTGCCACTGTCCAGCATCTCAAGAGAACATAGAATATCACTAGCTCCAGAAAAAAAAACTAAAAACTTGAGCTATGGTTTCTGTTGAATGTGTATTGTTTATATACCATTGTAAAGTTGAAACATTATAAGTTGAAGTATTAAAAGCTGGGACCATCTGTACTGTTATAAACATTTGATATTGTCTCTTCTAGATGTTAAGTTCCAAGAAGGTATGGATTTTTTCCTTTCATTTCCCTTTCCTTCTTTTCTCCCTCCCTCCCTTCCTTCCTTTCTTTTAAATAGGGCATTCCCAAGGAGTTTATTTGGGCAGACCTCTGGGCCCCTGAACCTAGAAGATGGTGTTGGGCCTTTTGGTGGTGAAGTGTGACTTGTGCAGTGCCTGATGGGGTAGAGGGAACTTGATTTTGGAGTCAAGGAACTGCTTGACTGCTGGCCAGTGGCACTTGCTGGCCGAGATCTCATCCACCTTCATGATCTGGATGGAGTGGATGCAGGTGGGTGCCGCAGGTCCATGTCTTAGCAGCACTGGGTGACAGTTTCCATAGTGGTCAGGTTGTGGTATTCCTGGGTACATGTTGTGGGTGCTACTGTAAGAACCACAGCACTGTCAGATGCTGGAGCTCTTCATCCACAGGGGGTGCCTCTCAAATACCTGCCCTCAGTGGACAATTTCCCCCCAAAACTTCTCCATCTTCTTTAGCTGAGACGCAAAATGCCAGAAGTGGGACTTAAAAGATTTGCATCTGGTAGAGAGGTGGGGTGTGACATTTGGGAGTGGACAGGCAGCACCCCATTGCCTGAGGCCTTTGTGGCGTCTCTTCCCGTTGGCCAATACCCACAAAAGGGGTAGGTTCCTTTCTTGATCATGACTAACTCCTCAATGCCTAGCTCTGTGCCTTTCTAGTGGGTGCTCAGTAAACATATGTTGAAGAAAGGAATAAATATCAGGAAAGTAAAACAGAGTACCTGATGGGGTATTTAATATAGAAGAGAAGAAGGGTGGTGTATGGGGTGATCTCGAAGAAATGAAGGTTGAACAAAAGTCACCAAGGTGAAGAGTTGAAGGTAGGGGAATTCCAGCAAGAGTGGAAACTCAGAGAATAATGAATAAAATCACAGTAGTATATATTAGTTATTTGGGACCTAAGAGGCTGGAGCTCCAACATTCAGGTACTTGTTGGGCCTGTCTTTTTGTTAATCTTTGGGATCATTTTCTGCAGGATAATAAATCAGTTTCTACCTTAACCTATGAGTTCCTGAGACAAAGGAGGATTCAGGAATTTGGCTGCTAGAGAGGGTGTGCAAACCAAAAGTTAGGGGACAGGTTGGCAGCTCCGAAAGCTGGGTCTAGATATTCATTCCAGGGGTCACCTCTACAGGTGAGCTTAGTAAGCCACACTGCTGAGTGCAGCTCCTCTTAACTGTCTCAGATAAACCTAGGCATGGAAAACTCTGTTTCTGTCTCACCTAAAATCCCTCCTCAGTAATTCCAGGGCTTGCTCTCTCAAGCAGAAATGAGGCAAGGCTGATTTACAGCTGATGCTGCTCTGGGGTTGAAGTCTGCACAGTCCTGTGGGCCTCCTTGTCCCAGGCCTGCCTTTTGGTGGTCTGTGACTACAACTAGCTGGCTTTCCTTCCTGGTGAAGGAGGTCCCCAAGGTCAACCTGGCTCCTGGTGTTTGAGCACTGCTGGCTGTCACCTCCTGTTGCCATCTTCAACACTTGGCTTCACATCCTCTTGTCCTCTGTGCCTTTCCCAATTTGTCATTATTATTTTAGTGATAATAGAGAGGCCACTGGGAATGGAGGCAGCCGGCACCAGCTTTTACAGTTGATTAAATGCCTAAAGAACTAAGAGAGATGTGGGCTGTCTGGCCCTCTGCTTACCTGTGGCTTGTTACACATCTTACCTTTGGTTCCTCTCAGGCCTCTTGGCAGCCAGAATCCATTTCATTTGCATCACAGTGATTTTCTCTGATTAGGGAGCCTGGTTTAACTTTTAACGGTGTCAACAATTTGAAGACAGACTTTTGAACGTATATAATTTTTTGGGCTTTTATTGGCTCCTTGTATTGCCTAACCCTTCTTGTCTCTGAGGAAAGTGTTTTTTTTTTTTTTTTTTTTTTTTTGGTTTAGTTTTTAAGTGATGGGGTCTCACTATGTTGCCCACTCTGGTCATGATGCCCTGAGCTCAAGTGATCCTCCTACTTCAGTCTCCCAAGTAGCTGGAATGGTAGGCACATGCCACTACTACATTTGGTGAGATAAGGGGAAGGAAGAAAGAGGATGCTTTGGTTGAGATTTGAGAAATTTTAATTTGGTTATCTCACACGAGAGATAATAACCTGCACTTAAATTGGCCTCTGGAAAATCACTGCTCTGGCTGGGATGGGATTTACACCTGGCATCTCACATGGGCACGTGGGAGAGGACACTCACTGTTGATTCTCACACCTTCCTCTATAAAGGGAGCTGATTTGCTGGGTGCTTCCTAATTTACTAAAAGTTGGGCTACTTGTGTTGTCTGCTTCCATGGGAGATTGATTGTCCCTGAAATATAAATATAGCTGCTTTCCTTATGTATAATCTGCTTTTTTTTTTTTTAAATATCACTCATTCAAAATTCAGTCATGTTTCCCTAGAGCATCTGAATAATTTGAAGTTTGACTGTAGTTGCCGTAATTCATACTTTTATAGCAATTTAGAAGGAAAACAATTCAGAGGGTGTGCTTTCCTTGTCATATGGAATGATTCAGATGATAAAGCTGAGAGTGTGGTATGTTTTAATTGTGGCGTAGAACAGGCACTTGGTCTCTGGGGAGGTTTAGGCACAGACAGGCAGATTGCAACAGTTAATGTGGGCAAGGGGGACACCAGTGTGTTTGTTTTCCCAACAATAGGAATGAGGATGAGACCATTTAGTAACATTAGCACGCAGGCAGCATTGGAACTTTCTAAACAGCTTTGATGTCCATGGATAAGAGTAATGTCCTCATGGTCAAGACTGAAACTTCTGAAAGAATTGGAGATGAAAGAGAATCACAGAAAACTCCCCTCCCACGCCCCTACTTCAGGCATGGGAACTCTTGTTTTACACAGATGCCGCTGCGCATAGTGGCGCTGTTGGTGAAGGGAATGCTGAAAGCAATGGAAGATCTGGTGTTCATGTTGGCTGAGTGAGACAAGCATGTCCTGAGTCACAGGGGTGCCCTGGGAGGTGCAGAAGCAGCAGGAAAAATGAGTAAACAACTACAAGGAAGGATAGGGGGCATCGGGATACCAGGGAAAACATGACAACGTGGTTCCTCCAGTTCTGGGCCTGTAAGGTAGGCTGGAGGGGTTTCAGAGCCACCTGCACAGTGGGGAGCAGAGGGCAATGCAGAGGACAGGACCACATAAACAGCCCTGCTGGACTCAGGGCCCCAGGGCCTCAGATGCCACGGCACACACAGCATTATGGGCTCGTGAAGCTGGAGCAAGATGGTGTGCCAAGGATCCCAAAGGCTCAGACAATACAGACTGTTCATCTTTTGGGATCAGTCTCTGGATGTAGATATGGAAAAACTAAAGATTTTGCTCTCAAGAATCTCAGCGCCAGGGAAAAAGATACACAATGCAAGATCACAGCTTAAATAAAGATACATTTTCTGATAGTAATAAGCTGCAGAGAGATTTAAGATTTAGCCCACTGGAACAAAGCCCAGCCCCCTTCTCTGTGGTCAGGGACAGTGGGTGTTTGTCCTGATGTTGAGCTCAAAAAGTTTGGGAGCATCCTTCCTAGACCCCACAGTGCACCCATTTGGGTCACCTTTTCATTCAGAACTGGTTCATTTCCTCCACGGTTATACTTGATTTCTAAGATGGGCAAAAGTTTAATTTGGTGAATTTCTTTATTTTTAGGTTTTGTTTTATTTAGGATGGAAGAGTTCAAATCCTTTTGTCCATCCTTAAAAGTGTACCCTAAGCTAGTGACTCCAAATCTTTTATGTTTTAGGGATCCCTTTAAGACGTTACTTGACCCATAAAATTGTGTGTATATGTGCATTTTGGGGGAGGAAACTGGAACTTTGATAAAAGCTTTGGAGAGTATGTGGAATGAGGGAAAGACCCTCAAAAATTTGTGAGCCAAGGGAGAGGGAAGGACACAGGAAATGTGGAGGAAAAGAATAAGTTTCGTAAAGTTGTTTTTCTGTTCAGAATTACACTAGTGGCAGATGTGAGAAAGGCTTGGAGCAGAAACAGGTCTCAGGACTCACACAGGCAGAGGAAAGGGTGGAGGGGCTGGGTGTCCTTCCAAGGTGGGAGTGGAGTGGGATGGGGGAAAGGAAACTCTATGCCAAGGGCAGAGTGGTGTGGATCAGGCCAGCTGCCCTTGTGGCTGCCCCTGCCTCCCTCGTGGTCTGGGGACAATCTACTTCTGAGGGGTCCTAATGCATGGACTGAATGTGGGCTCCTCAAACACTTTGGGTGGGGATGAGTCACTGGTGCTTCCATGAGTCTGGGTAGGCATCTGTACATCTTCTCAAGGACTTCACTGTGGGACCCAGGACACAAATTAACACCCCAGGTGGCATCTCACCATCAAATAAAGGACAGCAAGCAAGCTGCACAAAACCAAGTGTGGGTGTACATTAGGTGCTAGGCAAGCCAATGACTGTACACTTGGGGTGGGAGGTACACCTGGAAGAGAGGTTGCATTCTGGGTAACTATTGTTCTCTTTTTAAAATTAACTGAAAAAGTCACTCAAATCATCTATGGTATTAAACAAATCAGAAAATACTATTGAGCAGATTATCATTGAATGGTTTGGAATGTAATTGTCTGGACTTCTGTGTGCTATTTATAAACAGCTAAAAATCATTAACAATGGGCCAGGAGTGATGGTGCATGTCTGTAATCCCAGCAGCTTGGGAGGCTGAGGCAGGAGGATCATGAGTGCAAAGCCAGGCTTGGCAATAGGGACGCGCTAAGCAACTCAGTGAGACCCTGTCTCTAAATAAAATACAGTGGTTGAGTGCCCCTGAGTTCAGTTCTTAGCAAACTCCCCTCCCCTCCAAAAAAAGAATCATTAACAATGGGATCATACTGTTCT
This sequence comes from Sciurus carolinensis, assembly GCF_902686445.1. Taxonomy (NCBI): domain Eukaryota; kingdom Metazoa; phylum Chordata; class Mammalia; order Rodentia; family Sciuridae; genus Sciurus; species Sciurus carolinensis. Next base: position 36,457,389 of record NC_062228.1, read on the forward strand.
ATACTTATTTATTTGAGAGCACACTCTAGATTTCTTGTAAGATATGTTACCTCCTCATAGGAGTAGTGCCCTCATGGCATAGTGCCCCATCAGATGATGCTGGACAGCTCTCAGCAGTCTTTTACGTTTGCAAATTGTGTTACAATGAGGCACATTGCAGCTAAAGTCCATTTCTAGGAATTTATTTCACAGAATAATAAATAATTAATAAATAAATAATTAAGGAAGTAAGAAAAGAAAGGCTATGCTTTTAAGGTGTTGGACATGTCACCAAATTTACTGGATAAAATTTTTTTTTTTTTCAATAATGGGGATTGAACCCAGGACCTCACATATGCTAGGCAAGCTCTCTATCACTGAGCTACATTACACAGCCCTTTTAAAATTTTTATTTTAAGGCAGGTTCTTACTAACTTGCCTAGGCTGGCTTTGAACTTGTGATCCTTCTGCCTCAGCCTCCTGACTGGAATTACAGGCATATTACCCACCATGCCCAGATTGGACAACTTTTTGACAATCTCTCTTCTCCTAGCAGATGTTGTGAGAATGTGGCTGAAGACTTCAGGAGAAGATGCCTGGGATCTTAACTTCCAGGAAACTATTGTTCACATATTCTTGAAGAGATTACAGTCTTCTTCTCTAACTGGCACAAAACAAAACAAAACAAAACAAACAAAACAAAACACAGTAGCAAGAAAAACAACTGGAAATCCAATGTTTAACCAAATCACGTTTTCCTTTTGTTTGCTGGTGATGAAGAGCTGCTTTATCAGGTCTTTACTAGAGGAAGGGAGGTTTTAATTAGATGTTGGCAATGGTGTTGAGGTGTACAATTAGCCTTTCTGAACTTGAAAATGCTGTTACCAGAGGAGGACGGGCTCCAGCTGTTAGGCCTAGCAGACTTCAATCTATACATGTCAAGGACTTCCTCAGACCCTTGCCTGATCAACCAAACCAAGACAGCCATCTGCCCCTCCGCCCCACCACTCTAGATCGGTCTTCTAACTGTCTTCTTAGTGCTTTCCAGTCATCAGAAGTTCTACTCATATACATAGGAGAAATGTACTCAGATTAGATAAAGGTTCTAGCTCCAGCCACTAGAATGTTGCCTGATACAGAGTCATCAAATTGTTGAAAGAGTGAATAAAAACTCATTCATTCCAACATATTTTTGGTCTTTGTTGACTTTTCTTTCCTAGGTCCTGGCTTGAATCCGGTATGGCATATGCTGGAAATGCTAACATAGAGGAGTGTACCTGTCCTTTCCCCTAACAGGTGTGGAAACACATCTGACAAAGAAATGTTCGAGATCATGGAAATTTTCCTTTCTTTTTAAAAAGTTTTTGTGTCAGGGCTCTTGCCCTCTGTATGCAACTTTTTTGAGGTGTTCTTTTTCCAGTCTTCGCACAACCCCAGCACTCAGAAACCTGTGCAGGTGAGGGCAGCATGGTGGGGAGGACGAAGAGTGAAGCTGCAAGTGGGGCGTTGGACGGCAGAACGGCAGTGCGTGGGAGGAGGAGGGCACAGTGTCGTGATGAGATCCTATCTCGGAGGAGGGAAGATTCCAAGTACTGACTGCTTTTATCTACACAGATGTACTGTAAGAGTGGGCAAGTGTAGGGCTATGAGAGTTGTCACACCCTGTTGTGATGAACAGGAACCTTCACAAGGTGTGAAGGAGAGACCTGAGAAACAGCTGGGCTTGTTTATATCAGGTGACTCAGACTCTCATTGGAACTGGACTAATCCTGTTGGGTCAAACTCCAGAGCGTTAATTGCACCAGAGGTGGTATGGGATCAGATGATGAAGCCAAAATGGAGCAGAGATGGATGGAAGAGGTGGGGATAGCTTGGCACCACCATGGAGAATTACATATTGATCATATGGAGGAAAATAGAGTTTTAATAAGGAGAAATAATTACCCGGCAAGTTGAGTGTCTGACTTTCTCAAAGATTCAAGACAGCCTCAGACCATAACGCAGAACAGTTGGCAAACATTTTAATCAAGGAAAAGGCAGTCACTCTGCCCTGCAAAGAGGGAGCTCTTTAATCAAGCCCTGTTGCCTTGTTTATCAGTGGAAGTAAGAAATGATTTGGCCACCGCAATGGAAAGTGGCTTCAGAAACCTAGCCGTGCATGAAGAGACTGGTGCCGTTGAGCAGCAAGACAGATGATGGGGGAATGCTTCCAGAACAGATGCCACCCAATCCAACGGATGCAATATGACAAAGCTAGCAGGGGCCTGGGTGAATCTGTGGGCTGGAAGAGGCTGGGGTCTGTGCTGCAGAAGGCAGGTACAGGTCCCTGTGGTGGAGGGTCAACCCCAGCAGAACCCTCCCTGGACTGTAAACTTCCAGTACCTGACTTCCTGTACTGAGTGTCAGATCAGCAAGTGCACACTGTAGGTGCATAATAAAGAGCCTTATCTGTCCAGATGGTTGCTGAGGGTTCTTCGAGCAGTGAGTTGTGCTGGTAACTTCCTTTCTTGGGGCATGAATGCAAGTGACTTGTTAAGGCAGTGGGAATTATCATAATCTTATTTCTCATTTGTCTTTTCTTCCCCTTCTGGGATTATAACAAGGATGCAGCTCAATCAAGGTATAGTAGCAGAAGGAGTCAGAGATGGTACTTTGGAGGGATTTCTGGTAGAGGGAGATATGACAGGCTGATTCCATCTGGGTCTTTCCCTGGCCCCAGAAATGCTACCACCAAAGCTAATCCATTTCCTTCAAGATCCTTCCAGTTCTGATGATCCCTCAGGCCATCCCTCCTTTCTAAGTGTATTAGTTCATTTGTTATTCGTTCACTCATTCCTTCAGTGTGTATTTTACTAGTAGGTGATTTTCATGTACCCACTGTCCATCTTTCCACACACAAGTATTGAAGAAGAGCTATTTCTAAATGCGGGCTCTGTGCCCAGTATTGGGATCACCCTTTAAATAAAGCATTACTCCACCCACACTCCAAATTTGTTTCTTCCCTCAAAAGCTCAGGATTACTTGGATGAGTACATTTTTACTTAAAATATCTACCTTTTCCAGAAAGCTTATTAAAGATGTCATTAAAGAAATAATCATTGAAATTTGCTTATTTATGGAATAAGGATCCTTCTGGCCCTGAATGCAAGATTTGAATACCAAAATGAATGTAGGTTGCTTTTTAGGACACTTGAAGACTGTTCACTTGGCACCTGTGTTGCAGTGATCAGAAACAAAGTCTGTGCTCGCAGGCTGGGGTTGTTATTACATCATTACATAAATATGAAACTCCCTGTGGTGTTGTTACTACCTAGCCTTGTCTCAGGAAAAATTATGGAATATCTGGATGAGGAAAAAGTTAATGTGGCCTAACCCTGAACCAGTTCAGGGCCTTTCTGGTGGTGGGGTGAGGGACACCTCCACTGACCATAACCCTAACTCCAGAAATACCAGGTTAAGACTCCTGTATCTCCACCTGCAAGATATAGGGTTTTGACCCTGTCTGTGGTCACCTCTGTGCTGAAATGTTGTGATGACTGATGTGAGTGCTTATGACTCAGGAACCAGCCATTCACAGGGGACAGCAGGTGCACGAGCAAGCAAGTGACAGCACTCAAGTTGGAGAAGGAAATACTGAGCCCCTAAACGTCTTTGGAATGACCCTCAACTCAAATCAGGCCAGACTCTTTCTGTAGGAGGCTAACCTGTATCATCTTGCTTTCTTCTTTCTTCTGGAAGTATCTGCACTGTGGTATTGGTGTGTGTGTGTGGCGGGGTTGGGGGACTTGTTACATTCATTCTGACAGCAATGCAATATAAACACCCATCTCATCTGAGACAGAGTTTTATTTTATATGAAAGAAAAGCTCTTTCTCTTTATAAAATGCAATTACACATAAATAGTTCATGTCATCTGCTCTTGAAATTTTAGCAGCAGGACTTAATGCTACCAGTTACCATGGTAACAGGCAAAGATGGTGATTTTAAATTTTAGTGTATTATTCTGTGGTGGGAAAGTTCATTTCTCTGTGAGTGTGTCTGAAGGATCATGCTGCATATAGGGTACAGTTTCTCTTTTTTTTTTTAATAGACCACTGTGTCAGAAAAGTCAGGAGGTGAGACTGTCATTTGTTCAGGTGAATACATTGCAAAAATGAAACCCAGTAGAGGTATTTTCCATTTCCTGGTCATAGCCTTTCTTTCCTGCAGTTATTAAAGAATTATTGAAATGCACATGACAAGTAATAACTGATTTGTTTCTATAGTGAGAGAATAAGCTTTCTCTGGTTTGCCAAAAAAATAAAAAAACAGCCTACTACACAATGAAGAACTCCTAAAAGCCTTAGAAATTGGCACTTTCAGGTACTTATGGAAGTGGAGTTAAAGGTAAGACTTGAAAAAGTAGAAAATCTATCTTTTCAGTGAGGATTAACTAACAGCTGTCTAGCTTGGGGGACACTGAACAGCAGAGATGGCAGGGATGCTATACTGAAAATGGGGTCATGTCAACATTTCTATAGTGAGTATGTTCTAATTTTTCCCCACTCAGCTGGTAGGATGCTGAACTCTATGGGCAGGAGTTTAGAGAAATCATCTTTAGATCTCTCTTCTTTTGCAGTTTCCTCAGAGATACTGATACTGAGGGTTCTTTAATTGAATGCCCCATGGGTGCTCTCTATTAAAGACCACTGTTGATAGGTCTCACTGTGGATTGAGCTTCCAATTAGTGTGTTAGCATCCCTACCCAAATAGAGAAAACAGTCCAGGATCACCAGATAGCCAAGGAAAGCCTCTAATATGACAGAGGTTCATATAGGCAAAAATGTTCTCTGATTGTCTTTTCTATTATACAGTAAATATTTTCATACATGTCTTCCAACATTTCTGTAGGAGTTTGTGTTCATGGTCTCCCAATTTTTAATTTTGAAACATCCTTTCTTATTCTCTGACTTTTTTTTTTTAAATAACTTCCTCTTTGTTTCTTTATGAAATTTTATTATACAGGGGACAAAGGGAAGATCCTAGAAGCTGCCAGGAAGAAAAAGAAGTATATCTGTTATGGTTTGGATGTGAGGTGTCCTCCAAAAGCTCATTTGTAAGACAATGCAAGAAGGCTTAGAGGTAAAATGACTAGGTTATAAGACTCTTCACCCAATCAGTGACTTAATGCCCTGATAGGGATTAACTGAGGGTAACTGAAGGCAGGTAGGGTGTGACTGGAGGACTTGGGTCACTGGGGGCGTGCCTTTGGGGATTGTATTTTGTATTTGGTGAGTGGAGTCTCTCTCTGCTTCCTGGTGTGATGTTTTGAGTTGCTTCCCTCCACCAGACTCTTCCGCCATGATGTCCTTGCTCACCTGGAGCCCCAAGGAAGGGAGCTGGCTATCTATGGACTGAGATCTCTGAAACTGTGAGCTCCCAATAAAATCCCTCCTCTTGTCAGGTAGGTCTTTTAGTCACAGCAACAAAAAGAGCTGACTGAAACAATGTCATATACAAAAGAGGAGGAAATAGAATGATTTTGAAATTTTCAACAGCAAAACTCGTAAGCTGGAACCCAGTTATGGATCAATGCCTTAAAAAACTGGATGGACAATGTTTCCCAGCCTAGAATTCCATCTTCAGTCAAGATCTTAAGTAAGCATAAGGGCTGAGCAATAACATCCTTAGAAATTTAACTCCTATGTATCATTGTCACAAGTTTCTTGAGATACATGCTCCACAAAAACCAATGTTTAAATCAAGGGAGAGAGGAAAACATAGGCTATAGGAGACAGAGAATCTAATGCAGGAGTATTGTTCAGATAGAGGATAAAAAGAAACCTCTGTACACAGATGTAAGGGCAACTGGTCCAAACTGGGGAAAATCATAAGACTATGGGGGAAGGGCCATACTGGAAAGATAGCAGGCAGGAAAGTATGAGAGAATGAGGAATGAGGGCAGGGGAGATTTGCAAGAGGAGCATTCCAACTATGCAAGATAATAGATAATATCTAAAACTAAAAGCACACTTATATTGCTCCTTTTTGAAATTTCAGAGATATCAAAGTTATACCAAATGAATCAGAAAAAGAGAGTTGAAAGTGCTTGCCTCTGGGAATCAGGGGTGGATTGGGTAGAGAGGTAGAAGGCTGCTATTTTTATAGCAAGACTTACAAAGTTATTTGACTCTTAAACTATGACACGCATGTCTTTTTGATCAAAGCCGGCTTAGCAATCATGTCTGGACTCCTCAGCAGTTGCTGCCTGATGGTCGAGCATTGCTTGTGAATGTGCAGTCCTCTGGCTGACATGTTCTATGTGCAGAGCTGCTCATTGTTCTAACTGCTGCTGACAGGTACCCTTGCCTTCCTGCCCACTGCACCTCATCTCCAAAGCAGTTTCTTCCTTGTTGAATTAAGCATGGTTTCTGCTGTCTTATTTTGATACTGAACATGGTTATGAACATTTCCCTGGGTCTGGAGCTGTGTGGCTCTTGACAGGAGCTGCTAGGAATGCTGATGGAGTGTGGAAGAAGGGGCATGGGATGTGCACAGGTGGGCAGGTGCTTGTGGAGAGCCAATCCTGGTTGGACATTTTAGGTTGCAGCTTTGACATTCAAGAATCTGGTCCAAACCTATCCAAGGGGAGAAGTGGTGCTGCTTTTCCTGGCCATCTTGATATCTCCCTGAGTCTTCTTGGTGCCAGAGGCTAGGAGAGAGCCTGACACCCATTTTTCTGAGGCTTTTGGGTGAACTTTTGGGGTTTAGGCTTCAGCTTCTGTGTCAATGGGGAAAGAGACACTCAGCAGACATCATTCTCCCCAGTAGGAACTTGACTCTACTTTTCTCAAAGCCTGACCCAATACCACCCCAGCAGGAAACTTGCAGTTTGCATTGTTGAGGAGAATTCCTTCCTTCTTGTGCTCCCACACCTTCATATCTTGGCTTCTTTGAGTATGTGTCTTTCAGACTTGTGTGGCCTTTATGGGTCCATACTAGATCCCCAAACCGCCCCAAACTCAGTGACTTAAAACAACAGCAATGAGTCTAGATCATGAGTTCAGGGATCACCTGGGTGGTTCTGCTGGTCTGGGCTAGACTCAGCTTATCTCAGCTGGGCTCACTTAGATGTCTGTAGGCCTTCTGGGGACCGAATGTCTGGAAGTTGACTGGCTGTCAGTGTGGTTGGACCATGTGGCCTCCCATCCTCTAGCAAGCTACTTAGGTTTGTTTATAAGACAGCATCAATGACCCAAGAGACAGGAAACCAAAATGTCCCTTGAGGCCTAGCTTGAACCTGGCACAATGTCATGTGTGCCACTTGAATCTACCAACTCAGATTCAAGAAGTGGGGAGATGGACCTCACCTCTTGATGGGAGTTGCTGCAAAGTAACATTGCAAGAACATAAAGGCATGGAGGGATAAAGAATTGTGGCCAGTTTTGCAATCTACCAAAGCAGGGTAATAGTAAAAAAAATGTTTTTGAACACTTAGTTCCTATTGTGTGGTAAGTGCTTTTTATGTATTCATCTCATTGTGTCTCAGTTTTCTCCTCTTTAAAATGGGGCTGGGGCTGGGGCTGTGACTTAGTGGTAGAGTGCTTGCCTGGCACATGTAATGCACTGGGTTTGATCCTCAGCACCACAAAAAAATGAATGAATGAATGAATAAATAAAGGTATTGTGTCCATCACAACTAAAAAAACTTAAAAAATTTTTGATGAAATAGGTATTGTATTATCCCCATTTTAAAAAACATTTTTAATTGTAGATGGACACCTTTATTTTATTTATTTATTTTTATGCAGTGCTAAGGATCAAAACCAGTGCCTTACATGTGCCACAAAAGCACTCTACCACTGAGTCACAACCCAGCCCACTTCATCAAATTTAAAGACCCAAATAATTAAAGGAATCTTGAGAAAAAAGAACAAAGTTGGAATCAGCACATTCTCTGATTTCAAAATATATCTTAAAGCTATTATAATCAAAATGGCATGGTACTGGCATAAAAACAGATGCATCAACCAAAGGAACAGGTAAGAAAGCCAAGAAATAAACCCAAGTACTTATGTTCAATGAATTTTTCCACAAAGTGCTGAGAACACACAGTGGTGCCAGTCTCTTCAATAAATGGTGCTGAGAAAACTCAATAGCCACATGCAGAAGAATGAAGTTGGACTCCAATCTTGCACTATATGTAATTAATTCAAAAAGGATAAAGGACTTAAATATAAGACCTGAAACTGTAAAACAACTAGAAGAAAATATAGGGGGAAAGCTCCATACTGATCTGTTATTTCTTGGAGAGGACTTCAAAGGATGGTCAGCAAAAGAAAAAAATAGACAAATATGATTACATCAAAGCTTCTGAACCACAAGAAAACAGAGTGAAGAGACAACCCATGGATTGAGAGAAAACATTTGCTCATCATCTCTAATCATCAGGGAAATGCAAACTAAAACCACAAGGAGCTATCACCTCACACTTGTTCGAATGGCTATTATCAAAAAAAGATGAATGATAATATACCTTGGATAGGGTGTGGGGAAAAGGGACAGGGTAAGACAGTAAATTAGTGCACTCATTTGGAAATATGGAGATTTCTCAGAAATGTAAAAATAGAATTATCATATGAACCAGCAATTCTGCTGGGTATATCTATCTAATGGAATTGAAATACTTATATCCAAAAGAAATCTGCATTTCCATGCTCATTTCAGCATTCTTCACAGTAGCCAAGATACAGAATCAACCTAAAATATCCATCACTGGATGAATGGATAATGAAAATGTGGTATGGACACAATCAACTTTGAAATATACGATATATTATTATTAATTGTTGTCAGCATGAAGTGTAATAGGTCACAAAAACATTCCTCTAGTCTAACTGAAACTGTGCCCTTTGATCAATATCTTCCCTTTCCCCATCTTGCTCTTCCCCGGCCTTCAAAAACAAGGAAATCCTGTTATTTGTGGACAACATGGTTGGAATAGGAGGACAAAGAGAAATATTGTCTGATCACACTTGTATGAGCAATCCAAAATAGTTAATGTCCTAGGGACAGAGGGTAGCTAGGTGGTTACCAGAGGTGGAGGAAAGGGAGAGTGATGGGGAACATTTCCCTTAGCTTGGAGAAATAATTTTTGGTGATCTATTGCAGGGCAGGGTGACCATGGTTAATAATAATGTATAGTATATTTAAAAATTGCTAAAATCAATTTTTAACATTCTCATCACCAGAAGATGATAAATTGGTGAGGTGATGGATATGTTTAAATAGTCTCTTTCTATAATGTATACATAGGTCAAAATCTCATGTTGTACCCCCCAAATATAAACAATTATTGTTTGGTAATTAAAAATAAATTTAAAAAATGAGCTAAGGAATATGCCCAGGGTCATGTGACTGGTAAGTGGTGGAGGCTCTAGGATTCAATGCAGTGCAGTGATTTTTTATTTCTTTCCTGCCATTCACAGAAGGACTTTCCCGGGATCTGGCATATAGCAGGCCCTTCTAAACACATTTATATTTAAATTCAGTTGTGGTAAGTGTGTACAACTAAAACAGCATACCTGAGAACTCACACAATATCTTCCTACCCCACATTGTTTGCTATTTAATTAATAACACCAAAAAGCAATTTATCATTGAGAATCTCTGGCAAAGACAAATTGGCTCAGAGAAGCAGAGGGGAAGTGCAGATTTCTTTACCCTGAGGAAGAAGAAATGGGGCCCTCAGGTCCCCTCAGTTTTATACACTTCAGTGAATATACCAACCTCCTCATAAAGCCTTCCTGAGTGACTACAGTCCAAACTGTTATCTCCTTTCAAGGTTTCACACAGTTAATTACCTCAGATGTCTTGTGGCTTATATCCCCCAACAGATGAAGGTAATATTAGGCCAAGCTCTAACATGATGCTTTGTGCTCCACATCCTTAGTTCATTGCATTAAATACAATATTTTCTCACATATGCTCACATACCCACCCATCCATTACTTGAATTTTAATTAATCGATTCATCATATATTGATCTATCCATTCATCTAATTATTCATGGAATCTACTCATAAATCTGCATACCCACATACCTAATATTTCTTCTATCCAAATGAAACGCCATATAGTCCTACCTATATCATTTGTGTGCTCTTTTATCATTCAGTCATCAATTTATCCATCTTGAATTTACCCATATATTTATCAATTTATTTTTCTTTTTAAGTATGTCTAATCTTTCCTACAACCATCCTTCTTTTCCTTCATTTTATTTAATAGCCAGTTACTATGTCCATCTTCTTAGCCATCCATCCATTTATTCATCTACACATGCACTTGACCCTTTGCATCCATTTTCCCTTCATCACTTTCCCTCAAACCAATCTCCCCTGCCTCTATCCACTTACTTATTTATCCCTGCAGTAAAACACTTCTCTATTTGTCCATCTTTCCATCTGCCATCCATTCTTTTTTCCTTTCAGTTTCTATCCTCTCTTTCTTCCATCCATTTATCTCTCCAGGCATCTACCCATTTTCCTATTCATATTTCCTTTTATCCTTGTTAATCCTTCCTTCTTATCTCTTTAGTCTTTCATCCACCCACCCACCCACCCATCTGTCTCAATGAGGTTGGGCTGCCGAAACATAACCATGGATTGGGTGGATTAACAATAAATGTTCATTTCTTACAGTTCTAGAGTCTGGGAAGTTTAAGATTGGTGTCAGCATGATCTGGGTTCTGATGAAGGCCCTCTTCCTGGTTTCCCCACGTGGTAGAGAGGAAACAAATTCTTTTGTGTCTTTTCTTATAAGGGCACTAGTCCATCATGATGCTCTGCCCTCATGACATATGCTTCCCAAAGACCACTCTTCCTATTAGCATTCCTTGGAGATTAGTGTCTCAACATGAATTTTGGAGGCATACAGTATGCTATCCATAATACCATCTGTTCATTCATCTTGGCTATAATATTTATGGGGTCCCAATGAGAAAGTTTATATTCTAGACTTGTTTGAATGAAGGTTTCTTTATGAAGATTTAATAGGGCTAGATAGGATGGGCATTTGGGGAAAAGGATTCAGAAGAGAAAAACACACACACACACACACACACACACACACACACACATACACATAAAACAGTTCAGAAAATATGTTTTCTCCTCTTCTGAACGGATGGTGTTATGCTATTATTAATATCAATGTGCAAAATATTAGATGTGACTGTATATTCCCCTGTTAACTAGGTAATTATGCCCCAGTAAGGCAAGTACTTTGATTACATGTTTTTCTTATTAGGCTTTAATCTCCATGAGCACAAAGACTATGCCTATGTTAACTCTAGTTTTGTCTCAGTTGTTTGCAGAGCATCTGGTATTACTAAATAATGAATGTTTATTGGACAAAGAGTGCAGAATTTGTGAATATTTTCAGCCTCCTTTCCTCTCCTTTCCTAGGAAAAGTATTAGGAATGTTTTAGCAAAGCTCGATGTGGGAAGGAGAAGGCTCCTTGGTCAGGAATGCTCTCTAGCACAGAGTAAACTCCATCATGGGGGAGTGACTCATGGCTGCATTATGATCTTCATAGTTATATTTTGCAACCACACTGGTGTAAAGATAAATAATGTGTATTTTCTTCCACCTATAAATTCATGTTTATTCTGATTTAAAAAACATGTTTGTGTATCCCTAAAAGGCCTTAGGCACTGTGCCCACTGTGCCTAAGAGATAATATGGTTCCTGGAGTGACCTGGACCATGACAACACAGGTTATAGCAGGAAGCCAGAATTCTCTACAAGAAAACATCAATAATAACCCAGTTAACTTGCTTCTTTATTTCTTTTACTGAGAAAAAGCAAAGCCGTTTCAAGATGGCCTTTCCTTGGGGGTCACAATTGGGTATCCCACCTTTGGTCAGATACTCCAAATAATGTTAGTTTTTTTTTTTTTTTTTTCTCCTGGTGCCAGGGATTGAACTCAGGGGCACTCAACCACTGAGCCACATCCCCAGTCCTATTTTGTATGTTTTTATTTAGAGACAGGGTCTCACTGAGTTGCTTAGTGTCTCACTTTTGCTAAGGCTGCCCTTGAACTCAAGATCCTCCTGCCTCAGCCTCCCAAGTTGACAAATTTGTCAACTACTTCCTGCCCTCTCTCATCCATCCAAAGCACCACTAATTTGAACTTGGTTCCTATCCTAATTTGAACCTGGTTCTCCACTCAGTCAATCCTTTGGCTAACGCAAAATAAGAAAAGAACTCCCTGGAAGGATATTAAGTTGATCACAGTGGAGTTTTCCTTGTTTGGGATCAAAGAACCTTAATGGATAAGCTGTTAAAGAAGCCATAGCTGTATAGGTTGGTACAAGGATGTACTTTATTACTGAACAACAAGAGCTGAAACTGCAGACCCTGAGCCTAAGACCCCATTTAGTCAGTGAGGAGTTTTGCAGCAAATCTCCTGAGATCACTCCCTCTAAACAGAGAGATGACTTTGGAAGCTTAGTTTATTTCCATACAAATGGGATTTTAAGTCCTTATCAGAGTAACAGAAACAAAAAAGAATGTCACACAGACACATTTAGGGTAGCCTAGTTAATTTCTTCTTCTTTTGGAACAACTACATTATCAAGATTACGCGTCACTCTCTGTTAGACTTGCTTCTGCTGGGAAGCAGATGAATTGATTTTGAACTTCTTCTGTGATACGCTTAGTGCTTTGTCAGTAAAATTACTGTAATATCTTATGCCATCTGTCATATTCCCTTCTCACAGCAGGAGCCATCTCCAACCACAAAGTTCTCAAGCTGAATTTCAATCTTCAGAATGGTAAGAATGTGAGCCCACATTCTGCGATACTGTTGGCTGACTAGGGATGGGACACGAAGTGGGTGGTGGCCTGATTTCCGATTTTCACGCATGGAGAAGCACCATAACCATGGAAGATCTCTGGGCTGTAGCACTGATGTGTTAAGACGCTTTTGCAAATATCCCTGTGCCTGGATGCCTGGAGGGTTTGAGCAGCTGGGTTGGAACTAAAGTGAGGTTTGTGGGACCAATGAGGCACTTGCCTTGGGAGTAAAATTTAAGGAGATGTCAGAAAGCTCAGCAAAGACAAGTAATATTTCAATGTAATATTAAAAATAAAATCGATTAAAAATTAAATACATTTAATGTCAATATTAAAAATTAGTTTTAAAGTCCATGATGCATGAAATATCAAATATTTAATTAAAGGCAGGATCAGTGACAGTACTCTCCTGAGTCATATTGGAGCCAACAGCGAAAGGAAAAATCAACCATCTTTTTCCTCCTGCTCCCTGTTCCTACCTTACTTGTGCTTTCAATTCTGCCTTGGTGTCTGCTTGAACCATGAACCTGAACTGACATGGTGTTTCAGAGACGGTCTTCATATGGTAAACCTTCTGAGGACTTGTAAGGCTATGGATATTTTAGTTTGTCCTCATTTTAAATGCTTGTCAAACTTGATATAAAATTCTGAGTTCAGAATGATTTCTGTCACCACTTTGGATGTATGAAAAGCCTGATCTTGTTTATATTTGCATGATCTGCAAAACTCCAAAGCTTCTAAGGTTTTTCTTTGTCCCTAATAGTCCCAAATATCAACATGATACTTTTTTTAAAAAATTGATCCTTTTTGCACTCTATGAGTTGTTTCAGTATTTCAATCTGTGATCTTTAATCTTTTTTTTATTTTTAGAATTTGTCAATCATTATATTTTTAAAAATATTTCCTTCCACATAGGACTTTAATCATGTGTCTGTGAATATTTCTAAGTCTGCCCATGTCTCTTAATTTTTACTTTTTTCATCCCTATTCTTTTTTTTCTGAGAGTTTCTTTAAGTCAGTGATTCTTAATCTTGGCTACATGTTAGAGTCCCTGCAGAGATTTTCTGATTCTACACTCCAGACTACTGAAATGAAGCTCTCTGGTGGTGAGTTGTAGACATAAGTACCTTCTAAAGCTCCTTGGTAATTCAAATGTGCAGTCAAGGCTGAGAACCACATCAGTGCTTCTCAGATCTTAATGAGCATACAAATCACCTAGGAATCTTGTTAAAATGTACATTCCAATTTAGTAGGTCTGGGTGAGGCCTGAGAGTCTGTGTTTCTAACAACTTTCCAGGTGCCGCTGTTGCTCAATAGATCATATTCCAAGGAAACACTGTGTGTGACCTTCCAATTCACCAATTCATTTTTCATCTCTATCCATTCTGCTGTCAACTCATCTATGGAGCTTTACATTTCCATTATTATAATTTTCATTCTCAGTATTTCTAATTAGATCTTGTTTACAATGGCTTCATCAAAAGCCTTTTGTATATTTTTGAGTTTATTTAATGTCCTTGTTATAAATTCTTGTTCTGTGGTGTCAAAGATAAAGAAACCTGGACATGAAAGTGGCAGATTTTAATTAGTTATAACTATGACAATCGGGAAGAGTCCAGTATGAATGGAGTTCAACTTTGATTTGCACAGAGGTGAATTGGTGTTTTAAAGGGAGAAGGAGAGAGAAGGGAGGCGGGTAGGCAAGAGTTTAGTAGAGTCAGGGAAGTGAAAATTATGAGTTAGTGTGAATTTGATGAGGCCAGCTGTGTTGGCTGGCTGGAAGTTATCTCTGCAGGATTCTGTCCCCTCACAGAGACTAGGAGACAGAAGCCTGATCCTATCTTCAGCTATTGACTAGAACAAACTAATGTTTTTTGGCACCTCAGGCAGGACTTTTAGGTGTGTGTGGGGAGTAGGGCTATCCTAGGGAAGTGGCCTTGTGCCATTAGAAACTATGTTTTTGTTTAAGTCTTTATAGACCAAAGATGAAGCCTTGTCAAAAAGAGGGCTCAGAGGAGCCTAGCTCCCGATAGGTCAAGGACAGAATCTTTCACTGGGGTACAGGTTATAGGGTGGGATGTTCTTTATTTTACAGAGTGTTAGTCCTTAAATGTCTCATTATTTTCCCACTCAGTTTCTGTTCCCCTGGTGTAGTCAGCTACTTTGGCTGCTGACTGGATACCATAGAGAATATATTGATCTGAAGCCCAAGCCTAGCTCATGTCTCTTCTGGTAAATTTATGAAGGGGACAGAGGAGAAGGAAGGGACTTGAAGAAGGGGATTTAGAAGGGGCAGTGCTATGGTGGCAGCTCGGGATCACCAGCCCCATTCTCCCTCTGACCCCTACCCCAGCTCACTCCCCAGATCAAAGTCTCAGTGCTCTGTCCCTACAACTGACTTCCTTGGTTGGAATCACCCAAACCTGAGCAGTGGAAGATAGGGCGGTGAACGTGGAGAATGCCCAAGGTCTGCTGGTCTGTTTACATCTGGTTTTATCTCCTACTCCCCAGCCAGGCTTCTTGTCACTACTATTACAAGAAAGGAGACATCTCAGCAAGACCAAAGGGACTGAGAAATGTTGGGAAGAAAACTAGAGTTTTTTTTAGCCTGTGTCTGGAAGGTGATGCCTGTTTGGGACCCAAACTCATGCCCTTTCCCTGGGTGTTTCTCAGATTCTCTTTCAGTATTTCAGATCTCTTAACCCCCTTGGCATCAGAACAGGTGGTTCTGGGTAAGGGAAGCAGTAGCCTGCATGAGTTCTCCACTTCAGCAGGACTTCCAAGACCCATCTTATTTGGACTCAGTTTGACTTAGTGCACATCTTGAGGCAACCTGTACAGGAGCAGTCACCACAACCACCAGTTCTGGGAACAGTGAGGATCATGACCCAGGCACCACTTTACGGAGCTTACAAACCCATTAGGGGGACAGTCAGGCAATTATGATACAGTGTGATAAACACTATTATGCATGTGACTGGAGCACAGCGTAGGGAATCAGTCCTGAGTTTGTGCTTGCTAATGGTTGAGGCGGTTCGTGTGAAGGTCAGGGAAAGCATACCTGGAAAGACTCATTTACAGGGGAGGAGTCTTCTAGGTAGAGAAAATGGCCCAGGCAAAGGCCAGGAAGTAAGAAAGAAAACTTTGTGTTTGGAAAATTAGAATGGGTCAAGGAGGGGTCCAGGATTATGGTAGTCAGTGAGACAAGGGTCATGCAAGTACTTGGCAGATTCTATCTTTATCTTGGATATTTTGTTTATTATGTTTTTTTTTTGCATTTATTTGGATTTTTAAAGATACTGTGCTAAAAGATCATTTGTTTGCTGCTTTTTTTTTTTTTTGATGCCCCTTTAAATTTTGCCCTTGAGGTAAGAACCCTCCCTTACCTTACCCTAATCCTGGCAGATGAGCCTGGGTGCAGCACAGATCTCAAAGAAGGTCAAGTGGTGAAGGATGAGTCTGGCATGTAGAGCAGAGGCCAGAGCGTGGATTGCTATGTATTACTATAAAGTTTGGACTGTACGTCTCTGCTTAGAGTCCTCTCACAGCACCTGGCTGCCCTTGAGGAATCCAATTTGGCCTTACAGGGATCATACTGCTTGCAAAGTGTGGAGAGAGAAGACTAGAGAAAAATATTTCCTTCTTCCACTGACTCCTTGGTCCACATTTGGGCAGTCCAGCTGTTTGGACTTGGGTGCCACAACTCCCACTGAAATCTACATGTTTTATTTCTCATTACTCATTTTCCTGCATTGCAAATAAGGTAGATGTAAGATTAGCTCATTGATTAACAGATCATTGGGAGCCTGTCTTTCCCACACTGCATTTCATGTTGCAGAGGTCTGTTAAAAGAATATCAATGAGGTTGTTAATGTAGCAATCAGGATCTTCTGGTGGAACCAAAGTCTTAAGAATCAATAAAACATTAAAAAAGGTTAAACACTTTATTGGATAAGTCAGTAGATATTCTTTAGTTAATGATACAGCTTTGGGGGAAAATGGAATATGAAAAGGCAAGGTAATTCATCCCTTAATGGGGAAACATTGCATAAAAATGATTATTTTATCAGTCTGGTACTTGAATTCAGTGTGTATACTCATTATGACTAAAGTCAGAATAGAAAAATGAGGTCCCTGCAGGGAAAGCAGCAAGGTGGTTGGAAGATAAGAATGCTAAAGGAGTCTGCTACTTTCCCCAGCTCTGTAACTTCAGGTGAGCCACTTGATTGTGTTTTTCTGAGCCTCAGTTTCCTCAGTTTATAGAGGAGGCTGATGTCCCATGTTCAGCTCCCTCTTGGGGCTGTTATGAAGATCTGATGAAATGAAGGGTAACAAGTGTGGTCTGTAGACTAGAGTTTTCACTATAATCATACAAGCTGAGTAATAATTTTAGGGAGAAATCTCGGAGCTTTCAAAAGAAGTAGAGAAAGAAGGTATGTGGGGTTGGGGTTGTAGCTCAGTGGTAGAGCGCTTGTCTGGCATGTGTGACGTACTGGGTTTGATTTTCAGCATCACATATAAATAAGCAAAATAAAGGCCCACTGACAACTAAAAAATATTTAAAAAAAAGAAAGAAAGAAAAAAACTAAGTGTCACTGGACGTGGTGGCACATGCCTTTTATCCCAGAGACTTAGGAGAGTGAGACAGGAGAATTACAAGTTCAAGACCAGCTCGGGGAATTTAGCAAGATCCTGTCAAAAAAAAAAAAAAAAGGCTAGAGATGCAGTTCAGTGGTAGAGCACCCCTGGAGGTTCAATCCCCAATACTGAAAAAAAAAAAAAAAAAAAAAAAAAGTAAAGTGTTCCAGCTGCACTGCAGTGGTGGCGGGGGTGGGGGGAGTTATTCTTATCTTAGAATTCTTTAGACATTTCCAACTATGGATCTCATTCACTTAGTTCCTTCTCCTGGAAAGCAAGCCTCTCTTTTTACTTCTAAGTATTGGTTTGTAAACTGAACTGTCTTAGTCAGCTTTTTCACCACTGTGATCAAAGTCCTGACAAGAACAATTAGAGGAAAAGTTTCTGTTGGCTCATGTTTTCAGAGTCTTAGTCCATAGATGGCTAACTGCTAGCCCTAGGCCTAAGGTGAGGCAGAACATCACGGCAGAGGAAAGCATCTCAGGGCATGGCACCAGGAAGTAGAAAGAGTGACCCCAAAGGCATACCCCCAGTGACATTTTTCCTCTAACCATACCCTACTTGTCTACAGTTCATGCCCAGTTAACCCATGTGAGTGGACAAATCCATTGATTAAACTACACCTCTTATAATTGGAATGTTTCACTTTTGAAAATTCTTGCATTGTTTCACAACACAAACTTTTGGGGGCACCTCATATTTAAACTGTAACATGCACCCGTGTTAGGGATCAGGTTAAGCATAGGAGTGGGGTATATTCTCGCCCATGTTCTCCAATTCCCTGAAGCTGAGAGGTATTCATAACTGTAAGAATCATGACAGAACTGTCAGAATTACATCATTTAACAGTGTTAATTGGGAAATGTAACTTCTTACCTTTGACAGTGTACATGTGTAGACATTTCAAATTATCTTTTAAAAATAAAACAAAAAACCCTGTGTAAAAAACTGAGCATCAAGGCTTCAGTTCTGCTCTCTGAACCTCCTGTTTCTCCCAATATCTCCTTCCCATTCTACCTGTGAGGCCTGAACCTCAGTGCTCTCCCACCTCTTCCAGGAAGTCCTCCCTGATGAGCCTACAATGACTTGTGTGCTCCTCATATATTTGCTGTTTTGAATTTCACAGTTCAGCCCTGAACTGTGAATGAATATGACTGTGAATGAATCCATGGTGGTTGTGCAAGTATGAATCTTGCTTTTCCTAAGAAGACTGAGTTCTCTTAAGGCAGAACTGCATATGCTCTCCTGTCCTTCAGGGCAACCAAGGGTCAGGTTTCTTTAAGTTCATGCTAACTGATGTCCTGAAAGGGGTCAAGTTTTTCCAATGACTTCCATTGAGACCAAGTTCTGGGAAGAAAGCTACTAGGAATTGAATCAGTAAGGTCTTGTGATGCTCAAGCATATGAAAAAGCAGCCTTTCAGAATAAAACAGTGTCAACTCTCCAACATATTGGCACAGGCACCGACTTCCTTAACAAGACCCTAAAGCTCAAGAAATAAAACCAACGAGTGGGGTGGCGTCAAATTAAAACATGTCTGCACTGCAAAAGAAATGATTAAAAACATGAAGAGACAGCCTGCAGAATGGGAGAAAAATCTTTGCTATCTACTTCTCTGACAAGGGATTAATATCCAGAATGTATAAAGAACTCAAATAACACCAAAAATAAACCCAATCAATAAATGGACAAAAAAACCTAAGAAGACATTTCTCAAAAGAAGAAAACACAAACGGGCAACAAATATATGAAAAAATATTTAACATCCATGGCAACCAGGGAAATGCAAAACTACATTGAGATTTCATCTCACTCCAACTAGAATGGT
The DNA here is from genome assembly GCF_902686445.1 of Sciurus carolinensis. NCBI lineage: Eukaryota > Metazoa > Chordata > Mammalia > Rodentia > Sciuridae > Sciurus > Sciurus carolinensis. The sequence goes on from NC_062228.1 coordinate 36,476,673, forward strand.
AATCATTAAGAATACAAATAATAATAAATGCTAGAGAGAATGAGGGGAAAAACATACACTCATACATTGTTGGTGGGACTGCAAATCAGTACAACCACTTCAGAAAGCTGTATGGAAATTCCTCAAAAGACTAGGAATGGAACCACCATATGACTCAGTTATCCCACTCTTCAGTGTTTATCCAAAAAAAATTAAAATCAGCATAATATAGTGATACAAGTACAACAATGTTTATAGCAGTGCAATAGCCAAGTTATGGAACCAGCTCAGGGGCCTGTCAATATATTAAGGGATTAAGAAAACATGGTATATATACACAATGGAGTTTTACTCAGCCATAAGGAATGAAATTATGGCATTTCCTGTAAGTGGATGAAACTGGAGAACATTATGCTAAGTGAAATAAATCAGACTCAGAAAGTCAAGTGTTGAATGTTTTCTCTCATATGTGAAAGTTAGAGGAAAGTAAGGGAAAAAAGGTGTGTGTGTGTGAAATCCCATGAAAATAGAAGGAAAATTGTGGTGTAGAGGAAGGAGATCAATGGGGAGGAAGGAGGGACAGGAAAAGGGAGAAAATGTGGAATGACGCTAACCAAAGTATGCTGTGTACATATATGAATATACCATAGTGAGTTCTGCCTTTATGTATATCTATAAAGCACATACATAAATAAATATAAGGAAGACCAATAGAATAGAGGAAGGAGAATAGGGGGAGTGGGGAGAGGAAGGAAAGAGGAAGCACTGAGGACTGAAATGGAGCAACTTATATTCCGTGCATGTATGATTGTGTCAAAATGAACCCCACTATTATGTATAACTATAATGCACTAATAAAAACATTTTTTTAAAACATTTTTTTTTCCTTTGAGTTGGAAAGACAAACAGGGACATGGAGAGGCCTGTGAGTTGCACTCTTAACAAGGTAAGAATGAGAAAAGGATTATAGGCAGCACAGTCTGAAGTTACAGAGCAGAGAGTACGAATGTAGCAAAAGCCCCAGGATAATGGAGCTGTGTGTAGGAAGAAGCGGCTCATGTCTAGCTGGGGGAGGGGCTCAGAGGCAGGTAATCTGCCTAGGCTGGGACGAGCCCCTGAGAGACTGTTCAGCCCTGTGTCTGCTTCTGACTTAGGTCCAGTGGGATGCCTGGCTTGGTTGACGTGTTCAAAGGCAGGGCATGCCAACCTACCACCACCAAGGGTGGGAGCACTCATTCACTAAATGGAAATGAAAACAAAAAACAAACAAAAACACCAAACTCACAAATGGGCAAATGAAGGGAAAACAGACAAAAGTCTATACTACTGTGGGGCTCCCATTCTAGCAAGTGTGTGTGATTGTGTGTGACTTTTGTGTGAGACAACACACACACAAAAGTCAAATGAGACATTCTCAGGGTGCTATGAAACAAATCAGACTAATATTTTTTTAATTGGAAGCTGAGAAGGCTCTTCTGCGGAGGCCACTCAAAATCTGAGGTCAAATGACTGAGTTGTCTGTTTTTTGGTGAAAAAATAACTTTTCCGGGTGATGTTGTGGTTTGGATATGAAGTTTCCCCTAAAACTCCTGTGTTAATGCAGGGATGTTCAGAGGTTAGAAGATTAGGTTATGAAAGCTGTAACCTAATCTATGAATTAATCCAGTTGATAGATTAATAATTTAAATGGACTAACTGGGTTGTAACTGCAGGCAAGTGGGGTGTGACTGGAGGAAGTGGGTCACTGGGCATACGACTGGGATTTATAGTTTGTCCCTCACTCCCCATGCTCTCTGCTTCCTGGCTGCCATGAGGTGAGCAGATTTCCTCCACCATGCCCTTCCTCCAAGACATTCCACCTCACCTGTGTCAATGGAGTTAGTTGACCATGAACTGAACCTCTGAAACCATGAGCCAAAATAGACTTTTCCTCCTCTAAGTTTTCTGGTCAGGTATTTTGGTCACAGTGATGAAAACTTAACTAACACAGGTGATGAAACCCCAGGCAGGAATGAATTAGGTTGGTTCCAGTGGACCAAGGAACAGGGATAAGGTTGGTGTGGTTGGGGCTAAAGGGAGAAAGACCAGAGGTGGGAGGGTGGTGCAGGTTGTGTTGGGTAGGGTCTTGTCAGTCATTCCAGGAATTTGGATTTTATTCCAAGTGCAAAGGGAAGGCCAGTGACCTCCTATTGCTGAGTGGAGGACGGGGGCCTGGTAAGGGCCATTCTTCCTTCCTTACCCAAATGGACCTATGCCATCCACAACTCTTCCCACCCATTAGTTTTGCCAGAAACTAGAGAAGACCTTGGCCAAGCCTCTGATCTCTCCTGCCTCCTTATCTGTAAAACTGTTCCACTCATAGGGTGGGAGTGAAGATGAAATGAGGACCCCTATGCCCCAGGGATGGGGACTCAAAGGACCTGATACAAGGTGGCTTTCTTGCTCTCCCATCATTGTGCTCTGAGATTGGGATATGCTTTACAGCTGTGTACCTTTAAGATGGAGTTTGGATGAGTTTGGAAAGCTTATCCCCAGATGAATGTTGTCTGAGAATTGAGGAAATACAATGAGGCCATTCTGCCCGTTCTTACCTCTCTTTGTTAGTCCGCCCCTCTGCCTTTTGCATTCTTGCCCTTCTTTCAAGGCCCTCCTTTCCCTAGCAGCCCTCCCTAACTCCCCAGCCCTCTTTAATGCCCAGAGCTCTAGGAGGCCACCTTCATGCTCTGCCAGCTCAGAGAGTTCTCCCCTTCAGTGTTACTCAGAGTGAGCCACAGGGTTGCAGCTGAGGGTCACTGCAAGGGTTGGGTCATGCCTCAGACCCTTTCTCTGTCTCACCAATACTGAGCCCCTGGTGAGTGAGTGATCAGGAAGCCCTTTCCTAGGGAGCCTTACCCAGGGTCATCCTGGGAGCTGCTCCTATCAGAGGCTGTGCTCTAGTGTAGGCCTTCCTGGTGTGCTGCCAATCTCTCCAGCCTCCAATTACCAGCCTCATGTGTGGGGGTGAGGTGGGCCCCTCCTTCCTTAATGGAGAGCTTGCTCTTAACAATGCTCTGCTCCTTGTTGACCTCCTTGCCTGACTCGGGGGCTTGCTTCACACTGTTCCTGTAGAGTTCCTCATGAGAGCCTAATAGGCATTGTATTGACAAATTACCTTTCAAACACCTAGTGAGAGGCCCACTGATGATACTGACTGACCTGCCATCTCCTGGTCATGCCCTGTCTACAGAGGTGGTCATTTGAACTTGCTCTGCATGGGCTCCCATTGAAGTTGATGAGTTCTCGGTGGTCAGGAAAGTTCAGAAATAGCTTCCTGTGAAAGAGAATGGGTTTAGGAACAGAGTCTCAAAGGTGGGAGATAAAGAAGAAATGATGCAGGAAAAACCACCAAAGTGTCATGGTGTACAGAAAAACTCATTGCAGTTCCCTCTGCTATTGGAGGGAAGTTTCAATGGGAGAAGGCTGGTATTATTCCCTTCCTTCCCTTTTTGCCTTGAATGTGGATGTGATATTTGAGGTGTGGCAGTTATTCAGAGACCATGAACAATTACTATATACTGGAAATTGTGCCCAGGAAATCCTCATTGCAACTCTACAAGGCTGGAGCCATTAACCGCACAATCTTACAGATAAGGAGGACTCTGAGACTCAAATAATAGAAGAGCATACAGATATTAGATGGTAGACATGGAATTGGAATCCAGGTCTGGCCAGTCCCAGATTCAGCACTGTTTACCATGAGTTCTACTCTTTATTAAAAGCTAAGACAATAGAAGGCCAAAAGGTCTCCAAGATTTCCCACATCCACTTTTTATCCACATTGGAATTCTGCTCAGTTTCTTTCCTTTGCTCTCTGAGAACGGGTGGGCAGAATGTGGAGAGCGTGAGGACCGAGAGTGGGGAGACCCCCTGTGAGGTTGATATTTAATCACTTGTCTGTTTAACTTCAAGTCAGGGTGCAAATGTGGCCCAAGGTGTGTTGTTTTAATAATAAATCAGAGGTGAGTGCTCACAATTCCTTAATTATGCATATTTATCTCAGGAAAAGTTTAAGGACCCCAGCAGGTGCCTGCTCTCTGGGCCTCATTACTGTTGACAAAGCTGGGATTTATGTGTTCAAAGCAGCGTGTGGCAAAACGTGTGTAGGGGTTGGGAGGCCGCTCATGTTCCCCCCTGCTATTAAAATGTCACCTCAGGGTAAATAATATGTGTTAACACACCAGACAAATCTCCCAGTCTTGTTTCTTTACCTAGTCTGAAAATAATTTAACAACTTATAACAACTTCATGACTAAATGTAGTGAGTTACTTAGCCTTTCTAAAAAATAAAGTGACATATTTTCTCACCACTATTATTCCATCTCATTTAATTCAATTGTGAAGCCCACAGATTATTAAAATGAGAACAAGATGCTAAAAGTACTCCTGGTAAGTGTTTCCCACCAATCATTGTATTGAGCAGACTCACATTGCCTTCAGAGTTGTGGATTCGTTGGAGTAGGCAAAGAAACCTTTTTCTCTGGTGGCCTTGTTAATGCTCCTTGATTAGTATGAGATGCTTCTTGTCCTACCTCTTTCAGGTATCATTGCTACTGAGGATATGCTCAGTGACCAACACTAAGATTTGGTTCAACAGAATACCATTTCCAACACCTTATCTCTCACCTGCTTCTCTGTAGAGGCTGGGAGGGGTATGTAGTCATTTCCCCAGACTCTCTTACAGATTGTCCACATGTCCTGGTTCTGTCTAATGAAATATAATTGAAGATGATGTGGGTGGTTGTGGGTAGGGTTATAGTTTTCATTTTCCTGAAAGGAATAAGACTGGCATCACCTCTTCCTTGTGTTCCTTAATGTGAAACTGATGTTTGAGCTGCAGCAGCCACCTTGTGACCATGAGGGAAGGCAGACATGGATGAAGTAGGAAGAAGCGTGACATCATTAAACAGATGAACTGGCACTACTGTTGGCTTTCTGATTGGTAGGAAAAATTATCTCATATCTCTTAGCCATTACAGTTGAGTTTTATAGCTTAACCCATTTCCAACTGATATTTACTCTATGATGAAATATATCTTGTTCAAGTTTGTTAGTTACCTTTCCATCATTGTGACAAATATTGGAGAAAATCAGCATAAGGGAGGAAGGGCTTATTTTGGTTCATGGGTTCAGAGGTTTCAGTCCATGGTTACTTGATCCCATGCCTAAGGACCTGTGCGGCAGGGGCAGGACATCACAGTGGGGAGCATGTGGCAGAGTGGAGCTGCTCACCTTGTGACAAGAGAGAGAGCGAGAGAGAGAGAGAGAGAGAGAGAGAGAGAGAGAGAGAGAGTGTGTGTGTGTGTGTGTGTGTGTGTGTCTGGGGACAACTGGGGACAAGATATACCCATCAAAAGCACACTCCCAGTGACCTACTTCCTCCAACTAGGCTCACTTCCTAAATTTCTACCACCTCCAAGAGCATCATCAGCGACAAAACCTTCAACACATGAACCTTTGAGGGAAAGTCTAGATCCAAATTATAAACCCAACCTTAAGCTGCAAGGTCTGAGCAATTCTGTAGAGAAACAACACTATTTCTATCCATTTCCCCTTCCTTTCTTCCCTTCATATATTTAAAAATTTTTTTTAATTAGTTGTATATGACAGTAGAATGCATTTATACATTTTCATAGATCATACATAAATGGAGTGTCATCTCTCAATTTTCTGATTATACATATTGTAAGATCATATCAGTCATGCAATCATATATGTACAAGAAGTAATAATGTCTGTTTCTCTCTACTATCCTTCCTACCCCCATACCCCTTCCTCTCCCTTCACTCCCCTCTATCTAACTTAAAGTAACTCTGTTCTTCCCTATTCTGCCCCACCCCCTTTATTGTGAATTCGCATCCACATTTCAGAGAAAACATTTGGCCTTTGGTTTTTTGAGTTTGGCTTATTTCACTTAGCATGATATTCTCTAGTTCCATCCATTTATCAGCAAATGCCGTATTTCATTCTTCTTTAAAGCTGAGTAATATTTCATCATATATATATATATATCTATATCACATTTTCTTTATCCATTCATCTGTTGAAGGGTACCTAGGTTGGTTGCATATTTTAGTTATTGTGAATTGAGCTGCTATAAACATTGATGAGGCTGCACCACAGTAGTATGCTGATTTTAAGTCCTTTGGGTAGAAACTGAGGAGTGGGATAACTGGGTCAAATGGTGGTTCCATTCCAAGTTTTCTGAGGACTCTCCATACTGCTTTCCATAATGGTTGCATCATTTTGTATTCCCACCAATTTATGAGTGTACCTTTTCCCCCACATCCTTGCCAACACCTGTTGTTGCTTGTATTCTTGATAATGGCCATTCTAATTGGGGTCAGATGAAATCTTAGAGTAGTTTTGATTGGCATTTCTCTAATTGCTAGAGATGTTGAACATTTTTTCATATATTTGTTGATTGATTGTAGATCTTCTGTGAAGTGTCTGTTCAGTTCCTTAGACCACTTATTGATTGGGTTATTTGGGGTTTTTTTTGGTGTTAAGTTTTTTGAGTTCTTTATATATCCTGGAGTGTTGGGGGCTGTGCCAGCCAGAACAGCGCCTGATCACATCAGCAGTGAGGAGGTTAATTGACATAAGTGCACTCAGGCACTCAGGTGATTTATCACTGGCCGTATTCAGTTAAGTCCATGCGCACAACGTGTGCACAGGTGTACCCGAGTGCACCTGCTTGGGCCTGCTGGTTTTGACCTTGCGGTGATGGGGCAGCTGGCTCCGCCTGATCGCTACTGGCGTGGCCCCGCCCTCTGCCTCCTGGAGGGAATATAAGTGGGTGGTGGGCGGGGGCGCGAGAGTAAGGAGCTACAGTAAGCAGAGCGGCAGCTAGCAGAAAGAAGCGAAGAGAAGCCATTAGCAGAAAGGAAGAAGAAGAAGTGGCAAGCAGATAGAAGCAGCGAGTAGGGGCAGCGGCGGAAGGCAGATCGCAGAGCGGAGAACTGGGAACACATCTTTAGGTTGCAGATCACAGATAGGCAGATCGCAGTATGTGGGATGCATCACTAAAGCACCTCAGATAGACACACCCTTAGTTCACAGGATGCAGGACGCACCTTTAAGAAGAAGCAGCAGAACTAAGAAGATTTCTGAAAGTGTAGTCTCTCTCTCTTAAGCAAAGTCTCTCTTTCTCTCTTATGCAAAGCCCCTCTCTCTCTAAGAAAAGTCTTTCTCAATAGCCCAGGGAACAAGCGAATAAGTGAGAAAGCAGCCCACTAAAAGAAAGATAGAAGCAGTTTGTTTCCAGTCCACCACCGATAAAGACCCGCGCAAATTGTTGCTGCAGGCGGTGACAAATACCCGTGGATTTGGCACCGCAAAGAGCCAGAGACACTGGAGATCAGTGCTCTGTCTGAGGTGCACGTGGTAAAGATTTTTTTTCCCATTCCATAGGCTCTCTCTTCACGTTATTGATTGTTTCTTTTGCTGAGAAGAAGTTTTCTAGTTCAAATCCATCCCATTTATTGATTTTTTAACTTAACTTCTTGAGCTTTAGGGGTCTTGTTAAGGAAGTCAGATCCTAGGCTGACATGGTGAAGATTTGGGCCTATTTTTTCTTCTAGTAGTCACAGGGTCTCTGTTCTAGTGCCTAACTAAGTCTTTGATTCACTGTGAGTTAATTTTTGTGCAGGGTGAGAGATAGAGGTTTAATTTCATTTTGTTACATGTGGCTTTCCATTTTGCCCAGCACTGTTTGTTAAATAGGCTCTTTTCTCCAGTGAATGCTTGTGGTACCTTTGTCCAGGATGAAATAACTATTTATGTGGGTTTGTCTCTGTGTCTTCTATTCTGCACCATTGGTCTATGTGTCTGTTTTGGTGCCAATACCATACTGCTTTTATTACTATTTTTCTGTAGTATAGTTTAAGGTCTGGTATTGTGATGCCTCCTGATTCACTTTTCTTGCTAAGAATTGTTTTGGCTATTCTGGGTCTCTTATTTTTCCAAATGAATTTCATGATTGCTTTTTCTAGTTTGATGAAGAATGTCATTAGGATTTTAATAGGAATTGCATTAAACTTGTATAATGCTTTTGGTAGTGTGGTCATCTTAACTATTAATTCTGCCTATCCAGGAGCATGGGAGCTCTTTCCATCTTCTACAGTCTTCTTCAATTTCTTTCTTTAGTGTTCTATAATTTTCACTGTAGAGGTCTTTCACCTCTTTGTTAGATTGATTCCCAAGCATTTTATTTTATTTTTTTTTTGAGGGTATTGTGAATGGGGTAGTTTTCTTTATTTCTCTTTCAGTGGATTCATTGCTGATTTTAGGAGTGCATTTGATTTATGGGTATTGAATATCCTGCTACTTGGCTGAATTCATTTATTAGTTATAGATGTTTTTTGGTGGAATTTTTTGGATCTTCTAAATATAGAATCATGTCATTGGCAAATAGTGATAGTTTGAGTTCTTCTTTACCTATCCACATACCTTTAATTTCTTTCTTCTAATTGCTCTGGCTAGAGTTTCAAGGATAATGTTGAATAAAAGTGGTAAAAGAGGACATCCTTGTCTTGTTCCAGTTTTTACAGGAAATATTTTCAATTTTTCTCCATTTAGAGTTGTGTTGGTCTTGGGTTTAGCATATATGGCTTTTACAATGTTGAGGTATGTTCCTACTATCCCTAGTTTTTCCAGTGTTTTGAACATGAAGCTGTATTTTATCAATTGCTTTTTATGTATCTCTGGAGATGATTGATCATATCATTCTGTATTTAAGTCTATTGATATGATGATTTATGTTTATTATTTTCCATATGTTGAACCAACCCTGCATCCCTGGGATGTAACCCACTTGATCATGGTGCACTATATTTTTAATATGTTTTTATATGTAATTTTCCAGAATTTTATTGAGAATTTTTGCATCTATGTTCATCAGGGATATTAGTCTGAAGTTTTCTTTCCTTGATGTTCCTTTGTCTGGTTTTGGTATCAGGGTGATATCAGACTCATAGAATTAGTTTGGAAGGGTCCCCTCTTTTTCAATTTCATGGAATAATTTGAAGAGTATTGGTATTAATTCTTCTTTGAAGGTCTTGTAGAACTTGACTGAGAATCCATTTGGTCCTGGACTTTTCTGGGTTGGTAGGCTTTTGATGGCATCTGCTATTTCATTATATTGTGTATGTCTTCCTACATCAGTTTGGGTAGATAGTATGTCTCTAGAAATTTTTCAGTGTCTTCAATATTTTCTATTTTATTGGAGTATAAATTTTCAAAATAGTTTCTAATTATATTCTGTATTTCAGTTGTGACCATTGTGATATTTCCTTTTTCATCACATATTTTCTCTCTTTTTTCTCTTCATTAGTGTGTCTGGGGGTTTATCAATTTTTAAAAATTTTTTCAAAGAACCAACTTTTTGTTTTGTCAGTTTTTTCAATTGTTTCTTTTGTTTCAATTTCACTGATTTCAACTATGATTTTAATTATTTCCTGTCTTCTACTGTTTTTGGTGTTGATTTATTCTTCTTTGTCTAGGGCTTTGAAATGTAATGGTAGGTCATTTATTTGTTGACTTTTTATTGTTTTAATAAATGAGCTGAATGCAGTGAACTTTCCTTCATAGTGTTCCACAGATTTTGGTATGTTTTATCAGTATTCTCATTTACCTTTAAGTATTTTTTCATTTTTGAAATCATTTTTGATTTCTTCTACTATCCATTTGTCATTCAGTATTAGTTAGTCTCCAGTTGTTAGAGTAGCTTCTTTTTTTTATTTTATTGTTGATTTCTAATTTCAGTCTATTTGATCTGATAGTAATCCATATGAGTGATATGCTTTTTTTCCATCCTTTCACCTTCAGTCTGTGGATGTCTTTGTCTATGAGGTGAGTCTCTTGGAGATAGCATATTGTTGGGTCTTGTTTTTTAATCCAACCTGCCAGTCTATGTCTTTTGATTGATGAGTTTAGGCCATCAACATTCAAGGTCACTATTAAGATATGACCTGCATTCCTGGTCATTTCGTCCACTCTGGCCCTTAACTTGACTTATTCTCTCCCTTAACTTTCCTTTGGTGTAGTTCCTCCCTTTGCTGGCCCTCACTTTCTTTTTGCACTTCATCCTCATGGGAATATTTTGTTGAGAATGTTCTGTAGTGCAGGCTTTCTTGTTGTGAATTCTTTTAACTTTTATCACAGAAGGCTTTTATTTCATCTTCAAACGTGAAACTTAATTTTGCTGGCTATAAAGTTCTTGACTGACATCCATTTTCTTTCAGAGTTTGAAAAATGTTGTTCCATGACCTCTTAGCTCTGAGGGTCTGGGTTGAGAAATCAACCATATCCAAATTGGTTTCCCCCTATATATAATTTGCTTTTTCTCTCTCATGGCTTTTAAAATTTTATCCTTATTCTGTATTTTAGTCATTCTCACTATAATGTGTCTTTGTGTGGGTCTGCTATGATTTTGTACATTTGGGACTCTATAAACCTCCTCTATTTGATTTTACATTTTTATTCTTTAGGTCTGGGAAATTTTCTGATACTGTGTTATTGAAAAGATTGTGCATTCCTTTGGTTTGTATCTCTGCTCCTTCATCTATCCTGATAACTTAAATTTGGTCTTTTCATGTTATCCCATAATTCTTTAAGTTCTGTTCATGGAGTCTTACCATCTTCTTTGCATGGTCAACTTTATTTTCAATATTAAATATTTTGTCTTCATTGCCTGAGGTTCTGTCTTCCAAATGGTCTAGTTTGTTGTTGATCCTTTCCATTGAATTTATAATTTGTTTTGCTGAGTCCTTTATTTCAAGGATTTCTGCTTGGGTTTTTTTTTTTTTTTTTTTTTTTTCACTATCTCTAACTCTTTATTGAAGTGATCTTTTACTTCCTCTGTTTTCTCTTTGATTTCACTCTTGGTACCATCCTTTACTTTGAGACCAGTTTAGCCTTTTACATTCTAAACTCCTTCCTGGACATTTCTTCTACTGTGTTATCAGTAAATTCTCTTATTGGGGCATCTTGGTTTGTTTGGGGCACTTTTTTCCCTTGTTTTTTCATGTTGGTTGGGTGTTTTCCCATCTAGTTGTATGGATCTGAGGCAGTACAGATTCTACCCTGTAGACTTATATTGTCTCTAAAGATTTCCAGTATCCCACCTTTAAGAGGGAGACTAATATCAACAGCACCCAGTACAAACAATATAAAACCTCAAATCTAATAGCTCCCACCAAGGCATCCACTGCCCTCTCACTATAAACAGCAATGATAAATTCAATCATTGTCTACAATATAAACAGAAAATTTGCCAAAAGGATTTACAATCTCAAATAGTGGACAAAGAGAGAACAGAAATTGTGCAGGACATACTGTTCATTTGGGAGGAAGGGAGAAGCCAGAAGCAAAAATCCACAGGAAGAGTGGAAGAGGAATCAACAGAGATTGACTGTTAGGTGGAGAAAAGGTAGAAAGGGAATCCAGACAAATGAGAGGAGGAATACACATAAAGAGAAAAAATATTAAAAATATAAGAATATACAGCCAAATTGAAAAACATGTATATATATCACTGTCCTCAATAAGCTGATGCACAAAAAACACCCAGCTCCAAATATGGTGGAGAGAGATGCCAGGGAAGAAAAAAATAAAAATAAAATAAATCTCAGTGGAAAATTGAACAACTGTCTGCCAGTGTCTGAAAGCGTCTCAGCCCTGCCTCTGACCTCCCACAAGACTGCCTGACCCAGACCAGCCCTGGCAGACCCAGTCACTATCCCATCCACCTGGGCCTCAGATGTCCTGGGTTCAGCCACATTGCAGTCCCAAGATCTCAATGCCACTGGAATTTGGAGAGAGACCATCAGGGATGAGCAATCATGAGAAACAGTAACTAGATGGCAGCAACCAGCACTCCTAGGAGGAAGACCCAGGCCCAGCCAAACCCGCAGGCACCCCAACACTGAACCTCCAGGTCCTGGCCAGTGTCCCCAGACAGGGATGGCTGTCCCTCAAGATGGTGGTAGCAGCAAACCCACAGGGACCCCCAACCTTTGCCAGCTCTGGCCGACATCTCAAAATGGATGTGGCCATGTACAACAAAACCCGGAGTTTCCCTGGCAGCGGACCTCTGCGTGGTGGTGGAAGTGGTAGTGGCAGGAGTCAATGGCAGCAGGCAGGGGGTCAGCAGCAGCTGCAGTCATATGAGGCATTGGCAGCAGGTGGGGGGTCAGTGGCAGTAGCTGCAGTGGTACTTGGAGAGAAGACCTCCAGGTGACCTCCAGGGAATGGCAGCGGCTTTGGCATCAGCAGTTTCAGCAGTAACAGCAGCTGCAGCAGCAGCGGTGGCAGTAGTGTTGACAGCAGCCACACCCAGAGAAAAGACCTATGGGCAGCGTGGAGGGCCCCAGACCTCCGGGCGCCTGTAGCAGTGGTGTCAGGGGCATCTGTGCCCTAAGAGGCCACCTCCGGGCAAGGGGAGCGGTGCCTGGAGAAAAGACCTCCGGGTGTCTGTGGCAGCAGTGTGGGCAGCAGCGGCACCCGGAGTAAACAGCTCTGGGTGTCTGTGGGGGTGACCTCAGGGGCAGCTGTGCCCCAGCCTGAGAAGAGACCTGATGGCAGCGGCGGCATCTGCGGCATCTGTGGTGGCGGCTGCATCTGAGGCCCTTCATATTTCTGTTTATCCATCCCTTGATTCATTCACCCAACAAATATTTATTTAGCACCTACAGCATGCTGTCTTCATACTGCAAGAAACAATAGTAAACAATAGAGAAGTTGTCCCTTCAAAAGAGCATAAACTCTTTTAGAGAGAGACTGATAATATAAACAAATGGATAAGAAGATGACTTCGCAGCAGCAAGTACTAAGTGAGAAATAAAACAGGGCGCTCTGAGAGTGTGAAGGGGCAGGAGCAAGAAGCCCACTTTATTTATTTATTTTTCCACATTTTTAATTGGTGCGTTATAGTTGTTCATAATGGTGGGATTAGGTGTTACATATCAATAGATGCACATAACATAATTTGATGAATATCCCTCCCCAGCATCCCCGCTCCCTCCCCTGATCCCTTTCCTCTGTTCTACTGATCTCCCTTTGCTTTTCATGTGACAACACCTCACCTTTTTTCTCTTTTTTCTCTATAGCTTCTACCTATAAGAGAAATTATGACCCTCGACCTGAGTTTGAAGAAGCCCACCTCAGATGGGTGCTGAATGACAAAGAAGCCAGTCATGCAAAAATCTTGAGGACAGTGCTCCAGACAGAGGTAAGAGCAACTGCAAAGTCCCCAGAAAAGGTCTGATCAAAGGAATGAGAGAAGGGAAGAGTAGCTAGAGAGTTATGAGATGGGAGGGCTCAAGCTTGGCGAGATGCAGAGGCTGGTTCATGCAGGACCCTGAAGGACATGAGAAAGTCATGAATGTGGCCCCAGGGAGCATGGAGACTTGTAGTCAGGAAGTGGATGTGGGGAAACCAGCGTGGCTTTCTCTTGATTCATTGCATTTTAACTACAGAGGTACGTAGGGGGCCTTCCTGGGCTTTCTGTCCCAACAGAGTCCTGATCTCCCAGTGATCTCTGTTAGGCACCTGACCTTCTTGGCCCCTGGGTCCCTACCTGGAGAGGATCCTATGGAACAACTCACTGGGATTAGTTGTAACTCTTAAATTGCATGAGATAGAAACCCTACCCAACTCGAATTAGTTTAAACAAAAAGGGATTTTGGGGGAAGTAACTCTAAGTTATCCCCACTAAAGGGCAAAGGGACAGAAATATTTATTTACCAACTACCCGTCTATCTGTGATTGAGATCTGCTTGGGGGATGCTTTCAATTTGCTTTGTTTGGCTAGAAAAAACCCTCCAGGCTCTTCTCTGTGTGCTCTGGAGGAAGATGACAGGATAATAGCCCTGTTTGGCCCTGTGTTTTTACAATGCTATTCTTGTCTGTCTGTTGACTTGGCTAATTGCTTTAAAATAGGGGTTGGCAGAATTTTTCTATAGAGAAGCAGATTGTTAAGTATTTTGGCCTTTGAGATCCATATGGTCTCTGTTGCAAACACTAAACTATGCTTTTCAACATAAATGCAGCCATCAGCAATACATAAAAGAATGTGTGTGGCCATGTTCCAATAAAACTTTATTCATGAAAACAGGCAGAGGGTTGGTGCTCTGGTTTGGATATGGTTTGTATATGTCTCCAGAGGTCATGTGTTGGAATTTTGGTGATGTTAAGAGGTGATGGTACTTTTAAGAGGTGGGACCTAGTGGGAAGCCATTACTCTTCCAACCCTGTCTTGCCCTGGTTTTTTATCTCAGAATGTGATCTCTCTCTCTTTCTCTCTTTGGTGTGTGATCCTACTATTGTGATGCCATTCATCATGATGTAATACGAATTTTTTTTTCAAGAGCCTGTACTATGACGTTTTGACTTTCAGCCTCCAAAATTATCAACTAAAGAAACCTCTTTTCCTTGTAAATTATCAGCCTCAGATTTATGTTCTAGTAATAGAAAACTGACTAATACTGTTGGATTTGGTGCATTGACTGTGTTTTATTGATCCTTGCCTTGGTACAACCTCTAGGTTCATTATGGGTGAGGTTTATAGTAGGACATGCAAAAAAAGAAAGTTTCTTCCTCAACAGAGATAAAGAGGCTTCTTGTTCAAGGGATATCAGATGTGTTCTGTGGACCTGCAAGTTGGGGATGTGAACCCCCTTTACTGATAAATGTGGGAAAGAGGTCCTTGAAAGTTTCTAAAATCAATGATCATTACCATTGATGAGTTTGATTCGTGTACTGTCCCCTTTCTAAATTCCCTTTCAATTGCCTGAAGAGCAGACACGCTGTGCTCTTCGTAGATCTAGTTTCTCCCATAGACCTTCATTAGGTCATGCCATGCAGTGCCATTCTATGACTCTCTGTTAAATGAAAGGACTGGCTAGTCCTGGTTTCCTGCTGACTGTTATCCTGTTGAATTAACCACCTTCTTAAAGTTCTCTAGAGCCTATACAATTGTATTTGACTTCTTTCACACTTCACGACCTGCTTGTCTTTATGCTTATAGGTGAAATGAATTTGTTGAAACATGATATAATCACAAGGCAGAAAATGGAGGTCAAATGAGTGGGAAGGTTGGTGCCATCCCAACCATGCTGGCTCTCTGATGGGTGTGACAGATACTGATGAACCTCCACAGGTCCCAACAGTGAGACTGACAGACACTTGTGTGGTTTTTCCATGTGAGTCTACTGTACCAAAGTCCTCTTGTGCTAAGAGATGTTTGTTTGTTGTATGTAACACTTCCTACTCTTGCCTGGCCACAGCACAGTTTAAAAACCCTTTCTCTACTCATCTTGCATTTCCTTATTGATAGTTGTCTGTGGCCTTGTCTCAAAGAACCCCATCTCTCCTATATCATGTGAAATGGAGAAATTTGGAATTTTCAAGTCATAATATTAGGTATAAATTCAGAATAATTTAATATGTCCAGAATTAATGGAAATGTCATAAATTGGGGGATAATAAAAAACAAATCACTTTCCAAAAGGTATATCCCAGAAACCTCTACTCCTGCTGACCCTTGTGGGGATAGGTGGAGACAGAACCGGGCAGATACTGGAGAGGACAGCACAGCACTGGGGACAAGGGAACCTTCTGAGATGTTGTGATAATGTTGATTGATGACCTTGTGAACATTGTAGTTGATTAAGATATGCCAAGCGAATACATCTTTTCATCAATACATGTTTATTGAGTGCCTACTGTATACCAGTTACTGTTCTAGGTTCTGGGGATTTAGCATGAACAAGAAAGTCCCTGCTCTCACAGAGCTCATATTCAATTGGAGGAAGTGCTAAAAATAGATGATAAATGCAGAATATGTCAGATAGCAAAAGATTAGACAGGATAAGTCAACTGGGGATGGGCTACATGGTTGATTTTTACATAAAGAAGCCAAGGAAGGACTTACAGTTTAAATGGCATTTGAGTCATACTCCTTTGTGTATATATACCACATTTTCTTTATCCATTCATCTATTGAAGGGCATCTATGTTGGCTTCATAGCTTAGCTATTGTAAATTGAACTTCTATAAAAATATTGATGTGGCTGTGAGTCATTAAGAAGAATGTCATTTTTGACATTACTGGTAAATGGATAGATCTGGAGACTAACATGCTAATTCCAAAAACTAAAGGTCAAATGTTCTCTCTCTCTAACCCACAATAAGGGGGAGGATTAAATAGTAGGGTTGGAGGTTTATAGATTAGATAAAGGGGAATGAAGGGACAGGAAGGGGGATAGGAAAAGGAAAGACAGTGGAATGAATCTAACATAACTTCCTATATACATAAATGGATATACCACAGCGAATCCCGTTATCATGTACATCCATAAGACTGGTGTCCTAATTAGAATAAGATCTGTTCCATGCTGGTATTATTATATCAAAATGGATTATACTGTCATATATAACTAAAAAGAACCAATAAAGAAAAATAATGGCATTTGAGGAGACACTGGAAGGAAGGAAGCAAGGTGAGTGAGCTATTGTCTTGGGAAAGCTGCGCTGGACAGAGGGAGTATCAGGTGCCAGGCACTGAGGAACAGCTGTTTTGGCTGTTGCAGAGGAGTGAGCACAGGAAGAAATGAGTCAGACAGCAGGCAGAGGATGGACCACTCAAGGCGTATGGACCTCAGTCCGGAGTTTGAAACCTTCTAAGTGTGCAGGGTTGACAGCAGGGGTGACATGGCTTCCTCCCTGCGGCTGCTGTGGGGTCTGACCACTGTAGTGGGCTGGATGAGCAGTTAGGTGGCTGTGGAAATGATGTCAATGAGCGATCATGGGGCCTGGCGGAGTGGGGCGGCTCTGGAGGACGTAAATGTAGTCATTAGGCAAGTAAGTTTCAAAGCTAGAGCCAGTGGGGTTTGCTGAGGGGGTAGTAGTTTTTGGGACTCAAGGAGGAATACACCAAAAATGTGGCTTTTGTGGGGCATACTGAGTAATTTGATCCAAAGGGAATTAAAAGGTCTTACCACAGGATCAAGGTCTCTCTGACCTTTTCTTGTTTTTCCTACTTCTAATTCAGGAAGAGAGTTTCTACAAAGTTCCCTTATCTACCTGACCAGATCCTCCAAGAGGTACAAAATTGCCTTCTGTGTTCTTACTGAAATTTTATTAACCAGAGAAGACTGAACTCATATTGCAGGAAGAGAGACACACTTGGACAGACTTTTGTCCTCAAGTTTGATCTTATAGAGAATTATTTACAAACTGTTGTCTGTTCTGCAGGCCAAACAAACTTCATCTCAGGCCCCTGTATGTTCTCCACTGAGTTCCCCCAAAGATCATTTATGCTCTTCAGTATTATCTGCATTCCCCATTCTTTTCCTCCCCTATAGAAACGAGGTATACAAGCTTCTGAATCATTTGGCACCACTGGGTATTTATGTGATGTGTTTGCCATACACATATTAAATTCGTATGCCTTTTCTCCTACTTAATCTGTCTTCCTCAGTTTATTCCAGTGGACCTCCAGAAGGCAGGGGGGAAATTGTCCTTTACTTCTACATTGTGTTGAGAGAAAAAAGAGGAGTCAAGGGTGATTGCAAATTTTTTGGCCCAAGCACTTCTTCCAGGCTGAGTGGGAATAGAAGTTCAGCACTGGACACTCTGAGTTTGAGACTAAAAGTCAGGTGGATGGAAAATTGGAAGTGGGGTGAGTGACCCTGAGCTCTGGGAGAGGTGGGGCTAGAGTCTGTACACAGCAGTCACGGGTCTCACACTCTTCTTTGACTGTAATCACTGCCTAGTGAATCTCATCTAATTTCATAGCTTTAAATACCATTTATGCAAGTCTGGGGTCTACTCTGATATTTAGAAGTCAGGAGTTGAAGAATCTTTTAATTAAGGGTTCTCAATGAGAGCCAGTTTTGCCCCCAAGGGACATTTAGTAGTGACTGAGGACATTTTCAATTGTCAGACCTGGGAATGGGGGTACTCTTGCCAGGGATGCTGGTAAACATCTTACAATGCACAGTGCAGACCTCCACATGCAAAATTTTTTTTTCCTGGTCTCAAATCTCAGTTCTGCTGAGGTTGAGAAACTCTGCTATAAAGGAATTAGAAAGTGTGGCCAGTGGTTAGGGAGGAAATGAGAATCTTCTCTGTGTCTTTAGGTCTTTATTATTTGATGATCTTAGAAGCTCCAGTCACTATGTAGAGAATATAGTAGACTGATCCCAGCTTGAGCAACTCCCCCTCCCCATTAATCCTCAATAAAGATTTGGTGGGTTGAATTTTATTTATCAATTCTGCCACCAAACAGGATCCCAACACATCTCAAATTCTTCCTGAAGCAGTTCATAGACTCTCACCCAGAAGACTGTAAGGGTGGTAAGCATAGTTAAGCAGAAACCCCCACCACATTTGTAACATATAAGCAATGTTCCTTTGGAACAAGCCAAGGCCTTTCCCATGGGGGTAGGAGGGAATGGCAAGCTCTTCAATCTTGGAAATCAAGGAAAAAAAATTACTTTTGTGTAAACCTCCAAGCCCCTCCTCCCACTGAGTATAAAATTTGAAGAATTTCCAGACTCTTGGTCCAGAGAACTTTAGGCGATAGCACCTCTGGATCGACTGTAGTCAATAAACCTGTTTCCTGAAAATTCCTCAAGTGTAGCCTCTCCTGTCCTACTTCATTCCCATCTGCAGTTGTTTCCGCTGCAGGGCTGGAACAGTCTCCCGAAGGATCTCCACTTCCTGTGAGTCTTTTCTACTCATTCATTCAGGCAACACACTGTGCCTTCTGTGTCTCAGGTACTATGCTGGGTGCTGGAACTAAAACCTAAGTAAGATCACAATGCACAGTCCCTTCTCTTATGGAGTTTCCATTTCTAGCATGGGAAATGCACAGAACACACGTGAACAGAGGACATAGAGAGGGAGAGAGGTTAGCATTGTGAAGAAAATGTGAGGTAAGGCAGAAGGGTGAGAGCTGGCAGGTGGCCTACGTGAGGAGGTGTCTTTTGAGCCAAGACCTAAAAGTTAGCCAAAATTGAAGAGCTTGCCATTCCCTCCTACCCCCATGGGAAAGGCCTTGGCTTGTTCCAAAGGAAAGAAATGGTCCTAGTTTATTTGAAAATTAGTGAACAAAGCAAAAAGAGATATAAAAGGTCCAAAAGGCAGGCAGTGGCCAGGCAGGATGGGGAAGTCCAGGGAAAGAGTGTGGGTTCTATACCGAGGGCCGGAGGAGGGATGCTTGAATGTTGGGCTGCATCTTGAGGAAGGGGCACATAGGATGAGCGGGAAGGGTCAGCCTCAGGCGAGATGGAAGCTATTGCTCTCCCATCCAGGATCCCATCCTCCCATCCTCCCATCCTGAGGATCCAGGATCCTAGGGACAGATAACCTCCATATTTTAGAGGTTGGTTTTCTTTGACAGTGGCTGCTTCCAGGAGGGGCAAGATGGCAACAGACCCTCAGAAATACACATTGTGTGTGTGCACTCCCTTCTGCTACGCATTGGTCTGATTTTTCACCCACGTACTAATTTCAATAGCCTATGATACCTTTTTAAATGCTTTAATTAGATGGTGTTGGGTCTGTATGATCCCACTGAGAGTGTTAGAATGAAAATAATAACTAGGAAATTTACTCTCTTTGCTTAAACCTCTAATTGCTTGTGGAAAGACAGAGAACATTGAAAACATTCACCTATAGGAGTTTTTCAGATCTTAAGATTAAAGAAGGTATTTTACTAAGATAGAAATAATCACTGTCAGAGAAAAAAAATATTTTCCTTCAAAAGAGAAAAAAGAAAAATGTAATCAGGCTGTTGCAATCCTGCCTTTTGTAGCCTCACAGTGTCTGCTGGCCTCTGGATGAAAGCTTCGATTGATACATTAATTCTAATAACCAAGCTTTGCAACAGGAGAGAAGCTTCAGGTGACAGATCAGGAGGGTTTTTAATGTCAACACAAGTGTAGTCTCTTTTTTCGGTCTCGGTCCTTCCTGCCCCAGCGTTTTCTTGGTGTACTTGGTTCCTGGCCCAGCACTGACTACTGTTCTTTCCTAAGCCCCAGGGGTTCATCCTGAGCCTCAGGGGCGTCCCTGCAGACATTTGGACATTTCTCTAGCTGAGGTTGCACAGACACGCCGAGGGAGAAGAAGATGTTCATCTAACTACTCAAATTTATGTCTCGTTCTCAGCATTACTTCTGACATACCATGAATTAATACACACTCCCCCCCCCCCTTTTTTTTTTTTTACAAATTCTGTAGTTAACTTGTGAGTACCACGAATGTTGTACTTTTGGGTCTTAAAGAGTATCTTTGTTGGCTGTATTTTATTTTTTATTTTTCAGATAGGAATTGAACTCATGAGTGATTTAGCACTGAGCAACATCTCCAGAACTTTTATTTTTTAATTGATTAGTTAATTAATTAATTAACTTTTGGTACTGGGGATTGAACCCAGGGGCACTTAACTACTGAGTCACACCCCCAACCCTTTTTTGTATTTTAGTTAGAGACAGAGCCTCACTGAATTGCTTAGGGCCTCGCTAAATTGCTGAGACTGGCTTTGAACTCATGATCCTCCTACCTCAGCCTCCTGAGTCACTAGAATTATAGGTGCGGGCCACTGGGCCTAGCTGGCTGTATTTTAAACATATCTCAAGGTAATGTGGCGGGAAAATCATATGAAATGGGGTTGGCAAAATGTTGATAATTATTGAAGCTTAGTAATGGGTACCCAGGAATTTATTATACTATTTGATATTTATATGTATTTGAAAATACTTCTTATAAAAATTTAAAATAAACCAAACAAATACACCACTATATTTTACACCCTTTCAGTTTTTATTATAAATGATCTCAAAGCCTCAGACAGTCTTTGAAGAAAAAGCTTAATATTTTTGCTGGTCAATGTGAGGGAGAACCTTCTGGAAGACTGATAGGTGTCATGGGAAGTATTCCAACAGAAGGTTTTGAGATGGCTTTAACTGCCAAACAGACATGGTCTCCATCTGGTCTTTCCCAACACTCTTCATTTTCAAATGCTTGATACATCTGCAGATACTTCCCCAGGTGACTGCTGGACTGGTAGGAACCCTGGCAACATTTCCACTGCTGGGCATTGGCACGTGCCACACAGGCCACTTCAAAAATTCTCTCTCCTCATCCTGTTCCTTGCACATTAAAAATGAAACTTCCCTGGTCACTTGCATCCACTCCAAGCAAAAGTGGATGTTTCCTTGCTTTTTTGTACCTCTCTAATTGATACTGCTTCCTCAAATGTTGAAGTATATAAAGCTTATAAAGCAGATTTTATTTAAAGGTAGTAACACAGGCTTCTCCTGGGAGGGAGAAGGGGGCCATGGCTGGTATTCTGGTATCCTAAGAAGTGAGAGCACCCTGCCCTTTGTATAGATTTAAAGTTTCCTTTGTTTTCCTGCTTTCTCTCCCCTTATCTCCCTCTTTCCTGCCTGTGACTAGGCCCAGGAGATGGCAAAAAGGTGAGAAGCAGATGGGCAGGGGAAAGGGCCAAATGGAGTGCTTCAGGCAGGTGCCTGCAGCCTTTTGGGTAGGTTAGCATAGGCAGGTACCCTTGCTGATCAAAGGACTCTGGAGACACTGACATTCCAATCTCCCAGGGTCGATCTCGAACTTCCCAGATCCAAACTGGCCTCCATTTTCTTGATTCGACCCAATTCCCTATTCTACACTAACTGTTTGTCTTGTTTTGGCTTCATAATGACATTGGTTTCTATGTGGGGTCTTGGAGCGGCGTCTGTTCTCCCTGGAGGGTGGGCTCCAGCTCCAGGTGCAGCCTTCCCTCAGTCCTTTTGCCAGCAATGGATATTCCTTAATGCTGTCGGGTGAAGGGCTGGGTGGTGCTGTTTAAAGGGCAAGAGGCCTGAGTTCTCATCTTGGCCTTGTCCCTGAATGGCGATGGACAAGCCTGCTCCCCTGAACCTCACTTGTCTGAGGTCAGGATACAGAATTGGTGATCTGCCGCTGAAAGGGCCCTGTGACTAATTGGCCATAATGCTCCCCAGGTCTGACTACTTGGCTCATTTTGCAGTAGATGGTGCCCAACTGCTCCTCTACATGCCAGAGAAATGTGATACATGCAGGAGGGGAGAGGGCCTGTCCCTGGAGATGTCCACATCCCTGCCTGCTTGTGACACTAATTACCTGAGACACATCTGAACACATTTGATGGGCTGGGGACTGTGGCAGCCTGCATCCAGTTTGTCCCCAGTGATGAGCTGTCAGAATCATGACCCTGTTAGCAGCGGAAGAAAGCAGAGGTTTCCTCTCCCATTAGTGATCACTCTGCAGCAGAGGGGACAGAAGCATTTTTTTTTAATTTTAAGAAAAAATATCTGAGGCAATCTCAGCATGTCCCTGGAGGAAGGCTCAGGGAAAGACCCTGGTAATGGGAGTGTCTCTTTTCTCCTCTCTTCCTTTCCCTTAGGCTCAGGAATTAAATGACATTTCATTATGCCAGGAAATTCTTCGAGGGCTTCCTTTGTCTGAAGAAACAGTAGAGGACGGGAAGAAGAGACACACCAATGGTTCCTCCAAGTGGCCGAAGCAGGGTCCCCCTCTGAATTGACTAGGGTTGTGGGAATCTAAAACCCACTCCAGACCAGTTCTTTGCCCAAGAGACACTGATGGAGCCCCTACTTTGTGCTGAACCTTCAGGGATCCCAAGTGTCTCCTGCAGTACTCAAGAAGTCAGTGATTCAGCTGGGGACATGGGTAGCTTTTCAAGCCAGTGACACACTTTGCACACTCTAAAGCTCTGGGAGTGCATAGGGCACACCACTATTATGTATCAGTAAGCAAGGAAACCCTTCACCTGTGCTATCACTTACTTCTTTCTTTTATACATATTAAAAGAGAGTTATTTAGATGCAGATATAAACTAAATAAATTTGTTAAAATTTCTCAGACTTCTTCACATGAAAAATCTGTATTTTTCAAGTTGTTTTTTTCTTTTTTTATTTGTTCTTTTTAGTTATACATGAAAGTAGAGTCTATTTTTGACATATTTACACAAAAATGGAGTGTATCTTATTCTAATTAGAATACCAGTCTTGTGGATGTACACAATGTTGAGATCAAGTTAGTTTTTCATGGAGAATCTTTGATGTCTATGCTTCTTCATATAACATTGTCCTGTATTGGGAAGAGCCTCAGTTGTGCAGCCTTTCTTGAAAGATGAGATTCACTGCTGTTACTAGGATTGTTTGCCAAGTCTGGTAATATTAGTCAGCTTTCTGTCACTGTGATAAAATTCCTGAGATAATAAACTTATAAGGGGGAAAGGTTTTTTTGTCTCACACTTCCAGAAGTTTCAGTCCATGGTTGCTTGGTCTCATTGCTTTCGGCCTGTGGTGAGACAGAACATCATGAGAGCGTGTAACAGAGCAAAGTTGCTCATATTATGGCTGCAGGAAAATGAAAAGAGAGACAGGAAGAGATCTGGGTCCCCATATCCTCTTCAAGGGCCTGGCTCCTGTGACCTACTTCCTCCAACTAGGCCTCACCTCCTAAAGTTTCCTCCACCTCCAATATCTCCTTCAGCTGGGAATCAAGCCTTCAACACAGGAGCTTTTTTTGGGGACATTTAAGATTGAAACCATAACTTCCTTCAAACTGCGAGGCTCAATCACAGGTAACCACAACTGTCTCAACTAAACCTGGCCAGAGAGCAGTGGCGGTTAAGCTGCATCCCCAGTGCAGAGTTAATTTTTTAAAAGTGAGATTTAAAAAAAAAAAAAATTAAATTTGTTCTAGTTGGTTAAAGTGAGTTTTAGAATCAAAGAAATATATCAAACGGAACATGTCAAAGGCAGGAACAAGGACGAGCACAATTGCTCTGAGGTCCCAGGGGGAGATAAGGTGCAGGTAGGAGTGGTCAGGCCTAGGAGGCTTCATGGAGGAGGTGGGCCTGGGGCTGGGCCATGACGAGGTGTGGAGAGGAAGGGGCAGGCATTGTAAGTAGGGTCACTGTCAGGGGCATTGAAGTTGGCTGCTCTGAGGAGCATGAAAACAGGGGGAGAGGGGATTGCAGAGGTCTCGGGGTGTGGAGTTAGTCTAGGCTGCAGTGAAGCCACCGAAGTTTCTAGTCAGGCAGTTCATGCTAAATGGA
This sequence comes from Sciurus carolinensis, assembly GCF_902686445.1. Lineage (NCBI taxonomy): Eukaryota > Metazoa > Chordata > Mammalia > Rodentia > Sciuridae > Sciurus > Sciurus carolinensis. The sequence continues at coordinate 36,500,821 of NC_062228.1, forward strand.
AAAGACATTTTAGGAAGAACACTGTGAATGTGCAGCGAGACTGAGGCCACGGAGTCAGGAGGCTATGGAGGGGGTCTGTGGTAGAGCACTTGCCTAGCTTGTGTGAGATCCTGGATTTGATCCCCAGAACTGGAGTGTGGGGAGGACTCAGGAGACTGTGGAGGGAGCTGAAGGGACAGAGAAAGCAGGAGCAAGGGACAGAAGGCTGCAGGAGAGGTAAGGCTGGGAGAAAAAGCCATTGGCAGGTCTCAGTCATGCCCATGGTTATTTTCCTGTGCAGGTTCCTCTGCCCAGAGGTTCTGGTCTTCGGCTAGCTCAGATCCTCTCTCCCAGGAGCCACTGTGAGAACACTTTCCCTTCCAATGCTCAAGCCCTCCGAATATAGGACAGCATGTCATCTGTGATGGGTCCAGACACAGAAAGACTGGCATGGGTTAAGGGGCAGCCACCTGCACTGTGAACTTCTTTTTCTTCCTGTGGGATGTGATAAGACCTCTCTCCTCCAGAGCAGCACTGACTGCCTCTGTGGCCGTTGACAAGCAGTGTGTCCCCCAGTCTTCCAGGGATAATGTCTGCTTTGTCCTGTGATTCCTGTTCCCAAGGGTGACCAAGATAGCTTTCTGGCACAAGCTGGAAACACAAGCTAAGTCTCCAGTGGGTCACCATGTAGGAGGCAGAGAGAGGGGAAGATCTATCGGAGAGCTATCTACAGGAGAGCCAGGAAGCCAGGAAGGCTGCTGGTTGAGCCAGCATTGGGGATGGCATGGCAGTGAGCCTGCACAACCCTGACAGCTGCTTTCCTCTCTGGATCGAGTTACCTGAGGGCTTGTTGATTGCCCCAGAGGTGCCACCTCACCTCACCTCAACTCAACTCACCTCTCAAGATCTCCCTGGAGAACAAACCCAGGGAAACTTCTCTGCTTTCTCGTGGCTGCCTTTTTGTGTAGTGCAGGTTATTCTCTGCAAGGACTGGATTGAAGCCATTAAGCTGAAGTCTGTTATGAGTCAAGACAGATTTAATTCACCCCTGAGGTGAGAGCTAAGTGCACTGATTAGCTGTGCCATCCTGCCCACAAAGAAGAGTGGTTGGAGGGTGTGCTGACCACTTAATTTTTAGATGGAGTTTAAACTAAACATCTCTTTAAGTGTTGAAGACTTAATGAGTCCTAAGATCATTCTAAATTATATGCCCTTGTAATATTCAGTTTCTGTACGTTTCCCCACCTTTCACAGTGTTCTGGGATTCCTTAACTCTTAGTTGTAAGGATTTGGATTCATCGATGGAGGAAGGTAGTAGGGATTTGTTGGGGATGGTTTCTCTGGAGGAAGTTATGTGGTATATGAATATATGTGTACGTGTATGTACATGTGTCTGTGTATTCGTGTGTGTGTGCAGGTGAGGTTCTGGGGGGCATGTTGTCCTTATGCATACCATTGTAGTAATTATTATGGTTTTGTGGTGCTGGAGATCAAACTGAGGGGCCTGCACATGCTAGGCAAGTGCTCTACCCCTGAGCTATATCCCCAGCCCTCATGCACATCGTTATTGGCCTGTCCATTAAAGAGAATGTGGGTCAGAGTTGTGCCTTACCAAGTTGACTACTGAGACTGCCTTAGGATCACGTGAAGGTGTTTGCAGTTTCTGACCTGGTATGAAATGCCAGGCATGATGGTAAGATGCCTGTTACTAAAACTAACCTTGAAAAAATCCCTTAAAACCCCCTCCCATAGAACATATAAGGCTTTGTGGGTACAGCACTGTGGGGTCCTTTCACATTGTGTTGAACTGAGTGAGAGTGCTATGCTGTTGTGTGGTCACTCTCCCATGAGGCCATGGAATCACCCTGGGATGGGGAGATGGCTGTCTATCCTCACAGGGTTTGTTCAAATAGGAAACCTCTTGAACATGGATTTATGATAATAAAATTGTTTCTTGATGCGAAGATCAAATAGGACTGTGGGACAGCACCTTCTTTACTGAGTTGGGATCTGAAGTCGGCACTAAGCGTCTGAAGTAAAGCACTGGGCCCGACATCTGTCACAAGATAAGCTCTGCACTAGAAGCTGCTAATATTATTATGGATAGTATGTGTTTCCTCTAGGATGAATTTTGGAATGTCAGAGGTGGCAATGACCTTATTATACCACTAATTTGCAAATCACTGATGAACTTACTAATTTATCACATCTATTGGTACTCTCCCCTGCTAGAATATAAGGGTTGAATTTTCCATTTTGGTCATTGATGTATCCCAAGCACTACATCAATGATGGAAAATAGTGGGTAGTCGGTAAGTGTCAATGAAAATGAAGTAAAAACTACACACACACACACACACACACACACACACACACACACACAATGGTTGCAGGTTGATTTTCATGATCAAGCCAAAAATCTATCTCAGTAACCATCTGTCCCAGGAACAATATAAAGTTACCTATGTTCACATCTCAGCTCTACCACTTACAAATTACTTCCGTTTTGCAGATGAGGAAACTGAGATACTCTCATAAGAGTAACAACGTAATAGTTATAAAAATGAAATGAAGGAATGCACATAAAGCACTTATGGAATGTTTCTTATCTCCTGGGACTATTTGAGTAATTTTCATAATACTTTTTTAAATCCTCACAGAGACCATAAGACTATCATTCCATTTTCAGAGAGGAGTAAACTGAGGCACAGAGTAGTTGAGTGATTGCCGGAAGTCACACAGCTTATCAGTGGTGGAGCATGATTCAAATCTAGACAGTCTTGCTTGAGATTCTTTACTTTTGTCAAATTGGGATAGCTTATCCCTATGAACTCAACTAATTTCCAAATCCAGGTGCCTTTTGGAGCCTCTGAGTTTTAAGAGGAAGACTTGCCATCCTATTTTCTGCTAGGTGGCTTCAAGGTTGACATTGGTGGCCATATTTGGACATTCTGTTCTGCTGCGAATGCTGATTGCCTTTTTATTCAATCAGGCACCATGTGCTTAATTCTCCTTAAAAGAAGGTCTTGAATATTCATAAGGCTATGTCTTTATGAATATCACAGTTGCTTTGTCTGTTACTACTGTTTTCTGCAAAATTAGTATTAGTTATTGACTATATCAGCTGGTATTTGTCTCACTCCTTAAAGAAATTCTTATGCTTCTTGTGAGCTGCCATGATTAAAATGTCCTATATTCACCTCACTGAGATTGATGGTTTAAAAATCCATAAGGTGGGAGAATGGAAAGCAGACCTAAGGTCTTCATGTCTTAGGAATATTCCATCTAAATGAGAATTGCATTTTAAAAATTTCATAGGTGTTTTCTTTGTGGATCCTTACTGGTTTTGTGTGACTTTGAGTTTCAGCTTATGAAAAAGGTGCATGTTAATTCAGGTGCACATATATGCATACACAATCACATGTGGGGTTAAGCTGGCAGTCAGTCCCATATAATCAGGTATTTCCTAGTGGAGACCTTTGAATTGAGGAGAGAAGAACAAGTTTCCAGAGAAGAGGGGAGGTAATTTTTATGTGTATGCAATGAGACAAAAAAGCCATTATCAGGGATGACCAGAAGAAGTTAGGCTGGAATACTGAGAAGACCAGGATGGGAGTCTGGGGTGCACGGGCCTTTGACTCTGGGCAGGTAGGAGCAACCTAGCATGTATCTAAGCTTACCTACTGGATTAAGACAATGGGAGGTGCCAATCCCATCTTAAACATGAACTGGCTTCATGATCCTGGAAAATTACTCCTCAATTTTTATTTCCTTACCAGTAGAATGTCACCCTTCACTAAGTTCTTGACATTGAACGAGGTGAGATGTGCCTGGAGTTGGCCACTGATTGCTGAGCTCCTGCTGGGTGCCTGGCTCTTGGATATGGGTATTATTTAGGTGTGCAGTGCATCTCAGTACTGCAGGTGGACTTTTCCAGACCCAGCACTGAAAACAAGGATTCTCGAAAAAAAACAAAGCAAAATTTACACCCCGCCCCCCAATTAGAAACTCCAGGACTGGAATTAGATTTATCACTTGAGGGTGGGAGCCCAACACTGTGTTATCGTTTGTTGGGGTTCTTGTCATGATTCAGTGGTTTTGCAGTTTTGGGTGCTCGGGACAGCTGAGGTTGAGGTTGCAGTTGACAGGATCTCCCGTCATTCGGGTAGCTTTCCCTAGCTCTTCTCCTGTACACAGCAACCAACACAGCCCAGGCAGTCACTCCAATCTCCCAGATTGCTGGGACACCTGCCACTTGTCCAGAGCTACTAACTTGTCTGCAGAACTGGTGGGAAACTTGGAACTCAAAGGCAGAGCCTTATCCTACCCAAGAGAAGGCAGGGGACTCTCCTAGTCCTTCATTTGCCATCTTTCTGCCTCCCTCCAACTCTGCAAATTAGCAGGCCATGCTGAATGAAAGAATCCAGCACTGCTGCTAGAGCCACAGCCTGCTTATGCCTTCCAGCACCTTCCCATGGCTTTAGTCTCAAGGCCTCAGGGTCTGTCCTGTTGAACTCTTCCTTATCACTCTCCTTTCATCTCATACTTTCCTGGCTGTTTTTAAAAGTCTCTTGGACATGAGCTCCCTGTTGTCTGAGTCCTTGCTGTTCCCTCCGCTTGGTACACGCCTTCCTCTATCCTTTGTCTGGGCAGATCCTTCTCATTCTCCTTCCATCCAGAGAGGATGTCAGGGAAGCCTTTCTGAGCAAGACCTGTTTATGTGTTCTTTTTAACCACAGCATCTGCAACTGTTGTAAAGGCTGCTGCCATCGATGACTTCATCTTGCTTTACTCCTGTTTCCTTTCTCATTCCCAGGATATGGGTTTCACTTTGCATCTTGTCCTCAAGAGAGTAGGCCGTCACTAGACCATCACCTCTCATCAGAGTCAGAACACCAGCCTGCCTGATTCAAGCTCATGGGAAACACTGATTTTGGTATGTAGCTCCCAACCTGTTCCTTATGTAGCTATCCCCGCACTTTCCCAAAGATGCAAAAAGGGGGATTTGAGGCATCATCTGCCTCCTTTCTAGGTTGCTAATGTCTTTGCTAAAACCTTTCTTTCTCTCCAACACTAATCTCTTGGGAATTGTTTTTTTTTTTTTTTTTTTTTATGGGAAAAGCTTCCAGATCTGAGTTTAGTTAACAAGATCTGCATAAACACCACTTGTCGGTTTGGCCAATCTATAAATTCCATGACAGCAGGGACTGGGTCTATTTTGCTCTTCATTGTTTTCCTTGAACACAGGGCTGCCATGAACCCAGATGGTACCTTTCTGCAAAGTGGACAGGGTGCTCCTTTCTCAGGACACTTGATATATCTACTGGAACTTTGTTTTAGTACACTGATTTAGTTAGAATAGGCACATTACCATCACCTAGGAAATTAGCATAGTAGACACAGCATTCTGTTTTTTATGATGTGACTAGTGATGTGACTTAAGAAATGGTATTCTTGTGCAGGGCACAGATTGCACACCTATATGTGGCAGCCCTCCCCAGCACCTACCACAGTGCCTAGAGCACAGCAAATATTTGTCAAATAAATTTGTTAATGGGAAAGCTCTAGAATCAGGGTGAGATCAACAGATGAAGAATCTGGCTGGTTGGGATTTGAGTCCTGAAGTCATCATGGTAGGATGGCATTGACTAAGTCACTCACTAATTGGAACCTCTGTTTCTTCTCCCCATATGATGGGGTTCACAATCTCTGTTTTAGTCAACTTTTTCACTGCTGTGACTAAAAGACCTGACAAGACCAATTTTAAAGGAGGAAAAGTTTATTGAGGGCTCATGGTTTCAGAGGTCTCAGCCCATAGACAGCTGACTCCATTCCTTGGGTCTTGAGATGAGTCAGAACATCCTGTCTCAAGAGTGTCCTGAGGGAAGCAGCTCACATGATCAGGAAGCAGAGAGAGAAGGACTCCACTTACTAGACACAATGATGCCCCAATGCCCACCTCCTCCAGCCACACCTCAGATACCTACCTCAGTTACCACTCAGTTCATCCTAATCAGGGGGTTGATTCACTGATTGGGTTAAGGGTCTCACAGCCCAATCATTTCACCTTTTAATGTTCTTTTTTTTAAAATTTATTTTGGGGACTTTAGAACATCAGCCATGGCCCCCTTCTCCCTGCCGGGAGAAGTCTGTATTATTCCCTTTAAATAAACCTGCTTAATATGCTTGCCTTGGCGTGCTTCTCTAGTGCTTAATCTTCAACATTAGAAGAAGCAGAACTCGTCACCAGTAAACGGCGGTATCAGATTTGGAGGTCCCACCGAGATTTACGCAAAGGTATACAAGTTTTAAAGCAGGGAATTTATCAAGCTGCTATTCTCCAGATTAAACTTGCCTGTAATGAAGCACCCACCCCCAGATGACTTTACAACCTGCTCTTCCCCAACCAGACTTCTACCTTGGACCCCTCGATTGACCCGATTTTTAAAAAAGGAACTCCAAACTGCTTTACCCCTCGCTGCCCCCTTTCAGCTTCGAAGCAGCCAGAACGACCGACGCCCCCTTTTCCTTAAAGCAGTTAGGAGTTCCTATAGCTAAAGGGGGGAATGAAGCCAGAATTAAGGACAGGTAGTTAGTGTAGAAATAGGGAATCGGGTCAATTCGAGGGAATGAAGCCATGAAGCCATCTGCCTTTGGAAGTTGGAGACTGCCCCTGGAAGAATGGAATGTCAAAGATCTCCGGAGCCCATTGATTACCAAATTTACCTGCCTTTATCAAGGACTGCAAACAAGGAGCTGCTAATTAATGCCCCCTGGGCCCTTATCTGCCTGAATCACCTTGGCCCTCCCCCTGCCCATGGCTTCTCACTTAATGCAAAACCGGGCCTAGTCATGTAGGCAGGAAGGAGAGAGAGATAAGGGGGGAGAGAACTGGAGAACAAAAGAGACTTTAACCTATAAAAGATGCAGGGTGTGCTCACTTCTTGGGACTTTAGAACATCAGCCATGGCCCCCTTCTCCCTGCCGGGAGAAGTCTGTATTATTCCCTTTAAATAAACCTGCTTAATATGCTTAAAAAAAAAAAAAAAAAAAAAAAAAAAATTTATTTTTATTGTAAACAAATGGGATACATGTTGTTTCTGTTTGTACATGGAGTAACAGCATACCATTTGCATATTCATACATTTACATAGAGTAATGATATCTGATTTATTCCGTTATTTTTTTCCTTCCCCCCCACCCCTCCCACCTCTCTTTTCCCTCTATACAGACCCTCCTTCCTCCATTCTTGCCCCCCTCCCACCCCCCATTATGTGTCATCATCCGCTTATCAGTGAGATCATTCGCCTTTTGGATTTTTGAGATTGGCTTATCTCACTTAATATGATATTCTCGAATTTCATCCATTTGCCTGCGAATGCCATAATTTTATCATTCTTTATAGCTGAGTAATATTCCATTGTATATATATACCACATTTTCTTTATCCATTCATCAATTGTAAGGTGTCTTCCACAGTCTGGCTATTGTGAATTGAGCAGCTATGAACATTGATGTGGCTGTATCTCTGTAGTATGCTGATTTTAAGTCCTTTGGGTATAGGCCAAGGAGTGGGATAGCTGGGTCAAATGGTAGGTCCATTCCAAGTTTTCTAAGGAATCTCCACACTGCTTTCCAGAGTGGCTGCACTAATTTGCAGCCCCACCAGCAATGTATGAGTGTACCTTTTTCCCCACATCCTCTCCAACACCTATTGTAGCTTGTATTCTTGGTAATCGCCATTCTAATTGGGGTGAGATGGAATCTTAGTGTAGTTTTGATTTGCATTTCTCTTATTACTAAAGATGGTGAACATTTTTTCATATGTTTGTTGATTGCTTGTAGATCTTCTTCTGTGAAGTGTCTGTTCATATCCTTAGCCCATTTGTTGATTGGGTTATTTGTATTCTTCGTGTAGAGTTTCTTGAATTCTTTATATATTCTGGACATTAGTGCTCTATCTGAAGTATGAGTGGCAAAGATTTTCTCCCACTCTGTAGGCTTTCTCTTCGCATTACTGATAGTTTCCTTTGCTGAGAGAAAGCTTTTTAGTTTGAATCTCTCCCAGTTATTGATTCTTGCTTTTATTTCTTGTGCTATGGGAGTCCTGTTAAGGAAGTCTGATCCTAAGCCAACAAGGTGAAGATTTGGACCTACTTTTTCTTCTATAAGATGCAGGGTCTCCTGTCTGATTTCAAGGTCCTTGATCCATTGTGAGTTGATTTTTGTGCAGGGTGAGAGATAGGGGTTTAGTTTCATTCTGTTGCATATGGATTGCCAGTTTTCCCAGCACCATTTGTTGAAGAGGCTATCTTTTCTCCAGTGTGAATGTTCTTACATTGTCTCACACATGAGCTTTTTGGAGACACCTCATATCTAATCCATACCTCTGAACTCTCAGATTTGCTTTGAGGATCTAGTAAGATCTCAGTGCAAAGCTGACCCATCGGCTTGGGGGCCTCAGTGTAACCTACCCAGTTGTGTTCATGTTTTCTTCTTGCTTTATCTCTGCCTTCAGCTTCAGGGCTGCAAGCTTTTACCCCAGGCATTTCAGCGGATCTCTCAGCTGTTCTGCCTCAGGACTTTCTCCCAACAGTGCAGTTACTCAACCCTGAGGGCAGGTTCAGGGAGGCACTGGGAGGCAGAAGAAGGAACTAATGCCCCAGGTACAGCAAACCTGGGTGGGTGGGTTCTATAAGGGGCAAGACTGAGGTGCAGCTCCCAACAACTTCACCTTGGTTGCCTACTGATAACCAGCACAAAACCCCTACAGTGACTTTTCTCCTTTCTGTGCCTCAGTCTACTTCCTCACTCCAGTTTCCTGGAATTGAATCCCCAAGAAATCCAAGTCTTTGTCTCAGCTCCTCAGTTCTCCTTTCAGGAGAACACAGCAAACACACCCATAATCAAGAGAATCAGACTCTTCAGGCAAAATCATTCCATACCCCCCTCTTACCCCTAGCCTATTGCAACATCCCTGAGGAAGAGTGGGCATTTTTATTCTGGTTCCTGGGATAAAAGGAACCTCTGGGACAGAACAGTGTTCAAAGGAGGGTGCACAGCTTGGTGGCCCAAGGGGATTCTTCTAAGGTTTGGGTTTTATGGGAGAAGTGGGGGCAGAGAAGAGGGAAGAGCTGAGGTTAAGGGAAGAACCGGGAGATGCCCTTCTGATGATTTTGCCCTCAGGGGAGGGTTGCCAGCTGTGGGCAGGAGACCCTTTGTCTGAGCCTACAGGGAGGTGGCCAGTTCTGCCTGGAGGGCTGACTGGTCAACCCTCTCTTTTTTGACTTTCTGTATCAGCTATTGCTACAAAAATTCCACACAAGAAGGCACCCTGAAGGTCAAGGTGCCGCACACATTTAAGCATTTGTGGCTGATTTAAGACCGTTCTAATTAGCAATCATTAATTAATCAGTTCCTGTGGCTGATACTGGGATGGCAACTGGGCAGCTCTGCTCCACATAGTTTCTCCCTTTCTCACTGAGATGGTGGAAGCACAAGCGTGAGACGCTCCACTGAGCAGGCGTTTTTCATTTGAGTCATGTTTGCCAACATCTTATTGACCAAGATAAGTCACACGACGGTCCAGGGGCAAAGAGGTACGTCTGCCCAGAGGAGGTGAGATTGTAAAGGTGGTGGATACAGGAAGGGGCAGGAGTTAGAGCCATCTCACCATGGACACAGGGGAGGGTTTCCATATTCTCTGCAGAAGGAGAGCCTTTGTTTTTCTACAAAGCATCAACTTCTGGGGTGTCACAGTGACATGGCCAGAGCCAGTGAGCAGCTGCTGACCTTTAGACCTAAGTTCTGCCTTTGGATGGAACCCAGGAAGTCTGCTTCCTCTAAAGCTCCCAGCTCGATCTGTTTATTTAGCACAACCCACCAGGCAGGGGAGCAGGTGCGGCCCTTTCGCCTCCTTTTTGGATTAGTCACCTAAACTAGCAGGAAGCCCAGCACTTCCCATGCCCTCATTCTGTCTGACTGGGGAACCTGGGGGACAGCAGACAGGAGGCTTCTGGTTGTCACTACTGTGCTTCTTCCTCCCAGAGGGCAAATACAGACTCGGGGGCTTCCCTTACCCCAGTGTAGACCTGATGCCCCTTGCCTGCTCTCAGTTGACCTCTCATGAGCCTTGGTGAGGGTCATCTTAACCCACCAATACTTTCTCAACCTGTCAATGAACCTAAAGGGTTCTTGATGTAGCTCCTCCCTGGGGTTCCTTGGTCACTTTGCAACTTTTCCCTCCTGCTCCACCCCTCCCCTTCCCCTGAGGCAATGAGCCACCAAATGTCCTGTCACATCTCCCCCAGCACCCCAATGCCTCTGCATGCCCAAGAGGGGGCGCTCTAGACTCCTCTCAGACATGGAAAGACCTGCTCCAAGGTGACAGAAGAAGCTCTGATAAACTCAGCTGGCAGCTTTTCTCGAAAAACAAACAGAACCTTTTTTTGTTGGTGCATTTGCTTATGTTCCACTTGAGGTTGTATTTGACCTCAGGGCCCTGAGGTGAGAGAAAGCTGGGGAGCTGCAGGCCTAGGTGGCCCTGGGCCTGGGTTTCTGTGTCACTCTGATTCTACTTGGGAGAAGGAATCTTCGCACTCATTTTCCTGTCATCCTTCCAGGCCAGGGCTGGACTCACGCTGGTCGTGTGGTTGACCCCACATGTGCACCTGCCTTCTGTCCTGTGCTGAGTTCCCCCTTCTACATCCAGCTTTAAAAGCACCATAAATATCAAGTTGGTGGGAGGAGGGAAGAGTGGGGCTAGGGGAACCTCAGTGCTGCACACATCTAAGCATCTGTGGCTGATTTAAGACCGTTCTAATTTAGCAGCTGTCTTGGCACAGCTGGCTGCCCTGGTGTACACCAGCTATTGAGCAAAGAATATAGTTAATGTGATTTATGCAAGCGATGCCACACACACACACACAAAGTTCCTAACCAAAATATGGCCTTGAAGGCGACTATAGTGAATGGAGTTTGGGCATTTATTTTGGGGCTTAATTCCCCTTCCCCTTTGGAGGTGTGTGTGTGTGTGTGTGTGTGTGTGTGTGTGTGTGTGTGTAATAAAATTGTCTCAAAATTATAATTTGGATTCAAGTCTTCATTTTCAATTTCCTCCACTCCCAGTCACCTGCTATTCGTCCAGTTTTTTTTTTTTTTAACTACATTCCTTTGCTTATTTGTCTGTCTGCCCTCCCTTCTCTTTTCCTCCATCCATCCAAATATACGCCAGTACTTTATGACCATGCCTGTGCCAGACACTGGGGAGATGTAGGCCCTGTCCTCGAGAGCTGTCCTTTTACCAGATGTAGTAGATGCTGCCAGTGACTCACCCGTATCCCCTTGGACTACCCCGGAGTTCATCTGCTGTGTTGGAGGACAATTTCCCTACCTGCTGATGCCTTTCTTTCTTGAATACTTGTTTCTCTCTGAGCACTTTCTCTGGGCGTGGGCTTTATCCACAAGGACTGAGAAGTCAACAGAGCAACCCTCCGTCAGTTAGGAAGGAGAGCGGGTGGAGGGACACCCTAGGTTCCTTGGCCCTTGGTACCTTGGAGGGATAATTCTGAGGTGTGTTCTGTGGAGTCCTTCAGAAGTTTCCTGCAGGACTGAGTGCCATCACCACCGTGCCAGGCTGTTCGTCATCACCTCCTCACACTTCTTGTAATCACCTCCAGAGGTAACTCCTGTCCACAAGTTCTTGCCTGGGAGTCAGATTTTAGGGGACTCCAAGCTTAGACAATAGGGAAATTAAGACATGTAAATAGATAACAAGACCAAGATGCTATTCGAGAATTACCAAGTGTTCACGCTCAGAGAGGGGAGAAAGCATTTACGTTCTTGTAAATGAAATAAAACATGCACTTAGTTGAAAAAAAAGTCAAATAGTTATAAAGTCTCATATAATCTACTTTTTTTTTTTTGGTTTTAAAAATATTTTTATTGGTGCATAGTAATGATGCATAATAGTGGAATTCATTGTTACATATTTATACATACATGTAACTTAATTCAATCAATTGAATTCCCCAGTGCCTCCCCTCCTGCTCTCTCTCTCTTCTCCTGACCATCTTCTTCTACTCTACTGGTCTCCCTTCTATTTTCAGGAGATCCTTTTTTTTTTTTTTCTTTTTTCTCTCTAGCTTCCATATATGAGAGAAAACATTTGACCTTTGGCTTTCTGAGTCTGGCTTAATTTGCTTAACTGACTTCTTTTCAGTTCCATCAACTTTCCTGCAAATTAAATAATTTCCTTCTTCTTTATGGCTGAGGAAAACTCCGTTGTATATATGTCCCCTTTTCCTTATCCATTCATTTGTTGATAGCATCTAGGCTGGTTCCATAACATGGCTATTCTGAGTTGTGCTGCTATAAACATGGGTATGCATGTATCCCTGTACCATGCTGACTTTTTAATTCTTCTGGGTAAATAGGAAGGAGTTGTTTAGCTGCATCATCTGGTGGTTCCATTCCTAGTCTTTTGAGAAACCTCCATAATGATTTCCATATTGAGTGTATTAAAATATAATTCCACCAACAGTGTATAAATGTTCCTTTTTTCTCACATCATCACCAGCATTTATTATTTTTTTTATTCTTTATGATTGCCATTCTAACTGGAATGAGATGAAATCTCACTGTACCTTTGACTTTTGATTTGCATTTCCCTGATTGATAAAGATGTTGAACATTTTTTCATGCATTTGTTGATGGTCTGTAGCTTTTCTTTTGAGAAATGACTCTTTAGGTTTTTTGCTCACTTACTAAATGTGTTATCTGGGTTTTTTTGGTATTTTTTTTGGGGCGGGGGGCAGAGGGTACTGGTACTCAACCACTGAGCCACATCCCTGGCCCTATTTTGTATTTTATTTAGAGACAAGGTCTCACTGAGTTACTTAGCACCTCGTTGTTTCTGAGGTTGGCTTTGAACTTGAAATCCTCCTGCCTCAGCCTTCCAAGTCACTGGGATTACAGGCATGTGCCACGGCACCCAGCTAATATTTTTTGAGCTCTTTATATATTCTGGTTATTAATCCTACGTTGGAAGAATAACTGGCAAAAATTTTCTCCCATTCTCTGTGTTCTCTCTTCACACTATTGTTTGCTATGCAGAAGATTTTTAATTTGATGCCATCCCATTTATTAACACTCGATATTATTTTCTGTGCTGTAGGAATCCTATGGAGGAAGTCATAGGACTTAAAGAAACTGAAGCAATTGCCTGCACCTTTATGTTTGAGGGTTGCCCCTGTTTTCTTCTAGCAACTGGAATTGGAATTAGAATTAGAACTGGTTCAATTCCACCTTGAAAATTTCCTATAATTTAAATTGCAACTTTCTCGCTACCTCTCCTCCTTCCTAGTCTTTCTTTTTAACACCGTTTCTTCAAATATTTGACATGATTCTCAAAATAATTTTCATTAACCATTCTTGTTGAAGATGAGAATTTAATCCTTGTTCTTCATTTCCTCTCCCCTTTCCTCTCAGTACTGTTTGTCTTCATTGTTGTGGCTTTGTGAATATTGTTCACTGCTGGGCCAGGTAGTGCGCTGTGGTTGTTTTCTTAATTGTAGACCTTTTTTTTTCCCTAATGACTACTGCCATTTAAGATTTTTGTTTATGTACATTTCATGTACATTTGGCTCTTTCTTCCTTCCTGGAAATCCCTGTCTTCTTGCTCCATTTGGATTGGTTATTCTTTAGACTTGCTATATGATTATTGTCTTGAAGCGTCCTCTTGCATTTGTTCTAGAAATTTCTTCTACTTTTCTCCTCTGTTAGGTCTGTGTTTTCTAAAACTTATGTCATACTTTCTTTTAATAGATTATTCCTTCATCCTGGGGGGAGCACATCATCTAGTAACATGCTAAGAAAGCACATGTCATTGGTTCATCTCTCTCTCGGTATTTTAATTTCTGGAAAGATCTTAAAGTCTACCCTAATACTTGTTTGATAGAGGGGAGGGGTATAGAATTCTGGGATTTTTCCCTTGGAATTTTAAAAGCATCCCTTCAGTTTCTTCAAGCTTCTGGTGTTGTGGTTGGCAATTCTTTTTTTTTTTTTAATTTTTATTTTTTTAGTTGCCAATGGACCTCCATTTTTTATCTATTTATATTTGGTGCTGAGAATTGAACCCATTGCCTCACACATGCTAGGCAAGCACTCTACCACTGAGTCACAACCCCAGCCCCTGTGGTTGACAATTCTTGTGCCATTTTTCTGCCTGGCCATTCGTTGGCTACTGTGTCCTTTGATTGTTTCTGGTTTGGTTTAAATGTATTCCAGACAATGCCAATTAACAGGGGGCTGGGAGCAGTCTGGCTGCGAGGTCCTGGGCAGCTGCTGTTGTGTGAATATCAAGTGTTATAATTTGGATGTGAGGCGTCCCCCAAAAGCTCACATGTGAGACAATGCAGGAAGGTTCAGAGGAGAAATGATTGGATTGTGAGAGTCTTAACCTAATCCGTGAATTAATCCCTGATTGTGGAATTAATTCCTGATGGGATTAATTGAGTGGTAACTGGAGCAGGTGGGGTGTGACTGGAGGGAGTGTCTCATTGGAGGTGTGGTTATGGGTATTTTGTATATGGAGAGGGGAGTCTCTCTCTGCTTCCTGATCACTGTGATATAAGCTGCTTCCCTCCACCATCCTCTCCCTTGAGAAATGGAGAGGCCTTCTTTGGACTAAGACCTCTGAAACTGTGAGCCCCCAAATAAACTTTTCCTCCTAAAATTGTTCAGGTCAGATCTTTTGGTCATAACAACAAAAAAGCTGACTAAAACATCAAGGTAACTCCTGCTACTTTCTTTTTTCCCCCGATCTCTTTATTCTGTCCTTTATTGATTTATCTTTTGTTCTAATACCAATACCATCCTCTTTGAAGTATTATAATTTCCAAACTTAATTTCAAAAACTGTGTGCTTGTGGATTTCTTTTGATGAAGTACTAATTTTACATGATATACGATTTAAATGGTACAAAGAGATTATGGTAAAAAGAAGGTAATTCCCAGGGAAGTTACTACTTCAGGTTTTGTGGATTCTTCCCAACATAGTATATGCATTTATAAGCATATATATGTATGTTCCTTAATAAAACAAACAAAAAACCCCCATATGTTTCTTGCAAGTTTTCTGTGCTTCTGGAGATTACAATTTTAAGCAGGAAATGGACATTTAGCAAGACCAATGTTTCAAGGTGCTGTGGGCATCAGCGAGGACTTTCTGGGAAGTGGAGGCCTGGAGGGAGATAAAAGCTTGCAGGTAGAGAGGAGGTCTGGCTTGTGACAGAGTGAGCATCACATTTGAGGACTTCAAAGCACAGAGTGGGACGATATCAGGTGGAAAGGGGATGTTGCAGAGGTAGGCAAGGGTTAAATTCTGGAGAACTTGGATGTGTGGATGACCTGGAAATCTTTTGTTTTTTGAAATTAAAGAGATGAATTGCTTCACAAAGCAATAATCCCTGCCATGAGCAGAGCTAAAATAATGAATACAGATATTGAGTGCCCACTATGTACCAAGTGCTATTGTAAGTCATTTACTTGTTCCTTTATAACATCCTGTGAAATATGTATTTTATCATCATCATCATCATATCCATTTTACTGATGAACTTAAGGCACAGAGAAGGGAAGTAACTTCCTCAAAGTCACACAGTAAATGAAAGCAGAGCTGGGTTCTAAAGTCCGTACTCCCAGATCCTGCATCTTGGGCTTCTTATCTTTACTCTTTCTTGTGCCTAGCCTCCAGGTTCTTTTTCCTCAGCCCAAGGTATATTCTCACATCACCTCTCAGAAATCAAGGTCCTTTACATTCCTAGATAATGTACTGGGTTTGCTTTCAAGAAAGGAGTCTGTGTATCAATCACTCATATCTCAAGATGCATCAAAGAAGGTGATGGTGGTTTTGGAAATCATCTGTCCAGCCCCTATTTTATACATGGGGAAATTTATGTCAGTGGTGAAATGGGCTTGGGAAGGCAGAATGTGGAAGTACCATGTGAGCACCTTGTCCTTGTTCCCAGAGGTGTCCACCTCAGGTCCTGTCTCTGTGTCAAGGCAAGGATCTTACACCTGGAGTCTGGACACAGGTTTGAGTCCTGGTTCAGCCCCTGCCACCTGTACAATCTTGGGCAAACCACTGTGCCCTCTACAACTCAATTTTCTTATCTATAAAACCTATTTTATATTAATTTTTAGAGATTCAAATGAGAGAGTATCTGTGGAAAGCATAAAGCAGTACTTTCACTTATTCAATAAATATTGGTTGAGACCCTGCTTCACGCGGGGCTCCCAGGGAACTCGGAGGGAAGTCCTGCCTTGTTCCTGTGCTGTGCTCCTTCATACACATCTCTGAACCCTTGCAACAGCCTTTGCAAAGTACTGCTATTACATTAAAAGTGAAAACAAAGACCAACAGAAAAAAAGACAGGACTGGATTTCTGAACCCTCGGGGTTAGGAAAGGAATCACACTGAAAGAAATTCACCAGAAAGAAGTTCACCAGTTTGCTATCATTCATAATGGTCATTTTGATTAAGGATTGAAAACCAGTAATATGAACAGGACAGAATAAATTCATAGGTCTGAACACAATTGGTTTAAGTAAAATCCATGTTCATTGTGTAGAAAAGAAACTTCAGATAGGTCAGGGTAGGGTCTGCCCCCTGGATACTCTGCAGCTTGAGCTGGTGAGAACAGTTTAGTTGTGCCCTTTCCTGGGCGCACTGTGCTAAGCAGGGACATTTCCCATTTTTGTGTCATCCCTGATTTGAAGTTGAGGATGCTGAGGTGGGAAGACTAAGGAACTTGTCTAAACTCACACAGAAACCAGGATTTGAACCCAGATTGAATTTTGTGGATCCTGTGCTTTAAACAGACTAAGGTCTGTGGAGTGGGATGCCAGCACAGGAAACAGGTGGGGCATCTCTCTTTTTTAGGGCAGAAGAAGCTTCTCTATGTTCACACTTCTAATTTCCAGCTCAGAGAAAACCTGGGCTTGCAGGGTTGGAGTGGAAGGCCCCTGGAGGACTGGGGCTTGGTGGGAGACTCAGGCCAGACCTTGTGAAGGGCTGTCTAAACCCTGCCTGATGCCTGGCCCCCTGAGAGCACCCCATTTCTTGGCTCATCTCCCTGAAGGCCCCAATCCCCTAGATTAGTTGCCATCCTCAAAGCAGTGTTAATGAGGGCAGCCAAGGCCGCTTCGTCAGCCTGGCAGCAAATCAAAATAATTTGACACATTCATTTTCGGGATTTCATGTGGATCATGATGTTCCCCAAAAGGAAATGAACAAAATCTATAAAAGAGAGAAAAAGGGTGTTTTTTTTTTTGCCTTGGAATGATCCACATATGGTATAAATTATTGTAGAATTAGCATTTCTACATAATACCGGCAGCATGAGTAGTCAATAGAAAGTAATGAATCCCATGCAATCAATAGACAATAAATTCAGGAATCAGGAAATGGCATGAATTCAGAAGGTTCCAGAGGGAAACATTGGTACAAAGGAAGAGACCGGCTGGGAGGGCTCTGATGTAATTATAGATGCACCTGGGAAGGGAGAAGAGAAATGATGGAAATAGAGTGGGAAAGCAGCAACACCAGAGCCACCTTGTGCCCCAAAGTTTCCCCTAAGCCCAGAGCTATAAATTCCGCAAACATCCAGCACTGGGCAATCAGACTCCAGGGTGGCCTGCTTGGTTTATGGACTTCAACTGAGCGTTGGTTTTGGATTTGAGGTTGGAGTAGGATTCTCAGCTTTGGTTGTTCATTATAATCAACCAGGGAGCTTTTTAGAAAAGTATGGATTCCCTGAGACCCATTCCCAGAAATTCTGACTTAATTGGTCTGCAGTGGGCCTTGGCTTTGGTTTGTATTTTCAAAACCCTCTGGGAGATCCCAAAGTGCAGGTGAGTGTGGTCTGTGGCTGGAGGCTGAGTTTGAAACTACAATTTAAGGGACCTTACTGCCTAATAGGTGAGGGTTTCACAGGCTCAGAAGTTGGGTGTGTTAAAAGAAAAATAGAAAGAAAGAAAGGAAAAAACCTTACTGCCTAATAGGTGAGGGTTTCACAGGCTCAGAAGTTGGGTGTGTTAAAAGAAAAATAGAAAGAAAGAAAGGAAAAAGTAACTTTCTCTATAATAAAATTAGTTTCCTGTCCTCACATTTCCACTTAAAACTTAATTATACCTATTTAAGGTAAATTCAGGGAGTGTTGAAGTTTAAACCTTCTTCCTTCTGATCCCTCTGTTAGGAATGTTCTGTGCTTCCCCTCAGGGCATTACTGTGAATGACTTAGGCGTGGCACTGGCTGGGAGCCCCTATGTGGCACTGAGATGAGACTGGGTCTTCTGGCATCTCCTCTGGTGACCTCTGTTGGGTCTGCCCACCCTGTGTCCTCCTCTCCAGGATGTGTTGCCTCCTCACCACCTTCTTTGTCCCTCTGGGAGCTTCGGTGAGGGGACCCTGGCTAGACAGCCTCTTCTTCTTGCAGCTTCGTGGAGAAGCCTCTCTGGGGAGCACACTGGCTCTGGCACCTGCTTTCCTGAAAGTGGAAACTCAGGGATCCTAGGCTTTCAGGCCCCCTAAACTCTGAGATTTCCATGGATTTTCCTTCTCACCCAGAGTCGCTGCTCTCAGAAGAAAGGGCCTGACTTGTTCTTAGAGACTCTCGTTGATAACTCCTCCTTAAGCATATTTGTTTTAACTCTGATTAAAATATCTACCCTTCTTCAGTTCAGGAAGAATTTTTTTGTTTGTTGTTGCTTTGTGGTATTGGGGATGGAACCCAGGGTCTCGCTCTTGCTGGGCAAGAACTCTACCACTGAACTACATCCTCACCCCTCTTTATTTTGGTCTTGCTAAACTGCTGAGGTTGGCCTTGAATTTGTGATCCTCCTGCCTCAGCCTCCCAAGCTGCTGGGATTATAGGTGTGGACCACCACTCCTGGCTTCTTTGTTTGGTTTTTAAAAATCACCTCTCCTTGTGGTAAGAGAATTTGGCAAGGCAAATATTCTTCTAAAACCTATTGCTCATTCTGGTACCTTAGTTTTTGATTCTCAAGAAAGCTTTATGTCAAAGATTTTCCCTCTGTTGTAGAGATGCAAAGGGCATTCTTGAACCTCAGAGGCCAGGAATTGACTCTGCATTGCCCTTGGAGTAGAGATGATTCAGAAGGAACATTCAAAGATATTATGTTCTGCCTCCTACCTAAGAATGGACATTTTACTGTCTCATTTTCCTAAGGTCACATTCTTTCCTGCAGAAACAGAGAAACAACAGCAACAATTGCATTTGTATTGTGTCCTGTGGCTACAGGGTAAATTTAGACTTTGTTGTATGTCCCACCGGGTCTCTGTGGTCCAGTGCATGCCTGTCTGGCCTCCAGCCTTGAACATCTTGCTCTTTCTTGGGCTGCTGCACAGTCTGTTCCTTTAGACTCAAATGCTTTCCCCCAATTGTCCAGTTGCAAATTGCAAACTCCTATGAGCCACTGAGCTTTATCTCAATTGAACCTTACTCAGAGTTTTCCTGGACCCCTGCAGCAAGCATGAGCATGTTTCCTGCTTCCTCTGCTCTTGCTGGAGTAGCTTCTCCCTTCTCTCAAGTTCACCAGAGCCAACCTCTTTTTAGCCATTTCTATTTTGTTTACTGGTGTTTACCTCCAGAATACAATATAAAAAACTCTATTTCATGGTATATCTGGGTTAGACATCTATTAATACCCCAATGTGAATAATGACCTTTTAATATCTTTTTAAATTTTATTTGTTCCTAATTGATTATACATGACAGAAGAAAGCATTTTGACACATTGAACACAAATGGAACTTACCTTCTCATTCCTCTGGCTGTACATGGTGCTGACTCACACTAGTAGTATAATCACAGATGTATTTAGAGTAATAATGTCTGTCTCATTCCACTGTCCTTCCCATCCCCACTGTCCCACTCCTCCCCTCAATTACCTCTACACAATTCAAAGTTTCTTCACTCTTCTCTACCCCTGCCCCCCACTATGAGTCAGCATCTGCTTATCAGAGAAAACATTTGGCCTTTGGTTTTTTTGGGACTAGCATATTTTACTTAGCATGATATTCTCTAATTCCATCCATTTACTTGTAGATACCATAATTGCATTCTTCTTTAAGGCTGAGTAATATTCTATCATATATATATATATATATATATATATATATGTATATATATATATACACACACACCACATTTTCTTTATCCATTCATCTGTTGAAGGGCACCTAGGTTGGTTCCGTAGTTTATCTATTCTGAATTGAGCTGATATAAACATTGATTTAGCTGCACCACTGTAGCATGCTGATTTTAAGTCCTTTGGGTATAAACTGAGAAGTGGTATAGCTGGGCCAAATGGTGGTTCCATTCCAAGTTTTCTTAGGAATCTTTGTACTGCTTTCCAGAGTGGTTGCAACAATCCTGCAGTCCCACCCGCAATGTATGAGTCTACATTTTCCCCCACATCCTTACCAACACTTAGTGTAATGTATAAAGCTGCTCCCCTGCCCATCAAGTGCAGTAATTTTCCCCGCCTCCCAACCACTTGTCAATCTGTGAACATCCTGGCTAGCTATTTGTTCATCAGTCAGCTTGCAAGTATCCTTCTCCGATATTGGTCCCCTGTTAGCCCAGTGGAATTCCACTGTTTTACTGTAACTTCCCCGCCATCTTTTCCCATTCTTCTGTCTGTCCTACACACTTTTCTCTATCCTCCTGGCTTTCCACTGTCTCTAGCATGCACCCTTTCTTTTCCTTTCTATTTTCCTCTCATTTTCTCTCTTACAGGGAGACACTCTGTTTGCTTAATAAATTCCCTTATGTGATTTCCCGTGTCCGGCGTGGTTTCGTGGGATTTCCTTACAGTGGGTACTGTGACAATGGACCTCCAGGCAACAGCAGGCAGCGGGCAGTGGGTGATCCTGACTTGCATGCTAGGGTGGAAGATCGATGTGTGGATGTTGAGCAGTGAGCTATGGGTGGGTGAAAGGTGAGTGATTGGCTGGCAAGAGGTGGGCAAATGGATAAATGGTGAATGGTAGGCGTTGGTCAGTGAGCAATCTGAGCTCAAAAGGTGAGCAATATACTGGCTGATGGTGGCAATCACGGTAGACAAATGGTGGGTAAACAGCAGGGAATTGGTGATTTGGTGGCAGAACCGATCCCCAAGTCTCAGAGTGACACTAGCCTTCCTCTAGTCTGCTATCTTGTATCTCTCCTCAAAAACCTCTTTTATATTATTATGTTTATTTATATCTGGTTACCATTTTATATTTAAACTTTCACATTTCTTGTTAAACAATTTTAATAGTGACTGTGCTGAGAGTTTATAAGATCAGGGCCCTGCCCTCTACAGTTATCAAGTATAATTCCTTCTTTTCCTAGAGTTGTACCAATGTAGACTCCCATGAGCAATGTGTAAAGATTCCAGATGGTATACTTTCCACTCTCCACCCCCCAAACCTAATTTTGATTAACTTTTGTGTGCCTGCTAATGTTATAGACTTTAATCCTTGAAGGCAGGGGCAGAGGTAATTTGTCACTGCAGCCCAGGGCCTAGGAAGGTCGCATTCATTCATTCTATAAGAAGCTGGAGAGAAAAACGAAAAGGGATCTCATATAGAAAATAGAAGAGATCTGTAGGCCGGAGGAGAGGAACCACAGGAGGGAGAGGGTAGAATGGAGCAATGAAATGGACCAAATATCACAATGAATCCCATTATTATGTATAAGCACCAATAAAAAATATTGGGACCATATTTGGAAATAGATAAAAGAGACTGCTGTCCATTTTCAGTACTGTGCTGGGTGGGTTGGTACTATTAATTAGCTTTCTGTTTCCTGGACTATTTTACAGTTTTTACAGTAATTTACAGTTTTTGAGGCAGAGATGAACTTGTGGCTTTTGGTCTGGTTGAGATGCAAATAATTCCTAAGAATTGGAAAAGCTGACCTTAAATATTATGATATTTGACCCTAAAGGCATGAACTAGTTTTATGTCTAACTTAGTGATCATTTCCTAATGTTCCTCTATTAACTGACTAAAATGCCCTTTTCTTCACATTCTCATCTGATAGGGCTTTAACATCTTACGCTTCTCTTAATTAATGAGTTGAATGAAATCCTTGACATGTATTTATTTTATATTTGTGTGAGACTCAGGATTTTATCTCTTGGAAATTATACTTTAACAGAACAATATGGTATCAGTCAAAATGCAAATCCCTTAATAGTTTATAATGGGTACTTCAAGTCAAGATTGTTTTTTTCTTCTTTAGGTAAAATATAGTTACTGTTTTGCAAGAAGTAGGGCCACGGTTCTGGTTAATGGGAGAAATTGCTACTCCACTGGTTAGACACTAAGAATGGACTCTTTAGAAGAGGGTTAATATTCATATATCCATGGTAAGTAAAGGAGGGTTTGTCTTTAGGTACTTCAGAGATAAACCAACCTTTATTTTCTCTGTTAAAGAGAATCTTAACAACCAGAGGTGATGGTGCATGACTGTGAGGGCATCTGAGTCAGGAGACTGAGTCAGGATTACCAGTTTGAGGTCAGCCTTAGCAATTTAGTGAGACCCTGTCTCAAAATCAAAAATTAAGAAAAAAGACTGGGAATGCAGCTCAGTGGTAAAGCTCCCATGAGTTCAATCCCCAGTGGCCCTGCCCACCCCCCACACACATCCAAGAGAAAACCTTAACAGGTCACAAAACACTTGCCATCTTCCGCATTCGTCTCTTTCCTGGTTTGCTTTTTATTAGAATGAAACCCTCCACCTGGCCATCTGGGGAAGGATGTCCTCACTCCCAGATCATTCTTTCTGATTTCCCAAATGTCTGTCCTGCCAAACCTGGCTATTTCTTTATTTCTGTGTAGTTCACAAGGTGGTTGTGAGGGACTGATTCTCAACTGGGGACAATTTTGCCCCTAGGGGATGTTTGGCTTTGTGGTAGGGGTGCAATGCCAAATATCCTATGCACAGGACAGCCATGACAAAGGATCATCTGACCTGAAACGTTGATGGGATCCTGATTGAGAAAACTTACTGTAAGGGAGGGCATTAGATTGTGACTTTCTGTTCTCATTTTACGGATGAACAACTGGAGGATCAGACAGGATGGTTGCCCTGCCCAAGGGCACACAGCAAGAGGGAGGCAGTAGGGGTCAGACCACAGTTCTCTGAATTTGTTCTTTATTCTCAAGAATGTTGCTTCTTGAGGCTATAAGTAGAACTAAATAGGTGCCATCACTGAGGGTGGCCAAGCACTGCTGGTAGGAAAGGAGAAAGATGGCTGAAGATGAGGGAGAGGTGTAAGCCATGGAGGCATATTTGACAAAGAGCTAACACCATGCCAGGAAGTTTGCACCTTCAGCAGTCGGTCCCAATGCTCTGGCCTCTGTGGAAATCCATGTGCCCTCGACCAAGCTGCCACATCCTCTCCCTTCAAAAATCTCTGAAGTTCATCACAGAGTATGTGGGTTTAAAATGAAAACTTCCTTCTTTTGTTTATGTTGAGATGCAACCCTGTCTTGGGCTGTGAAAGCAATGGCGTACGTGACAGAGACAGAGGAAAGGGGAGGTAAACGGGGGTGAGTTTAGTCTTCATAAACACATGGAAGCTGGCCAGTGCTACGAGGCATGCATGATTGCCCTCTGCCAAACGGCTAGCATTAGTGATCTGTTCTGGGAGTTGAGCAGATGAAGAATAAAAATGAGCTGTTGGCTCTGGGGAGATATGGGCAGCGCTTTAGAAAGATTGAAGTTACCTTGCGCCTTTCTGTATCCTAATTACATTCCTGCCAGTTGCTATCTGTGAATAATACGAGAATCTGCAGCAGCTGTACAAAGCAAATGGACCATTACAATGTTTGACAGAAGTCGTAGGAAGGAGCTGAGCAAACTGGAGCAAGAGTGGTCCTTGCATAGGACCTGCTTGCCCCACCCTGTACCTTTACTGGTACCCTTCTCTGCACTTGGTACACCATTCATTGTCTGCCTACCTACCTGCTTCCTTCACCCAGTGACAAAATCCTTCTGCTCTTTGATGTTAGGATACCATCTCCTCCATGAAGTCTGCCTCAGTTTCCACCTGGAAGTGAACATTTGTCTCCTGAATTCTCATAACTTGTCTTTTTTTTTTTTTTTTTTGTCTCAGGCAGCCGTTTCTGGTAAACCTTACGATTTTCTCTGTATGTATCCCTTTCAGATTCACATGTTGAAATTCTGACCCTCAAGGCAATGATATGTAGAGGTGGTGCCTTTGAGGACTGATAAGATCCTGAGGATGGAGCCCTTAGTGCTTTCTAAGGAGTCCAGAAAGTCAGCTCTCTGCTTCTCACTATGTGAGGGTACAATGAAAAGACATCTGTCTGCAAACTGGGTAGAGGTTCCTCACTGGACACTAGCTCTGCCAGCATTTTGATTTTGAACTTTCCAGCCTCTAGAACTTTAAAAAAAATTCCTACTGTTTTTAAGCCACCCAGTCTATGGTATTTTGCTATAGCAGTCCTAGGTGGCTAAGGACATGAGGTTGTTTGAACTCGCCTGTGATTATTCTTCCTTTATGATTTTCTAAAAGAAAACACTCGTTCAAAAGTCATTTTTGTGGGAATCCAGGAGGAAGCCTAGTACCTGTCTTGTCTCGGGGAACCTGTGTGCTGAATCCCTGCATAATGGGCTAGTTGGTTTGTTTTTGTCCCTGCCCTTTCCCAGCAGGCACCAGATTTGCTGACTCTTTTCTCCTCTATAATGGAGATCAGCACCCTCTGGCCTGCATTTTGCTTACCTCATGCCTTCAGAAGCCAGCCTTGAAGTGATTGTCAGGGATCACTCTCATTCTTGCTCACTTCTCAAGCAGCCCAGCAAAGCATTCCTTCCAAGCAGAAACTGGGCTCTGGATGCACAAAGAGGACTCCCCGGGGGTAGGAGATTTCTCCCTCATTGACCCATTCCCTGAACCCTTGCTTTCCCTCCCTGTCCTAATCTGAAGTAGGGTGATAGCTTACTTATCTTTGCACTTCTGCTTCTACTCCTGTCCCGGCTCTTGATACACAGGTGCTCAAAATGTGTTTGGATGACTGGATGAGATACTTTTCTTGATAAAGTCTTTGCCAAGTTAGGCCGAGGATCTCAATTCCTAATTGAATGGAGCAGACATTGGCCACTCTACTTGTTATTTCCATCCTGTTATTGTGATAGCTTCCTGAGGGAGCTTGTCTTATCTAGACCTGAAGGGGAAGAACAGGAGAGTGATGGGAAGGATTCTTTCCTGAAGGATTCTCCAGGCCAGCAACTGAAGGACATGTGGTAGCAGGAGGGATTCTGTGATCAGTAGAATAGAAAAATGAAGAAACAAGAGAGTGCTTATATAAAACTTTCAAACTTTAAGAGAAGAGGAACTTTTTTTTCTTCTTTTAGTGTGACGCCTCAGGCAGTGGAAACTGTGAAAAGAAATCCTCCAGCTGAGCTTTGGCTTTAGCAGAATCTAAAAACTGGTGAACCTTTATGAAAAGATAGGCTTAGTTTCAACAGTGAAATTGAACAAGAATATAGGATTCTCATTAAATATACTGCCTGCCTGTGTCGAAAATGGAAGGGAATCTTTCTAAAGTTATACCATGCTTCAGTGTCATTCCAAAGTATTTTCTTAGTCCTTGACATTTAATCATTCACAACTGCTCTTTACTGCCTCATTTATATTGCCACCATGAACATAATATTATCATGCAATTAAATGGCATAATATCTTGTAAAACTCGCTGTCTGCCAAGTAGGTCCTGGGTACTGGTTAGAACAGTTGAGTTGGCAATTGATGGAACATTAAAGTATTTTATGAGAATTAAGAAAGACAAGATATATTGAATTTCAATGGCTGCTAGCTAAATCTTCTAACTCCTTGGTGAAGCTTGTATCCAAATGAAGTCTCTGGTTCCAAAGTCAGTCTTCAGAAGCAAAGTTTAATCAATCATACTTGAGGAAACAAGGGAAAACAAGAGGTAAGTGAGGCAAATTCAGCTAGGTCACCTTGAAATCTTTATGTGGTCTTTGTATAAAGGAGAAAGAATCCTGTATGGCACAAGAGAAGTGGATAAAATATAGTATATAAATTAAAAATGATGCTTTTTGGACTTAAGGTTTCTGGTCTGGCAAATAGGAACTCAGAAATCACCATTCCAGCCTAACAATAAGTGAAAAGCTAAGCAAACTGAAAAATCATCAACTCTTCTAAGATCCATCAGAGAAACAAGGTCACAGGGAAACCACTTCCTCTTAAATTGGAGAGACAGGTGGATATAGAGAACCACAATTTACTGGAGCAGAAGCCCACAAACAGAAACTTCCATGGGACCAATTGGTGGGGTAAGAAATTCCGAATGTTACTGATAAATTGCTGGTGACTTAGTGTGAACAACTCTGAGTTAAAAACTCTAGGGAGAGCTAGTCATGGGTACTGTTATACTTTTGTGAGTTTTACTTCCAAGAGCTCTACAAGTTTATCATGGTGAATATCAGAGAAAAGAGTCCCCTATGCTTCCAACAGGGGAAGGGGAAAAGGAATCATTTTGAAATATACTAGAGCATTCTGTTATTTTTAAACAAGGTCTGCCCTCAAGAGCAGCTATTTTACCAGGGTCTAACCTTTTCGGGTTTTATTAGAGCCTAATCTTCCTGGGGATTAGGAAATATCCAACTCCACTGGTTCTAGCCTTCTGGGTGGGAAAAGAGAAATACTCAAGACCATTCCCTCTACCCTTCCACCCAGGGTCCACGTTTGAACAAAAATTACAAAGCATGCAAATAGCAAAATACACAGTTTGAAGAGGCTGAATAAGTACTAGAACAAGAAAAAGTCTGACGCAGCAGAAATGTTAGAATTATTAGACCATAAAGTTAAACAAAACAATACACTATGATTAATATGCTATAAGTTTTAATGGAAAAAGCAGACAAGATGAAAGCACAGATGGATACTGTGAACAAAGAGAGGGAAATTCTAAAAACTAATAAAAAATGTCAGAGATTAAAAATACTGTGAATAAATGAAATCTTTTAATGGGCACATTAGTAGATTGGAAATAGCTGAGAAAAGACTCTTTGAGATTGAAGATGTCATAAAAATCTCCAAAGCTGAAAAGGAAAGAGAAAAAAGACTGAAAAAAGACTCACCCAGGACAGACTATTCAAGAACTGTGGATATAAGTACAAAATGTGTAACATGTATAGATTAAGAATACCACAAAAGAACATCAGCAATATTTGAAGCAATAATGACTGACAATTTTCCCCAAATTAATGTCAGATGCCAAAATACAGATCCAGAATGCTCGTGATAGATACCAGAAAAAAATGCACCTAGGTATGTAATTTTCAAAATATAGAAAATCAAACATAAGGAAAATATCCTGAAAGAAGACAGAGATAAAAAATTATTACTTATGTTTTATCCTTACTAATAAGGCTAAAAATTGCATTGGATTGTCCTCAGAAACCATGCAAGCAAAAAGAAAGTGGAGTGAAATATTTAAAATGTTGAGACAAAGAAACCACCTATCTAGAATTCTGTACCCTAGAATTCTGTGAAGTTATCCTTCAAAAGTGAAAAGGAAATGAAGACCTGCTCAGACAAATAAAAATTTGTTTCCTGTAGATCTGCCTTGCAAGTAATATTAAAAGAAACTCTTCAGAAGAAAGGAAAATGACTTAGGTAAAAAACTCAGACCAACATAAAGAAAGGAAGAGTATCAGAGAATGAATAAGTGAAGTTTACCTCATATTTTTCATATTCTTAATTTATTTTTCATATTCTTAATTGATCTAACAGGCAACAATTGGTTCAACATAATAATAGCAACAGTGTTGTTGATTATGTAAGCTTCTGTATATATAAATACATGCTTATGTTTCCTTATGTATAGATGAGTGAACAATAATAATACAAGGGATAGGTAGAAGGAATCAGAAATATGTTGTTAAGGTACTTGCCTACATATGAAGTGACATAGTATGATCTGAAAGTGGATATGTAGTAGTTGTAAATTTATATTTCAAACTCTAGGGCAACCACTTAAAAAGTAAAAAAACAAAACAAAACAAAACAAAAAACAAAAACAAAAAAACCCTAAAGTACATTGTATGTAATAATGAAAGACAAAAAAATTTCTCATTAAGATCAGGAGCAAGGGTGCCCCTGTCTTCACTGCTTTTCAGCATCATACTGAAAGTTCTAGCTAATACAATGAGTTGAGAAAATAAAATAAAAGGGACACAATTGGTAAAGAAGAAAAATGCTTTTGTATCCTGACGATATGATCATCTCTATAAAAAAATCTAAACAATCAACAGACTTCTCGGAACTAATAAACAATTATAGCAAGGCTGCAATATGCAAACAAAGTACAAAAGTCAACTGTTTTTCTATATACCACAAATGGACAAGTGGGATTTGAAATTAAAAACTTACATATGCAACCCCCAAAATTGAAATACTTAGGTAAAAAAATCTAAGAAAATATGTATAAGATCTATATGAGGAAAATTACAAAACTCTGATGAAAGATATCAAAGAACTAAATAAATGAACAGATAATCCATGTTCATGGATAGAAAGACTCAACAGTGTCAAGATGTCAGTTCTTCATGATTTATCTGTAGATTGAATGTAATCCAAATGTCAGCACATTGTTTTGTATATATTAGTGAACTAACTGTAAAGTTTACATGGAAAGGTAAGACTCAGAAGAGCCAACTCAATATTGAATGAGAGAAAGTCAGAGTACTGACACTAACTATCTTCAAGACTTATTGTAAAGCTATGGTAATCAAGATAGTATGGTTTAGTGAAAGAACAAACAAGTAGATCAAGGGCATAGAATAGAGAAAGCAGAAACAGACCCACATAATTGTAGTCAACTGATCTTTGATAAAGGAGCAAAACTGATACAGTATTGTGTTTTCAACAAGTTATGCTGGAACATCCATACATAGAAAAAGGAATTTGGACATAGACCTTATATCCTTCACAAAAATTAATTCTAAATGGGTTTCAGACCTAAAGGTAAAGCACAGAATTGTAAAACTTCTGGAAAATAACATAGGAGAAAATTTAGTTGGGTAAGACAATGACTTTTTAGTTCTGACATCAAAGGCATGATCCATGAAAGTAAAAATTGATAACTGGTCTTTCATAAAATTAAAAACATCGGCTATGTGAAAGACAATGTCAAGAGAAGGAAAAGACGAGCCACTGACTTGGAGAAAATATTTTCAAAAGACCCATCTGACCAAAGACTGTTAGCCAAAATATACAAAGGACTATTGAAATTCAATAATAGGAAAGTGAACAATTTGGATAAAAAATGGACAAAAGACCTGAGCAGACACCTCACTAGAGAATATATGCAGATGACAAGTAAACACATGAAAGGCTATACAATGGCATATGTTATTACTGAATTGCAGTGTATACCCACTTAGGAAGACAATTTGACAGTTTCTTACACACTAAACATATTCTTACCATGAACCAGCAATCACATTCCTTGGTATTTACCCAAAGGAGTTGAAAATGTATGTCCAAATAAAAATTTGCACATGAATGTTTATAGCAGCTTTATTCAAAATTGCCAAAATTTGGAAGCAACCAAGATGTCCTTCAG
Organism: Sciurus carolinensis; assembly: GCF_902686445.1. Classification (NCBI taxonomy): domain Eukaryota; kingdom Metazoa; phylum Chordata; class Mammalia; order Rodentia; family Sciuridae; genus Sciurus; species Sciurus carolinensis. The sequence continues at coordinate 36,530,491 of NC_062228.1, forward strand.
TAGGTGAATAAATAAACTGAGGTACATGAAATATTATTCAGTGCTAAAAAGAAATGAGTGGGCTGGGGATATGGCTCAGTTGGTAGAGTGCCTGCCTTGCAAGCACAAGGCCCTGGGTTTAATCCCCAGCACTACAACAACAACAACAACAACATCAAAACGAGCTATGAAAAACATGGAGGAAACTTAAATGCATATTACAAGTAAAGAAAACCAGTTTCAAAAGATACATGCTATATGGTTCCATTACATTATATTTTGGAAAATGAAAAACTACAGAGTCAGTAAAAAGATAAGTGGTTGCCAGGAATTGGGGGAGGGAGAGACAGATAGGCAGGGCACAGTGAATTTTTAGGGCAGTGAAACTAATCAGTATGATACAATAGTGGGTGTCCATTACATGTTGGAATAAACTCACAGAATGTACACCAATAGTGAGCCTTAAGGTAAATTTGAACTTTGAATGATGACTTTGTGTCAATGCAGGTTCATTGATTAAGACAAATGTGCTGTGGGATTAGGACTGTGGTGTGGGAATGTCAGTGGCAGAGATTGTACTTGGGTAAAGACAGGGGTTATATGGGAACTCTCTGTACTTTCAATTTGTTGTGAACCTAAAACTGCTTTGAAAGATAAGGTTTATTAGTTTTAAAAGGAAGATGCCTTAGATGAATATTTATTAATACTAAAAGTTGTTTGTAATATCTTACATAAAAAATTATAAACCATTTACTGTTATAAACATATTTATAAATGTGTATGTTTATTTGAGAACAGTGTGGAACAGATAATAACACTTTTCTATGTATACTCACTTAATCCTTTTAATAAAACTATAATGTAGGCATGTTATTACCAATGTAATCCACTTTTTATTAAAATGCATAAAAATGGGTCTTGAAGAGTATGAAACAATTCTTGGAATTATTGAAATAATTCCTTGAAGGATCTGAAAGGATTATGTTTGACCAATTTTTCTTTTCTTTTATTCATCTGTATTTTATGATTTCTCCATAGTGAACATATATTGATATTTCTTAAGAAAAAAGTAATTCTTAAAAATTTTACTTTATTTATATTAGATTTTTCAATAGTTAGCCCAAGAGCTGGGCATGGTGGTGCACGCCTGTAATCCCAGCAGCTCAGGAAGCTGAGGTAGGAAGATCGTGAGTTTAAAGTCAGCCTCAGCAACAGTGAGGCACTAAGCAACTCAGTGAGACCCTGTCTCTAAAGAAAATACAAAAAAAGGGGGGTTCTGGGGAGGTGGCTCAGTAGTTGAGTGCCCCTGAGTTCAATCCCAGTACCAAAAAAAAAAAAAAGTTAGTTCAAATTGCACTTAAGTGTTTAGAATGAAAAGTGAATATTCCTCTACAATTGTCCCCAGTCTCTTTACTTCCTCTAAAGGAAGCCAATGGAAGTGGTTTCCTGTGAATCAGAAATTGTCTCTATTTATAAGCTTTTATATATATGAATCCCCTCTCTTCCTCCCTGCAAATGACAGCATCCTACATACAGTTCTTCACTTTTTAAAAATTTAGTTGCACATCTTAGAGTTTGTTCTAAATCCATACATATCAAGTAGCCTCGTTGGTTTTAATGTCTGAAAAATATGTTTTTGTGTGAATGCACCATGATTTATTCAATGCCTCCCCAATAATGAGTATTTAGGATGCTTTCTAGTCTTTTGTTATGAAGACACTGATGTTACAATAAATATCCATCTACACACTACTTTCTGCATATATACAAGAATATCAGGGTATAAATTTCTTGAAATGAAAGCTCTAGGTCAGAAGGAAAATGCATTAATTTTATTTTGTGTATTTTCCAAATCATCCTCAAAAATTTTGTGCCAATTGACACTTTCAGCAAAATGGTTGAGCACCTCTGTCCGTAATGGGTAGCTATGAAACGTAGCCAAGTGTCTAAGTATTCCCTTCTCCTCTCCCAACAAGGTGCTGTCAAATATTACTTTAAATAAGAGTGAAAAAGAATAGTGAGCATTCGTGTTAGATTTGATCTGGCATTTATGTTGGGGTTACCAGAAGATATTGAGATTGGTTTGAAAATAGGTTCGGAACCAATTGTTTTCAAAGAAAACTGAGAAATTCCCTTATGCATTGCTGGAGGGCTTTGCAGAGATATAACTTATTTTCTTGTTTATCTCTTTCTTCTTCCTCCTCTTCCTTCTCCTCCTCCTCCGCCTCCTCCTCCTTTTTTGCAGTGGTGGAGATTGTACCCAGGTACTTGGGCTTGTTAGGCAAGTACTCTGCCATTGAACTACATCTCCAGTCCTGCAGAGATGCGATTTAAATGAATGTTGAGATAGATTGCTTGTTGTGAGTTTCAGAAAAAGTTATATGGTAAGTTTTGACAATTGTGTGTCTTTTGGCCAGGGCTCATGTATTTTACCAACTGTTGTGATTTGGATGTGAGATGTCCCTTCAAAGCTCCTGTACTCATGCAGGAATATTCAGAGCCGAAATGATTAAATTGCAAGAACTGTGACCTAATCAGTCCATCTTAATTCGAATGGACTAAGTGGATGGTAACTATAGGCAGATGGGGGATGGCTGGAGAAGTAAGTTCCTGGGGGCATGATATTGAGATTTATATTTTATCCCTAGATCCTCCCCTCCCGCACCCCCGACATGAGCTGAGCAACTTTCTTTCCTTGTCATGCTCCTCTGCCATGGTGCTTTATTTCACCTCAGTCCCACGGCAATGGACTTGGTTGATCATGGACTCAACCTCTGGGATCATGAGCTCAAAATAATTTTTTCCTTCTCTAAATTGTTCTGGTCAGGTATTTTGGTCACAGCCCTGAAAACCTAACTAGCACGCCAAATCTTCCTAGAATCTTCCCTTGATGAAAAGAAGTTGGTGAGAACCACCCTTTCACTGCTTTAAAAAAATTCTTTTTTTTTTTATTGTTGATGGATCTTTATTTTGTTTATTTTTATGTGGTGCTGAGGATTGAACCCAGTGCCTGACACATGCTAGGCAAGTGTTCTACCACTGAACTACAACCCCAGCCCTTTTACTGCTTTTTAATCAAATGGTTTTGATCTTTGCAATGGGTTTGGGGTTCTTGCAAGGAGTTGGCCTGTATGATAGGAAGAAAAGCTCCAAATCCACTAAACCTGGAAGTTAGGCTCCCAAATAGCATCAGGTCAATAATTACTTTATAACATCATTACAGCCAGTGCACTGATTTAGAAAAAAACCAACTTGATATAATCTGCTTTGCACAGAGAGAGGGAATTGTGCATGCAGGGCAACTTGAACTGAATTATTTCATTACTTGCTCATCATGTTTGGCTGCTGCCAGAAGAACAAAATAGTTCAGACGATTTTGCTCTCTTGCTCTTTCTTTCCTCTTTCTCTGTCTCTCTTTTGAGACAGTTAATTTCATTTTTTTCAGATGTAAATGAGACCCACACCACTTATTTAGATGGAGACCAGCACTGTGATATCTGATTCTCGTTTTCTTGGATGTTTATTGGGTTTTGTGGACTCTTAGAGATGTCTCTATCATGTGTTTGATAAGCAAGGAAGACTGCAGGAGAGAAGAGGGGAACCTGTAGTCATTCTCTTCAGAAGGAATGTGAAATGGGGTTCCTGTTCTGGAGATGATAGGCAGAATAGCTGCCAACCTCCCCCACTTTCAGGGAGTTTACTGTCTGCAGGTATAACTAATTCCTTACAACAACTCCTGAACCCAGAGGATGAGACATGTGAATGAGTTCAGACCCTACCCTTTGGGTGAACACCACAAATCTGACAAGTGGCCTTTCTCAAACACCTCCAGGGATGCCATGGGAACCAGTCTATTCTTCACATCTGGAATGTGTGACTCCTTCCTCATGTTCCAGGGAGTTGGAACTTGGGATGTAGTTAGTCAGTCATTACAACTTGTTCCCTTGGCCACTGGGATTGGTTCAGAAATGAGCACATGACCCAGGCCCAACCTGTGAGATGCCAGATGTTTGCTGGAAATTCTGGCAAAGAGTCCCTTGGTCTTTCTAGTGTACTTGAACAGCAAATGTTGGGTACTTTGGAATTGCTGTAGCCACTGAGGGGAGTGTGCTTGAGGGGAGAAAGAGAGAGGGAGAGAGAGAGAGGGAGAGATAGAGACAGAGAGGTAGAGGTGTCTATGATATAGTCAAGACTCTGATCTGCTGTGCCTAAAGGCAGACCTTCTTGTAGTCACAGTTGTATAAGTCAACAAAGTCCATCCTGGGTTAGATTTTTCTCTCATTTATATGTAAAAGGGGCTGGGTGTGGTGGCAGGGCTTGTAATCCCAGCTACATGAGAGGCTAAAGCAGGAGAATCATTTTGAGTTTGAGGTCAGCCTCACAACTTAGTGGGACCTTGTCTCCAAAATAAAATAAAAAGGGCTTGGGTGAAGCTCAGTAGCAGAATGCTTGCCTAGCATACATGAGGCCCTGGTTTCAAGTCCCACTATGGGGGTGGGGAAGCCGTATCTAAAAGGATCCTGGACCTGATTTTACCACCAGAAAATGAGAAGAGTGCCAGTCCTCTCCTTAGCTGCATCTCAGAAACCTCCTCTTTAACTCCCTGAAGCCGCCTTTTTCCTGCCTGACTGCATAGGAACAAATTTTCACTTAAGACCTTACAGCTTATTACACTTTGAACATGTGTGGAGGTTTGGGGAAGAAATTTGATGTTAGAGGTTTAAAGGGTAAGGGATAGAGTTACCAAGCTGCAAGTTCCATGGTGGCAAGGATTCGGCCTGCCTTGCTTCCCCTCCTGCTGTGCCCCTGGCACTAAGTGCAAAGCTAACTGAGTTCAAGGATCAAGTTTGCCTGGAGTGAGGAATCTAAGGATAATTTAGTTTGCTCATTGTCCAGGTTTGGGGGCAGATGCAGTGGGAGTAGGGTAGTGGCTTCCATGTCTCTTACCCTTTGACCTGATTTCCTTTGAGTCTGCTGCTGAGTCTTGTTATCCTGACTTCCTCCCATGTGTCGAATGCCACATTGATAACCCATTTCATCTACTCATCATCAAGTACAGAGTACAGAGGACAGATATATTTACAGTGGATTGGGCTATAAGGGCCAAAAGGAATTTGTTCAATGAAATAACCCATGCGGAGACCAAATGTTCCTTTTGGCTATAATTTTGGCCTTAGTTGGAAGAGTCAGCAGCTCTGATTTGCAATTCTGCTCTTGTATAAGTCACTTTCCCCCTTGCTGAGGAAACTGAAATGCAGTCATGGTGAATAAATTCCCCTGCCCTGTACACCCTCCTTCTTGGAACAAAGATACCTTGTTGGTATAAATGTTTTGAAAAATATAAAGTGCCATGTGGTTGTTATTGTTAATATTATTCTTTTCCTATGCTAATAACATGTATAATAATAACTAAAAATCACTTTTACCCTGATGAGCAGAGAAAGAACATGTCTGTCAATGTGGATTCCTAACACAGGATCTTTTGGGCCACAGTCAAGAGTGGCTGCCATCCTTTCCTCCAGGTGCTCTCAGGAAAGAGTCTGACCTTTGGTTGCCTCATCTGGGCAGATTTAGCCTAAGGTGGAGTCATTTTTTTTCTTTTAGATGCTATAAATTTTTTTTTCTCTTTTATTATTATTTTTTATTTATCTTTTAATTTTTTACAGACTGCATTTCGATTCATTGTACACAAGTGGGGTACATCATTTCGTTTCTATGGTTGTACACAATGCAGATTCATACCATTCGTGTAATCATTCATGTACATAGGGTAAAGATGTCTGTCTCATTTTACCATTTTCCATACCCCCCTCCCTCTCATTTCCTTCTACATATTCTAAAGTTCCCCCATTATTCTCTCATTCCCCCCCCCCCCCCATTATATATCATTTTCCACTTATCAGGGAAAACATTCGGCCTTTGGTTTTTTGGGCTTGGCTTATTTCACTTAGCAAAAAATTAAATTATTTTAATTTAGTTAAGGTGGGTCTTAATGCTCTCAGGCTTCTTGCTCCTGACAAGAGAAGGAAAATTTTAGAAGAGGCAGGATGAGGCAACTGCCTGGCACCTATGATTACAAGAAAGAAGATAGTATTTGGCTTTTTGAAGTAATGGTGTCAGGTCTCTAAGCCTGACTTTGGGACTTGGTCTCAGGTAATTGGTTGGATCATGTGACACATACAAGACACATACAAGACATACATGTGACACTGTAACCCCTGTGAACTGGCCTTGTGATGACCTGGACATGCTCTGTCTAGAGATATAAGCTCTCTCTCTAGTGCTATAATCACTAGTACCCCTATTTATTGCATGAGAAAATGGGGGCACAGAGATGAAATTAATTGTCCAAGGTGGTACTTGGCTAAAAATGGGTAGAGGCAGAATTTGAACTTATGGATTCTAATTCCAGAGCCCAGACCACTAACTACTGTGCTGCCTTTCCTTCATATGCACTTACATTTTTCTGCTTCCCTTGGTTATATATGCCTGGTCTAGAGCAGATATGCAACAAGATTGTTAAAGTGATAGGTAACATCAGACATAAAACAATAAGGGAAATATTGGTAATTCTGATGCTTCTGGTAGCAGAGAGTGTTTTACATTCACAAAGATTAGATGTACAAAGAAATTTATTTCTCAGATTCTGCTGCAGTTAGGCAAAGTATATGGAATTGGAATGTAAGCCAAAGAGATCTGAATCCCCTTAGGTTCTACATATGAAAACTTCCACAAGTCTTTCATATATATATATATATATTTTTTTTTTTTTTTTCTTTCTTCTTCTGCAGAAGACTTGAGGGACCTAAGCAGGGCAGGACCACAAAACAGAAAGAGTTTGGGTACCTGTGTCATCATGTGGAGAAGAGCTATCCAGAAAAGTGATCTGACACAGACACTGAACTTTTATCAAAGCAAGAGTACTATTTGTATGTGTGTGCATGTGTATGTGTGCGTGTGTGTGTGTGTGTGTGTGTGTATGTTTTAAGCTATTGAAATCTTGAGTTAGTTAGATACTCCAGCTAATGCACTTCTTTAAAAGGTTTATTTTAGTCTGGCATGGTTTATGTAAGAATCTTTAGCTGGACTTGGTGGAGCATGCCTGTAATCCTAGCATCTCAGGAGGCCAAGGCAGGAGGATTGTAAGTTCAAAGCCAGTCTCAGCAACTTAGCAAGGCCCTAAGCAACTGAGCAAGATCCCTGTCTCAAAATTAAAAAATAAATAAATAAATAAAAAGGACTGGGGACGTGGCTTAGTGGTTAAGTGCCCCTGGGTACAATTCCTGGTACTAAAAATAAAAAAATAAAAATAAAAAATAAGAATCTTTAGCAATGGTATTTAGTATATCTTTTCTCTCTCTCTCTCTCTCTCTCTCTCTCTCTCTCTCTCTCTCTCTCTCTCTTTCTCTCTCTCTCTCTCTCTCTCTCTCTCTCTATTTGAAAATGTCACTTTGGGTCAGTCCCAAGCAAAGCTTCTCATTTATCTTCATTCTGTTTCCAAGTTCAAACTCCTTAAATTCCTACCTTTTTCCCTCCTGTAGCTACTAACTCTCCACCAGACTTCCAGAATTAAACATTATTCCAACTTATATAATCTCCTTTCAAACAAACACTTTTCAGCTAACTGAAGCTGTCTCCTTGATTTACTTTCAATGAAACTCTTAGCATACAGCTGCATAAAGCCAAAATCTCTGTGCAGCACAGCAGAGAAGTGCACTGGTATTTAAAAGGAAACCTTTCCAGTAATGCCTTTAGGTGAACCCCTGAAGTGCAAAGGGTGGCTGATGGTACACCTGCTGCAAACAATGGGCTCTGTCTGGCTGAGGTAGGGATGTGCAAAGCATTCACGCCTGGGAAATCTTCAGAGCCTCAGAAAAGACAGGAGAAGGATGCATGACTGGCACAGCAGACGGAGGCAGGGCTTTTCTGATGCCTGGAGACAGCCACTAATGGAGGAGATGAAGGAAATCATGGCCATTTTAGAGTCATTACAACTGATGTGGGAAATGGGAAAAGCTATTATAATGTTTGAACTGATGAATCTCTCATCAACTTGTTCAGTTAGAATTCAGACTCCCTCACTGGCCCCAAACCACAAGAGTGGCTTGGTCTGGAAGAGGTTGGCTTCATTACCCCTAAAGAATAGATGGGGAAACTGAGGGAGCAGAGTGACTTGTTCTTACTTTCCTAATAAATGACAGTGCTTGTACGTGGACCCCTGTCTGATGTGTTTTGCTTTTTGGCTGTGTTGCATGGCCTTGTAGTGTGTGTGTTATTCTAAGAATGTGCCATGATTATTCTAAGAAATCTCATATTCAATGTCGCCTGGAATTTGCCCACCAGTCTTCCTTCTTTTTCTATTTGTGGCAACTCCACTTTCTTTTCATCCTTTTCCAAGAGTGAGGGGTGGTCTCTCCTTTGGTTGGGTGTATACTTCCTAGGCTGTGCAGCTCTCAACTCTGACTGCCCATTAAAATTTCCAGGAGGAGGGCTTCAGGTAACAATGCCTGGGCCCCCACTTTCAGGGATCCTGACTTAATTGGTCTGATGCAGGGACTTGGACATTGGTAGTTTTAAAAAGGCCCCAAGTGATTCTGATATGCAGCCAGGATTAAGAATACCACTTTTAAGACAGACGAGAGGAGGAAAAAGTGGAAGCAATTCCTTTGTTTAAGTTTAATGGAATAAATTTTCTCCCAAGGGAAGGAATTAGAGAGAATATACTGTGGTTAGCTAGTCATAAACTTGATTTAAAATTGTTTAAGCAAAAGAAGGGGATTTCTAGTGTCACAGAACTGATGGCCTCAAATGGGCTGAATCCAAGAGCTCTTCTGGGGGTCATGAGGCTCTCTCTACCTCTCTGTCCCCAGCTTCTGCTTTCTCCTACTTCCTAATTTCACACTGCAGATAGCTTCTCTGTGTATCACTGATGATGGCTGCTTTTAGCACCAGGCTCATCCTTTCCAGCTTGGCAACCCTGCAGGAATAGCAACTGGTCTTTTCAAATGTTTGTGTGTTAATCCGGAAAAGTTCTTGGTCATGAATGCACTCTAGGACCTGTCACTCTGTCTTGTGGCCAGGAGGACACTGGGGCTGCAGCCCCTACAGATCGTACGGATGGAGGAGAAGTGCTTCACAGCAGGCAATAGAGCAGATGCAGCCCTGAAATCTTTGAGTGTGGCAGTTTGCTAGGGCAGAAAGAGAAGAAAGAGTGTTCTGGAAAGAGAGAAAAGCTCATGAAAGTTTCAGGGTTGTTAATAAATATGGTGTGCTTAGGACACAGTGAGCTCTCTGGGTGACTGGCATTCATTGAGGCCATGGTGAGGATGAGATGGAGAGATGGCAGCAGGGACTGGGTGATGAAGGTCCTTGAATGGCATACTGAGGACTCTGGATGGCATTTAGTAGGTTATGGATGCTACTGGAGTTTAGGCAGGAGGGCAATGGTTTAGGTGGGGTTTTAAAAAGATTACCTTTGTTTGTATTGTATGGAGAGGAAAGATTGGGTTTAGCTTAGACTGCCTTGGGCTGCATCTGGCATTATTGCAATGACTGACCATGAAGACCCAAGTATATCATTCTTTATGTTGATGAAGCACTTTGTAGTTTTCAAAACATGTTTGTGTTCCTTATGGAATTTGGGATAAGTGGGGAGGATATTATTATCCTCAGTTTATACATTCTGGCCCTGTGGTCTTCATCACAATTTGTATTGTGAATATATAATTTTACTCTGAGGTTTGCCATTTCACTCTCCTAAAGGTCTCTTTTGATAAATAGAAGTTCTTATTTTTAATGTAGACCAATTTATCAAATATGTCTTTTATGTTTAATGTTATTTGTGCCCTGTTTAAATAGTTCTGTTTGCTACAAGGTCATAAAGAGGTGGCTTTCTTTTGAGAAGAAAAGGCTTTCTGAGCAAGTGACATTGAGCTGCGTGTTAAAGGATGCCGAGGAGAGAACCCGGCAAGCGCTCTCAGGCAACTACTCTGACCCCTTTGTGTGCTCTGACTTCTCCTTCAGTGCATCCGGTCTTTGGAACTACAAATCTCTTTCTCCCTCAGGTTAGATTGGAGCAGAGAGAACAGAGAGCTGAGGAAAGCGATTGTAGCAACAGCATCGTTTGTTTCAGAGTCTGTGTATTAATGGATTATGCATCTGGCAGGAAACAACAACATCAAACGCGTGAAGAATTGCCTTAAGGTTGACAGAGGTGAAGGCAGCAAGCTGAGGTAATGCTTTCAGGGCAACTTTTGGCCTCCCAGGCCATTTAGAAAGAAGGATGCACCTTCAAAGCACTGGAAACAAACAAAGGACAACCCTCCTTCACCCCAGTTTCCTAGCAAGTTTGATTTGATTTAAGAGGCTTTTGTGCAAAGTGAAAATCAATAAAAACAAAACTGTCAGCATCTCAGCAGAGAGACTGCGAGTGTGTTCCATCAGGAGCCCCACTTCCGGGGCTTTTGGCTCCAGGGCCTTCACCACAAGAGAGAACCTCATGCCATGTCAGTACTGATTTAAAATTTTTCTGACCTTAAACTAATTTGGGTTTATCTATCAGTGGTCGAGAAGGAGACCGAGCAAGTGTAAGACTGAGCAAGTGTGACATGGCGGTGTTGTCTTCAGGCACAGCAGTGACTGCATCCTTAGGGTCACCCCTGTTTTGGAGTTAGTCCTTGGTTAAGGGGTGGCAAAACAGTGTTTTGACCTTGTAAGACTCTGAGCACCGCCCATGTTGGTTGACAGGGATTTTGTGGTAATGAGTGGCTAAGCAGGAAGGTTCTGGAGCCAAGACTGTCAGGGTTGAATCCTGGTTTTGCCATTTACATGCTCAGAGACCTTAAGTCAAGTGCCTTACTGATACACAGTGCCTCAGTTTCATCTGTGGAAGGAGAATAAGAAAAACAGTTGTGTTAGTCATCTTTCTATTACTGTGACAAACTACGTGAGATAATTAACTTTAATAAAATAGGAAGATTTATTTTGGCTCTCAGTTTGGGTTGTTTTAGTCTGTGGTTGGTTGAGTCCATTGATTTTTGGGTCTATGGCCACGTAGCACATCATGACAGGTGTACGTGGAAGAGGAAGCCCATTTGCCTCATGGCCAAGAAGGAAAGAGAGGAGGAGGAGTAGAGGCTGGGTCCTCTCCACTTCAAGGACACACCCTCATGACTGAAAGACCTCCCATAATGCCCCACTGCTTAAAGTTCTACCAACTCTCAGTAATGCCATTCCAGGGAATAATGATCCTTTAACACATGGACCTTTGGGAAACATTCTAAATCCAAACTATAGCACTGGTGGACTGAATGAATTAAGTAAGTTAATACAGGCAAGGTATTTGGAACAGTATTGATATGTATTCAGTGATCAGTAAATATTATTTACTATTACTCTTAGAGTTGTCACTAAATGTCTTAGAGCAAAAATGGATTCATAGGTTCACAAAGTTAGTCGAATTTTCATAACAACCAGGAAGAAATTTTTAAAATGTTTCAGATACCCCAAAGCATGTTTGCCTGAAAAACCTAGACAAAGAAGTTCCAAAGTATAAGGCCATAAACTGCCTTTAAAATGGTCTGGCTAGTTACTTTGATTCTCCTCTTTGCCAGTCAAGACTCTCACTGGATCCTTGGAAGAGAAGGAACAGTTAGCTTCAGGCAAATCCAACTCCCCTAAATCAGCTGCTCAGAAAACTACATCCTTGAGAGGAATCCCCATTCAGGTTAAATTGCAAAGTACAAATTTATAATTCTTTAGAAAAGCTGCCTTTGGTGGTCTAAATTCCACCCCACTATCACCTGTACTCTTTTTTTTTTTTTTTTTTTTTTTTTTTTTTTGGTACCAGGGATTAAACCCAAGGGTGCTTAACCACTGAGCTACATCCCAAGTCCTATTTATTGTTTATATTGAGAGAGGGTCTCACTAAGTTGCTTAGGGCCTTGCTAGGTTGCTGAAGTTGGCTTTGAACTTGTAATTCTCCTGCCCTATATTCCTTCAATGCTGGGATTCCAGGGGTGCACCACCCCCACCCCCACTCACACTTTTCATGTGGAAACTATATCAATTCTATAATAAACTCAAAAGTGATAGAATGAAAATAATCTGTATTAGTTATCACATAATTTTTAAATAAATGTTTAAATATTCATTTCTTTAGTGTCACATTCTGGCAGCTGAAGATCCCTGTGTTCACTTAAGGGCAAGATGGCCAAGAATGAATAAATAAGTGAAGAGATTGCTAGAAACATGGCTGAATCAACAGCACATGGAATGTTCTAGGATGCAAAGGCTGAGAATTTATTACATGCACGCTTATAGTGTGAAATTTATTCCTTAATGTCTTAAAACTTTCATAATTTCTTGGAGCCCCTTGAGGTTAGGGTAGCCAGTCTCCAAACTCACATAGTTGGGAGTGGAAGGCAGAGGGTGCCAACTTCAGACTCAGACATGAATTTAAATCTGTCACTTATTTACTGTGTGATTTTGTTATTGCACCATGTAAATCTTTCTCATTAAAAAAAAAAAAAGAAGAAGAAGAAGAATTTATGTGGCAGGGTTGTGGCTGTGTAAAGTACCTGGCCCAGTCCCTGGCATGCAATAATTGTTTAATAAATAGTAATTTATTTCTTTAGGTAGTAGGCAGAATAAAAGCTCTCTAAAGATGTCCATATTTGAATCTGTAGAACTTGCGAATAAGTTATGTCACCTGGCAAGAGAGACTTACAGATATGATTAAGGTAAGGATCTTGAGATGGGGAGATTATCCTGGATTACCCAGGTAGGGTCTAAAGTTATCACAGAGTTCATATAAGAAGGAATCAGGAAGGCTAGAGTCTGAAGAAAGGTGACATGACTTGGAGGGCAGAGTGGAATTTGAGGATACTATGATACTGACTTTACTGATGGAGGAAAGGACCAAAAATGGATTATCCTGTAGAGCCTCCAGAAGAACTTCTGACCTCCAGAACTGTAAATTAGTTTTAAACCATTTTGTTTGTGGTAATTTGTTACAGTGGCAAGAGGAAACTAATACACTCTGTTTCCTCCTTGGTAACAATATGATTCTTTTCCCTGTCCTGCTGTGTCACACCACAGACAACATATGCTGAAGTGCTTGATGCCTATAAATTGCTGTTCACATGTGAAGAATTATTGTTATTAATGGAGGGATGATTTATTAAGTGTTCGCTAGCCACAAGGAAGAGCTAGTGACACAAGGACCAGGGATGGAGAGAAACAGGAGGCAGAGGCAGGCTCTGAGAGGTCATAGTGCCTGGTACCCAGCCCAAACTGATAAAGAAGTTCAGTTGGGTAATTTAAAACTTGGGTATTGTTAGAAATGGATCATTGTCCCAGCTCTACCTTTCACTGGGTAAGTGACTTTCTTTTAAAAGATTTGGGCTTTTATCCCACACAAGCTGCTATGAGGGATGTGAACATGAACATGTCCTTGTACATAATTGCTGGGTTTTTTGACTGACCAGTTTTCATTCCCCTGGCTTTCTATACCAGCATTTGGTTTCCTCTTTGGTGGGCCCATCAGTAGATGTCTCATGACTTGAGAACTCTGAACCTGAGTGGAATAATTCAAGTCTAAAAGAAGCAGTTAGAAGTCACTCACTATAGCTGTGTCACCCCAATAAGGTTGTGGCCCTTTTCTGAGCCTGGGCCTTTGGGCTTCTTATTTTCTGAACTATTCTACATTCTTCAAATCCTGCTTTTTTCTGCTGCAGTGACTAAAAATCTTGGGTTCAAGCTTCCATCTCAGGGGCCCTGTGAATGTCTTAGGACATTGAGACAAATACTATCACATGAGGACTGAGCAACATTAGGGATCATAGAAGGCATCCCGCCTGCCAGAAGTCCACAGATGACTGACATGCTTGAAGTCATCCAGTCACCTCGAGGCAGGATGACTGTGGTTTTTTGACCCCAGGGGGCAGCTGGTCTACCATAAACCACTATTGATTTTGCTGCAGACTCACTTTTCTTCTCTTGTCTCAGTTTTCTTACCCATCAAAGGAAGAGCGGGCTACAGTAGTGGTTTGTAAACTGTGTTGATCTAAACCAAGAATTTCCCAGGGATTCCTAGGATTAAAAATAGGGAGGAAGTGGGTAAGCAGGAGGGGCTCCTTCACTTTCCATATTTATCCATCTTATAAGATGTTCTCTTTTATTTTTTTTTATTTTTTTTTTTTAAGATGTTCTCTTTTATGAAAGGCTTTTTTCTTTTTTTAGCATCAGAGTTCTACAGTTCATAGAGTTTCCTGAAGAAACCTCCAGACATCCAAAATTCAGGTTCTAACTTGCCTGAATGTTCACAAAAGTTGTCTTTTAAAAAATTTATTGTGTGTGTGTGTGTGTGTGTGTGTTTTAAGCAGAAATATTTCTGGAACATTGGCTTTGAAATAACTTTAAAATATCTTTGCATAAAACAAACATTTTCTTTCCCCAAATCATTTGTTTCAAAATGATTTTGTAATCATTTGGAGAAGGTTGGATGACCCATCAATGTGATTGTGACTTTTGACATTTGGTTCACAGACTGTCCATTGCAGGACAAATTCCTGACTGGCTTCTCTTACAAAGGCTACTGGTCCACTATTGGGCACCAGAAATAATCAGCACCCACAGGCCCCAGTCTTCACACAGTCCTGTGCAATAGTCTTATTTTACAGATGATAATTTGAATACTCAGAGAGTGGTCCTTACACAGATCACACAGAAGGTACCTGAGAATGACATTCAGGTCTTTGAGGCCCAGCTGAGTGCCCTTCCCACTACACAAGCTGATAAGAAACACCACTTATTTGGGTACAATAAGTGGATGAGTGAATATAAGTCAAGTTTCTAAAGGAGGTCTTAGAAGGCAGTAACTTGAAAGACATTAGAGGAGAGTAAAACTAGTGAGGAGAAGAGGGCCCAGAATTATTTTTGGTCCACAAGAAGGTTTAAGGATGGGGTAAGGGAAGAAGAACCAGGGAAAGATTGAGAAAGGGTGATTTGAGAGATGGAAGGAAGAGCAAGGGTTTCGCTGGAAGCAAAGAGAAGAACACATGTTGAACAAAACATCATGGCCATAGATGCTAATAATGCCCAAACAGAAAATGTTTACCAGGTGGAAGGGAAAAAGAAGATTCTGGAAAAATAGTTTCCTTAAGATATACTAGGAAAGGTCCAAATTTGTGGCTGTTAGTGAGGCATTGGGAGTGAGAAGGAAAGGATGTTGTTCTGCTGGGTCCTAACTTTGGCTGCAAAAGTTAGATTTAAAAACAGTATCTTGCTGCAAGACCTGGGGAAAGGTCACAAGTGCCTTCCTGGATCCTCTTCATCAGCCTTGTGCAGAGGTGCTCTTTGGACCAAGCTCTCTCCCTGTTTTTGCACCAGTATCTGTTATAGGCTTCTGGAGATGGAGATAGCTATGGATTGCAGTGTCCTTCAAGGTCAGATGAGGTGAAAGGGACACACAGTGACAGTCTGAACCAGTATGCTTAGAGCATGTTCATCTTCTAGGAGAGAATTACACATAATCACTTCGGGTTTCCTTTGTAGACATGATCTAAGACTTGTTCAAGATCTTGTGGTTAAACCTATGTGGGCCCCAAGATGGAGCCCAGGCTTTTAACTGACTCTTCTGGGGAGACTGACATCTGAGCCCTTTGTGGACTATCTTGATAATTGTCTAATTCTTCATTTTACTTTGTGCCTTCCAAACAGAAATTTCACTGAAGGAAGGCTGAGCTATCCTCCCTGTCAGGAATTTGTACTAGAATCAATACCTCTTCTAGCTCAGCTATTTTATTATTTTTACCTTTTTCTGCTTCAACATTTATATTTTTGTTATATCACATATCAGCAGTTTTTAGGTGAGATTGTAATAATGTTTGTTTGTGGAACTAATGAAAGGGTTTAGACCTTTTAAAGGTCTTTTGGTACTTTCAAGTAAGTGGTTGGGAGAGAGAGTGAGGGAGATCGACTGACTAAATGATTGATTGATTTGGTGTCTGCAGGACAAACCAGATCTGTACAAATAAAACTCAGGCTAATATGAGACTCCTTAGCATTTGGGGTCAAACTGAAGGGCCTAGACCTTGTCACAGAAGTGATCCCTGAGGAATAGCTTCTGAGATGAAGTGTTCCTTGTTTTGGGTCTGAAACAAAGTAATCCAATGTAATAAATTCAGATAATTGTCATGACCAGTAAAGGAAATCCCAACCAAAGTGGACTAAGCAGAAGGAATTTATTGGCTACTGCAGCTGAACGTTTGAGGGCTGAGATTGTCTTCAGGTGGTCTGGAGGTGGCTAAGAAACTCCTTAGACTCAGCTCTTTTTTCCACTCTGGATAAACCTCTGGTGGTTGCAAGAAGGCTGCCCACTGGTCCAATCAACATTCTTACCAGTTTAGCAGGAAGAGTCATCTGTGGTAGTTTCTACATGAATCCTGGAAGTCATTGTGATTGGACTAACTTAGTCACATGTTCCTGCCTGGCCTCATTATTGGTAGCCAGGGACGGTGATTGGCTTAGAACGATATCACATGTCCCCATGTACAACACACAGACTTGGGTGGGGGTAAGTGTTAAGTGGATGCCAAATGAAAAGTGGAGGCTCTTACCAGAAGAGGGCAGAATGGATACTGAAGACAGTCAACACATGTCCACTACAAACACTCTCATTATAAAACAGAAAAAGAAGGTTCTATAACTTTTCCCACCTCCTTACCAGACCTAGGATAACCACCATTAGTAATTTTTACTATATTGGTCTGTATGGTCTGTATGGCTATATATTGATAGGAATTATTTTAAGTGGTATGGTTCATGCATATTGCTGTGCACTCTTGCATTGTATTTCACATATTGTATTAGTATAGATATGCTTTGTCTTATATAATGTTTGTATGGTATTCTGAAGAATGAGTGTGGCCTTCTTTATTTAATCAACACTGGCCACGGTTTGGAGTGATGCAGACAAGTGATGAGAATCCAGTGAAGGCGTGAGGAGAGAGGGAGGAGCACACTCCCTTGGCTGTGAAAATGCCAGCACTGTCACATCAGGGGAAGGGCAGGGCTCAGTTCATGTCCTCCAGGCCATAATTTGCTGCCCTCTGACAAGTCAAACTCCCAGAAGTGTCAGTGAAACCTCATTACCAGCGGTGTGTTAATGAGCAGCCAGCTCAGCTTCTGTGGCAGAGCTCAAAAAAATTACAAAGATGTCATAGGCAGAAGCTGAAGTCCCTTTCATGGGTGTCATCTCCTGTAAGAGGTTTGAAAGGATGGAAATGTTATGATCATTATTACTGTGCTAATAGCAGAACAATAAAAGGAAAAAGAAATCACCCACCAAAGATCCTTGCAACTCAATGGTGCTGAAGGACACTGTGGCCTTATCAGTCTGAAAAGCTATTGCTCAAAGTCAAATGCCATAGCTTGTTGAGAGAGAAGTGAAAAATCAATTATTAATGCAGTTCTAGCCTCGATTGCGATTTTCACAGAGAACCAGATCTCTTAATGGAGAGAGGGAAGACATGAGGCAGGAGGAGAGATGCTGGTAAACAATGATCAAAAGCTTTGCAATCATTTGCCACATGTCACAGCAGTAGAGGAAACAGTGTTCAGAGACTGAAAGCATAGTAAAATGGAAACAAAAGAAACTCCCACGGGGATGGAGCAGTAGCCAAGCTGGCTTTATGGGCCTTTTTTTGTTATTTAACTAAATGTATAAAGACGCTTCTAAATTGTGATCCTCTTCCCTTTTTCCAAGTAGTTCCCCTGCAGTTATGTCAGAGCAAAAAGAGAATTTGAATGTCATCTAGGGCAGGTTGTGACTACAGCACTATTGGCAGTTTGGACTGGATAAGTCTTTGTTGTGTGGGGCTATCCTGTATGTTGGAGGTTTAGCAGCAACTCTTTTTTTTTTTTTTTTTTTTTTTTTTTTTTTTTTTTTATTTTTATTTATTTATTTTTTTTTTATTGTGAACAAATGGGATACATGTTCTTTCACTGTTTGTACATAGAGTAAAGGCATACCATTTGTGTAATCATACGTTTACATAGGGTGATGTTGGTTGATTCATTCTGTTATTTTTTTCCCCTTCCCCCCACCCCTCCCATCCCTCTTTTCCCTCTATACAGTCCTTCCTTCCCCCATTCTTGCCCCCCTCCCTAACCCTCACTCTAACCCTAAAACTAACCCCTCCCACACCCCATTATGTATCATCATCCACTTATCAGCGAGATCATTCTTCCTTTGGTTTTTTGAGATTGGCTTATCTCACTTAGCATGATATTCTCCAATTTCGTCCATTTGCTTGCAAATGCCATAATTTTATCATTCTTTATGGCTGAGTAATATTCCATTGTATATATATGCCACAGTTTCTTTATCCATTCATCAACTGACGGGCATCTAGGTTGGTTCCACAATCTGGCTATGGTGAATTGAGCAGCAATGAACATTGATGTGGCTGTATCTCTGTAGTATGCTGATTTTAAGTCCTTTGGGTATAGGCCAAGGAGTGGGATAGCTGGGTCAAATGGTAGTTCCATTCCAAGTTTTTTAAGGAATCTCCATACTGCCTTCCAGAGTGGTTGCACTAATTTGCAACCCCACCAGCAATGTATGAGTGTACCTTTTTCCCCACATCCTCGCCAACACCTGTTGTTGCTTGTGTTCTTGATAATCGCCATTCTGATTGGGGTGAGATGGAATCTTAGGGTGGTTTTGATTTGCATTTCTTTTATTACTAGAGATGTTGAACATTTTTCCATATGTTTGTTGATTGTTTGTAGGTCTTCTTCTGTGAAGTGTCTGTTCATTTCCTTAGACCATTTGTCGATTGGATTATTTGTAGTCTTGGTGTTGAGTTTTTTGAGTTCTTTATAGATTCTGGAGATTAGTGCTCTATCTGAAGTATGATTGGCAAAGATTTTCTCCCACTCTGTAGGCTCTTTCTTCACATTGCTGATAGTTTCCTTTGCTGAGAGAAAGCTTTTTAGTTTGAATCTATCCCAGTTGTTGATTCTTACTTTTATTTCTTGTGCTATGGGAGTCCTGTTGAGAAAGTCTGGTCCTAAGCCGACATGTTGAAGATCTGGACCTACATTTTCTTCTATAAGATGCAGGGTCTCTGGTCTGATTCCGAGGTCCTTAATCCATTTTGAGTTTAGTTTTGTGCACGGTGAGAGATATGGGTTTATTTTCATTTTGTTGCATATGGATTTCCAATTCTCCCAGCACCATTTGTTGAAGAGGCTATCTTTTCTCCATTGCATATTTTTGGCCCCTTTGTCTAGTATGAGGAAATTATATTTGTTTGGGTTTGTGTCCGTGTCTTCTATTCTGTACCATTGATCTACCTGTCTATTTTGGTACCAATACCATGCCGTTTTTGTTACTATTGCTTTGTAGTAAAGTTGAAGTTCAGGTATTGCAATACCCCCTGCTTCATTTTTCCTGCGAAGGATTGCTTTAGCAATTCTGGGTTTCTTATTCTTCCAGATGAATTTCATAATTGCTTGCTCTATTTCTGCAAGGTACATC
This sequence comes from Sciurus carolinensis, assembly GCF_902686445.1. NCBI lineage: Eukaryota > Metazoa > Chordata > Mammalia > Rodentia > Sciuridae > Sciurus > Sciurus carolinensis. Next base: position 36,550,016 of record NC_062228.1, read on the forward strand.
ATTGGGATTTTAATTGGAATTGCATTGAATCTGTATAGCACTTTTGGTAGTATGGCCATTTTGACAATATTAATTCTGCCTATCCAGGAACATGGGAGATCTTTCCATCTTCTAAGGTGTTCTTTAATTTCTTTCTTTAGTGTTCTGTAGTTCTCATTGTAGAGGTCTTTCACCTCTTTTGTGAGATTGATTCCCAAGTATTTTATTTTTTTTGAGGCTATTGTGAATGGAGTAGTTTTCCTAACTTCTCTTTCTGAAGATTCATCACTTATGTATAAAAATGCATTGGATTTATGAGCATTGATCTTGTATCCTGCTACTTTACTGAATTCACTTATGAGTTCTAAGAGTTTTCTGGTGGAATTTCCTGGTTCCTCTAAGTATATAATCATATCATCAGCAAATAGGGATAGTTTGAGTTCTTCTTTTCCAATTCGTATCCCTTTAATTTCTTTGGTCTGTCTAATTGCTCTGGCTAGAGTTTCAAGGACGATATTGAATAGGAGTGGTGAGAGAGGGCATCCCTGCCTTGTTCCAGATTTTAGGGGGAATGCTTTCAGTTTTTCACCATTAAGAATAATATTAGCCATGGGCTTAGCATAGATGGCCTTTACAATGTTAAGGAACGTTCCCACTATCCCTATTTTTTCTAGTGTTTTGAGCATGAATGGGTGCTGTATTTTATCAAATGCTTTTTCTGCATCTATTGAAATAATCATGTGGTTCTTGACTTTAAGTCTGTTGATATGGTGAATTACATTTATTGATTTCCTGATGTTGAACCAACCTTGCATCCCTGGGATGAAACCCACTTGATCATGATGCACTATCTTTTTAATACATTTTTGTATGCGATTTGCTAAAATTTTGTTGAGAATTTTTGCGTCGATGTTCATTAAGGAAATTGGTCTGAAATTTTCTTTCCTCGATGTGTCTCTGTCTGGTTTAGGTATCAGGGTGATATTGGCTTCGTAGAATGAGTTTGGGAGGGTTCCCTCCTCTTCTATTTCATGGAATACTTTGAAAAGTATTGGAATGAGCTCTTCTTTAAAGGTTTTGTAGAACTCGGCTGAGAAACCATCAGGTCCTGGACTTTTCTTTGTTGGTAGGCTTTTGATGACTTCTTCTATTTCATTACTTGAAATTGGTCTATTTAAATTGTGCATGTCCTCCTCGTTTAGTTTAGGCAATTCATAGGTCTCTAGAAACTTGTTGATATCTTCGAAATTTTCTATTTTGTTGGAATATAGATTTTCAAAATAGCTTCTAATTATGTTTTGTATTTCAGTCGTGTCTGTTGTGATACTTCCTTGTTCATTCCGAATTTTGGTGATTTGGGTTTTCTCTCGTCTTCTCTTTGTTAGTGTGGCTAAAGGTTTATCAATTTTGTTTATTTTTTCGAAGAACCAACTATTTATTTTGTCAATTTTTTGTATTGTTTCTTTCGTTTCAATTTCGTTGATTTCAGCTCTGAGTTTAACTATTTCCTGTCTTCTACTACTTCTGGTGTTGGTCTGTTCTTCTTTTTCTAGGGCTTTGAGCTGTAGTGTTAGTTCATTTATTTTTTGAGTTTTACTTCTTTTATTAAATGCGCTCCATGAAATAAATCTTCCTCTAAGTACGGCTTTCATAGTGTCCCAGAGATTTTGATACGATGTTTCTTTGTTCTCGTTTACCTCTAAGAATTTTTTAATTTCCTTCCTAATATCTTCTGTTATCCATTCCTCATATAATAGCATATTGTTTAATCTCCAGGTGTTGGAGTAATTTCTGTTTTTTGCTCTTTCATTTATTTCTAGTTTCAATCCATTATGGTCTGATAAAATACAAGGAAGTGTCTCTATCTTCTTGTATTTGCTAACATTAGCTTTGTGGCATAATATATGGTCTATTTTAGAGAAGGATCCATGTGCTGCTGAGAAGAAAGTGTATTCACTCTTCGTTGGATGGTATATTCTATAAATGTCTGTTAAGTCTAAATTATTGATTGTGTTATTGAGATCTAAGGTTTCTTTATTCAATTTTTGTTTGGAAGATCTGTCCAGTGGAGAGAGAGGTGTGTTAAAATCACCTAGTATTATTGTATTGTGGTCTATTTGGTTTCTGAGATTGAGAAGGATTTGTTTGACATACATGGGTGAGCCACTGTTTGGGGCATAGATATTTATGATTGTTATGTCTTGCTGATTTATGGTTCCCTTAAGCATTATGAAATGTCCTTCTTTATCCCTTCTGATTAACTTTGGCTTGAAGTCCACTTTATCTGAAATGAGGATGGATACCCCAGCTTTTTTGCTGGGTCCATGTGCATGGTAAGTTTTTTCCCATCCTTTCACCTTTAGTCTTTGGGTATCTCTTTCTAAGAGATGAGTCTCTTGCAGGCAACATATTGTTGGATCTTTCTTTTTTATCCAATCTGCCAGTCTATGTCTTTTGATTGATGAATTCAGGCCGTTAATATTCAGGGTAATTATTGAGATATGATTTGTATTCCCGGTCATTTGACTCATTTTATTCATTTATTTGCTTATTTTTGACACGACTTGGTTCCTCTTTATTTGAGAGTTCCTTTAGGATATCTCCTCCCTTTGCTGATTTGCTTCTTTGTTTTTCATTTCTTCTTCATGGAATATTTTGCTGAGAATGTTCTGTAATGCTGGCTTTCTTTTTGTATATTCTTTTAGCTTTTGTTTATCATGGAAGGATTTTATTTCGTTGTCAAATCTGAAGGTAAGTTTTGCTGGGTATAAGATTCTTGGTTGGCATCCATTTTCTTTTAGGGCTTGAAAAATGTTATTCCAGGCCCTTCTAGCTTTTAGGGTCTGGATTGAAAAATCTGCTGATATCCGTATTGGCTTCCCCCTGAATGTAATTTGGTTCTTTTCTCTCACAGCCTTTAAGATTCTGTCTTTATTTTGTATGTTAGGTATTTTCATTATAATGTGCCTTGGTGTGGGTCTGTTGTAATTTTGTGTATTTGGAGTCCTGTAAGCCTCTTGAACTTGATTTTCCATTTCGTTCTTCAGATTTGGGAAATTTTCTGAAATTATCTCATTGAATAGGTTGTTCATTCCTTTGGTTTGTTTCTCTAAGCCTTCCTCAATCCCAATAATTCTCAAATTTGGCCTTTTCATGATATCCCATAGTTCTTGGAGATTCTGTTCATGATTTCTTACCATCTTCTCTGTTTGTTCGACTTTGTTTTCGAGGTTAAATATTTTGTCTTCAATATCTGAGGTTCTGTCTTCCAGGTGTTCTATCCTATTGGTTGTGCTTTCTATGGAGTTCTTAATTTGGTTTATTGTTTCCTTCATTTCAAGGATTTCTGTTTGGTTTTTTTTCAATATCTCTAACTCTTTATTGAAATGGTCTTTTGCTTCCTGTATTTGCTCTTTTAACTGTCTATTGGTGCGTTCATTCAATGCCTGCATTTGCTCTTTCATTTCATCGTTTGCTTCCCTTATCATGTTGATTATGTACATTCTGAACTCCCTTTCTGACATTTCTTCTGCCATGCTGTCATTGGATTTTATTGATATAACATCCAGATTTGTTTGAGGCATTTTCTTCCCTTGTTTTCTCATATTGTTCAGGTATCAGTGGACTGCAGAGATGTTGCAGATTTCCTCTATTGACTTATAATGTCCCTGAAGATTGCTAGTGTATCCCCTCTTATCCTTCAGTAGCCTGAAGTCTTAGAGGAAGTTGATACTTCGGTGTTCCCCTAGGTAGCTGCCTCTCTAGGGGTGGTGGTCTTCAGGTGGGGTATATTCCCTGCTAGAGGGCAGAGGTGCCTCTACTTGTTGACCAATGGTCATCCAAAGGGGAGCTAGACTGCGGGCTAAGGCAATGCCTGTTTGGGCCTGTGTCTCTGGTTTTACTGTCTTTGTGGGAAAACCTCACTCTGCGGGGAAGACCCACCCGGTGGGGAGGTCTCACTAGTCCGTTCCCCTCCTAGAGGTTCTCCTCAGTCCACAACTACCGCCTGTGCAGGGCAGCCTTCCCAAGCAGCGTTTCCAGGGGCCTGGACCTACCTCCTGGGCTTGGGAGCCCTGCCCTTCGCAGACGAGTCTCCTTTGGTGGCCCCTCCTCAGAGAAGCTGCCCACAGTCCTGGAACCTTCGTTCCACCCCTCAGCTGGTCTCTGTGTAGCTCTTTCAAGAAAAGGTGCTTAGATCCCCGGCTCAGACCGTGCTTTGCACCTAATCACTTGGCTATGCGACCCCTCCTCTGAAGAGTCACTTGGAGCCTCGTACATATGCTCCAAGCCCCAGTGACCCGTCACTCGTCTCTTCCTCCAGGCAGGTGTTCTGTGTGGGCGCTTGGAGACCAAGCCACTCACTGCGCACCTCCACCTCCTCAGGACAGCCCCCTCCCCGTTGTTCAGGCAGTTGCTGAATCCAAATAGTTCGCCACCCAACTCTTTCTCTGGCAGCCCCCGGAGCCCTGGCAGATTGGTCCAAAAAACCAAAAAACCAAGCGGTGTGCTGCTCGGCCTCCTCTGCAAGGTCTCCCACTTTCCGAGCTCACTGTTCCAATGAGGGTAGATGTGTCTTGCTGCCTGGGCAGGGCAGCCTTCCCAGGGGCCCAGACCTACCTCCTGGGCCTGGGAGCCTCACCCTTCGTAGACGAGTCTCCTTAGGTTGTCCCTTCTCAGAGACGCTGCCTGAAGTCCTGGAACCTTCACTTCGCCCCTCAGTTTGTCTCTGTGTAGTTCATTCAAGAAAAGGTGCCTAGGTCCCTGGACCGGACCTTGCTATGCACCTAATCGCCTGGCTATGCGACCCGCCCTCTGACCAGTCACTTGGAGCCTCGTACATATGCTCCAAGCCCCAGTGACCCGTCGCTCGTCTCTTCCTCCAGGTGTGGGCGCTTGGAGACCAAGGCACTCACTGCGTACCTCCACCTCCTCTGGGCAGCCCCCTCCCCGTTGCTCAGGCGGTTGCTGGATCCAAACAACTCGCCGCCCCACTCTTTCTCTGGCAGCCGCTGGAGCCCTGGCAGATCGCTCCAAAACCAAGCAGTGTGTCGCACAACCTCCCTTGCAAAGATCCCCGCTTTCCGAGTTCACTGCTCCAGCAGGGGAGGTGTGACTTGCCGCCTGGGCAGGGGCAGCCTTTGCAGGCAACGTTCCCAGGGGCCCGGACCTCCCTCCTGGGCTTGAGAGCCTCACCCTTCGCAGACGAGTCTCCTTAGGTTAGAGAATCTGCCCGCGGTCCTGGAAACTTCAATCCGCCATTTTTCGCTCCGCTTCGCTGTCCGTTTTTACCGCTCCGGCGGGGGAGGGGCGACCCGCCGAGTCACTGTACTTCACAAAGTTCTCTGCGTTCCAGGGCTACTGCCCCTTCGGGGACGCCTCCCCTATGGGAGAAACTCCCCGGGCGGCTTTGAGTTGGTCCCAAGTCACTATCTCCTCTTTTGAATCTTGAGTCCTGGAGCAACATGAAATGCAGCCGCCCTCTAGTCCGCCATCTTGAACCTCCCCTCGCAACTCTGTCTTTACCTACTAGATGCAGTAGCACCCTCTCGGTGTGACAATCAAATGTTTAGGCATTGCCAATGTCCTGGGATTGGAGGGGGAGCTCTAGTTAAGACCCAGGGAAGCTGCTCTGAACACAGCATTTGAGGAGGGTTGGGGAAGGGGATTCTGGTCTCCTCGTCACTCTCTCCTTCCCTAGAGCAGTCATGCTCCTTCTCACTCTGTCCAACCTCCTGAAAACCAGGAACATTCACAGAAGTCCAGTTGTGTTGAACCTAGGTTTCCCAAATGCTGGAACCCTATTTTGGTACAACTCCTGCTCCCAGGTCCTTGGGAGCTCGGAGGATGCAACAAAAGTAGGTTCTGAATACAGAGGTTTTGTGCACCAGGTCCTAGGACCAGAGTGTCCTTCCACTCCTCTATGGCAAGTGCTGTGGCAGGTGGTCTCCGAGGACGGCTGTTATCAACTTCTTCCCTCCCTGCACAGACACGGCACTCCTCACATTGAGAAGGAGGGGATTCACACTGTAGGAAAGAAATAATCCGGACTTTGGGGATGGTCCCAGAAGATCTCAGAAATGACTATCCCCCAAATTAACAAGTGAATTCCAACTCCAGACAGAGAACACATGGAATGTAGCCTCTGACTCACCTCTTTAAAAGCCCCCTGTTCCTGCTGATGGGCAGACTCACAGCCTTTGGGACAGGAGTCCCCTGTGTTTCTCCTTTGCTGGCAAAGCAATAAACCTTCTTTTTCCTTTTTCTAAAAAAATAAATAAATAAAAGGAGGGGGGGGTTCATTTCCCCTACTTGAATCTGAACTAGCTTTGTACTGTGTAGAATGTGGCAGAAGAGAGTCTGTGTCACTTCTGGGTCTAGCCTACCTGGCTGCCTGTCTCCTTCACTTCCTCCTCACCTAGCATGTGCTAGGTAAGCCCTCTATACTGAGCTGCACTGCCAGTCAGGACCAGTAGCTTCGGCTTCCTCTCTCTTGAAAGATAGCTGTTGTTTTAGTCAGCTGTGTATCACTGTGAACAAAAGACTTGACAAGAGCAACTTAAAGAGGAGGAAAAGTTTATTTTGACTCACAGTTTCAGAGGTTCAGTCTGTGGTTGGCCAACCCCACAGCTCTGGGCTGGAGGTGAAGCAGAAGTTCATGGCATAAGGGCATGGTGGAGGAAAGCAGCTCAGGACATGACAGTCAGGAAGCGGGGACGGGGGGAGAGGGAGAGGGAGGGAGTGAGGCAGAGAAAGAGAAGAGAGAGCGAGAGAGAGGGAGAGAGAGAGAGAAAGAGAGAGAAACAGACACTAGTCTAGCCTCTAACTATCCTGGCTGAGGTGCCAGAGAGGAGTGTGAAGAAGGTAGGTTGAACATTCCAGTCCCAGCATTTTCATAGGAAACAGGAACCATCTAGCAGAGCCCAGCTTAGATTGCAGAATCACGAGAAACAATAAGTTGCTGCTGTTTTATGCCACTAAGTTTTAGAGTGGCTTGTTATACAATCAGACAACTAAAACGAGGACTCTGAACTTTAACTGTTTTCCTCATTACACATGGAAAACTTCATTTCTTAATACTACAGCCCAGTAAATTTTCTTGAATTTAATTAAATCTCCTCTTCTCCTTGGGGACAGAGTGAAGGGTAGGCAAGGACTATGTAGAGAGCCTTGGGCTCCTTGTAGAAGGAAATAATTCCTACTGTGATATAAATGATGTATAATAACACGGTATCATTTCTTTCAAGGGACCTTGCATTTTGTCCCTAGGAAAAAAGACTTCAAAGAATAATCTCTTATGGTGGGTTCTTAGGTGACAGTAGTAAAAGCAATAGGTTAGGTTGTAAGATTTGAATGTCTTTTATTCCATTAGTTTACTTTATTGTAAATTCTGAGGCAAATTTTTAATATAATGAAGTAGACAGATCTTAAGGATATGTTTTGAAAAGTTTTGACAAATGTTTACCATGGAACTAATGCCTCAAGCAAATATAGAACATTAACATCTTCCTCCAAAGTTTCTTCTGTCTCCTTCAATTAATCCATTCCCATATTGCCACTGGCTCTGGTTTCTATCACCATATACTTTTTTTTTTTTTTTTTTTTTGGTGGCTCTGTGGATTGAAGCCAGGGTCTCACACTTGCCAGGCAAGCATGCTATCATTGAACCAAATTCCCAGCCCTACCATATCCTACTATTTTTTGCTCTCACATTTCCTGTAACAGAATCATACATATGTATTCTTTCATATGTGGTTTTGGTCACTCAGTATGTTGTTTGTGGGATTCATCCAGATTATTGCATATATTAATAGTTCATTTAAAATTTTTATTGCCAAAGTAGTATTCCATAATATGAATATAGCAAAGTTTGTTAATTCGTTCTAAAGACCAATATTATGATTTAGACATTAGGTGTCTCCCAGAAAGTTCATGTGTGAGACAATGCAAGAAAGTTTAGAAGTAAAATGATTAGGTTATGAAAGCCTTAAACTAATCAGCGCATTAATCAATCCCCTGATAGGCATTAACTGAGTGGTTACTGTAGGCAGGTAGGGTATAGCTGGAGGCGGTGGGTCATTTGGGGTGTGCCTTTGAGGTATATATTTTGTCCTTGTTTAGCAGAGCTCTCTCTGCTTCCTGGTGTGACGTTCTGAGAAGTTTTCCTCTGCCACGCTCTTCCACCATGATGTTCTGCCTCACCTTGGGCCCCCCAAAATGGAGTTGGCTGTCTATGGACTAGGACCTCTGAAACCATGAGCCCCCAAACAAACTTTTCGTCCTCCAATTGTTCTTGTCAGGCCTTTTAGTCACAGCAACAAAAAATCTGCCTACAACAACTGAGATGTGGGTTATTTCCAATTTTTATTACAAAGAAAATTCTTGTATAAATCATTATGTGAACATAAGTTTTCATTTAATTTCTCACCAGCAATTTGGGTGTGTGAAATATTTGTTTACATTATAGTCAACCATTTAGTTATAGTCATTCTAGTATTGTGCTGTGTATCTCATTGTTTTAATTTGAATTATTCTCTGTTGATTAAGGTTGTAAGCACCTTTTCAAGTGTCCTTTAGACTCTCACATACATTCTTTTGTTAAGTGTCCTCTAGAAGGTTTAAAGTTTTATGTTTATGCCTCTGATACAGCTTTATTTCTATAGCTTTTTTGAGGTATAATTGGTATATAAAAATTGTATATATTCATGGTATACCATGTGAATTTTTTAATATACAAATCCATAGTGAAATGGTCACCACAGTCAAGCTAACTAACACATCTATTGCTTCATATAGTTGTGTGTGTGTGTGTGTGTGTGTGTGGTGAGAATATTTAGAAACTACTATCTTAACAAATTTCAAGTATACATTATTAACTATAATCACTGTGTTGTACCTTAGGTCTCCAGACTTATCTTATAGCTATGAGACTGTAGCCTCTGATCAACATCTTTCCATTTCTCCTATCACCTGACCCCTGATAGCCCCTTCTATTTTCTGTTCTTATAAGTTCAACATTTTAAAATTCCTCACAGTGTAAGTAAGATCATCCAGTACTTGTTTTTCTGTATCTGAATTACTTTACTTAATGTAATGTCCTCTAGGTTCATTTTCATGGTTGCAAATGGCAGGATTTCTTCTTTTTAAAGAAAGATATGTGTGTGAAACTTTCAGCCATTGATGTTCACTTATGTTGTTTCCATATCTTGGATATTAGGAGTGATGTTATAGTGACAATGGGAATACAGAGGTCTCTTTGAGATAGTGATTTTATTTCCTTTGGATATAAACTCATATGTGGGATTGCTGGATCATAAGGTAGTTCTATTTTTAATTTTTTGAGAATTAAAAAATGCTGTTCTCCAGTATCTCACAGAACCAACTTTGAGTAGAGTGTAAGATAGACTCAAACATCATGTTTTCTACATTTGTCTAGTCTTCCAGGACTTTCATGAAAGACTTCCCTTTTTCTGTTGAATTACATTGTACATTATTGAAAAACCAAATGAATCAAGTGCATCTATATCGCTTTCAGGACTCTCTTTTCTTTTTATAGATGTACTTATTCATTCTTATGCCAATATCACACTGTCTTTTCTTATGATTTTATTATGGTAAGTCTTGAAGTCATTTTGTGAGAATCTTCCAATTGTTTCCTTTTCGTTAAATGTTGTTGTGGTGATCATAGGTTCTTTGTATTTCCATGAAGATTTTAGGATCAACTTATTAATTTCTATAAAAGTTTCTATTGAGTTTCTGATTGGTATTGTAGCAACTCTGTAGGTTAATTTATAGGGAATTGAGTAATAATATTGAGTCTTCCAATAAATGCCTGTTTTATAACTATATGAAAGCCTTAAATTTTCTCATAACATCTCTTAGCAATAATTTTAGATTAAGTGACTCTAAAAATCTTCTGTTAAATTTCTTTTTCTTTATATGTATTTTATGATACAAGTAGATTTAAAAATATTTTTCAGTGGTTTGCTATTAGTATATAAAATCACTATATACTACACTTATTTACTATATACTATATTTATTTTTCTATAGTGACCTTGTATTCTGTGATGTTATTATTTTTGTTTTGTATATTACAATTACTTAGGTCTTTGAAGGAAACAATTTTGCTTATGAATAAAGGCAGTTTTACTTTTTATTTTTCAGTTTTTATGTCTTTTATTTCTTTTCTGTGCTCTATTAAACTGGATAAGCCCTTCAGGAGAATGTTGGATAAAGTGGTGAGAGTAGACATCCTTGCTTTGTGTGTGTGTGTGTCTGTGTGTGTGTGTGTGCGCGCACGGCGCGCGCTGGGGATTGAACCCAGGGGCACTTAACTGCTGAACAACATCCCTAGCCCTTTTTGATTTTATTTTGAGACAGGGGTTAAGTTCCTCAGGGCCTCACTAATTTGCTGAGGCTGGTCTTAACTTGTGATCTTCTGGCCTCAGTCTCCTGAGCTGCTGGGATTACAGGCATACGCTACCATGCCCAGTTTATCTATTCTTAAAAGTACTGCATCTAATGTTTCACCATTAAGAACAATTTAACTGTCATGAACATCCTCTATCAGTTGGAGAAGTTACATTCCACTCCCAGGATTCTGAGAACTTTTTTCACAAATTTGTTTTGAATTTTGACATTGGTTGATTTTCAAATGTTAAACCAACTTTGTATTTCTGGAATAATCATAGTTGGTCACCATATATATTTTTATATTCCTGGATTTTTTTGCTCATATCATGGCTAGGATTTTTCTAATTATGTTTATGAGAGACAGTTGGTCTGTCATTTCTCTTCCTCTAGAGGTTTCTTCAAGTTTTATATCAAAACATGCTGGCCCGTATTCCTTCCTTCATTATTTTTTAAAGTGCTTGAGTAAAGGCAGAGCTATTTCTTCTTTAAATGTTTGAAAAAGTTAACTGATGAAACCATCTGGGCCTGGAGTTTTCTTTGTGAAAATTTTTTGGTTAATAAATTCAACTTTTTAAATAGATAAAGGACTTTTTAAGTAGATAAAGGACTGTTATGTTCTGTTTCATCTTGTTTTAGTTTTGGTAAATTGTGTGTTTCAAGAATTTTTTTTTTTTTCATTTCACTTAAATTGTCAAATTTGTTGGTCCAGAGTTGTTTGTGACTATCATCTTACCATGCTTTCAGTATCTGGTGGGTCTGCAAAGATATTTCTTTCTTTCATTTATAATATTGAAATTTGTTTTCTTCTTTTTCTGTATTAGCCTTGCTTGGGGTTTATTTGTTTTATTAATCACTTTTTATCCTTTTTATCAACTTTTGACCCTATTAATTGACTCAGTTTTTTCCTATTTTTATTGATTTCTGCTGTTTTCATTATTTCCTTCTAATTACTATTATTGTAAATGTACCATTTTATGCAAAATATAAAAAAAAATTTCTACTTACTTTAGGTTGAATTTACTTTTATTTTTCTGAATTTTTAAAGAAGTTTAGATAATTGTCTTTAAGTCTACTTTATTTGATAACATAAATATTTAAAGCCATGGTTCTTTATGATGTTGTAGCATATATTTTTAATCTATTCACACAATATGGTATAATCCAATGTTATTCCTCCTGGTTTAAGCCATCAATTATTCTAAAATGTTGAATGGCACTTTGATAAGGTTGCATGAGAGTCTTGCAGCATGAGACTATCTAGAGGTGAGGGGGTCACAAACCAGAAAGGGAAGAGGGCAAAGGAACTTCTCAGGGGAAAAGCGTGTCAGAGAGGAGCCTTGTGTCTAGGTGATGTTTCTTGGCAGTACAGCAGAGAGTCTCTGGGTCTGAGGACCCAAAGGGCAGCAGTTACTTGAGGTTTAATAACTGGATGGCCTTATTGTATCAGTAGGTAACAACCACTGGGTGAAGTATCTTGGAGCATGTGAAACAGGAATAGCTAAATATTTTGTTGTTGTTTGGGCTACTTTAAAAATAATTGAACTAAACCCCTATCTCTCACCCTGAACAAAAATCAACTCAAAATAGATCAAGGGCCTTGGAATCAGACCCAGAGACCCTGCATCTTATAGAAGAAAAAGTAGGTCCAAATCTTCAACATGTTGGCTTAGGATCAGACTTCCTTAACAGAACTCCCATAGCACAAGAAATATAAACAAGAATCAATAACTGGGATAGATTCAAACGAAATAGCTTTCTCTCAGCAAAGGACACTATCAGCAATGTGAAGAGAGAGACTACAGAGTGGGAGAAAATTTTTGCCACACACATTTCAGATACAGCACTAATCTCCAGAATCTATAAAGAACTCAAAAAACTTTACACCAAGAATACAAATAACCCAATCAATAACGGGCTAAGGAAATGAACAGACTCTTCATGGAAGAAGATCTACAAGCAATCAATAAACATATGAAAAAATGTTCAACATCTCTAATAATAAGAGAAATGCAAATCAAAACTACACTAAGATTCCATCTCACCCCAATTAGAATGGCGATTATCAAGAATACAAGCAACAATAGGTGTCGGCAAGGATGTGTGGAAAAAGGTACACTCATACATTGCTGGTGGGGCTGCAAATTAGTGCAGCCACTCTGGAAAGCAGTGTGGAGATTCCTTAGAAAACTTGAAATGGAACCACCATTTGACCCAGCTATCCCACTCCTTGGCCTATACCCAAAGGACTTAAAATCAGCATACTACAGAGATACAGCCACATCAATGTTCATAGCTGCTCAATTCACAATAGCCAGATTGTAGAACCAACCTAGATGTCCTTCAACTGATGAATGGATAAAGAAACTGTGATATATATATATATATATATATATATATATATATACACACACACACACACACAATGGAATATTACTCACCTATAAAGAATGATAAAATTATGGCATTTGCAGGCAAATGGATGAAATTGGAGAATATCATGCTAAGTGAGATAAGCCAATTTCAAAAAACCAAAGGACAAATGATCTCGCTGATAAGCGGATGATGACACAAAATGGATTGGGAGGGGGCCAAGAATGGAGGAAGGAGGGACTGTATAGAGGGAAAAGAGGAGTGGAAGGAGTGGGGGGAAGGAAAAAAATAACAGAATGACTCAAACACCATTACCCTATGTACATGTATGATTACACAAATGGTATGCCTCTACTTCATGTACAAACAGAGAAACAAGATGTATCCCATTTGTTTATAATAAAAATAAATTTATAAACAAATAAATAAATAAATACATAAAATAATTGGATGTATAAAGATGTGAGTTTGGTGCTGACAAATTAGAGTCTATGCATTATTTCTTTAAATCTTTTATCTGCACTGCAATCTTTATTCTCACCTTCTAGGACAGATGAAATAAATGGCAGACATTTTTAATGTTGTCCCACAAGTTAATTTTTTTCAATCTTTTTGCTTAGTTGTTCAGATTAGATACTTCCATTGATTTGTCTTTAAGTTCACTGATATTTTTCCTCTGTTAAGCCTAGTGTGTCAGCTTCTGAGGAGTTCAGGGTCAACCTGGGTAACATGAGACCCTAACTCTTTTTTTTTTTTGTATTGGGTATTGAACCCAGAGTCTGACACATACTAGGCAAGTGCTCTACCACTCAGCTACATCCCCAGCCCCAAGACCCTGACTCATTTTGTACATTTCGAAGGGTTATGGAAAATAATATTTATACAAGACAGCATCCCCCCCCGGGGGGGGGGAATGGAAAGATGGTGCAGTTAGGGAAGAGGGAACAGAAATTAGCCAGACATTAAATAACTTCCAGTAAATACTTTCCCAGTAACAATGAGCCCTGAGGGAAAAAGCAAACTTTCATCCCTTCCTAACCACCATGGGTCCTAAAGGGAGGAGGCAGATACTGAAATGCTGGACCCTGGACTTTTGCCCTTTCCCATTGCCAATAGGTCCTGGAAGGAGAAAAGCAAATAGTGAAGCTCTGGGAAACAATGAATCCAGAGGAAGAAGAAAAGCAATGGGTGGGATTTGAGTATTTATCCCTCAGCGGGATCTGAGCTCCTATCTCTCCTGGTAAAAATGAGTTTCAAACCTAGCTCCCTGACTGTCTGAACAGCACATCCTCAGTCTCCATTGAGTAATTCATCCTCATTGTAAACTAAAAACTCAGATTCCTTCTGTAATCTGGGGCCATTTCCATACCTAGAAAATGAGCCCTCCCCTGCCCGATGGATTGACTCTGCTGCAGAATAAAGGGGAGCTTGCTGATCCATTTGAGGTCTGCTTCTGTTCCAGTTATTTGTATTTTCATTATGGTGCCCAAACTGTGTTGGTTATTTTTGCTTACACATTTTGGTTCTAAAATTTCTATTTGGTCCTTCTGCATATATATTGTTACAAATGTTTTGCTTTATTTGTGGCCAAGACTTTCTATCTTTTGATATATATATATATATATATTTTTGATAGTACTGGAGTCAAACCCAGGGGCATTTTATCACCGAACCACACTCCAGTCATTTTTATTTATTTTTTTTGAGACAGGCTCTCACTAAGTGGCCCAGGCTGGCCTTGAAATCATGATACTCCTGACTTGGCCTCCTGAGTAGCTGTGCCTGGCTTCTTTTGATTCATTTTTGGAAGGGTGTTTGTTCTTGCTAGTAGTGTCATTATCAAAGTCCTGTCAGATAAATTCAACATCTGTTTGGAATATTTCAGTGTTGAATGATTTCTAATATCTCACTGTTGACATCTGTTGATTGTCTTTTCCCATGCAGTTTGAGGTTTTCTTTATATGCAAGGAATTTTGGATTATAGCCTAAGACATTTGAATATTGTGTTATTCAACACTGGGTCTTAGTTATACCCTGTGAGGGGAATATATGTACACACACACACACACACACACACACACACACACACATACATACTTGACCTGGTTGGGTTTAGTTAGGTGTAAATTCTACGTAGGCTTCTCTGGGATGAGATCTCAATATTAGTTCAATTTATAAAGCCTTAGTAGGTCTATTTAGATTTGTCCCACATGTGCACCACCGAGTGGTAGATCTGGGACATGGATAGTGGTCTGTTGGTTTATTCTTAATGTCCTGGTAGGCTCTTTGAATCAGAACTACAAATTCAAAGCTTGTGGGTGATCCCAGGAGTTTGCAAATAACTTAATGGCATTGTTTCCTAAGTTCCTTCCTCTCTGTTGTCTCCTTAGGTTTTTTTTTTTTTTTTTTTTAATCCTCCAGGCAGAAAAGCCTGGAGTTTTATTTACCTTATTTTCTTACTCCCCTTAGGAAACTGTGTCCATATCCAGGGATACCCACATCCAGGGTTAAGCAGTGTACATGCAGGGTTGGGGTAAGCAGAGTCAAAAAAAAGCAACAGGGATTTGCTCCACCTTGAGATAACAGTTCTTTGACTAGAGAGAAAGGTTCTTTTCCCTCAGAGTTTCTAGTGCTTGCAGGCCCTGGCTGCTACCATTTTTATTGCCAGGAGACCCCTTTCCCTCTCTTTGAGCCAGAACTAGAGGGTTTCTCCTGGAGATCCCTCAACTAATGCTGGCAATCTAGCCCAGGTTCCCTGCCTGGAACCTGCTGGCTGGATTCAGCAGCCAGTCTTCATAACTAATAGGCCAAAAAGGAAAAAAGGAATTTTATGCTGTTGGATCAGACTGGGTCCCATAGAGGCAGTTACAATGTATAGAAAAAAGAACCAGGTGAGATGTGAAAATGAGGATTTAGTTAGCCTATGCTAGGCAGGCCAGGGCTGGGGAGGTCAATCTCCAGTCTCAGCTTCCTTGGTACTCCCAAGCCAGAGCTACAATCTTTCAGCCTGTGCTGTCAGTATGAGGAAATACAGGATGCAGAAAATGTTATTAGGGAGTTGTCCTTAATTTCAGTCTTATTCCATTTCAGGATTTCAGACTGCCTTTAGGTCAGGTCAGGAGATACCACGTGGAAAAAAATTGATGAATATAATGTGCAATTAAAGCAGATACTTGCACCATTGTGTTGAACATAACTTTAATAAGAATGTTTTTAAATGTTCACCATTAAGTGTGATATTTGCTATAGTTTTTATATAAAACACCCTTAGAGAAGCCTTTCATTTCTAAAGTTCTCATTGTTCATATATGTTTTATCATGTATGTAGGTTCAATTTTATTGAATACGTTCTCTTCATCTATTGAGATAACCCTATAATTTCCTGATTTGTTAATGTGGTGAATTATATTAATAGTTTTTCTGATTTGAGCTCCTTCCATTCCTGAGATAAAGATGCTCTTAAGTTAGAGGTGAATGAACTGATATACTTTATTCTAAGTTCTACATAAAAATGAATTAACCCAGTGTCACATTGGTGGTCCCCAGTGTGTTAAATGTTTTAGTTCAGAAAGTTTTATTATTATATTTTTACAGTTTTCATTATGGTCTTGTTTTTATTCTAGCTTTAAATAGTCAAAATATTGCTTTTAATATGAAATTCAAATAAAATGTTATCCTTTCCCTAAGGCTGGTTAGAAGATATGAAACTGGGCTGTTCTTCATGTTGCTGAACATCTAATCAGGACAGGAAGATGCTGATAAGGGTCAAGGGCTTAAAAGGGCACGAGAGGGAGCTCTACATCTGCCATGACAGAGTAAGACACTAGACTTGCCCCTCTTCCAGAAACTACTATAAAATTGGACAAAATATGTGAAACAAACTGTTTTTAGGCATTGAACATTATTGAAAGTAGGGGAAACACACAAGATGACTTCAAAGACTGCACAGCTTTCTTTCGGGGGGCCCTTTCTTGTTGCAATGTAGGGAGGTGGGACCCCAGTAAAAGCAGTGATCTCAAACAGCCAAGGGTACAGAGGTCAGACTAGTGGACTATTCTAGTTTGTGAGCAAGGGAACCAGAGAAGGAGCAGCTGAGCAGGCAAGAAATCTGCCTGACAATTCATGATGAATCCTTGGTAGAAGCCAGGCTATTTTCTACAAGGATATTGGCCTTATGGTGGGTGAAAGCACCCAGAAAACCACTCCAGATTCAGGAACTCACACAAGAGATTTTATTAAGTGAATGAGCAGTGTCTGCCCTCAAGGGTATGAGAGAGAGAGAGAGAGAGAGAGAGAGAGAGAGAGAGAGAGAGAGAGAGAGAAAGAGAGAGAGAAAGAGAGAAAGAGGGAGAGAGACAATGGCAGGGGAGATATTCTTAAGTAGAAGTTCACAGGCTAATAACGATCAGACCAATGACTGATGAGGAAGTTCGCGGGCTAACAATCTAGGTGGGGTGGGGGCAGAATAATGGCAGCAGCAAAATGGTGGGGGAGCAGTAAATGACTGCAACCCTGTTAACCCATTGTCCCTTCATTTCCTCCATTTTTGTTTTTATAAGAAGATTCCTTTTGGGGTTGAGGTTGTGGCTCAGTGGTAGAGTGCTTACCTAGCATGTGTGAGGCCCTGGGTTCAATCCTCAGAACCACATAAATATGAAATAAAGGTATTGTGTCCACCAACAACCACAAAAGAAATTCAAAACAATTTATTAAAAAAAAAAAAAAGGATCCCTTTTGGGAGTATGGGTGAAGATCCATCTTCAGTAGCTGCTTCCTGCTGGGTGTGGGCATAGAGTTGATTCAGGGGAGGAAGATGTCATTGCAGTAGGTGGGGGGTTGGGGACTAAATAGTTCCCCTGGGGAGTCACTTGTAGCCAGGCTCTGATTCTTCCTTTATAAGGTCCTCATAGTCCCGTAATATAAGCTGATTAATAGTCTGATTAGAAAATTTTTTGAATCTGATTTTGTGCAAATCGTAATGCGCAGGGGGCAAAGACCAGTATGATGGCGATTATAAGGAATGGGGACATAAATGGGAGAATAAGTTGCCATAATTGACCTGAAATGGGTCACAAGGATCCCCGGGTAAGTTCATTCCTTCTCCTCTCCAAGTCTTCCTGCAGCTGTTTGAGCTTGTCCTTAACGATACCTGATTGGTTGACATAGAAGCAGCACTCTTTCGGTGAGTGCTTCCCTTGGTTCCCAGTGAATGGAGAGGTTGAGGGGATGGCAGTGGGATGAAATAGGTCATGTAGGATCTGGGGTATTTCTGTAAACAACTCTTTATGGCATGCTTTGTCCTGTATGCCTCCCCTGTCTGACACACCCCAGTGGGTTTGATAGGACCAGCCATAGGTTCTGGGGATTCCAGTTTTTGTCCCATGTCAGGAAGGGAGGAAATGGCTGGCACCTGGATAGTCTACTGGGGGAAAATCCAATAGTTAGGAAAATGGAAGACAGGGCAAATGGCAGGGGAGACAAGAATGTAGCTGGCAGTTCAGTCCTCATGGCTGGGTGTGGTTGTCTGTGTTAGGTCAGAAATTAGGCGACTGTAGGGGGCAAAGCTGAGCAGCTGGAACAAAGACCAGCCCACCAAAGGTGACCAGAAAGTTCACAGCAAGGTGGATGGAAAGTTCCACTGACCCTTTACACCCACCTGTCACTCAACAGGACTCCCTCCCATCCCAGTCTATAAAAACCCTGGGCAGCCAGGGCCACATGCGATTTTCTCTGGGTCCCTATATCCTGGGGGTCTGGGAATTTCGCTGGAGAGCCAAATTCCAATAAAGCTTGCTTTGGCCACTTTCTGTCCCATTTTATTTGGCCGCTAACTGTGCCTGCGGAGACC
The DNA here is from genome assembly GCF_902686445.1 of Sciurus carolinensis. Classification (NCBI taxonomy): domain Eukaryota; kingdom Metazoa; phylum Chordata; class Mammalia; order Rodentia; family Sciuridae; genus Sciurus; species Sciurus carolinensis. The sequence continues at coordinate 36,568,626 of NC_062228.1, forward strand.
CACCTGAGCTTACAGTCTGGTGCCTCAGTATTCTGGTCCTCGGCCTCTGGAATGGGAAGAAGGATGGAGGGCTTGATGGCCTTTGTCTAAGGTGGAGAGGTCCCACTGGGGTGGCTGAGTATTGGTTGGAAGAAGCCTGCAGTTTAGAAGCTGGAGAGGAGTTTGTGGATTGAAAGTAGAGCTTAAAGTGAGAAATGTATAGCCATCCTGGTAAACCTTGCAACTTGATGAAGGTAGAGACAGTTAGTGCCCTTTTGTTGGAGGTGGGGATGGCTTCAACCCATCCCCAGAAGGTGTCTACCATGACCAAAAGGTATTTAGATTTTCTTACTAGGGCATGTGAGTGAAGTCAAGTTGCCAGTCTACCCCTGGAATGGCGCCACAGGCCTGGTGAGTTGGAAAGGTGGGGGGGGTCTGATGGCTGTAGGATTGGTTCACATGCAAACTTCACATGTGGAGGAGAGTTCCTTCAGAAATGAGATGTCAAAGGAGGATAGTTGCAAATGAGTCTTAGTGAATTGTAAGAGTGAAGATAGGTTGGGGTGGAATAGACAGAGGAGATAGGAAAGTATCTCCATGTTGGGGGGCGGTGGAGATAAGGGATCATGGAGAGTCATGATGGGGGCTGGTGTGGATGATAGGACTGCTCTTCTAGACTCCTCATCTGCCTTGTGGCCTGAAGAGATGAATGATTGGTCTGTCTGATGGGTTCGACAATGTACAAGGCCTATGGTTGCTGGGAGGTGAAGAGCCTCAAGGAGGTTTAGGATGTAGCTAGAGTTGGTGATGGAGTTCCCTTTTGTGGTAAGAAGGTCCCTCTCTTTCCACATAGTGGCATGGGAAAGGATAGTGTGGAAAGTGTATTTGGAGTCAGTGTAGATTGTGAGGGATTCTCCCTTTTTAAGTATGAATGTGCGAGTGAGGGCAATTAGTTCCATCTGTTGGTTGGTGGTGTTGTTAGGTAGTGGTCCTGTGTGATGGTTTGACATATTTGACTCCATGGAAATGTTATAGGCCAGGCTATATGGGAAATTACTAACCAGACTCCATCTTGCTCTGAGACTCCAGAGCTTCTCCCATGGGAACGCCCTGCCTCTGAACCTGTTAACAGTTGCTTATCATGACATGGTTGGCAATACAAAATGACAAAATGGCAATTCTTTTATAATGAAAAATTGTTTTCTTTTTGATTCCTATTTTTCCTAAACAAGGTAACATGTCAACAGTGATGTTAACAGTGACCATTCTTTAATTTGTACCTAAGTAAGGTCATTTTGACCCACTTCCCCCTCTGCTAATGATTTCAGATCTCATGATGTTAGTTTGTAATTTTGAATCATAGCATTAGACATGATTGATGTACTGACTTATGGTATTAAAAAACCCCTGCAACCCTATGGTTGAGGCTGTTCTCCCAATAGCTATTTTTGGGGCATTGTGTGAAACAACCAGCCAGCTGGTTTAATAAAGACTCTCAAATTTGGACTTGTCCATGGTCATTGGTCTATTCTTAAATTGGGCCCCACAGCACCTGACTTTTCCAGGGGGACAATGGCATACCCAGCCTATTGTATCCCTTCATGGAGAAAAGAGTTCCCATCAGTGAACCATATGAAAGTAGGGTTGCGTAAGGCCCCCTCCTGAACATTGGATGGGCAGGGAAGTAACTCTTTCAGAGTCTCAAGGCAGCTATGGATTGCTGAAGCATGTAGGTTGGAGGGCAGGGGTAAGAGGGTGGCTGGATTTAAAGGAGGGTATGTAAATCAAAGAGATCCTGGGAGTCAGGATGAAGAGGGACAGTGAAAAAGATGTTCTTCAAATCCAACACAGAGAAGTGTGTTCTGGAAGAGGGAATAGGGGAAAGCAAGGTGTAAGGATTGAGCACAATGGGGAAGATGGGGACAACTGCTGAGATGATCATGTGGCGATCTTGCACCAAATGGCTTTTTAACAGCCGGTCTGGGAGTGTTATAAGGTGAATTGGTGGGGTGCAGGAAGTCTTTCTGCCTTAAATCCTGGATGACAGGTTGAAGCCCTAAGAGGCTCCTTAGAGGAAGGGGATATTGGGCCTGAGCTGGGTAGATATTGGGTCCTTCAGGCAAATGAGTACAGGTGAGCATGTGGCTACAGAGGGTGTGTGGTTGTCCCAGACCTTGGGGTCAACAAGGTAGGGAGGAAGGGGATATTAAAACTCAGGTTGAGTTATATATTCCTGCAAGATCATGAGAAGAGGAATAGCAGAGGAGTCTTGGTGGAGGCACATGGTGGATGAGAAGGAAATAGAGGCACCCAATTTGGTTAAGATATCCCTTCCCAGGAGGGAAATGGGATACATAGGAATTATCAAAAAGGAATGAGTGAAGCAGATTTGTCTGATATGGCAACTTATTGTAGGAGGTGGTGTGGTTTTCCCTCTACCCTGACAATACAGGATTTAGCAGGGGAAGTGGGTTCCCCAAACTCCCACAGCACCAAAAAGGTGGCTCCACTGTCTATATGGAAAGGAAAGGGAGCTATCTGCTTGTCACTGTAAGGGTCACCCAGGGCTCTTGAGCAGTGATAGTCATTAGGTGTAGAAGACCAGGCCCTTTCATTCATCCATTGCCAATCCCAGTAAGTCACTGGGGGATGGGGGTGAGGGTGAACTGGCACTTCTCTGAGCATAGGGCAATCCAGTGCCCAATGTCCCCGTTGGTGGTATTTTAGATAAGGACTTGGGGGCTGCTGGGAGTCAGGGTGGGCTCATGCCCAGTGGCCCTCTTTTCTGCAATTAAAGCATGGGCTTAGAGATCTTCTAGGAGCAAGGGTGGCCCTAGTGCTGGCTGGCTGGGCAGGTCTAGCTGGCTGAAAGTCTTTGGCCAGCATTTGGTATTTTAGTTTTAGTTTTTTTTTTTTCCTTTCCTTCCTTTATACACCCTGAATGCCACTGTTAGAACTTCTGACTGTGGGGTAAGGGGTCCCCTGTCCAACCAACTCAATTTAGCCTTTTTGTCTGGTTAGCTTTGAGAAAAATAATAAGTCACAATTAGCTGTCATACCTCTGGAGTTTCAGGGTCCCGATTATATACTCAGGGTATATTTGAGCATGGTCCCTGTGAGGCGACTCAGAAAGGTGGATGGGTTTTCAGTCTTGTCCTGTATTATAATTCCTGAAATTTATCATAATTAATGGATTTAATGGTGGCCTTTAGGAGACCTGTAAAGATGCAGGTTTGAAACTTGTTCTGCTGCAGAAGCACAGTCCCTGTGTTATAGTCCCATTGGGGCTCCCCGCCCCCTGTACTGCTTTAGCCCCAAAGGGGTGGGCTGGGGTCAATTGGTGAACCTCATCTGCATAATTGTGCACCCGTTCCCAGACTCTCCTGTGCTTCCTCAGAGGTCAAGGTTTTGGACATGATCATATAAATGTCATGCTAAGTAAGGTCATAAGAATGAGAAAGAAATTGAAATTTCTTAATGAAGTTTGCCGTGTAGGAGGTGAAGGAGCCTAGCCACTTCTCTATCTGGGAAAGATCGGACAGCAAGAAAGGAACATGGACTCTGACCACCCCCTCCACACCAGTTACCTCCCATAGGGGGGCTAGAATATGTTCATGGTATTGCATGGTGGGAGGACTGGGTAGGCTGGGTGGGGGTGTGGAAGCAGAAGCAGATTGGGGCAAAGGAGATGGAGGAGCAGGGACTGGAGGGGCCTCTGCTAGAGACCAGTATGGGGGCGGCCTGTCAGCCAGGTTGAATTTGGAGGAGGAGGAGGGATTAGAAGGGGGAGAAGAAGCCAAAAGGAGTTGTTCAGATTCAGGAAGAGCAAAGATCAGGTTTAGTGTGCCAGAAAGAGAAAGCTTGAATGTAGGAATACCTTTCCATTTGACCACTTGCTCACAGAAGTTGTATAAGTTCCATAGAACATTGGGATCCAGGGTGCCATTAGGTGGCCATTTGGATTGATTATCTAAAGGATACTGTGGCCAATTACCATTACACAAGTGAATAAATTTTGGTGGCTTTAGGTTGAGGGTCAGGTGAAGGGGTTTAAGATTGTCCAGTAGATACCTCAGGGGTGAATCTGCCAGAATGGAGGACCCAGATCCCATGGTGGAGACTGATAGACAACTGAGTCAGTGTCCAAGGCATCTGAGGTCACAGACTAGTTGGTTGGAGATAAGGAGGCAGCATCAGTGTATGAGACAAAAGCTGAGGGGATTGAGGACCTGGTGCCAGGAATTTTGAGAGGAAAACCGAAGAGGAGCCTCAACTCAGGGAGGGAATCTCCACCATAAAGATCAGGGCCCCACCTGTCAGATAGGGTCAACTAAGGGGGCCATCTATAACTATAAAGGTCATAGGTGGTGGAACCCCCATTCCTCAACCACCTCAAGGGAGCCTATCATGTCTCAGGTCAACAGAGGAGTGTTTAAGTCAACCTAGGGGGAAACTCACCAATCTGAAGACAGGTGGTGGATGTGGAACTGGTGTCCAGGCGAATGGAACGTGAGACCAGCATCCGGGGCTCTGGGGCATCAGATGGTATTCCATTCACCTAAGTGGTGGTAGAAGAGCCCATCTGAGTCACAGCACCAATGAAAGCACCCAGAAAAGTACTCTGGGTACGGGAACTCACAAAAGAGATTTTATTAAATGGATGAGCAGAGTGTCTGTCCTCAAGGATGAGAGAGAGAGAGAGAGAGAGAGAGAGAGAGAGAGAGAGAGAAGGAGAGATAATGGCGGGGGAGATATTCTTAAGTAGTGGAAGTTCCCAGGTTAATAACGATCGGACCAATGGCTGATGAGGAAGTTCACGGGATAACAATCTAGGTTGTAAAATGGTGGGGTGGGGGCAGAATAATGGCAGCAGCAAAATGGTGGGGGAGCAGTAAATGACTGCAGCATTGTTAAGCCATATTCCCTTCAGTGGGAATCCTTTCAAACTTCCCAGCCCAAACTCAGTCACCTTCTGTGTTCCTCCACAGGGAAGACTGTGCTGGTACTTTCTATCCCTCATAGAAATCTAACTCAGGCTCTCCCTGATCAGTTTAGCCACAGGGCAATCCAGTTTGTAGTGCTGCTTCCTGGGAGATGACCTTTTCTGATGGTTCCACAGTCTTTTTTATGCCCCCTTTTACCAAAATTGCCTCAGCTATTAATTGGATTAAAGAGACCTTCTGTTACCACCCAGCACAAAAGATCATCTATGGACTCCTTGGTTTGTCTTCATTGTATCATTACCTGACATTATATCCATATGTTCATGCATTTTTTTTTTCCCCAATTAGAATTAAGTTTCATGAATGTAGGGAATTTTAGTTCCTGCTGTTACAATAGAGGTGAAACAGATATTCAAAAGTTGAGAAATAAGTGTCCTTATTGCTTTTAGGCAGATTTCTTTTTTTCTGATTTGAATGTATTTACTATACTTATAATCTGTGGGAAGTATGGATGTGAAAATTTATAGCACTCTCTTCTCAGTTCCATTAATTTTCATTTTCAGTCTATTTAAACCAGATATCTTTACAAAAATGCTAAGCAACCTCCTGTTAAAAAATAAATGAAGGGTAGGTCTGGGGTGAAGCTTAGTGGTAGAGTGCTTGCTTAGCATGCATGATGTAGGGAACATTCCTCAAGCTTATCTGACAGTAGTCACTGACATCATGGTCTAAATAAGCCAAACAGTCTGGACAGAGAAACTGAGGTAATGGTAAAGACTCGCCATGGAATGAAGGTCTTTGTAGCTGTTGAGGCTGAGCTAGGAGCTGAGGAGAGGCCTCACCCTGTTATGCACCACAGAAAGCTGTGATGTGAGCTCTTCCACGCCCACGCTGCCTTGCCTCATGCTGTGTGCAGGAGCTTGCCATTCCCCGAGTCCTTTGTCTCAGACCTGTTGCTGGGCAGAATTGCTTAGGCATGCTTGGTTTGTTTATACTTCCTGGACCCTCGACTTATAGTTCACCTATAGGCTGACTCTGTTATACTTTAACAAGCGTGTTAACCTGATTGGATAATGTGCCTAAATATGTCCTGTGCAACCCTAAATAAAATTAGATCCGTGCCTTCAGAGCTCAATCTCCGATGCCTGAGTAAGCATGCTGGGTAAGGCTAGTAGGTAAGGTAGGTGTCGTTAGTCCTCACCCTCAGTGAACCCCGTCACTGAACATCTATAGCATGAGGCTGTGGGTTCCATCCCAACTGTTGCCAAAAGCTAGGTCCTTGTCCCCAATGCCAATTCAATAATGAGGATGTGGTTTTGAGAAAGAGGAAAAAGAAGTTTTATTGCTTTGCTAACAAAGGAGAAATGCAGGGGACTCCTGTCCCAAAGGCTATGATTCTGCTCATAGGGAGGAACAGGGAGATTTTAAAGGAGATTTTCAAAGGCTACATTCCAGGTGTGCCCTGAGAGGGGGTTCCAGGGCATCCTGAAGGCGGGTTAACATTCACTTGTTAATTTGGGAGATATTCACTTGCTAGATCCTCTGGCCAATATCTCCTTCCTGTGGAGCACAGAGAGTTCAGGGTACTCTTGTTCCCTGCCCCCAGGTTAGGGAGGGGGAGAGGGAGAGAGGAAAAGAAAACTTGTTCCTTTTAAAAATAAGCCTCAGAGCTATATTCGAAAGGTGAAATGGACCACTGTTACACAAAAAGGAATAAAATGAAATTAGAGAGAAAACTCTAAGTTTGTCTTTCTTTAAGCCCACCTGCTGCTTTTTTCATCTTGTGCATTCCTTCTTTCCACTACCATGATTCCTTGTAAACTGTGTCTATACCCCCACCCACACACACTTCCTTGAAACCTGAGTGTGCTGTGCTCTATATTAGATCTCTGCAACCAGCCTGATTTCCCTCTGAGCATGTGAAGGAAATGTGTAGTGAAGCACAGAGCCTGACTGGCTGAGAGTAGTTCCAGTATGAGGTCAAGGACTGCCACCTACTGAGCCTTCTCTCTGACCTCTGTGTCCAACTGCTCTCTCTCATCCAGTGTTATGGTTTGGATGTGAGGTGTCCCCCCAAAAGCTCACCTGGGAGACAATGTAAGAAGGTTGAGGAGAAATGATTAGGTTTTGAGAGTCTTAACCTTATCAGTAAATTAATCCCTAATAGGATTTGTTAGGTCGAATTTAAGTAGGGAGCAGAACAACTAAGGCAGTGGGCAGCATGCCAAAGAGTGACCAATCAAACCCGGACAGATAAACCCCACTGACCCTTACGTCCACCTATCACTCAGTAGGAACACCCTCCCTACCTCTGCCTATCCTGGCCTATAAAGACCCTGAGTGAGAACCCAGAAACCACTCCGGACAAAGGAACTCACATAAGCACACAGACAGAGTGTCTCTCTGCAGGGTAAGAGAGAAAATGAGAGGAAAAGAGAAAGAGCACGCGCAAGAGAGAGTGTGAAAAGCGAGGAGACAGCATGAAAATGAGGAGGAGAGAGAGAAGCATGAAAATGAGGAGAGGAGAAGAGAGAGAGAAAATGGCGGGGTGCTATCTTTAAGTCAAATTCCGTGGGTTAATGGGACCAATAACGGAGAAGGATACTTGCAAGCTGACTGATGAACCAATAGCTAGCTAGGATGTTCACAGACTGACAAGTAGTTGGGAGGCGGGGAAATGACTGCAGCAGAAAGGGCGGGGGAGCAGCTTTATATTATATTACACCCCGGGCAGCCAGGACCACCTGCAATTTTTCTCTGGCTCTCCACCCCAAGAGCCAAATTCCAATGAAGTTTGCTTCAGCCATTTTTGTCTGACTGTTTTTGGCCACCCACCCTCACTCGAGCTTACAGGATTAACTGAGTGGTAACCGGGGACAGGTTGGGTGTGGCTGGAGGAAGTGGTTAACTGGAGCCATGGCTATGGGCTATATATTAGTATCTGGTGAGTGAAGTCTCTCTCTGCTTCACGAACAGTTTGTGAGCTGGTTCTCTCTGCCACTTTCTGCTGCAATGCTCAGTGTCACCTGCAACTCCGAGGAATGGAGGCTGGCCTTCTATGGACTGAGACCTCTGAAACTGTGAATGCTCAAATAAACCTTTCCTCCTTTACAATTGTTCTGGTCAGGTCCTTTAGTCATAGCAGCGAAAAAACTGACTAAAACATCCTGTTAATAGGTTATGTGGCTGGGTACCCATGGCTTCAAATGGGAAATTTTTAAGTTTCTTGACATCTCCTGCATTTCTTGGCACAAAGAATGAATCATATTACTGGGATAATGAACCATTTAATGACTTGTGTGTTGATTTATCAGATGGTACTAGAGAGGCCAGTTTAAAAATATAAAGCCATAAGTCACCCAGTCAGGGTGCCTGGTAGGCAGAGTGGCCTGGCTCCCTGGCTGGTGATTGCTGTGTCAATCATGATGACGCTAGGCCTGGAAGGCAGCAAAAGGACTTCAGTGCTTTCCCTGGTGAGGTCATTTGTCTAAGCAGCAATTATTATGGTGTTTTACCTTGTGCTTCGGTTGGGGAGAGAAAATAAGCTAGAAAGTCCGAATGTCTCTTCATTAGACCAAGGGAGCCCAACCCTTGATCTGGGATTCTTGGGAAAGTGAGAAATAGAGAAAGAAGCACACAGAGAAGTGCTTCCACAGAGCCCTGGTTGTGCTCCCAGGCAGCTGGGGAACTGCCAATTGAAGCATCTTCCCTACTTTGCAGGCCAGCAAGTCTGGCGTTGTCAATCCCAGTGACTGACCTGGTTTACCAAGCAAGCTCCCAATTTCTATATCACACAAGATGTAGAGAGCATTGACATCCGTACCAGGGGGACATGAGTTCTTGGCATAATAGCCAGAACCTCCTCTGAAAAAACTACATGGGGAAATTCTTGAGCTTAAACGTTGGTTAATATAGGTACCAGGTGCTGGCTATGAGCATTGATGAGGCAGGGGCTGTTCTAATGAATGGTGAATAATGAAGAAACTGCAAAAGTCTAAGCAAAATTCCCATGGCTATGGCTCATAGGAGGTGGAACTAGAATTTAATTTATGCCAGTCTGTCTCTGGAAACTATGAGCAGGACTTAGCCACCACATTTGCTGCCTCCCTTTCTAGAAAAGGTGTCCCATCTGCATTTCTTTTTCTTTTTCTTCTCCTTCTCCTTCTCCTTCTTCTTCTTCTTCTTTTCAGTGCTAAGGATTGAATCCAGGGCCTTGTGTTTGCAAGGCAAGCACTCTGCCAACTGAGCTATATCCCCAGCCCCATGTATTTCTTTGCTTTCTTAAAATATATTTATAGTTGTCAATGGACCTTTATTTTTATTTATTTATATGCGGTGCTGAGGATTGAACCCAGTGCCTCACAGATGGCAGGCAAGTGCTCTACCACTGAGCTACAACCCCAGCTGCCACCTGCATTTCTAACAGAAGTAATATTGAATCAGCTGATGTCCCTGACCCACTTTAAACATGTGGCACCATCTGTGCCTGGCACCCCTCCCCTGCCCTTACCCCTTACCTATCTTTATTCTGCAGACTGCCTTCTCTCCACCACACTACACTGAAACTGCTCTTGTCAAGGTTACCAGTTGCTACTGACCATGCACATGTTCAAAATTTATCTTGCCTGATTCCTCAGCAGATGTAACAGTCACTTTTTCACTCTTGTAAAGTGCTGCTCTCTTGAATCATTCTCAATGATTTTCCTCCTATCTGCCTCCCTGGCCATCCTGCTTGGTTTCTTTTGCTAGATCTTCTACTTCTCCAGAATTCAAAATGTCACAGATTTGTCCTGGGCCCTCTCTTGGCAATTGCATTTCAACATCTCACTGAATCTCATAGCTTTCCACAGCATACATACTGACAAATACCATACTTATATCCTGGAGGAAGGTCTTTCCTCCCAGATATCCCACGAGGGAGGAATCCACACACCTCTATGAGAGCTCCAGGCATTTGGAGGCATTCCAAATTCCTTCCTGAAGAGCCTGAAACAGGGCAAAATAAACCTGAAGCAAGCAGAAAGAAATAATAAAGAGCAGAAACTGATGAAATTGAACAGGTAAAGGATAGAAAAAATTCATTGAAATAAAAGTTATTTCTTCAAAAGAAATCAATAAAATTGACCAAACTCTTGGTCAATTTCTTTTTATCTTTGTCAAGACTGACACAAGAAAAGACATATCACCAATATCGGGAATGAAACTGAAGATGTCTCTACTGATCTTTTGGACATTATGAGGATAACGTTACATTCATAATTTCAATAATTTAGAAGAAGTGGACCAATTTTTTGACAACCTCAAACTAACCCAAACTCACAAACTTTCCAAAACTGTTTGTTGTTGGTGTATAGGTAACCTATTGGCTTTGGAATACTGTCCTTTCATTTGGCTGTTTTGCTGAGTTCATATAGATTCTAACAACTTTTAGCTGATTATTTTCTGCATAAGAAATCATGACATCAATAGTTTCATCTTTTCCTTTTGAATGTTAACACTCCCTGGTTTTGTTTTCTTGGGTTTTTCCAGGACCTCTAGAATGTGCATGGTCAAGATAGCAATCATTCTTGTATGTGGCTTAGTAGGAGATTTCTAACATTTCCACTTTAAGCATATTGTTTACTCCAGGTTTTGGAAACTATCCTTTATCAAGTTAAGGAAGTTTAAATATTTTCCTAAATAATAAACTATTTAAAGAAAAGAAAAGAATCAGAATGTCTTTCTATTTCTTGAGTTGGCCACATGGCTTCCCCTTTTGAAAGTAGTGAAGTGCATTCATAAGTTTCTTAATGTTGCCATATTCTTGCATTCCTAAAAACACTTTTGTCTATGAATTATTACTCTATTTAATTTTCAATTTTTAAAATTTCTGCTGCATTAATTTCTGATTTTATTTTGATTAATTTCCTACTTTTTCTTCCTTTAGGTTATTTATTTATTTATATACCATTATCTTCTTCAGTTAGAGCCTTCATCCATTTTTAGTCTTTCTTATGTATGATCAAAATTATTTTCCAAGTATGGCTTTGGCCAGATCCTACAGGTTTCTACCTTTAGTACTCTCATTGTCATTTATTTCTACTTAGTTTGTAGTTTTGTTTGAATTTTTTCCCTAGGTTTAATGAGGTATAATTGGCACACAATAAACTGTTTATGATTAGTTCATATATGAGTATATATATAATTCAGTGAGTTTGGACATGTAGATTCTTGTGCTGACATCACTATAATCTAGATAATAAACATATTCATCACTTTCCAAAAGTTTCTGGCGTTCCACTTCTCCCCATGCTTTTTCCTGTGTTAACACTTAAAATATGATCTCTCAACTTGAAGTGTATAATACCTTATTATTAAGTGTAGATACTATGCTGTACAGCAGATCTCTGCAACCAACTCTAGCCTCGCACCCCCTCCCCCAATTCCCTGTTAACTGCCATTTTATTGTCCACTTCTATATATTAATATTTTAGGTACCTCACATAAAATATGTAATTTCAGTTTTGATATTCATTTTAAACCAAGATTTACTTAAAGGGGTTTTAATTTCCAAAAGACATGTTTGTGATAGTTTGCTATATTGAGTCATTTCAATGAATGTGGTCAATAGAATTTTTGCCTTTTGTAATTTAAAAATGTTCCACAGGTATTTGAAAATAATATGAATTCTCTTTGTTGAGTGTAATTCATATGAGCAATACAACAATATAATTAGTTGAATTAGACACAGGAAATTCACATAAAAAGTGTAGGATGTATTTAAGTATTTATCTTACTTAGATTCTCTATGGCACAGTTGGTATATTAATTTCTTAGAAAGGTTTTAAAATCTCTCACCAAGTTTGTGGTATATTGATTTCAGTCATATTTCAAGGAGTTTTAACTTTACAAATATTAGTTTTATGCTATTCTGTTCATAAAGATTTATAGTTGTTATATTTTCTTTGACGATTATAATTATAATTAGAATATAAAATATCCATCATCTTCCCAGTTGATGGTTTTCACTTTGAATTCTATTTGGGCTGTTATTACTATTGTTATTTCTGCTTTCTTTTGTTAACTTTTGTCAGATATATCTTCATTTATCCTTTATTTTCAACTTTACTCCCCTTTCCATACATACCCCCATTTTTCCAAAGTTAGGCATGTTTTATGTATAACATGTTTCAACTTAAAACTTCTCTTTAAAAGAGATACTAGGGCTGGGATATGGTTCAGTGGTAGAGCACTTATTTAGTCTCTGTGAGGTCCTGAGTCAATTCCCAGTACCACAAATAAATAAATGGGAAAGTAAATGAATTGTGATTAATGATGTACTTAGAGCAGTTAGGATTATCTTACTTCTCCTTTCTGACTTAAAGTACCTTTTTGTTATTTGCCTGTGTTGTTGTTGTTGTTTTTTGAGTACCAGGGATTGAACTCAGGGGCACTTGACCCCTGAGCCACATCCCCAGCCCTATTTTGTATTTTATTTAGAGATAGGTCTCACTGAGTGGCTTAGCACCTCACTTTTGCTGAGGCTGGCTTTGAACTCATGATCCTTTTGCCCCTGTGCCACCACACCCAGCTTTTTGTTATTTTTGTTATTGTTATTATTAATATTTTTTAGTGGTTTGGAAATTATAGCTTAGGTCTAGTCTTCTAATGGTTGGCTTTACCATTATTAAAAATTAATAATAGTAATGTCACTTAAAAATGACAAAGTATTATACAAGAGTTTTACACATTTAACTAATACATGTGAACAGTCTTCTTTTAATGTCCAAAATTAATTTCTATGTTTAGCCACCTCTGATGAATAAGACATGAACCCATTTTTATTCTCTCCTTTCACCTCCATCCTTAACATCCACAATATTTTGAAATTAATTTGTAATCTTAGTTCTGGTTTATTATTTTTTCTACATATGCCCACACTTTAAAACTCTTCCATTTTAATTAATTGCATTACTTTTCATAGTCACACCACTGACAGTTACTTAAATTCAGTTATAGATTTTACTAGTTATTTTGTTTACTACTATGGCAAATTGATTTTCCAAAGAAGGCCACAATAACATCTTCCATACCTTATGTTCTTCTTAGAGTTAAACTCAGGTCCTCTCCCTGAACATGAGTAGACATTTGTGACGGTCTTGGCCAGTAAGTGCTCAACAGAAATGATGGCTACATGACCTCTGGACCCAGATCATGAAAAGGTCATGCCCTTCTGCCACGTTGTCTTGGGGTACTTACTCATGGAACCCAGTTGGCTCATGTGGACAGAGGACATGGGGAATCCACCAGGAGATGTTTAGCTTATATTCCTACTGCAGTCCCAGTCTACAGCTAGCATGAGCCATCAGACATCTGTAGGAAGGTGTTTCCAGATGATTCCAGCCCTTACCTGTTGAGTCACCCTCAGTTTTGAGTCTGTTGCTGAGGTTTCCAGATACTGTGGAGAAGAGACAAGTGATTCTTTCTGTACTTTATCCAAATTCTCACCCAAAGAATCTCTAAGAAGAATAAAATATTTGTTTTATATCACTAAATTTTTGGTGTCTTGCTATGCAGCAATAGTAATTGACTGAAATACCACTGTTTTTTTGAAGACTTTGTCTTCATATTTCTTAATTCACATTTTTGTTGCATTTTGTCAAGTAATTTTTTCAGAGAAGGTACATTAGTTATGCATTTTATGAGTTTTAATATTTTAAATTTTTAATCTGATAGTTGATATTGGATGTGGAACTCTAGGCTTAAAATAATTTCTCCTAAAATATTTCAGGGTATGGTTTCATGATTTCCACTATCTCCTATTGCAAATGGCCAGATTGGCAGATTTTTATTCCTTTTAAGGTAACCTGTATTTTTACTTTTATAAAAGTTCTGAGGACTTTTATTTTAATCTTTAGAGATCAGAATCACCGAAGTATGCATTTAAGAAAACATCTTCTCCCTTGGGGATCAGCTTCTTCAGGATTCCAGTGGTCACAACTTCTGGGGAAGCTCACAAAACGTAGGACAAGTGGGACAAAATCTAGTCTGCACAGTTACAGTTGCCTGAGACCATGACTGATATTCATCATCTACCTCTTCCACTGCTTTCAAAATTTCCCTCTCTCTTAGCTCGGTCAGCACTTTCAATGTTTTAGCTGACTTTACTGGTGAAATTGAGGCCAGGGTAACTCAGAACCTCTTCGTTAGGGGTCTGAGGCATAGTTCCTATGTCTTTAAGAGATCATGGTTTCTGTACTTGCACATTTACAATTAAAACTGGGCATGGAAGTGGCAGATGATGCCTTAGTAAACACTTGGATGTCAAAGATATTCCTTCTTGACAGTATTGTGTAGTAGGAGCACTTCCTTCTCATCATGAACAGAGCCAATCACCCCTGTCATCATGGTAACTGCTTCTGTGATAATGGCCTCCTGGCAGGAGGAACCCAAAGGAATCAGGTGGTAACAGTAGCTTTGAGTAGAGATGGACTCCAACTGTGTCCTTTGATAGAAGTATTTCCCCTACAGAAAACAGAAACTCTAAATTCATAGAGCCTAAAGTTCTATAGATGGAAGCGTGAACTCCCCAAGTTGGTTACTGTGTGTGGTTGTGAGTAGTGCATCCTGTCTTCCACTTTCCTGACCCATGTATTCCATCCACTTCTTGGGGATCTAGCATCATATGATGACTGCTCATTTAAAGTGTATATTATTTTTTAAAAGATGGCATGCTCTTTGCAGGGTGTCACCTCCAAGCTGTTTCCTCTGCTGTGTCTTCAAGAGACCATTCCTTTGTTCTGCTACTCAGAAGCTTCTGGATGGTGTGGCAAGTGGTAGGACCAGTAGATGACATGGTCATGTGCTCACTGCTCTACCTTCTTTGCTATAAAATGTATCCTTTGGTCTGAGGTGATGTTACATGAAATCCCATGTCAGATACTCTAGGAATAGATCAGAAACTCTAGGAGTCCTTGGATTGTAATGCTGGCTGAGACCTTCTGGACAGGAAAGGCAGACCTATATCTATAATATGGATATAGTCCTCTATCCATAATAAATCATTGTCCTTTCCAAAGTAGAAGAGTTCAATGTAATCAATGTTAGCTTCCATAGCTGTCAGTTAGATATCCATCAGTGGTGATAACTAGATCAGTCTTAAGGAGAGGGAGCCCATACTGTTGGGTCATGTGTAACCTCCATCTTTGCCACCTTCTCTGCTTTCATCACTACCACTCAGGACCAGGCTGGCTACTGTCTGGATCATCCAGTCCACTTGGTTCTTTGGTATCTCTTCTGCAATGGCATGCTTTCTGGCGTGGATTAACTTACATCACTAACATTCTTATACTCCAGGCTCACTTTCATGCTCATTCATGTATGTCTCTCCAGAGCTCCTTGTCCCTGCTCTTCCAAAATTTCTCCTTCCAAGTCCTTAACCAGTCAGGATCTTGTGATGAACCAATGCTGGGATTCCAACTTAAGACTTGGTGAACCTGAGAGTCCAGCACATTATGGGATATTCCAGTTTTAAGGTCACTTGATGCCCCATGCTTTGAGACCTGGTCTACCAGAGCCTAGTAGGATGTCAGGAGCTGTTTTTGAATGGTCTATGATTTTTCTGCTATAAATGGCATGCACTTGCTCTGGAACTACAAATTAAGCATTGCAAATCTTCTATTCCGCACATTTTTTTCCAATCACAGATAACTTTAGTAGAATGGATTTTATCAGGTTATGTGATTCTAGCAGGGTTATTTGTTCTAGTCTAGCCCTTTATTGCTCTGGGTCCACTCTAAACTAGGAAACTTCCATGTGACCCAGAAAATGGGCCAAAGTATTCTCAAGTATGGAGCTCCAATTATCATACTTTATTCTTAGTGCTAGGGCATGCTAATAAGCAATGACTTGTTAATGAGTTCAATAATTTGGTCCTTTTTTGTGGGGAGGGTACTGGGGATTGAACACAGGGGGGCTTAACCACTGAACCACCTCCAAGCCCTTTTTAATATATTTTTTCAAAATTTGAGACAGGGTCTTGCTAAGTTACTAAGGGCTTCACCAAGTTGCTGAGGCTGGCTTGGAAATTGTGATCCTCCTGCCTCAGCCTCCTGAGCCACTGAGATTACAGGTGTGTGACCCCAGGCCCAGCACCTGTATTTTACTTTATAAGTGATGTCCCAGCATTCCCCAGGCCATTGGTCCCCAAAACAACTTCACCAAAATAGCAGACCCCTGAATATTTGCAAGCTTATATCCCACTTTTTACCTTTTATTTTAATAAGGCCTCTAGAATACATGTTTTTCTTGCCCATTAGGTTCAATTAACATGATGTCATCAAAATAGTGAGCAAATGTGGTGTTCTGTGGTATGTACCTTTAGACTATATTGTTAACAGGATTAACACAGCCCTGCCTGTGAATGAGTTGTCCATTCATAAGAATGATAACTGCTTTTGAATCTTCTTCATCATGGGTATTGACATAATACATTTTCCAAATGAGTAGCTGCATTCCACATGCGATATATTAATATGATCTACTAAAGATGTCAAATCTGGCATAGCTGTAACTAAGGCTACTACTTGGTTGAATTTGTAGTAGTTTGTTGTTGTCTGCTGCGACCCAGCTTGCTTTTTCAGGAGCCAGACTTGTGAATTAAATGGAGATCACTACTCCTGCATTCTTTAGGTCTTTGAGTGGCACTATCTCTACTCTTCTCGGGTTGTAATATGTTGTTTTTGATTTATTCTTTTGGTCAGGCATTTCAGAGGTGGTGAGGGGCAACTTCAGGTCCACTGAAGTTTTTTCTATTATAATAACTTTAATTCCATAAGTCAAGAAGCCAATTTGAGGGTTCTGCAGTCATTGTCTAAACAGTCCAATGATAAATTCAGGAACTAAAGTAATGACCACTGGCCATTTAGTATTTGGTCTCAATATAATCCTATTCAGTATCTTTTCCTTCCAACAGCGTCAATGGCTATCACAAAGTGATGGTACTTTGTGTCCTCAGATTCTGTATTGGGTGATGGCTGCCCTGATGCTTCCCAAGGTGTGCAAGCAGGTCCTAGAAGCTCATCAGAAAACCATTCTGCGATTCCTCCCACACATGATTTAGGCTGTTGAGTTTCTACACCATTAAGCACAGCTAAGATGATGTTATCCTGTAAAAATTTCAGAGCAGCCATTATTATTCCTTTACCATAGTCATAACCTTTTAATTAACTCATATTTTAGTACTTACTCTTTCTATGTATCTATCTTTGGCTCTGTTTCCTGACTGTCTCTTTGTGAACCTGTTAACCATGTCAAATCTTTTGCAGAACTCTCAGGGTATAATTCTGTCTTCCTAAAGTCTGTCTCTCCATTTCTGTCTCTCTGTCATTGTTTCTGTTCTGTTGCTCCCCCCACCCCCAAATTTTTCTCTACCCACCTCTCTTGCTTTTACTCTTTCTCTGTTCATTTGATGATGGTGTTATATCTTGTTTAACTCTGAGTCCCTTGCAATTAATTTAGTGCCTGGCACATAAGAAATATCTAGTACAATTTACCTGTTAGTGAATGGACATTTAATGATCATCTATTAGTTACCAGACATTTTCGAGCACTATGGAAGTTACAGAAATAAATAATGCATGGTTCCTTTTCTGAAGAGCTCAGTCAGGAAAGAAATAGTATGCAACCTTGAAAAGGGCATTTTTGATAACTGCAGCTCTAGACCCTCATTTAGAGTGACACTTAAAAGAAAAGATATAGTTGTTCCTTAGACCTTCTAGTCCCTGAAATCATAATCCATCAGATCAAGTGAGATGAGGCATGAAGGCAAAGCAGATCTCCCACAGCTTTTCCAACAGGTTCCCCCTTCCTATTATGTTCTGGGTCTGAGATTGGCCAAGTCACATTTTATTTTATTTTATTTTTTGGCAACAGGTCAATTAACAACAATGATAGTCAAGTTTCTCTTCTGGCAACTTTAGTGATCAGGCAGTCAACCAGCTGTTGCTGACAGCAAGCACTCTTTAAAAGGTATTAAACTACCTCTGTGGCAATGTTGAACAGTTTGAAATACCACTACATTTTCAAACAATTTTTCAAACAGTTCCTTTTTCTGTAAAATCTTAAAAGAGTGAATTTACTTGCCTATTTCCAAAAAATTAAATAAAATAAAATTTTCTTGAGGGCTTACTATTAAGAGAAAATTCAGAAAATTATGTAATTGGCATTAACTAATGAGACATCAAAAGTGACACAGGAAGGTTATGTTCATTACTAATGCAGAATTGAGGAGAAATATTTATGATACTCATCATTCTTTTCCCTTTTCCTCTTGAGAGGAACATCGAGAAGGTAGAAAGGAAGAGGAAGTGTCACTCCTGTGGTTTAAAATCGTCCAGATGGCTTCCTACCCTAATTGAAATACAATCTAAACTTCTTCCAAGATCTCCATCCCAAGATCTGCCTCTTGCCTACTTCTTCCATCTCTCTCCTTGGTGACCTAGCATTAGTAGCTGAAAACAGTGGGAGTGTTTACAGTGCAAAAGTCAGCAAATGTTATAAATTAGAGCTCCTTCCCCCAAATCAGTCAGTTGCCAAACATTTATCAGTACACCACCATCTAAGGCAACTTCCTTAGCATTTGCTCAGCTGTTGCTTCTACTACCTGTGGCTTCCTCCTCATTTTTGCATGCCTAGTTCTTTTTGTCACTTAGCTCACATCTCTACCTCCTCTGGGAGGTCTTTCCTGAATAACCATTCCACATCATATTAACTATTTTAATTCTCTAAATGTGATTGTTGAAGTATCATTCCAAACACATTAAAAACCCAATGCTCATGTGATAATAGTATGCATGGGTTATTATTTAACTCATTAATGACATGAGTTCAAAAAACGATATGAGAAACTGGGATTTTACAGTCATTGGGGAATGACTGTAAAATGCTAAGATAAGATTACTCAACTAGATCAAAGCTAGTTAATGTCCTGCAGGAAAATAAAATCCCAATATTAGTCATTATTAGAAAAAAAATGATTTATTATATCTTAATAGTTTTATAAATTTATAAACTGCCAACTGTGAAAACAGTTAGATGTCTCTTATCAAGTTCAGGATAATTTTTCGTAAGCAAAGAAGACAATAGCAGCTACTGATAAGTCTTATTGTCTGTGTACATTCATATTTACCTATCCTGTTTGCCCCTCCATATGAGACAACTTCTGGTCACCTGAAACAAGGCCTGGAATGTAGCAGTCAGTCAGTACATTGAGTAAAAGTAGAGGATAGGCACCAGGGGAGGAAGACGCAGGAGGACGGTTTGCAGTACCAAGGGACCAGGGGGCAAGTTTGGAAATGGAGCTTATCTGAAAGCTAATTGGGTTGCAGCTGACCTCTGACCCCTGGCCACTGCTTTTGCTTCCTAGGTCATTTTGGAAATTCCTTTCTCCAACCTGGTATCTGGGAGTGAGTGAAAGAGCAGTCTTATCATATTTGACCTTTCTGTATTTTGTTCTCAGCTATGAAATAGGGGAAATAATAGTAAGTTGAGAGAGTTGATGAAGCAATGATGTATGTAAAATGCTTAGGGCAGGGCCTGGCATGTACTATGCATTCAATGTTTGAAATGTGCATTTACATGAGTATTTATAGTAAATAATTGTGAGAACTTAGTGGAGGAAGTGGTACTGTTCTGTGTGTGGCTTAGAAATGCTGTAGGAGGTGAGGTGCGATCCGGACCCAGAAGAACTGGTGCTACTCCTGTTGGTGGAGCTGGGAGCTGGTGGATAGGTAAGGGAAATGTTGGTAGAGGCGTTAGGAGTTCAGGGACACCAGATGACAGATGCAGGGTGTAAGAAGGATGCTGCTGGAGGACAAAATAGGGAGATGAATCATGTCCCTGTTTATGATAAGTTCCATTACATGATAACTCTGGCAGGTGAGGACTTACCACCATGACTCCCACCACAGGTTTGGTATTTTAAAATGACCAAGGGGGGTAAAGATGGCAGTATTCTAATTAGGTTTTCTAGAGTAAACAATGGGGTAAAATTGGACAATATTCTATATTATAGAGGTATCATATGGTAACCAATGGGGGCAAATGGAGTAGAATTTTCAATCAGGTCCATATAGGGATGAGAATGCCTCACAGCTCAGCGTATAAGACACTAATTTCCAGACATTAGGGCCTTGAGCCTCTCTCTCTTGCTTGGCCCACTCTGCTCCACCTTATGGAGGGCTGTTTTCACCATCACCTTCAGTAAATCTATACTTTGTGTGTCTTGCTCAATTTTTTGTTTGGGACATCAAGGACCTGGACCCAACTGGACACCCTGACAATAACAGAGGGAAGAGTCTGAGCAATAACACAAAGAAGGAAAGTGTTGTGAGGGAGGGGGCACCATGAAGGGGTGACCCTCTCTGGTCTCTATCTCTTTAGAGTGGCAGGGTAATCTAGTGGTGTTAGAAATGTCCATTTTGGAGCTACATTGCCTGGATTTGAAACCTTGCTCTGCAAATGACTAGCTGTGTCCCAGGTCAACTAATCTTTGTGTCTCAATTTCTCTAACCATGAAATAGGAATAACAAGGGCAAATGTATCCCAAAGAACTATTTGAAAGAATTAAGTAGGATGATATGATCTATGTAAAGTGCAACAGAAGCCGTAGCAATGAATATTTGAGAAATATTCAACTACCTTGTTTCCTAATCCTGACATCAGAAAAGCTTGATTTGATTCAGAATATGTGTGAGAATTTAGTGGGTTTCTCTTACTTTTTTATGGATAAAAATCTTTGTTTGCTTATTTGTTATTGAGGCACACAAGGCAGGTTATTCTCAGTTCTCAGTTCTTGCACCTACATCTACTTGAATTTCATTTGCTGAAATTGAATTCAGTTGGGAGAAATATTGTCAGGAAATAACATGCCTGCTCTGTCTCCACAGGAGGTGTTTTGATTTGATTTTGATCAGAGACAAGTTTCTCTGTGTGGTTCTCAGATATAGCCCCCAAATCCCATATTTTGAGGAAATGAACCAACAACTATAGAAATGATTTGCTACAGTCACCTGGTGGGGTTGAAAAGCAAAGAAGGAATACCAAGAAGCTGTAGAGAAATCAAGAACCTTTTTGGTGGTCTTCACCCTAGTAAAATGCTATTGGGATCTTGGAAAGGAAAGTCTAGTATCTAAAGGTGCAACCCTGTGACATTTTCAATAACCAAATTTCCCAGGTGACTGAGCATGGGATCCCTTCCCGGTGCAGAGCCTGGGATGAGGGCTTGTATGTTAGTCATTTATTGTGGGAAGTGATCCCAGAAACAATCTTGGGGGTGCTGAAAAGTGTGAGGCAGGGAAGAAGAAAATGTTGTGTCAAATTGGGAAATTCTCAAATTGATCACTACTGTGGGCAATGGGGGCTTAATTTTAAATCCCACAATGCTCTGAGGAGCTATATGTATAGAATGTACCTCAGAAGTTCAGGATTATCTACCAGCTTCTTAGTGCCCCATTTTTGAGGGTTGCTCTATGTGTTAGGGTGACTGGCTTGTCTCATTTTTTTCCCCTGGGACTGTCCTGATTTTCAAATAGAAAGTCCTGCATCCTGAAAATCTCCTCAATCCTGGAAAAACCCAGGTGATTGACACCTTAGTCAATGGCCTGCATAGGTTTTTGTAGGTCCCACAGTGAATCATCAGAAGGTGAACAGTTTCTAGAAAGTGAGGGGAACATAGTGTAATCAAGGTAAGAAGGTGTCAGGCTACACATTTGTAAGCTGTTGCCACAGCAATGAAGTAAAGGTGGTCAGGATTGGGTTCTACTACCTGCTGTTTGAATCTTTAGCTGTTTAATTCTAACTCTTAATTCACCTTTACTGTTCTTCTGATGTTTCTCTTTTAGACACTACACTTTGTTGAATCATAGTACCATAGGATTCTGGATTGTGGCAACTTAACCCAAAGCACAAATCCTCTCCCACAGTAACTGAGCCAAGAAGTTCAGACTTGTGCGAATGCCTCCAGTGCTCTTTTCTGAAGTAGCCTAGAGGAGGGGGAAGAAGACATTATTTACTTTCATGAGGAAGAAGGTATAATCCTGGTGTTCAGACCTCAGACCAGGGGATGTACACTCAAAAGCTCAGAACAAGGCAGTTTTAAAAAATTTTGAATTATTAAAGCATCTTGTTTGAAACCTTCAAGGCCTATTGCTCCAATTACCTCAAGAGAAACATGGAACAAGAATAATGTGTTCAAGGTCACCCAGAAGGTAGAAGCAGGACCAGAACTAGAATGTTAAAGACATGACTAGTTTGCTGTCAGGACCTCTGGGAAAAAGAAAAGGACTACTTCAGAAAAGAGCAAATTCCTAGTCACTGGAGGCATTCATACGAGTCTGAACTTCTTGACTCAGTTACTGTGGGAGGGGATTTGTGCTTTGGGTTAAGTTGCCACAGTCCAAAATCCTATGGTATTATGATTCACCAAAGTGTAGAGTCTAAAAGAGAAACATCAGAAGAACAGTAAAGGTGAATTAAGAGTTAGAATTAAAAAGCTAAAGATTCAAACATAGTAGGTGGTAGAACCTGATCCTGATTCCTTCTACACACTTTGTGTTGATTGGATCAGTTTGTGCATAAGCTAAAGTGTGTGCATGTGTGTGCATATGTGTATGTAAATGTGCATTCGTATATGTGTGAATGCATAAGAATGTAATCAGGTGTGTGCATTTGCAAGTGCAAGCACTCATATGTATATGTATTTGTATGCACATTTGTGCACAGCATGCATGTTTGCTCTAGAAGGGAACAAAATGGAAGTGCTTAATTGGGCTCAGGAAGCTGAAATGATTCAAGTCCATCAAAGAAAAATGAAATCGTTTTATGTTGTAAATATTGAAGTCTAAAGGCATCTTCAATATAAACCTAAGCCAAATAAGTGTTCACAGACCTTTTCAAAAGATTAAAATGAAACAAGCATTTTATTTGTAAATTTTCAGAAAGTAGATTTCAGACTCAGACCCTGACAGACCCCTTTCCTGTTGGGAAAAGAAAGATTTTCTCTGCAACACTCAGTGTTAGGAGATGCTCTGTCATCTAGACTACTGAAAGATTAGAAACTGGGGTTCAAGGGATTAAGGAAAGCACGGGGGATAGAGAACCAGAGGTCATTCATTCTTTTGAGTGACTGCCCACTCCTTTAAGTATCTGTCCACTCCTTAAAGACAAAGCAGGCATATTCACAGAGCCAGGTGACAGGAACAGAGGGGCATTACCCTTGAGGCACTGTTTCACTGCTTCTGGGAGAAGAGACTGTTTTCAAGTTCCAGAACTACTATTTATGCTGGGCAGCCATGGCCCTCTCTTAGCATTCTGTTGAACAGAGGACTCTGGCTTTCTTGTTACAGAGGGTCCAAGGTGATCGTAGAACATGGAAGTTGTATGTCAACTGAAAAGTGCTCTGTTTATAAACACCTTACTCTTCTAGACATGTCCTCTCTCACCATTCTGTCCTCCCTTACCGAGGTCCCTAAATGTCCAGTCCATATCACATGACTAAATGTGAGATTTTGGATTATTTGCTGTGGTAGTCTGTCTCCACAAACACTGTAAGCATTTACAAAACAGACAAACACAAACATCCCTCCCTGTGCTCTACTCAATTTTTTCATTAATGATCCTTATTTAAACGCTGGCATTCAACAATTTATATAATCTACTCATTTTTCATATCTTACTAGTGAGGGACAAAGTCAACAAAATTACTGTTGTTTTAAAAAAAATGGGATACTTATTAATATCTCTATTTTCTATAAAATCAGTCATGAAAAGCAAACACATGTTTTTCATAGGAATCAAAATGCTTCAGACTTTGGGGCAGACTCTTCTCTTGTGGTGATTCCAGAGGCTGGGGTCTCTCCAAAAGAGGAATAAGTTTTATGGCCTTTGGAGGGGACCTTTGCTAGTTAATCTGGAACTTTTAATAAGAAGGACCAAAAACCATTCCTAGAGAAGTCACTGTAGGATTTTTTTTTTTTTTTTTTTTTGCAGTGCTGGGGATTGAACCCAGGGCCTGCAGTCTACCAACTGAGCCATCTCCCCAGCCCTCACTGTAGGATTTTTAATGATTATTTTTACCAAGTCTCCTTATTGTTGCTATTAGGAAATCATACTGACTTGGAGCTAATTGATTTTATTCAGTTTTCATTTTCCTATATCTTTCTTCTGAAATGTCTCAAAGCTCTGTTTTACTTAATTTGCTGATAACAGTAAATTACCATGATAAGATACAAGAAGAGAAGGTCAGGAGGTCACCTCATTTGTTCAGCATCCTGTGGTGATTTAGAGGTAGTAATGGGAATTTAGTGATGAGCCCTAGACAGTCCATTTTGTTGCTCACTCAGGGGTAGATCTTTGTGACGAATGTCTGACTCTGCCTGATACCTGAAGCAAAGGCTGAGGAGACATCATGGAAGACATAGGGCAATTTGATAACTATTTTCAGTAGGGTTCTTAAATTCTTATGATTCAGGGACCAAATCATTGCATTAAGAAAATGTGAATAGTGCTGGGGCAGGCCTGTAATCTCAGCAGCTCAGGAGTTTGAGGCAGGAGCATTGCAAGTTCTAGTCCAGCCTATGCAATTTAGTGAGAAAACATCTCAAAATAAAAAAAAAAATATTAATAACAAAATAAAGGGCCCAGTGGTAAAGCACTTGCCTAATATGTGCAACCATTGGGTTCAATCCTGAGCACCACAAATAAAACAATAACAACAAAAAAGAAAACATGGCCGGGCACACCTGTAATACCAGCAGCTTGGGAGGCTGAGGCAGGAAGATCTCAGGTTCAAAGCCAACCTCAACAAAATCAAGGTGCTGAGCAACACAGTGAGATCCTGTCTCTAAATAAATTACAAAATAGGGCTGGGGATGTGACTCAGGGATTGGGTGCTCCTGAATGCAATCCAAAAGAAAAATATGAAGAGTGTGTTCTGAGGCACCCTTCCTGCATAGTATTCCTCATTTCTCCCCACCCTTACTTCCCTCATCCCTTACTTCCTTCGTATATTCTCACTTCCCACCCTATATACTGCATCTCTCAACCCCAGGAGGTTGAGATTCAAGAATAGAGCATCAAAGTTATCTACTAAGGACTATTATTTTACTTGTTAATTTAAAAAAGACATGGTAACTTTTGATGAACTTATATGGAAACAGAAGCAGTATCAGTGTTTATGTTTAAAAAGCAACATTTTAGCCAGGCTTGGTGGTGCATGCCTACAATCCCAGCTGCTCAGGAGGCTGAGGCAGGAGGATCACAAGTTCGAAGCCAGCCTCACTGACTTAGAGAGGCTCTAAGCAACTTAATGAGACCTTGTCTCAAAATAAAAAATAAAAAGGGCTGGGGGTACTGGGGATATAGCTCAGTTGGTAGAGTACTTGCCTCACAAGCACAATGCCCTGGGTAGCAACACACACACACACACACACACACACACACACACACACACACACAAAAGGGCTGGGGATGTGGCTCAGTGGTAATGTGCCTCTGGGTTCAATCCCTGGTACCAGACAACAAGAATGGAAAAATTCCACTTGGGTGTGGTGGCACATATTAGCCCAGCTACTTGGGAGGTTGAGGCAGGAAGTTTGCAAGTGAGAAATCAGCCTTAGCAACTTAGTGAGACCTGTCTCAAAAAGTAAAAAGGGCTGGGGATGTAGCTCAGTGGTTAAATGCCCCTGGGTTCAATTCCTGGTATATTATTTATATATTTTTATGTGGTGCTGAGGATCGAACCTAGGGCTTCACACATGCCCGGCAAGTGCTCTACCACTGAGCCACAAACCCAGTCCTCAATTCCTGGTATAAATAAATAAATATAAAAGAATCTGAGATGCAGCTCAGTGGTAGAGTACCCAGTATGGGGATGGGGGAAAGATCAACTTTCCTTCAACTATTTGGGTTAAGGCGTTGTTCTTTAAAGCTAGAAATCTTTTTCCTGCTTAGCTGCCTTTCTCATCCTGTTCCCTTTGTCAGGAATGTTCTCTCCTCGTGCTCCTAAACCTGCTAATGCTGCCCACATTCAAGACTTACTTCTGGAAGCCACCCCTGATTTTACTGGCTGGATCAGTAAACCCTATGTACATTACTTTATCACAATAGAGCATGTCATTTCATGCCATATTATCTATTTATGTGTCTGTCTCCTGTACACTATGTTTTGTTTATCCCAGGTTCTCAATCTCAGCACAGGGCAGTCCATATAATGGAGAGGTGATGAATGCTTATTGGATTGATATTGATGTGGCATTCTCAAATATAAAATACCAAGTTCAAATTCACTAAATAAGAATGCTATTTATCTTCTTACAAAAAGAGAATTATGGACACTGAATTTTCTGAGGATGCTAAAGATGCTGGTGATTCTGTCACCATCAAAGATGCAGTTTTCTTTTATTTTCACACACAGGCTCACAGAAGCTTTACAATTCTGTCACAGCTCACAGCTCTGTGATTGCAAGATCCTCTCTCTGGCTTCCTGATTTTCTCTCTAAGTCTACAGAGGATGACAAGAGGAACAATAACCAGAGGGAAGCTGCTTGTGGAGAGAACACACAACATCCTTCCCCTTCCGTTCATTCAGCTCCACTCCTTGGAGCACATACCATGGCTCATTGAAACTGGATACAGTGCTGACTGCTGTGGGTGCAAAGTCTTCCTCTGACCTTTGATTTCACATCTAGGATCAGATTATGCACATTCATAATGTCTGCAGCTCAGATCATAGCCTCTGGGAAAGCAGAGGTACTGGGCATTCCCTGTCTAGTCTGGGAGATGTGTATTGCACCTTAAACTCAGCATGGAAAGAGGAATCTTATTTGGGATTCCACTGAAAGTAAACCCTGAGGCAAGAATTCAAGTACAGTTTTTTTGGGAGGTGAACACAGGAAGCACCAATTAGGGTGTATGGAAATGAGTTAAGGAAGGGAGGAGTCAACAAAGGGTGAGCGATCCACGAGTTATCACTGTGGGCAACTGGAGGTAAATCTTGCTGGGAACTCTGGCAGACAGGAGGAACTTCCATCTTAGAGTTATTCTGCTCAGTGACTGAGAGAATAACTAGCTTCCAGTAGTTATTGGTTGAGTTACTCCTAGAGAGTATAACTCCCTGCCTTTTTTGGCCTGTTACATATTTGGGAGAATGGTTACCAGTGAAAAAGAAAGCAGCCCAGGTAAAGGCTGTTGGAATTTGGGCTGTTGGGAATGGAGATACGAGGAGCCAAGAGGTTCCCATGTGGGTCCCCACGGATGTCTGCTGCAAACAGGGTACCACAGTGAACTCCTGGAGTCCAGTTGGCACAAACACCCAGGTCTGACACTGACTGCTGGTTGAGAGTTGGCAGGATTGCTTGCTGGAAGGATCATCACTTCCAGGCCCTTATGCAGCTCCTACAAACAAATGGCTCTTTTTAATCCTAATCGACAGACTGTCAGAGTTTATGAGAGCAAGGCATTAAAGTGTTCTTGAAAGTACTTGATAATCTAGTTTGTATTTGGGTAGTGCTGCCATTGGTGGCTTAAAAACGTCCTGAAGCGCCTCAGTTGGTTTGATCTACACCCTCCAATTTTCTAAAAAAAAAAAAAAAAAAAAAAAAAAAAAAATATATATATATATATATATATATAAATGGATTATTATGAAAGCTCTTCAATAAAATGCAACTGGATTATGCAGAACAACACTATACACCTCATTGCGGCAACCCAACTTCAAAGTAAAGGGATTAAAAAAAGCTTGTAGGAACCAGAGGCGTCAGAACTGACCAATATGCTCTCAGTTTAAACCGTTGCCCTGTGTATGGACAATTTTCACTGAAATAAAAGTGCAGATTTATTATGGACACTAACAGTTTTTGTGCTGTTTTCCTTGCATATTAAAACTTCTTAAGGTTGAGATTTTTTTTTTTTTAACTTAATACACATGTTCAGTTGTAAAAACTGCTTAGGGTGAATGTTATACTGTGGCTTACTGTTGAAGCATTTGCTTATCTTTGTGGGCTAGAATGAACACTTGATGTTAATAAAACAAGCAAACAAAAACAACTTCAAATTGATAGTGTACTTTACCAGTCAGGTGAGACAGAATCTGTCAAAAGCTCTTTATAAACTGTGAAGGGCTCATTCTCATTCCTTGAGTTCTAAATCATGGCTCACAGTTCAGCCCAAGACATGAGTCATTCACTGTGGAGGTTGGAGTTATATCTGCAAATTCTCTGGGTGAAGAAATGCCAGCTTGGAAAGAGGGTACTGGTGAGGTGGGGGGCAGTAAGCTCTATGCTAGCAGGGGATCCAGTGGAGGAATTGTCCACTTGTGTTTTCATTCATCCTTTGAGAATTGGCTGAAAGCTGAGTCAAAAGAGCCAGCTATATTTCAGGGGAAGTTGCGTATAATTTTTGCTGTTTTATGGTGGCTAAGAATACCGTAATGTATTTTTAATCATGAGCACATGCCCATAGGTCCTTGAGAGAGTGTGGATTTAAAATTAAAAGCAAAAACAAGAACAACAACAAACCCAATAACTAAATTCAGCCAAGCTTTTATTTCCTTTCTAACACGTCGCTATGTTGTGGTGTAGCGTTGGATATGTTGTTTTATTTCCCCTTTCGCAACATTACTCTTCACATTCTCTTCACTCTCATTATTTTCTACTTTGTCAGTGATCACCTTCTTACAGTTCTTCCCAACAACTTCTTCAAAGCCACCACAGAGAATTACTTTTTGGCTTTTGAATTTAAAGGTGACTGAAACAAATTTACCACTCAGTGTAGGTCAGGCCATGTCTGATTTCAAATGGAGTCTTCCATGAAGGCAGATCACACTCCCAGCCCTGGGCTTAGCAAGCTGGGATTTCAGGGGAGGAGATGTAACCTCTGCTCTCAGGAGCCTTACTTTTGTTTAGGGAGATCAAATACCTTCTCTTTATCAGAAAGGCAACAACTTTCCCTTAAGCCACATGGCTGACTACTCCCAATGTCTTTTCCTTAAAGTTGAGAAAGACCAGAGAGAAAGGGGACTCGGAATGAGTATCTAATTAACTAACAGTATCCAACATAGGAATAAGTCCTGTTTTTATTTATTTTGGTACTGGGGACTGAACCTAGGAACACTCTACCACTGAGCAATATCCCCAGCCCTTTTTACTTTTTATTTTGAGTTAGGGTCTAACTAAGTTGCTAAGCCTAGCCTAAGATTTATGATGCTCCTGTCTCAGCCTCCTGAGTGGCTTGGATTACAGAAGAGTGCCACCAGGCCCAGCAAGTTCTGTGTTTTAAATAGGAGACTGAGGTTCAGAGAGAGTGAAGTATTTTGCCTGTTGTCACATGACTAGTAAGAAGGGAATCTGGAAGCAGTGTGACTCTCTGACCCAAGAACCGAGTCTCATTCTAGACATTTGGAACCTGTCCTCCTCCTCCCCTCAGATTACTGCCTCTGCCCCAGTGTACTGTGGGAAAATTGGGATTATATACTGTGTTGTTAAATGTGTTGGTGTTTGAATAAGAGAATCTACAATAACTTGAGATTTCTGCCATAGTCTTTGCCTCTGTGTCCCTCCCTCCCTCTCTTCCTTTCTTCACATACTTTCTGAACACCTGCTATGTGCTAGGCACTTAGGTCTGCCACTCTGCCTAAGTACTCCAAGAGCTTGCTGAATAAATATTTGTTGTCTGGCATTATTCTTCTGCCTCTGGTAGGGAACAATGGATTTGTTTGTCTGAAGTACAGACCATTATTCTCATTTCTAAGCTTCTGTTTTGAGAGCACCAATATGGCAGTTTTCAGAATGAAAAAAAAAAAAAATAGGCAGAAGCAGGTCCTTTCAGTGATATATATTAAACCTCTTAAATGACAAATCTGTAATTTGTAGAGGGAAAATGATTCCCTGAATGCATCTTATATCCTTGAGTTCCAAATTACAAAGTTCTAGCTGAAATTGGTTTCTGCCCAGGAGGAGATAACGTCAGTCAAGAAGCTGGCTTTCTGATCAGCACTGCACTTCCACCAACGGTGCACGGCTTCCCCGGTTCTGCCTGAGCTCTTGCATTAGAGGCGATTTCCATTTCTTACTGAGGCCTTTAGTGAACATTCTGGAGGGAGGAGACAATGGCGGGTTGTGGAGGTTATTAAAATCCTATTTGACTTTCAGTGGGAGTTGCATGGGAGCATGAGAGGGAACTTGCAGATGATGTCTGCTGTGGTAAGGACCAGTGACTAGCAGGCTCAGCTTGCTTTTCTAAGTCATTTCCCAGGACCCAGCATGCCAGTGACCAGGACAAAAGCATTGTCTTACAAAATGAGATGATGACTGTTGACTCAGGGTAAAACAATTAAAACTGCTGATAAGTTTTGACCAATACTGAAACTCTTAGTTATCCTATTACTTGTAGAAATCATCCCATTAATGTCGGAGGGTTCCCATGACGGACATGATAGACTGAATATATTACTGCACCTCCTTAGCATTTGGAAAGAATCCTCCACTTTTCCCGTCCCCCACACTCCCCCTTCCTGGAACAGGTTCCTCTTTGTTCTAGTCTCTGGGTCCTTCACTAAACAACTCCTCCTGTCAGGGCCACTTCCTGTGTGTTTCACAGTCCCTTTATGCCTTGAATTCCCATGGGAGGGAACACAGGGACACCTTCATCTCAACTCTACTGACCAGGAAACTCAGAGATTCAATGGTTTGCCTCAGATCACATTCCAGTTTGTCAGCAGGGACACAGGATCCAGGAGCCCTGAATCACTTTTCAATGATTACCCTTCTTGCTTCTACACTCTGGGGACTCCCCATGAAGTGTCTCTCTATTTTATATCCCAGAGTGGTGTGAAGGTGTAGCCTCTGAAAAGATGCAAGAGTTTCTAAACCGCTCAATAACCCAGCTTCTTTGCTGTTTATTTAATCAAGTCTGCCCCTAGAGAAACCAAAGCTGAGAGCTAAGACAAGAGGCAGATGGTGCTAAGCTTTCCTTTGAGGCTGCTCCCTAACTTTAAAGCTATGAAATATTCAAGGCTATTTTGAGAAATGACCTTTTAAAATTTTTTATTTTTAAAGACCATACTCTCTTTCTTCTTGATGCTTTTTAGATGAAAGGGAAACACTTAGGAATGCAGGCATGAACATTAAACTTGCAGCTTATGGATGCTCTCAGAGAATAGACTTTCAATTTTAATGTTCTTTATGTTCTACAAGAATTCTGCCATTTTTAGTTTAGCAAAATCACCAGCTTTTCTCTCTCTCTCTCTCTCTCTCTCTCTCTCTCTCTCTCTCTCTCTCTCTCTCCCCTTACACACATACACACCCCAACACCTCCCTATTCTTGATTTAATAAACCTGAACATGATGCCACTTGAATATGCTGAGGGTCAAATATCATGGTGGTGAACCTCCTTGTAATGTGCAGCACACTGTTCCTCCTTCCAATGAAATTATTTCCATCCCAAGGAAAAGGCTGCTTTCTGGACTTATCTTGCTTTCTTTTGTGCTGAGTGCTCTAGAATAATGTTGATGGACTCAGTTGAGCTACCTTGCCACCTTTTCATGTGTCAAATATTTCCCTGCTCTTGCTATTTACTGGACCAGCTCCTGGTGGAATTTCTCGCAATGACATTTTCCCCTGTATGAATGTTCCAAGTATATTTCTGTCTCATGCCTTGCACATGCCCAAATAGCTTCCATCAGATTTTCAGAGGGCTGGATCCTTTGCATCCTTCATTCTCACTTGGCTCTACTGTTTAACTTCCCGAGACACCTTTTACCTGTGTCAGTTTAGAACCATAATGGAAAGCTTAAGGCAAAGTGGCTTAAGTAAGATGGAAATCTGTTGGATCACAGGCCAGGCAGCCTGGAGGCAGTGAGGCTTTCACAGGGTGGTTGACTGAGCACCTTGATCATGGCGTCACAGATCCATATTTTCTCCATCTCTCTGCATCCACAGTTTGGCTTCATCCCAAGATTTATTTTTGCCATCAGTGTCAACTGTGCTACAAGCTCTTTCGGTTACATTGAACAGGAAAGAGGACCTGGCTTCTTGTTCTCTCTTTAGAGCAAGAACAATCTTTCCCCAAAGTCTTTGGCAATATTCTTCTAGTAGGTCGCACACTCATTGCCAAGCCAGTCATGGTCCAGGGAATCAGATGACCTTTAAAACCATCAGGCCCATACCCTGAACTGCACTGAGTTCCCCACACTGCACTGACACTGCTGTGTGAGGAGCCCTGGACCCCAGGTGGAGGAAGCACCTTCAGCACCCCTCAACAGAGGTTCTCAGACACTGACCCTCAGAATCACTGGGGGAGCCCCAGAACTAACCAATCTCCAAGCTCTTCTCTAACCAGTTAAGTCAGAGTCCTTGTGAGGGTAGGCCTAGGCCAGTGATTTCCAAACTTTGCTGCATGTTAGAAGCACCTGGGGACCTTTAACATTTCACCCCACCCCCAATATTCTGATTTAATATCTATGAGATGTGACTTGGGCATTCTAATGTCCAGCCCATTTTGGGAAACAATGGCCTAGGCACTGATTTCTACACATGTACATTTCTCACTGACATACATTTTATTTCTTAATTCTTTAACAACTTTATAGAGATATATTTTACATGTTATAAAAGTCACCCTTTAAGGTGTTCACTTAATGATTTTTAGTAAGTTTACAGAGTTATATAAACATCACCATAACCTAACTTTATGACATTTTCATTATCTCAAAAGGAAATCTCTTACCCATCAACTCCCCTTACACACCTCTCCCCATTCTGCCCAAGGCAAATTGTCTATTTTCTGTCTTTATAGGCTTGCCTATTTTTGGCATTTCATATGAACGGAAGCATACAGTAGAGTTGGTCCTCTGTATCTCTGGGTTCCACATCTGCAGATTCAACCAACCACAGATAGAAAATATAAGAAAAAATTGCATCTGCACTAAACACATATGGACTTTTTCCCTAGCCACTATTCCCTAAATGATACAGTGTAACAACTACTTAGATAATGGTTACATTGTATTAGGTCTGATAAGCATCCTAGAAATGACTTAAAGTACATGGGAGGAAAGCTACATATTTAACAATGCTTAAGTGTGAAAGTTACATGCAAATACTATGCCATTTTATATCAGGGACTTGACCATTCTTGGATTTTGGTATCTGTCATTTGACACAATCTCCTGCAGATGCCAAGAGACAACCCTAGGTGATTCCTTGTGACTGACTTTTCTCTTAGCACAATCTTAGCTTTCTAGGTTCTTCTGTCTTACAGAGTATATCAGTTCTTTGTTCCTTTTTATCGCTGAATGTTACTCTAGTTTGTGGATATATCATTTTTGCTTATCTGTTCATCAATTGATGAGCATTTGTTTTGTTTCCACTTTGTGGTCATTATGAATAGTGCTACTATGAATATTTATGCACAAGTTTTTGTGGAAAAATATGATCTTATTTTTTCTTGAGTAGGTAGATTTCTGGGAATGAAAGTTCTGGGCCGTATGGTAATTCTATCTATGTTTAATATTTTGAGGAGCTGCCAAACTGTTTTCCAAAGTTGCTGTACCATTTTTCTTTCCCATTAGCAAAGTACAAGGATTCCAATTTTTGCATATCCTTACCAACACTTGTTATAGTCTATCTTTTTGATTATAGGAATTTTGGTGAATATAAATGATATTGTACTGTGATTTGCATTTCCTTAATGACTAATGTTGTTGAGCATCTTTTCATGTGCTCACTAGCCATTTGTATCTCTTGTCTCAAGAAATGTCTATTCTAATATCTTCCTGATTTTAAAATTGAGTTGCCTTTTTATTCTTGAGTCATAAGAGTTCTTTATTCTTGAAACAAGTCCCTTATCAGATATAAAACTTACAAATATTTTCTCTTGTTCTGCAGGTTGCCTTTCCACTTTCTTGATGGAATCTTCTGAAGTGCAAAAATCTATAATGTTGATATAAAGTTCAATTTATCAAGTTTTTCTTTTATTGCTATGTTTTTGGTGTTGTATCTATCACTAAACAGAAGTATATATTTTTAAAAATCTTCCTAGTTGTTTCTAATAAAAAGTCAGGGTTGAGAACTGCTGTATACGGTTGTGTCTATGGTTTTCCCAACTCTCATTGCTTTCTCTTCTCAACATTACCCCAAAGACAACTAAACAGGTACTTAATATTTTGTGAAAACATCTTGTTTATTTATTATTATTATTGTTATTTTTTTGTCCTTTTCCAGTGGAATGCTAACTCCATTAAAACAAATACTTCATGTGGCTTCCTGTTGTATTCCCAGCTTAAGATCTGGCACATGAAGGGCAACAGTGAAATGAAAGATTGAATGGCCCTAATTCAGCCGCTCTCCCCACTGCCACCCTCCCACACTGTCCTGCCCCAACATGCTCTGTACCTTTTATTTCCTATTTCTGCTGCTGTTTCACCACCCTCTTCTTCATCTAAGCCAGAGGTCATGAGGTCTCCCTTACCCTCCACATCTAATTAGCAACCAAGTTCTACTGATTCCTCTCAGAGGGGAGTGCTATTTACACACACACTCATTCTCTCACTCCACACATCAAACTGCACTTCTTTACTTTTCCATCTTTCTTACCTCATTGGAGTTCCTGCAAGCAGAGGTAGAGCCCTCCTGGACTTTGATCTTCACCACCATTTTATCCAGCACCAGGTGCAAGCAGATATTTAACATGGCTGTAGAATTAAATTGAATGTAGGGATTTGGAATTTGGATCTGCTGATTGAGCTTAGTCATCAAGAACCTTTTCCTGTGGCATCCCAGGACCATTCTTCTACTCTGATGGGAGGTGAGTGACTGATTCCCTGGTGAGATGTCAGTGGCTGTGAAGAAGAGGAGAACTGTGTTAGGGCTGGGATTTTGATTTAAATGGAGACCCTCTGGCAACTGAGCATCTCTATAAAGAAAATATCAAATACTCATCAAGAACATCTGGTGAACTTCTTTGAAGTGACAGTGTAATGTAAAAATTAGCACATGAATGAAGAATGTTCCAACGATAAATGATAAAATTAACCCCATCATAAGGACCAGGTTTCCAGACACAAAGGAAAAACAATGTGGATAGGTAAACTGGAAAGGCCTATGGGGGAAAAACGATATTTGCCTTGGAAATGCACTATTACAGCATGTCAGGTTCCCGGTAGGCCCTGGAAAAGTTGAGAACAGCTGGCTTAGAATGTTAGGTCCACTTATCTCAATTGAAAAGAATCTCCTTGTGGAGAATCCAGTCTAAACCTCTTTGGGCCCTGAGGAGAGAGAGGGAGAGAAGCTTGCCTTGTCAGGTGTGTTTTATAAAGTATAAAAGAAGTGGCTTCATTTTTATCAGAATAAAGAAAGCGATTTTATCAAGCATCAGACTGCTCTACATATAATTAGTTTCTATGATGTGATATTTAACTGTCACATTCCTCTCACCACAACAGCCTCCCTGATTGCAGGAGTGACTCTGTCCCCTGAGATAGGGGCATGGGAGGGAGCTGTGTTAGCAGTTGCTGGCAGTGCCCTGCTCTGAGGTTGTAGTCAGTGTCATTGTACTGACTCTGCTGGGACTCACAAGCTTGGGACAGGCCAACCGTGCTGGGAGTGATGGCCCTGGACCAGTCCTTGGCTGAAGATAGAGGTGATGGAGGGGTTTGGAGGATAAGTATTCCAGCTTCCTCACCTCTGAGGGGTGAGAAGATGACCATGAGGTACGTTCCACAGTCTGACAGAACTTTCCAGGAGGGTTGAACTCCCACGACCCACAGTGGTAAATGCATGACGATTTGCTATTCACTGACTGCCTTCCCTTCTGTCTCACTTCTACACTCCCTACTAGTAATTGCTGGACTCACCTCTTAGGTGATTCTTGCCCTATTTCCTTGTTAGCATTCTGGGGAACCCAGCTAGGACAGCAATGTATTGGGAAATGTGCTTCCATGATAGGCCAGTTGCCATTGACGCTGGTAAGCTAACACCCTTTCTCAGTGTGTCTGTCTAACGGCTTGGCTTCTGTTCCTAGGTATGAGGATTGAGCCTCTCAAGTCAGAAGCCCTCAGTCTCTGAGTGGTGCCAATGTGTCAGAAAGTGGGAGTTGTGCCACAGAGCAGTACAAAAGTTTAATGAACTTGCTTTTTATTATTATTATTTTTTAATGAACTTATTTTGACACCATCATTTGTCTTTGTAGTTTTCTTGAGTGAGCAAGGCCAAAAACCTTATTTAGATTAGCTTTAGGGGTGACTCTAGGTAGTGGAGGCTTGTGGCTGCAATTGTTAAAATTTGGAAAAATATTTTGTTAGAATGTGGGCATAGTCCAGAGTTAAGCCTCTGCTTTATAATTCTGTAGCATCTGTCTCTGGGAAGGTTCAGGTTTTTCTTTTTGGGATAGAAAATGGCAGAGAGACAGAGAGGGACAGTGGGAGGAGAGGGAGGGATAAGAGGAAGGAGGAGGGGGGAGAGAGAAAGAGAGAGTGCTTTTTGGTTGCACTAATTTCCCTTTGGAACTTTTGGTTATCCAATTTGTTGCTTTTCCCAAATAAGAGAACAGATCACATTCTTGTAAATCATCAAAAAGATGTAAACTGGGCATGGTGGTGTATACCTGTATTCCCAGCAACTCAGGAGGCTGAGGCAGGAGGATTACCAGTTCCAAGCTGATCTCACCAACTTAGTGAGGCCCTAAGCTACTTAGTGAGATCCTGTCTTAAATAAATAAATAAATTAGGACTAGGGACCTGGCTCAGTGGTAAAGTGCCCCTGGGTTCAATCTTCAGTACCCACCCTTCCAAAAAAAGATGTACTAATGTAGTAGAAAGGGCTTTTAGAGTTTAGTGCTGTCAAATATTCTGATTTTTTTAAAAAGAGAAACTGGAAATTTGAATTTTTATGTGACAACTCTCCATTTTTAAATGTTGGCTCCCTTCTTGCCTGTTTTCTTTCTTCCTTTTTTCCTTGCTTTCCTCCATCCTTTCTTTCAAAACTGCCCAGGCCAAACAAAACAAGTTGGTGGGCTGATTCAACAATTGGGTAAACAGCTTGTGACTTCCGACCTGTGTAGTCATCTGGAACCATTTTGGAACACCATAGTGGAAAACAAAAAATGAACTTTTGTGCAAGAAAGAGATGATCGCCATCCATTCACAGGTGTTTGCTGAACTTCTAATCTGTGTGCATCACTAGACCAGGCTCTGGGGATTCAGGGGTGAATGAAAAACCATCCCTGCCTGGCAGAGGTCTGTCAGGGTGCATTTGATTAAAGTAAGAGTATTCTGTTTTAATTTGACTTAAACAAGAAAGGGAATTTATTGGAAAGAACTAAGGAACCTGCACCTGTCATAGAATACAAGGACAGTCAAGGCCTCACAAGAACCTGAAATTGTGGTCTAGAGAGTCAGGACACTCCCTGGGGTCTGGAGTTTGCTGACTCCTCTCCGTGTGTCTCTCTCTCCCCTCCTCTCTCCTGTCCTTCCTCTCCAAGGAAAACTGACCTTTTCTATTGTGCCAGGCACATGGACAAACATGGTCTCTGCCTAACTCCTGACCTCTTCAGAGGCACAATAGAAAAGGTCAGTTTTCCTTGGAGAGGAAGGACAGGAGAGAGGAGGGGATTCTGTTTAAGTCACAGATCATGTTTCTTAGAGCTTAGCCCGTGTTCCAAATTCCCAGGAGAGTAATGGATTGGTCCAACTCTAATTGGTGCTAGTTCCTGGTATAGTCAGCTGTTGAGTGGGGCCTGAGTGGGGTGGTCACACCTTTCATACATGGCTTCCAGGAACATATTCTTGAGAGTGGATGGGTGTGTGTGAATTTTCATAAAAATGGGAACTTGTAACCTGGAAGGGACCTCCCATAGGAGGACAAATACTGCATTCATTCAACAACAGCATTATTTAAATGCCTGTTAGGTAGCTGGCATGGCATTGATCTAGCCCTTGTTAGATGAATTGTTAATAAGATAAACATATCCTTACAAAGAAAAGAAAGAATAAA
Source organism: Sciurus carolinensis (assembly GCF_902686445.1). NCBI lineage: Eukaryota > Metazoa > Chordata > Mammalia > Rodentia > Sciuridae > Sciurus > Sciurus carolinensis. The sequence continues at coordinate 36,606,575 of NC_062228.1, forward strand.
GCAATTTGACATAACCACAGGGAGTATCCTGAAGGAAATTGCAATTGTGCTTAGGGGTAGGGGAGACCTGTAACTGTAGGTGGAGGGGTCAGGGAAGGCCATCTATAGAGCTGACATTTGAGCTGAGACCTGCCAGGTGAGAGGGAGCTGGAGAAACATGGGCAGATTTATGTTTCAGACAAATGACTCTGGCAGTAGGGGGAAAGAAAAGATCTTTCTCTTCACAGAATCTCAGGAAACAAAGCTCACTAAATCAACTTGTTGACAAGGAGAAGATTTTTACTGGGTCATATACCAAGGTGACCTTGTCATCTTCAATCAGCCTGAACTGATTTGCATTTGTAAGCAATCAAAATCAGCTCTTAACATTTATAGTGTTTTAGAATTTAATGCACTTCTACCTTCAGTAATGTATTTATCCTCATATACTTCTTGAGGTTAACGAGGCAGGAACCACTGTCTCTGTTTTCTAGAAGAGGACACAAAGAGCAAAAGAGACTGTCATTTACACCAAATAGCAGGTTCAGAACTTGAACTCTCTCCACTTGACCACTCTATCAAGAGCAGTAGGTCACAATACTGTAACAGTATTATGCTTTGGATAGAACCCTTGCTGCTCTGCCACTGCAACTTATTTTTAAAATGGACATGTTTCTTTCTGGTCCTCTCTTCCAGCTCCTCCCTAATCTTTCCGTCAAGGGAAACAGGATTACCTTTCCTCCCCATCCTGGGCAGAGTTTTGTGTCCCTGAGTACACACCCACCATAGGAACAAAGTAATCCAGACTTTGGAGATGGTACCAGATCTCAGAAATGACTGTCTCCCAAATTAACAAGTGAATTACAACTCCAGACAGAGAATGTGTGGAATGTAGCCTTTGAGTCATCTCTTTAAAAGCTCCCTGGTCCTGCTAATGGGCAGAATCACAACCTCTGGAACAGGAGTTCCATGTGTTTCTTCTTTAGTGCAAAGCAATAAACCTTCTTTTTCCTTTTTTCTCAAAACTGTGTCCTTTTATTAGATTGGCATAGAAGAGAAGAACTGAGCTTTCGGCAACAATATTAAATAGAAAGTGCCACATAAGTCCAGAATCATGGTTTTTCTTCTTTGATTCTATCTCCAGTGGAATTAGTAGGAATGTAAACCCAACTATTTTCCTTTGAATATATCTCAGAGTTTAGCAATCAGAACCCCAAACCCTAATCTTTATTCCCTATGTTTGTTCAAAACTTTAAAAAGACTATTTTTGATAGACTTGTTTTATTTCCAGGGTAACTAATTCTGGAAACTCACTCTATGATTGCCAATTGTTATATACCTTAAATTCCAGGAATGACCCCCACATAACCCATCTATTTCTTACACATCCTGGCTGCATGCAAAATGCCATGCATACATTTTCTTCTTAACTAGAGTTATACCATAGAATCAACTAGGAAGCTTCTTGGAAATTGAGATACCTGGACCCCTCTGCAGAATAGGTGAATTGGAGTTGTTTGTGAAAGAGGGAAGTTGACAGCTGCAGGGTTTCCATGCAGGACAAAGCTGGGCACCTAAGGATTTTCTATTCACATTGCACTGTAAATTAGTATATTTCAGAAAATTTCCACTAGATGACAGCAAAGCTCCATCTAACTTCTGAGAGGCACCTTGTCTTAATAACATCTGCATTATTACAGCAATTTTTTAACAGTTGGAGGCAAAATGTGTTTTGAGAAAGAAAGGGATGCAGTTTTTTTCTTGCTTGCACTGAGGTACTTTACAGGTTAGTGGTGACCACAGGTTTATGGCTAAAGACAAACTATTGGTGAAAAACTAACAAACCTATATTTGTGATCCAAATCTACATTTCTAGGATCCAAATCTACATTTCTGTTTTAAAGGATGCAAGTCCCTTAGGATGTTAAAAGGCATGTAAACAAAGGGTGTGTGGTCCAATATATTTGGCTCAGGAAAGTCTCGTAGCAAAAAATTCTATCAAGTTTGTTAAATCCAGGTTTGCCAATGTCCCTGATGAGTCTACTGGAACAGTGGCATCGACAGCATTTCCAAACCAATCTTGTTAGGGGACAGATAGGTGCCAATGGTAGAATGTGAGATTAAGGGAATAATTCTATAAAATGGGCCCACTGTGCTGATCCTCACATTTTTCTTTTCCAAGAAGTATTTACCTGCCTGGCCTAAGTGGACAGGCTATATCACATTCCTCAGCAAATTACCTGTTATCTGCAAGAGAAATTCAGGTCCAAAATAATGTCAATAAGACAACCCAGGTTAATCTGTGACCCTTTTCATAGACCAGATTCATAATTCCTTCTAACCATAGTATCTACAAGAATTTTATGGTTAAGAATCCAATTAGAGTTGGTCAGCATGGGCCACGGTGATCTAGGGTTGTCATGCCAGTGGGGATTTGAAAGTCCGATGTCATCCTGCTGTCAGTCAAAAGTCAAGAGGTCCCTGGGTGGGACCCAATAAAACTGGAGTGTAAGAGAGGCATTCTGTCCTTCTCTTCTCTGAGAGAACCCACTCTGTGCCTTGAGATTATCCCTTTCCCTTATTCTATCTCTTCAGTAAACTCATTCCTGTGACTCTGAGTGACATGTCTGAAATCTGACTTGATTGTAAGAATCAGGGTTTGTAGGGAGAGGGGTCGTCTTTGCACTCCCTCAGTTTCTTGGAAGGCCCCAGCTCTGTAGCAATCTGACCTGAAGAGGTGATGACATTGCCCAGAACTCTCTCTGGAAAATGTGGGAGAACTGTGGAATTGTGTTGACAGGCATTTTGGCTACTGCAGAACTAGTCTAAGATACAGTGTCACTTGCTATCCAAATCTTTTCAGTTTCCAAAGGCAGAGAGTGAGAATTTAGATAGTGAATTCAGACAGAAAAGCTAATGAATTATCTGAATCAATTTAGTTCTTGAGTTTTTAGAGAGTGAAAGGCAAGATTTCAGTTCAGAAGGGGTTTACGTGGCCTTTTTGGTTCCTAAGTTCTGATAGAGTTTGGAGAGTGAGGGATACCAGTATTTGGAAGGGAAAAGAGGCAATGCTTCTTGAAGAACCTAGTGGTTTTTTTATGGATGTGCAAAGCAGCAGTTTGGACAGACAGATGGATCAAATCATTGACTGATAGTGTCCATTCTTCAAAAGGTCAGCAGGCTTGGTTATAAGCAGAGAAGTGAGAGTATAACAGGGGTTTAGAGGTTGCTTTTGCTAAAAAGCACCGACTATTCCCTTGGGGTTGCAGATGTCCAGTGAATAACTGAAAGCAGGATTCAACTTTGGCATCTCTGCCTTCATTTTTATCCATCTGTTTTATTACCTTAAACTTTGGTTCAGATTCCTGCTCAGCTCTGCACATAGACATGTTAATAACTTAAGGAGAGTCTGTCTAGAAACCGGTAATAGAAGGTCGTTTAGGTCTAAATTAACCCCTCTCATCTCCCTTCAGTACTGAAGACACCAAGATAAGAGTAACTAAGACCTTTCAAGATTCAGGAACAGTGAGCTTTATGATGGAACTGCCCCCATTAAGCAGGAGCAATTACTCCATGATGGGAACTGAGGGTGTTTCTAAAAGCAAAAGCAATCATCTCATGGGAAAAAAAAATGTCCCCCCAAGCAATAAGATTTCTCTGGAGCCATCTTTCAGAACCAGACTTGAAATGATGATCAATCAGATTACAGTTTGAACAAGATCACTTAATTACGCATACTTCTTATCCCCTGCCCCAGTCCTTCTTCAGTTTAAACCTGAAGCTCAAGTTGGTGCCCCCAAAAGACAGGGCTGAGGACACTGCTCCCCTGGACTTCTCTGTACGATAATATTGATTAAAGTCCCTTTCCTGTTTTCACATTGCACCTCTCTTAAATTAGCATTTTGGGATGAGTGGCAAAACCTAGTGTGTTGGGACCCCCATAACTGGTGTCTTTGTCCTGAAACCCCACAGGAAGAGTGGAAGAATGGGTGAAGAACTCCAGTAGTAACAGTAGAAGAATGGACCACGTGGAAAACCCTGAGATATCAGGAACCGTTTCTCAAGGTGCTTCCCTCCGAGAAATGGGACTCAAATACACTGGGAAGGAAGAAAAAAAGGAAAGGAAGGGAGAGGGTCAGTCTTCCTCCAGCCTTTCAGTTTCTAACTTGGAAAAGATCACAACTGAGGTGGAAAAGATCATAACTGAGGGGATATTTAAGAACCCAGTGGGGCAGCAGGATGCACCTTCAGATAGGTAATCAGACTTCACAGCCAGAAACAGAACTGTTCTTACTAAGAAAAGTAGAAAACAGAGAGGTGAGGGACTGGGGTCCTTGGGCCAAGCTTGGAAGTCAAGGTACAGGAGGACAATCATAGACCCAGCACATCCCATAGTTGGAAATTACAGAACCTGATCCAAACAGAATGTTTTTTCGTGCTGTGGCCAGGACCATATTTGAGCCTCATGTAGTCTGACTGTGTTACCTCGCTGCACTCCCTGCCTACCCTGCCTGTCTGGGTAGAGGGGTACTTTTACATAAGGAGTGTCAGTGAAACTTTGTCCCTTTGAAGTTGACAGTAGCCTCAGCCTGAACTTTAATCTCCAACGAGGCTGAAAGAATTAACTGGGAATTATTAAGTTAAATATTAAACACTACTTCAAAATTGTCACATGTAATTATGTCCAGAAAGTTACAATGTACAGTTCTTTTTTACTAAGGCAACAATCAGCCTGGCATCTTTCACCTTTTGTCTTTTGCTGTTCTGTTCAAGTTCTGTGGAGATTCTTCTCTCACATTTTCTCAATTCTGAGGCTGTCTCCATGCATTAGGGCTCTTCCTTCTTTTAAATTTTTTATAATAAGATGTTAAAAGAAAACATACACACCTTAGGGTTCTTGGTCCTAATTGTAGAGTATTGTCAGATTTTACATATGCAATCACCCTTAGGCAGCAGTTGTTCTTAACCTTGGCTGCATTTAGAATCCCTGGGAGAGGGGGTTTGGGGAGTGGATGAAAAATCCCAGGCCACAGTTAGACCAATTTGATCTGGATTTTGGGGTTAGAACTCTTGTATCTTTACTTTATGAAGCTTCCCAAGTGATTCCATTGTGCAATCAATGCTGAGGACTACTGCCCTAAGGTCACCATGAGAATGGATCTCCATTACCTCCATGTGCAGGGAGGACTCATTGCTTTCCACTGTGGTGGCAGAAAGTCCTCAGCTTGTTATTCATCAGAGATGGTAGAGTCTAGTGATGCTTTCGGGAGGCTGTAGCTTAACCCCTGCTCTGTGACCAAATATCTTTTGCTTACTCTTGTTTCTGGGTTTTGTCTTTTATTGCTGTGATGGCAGGGAGAGAATTAGTTCAACCTTTTTTGGGTGAGAATAGTTACTTCTAAAATTGAGGTTAGACAGAAACATAGGCACCAAGAGTCTCTCCAGCATCATGGTGCTGGTTTACTTCAAATCTTAACATAATTACTTGAGGTAGGAGTCATTTTAGAGATGGGAAATTAGGATGTGTAGTATTGGAGAGCCATTCTCAAGGTCATATACTCTGTTATAAGGTCCACAGCTGTGACTCGTTCCTAGTTTTGTTTTTATCTCTTACTTCAGTGCTCTATCTCCTAAGTGGTCTGGAAACACCATGAGCATGCTGTGGATGCTGGGGAGAAAACTTGTAAGACTGAAGGGCAATTACATTGTTGAGTACAGCACTTTCATTCAATGGCCACCAGTGTTCCTTATTGAGGACTACCCCAATGACACATTTATGTTTGATGGACATACAAGGCCTGGTGGAATTTCAGGAAAAACATCAAATACATTTGGAGGAAGAAGATGGCTCTATGAACATGGATGGGGGGATGTGTGCCCATGCATCGTTGTGGAGGTAAATTCAGATTTTTGGAGGGAAATTTGATAGTACATGTTGAAATAAATATGTAGGCCTTATGATCTAGTGAGCTCACTTGTATCTATCCACTCTAGAGAAACACTCATCAGCACCTGAGGTAGGAGGTGTGCACAAGGCTCTTTGTCATAGCCTTATTTGGGATAATGACAAATTAGAAACAAGCTCAATGTTTATTAACATTGAAAGTGCTAAGCATTTAATGCTAAATAATGACATAAAGCTCTTGTGTGATATTACACACATGTTAAGCACAGATAGATGTATGTGTACTAATACGGAAAGACTTCTAAGATATAGAGAAAATAAAGACCTGAAAGTACCATATGAAATCATTTATATAAAAGAAAGCAAAGGAAAAGCAAAATAGTTTGCATGTAAATGTACAGAAAAAGTCTAGAAGGAGCACATACTGATTTGATCAGAGTAATTATTTCTGAGATGGGGAGGGGACTGGGTTTGGGGGTATGTGGTGCCTTAACTGAATATTTACTGTGACTTTAAAAATGTGTGTTTTAAGTTCCTAATGAAAATTAATTACAGTTCCCTTTACAAACAGGCAAACCATCAAGTTAAGCTGGTCTTTTTATTTGGTGGGGCCTGTGTGAGCTGTGTGTGACATTGCCTCTTGAGAAACGAAATTCTTATGGGAACTCAGGAGAGCCTCTCCCAGCCTCCCTCAGCTCAGGCCCATCCTACATTTAATTTGGTTCAAGGGCCATCAAGTCATATATAAGAGGATCAGGAACAATCTCATGATTGTCTTGATTTTAGCAAAAAGTCAAGTGTGACTCAGCAGGCAGATGGCACTTGACTTTTCCAGAGTGTTATTCACAGTGGTTCTTGGTTCACTCCAGTGCTCTTGGAAGGGTGCCGGGGGAGTCATGCCATGTCCTGCTTGCTTGGGTCCCCAGCAAACCCAAGTACTTTGCAGACATGGGCTTGTGGAAACCAAGCTCTGGCCAGGCCACTAGTGGGGCTCGTGACAGGCTGACCAGGAGGGGAATCTTGCTGATTCTCATTAAGCCTTCTGGGCCATCAACCCTGTTCTTCCCTCCACCTAAGAAGTTCTCTCAACTTCTTTCTGCTTCGTTACCCAATGTCTGAGTCTCCATTTAGTGTGCTTTTCATTGATTTGATAAATATTTAACTTTTAAAGAGCAGACAACCTCAGTTGCTTTGGTCACGGATGTATTTTTAAACACTTGTCATAGTGCTTAGCATACAGGCAGTGCTCAGTAAATATTTGTTGACTGAACTGATGAAAAATTTATTACATTTCTACTTTGTACTAGGACTAGGGAGTGGGGACACAGTAATGATCAATTCAGACACCTTCCCTGCTCTGGTGGGGCTTAAAATTGTGTGAGAAGAGAGTAACCCGCTTTATCAAGGATGGGAGAAGAAAGGCTTCCCTAAGGAAATGACACTTATGATGTAAACAAGGATGAGCACATTTGCTGTAAGATAAGGAAGAATAGTAAGTGCAGGGCCCTGAGGTCAGTGTAAGAAGTAATAGAAATAGAGTAAACCCAGTGATGGGAATAAGGGCAAGGTGGCAAGAGATGAAGTGGTAAGATGGGCAGGGATGGGTCATGCAGTCCTTGTAATAAGTCTTGGATTTGGGCTTTTGATAAAGTCCTGCTATATGGTAAGCACAGAATGAGGTTCATTATTGTGGTTTTGTTGTTGTTGTTGTTGTTGTTTTTAGTTTTTGTTTTTGTTTTTGTTTGTACTGGGGATTGAACTCAGGGTCACTTGGCCACTGAGCCACATCCTCAGTCCTACTTTGTATTTTATTTAGAGACAGGGTCTCACTGAGTTCTTAGTACCTCACTTTTGCTGAGTCTGGCTTTAAACTCCTGGTCCTTCTGCCTTAGTTTCCTCAGCCACTGGGATTACAGACATGCTCACTGTGCCTGGCTATTATGTTTTATTTTACCACTGCCTCAGTCCATTTAGGGGGCTAAAACAGAATTCCATGAACTTGGTGGCTCATCAAAAGTAGACATTTTATTCTCACAGTTCTGGAGACTGAGAAGTCCTGGATCAAGGCTCTGATAGTTTTGGTGTCTGGTGAGGGCAAACATCTGGGTTCACAGAAAGCTGAATTCTTGCTGTGTCCTCACAAGATAGAAGGAGGGAGGTGAGGGAGCTCTCTGGGTCACTAATCCCATTGATAAGGGCTCTGCCCTCATGACCTGGTCCCCTCCAAAGGGCTCACTTCCTTAAATTATCATAGTGGGGATTAGGTTTTAACACGTGAATTTTAGGAGGACAGAGCTATGCAATAAGCAATAGTTTTCAGAAGCATTCCACTTCTGCCTAATTTTTTTCAACCTATGGTGATATCTTCAATTTTCAGTGCATTGTAGTCTCAGTCATGTCATGTTCTGTATATGTCTGCCTAGTAGATTTTTCTTTAGTGACCCTCACACTGCACATTTTGGTGGACCTGTCAGGCAGCTCCCTTTGCATTGGGGGGGGGTGGGTGGGGCTGGGCCCAGTATTCAGACTGACCAATCAGAGTGTCTATGGTCCTTCCCAGTAATTAGTGTGGGGAGAAAGGGCAGGCCACTCAGAGAGAACCAGACAGAATTCACATGGGAGGCCGAAATAGGCAAAAGGAAGAGAAGGAGTTTTTCTTTCTTCTGGAGTTATAATATTTCAGAAGAGCAGATTTTAGCCAGTATTTCTCTTTTCTTCTCCTTTTTTTTTTCTGGCTCTCCTTCTTCTTTGGGATCTTTATGTTTAGGAAGCTTCTCTGTGAAGCATGAAGTTGACTCTCTGGACATGTAGGAATACAATTCATTGCTCTAATTAACTTTGTTTACATTGGTCCTGTTTGTCTAGATAGATGGTCAGTACCTGAGAGACAAAATCCAAGTATGACCCTTCCCTTCTGTCAATCACAGTGCCTGCCCGGGATAGAGCAGGTGCTCAATAAGTGCCTATTGTGATTAACACAGAGCCTCAGGCACTGAGCTTGATAACAGTGTGATGATTATTTCACTCCTGAATTAATCAGTGGATTGTGAGCAATTCAAAATATAGGTCCATATTTTAACTTCAGAGAGACTCCATGAAGTGAAAAATGGCTCCTGGTATTGAATGATTTGTTTGAAATGCCATTTCCCCCACTCTCTGGGTAATAAGGTGAGAGTGAAGAAAACACAGGGATGTGATGGAGTTTTTGAGGGAAAGCAGGCTGTGGGACTCTCATTTGGCCTCATGCTACATGTGGGGTATTTTATATTTCCAATTTTCTTGTCTGGCAGATGCGCTTGTGTTTTAGTCTCTTTAATATATTGGAGAGAATGAGATTTAGGGGCAGGAGGGATTTATCACAGTGTTACGGTTCAGTGACATGCTCTGCCACATCCTGAGATGCGCCATGGGACTCTCCCCCTTGCCTTGCTGTGGCCTGCTCACCATGATCAGTGTCACTCGCTATTGGCCCTCACTCTTTTCTTTATTGGAAAATCCTGGGAAAGAGGATTTGCTTATTAGTCTCCTTGGTTACTAATGTTGATTTGGTTTGATTTTTTGCATAGTGCATGAGAATCAAATTGTTAGAATAATTCTGAGCAAATGGTTTCCCTATATGCTGGAAAAACATTGAATGTCATTTATGGGAAGTTCATTGTGTGGGAAATGCAGGGGCCGTGGGTTTTAACTTCACCGCCCTCAGCAAGCCATAGGTGGAATCTAGACTGTTTCTTTCTCTTCTTTCTTCTCCTTCCTTCCTTCCAAATACTGGCAATTGAACCCAGGAGTGCTTCACAACTGAGATACCCAACTCTCTTTATTTTGAGATAGGTTCTTGCTAAGTTGCTCGGCTCTCCCAAAGTTGCTGGGTGGCCTCAAATTTGTGATCCTCCTAAGTCCCCTAGGTCACTGGGATGATGGGTGTGTGACACTGTGCCCACTACGCCATCATTTTAAGTGACCCTTATGAGATGTAGAGCAGGAAGCCTGCAGAGATCCCAGGCAAACCTCCTAAGCCAGCACAGGCCAATAAGCCAAAGGAAGAATGGTGCACGGGAAACTATTGTGTTTGTTGTGATGCTGGGAATCGAACCCAGGGCCTCGTATATGCTCCTCAGGTATGATAGGCAAGCGCTGTACCATGAAACCCCCAGTCCTTGGAGACGCTAGTTGGGGTGTAGATTCAGTCCTTGGAGCTCCCTTCACTGAGACCCCACCTCAGGCGAGGTACCCAATAGCTTTGTTGCTCTCATATTTGTTCCCCTCCTCTTGGGTTTGATTAATTTACTACAATGGCTCATAGAACTCATGGAAACACCTACTTACATTTACTGGTTTATTAGATTAATAAAGGATATAGGTGAACAGACATGTGGGAAGAGACATGGAGCTTCCGTGCGCTCTTGGGGCATACCACCTGCCAGCCACCTCCAGGTAATCTGGATGCTCTCTGAACCCCATAGTTGAGGGATTTTTATGGAGGCTTCATTATGTAGGCATGATTGATGAAGTTGTTGGTCACTGGTGATCAACTCCACCTTCAGCCCCTTTCTGTCTCTAGGGCTGGTGGGTGGTGGCGAAAGTTCTAACCCTCTAATCACCAGGCTGGTTGCCATCCTAAGGCTGTGCAGGAGCCCACCAAGAGTCACCTCAGCAGAACAAAAGATGCTCCAATCACCCAGAAAATACCAAGGGATTTAGGACCACTGTGTCAGATGCTCCTATCACTCAGGAAATTACAAAGATCTTAAGTGCTCTGTGCCAGGAACCAGGGGCCAAAGACCAAATATTAGAACAAAGGATTCTTTCTAGCATCCCTGTCCTTAAGGGTTTAAGAAGCTCTGTGCCAGAAGGGGAAAGCAGAGAACAAATATATGTTTCTTATTATATTAAGGAAGATGATCTCTTCCTTATTAGGTGAAATAAACCCTGAGGAGTCACAGATTCTTAAAACACAGTCTCTGCCTCTCAGTCTTCAGAGGAGAAAGCTGAGGGTGGTGAGTGGGAACTAGAACTATAGGCTATGGGGGAAATAAGTCTGAGGAGGTTGCTCAGACGAGGCCACCTTTGGGTTCTGTCAGAACATCCTATCCTGTTTTTAGTAAAAGTCCCAGGGAGATCTGAATGGAAGTGCCAGCTTATGTCCAGGGGACTTTCTCCAGGGTGAGCACTGGGGATCATCTCTATTTGGTTTTCCTCTAACACAGGGACCTCTCTGAAGCCCTGAGTTCATAGTTGGGGTCTCCCCAGACTGGAGTCTCCTGGGCCTGAAGTCACATACCCTGTGTTTGAGTCCTGATTCCCCTCTTATTTGCTTAGAAAGTTGGTGGTGGGGAAGGGTCGCTTCATACCTCCAAACCTCAACTTTCTTATTTGTAAAACAGTGATGGTGAACCTACTAGACAAGGTTGATATGTTTCAAGTGAGTCAATGTAAGTGGAAATATGTATTCAACAGGCACATACTTGTAATCCCAGTGACTTGGGAGTTTGAGGTAGGAGGATCACAAATTGGAGGCCAGCCTTGCCAACTTAGCAAGACTCTGTCTCAAATTAAGGGAATAAGAAGGGTTGGGGATGGAGCTCAATGTGGTGGAACAATTCTGGGTTTAAGGCCCAGTTAAAAAAAAAAAAAAAAAAAAGCCAATGCAGACATGGCTCCAGAAATGTACAGATTCCATGCCAGCCATTCACTGGCTGCATGATCTTGAACAAGATGCTGAAATACCCTGAAGTTTAGTTTCCTCATTTGTAAAATGGGACTAATAACATTACCTACATAACAGTGTTGTTCTGTGTCTCATCCACAGCCCAGTTGTGTCAGGGCAGTAGGGCTGGTTGTAGGGGAAAAGAAGAGCCTGGAGACAGCTTGGGAGATGTGATTAACTGGGGGAAACTGATAAGAGATCAGTGACTACTCCAAGAAGACATCAGTGGTGGCAGGTTGAATAGTTAGCACCTCTGTCTCTTGTGGTGCTCTGTCCACCAGCTTTGCGGTGGCTGGACAAGTGATATGTATCCTTTCCATATCCTCAGTCCTGTACCCGTCCCTCCTCAAAGAGGGGTTTTATACATTAGTTTGTAGAAACAATGATCTCAACAGCTTGAGCTTGTTTAGTTTGTTTGGGTGACCTGCATCCCAAGGAACATATATGCAACAGTGTGCCTTTCTATAGATAATACCACCGGCCCTAGTTCCCTGGGTGCATAAGAGAAAGTCAGCATCCTTCAGGATAATATGTATTTGGACTTTCCAGCCCAGGCTTGCTATCATCATTTCCCTCAACTTGGCTAGGTTTTTGGGAACAGAAGGGGGCATTCCAAGACATGGTGTTTTACTGTCCCCCTTGCTATAGGGACCAAACATTCTGAACATTAAACAAGAAAGTTCACATACAACACTAAATGTCTTGCACATGGAGCATACCCAGCAAGTATGATCTATTATTATTAGGAGACAATGCAAAGGTTGAAAAAATGAAGTTTTTCTGTGTTTGAAGTAGTCTTCTTCAAAACAGATGTCATAAATTGGTGGACAAATAGGGAATGTCTGTGGCTAATAGACATGTTTTGTTTGACCCAAAGGAATTGAAAAAAAAAAAACCATTTATTTGTTGTTAGCAATGAATAATGAGGAGATGTAGAGAAGGTCTGATTTTCAACTTTTCTTTTTGAGGGGGAATTGAGAAGATGTGACAGTCGTGGGCTGGTGTTGGCACAGGTATGTCTCGTGGGTGTGTGTCCTGGGCTTGCCACAGCCCCAACATTCTTGATACTCTCCTCTGAGCTTATTTCCCTACTAGTGTTACTGGCCCGAAACCTGTGGGCTTTGTGGTTTATGAAGTATTAAAGTCCTTTGGATCTGGGATGCAAAGAAGTTGGAAAGGTCCTTGAGCAAGCAGAGGATGGAAAATTTTGTTTCATATCTACTTCAAAACAAACTTTTCTTATTCTTTTAGATATAAACAAAATTATCACCAGGACTGGGCCATTTTTTTCCCCCTTGCTTCCCAGTCAGAGCGGCCTTAGCTCCAGCTGTTTCGTGTGCCACCACCAGTTCTGCAGACTAAGAGCTCCTATGCGTGGTGCCATATGTGCCTGGGCATTGGTTGGTCCAGGTCCATGGTAGCCCTGGCTTTTCCAGTGGCTGCTGGAGGAACTGTGTCACATGACCTCCACGTGTGAGGAGTCATTGCAGACAGAGCAATAAAGGAACAGAGTCAGCAGATTAGATCCTCATCTGGCTGACTACAGAGTGGTCCTCTGGCTCTGGGTGGTCTCTCTGGAGACGTCTTTGATGACTGAGTAATCATCTGCATTTTGTTGTAAAGCTGTGACCAGCTTGAAGTTGCACTGCTTAGTATTTTTTTTTTTTTCCTTACCTCATTCTTCTTCTTTCTTGCTTCCCTGGGACTGCATGTAAGCTTTTTGCCTCAGGCTCTGTTTTCTAGGGAAACTGGAATAAAGTATATATGTTCAACATAGACAACTTGTAAAATGCTGAAAAACAAAAACACAGTAAAATAACTCACCCATAATCCTACCACTCAGCCATCAACACTGTGAACGTGTTGAAGCATTTGGTGCTGTTTCTCTTCTTTTTCCTCCTTTCCCTTCCTCTTGCTCCTCTTCACCTTCATCCCTCAATACCTCCTTCTCTCTGTCTCATTTAAACAGATGGTATTAAGAAAATTGAGGCTAGGAAGAAATAACTTGAAAAGATGGCTGAGAGGACTTGATATGTGTCTTGCTATAAAGGAAAGGAGATTTTATAATGAAGACAGTGAATAAAAGGACACTAAATCAAACGGGAAAGTCAGAAAGGGAGGTTAGGTGAATAAAAGACCTTCAAGATTGCCAGAAGGGCCCTGCACTGAAGATTACCCCCAAGGAAGGCTGCGAACTCCCCACTGACAGAAGGTGGGTTTGTGGGTACAGGAAGAACAAAGACCATGGCCTGAAAGCTCTGTGTAGCATCTTTGCTGGCAGAAAAAAAACTCGCTAAACAGGCAAGTACTTGATGGAAAAAAAGAGGCAGAGATGAAAGAATAGGATAATAATGCAAATCTAATTTATTGTGTTTATATAAAACTCATACATGATTAATTGTACTTTGAATTTTCGTAGGAAGTTGTTTGGCAATGGGGAGAAGGAATCATAAATAAATATGTATAATATGTAAATACATTTGTAATAAGACACCTGTGAGTGTTGGATGTTTCCATAGGCATGAGAACTTAGAGGGCTCTATAAGGGATAAGTAATAACAGCAATACAACCAAACATTAGGATAAATACTTCTTACTGGTATTGTTTGCTAGTTGTTTCTGGAGGCGACTCAGGATGAATGGCAATAAAAGTTTGGGGGAATGTATTTTTGATTGACCCCAAAATTATTTTGCTGCAAAATTCAAATGTGGTAAGCATAATGTGGAGTTTATACTCCTCAGGAGAACTCTATAGATTTTCATATCCCATTTACATCAATATTAAGATAATTTATCTTGATTACAGGGAGTAGTGAAGGAAGTAATTGTCATGTGCTGCTTATTATAGTGCTTCCAAATAAATTAAAAACTCCAGGGATGGAGAGGTTTTTAAAACCAGCCTCAGGGCATGCACAATAGCGTTTATTTCGATAATCAATAGTAAATGATCCATGAATTAGAGATGCTTTCTTAGAATGATCATACTGTTTTTTATTCCTTTCCTTTCCAACTCATTAACAATCAGCTTTTAAAAACAGATCTGAACCTGGGTGGCACTTGCTGCATCTGCGTGTCTGAACCCCAACTGCTGACTGCTGGGTCCCATGCACAGCCTCTGGCAGTCTCGGAAGTTGCACAGTGGTGGTCCCTGTACCATATCTTGTTCTCATGTGGAAATACACACCTTGCACAGTACTTGAAAATGCCTGAATTCATTTTTAGCATTTGAAGATCAGAAGATTTCACATGAAAAAACCGCTTTGTCTTTAAAAGTCAGAGAAACTGGCTACCCTGTGTCTGCATTTTGCCATGACAGTGTTTGTTAAGGCTGGGGGTGACTGTTTCTCTTCTAACTGGGGATGCTTCTTCCCCACCCAACTTCTCTGCTCATTTTGTCTATCTTCCTGTATTTTATCTGTATTTGCACTTGGGGCCATTAATTTATCTCATCAGTTTTTCACTGTAGAAACCCCTTACCCCACCCCATGTCCTACTGTTTTGGGTTTAATTGTGCTCACCAAATTCATATATTGATGTCCTAAACTCCAGAGTGGGACTTTATTTGAATTTATCATCTTTAAAAAGTAACTAACATAGAATGAGGTCACATGGGTGAGCCCTAATCCAATACAGTCGACTGGTGTCCCCGTAAGAAGAGGAGATAAGACACATGTGAAGAAACAGGGAGAAGACACAGGGAATGAGAGGTTTCAGAAACTTAGTCTTAGACTTCTAACCTCCAGAACTATGAAAGAATAAATTTTTTTGTGGTTTAAGTCACCCAATTTGTGGTATTCTGTTATGGCAACCCTAGTAAACTAATATAGCCCACTCATTACTATGTTCAGAAAAATACTCTTTCTTAGTTCATTCTTTTAAGAATTGGATAGTCTTAATGTCACTGGGTTGGGGGTCTCAGTGAGTTTCCCCCAAAGGGAGGTGAAACTCAACTCAGGCCATGAAGGTTCTTCATGTCATCACAGAAAGGAATTTAAGGATGGTCAAAGTAAGGCACAGATGGGTTTTACTGAGAAAAAAAAAAAAGAAGTACACACAAGGTAGAAGAGGAATGTACTAGTTGTATCTTAGCAGGGCCTATTTATACATGTAAAATCTATGGTGCAGAGACACCATCTTAGAGGGCATTTTTATTTCTCTGTTGTGTTTGTAACTGGACAAGTTAACCATTACCTACTAATGGTCATTTTCTTTTCTTTCTCATTTTTGATTAAGAATTGCTACTCATTTCCCCAACAGGAATTTTATCGTTCTACTTTATGAATTTAAGCAGTACTTCATTGAGGATTTGATAGAATGTATGCTGTATAGATGAAGTAACCAGATTCTAGAAATATAAATCACGAGAATACCTACTTGTTGAGCAAAGGGCATTCTCCAACCTGTTTTTCTTTTAGGTCCAGGTCAGGAAAAATAGTTACTTATGGACCTGCAGATAAGGTCTAGTAATTGATTTAATTTTGTGCTTGTGATCAGAGTATGTGAAAGTGACCTTTAAATCTAGATTTTGAATCAGGACCACTCTTGTTTTGGCCCACCTGCCTTCTTTCTGCCTATCCTGTGTCTCCTATCCTCCCTCGAGCAAGCGTCTTTTTTGTTTTGGTCACCTTTAGCCTATCATCACCTCCTAACGTGGGTTTAGTCTGTAGGTGTTTCCCAAGCACTTTGGCATACATTTTGTCAGAAGACTGACAGAATGAACCTGCAAGTCTGGTTTCTTCATGTCTGTTTCATCAGATGGAAAACTGGCACCTGGGACCCCTGCCTCTCATACTATGGCAGTTTGCTTTAGCACTGCCTCCTCTCTTGCTTCTTTGTAAGAAGAAGCCAGAACCAGATTTGAGGAGTTTCAAATAGCTGTAATCAATTGCTCTAAGGGATAAGTAATAACAGCAAGGCCTTAGAATTGGAGGCAGGACCAGGAAATATCAAACTCTGGCATCAACCCATTTAAGAGGCAGGGAGTAGTGACTGAGCGTGAGGCACTTGTAAATGAAACAAAATATTTTTCAAGTCCTTAGCTGGATGGCCATGGTACTTGCATTCTTGGGAATTTGTTTCTGGAATGTGTCTGGGGAGGAGGCAGTGAGTAGTGTTTGCAGATGTTAAGTGTTCCCTCCGGTGGATATAAATAACCCTGAACCCTGGTCTCTGAATTCCCAGTATTGACCCAGGTCAAGCTACCTCTTCAAGCAGGGTTGGGGTCCTGGCGAACAGTAGGTCAGGGCAGATTTCTGTGTGCCCCTTTCCCTTCAGCCATACCTGGATTATGTGGGCTTTGATCCCTGTTGGGAACTCTATGTCATTCAATCTGTGAGCTGTGGAAAGAGATGGTACAGTGAGTCATGAGAATGTTCTAGTTGCCTTGATTTATAACTCCTATTCTGCAGTTGCTGGTCACTTCTTGTGCTGCCTCACTTCCTCTGAGCCCCACCTCTGGCTGCAGTCATGACTCTGACATTTCTATGGGCTTCCATCTGCTTTCAGATGGGCAGTACCTTACCTCAGACATGTGCTCTTTTTCTGAAGGCTTTTGAGGGACAGGAGTTCTATCATTGGGGTGCTGGAGAGTTCTTTTGTAGTTGCTCAGCAATCCAGCTCAGGTGCTCCTCAGACTCCCGCTGCTCCTTGAACTCCTTTTCCAGGGCTTCTTCTCTTTGAGTTCTTATCCAAATCTCTGCCTCATTTCATTTGGCAGGGCTCTTTGCTGCCCCTTACTGCCCACCTGGTGAAAGACTCAAGTATATAATCTCATGAAGATGAGCCCAACCTTCTCAGCTCACCTTTTTGTAACCAAGAATGAGATGACATCTGGCATTTCAATTCTTTCATTTTGTTCCTCTTCTCCAGTCCTGGGGAGGAGAATTAAACAATGTGAAAATTTGCTTTGATATGAGATATGAACTTTTCCACTTTCTTCCTTTACCCCAACCTTAGAAATTAAATAAACTACAGGTTAACAGGTCACATTTATGTTAAAACTCACTCAATTTTACTTAATCCTCACCTAATATAAACCAAGTGCCTATTCTTTACCAGGCTTCATGCTCAAGCAAGTCATGATAAGTAAAGAAGTTAGTCCTGTGATGCTGACACTGTGGTGTAGGTGGATGCAAAATGCTTAGGAGGCACAGAGGAGGGAGGAAGGTGGGGGCTGGGAAGCTGCCCCACTGCCTTGGCCCTCCCCATCCCCAGCAGACTCAACAGAAATGAGTGCTACCTCATTTTCTCCATCACTGTCTTTTCTGGAAGAAAGGCTGTGAGACCTTTGTCATGCTCGGCAAGCTGGTATTGGACTCCATCATTTATTTTCCATAATTTCACTGGTGTGGGGTTCTATTTCCTGGGGCTCGTGCTGGGGAGCTAAGTGGAGCAGAGAGAAATACTCATTTTCATGGGTTGGAGAGAGGATATATTCTATCCTTTGGGAGGTTAACTGCTTTTGGATCCAGTTTGCTGGTTTCCTGCTCAGGAAACAACTCTTCTGCAGGGAAGGCAGGTAGTCTGAATCAAGAGGGTGCTCTACCCCCATCCCTCCCGCCCAACACTGTGGAAGTCTGCTAGCATGGGCCAAGTGAAGGCCCATCAAGCTTTGCCTTTGAGATCTTGGCTATTCTTTGAGACCCTCTTGTCTGTCCCTGGTCTAACAGCTCCTCCTGGGACACCGGGGCTGGTGCTCAGAGCTGCACAGAGGAATGGACTAAGCACATATTGTGACTCTGAGTGTGGCTTCTCAAGTCTCCAAGGCTGTTTCCCTGTATTAAAATAAGGCAGAGAGAGATCTTAATTAGAAGTTTTGTTTTCTCCTATTTCTAATATTCTGGGGCACTGTGGCAGGTTTGAAATAAAAGATAATAGAACAAATGCAGAAGAGTAATGCAGAAGTGAGCTGAGATGGAAGTGATAAAAGGAAGAAAAATAAACAGGAGGCAGAGAAGAAAAATTAAAGAGGAGACAGTTGTGAATGAGAGGAGTTGAGAGAAAGAAGGGGTGGTGGTAAAGGGAGAAGAATGGATAAATGAATAATATAGAGGAATAAAACAAATAAATGAATGATGGGAATAGAGAACTACCTCATGTCTGTTTGAATTCTGCCCTGTTTGCAAGTATCCATGGTAATGGTATGCAGAGAGGGTTGAGGGTGGGGATGGCTATCCTTTCTGGAGTGAAGCAACTCAGGTCTAAGTTAGAGCAGGGGTGTCTGGATTGGAGCCTTCTCTGCCTTGGGACCACTTTGGCTTTTGCTGGGGTGGGATAAATTCTGCCTCTAGCTATGCTGGAAGACAGGATTGGTTACCCTCCCAGACTGGGCAAGGATTGCCTTCTCTGTCTTCCCAGAGCTTTGAAAGTGGGACTATCACTTTCAAAGTTCAGTTCATTCTGAACTACTACTTCTCTAGATTGCAAGCTGCTCCTAGCAACATACTCATAGTTTATTTCCAAATTCTTTTGATTTAAAAATAACTGTGCCTTTGACACTTCTCTGTTTCTATTCTGTCACTGATCTATTTGACTGGCTCTGGACAATGAGACAGAGAGGCTGACTGGGGAGTCCTGAGAACCAAGGTAAGAACCAAAGTCAAGTGACTGTAAAAGGCCTTGTCCTCTTCCTGCCCAGGATGGTATTTGTTCTGCTTATTTCTTTCCTTTCCTTTTTTTTTTTTTTTTTTTTTTCCTACTGGGGATCGAATCCAGGGGTGCTTTACCCCTGAGCTACATCCCACATCCTTTGTATTTTATATTTTGCTAAGTTGCCCAGGCTGGTCTTGAACCAGCCTCTTGCCTCAGCTTCCTGAGTCTTCCAGGATTATAGGTGTGTACCACCGTGCCTGACTGTCCTGCTTCTTTTTAGCAGCAATCACTCAATTGAGTCCTGACCTTTTCCTGCCAAAGAGGGGTGGAGAGCCAAGCCAGTGAAATTAAGGCAGAAATCTAATATTCATGAACTGTTGATTACCCACAAATAGAATAGTGTCTTAAAGTATATGGTGTCAGAATTGCAAAGGCTTTTGATAAATATGTATGTTTATGGGCTCAAACAGAAGTGGAATAAAGTCTGGTTGCTGAATAATTCCACATGAAGATGTGAAATCGAGCTTGCCACAGCCCATTCATCATTGGGTACAGGGTTTGGGTGAGTTGTGATTATCCAACATGATTACACGTGACATGCAACATTCATGAAACCAGACATCATTGCCTACCCAGGACAAGGAAGGGATTCACTTTAAAGCATGAAAAACTCCCATATTATTATTTAGCTTTTTGTAGTTCAAGTTTGAGCCACGTTTCATAGGTGCTAATTAAGGTATTCAGAGAGTCTGCTGAGGGCTGATTAGGTACCTGCTGGAATTAAAATTTTTCTCACAAATGGCAAATAAATTAGATATTGCAAAGTGAAACATTACAAACTAGAAATTGGTTATCACTCATCTTTGGTTTGTATTTAGTTTTTCTTCATATCCAAGGTCATTTGGAGGAAGCACCAAGAAAATACATTTGAACAAATCCTCTTGCCCCAAATATTTTCCCATGTGAAACCAAAGGCATTCTACCCAGGTCTTTTCCATTAATTAAAAATACATCTTATATGGCTGAAGAATTCAATCCACTAACTGGGTTAATTTCCTCTTTAGATATCTGTGTGTAATGTTTCTGAAAGTAACTATCTCATCTTAAGTGCTTTAAGTGCTTTTTGGCCAAAGGCAAGGAGATAGGCAACTCCCATTTTGGGACCAGCAAACAAATCTGACAGTCGGAGCTGCTTAGATTCACTTTTTGTGCATAACATGTTGAGTTTGCAGAGAATAAGGGAGAGGAGGACTCCAATATCTCCACAGAGGCCTGGAGGACTTTTGGGCATTTCAATACACTTGCTTTTTGCAGTCTCCTAACTGGGCTTCCTGATCCAGTATTTATCTCCTTTCAATTTATACTACACAGAGCTATTAATTTTTTTTTCTGTGCCAGGGATGGAACACATGCTAGGCAAGCACTCTACCACTGAGCCATATCTCCAGCCTCATTCCCTATATTTCTTCTTAGGTATTTATGTGTGTATGTATGTATGTATGATGTATGTATGTATGTATGTATATATTATTTGGGATTTAACCCAGGGGTCCTTCACCGCGGACCTACATCCTGCCCTTTTTTATTTTATTTTGAGGCAGGGTTTGGCTAGGTTGCCAAGGTTGGCCTTTAACTTGAGTTCCTACTGCCTTGGTCTCCTGAGTTATAGGCATATGCCACTTTGCCTGGTTAGATTTTTTTTTAAGTGCATCTTCTGTTATGTCCTTTTTCTTGGTTATAACAAAACCCTTTCTGGGGTAAATTTTGAACTCTCCAAGGTCTTTTGTCCTTTTATTTATTTATGGTACCAAGGATTAAACCCAGGGGTGCTTAAGTACTGAGCCACATCCCAGCCCTTTTTAATTTATCTTTTTAAATTTGGAGACAGGTCTCACTAAGTTGCTTAGGGCTTTGCTAAATTGTTGAAGTTGGCTTTGAACTTGCAATCATCCTGCTTCAACCTCCCAAAATGTTGGGATTACAGGTTTGTGATCCACACACAGCTATTTATGTATTTTATAATGATACTTTTGCCAAACCTTCTGCTTCCTGTGTAGAAACAGGCCTGGGAACTTCGTCAGTGACTTTACTTGTATTCTCTACTATCCAGAAGTGGACAGCCATTGCCTCTGCCCATCACCAGATCCCAATCATCCATGGATCTGCTCTGAATCCTTGTTACTGTAGGGGAGGCAAGGATCTCTGCCCTCATTGGGATTTTATTTTGCCTGGGCCTGAGAATTAAATTGACATAAAACAGAGCAACAGGAGAAAAGCATACAAATTTATTTAATACAGGTTTTATGTGACACAGGGACCTTTATAAGAAAATGAAGTTGCCAAATTTGAATGGAACATTATATACTGAATAGTAAATTATGAAAACAAGGGAAAGGGAATTGGGCTCAGGTAGTTAGCTGGTGGAGAAGTGGCCAGAAGTTAAGGATTGGTGTAATAAAGTTTGTTTGTACAGGTTTTCCTTGTTCTCAATTTCCTATCACTGATGATAAGAATGGTATTTTCCTTGTAGGATAGGGAGGATAACTCTCAACAGAAATTTCTTTTCCTGCTTTTAAGACACTTGAGGTCAGATTGATATTCTTGCACCTGATATTTCTTATGTGCTTTTAACTCAAAACAGTCAATAAGCTACAGTGGTGTAATGGTTAATTTGATTTGTCAACTTGATTGGATTAAGAGATGTTCATGATTAAGAGAATTCTGGGTGTGTCAGTGAGGGTGTGTCTAGGAATGACTGAAATGTGGGATAGTGAACTGAACCACTTCAGACTCTCCCTAAGCACGAGCAGCACAGCCCAGTAGGGTGGTGGCTTGGATAGAATAAAAGTTGGAAGAACAAGGAAACAGTAGCAGATGCAAGCTCGACTCTTCTTAAATGGGTTCTCAATTGTTGCTTTGATCATCTGAGGCTATTGGACGCTCACTTCTTCACTCTTCCAAAGTGGACTCTGCCAGGGATTCTCCAGGAAGTTTCCAGAAGCCTTCGGTCTTGGACTAGGGTAGTACTGTTGATCCGTCTTGTTGTGGGGCTTCCACCTTTTGGACTGCAGCAGCTACTTGTTCCTCCAGCTCTCTAACCTGCAGATGGCCATTGTAAGCCAATCTAATAAATCCTCTTTTTATAATAATACTTCCTGTTGATTCTGTTTCTCTAGAGATCCCTGACTAATACAAGTGTCATATTTTGGGGTGGTATATTCTGATCTTCACCTGGGAATTCATTTCCTCTTAGTGTCAGGTGCCCACCAATTTGACACCTCCAGGAACACACTTGAAGTTGACAAGTTGGATTTATTACTTCATTCAGTGAGGTAGAATACTTGCTATGGAAGATAGTGGGAGCATCTCAGTAAGAAGAAAGCAACTTTATTAGAGTTGGGGCTTTGGGTAAATTGGGGGAGAATCTAAGGAAATACATGTTTGTTCTGGATTGAATACTACTGAAAAGCAGGAACAATTTTATAATCAGGTATTTTACTCAATCTTACTGACTGGGAGGGTAAGACTAGTGGGAGCACAGAGCTGTGATGGGTGAAGAAATAGTAGTCACACATTTTAGTCCAGACAGGGGGTGTTAGGTATTGTGTGAGTTGCACAGTGACTTTGCTTTTTGTCTAGGACCTTGTTTGATGTTGTGTTCTGTGAAGTTGAGTGTGTCTAACATAAGAACAGCATTCCTGGCAGATCCCACATGCCAGGGGTTGGCATCCTCCATCTCAAATTTTATGCAACAGTCCTTTATGGCATGGCTTTTTTCTTCACCCAATCCTGTGAGCTCCCTGAAGCTGGGGCTCAGCCTGATCCTTGTCTATCCCTTGCAATGCTGCTCCAGAGGTTCTTCCTCTTTAAAAGCAGACTTAATTGAGCAGCCTGTCAGACATTGAATGGGAAGCACTTTTCAAAACTTTAAGGACTGTGGAGTAGAGGGCCTCATCTCTCTGAATTGCATGTGTCTACTCGAGGGTGGCACAGCTAACCATTGTTGCTCCTTACCATTTTTTTCTCCATGGTCCTTGGGTTTGAACCTCACACATGCTAGGCAAGTGTTCTATCACTGAGTTCTATCTCCAGCCCTTTTTACCTTTTATTTTGAGACAGGGTCTTGCAAAGTTGCCCAGGTTGGCCTCAAACTTGTGATCCTCTTGCCTCTCAGCCTCCCAAGGAACTGGGATTACAGACATGCACCACTGTACCTGGCATTTTGATATGACTGGGATGATGGATATTCCCATCTCTTCCCAGCCTCCATTCACTTTCTGCTCTTCATTCTCTAGGCTCCTGGAAAGCTAACCCATATGGATTTCATGTACAGACTCTCCAGTCCTCTGGTTTCTGGTTCATTCTGACCAATGGGAAACACCGTTAAGAGACTGTGGAGAGGAAGGAAAAGGGGTTGAGGTCAGGAAACTAGGGGAGTTGCATCATGTGCCATGCCTTCTCCCTGTCTGGACACAATTAGCAATTGGCTGTGTCTTGTGGCGTGACTCCTCTTACAGTTTTCTCTCCAGATTCTAGTGAACATCCCCCAATCTTCATCCTTTGCTTGAACCCTGGGGCATCTTGCAAATTGAACCTTTGCTAAATTCCCCTTGAGAACTCTACTTGGGTGCCATCAATTTCCAGTATGTTTCTAGTATGTGTGAGTCTGGATTGATACATTAGTTTCCATATTAGCTCAGAAGTCACTGGCTCAAGCCACAGGGTCCAGAAGCAAGGAAACTGGGGTTGGAGCCTCCTGGCCCATAGTTTCATGAGCTTTTCTTTGACTTTATTAGACCAAAGTTAGTTTATCTTGCAATCAGCTCCAGTGACTTCTTATATTCTAGATTGTTGTTTTATTTAAATCATGGAGTCATGGAGTTGATTTAGAAGGGTATGACCCAGCATTAAAAGAAAATAGAAATGATTAGAGTTCATCCCACACAGTAAAGTAGTAAAGGTAAGTATTGTTTTATAAACTTTGTGTTCAGTTGTGTGTGTGTGTTATTTGTATAGAGTTGAAATAAAATATATTTCTTCCTATGGGTCATAGTCTGAAAAAGTCTGAAAGTCATTGTTCTAAAGAGAGCAGCAAAAGTAACCTGAAGACCTAAGTCAGCAATGAAGCTCCAGCCTCATATAGTCTACCATTCACCATGACTCTCTAAGTTGAGTGTATCCTGCAGGTTTGCCAAACACTAGGGATAGGAGAATCCTCTTCCTCTATAGAGCATACCATGACTCTACTGTTCTGAGAAATGCACTTTGGAAGCACTGCTTTTTGAAGAGGATGGGGAGGCAGCAGGTTGAGGAGGACAGATAAGAACAGAAGAAAGAGCCTGTCTGCCCAGGGCCCCTACCCATACGGTTAGTTCAAGAGGTGCTGAGGTTACCTTATGTACCCTTGGAATCCTGGGTAGTGATGCAGGGTTTTAATCATCCTGTCTCCCCAGCACTAGCACAGTAGCTTGGCCTTCAACAAATACTTGCTGAATGAACTAATGATTCTATGAAAATAGAATAGGCTTTGGAGTCAGATCGAATACCAGTTTGTTATTTTGGAATATGTTATTTTATCTCTCATCTATTTTGTAAAAATAGATGTTTATTTATCTAATTATAAATATGAATAATATTCATATTTATATTTAATATGTTGTTTCATAGACAAAATTCAGAGAGTATTGTTACTGGTATTAAATGAAGTAATGTATAGAGTTCAAGCAAAGTGTCTGAGCTGTAATTGATGACTTTGCAATTGTTATTTTAGTTCTTGCCCTTACAGTTCTTCTCTTAAATTCCTTTTAGTTTTATCACCTGTTTATTGTCTGTTATCTGTTCATATGCCTCCAGACATAAGGAAGTCACTACCTTGTAGATCAACTCTTTCTAATCTTGGCCTTCCTGTAATTTGCACTCATTGTTCCTAGTGGGCCTATTTCACTACTTCTTAAAGAGACTAAATATTAATAAAGGGTGGAGAAGAAAGGGAGTGAAGAGTTTTAAAAATTTTTTTCCAGACTCCTACCACTTCCTCAGATCAGCCTTGATGGGTGATGTCTGCCTGTGTTTGTTCCTGTGTATTTCCCAGCCCCTTCCATTCCTTGGTGATGATGTGCAGCAGAGAGCTGGCACAATTTTAGAACAGACTGCTCATTGGAACTTTGCAAGCATTACATGGTTCATTTGTGGTAATAATGTGAAATTTATCTTTCTGGGAAATGTGGGACTTACTGGAGGACAATAGTTAAAAGTGACAATCTTTATGTCCTGAGAGAGTAGGAAAAAAATCATTAAATGTTTAGTGAACATTAAGGGGGCTTCAGGCCCATAAAGAAATTTCAGGCAATATAGTGAATAGTTTTTATGGGAATGAATGAATGACTAAATGGACTCAGAACCAGGACGAGGCATTAGGTGGACAAACAGGGTGAGTGCCTGACTCTCCCTGAGCTCCACCTCCTATTACTCTTCCCCTAGGAATTCCTAGGACTCAAAGTTAAGACCAGGCCTGGAGCCTCCCATGCTGGATCCAGAGTCAGGTGTTGGAAATCTAGGAAGGCCATGTTTGCTTGTTACTCCAGGGAAGATCTGCAGATGTGACCCTGGCTCAGGGGATGGGGGACTCAGGAGCTCTTCTAGAAGTGACAGAGGTGTGTCCAGCTCCAAAGTTTCATAGCTCATCTCTGTGAATCATCTTTAAGACTTTTGATATGTCTGCCCTTCCATATCCCTTCCCTCAGATTGGCAGTCCTCGAAGGCACGAACTCTGGTATTATGTGTCTTATTCTGTGCCTGGTAAGAAGCAATGACTGGGTAAATATTTATTGCAGGATTGACCCAGTGAATAAATAAGTGAGTGGCAGGAAATAAGTTTTTCAGTTCCAGATTGTGTTGGGAGTCTAAGTCTTTCTGTCCTGATCATACTGGGTTGAGTTGTTCCTTCAAAGGCTGAGCCACTGGCTCTGAGGACAAACAGGGCTGAGTTCCTGAACAGGGAGTTATGTAGGCCAAGGAAGCTCCCTTTAATGTCTTCTATTTTTTAAACAAAAAGGAACATTATCCTTAGAATGAAATAACCTGAAGAAAATGCTTGTTCTGTCTGGGACAGGAATTGTGGGTTTGATTGAGAAGAGATGACTTCTTCCAGTTAACCCTGGAGAAACTTTTCTTTTGGGTCAGCAGATAAAGTGGTGATTGGTCAGACCCTGCCTAGCCAGTTTTCTTCTTGTTCCTCCTGTGAGCTGTTACCTACCTTGTTGTGCTCCATGATCTAGTTTCTTCCAGGAGGCTGGGGCCATTTCTACTTTTTCCCACTAGACCCAAAATGTCTCTCAGACAGGTGGCATCCACTCCACCTTTACCAAATGAACAGGACATTTAAAGGCAAGAGGTGGTCCAATCATTTTTGACTTTCCTAAAGAGCCAGAGATGGAAATCTTAGTCTTTTTTCTGTGTCTATCTTCCAGGAATGAGAATAGAAAGAACACACAGTAGTACTGACAGCAAATCAAATGTCATTATGTGTGTGCCGATGGCAGACTGTTTCTCATTTTCTCAAATTACCAATCCCATCATGCTATGCCCATGTTAGATTGTTTAGGGAAACAGATGACATATGTTATAATGCTAAATAAGCTGAAACTATGCCAGGATGGAGACAGAAGGTGTTTGCTTATTTTTAAGTGAAGCATGGCGCTCCCAAATGACTTAGTGTGGTGGGGAAGGAATGACACCCGGGGGACAGAGGTATGGTTATAGCAGTAGGCTAGGAATGAAAGCCAATGACTGTTCTCCAAATGGAGGTGCACAGATTCTGAGCCCTCAGCTACTTGAAGAGAGACTCAATAAGCTTGATCAGACAAGGTGTAGTTTCCAGGTAGCATTAGCTTTTCTCATGGGTCTCTGACATTCCCACCTGAATGTGCATATTCAGTAGACTTTTATTTTAGCACCAGCATATGGTGACATAGAGCCACATTGCTCTGTGTTCACTCCCTTCTTTTACTCTCCATGGCTTTTCAAGGATTCAATATTATCCTATCATGCCCAAGGTCCTGCAGGATCACATTGTGCCATCTGCCAGCCTCACTTCTTGTTACTTCACTCCTTAGCAGACTCCTGCCAAGGACCTTAGTCATCTCTCTCTTTATTGATGTACCTTTTCAGAAAGTAACTCTGTGGTTCTCAGCCCTGGCTGAGAATAACTGGAATAACTGGGGATCTTAAAATAATGTCAAATGTCTAAGCTGTATCTAGGACAGTGGAATCACACTCTATGGGGATGGAACAAGTATAGGTAAGGCTGAGACAATATCCAGACATCATGGTGCAGGTGGTCCCAAACTCCTTAAGTGACCTCTTAGATCTGCCAGAAAACATGGACCGCAGAGAAGGCAAGATTCATCACACACCTCCTTACCTCTGAACTGTAGTCTTGCTCTGTGGAGGGGCTCTCCTGAGCCTGCTACCCCATCTCTGTTTCTGCCCTGAACATGGGAAGGTCCCTATGTGTTGTACTCTCTGTATATCAGGCGGAGAAGGGAAACAGTCCATGGTTCAGACATCTCAGGAAGCTCAGTTCTCCATATAAGGAAGAGGTAAAATGCCTTGTTTAGTGGCATTAAGAGAGCTGGACAGACCAGCAGATGTAGGCACATGAGGCTTTGGAATTTTCTGATGGGAGTGTGGCAGAGCAGGAAGCAATACTGATAATGTGGATTCATTTGCGAATGCCATGACGATCAGAATATGCACCTCTAATTTCATTTCAAACTCACTCAAGTGTTCACTGCTTTTGTGTGTGTGAAAACCCCACTTCTCATTAAAATTACCAGTTTAAAATTACAGTCTTCTGTAGAGCACATTTAAGAAATGACCTTTCTTCATTCTAAATGCTATAAAAATTAAGTTTTCCTAGGCTGTGTGGTGCACTCTTGGGACAGGTTAAAAAAAAAGTACTGGATATTGCTTTCAAAGTTCTCTAATTGCCTAAATTAATAATGGCTTTTTTTTTCTTTGGTTCCTGTAAGGGACAAATGAATTTGAATCTCTCTCTAAAGAATTGAATCTCCAGCTATCTCATTCTGATTACTTTTTGCATTCATTATAGAATTTGAAGTGATCTGCAAGGTCACCTCTTCTACCCAACCCACTCCCTCCCCTCTACCCTTTCCTACCAGCCTCTAGCTCCAAGGATTTGGTTGGAAAAAGGAAACAGAAACAAAGTCCATGGGGTTTTCCATACTGAGACTGGCCAGAAACCCCCATAGAATGGATATTGTTTATTACCTTGGACTTCTGGTTTTATTACAGAAAGAAACAATTGTCCTTAGGGAAATTACAAAGAGACAAACAGAAATATGAGCACTTTATATTTTATTGTTAAATAAGCTGCTCGATCTCACCATTCTTTTAAAGATACACTTCTCAACAATATCTGACTCTTTTTTTGAATGTGCACATCATGACCAGTAGGACCTTAGCTAAAATACACGGATGTCACCTTAAAAACTCAAACCACAAAACACACAACAGTAAAAACAAAATGCTGTCCTCAGTTTCTTTTGGGAAAGGCATGGAAAAGAGACTGACAACATTTCTAGATGTCTAAGATGTTTATGTTAAAGGAAAGAGTATAGTTATTGACTTTGAAATGTATAGGCATTTACTTAATTCAGAGATTGAATCTTTGCTAAAATGGGCAGTTAGGCTGATGAAAGAAATTGACTTGTACCACCTAATGAGCAATTTCATCTTTTTAATATAGAAATAACTGGTGCTATGGACAGCCTTTTGTTCTTCTGAGAACACCATAACCAAGAAATCTTTCAAATGATCATTATACAATGAATGCCCTGAGGCTTTGAAAAATATTTATTTTGAAATTATCATAAGTGTAAAATGATTCACCAGTGCAGAAAAGAAAAAAAGGAAAGCAATTAAGTGCTACTCTATAAGCTTTGGTGAATTTTTCTTTGCTGAAAATAATTGAACCAATATTTTTTCCCTTTTTTAAGTAATAGTGCCCAAAGAGATGCAATGATCTTATTGCTTATGGATATGTAGCTTAAATATGTTTATCTTAAATTTGATGTAAGAGTAACAAGATTATAGAAAGTGACATAATGTGATTGGGAGAAGCATAGTTTCATTAAATTATACCAAATTATGTATCATCTAAAATTCTCTAAAAGTCACCAGTGATTTCTGGTTTTCTTTTTTTTTTTTTGCGGTACTGGGGATTGAACCCAGGGCCTCTTGCTTGCAAGGCAAGCACTCTACCGACTGAGCTATCTCCCCAGCCTGTGATTTCTGAATATAAAATTTGAGTTAGTGGGAGGGGATATTTGGAGTCAGACACATATGGCAGAGATGTTTTCTATGTACTCTACATTTCCCAGCCTCCTTGCAATTAGGGGGGTACAATTAGACCTGACCAATAGCCTATGAGAAGAAACAGGAAGTCATTAAGAACTGGTCCATAACTCCCAGTTGTATAGTTTCTTCTACGGTGACCTGGAAGTCAGTTTTTGATATGGTGGCACCACAAGTGTGAAGATGCCTGGATCACTGAGTCACTACATGGAGCATTGCTACCCTCCAGAATTGTCTGGTCAGAATCATAAATTGCATCAGCAAGAAATTGGATTTTGGATTTTTAAGCCACCAAGATTTCAGGATTAATTTGTTACTGTGGAATAGCCTGAGCTATCCTGACTAATAATCTCATCAGAAGGCTGTTGAGAGAAGCTAATGGAGCCCAGAGTCTTTGCATAGTGCCCAATATTTTCTTTATTATAAAGAAGATTTAGTAAACAGTGTGTAACATAAGCTTAGTAACAGTGAGTCACATAAGCTCTGGTGTCTGCATGATGTGGATTCAAATCTAGTCTCTATCATTTACGGTGTGATCTTGGTCAAATTATTTAATCTCTTTGAGGCTCTTCTCCCCGTTTATTAAGAGGGGGCTTAAAAGAGAGACTTTCTCAGACAGAGATAAAGATCATCTTCATAATGTACTAAGAGCTGTGCCTTGAACATGTGCATTGACAGCTGCTTTTATCTTATTTTGAAAAGAAGGAAAATAAGGAGTATAAATAGTTTATGATTAGTTGTTAGGGGAAAAATAAGAAAATAAGGGAACAAAAGTTTCCCACTTCTATTCGTCTTTCATTATTCTTCACATTCTCATTGCAATATCTCTGGCAAAGAAGTATGTAAAGCCCTGATCTGATGTGTGTGTGTACAAAAGGGGCTCTGCAGATCCTGGCAGCAGCAGGGGAGGTGTCTGTTGTTTTCAGCAGTGTCTGAAGGCTGCAGGTGTAACGAGCAGTGATTGATTATGTGTTCAGCAGCGCCTGGGAGGAAGGGAGGGGGAAGCAAATAAAATATAGTTATCTCCCCTGTATCTAGATGAGATGATTGAGGTGTGTGGCGGGACCATAGGCACATTAGTAATTATAACAAGGGGAAAGGCCTCCGGCTAGGTGACAACCCAGCTCTGCTTTCCTGGAGACCTTGGAGATGGGGGAACAAGGAGGGGCTTCTTCCTTGTCTGTTGCAGTACCTTGTCACTCAGAGGAGGCAGCCAAGCTAAGATCCACACTTGACAGGAGCTTCACAAATCTCATTTCTAGTAATTTCTGAGAGGGTGTTAGGAGGGGCTGTGTGAGAGGTGTGTTGCTCTTCTTGGTGGAGAGTTCTGTCTGGACTTGCAGCCAGGGTGTTTCTCCAGAGCCTATAGACTCATGCTATATGCAACTCAGGAATGCAATTTGCAGAGACTTGAGGCAAAGTGAAGTGTAACCCTGGATACCCTTGGAATGGCAAGAAGTGGTGAAAATCAGATTGGAGAATCTTGTTTGCTGAATAATGTCGGGAGGGAGACATGCGTGCCTTTTCTTGTGTGCTAAACTCGATTACTCCACAGGCATAAAAGATGTGATGTGGATGAATTTACAGTGTAGCATCTGTCAGAGGGGAGGGAAAACACAGCCAGGCACCTTATTAATCATAGAGGGAGTAGCTGTGAGGTGGGATAGACCAGGCATGGCATTTGCCAATGCTGCTCATACTGAATGAACTTTCCCAGATTATACAGAGGTGCTGCTGTTTGAAGCTCCACTTGTTGGAAAATTAACTCAACTAATATAAGATCATTTGCAAATATGAAAAGAGCCTGGATACTAAGCTTTCAGATTTGTGTAGCATGCCACATTTTTCAAAGGGCTTTTACTTTCCATGTCTTACATGATTCTCACACAAACTTATGGGACCTCCAAGCAGGCATTGCTGCCAATTTTGCAAATGACAAGAGATTTTTGTGTGGAGCACTGAACTTGCATTTGAACTTTGCAACCTACAATCCAGTTACTGCTAAGTGCCTTGGTTTCCACATTTGTAAAGTCAGGCTTGGATAATTGCCTTTTCAGGCAGGATTATTCTTTGTTGTTGAGTGGACTGTCCTGTGTATTGCAGGATGATTAGCAGTATCTCTGGCATCTATCAACTGGATGCCAGGGACTTTCTTTCCCTTGACAGTGACAACATGGAATATCTCTGGACATTGCTAAATGTCCCCCACGGGAGTAAACTTCTGGTCTGGATAATGTCTGGTCTGGATAATACACTGGCTGATCTGGATCTCATTTCTTTTATACTTTACATATTTGCCACTGTAAGTTACTGGGGAAGAGGCAGTTTGCTTTATTAAGGTTGCCAAGTGGTCAATTTAGCTGAGCATTTTTTTATGACAGTTGAGATTTATTGAATAACTATTATATCCTTGGCACCTGCTAGACATTTTTTATATAGATGTAGGTATTAGTGGTTTTTATGAAATCTCATTTTAAAAATAGGAGCCAAGCATGTCAGGAGTTTGGGAAGTTGAGGCAGGAGGATTGTGAATTCAAATCCAGTCTCAGCAACTTAGTGAGGAACTAAGCAACTCAGAAAGGCCCCATCTCTAAATAAAATATAAAAAATGGTTGGGGATGTGGTTCAGTGTTTAAGCACCCCTGGGTTCAATTCCTTGGCACCAAGGAAAAATATAGGAAAGCAGCCAGGTGCAGGAGTTGCATACCTGTAATCCCAGTGACTTGGGAGGGCAAGGCAAGAGAATCACAAGTTTAAGGCCAGCCTTAGCAACTTAGTGAGATCTTATTTCAAAATACAAATAAATAAATAAATAAATAAAAAGGGCTCGGGATGTGGCTCAGTGATAAAGTGCCTCTAGATTCAATCCTTAGTACAAAAAAAAAAAAAAAACAAAAAAAAACCCAAAACCAAAAAACCCAAGCCTCAGGGATGAACATACTTTTATTGAGATAAAGAGGGATTTGAACCTCAAACCCTCTGGTTCTATAAATCTTCACCCACTTTAATGGTAGCATGATCAAGGGTATGGAGTCATGATCTAGATTGCCTGAATTCAAATGGTTCTGCACCTTAGGTGGGCTATTTTCTTCCATCAAGTCTATGAAATATATATTATTGTTAGCTTGATTTTACTTATGAGGAAATTGAGGCAATGGGAAGTGAATTAATGCTTGTAAAATGTATAGAACATTGTTTGGCAAATAGTAAGTATGCATGTGTTACTTTAAAAATATAATAATGATATTATTACCCTATGTGCATATGTGATTATAGAACCTTGTAACTCTACTTCATGTACAACCAGAAGAATGAGAAGTTATACTCCATCTATGTATGACGTGTCAAAATGCATTCTACTGTCATGTATAACTAATTAGAACAAATTTAAAAAATAATTTAAAAAAAGACTAAGAATAAATTCAGCTTTGTCAATAAAGTCATTAAAAATATATAAAAATGAGCTAGATATGGTGGCATATACCTGTAAATCCAACTACTTAGGAGACTGAGGCAGAAGGATCACTTGAACCCAAGGAGTTCAAGGCCAGCTTAGGCAACATAGTAACAACCCAGCTCAAAAACAAACAAATGACAAAGTACTTCACAAAGAAGATAAAAGCCTGCTTAGAGCATCTAGTGCAGCTGTCAGGAGACAGGCATTGTGAATGTGGCTTTGCAGTAGATTGGTGGCCCCCTGTATCCCTTTCGGCCCCTTTGACCGCTCTTCAGCATCTGTGTTTTTCCACTTCTATTGACTGTAATTGTGTCTGTCTTTGGTGACCCACCTTTGGACTTTCCTTCTGGACTCTGCAGAGTGCCAGAAGTGATGTTCCTGGGGTTTATGTCCCTCTGCCCTGGTCCATAGCAATGCCTGACTTGTGTTGGAGCGTGAAAGCTCAGATGCTTAAATTCAAGTTAGGATAAATTTTAAGGAGTAGCTCTTACCCCAGATCACAGAGGCTGGGTTCAGAGGCTGTGTAGGTTGGAGATCTGGTAGAAGTTACTCAAATGATACCCGCTCTGCTGAGCTGAGGAGTCTCTGAGAACATATGAAATTTGGTGATGTAGAAAACCAAAATGTGTGCATCCAACTTTAGCCCATGCTTGCATTTGTTTAAAGCATGGAGAACCTGAAGTAAAATCACAATGACTCACTCAGAAAGAAGAAGCCTAGCTCTTTGGTCCTACTCTCTGAGCATTCCTGGCCCTTGAACCTATCGTTCTCCCTCCTGTGGTCACAGCCCTGTCTGCCACTGCCACAGCCACTCCTGTGGTGAAAGCATGACTTCCTTCTTTCTGACATAATTGATGTGGAGAGACTGGCTATTTGGGGGTTAAGTGTCCGAGTCTCTCACCAAGCTGGTAAACAAACATGGCAGGCTATCCTGTGGGGCTGGGGAGCTCAGTGGTATCAGTGGTAGAGGGCTTACCTAGTATGTGGAAGGCCCTGGGTTCAATCCACAGCACCAGGGTATGGGGAGCCCTGTGGTGAGCCCTGCTTGGAAAGAGAAAAAAGTGTATTTTCATGTGGACAGTGATCCCTCCAGTGCATTTGCTGTGTCAGGGTGAAGCCCACAGAAGGGCTGGGGTGGCTTAGGTTCCTGTCTGAATTTGTATCAGGATCGAGATCCAGATCAGTTTTCTAACCACAGTCCTGTTTCTATTTTTTTACATCCTAGCATGAGATTTTTTAAAGCCAGAACACTAAGGTTGCTAAACCCAGTTTTTTCTTTCACTCCCCCAAATCCCCTACTGTGCAACAGGCATTGGGTGACATGAATAGAGCTCTATAAAAGGAATACCACATCAGTATTTGGGACTTCCTCACTAGTGCGTAATCTTGGATGTCCCCAGATAGTGGGATGTGAGGCAGGTCTTCTGGAAATGCCCTGGCCAGGTTTTCAATCAGTAGTGATGGTGAGTGGCTCACAGAGCAGTCCGACTTGAGCTTGGTTCACACCTTGTTTGTAACATTTTGAATTAGCTGCCAATATTTATCAGGAGTGGGGTGGGTTTCTACACAGCATCCATATTTGCAGTATCTCTTTAAAAAAACAAAACAAAACAGAAAGCAAAAAACAAAAGAGTAACTCTAGGTCTTGATTGTACTCTGGATCAGAGTAGCAGCTGCTTCCTAAATTCGCATGTATGCTTGCCCATTAGCTCCAGTCTCTGAGACTCCCTGTTGTCTTACACCTGATCTGCTTCACCTTTGTGTCCCAAATGGAGGTTGGAATCTGGGAAGCATTGTGTCCAAGAGCACAGGCTTAGCATCCAGGTTGCTGTGTTCAACTCCTTGCCTCTCCACTTCCCTATTTTGTGATTTGGACCAATATCATTCTTTCTGTGCCATGGGTTTCCTCATCTGTAAAGAGGTAAAATAGAGTTCACATTTAGAGTTGTTGAGTAGAAGGAATGAATTATTATGTACGAGCAGCCTTGAACTGTGCCTAGCACACTGTTTGCCCTTAAATATTACGTTATTATTATTATTATTTGTTTTTATTATATTATTATTCCTTTTCCACCCCACATGAGACTGTGGTTTTGATCTATTCTGTATCGCTGTTTCCCTGGGACTCCGGTAGGATCTGTAACTGCTGATTGTGCTTGTTGAGTTATATCCTGGGTCGCTGGGGGTGGGAGGATTACCCCTTCCTGATCAAGTCCCTTTTGGTGACCATATCTCACATCTGTATGCCAAAGGAACTTTAAAGCATGGAGCTGATATGTAGAAGCTCAGGAATTATCCATAGGTTAAAAAAAAAAAAAAAAAAGCTTCTACTAACTTGTTTTCAGAAAGATCAAGGAAAAAGCTGCTTCTGGAAATGGACAAATCTGGTTCCTTAGAGATCCGTCATCTCCTTCGTTCTTGGAAGAAAAAAGAAGAAAAAAGAAGGAAGATAAGAAAAGGCAGTGAAGATTGACAGTTTGTTCGTTGCTATTCTAGCAGCATTTTCCTCCTTATGCATTTGCCTCATTTCATCCCACTGCAGTCAGTATATTTTCACCAGGCAGTGATGCAAAAATGTCTGTGTACTCCAATTTTATTGTAGTCAGGCAGCATTTACGGGTTTGACTTTCAACTGACCATGGCAGGAAGTCTAGAAGCAATTATAACCAACACCTGCTCTATTGGTGCTTTGGGCAGGCAGTGACTGATTCCAGGCCTCGGGTACATGAGTGTATTTCCTATCAGCTCAGAATAATAACAGTGACACCTCTACTTCCTTGCTATCTGGAAGAGCTCAGGGCACTTTACTCTGAAAACCCTCAAATTATTGGCATTTCTTTTAGTGAAGATATCAAATTAGTGACTAGAAAGGAAAATGTAGAAGATGGTTACTGGTGATGTCCAAAGACAAGTTTAAACAACCTCCATGGAATATGTCTCCTCAGTACACAGTATTTGAGTAGAGGAGACTATTGATCTAAAATTGAACTGAATCTGAATTTAGACAATGTTTGTGGCTGTGGATGTACCAAGATTAACACTGGCAAAAGGATACAATTTTTGTAGCAGTGATCTCTACCCAGGCTGAATCTTGCTATTGTGAAATGAGTTTTTAAAAAAATATTTTTAGAAGAAGGTGGACACAATACCTTTATTTTATTTATTTATTTTTATATGCTGGGGATCAAACCCAGTGCCTCATGCGTGCTAGGCAAGCACCCTACCACTGAGCTACAACTCCAGCCCCTGAAATGATTTTTGATTCTGGGCAAATCTCTATTTTCACTTGCTAGTCAAATGCTTTGCCAGATAGCTAAGGGATTCTAGGAGGGGTGGAGGCACATGGGGGTTGGGCTGACCGCAGGAAGTCATGTGTAAAGGGCTTTTTCTCACTCAGAAGCAGGCCCAGTTCACAGCTGTTCCGTGTAATAACAACTCTGGGCTCTGGCTTCCGAACCTTGGCAAACCCGAGTCCTAAGAGGCAAATGAAGGTGAGATACACCTTAAGGAGCTCAGGGCATTTCTTGGCTCCCATCCTGCAAAACTCTGTTTTATTTGGACCCAATTTTCCTCTCCTGTTTTACATGGAGCAAAAAAAGCTATACAGAGGGCCAGATGGGCTGGAGGTCCTTAGGCAGACAGCTAGCTAGTGGTTGTGCAAGGCAGAGGAGGGGAGAAGAGTAATACAAAGGCCCAAGTCTAGGAGATTAAATCCATGTGTTTCTGAGGCCAGCTCAGCTGAGGGTTAGGGTTGTTAGTCAGGGTGGGAGATGCCATTGTATTTTCCTGCTGGCCAGAGACCCAAAGTACTCTTGTGTCCAGAATTTGTGTTGCATGTGTCTCTCAATCTCAAATTAAGAGTTGGGCTAAATGTCAATCCCAAAGAAAGAAAGGCTGAATGTTGTCTCTGATTATGTAGATGTTAATTCACAATAAGTGTGTGTGGAGGGGGAGAATCGAGGTATTTTGGACTAGACAGAGGGGGAGTGAAGGGCAGGGCGAGCGCCTGGGGGTAGGAATGATAGTAGAATGATTGGACATTATTACCCTATGTGCATATATGATTACAAAACTTCTGTAACTCTACATAATATATGACCAGATGAATGAGAAGTTATACTCCATTTATGTATGATGTGTCAAAATGCATTCTACTGTCATGTATAACTAATTAGAACAAATAAATATTAAAAAAAATAAGAGTTGGACTAAATGTGTTTAAACTTGGTTTGTGAATACACTCCTTGATTCAGACATTTCAAAGAGTTCATGCACACACTTCAGTACTCAAAGCACAGCAGGGAAATCTAAAGATGCCATCTTTTTTCTTGTCCCTCTTTTCTGGCTTTCATGGATTTCTAAGGGACCACCTTGAGCTGATACCATTTAGGTCAAGTTTGAAGATGCCCCAGTTCTGAAGGACTGGCTGTGTGTCTCTTTTGTGGGAAACCTTGGTTTCTTCTTACAAAACACAGAGTACAGAGGTCTGTAGGCCTACAGCCTTTGCCTGTTGACCTTTGCCCTTCTTTCTGGATGGACTTCTTACCTGTGCTCACTTGTGAGCACTGAACTGCATAGGTCTTGAGGTTATTATCCTTCCTAGCAAGAAATATCTGTAAAATTTGTTAAAAATCTTTGTTTCCTGGGTTCCTGTTTTCCATTTTTCCTCACCCTCAGATTTTCTATCTGCCGTGGTTTGCAGACCCCAGTACTTATACAACCAGGCAAATGTAAATACGCACAGTAAGGGGTAACTGGAAGAGGCAGAAACTATGGCCACCTGATGAGCCACACTTGCACCTAAATGGACTAGCTCCATTGCAATGTTGCCACCCAGGAATTTAGACCCAGTCTTGCAAGAAATCCTTATTTTTATACAAAACTTCACAACTACACATAAAATGAATTCAACATTGCATAAATGCTTAGTGAGTCAAAGTAAACATGTTTGTCAGATGGTCAGTTTTTAATTTCTGTTTTGGAAATTGAAGGAATTGAAGGGTGTTTTAGAAAGGAGGGACATAATCCAAATGGTCATGGACAGAATGAAGCAGACTAGTTATGAAGTGGTCTTTGCATTATTCTAGGGAAGAGAGAGCAGCAGCTGAAAAATGATGACAAAGAGGACCTGGATTTGAGAAATATTTCTGAAATGAAATCCTTAGTCCTGCCAGAGATATATAAAGCTAGACACAAACGGGGCACAAACAGATTTTAATCAGTAATAACTATTGGTATAGGGAAAGAGTCCAGCATCAACTAAACTGATTTATAAAGAGGTAACTGGGCATTTTAAAGGGAGAATGAGGATGAGTAGGAAGAGTATGAGCAGGGACTCAGTAGGTGCAGGAAGTGAAAAATTACAAAAGTGAGAAAGGAGATTTATTCACGTGAAACTTATCTGGGCTGGCAGCCTGAGCCTTCTCAAACAGGTACTTGTCTCAGGCTAGAGTCATCCTTGTGATGTGGCCTGAACTTGTTAACAGAAACTACTATTAGGCTGGTACAAACCTGTAATCCCAGTTCCTCTGGAGGCTAAGGCAAGAGGATTGCAAATTTGAGGCCAGCCTCTGCAACTTAGTGAGACCCTGTTTCAGAATAAAATAAAAAGGACTGGGCATGTAGCTCAGTGGTGTAGCACTTGCCTATCATTTGTGAGGCACCCAGTTCAAACACCAGTATTTCAAAAACGAAACAAAAAAACCAAAACTACGTTAGTATATAATTCAAGTGTGTACAAACCAAGGCTGGGGCCTAATTGAGAGAGAATACTGGCTAGAGTTTGCTCAAAGAGGGACTCTTTTCTAATCCTTAGAAACTACTGAGTTTGGTGGAGAGGCGAAGAGGGACCCTGATGTATGGTTCTGTCTTGACCTTCGACTCAGGAATACTCTCAGGGTCATGACCTTTGGCTTGTAGTCAGGTCTCCTATTACCCTCTTACTTGGGCCTAGTTCTCATACCCTTGCCTACTCTCCATAAGGCATCAATGCTGTCATTCTGTAAGCGCAGGCACTTTTTGCAAAGACAAGAAAATGTCTCTCTCCCACCAAGAGCAGGATGATGGATCTGAGATCCCATGGAAAGCAAATCTGTTATCTTCCATGGTGCACCAAACATGCTGTCACAGCTAGGACTCATAATAATCCTTCAGTTTCCTAAATTGCTTTACTGCTGCTTTTTTAATTAAGACCCATTAACTTGTCATATATTGATAATGGGGATGACCCTGAAATAGATGGATAAATTAAAGCTCTTTCGTTCTGTGCTTTTATATGAATGTGTTAATTATTTTTGTCATTAGGAAGAGTGATGGAGAGATGGAGAAGTACCAAACAGATTTTGACAAAGTGTTGGTGTTTGCAGTTGGAAACTCATTGCGTGTCAGATGTAATCCTTCACCCTTTAATTTCACAGTGACTGCTAAGGGACCAACCTAGGATTTCTTTTGTACCATTAGGTCCCATCATAGATATTAATGGAGGGCAGGGAGGACTCACTATTTTGTTGTAGGGGGTCACACACTGGAATTCATTAGGACTCGAGATTTGGTGTTCAAATGGAGTTTGATTTGAATGTAAACAGTTGGCTCACACACTGTTTTAAGATCAAATTATTGACCAACGCTTAAAAGTATGGATTGTAAGCCCATATAACCAGGATGGGAGTAAACTTCAAATGAATCAACAAGCTTTCCTTTAATTCAGCAGCAGAGTCAATCAGTCAGGCATCGGAGGAACTCATTTTCGGGGTGAAAATGGCCCCCAGGTATAGAAGCGGTCTGTGTTTTATAGTTTACAATGAGGAAGGCTTAATCACTGGAGACTGAAGAAGAATGTATTGGTTTGGGCAGTCAGGAAAAGAGTTGTTAAAAGCCTGAAGCTTATGGTAACTGGAAAGGGATGGAAGCTCAGAACTCGGCTGGAGTTGACTGCTATCTTCTTCCTCTGGGACCCACTGTTACTTCATTATTTGCTTTTCTCCTTCCAGGACTCATCGGCAATGGAAAAAGGTCCAATGTCCAGCATTCAGTATCCACTTCTTCCCTTCAGGACCCATTTTTTTGGGAAGGGGTGAATGTTCCCTTTTTTTTCCCCCTCAGGGCCCATTGTTACTGGGAAGGATTTACTGGGAGAGGATTAATGATTGCTTTTCTCTTCCTTCCTCCTTTGGGTCAGACTGTTTTGGGGGGTTGTCATTCCCCTGTCCTGGGGGTTTCATTTTCCATATCCTTCATGGATATTTCACATAAAAATCTGTATATCTAATTTCTAAAAAGTGTTCTAAGATCTGACATCACTGGATCTGAATTCCTGGATGGCAGCATGAGCAGAGGAGTGACTGTCCTTTTAAAGGTCCATGTGTCTGACAATTTACCCCACTTCTTACCACTTTCTTTTGTCCCTTGGTTAGTGAAACTGAGCATCAAGTGCTATTTGTCATTAAGCTGCACTATTTTT
Source organism: Sciurus carolinensis (assembly GCF_902686445.1). Classification (NCBI taxonomy): domain Eukaryota; kingdom Metazoa; phylum Chordata; class Mammalia; order Rodentia; family Sciuridae; genus Sciurus; species Sciurus carolinensis. Next base: position 36,647,049 of record NC_062228.1, read on the forward strand.
GTTTGCTTTTTTGTGGTAGTGGTAGTATGTATCTCTATAAAAAGTAGAAAAATGAAGCCAGAGGTGGTAGTATAGGGCTGTAATACCAGCTGCTTGGGAGGCTGAGACAGGAGGATAAAGCCAACCTCAGCAATTTAGTGAGGTGCTAAGCAACTCAGTGATACCTGTCTCTAAATAAAATACAAAAAAGGACTGGGGATGTCGCTCAGTGGTTAAGTGCCCCTGAGTTCAATCCCTGGTATGAAAAACAAACAAATAAACAAACAAACAAAAAAACCAAAAACAAAAAACCAAGCACCGAAATGAGGAGCCTCCAGCATACCAAGTGTCTGGGCCAGAAAATAAGTGCTTCCAGAAGAAGAGCTCTGGAAGGGATTCCCTAAGGGGGAAATACCTAGGAAGTCTCATTGAGGTGCAGGACTTGAGAAGACAGGGTCTGCACTGTTTCCTTCTCCAAAAGGCCCTGTGCTTCAGTTTGTTTCTCTGAATGGGGGGTGTTAGGTGTTTCTTCTGGGCCAACTGCTCCTGTGTTTACAGATGAACTGCTTATACAAGTTCCTCAAGGTACCTTTTGAAAGCCCTTGGCTTTGGAATCTCACCATGTTCTGGTTCTGGTAATTGAACCCAGGGCCACTTTACACCGGAGCTACATCCCCAGCCCTTTTTATTTTTTATTTTGAGACAGGGTTTTGCTAGGTTGCTTAGGTCCTCACTAAGTTGCTGAGGCTAGCCTGGAACTTGCCATCCTGTCTCAGCCTCCTGAGTTGTTGAAATGACAGGCACGAGCCAGAGCCACCGTGCCTGGCTCCCTGGTTGTGGAGGTGGCAACTCTGGAGGGTGTGACAAGACACTCACTAAGGCAGTGATGATGGAGACAAGCTGAGTTTGATGCATACCCCAGCCACTTTCCTGTGTCTGCAGAGCTCTCTGAAGGCTTTGGTTGTGCCTTTTAAAGGATCATAGAAAGGGATTGGTTTTCGCTTAAGACTTTGTTCATGGAGGCCCTCAGGCTGGCCAGTTGTATGTTTGCAGAAGCTTTGTGTCAATCCTCCCTTGAATTTTTTACCTCCCATCAAGTGGACTCAGTGATACTTTAGCCTCAGGCAGCAGACCTACAGAGGAGGTGTGGGAATTGCAGGAGAGTGCTGTACTCCAGGTTTGTGTGGATGTGTTGGGTCATCTCCTTCACTGTGGTGTGACATTACAGTTCCTCTTATCCCTTGTCCATGGAACATGGAACTCCAAGCCTTATGTCTGATTCAGAAATGAAGGGGTTGGACTGGAAGTGTAGCTCAGTGGTAGAGCACTTGCTTAGCAGACATACAGTCCAGGGTTCTATCCCAGCGCTGCAAAAAAGGCAAAAAGAAAAAAAAAAAAAAAAAAAAAAAAAAAAAAGAAAGTGTTGATTGCTCTGTATTAGGAATGACAGGAACCAGAAGCAATTTTTAACAGCCCAAACTCAGTTTGAGATTTTTGCTTCATGACCCCTCTGCCCAGCTGATTCTAAGAGTCAAGAAAATAGTGACTGCTAAGTTGAGAGGCAGGTACATGGTGTCTGAGTACAATAGGGACTTAAGGGCTGCTTTTGCTAAAAGCAGATTCTCTGCTTGGGCCTGCAGATGCATGTTTTATAACTAAAAGTAGGATAGCCAGGCTCAATGGTGCATGCCTATAATCTAGTGACTCCGAAGGCTGTTGTAGGAAGATTACAAAATGGAGGGCAGCCCCCACAACTGAGCAAGACCTGAGATCCTGTCTCAAAAATAAATAAATAAATAAATGACTTTAAAAAATAAATGAATGAATGAATAAAGGACTTGGGGTTTAGCTCACTGGTAGAGTGCCTCTGGGTTGAATCCCCAGCACCCCAACCCCTAAAGGTAGGATAAAGCTTAATTTAGCAACTCTGCTTTCATTTTGTTTATGTCTTCTTTCTACCTTAAACTTTGGGTCAGATTCCTGCTTGGCTCTGCACATAAAGTCCTCCCTGTTCAAGATAAGAGTAACTAAGGCATTTTCAAGATTTGCAGAAACATCATAATTACCAGATTGTCAATTGGCAGTTTTTACAATGTTCTGTTCCAGACCACCAGAACGGTATCTAGAAGTCTCCAGTCCACCTGAAGGAACTAATTGCATCTTGCTCTTCCGACTTTTCTTTTTCAGGGTCATTGTTTACTGCAGTCACCTTGGATTCCAGGAGCAACAGGTCTGATCAATAAATATCTTGTGATAAGTTGAAAATACCCCCCCAGGCAACAGCAACTTTCTTATCACTGCAGGCAAGGCTCCCTTTTGCCACCCAGAGACCACAATCAACCAGACCAGAGTTTGATGAAGACTGCTTGTCTATGCATACTTTTGACCCACCTTCCTTATATAATCTGAGCTCTTGTTAACTCCCTTTTCCAAGACAGGGGTAAGGACACTTGATCCCCATTGTCTCCCCAGTATGTCTATACTGGATAAATTCCTTTCCTGCTTCTCTCCATTGCTTTTTTTCCCCTTACCTTTATTTTATTTTTATTTTTATGTGCTGCTGAAGATCAAACCCAGTGCCTCATGTGTGCTAGGCAAGCGCTCTACCACTGAGCCAAAACCCCAGCCCTCCCCATTGCTTTTTGTTTGATTTTGGGGGCAAGTGGCTGGAACTGGTCTGTTGGGTTTCCCTGCAGTCAGAACCCTTCACCTAGTACTCCAACCAGACCACCATTTCCAAACATTGGGCAGGGATGTCATTCTGCTATTAACTAATGTGGGCTAGGTCCTACATTTCCTTATCTGTATAGTAGAAATATTCCTTGTCCAGCTGGCTGATATCATTGAGTTAGTAGGAGGGTTCAACAAAAGGATACTTCAAAGAGCTTTGTAAATGGCAAAGACATGGTAGAGATGAGGTGGTGACAAGAATCACATGAATAATGATGCTGTCTGATTCTCTTGCTTACAAGGGTGTGCTAGAGGTGACTTCATATTAAAATGAGGAGCCCGACGTGGAGCTTTTCTATTTCTGATGTCCCTCTTGTCATTTACCCTCTGTTAAATAAAAATTACGAGAGACCATTTTTTTTGGATTAAGCTCTGCACGGACCAGGTTAATAATCAAAATGCAGTCACTCCTGCCAAAGTTCCAAATCATGGAGCAGTAACTGACCTTCCTAGAAATCAGTATTAGGGAGATAACGGTCAAATTTCTCTAACAGGCCAATTCAATTGGCATGATAATGAAGTGCCATTCATACACAAAAGAGAAGTACCATCAAATAACCTGATGTTAACCGATCAGTTTTTCCTATTGTTCTGTCTCCCAGCCTTACAAGGAAAGTAATTTTGAAATGGCTCCTCTGCTTTTTGTTTTTGTTTCTGCTTTTTTTTTTTTTTTTCATATCCTTCTTTTCTATATAAGCAACTTCTTTAGCTTAGACCATCATAACACATATTCTATTTTAGTGAATAAAGTGTTGTCCAATTCTAGAATTGAAAATAAAGCCAAGTGTGGTGGTACATACCTGTAATCCCAGCAGCTTGGGAGGCTGAGGTAGGAGGATTGCAATTTCAAAGCTAGCCTCAGCAATTTAGTAAGGCCCTAAGCAACTCAATGAGATCCTGGCTCTAATAAAATACAAAAAAGGACTGGACAGGTGGCTCAGTGGTTAATCGCCTCTGAGTTGAATCCCCAGTACCAAAAGAAAAAAAGAAAATAAAGACAATAAAAATCATTAAAGTAGCCAGGCACAGTGGCATACACATGTAATCCCAGTGACTTGGGAGGCTGAGGCAGGAGGATGAGGATCTCAAGGTTGAGACTAACCTGAGCAACTTAGTGAGACCCTGACTCAAAAAAAAAAAAAAAAAAAAAAAAAGAAAAGAGGGCTTGGAGTGTAGCTCAGTGGTAGAGTGTCCCTGGATTCAATCTTCAGTACCACCACACAAATAAAAAACTTCTTCAACTCCATTATTATAATTTTATCCTTGACACCTGTATCCTTCCAAAATTTCTCTGCTTCCCAACTCCCAAGAGCCCAAACTTTAGAAGTGGCCAAGAGCCAGAGCCTTTGGAAATCACATGGCTAAGGAGGACAAAGAGCAGCAGGTAGCAAGGCATTTTTTTTTTTTTTTTTTTTTTTTAAAATTTTGGTCTCTGGGAAAAGATCTCTTTTACTTTATGTTCATACAAATCATATAGTGTGAGTTTTCTCTGGAAGTGGCCACATATGGCAAGTTTTGGGAGGACAACTGGTACCAGGCTTATTGTTGGGTCACACTACAGTGCAGGGGTCTGGTAGTCGATCTGTTGATAAGTAGTAGCAGGCGATTTTGGGTCCTGCTGCATTGCTAAAGGGCAGCTCTTATCCCCAATCACCTCCCTATCGCTGACTAACCTGTGTCCCCATCATTCTCCTAGTAAACTTTCCCAGGCAGGGGCATTTCCACTGCACAGCCAACCCTCTCTCCTGGCAAAACCAACACCACCCTGTTTCTCATTCCCACTCATTCTTTGTCCCCAGCTGGTCTGGTACACTAACTCAATTCTCCCTTGGGAATTCTTTCCCCTCTCTTTCCTGTCCATTGTCCCTATTGGGTTCAAACTGCTGGACCAGAAGGCAAGATGAAACTGTTTGCTCTGAGAATTCAAATCCCAGCTCTGCTTCTTAAGAGCTGGGTGAGTGTAAGTGAATTGCTTAACCTTTCTGGGTCTCAGTCAGAGATGATTAAATATCTAAAAGAAAAAAAAAAAACAACTCCATTTAAACAACATAGAATTATTTTTCAAGCATGCCCTAAGTTCAGTGCAGGTCTGGTGTGCTCCTTAGTTCATTAATCAGGAACTCTGGCTGATAGAAGCTGCACAGGTGCTAGGATTTGCTATAGCAGGGGAGGAGAGAGAAGAGGCTATCAAACCAACTCCTGCTGTTATAGATGCTTTGACTTGAGTGTGACACATGTCACTCTGCTCATCTTTCATTGATTACTACCAGCCTTATGATAGTACCTAAATTCTAGAGGGTGGAGAATTGTACTCCTTTGGGATCAGGAAGTAGAGGAGAGTTGGATATTAGGGAGAATAAGTGATGTTTACTGCACTCATTTTCATCTATTAAACAAGAATATCAATAACAGTAAGTACCTCATAGGACTGTTGTGAAGCATATGTAAGTATTTTTTATTACTGTTATTACGAAGCTGTCTTAATGATTTTCTGGAATGTATATTCAAGGTAGAGGGTCCCAGATAGATCATCAAACTAACTTCTCAGGAAAAACATGACTTTTACTTTTGTTTTCTTTGCTTTTTTGTTGTTTTGGAAACACATAGGACCTCTTCTATGCTAGGCCAGTACCCTACCACTGAGCTGCCCCGGGCCCAGAACATTATCTTTAGAATGAGGCCAGTCTATGTTTGATTCCTGGTCCTTTATTTAGTGACTGTGACCTTGACACATATACTTGGGTGCCTCAGTTTCCTCTTTTATAATAGGGCCTAATAATTGTACCTGCTTACAGGACTCAGGAGGATAAAAGACCAGGGAAGTGTAACCAGTGGTCTTAAGCTCTACCTGATGATGAACATGAATGTAGACAATTTATTCTTTGAGTGTGGCTCCCAACTCCCCTTTCTTCACCAACTGGTAGCCCATGACTCCTCTCCAAGTGGTATTGCCTAAGAATCCCTGGACGGAATGGTATCAACACATCTGGTTGTGGTTGCTTTGAACCTCGCATTTGTCTTTAGCACTTTGCTGTTGGAGTGACTATTTCACAACTACAGACCCCTCCAAAACCTCTCTGCCCCTTGCCATGGGCTACTGACCAGTCCTCCAAGGGCTTCCTCCAGCCATCTTGATTCTTATGTCTGCCTCTTTGGGAGATGGTGCCCTGCTCTCTACAGTGGGACACCTAGTCACTGACTTCCATTACATAAGCTCTCTATCCCAAAACATTCCCAGGCAGGCAGTGAGGATGAAGCTTGTTCATATGGAACATATGGTTCATATGATTGAGCATAGTTTTTACTGCCACCTGGCCCACCTCCACCTGGCCCACTGCTCCATCCAGAAATTGAACAGCTGCCTTCTTCCCTAAGGGGCTCCACTGACACCTTTTGACTGGTTTGCTTTGGGGGAACCCTGGTGTGTGAGTGTGTGAGTATGTATGTGTGTATTTAAAAAAATTTTTTTTTTTCTGATCCTGGAGATGGAACATAGGGTGCTCTACCATACAGCAACATCATGAGCCCTTTTTATTTTTTATTTCTAGACAGGATCTTGCTAAGTTGTCCAGGCTGGCCTTGAACTTGTAATCTTTCTGCTTTAGCCTTTCCATTTTCTGGGATTTACAAGCCTGTACCACTGCTCCCACTTACATCTATATATTTCTGAAAGTCAATCTTGACTTGGTTTAGGTCACTCCCACAGAACTCCTTGGTCTTAGTGAGCCAGGGAACATGCCTGGGAACATCCTGGGAAGCCTGCTGGTTGGTCAACCTAGAGCTCACAGTGGGCTGCCCCAGGACTTTTCTATTCTTGATCTCTCTGAGAGTTTCAGCTCTGGTTCAGACAAGCACTGTCAAAATGCTTAGTCCTGCAACATGTTAGGCAGCATGCAGTTCCTAAAGAGTGCTCAATTAAGTGATAGAGTGGTTAGGGGTTTGGGACTTGGTTTGAACTCCCTGGTTCATATCTTGACTCCACCAGTCACTAGCTGAGAGCCGGATAACTCATCTGTGGAGTGGAGATCATAAACATTTCTACCTTACAGACTTGAAGCAAAGTATTTAGACTAGTGCTTGTTGTATAATAAGTGCTCAATATTTGTTATGATTTTTTTTTCTCTGATCAACATGCATTCCAGTGATTTTCTTGCCATGGTTTAACTTTTTAGGACAGTTTATTATGCATAGAACTTGACAATGTTGATCCCCCTATCCTAATTCCATATACCAGTGGACAGAAGTGGAGACATGTACTTACAGACACTTACACTTGAGCAAAGCGCCTACTGCATCTCACTCCCAAACCCTCCCCAAGAATCTTCTTTTATGTCCTGTTGGCTCTCAGATTCCATTGTAATCTCTGCTTTGAGGTGGAATTCTTAGAACTGTGTGTTACTCTTCCCCTAATTACTATTTTGCTTCATTTGTATCTGCATTCTTCATTATCATGTTATTAGCATTGAGATAGAGCAACCAGGGATGTGCTAGCTCTACTTGATTAAGGATTCTTGGCTCCCTTTGTTGAATGTCATCTATGTTCTTGAGATGGCAACTACTTCTGCAGCCCTCCTCCATGCCTCACTCAGCACATGGAACACTAATGGGCTCCCAAACCTTCCTGGAAACTTGGAATTTTCCATTTCTCTATTACATAGGGACCATTTCTAAACCCACATCACCACTTAATGAGAACCTTCACCAACTTGCTATTGAATACTTCTATATTCTGCTTCCAAAATGTAGGAAAATTCTTTTTGCTTCCTCTAATCCAGTGTATTTCTCTTGTGGTCACCTCTGCTCTTCAGTTATTAATAAGTTCTTGCTCACTCTGACCTGAAACTTGTCTGTTATTACTGCCAGGGTAAGTCTGATTTCTTTATCACAAGTTGTTCCTTTTAGAACAGGAGTCCTCCTCTGGTTGAGGTTCATAGAGCCTCTTTCCCCTTGTGGAATTTGTTATTATTATTGAGAAAACTGCTATAAGTTTCTCCTCCCTGTTACAAAATTATTTCTCACCCTTTTTAAAGAATGATAAATATGGAGAGTAGTCTGTGCTCTGCTTTGAGTTACTCCATGATGTATAGAACAGCAATTTTCAGTCTGCTCCTAAACCTTTGCTACATCATTTTATAAAGTGGGGCTTTTACCATAAGCTGCTCCATTTTGAGTTAAGTGCTGAAGTGGAATGATTCTACACTTTGTACAATAAACAACCACCATCTGTCTGGCACTGACAAATAAATTAATCATTGTAATGAGGATGACCACCTGTGAACTTACTGAATTACTCAGAAGTACATGGATATAAGGGTGTTTCCAACTCATATTGGAAAAACTGGGCCCACAAGTTTATCAAACATACCAGTCCACCAAATGCTTCAGTTTCCTCACTCAAGACCCACAAAAGGAGGACCAACTTGAGAGTAGACACAGTGGCACCCTGACCCTGTCACCTGGTCACTTGTCACCAGCCTTGCTTAGGAAAATTGCCAGTGATGAACTTCCAAATCTCTGTCATTGGGCTTTAACAGAGTGTGGTTTCTCCAGCCTGTGACAACCACAGAAATCCTGCTTCAAGTTACCATCTCAAACTGACACTCCAAGTTGACACTCTGAAACTGCTGACCATCCAGACCTCAGACTAGGAATAAGTTTCTATGTTTTGACAGCTCTTGCACCTTGAACAAGTTCTTCACCTGGTTGGTAATCTTCCTTGACTACCTATAGTGGCTCTTTGCATGCGTATCTGCTCTCTGTCTTTTCTCTCAGTTTAACCTTTAGAACCCCTGAAGATACCTTAACACTTTCCTAACCTTTCTGTAACATATACATATATATATAATTGTGTGAAGTGTAAAATATGACTTGAGTGTTATAGATATTAGAAATGAAGATTGAAATAAAAGAACCTGTGATTGCTGGGCTTATGACTGCCATGTGACCCATAAGTATTCAGTGAGCTGCCATTGATGAAAGTGGTATAGCCTATGAATTTATTGTTATTCAATAAATTCTGACATTGTGGAAAGACACCTTTGGTCTATGTTAATGACATAATGAGCTCACAACAATAAGGCAGACTTTATTTAGGGGGACTATTACAATGGGGTTTATATAGTAAGGGAGAAAGTTAGGTACAGCTCGGAACATGACTTGAAGAAGTGGAGATAAATTTATAGCCAAAGAGCTGGGTGGGGGGTCAGTGGATGGCAAATTACTAAGAGTAAACATCAGGGGTGAAAGGAGGGTTCTGGCTAAAGTGACTGGACAGGATTTGTGCTGAAGGCAGACTAAGTTGATAAAATACTGAGAATAGGTGTGTAAAGGAATTTGATCAGATATCAGAGGTAGAGGATTTTCACTAAATTGACACAGCAAGATTCTTGGACTTATCAGGCCAAAGAAAGAGCCCAAGATCAGGGAGTAGTCAGAAAGAGAACTCAGTGGAGACTGACTCAAGTTTGGTCAAAGGAGAATCTTTGTCATCCCCAGAGTCAACATCGCTGACTTTCAACCCTTGCTGAGATGACAGGGCTAGCCTTGACCATTCTGGTCTTCAAATGTATTAATTATTGCCTGCACCATGGGGGCTCTTAGAAATGTTTTCATTCTGAAGGAAGATGTCTGAAAAAATAGTTTTCAGGAAGAAGGGGTAATCCAAATGATTCACTGTGAGGGTAGAAGCTCAGGTACTCCTGGAGAACATAGTGTCCTATTGGTGCTCTTCAGGTGATGTCAGGGAGGGGGATTCTGTCCACCCAGAAGTGTGCAGGTAAGAGGCCAACAGGCATTTAAGTCTTTTCTGAATGCTATAATTATCTTCTCTCCAGGAGTCTATGAATTTGAAATTGGATTGATACCTTTTATTCACAGCCTTGGGCAAGAGCTATTTGACTCCTTTTTGATGTTCTCTTGCATTCTTGGGAAATGTACATTATGAGTCATGATAAACAGGGATCTGTGAGTGGGGCAGGCAGGGGACCCCTGTGTGCTTTGAATGATCTTGAGTAGGCAGGTTCTTCATCATGTGTGACGGAATGTGTGTGTGTGTTCACTGTCTGAGAAAACTTCCCTCTTATTTAGTAGTTCTTCTCCCTTCTCCTCTTCCTCCTTTTCTTCCTCTTCCTTCCTCTCCTTCTTCTTTTATTTTTTTCCCAGTGCTGGGGATGGAGCTGAGGGACTTCCTTGTGCATGCTAGCCAAGTGCTCTACAACCGAAAACATCCCCAGGCCCCAGTAAACTCTCTTGTCTGATGACAGGTGCTGGCAATTTCACCATTAAAAATTGTGCCTTTGAGGGAGATTCAAGATGGCGGACTACAGGGAGGCTGCATTCCTTGTCACTCCATAACTCCAGTTTCAAGCAGAGGATATCTGTTTCTTGGTGAGGCAGTTTTTGCTGCTTATCTATCCCCTGGTGTTTACCCCATTGTCTGCTGTGATCACCTGCAGTCTGCCAGCATATTGACGTCTTTCTTGAGTGCAGATTGCTCACTGTCACGCGCCTATCATCCGCCATTTGCCTGCCTCTCGCCTGTCCATCGCCTGCCTTACACCTATCCATCACCCAACGCACGAGGTTCACCTCCCGATCGTCCGACAACAGTCAGCAAACTGATTGCTGACTGCCAGTGGAACACCAGCTGCCTGCTGTTGCCTGGAAGTTCACTGTTACAGTACCTGCAGGTTTGATAACACGTGGCTGCCGCCATTTTGAGACAACAGCCTGGCCCCGTAGGACCCCTGTCCGGACTGACTGAGCCCCGTCTCCAGGATCCCTCAGCCTGCCCGATCACTCCCTGCCTCTGGGGCTCTCACATTGACTGACTGCTCCCTGCCGCCAGGACCCCCAGACCAAGTGACTGCGCCCTATCACTGGGACCCCAGACCGACTGATTGCACCCAGCCTCCAGGATCCCACAACCACACCAAACACACCTGACCTCCAGGACCCCTGTCTGACCAACGCATCCCCCCTCCAGGACCTCCTGCTGAACATGGCCACACCTTGAGCTACAGCTCCCCATTTGCCAACACATTTCTAAGCCAGAGCGGCCATCCTGGATAATCCTGGAAACCATAGCTCTGATCTTTAGGTGGGGCAAATCCCATCCTGAGACACCTGCTGGAGGCTTGAAGCTCATTGTCAGGTAACTTTCATGCATCAGGCTACTGAACACTGGGAGAATTCATTACTATATGACTGTTATACTGTAGATATTCTTTTTTCTCCTTATAGAAAAAAAATTTAAGTTTTTATTTCTTTACTTTTCTTGCTCTCTTTTCCTTTTGTTTACCTGTTCCCTCAGAGTCTCTTTCTCCCTTTTTTGCATGCTAACATCCAATTTCTTTTGATTACACTCTCACCCTTTCTATTATCTAGAACTTCTGTATATTCTTTTCTTATCCCATTAATAGCTACATTCTACATCCCTCTGCATCCTCTTTGTCCTCCATTTGAAACTGCAGACCTTATTGCAAATCTGTTTGTTTTATTGAAGGTAATATTTTAACTCATTCTGTTTATTATGACAATTTTGTTATTGTCCTCATAGGGGCTATTTGGTCTAGGATTGCATAGTGTCTGAATTGGGCACTGCTAATATTGATCTCTCCTTAAAGGAAGGATTTTGGAAACCTATTGGGTCACTATAAGCTTATAGGGGGAAATCTGCAATACCCCAGATCTGCACTGCTAGAGGGGAAGATACAGGAAAAACATGAAAAAACAAGGGAACAAAATGACCCAAACAAATCTAGATTCTATATTAATAGAATCCAATGACAGTATGTTAGAAGAAATGTCAGAAAAGGACTTCAGATTATACATGACTAAGATGATTCACGAAGCAAAGGATGAGATAAGAGAGCAAATGCAGGCAATGAATGATAATACCAATAAGCTGAAAGAGCAAGTGCTGGAAGCAAAAGATCATTTCAACAAAGAGATAGAGATTCTCAAAAAAAAAAAAAAAAAAAAACAAACAAAAAAACAAAAAACAAAAAACAAAAAACAAAAAACAAAACAAATGGAAATCCTTGAAATGAAGGAAACAATAAACCAAATAAAAAACTCAATGGAAAGCATCACCAAAAGACTAGACCACTTGGAAGACAGAACCTCAGACAATGAAGACAAAATATTTAATCTTGAAAATAAAGTTGCCCAGAGAAGATGGTAAGAAATCATGAACAGAATCTCCAAGAACTATGGGACATCATAAAAAGACCAAATTTAAGAATTATTGGGATTGAGGAAGGCAAAGAGATACAAACCAAAGGAATGAACAATATATTTAATGAAATAATATCAGAAACTTTCCCAAACCTGATGAATGAAATGGAAAATCAAATACAAGAGGCTTACAGAACACCAAATGCACAAAATCACAACAGATCCACACCAAGGCACATTATAATGAAAATGCCTAACATTCAAAATAAAGATAGGATTTTGAAGGCCGCAAGAGAAAAGCATCAGATTACATATAGGGGGAGACCAATATGGATAGCAGCCAACTTCTCAACCCAGACTCTAAAAACTAGAAGGGCCTGGACCAACATAATTCAAGCTCTGAAAGAACATGGTTGCCACCCAAGAATCCTATACCCAGCAAAACTTACCTTCAGATTTGAAGATGAAATAAAATCCTTCTCTGATAAACAAAAGTTAAAAGAAATTACAAATAGAAAGCCTGCACTACAGAATGTTCTCAACAAAATGTTCCATGAGGAGGAAATGAAAAACAACAATGTAGGAACTACCTTAGAGAAAAACCACTCAAAGGAGAAACCAAGCCAAGTCAAAAACCAAAAATAAGCCCGAATGACTGGGAATATGAATCATATCTCAGTAATAACTCTGAATGTTAATGGCCTAAATCATCAATCAAAAGACAGACTGGCAGAATGGATTAAAAAGAAAGACCCAACAATATGCTGCCTGCAAGAGACTCATCTCATAGAAAAAGACATCCACAGACTAAAGATGAAAGGATGGGAAAAAACTACCACCCACATGGACTCAGTAAAAAAGTGGGGGTTTCCATCCTTATATCAGATAAAGTGGACTTCAAGCCAAAGTTAGTCAGAAGGGATAAAGAAGGACATTTCATACTGCTTAAGAAGGAAGACATAATGATAGTAAATATTTATGCCACAAACAATGGTGCATCCCTGTACATCAAACAAATCCTTCTCAATTTCAGAAATCACATAGACCACAACACAGTAATTCTGGGTGACTTTAACACACCACTGTCACCACTAGATAGATCTTCCAAACAAAAACCAAACAAAGAAACCTAGACTTAATAGACATATATAGAATATTTCATCCATCATTGAGTGGATTCACTTTCTTCTCAGCAGCACACAGAACCTTCTCGAAAATAGACCATATATTATGCCACAAAGCAGCCCTTAGGAAATGCAAAAAAATAGAGATACTGCCTGTGTTCTATCAGATCATAATGAACTGAGAGTAGAAATCAATGACAAAAGAAAAAACAGAAATTACTCCAACACCTGGAGACTAAATAATATGCTATTGAATGAAACATGGATAACAGAAAACATCAGGGAGGAGGTAAAATAATTCTTAGAGGTCAATGAGAATGATGATACAACATATCAAAATCTCTGGGACACTATGAAAGAGGTACTAAGAGGAAAATTCTTTGCATGGAGCACATTCCAGAAAAGAATGAAAAGTCAACAACTAAATGACCTAACATTACAGTTCAAAGCCCTAGAAAAAGAAGAACAGAATAACAGCAAAAGTAGTAGAAGACAGGAAATAATTAAAATCAGAGCTGAAATCAATGAAATTGAAACAAAAGAAACAATTCAAAAAATTGACAAAACAAAAAGTTGGTCCTTTGAAAAAGTAAACAAAATAGACAGACCATTAGCCACACTAACAAAGAGAAGAAGAGAGAAAACTCAAATTACTAAAATTTGTGATGAAAAAGGAAATATCATGACAGACACCACTGAGATACATAACATAATGAGAAGCTACTTTGAAAATCTGTATTCCAACAAAGTAGAAACTACCAAAGACATTGACTAATTTCTAGAGACATATGCTCCTCCCAAACTGAACCAGTAGGACATACACAATTTAAACAGATCAATATCAAGCAACGAAATAGAAGACATTAAAAATCTACCATCCAAGAAAAGCCCAGGACCAGATGGATTCTCAGCCAAGTTCTACAAGACCTTCAAAGAAGAACTCATTCCAATGCTTCTCAAAGTATTCCAGGAAATAGAAAAGGAGGGTACCCTACCAAACTCATTCTATGAAGCTATTATCACCCTCATACCCAAACCAGGAAAAGACACATCAAGGAAAGAAAATTTTAGACCAATATCCTTGATGAATATAGATGCAAAGATCCTTAATAAAATATTGGCAAACTGTATCCAAAAACATATTAAGAAAATCGTGCACCACCCTGGAATGCAAGGATGGTTTAACATCCGTAAATCATTAAATGTAATCCATCATGTCAATAGACTTAAGGATAAGAATCATATGGTTATTTCCATTGACGCAGAAAAAGCGTTTGACAAAACACAACACCCCAACCTTTAAAAAAAAAAAAAAATACAACACCCCTTCATGCTCAAAACACTAGAAAAAATAGGGATAGTAGGAACTTACCTGAACATTGTAAAGGCTATTTATGCTAAGCCCATGGCCAACATCATTCTTTTTTTTTTTTGTTTATAATTTTTCTGGATATTTCCAATTTTTATTTTATTTTGTAATATATAGAACATTTAAAATACTTTGTAGATCAGTAAACAAACCCTGTACATTAAGAGGAAGTAATTATCCACAAAGCAAGGCCCCAAAGGATAGCCATTATATTTTCTATGACACAACGGGAATAGAAAATATAACTCCCCCTTAGGATGACAAACAGGAGTTTACCTTTGTGCCCTTGCATTAGAAGCCTGTGTTGTGAGGTATGCCAAGGCAGGTAACCTGTGCCAACCCTCCTCCATGCAGGCTTTAGAAGCCTCCATCACAGGAGTCCTGTAGGCTGCTCCTGGCTGGCAGTGTAACTGTGCAGGGGTGATTCGTTTGCCTTTCTAGATCTACCCTCCCACTTCTGCACCCTATTCTAGGTCCTGTCTGCTGCCCTAAAGATCTGGCACCACATGGTTCCGACTCCCCCGGCTTCTCTTTGGATTGGCTGATGGGAATGACAGTCGGCCAGAGAGTGGTGAAGAAGGTCACACTATTTCTCCCAGCTCTCACTGGCATGTCACAGTGGCCTGGCTGCGCCTCTCTACTGAAGGACACAGTGCCTATCCAGCAGCCCTCTCCACACCACTCAGTCTCCCTTGAAGACCTTGGTGTCCCCACAGTCACTCTTACTTTTGCCCCTCCAAGTGAAGGGCTGGCAAAAGCTCCTCATTGTTACTAGCCCCAGAGTACTTTTCTACCTATATCACTTTTTTTTTTATTGTATACAAATGGGATACATGTTGTTTCTCTATTTGTACATAGAGTCAAGGCATACCATTTGTGTAATCATACATTTACATAGGGCAATGATGTTTGATTATTTTTTTTCCTTCCCCCCCACCCCTTCCACCCCTCTTTTCCCTCTATACAGTCCTTCTTTCCTTCATTCTTATGGCTCTCCTTATCCCTAACCCTAAACCTAACCCTAAACCTAATGCTAACCCCTCCCACCCCCCATTATATGTCCTCATCCGCTTATCAGCGAGATCATTCATCCTTTAGTTTTTTTGAGATTGGCTTATCTCACTTAGCATGATATTCTCCAATTTCATCCATTTGCCTGTAAATGCCATAATTTTATCATTCTTCATTGCGGAGTAATATTCCATTGTATATATATGCCAGTTTCTTTATCCATTCATCAACTGAAGGGCATCTAGGTTGGTTCCAAAATCTGGCTATGGTGAATTGAGCAGCAATGAACATTGATGTGGCTGTATCTCTGTAGTATGCTGATTGTAAGTCCTTTGGGTATAGGCCAAGGAGTGGAATAGCTGGGTCAAATGGTGGTTCCATTCCAAGTTTTCTGAGGAATCTCCACACTGCTTTCCAGAGTGGCTGCACTAATTTGCAACCCCACCAGCAATGTATGAGTGTTCCTTTTTCACCACATCCTCGCCAACACCTATGGTTGTTTGTGTTCTTGATAATCGCCATTCTAATTGTGGTGAGATGAAATCTTAGGGTAGTTTTGATTTGCATTTCCCTTATTACCAGGGATGTTGAACATTTTTTCATATATCTGTTGATTGCTTGTACATCTTCTTCTGTGAAGTGTCTGTTCATTTCCTTAGCCCATTTGTTGATTGGATTATTCGTATTCTTCGTGTAGAGTTTTTTGAGTTCTTTATAGATTCTGGAAATTAGCGCTCTATCTGAATTATGAGTGGCAAAGATATTCTCCCACTCTGTAGGTTCTTTCTTCACATTGCTGATAGTTTCCTTTGCTGAGAGAAAGCTTTTTAGTTTGAATCTATCCCAGTTGTTGATTCTTGCTTTTATTTCTTGTGCTATGGGAGTCCTGTTAAGGAAGTCTGATCCTAAGCCAACAAGTTGAAGATTTGGACCTACTTTTTCTTCTATAAGATGCAGGGTCTCTGGTCTGATTCCAAGGTCCTTGATCCATTTTGAGTTGAGTTTTGTGTAGGGTGAGAGATAGGGGTTTAATTTCATTCTGTTGCATATGGTTTTCCAGTTTTCCCAGCACCATTTGTTGAAGAGGCTACCTTTTCTCCATTGCATATTGTTGGAACCTTTGTGTAGTATGAGAAAATTGTATTTCTTTGGGTTTATGTCCATGTCCTGTATTCTGTACCATTGATCTACCTGTCTATTTTGGTGCCAATACCATGCCGTTTTTGTTACTATTGCTTTGTAGTAGAGTTGAAGATCTGGTATTGCCATACCCCCTGCTTCGCTCTTGCTACTGAGGATTGCTTTAGATATTCTGAGTTTTTTATTCTTCCAGATGAATTTCATAATTGCTTGCTCTATTTCTGCAAGGTCCATCATTGGGATTTTAATTGGAATTGCATTGAATCTGTATAGCACTTTTGGTAGTATGGCCATTTTGACAACATTAATTCTGCCTATCCAGGAACATGGGAGATCTTTCCATCTTCTAAGGTTTTCTTTAATTTCTTTCTTTAGTGTTCTGTAGTTCTCATTGTAGAGGTCTTTCACCTCTTTTGTGAGATTGATTCCCAAGTATTTTATTTTTTTCGAAGCTATTGTGAATGGGGTAGTTTTCCTAATTTCTCTTTCTGAAGATTCATCAGTTATGAAGCTCCGGGACTTGGAGCTTGTTCTGGTCAGAAAGGCTCTCACTAGGGGGCCTACTCTGAGAACCTGGAGAAGCTGGCTGTGTGGGCGGGGCCCACCGCCGGAGTGCACAGGGCTGCCTGTGGAAGACTCTAGCTGCCCTGCCCAGCTCTGATAAGCCACTTCTATCTGGGCCTGCCACCTGGACCGAGGTTTACCCAGTGGGCAGACTCACCCGTGACTCTATTTCAGTCCCAGTCTCTCAATGCCTCCCCTTCTTAACTCCTGGGTTCTGGAGCGACTGGGGGTGCAGTCACCCTCTAGGCTGCCATCTTGGATCGCCCTGTGAAGAGAGCCTGTGGCTGGAGTGGGCAGAGCCGCCTGAAGAGGTCTCTGGCTGTCCTGCCCTGATCCCAGAGGCTGCTTGCGGATTGAAGCTCTCCGTTGGTTCGGGGACTTGTGGCTGGTTCTATGTAGAAAGCCTCTCACTGGGCGGTCTGGTCTGAGAAACTAGCCTTGAAAGGCACCTCCCACCGCAGGGGTCCAGGCTACTTGGTGAAGTCTCAGGCTGCCCTATCCTGGTCCCTGAAGCTGCTTGCGTGCCGGAGTACGCTGTCCCAACATCATTCTTAATGGAGAAAAACTGAAACCATTCCCTTTAAAAGTGGGAACAAGACAGGGATGTCCTCTTTCACCACTTCTATTCAACATTGTCCTGGAAACTCTAGCCAGAGCAATTAGGTAGACTAAAGAAATTAAAGTGATACGAATAGGAAAAAAGGAACTTAAGCTGTCACTATTTGCGAATGACATGATTCTATATTTAGAGGATCCAAAAAACTCCTCCAGAAAACTTCTAGACCTCATCAATGAATTCAGCAAAATAGCAGGCTATAAAATCAACACGCATAAATCAAAAGCATTTTTATATGCAAGCGACGAAACATCTGAAAGGGAAATGAGAAAAAAAAACTCCATTTGCAATAGCCTCAAAAAAAATTAAATACTTGGGCATCAATCTAATCAATGAGGTAAAAGATCTCTATAATGAAAACTACAAAACATTGAAGAAAGAAATTGAGGAAGACCTTAGAAGATGGAAGGATCTCCCATGTTCTTGGATAGGCAGAATTAATATTGTCAAAATGGCCATACTACCCAAAATGCTATACAATTCAATTTAATGCAATTCCAATTACAATCCCAAAGATGTACCTACAGAAATAGAGCAAGCAATCAGGAAATTCATCTGGATGAATAAGAAACCCAGAATAGCTAAAGCAATCCTTAGCAGGAAGAATGAAATAGGGGTATTGCAACATCAGATCTTCAACTATACTACAAAGCAATAGTAACAAAAACGGCATGGTATTGGCACCGAAATAGACAGGTAGATCAATGGTACAGAATAGAGGACATGGACACAAACCCAAAGAAATACAATTTTCTCATACTACACAAAGGGTCCAAAAATATGCAATGGAGAAAAGATAGCCTCTTCAACAAATGGTGCTGGGAAAACTGGAAATCCATATGCAACAGGATGAAACTAAACCCCTATCTTTCACCCTGCACAAAAATCAAGTCACAATGGATGAAGGATCTTGAAATCAAACCAGAGACCCTGCGTCTTATAGAAGAAAAAGTTGGTCCAAATCTTCAACTTGTTGGCTTAGGATCAGACTTCCTTAACAGGACTCCCATAGCACAAGAAATAAAAGCAAGAATCAACAACTGGGATAGATTCAAACTAAATAGCTTTCTCTCAGTAAAAGAAACTATCAGCAATGTGAAGAAAGAACCTACAGAGTGGGAGAATATCTTTGCCACTCATACTTCAGGTAGAGCACTAATTTCCAGAATATATAAATAACTCAAAAAACTCTACAAGAAGAATACAAATAACCCAATCAACAAATGGGCTAAGGATATGAACAGACACTTCACAGAAGATCTGCAAGCAATCAACAAACATATGAAAAAAATGTTCATCATCTTTAGTAATAAGAGAAATGCAAATCAAAACTACACTAAGATTCCATCTCACCCCAATTAGAATGGTGATAATCAAGAATACAGGCAACAATAGGTGTTGGAGAGGATGTGGGGGAAAAGGTACACTCATACATTTCTGGTGGGGCTGCAAATTAGAATTTACCCTATGTAAATGTATGATTACGCAAATGGTATGCTGTTACTCCATGTACAAATAGAAACAACATGTATCCCATTTGTTTACAATAAAAATAATTTAAAAAAGATACATGTATACCAACCTATGTTTATACACATATCTATAAATATTCCCTTTCCTAAAAAAAAAATTGTGCCTTTGACACAATGGGTAACATTGACTCACCCCTTCTTCCTTCTGTAAGAAATAGAAAAAGTCTGGTGGTCCATTTTCAGAATACAGTATTTAGCCTTCAATGTAAAACTGGGATGTAAGAAAAGCATCAGGAGGGAAAATGGAGCAGAATGGAAAGTTACAAGCAGGTGACACTGGAATGTGAAAAAGTCAGGGTCTCTAGACAAACAGGAGGTGAGAGGAAAAGGGCCAGCCTAACCAAACTGCAAGATGCACTCAATCCAAGAAGATGTTCCTGTCTCAAGACAACAAAGGGAGGTGGGAACAACTAAAGCATATATTTTTAAATAACCCAATAGGAGACAGTAAAACCGAGGCAACTTTCTGAAAGATTGTATAACCCATAGTATTCAGCCAATGAGGAATTAGGGGAGGGGACTTGCACATGGGGGGATCAAATGCTGATTGTAACTGCCCTGGGTGTGCCTGTTCCCTCAGACACCTGATTTTGAAAGACATCAGTAAAAGCCACACTTCTTTGTACATTTTGTTTCTCAGTCCATTCTTTGGGGTTGTACACGTGAGAGTGTTTCTCACATTTCCTAGACTTATTTTACTCTTCATAAAATGAAAAAGTCATACTAGATGAGCTCTAGGATGATTTTGCTTTCTGACTTTCTGTTTTTAATTTTTTTTAAAATTTTATTATTTATTTATTTATTTTATTATTATTGTATACAATTGGGATACACGTTGTTTCTCTATTTGTACATGGAGTCAAGGCATACCATTTGTGTAATCATACGTTTACATAGGGCAATGATGTTCGATTCGTTATTTTTTTTCCCTTCCCCCCACCCCTCCCACCCCTCTCACCCCTCTTTTCCCTCTATACAGTCCTTCTTTCCTTCATTCTTACCACACTCCTTATCCCTAACCCTAAACCTAACCTTAACCCTAATGCTAACCCCTCCCACCCCCCATTATATGTCCTCATCCGCTTATCAGCCAGATCATTCGTCCTTTAGTTTTTTTGAGATTGGCTTATCTCACTTAGCATGATATTCTCCAATTTCATCCATTTGCCTGCAAATGCCATAATTTCATTATTTATAGCTGAGTTATATTCCATTGTATATATATATATGCCACAGTTTCTTTATCCATTCATCAACTGAAGGGCATCTAGGTTGGTTCCACAATCTGGCTATGGTGAATTGAGCAGCAATGAACATTGATGTGGCTGTATCTCTGTAGTATGCTGATTGTAAGTCCTTGGATAGCTGGGTCAAATGGTGGTTCCATTCCAAGCTTTCTGAGGAATCTCCATACTGCTTTTCAGAGTGGCTGCACTAATTTGCAACCCCACCAGCAATGTATGAATGTTCCTTTTTCACCACATCCTCGCCAACACCTATTGTTGTTTGTGTTCTTGATAATCGCCATTCTAATTGTGGTGAGATGAAACTTAGGGTAGTTTTGATTTGCATTTCCCTTATTACTAGAGATGTTGAACATTTTTTCATATATCTGTTGATTGCTTGTACATCTTCTTCTGTGAAGTGTCTGTTCATTTCCTTAGCCCATTTGTTGATTGGATTATTCGTATTCTTCGTGTAGAGTTTTTTGAGTTCTTTATAGATTCTGGAAATTAGCGCTCTATCTGAATTATGAGTGGCAAAGATATTCTCCCACTCTGTAGGTTCTTTCTTCACATTGCTGATAGTTTCCTTTGCTGAGAGAAAGCTTTTTAGTTTGAATCTATCCCAGTTGTTGATTCTTGCTTTTATTTCTTGTGCTATGGGAGTCCTGTTAAGGAAGTCTGATCCTAAGCCAACAAGTTGAAGATTTGGACCTACTTTTTCTTCTATAAGATGCAGGGTCTCTGGTCTGATTCCAAGGTCCTTGATCCATTTTGAGTTGAGTTTTGTGTAGGGTGAGAGATAGGGGTTTAATTTCATTCTGTTGCATATGGTTTTCCAGTTTTCCCAGCACCATTTGTTGAAGAGGCTACCTTTTCTCCATTGCATATTTTTGGACCCTTTGTGTAGTATGAGAAAATTGTATTTCTTTGGGTTTGTGTCCATGTCCTGTATTCTGTACCATTGATCTACCTGTCTATTTTGGTGCCAATACCATGCCGTTTTTGTTACTATTACTTTGTAGTAGAGTTGAAGATCTGGTATTGCCATACCCCCTGCTTCGCTCTTGCTACTGAGGATTGCTTTAGATATTCTGAGTTTTTTATTCTTCCAGATGAATTTCATAATTGCTTGCTCTATTTCTGCAAGGACCATCATTGGGATTTTAATTGGAATTGCATTGAATCTGTATAGCACTTTAGGTAGTATGGCCATTTTGACAACATTAATTCTGCCTATCCAGGAACATGGGAGATCTTTCCATCTTCTAAGGTTTTCTTTAATTTCTTTCTTTAGTGTTCTGTAGTTCTCATTGTAGAGGTCTTTCACCTCTTTTGTGAGATTGATTCCCAAGTATTTTATTTTTTTCGATGCTATTGTGAATGGGGTAGTTTTCCTAACCTCTCTTTCTGAAGATTCATCACTTATGTATAAAAATGCATTGGATTTATGAGCATTGATCTTGTAACCTGCTACTTTACTGAATTCACTTATGAGTTCTAAAAGTTTTCTGGTGGAATTTCCAGGTTCCTCTAAATATATAATCATGTCATCAGTGAACAGGGATAGTTTGAGTTCTTGTTTTCCAATTCGTATCCCTTTAATTTCTTTGGTTTGTCTAATTGCTCTGGCTAGAGTCTCAAGGACGATGTTGAATAGAAGCGGTGAAAGAGGGCATCCCTGCCTTGTTCCTGTATTTAGGGGGAATGCTTTCAGTTTTTCACCATTTAGAATGATATTAGCCATGGGCTTAGCGTAGATGGCCTTTATAATGTTAAGGAATGTTCCCACTACCCCAATTTTTTCTAGTGTTTTGAGCATGAAGGGATGCTGTATTTTATCGAATGCTTTTTCTGCATCTATTGAAATAATCATGTGATTCTTAACTTTAAGTCTGTTGATATGGTGAATGACATTTATTGATTTCTGAATGTTGAACCAACCTAGCATCCCTGGGATAAAACCCACTTGATTGTGGTGCACTATCTTTTTAATATATATTTGTATGCGATTTGCTAAAATTTTGTTGAGAATTTTTGCATCGATGTTCATTAAGGATATTGGTCTGAAATTTTCTTTCCTCGATGTGTCTCTGTCT
Source organism: Sciurus carolinensis (assembly GCF_902686445.1). NCBI lineage: Eukaryota > Metazoa > Chordata > Mammalia > Rodentia > Sciuridae > Sciurus > Sciurus carolinensis. The sequence goes on from NC_062228.1 coordinate 36,669,613, forward strand.
GGTTTAGGTATCAGGGTGATATTGGCTTCATAGAACGAGTTTGGGAGGGTTCCCTCCTCTTCTATTTCATGGAATAGTTTGAGGAGTATTGGAATGAGCTCTTCTTTAAAGGTTTTGTAGAACTCGGCTGAGAACCCATCTGGTCCTGGACTGTTCTTTGTTGGTAGGCTTTTGATGACCTCTTCTATTTCATTGCTTGAAATTGATTTATTTAAGTTGTATATGTCCTCCTCGTTCAGTTTAGGTAATTCGTATGTCTCTAGAAATTTGTTGATGTCTTCGAGGTTTTCTGTTTTGTTGGAGTATAGATTTTCGAAATAGCTTCTAATTATGTTTTGTATTTCACTCGTGTCTGTTGTGATGTTTCCTTGTTCATTCCAAATTTTAGTAATTTGAGTTTTCTCCCTCTTTCTCTTTGTTAGTGTGGCTAAGGGTTTATCAATTTTATTTATTTTTTCAAAGAACCAACTATTTATTTTGTTAATTTTTCCAATTGTTTCTTTTGTTTCGATTTCGTTGATTTCGGCTCTGATTTTAACTATTTCCTGTCTTCTACTACTTTTGGTATTGGTCTGCTCTTCTTTTTCTAGGGCTTTGAGCTGTAGTGTTAAGTTGTTTATTTGTTGATTTCTACTTCTTTGGTTGAATGCGCCCCATGAAATAAATCTTCCTCTTTCATAGTGTAGTACTTTCATAGTACTGCTTTCATAGTGTCCCAGAGATTTTGATGTGATGTGTCTTTGTTCTTGTTTACTTCTAAGAATTTTTTTTATTTCCCTCCTGATGTCTTCTGTTATCCATTCATCATATAATAGTATATTATTTAATCTACAGGTATTGGAGAAGTTTCTGTTTTTTATTCTGTCATGTATTTCTAATTTCAATCCATTATGATCTGATAGAGTACAAGGTAGTATCTCTATCTTCGTGTATTTGCTAACAGTAGCTTTGTGGCATAATATATGGTCTATTTTAGAGAAGGATCCATGTGCTGCTGAGAGGAAGGTGTATTCATTCTTTGTTGGATGGTATATTCTATATATGTCGGTTAAGTCTAAATTGTTGATTGTGTTATTGAGATCTATGGTTTCTTTATTCAATTTTTGTTTGGAAGATCTATCTAGTGGTGAGAGAGGTGTGTTAAAATCGCCTAGTATTATTGTGTTGTGGTCTATTTGATTTCTGGAATTGAGAAGGATTTGTTTGATGTATATGGATGAGCCACTGTTTGGGGCATAGATATTTATGATTGTTATGTCTTGCTGATTTATGCTTCCCTTAAGTAGCATGTAATGTCCTTCTTTATCCCTTCTGACTAATTTTGGCTTGAAGTCCACATTATCTGAAATGAGGATGGATACTCCAGCTTTTTTGCTGTGTCCGTGTGCATGGTATGTTTTTCCCCATCCTTTCACCTTTAGTCTATGGGTATCTCTTTCTGTGAGACGAGTCTCTTGCAGGCAGCATATTGTTGGATTTTTCTTTTTAATCCAATCTGCCAGTCTATGTCTTTTGATTGATGAATTCAGGCCATTAACATTCAGGGTTATTATTGTGATATGATTTGTATTCCCAGTCATTTGACTCATATTTGTTTTTTTTTTTTTTTTGACATGATTTGGTTTCTCCTTTATTTGGCTATTCCTTTAGGCTAGCACCTCCCGTTGCTGATTTGCATCTCTGTTTTTCATCTCTTCCTCATGGAATATTTTGCTGAGAATGTTCTGTAATGCTGGCTTTCTTTTTGTAAATTCCTTTAGCTTTTGTTTATCATGGAAGGATCTTATTTTGTCCTCAAATTTGAAGGTAAGTTTTGCTGGGTATAAGATTCTTGGTTGGCATCCGTTTTCTTTCAGGGCTTGGTAAATGTTGTTCCAGGCCCTTCTAGCTTTTAGGGTCTGGATTGAAAAATCTGCTGATATTCTTATTGTTTTCCCCCTGAATGTAATTTGATTCTTTTCTCTCGCGGCCTTTAAAATTCTGTCTTTATTTTGTATGTTAGGTATTTTCATAATAATGTGCCTTGATGTGGGTCTGTTGTAATTTTGTATGTTTGGAGTCCTATAAGCCTCTTGTACTTGGCTTTCCATTTCATTCTTCAGATTTGGAAAATTTTTCAGATATTATTTCATTGAATAGATTGTTCATTCCTTTGGTTTGTTTCTCTAAGCCTTCCTCAATCCCAATAATTCTTAAATTTGGCCTTTTCATGATATCCCATAATTCTTGTAGATTCTGTTCATGATTTCTTACCATCTTCTCTGTTTGGCCAATTTGGTTTTCAAGATGAAATATTTTGTCTTCAATGTCTGAGGTTCTGTCTTCCAGGTGTTCTATCCTATTGATTATGCTTTCTATGGAGTTTTTAACTTGGTTTATAGTTTCCTTCACTTCAAGGATTTCAGTTTGTTTGTTTTTTTTCAGTATCTCTAACTCTTTATTGAAATGATCTCTTGCTTCCCGTATTTGGTCTTTTAACTGTTGATTGGTGTGATCATTTAATGCCTGCATTTGCTCTTTCATCTCCTCCTTCAATGCCTGCATTTGCTCTTTCATCTCCTCATTTGGTTCTCTGATTGTTTTAATTATGTACATTCTGAACTCCCTTTCTGACATTTCTTCTGCTGTGCTGTCATTAGATTTTATTGATGTAGTATCTAGGTTTGTTTGGGACATTTTCTTCCCTTGTTTTCTCATATTCGTCAGCTGTCAGTGGGACCCTGAGATATTGCAGATTTCCTCTATTGGCTTATAATGTCCCGGTAGATTTCCAGTGTATCACCTCCCAGCCTTCAGTAGCCTGATGTCTTGGAGGAACTTGATAATGCAATGCATCCAAAGAAAGCTGCCCCTAGCCCCCTACTGGTTCCAGGGTTTGGAGCTGGCTCTGCAGAAAGGCTCTCACTGGGGGCCTGCACTGTGCAGCTGGCTGTGTGGGAGGAGCCCACCGCCGGAGTGTGGAAGGCTACCTTGGGAAGACTCTAGCTGCCCTACCCTGCTCTGATAAGCCACCCCTATCTGTGCCTGCCGCCCAGACCAAGTTTTGCCCAGTGGGGGAGACTCACCCCGTGACTCTATTTTTGTCCAAGTCTCTCAATGCCTCCCCTTCTTGAGTCCTGGGTTCTGGTGCGATGGAGATGCAGTCACCCTCTAGTCCACCATCTTGGATCACCCCGTGGAAAGAGCCTGTGGCTGGAGTGGGCAGAGCCACCTGGAGAAGTCTCTGGCTGCCCTGCCCTGATCCCAGAGGCTGCTTGCGGATCGAAGCTCTCCATTGGCTCGGGGACTTGTGGCTGGTTGTGTGTAGAAAGGCTCTCACTAGGCGGTCTGCTCCGAGAAGCTAGCCTTGAAAGGCACCTCCCACCGCAGGGGGCCGGGCTGCTTGGGGAAGTCTCTGGCTGCCCTGTCCTGGTCCCTGAAGTCGCTTGCGTCCCGGAGCACGCCGCGCTGGTTCTGGGACTTGGAGCTTGTTCTGATCAGAAAGGCTCTCACTAGGGGGCCTGCTCCGAGAACCTGGTGAAGCTGGCTGTGTGGGAGGGGCCCACTGCTGTAGTGCGCAGGGCTGCCTGTGGAAGACTCTAGCTGCCCTGCCCGGCTCCGATAAGCCACCTCTATCTGGGCCTGCCACCCGGGCCGAGCTTTACCCAGTGGGCAGACTCACCCGTGGCTCTATTTTAGTCCGAGTCTCTCAATGCCTCCCCTTCTTAACTCCTGGGTTCTGGAGCGACTGGAGATGCAGTCACCCTCTAGTCCGCCATCTTGGATCGCCCCCTGTTTTTAATTTTTTTAAATTTTAGTCTAGAGAATGCTGTAAAAATTGTCACTCCTTGGTGGATAATATTCTGTCTTCATTTGTTCCTATGTATAATTACTTTCAATCCTTTCTTCTGTGTGTGCTTATGGTGCGTACTTAGGTGTATGTATGTAAATGTGGTGCCTATGTGTATGTGGCATATGTCTATGTGTGTATTTAAGTGTGTGCATGTGTGTGTGTGTTTTTCTTCCTGATCTGACTCTTTTCACTCCAACTCAGGTTGCTGGGGAAGGAGTGTGGCATTGGCAGGGGTAGGTTGCTCCACTTTACTGTCCCTGCTGACTGGGTGAGACATTTTCCCTGGCACCCTGCATAGTCTCCTCTCCTTCTCTTCCTTCTGAAGAAACCATATTGTGGGTGGCAAGATTGGGGAAGACTAGTTTGACTTAGTTGCTTTGGGTTGGGCTGGGAGTGGAGCTGGATACAGAGCTAAAGGATTCTGGGTGGGGGCAAAAACAGTACTAGGATGCACCTTACCAAGTGACAAGAAATTTTGTGCAAGGACAGAGGCACATTTTCTTTCCTGGAGCAGGCTGCATTATGAATTTGTTGGTCTAAGATACTTTTGCTGAGATAGGCTCTTTCCTCCATAAAAATATTACAAATTATATTTGGTGATTGAGTTGGTAAAAGATGAGTATAAACCAGGCTGGATTTACTATTATATATTAATTATTATATTATTCCCTTTTCTTTCTTTCTTTTTTTAAAAATAGTACATGGGATTGAATTCAGGGGTATTCTACCAATCACATGAACTTGATTATGGTGGTACTGATATGAATGCCTATTTTGGAGTGCAACGAACTGTACATCAAAAAAGAATCTGTTGGCACCAGGTACAGTGGCACACGCTTGTAATCCTAGGGACTAGTGAGGCAGGGACTTGAGGCAGGCAGATCTCAAGTTCAAGGCCTGCCTAGACAACTTAATGATACCTTGCCTCAAAATAAAATAAAAAGGAATGGAGGTGTAGCTCATTGATAGAACACCCTCAGTTTCAATCACCTATACCACAAAAAATTAAATAAATAAAAATAAATAAAAAACACCCCCCCAATAAAAATAAAAATAAAATACTCTTCTGGACCTACAAGCTCAAACATTGTGGTGTGCCTATTGGAGAAGGTAGCTCTGCCTATCTGCCTGCCTAGGAATGGCTTCACATAACCTAGGTCACTTCCAGTCCTACTCATCAAAGATTTCCTTTTTTCTCCTGCCCCCAATGCTTATCCATGGCCCTGAACTCTGTTGCCTTCCCCATTTTTTAGCCCTTTATCCTGTTCTTCCCCCTATCCAGTGGATTCATGCCTAACCCTATTATTGCCATATCACCTGCCAGGTCCCCTTTACCAACAACCCCAAGTGCTACTCCAGATATAGGGCCTGAAGAGAGATCAAGTCAAAATCTTAAGAACCAAGAGAAATTATTCTTGTTTTTTTTTTCTAGCTTTAAAATTTCCATTTTGAATTTATTTATTCATGCCCCCGGAATAAGCACAGTGATTTCTTGGTCCCTCAGTTGTATGGTTGTGGAGCCTGACCTCAGTATTTTCTGTGCTTGGTCTTGGGCAATTCTTCACTTTACACCCAGTTTTCTCATTGTTAAGGTAAGAACAGTGGCTACTAACTTATGGGATTGCTGTGAGTTTTCGTGAGATGAGCAGTGTTCGGTAGGCAGTACATGCTCAATCAATGTCAGCTGTAGTCTTAGGTGCAAGGGCCTGTGTTCACTAGGGTAGGTGAAGACACCAAGAAAAGGAGGGGCTGAGTTCTAAATTATTATGGTTCCAGACTTAGCAAAAAAAAAAAAAAAAAAAAAATCATGCCTAGATGATTCTTTTTTTTTTTTTAAAGCTTTCAATGCTGAGTTTTGGTAACTTATTAAAAAAAAGCTGAATGTAGGGCATTTAGTATCTTGATAAAAATCAATACAGTATTCAGGATAAAATCATTAAAGGCAGGCCATGTACTGTCTATAAAGGAATCTTGAAAGCCCTATAGATTAAAAAAATGTATTCTATAGAAGTATTTTCCAAAGGCTAAGGAGAAGGGGCAGAGCTGGGGACATAGCTACAGAAGAGCATGAGGCCATTGGCCCCCATCAGCCAGTGACCTATATTCTTCATGTAGCAGAAAGAGCACTGCATAGAGAGTAGAGGGCATTGAATTTTTACTTTAGTTGTAGCATAATTTTACCACATTTTTTCTATTTTTCAGTCACTATTCCTTTGAGTCTAGGTGTCTACATTTAGCTAACCATTTTCCTATTAATGGTTACATAGGTTGTTTTCCAGACAAAATGCAGTTTTGTTTATTATAGTTATATTTTTGTTGTTGTTGTTCTGGGAATAGAACCCATGTGTCATTGCCTGACAGTGCTAGGCAAGTGCGCCACTGCTGAGCTATATCCCCAGCCTTTTTATTTTATTTTGAGACAGGATCTTGTGAAGTTGCTGAGGCTGACCTTGAACTTACAATCCTTCTGCCTCAGCTTCCTGAGAAGCTAGTACAGTTGCACCCAGCTAAATGCAGAGTTATAAATTGGAAAGTCCCTGGGAAGTATAGTCCATTCTCCTCACTTTATAAGGAAACCAAGGTTCAGTAGCATTGAACAAGCTGCATGAAGTCAGCTGGCTCACAGTGGCCAAGGCTGTGACCCATACGATCCCATACTGCTCTGTTCCATGCTGACCACCTCTGTCCCACACTGTTTTGTGGGATGGAGCTCAGCAGCAGCACCACACTTCCAATAAACACACTGTGATATTGTGTATTATTTATTTCTGTTCAGAACTCTGTAGGAGGGGTTTGATTTCTGCCAAATAACTGCTATGACCTCATCCTCAGTTCTGTAATTACATAAGATATTTGAACTAGTAGGGGCCTCTGGAGAGAGTGGGGATCTCTATGACCTTTGACTCTTTCCCATGAGGGAGGCTCAATGGCAAGAAAAGGCTCCTCTTTGCTTGAGGACAGTAAAATGATAGAAAATAAATTGTTTTGTTTGTTTTGGTTGAATAAATGGATTGGAAATAAGGAGAGGCCTGATAGATGACTTCCAATTCCATTTGTCATTTCTGCTGCAAAATGGAGAGAACTCCAACTCTTCCTCTGGCTGCCTCTTAAATATATCTTGCCTCATGGCTGAAACCTGTGGTAAAAAGACATGCTCAAGGGTTCTTTTCTTTTTATGTAAAAAATATTTTTCAGAAATAGAATCAATCAAATCAGAATATATGATTCCTTCAAAAACTCAAATCATTCAAGGACTATTTACTTAACAGTTCAAGGTTTTTCCCTCTTATTTTATTCCTTTCTCTGACTTCTCCATTTCTTACCCCTTTTTAATTTTCTCATACTTTCTTGCAGATCACTCTGGCTACACTTCTCCCCCCAGATAATTCCTCCCTGTGTTTGGCCAGTCATGGAGGTTTGGTCACCCAGGGAGAATTCCTGGCCTCAGGAGCTAGTTCTGAACTGGGCTTCACCATGGCTCAGGAGTTTAAGGTCTGAGGAGTTTGGGAGGAACTGTTGAACAGCCCTTCGAACAGAAGCCTGTGATGAGGTATTAAGGAGACCCTGACATTCTGCAAGAAGAGCTGGTCAACTATATCTTTCAGTTCAGCGATAGAATTAGGGGTCCCAGCTGACACTGAGCTCCAGGTTCCTTTGCTGTTCCTGGGAGAAGGGTGGGGCAGAACATTAGTTTCTTGGAGTCATTATGATTGCAGGACCATAATGGGTGCGGTATCTGATTCCTTCACGAGTCTTTTCCTTAGCTCAGCCACCTTGAGCCACCAGGGTTGGAGAACAGTGGGTAGGAAGAGCTTGCTCCTGCAGAAGCCTCTAGTTCTCACACTATCTCTCAGGAGCCAAGATAAGCACAAATCCTAGTCACCAGCAGTCCCCCCTGAAACCTGGGCCTGTCAGAGAGGAACAGTGAGGTGGTTCTTGCTGGGATGCGGTGATAAACAAAGCTACACCCAATATAATTCTTACTCCAAAGTGGAACCGTGATGATACAACAATCATGACAGTGTGTTGGAAGAAAACAACCATAACAAATAATTCTTTGGTAATTGAGAAGGGAGAATCATGGTTTTCAGTCAGTTGATTTGATTCATTCTTCTCCTTGGGTAGGAATTCATGAATGACCTTTTAGTAGCTGTTGACACAGGAAGAGAAGACTAGAGAAAAATCCTGTGTGTATGTGCGTGTGCATGTACATATGTGCAAGCATGAATTTGTGTGTATGTGAGTTTTTGTGAAAGTGTGCATGAGCAGGGGGTATAGTCTGGGGCTAGCAAGAGAGACTTGATCAGTGGTGCAAATTTCTTTCTTTCCTCCCTCCCTTCCTTTCTTCCTTCCTTCTGTACTAGGGTTTGAACCCAGTGACACTTTGACACTGAGCTATATCCCCAGTCCTTTTTATTTTCAAATTCAAGATAAGGTCTCTTTAAGTTGCTGAGGGACTTGCTAAATTGCTGAGGCTGGTCTTGAACTTGCTTTTCTCCTGCCTCAGTCTCCCAAGTTGCTGGGATTATAGGTATGTGCCACCGAACCTGGCTTCTGCTAGGCAATTTCTGCGGTATCAGAGACCACCTCAAATGTCTTGAGAAAATGGCATGAGTCACTTCATTTACCAAAACAAAACAAACTACTGGGTTTTCTTGTCCTGGGAAATCCAGTCATCTGACAAATAGTCTTTTTTGGGTGGGGCGGTGGAGTACTGGGAATTGAACTCAGTGGTACTCCGCCCCTGAGTCACAACCCCAGCCCTATTTTGTATTTTATTTAGATAAAGGGTGAAGGGTTATGGAAAATAATATTCCTGCAAGAAAACCCCCAAAGAAAAATGGAGGGACTGTGTGACTCAGGAGGAGGGAGGGGAAGTTGGTCAAACATTAAACCTCTCCCAGTGCATTATTTCCTGATAACAATGGGCCCTAAAGGAAAGGGGCAGATAAGGAAGGCTGGGCCCTAAACCTGACCTTCCCCCATGGCAAATCAGTCCTAAATAACAATGGGCAAGATTTGAATACTCATCCCTTGGGTCTGGTTTTAACCTGTACAACTAGCCCCTGACGGTCAAAACTGCACATGCACAGCTTCCAATGATTACATCATTGTACCCTATAAAACTGTAAGAAAACCCACGAAAACCACACTGTACACAGGAAATCACATAAGAGGGTTTATTAAGCAAACAGTGTCTCCCTGCAGAGTAAGAGAGAAAATAAGAGGAAAAGAGAGAAAAAGAGAAAGGGTGCGCACTAGAGAGAGTGGAAAGCGAGGAGGAGAAAGAAAGCAAGTGAGTAGGAGAGGAAAAGCAAGAGAAAAGATGGTGGGGGTAGCTATCCTTAAGCAGTTGAATTTCACTGGGCTAACAGGGAACCAATAACGGAGAAGGATACTTGCAAGCTGACTGATGAACCAATAGCTAGCTAGGATGTTCACAGACTGACAAGTGGTTGGGAGGTGGGGAAAATGGCTGCACTGGAAAGGGCGGGGAGAGCAGCTTTCAGACTGACAAGCTAGGTTGTGATGAATCAGATGTCTCTAACAAACATGTTTGAGTAATTAATATACAAAGAATCAAAGGGCGGGGAGGGCAGGTTGTAAAGGCATCTGGGGGTGGGTGCTTCTATGAGAGAAGAACAAAAAGACATGAGTACTGAAATGAGATTAATACAATATAAATGTTGCAGAATCTGGAACATGCCAATGAATATCATAAAGATGACAGAAGTCAATAATTCCTCACCAGGGGGTGGAAGAACTGAGAAGTTGTTCCCATAACAAGGCCTAGCAAAGGCTGGGGAGGACAAGACCTTTATTTGGGAACTTAAACATTGTCTAGGTTATCAGGAATGTAAACACAACATTTAGTAGAGATACTAGCAAACATAGATTAAGCCTACCTGTGTCTATAGGCCTTAAACCAACTAAAACTTCTGACTCTGGCAGTTTCTGTTGATAGTTATCAGGCACATTTGCCTAAGAATCTCTCTTTTGTAGCTTTTAGTTTTTATTCTAGTGGGCTAACACAAGTGTACATCTTAAGTTACATTTAACTATTATTTCTTTTAAATGCCCAAGAATGGTTATATTTTGGTTTTAACTGTTTTGCTGGGTGTCTAAGATCAAGCTGGTCAAATTGACCTGTTCCTGTCTGTTAAAAGTCAGCTGAGTCTTCTCACAGGGGTCACTCATAGAGAACTTGAGAGCCTTCTTTAGTGCCATCCATTAGGCAGGGTCTCCTCAAGGAGGTGGCTTCCCTTGAAAGCACCAGGGATATTTCCTTTTTCTCTTGACCCTCCTCTGCAGCAGGTGCACTAATTGGCTTTTCATCCTCTAGTGGCCTCATCAATCTCTCTGATTGGGAGGTCGTGTGACCCAGAGTTTCAAAGCTCCTTAGAGAAATCCTCTTGTTCCCTGAGTTCAGGCTGACTGAGGGCAAGACCCCAATACTGGCTTTTCTTGGCTTCTGTATTTAATCTCAATCTCTAAGTTTGATCTTAACCACAGCAAGCCAGTCTCACTAGTCATAAAGTAAGAGTGCTGGGCTTTAATTTCAATGTCTACGACTTTACAGTTATTTACCCCTTTTATCTAATTGGAGTCTACATTATCTGTCCTACAGGTGATGGCTTACTATTTATTTCAACTTAATTTACAGTCTTTGCTCAGAAGCAGTACTTCTGCAAAATATTAATCAGGCAACAGTTAAGAGTTTACAAAATGGAATCACCAACAGGAAAACATTCAGTTTGTGCAATAGCTATCTTGAATTTTGACTGAGTTATTCATTATATATCCCCTGTTTGAGATCACAGTAATCTTTACAACAAATATCGAACTTTTGAACACAACTTTAAATGAGATAAAGTCTGACTTACTTTGGAGCCATTGTAACATGCAGCAGGGTGAGGCAGAGCCTTATCTTAGGTAAGGCAGGGCTTTTCACAAATCTTAGGTAAAATGTTCTAATCCTGAAACTAACTTTTTTCTCTTTTGCCATGACCAGCATGACCAAATTCTCAAGTTCAGTGAGGGGCAAAGGAGTATTAGAAAATAAAGGTTTATAAACACAGATTTTGAAGATTAAGCTGAGATCAGATGGAACTCTGTTCTCTGATGAAAATGCAGATCTAAAGAGTTATATCAGCAATCTTTATATATGTATGTAAGCATTATTCTTTGTTTTCAGGAAAGTTACAGAGACTAGGACATTAATGTAACTTTTTTTCAGAGCTGCAAAGTGCAATGTTAGGAGCTCTGTGTAGCTTTCAAGGAAGTCCTCTGTCCAAAGTTACTGTAAGGTGGGCAGGAACCAGAGAAGGGAGCTGATGAAACACTGGTTATCTAGCAAAAGAATTCCTTCCTGCCCAAGAGCTATGTGCCTGAGATCAATGTCAGAACTGATAGGACTCCTGTATAGAGACTCCCCAGGAGGGTACTGCCACAGCAGTTAGGCATCTTGTGCCCCTGCACAGGAACACCCCCAGGCACCAGGCATGCCACAGTCATGAGGTCAGAGACCCAAATCTCAGTCACTGTTGTCCCATTTTTGCTACTGCGCATTACACTCTTTCTGAAATGTCATTTTAAGAAGTTTACATATATTGACTCCTGAGTCTATATGAACATTAGTTAACAATTTAATATTATATCTAAAACATTAATTAAAGAAAGACTGAGAGAGCTTTTAACTTTCCTTTTGTGTGGCAAAGTGGCAAAGTGCTTTAGAAATAAATCCCCAATAATTTGGAGAATAGCAGCTTGATAAATTTTCTGCTTTAAAGGCTTGTATACCTGGAAAATATGAACACATTTACAAAGAATAATGTTTTTAAATTAATTAGATGTCTCTAACAAACATGTTTGAGTAATTAATATACAAAGAATAATGTTTTTAAGTATGTTACTCCATGGAATAACTTTGTAAATTAGATGTCTCTAACAAACATGTTTGAGTAATTAATATACAAAGATTCAAAGGGCAGGGAGAGTAACTTTGTATTACAAAAACCAAAACCCATTCTGTAACTGAGGGCCGTTTTCCCATCCAGAAAGTGAACCCTGAAGGCGCCCGAGTCTGCGAGTGAATCCCTTGAGGTCTGCTTCCTGTCCTTTGGCACTTCCACAGGGTCTCACTGAGTTGCTTAGTGCCTTGCTTTTGCTGAGGCTGGTTTTGAACTCGAAATCATCCTTTCTCAGTCTCCGAAGTTGCTGAAAACACAGATGTGTGCCACCATGCCCAGCAACAAATAGCCTTTGGAACATATGTGTGGGATTCTGGTAGGCACTGGTGAGGTGCAGAAGGGACAAAGAGATAAGTGAGGAGATAAGCTCTTGCACCTCCTAGCTTTCAGGAGATGGCTAAGAGTTCTGGCTGAAGCAGTTTTCCTTTCCAAGCTGTTCGGACTCTTGGTAATTTTGGTCCTGATGGGAGCTTGGTGTTCAGAGAGTAGAAGGATGTTTATGCACGGGGCTATCAGGATGCATCAGCAAGTTTGCATTAGCTGTAAATGAAAGAGATCTAGTGATGAAAGGGACTCATTTCTTCATCAGATGGGATTTCAGAGAGGAGTTTGCTTCATTCTGGATCTCACCAGGAATCATGGTTATGCTTTCCTCTGTCCTGGTACCATTCTTGTACAAATGTCCCTATCAGGTGCCACCAGCAGGTCCAGCCTGTTTTCCAGGAGAAAGAGGACTTTTCCTATCAGTGAAAATTTCAGGCTCTTATTGTCTCTGATTGAGTCATCTGCCCATATATCTGAGCAAACTACTGTCCAGGAAGGTAGGAGTCCCTCCCAGATTGTCCAGGTTTGGCCATAGCCTAAACTTGGAGCTGAGAGGGTGGACTAAGACCATTCAGACTGCAAGGGTGGAGGTTGGAAGGCAAGTAAATCCCCAAGGAAAATCAGATGTTGAATAAAAAGGAGGAAGAATGGTGCTGGGTGGGGAAAAACAAGTGCTGTATACTTCAGAGGGATGCTAGCTCAGAAGGGGTGGAGCTTGTGTAGTGCTTGGGGTCATGTCCAAGAATTTGTTTAGAATGGAGAGGGCCTGCTGGGTAGGGGGCCTGAGATGAGCAAAGAAGTGATATGGGAATGTGAGTGGCACATTTGGATCACAGAAAGGAGGATGGTGTGATCAGAATGGTATATCTGTGAGTGACCATTGGTAGGTAAATTGTATCAAATTATATGGTCTAGGCCATGCAAAGCCCTAGAGGGCAGGTTAGGAGATTTGATGTCTAAGGGACTTTGAGCAGGAAAGTGGCACAATCAGGGTTGGTCTTGAGGAAGATCGACTTAGAAGCAGATGAATTGGGTATGAGAATCAGGGACAGGGTTGAAACTGATGGTAGCACTGGGCAAGGAGGAAGGGGTATCAGTTAGCTATTGCTACAATAGTACTGTGTAACAACCATTTCAAAGCTTAGTGACTTACAACAATAATCATTTATTCTTACTCATAATCATGTGAGCTGGGGATTGGCAGATCAAAGTCAAGGTCAGGTTGGATCCATGCAAATCCATCCTCTTTGAACCAGTAAGCTAGCTGGGGAATGTTCTTCCACTGTAAATGTCAGCAATGGAAGAACACGAGCCCAGCCAAACAACACATTTCAAATCGCTGTTTTTGTCACATCTGTTAATGTCCCACTGGGCAAATCAATAACCAAGCCAAAAGTCAAGGGGAAAGAAAGTATACTTCACTTCAAGTCAAAAGAAATGCAAAGTCACCATATTATTTGGTCATAAAGAAAGGTAAAGGAGGACTGGGGTCGTGGCTCAGTGGTAGTGTGCTCACCTAGCATGTGTGAGAACCTGGATTTGATACTCAGCACCACATAGAAATAAAGATACTGTGTCTCCCTACAACTAAACACACACACACACACACACACACATATATATATATATATATAAAAGGTAAAGGATTAATAACCATAAAATTCACCTTGGCAAGGGTGAATGTTCTCAGGATCAGTTCATATTCAGGATCTTTTTTAGAGATTAGATGAAGTTCTCCTTCACCTTTTTAAAAATGTGTTTTTAGTTGTATATGGACATAATGCTTTTATTTATCTGTTTTTTTTTTTTTTTTTTTTTTTGTGGTGCTGAGGATGGAACCCAGTGCCTCACACATGCTGGGCAAGCGCTCTGCCACTGAGCCCCAGCCCCAGCTCTCTCCTTCACTTTTAGTTTTCACAATTATTTTTCTTTTTAATTAAAAAGTATTGCAAATATATAAATATGATATGATCTAAAAATATGATAGACAACTGTGTACCAAGCATTCTTAGCTTACAGATTGTTAGTCCTTGCTTTGTGTTCTCTATTATCTTCTCCCCAAAAATGAAATATTATTGACTTTACCAAGGATCCATTCTAATATTCCTCACTATGAATATTCCAACCATTCATAGTTTTATACTTTTATTTTTTAGTCCCTTTAAACATGCTTTTATTAAAAAAATCATTGGTGATTTTCATCAGCATTTCAGGAAGAAGGCTGCAGTACCTCTTTATGAAAAAGCAGTGCTGTCTAGTGATTGTGTTTGAAGATCCACTGGATGGCAGTGTGACCTCAGGAAAGGTATATTGGGATGGGGGAGGACAGACATTTCTCTTTTTTTCATTCTCTCCATCTTCCCCGTGTCAGCCTTTCTAGGTCTCTGTTGCCCTGTATTTCACATCCTCTTTTGATGGAGCTCGTGACTGTGTGCATGGATGTGTTTCCTCCTGGGGGTGACTGTGTGTGTTGGGACCCTCCCATGCATCCTGTGTCTGTCTGCCTCAAGCCCCTGCTCGCACTTCCCAGTTGTCTCTGACCTCCCTCCCTGAGATCCTCCCTCTGCTTTCTGGTCCCTTCCTTCCTCCCTTTCTTCCTTGGTACTGGAATTAAAGCCAGGAATGCTTAACCACTGAGTCATCCCCAGCCTCTTAAAATTTTTTTTTTCAGACAATCTCACTAAGTTGCGTAGGGCCTCTCTAAGTTGCTCAGATTGGCCTTGAACTTGTGATCCTCCTGCCTCAGCCTCTGGAGTTGCTGGGATTACAAGCATGTGACAGCCCAATTCTGGCCCTTTCCTTGTTCCCAGTTTGTTCTCCTTGTGCCACTCCTCTCCACTTTTACCTTTCAGCTTTCTTCTACACCTTGGTTTTTGGTGCTTGTTGTGTTAAGATTTCTGTTCTCAGTTTTTAAGTTCCTTGTGAGTGATAGAACATTAGGTACCTAAGATTTAGAGGATGGGATGGTAGGATCCTGCTGGGCCCTGTTGAGGAGGGCTTGGCCCACAGGCTTTCCTAGAAGGGTGGGCTCCTGAGGAGAATAAACTATATGATCTCCTTTCTCAGAAAACCAACAGCAAGTAAAACTACATAAAACATTTATTTATAGCCATTTTATTTGTGGTATTAATTGATTTTGTTTGGCAACTGAGGACTTGACTGAAAAAAAACTCCCTAGCTCTGTTTTAAAGGCCTGTTTGATTGTTACCTAGTACCCTGTGCATATGTTTGTGAGGGACAATGTGTGTGTCTGGTCTTTGTGTGTGTTTCTCTGTGAATTTGTGCTGGGTGTGTATGATGTTTTGAGTGTGCGTCTATGTAACAGTTTGTGGCTCTGGGGTGTTTGAGAGGGTGGGGGTCATGTGTAGAAGTGTTTGTGGCACTGTGTGTGCGTCTGAGAGTTAGTGTGTGGATGAACATCCAAGGGTGAGCATGGTTGTTTCAGATGGTCGGTGCTAGAATCATGGTGCCGGGTTATCTCCTGGAGCAGCCCAGATGGGGACAGATGGTGATAACAGGTGATGGATAAACCAACTTGGAATTGCATTCTGACCTCCCAGAGGCTTGGGGATGTGATTTAAAATTGCCTTCACCCCCCAGGATGCCAGCATTCCAGTGCTTCTGTAGGAACATAAAGACATAGAATGTTGTCAGTTGGTAGAATTGGGGAATCTCAGGGAAGGATGAGCCTTAGGCTCCCCCCTTACACCCCGGCAGGACTCTCCAGCTGAGGCATCCCTACCCCCTCATCCTTTTGGTGCAGAAGTTGCATCCTTGGTTTGATTGAAAGTTCAGCACCCTGAACTGGTGTTGCACTGGGGTGTCCAATTCTGATTAAAAGACAAATGTAGCCCTACAATTCCTGCCCCCTCCAGACTCTGCCGACTTTTCAGAGTGGTTCTCTCACTATTGGCAACAGCAGTCTTGAAGTATGTTTTTTTTAAGCCTGCACCCCTGTAGTGCAGACCACCCAGCTGGATAGGAGGGAGGAGTGGGGCTCTGGCCAGTCACTTCAGTGTCTTCCCCAGGGGCCTGGGGGTGGGGGAGGAGAGAGGGTCAACTGGACTCTACCTCACATACTTGTATCATTCCTTGCTTCCTTTCTGGTTACTCATTTTGGTGGTGAGGGTGGGTAGGAGGTGAGTATGGAGGTAGTGTCTGGGAGGTAGATTTAGGAGTTGGTCAGAGGTGAAAAGATAAACTCATAATATTCATTAGGGCTGTTATAACAAAGTACCACAAACTAGCATCAGAATCTATCATCTCACGGTTTGCAGATTCCAAATCTGAAGTCAAGGTGTTCGGGGCTCACACCCACTTTGAAATCTCAGGGGGAATTCTTCCTTACCTCTTCTTAGCCTTTGATGGTCTGCTAGCAATCTTGGGCATTCCTTGGTTCGCTGATGCATAATTACAGTCTTGTTTTCATTGACACATAACATTCTCCCTGTGTCTCTGAGGTCACATGACCAACTTCTCATAAGGATACTGGTCACATTGATTTAACGGCCCACCCTATTCCAGGATAATCTCATTTTAGCTAGTCATTTAATTATTTCAGTAACCCTATTTCCAACCAAGGACTAGGATAATCTTTTTTTTTTTTTTTTTTTTTTTTTTTTTTTTTTGCGATGCTGGGGATCGAACCCAGGGCCTTGTGCTTACAAGGCAAGTACTCTACCGACTGAGCTATCTCCCAGCCCCAACATATCTCTTTTTGTGAGGACGCAATTCAGCCCATGACACTAATCATCTCCCATATCACCCCATTTATTCTTTATCCCATTGTCTACCTTTTCAGATAAATCCACAAATATTTCAAATATTTCAGAACAGTGAGTGGAGCCCCTCCTTTGTTTCTCTTCCAGTCTTTCTTTTCTCCACTCTTATTACAATTAATCACCAGCAACAGAACTTCAGCTTCAGTGACCTGTTCACGTGAAAAACAAAATGTTAAGGAATAGTGAAGGATTGAGATCATGTTTATTAATGGCAGCAGTCCAAGTCTGCCCTGATAATCTTTGCCCCCAGCAAGTGTTAGAAGATCCCGTTGTAAGAAGTGAATGGGATTAGAAAAGGGCAACAACAACAATGATTAAAAGTCACTTGAAAAAAAATGTCTTCCCTTTTATGATAGGACAGACTCAGATTTCATGCTTCCTTTTTCCTTTTAGGAAGTGAACTAAGTTTTATAGCGAATGTTAAACTATTCTTTTACATTTCACTCCCTGTGTCTCCCACTAGATGAACATTTCCTGCTTCTGATGTGGGAAGCCACAATGTGTTACTTTAAATTCTGAATGGTGAAGTATTTGCATTTCTCTCTCTCTATTTTAAGGAAGTTCAATTTGTATATAAAATACGAAATTACAGTTTCCCTGTTTTGGTGCTATGTGTGTGTGTGTGTGTCTGTGTGTGTGTTGCATAAAGTTGTCTGTGAATGAGCAACAAAGGCATCACCTGAGTGCATCTTTGGGGTTCAGAATTCTAGGGCACCCCACCCTCGGAATCAGAACCTGCTTTTTAACAATATTCCCCATGACTCTCATGTCAGACGAAATTTAAGAATCTGCACCTAAGCATATCCAGAGCCTTAAGAGAGAAATTTTATAGTGTCCCTGAGTAAATGTGGGGAAGATCTGTAACAAGTTGTTTTCTAATAGGCTGTTTCAACAATTAATTTGTATTTTATTTTATTTTTTCCTTTGAAAAAGAAAACATAATGGGCTCTGCAGTCAATCTTTCTATATTACTCAGCGGCTAACCAACTCTGGGGAAATTGCTCAATCTGGGTGAGACTCAGTTGTTTCATGTGTAAGATCAGTGTAATAATACCACCTACATTACTGGGTTGTTAAGAATTAAATAAAACAACGCACGAGACGTGCCTGGCAAAGGGTAACTGCTCAATAAATGTTACTATAATATTAAAAGTCTTCCTTGCCCTTATGTTTCATGTGGTGGACTTCCTCAGTCCTGGTGTGTATGTGAATGTCTGTATGTTTGTGTGTGTTATGGGCATGTAGTGTGTGAATTAATGTTACTCCCAGCATTTTCTCTCTCCTCTTGATTTTCAGATTGGAAAGTTGAGAAAACTTGTCAAAGTCATTGAAGAACCTGGGTCACCCCCACATTCCTTTTTGTCTTCTGGATGTTGGGTTCTGGAATCACAGGTATTCCCTTAGCACTACCATTATGCCCTTGGCCCAGAAGAGAGAAGAAAGACCACCTGTGGTTGCCTGTGGTTGCTGCCACACAATTCCTGGAATTCACAGTGACTGGATAATTTGGATCACATTGTGACCCTCTAGGGGTGCTGGGTTCCTTGTCTCCTTTAGCAAAGAATGAAAGAACAGGACACAGAGATAGAAAGCAAGTAGCAGATTTATTACTAAAGAGACAGAGATAGACTTCTCTCAAGAGAAGGGGCCCTAGAGCTGGGAATACGGTGGAGGAGTTTTGGCTTATTCTTTTTAAGGTCTTTGGAATTTCCTCCTTTCCTTCTCTCCTCCCCTCTCCATGCTCTCCTCCCTCTTATTGATTGGTGCCTCTTCTGTCCACTATCTGTTTTAGTTTTTCTGTTGAGCACGAGCATGGAAGTATCTGTCTGATTGGGTTCCTGCTTATGTCCATGAGCACTTTCAGCAACCAGAATGTTGACCTCATCAGAAGACCCACTGCATGCTGACCCTGACCTTCTCACTGACCATCTTGCCTTGGCTGCCTAGGTCCTTCTACATCTCTCTCAACAAGCTCTTCCCTTACTAGGACCTGGAGCTATGGGGGGATTCAATCAATATATAGAAGGCCAGGCTTCTCTTTGGAATGCGGGTTGGAGCCCTTCTAAATTGTGTGGGTGGAGTACAGTGGGGAGGCATCTTAGGAATTTTTCTTCCTTCAGAAGAACGGCAAATGGTTTTTGGATGTGTTAGCACAAAAAGACCAGGCAGGATGCAAACCTCACAAGTCATCTCAGCTGTTTATTCAGGGGGTGCAGGGATAAAATGGCACCCATGGACCCCACTTTCCTGGTGGAAAATGAGCCATTGAACAAAAAAAGGGACTGGGTTTATATAGATTATTTTGAGTGGTGCTTTAGTGTGCATATCAGTTTTCTTGGGCATTCAGGAATTTGAACTTATTTTGGTTAAAGGTCTGTGGGCAGTGTCTGGAGAGGATTTACCTTGGAGGAGATTAATGCCTCCTAGAGACTGTTACTTTAGGGTTGATAAAAAACCTCCTTGTCTGCAGCCAGCACCTGGAAAACACTTGGGAGATGAAGGCTGTCAGTGCCTGGCCTTCATTTTTACTTCTTTTTCTCAGGCCTCATTATCCTGGGAATTTCTCATTCTTCATTATCTATTAGGGTGGCCAAAAAAACAAAACAAAACAAAACAAAACAAAACAAAAAAAACCAAAACAGCAAATATATACCTGGAGACATGGCAGAGTCCCACTTTGTCCTGACTCTGTTGCTTGAGAGTCTGAGCCCACATAAACCAAGGGTGTGAACTCTCCATCCAACCATGTCTGGCTTGTTTTCTTTTGTCTTAGTCCAGGAATATAGTGCCCTATATTGAGTTGATGTATGTCGGGGTTTCTAGAGCCCCCAGCCTTAGACATGGTCAAGATGGCGCCTGACGCTGAGCCAAGAGCGGCCAGCTATACAGTAAACAACCAGCAAATTCCAATAATTGGCTAATTAACGATGTGACTAGAGCATGCCCCTCGTGTACCCACCCTGCGCCTGCAGCTGTCCGCGTTTATCTCGTGTACTCTCCCCTGATTGATTGAAGTGTATATAAGCCTGGTGGGTGGGAGAGCGAGGGGTAAGAGAAGCGTAGGAAACGGAACGAACGGAAAAACGGAACGAACGGAGCGGAAGAAGCTGCGGCGACGGCGGCGGTGATGGCGGCGGCCGCGGCAGCAGCGGGAGCGGAGCTGGAAGGAGGGAGTACGCGGGAGTGGAAGGAGCTGGGAAAAGGGAAGCTGAGAGTGCGCAGAAGCTAGGGGTAAGAGAAGCCTAGGAAAGAAACCGTGCACAATAAACTTCCAAAGCTTCAGACATTTGTCGTGTCTCTCTCTGCGGCCAGAGGGGACCCGATAGATGTAGAAACATCAGTAATGAAAATGCTACTTTTTAAGGAAAGTTTCCATTTCCAGCACATACTTCAGCAGCCCTTACTCTTAGCCAGGGGTGAGTCACTTAGTAATCTATAGTAGGAGAATGAGGGGAGGTGTAGACCTTCTTTTCTGTGTCTGTAGAAGTTCCCACAAGGTGTTTAGAGAGACCTTAACGTCTTCCTCAGATCTTCCGCCTGACTAGTCTGCCTCTGCCTCTAGACTAAACAAAAAATCCTCTACCCTGGTGACAGAAGAACTTTATGGAAACTTCATGGAAAGGATTGGGCTGATCTCAGAAGAAACACATGGCTGGACAGGATCTATAAATGCTCAGTAAATGCCCCTCATCCCACTGTGGGTCTCCCCACAGCCTGGTGGGAGGCTCCTGCCATGGCAACAATGACCAAATCAGTATTGAAAATGCTACTTTTTAAGGAAAGTTTCCATTTCCAGCACTGTCAGAAAAAGAAAGTTTCTAGTCTGGGGATGATAAACTAGTGGCTGTCAGCTAAATTTTCCCCATAGAAACACTTTATTTGTCTGCACAAACTGAAAGTAGGATTCAAGTGTCTTTAGGTGAGGTGACATTCTCCATTTAGCCCACTACAAAGGTCAGCTGAGCCATTTACATCACTTACCTGGCCCCGAAGACATTTAATTTTGCAGACTTTTATGACCACCTCTTCCTTCATTTATACATGAGGAAATGAAAGTCCAAAGAGGGCCAGGTCACACAGTTAAAGCACCAGAAATGGGAACCTGAAATGGGGCAGGGCTCCTGGTCCAGTCTCATTCCTTCATCTCCAGGCTAAGGTCACCCTCACAGTGCTGCCATTTTGCAGCTCCTGCAGCCATCCCTGCAGTCCAGTGGGAGAGCCAGCGGCACCAGACAGACAGGAAACATAACAGTAGAATTTTAGATATTTTGGTTAAGAGGGAAGAAACCTTGTCTGGTAGCAAGAACTTGAAATCCCTCCCCACTCAGGCTGCTAGCTCAAGGCTAGCCCAGCTACAGTATTAGGCTCTGTCCTCACATTTTCCAAAATTAAATCTGAAGCCCTCCTGGTTTTCAGAATGCATTAGGGAACTATGAAAAATCTTTGTGTTAATGAAACGTGGGTTTTGCTCAGTTCTGGAAGGCTCTGATGATGGTGGGGAGATGGATGACTGGCCTGGAGACCCACAATGCTCTGCAGAATTTCACCTATTTTGCTCTATTTTCAGAATTTCAAGTGGAGGACTCTTGATAGCTTTTTTTTTTTTTTCCCTGAAATTCCACGCTGCTGTAGCCTGGCCTAATTCAAGATGCAATAACACAGTGAAAGGCGGATATGGAGTTCTCAAATGCAGAAAGGTTTTTTAGGGTCTTTAGAAATGCTCAGGGGCCCTGAGCATTATCATCCTGTTCTACCATTCTGCTCATTGAATCTCATCTCTGCTGCTGGTAGGAGAAAGGGGCAGGGTAAAATTGCCCATCTTTGTTTTGCTTCATTAGTTCTGCTCATTGGAATCATTTCTGCATTGATCTCAAACTCAGTAAGACCAAGTTCACTGTCTCATGGTGTTTTGTGATCTCTCTTATTTACACCTTGTCTGACTCCTGTGTGTCTATAAAAGCACCTGGCATCTAGTAGATTCTCACATGATGCTTATGCTCCAAAGAATAAACTTTTTATCAAATGTATGTTCTATCAAACCTCAGGTATTCTTATTGTATGTGTGGATAAGAAAGTGCTCTCCTCCTCAAAATATTAGGAATGGAACCAACATATGACCCAGTTATACCACTCCTTGGCATTTATCCTAAAAAATTAAAGACATATCATAGCAATACATGCATATCTATGTTTTTAGCAGCACAATTCGTAATAGCAAACTATGGAACCAGCCTAGCTATCCAGCCTAGGTTTGAATGAAAAAAGAAAATGTGGCATGTTTACACAATGAAGTTTTATTCAGTCATAAGGAAGAATGAAATGATATCATTTGCAGGAAAATGAACAGAACTTGAAAGCATTATGTTAAACAAAATAAGTCAGACTCAGAAAGTCAAGGGTTGTCCGTTTTCTGTCATAGGTGGAAACTAGAGAGAAAAAAGAGGGGAAAGTGGTGGTGGGGAAATTTCATGAAATAGGGAGACATAGAGTATAGGAAAGGGACCAGGAGAAAGGAGGAGGAAAGGTAAAGGGGATGATATTGACCAAATTATATTGTTACATTTTATGCATGTATGAATATGTAGAAATGAATCCCACTATTGTGTATTATTATAATGTACTAATTAAAAATATGGGAAAAATGTGTTTTCTTTAAGATGATTCTGAAGATCATTTCCAAATGGGGAAACTGCCAGAAAAGGCAACACTTGTTTGGAGGTCCCTGAGGAAGTACACTTGATGGAATTGAAAAGAGTTGACCAGGATCTTTGCTTGGCCTTGCAAAAACTTGGAGAAAAAGTTAATGGAGTTTGTCTCTCAGGTCCCAGGAACACTGCCCTAGGGCAACGGAACTGGCATTTTCGTGTTCCAGGAAGCACCTGCGGGATCCAGGAAAGGCCATTCAAAGCACACACAGTGAGCTGTTGCAAGTCTCTTGGGCTAGTTTGCTGCTGTTTCATGATGGAAGTGATCCATTTCCATGAACTTTCTAGTATTTGAGAGCATGGAAAAAATATTTGCCATGTTTTCTCAATTCCCTGTCCTTTCTGACTCTTTGTTGCAATTCTACAACTATGTTATTAGACTCTGAAAGAAGGTTTTGAATAGACTAAATTTCTGAGTCTGTCTGGGCCTCTAGTCTGAAGCCTGCAGTGGTGCCTGCTGTGTACCAGGTGCTGGGCCTCAATAGGGAGCATACAGATGGTGCTTTTGGTTATTTCTTCTTTTTCTTCAGTTTTAAGCCATTTTTTAAAAAGTGACTTTATTGCAAATAATAATACAAAAACAGCAATAAAATAAGACAAACATCCCCCATTCTCATCAAGTAATCCCCTGCCCTCTCCTTATGCCTATGTAATCTGTATGGATTATTATTATTATTATATTAATATTTGGTATTGTGGATTGAACCTAGGAGAATGCTACCCCTGGGCTACTTCCCAAGACCTTTTCGTTTTTTGAGATAGGCTCTCACTGTTACCTAGGTTAGCCTCAAATTTTTTAAAAATTAAAATTAAAATTTTATATATTTATTTATTTATTGATACTGGGAATTGAACTCAGGGGTGCTTTACCATTGAGTTATATCCCAAGTCCTTTTTAATTTTGAAACAGGGTTTCTCTGAGTTGCTTAGGGACTCAGTAAGTTACAGAGTTGGCCTCGAATTTGTGATCCTCCTACCTTAGCCTCCCAAGTGGTGTATATCACCATGCCCAACCTCCATATGAGTTATTCTCGATGGTCACCCTGCCTTGGAGCTCCCTTCCTTTTCTTGGTTCTTCCCCACTTTATGAAACAGGACCTGCATGTTTCTGTGGAAACTGAATGGTTCAGTGCCAGCCTTTCTCTGCCTCCTTTACAGCTGGGGCATAGGCCATATGCCTTGGCTCAGTCAGAAGTTTCCAGCGTGAATAGGGTAGTTTGAAGGATTTGGCTTGTTTAATCAGAGTGGCATCATTGGCAGTTTTAAGAAGAAGGATTTCCAGAGGCAGCGATGGCAGAAGTGACAGAGGGAACATTCAGGGTCAGTGGCAGAGCAAGCCATTCTCTGTGCGATTTAGGACAGCGTTTAGGTGCTTCCAATCTTGTTTCTCTAAGTCCTTGAACATGTCAATATTCCTTTATTAAATTGTTTTTGTTTAAATTCGCCTGGCCATGCTGTATCTGCTTGATAATCTGTGCATAATTTTTACTATTTTGTAGTATTTAATCAGAAGAATTTTATATTATAGACTTTAACATGATAATGTGTATTTTTCAGTTTGGCATAATCTTTTGTCTTTCTGTTGTGACGATGATGATGATGATGATGATGATGATGATGATGATAATTCTTATTATTGAATCCTTCTCCTCCCCTGGGGTACCCAGTGTAAACAGCCTGATGTGGGGTGCTGATGCTACTCCTTATTTTGCTGCCTGATGACCTGGGCTTTCTTGTGTGACAGGTACCTTGTAGAAAACTGGCAATGCTGAGTAAAGCAGACAGAAGGAAGACCCTAGACCCTAGAGAGAAAAGCCTGAGAGAAATCTAGGCCCAGTGCTCCACTATTGGCTGAGGAATCTGAGGTTGGGAAGGGGAAGTGACTTGAGCAGGTAGCTTAGAGAACCATTAGTGGAAGCAGGAACACGCTCAAGCCTGTTGCCTCCAGTGCTAGATCTTCTTCTATTACCACTATGTGCCTACCTCAGAGAGGTGCTAACCTGCGCTCTTTTTTTTTTTTTTTTTTTTGCAGCAGGGGTGAGGGGTACAGAGGATTTAACCCAGAGGTGTTTTACCACTGAGCTATATCCTCAGTCCTTTTTATTTTTTTTTATTTTTATTTTTTATTTATTTATTTTTTTTATTGTAAACAAATGGGATACATGTTGTTTCTCTGTTTGTACATGGTGTAAAGGCATACCATTTGTGTAATCATAAATTTACATAGGGTAATGTTGTTTGATTCATTCTGTTATTTTTTCCCTTCCCCCCACCCCTCCCACCCCTCTTTTCCCTCTATACAGTCCTTCCTTCCTCCATTCTTGCCCCCCTCCCTAACCCTAAGAGGAGAAGCGCGGCGGGTTGCTTGGTCTAGGAAATAGAGTCCTTTTTATTTTGAGACAGGTTCTTGCTAAGTTACTTAGGGTCTTACTAAATTGCTGAGGCTGACCTCAAATTTGTGATCCTCCTACCTCAGACTCCCTGACCGAAATTTCTGGGATTACAGGTGTGCACCACCACACCCAGATTAACCAGTGCTCTTTTTTTTTTTTTCATTTTGAAGTGCTTTCATTTTTATTCCATCATCTACACACAGATAGGAAAATACTTACATGACTACCCTTTATTCTTCAGCCAGCTACACTACCTCATTCTACACATTTAGGCCATTTTTTTTTTTTTTTTTTTACAACTTGACTTGGACTTTCCAACTTCCAGAACTGTGAGGAATAAATGTCTGTTAAGTAAGCTGCACAGTCTGTGGCAATTTGTTAGAACAGCACAGTTTATTAAGATGTGGCTTTCTTGAAAATGTTATGCAGTAATGGAGCCTATTGCCTGTGAACGTGGATTTTGGAAATAGGAAAACCGAGGTTCACGGTCTGGTCCTGCCTTTTTCTAGCTCTGCCACCATGGGGCAAGGTACTTAAACTTCTGTGCCTCATTTTCTTCAGCTGTAATACAGGAATAATACCTACCTCATGGGGTTGGGAGTAGTCAACGAAAGCATGCATTTAAAGTGCTTAACACTGGTCTTATGAATTGTAAGCACTCCATGAAGGTAAACTTATAATGATAACGACAATAATAATTATTAGCATCAGACTAAAGAGACTTTTGAGCAGAAGGAAATAATAAGCCATGTAGCATAAAAGTCAAGTCTGATAAAGACTGAAAAGTACTAGTAGACATAGCAACTAGAAGGCCATTGTTGGCACCAGTGGACGGAGGTGAGGCTGAGGCTACACTGCAGTGGGGTGCAGAGGGGAGGGAAGGTTGGGAAGAGGAAGGAGAAGGGAGGGGTGTTGTTTCTGGCAGGAGGTACTCTGAAGGAGGGACGGTGAGACAACATCTACCATATGCTCTTTACCCCTAAATGCAGTGAACTTGCAATGACAGTATATCTGCAACTCCCCAAGCCCCTGCAGAGTTTATATTTTACCTCTCTGTTGATCCATGCTCTTATCAGTGAATGAGAATGGGTGGGGAGTGGATGGTATGGGGTTTGTAACATTGGTGCTCAGACCGTTATCTAAA
The DNA here is from genome assembly GCF_902686445.1 of Sciurus carolinensis. NCBI lineage: Eukaryota > Metazoa > Chordata > Mammalia > Rodentia > Sciuridae > Sciurus > Sciurus carolinensis. The sequence continues at coordinate 36,695,762 of NC_062228.1, forward strand.
ACTCTAAGGATAAAGCTTAATAAATCTTTCTGTAACTATTATTCAGGGATCAACATGGTGCCTGCTCCGTACTGGGCACTTGATTCATCTGTGTTAAGTGAACAAAAGAGGGAATATGTTAGGCTGTTCAAATCTAATGTTGATTCTAAGAGAACTAATATTATGCATTGCAATATATAAAAGTGAGATGTGTTAGTAAATAACATTAACAAAATCCGGAAGCATGAATGTGATTCTCCCACTAGTGTAGTCTTAAATCAATAGAGCAAGGCAGTCCTCTTTATGGCCCCGTCTCTGCTGCATGGAATAGCTGAAACGAAAGGCAATAGTTTAGACAGTCTCTGGCTTTGGAACTCTTTTTAAAAAATACAGGCAATCCATCTGCCATGGCATAGGACCCTTGAAAATTCTCACCCCGCTGAGCTGACTGTCAGCATTGCAATATCTATGGAGAACCCACTTACTTGACAGGGTTCACTCAAGAAACTGAGTGAACAAGACAGATCTGCTTTCCATCTTGTGGAGTTTACAATCTGATAGAGGACTGGACAAGCCAAATACTTAATACAAATTATGACTATATAGTATATGTTTCAAGGGTTAAGGACAGAAAGAATGATTGCTATGAGAGACTAGGAGAAGAGGCTCATTTTATTTTGTTTTATTTTTGGTACTGGGGGTTCCACCCAAGGGTTATCATTGAGCTATATCTCCAGATCATTTTATTTTTTGTTTGGAGACAGGGTCTCATTAAGTTTCCCAGCCTGGTTTTGAACATAAAATCCTCTTGGTGCAAGCACTCTGGAAAGCACAATGGGGATTCTTCAGAAAACTTGGAATGGAATCACCATTTGATCCAGTTATCTCACTTCTCAGTATATGCCTAAAGAACTTAAAAATCAGCATACTATAGAGACACAGTCACATTAATGTTTATAGCAGCTTATTTCACAATAAATAAGCTATGGAATCAACCTTGGTGCCCTTCAACAGATGAATGGATAAAGAAATGGTATATATACACAAAGGAATATTAGTCAGCCATGAAAAATAATGACTTTATAACTTTTATTGGTAAATAGATGGATCTAGAGACTGTCATGGTGAGCCAAACCCCAAAAACCAAATGTCAAATGTTCTCTCTAATATGTGGATGCTAACACACAACAAGGGGGAGTAGGGAAAAATAAAGTTCAGTGAGTTAGACAAAAGGAAATGAAGGGAAGGGAAGGGGATAAGAATGGGAAAGACAGTAGAATGAATCAGACATAAATTTCTTAAGTTCATAAATGAATATGCCATTGTGAATCTCATCCTTGTGTACATCACAAGACTGGGATCTTAATTAGAATAAGTTATACTCCATGCATATATAACAAGTCAAAATATACTCTACTGTCATATATATTTAAAAAGAACAAGTTTAAAAAAAGAAAAAGAAATTATCTTGCCTTAGCCTCCCAAGTTGGTTCCAGGTATGCACCACTGGAGAGGTCCATTATATTTATTTTTAAAATTTTTTAATTTTTTTCATACATGTATATGGGATAATAATGTGTCTCATTCTACTGTCCTTCCCATTCCCAATGCCCAATGCCTCCTCTCACTCCCCTCTGCATAATCCAAAGTTCCTTCCTTCTTCCCTACCCACCTCCCACTATGGATCAGCATCTGCTTATCAGAGAAAACATTCAACTTTTAGTTTTCTGGGACTGGTTATTTCACTTAGCATAATATTCTCTAGTTCTATCCATTTACTTGCAAATGCCATAATTTCATTATTCTTTAAGGCTCAGTAATATTCTATTCTGCATATGTACATTTTCATTATTCATTCATCTGTTGAAGGGCATTTAGGTTGATTCCATAGTTTAGCTATTGTGAATTGTGCTGCTATAAACATTGATGTGACTGCATTACTGTAATATGCTGATTTTAAGTCCTGTAAGTATAAACGAGGAGTGAGATAGCTGGGTCAAATGGTGATTCCATTCCAAGTTTTCTTAGGAAACTCTGTACTGCTTTCCATAGTGGTTGTACCAATCTGCAGTTCCACCAGCAATGTATGAGTGTACCTTTTCCCCCACATCCTCGCCAACAACTATTGTTGCTTGTGTTCTTGATAATCGCCATTCTAATTGGGGTGAGATGGAATCTTAGTGTAGTTTTGATTTGCATTTCTCTTATTACAAAAGTTGGTGAACATTTTTTCATATGTTTGTTGATTGCTTGTAGATCTTCTTCTGTGAAGTGTCTGTTCTATTATGTTTATTGATTTCCATATGTTGAACCAAACTTGCATCCTTGGGTTAAACCCTGTTTGATCATGGTGCACTATCTTTTTAATATGCTTTTGTATGTGATTTGCCAGAATTTTATTGAGAATTTTTCTATCTATGTTCTCAGGTATATTGTTCTGAAGTTTTCTTCTCTGATGTGTCTTTGTCTGATTTTGGTGTCAGGGTGATACTGGCCTCATAGAATGAGTTTGGAAGGATTCCCTCCTTTTCTATTTCATGGAATAATTTGAGGGGTATTGGTGTTAATTCCTCTTTGAAGGTCTTGTAGAATTTGTCTGAGAGTTCATCTGGTCCTGGGCTTTTCTTGGTTGATAGGCTTTTGATGGTGCCTTCTATTTCATTGCTTGAAATTGATCTGTTTAAATTGTGTATTTAGGTCCTCCTGTATCAGTTAGAGTAGATCATATGTCTCTAGAAATTTGTTGATGTCTTCAATTTTTTCTATTTGTGTGTAAATTTTTGCAGTAGTTTCTAATTATCTTCTGTATTTCAGTAGTGTCTGTCATGATATTTCCTTTTTCATCATGAATTTTAGTAAATTGAGTTTTCTCTTTCTTTCTCTTTGTTAGTGTTATCTATTTTATTTAATTTTTCAAAGAACCAACTTTTTGTTTTGTCAATTTTTTGAATTATTTCTTTTGTTTTGATTTCATTGATTTCAGCTCTGATTTTAATTATTTCTTTTCTTCTGCTGATTTTGATGTTGATTTGTTCTTCTCTTTCTAGGGCTTTGAGATATAATGTTAGGTCACTTATTTGTAAACTTTTTATTGTTTTAATGTATGAACTCAGTGCAATGGACCTTTCTCTTAGCACTGCCTTCATAGTGTCCCAGAGATTTTGATATGTTGTACTGGTATTCTCATTTACCTCTAAGTATTTTAAAAATTTCCTCCTAATTTCTTCTTTTATGCATTCATCATTGAATAGAATGCTATTTAGTCTCCAGGTGTTGGAGTAGCTTCTATTTTTTATTTTATCATTGATTTCTAGTTTCATTCCATTATGATCTGATAGAATGCAGGGTAGTATTTAGTATTTAGTATTTTGTATTTACTAAGAATTGCTTTGTGGCACAAGATATGGTCTATTTTAGAGAAGGGTCCATGTGCTGTTAAGAAAGTGAATTCCATCAATGATGGATGAAATACTCCATATATGTCCATTAAGTCTAAATCATTGATTATATTATTTAATTCTGTAGTTACTTTGTTTAGTTTTTGTTTGGAAGATCTATCCAGTGGTGAGAGGTGTGTTAAGTCACCCAGTATTATTGTGTTGTGATCTATTTGATTCTTGAAATTGAGAAGGGTTTGTTTGATGTATACAGATGCTCCATTTTTGGGGGCATATATATTTACAATTGTCATGTCTTGTTGATGGATGATTCCCTTAAGCAGTAAGAAATGACCTTCTTTATCCCTTCTGACAAACTTAGGTTTGAAGTTCACTTGTCTGATATAAGAATGGAAGCCCCTGCTTATTTACACAGTCTATGTGAGTGATATGTTTTTTCCAAACTTTCACCTTCAGTCTGTGGATGTCTTTGCCTAGGAAGTGAGTCTCTTGAAGATAGAATATTGTTGGGTATTTTTAAAAATCCAATCTGCCCGTCTATGTCTTCTGATTGATGAGTTTAGGCCATTAACATTCAGATTTATTACTGAGATATAATTTATATTCCTGGTCATTTTGGTTTATTTTTGTTTTTTAACTTGACTTAATTTCTCCTTTGAGTGAACTTTCCTTTAGTGTAGTTCCTCCCTTTGCTGTTTTTCATTGTTTTCCTTCTTTTCCTCCTCAAGGAATATTTTGCTGAGAATGTTCTGTAGTGCAGTCTTTCTAGTTGTGAATTCTCTTAACTTTTGTTTAACATGGAATATTTTTATTTCATCTTCATATATGAAGCTTAATCTTGCTGGATATAAAATTCTCAGGTGGCATCCATTTTCTTTCACAGCTTGATATATGTCACTCCAGTACCTCTTGGAATTAAGGATCTGGGTTGAAAAATCAACTGAGATCCAAATTGGTTTCCCCCTATATGTAATTTGATTTTTTTTCTGTCACAGCCTTTAAAATTCTATCATTATTCTGTATGTTAGTCATTCTCATTATAATGTGACTTGGTGTGGGTCTGCTGTAAATTTGTACATCGGGGTCCTGTAAAACTCTTGTAGTTGATTTTCCATTTCATTCATTAAATTTGGGAAGTTCTCTGATATTATGTCTTTGAAAAGATTGTGCATTCCCTTGGTTTGTATCTCCATGCCTTCGTCTATTCAAATAAATCTTAAATTTGTCTTTTCATGCTATCCCATATTTCTTGGAAGTTCTATTCATGGTTTCTTACCATCTTCTTTGCACAATTGACTTTATTTTCAAGAGTATATATTTTGTCTTCATTGTCTGAGGTTCTATCTTCCAAGTGGTCTAGTCTGTTGGTGATGCTTTCTATTGAACTTTTAATTTGTTACTGTTTCCTTCATTTCTAGGATTTCTGCTTGATTTCTTTTTATAATCTCTGCCTCTTCATTGCAGTGATCTTTCACTTACTGTATTTTCTTTCTAATACCATCATTTATTTCACAGATCAATCTAAGTATGTATTTTCTAAACTCCTTCTCTGTCATTTCTCCTGCTGTGTTGTCTACAGATTCTATTTTTGGAACATTTTGGTTTGTTTGAGGCACTTTGTTCCCTTGTTTTTTCATGTTGTTTGAGTGTCTTCTCATTTAGCAGTATGGAGCTGAGGCACTACAGATTCTACCCTGTGGTCTTATAGTATCTCTGAAGGTTGCTAGTACTGCACTTTTAAGGCGGAATCCAATAGTAACAGCACCCAACACAAACAATATATCAACTTAAACCAAATGGCTCCTTAAGGCATTTATAGTTTTGTCACAATAAACAGTAATGAAGTAATCAATTATTGTCTACATCCTAAACAGTAAGTTTGCTAAAAGAGTTTATCATTTCAAGTGATGAATAATGAGGGAACAGAAGTTGTGTAAGATGTAATGTTTGTAAGGGAGAAGGAGAGAAGATAGAGGTAAAGATTTATAGTAAGAGCAAGGGAAGAATTAATAGAGATTGGCTCTTAGTATGAGTAAAGTGAAAAAGAGAATTCAGGGATACAAGTAGGTGAGTGAAAAAAAATATATACAGATTTTTTTAAAAAGTGAAAATATAAGAATACACAACAGAAGTGTAATATTCTATTCAGACATCCCATTCCTCAATAAATTGATGCATGAAAAATATTTGGATTCAGAGATTGTAGAGGTGTGTGAGAGAGGGCCAAAAAAGAAAAAAAAAAAAAAAAAAGGAAAGTCTCAATGGAAAATTGAATGATTCCTTCCGTTGGTTTTCAAAAAATTTCTGAACTTCCCTTCTCTACCAATAGGTGGGGTTGTCTGAAGTTTGATGTTAGCTTCAGTCCTGTGAGTGCTGGACTGTTGGGTGGGCAAGCCTAGAGCAAAATGCTCTCACACCCTCCTCCTGTCTTCCACCCATTGTAGCCAGCCCCTTCAATCCCTGCACTCTTCAGGACTCATTGAGCTGGAGAGAGCTCAGTTTTTCTCCAGTTTCTCCAACCCGTGCTCCTCCTAGGGACCTGCACCTAGTCTCTGACTTTCCCCAGGCTTGCCAGACATAGACTGGCCCATGAAAACCCAGCTGCAATCTGATGGACCTGGACTTCAGCTTTCCTAGGCTCTGCCTTGCAGATCTCAACTTGCAGAGAGACCACCAGTGTTGCCCTCACACAAAGGAGTGACCCTGCAAAGAGGTGACCAGATGGCAGCCACTACCACACCGAAAAGAAACACTGCAGGTGCAACCAGACCTGCAGGTAACCCCAAATGTCTCCAGGCCCTGGCCCGTGTCCCCAGACCAAGGTGGCCACACCTGAAGATGGAGGTGGTGGCAGTGGCAAACCTGCAGGCCCTGGCTGGTGTCCCAAGATGTCAGTGACTATGTGTAACTAAACGTGGGTACTGTGACAATGGACTTCCAGGAACAGCGGGCAGCAGGAGGTCTGCTGGTGGTCTTCTGGTGGTCTGCAGGGTAATGGCATACAATCATTGACTGGATGTTGGGTGGTGGGCAATGAGAGGTGAAAGGCAGGTGATGGGCAAGCAAGAGGTGGGCAAATGGTGGATGGTATGCAGTGGTCAGTGAGTACTCTGCATTCAAAAGGCAGATGATATGCTGACAGAGGTCAGGCGATGGAAACGGATGAATGGGGGTAAACAACAGGACATCAGTTGTCAGCAAGTGACAACTGCCTCTTAGACAAACAGTATTTCTTCTGCTTGAATCCTGAGTTATGGAGCAAAAGGAATGCAGCCTCCCTCTAGTCTGCTACTTTAGTTCTCCTTTAAGAGGCCCATTTTAGATTGAGGGATCAGGGAAGACTCTGAGGTTATTGCTTCTAACAAGATTGTTTCTGAGATTTGAACCAAAATGAATTAATGTTTTCATTTGTGTTAATTGTGCTATAGAGAAATCATCCTAAGGATGGTTTGCATTTGAAATGCTCAATACATACTAGTAATTACTATGATAAACCTCTATTATCTCATGGGTTTATCATGATGCTCTAGGCCCATGAGTAGACTTGGTGGGCATTGTTATTACCATTGCACAGCTGAAGATTCAGCCGATGGTCAGAGCAGTTAAGTGATTAAGTGAATTGGGTCATTTCTCTAGTCAAAAGCACACCTGAGACAGGAAAGAACCTCATTTTCTTACTGCTACATCAGTACTCATTTCTCCAAAGTTCTTCTGGATTGGAGTATGCAATGATTAGGGTCTATAAATCATCTTCATGATCATGTAAATTACTTGGGGGAGCCTCCCCAGACAATTCTGTTAGAGCAATCAAGACCTTGTGCTAAACTTGGGGTGCTTCGTGTGAACCTTCGATGGAGTCATTTGGGAAGCAGGTGGAGTTGAGCATGCTATGCTTCTTCCTTCTCCCCTCTGACTCTTGTCATTTCTTAAAGATTCTCATAAAACTAATGACAGGATAAGGCAAGAAATCACATTACATTTTATAATGGGCTAATTAGGTAGATATGTTAAAAAGTGTTCCCCATGGTGCCATTTTATGGTTGCACTGTTGGTAATCAGCACTTGTCTCAAAGTGTCAGAATATCAAAAGCAAAGCTGCTTGCTTTGCTGGGTTATGTCATATTAATGAAATGAGTTTAGTGGAGCACTGGGAATGCTTTGCCCCTCTTATTTCTTAAGTCCTTCGAAGGGATACTCTGAGACTACTAATATAAATACTGTTGTCCTGGGTGATCCTTTGAGCATTCAAGCAGATGTAAGTTTTTTAAGAGATCCCTCCAGCCCACAATATAGAGTTCCTTAGCCTAAGATAAGATGTTTATGGGCTAGTGATGGGGTCCAGATGACAAGTCTTTAGCATTCCTTGTGGAGTCTTCTGACTGATTCTGGACCAACACATTCATCCATGGATAGAAGGCCCCTAAGTGGATACTGGGTGCATTAAAATTCAAAGTTGGCAGCCCTACTTTCCAGAAAAGGAACAAGATTTGTGATCATATTTGCTTTTGTGATTCAAGATGAAAACAAAAATAGCCATGATATTAGTTTCTGGGGAACAGACTAATAAAGGGGAAGAGTGGAAACTTGAGTGCAGGAATACTTGGTGTATATTCTGGATCTGGGATACACAGGGAGGACTATACAATCCACTCCTAGCCCATCTTATGACCTGTTAGGGAGCTTTGAAAACAACAGAATCTGCCTAATTTATGCACAAAGGAATTTATGGGAAGTATTATAGGGGTTGCATTATAGGTCTAGGAATGGGCAGGACTTGCGAAGTTCCAGATGTCAAAGGATAGGAAATCACAGTGCCTGCCATGTGACTAGCAACAACTGATCAGCTGCTGCCACTACGATGGACAACTTGAGTAATTCTGACTGAGGATATGACCATATATGTTGAGGACAGATACTAGGTCTCCTAGGGTCTTTACACCCTGATTGGGAGCCTAGAGCCACAGATAGCTCGTAGTCACCACATTGGCTAGTATGGATATAGAGCTTTTCTTAATCTCAGAAAGCATATTAGCTAGCACTAGAGGTTTGTCAGGTTACCCAAGATTTTTTAAAATCTTCATTTTATATGAAATCTACTCCAAGAACAGTTTATTCTCCGTTTATCAATGGAAAGAGGTTGGGTAGAGAATGAAAAAGGAGAAACGACTATATATTTTGCCTTTTCTTCATTTTTGTTGGTAGGTGATATAATAGCATGGATAAATGTAGAAGTCATGGTACAGTATTTGCTGTGAGTACAGTTATTTTGAGACAGCTTAGCTTAGAACAAGGACTAAAGTAGAACACACACACAAAAGAAAATAATGACTTTGTTGGGTTTGTAAGACTGTAGATATTTTATTATTTTATTCATTTGATTGTCATCACTGCTGTTAAAATTATTGGACCTGAAATATATTTTTGCTTAAGAAGTGTTGGTTATTTTGGTATCAATGAGGTTTTGAGGGTCATTTGTAGATAACAATAATTATTAATCTTATTTTTTGTGGATCACAATTTAAAAGATTTCCATGAGCTCTTTTGCTCAAATACTCAAATACTCTTGTAAGATTCAAGGCAGGTCAGAGATTTTATTCTTCAGTCTTTTCTGGAGCTAAGTAAGACACATGTTACAAAAAAGTTTCTTTGTACTCAAAAAAATGAGTAAACGGTTAAATAATATACTTTCTAAAGTAGAGAAGTGAGAAGTGAGAATGGAATTTCTCCCCACTTCCAGTTTCTGATTGGGTGCTGAATCCCAATATTCTGTTGTTCAATACAGGTAGAATTCTCTGAGTTTGGGTTCTCATTGCTTCCTTCTTTTTAGATTTAGATTTTTTTCTTTGCCCCCTTCCTAAGGGTGTTGAATTGCTAAATACCATATAATGGGCTGAGCTGTGGAGATGAGACAACAGGGAACAGAAGCTTATCTTGGAGAGTCAGAACAAGTTTAAGCACAAAAATGACAGGTCAGGGGTTAAAGGTGCTTGGTCTAGGAGATAGGAGTCCCTAGGATGGGGAGGAGCCAGGTCTGTGGGCAAATTCTTTCTTTACCTCAGCCTGTGTGATAAGACTGATAACTTGCTGTAAACTCTTACAAGGTTGTAGAGTGAAAACCAGTCAGGATATGAAAGCCCTTTATCAACCTCTGACTACCAATACAAAATACAGCATGATTATTATAGGGGGCACTAGATAGGGATGAAGAGTATCCTTGTGCATTTATCTCTCATTCCTGGAAATGTAATACAAAATACTATTCTGGGTGTAAGGAACAAGCCTGCAGCTGTTTCTCTCCTGATTCGGCCCACTTCCCGCACACCATTTTGTAATCTCGATTGTTAACTTTCTTGTCAGTCATTGGTCTAATTAGCTCACAGGCTTTCACTGTTTAAGGGTAATTTCCCTGCTATTTGCTCTCTTTTCTTTCTCTTACTCTCACTCTTACTCACTTTCTCACTTACTCACTCTCTTGCTCTCTCTTGCTCTCTCCCTCTTTCTCTCTCTTCTGCCCTTAAGAGCAGACACTTTGTTTGTCTGCTAATAAAGTTTCTTGTGTGAGTTCCTACATCCAGAGTGGTTTCTCGGTGCTTTCTTTGGTGCTGTGACTCGGATGGGCTCTTCTACTGTCACTTAGGTGAGTGGAATCCCATTTGTCACCCCAGGGCCCCTGACACTGGTCTCATTTTCCATTTGCCCAGACGCTTGGTTGTGCATCCAAGCACACCTCTGCTGACCTGAGACATGACCACTGATTGTTCAAAGGCTCCCTTGTGGTGGTTGAGGAGTGGGGGGTCCCCCAGTCATGACTTTTACAGTTATGACTGGCTCCCTTAGTTGACCTTATCTGATGGGTGTGTCCTCAATCTTTATGGTGGAGATTCTCTCTCAGGGTTGGGACTCCTCTCTCTCCAAAATCCTGGTACCAGGTCCTCAACTCTTCTTCTTGCTTTTGCCTGGCGCAGAGTGATGGAGGGGTGATGACTTCCACCACTGTGCTGCCTTCTCATCTCCAATTAGTCTGTGACCTGGGGATGCTTTGGACACTGACTTGGCTGTTTCTCAGTCTCCACCATGGGATGTAGGTCTTCCATTCCTGCAGACTCACCCTTGGTACATTTACTAGAAAACCCTAAATCCCTTCACCTGATCCCTGACCTAGAGCCATCAAAACTTAGTTGCTTATGTAATGATATTTGGCCACAGTATCCTTTGGATGATCAATCTAGGTGACTGGTTAATGGCATTTTGGATATGTTTTGAGGGACTTATACAACTTCTGTGAAAGAGTGGGCAAGTGGAAAGAAATTCTTTATATTCAAGCTTTCTCTTTCCTGCACACTAAACTTGATTTTTGCTCTTCCTGCAATCCTGAACACCTCCTTTTGGCTTCTTCTCCCCCTTCTAATCCCTCCTTTTCCAACCTTGAGCTGGCTAATGAACCAACTCCATATTGGTCTCCTGTGGCAGAGACCTTTTGAACCCTGCTCCTCCATCTTATTTGCTTTGCTCTGTTTCTTCTTCTGCCCCCACCCTAGCCTACTCAGTCCTCCCATCACACAGTCTCTTGCACTAGCTCCCCTATGGGAAGTGACTGGTGTGGAGGAAGTGATCAGAGTCTATGTTCCTTTTTTGAGTTCCATTCTTTCCCAAATAGAGAAACAGGCTCCTTCACCTCCAACTCTGCAAACTTTATCAAAGACTTTCAGTATCTCACTCAGTCTTATGACCTTACCTGGCATGACATTTACATGATCATGTCCAACATCTTGACCCTTGAGGAGTGCAACTATGCAGATGAGTTTCACCAATTGACCCCAACCCATCCTATTGGGAATGAAGAAGTACCAGATAGGGAGCCCCAATGGAATTATAATAGGGGGATCGGGCATCTGTGGTGGGACAGATTCCAAACTTGCATTCTTACAGGTCTCTGGAAGGCCACCATTAAGCCTATTAACTATGAGAAACTTCAGGAAGTAATACGGGATAAGATTGAAGACCCATCTGCCTTTCGGAGTCACCTCACAGAGGCCATGCTCAAATATACTAACCAGGACTCTGAAACTCTGGAGGGATGACAGTTACTCATGACTTATTTTTTTTTTCTCAAATTTACCTGGACATAAAAGCTAAATTGAGGCAGTTGAGTAGGGGGCCCCTCACCTCACAGCCAGAGGTCCTAGTGGTGGTATTCAAAGTATATAATGGAAGGGAAGAAAAAAAAAAAAAAACCCAAATTAAAATACCTAATGCTAGCCAAAGCCTTTCAACCAGCTAGACCTGCCCAGTCAACCACTACTAGGGACACACATCCTAGCTCCTAGAAGACCTCTAGGCCCATGATTCAAGTGCAGAAAAGAGGGCCATTGGGCACAAGTGTGCCCCAAACCCCGCAGCCCCTAGATCCTTGTCCAAAATGCCATCAACTTGGACATTGGGCAGTGGATTGCCATGGTGCTCAGAGAAGTGCCAGGACACCCTTTCCCCCTTCCCACAGTGACTTACTGGGATTGGCAATGGATGACTGAAGAGGTCTGGGACTTTTACACCCAATGACCATCACCACTCAGGAGCCACGGGTGACACTTACAGTGGCAGGCAGGCAGCTCCCTTTCCTTACAGATACTGGAGTCACCTTTTCAGGGCTGCTGGAGTTTTGGGGACCCACTTCTACAAGATCCTCTATTGTCAGGATAGAGGGAATACCATACCACCTCCTACAAACCCCTCCAATATGTTGCCATATCAGACAAATCTGCTTCGCTCATTCCTTTTTGGTAATTTCTATCTGTCCCATTTCCTTCCTGGGAAGGGGCATCACCAATTTGAGTGCCTCCATTTCCTTCTCATCCACCATGCACCTCCACCAAGACTCCTCTGCTATTCCTATTCTCATGACCTTGCAAGAACATACAGCTCACTCTGAGTCTTCATATCCCCTTCCTCTCCCATTGATCCCAAGGTTTGGGATACCCACAAACCCTCTGTAGCTATATTCTTACCTGTACTTATTTGCTTGACGTATCTAACATCCTACCTGTTTCAGCCCCAACATCCCCTTCCCTAAAGGAGCCTCTTAGGACTTCAACCAGTCATCCAGGATTTAAGGCAGAAAGTCTTCCTGTGCCCCACCAACTCAGCTTGTAACACTCCTATCTTGGCTGTTAAAAAGCCTAATGGCTCTTACCATTTGGTGCAAGATCATCAGCTCTGTAGTTGTCCCCAATCCCTACATCTTGCTTTCCTCTATCCCCTCCTCCACCACATACTTTTCTGTGTTGGATTTGAAGGGATGCCTTTTTCACTGTCCCTCTTCATCCTGACTCACAGGATCTCTTTGCTTTCACCTGGACAGACCCTCTCACTCGTTTCTTCTCAGTTGACCTGGACGGTTCTCCCACAGGGGTTTCAGAACAGTCTTCACCTCTTTGGCCAAATACTGTCTCATGATCTTCCTCTTCTCTCTTACAGTATGTTGATGATCTTCTTCTATGTAGTCCCTCTCTCGAGGACTCTCAAGGAGACATTATTAAGCTTCTAAATTTTCTGGCTTACAGAGGGTATAGGGTCTCTCCAGCAAAGGTATGCCTCGCTTTGGAGTACCTATCTCCTTTCAGTGAGTTAATGGGCCTGAATTCATTTCCCAAGTTTCCCAACAACTTGCCAAGGCTCTTGGAGTTCCTTGGCATTTTCATATTCCCTTCCACCCAAAGTCATCAGGTAAAGTAGAATGAACAAACCAAACTCTTAAAAATGTTTTAACCCAACTTTCTTTAGAACTTCACCTTAATTGGGTTAAACTCCTGCCTCTTGCTGCTCATTCCTAAAGAAACCTGCCAATATTTCCCCATCCTTCCCCCTGGGAAAATGCCCCTTCCTTCCCCTCTTCCTTCTTATATATTCATTCCTCTCCTAAACCACATTTGAGCATTCCTATGGGGTTATGCCAACTCCTCTCTACCTAGAACCTTGTCTTGTCCCCTGGCTCAACTTCTTCAAATATGAGATCAAGTTCTTATTTCTCCTTCTTAGGAGGCTACAGCCCCTCTGTCTCCCAAATGGCATGACCCCATATGGTGATTCTGGCTATGCCAACGACTGTCAAGGTGTGAGGTTTACTGGGATGGCTACATATTTCTTGGGTTAAGCTCTGCTCTCAAGCCACAAACTCCTTTCTAGCTTCTAACCCTCAGGATTTTTCCCAACCAATACTCAGTCACCCTAGTGGGACCTCTCTGCCTCAGGTTGAAGGCCATCAAGCTTTCTACCCTTCTTCCCATTCTGGAGGCTGAGGACTAGAACACCAAGGCACCAGACAACTACACCCAGCCATGAGGACTGGACTGCCAGCTACATTCTTGCCTTTCTTGCCATTCACCCTGTCTGCTATTTTTCTAATAGATCTTCCCAGTTTGTATTACAGAACTATCAGGATCTTATAAAGGAAGAATCGAAGCTTGGCTACAATTGCACTCACTAGGGGAACTATCCAGCCCCTAACCCCCGCCTACTGCAATGATATCTCCTTGCCCAAAAAGCAGTCATTGAAGATGCATCTTCACCTATATGCCCAAAAGGGATTTTCTTATAAAAACGAAAACCGGGGAATGTAAGGAACAAGACTGCAGCTATTTCTCTCTTGATTCTGCCCGCCTTCCCACACACCATTTTGTAATCTAGATTAACTTTCTTGTCAGTCATTGGTCCAATTAGTCTGTGGGATTTCACTATTTAAGGGTATTTTCCCTGCTATTTGCTCTCTTTTTTCTTTTTCTCACTTTCATTCTCACTCACTCTCTCACTCTCTTCCTCTTTCTTTCTCTTTTGCCCTTAAAAGCAGACACTTTGTCTGCTAATAAAGTTTCTTGTGTGAGTTCCCACGTCTGGAGTGGTTTCTGGGTGCTTTCAATGGGGATAGTGCCTGAGAAATGACATTGTGTCGACGATATCTTTATTTGCTAATTTGTTCAGCATAACATGGGCTCTGGTAATTTTGGCCCATGTGTTGCTGGCAGGCAAGGGATCTGCTGCACCCAAGCCTGAACATAGATGCATGGCATGTCAGCCACACACATGCACACACAGGCACTGGAAAGGCACACATTGTCAAACTAGGAGCATTGCAAAAAATCCTTTAAAAGGGAATCCATTTAAAATGGAAATGAGAGTTGACTGAAATGTGTTTGTCTTACATTTAACACAATTTTTCTTTTAGTTGCAAACATGCATTAAAGAAAAAATAAATTTTTCTGAAAATCTAATTACTAACTGCAGTCTTAAGTAGATTAGCTCTGACAAAATATTTGAAGTTTTCAATTTTTCCAATGAAGACATCTTTCTCCTCTGAAGTTTACATCTGATCTAACCATCACTATTGTGTTTTTTTCTTCAGCAGTAACTGTCCTAATCCTGCTTTATACTCATTCCACAGTGATTTAAATGGGATTCAGGGCATCTCCCTTGTTACTTTTATTGACTTTGCAAATCTTGCAGAAGATGAAAGATTTCCCAGTTTAATTTGGCAATTGACTAACATTGCATTTGCATTGTATTGACATGCAGTTGCCACATCTGGTAATCCAGTAGCTTCTGCAAGAATTCTTTGACTGACATAACTGTTCTGAGATGTGGGGTTTAGGTGGAGGTATGAGATTGCAGTCAGATTTGTTTTATTTTATTTATTATTTTTTTTCCAGTATTGGGGATTGAATCCAGGGGCATTCTACCACTGAGCTACCCCTAGCCCTTTTCAGTTTTTATTTGAGACAGGACCTCACTAAGTTACTGAGGCTGTCCTCTAACTTTTGAATCTTCCTACCTCAGGCTCCTAAGTAGCTGGGACTACAGGTGAGTGCCAACATGTCCAACTACCAGTCAGAACATTTTTTAAAAGGAGATAATTTGTTTCCATCTGGAATCTTGTACCCACATGAGTACAAACACTTGGAAACTTGTGCCCTCTAAACTTAGTACCAGGTTGCACCAGATGGGGAGAGTGGCACCAGGCATGTTGATCATTAAGTTCCTGAGTGTGAGTTAAGATAATCTAGTTTCCTCTGTACTTTGGATAAACCCTTCTTTCTGGTTTCATGTGTGATATTTTAACTTCAGTCCTTCTCTGATATCCCATCATTCATGTATCTCTGTACAAAATTCTGTGGGCTGCCAGTTGTGACCCAGGCCACAGTATCTGTGATTCCTATCAGGGATGTGGGCCAGAGGAGGAGCGCTGCCATAGTGGACATGATTCATGAGACTGTAATATGTGCCACCTGTCTCCAGATGCAGCAGGGGACATGTTGGAAAACACGGAATTGCAAGGTGAACATTGTGGTTATTTGCTCCAGCAAAAGGCCATGGGGATCTTCGTAAATAGTTTCTCTGATTTAGTCTGAGTAAACTACAATCAATTCAGAAAATTTGATGTGAGGGAGGGACAAGGGAATTCCAGTGGGTCCTCCTTGGCTTATTTCTTGTTGTTGTTGTGGTGGTGAAATATAACATAAAATTTAACTACCTTAACAATTTTTCCACATTTAAGTGTACAGGTCTATGGCATTAAGCATACCCATGTAGTTGCATAATCATTACTACTGTTCATCTGAAGAACTTTTTCAACCTCCAAATAGGAAGTCTGTACACATGAAACAATAACTCCCATTTCTCCCTTCCCCAGCCCTTAGCAACCACTATTTGCTTTCTGTGTCTATGACTTTGGCTATTTTAGTTGCCTCATGTAAACAGAATCAGACAGTATTTGTCTTTTGTGTTTGATTTATTTCTTTTTTATGTGGCAAATACATATAATTTTATCTGTCAGGTAAAATAAAATAAAAGAGCAAGAAATAATAAAGGGATACATCCTGTAATCTTCCATATTTATAATGCATTCAGCATAATGTCTTCAAGGTTCATCTATGTAACAGCATGTGTGTCAAAATTTTATTCCTTTTTAAAGCTGAATAATATTCCATTGTATTAATGTACCACATTTATACATTTACCCATCAATGCGATTTTTTTTTTTTTTTTTTTTTTTTTTTTTTTTTTTTTTTTGGTCAAGGGGTCCTTTCACACTGAGCAACATTCCCAGCCCTTTTTTGTTTTTTTATTTTGAGACTAGGTCTTGCTAAGTCACTAAGGCTGGCCTTGAACTTTCAATCCTTTTGCTTCAGCTTCCAGAGCTGCGGGATTACAGGTGTTTTGCATATTATGAATAATGACTTTGTGAACATTATACAAACCTATATAAATAGAGGTTTGAGTCTCTGCTTTCAATTCTTTTAAGTTGCGTTTGGTTTTGTCAAGATTTAAACAAAAATACGTATCTGGCTTTTTCCTTTGAAAATGTCTTTAAAAAATTGGGTGTAGAAACTTTGCAATTGCTGGAAGAAAACCTACAATCCACACTCCTATATATTGTCATAGGCATAGACTTACTCAAAGCTTAGACTTTAGGACTCACAGACCCCTAAAGCTTAGGAAATAAAACCAAGAGTTCACAAATAGGATGCTATCAAATTAAAAAGCATCTGCACAGCAAAGTAAACAATTAGGAATGTGAAGAGAGCACACAGAATGTGATAAAATTTTTGCCAGCTACTCTTTTGACACAGGATTAATATCCAGATTATATAAAGAACTCAGAAACAACACTAAGAAATAAATATTTTTTTTAAATTTAAAAAAATGGATAAGTGAACTAAAAAGGTATTTCTCAAAGAAGTACAAATGAGCAACAAATATATAAAATACTGTTTAACATATTAGCAATCAGAGAAATGCAAATGAAAACAGTGGGATTTCTTTTCACTTCAGTAAGAGCAGAAATAATCAAGAATACCAATAATAATGAATGCTGGTGATGATGTGGGGGGGAAACAATTCCACTGTTGGTGGAATTGTACATTAGTACAACTACTATGGAAATCAGTATGAAGTTGCCTCAAAAAATGAGGAATAGAACCACCATATGATCAGTTTTACCACTGTTCAGTATTTATCAGAAAGAACTGACATCAGCATATCATAGTGATACCTGCAAACCCATGTTTTTAGCAGCACAGTTCACAATAGTCAAGTATGGAACCAGCTTAGGTGCCTATCAGTGGATGAATGGATAAAGGAACAATGGCATATATACACAGTCAAGTTTTACTTAGGCATAAATAAGAACAAAATATCATTTTGCAGGAAAATAGATGGAACTGAAGAGTATTATGTTAAATGAAATAAGTTAGATTCAGAAAGTTAATGGTCATATATTTTCCTCATATGTGTAAGATAGAGACAAAAGAGGGAAAGAAAAGGATTTTCATGAAAAAAGGGAAGTCAGTAGAATAGAGGTTGGAGATGGGAGGTAAGGTGGGATGGAGGAGGAGAGTGAGAGTGGGGGTAGTGGGCAGTGAAATTGATCGAATTATGTTATGTGCATATATGAATATAGCACAATGGATCAATAATGTACCAATAAAAACAAAATTGGGTACACAGTGAGATTAATTAATTTGTTTTTAAACCAGGGATTGAACGCAGAAGTACTTAACCACTGAACCACTTCCCTGGCCATTCTTCTTATTTAGAGACAGGGTCTCGCTGAGTTGCTTAGTGCCTAGGTTGCTGATGCTGGCTTTAAACTCTCAATCCTCCTGCCTCAACCTTCCAAGCTGCTTGGATTACAGGCATGCACTACCACACCCAGCTACTTAATTTTTTAAAAAAACAACTTTCTTTATCATCAGGGAATTAGAGTATATGAAAGAAAAAACTTGAGAGATCATGGAAACTGTCTTAACATATCTTAAGAGGAGAAACAATGTTGTTGAGACTTCAGAGGGAAGGAGAACCTGGGCTCAACATAAGGAGGAGTTTGCTGGGAAGGAGCATTACTGGGTGAGGTAGTGAACAATTCTTTGCACCTTGCTTGGGGTGGAGGATTCTCCCAGTGTTATCCTTCCCCTCCTCCTTCATCTCTCCCTTTCCAGAAATCCCTCTTGCTCAAGATGATTCTTTATGAATTTGATTACATATTCACTGGGTGTTGCTCTGAATACCTAATGTGTGTGAATACTGACTCCCCAACAGCATTTAGCAGGACTTCTAAGCATACTTTTCTTATAAACCTAGAGGTTGAGTTAGTTTGAGTTAGTTTATTGAAATGTCATAGTTGAGAGGGACTGGAAACATTTATCTCAGAGAGAAAGAGGGAAGGAAAATGTTAATTTTAGACTAAAACCCAAGGTGAAATTCTAACCTAATGCTTTTTGTTTTTTAGTACTGGGGATTGAACCCACAGTAGCTTTACCACTGAGCTACACCCCCAGTTCTTTAATCTAATGCTTTTTGGATGGAAGATTTTGGAAAGCGAATAGTCCTGTTCTGTTTTTTTCTTCCAGGTACTTTTGCCCTTTACCGGCTCCTCTTGTCTCAGCTTCTTCAGAGAAGAGCAGGTAATTATTCACCTGTGATAGCAAGGAACAGTTGTTAGTCCAAGTATCTACTCTCCAATCCTCTGGGAGTGATTGTGTTAGGGGAGATTGTGTATATTAAGCTCTCCAAAGGATATGGTTAAAACTCCCCCATGTACCCTGTTAGCAAGAAGAGGGCTTATTTTGGAGAGTTGCCAGTGAAACATTTCAAAGATAATTAGCAAATGATGTCTTAGAGTCAATGCAAACAACAACAACAACAACAACAAAACAGCATTGAATTTTCCTAACCTGAGATTGGAAATAGTCTCCTCTCTGTAAGGCAACCCAATAGCTTATAATAATTGCCTGTGGAAAATTATATTTTTAAGTCCCCAATTAATTTCCTACCCACTGGAGATTATAAAAGGACTGTGAGCCAGGAAATAAAAAATAGTTTAGTGGAATGTTGTTTTTTTTTTTTATTTTTTTCAACAGAAAATTCATGTTGTTATTTCTGCCATTTTCAAAACAAAACAAAGACCTGGATGCAGGCCAGGGATTACAGCAGGAGTATAGCAGTGGCAGTAGTAATAAGCACGGAGTGGGCTGCTCGTTTGTATGTTTGATGTATCGACAGAACTGGAGAATAATTAAAAGACTCCCTTCAGGTTGTCTGTTGGAGCATTGCAGAGGCAGGAGATGGATGACCGCGGTTAGTGGCTGCCAAGATGCTAATCTGCCTCAGGGCCAAGTCTGAGGGCACAGGCATCTCTTGGGAAGCAGAAAGACTTGACCTTTGGTCTGTGTTCTGCCACTTTTGTGAATTTTTCTGGTCTCTGCGTCTGCAAAGCCCTTGAAACTTTCCTCATGTCCTCTGTTCTTATCCTTCTCAAAGCAGACCCTAGAACAATAATTTGGGTGGAAATAGTTTCCAAGGAAGGAGTTGATTAGGAAATATGGATGAGAGAGGAAGAAAGGAAGGCAGGAAGGAAAGAAGGAAGATCATGTGTATTCATGATCTGGTTATCACTGTGGACACCTGGTGCTCAACCCACCAGGTACTCTTGCTTACTTTAGAGAAGATACCTGGGAATTGTTCCCTGCAGGGGTGAAGTTTTATCTATCATCCCAAGACACGAGACACACAGAAGTGAAGCTACTCAGCTTAAATAATGGAAAGTGGAGACTACTCGATCCCTTTCCTTCTTCGCCTCCCCTGCCATGCTCTGGCCTCTATCCATCCATGAGATGATGTGTGAGAAAGAAGGTCAAGGAGAAAAGGTTGCTCAGCCACAAAGACATCTTGGAGAAGAGAATTTCAGGCAGAAGGTACAGGCTATGTAAAGGCCCAAGGAACAGCCGGGAGGCTGGTGTGGCTGGAGCCAAGTGAGAAGAGCAGACGGCAGTAGGAGAGTGGCAGACAGGCAGTATGGGCTAGTTCATGTAGGGCCTTGCTGGTATTGGGAGGACTTTGATTTTTCCCTGTGAATGAGATGGGAGCCTTTGGAGGGGTCTGAGCCCAATGGTGACATGGAGGACTTGTATCCAAAAAGTATCACTCAGGTCACCGTTTGAATAATAGACTGCAGGAAGCTGAGGAGGGGAGCAGAGTTGGTGAGGAGGCTGTTGCAATGACAGGCAAGGGATGATGTGGTGTTGGGGGGAGGTGGTGAGAAGAAGTCAGATTCTAGATGTATTTTGGAAGTAGAATCAACAGTATGTTCTAGATAGAGGGCTGAATGTAAATGTGTAGGAGAGAAAAGTGTCAAGAATCACACACACACACACACAGTTTTTTTTTTTTTTCCCTAAATACCTGGAAGGATAAAGTTCTATCAGCTGAGAAGGAGAAAACTGCAGGTAGAGCAGGTAGCTTGATATTGATTTTTTCATCACAGGTGAATTTTGCGTAATATTTTATTCACATTATCTGTCATAAAAATTAAAACTCAATAATACAGTTTCGAAAACCAGCCAGATTAAGGGAGAAATGATTTATTTTACAGAAAAGTTTAGACTCAGTATTGATTTTAATAGTAAAAATAGTGGCTCCAAATAGCATATGTGAAATTTGAATTTGTTTAACATAAATTTTCAGAAACACATCTATTACACAAAGGTCAGTGAAAGGCAGTGAAGAGGCCTATGGTGAGAACAGTGGCCTTCATTGTTTCAGTGCATGATGACCTTGGTGGGCGGTCTCAGGATGCTCTTCTACTCTGGAATATTCCATCTTTGTGTTTGATATGAGGTGTACAAACCCTGGGGATTTTTCACACAGCAAAAAGAAACTTCTCAGGGATTTAGGTAAAGAAGGGTTCATGGCTTAGATGACTATAAGTGGGGCATTGAATACTTTGGCAGTGTTGAATGTACAAACATTCGTGTTTTATATGACTATGGGGCAGTTGTATTGTATTTACAATATTATACAGCCAGTGTCTAGCACAGAAGCAGAGCAGGTGCTTCATATATGAGAATAAATGTGTAAATCTTGCTACAAATGATACGTGCAGAGTGCTGCCACAGCCCATGCTGTTTTAACCTGCTCTCCACACTTAGCCACAGGTAAGACTACCAAGTGTGCTCTTTCTCTTTTCCTGCTCAAGTGGCATAATTATGTATACTGCTCTGGTTGTCTCCCCAACTGTTCCTAATAGGAACGCTTTCAACAGTAAGTGACATAAAACCTAACCATAACAACTTAACTTGGAGGTGTATAGTACAAAGTTGTGCGCAGTTCAGGTGCCTTCAAGGAACCAGACTTTACATATGGTTATATTCTATCATTCTTAGCAGGTTGTATTATCCTTATGCTTATAGCCTCCTGTTTGCAAAATGACAGCTGTACTTCCAGCAATTGCATGATTACTCCAAGCAGGAAGAAGGAAAAGAGACAAAACAGTAACCACATAGAAATATTTTATTTAGGAAAAAAAAAAAAAACCCAAAAAAACAACAACTTTCCCAGAATACTTGAAGCAGTCCTCCTTTTAGGTTTCTTTTGCCACAACTGTGTCACATGACTGACTTTTACTAAAAGGAGACTGGAGAAAGCATTATTTTTAGCAGATTATATTGTTGCTCCTGACCAGGGTTCTGTTAATAAGCAAAAGGAGGAAAATAGCTGTTGGGTAGGTAACTGATAGATTTGTTATACTAACTAAACTGTAAAATCCATGGCCACAGGGTACAGGTTTTTTACTTTGGACTTTTTTGGGACCTCCCATCTAGCTGTGTAAGAGAACTAAAGACTTTGTGACAGTTGATTTCACTGGCAATAGTTCTCAGGAGCTATGGATTCTGTCCAAGGTTACAAATCTAGAGAAGTTTGTTCCTTTTATTTCTGGTACTTTCACTAACAACCAGACCTTCACCTTGAGATGAAACCACTGCTTCTGCCAAAGTGTGCTGCATGGCTTGTTAAGGGCTCCTTTTAGCTGCCAAGACTCATCATCAAACTATCCTTGACAAATTTTAATTTTAGTAAAAGTAATTGGCCTAATATGAATCAGACTGACGGCCAGCTTTCAGAATAGCCTTTAATAGTCTGTAATATCCCTACTACCTAGGGGATTCAAGATGACATCGCCAAAGATAATGATTATAGGATGTAGGAGCTAATAGTGAGGGCTAATTAAAGGTCTTGTTTCATGTATATTTCCTGCTCAAAGATAGGAGATAGGGAGTTCCCTAGAGAAGTTATAGGCTTCTGGGAAAGGTAACTTCCCTTAGCAATTTAGGACAACTTCAGGATTTTAAGTTAATTTGGAAAGTTTCTACTCAGCACAGGGATAAACCCCACGAATAAGAGAGGAGTAAATATCCAAAGAGAGTGGGAGAAACTTACAAGTTAATTAAAGGAAAAAGGCTAACCTGAGAATTAGTATATTATTAAAAGCATACTTTGGAGTAAAACGGGCCTGGAATCTGAATCAAAACACTAGTTTTGAGATTTTAGGCAACTTATTTAACCCCTTGCAGTTGGTCCCCTAATCTGTAAATGAGAGGCAATAATAGTTGTCTTCACAGAATCGAGGCAAGAGTTAACATGGGGCAGGGGATGTAAAGAACATAAATGAACCTATTAAAGATGCTTGTTTGTCACAGCATGTTGGAAGGTGGGCCATGACTCAGGCTGCCAGGGTTGCCCACACTACCCTCTCCTCCCCATCTCTGGTATCCACCTTGTGAGTTGAATACATGGGGGATTTCGTTTCATAACTGTGAGGCTGGGAAGATTTTATTGTTGTATTGGAACAGGCTGATGATGATAAATGAGGGACAGCACCTTTTCTCCACTCCCCAGTCCCTGGGTCACTTGTGAGTCCCATGGCTACAGGGGTGGAAACCTGATGGCAGATAAAAGGTTTTATGAACTGAGCCCTAAAGCCCCTCTGCTGGAGTTTGCTAACCATAGACAGTGGTATGGGTTGGAGAAAGGATCTCTCCATCTGATATAACACCCATTATGTCTGGTGGCTTTGGGGTATTAGGAGGCAGTGAACTTTGCATAGGCATTGATGAAGGCACCTGGCCACTGGCAGGCAGAGAATCAGTCTAATGCTGCCTCTTGATGTAGCCGGACCTGGTTCATGGCTCAGGAGACTACCCTTAGAAATGGAGTTGATATCGAGAAGTCCCATTCTTGGAAGAGCCGTGTTCCTCTTCCAACAGGTGCTCAGTTTAAATGTAAACTGAACCTCCATTCTTATTCACAGGTAGATGATGTTTCGCTTATACTTCAGACTGACCACAATACGATGAAGTATCAGAATGAATGAGTTTTACACCTTTAAATTAGAAAATACATGTAATATATGTAAGCTACATGTCCAGAATCTGGCAGATAGTAGTTGCTTAGTAAGTGCTATTTGTCATTTAAGGTCATTTTTCAAGTTTTAGTGAAGGTCAAGAATGTTAGAAATTCAGGCATTCATTTAATGAGAATTTGAATGCTTGCTATATGGGGATGTGTACACACAAACACACTCTCACATACATGTACACACATGCACACACACAAAGGAAATTTTTCTGGAGGAGGAGGGACAGTTGGGGTTATAGAGTCCAATGGAAGTGACTTCATGTGTATCAGTCGTATAACATGAGGCAGTCTGCTAAAACTGTACCAGAGGGACAAACCAAGCATAAGTATAGGAGAGGATCTGGCCTCACTTTGGGGAGGAGGGGAGGCAATTGAGTTGAATCTTGAAGATCTCTGCTTCCACCAGTGGAATCTGAAGATCAACCATGCCAGTTATAGGAAAGAACAAGAATTTTCAACCTGGATGCTAGGAAGGGAAAGCAGGATGGACCACTGCAAGAGAGGAGACTGAAATTCACTTATGGAAGACCTTGAATGACATCCCAGGAAGAACAGAAAGGGATGCAACACTTTGGAGGTACATTTTTAGAGAGGTAGGTAGCATGTTGTGGGGGAATTACACAGGGCTCCTGGACTTCACAAAAACACAGATCTTATAAAAAGACATGTTCATTTGTCTTTGGGAAGGACTTGGACAAAATCCTCTCTGTCCCTAGAACAAACGGTGCATTGTTGTAGCCTGGCACTTGGGATTTGTGGGTTTTATACTCCTTTAATGAGCAAAGTTTCTCATTTCTCTATTTTTCCCCCCCTTCAGTCATCTCCTAATGACCTTCTCTGTGTTGTGAAAATATCCCTGGGTGGGCACTGGGAGGGTTCAGCAGTTACATAAAATGGCAGAATCTGCCCATTCTGGCTTCACCTGCTCCCTGACTCCTGACTAATGTTTTATGAGGTGTGCCAGGCACAGACAGCAGGCAAAAATGTGAAAGCGTCTGAAGCACTGATTTGCTGCTGCCTGAGAAGTCAATAAATCATATGCCTGTCTCTTCCTCTCCACCAGGAAGATTTTCTTTCAAATGACATGAATGACCAGTGTCCAAAAGGGAGCCTCTCAATGCAGAACATCTTAATGGGAGATGGTGGCTAATAGATCAGCCAAGGACTGTCACCCTCAGTGGCCCTGTAGCCAGAATTGCACACCTCCTCATTCAGAGCAATAACAGCTGCCCATTAGCATTCCTGTCCATCTTCTTCACTTGGACCAAAGCTAGCATCATAAGGCGAGTTATGAACCAATGATTTGGTTCATGAATTTTTTATTTCTTCCTTGCTCTTAACTTGGAACTGTCAAGTACTCCTCCCCTTCCTCCAGGGCCCCATTTTCCTGTGACAGCTTTCTCAGATCAAGACTCAGAGACCCCTGGAGGTGGAATCCCTACCTTGAGAAATGGTAATGTCCATGATTGCCCCGTGGCTGAGTGATGACCAGAGAGAATGCCTCTTGGCACAGTGCACAATGGGGTTGGGGAGGGAAGGAAAAGCTCAGAAGTGGTGCCATGACCCTCTTTGTGAAGCCAGCCCAGCGCTAGGTGCACATCCTCACAAACAGCCACAGATGGTCTCTTTCATGGAGCATGCCCAGAGAGTCCCCCAGTGATCATTAGGTTCCTGCCTTAGCTGCTAAAGCCCATTTACCCACCATTAGTGAGGAACTGCTCTGCTTCAGTTACCTCTTCCCAGTGCCAATAAAGTGCATATGGCAGCTCTGAGCTCAAGCACACACCCTTTCTCTCATGGATTAGTTCCCATTTCCATCCACAGTGATTTTATGCTGACAAAATATTTTACTTCTGATTAACCTGTAACCATTTTTAAGACTCTTTTTGTATTGAGAGATCAGGGGAAGTCAATAAATGGGTAGGTGGGCAGTTTTGGGCAACAAATATAATCTTAGGGAAGAGAATTGAACTAAAATTCTTTAAAGCTGTATCCCTTCTCAACTGAGTATGGAGGCACATGCCTGTAATAATCCCAGCTACTTAGGAGACCAAGGCAAGAGGATTGCAAGTTCAAGGTCAATCTGATCAGCTTAGACCCTATCTCAAAATTTAAAAAATGAAAAGGGCTGATAAACCTTGGTAGAGTGTCCCTCGGTTCAAACAACAACAACAGAAAACACCCAAACAAAATCATATCTCTTCTCATTTAGTCCCTCCTATTAGATGAAAATTAATTATTCCTTTACTGATAATGTATGTAAAAGGTAATGCCTGTGTCTTTGGGTACTATCATGGGAATACAGACTTCTCTGGAAGCTAGAGTTCACTCTCTTTTTTGCACTCCAGAAAGCCCAATGAGCAAGATAATGCCAGCATGAGCAGCCCAAAGTGGAAGACCGACTTGAGTCAGTACATAAAGGCCTAACCCCCTTTTTTTCTAGGGTGAGGTAACTCGGAGGATTGTGTTTTGTTCTGGCTCTCAGAAGTCCCCAGAGGGATCAAGCTCCAGTTGCCCACTGTGGTAATTAACTTAGTAACTCACCTTGAATTGTCACCTCTTTCTCTATCTTATTTTTCCACTCCTCTATCTATGCTTCCTGGGATCACTTTTCAAACATTTTTTTTTTTTTTAAATTCAGGAATCCTATTTCAGTATCTGTTTCTGGGAGAACAATAGAGAAAAATGGCATCAGGAGGAACAGAATACCAGGGTGAGTGTTGTTATAGTAAGAAAGCCCAGGATAGGGGATAACATTTCTGAACTCCAAGGTGATGCTCTAGAGCAGGCATATGATAGACAGGCCTTGATAGAAAATAATTCAAATGTTGGCCTTAAGGTTCAGCAAATCATGTGAAGTCTTCCTAAGATCCCCTGTGAAATTTACATTATAATGTTGGGGTGATCTTTGTTTTGAAGGTAGTAGGTATTCTACTACAGTTCCTGGTGATTCATTGAATTTGATCATTGAAATGACCCAGGCAGATGAGTCATAATGGGAAGTCATGTGTTGAGAGTCCAAGCAAATTGACTGGGTATCAGTTAATTATTTAAATTTAATTACATTCATTTTTTCTTCCTTCTACAACCTAACATATCTATCTTTCTCTGCCTGCCCCCCAACCCCCACACTCTCTTTCTTCTTTTCTGCCAGGGATTGAACATGGGGTGTTTAACCACTGAATCACATCCCCACCTTTTAAAAATTTTTAAATATTTTTATATTGAGACAGGGTTTTGCTAAGTTGCTTAGGGCCTCACTAAGTTGCTGAGGTTGCTTTGAACTTGTGTTCCTCCTGCCTCAGCCTTCAAGCACCTTGGAGTACAGGTGTACATCACTGTGTCTAGCTCTGTAACCTAACCATTAAGGTGCTACTTGCTGCCCAATGCTACCTTTTAGTTACTATATATTTGTCTACACTGACATCAATTTAATAAAGATAAAACATCATCTGATATGTAAAAGATGATATTTTAATTTTATGCCTTCATATGTGAGTTTTATTTATCGCTTAATTACTATTATTAATTAAGTTTTATTATTCACTTAATTACTATTTATTTTTTATTTTTTGTGGGGGATTGAGCTCAGGGGCACTTGACCACTGAGCCACATCCCCAGCCTTATTTTGTATTTTATTTACAGACAGGATCTCAGTGAGATGCTTAGCACCTCACTATTGCTGAGGCTGTCTTTGAACGCATGATCCTCCTGCCTCAGCCTTCCCAACTGCTGGGATTACAGGCATGGTCACTGTGCCTGGCCCTAATTGACTACTTTATTTCGTCTTTCTTCTCTGAGTGCACTTTCTTTTTGATTTTAACATATTTATGTATTAAACCTTGTATGATCTTTATGAATTGCAAATAATTTATAATATTTATTTAATATTGTTGCTGAGGCTGGCTTTGAACTCGAGATCCTCTTGCCTCAGCCTCCCCAGCCACTGGGATTACAGGTGTGTGCCATCACACCTGGCTGTGACAGGGACTTTTAATACCAGGTTGAATATAATTGGTAAGAGTGAGTATCCTTATCTTGTTACTGATTTTAGAGGAAGAGATTTCAGCTTTTCACTGTTCAGTGTGATGTTAGCTATGAGTTTGTCATATATTGTTTTTATTATGTTGAGGTGTATTCCTGCTACATGTAATTTGTTAACTAGTTTTGATCATGAAAGAGTTTTGGGTTTTGTCAAAAGCTCTCATAGAGAACACTTGAATTCAGAGTCTCATGTGTCATTGTAAGGAACAGACTCCAAGTAACCAAAGTAATCTTAAGCCACAAGAAAAGAACTGCAAAGATTACAATAGTTAACTTCAGAAAATACTACAAACATAGTAATCAAAACATCATGGTATTGCCAAAAGATGGGTATATACACCAATGAAGCAGACTAGAGATCCCATAAATAAACCCACTCATTTACAATCTATTTTTAAGAAAGCCACCAAGAAAGGACAGTATTTTCAATAAGTGATGTTGGGTCAACTGATATCCTCATGCAAAAGATTAAGATGGGATCCCTATCTCATACCATATTAAAAAAAAAAACGAATGCAAAATGCTTAAAGACTTAAATGTAAGAAATTGTTTTCTGCTGATGTAACAGAATACTAAAGACTGGGAAAATCATAAATGATGGAAGTTTATTTAGCATCAAGTCCTACAGGCTGGGAAGTCTAGAATCAAGGGGCTGCATTTGGTGAAAAATAAATGTTTATGAAATTGTAATTTATTATTAAACATTATTTGTCATCTATTTTGCTGCCTTATATTTATTTGTTAGAAGATTTAATACCTAAATATGTTTATGAATTAAAAAGAAAGTGCATTCATTCTTCAGTGTCCTACACAATGAAGAATGGTCCCACCCAAATGTCCTGTTGTTCCTGATAAAATTTACTGGGGATCTGACAGCTGTGTGGAGACAAGAATGAAGGGAGGACAAGAGTAGTGGCAGGGATGTTATGAGGATAACCTTGGAGTTGGCCAGGTAGGAAAAGACAATACCACGAACAGGACTGTTCTCCTCAAAGATGGAGAACAGCCGGAAAGCAGGCCAGTACAAGTAGACATTGTCAGCTGACTATACAATGTTTGTGTTGAGGAAGATGCAGTCCCTGAGTCCTCAACACCCTCCTGGTAACCATTTGTAATCATTTTCAGTTAGTATTTAAGTTGAGTCTATTTGAAAAATCCCTGATTCATATAGTCATTCAGAGAGGGAGCAGAGAGGGAACAAAGAGAGAAAATGGGAAATAAGTCTGGAAAAGATGGAGTTATTGAATGACTTAATATTCATTCAGGACTTAGCTTACTGAATATAAAACAGAATCCACACTCTTTTAAGGAAGAAGCTCACCAGATAGCCATCTCTCTCCTCACCTCACTAAGCCCTCACAGCTGTAATTTGAATGATCTCTACAATTTATTTTTTTAAGCCCCTAAATACTTGCCTATCACTCAGAAAATTAGCTGCCATACATAATTAGGTTAATTTGGCATAATATTCATCTGAAATGTGAACATGTTATTAATAATGAAAGCAAACATATGGAGCAGGTGTCCTTGCTCTGGGAAACAGTGGCTAAGCCATGAGTTCCATGTACAAGTCTCCTCATGCCTCTCTCAGAAAAAAAAAAAAAAAAAGTAGCTTTCTTAAGAAAGATCTCACAGAGCCCAGATCTTGGAAGAGTCATCACACAGAATTACTTATTGGGAACTTACAATCCTGAATTCAATTCCCAGTACCACAAAACACAATGAAGCAAAGAATGCCAAAAATCTTTCAAAGAATAGTGCAAGCAGGACTGGGATGAGAGGGAAATGAGGAGGTGATGGTTAAAGGGTACAAAGTTTCAGTTACACCAGGTAATTAGGTTTTGGAGATCTGCGGTACTGCACAGTGCCTATAGCTAACAATAGTGTGGACTATGTTTACAATTTTCTAAGTGGTTGAATCTTATGCTAAATGTTCTCACCAAAACTCCTACTACAAAAACAATAATAATAACAATAACAACAACAACAGAATAATAGTAACGAAGGGGTGAGAGGAAACTTTGATAGGTGATGAATATGTTTATGACCTTAATGATCGTGATGGGTTTCATAGTTATATGCTTCTGAACAAACTCATGGAGATATATGCATTAAATGTGTATGGCTTCTTATATGTCAATTGTATCTCCATAAAGTGTGTTTTTTTTCTTTAAAGGAAAGAACAGTGCAGGCACTGACCTAGCTATAAGATTCTGGTCACCATGCTGAAACAGGATCTTTGAGGTGATCTACTGGTTAGGTGTTAACTCTTTAGCTGCTGGGTGTTGGAGTAGCCTGACAGGTTCTGGGGCAGGTCAGGGTGCCCATGTGGTGGTTGGTGGCATCATATGGAGAGTTTGAGCTAATGATTATTTATTGGTTTATGGAAAGATTTCACTATTTTAACAATCTCTGCACCTGAGCTGGTGAATACCAAATTACTACCATACTAACCCGAAGAGTACTTTTATTATTTGGTTTTTCTATTTTAAAAATACTAATTAATTGCCAATATTCAAGAAGAAGATTTTTTTTTTTGTTTTTTTGTTTATAAATCTGGATAGAAACTTCTCTTGAAAAAAATCCTGGCCACATTGAATCTGAACTTCTACTTGGCAGTAATGATTTATGACTGGGAAGTGGTTATTCCCTTGGACCTAACAGGTGTTTGTCAGGCTATTTGGATTTGGGAATCCTGGGTTAATAAGATCCTTTCCAGTTCTAAAATCTGATGTCTTTTTGATTCTTTTGCTCCTCAAGTTCATTCCTGAATGGTATGAAATAGACAGGCAGGTAGAAGCTGTATTAAAAAACGGGACCCTGTAAGAAGTCAGTGATTTTAAGGTGAGATTTGAAGCCTATTAAAGTCAATGACATCTCTTTAAGCTATAAATTACCCCTTGTCAGAAGCTGGGTGAAGCAGGCCTTTGGTATGGATTGAACCTAAGAATGTTTCATTAAAATCTCTGCATAGCTAGCAGGGGGAGCTGACATGCTGACTTGATTTAGACTTTTTTTCTGGAGGTGACATGTCTGTCCTTTATGACACAAACTATCTACAACTCCCCTTGCTTTCACCTTCAATTATAGGACTGGCTTGTTGATTTGGCTTTAATTCTGAATTACCTCCTTGAGATCGTGCTGGTTGAGGTCAGTGCTTCCTCAAATCTTGTTAAGCGTCTGTCACAGGGCTGACAATCTTGGAGGCTCTCACTAAACAATGAGTCATATCTCTGCCTTTGGAGTCTGACCTCTTGTGCGGCGGCTTTTCCTGAAGAGCCTGGATTCCCAACTCTTTTCTCATTTTCCCTTAGGGAAAAACTGGGCTCCCAGAATGTGACATTCCTCAAGAATCAGCAATATCTTATTGACTCAGCAAAGTGAAGGGCGGACTGAGTATTTTACAGTCTTTAACAACAATAACAACATGATAATAGTAATTCATACTGCCTTGTTTTTTTTTTTCTTTTTCTTTTTTTTTTTTTTTTTTTTTTTGCCTCAATCATTCCTGAGCTCCTATTTACCAGAGACTTTGAACAGAAGTAAATAAAATCATTATGAGGCTTAAAGTCTCATGAAAGAGAATCTTAGTCTGGGATGCCTCAGAAGCAGATCTCAAAACAAGGATTCAAGCACAGGTAGAGAAATGGAGCAGTGATACTTGGAAGGAAAAAAGACAGTGAAACGTGCTCCAGATACCAGAGTGAACTACTGTAGCTTAACCTGATGGTAAACTGAAAAATACATATCTTGGGGTTATTTCTCCCAATGGCTAGGGTCTATCAGCTCCAGAAGATTGATGGTTGAGGGCTACTGCAGAGGTTGTTAATTCTTTAATATTTATATCTTGGAGGACAATCACCTCCCAGGGTTCCAGGAGAAGTTCTCAGGACCAGAGATTCAGAAATGAACTGTACTTCTGAAAATGAGAGTCTCAGTGGATGTAGATGGGGCACTGAAAACATTTGTTATACAAACCAACGTTAACCAAATATTAGCCCAGAATAACTCATAAAATGAAAACTGTGTGAAGTTTTCCTAAAAGAGATACATTTAGTGGGGGGTTTATCTTGGCCATATTTATCCAAATGAAAGCTGTAGATCTTTTGAATTCCATAGAATCAAGTGAATTACTACCCAAAGTCAAGACTTGAGTCCAGGGTCCTCAGTTGGAACAAGGTGCTTGGTCTACTCTACTTTACCCACATATATATTCATCTTCTCTTGGCAATACACAACGTGAAACTGCAGGCAACTGTGGCCTGAGAGAATTAATAGCAATGTAGGCACACCCCAAAGAAAGCCTTCCTTCAGCTGTGTACACAGCAAGGTTTCCATCTTTGGATTTGTATATTTTAATGGTGGTTCTGAATATTCCAAGAGTAGAGAGGAGCCAGAGTATCTCTGAGGGAGAAGAAATTGTCTTTTGTGTTCCTCTGCCTTTTTATTAACTCTTAGAACAGATATCCAGTCACCAAATATCTAGGAAGCTCATAAAGTATCTGGTTCCATTTCCAAGGATTGCTGATTTTTATTTCATGAGCTGGACACAATTTTTTCACAACTAATTATACATCAGGCTATTACATAACCATCTGCAACAAAAATATCCAGTAACAATGCATCCAAAAGATTATAGTGCCAGAGAATTAGAACCAAATGGAATGTCATGTGAAAATAAATTCCTTTCCTGACATCTCAGGAGGGCTAAAATACGGTTTTGGAGGCTTCTTCAAACAGGATGGATTAATGGACATAAAGGAGATACCTCTGGACTTTTTCCTGGATAAACAATGAGCAGCTAAAAGTTAATTAGAGATTTGAATCCCTGGGAAGGACAGCTTAGAGAGAACCAAGGTCATTCATGCCTGTCTAGTAATAGACAAACAGATACTAGCTTAGTTGTGCTAATGCTGTATTGCTTGTTTTAAAAACAGAGACCAATCAGCAAATATCTACTGAGTGTCCAGTTTCCTCTAAGGCTACTATATTATTTTTCCCAGGGTGGTACTGAGAACTTTGAATTTTGGTCAGATGCTCTTAATTTTCAATGACTTGAGGTATAGGATATTATGACTAATCTCTGAAGGAGCTGACTATGCCTGCATAGGGGTCTTTTACTTTATAAAAAATGACCAGGAGATGATAAGTGTTTAGAACCACTGTCTTTTAAGGTTAGGGTTTTTTGAATCGCTATAAGTCATTTGTGATAGATATAAAATTGTGAAGACAACCTCTCAATTCTGTAAAAAAAAAAAAAAAAAAAAAAAAATTAAAAAAGAAACATCAATGAGTAGCTTGATGTTAGAAAAACTGAGAGATACTTCAGGAGGATGTTTTGGCAAGTGTTGGTAGCCAAGGAGTTACCTTCCTTGAGAGGGATTTCACATGAGATGGCAGGGATGATGGCAGCGTGGTGGTCACATAGAGCTAAATATCTGTTAGCCACTCAGCAATTTAGATGCATGCATACTTTCATCTAGTCACTTAATAAAGTATTTTTTGAACACCTAATCTGTGTCAAGCATTATTCTAAGGACCTGCAACCCCCCCCCCTTTTTTTTTTTTTTGTAAAAGGGTAGATTGTAATATTTTAGACTTTGTAGGCCACATATTGGCTCTACCACATAATCTTTTCCTCTCCAACTATTTACAAATTAAAAAAAAATCATTCTTAGCTCCAGGTAGCAGGCTAGATTTGGTATACAGGTATATAGTTTGCTGACCATGTCTAGAATCTGGGTGATATGGATCATGAATAAAAGAGATGGAAATCTCTGTCATTATGAATTTTTAATTCTACTGTTCATTTAATTCTCAGAAAAAAATCCCATCATAGATATCAAGTTTAGCCCTGTTTTAGAGATAAATAAAAAGAACAAGTACTTTTTCCAAGATCATGAAGTTACTAAGAAGATAATCTGTGCTATGGATCTAGATCTGATGGCAAAGATTACACTTTAAACCTTTCTGTTCTACTCTGTGTTGTTCTCCATGATGAACCTGAAAGTTTTTTCCTCAAGTCAATTAATTAAATAAAGATAAGGGAGAGTTTGCTTTTGTGAGACAGTTGGGTAGAAGAGATGGTGCTCCAGAAAGAGACCAAGAGGTCATAGAAGAGCCAGAAGAACATGCAGTCACAGAGATCAGGAATAGAGAGCATTTTGGGGAAACTGACAAATGGCTTCAAGAACATATTATGGTTATATTTGGAAATGTGGAGGCCTCTAGTGCCCTTGATAAGAGTTCTTGTGATGCAACCATGGGGGTGAAGCTAGTTCAAAGATCAAGGAGAGAATGCAGTGGGAGGAGGAGGAGACAATGTATGTAGATAACAAAATTCTTCTGAAGACTGATTGTAAAGAGGAGGGGAAGGCTAGAATGGATATTGCAGAGGCATGTGAAGTATGTGGAGTTTCTTTCTCTAAAGGTAGAAGAGACTAGAACGTTTTTGCAGATTTTGGGGATATATACAAAGAAGAAGGAGATGATGAAGATATAGGAGGGACAGAGAGAAAAAACAGTCAATGGGACCCTCAGAAGGCTAAGGGGTTGAGTTCCATAGCACAATCAGAGGACTGGTCTTTCACATACATAGAGAAGGACTCCTTCCTCAATTATAAGAGGAAAGAAAGAGGAGAGGCACTAGGGCAGTGAGATTTATAGATTTGGGTGAGGGAAAATGAGAAAGTTGCCATCTAATGGCTTCAATTTCTTTTCTGAGAATTACATCTTTCTCTAGAGTCCAGTATTATTTCCCCTGGGCCTGTGTGTCTGGAAGAACTGAAGTTCAGCCTGCGTAGAGGGAAAGATTGAGCTGAACACATGCAGATTGTCAGTTGCCCTTATTTCTTCTTTTATCCTTTGCTGAAAATAATCCTTCTTGTGAGTTTGACAGACAAAAGAAGATTGTTCTTGAGAAAGAAGCATGTTCAAAGCACAGTACTCTTATGTTATAGTATGGATAGACTGATAGCACTTGGGATGTTTATATTGAGAATTAAACTGTGAGTGTGGTGTCTAACATCCAAGATCTTGGCAAAAGAATTCTTACTGCATGAATTTCCTTGAGTGAAATTTGCAAAAATCCTTAAAAGAATTAATCTATAGCAAGTACCAAACCTAAGACCCAAGCCAAGCATATCTGGTCTATATTGGACCAACTCCCATGCTGGTCACAGCTTAATGTCTCTGTTTCTGCCACACAGAACAGCTGAAAAATGAAATAGCCAAGTCAAATTAAAAAGTGATTCCTACTGATGTTAAGACTGATCACAAATTTTTAACAATTCAAACACATTTTTTCATGTCACCTAACCTGAACTCAAATTCAGTTGGATGCTGTAAGTAGAAAGAAAATTAAGATGAGTTTTGTATTCCTCATCTTCATTGTTTCTTGACTATATGGTAAGAAATGCAGAGTACAAAACACTTCTAGGATAGAAAAATAGGATTTTTGACTCTGTCAATCAGAGTCCCAGCACCAGGGAGGACCTCAGATGTCCTTGATTGAACCACTTCTCAACACAAGAATCCTCCAAGAATCCCTTCCTTTCTTATCAGTGCCACGCAGTGGCCTGATTATACCAGTGATGGGCACTCACACAACTGTGATCTCTCTCATATTCTTAAAGAGTTCTGGTGGTGAGGGGATATTTCTTCATATGGTATGACTTTAGTTTTCTATTAAGTTGCTAATTTTGTGCTCCTGGGTTATGTGGAATAATTGAATTATTCTTACACAATTTCTTGAATTTTCTTATGTTGGAAAATAGTCATCTTGGCCTTCATCAGTACCACCTAGCAATTGGAAACATGGGGGGCTATAAATCCCTCAGATCTGGGTCGAGTTGCATCCCATCCCCTAATGGGCCTGTGACTTTAGGCAAGCTATTTATTCTCTCATATTATCAGTTTTACATTGGTAAAATGGGATGGGATATTAGTGCCCACCTGATAGGGCTGTTTTATGAACTGACACATTAAGCTGTGACCAGCATGGGAAGTGGTTCAATATAGACCAGAAATTCTTGGCTTGGGTCTTAGATTTGGTACTTTCTGTAGATGAATTCCTTTAAGGACTTTTGCAAATTTCACTCAAGGAAACTCATGCAGTAAGAATTCTTTTTGCCAAGACCTTATGTTAGACACCACACTCATAGTTCAATTCACAATGTAAGCATCTCAAGTGCTTTAGCCTATTTGTTCTATGACATGAGAGTACTGTGCTTTGAACATGCTTCTTTCTTTCTCAAGAACAAGCTTCTTTTGTCTGCCAAACTCATTTTCAACCAAGGATAAAAGCTTGCATTAGAACATTAGAATACAAAGGTTATAATATAGTGCTCTGAATTCAGAGACTATACCTACCATAATAAATACTATTTCCCTATTCTATGACCTTGAGCAAGTTATTTCTTCTTTGGTGCTTCTGCTTCTTTGTGCAAAAAACCTACCTTGCGAGTTATTGTGAGGTTAAATGTAAACTGCTTAGAAACATGTCTGGTAATAGTAAATACTCAACAGACATTTAATATCTATTGATGAATAATCAGTTAGCTAAATTAATGAATAATTAGTAATGTTTAATATAAAAGTTAATGTTTCATAGGCTTTTGGTACCTGACTCTTATCTTCAATCAGACTTTCAGCAGGTTTGATCTCATTTGTTATGACTTAAAATTGAACCTAGAAAATTAGTTAGCAGTCACTCTCTCATGGCTGGTTCATTTTCCATAATCGATTCAAGAAATTATTGTGATTTTTCTGTTGTTCCTTCATTGACAGTTTTTCTGGAATTCTCTTTAGTTTTTACTAAGGTATCTGTAGGTATCCTAGAAATGCAAAAACAAGAGGAGGCTATTGTGTTACTGATGGGAATAAAAGGATATAGCTTAGTTTCTAGGGTTCCTGGAAAAGAAGCAGTGTTGCAAAAGAACCTGTCTGTGTGGTTTCCATCTTGAACGCTGACAGGCTCCAGGATCTTGGTCCACTTGTGTGTTAGTGGAGAAATGAACAGAAATATTTGATTCTTACACTCTGTATCCTTCCTTTTTACATAATCTATGTGTATAAGGCCTAGACTTTATGGATCTTATGTGTACAAGATAATTGTTCTCTCAGGAGACTTCTGAAAAACATAGCCATCTTTTGTCTTTGTCATAAAGTTTTAGAATTTTATCTCATGAATATTTGGGGGATACCATCATAAAGATATGATTTTTTTTATTATTGTAAACAAATGGGATACATGTTGTTTCTATATTTGTACATGGAGTCAAGGCATACCATTTGTATAATCAAAAATACATAGGGTAATGTTTGGTTCATACAGTTATTTTTTTTTCCTTTCCCCCCACCCCTCCCAAACCTTCTTTTCCCTCTATAAAGTCTTCCCTTCCTCCATTCTACCACCCTCCTTATCCCTAACCCTAAACCTAACCCTAACCCTAACGCTAACCCCTTCCACCCCCCATTATATGTCCTCATCCGCTTATCAGCGATATCATTCGTCCTTTAGTTTTTTGAGATTGGCTTATCTCACTTAGCATGATATTCTCCAATTTCATCCATTTGCCTGCAAATGCAATAATTTTATCATTATTTATGGCAGAGTAATATTCCATTGTATATATATATACCACAGTTTCTTTCTTTTTTTTTTATTGTAAACAAATGGGATACATGTTGTTTCTCTGTTTGTACATGGCATAAAGGCATACCATTTGTGTAATCATAAATTTACATAGGGTAATGTTGTTTGATTCATTCTGTTATTTTTTTCCTCTTCCCCCCCACCCCTCCCACCCCTCTTTTCCCTCTATACAGTCCTTCCTTCCTCCATTCTTGCCCCCTCCCTAACCCTAACTCTAACCCTAACACTAACCCCTCCCACCCCCCATTATGTGTCATCATCCACTTATTAGCGATATCATTCGTCCATTGGTTTTTTGAGATTGGCTTATCTCACTTAGCATGATATTCTCCAATTTCATCCATTTGTCTACAAATGCCATAATTTTATCATTCTTTATGGCTGAGTAATATTCCATTGTATATATATACCACATTTTCTTTATCCATTCATCAATTGAAGGACATCTAGGTTGGTTCCACAATCTGGCTATTGTGAACTGAGCAGCTATGAACATTGATGTGGCTGTATCTCTGTAATATGCTGATTTTAAGTCCTTTGGGTATAGGCCAAGGAGTGGGATAGCTGGGTCAAATGGTGGTTCCATTCCAAGTTTTCTAAGGAGTCTCCATACTGCTTTCCAGAGTGGCTGCACTAATTTGAAGCCCCACCAGCAATGTATGAGTGTACCTTTCTCCCCACATCCTTGCCAACACCTGTTGTTGCTTGTATTCTTGATAATCGCCATTCTAATTGGGGTGAGATGGAATCTTAGGGTGGTTTTGATTTGCATTTCTCTTATACTAAAGATGGTGAACATTTTTCCATATGTTTGTTGATTGCTTGTAGATCTTCTTCTGTGAAATGTCTATTCATTTCCTTAGCCCATTTGTTGATTGGATTATTTGCATTCTTGGTGTAGAATTTTTTGAGTTCTTTATAGATTTTGGAGATTAGTGCTCTATCTGAAATATGATTGGCAAAGATTTTCTCCCACTCTGTAGGCTCTTTCTTCGCATTGCTGATAGTTTCCTTTGCTGAGAGAAAGCTTTTTAGTTTGAATCTATTCCAGTTATTGGTTCTTGCTTTTATTTCTTGTGCTTTGGGAGTCCTGTTGAGGAAGTCTGATCCTAAGCCGACATGTTGAAGCTCTGGACCTACTTTTTCTTCTATAAGATGCAAGGTCTCTGGACTGATTCCGAGATCCTTGATCCATTTTGAGTTTATTTTTGTGCATGGTGAGAGATATGGGTTTAATTTCATTCTGTTACAAATGGATTTCCAATTCTCCCAGCACCATTTGTTGAAGAGGCTATCTTTTCTCCATTGCATATTTTTGGCCCCTTTGTCTAGTATGAGAAAATTGTATTTATTTGTGTTTGTGTCCATGTCCTCTATTCTGTACCATTGATCCACCTTTCTATTTTGGTACCAGTACCATGCCGTTTTTGTTACTATTGCTTTGTAGTAGAGTTGAAGATCTGGTATTGCGATACCCCCTGCTTCACTCTTTCTGCCAAGGATTGCTTTAGCTATTCTGGGTTTTTTATTCTTCCAGATGAATTTCATAATTGCTTGCTCTATTTCTGTAAGGTACATCATTGGGATTTTAATTGGAATTGCATTGAATCTGTATAGAACTTTTGGTAGTATGGCCATTTTGACAATATTAATTCTGCCTATCCAGGAACATGGGAGATCTTTCCATCTTCTAAGGTTTTCTTTAATTTCTTTCTTTAGTGTTCTGTAGTTCTCATTGTAGAGGTCTTTCACCTCTTTTGTGAGATTGATTCCCAAGTATTTTATTTTTTTCGATGCTATTGTGAATGGGGTAGTTTTCCTAATTTCTCTTTCTGAAGATTCATCACTTATGTATAAAAATGCATTGGATTTATGAGCATTGATCTTGCAACCTGCTACTTTACTGAATTCACTTATGAGTTCTAAAAGTTTTCTGGTGGAATTTCCAGGTTCCTCTAAATATATAATTATGTCATCAGTGAACAGGGATAGTTTGAGTTCTTCTTTTCCAATTCATATCCCTTTAATTTCTTTGGTCTGTCTAATTGTCCTGGCTAGAGTTCCAAGGACGATGTTGAATAGAAGTGGTGAAAGAGGGCATCCCTGCCTTGTTCCAGTTTTTAGGGGGAATGCTTTCAGTTTTTCACCATTTAGAATGATATTAGTCATGGGCTTAGCGTAGATGACTTTTACAATGTTAAGGAATGTTCCCACTATCCCTATTTTTTCTAGTGTTTTGAGCATGAAGGGATGCTGTATTTTATTGAATGCTTTTTCTGCATCTATTGAAATAATCATGTGATTCTTAACTTTAAGTGTGTTGATATGGTGAATGACATTTATTGACTTCTGGATGTTGAACCAACCTTGCATCCCAGGGATAAAACCCACTTGATCGTGATGCACTATCTTTTTAATATATCTTTGTATGTGATTTGCTAAAATTTTGTTGAGAATTTTTGCGTCAATGTTCATTAAGGATATTGTTCTGAAATTTTCTTTCCTCTATGTGTCTTTGTCTGGTTTAGGTATCAGGGTGATATTGGCTTCATAGAATGAGTTTGGGAGGGTTCCCTCCTCTTCTATTTCGTGGAATACTTTGAGAAGTATTGGAATGAGCTCTTCTTAAAAGGTTTTGTAGAACTCGGCTGAGAACCCATCTGGTCCTGGACTTTTCTTTGTTGGTAGGCTTTTGATGACCTCTTCTATTTCATTGCTTGAAACTGATTTATTTAAGTTGTGTATGTCCTCCTCCTTCAGTTTAGGTAATTCATAAGTCTCTAGAAACTTATTGATGTCTTCGACGTGTTCTGTTTTGTTGGTGTATAGATTTTCAAAATAGCTTCTAATTATGTTTTCTATTTCACTCGTGTCTTTTGTGATATTTCCTTG
Source organism: Sciurus carolinensis (assembly GCF_902686445.1). Lineage (NCBI taxonomy): Eukaryota > Metazoa > Chordata > Mammalia > Rodentia > Sciuridae > Sciurus > Sciurus carolinensis. The sequence goes on from NC_062228.1 coordinate 36,735,972, forward strand.
TTCATTCTGAATTTTAGTAATTTGAGTTTTCTCCCTCTTTCTCTTTGTTAGTGTGGCTAAGGGTTTATCAATTTTGTTTATTTTTTCAAAGAACCAACTGTTTATTTTGTTAATTTTTCCGATTTTTTCTTTTGTTTCCATTTTGTTGATTTCAGCTCTGATTTTAACAGTTTCCTGTCTTCTACTACTTTTGGTGTTGGTCTGCTCTTCTTTTTCTAGGGCTTTGAGCTGTAGTGTTAAGTCATTTATTTGTTGATTTCTACTTCTTTTGTTGAATGCGCCCCATGAAATAAATCTTCCTCTAAGTACTGCTTTCATAGCGTTCCAGAGATTTTGATATGATGTGTCTTTGTTCTCATTTACTTCTAAGAATTTTTTAATTTCCCTCTTGATGTCTTCTGTTCCATTCATCATATAATAGTGTATTATTTAATCTCCAGGTATTGGAGAAGTTTCTGTTTTTTATTCTGTCATTTATTTCTAATTTCAATCCATTATGATCTGATAGAGTACAAGGTAGTATCTCTATCTTCTTGTATTTGTAACAGTAGCTTTGTGGCATAAAATATGGTCTATTTTAGAGAAGGATGCATGTGCTGCTGAGAAGAAAGTGTATTCGTTCTTTTTTGGATGGTATATTCTATATATGTCGGTTAAGTCTAAATTGTTGACTGTGTTATTGAGATCTATGGTTTCTTTGTTCAATTTTTGTTTGGAAGATCTATCTAGTGGTGAGAGAGGTGTGTTATAATCACCTAGTATTATTGTGTTGTGGTCTATTTGATTTCTGGAATTGAGAAGGATTTGTTTGACATACATGGATGAGCCAATGTTCGGGTCATATATATTTATGATTGTTATGTCTTGCTGATTTATGTTTCCCTTAAGCAGTATGTAATGTCCTTCTTTATCCCTTCTGACTAATTTTGGCTTGAAGTCCACATTATCTGAAATGAGGATGGATACTCCAGCTTTTTTGCTGTGTCCATGTGCATGGTATGATTTTTCCCATCCTTTCACCTTTAGTCTATGGGTATCTCTTTCTATGAGATGAGTATCTTGCAGACAGCATATTGTTGGATTTTTCTTTTTAATCCAATCTGCCAGTCTATGTCTTTTGATTGATGAGTTCAGGCCATTAACACTCAGGGTTATTATTGTGATATGATTTGTATTCCCAGTCATTTGACTCATTTTTGTTTTTTGACATGATTTGTTTCTCCTTTATTTGGCTATTCCATTAGGGTAGTTCCTCCCGTTGCTGATTTGCATCGTTGTTTTTCATCTCTTCCTCATGGAATATTTTGCTGAGAATGTTCTGTAATGCCGGCTTTCTTTTTGTAAATTCCTTTAGCTTTTGTTTATCATGGAAGGATCTTATTTCATCGTCAAATCTGAAAGTGAGTTTTGCTGGGTATAAGATTCTTGGTTGGCATCCATTTTCTTTCAGGACTTGGTAAATGTTGTTCCAGGCCCTTCTAGCTTTTAGGGTCTGGATTGAAAAATCTGCTGATATCTGTATTGGTTTCCCCCTGAATCTAATTTGATTCTTTTCTTCATGGCCTTTAAAATTCTGTCTTTATTTTGTATGTTAGGTATTTTCATAATAATGTGCCTTGGTGTGGGTCTGTTGTAATTTTGTATATTTGGATTCCCATAAGCCTCTTGTACTTGATTTTCCATTTCATTCTTCAGATTTGGGAAATTTTCTGATATTATTTCATTGAATAGATTGTTCATTCCTTTGGGTTGTTTCTCTAAGCCTTCCTCAATCCCAATAATCCTTAAATTTGTCCTTTTCATGATATCCCATAATTCCTAGAGATTCTGTTCATGATTTCTTACCATGTTCTCTGTTTGGTCAACTTTGTTTTCAAGATTAAATATTTTGTCTTCAATGTCTGAGGTTCTGTCTTCCAAGTGTTCTATCCTATTGGTTATGCTTTCTATGGAGTTTTTAACTTGGTTTATTGTTTCCTTCATTTCAAGGATTTTTTTTTTTTCAGTATCTCTAACTCTTTATTGAAATGAGATCTTGCTTCCCGTATTTGGTCTTTTAACTGTTGATTGGTGCGATCATTTAATGTCTGCATTGCTCTTTCATCTCCTCCTTCAATGCCTGCATTTGCTCTTTCATCTCCTCATTTGCTTCCCTGATTGTTTTAATTATGTACATTCTGAACTCCCTTTCTGACATTTCTTCTGCTGTGCTGTCATTGGGATTTATTGATATAGTATCTAGGTTTGTTTGGGACATTTCTTCCCTTGTTTTCTCATATTGGTCAGATATCAATGGGACTCTGAGATATTGCAGATTTCCTCTATTGGTTTATAGTATCCCTGTAGATTTCCAGTATATCACCTCCCAGGCTTCAGTAGCCTGAAGTCTTGGAGGAACTTGAAAATGCAGTGCTTCCAAACAAAGCTGTCCCTAGCCCGCTACTGGTTCCAGGGCTTGGACCTGGCTCTGTGCAGAAAGGCTCTCACTGGGGGGCCTGCTCCAAGAAGCTGGCCCTGTGGGAGGAGCCTGCCGCCAGAGTGAGCAGGGCTACCTGGGGAAGACTCTAGCTGCCCTGCCCTGCTCTGATAAGCCGCCCCTATCCGGGCCTGGCGCCCAGGCCGAGCTTCACCCGGTGGTGGAGACTCACCCCGTGGCTCTATTTTAGTCCGAGTCTCTCAATGCCTCCCCTTCTTGAATCCTGGGTTCTGGAGTGACAGGAGATGCAGTCACCCTCTAGTCCACCATCTTGGATCGCCCTGTGGAAAGAGCCTGCAGCCGGAGAGGGGCAGGGCTGCCTGGAGATGTCTCTGGTTGTCCTGCCCCAGTCCCAGAGGCTGCCTGTGGGTCGGAGCTCTCCGCTGGCTCGGGGACTTGTCAAGATATGATATTGAACAATAAAACAAAACATAGTTTAATGATTCCTGCCATGTACTTGCGTTTTCTTATCACTAAACTTTGTATCTCCAAATCAATTCATGTTGAGAGATCTTTGTGAATTTCTGCCAAGGAGACAACCTTTGTTTTTGTAATACTGACTCTTGAGCTTATTGTGGTCCTTCCAGTTGGTCAGAGACATCTGAAAATGGAAACTTTCTTCCAAGTCTTTTGTGTTCCAGGTGCCTGTGTCTTGATGAAATGTAAAATTTACCTTAAGGCTGGATAATGTTTTTGTCCTATCCTATGTATTACATCCAAAGTAAATGGAGAATTTATATAATTTCAATATAGTGCAATGAGAGGAAAAATTTGCTGGGCTAGTATTTTTCCTGACTGGATAATTACAAAATGGATAATTATGGAATGGATCCTAGTGCTAATGCCTTTGAATATTTGTACTAGAAGGGCCATCCATCCATCCATCCATCCATCCATCCATCCACAGATTTAAAGAATAAAGAATGTATGCATGAAAATTTCACCTGAAGTTGGATATTTGAGGGAGGACACCAAATTTTGTTCTGAATTAGACCCCAAAAGACAACTTATTTGACAACTCTACTTTGTTGTTTCATAGGTACCTCAAACTCAACATGTACAAAGTAAAACTCCCTTAGAATTTTATTTACATCTCAGAAAATAGTGTCATCATTCTCCTGTTTGCTCAAGTCAGAACCTGTAACTCATTCTTAACTTCTACCCCTCCTCATTCCAATGTCCAAATTTCATTAATTCCACCATCTATTTGTCACATTCGTCTGTTTCTATTTGTACTACCTCAACCTTAGTACTATTAGCATTTCATGCCTGAGTTATTGTAATGATTCTTGTTGTAGACAGCATCTAAGGAGATTCACTTTAATCCCTGCCTCCTAGTATTCATGCTGTTGTGTAATATGCTTTCCCTGAAGTGTGGGTTGAATGTAGTGACTTGTTCCTAATGAATAGAATATGGCAAAAGTGATGGGATGTCACTTCTGATACTAGATCATGAAAGACTGTGACTTCTATTTTGCCGGCCTCCTCTCTTTTGGATTCTTCCTGCTTGCTTACTCTTCAGCATATTGTTGTATTGAGAGCGTCCCTTTAGGACCTCTGATCAGCAGTCAGTGTGATATTGAGGCTCTCAGTCAAAGAACTGTAAACAATCATCATTGAACTGAAGTTCAATGTAAAGTAAATCCTTTTGCAGTGGAACCTTGAGATGGCTGTGGCCCAGGATGACACTTTGCTACTTTGGTAGCTGGAGAATCCATGTGTTTTGCACCTAGATTGCTGATCCACAGAAATTGTGAGATAATAAATGCTGTCTTAAATACTAAGTGTTGGAATAATCTATTATATAGCAATAGATAACTAGTACTGCATCCTTACTAGACTTTCCACATTCACCTTTGGTATCCTTCACACTGTAACCAAAGTGGATGTTAACAGCATAAAAGTCTGATTATTGCTTAAACTTCCATGGTTCCCCATTGCTTCCATGATGAACTCTAAAGTTCCTCATGTTTGGTTAAAGATGCTTTTGATAAAGATGCTTGCTATCCAATCTCATCTCCTACTGTTTCTCTCTTTGGACTCTGTATTCCACCAGTCTTTTAGTTCCGCCAGATCCCTTCTTCATTCTCAACTCTAGGTCATTACTCCTGCTGGAAGTTTCTTTTCTTAATTTTTTTTTTTTTTAAACTTGGTATCTTGTAGGTATTTTAGTTTAATCTTCACTACTCAACGAAGTCTTTCTTTCCTGACTTGGCTTTGTAGACTAGGGCAAGAATAGCTCTGTTTTTACTTCCACAGCTTACAGTGATTTCTCTATCACAATACTGTTTACTCAATATTATGAAGATTTCTCTACTAGCCTCTTTCTCTTACTCAACTAGAAGATCAGTGACTATGCCTATTTTGCCTACTACTCTGCCTGTAGCACCTAGTACAAAACCAGGACATAGTGAGCACTCACTGTACAGCTGTTGAAGGGGAGAAAGGAAGTTTAATAGTTTAGTTTCTTCCAAAGGAAGACTCTTTGGATACTCTGTGGGCACCTGAAACTCAATTTGACCTTCATTTATGTAAACCATGGCTTTTGTTTTGATTGACCTGGAGTGTGGGTTGGGTGTAGTGACTCATTCCTAATTAATACAGAATATAGCAAAAGTGATGCGATGTCACTTCTGAGACTAGATTATAAAAGACTGTGACTCCTATTTTGCTTGGATTCTTCCTGCTTGCTTATTCTGATGAAGCATGTGACTGGGTTGAGATCTCTAGGTCTCTCTGTCTTTGTCTCCTCAATAGGGAGCTATAGTTTTTAAATAAGGTGGTATGGAAGTAAGGCTGAAGATTTTGGACATAAAAAAAATGATATCCTTTTCCTGTGAAGGACTGAAACCTGTTTGGAGGGAATGTCAGAGAGTAACAGGCTCCATCTTTCTATTCATCTTGGAACCAGCAAGAGCAGGAAAGGCCTTCTCAGTTGTACAACACTTTGGGCTCACTGTGGCAGAGAATACTAAATGAAACCATTCCAAACAGGAATGCAGTTTCAATAAATGCTTTGCTTTGCTCAGGGTTTTTGGTTTCACGAGAAGTTGGTCCTAGTTACGGCTTGTGTGCAGGACTTGGAGTATGTTAAATAGCATCAGTTATGAAGTTTAATCTTCCAACAAACCTCTATAAGCAAGTTTTGTTGGCCGGCATTTACAGCCTACAATGAATAATTTCCACAATATGTGACACTTAATGAAGATTGCTAGGAACAGCACAATTTGAAATTTTATATAGGGGGTGTTACTATTTTATGTACTTACAAGAACAGCATACAAGCATATCCAAAATTGTGTGTGTTGAGGCTGAACCAGATTGCTTATGTGGGAGGCAGGTATCTCCTGCAGTATTCCCTGAATGTTTTTCAATTTGAATATCCCTTATTGTGCAGATGTATTGGAGCTGTCACTCGGCTCTGTCATAGAAGGGTTTGTGAAGCATATTGAAGAGATGGCATGATGTCATTGTGTTAGACTTGGGCAGGATGATGGGGAAAGCCCACCACCACTAACCTGTTTATGAAGAAAACTAGCAAGCTATTCTTTGACATAGTCTACAATTTCTGATAGTCAGAGACTATGTAGGTGTTGATTAACTTTGACTTTTTTTGGTAACAGAGATTATATGGGTATTGACAGACTTTGAATGTTGGGTAAAATACAGATGTGTGGGCCTTGCACCCAGAAAATACAACTGGTCTTAATATAACATGAAACAATTTCCTGTTATAAGGACAACCTGCATTTGCAAATGCAGACTTAATTGAAATAATTATTTTTATAGTTTTCATCCCATCCTTCTATTAGTTCACTCAATATTTATTGAATATTTACTAAATACTAAAATAGCACATGTCAGTTAAGTGAATGCATAAGTCAATACAGGTTAAATTATGCTATAAATACAAATAAACATACAAACCCAAATCGCTTTCAAATTTCAATTCATTATAAGCTCAAGTCCATCATGGATTGATTGGGTCTCCTCATCTTGTTCATTCCATAACCATAGCAGGAGGTGCAATCCTTTATCTGGTATAGGCACAGCTTCATGAGCCATGATAAACCGTATGATGACTCAAAAAGCTCTATTTCAAAGTGGTCACTCACCTTCTGTAACATGGAGTTAGGCAGTCAGGTTCTTTGTCTTGCAAATTTGAGGAATAAAATCCACAGACACAAGGGTGAGAGTAAAGTAACAGGTTTATTACAGTTAATAGAAAGAAAGCAGAGCTCCTGAAACCCAAGAGAGGGATGCCAATGAATGTCTGTTGTCTAGGGTTTTTTTTTTTTTTTTTTGGTATTGGGAATTAAACCTAGGGGCACTTAACCTCTGAGTCACATTTTCAGCCCTTTTTATATTTTACTTAGAGGTAAGGTCTCAGTAAGTTGCTTATGGCCTTTCTAAGTTACTGAGGCTGGTTTTGAACTGCCATCCTCCTCCTGCTTCTGTCTCCTGAGCTGGTGGGGTTACTGCTGGGATTACAGGTGTGCATCACTGTCCCTGGTGGTCTAGGGATTTTGAAAGTCATATCTGATGGCCCAGGGCAGGTGATTGGTGGGGTGAAGGATGCCAGCATGGACCAATCAAGCTCTTAATCTCCAAGTTTAATAAGCCAATCAGAAGTACACAATTTCAATCCCTTATTTACATAATTAAGAACACAGGTCTCACCTGGTGACTTTTGAGATCTATTAGAAAAGAAAGCTCTTGTAGGGTTAAGGGCAAGGGTAACTAAGGAATGACTGCTGTGGTTGAAACTGTGAGGACAGAAACAGGTATTCTAACTCAGAAGAAGGTACTGTGGTTAACAATGGCAGGGAGTAGGGAGTCACAGGCTGTCCTCCAGACCTGATGTCTTCTTTCAGGTTAGCATGCTATTCCCCTTCCCTCCTGCCCTTCTCCAAGGTCTTTATCCTGACTGCCTATGGGAGACCTAGCTTCCTGCTGCAGTGAATCCCCATGCTAAGTCTGGGAATAATGGCAGTGAGATGTCTTTGTCCTATAATTCTCTCTTTGGCAATGGAAACAGTGACTGTTTTGAACAAATAATACAATCTACATCAGTGTAAACAGCGAGAGAATTTGATGATTCTCAATGACAGAATGTTTTTTTTTTTTTTTTTTTTGCGGTGCTGGGGATTGAACCCAGGACCTTGTGCTTGACAGGCTAGCACTGTATGAACTGAGTTATATCTCCAGCCCAAAACCCTTATTTATTTATTTATTTATTTTTTGTGGTGCTGGGGATTGAACGCAGGGCCTTGTACATGAAAGGCAAGCACTCTACCAACTGAGCAATATCCCCAGCCTCCTGAATGATTGGTTTTGAGGAATGTTTTGACATTTCACAGGGAGATTTCATTGAATCAGAAGAACTAAATGAATCTGTCAAGAAGTGAGTTTTTTCAAGAATATTGCCTGGAATTTTTCTCTTTAAGCTGGAATAGAGGTTTCTTCCCTGTTCTGACCTTCCCCAGCACTTATTTCCAGGACTCATCCAGATTGGGTTTGCAGAAGCCCAAATATTCTCACTTCTTCGGTGCACAGCAAAAGATGGGAAGTATGTATAATCAGAAAAATGAGAGATTACATTCCATTTATGTATGATTTATCAAAATGTATAAATGCATTCTACTGTCATGTACAACAAATTAGGACAAATTTTAAAAAAAGATGGGAAGTTAAAAACTTCTGAAAAATTTTTCCTGGAATTTGCAATTCAGATGATGAGTTTGCATGTCTACTGGAATTGTATCTTTTCATTTAATTTAGGCAGACTTTTCATATCTGTATGTGATTCCCTCTTAAAGAAAGTAAAGTCATGAATTCCTACACTACCAAATTTAATTAAAGTTGTTCATTACTGATATTTGGTATAAAACTGGCAAATTTATTAGTCATCCTATAGAAAAAGTGATGACAGCACACTTTTCTTTTTATAGCCGGAGTGAGATTTTATTTATACTTCATGCAAAACAAAGTAGTCAGTATAATTAGACAGTAATTTGTAACTTTCCACGTAAACATTTTAGGAGCAGTAGTAGCAAAAGCGAGTGCTAATTAGAGAGCTGTTAGAGAAAATATATAAGTGGTAACAGATTGACAAGATATACCAAACAGCAGGCTATTTATAACTCCATGCTGCTTTTAAATTCTATTTTGTTTAATAGTCTTTGGACAACTCATAAGAGGGGAGAGCATCACAACTTCATTTACGGTTTAATTTCTGTAAATACAATGAAACCTTGTAGACGTGATTGCAGTGCTGGCTAACTGTGATAATTAAAAAGTATTAACTGGATAACTTTCAGACTGTGTCATTTGAGATTCTAATATCTTTTGTGTCCCATTTCCCCAAAGAAAGTGATAAGTTCAAGCATTATTTAATTATGCTTTTAACAATAAAGGGCACTTTAATCATCAACCTTTCAGGAACACTTGAGATAGAGTCATTTATTCAAAGTCAGGGAACAGTCTTTGAGAGGGGAGGACTGATAAGCCACAGGCAGTCATTCAGGCTGCTGTTGAGCCTGTGGACATTTGATCTCCAGTTTCATTAGCAAAGATAATGTTTAAGATGTTGACATGAGGCAGAGGAGTGATGTGCTGCCATGTCACTTGTCTTCTGGATTTCTCAGTAAATAATAAGAAAAAAACATTTCTTACTGGGAAAGGAGATGAATCATAATGTACTAAGGGTTAATCTCTTCCTCCATGGTCAGTCATCTCCCATGAAAACGACTGTCAGGGTCCAAGATTTATTTATTTATTTTGGGGGGGCACGGGGGATTGAACCCACCACTGAGGCACATCCCCAGCCATTTTTATATTTTATTTAGAGTTGTAGCCTTGCTAAGTTGCCAAGGCTGCCTTTGAACTGAAAATCCTCCTGCCTCCTGAGCCACTGTGATTACAGGTGTGCTCCACTGTGCGCCCCCAGGGTCTAAGATTTAATGTGGGGTGATTATGTATATGTAAGGGGAAGTCTTATATAAGTTGTGCTTTTTAAAAAATTGAGTTGAAATTTTCTTAGTACTTTTAAACATCCACAATTATAACAATTTTTAGGTGTAAAATTCAGTGTTTTTTGATATATTCACAGTGTTGTGTCACCACCCCCACCATTTAATTCAAGAACATTTTCATCAACCTTAAAAGAAACTAAATATCCATTAAGCAGTCACACTCCATTTCTCCCTCCCTGCATCTCTGGCTAACATAATCTGCTGTCTCTATGGGTTTTTACATATTTTGAACATTTCCTATATATGAAATCAAAAACACGCAGCTTTTTATATCTGGTGTTTTACAGTTAGAATAATGTTTTCGAGGTTCATTTATATAGCAGTACATATCAGAATTTAATTTCTCATTTACTTCTTTTTTTGTGATGCTGGGGGATCAAGCCTAGAACCCCACATGTGCTAACTTATTTACTTTTGAAATTTTATTAAGGCTGAATAATATTCCATTGTAAGGATATACTGCCTTTAATTTATCCATTGATCAGTTGTTGGACATCTGGGTTGTTTCTTCTTTCTTCCTTCCTTCCTTCCTTCCTTCCTTCCTTCCTTCCTTCCTTCCTTCCTTCCTTCCTCCTCCTCCTCCTCCTCCTCCTCCTCCTTCTTCTTCTTTTTTTCTTTCTTTCTTTCTTTCTTTCTTTCTTTCTTTCTTTCTTTCTTTCTTTCTTTCTTTCAACTCAGGGCTTTGCAAGTTCTGTACCACTGAGCTACATCCTCAGTATCTTGAGAAAATGTTCTTTACTTCTTTAATTTTTTTTTTTTTTTGACAGGGCCTCACTCTGTTGCCCAGGCTGGTCTTGAGCTCTTGGGTTCAAGTCATCCTCCCACTCCAACTCCCGGAGTGCTGGGTCAGTAAATTCAGACCACTGTATCTGAATTTTGTATAATATCAATATTATAATATTGTATAATATAAATAATTTCACTGTGAGCATTCATGTACAAGTTATCCTGTGATCTTGTTTTCCATTTTCTTTGGTATAGACCTAAGTAGAATTGTTGGGTTCAACAGTAGTTGTATATTCAACTTTGAGTTACTGCCAAGCTCCTGTCCCCCACAGTTGTACCATTTTACATTCACATCATCAGTGTGTGAGTGTTCTAGTTTCTCCCCATCCTCACCAACAATTGCCACTTTCCTTTTTATAGTTTTATTTTTTGGAGCCATCCTAGAGGGTGTGAAGTTGTATGTTATGTGGTTTTGATTTGCATTTTCCTAATGGCTAATAATAAGTTAGGCATTTTTTCACGTGGCTTATTGACTATATGTGTATCTCCTTTGGAAAAGAGATGTCTTTTCAAGGCTATTGCCCATTTAAAAAATTGGTTTTTTTTTTTTTTGTTGTTGTTGAGTTCTTTATTCTGTATATTAATTCATTTTCAGTTACATGATTTATAAATATTTTATCCAATTATGTAGGCTATCTGCTTTCTCAATATTGTCTTTAAAGGCACAAAAATTAAATCTTACTTAAGTCCAGTTTATCCACATTTTTTGCTTGTAATTTTAGTATCATATCGGTGAATCCATTGCTAAATCCACCGTCATAGAAAATTACTCCGCTGTTTTATTATAAGAATTTTATCATTTTAGCTCTTACTCTTAGGTCTTTGATCAATTTTGAGTTTATTTTTGTGTATACATTTGTGTGAGGTAGGGGAACAACTTCATTCTTTTGCTTGTGCATATCTAATTGTCTTGGCACAATTTATTAAAAAAGACTATTTTTTCCTCCATTGAATATTCTTGGCTTATTTCATATAGCACTATGTGCTCCTAGGTTCACCTGTGTGTCATAAATGGCAGAATGTCTCTCTTTGTTAAGATCGAATAGTAAATATTCCATTGTATATAAAAACTACATTTGTCATATGGCTTGAAATCAGGAAGGGTTATTGTAGATGAAATCGTATTTTTAATTTATTTTTTGAATAATTCCTTGTGCACCTATTAAAACACTTTATTTTCACATGTTGATTTTGTGTTCTTCAATTTTATAGAACTTTGTTTATTAATTCTAATAATATTTTGGATAAGTCTTTTGATTTCTAAAAAATACATAAGATCATGCAATTAGCAAACAAAAGCAGCTTCTTTCCCTATTTGGATTACTTTTTTTTTTTCTGAATTGCTTTAAATAGGACTTCAAATACTATGTTGAATAGAAGTGGTGAGAGTAGGTGTCCCTGTCTTATTTCCTTTTTAAAAAATTCTCATATGTTTTATTCTTTTTTATTTGTTCTTTGTAGTTACACATGACAATAGAGTATATTTTGACATATTTATACAAACATGAAGTATGCCTTATTCTAATTAGGATCCTGGTATATTCAGATATGTACACAGGAAAGTCATATTAGATTCATTTCACTGTCTTTCCTTATTCCTATCTCCCCTTCCCTTTGTATATCTGATCTTAGAAGAAAAATGTTCAGTTTTCACCACTGAATATAAAGTTAGCTGTGGGTTTATCATATATAACCTTTATTATGTTAAGGCACATTCCCTCAATGTTATCTATTGAGATCTTTTTTAATCATGAAAAGAATGCTGAATTTTGTCAAATGCTTTTTCTATGTAAACTGAAATTAGTATATGATTTTTATCTTTTCTTTTGCTAATGTGGCATCTCAGGTATATTGATTTGCCTGCTGGAACATTCTTGCATTCCAGGAGTATATTCTATTTCATTATGAGGTATGGTCCTTTTAATGTGCTGTTAAATTAGGGTTGTATTTTGTTGATGCTTTTTTGCCTGTATATCAGGGATACTGGCCTATAAATTTCTTTTCTTGTAATGTTCTCTGGTATTGGTATCAGGGTAGTGCTGGCCTCATAAAATGTGTTTAGAAGTGTTCCCTCCTTTCCAATTTTTTTTTGAGGAGTTTAAGAAGGATTGGTGTTAATTCTTCTTTAAATGTTTGGTGGAATTCACCAGTAAAACCATTAGGTCCTACATGTTTCTTTCTGGGAATTTTTTTGAATCTGAACTCAATCTTCATACTAGTTATATGTCTGTTTAGGTTTTCTGTTTCATCATGATACACTTTTGGTAGATTGTGTGTTTTTAGGAATTTATCAATTTAAACCAGGGTATCCAATTTGTTGGTGTGTAGCAGTTGGTTGTTCATGGTTTGTTTTTTTTTTAAATCTTGTATGAGTTGTAATGTCTCCTCTTATTTATAATCTTATTTAAATCTTTTTCTTGATCTAAGTAAAGTTTTGTCAATTTTGTTAATCTTTTTTAAAAAGTGCTCTGTTTTGTTGATCTTTTAAATTAATTGTTTTTATTTTCTATTTTATTTTATTTAATCTTTCTTTTCCTTTTCTTTCTGAATTGAAATTTTTTAAAAATCTCTTAATTTAATTTTATTTTTTAAAAAATTCTTTTCATACATGTATATAGGGTAATGATGTCTGTCTCAATCTATCGTCCTTTCCTCACTCCCCTCTGTACAATCCAAAGTTCCTTTATTCTTCCCTGCCCACCTGCCACCGTGGATCAGCATTCACTTATCAGAGAAAACATTCGGCCTGTGGGTTTTTGGGATTGGCTTATTTCACTTAGCATGATATTCTCCAGTTCCATCCATTTACCTGCAAATGCCATAATTTTATTCTTCTTTGAGGCTGAGTAATATTCCATTGTACAATATGTTAGATATGGATTGGATGATTATATATGTATTTCCCTCAGTTTCCCCAAAAACGAGGGAATCTTTTTTTCTTACCAAAATCAAAGGGGTAGGGAGAGGTGGGAGGTTGCAAAAAGCTAGGTATGGGGGAAGGTAAAACACTGTCCTATCCTTGACCCTGAGCCCTACTATCTAATCACCTCAAACCTCCTCAGGATTTTACAAGATTGTCAAGAGTGGGTAACCCCTCACGTTAAAGATCTGGGCAGGGTTGGGGAACAGGTTGGGAGTGTGATGGGTGCAGGGTGGGAGGCACAGGTCAGAGGCAGTACTCTCCTCACTTGTAAACTTGTAGTTTCACAGAAAAAAAAAAAAAGAAAGAAAGAAAAACGATGCAATTTTAAATAAAAAAATTCTTAAAAAAATTCCATTGTGTATATGTACCACATTTCTTTATCCATTCATCTTTTGAAGGGCATCTATTGTTCCATTGTTTAGCTATTGTGAATTGAGCTGCTATAAACAATGATGTGGCTGTGTCACTTTGCTTATTGATTTTAAGTCCTTTGGGTATAAACCAAGGAGTGGAATAGCTGGGTCAAATGGTGGTTCCATTCCAGATTTTCTTAGGGATCTCCCTCCATACTGCTTTCCAATGTGGTTGCACCGATTTGCAGCCCCACCAGCAATGTATGAGTGTACCTTTTCCCCCACATCCTTGCCAACAGTTATTATTGCTTGTGTTCTTGCTAATTGCCATTCTGAATAAAATGAGATGAAATCTTAAAGTAGTTTTGATTTGCATTTCTCTAACTGCAAGAGATGATGAACATTTTTTCATGTTTGTTGACCAATTGCATTTCTTCTTCTGTGAAGTGTCTGTTCAGTTTCTTAGCCCATTTATTCATTGGGTTATTTGTTTTTTTGGTGTTAAGTTTTTTGAGTTCTTTATGTATCCTGGAGATTAGTGCTCTATTTGAGGTACATGTGGTAAAGCTTTTTTCTCATTCTGTAGGCTCTTCTTTTATGTTATTGTTTCCTTTTGCCCTAATCTTTATTTCTTTGCTTTGGGTTAGTTTGTCCTCTAATTGAGGTATAAAGTTATGCTGTTTATTGGAGAAATATCTCTTTCTTAATTTAGGAGTTGCTCCCTATAAAGTGCTTTTGTTGTGTCCCATTTAAGTTTTGGTGTGTTGTATTTCTATTTTTATTCATCTCAAGATATTTTTGCTTTCCTTTTTAACTTATCCTTTGACCCTTAGTTGTCCAAGAGTGCGTTGCTTAATTTCCACATATTTGTGAACTTTTTAACTTTTCTCCTGTTATTGATTTCTGGTTTCGTATCATTGTATAAAAAGTTATTTGATATGATTTCAGTCTTATTGAATTTGTTAGTACTTGTTTTGAGGCCTTATATATGATCCATTCTGGAGATGTGCCATGAGCACTTAAAAAGAATGTGTCCTGCTGCTTTTGAATGGCATGTCCTGTAGGTGTCTTTTAGGTCCCTTGTTCCATAGTGTTGTTCAAGTCTACCATTTCCTTGTTGATTTTTGTTGAAAAATCCAATGTTGAAAGTGGGGTATTCTTTTCTATCATTTTTATATTATAGGGTGTTTCCCCCTTCAGTTGTTAATATTTGCTTTATTTATTTAGGTGCCCCAATGCTCTGTACATATATATTTATAATTATTATATTCTATTGATGAATTACCCCTTTTATCATTATATAATTAATTTCTTTGTTGTGATAATTTTTTAGTTAATGTCTATTTTGTCTTCTATTAGTATAGAAGATTTTTTAAAAGATTTCTATTTGCATAGATGATTTTTCTTTTGTATGTAAGTTTTCTGGAATTACTTTTTATTTTACATTTTCTTAGCTTTCCATGTTTTAATCCTTAAACTCATCTCTAGTTTTGTAATCTCCTTTTGGTATTACACGTTCATCCATCCCATCTTTTTGTCAAACTTCCAATGATGTTCTTCATAGAAATAGAAAAAATAGTTATTGAATTCATTGGGAAAAAATAAGAGGCCCAGAATAGCCAAAGCAAGCCTTAGTGAGAAAAGTGAAGCCGAAAGTATCACAATATTAGATCTTCAGTTATATTACAAAACTATATAACAAAAACAGCATGATATTGGCACCAAAACAAACATGAAGACATAGAGATGAACCCACATCAATACACGTATTTCATATTAGACGAAGGCACCAAGAACACAATGGAGAAAAGATAGCCTCTTCAACAAATGGTGTTGGAAATACTGGAAATCCATATGTAGTAGAATGAAATTTAACCTCTGTCTTTCACTCTGTATAAAATTCAACTCAAAGTGGATCAAAGATCTAGGAATTAGACCAGAAACCCTGCAAATACCAGAGGAAAATGTAGGCCAAACATTCCATCTTTTTGAAGAAATCTCTCCCTGAACTTTCTGCTCTTATCTGGATTGATTGCCCTCCCTTGCTTCTTATAGTGGATTTGACATCTTTGTGATTTCTTCCTCTCCTCTTTTATGTAGCATTTCTATTTATACATGTTTATATTTTTCTTGGATAATCCTTCATTTTATTAGAGCATATCCTGAGAATGGGTCCATCAAAAGTACACATTTTGAGTACTTGCATAGATTAAAATGACTTTCTTTTTTTCGTTGACAAATTATAGTTGTATGTATTTATTGTATACACAGTGGTGTGTGATTTTTAAATACAATATGAAATGACTAACTCAAGCTAATTTACATTTATCACCTCAAATATTTAACATTTTTCATGATCAGGGTGTTAGAAATTTAGTGACATGCAAATGCACAGTACTCAATTATTAGATACACTAACTACACTGTGCAATCTATTAAAAAAATGAAAAAATCAAACTTATTCCTCCTGTTTAAGTCAGACTTTGTGCTCCCCTGCTTCCAGCCTCTGGTAACCACTATTGTACGCTATGCTTCTATAAGTTCAATTGTTCTAGATTCCACACACAAGTGGGAATAGCCAGTGTTTGTCTTCCTGTGTCTGACTCTTTTCACTTAACATTATGGTCTCTATTTCCATCCAGGTTGTTGCAACTTGATAGAATTTCTTCCTTCTTTTAAAAAACGGAGTAGTCCCCAGTACCGAAAAAAAAAAAAAAAAAAAGGAGCAGTATTTCCTTGTTGTTTTAGTTGACTTTATCACTGCTGTGACTAAATGACCCACCCAGCACAACTGTAGGGGAGGAAGAGTTTATTTGAGGGCTCACAAATAAGGTCTTAGTCCATAGAACATCTTAGTCCATAGAAGGCCAGTTCCATTCCTTAGGGCTCTAGGTAAGGCAGAACATCATGGCAAAAGAGCATGGCAAAGGGAAGCAGCTTGCATCATCAGGAAGCAGAGAGAGAGTGAGTCTCCACTCTCCAGATACAAAATGTATACCCCAAAGCCACACCCCAGTTCCAATCTCCTCCAGTCACAACCTACCACTTCAATTAATCCCATGAGGTATTAATTCACTGATTGGGTTAAGATTCTTACAACCCAATCATTTCTCCTCTGAACCTTCCTGCATTGTCTCACATATAAGTTTTGAGGGACAACTCACATCCAAACCATAATACTTGTGTATACATGTACCATATATTTTTTTAATCCTTTTATCTGTTGATAGACACTTAGGTCAATTCCATAGCTTGCTTACTGTGAAGAGTTCTGCAGTGAACCTGGGAATGCAGACATCTCTGACATACGACTTGCTGGATCATCTGGTAGTTCTACATTTAGATTTTTGAGGTGTTTTTCATAATGGTTATCAGCATGTAAGGAATGTATTTTACATTCCCACCAACAGTGTACAAGGGCTTCCTTGTCTTCTCTTCCTGGTCAACACCTGTTATCATTTGTCTTGTTGACAATAGCCTTTCAAAGAGCTGTGAGGTGGTATCTCATTGTGGTTTTAACTTGTATCTAATGACTGGTGATGTTGAACATTTTTTATATATCTGTTTCCATTTGTAGGTTTTCTTTTGAGACATCTACCAATACTTTAATAAGTTAGCTGAGTATCGGATTCTAGGTTGAAAATAATTTACCCTCAGTATTCTGAAAGCATTTCTCCACTGTCTTTCTTTTTCAGTATGTTTTTTTTTTTATTGTAAACAAATGGGATACATGTTGTTTCTCTGTTTGTACGTGGCGTAAAGGCATACCATTTGTGTAATCATAAATTTACATAGGGTAATGTTGGTTGATTCATTCTGTTATTTTTGCCCTTCCCCCTACCCCTCCCACCCCTCTTTTCCCTCTATACAGTCCTTCCTTCCCCCATTCTTGCACCCCTCCCTAACCCTAACTCTAACCCTAACACTAACCCCTCCCACGCCCCATTACGTATCATCATCCACTTATCAGCGAGATCATTCTTCCTTTGGTTTTTTGAGATTGGCTTATCTCACTTAGCATGATATTTCAGTATGGTTTTTGAGAAGTGTTTTACTATTGACTGTACTTTTGTTTGATCTATAATTTCTTCCTTTTCCGGAAAATTTTAAAATTTCTTTTGCCCCAATGTTCTGAAATTTCACAATGATGTGCATTAATGTGGTTTATTTATATTTGCTGTGTTAAGGATTTAATAGGGTCCTTTCAAATTAGGGCCTTTAGACCTAGGAGATTTTCCTGATTTTGTTTATGCTTTTCTACCCACTATATTCTCTCCTTTCATTTCTAGAATTCATATTGTGTGGAACTCTTGTACTAGTAGCCAATTTTTTAAAATCCCTCCCCCATATCTTTGTGTTCTGTTTTCTAGACTATTTTTTCAAGTTTATTCTCTATCCTGTCTTTTCATTTTTTTCTGCCTCCTGTTATATTTTTTATTTTCAAAGATACCTCTTTTGTTCTCTAAGTGAGTTTTATTTGTGTTAAAACAGGCTTATTTTTTCAAATTTTCTTGTCTTTACATGTGATTTTCCTATTTTGGTTTTTGTCATTAATATTAGAAGGAACCTTTCAAAAGTCTGGTGAAACTTGGCTCTTGGTTGATGTTTAATAGTTGGGGAACTAAAATGGTACTTGGAAGCCCTAAGTGTATGTGTGTCTTGGGGTGATTTTTGCATTTGGACTTTAGTGAACGGCTTCAATAAAAGGCTGGGTCATGTCTTTTGAAACCTCTATGTTCATATCCTTAGTTTTCTTCTCTTTAGGTAGTCATTTCTCAGAAAAGGCTCTCCTAATCTTCTGGCTGAGGGTATAATCCTGGTGGCCAGTTTTCTGGGGTAAAGGAAGAATGCTGAAGTCTTTAATATTTAGAATGTCAACTTTTAGATATTCCTCTTGTTTTTGAACAACTTGAAACTCTGTGTGTATGTATCTATGCATGCTTTTCTCCATGTAGAGAACACTGGAGTCTGCATCTTGTGTCCTTCTTTCTGCTTCTGGAGCAAAAGGAAAGGTTTTTGTCTTGCTTAATCTTTTGTGATAAGAATAATGTTCCTTGTTGAATCCTGGCTGAAATGGTTCCTCTGATGATGATCTGGTTGTTCTCTATTGGCACCTCCAAATCTATTCTCCTGATCTCTACTTTCTCTTGTGCCTGTAGCCTGTGGACATCATCACCTAGGATTCCCTTTCCCTCTGGTTTCTAAGAGGTATCAGTAAAGAATCGAAGGGTAGAACAAATAGTATTGCCTCTGGCAAAAACTGTGTCCCTCAGTCTACAGCATCTTCTAGTCAGTACCTCCTCTGTGGTTCCTACTCTCAGGTAAAACCACTTCTTCTCCTTTGCCTGTTCATTCTTTGGACTGGTAACAGGTCTCAGCTCTTTTTAGTTTCTGGGTGCCTCAGTGTTCCCTGTTTATTCTCTCAACTATCTCCACATTTCTATAAGTAGTCATTTCTCCATTGGGAACATTCAGGATAAATTTTTCATACTAGGACTCTGACCCATGTTGCTAGAAAGAACAATAAGTGCCAAGATATTTTCTATTACAATTTCATTCTTCATCCCTGAGCTTCTACAGCTCATGTGAATTCATTTTTATGGTAAACTTTTTTTTCTGCTGTGCCCAAAAGACCTGAAAAGAACAATATTAGAGGAGGCCAAGTTTATTTGGGTCTCACAGTTTCAGAGGTCTCAGTCAACAGATGACTGACTTCATTTCTCCATACCTGAGGTGATGCAGAACATCACAGTGCGAATGCAAAGTAAAGGAAAGAAGCTGGAAGCATAGAGACTCCCCTCACCATGGACAAAATATATACCCCAAAGGCACACTCCCAACGACCCACCACCTCTGACCATACCCTACCTGTCTGCTGTCACTACCCAGTTAATCCCTATCAGAGTATTAATGTGATTAGGACTCTCATAATGCAATCATTTCACCTCTAAACCCTCATGCTTTTCTCACATGTGAAATTTTGGGGGACTTCTCACATCCAAACCATAACATAAACTCTGTATTTTGTACCAGCTCTACACTGAATCAGAGCTAGGAATGAGCTTTCTGAATTTCTGCAGTTCCAGATACCTTAGGCTTAACCTCTACTATTTAAAACATGTTATTGGAATTCTCTCTAAAATGTCTGTAGTAGATATTTTTTTCTTTTTAGTATCTCTTAGTTATCACTAGGGAAATCAATGGATTTGTTTGTCTGTATAGGAGTTAATGAAACAGAGACTTGAATTAATTTTGTAGGCCAAAATGCTCCTGGGCATTTCTAAGATGAAAACTCTATCTCAGCTTATGTCTGAATCTTTTTGCTCTTCACATGAGTAAAAATAGGAGGCATTTTTCAGAAGACACTCTACTTGAGATGCCTCACTACTCTTGTAAAACACTCCTTGGGCTGCCTAGTGAGAGTCTTTTCTCTAGGAGTCTGGGAGTGTGGCAAAGGGGAGGGATACAGAAGCTTGCATTCTCTTTGTGTGCAGGAAGGCACTCTGGGTGAAGGATGTAGTTTCAAAATAATTCTAGATAGCTCTGATGAAGAATGAGGGTTTATTAGGGCATCTGCCAACCTTTTGGTAGTATTTCTCTTAGTCCAGGGTATCCCTTGTCCCTGTGCTCTTAAGGCTAAAGCAATCTGCTGCCCGCATTAAACAGAAGCTGAGATCAGAGATTTCATCTAAGAAAGAGATTCCCAGGGGTATTTTGGTCTGTTTCACATTCATCCCAAAGCCCTGAGCTTCTTTATTCAACTGTCCTACTCTCCCTTAGTTTCTTCTCTTACCTCCCTATGCTTCATGCTTACATCACTCTAGTGTATGCAGGTTGGCCTTTATATTCAATCTTTTCCCCATCTTCTCTTTTTAGCTAAATCCTCTTACTTTGCACATGTCTCACTCCTTTCTCTTTCCTGCCTCCCCCAGAAAGCCTTCCATGATCTCTCCAGTCCTGTATTTTCTAACACTTTGATTTATCCTCAAGTGCCAAATTGTGTAGGTTAAGTCCTATTGAATTATTTCCTTTTATTTTTGTTAGGGTAACTGGCGCAAATATCCACAAGAAACACAACTCTGAGTTCAAGCAAAGGTTTATTGACAGAGTCTGCCAGGCTGCCCCTCTGCAAGGAGCAGCAGCCTGAAGGAAAAACTTCTAAACTATATAGTCATGTATAGGTAGTTAAAAAGTAACCGTTCTGGCCCTGTGACTGTTACTTGATGTCTTTGCTGTAGTTTCAGTTATTGGGACTCTTTGTGTGTGTGGGGGTATTGGGAAGGTTAGGCCTGGGTGGGCAGATGCTGTTTTTCAAAATGGACTTACTTTGACCTAAAAGATCTAACAATTTTGTATGTGATATATTTGGTTATTCCTTTTGTTGTTGTTGTTTGCTAAACTACAAACTATTGGCAGTTGAAGACCACATATTTTTCTTTTCTTTGTAACATACACAGCACCTGGAACTGTAGCCAGGCATGTAGCTTGGTGCATGTTTGTTGACTAGATACTGGTTGGTATGCTATCTGCTCTATTTTTCTAAAAAAATTGAAGTAGGTATGTAAAATATTGCCTAGACTAAGTTTGGTATAAAATATTTGACATTTCTGATTTGAAAAGTCACAGGGATAAATGTTAATTTATACATTTTCTGGGCTCACCAGTTCTTATGATAAAACCTAAATATTTGGATAACTTTTATACAGACATTTTTTGTGTAGAAATGAAACTATATGAAAAACATGAATAAAGATGTTCAGAGCAAGAAAAGGAGAATAACTGGACTGGGGATGTAGCTCAGTGATAGGGTACTTGCTTAGCCTGTGTAAGGCCCTGGGTTCTATCCCCAACATCACACACACACACACACACACACACACACACACACAAAGCATGATTGGTAGATAGGTCATGTTGGAAAAACAAAGCATATGTCTCTGAATTGAAATCTCATGTGAAAGATGAGTAGTCCCACATGGGCACCTAGTTGGTTTCAGCTGGCCCACTCTGTCAGTCTCCTTCAATTTACCCCTGCAATATGGAATCCATCATGTGTAAATTGACTGAATTTCAGGAAGTGACTGTTGAGCATTGATTTACGTGCAGATCCTGACTTGGGAAATTCTTGGAAGAGCTTCTTCTTGGTCCTCTGAATGCATGTCTTACTCAAATTCTGCTAATCACAGATGTTGTAACCATAAAGAATGATCTCCTGAATTTTATTCTATAGAAGGACAATCCTTTGGCGCGTTGCAGTTAATCAATCTTACAAGAGAGGAATGCATCCTAAAAGTTTAATTAAATATGGAATTGGTTGAGAATTTTCCCTCTTAGATTTTTAGTTTAATTCCAGAAAAGAAAAAAAAAAATGAGATGGCAGTGTTTGACTAAAGTGAGTGGGTTGGAATCAAACTTAATTTAACTTTGATCATAATGGTCTCTTACCCTTGGACCACATTTGTAAGAGGACAATGTACTTTCATACCAATTATATCATTTATTCCTGCCAGTAACTCTCACAGCAGGACAAATATTGGAAATATTTTAATTTTATTGTGTTTTTCAGTGTAAAAGAAATATATTTACATACCAGAATATTTACAAAATAGAGAAAAGGAGGAGAATATAAAGCAGTAGCTTATTATTTCCATGTAGTATTTAAATAGATAATTATTTGCATATTATATAATTATAATAATAAATATGAGTCTTGCTTTCCTTACTTAATATTGTATCATGAACATTTGCCTATATTTTTATACTTTTCATAGTTATGGCTCTGAGCATATTTATCTAATTTTACTCTACATTCCATTTATTTTCACTATTTCTGTAATACTAAATAGTATTGAGAGGAACACTTTAGGTGCCTATAATCTTTGGTACTTAAGATTTTTCTCCCATAGACTAAATTCAAAGAAGTAGAATTATTGGGAACATTTCTAGTGGTTTTTGATTTTTAATGTCAAATTTTTTTTCAAAGAAACTGGACGAGCAGCATACATACTGGTACATGCACATGTTCTCCACCTGCTTTTCAGAAATAGGAAATACGATTTCTTAAATTCCTAATTTAATATATGACAAATGATCAGTTATTGGAGTTTTCATTTGAAATCTTATCACTGTGGAAAGGACCAGCATTTCTCCTTTTTTTTTTTTTTTTTTTCTGTTTCCATTTGACAGAGCAGTTGTATTTATGTCCCTTTGACCAAGGAGGGACAACTTTGGAGATGTTAAGTATCTTGACTGTGGTGATGCAGCCAGGAAGTGGTGTATTGACATGTAGATTCCAGGGCTTCTCACTCAACCAGGCCTTGTCCTGTTTAAAAATTAGTCCCAGTTCTGTCACAAAGTCCTCAAGGAGGTATCTTTTTATTTCTTCAATTCTCACTATCTCCATCTGCAAAATGAAGTACTTGGACTGGACTCAGAGTTTTTTGTTTTAAAATATAACTAAATTGAAGAAGATTTTCTTTAGATGAATCTTGTGCTAACCCCAATATATGAAACTGCTGAGTAGACCAATGAGAAAAATAGAAGCCCTGGGTCACCTCTTCCTGTTGATACCGCTGGTTATTGGTGATGAGTTCCGCTTCCTCAAATGTTGAAATGTTAAAGTTTGAACAATAGAGAAGCATATTGAGGCAAGCGTTTAAAGCAGGTTTTATTTAAAAGTAGTAACACAGACTTCTCCCTCCCAGGAGGGAGAAGGAAGCCATAACTAGTGTTCTGGTATCCCAAGAAATGAGAGTGTCCTGCCCCTTTATATAGATTTTTACTTTCTTTGTTCTGTTCTCTCTCACCTTATCTCTCCCCTTCCTGCCTAAGTGATTAGGCCCAGTAGATGCCGGTGGGATGGCCAGGGGTTGAGTAGGTGGGATGGATTGGCCAAGCTGGAGTGCTAGGAAGAAAGGGAGCAGCAGCCCAGGGAGCGTTGATTAGTAGCTCTGTCTGCTCGTGAGTTGCTTCGTTAACAACATTTTTGGGAGGGGGAGTATCAAATGGCTCTGGAGACATGAACATTCCAATCTTCCAGGGGCAGTTCCCAACTTCGAGGACTCAAATGGGCCTCCAATTTCTCACTGTAACCCAATCACCTGTTCTACATTAACTGCCTGGCTTTAATTCTGGCTTCGCTGTCTCAGGATCTCCATAGGACCTTCTTAGCATGCATCCTTGAATTACTTTGACATTGTCTAGTCTGGTGGTTTTCAGTGCTTCCATCTTCCTATTCAAAATCGATATTCTGTCAACTCTAATGACTCACATGTTCCAGGATGTATTTTAAACTTACTTTTATATCTCTTGCTTATTGGCATCAGATCTGCCATTTTGCTGCTGCCATTATTCTGCCCCACCCACACCATTTTCCAATCTAGATCCTTATCCTGTGAACCTCCTCCTCATCATTTGTCCAGTTGTTATTAGCCCCCAAAATTCCACTACCTAAGAATAGCTCCCCCACCACTCTCTCTCTCTTTCTCCCTCTTTTTCTCCTTCCCTCCCTCTCTCTCCCTTCAGGGCAGACACTCTGCTAGTCTGCTTAATAAAATCTCTTGTGAGGGTTCCTGCATCTGGAGTGGTTTTCTGGGTGCTTTCATTGGTGTCTTGACTTGGATGGGCTCTTCTATGGCCACTTAGTTGAGTGGAATCCCATCTGATGTCCCAGACCCCCAGACGCTGGTCTCACCTTTCATTGATCATCTGGCGCCTTGGGGTGGTTGAGGAGTGGGGATTCCCCCCGCCACGACATTTACAGTTATGACTGGACCCCTTAGTTGACCCTATCTGATGGGTGGGTCCCTGATCTTTACGGTGGAGATTCCCTCCCTGGGTTGAGGCTTCTCTTCAGTTTTCCTCTCAAAATTCTTGGCACTAGGTCCTCAATCCCCTTGGTTTTATCCCAGCACACACTGATGCAGGAGGCAACTCCCATCGTTGTGCTGCCTCCTCATCTCCAACCAACTAGTCTGTGACCTTAGGATGCCTTGGACACTGACTCAGCTGTCTATCAGTCTCCACCATGGGATCTGGGTCATTCCATTCTGGCAGATTCACCCCTGGGGTATTTACTAGACAATTTTAAATCCTTTCACCTGACCCCCGGTCTAAAGTCACCAAAACTTATTCACTTGTGTAGTGATATTTGGACACAATATCCTTTAGATAATCAATCAAAATGGCCACTTAATGGCATACAACTTCTGTGAGTGAAAAGAGATTTCTCTACATTGAAACTACATTGAAACTTTCTCTTTCTTGCACAATAAATCTGATCTTTGCTCTTCCTGCAAACCCAATACCTTCTTTTGCCAATGAAACCTTCACCCCCCCTTGCTTATTCTCCCCCTCCTAATCCCTTCTCCTTCTCCTACTTTGACCTGGCTGATGAAACACCCTCACACTGGTCTCCCGCAGCAGAGGCCCCTCTGGCCCCTGCTCCCCCATCTCCTTTGCCCCATTCTGTTTCTGCTTCTGCCCCCCTCCCAGCCCACCCAGTCCTCCTGCTACAAGGTCCTGTGCACATGTTCTGGCCCCTATGGCTGGTGGAGGGGGACAATCAGAGTCCATGTTTCTTTTTTGCTCTCTGATCTTTCCCAGATAAGGGAAGCGACTAGGCTCCTTCACCTCCAACTCTGCAAACTTCAGTAAGAAATTCAGTGTCTTACCCAGTCTTATGATGTTAGATTTAAAAGATGCCTTTTTCTGTATACCCTAGACTCTCAATCACAATTTCTGTTTACCTTTAAGGAACAAGATAGTGGATCTCAATTAACCTAGAAAGTGTTGCTTCAAGGATTTGGTAATAGCCCTCACCTGTTTGGCCAAACCCGAGCTAAGAACTTAGCAAAATTCAGAGATAAAACAACTATAATTGTTCTCCAATATGTAGATGACTATCGCGTTCCCTCTGGCCGCAGAGAGAGACACGACAAACGTCTGAAGCTTTGGAAGTTTATTATGCACAGTCCCTCTCCTACACTTCTCTTATTCCCAGCTTCCGCACACTCCCAGCTTCTCTTCTCTCAGCTTCTTCTCTCAGCTTCTTCTCTCAGCTTCTTCTCTCAGCTTCTGCGCACTCCCAGCTTCTTCCGCCCCCAGCTTCTTCCGCCCCCAGCTTCTTCCGCCCCCAGCTTCTTCCGCCCCAGCTTCCCAGCTTCAGCTTCTGCCGCTCTCAGCTTCTTCCGCCCCCTTACTCTCCCACCCACCAGGCTTATATACACTTCAACCAATCAGGGGGGGGCACACGAGGTAAACCGCGGACAGCTGCAGGCATAGAATAGGTACACGAGGGGGGCATGCTCTAATCACATTGTTAACTAGCCAATCATTGGAATTCGCTGGTTGTTTACTGTATAGCTGGCCGCTTTTGGCTCAGCGTCAGGCGCCATCTTGACCGTGCCCAAGGCTGGGGGTCCTGGAAACCCCGACAGATCCCCCTTCTTTATTATTAAACTAAGGCTCGGGACCGTGTCTGTCTTAGGTTGAGTGGTCAGCATATGTCCTTACCCGTCATCAGAGCCTGCAGAGCATGCTGCAGCTCCTGTCTTAGGTTGGTACACAGCCACCTCCTTCATTACCCGTCTTTGACTACCGGTCCAGCATCAAGAGCCATACTAATGGGGGGCTGTCGGCCTTTAGGGCGGTCATGGCCTGATGAAAGATAATTTTATCTCTCTATTGGCTAGCTTGTAGATGCATGCCAAAACGAATGAAGAGAAGGAGGCCAAGGCAGAGGAGTACCACCATAGCTCCTAAGCCTGCCTGCTGTTTGACAAATCTATAAACAGAAGAAAAACCATATAGCCATATTAAATACAGAAACAATATACATCCCAGTAGTGTTACAATACGGGCAACACAAAACAGCTCTCAGGGAATAAACGCATCCCAGTCCCAAAAGTTCTTGCAAGGTATCCACTTGTTCTTATAATGAGTCCACTCTCTGATAGAGTCTCTATGGTCTGTAAGGCTGCAGCTGCATTTTTGGCCAAATGATCGTTGTTATGGTTGTGTCAATGCTGCTACTGCAAGGACTGTGATGGTAATGATCACGGCTGTTGCAATGTCAAAGCCTCTTCTGTTTCTTGATAATAGCACTGGCAATTCTATATCTGCAACAGAAACTAGGACTGGTAGAAAGATAGAAATGTGCAAATTGCACGGGTGGCAAAAGAACCATTCCAGCATTGTGAGAGATAGCACACGGTTAGTGAACAGTTAAGAGGTGTTATTAGAGATGTTAGTTGGTAGAAACATAAGAGGGAGGAAATACACAAGCTGACGTGGGAGGAAAAGCAATATTACAGCTAGGGTCAGCAGAACGAGTTGCTCTACTCTGGGTCTGATTTGTAGTATGATTCCAACGGCAAAGTGCAAAAATTCCTCCTGTTAAAGCAAAGAAAGACTAGAGATATCCTTGTCACCAAAAACAGCACGACCTGAAAAATCACCAGTAGAATTGACAGGCTTGTAGAGGAATTGGTGAAAAACAAGAAAAGGAAGGATAAAAAATGTGTTAGTTAGAAATGAAAAATATGGCCAGGCTAACAATGGCCCATAGGTTCCGGGTTTGCCTTTCTGTCTGAGTTTTTGTTATTGGAGGAAGGCTCAGGCTCGCCTTGCGAGGAGGAGCAGCATCACTTGCATGCTGCTTTCCCTCAACAGTAACCAATTTGCACTCGTTAGCCCAACGTGTTTCCCTTCTGCGCCTTGGGCAAAGTCCTGGGGCATAAGGTGTAACAGATTTTACTATAGTTATCTCTTATCTTTTGTTAGGGCATTATCTCCTTGCTGCTGATTTTGTGCATCTATTGAAGCATATTGGCCTTCTCCTCTCAACATTTCTATCAGGAAACCTTGCCACTATGTTTCTGCAAGCAGTTTCAACAGCTATTTCTTGCCACTGAGCTCTCCAATTAGACATTGTCCTCCAGATAACACTGCTCTGCATAGCTGTTTCCAAATAGTCTTAACTGCCTCTTTAAAGTTTTTTTCTAATGGTTGATGGTATCTCCATTTGCTCCTCAAATACGGGCAGGTTCTACAAATTTTGAAGCTCTTTTTATTAGGCTTAGGTTTCTCCTACCTTTTCCCCTTGTTCTTAAGTTTTCACTACCACTTGGTTATTCCTTTTGGGGGTTCTTTGTGTTAGACTTAGTTCCCTTTTTTCCCTTGTTCTTAGATTTTTTGAGCAATTATTTTCTAGGTCACCACCACTCAATTTTTCCTCACTTTATTCTCTTTAAGCGTTCTTTTCTGTTACTATTAAATCCTGTTCATGAAGATCCCCCTTGTGGCATACTGAGCAGCTTTTCTTACTTTAGCTGTTTTTTCCTTTAATGGCGTCCCATGGTTTTTTATTTTATTTTATTTTTTTTTTTAGTAGAAATGTCTTTTTTTTTTATTTATTTTTTTACGTTTACATAGGGTAATGATGTTTCTTTTTTTTCCCTTCCCCCCCACCCCTCCCACCCTTTTCCCTTTATACAGTCCTTCTTTCCTTCATTCTTACTGCTCTCCTTAGCCTAACTCTAAACCTAACCCTAAACCTAATGCTAGCCCGTCCCACCCCCATTATATGTCCTCATCCGCTTATCAGCGAGATCATTTGTCCTTTAGTTTTTTGAGATTGGCTTATCTCACTTAGCATGATATTCTCCAATTTCGACCATTTGCCTACAAATGCCATAATTTTATCATTCTTCATTGCGGAGTAATATTCCATTGTATAAATATGCCACAGTTTCTTTATCCATTCATCAACTGAAGGGCATCTAGGTTGGTTCCACAATCTGGCTATGGTGAATTGAGCAGCAATGAACATTGATGTGGCTGTATCTCTGTAGTATGCTGATTTTAAGTCCTTTGGGTATAGACCAAGGAGTGGGATAGCTGGGTCAAATGGTGTTTCCATTCCAAGCTTTCTGAGGAATCTCCACACTGCTTTCCAGAGTGGCTGCACTAATTTGCAACCCCACCAGCAATGTATGAGTGTTCCTTTTTCACCACATCCTCGCCAACACCTATTGTTGCTTGTGTTCTTGATAATCGCCATTCTAATTGGGGTGAGATGAAATCTTAGGGTAGTTTTGATTTGCATTTCTCTTATTACTAGGGATGTTGAACATTTTTTCATATATCTGTTGATTGCTTGTACATCTTCTTCTGTGAAGTGTCTGTTCATTTCCTTAGCCCATTTGTTGATTGGATTATTTGTATTCTTGGTGTAGAGTTTTTTGAGTTCTTTATAGATTCTGGAAATTAGCGCTCTATCTGAGGTATGGTTGGCAAAAATATTCTCCCACTCTGTAGGCTCTCTCTTCACATTTCTGATAGTTTCCTTTGCTGAGAGAAAGCTTTTTAGTTTGAATCTATCCCAGTTGTTGATTCTTGCTTTTATTTCTTGTGCTATGGGAGTCCTGTTAAGGAAGTCTGATCCTAAGCCAACAAGTTGAAGATTTGTACCTACTTTTTCTTCTATAAGATGCAGGGTCTCTGGTCTGATTCCAAGGTCCTTGATCCATTTTGAGTTGAGTTTTGTGTAGGGTGAGAGATAGAGGTTTAATTTCATTCTATTGCATATGGTTTTCCAGTTTTCCTAGCACCATTTGTTGAAGAGGCTATCTTTTCTCCATTGCATATTGTTGGAACCTTTGTCTAGTATGAGAAAATTGTATTTCTTTGGGTTTGTGTCCATGTCCTCTATTCTGTACCATTGATCCACCTGTCTATTTTGGTACCAATACCATGCCGTTTTTGTTACTATTGCTTTGTAGTAGAGTTGAAGATCTGGTATTGCAATACCCCCTGCTTCGCTCTTGCTACTGAGGATTGCTTTAGCTATTCTAGGTTTTTTATTCTTCCAGATGAATTTCACAATTGCTTGCTCTATTTCTGCAAGGTCCATCATTGGGATTTTAATTGGAATTGCATTGAATCTGTATAGCACTTTAGGTAGTATAGCCATTTTGACGATATTAATTCTGCCTATCCAGGAACATGGGAGATCTTTCCATCTTCTAAGGTTTTCTTGAATTTCTTTCTTTAGTGTTCTGTAGTTCTCATTGTAGAGGTCTTTCACCTCTTTTGTGAGATTGATTCCCAAGTATTTTATTTTTTTCGATGCTATTGTGAATGGGGTAGTTTTCCTAATTTCTCTTTCTGAAGATTCATCACTTATGTCCCATGGTTTTTTAATAGCTTCCTGAGGGGTTGCTGCATTCTGAATAATGGCGTCTCATGGTTTTTTAATAGCTCCCTGAGGGGTTGCTGCATTCTGAATTTAGACGTTTTAGACCCCATTGTTACTAATTTGAATAGCTTTAGTTATGGCAGTTACAATAACAAACAGTGGCCTAGCTGCCAGGAGCAACGAGATTACTGAAAGGAAAACTATCAAGTGTGCATTAGAATTTTTATAGCGGCTTTTCACGTACTACCTACACCCTAATTGGACCGCTTCAAGCGTGTTTCTACTTTCACTTTAATTTGACCGCGTTCCACGCATCAGGACCACTGATGGCGTATCCCGATACCCTTTAACCCGCGTTCCACGCGTCAGGACCGCTGATGGCGTATCCCGATACCCTTTAACCCGCGTTCCACGCGTCAGGACCGCTGATGGTGTATCCCGATACCCTTTAACCCGCGTTCCACGCGTCAGGACCACTGATGGCGTATCCCGATACCTTTTAACCCGCGTTCCACGCGTCAGGACCGCTGATGGCGTATCCTGATATCCTTTAACTTTTTTATAACCGGCTTAACTTGTATAAAAAATTTTTTTTTAGATATCTTACCTTGTTTTCTTTATAAGGTTTTCATCTTCCCGGGTTTCGGCACCAGTTATCACGTTCCCTCTGGCCGCAGAGAGAGACATGACAAACGTCTGAAGCTTTGGAAGTTTATTATGCACAGTCCCTCTCCTACACTTCTCTTACTCCCAGCTTCCGCGCACTCCCAGCTTCTCTTCTCTCAGCTTCTTCTCTCAGCTTCTTCTCTCAGCTTCTTCTCTCAGCTTCTGCGCACTCCCAGCTTCTTCCGCCCCAGCTTCCCAGCTTCAGCTTCTGCCGCTCTCAGCTTCTTCCGCCCCCTTACTCTCCCACCCACCAGGCTTATATACACTTCAACCAATCAGGGGGGGGCACACGAGGTAAACCGCGGACAGCTGCAGGCATAGAATAGGTACACGAGGGGGGCATGCTCTAGTCACATCGTTAACTAGCCAATCATTGGAATTCGCTGGTTGTTTACTGTATAGCTGGCCGCTTTTGGCTCAGCGTCAGGCGCCATCTTGACCGTGCCCAAGGCTGGGGGTCCTGGAAACCCCGACAGATGACATCCTTTAATGTACCTCCACCTGGGAGGAATGTCAAAAGGCCACTACAGAGCTCCTAAACTTCTAATGGTTTAGAGGTTATAAGATCTTAAAGAAGAAAGTTATGCCATCGACAGGTTCAATACTTAGGATGAAAAAAAATTTAACCTGCTTGTCACAGAGAGAGAAAAATAACCCTAACCAGCCCAACAATCAGTGGCATGTCTCAGTAAGGAGTATGATATAACATTCCCATTCCTCAAAAGTAATGGGAGATAATGTTTCATAAATTTCTGCATCCAAACCTGACCTAATTACCAACCAGGAAAAAAGGATTAAAAAGTCCTAGGAAGCAATTTCCCTTGCCTAGCCTTGCTGAAGCCTACATTGGAATGTATGCCAACAGGCTCAGTGAAGGACTGACCTGAGACTGAAGAAAAGAGATAGTGTCCATTTTAAACTTCTCCTGGGCTGCAACACAGAATAATGGTTTTAAGACTCTCTCTCTCTCTCTCTCTCTCTCTCTCTCTCTCTCTCTCTCTCCCCCTCCCCTTCTCTCTCCCCTCCCTCCTTCTCTCTGCCTTTCCCCTCTCTTTCTCACACTCTCATGCTATTTTACTAAAATAAATAATGACCATTATCATTTTTTCTTCTAGGACTCTTGTTTGTTTTTCTTAAATGCTCTATTTTTCAAGTTCACAATTTTGATCCTATATACCTAGGTTAATGTTTTTCTAATCAGTTCTATTTTTATTCAACTCTAGAGTTTGTTTCATTTGTTCTTTTTAAAAAAAATATTTATAACATTGCAATGGAAAATGACCTGCAAAAAACTACAAGACCTTTGCTTTGGTATTATGCATATATTATGTGGTCTGTATATATATATATATATATATATGTGCGTATGTCCATATATCATGTATATGATATCAAAATTGATATATATTGAGTGCTCATGAATCAAAATTAAATGGGTTCAGATACCTTTAATTCATGTGATTTTAAAAGATTCAATTTAAATTGGGTAAGTAAATGAAGGCGAAGTGTCTTTAAAATTACTTAACTCACAAGTCTAAGTGGTCAAACAATAAAATGTTAATGTCTAAAAAATGTCTACTCTATTGTTTCTAGAACTTTTCTTCAACAGGAGATGGCAAATACTGGTCAATACACTTGTCTGATATCTTGGTTTTTACAATAAAATAAGTCAAGTAGATTCTACATGTATGGGATTACTCAAATGTGTTCAAATGCTAACTTAAATAACATCGAATACTCTTAACTCCTTATTTTCCATGGGGTAACATACTTAAATGTTATTAGTGTTTTCATAGATTGGTAATTAAAAAGGGTTTAAAATTGCCTTGTGTTATCACTAAAAACAAGGTTACTAGAAGTTAAGTCCTAACAGGTATAATTCTATATACAAAGAGGATCCAAAAGTTTCAACTGTGTTTCAATTAGAGTACTATAAATAACATAAAATATTTTATTTTATTAAAATGGAGTAGTTTAAATTCAAAATTTCATAAAGGTTGTTTCAGAATGTGAACAAAAAGGGCCAACATATAGGAAAGAAAAAAATAAAATGTTCTAGGTATGGAAATATATTTAGTAGGAGGGAGAAGAAAATATTTCTGGGTAAGAAAGTGCTTGTGTGATAAAATACATGAGAGTCTATGTAAGTGCTAGGAAGTCTACATAAAGGGCAAATTTCAACAAGTTTGTATGTAACTAAGTTGATTATATGTTTGTGAGACAATTAGTCAAAGCTATTTAAGGTTTTTCCCTAAGATCAAATACTGATGTACTGATATAAACCAAAGTTTAATCCATATATTAAATTGACAAGAATTTCTTAAAAACACTAATTTACTCTTAACATTGTGTCTGTTAAGTTTTATTATTTAGAATAATTAGTCTTAAAAATTAGGGTTTATACAATTATGGTTAAACAACAACTGTTAGAATATTGTACTATGTTACAAAGTCTAAATTTTTCTTTAAAAGCGAAACTTGGTTAATATAAAAACATCAAGATAATTGTGCTATTACTCATCTTTGAATATTAAATATGTTCATATATTCCAGGTATACAGTTTCTATTCTCCAAACTAAACTTGTCTGTAATGTTAATTTTAAACTTATAAGAATAGTGAATTTTATTGAGGACTTATTTATATCATTTAATGTTCTACAACAGGTCCTGTTATCAATAGGATATATGTAAAATTTTCTGTTACTTTCTACACTGAGATAAAAATGTAAATGTATTTTTAAAAGTTAGTGAGAGCCTGATTTGTTTAAAGGTTAATATCATGAAACATGAAAGCATTTTGTCACTTTGCCACACAAAAGGAAAGTTAAAAGCTCTCTCAGCCTCTCCCTGATTCATGGTTTAGATGTAATGTCATATTGCATTGACTAACAGTCATATAGACTCAGGAAACAATATATGCAAACTTTGTAAAATGGTATTTAAAGAGGAGACAAAGATCAGCTTCAGAACTAGAACATTTTACTTAAGATTTGTGAATAACTCCTCCTTACCTGAGATAAGGTTCTGCCTCCCACCTTAATGCATGTTAGAATGGCTCCAAAATAAGCCAGACTTCAGCTCATTTAAAATTATATTCTAAATATTGGTTTTTGTTGTAAAATTACTATGATGTTGAACAGGGGTTATAATGTATAGCTCAGCCAAAATTCAAGATAGCTTTTACACAAACTAAATATGCTTTTACTGTTGTTAATTTTATTTTGTAGTTTCCTTCTAAACTCTATAATTGTTTCCTGATTAATGTTTTACAGAAATACTGCTTCAAGAACAAACAACCTAAATTAGAGATAATAATCCATCATCTATAGGACAGATAATACAGACCCCAATTAAATAAAAGGGGGTAAATGATTGTCATAAACATTGAGGTTAAAGTTAAAGTTAAAGCCCAGTACTCTTACTTTATGACTGCTGAGACTAACTTGCTGGATATTTAAGACCAAATTTAGAGATTGAGATTAAAATACAGGGGTCAAGAAAAACAATATTTGACTCTTGCTCTCTGAGTCAGCCTGAACCCAGGGAACAGGAGAACTTCTAAAAAGAGCTTTGCAACTCTGGACCACATGACCTCCCAATCAGGGAGATTAATGAGACCACTAGAGGATGAAAAGTCAATCAGCGCACCTGCTGCCAAGAAGAGGGTCATTGAAAAAGGGAGACATCCCTGATGCTTCCAAGGGAAGCCACCTCATCAAGGAGACCCTACCTAGCAAATGGCACTAAAGGAGCTCAGAAGCTGCTTTCAAGTTCTCCATGAGTGATCCCTCTGGGAACTCAACTGACCCTTAATAGCAGATAAGAACAAGGTCAATTTGACCAGTTAGATCTTGAACACCTAGCAAAACAGTTAAAACCAAAACACAGCCATTCCTGGGCATGTAAAAGAAGAAACAATAGTTAAATGTAACTTAAGATGTACACTTGCGTTAGCCCCAAGAATAAGTAAGATTGGAGGCTACAAAAGAGATTCTTAGGCAGAAGTGCCTGATAACTATCAAGAGAAACTGCCAGAGTCAAAAATTTTTGGTTGTTTTAAGGTCTCCAGATCTTTCTAAACAGGACCCATGCCTGCTAAATTGCCTACAGAAGTTCCTACAAGATCAGACACACAAGTTCTGGAGCTGGTAGACATGCACAAGTTCACCAACCAATTGGTCAGTGAACTGCATCTCCTTCAAGACTACCAGCCCCTGACACCCAAAGCCAAGACCTGTGATTCACTATTGACACCTCTGCCTCCAAAAACTCTGTTCCCACCTAAAGCCCTCCCGAATTCCCTCTTTTTTTTTTTTTTTTTTTCAGGAATGAGACTCTTCGCCCCTAACCAGCTGGAAGAAGCTACAGAAGAAAGACCATTATCCCACCTCTGGTATCTATAAAAACAAAAGGGGAGGAATATTGGCATCAGATATGCCATTTTGCTGCTGCCATTATTCTGCCCCCCCCCACACCATTTTACAACCTAGATTGTTAGCCTGTGAATCCCCTCATCAGCCATTGGTCCAATTGTTATTAGCCCAGGAAATTCCACTACTTAAGAATAGCTCCCCCACCATTCTCTCTCTCTCTCTCTCTCTCTCTCTCTCTCTCTCTCTCTCTCTCTCTCTCTCAATCTCTCTCTCTTTCCCTCCCTCCCTCCCTCTTCAGGGCAGACACTCTGCTCATCTGCTTAATAAAATCTCTTGTATGAGTTCCTGCATCCGGAGTGATTTTCTGGGTGCTTTCATCGCTAACTTGTCCATAAGCAACTGACATCTGGGAATTCCAATCTGTAATGATAATGAAAAGAAAACTCGGGTTAGAGCCAGGGCACCTAAGTTCCCTCTTCCCATAACACATGACCTTTCTGTTGTTCATTTGCCTGTCTGAAATAGGCAATTCATCTCTGATTCTCCTCCATTATAGGGTTTTTGTGAAGTTTACAAAAGACTAAGCTCTGTGTGAGCTCTCCTCTTCTCTTTCCAGGCACATGGTAGTTTTATGTCCCTGCCTCTTTCACAGGTGGACCTGGCCATGTGATTGGCTAACTAAGGATATGCCTATGGGAGTGACACATGCTATTTCTGGAGCTTCAAGAACCAGTACATGATTTGCCGCATTCTCTTACCCCCCACTGTGATTATGAAAATACAGTCAAAATTTGCTTCTGGTCAGCCTGGGTTTAACAGTGTATGATGAGCTGAGACCCTGGCATGGCTAAACTGGAACATGATCAAGAAGTAAAAGTTTGTTGTCCTGAAATATTTAAGTTTAAGTCCTAAAATATTAGAGTTGTTGATACCATGCTGTCCTGAAATATTTAAGTTTAAGTCCTGAAATATTAGAGTTGTTGATACCATGGCAAAATCTAGCCCATTCTAACTCATCCAGTATGTGTGAGGACAATTAACATTATCATTCACATTATCAAGAAAATTTTTTCCTTATTTCTAGAGTTGTTGAAGCCCACAGAGCCCCCTGAAACTGAGCAGAAACAATTGCCTGAAGACTAGGTTTGAACTAAACAGTTTGAACTTACCCTAAAATTTGTAAAAAGCTTTTCTCTTGCACATTTGAACCAAGAACAATAGTGAAATAAAGCACTGACCAGATATTTGACTCTTCTTTCTCTCTCTTCAGACACTGAATCTCCAGGAGCTTAAAGACTGACTGTTATTTTTTTCTACAGAGATTCAAGATGTCTAAACTAATCTCTTACTAATCCTCTTATTCTTCCAGTGAGTTCATGAAATCAGTGAGTTAAACATTGTGGAGCACACATCGTTGTGAGAGCAGTGTTGGGAAAGAAGTTAGCTTTCAAAAAGAATTCACCTGTGCCTTATCTCAGCACAGTTGCCATAACACAAAAACAGTGCTTTGAGCGGTGTTACTGATAAGGAATAAATTTATCCTGACCTTATAAAGCTTGA
Source organism: Sciurus carolinensis (assembly GCF_902686445.1). Taxonomy (NCBI): domain Eukaryota; kingdom Metazoa; phylum Chordata; class Mammalia; order Rodentia; family Sciuridae; genus Sciurus; species Sciurus carolinensis. The sequence goes on from NC_062228.1 coordinate 36,772,342, forward strand.
AGGTGATGCTTTGAAGAAATTATAGAAGTGGGCATGACCTGGTAGAGGCAGCCCTGCCAGGGTGCTGGCTCTTTAGCTGACACCACAGGTTCCTGCACAACTCCTAGTACCTTCTGGGTGCTCATCTGTAAAATAAAGGCTGTAATTCCTGACCTGCTGCTTCAAGGAGGAAATGAGACAATGTCTACGAGATTGCCTTAAAAAAGAAAAGGTAATTTTGTAATGAATTATTAATAGCTGAAGTATCTATTCAATTTGTTTGGAAAATTTGAAACTCAGACTCTTTAAGTTGCAAATGACAGGAAGCCCTTTCAAACTGTGCAGAAACATTTAAGAGAAAGCATGAAAAGAAATCTGATGTCAAATGTAACTGAAAACTCCAGGAATTCCAGTGCTCTTTTGGTTCTCTCCTTGTCCTGTGTTCCCCTGTCATGGTTTCACTCCAGGCTCCTACTCTCCATGTGGTGACTCTGCAAATTCCAGGTTACAGGATGAGCCAGGTTTCTGGATGAAGGCCCCTGCAGTGAGCACACTTGGCTTGGTTTGGGTTATGTATTTCTGGACCTGTGAGGGAAACTCCTCACAGGTATCTCCCCTTACCCAAGGGAGATTCCCAAAAAGAAAATCAAAGTCTGTAATCAGACTGGATGACCAGCAGTGCCTATCCACCACAGGTGTGATAGGATCATTCTACTCTCTTTGAGTTTGGAGCTCTGGAAAGTTCGACCACCATCCCAGCTGCTTGGCACTGCAGCTTAACATGCAGAGCAACACAGTTAGCAGTTTGACCTCAACTTCCTCTGCATACAAATGTGCCCTGGACTCCAGGGTCTTCAGGAAAGCTTTTGGGTACCTTTCTTCAGAAGCAGTAGCCACATAGTTAGAGCTATGAGATGTGATGAGGAGAGCAAGTCAGAGAGTGTCATCTTTGCTGTTGAATTGCAAGAAAGGATTTTTTTGAAAGCTGCTATTCATTCTGTAGTCTGCTAATGGGTACATTGAAAATGACCTCAACTGACTATTATTCAGAGGAAATGAATATCTTCCCATGACACCTGCTAGTATCCCTCCTACCTGAAAAGGATTGATTCAGGCAAGATTGATATGCCAGCACTAGATGGTGTGCTGTGGGAGATGGTACAGATAGTCTAGCAATGAGCCTTTCCCTGGGGATATTCTACTGTTATTGGAGATGACACTTAAACACAGGAAGAATCTAGAGAGTCACAGAACTTTAAACGTAATGGTGTTTATGGTGTGTAAAGAGGGTGGTGTGCTCAGGGAATGGAGAAAGCAAGGTTTACTGGAGGTACAAAGAAAACCCCACAGAATAATTGGAAATGTGGTTAAAAAGATCAGTTGTATTGAACATGGATGTGTGCTTGTTGGATACCAAGGAGCTGCTAAGTTTTGCATCTTTTTATATGTTGTCTTCTCTGTAGCTGTAAAAGATAGGTACTAATAAGTGTTCCATTTTAAAAACAGGGAACCTGGGTTCAGAGAAGTTGAGATCACCCAGTAATGGCAGAACCTAAACCCAGCCACCTGCACATAGCATGCTGCTTCATCCTTGACTTCTCTGTGACAACTTTGATTCAGATTTAAGGACCCTAATGATTATAAAATTACTGGCTTAGACATAGGTTTGACAGTTGTTTTAAAATTAAAATTTTTTAGTGATAGAATGTTTGTATTAAAAGAATGTTTTTACATAAACATTAAAGTTTAAAAAATAAATATTATAATTTAAATTATAATGCAAAACAGGAAGGTTTCCATGAAAACTGAGAATTTCTGTTTATGTTGTATTGTACCTTTTGCTTTTTCTTTAAAATTGTAACTGTGAAATTAAGGTATTTTGCAGAATAAATACAGTCTGTTCCATTGGCCTGGAAAATCCATTAATCCAGCATCATCCCAGACTAGTGCCTGCCAGATTACTGGATTTTTATAGTATAGTCCCTTCTTGAAAACTCAGGGCACACATTTATGTGTAACACTCTGAGAACTCCAGCAGAATTACACATTGTCCAATTTTAAAAACTACCATTTTCCAAACTTATTTGATCACAGATGAAACTGAAAACTCAACTAAAAATAATTTTTCCTTTTTAAAAATTTTAATCATGAATTGACCAAATATAGATGTATATATTTATGGGGCACATAGTGATGTTATGATATATGAATCCAATGCTGAGTAATTGAATCAAACTAATTGACATATCAATATCATATCACTTATAATTTTTTATTGAGAGAACATTTGAAATTTATTCTTATCAATTTTAAAATATATAAAACATTTAAACAATGCAAAACTTATTAACATAACAACAGAGTCAGGGAAGTTATAGTCAATTCAGTGACTCTGTAACTCCAAAGATATAGACTCACTCATCTTTCTATTTAGACTTCTATAGCTTATTCCATAGGTTTTTGCTTCCCCTCATGGACTGCAAGTTCAGCATCACAAATACACCCAGCTATGGTTTGAATTGCTTTTTCCTCCAAAACTCAGGTTAAGTTTGCTTGTCTTTGTGATAGCATTAGGAGACGGGATTTTTGAAAGGCCATTGGGCTTGCAGTCTCTGCCTTCGAGAAAGAATTAATGCTATTATTGTGGGAGAGGGTTTGTTATTTCAGCTATGGGTTTGTTATAAAATTTCAAGTTTGCCACCCTTTGTTCCTTTACTTTTGCTTTTTTCCCATGGAATGACACAGGAAGAAGGTCCTTGCTAGAAGCTGGCACCATGACATTGAACTTCCCAACTTATGAAACTATGAACCAATAAATATGGTTCATCATAAATTATCTCAAGTATAGCAACAAAAAAGGACCAAGAGACAAAATACTACCCAGCAGCAAAAGAGGGATTTTTTTTAGTTCCTTTTTTTAAATTGCAAACAAATGGGGTACATGTTGTTTCTCTGTTTGTACATAGAGTAAAGGCATACCATTTGTGTAATCATAAATTTACATAGGGTAATGTTGTTTGATTCATTCTGTTATTTTTTCCCTTCCCCCCACCCCTCCCACCCCTCTTTTCCCTCTATACAGTCCTTTCTTCCTCCATTCTTGCCCCCCTCCCTAACTCTAACCCTAACACTAACCCCTCCCACCCCCCATTATGTGTCATCATCCACTTATCAGCAAGATCATTCCTCCTTTGGTTTTTTGAGATTGGCTTATCTCACTTAGCATGATATTCTCCAATTTCATCCATTTGCCTGCAAATGCCATAATTTTATCATTCTTTATGGCTGAGTATATATATACTACAGTTTCTTTATCCATTCATCAATTGAAGGACATCTAGGTTGGTTCCACAATCTGGCTATTGTGAATTGAGCAACTATGAACATTGATGTGGCTGTATCTCTGTAATATGCTGATTTTAAGTCCTTTGGGTATAGGCCAAGGAGTGGGATAGCTGGGTCAAATGGTGGTTCCATTCCAAGTGTTCTGAGGAATCTCCACACTGCTTTCCAGAGTGGCTGCACTAATTTGCAGCCCCACCAGCAATGTATGAGTGTACCTTTCTCCCCACATCCTTGCCAACACCTGTTGTTGCTTGTATTCTTGATAATCACCATTCTAATTGGGGTGAGATGGAATCTTAAGGTGGTTTTGATTTGCATTTCTCTTATTACTAGAGATGTTGAACATTTTCCCATATGTTTGTTGATTGCTTGTAGATCTTCTTCCGTGAAGTGTCTGTTCATTTCCTTAGCTCATTTGTCAGTTGGGTTATTTGTATTCTTGGTATAGTGTTCCTTGAGTTCTTTATAGATTCTGGAGATTAGTGCTCTATCTGAAGTATGATTGGCAAAGATTTTCTTCTACTCTGTAGGCTCTTTCTTCACATTGCTGATAGTTTCCTTTGCTGAGAGAAAGCTTTTTAGTTTGAATCTATCCCAGTTATTGATTCTTGCTTTTATTTCTTGTGCTATGGGAGTCCTATTGAGGAAGTCTTGTCCTAAGCTGACATGTTGAAGATCTGGACCTACTTTTTCTTCTATAAGATGCAGGGTCTCTGGTCTGATTCGAGGTCCTTAATCCATTTTGAGTTTAGTTTCGTGCACTTTGAGAGATATGTGTTTACTTTCATTCTGTTGCATATGGATTTCCAATTTTCCCAGCACCATTTGTTGAAGAGGCTATCTTTTCTCCATTGCATATTTTTGGCCCCTTTGTCTAGTATGAGAAAATTGTATTTATTTGGGTTTGTGTCTGTGTCCTCTATTCTGTACCATTGATCTACCTGTGTATTTTGGTACCAATACCATGCCGTTTTTGTTACTATTGCTTTGTAGTATAGCTGAAGTTCTAGTATTGCGATACCCCAGCTTCATTTTTCCTGCAAAGGATTGCTTTAGTTATTCTGGGTTTCTTATTCTTCCAGGTGAATTTCATGATTGCTTGCTCTATTTCTGTAAGGTACGTCATTGGGATTTTAATTGCAATTGCATTGAATCTGTATAGCACTTTTGGTAGTATGGCCATTTTGACAATATTAATTCTGCCTATCCAAGAACATGGGAAATCTTTCCATCTTCTAAGGTTTTCTTTAATTTCTTTCTTTAGTGTTCTGTAGTTCTCATTGTAGAGGTCTTTCACCTCTTTTGTGAGATTGATTCCCAAGTATTTTATTTTTTTCGAAACTATTGTGAATGGGGTAGTTTTCCTAATTTTTCTTTCCAAAGATTCATCACTTATGTATAAAAATGCATTAGATTTATGTGCATTGATCTTATATCCTGCTACTTTACTGAATTCACTTATGAGTTCTAAAAGTTTTCTGGTGGAATTTCCTGGTTCCTCTAAGTATATAATCATATCATCAGCAAATAGGGATAGTTTGAGTTCTTCTTTTTCCTATTTGTATCCCTTTAATTTCTTTGGTCTGTCTAATTGCTCTGGCTAGAGTTTCAAGGATGATATTGAATAGAAGTGGTGAAAGGGGGCATCCCTGCCTTGTTCAAGTTTTTAGGGGGAATGCTTTCAGTTTTTCACCACTTAGAATGATATTAGCCATGGGCTTAGTATAGATGGCCTTTACAATGTTAAGGAATGTTCCCACTATCCCTATTTTTTCTAGTGTTTTGAGCATGAAGGGGTGCTGTATGTTACCAAATGGTTTTTCTGCATCTATTGAAATAATCATGTGATTCTTGACTTTAAGTCTATTGATATGGTGAATTACATTTATTGATTTCCTGATGTTGAACCATCCTTGCATCCCTGGTATGAAACCCACTTGACCATGGTGCACTATCTTTTTAATATGTTTTTGTATGCGATTTGCTAAAATTTGTTGAGAATTTTTGCATAGATGTTCATTAAGGATATTGGTCTGAAATTTTCTTTCCTCGATGTGTCTCTGTCTGGTTTAGGTATCAGGGTAATATTGGCTTCATAGAATGAGTTTGGGAGGGTTCCCTCCTAAAAGAGGGATTTTTAAATACACTTCTTTGTATCAGAGAGGAAAACTATCCTAGAAGTAACTAGCAGACCTCTCACATGCTACGGGGCAGATCTAGATCACATGTCTTCCCCTCATTTGCTCATGGATAGGCATGTGACCTTTTTCTTGCCAATCTCTAGAAAGGGAAATGAGATAGTTTTGATTAACTGGTACTAATCAAAATGTACCCTCTAGAGTTAGAGAATTCTATTGACCCTTACCCCCTTTCTCTAAAGAGAGTTATTGGTCAACACTTAAACTCAGAGTTCTGTTAGAGATAGAAAGAGAGAGGGGGGAAATAGAGAGAGAGATAGAGAGAGAGAATATGAAGGTGAAATATTTTGTTGTGAGGTGACCCTCACATCTTCCACAACTTGTCCCTTGTTTTCAGGTTAAGGATGAGTATAACAGAAGTCAGGAAACTCAAATTGTCCTCTTCACTACTAGCATCTTTTACAATTGTTTTCCTCACCTTTCCCTTAATTATCTAGAGATTTGGCTAGAAGTAGGAGACATTTGTCTTCCATCATTTCTTCAAGAATCTACATTTTTTACATGGAATGCAGTAATGACCTGCTATTCCGTACTGTCAGAGCCCTGGATGTCACCAGCGCCCTGTTATCTTATGGATCCTGCTTTAGTTGGTTTTCAGATGAAAAACCCATGCATATGGGGCCCCTCACTGTGTGGGAATAGGGTTCCTGGAGATGAACTCATGTTGTGGACTCTGGACTCTGGACATGAACAAGAAATGGAGAACTTGGTCAGTTTTTCACACCGTGAAAGCAGCAATACTCCTTGACCTTCCTACTTCCTCAAAATCTCTTCTATGCATCTGGAGGATGTTCCTAAAATGCCCTCTTGACCATCTATGTGAAGATGCAGACTACCCAGCTCATCATGGTCATTGTCATTTGTGAATGAAGAGTTGGGGCGGGTACTGCCTTTCTTCACTAATGCTTAACTGTTTCCAGGGGTTTACATGGGACAAATTAGCAGGAACATTTTGTTTCTTCTTTCTTTCTTTCTTTCTTTCTTTCTTTCTTTCTTTCTTTTTTTTTTTTGGTGGTGCTGGGGATCGAACCCAGGGCCTTGTGCTTGCAAGGCAAGCACTCTACTGACTGAGTTATCTCCCCAGCCCCTTTTTTCTTTTCTTTTTAAAATTTTTTTAGTACTGGGGATTGAACTCAAGGGCACTTAACCACTGAGCCACATCCAGTTGACCTCTTCTGAGAAAGTGTTTAGTCTGGGTTCCTTTGAGATAAGAACTTGTGGAAACTGGTTTATTTGGGAGCTGACCTCAGGAAATGACTAATGTAGGGAATAATAGAACATAATTTGTTACTGAGTCAGTCACATGGGGAGCAACTGGAGCTCAAGTCCACCAGGACACTCTGAGGAAGTCCTCGCAGAATTGTGCATGTGAGGACGGACCATTTCCCTGTTCCTCTTTTTTTTAGGGGGCAGGTGGTGCCAGGGATTGAACCCAGGGCATTTAACTACTGAATAATATCCCCAGCCCTTTTTTATTTCTTACTTTGAGACAGGATCTCTATTGCTAAGTTGCTTAGGGTCTCACTAAGTTGCTGAGGCTGGCTTTGAACTCCTGCCTTAGCCTCCCAAACTGCTGGGATTAGCCATGTACACCACCACACCTGGCTTCCTGTTGCTCTTTTTCCTATTGTTTGATGATTGTCTCACAGGTGGGGGCGACTCTCTCATACTTTTAAACTTCTTCCCTCTTCTTGTGTCTGTGTTCCTATACCTTCTCCACCTCCTCCTACTGGCAGTGTTAGAAAAACTGTGGGGTAGAAGTGAAAGAAATAAGGTATGTACTTGAGCAAGATGTTGTCAGTGTGAAAGGGTAAAAGCAACCATGAAATCAGGAGTGTGATCAAGAGGATGTGAGCAGGATACACGAAGTGTTCTATTCTATCCCGGGTATAAGATGTGTGCTAACTGGACATGGTGGCACATGTTTGCAATACTAGTGACTCTGGATGCTGAAGCAGGAGAATTGCAAGTTTCAGCTACTTAGCAAGGCCCTCAGCAACTTAGTGAGACACTGTTTTAAAATAAAAAATAAAAAGGGCTGGGAATGTGGCTCAGTGTTAGAACAAAACAAAACATGTATGCTATCTAGTCCTCTGTTGAGAGGTCCTGTGCCAAGTCTCTGCCACTTGAAGTAAATGGGGAAAATGGTTCCCTTGCTGGGCCTGGGGATGCTCTGGGACAAGAGTTTAAGTATAAAAAGTTTATTTGGCAGGTGGTTGTAGTGAGTACCAGCAGAAGGAAAGGGGAAGGGAGGGAGACAGGAAGAGAAAGCAATAAACAAAATATTGTACTCAAGTCAGTAATCACCGTGGCAACTAGAGTTTAATCCTGCTGGGGAGCTCTGAGAGCTGGTACAGAATGCTCCCAAGGGGTGAGGGAGCTGGGGTATTCCCCATCACTATCAGTTATTAGATGACAGCTGCTCCTAGAATTTGCTATTTCCTTGGAACTCTTGGTCTTTCTTGGGTTTGGGAAGGGAAAGCTCTTAGTTAAAGAAATGTAGGTATGTCTGATGAGCATCAGGCAGGAATGCGGGGAAGTGGTAAGGCTCAAAGGAACATGAATGCAGCACTAATAGTACCTGATCAAGTCTTCATGGTGCCTGCAGCATCAGGGGCTTGTCAGACAGCCAATGGGTAGGTGTATTTTCAGTTACACATTAACGTTAAGAATTTAAGATGGCAGTTCAGCACTGTGTTGAAGAACTAGACCTTGAGGTTAGTGATGCCTTAGTATGACTAACACCCTGGCTCAGATGTTAACTTGCTTTGAGATTTTCCAAGAGATACAGACACTCCTAAAACCTCAGTTTCTTCTCTAACATGAAAAGAATGAACCTTTCTTGTAGGGTAATTTTGAAGATTAAATGAGAGAATGTATTTTGATAATGGAATAACACAGCATTGGGCCCATAGTTGAGACTTAATGACTACTGGATTTGATACGGATCCATTTATCAGCTGGTATCTATTAGATGGTTTTGGCCAGTGTTGATTCTGAATATTGTCATCAAAAGAACATACTCACCTGATATGGAAGGTCCACCACCTTAGATCTTTATTCATATACTTTTTACCTTGCCTCCATTTACCATCTTGCATTTATGATTGTGATAGCTGGTTTTCTAGCCCTCAGATTTCTGTTTGACACTGCACAGAGGAAAATCTCCATCACTCTCCTTTTTTTTAAATTTATTTTTTTGGCGGTGCTGGGGATTGAACCCAGGGTCTTGTGCTTGCAAGGCAAGCACTCTACCAACTGAGCTATATCCCCTCCATCACTCTCCTTTGTAGCCATGCCTGGATAAAGAGTGGACCTGGAGAGGAACATTGTGCCTGATCTCACTTTCCTGACAGCTTGAGGAGAGCTGACCCCTCCTTTTTGTGGGCTAGCTAGTTCCATTAGGTCTCACCATATTCCCACCCCTGAACTTTTCACCCTGTGGAGGCATCATTTGCTCAAGAGACCACTGTGACCAGGTGTTGAACCTTATTCAACTTTGGCATATCAGAGCATGGCTACTGAAATCCTCCCATGTTTTTCGGTGATAAGCTATTGCTCTGAGAAGCAAAGTACTGCCCCCTTCTTATGCTGACCACCCTCTTCCTTTCATAGAACTTCACCAAGATTCCCTAGTAAGTGGGTAATGCAGACTCAGCAGAGCCTCTGGATACAGTCCCAGCACCTTGGCCAGCTCCATTCCTGTAGGTCAGTGGGAGCCCATGCCTGGTTGTCAAGTAATTTGAATCTCTGTCCTGATGGCATAGTAGGTGCCTAAGAATCAATTGCCAAATTAAATGTTGTCTGTATAGTGGTCAACAGGGGTGAGCTTTCTAATTAAAGAATACTCCCTTCTAGTCTCCACTGGGAATGTCCTTTCCTGTTTTATTTCTACAGGTCCAAGACTGACTTATTTTTTATGAACCATATCAATAACAGAAAGTAAGAGCTGGAGGGGATCAACTCTAATCAAACTTCCTCATTTGAAAAAAAAAAAAAGAATCTGGACTGTGGATGTAGCTCGGTGGTGGAGTGCTTGCTTAGCAAGTGTGTGACTCTGGGTTTGAGTCTCAACATTGCAACAAAGAGGAGAAAACAGAATCCTGGAGCTAGGAAGTGACTCTTCCAAAGTGCCAGACATTCATGAAGACTTTCTGACCTCACTTACCAGCTGTGTGACTATAGTGCCTGGAAACACTTCCCCTCTCTTTTTTGAACCCTTAAAGTTCCCTATTCATTAGGTGCTTATTATGGTATGGATGTGTCCTGATGAATTTACATGGATTGTAACATTCCTAAGTGGTATGTTCTATTATCATGTCCATTTTATAGGTAAAGAAACTAAGGCTTTAGCATTTAAGACTTAAAGCATTTAAGTCACTTGCCAAACATCCTTAGGAAGTAATTGGCGAAGCTCTTAACTGCTGTGCTTTTAAGTTTCTTTTTCAGTTGTACTCTTTCTTGTATTTGCAACTCCTTCTGACTCTGAAGGTAGGCATCATCTCAGTATTACCTTCCTCTCATATTGAGAGGCAAGCACTTAGTAGGTGCTTGGCAAATGTTTATCTAGTGAAAGAATGAATTTATGAATGTTAGGAACAGTTGAACTGTGACGTGAAGTCAGATGCATTTATAGTTCATATTTACTTGAAGAGGAGATAGACAATTACGATTGGGATGTAAGCTAAAAAGCAAATCATGAGTGCTTATGGTGAAGCCAGAATGACTGTCACTAGATAAAAGAGTACTTCTCTAGCCCTGAGGCTATAAATACCATCTTTGCAGGTTTGCATGGCTTTCCCCAAATCTTCTCAGAAAACCCTGCATGGTAGAGAGACTAAATTAATTTCTTCTCAATTACTAGATACTTTGGAAGGGAGCTTTCACCTAGATTTGCCACGCATTTTGCTGCTGGAAAACTCCATCATCTTTGTCTGCGTCAGAGGGTGAATTTTCTCATCTAATTATCTGATGCAGTGACTGAGGATCTAAGTAGAAGCTTCAGGGTTTCTGCACAGTTGCTATAGACTACCTGCCTGTCTTTTAAGATAGTAGTGTGACAGTTTGAGGAGGTACTGCAGATTTCTCTAGCAATGTCACCTCCACTGTGGCCTGCCAAAGATATTTATATGTGAATGAGGATATAATTCAACACCAACAGTAGCCTAATTTCAGTTCTAGAGAGAAAAGACCTGCACAAAATATCCATTTGGGCAATTTTGCCTGCAGGTTTTGATTTTTTTTTAAGTGAATGCCCCTTGGTGACAAGGTACATTGATGTCCACATTTACAAGATCAACCCAGGGACATAAAACATAAGAAAACTCTGCAAAGGAAGTCTTGGATTCCAGAAATTTGCCATATCCAGTAGGCAAATGTTCATTCTTTTCCTGTTGCTAGAGATTCTCTATATTTTAGCATACGTGCTCTCAATGTACCCAGGAAAGCATCATTTAGACTTTTTCTGTCAATAACAGCTTCTGAGCATAAAGGGATTTTAAAAGAAGGCATAGATTGCATACAATACTTGGTGATACATTTGAGTGATTTCTTTAAAGCAAAATCAACTGAATACAGGCACTCTCTAAATAGAAGTGGACAAGGGATAGTATTGATTATTCTTGTGTTCAAAGTCCCTGAGTCTTGATAAAACAGAAATCAAATGCTGACCTTGGAATTACCAATGGAGACAATGTCATTTGGGCCTCCAAGGCAGAGGACTGATCCTTTTCTTGTTTGTCTCTCCTTCCTTCCATCCATCCAAGCAGTTAATGCTGCTTCCGAGGTTTCTCTGTTCTGGGCGCTGTTCCTTACTGTGGGACATAGCAGTGAAGGGAGCAGAGGAGTTCCCAATTACATGAAATCACTCCTGGGTATGTGGGTGACATTAGGGAATAAGCAAGTAAATAAATGGATAAATAAGGCATTTTCAGTGTGAAAAGGGCTATGAGGAAGAACTAAACTTGTGCCTTCTAGAGTGGGCTGGGTACTTTAAGTGGAGTGAATAGAGATGAATTTTTAGAGAAAATGATTTCAGTCAATGTCTGAATGGAAATGATGACACACCATCAAAAGTTCTAAGGAAGGCATATCCCAAATAGAGATAAACAAGTGCCAAAGCTTTGAGATGAGACTGCATGTAACTTTTTAGGAAAAAGGATGAGAGACACCTGAGAAAGTCCTAGGTTTTAAAAAGCAATGAACTTGAATTAAAAAATGTGGAACTTTGGTATGTCTACCTGGATGAGGAGGGGATCTGAGTGTCGTGAATTATTCTTGGTTAAGCAGTTTCCTTAGAATTTTACTCTTGGAAATTCTTCTTTTATGTATTGGTTATTTTCTCTTTCAACCACTTGATGGCAATATTGTACTATGTAATTTTGCATTAGTGCAGGAATGAAATTGTCTCTTTCTGAGACCCAGAGGCCACCAGTTCTTGCCATGTTAAACAGCGATTTGTTACTGCTGGAATTCCTTTTCTACTACTAAGTACTACTTTCACCCCAAACCTAGAAGAGGATTGCTAGGTCTTCAGCGTCTTACTCAAGTCTTTGCAGATTCTGAACTCCAAGACCTCCAAATTCTCTGTCTCAATAAAACTGCCAAGTGGCTCACCTGCTCACCCTTAAGGCAGAGTAGTGCATGACATCAAATCTGGGAAGGAGTAGAAGCTGGAAAGCTCTCTTTTGGAGAAGCCAACATAATAGCACACAATAAGGGAGGTAGCTGCCCTTCCCTCAATACACTTTGGGAAGTAGATACTCTGAGGCGGGAGTGGGGAGCAGTCTTTATAGTACATGGATACTATGATTATCAAGTCTTTCTCCTGCCTCCCCAGAACTGGGGATCGAATCCAGGAGTGCTTTACTACTGAGCTACACCCCCAAACCCTTGCATTTTTTATTTTGAGTCAGGGTCTTGCTAAGTCACTGAGGCTGGCCTCAAATTGCTATCCTCCTTCCTCAGCCTCCCAAGTTGGAATTACAGGTGTGCATTACCACACTCAGCTTATCAAGTCATTTTAATATACTGTTTAACATTATGCCACTATGGTCATGGAAGGAACTGAATTCTACAGAAAGCACTGGTGATGGGGTTGGGGATAGTGGTTACATATAACCTTTAGTGTAAAACTTTAGTGTAGGCCCAGGTGAGTCTGTGTTTCAAATGGGGCTGCCCTCCTTCTGGAGACCAGCCTGTTTCCATTAGGCACATTTTCTCCAGTTTGCATGTGACTCTTGGGTTCTTACAGTTTTAAAACAGCCAGTTTGCATGTGACTTTTTGGTTCTGACAGCTTTAAAACAAGCTCTTGCAAAATCTACTGTGCTTTGTAAAGCAATGTAACTTTATTGTGTCTTATGAGGTGAAACAAGAGCAGAAGAGGGTGAGAGGAAAGACGTAACCATTCTAGTAACATTTCTCAAGGCTGCCATTGTCCCTACTATGCTGTAGTGCTTGGAGTTTGAATTCTGCAATCTGTGGGTGTAGAGTCTGCAGTCTGCTAAGCCAGCTGTGTGACCCTGGAACAGTCAATTTGTTGTAGAGGAACATCCCTGTGGAGCCAATGGGACCAGGTTCTCAAGCCCCTAGTTCTTACAATATCAATGGAAGAATTTGAAAAAAGTCATATAAATTAAGAATCAAGAGTTTATTAGGAAAGCTGGAGGGAACAGACATTCAGGACAAAGGGAACAGGTTTCCTCAGGAAGGTATGAAAGAAGCCCTAAAAAGGGGGTTTGGAATGTGGGGAGGGAAGAAAGTATTAGGAGAGAAAAGCAAGAAAGAGTTTAAAAAGGAGAAAGAAGAACAATTGAGTGAATAATCCCAATTAGCACATTACAACATTAAAGAAAAAATACATAAAATTGGATCAAGTTATGTGAAGTTAAATTGTTGAAGGAAGGGCTGGGGAGATAACTCAGTCGGTAGGGTAGAGTGCTTGCCTTGCAAGCACAAGGCCCTGGGTTCAATCCCCAGCACCACAAAAAAAAAAAAAAAAAAAAAAAAAAAAAAAAAAAAAAAATTATGGAAGGAAAACTATCAAATCAATACTGAAGGCAGTATCAGTGAAATAGATTTTAAAAAAATATAGCTAACATTAAAGAGTCTAGTGACCCTTGCCAAAGTATTTGAGATGGAGAGATTTCATACTGGACCTTCCAGTTTTCTATTCCACCAGACACATGGAGGCATAGTAAATGCCCAAGTCTCAACTGTGTGACTTCTGAGTATCTCTGAGTGTGGATGTAGTGACCACACAAACCATCTCTGGGCTGGGTTGGGGTGCTGCGTGGTTAGTTCTTGACCTGTCTAGCTCAGTCTTTGGCTTCAAAAGCTCCCCAGAAGTCAGGTTCTAGATCCTATCCACAGAGTTCAACCTACCTACCTCTAATATGAACCTGGAAAGTTCCAGCATTTCTGGGCACCCAAAAACTCTGAGAAGGGTCTAAGAATTGCCCTGATTGTCTGTGACTGTGCCTCCAAATGTCTTCCTGACTCAGAAGGTGACTCTGTGTGTGGAAACACCACATCCCTCGAGCTATCAGTGTGGACTTTCCTTGTTCTTCTCTGGCATGGCCAACATGGCTCTGAAAGTTTTGCAATGAATCCTGGAACTTGAAAACTCTCTATTTTGACAGATTAAATTATGCTATACTGTAGCAGATGTATGTGTCCTTGCAGAGTTCTAGAGGTCAAAGGACCTGCCATTGGCTTTTAGTCCTTAGCTTCCAATGAGTTGCCACAGTCTCACTCTTGAGTCAGGGACTTTTTTTTTTTTTTTTTGGTTCAGGTACTTGCTGACCAAGTGGAAAAAAAAAATAGTAAAGAAAAGAAAAAGTGGCCTTTGGGTCTTCGGAATATGTAAAAAAAGAGAGAGAGGTAAAAGAGTGTGGGGATTTCTGATCTTCTGCCCAGAAAGCCTAAACAATGAAGCCCCTTTTAAGGTAGTTCCACTTCCCATCTCTCACTAAGTCCACAGGGAAGTGCAGGGAAGCTCCTCTCCCAAGCGGTCTCACTAGGCAGTATCTCAGTCTCCTTTCTCCTCAGATACACCTGCCCAGGAGTAGAGTCTGCATTTCTTGAAATCTTTATGATTTCCTTTTCTCAGCTCTCCTCTCCCTTACTGAGCAGCCACATGCCCCACACTGATGTAGTCTATTTCTTTCTTCTTTTTCTAACTCTCTTAGTGTTATAAAATATAGGACTTCTGGTTTTCCCCTGATTGCTAACTCTCTAAGTTGGACTCCAGTGCTCTTCCGTTCCTCCCCAGCTCATCAGACAACTGCACATCTACTGATTTGATTTAATCTCAGGTGTTGTGGGGGACGCACATATATGCTGATGCCACCATTCTGCCATTTTCCCAGTTCCACAATGTGATGTTTTGATCTGTTTACATGTTAAACTGATTAAACTGATTAAGCGATTAAATCAAACTAATAAATCTATGACCTCATACTTACTCTGTGTGTTTGGTGAACATATTTCATACCTCCTCTCCATGATTTTGAAATATACAGTGCTTTATTATAGTAAGTTTTCCAAAGAATAGACAACTAAAGCATATTCCTCCAATCTCACTGAAATTTTGTACCCTTTGACTTATATTTCCCCTTTCCCCATTTATCTTCCTCCCCAAGTCTGACAACCACCATTCTATTCTCTTTAAAAGAAGGAAGTTCTGCCATTTGTGACATGGGTGAATCTAGAGGACATTATGCTTGTGCAAAATAATGCAAGCACAGAAAGACAAGTACCCATGATTTCTCTTACATGTGGAATTTAATTGCTTCTTTTATGTGCTAAGAGTTTAGAGTCTTCTCAAGTCTTGGGCAGGCATGGCAACCCCAGTGGGGGCAGATTCCCAGGGTCTTCTAAATTCCTAAGAAAGTGGCAGAGCTTTTCAAAGCCCCTATAGATATTTTATTGCTGAGGACTTTGTTTGTTTGTTTTGTGCTTTTGATTAGTCTATTGTTTGCCCCAACTGGCTATCCACTGCCCTAGGCAGATGTGTTGTTCAAACACTTGCTAATACATATTTTAGACAAATATTCTCCTCTACCCTGAGGCTTTTTAACACTGGGACACTAAGAGGAGAAAATCTTTCTAGGTTGTTTGTAACTGGAAATCACCTGACATTTCAAATAATAACAATTCTTTGGGAGTGAGGTCCACTATTTCTTCAGTAGAGGGAATACAAACTGGTATTTTCAGTGCTATGGTTGAGCTAGAGAGGGAGCATAGGACTAGGGTAAGTTGAAGTGTAACATCTCTCTGGTTTTACTGAGATTCAGCGGGTTTCCTTGCGTAAACTCTCCCCATTGCTATAAACCTTTGGTTAATTTTCAGAGTTCTGAAAAAGTTGTTTCTGACTTTTTTTTTGCCATTTTTTTCATTGTTTTTATAGAAGAGTGAATTTTCAGATATCCTCACTGATGATAGCCTGCTGTTTTCATTTTGATGTTGTGAATCCTTCTGACCATGTTGGGGTCCTATCTGCATTAGTGCTTAGGAACCTGTCAGTTTAGGTCGATGAGACTGTAGTCTTGGTTGCAAGGCACAGCAGTTTGTATCTTATTATCTCATAAAGGTGGAGAGAGATTTCCAAAACAAAATTGATTTTAACCTTACAATCAATTAATAAGGGAAAATATAATCCTAAACTAAACCTCAAGTGGGAGGCACTTCAAAGTTAAAGTGACCATAATCACCAATTAAGGACAGACAGTGTAATATTGTTTTTAGTCAATTTACTCAGTTAATCTCTGTGGAATAACTAGTATCAATTAGACTTAGTGGTCTGGAAGAAATGGCATTGGGTAAGATGTAGTTGCTACAGAAGTCTAGAGGAGGTGAGGAGGTGAAGGAGTAGATTGAGTTGTCAGGGAGGTCCAGAGCTCCACAAGCTCAGGGAATGCAGAGGAAGGAAGCATGCAGTTTACTTGGTGGGCCTCCTGGTCACGGTAGCACTTGGGTTCAATGGGTTTGCACATAAACATTTATTCTGATATATATTCCCCACTTAGAACTTTTACCCTTGCTCTCCTTTCTTTCTAGAACTTTTTTTATTTTACATACCTGGGTCCCTTCTGTTTATTCAGGTCTCAATGCAGAGAGACCTTCCTTGAGTAACTATCCTAAAGTCTCTCCTTCCCTTTATTCTGCCTTTTAATTATCTTCCTGGAACTTGTGGCTATCTGAAGATGTCTTAGTTACTTGTGTCTTTTTGTATGCCCTTTACTCCCTGGCTCCCACTTGAACTCCCCCTTCCAAGCCAAGACCAGGCAAATCATCTGTTACTCCTTTAGCCCCATGAGCTCAGATCCACATGGTAGGTCCTCCATAAATAGTTATTGAGTAAATGAATAAATTGGTAGAAGAAATGTGTTGAGGAATGATACCTCATCGCTTGGCTTTCTCTGTCCTAATTGTACCCCATTCCCCAAACCCCACCTTATCATCTTCTCCACCACCCTATTCCATCCCATTCCATCCCACCATACTCCACTTTATTCCTCTGCATTTGGCTTGGCTGACCTGCGGGAACAGGTCAATTTGTCAGTCTCAGGAATGGTGAACAAGACATTACTTGGGGAGGAACTGAGCAAACAAAAGTAGGGCATTTTCTCTCTTTTCTTTGGCTACAGTGAGCCCTCCGAGGCACTTCCTTGTGGTGCCTAGGTGGACATTGTCATTGGTTTTGGAAGTAAACAAAGAGGACAGAGAGCTCTGAGTAAAAAGATTCTCAGTTTCCCTTCCCCAGAAGATCTGGGTGTGGTCCAACCACTTGAAGCAAAGAGCCCAGAGAGAAAAGTCACACTATGGTTTGGATCTGAAATGTCATCCAAAGGCCATATGCTAAAAGGCTTGGTTGCCAGCCTATGTCACTACTGGGAGGTGATGTAATATTTAGGAGGTAGGACCTAGTTAAAGGAAGTAGGTAATAGGGGGATGAAGGGTATATTTTGTGTCCAGCCCCTTCCATTCATATTCCCCTTGCCCTCTTTCTCTCTTCTCTCTCTCTGTTTCCTGACTTTCTGAGGTAAGCAGCTTTACTTTGCTATGCCCTCTGCACACAGTGATGTTCTGCCTTATCACAGGTCTAAGAGCAGTGAAGCCATATGACCATGTATTGAAACCTCTGAAACAGTAAACCAAAACAAATCTCTTTCTCATTTTAAATTGTTTATGTCAGGTATTTTGTCACAGTAACAGAAAGCTGATTAACTCAGTTATCTACCTATTTTCAAGAATTCAACATAGTTTTATTATTTTTCTTTAATTTAACAAAGTAATATTAGAGCTTCCAGATTGTGAACAATTAGAAAGAGGTGGTCTAGAAGGCATATCAATAAAACAATACAAATATGCATGGGGGAACACAAGCCAAGACCTTGGATATGTGTTGAGATGACAAGAGCACCAAAGGGCTCTCCAGAGTGGTCTGAATGTGTGAACTGACTGGGGAAAGGGGTCTCAGGACTGGCATAGGCTGCCCTGCACCCAATCTGAGAGATGAAACATGCTTCCAGGAAGAGGGAAATAGAAAACAAGAGGGATGGGTTTCTTCCAGGAAAAGTCAACCCTTGGGAGGATGACTAGGGGACAGCATGTGTGAGCATTACTAGGAAGTAATGGGAGCATCTTACAAAGTCAAGACATGGGACTTGGCTATAAATAGAGCAGACAATGGCAAGATTGTGTATGGTGATTGATGTGTCAATGCGGCCTGTGCAATCAGGTGTGGGGTGTGCATTATTCAATGTATAAACAAAGGTGAAACCACAGACAGAATTTATCTTGCTTTTAGAAAAGTACTCTCTCTTTTCCTCATAGCATTCTGATTTTTAGGCAGTTGACTGAGTCCAGAAAGTATAAGCTATTGAAATGAATTCAAATTGTCTTGTCTAGAGAATGTGAAGAATGAAATGGTTTTGGTATAAAACTTACCACCAGAAGGGTGCTCTTCCCCTTCCTGTTGACAAAGGTGCATGGGATCTTGTTGGGCAAGACATTCCTGGGGTGGAAAGGGAATGTGCAGCATGTGAGCTGCACAGCACAGGCAGGGAAGATAGGACTGAGATCTACAGAAACATAGATGAGAGACCTTGGCTCCTGGTTGCCTGACTAACTCACCTGGTGAGTTTGAAATCAGCATCTACCATCCCCCAGAAAACTGGCCAATGACATGGACAGGTTAAGAAAGAAAAAAATCACCCTGGTGAGTTGGCACAGGCCTGTAATTCTAGCCACTCAAGAGACTGAGGTAGGAGGATCACAATTCCAACAATTTAGTGAGACCTTCAGCAATTTGCAAAATAAAAATAAAGTAATAAAAGAAGAACTGGGGATGTAACTCAGTGGTAAAGTACCCCTGGATTCAACCCCAGTGTCAAAACAAAACAAAAAAAGAAAGAAAAATCAGCTACCCTGGGGTGATGGGTATATTGAAGTAGGTATTGTAAATAAACAGAGATAATACATTTTTTTCCAAAATTCTTTACCAGAGTCAGATTTTAAGTTGTGAACTCCAAGTGTATGGTCTTTCATTTTTCCCTATAAAAAGTATTTTTAGTGGGAACATATCTTGTGAGATAGGTGCACATTCTGATAAATTTCACCTGTCTTGCCTCTCCACTGCTCTGAGAGCAGGAGGGATTTGGGTGGTGTACTTCCCAGAGCTCAACCCTGAAGGTGCATCCAGAGGTGGTCATGGCCTCTGGCCCCCATCCCTGACACTATCTCTCTGGGTGAAGCAAACAGACTGAGGGGACAATGGTTCCTATGGTTAGGAAATAGCTGCCACTAGAATGTGGTGTCAGGAGGCCTATGAGGAGGGGTTCCAGGAAGTCATGCATCTTTTGGGTTAGAAGTCTTGGGTGACCAGCACAGGCAGCTTAAGCCATCTTGTGCTGAAAGAGGAGCTTCTAATTACTGAAGCAGCAATAAGATCATTACTTCCTGTCAGGGAAGACAGATGGCAAAACGAGGGTCCCAGAGGAAGTCTTGGCCTTTCCCTAGCTGAAGGGAGACTGAACACCAGTGTCTCTATTTAGCCCTTTTCTATATCAAAATGAATGATCAATTAATGGTACAAAGACACAACCAGATGGAAGGAGTGTTGGCATTCTGTCACAGGGTGATGACTGTTAACATTGTATTGGATAATCCAAAATAGCAAGAAGAGAGAAACTTAAGCTTTCATCACAAAGAAATGGTAAATGCTTGGAAAGATAATTTAAGTGTCTTGAGTTGATCAATACACAATGTATAAATGTACCAAAACACCACACTCTATCTCATAAAGATGAACAATATCTGTCAATGAATTTTTTTAAAAAAATGAATGATACATCATTTTCTCTAACTGGAGGCAGACTGGTCAATATAGTTCTTTCTTCTAGGCATGGAGACTTGCAGAACCCTGACTGATTTTCTCTGCTAAACTATTTAAGCCCTCCTCTGGTCTGGGCAGGTCAAGATTGCCCTGTCTGTTGGGTTGTGAGAGAACTAGTTTTCATTAGATCATAGGAATGCTTGAAAAGTAATGTTACTGCTTAAAACTAGGGGTGACACCAGGTTGGGGCTGGGACAGATTAAAGAGCAAATGAACTACTCATAAGACTCATAGAGAAACATATGACAATGACTCATTTTAAATTAAAGCCCAATGTGGTAATGTGCCCACATTTGATAATTTGACAGTGCTTATGTATTCTCAAATATGGACATCATTAAGGGAGATGTGCCTGGCAGCAGCAAGAGTAATTTTAATCGAGAAGAAGTTTCACACAGGTATATATGTATCAAAGTTGATATATTTATCTACATTTATATATATATAGACATATTTGTATAGATGGAGGTATATATCTATAGACATAAGTAGACATTTATAGTTATTCTTTCCTTTCTTCCCTCTGTCCACAGTCATGGTTGAGTCAAAAAGTTGCTAAAAGTCACAGCTAAAAAGTAAAACTCTTTAAACTCATTGTTTAACTTTATGTGTTTCAAGTACCTATGGAGTATTATTTTAATGTCTGATTTTACTCACCAATAAAAGGGGAACTTGTGCTTTCTTTCCTGTTTGCCTTCTTTTACCTGGTAACATCTTGAACTTTTGGGAAGTGCAGGATTTTATTGGTCACTTTGGAAACTGGATATGATACTTTGGTTCCATGATTGCCTCAAATTTCTGCGGTCTTCCTTAAAATACACTTTCTGCTTTTAATTTACACAACAGACTCCATTTTATTAGCCACCTCAATTGCTGCATTTCTGCACATTTATGGATGTACACTGTGTTGCGGGGTCTTGTGGACCCACTAGGACATACCAAATTACCTGGTTCAGGTCTTAGAGGATTTGATCCTCTAAGACATTTTTTTGGTGAACTCACAGGGAGAACTCACAGGGAGATTTGTGTGTGCCCCTCTACCAATATGTTGGCATCTTGAGACATAACAGGGTTTCCAGGCACCTAGAGCATGTTGCCAGAAGGATTGGAACTGCAGCAGATATTCCATGGGACTCTGTAGTTACTTTTGAAGATCTTTTCTCAGTGATGCCACCTCATTTGCAATTGTAATCATTTCCCTGGAAACCAGGGACCTGGGCTTTTATTTTATGAATTGATAAAATTAGCCACAACAAATCCACTTCCTGCTTAGTTTTCTCAGGACTAAATATTGTATATTAGTTTGCTTCTTGGTAGGAGCCTTTTGGCTTTGGCATGACATTGCTGTGATCTCTAGGATCCAAATGGGGCTGCTTCAGCCCCTTCTAGGAAGGAAAGTAGAGGAATGAGGCACTACAGGTAAGATCCTGCTTCAAACCACTGATTAATTACAGAGCTGTCTGGGCCTAGTGGCTCTGTTAGGTTTGTACCTTGAAATGAATACGAGAGCTCTAGGTAGTTCAGCTAGGAATAAAGAGGAGGTTTGATATACCTGACTGCCCGGATATAATCTAGGGCAAGGAGGAAGAATACAAGGCCATGTTAAAACCCACGAAGAATAACATGGCCACCAGCTAGGCAGAGTTGCTGCAAAATTTGTCTCCTTTGCCTAGTCTTGCCTTCAGCCTTTACCAAGGGACAATGGGGGAAAAATCACCCCATGCAGGTATAACCTCCAGAAATTTTTGCCTGGAGTACACTGGTGGGGGAGCAGGGTTGAGGGCACAAGAGAAATGTAGCAGTTGAGGTGGCTAATAAAATGGAGTCTGTTGTGTAAATTAAAAGCAGAAAGTGTATTTTAATTAGACTTGGCTACTGCTTTCACTCAATTTCCAGATATTAAATTCTCCCTTTCATTTCTTGCGTGAGTAATCCTGGCCTTGATTAATTGGAAGCACTGGGTCCTTGCTACTTCCACATATTATCCCTGGAGGGGACTGTGCTTCAGTGACAAATGTTAACAGAATGTGCTGCATTATCTTTCCTTGGCATAGCAAATAAAGAGGGGAAATCATTTATTTCTGGCCTCGGCAAGCAGCCTTAGGGGATCTCAGTGGCCCGGCTCTGACATGAACTGAATGATGGTGGCAGTGTTACTTTACTTTATCAGCAGACAGACCAATGCCCTCTCACTCCATTAGCTAAGTCAGAAACATCAAACTTTTATGGAACCCATTTTAGCTGAAACAACAGACTCCTTTATCATACCAAGAGTGTTGGGAATTATTTTTCCTTTGGAAAATTAACACATTAAATGGGCCAAGCAGATAATTCAGGATGCTCCTTTTTGATACCAAGATGGTTGAACTTTACCCTGAAGAAAGGGAGTAGAGTTTGAGGACTCTACTGGTCTTTGGGGCTATTTAACAAAGAAAGCTCTCTCAGCATGTACTGAATGCCTTGCATTTTTGAGATGCTGTGCCCTTGCACTACTATTGCACTACTATTACTTCCAAAATATGTCTATACTTGGAATTCAAATCTCCTAAAAATCAACTTCTTGTGTCCTTTCTTAAGCTTTTGAGAGCCTATTTTCTAAATTAAGATAGTCCTGTTTATTTTTTGATGTTTAAGTGAATCTCATAATTACCTTTAAAAAAAAACCTTATTCAAATAAACATTTAGTCAGAGTTGGGATGAAATGTATACAGGTTGCTATGGTTACCAGATTGGTTATGTGTGCCAGGCTTCTGGGCTAGCTTTTGAAATGATGGTTACTTGATTACCCCATTTAGTGCTGGGCAAATGGGTCAAAATGTTAGTTTTTAGTCTCTTTCATATTATTTGGGAAGTGGCAACATCTCTGCAGGATTGTAAATATTTTATTTACCTCATTGATTCTTACAGAAAATGATAGATTCTGTTTTCTTCTTCATAGGGAGTAAATGTTTTAAAGATCTTTGACTTCTGTTTTTCCACAGAATGCAGATGAACACACGTAGGGACAGGGTGTAACTGCTCAGCATTTCCAGTAAGATAAGTACTGTTGGACAAGAACAGTTTCCCAAAGAAGGGCCCAGCTGTAAATGGAGGTAGGGATGTCTTGGCCTGGCAAGGTAAGTTTCCCATGGTCAGCAGTGTCTACTACATAGGATTTTCTGAGGATCAATGCTCAGTCTCTGTAGCTCAGGAAAGGCCTGGTCAGTCTTAATATTCATCTTCTTAAGTCCCAGGTTAGATCTGTTAAGTCAGAGTCTGCTGGATCTGTCCTCCTAGACAAAGCTCCTTAGAATTTGTACTTATTATTTGTTAGGTGAGGCCCTTCTGCATCAACATCATGCTTTACTTTTGACTCTGTCCTTGAGGGCTGTCTTGAGGGGCTATCAGTCATGGTACATCGCCCTTCTTTGGCCAGTGACCGGGCTAGGAGGATAATCTTGGCCAATGCAATAGCCAAAAGCTCTCTGCAGAGCTTTTAGACCATGTGGGCATTTGTCCTTTTCTGATCCTAGATTATCAGCATTCAGTTTTGTGTGCTCCACCAAGTCCTTCCAAAAGATCTTTTTTGTTTCCTGTTTAAATTGGCCAGAGTCAGTTTCTATTCTTTATAACCTTGTAATCCTGGCTGGATCATTATCTCTTATTTTGATGATTACTGAGACTTCTCTGTAGTACAACGATAAAGTAATTTGGCTGATTTTAAAAGAAACTCTCCATTCAAAGATGTCTCCTTTAAAGGTCAATATATTCTAGAATGTTGTGCAATCTCTTATTGGCTGTTTATAGCAGACATTGTAAGTGGCCTGTTGACATACTTATAACCTTATCTTCATTTGTAGTTTTGTCTAAGTGTTTATTTTTCTCCACAAGTGATTTCACTTCAGGAAGAGTCCTTTCCTAGTCAGACAGGATGAACTTCACCCATCTAAAGCAATCATGGCTAATTCCATTCTCTTTGCTAGTGACAGGCTTAGAAGGGGCTGAATTATACATCTGGAAACATGAGGGAGTGATGGTAGCTGGGGGGCATTAGGAAAGTTTTCTTACCTTTAAAAAGAGAGAAGGAAATCCTGCCGTTTGCAACCACATGGATGAACTTGGAAGAAATTGTTAAGTGAATTTAGGCCAACACAGGAGGACAAATACTGCATGATCTCACTTATATGTAGAATATAAAAATGTCAAAATTAGAAGCAGAGGATACAAAGGTGGTGCTAGGGGATAGAGGAAATTGAGAGATGTTATAAACTTTCAGTTATAATATGAATAAGTTCTGAGGATCTGACATACAGCATGGTGACTGGCAGTTAATAATAACATATACTTGAGATTTGGTAAAAAAGCAGATGTCAAGTATTTTTACCACACACACACACACACATAGAGAAAACTATGAGGTAATGCATATGTTAATTAGCTTGATTGTGGGAATAATTTCACAAATGTATGCTTATCAAAACATCATACTGTTCACCTTAAATGTATGCAATTTTTCTTTGTCAATTATATCTTCAAATCTGGGGAAAAAGAGGCATATGTAAGAAATAGTTTGTTTTCAACCTCTGCACATTGGAATGTGATAATGTGATGATCAAATCAGAGATATCCATCTTGGGACCATGGAGGGAGCCAGTTAAAGCCAACACTGATAAGTTGAGAATGACAAAATAGGAAGATAGAAATAATGTGGTTCTTTGATAATTATGCTGTGTATCTGTCCTACCTGATCTAGGAATCTACCTACTTCATTCTGCTTGCCACATAAAGTGGAAGCCCCCTTATTGCTTGAGCAATGTGAATTAGGTTTTCAGTAATGTACCGTCAAAAGCTATCTAACTAGCATACATCCTTTGTTTATAATAGCTTTTGCATTGAATTTGGGAAGTATCATCTTTGAAAACTGGACATTTTTGGGCTCTTCCCCATGGAGACAATGTGTCTTTTGAGTGAATTTAATATTGGGAAGTAGTCAAAATGTCTCCAAACAGTAAGTTAATTGGATAATACCTGTCTGATCTAACAAAATAATAAACTGTAAAATAATAGGTTGCTTTCTTTGTGAGACTAAAAAGCTGGTCTGGAAGCTGTATCAAGAGAATAGGCCCCAAAATAACATATGCAAAGGCTGCATCATTGGAAAACATTCCTAAGTCCTCAGGTGACATCCTTGAAGGAGAATGTATGTCATTGGCTACCCTATATATATTTTTAGGAAATAAACACATCAACAGGGTTTTCATGTATACCTTTTTATATGTCATGTTCTTTTAATTAGGTAGAAACTTGAGTCATAATGGAATATTTTTGGACAATAACTAATATTTATGTTTACAGACCACATTCGTGTCATTTTAGGGAGGATTGTATGGCACAGATAAATGGCATGGCTAGAAATTTTTAGTCCATGTCACCAGTATGAATACCTAATACTAACTGAGAGCACAGGCTTTGGAATTGTACAGTAGGTGATGGAGCAGGAATTTAAACTTAATTTGATTAGGTGACTTGAGGCAACCCTTAAAGCCTTGTTGATCTCATGTGTAAAATATAATAATAATAGCAATCAGAAGAACTCAGTAGTAAAGGCACAGTAAACATTAGAAAGGTGGTTTTCCCCTGGTCAGCACTCAGTAAATATCAGTCATTATTTCAGTTAACCCAGCTTCTTATACCATGTGGTTGCCTGGGAAATATCTGTGCTTATATGGAGAGCAAAGAGAATAATTGGTAGAGACTATTTCATTTGCTCTGACACTGAGGTTCCATTACCATTTGCACTTTATTTTAAGGAGGACAAAATCCATTGATTACTTCTGCAATGGACATTTCTTGTAATTTCAGAGAATTTAATATAACTTTTTATAATGTTTTTTGAGGTCATGAATGCTTTAGATCTGGAAACTCTTGTATTAGTATTTCCTTTTTTTTTTTTTTTTGGTATCAGGGATTGAACTCAGGGGCACTTAACCACTGAGCCACATTCCCAACCCTTTTTTGTATTTTATTTAGAGACGGGGTCTCACTGAGTTGCTTAGGGCTTTGCTAAGTTGCTGAGGCTGGCTTTGAACTCCTGATCCTCCTGCCTCAGTCTCCTGAGCCATTGGGATTACAGACCTGTGCCACTGCACCTGGCTCCTATGGATTCTTGAGACCCTCCTGAAACCTACCTATTTCAGGTGGTTGGACTGGGGAATCTGCACTTATCAAATTCTCCTGATTATTCTTCTGCACAGTAAGTTGCATATACTATCAGATTAAAAACCCATGTTTAGACAAGATAGGCAAACAATAATAGCTAATATTAAAATATTTACTCTATAACTCTGGTCTAAACCTAAGTAAGTTACTAAGTTATCTTGACAAAGTGCTATAAATACCTTTATGGAATACTTTACTATACAAACAAAGAGACAATGACTTGGAGAGACCTATGGAAAAGGAACCTGCCTTAAAAGCTATGTAGTGCTACACTGTATGGCTTTTGTGCTGATTCCATGTTACCCGTCCCCTAAGTATTCTGATGAGCATTAAAATGTTCTCAACCAATGTTGCTGATGGTCTTGGTTGCTCTGGAGCTTTTTGAAGGGGAAGGTGGGCCAGTCAGTATCTGGATCTTAGGTTCTATACCTGGAAATTTTGTACTTACATAGGCAGACTTACATGGAGTTAAGAACACAGACTGCCTGGGTTCAAATTAAGGCTTTGTCACTTAGTAGCAGTTTCACTATGGATAAGGTACTTAAAATTGCTGTGCCTTAGTTTCCAATAGGTAAAATGAATATACCAATAGTACCTATCTCATATGGTTGTTATGAGGGTTAGTGAATTAGTAGTTATAAACACTAAGGCTAGTGTTTGGTATACAACAGTAGAATGTTATAAAATAAGTAAAATAAATTCCACAGTCTCTTAAGTTTCAAAACCTCCAGTAGTGATGGGAGAGTATGATATGGAAACATGGTTGACCTTTTCTTGAGAGCCCTGAGAGGAGGGATCAAACTCTGCAATGCTAGGTGGACATCCATGGCATTTCTTCTACTGCAGATAGTCCCCAGTGTCCTAGGCCAACATGAGAACACAGAGGTCAGTGCCAGGAGTGAAGATGCATTTTCCCAGTGAAGTTAGCTATAAAACACATCTTTATAAGGCATACAAATGGAGGGACAGAGATATCTGAAGCTGTTATTCAAGGAACTTCAAGACCAGGGAAAGGATCAGAAAGGCAGGTGTAGAACATTGTATCAAAACCATCAGGAATAGTGTCATGTCTTCAGCACACCTGATTCCAAGTAGTATTTGATAAGCTTCTATGTGGTAGGGAGGGCAGGCATTGTTGTTTGGACCAGAGGGGAAAGAACCTTATTTATGCTTTCAATACAAAGCATTACCTGACTGCCCTGTTTTATCCTGGCACCATGGAGACATGGTCTAGACACAATCCTTCTTCTCAAGGAGACAACTACTGTGAGGAGAACCAGCATGCATGACTAATGAACATACACAGTTGAACATCACGAATACTATCAGAGGGCACGTAATAGACCAAGACTGTATAAAGGGAGGAGATATCAGAGTGAGCTGCTTGGAGGAGGTGCTGCTGGAGCTAGGACTGAAAGGATGGTATGGTCATGTGAAGATGGGAGGAAGAACGTTACCTTAGACTTTGTGAATGAAGAAAATGACTTGTGAGAAAGGACTCTATGAACATCAAGAGAGTATGCATGTGTCAATTGTTTATTGTTATGGGGTGCAACTTAAGAACAGACCAATCACCACTGAGAAGTCCAAATTTGAGAGTCTTTATTAAACTGGCCAGCTGAGTATCTCACACAATGCCTCAAAAAATGGCCATTGGGAGAACAGCCCTGACCACAGGGTTGTAGGGGTTCTTATACCAAAAATTACATTAATCATAAGTGTCTGTTGCTATGATTTGAAATTACACATTAACATCATGAGATCATTGACAGAGGGGGAAGTGGGTCAAAATGACTCTTACCTAGGTACAAACTAAAGAATGGTTGCTAACATCCACACAATCACTGTTCACATGGTACATTGTTTAGGAGCAATAAGAATCAAAAGTGAGCAATTTTTTACTACATAGGAGTTGCCATTGTATATTATTAAACATGTCACACCAAGTAACTGATGATGGGCACAGAGGTGGTGTGTTCCCAGGGAGAAGCTTATTTCCTACATAACATGGAGTCTCAGAGCAAAATGGAGTCTGTTTAGTCGTTTCTCTTAGAGTCTGGCCTATAACATTCTCATGGAGTCAGATCTGTCAACCCATCACAATTATCATAACATCATTTCAGAAGGAGGGTATAGCTTCAACCTAGGCCATAAACCTGGAAAGGAACTCTGTGGGAACAGCAGCATTGTAGGACTGCTAGCTAGGCACAGGACTATGAAGGAGAAGTGAGGGGAAGTGGTGCAGATGACAGGTTGGGCCAACATAGCCTGTGCTCTAAGAACCAGGTTGAGTTACTTGACCTTGGTTCTGTAGCCAGTAGTAAGCCAAGGAAGGTTTCTAATCAGAAATGGGCCATTTGGAACCATGATTCAGGAGAATTAATTTGGTAACCTGGGCAGGATGAGGCTGAAGGCTGGAAGAATTGTGGAGGATGCGGGGCAAGTGTCCAGGGGAGAGAGAGTGAAAAACTGATCTAAACAGCTGTCAATTCAGTAGAGACCTGGGAAGGGGAGCTGGAAGGAGCTAGAGCCTGGTTATGTGGGCTGTTCATCATTCTGGGGGATCACAACCAGACTGGGAAGGATGGATTTGGTATGTTCTGGAGCAGGGGTGGTTGCTGAATACTAAGTCCTTACACTTTTCTGCATTTCTCTCTCCTCTCTCCCAAGCTAACCACAGCAGCTTCCTCAGGGTTCATTGAACATGCCCAGCTCATGTTAACCCCAGTGCCTTTGTCTGCATTCTTCCCTCTGTCTGCAGGGCTTTGCCTCTTGGCTTCTCATCCTTCAGATCTTCCTTCCAGAATTCCTACTTCAACAAGAGCTCTCCTGTTTGACCCATTTAAATTCACACCCCTATCCCACTGCCCTACCCTGTTCCTCATTTTCCTATTTAATATTCTTCAGAGCACTTATCATCATATGAAATAATCTTTTTTGTTTATTTGCTTATTGCCCATCTTCCCCTAGCATTCTTCATGAGAGCAGAATCTCCATTCAGGAATCCATGACTCCCTGGCACATTAATAGTGCTTGCCAGAGTTCAATAAGTACTGGTTGAATGGATGAAGACAGGTTCATGTTTCCTTTATGAGACTTCCATCAGCAGAAGTAGTGATGCCAGCCACTCTAAGTAAAAATCCCTTTTAGTCACTGGCATGTTATACACATGGGCAGAGAAGTCCACACTCTGGTGGCTGTATCTGATGACTTGCATCTTACCTCAAGCTGCCCTTTCTCACAGTTGCTGCACAGTTCTCATTGGTTCTAAATGTGGCCCCCAAATGCTGCTTTGGGTGTAGATAGCAACATATCACATTGATGTTTAAGGGATGACCATAAGACTCCCTGGGTGTCTGTGTGGATACGTGTGATGAACTTTGGAAATGGACTTTGAGGAATGCTGGTGAGGTAAGTCTGAAGAAGAAAGGGAAGGAGGAGTTGCAGATGACCCACCAAAGGGCATTTTCTACAGTCTTAATGAAAGACTCTATGCAGTTGAGTCTTGTTCTCCGGAACAAGTATTGCCCATGTCCATAAAGTTTCCCAATAGTATACTATCAGAGAAAGTCCTCTACCATGAGGGTTATATGGCCAACTGTACTTTCCACAAAAGAATTCTTGTATTCTTCCATTTTATATTATGGTAGACATTGTGTATTTAAGATTTTAATTCCCTTTTGTGTAAAATGATAGAAACTTCACCATAGTATTATTGATAAAGCAAAATAATAGTGTATTGAAAATGTTCAACACAAAGAGTACAGTAAAAGTTCCAATATTTTCTACTGTTAATAATATTTCATTTGAAAATAACTTTCATTGCTTAAGTGTTTAAAACCAATGACCTAAATGATCTTCCAACTGTTAGATCCTGTGACGTTAAGTACAAGGCATGTGTTATGGTTTGAATGTGGTTTGTCCCCAACAAAACTCATGTTAAGTCTTGGTCCCCAGTATGGATTACAGCAGTATTGGAAGGTGGGCCTATAGGCAGGTGTTGAGATCATGGGGGCAGGGCTCTCATTAATGGATTAATGCTTTTTCTCAAGTAGGTTAGCCATTGTGGGAGTTTGGATCCCTTCCTTTCTTTTGCAAGTGCCGACTCATCACACTTGAATACGTTCCTGCCATGTTATCCCCCAAATCTCCTGTGTTAATGCAGAAATTTCCAGAGATGAAATGATCAAAAATTTAAAGCCATAATTTAATCAGTTCATCCTAGTTTGAATGGACTGGGTGATAACTATAGGCAGGTGGGGCATGGCTGGAGGAGTTGGGTCCCTAAGAATATCCATCTTCCCTGCAGCCCCTTCTGGCTTCCTTCCCTCTGCTTCCTGGCTGCTATGTACGGAGCAGCACCCCTCCACCATACCCTCCCATCATGATGTGCTCCCTTGGGCTCAGAGTAATGGATAAGGTCACTTAAGGACTAAACCTCTGGAACCATGAGTCAAAATAAACTTTTTCTTTTCTTAGTTGTTCTTTTCGGGTATTTTGGTCACAGTGACAAAAAGCTAATTAACATATCATCCTTCATATTATGATGCAGCATAAGGTCCTTGGAAGATATGACCAATCTTCAGTTTCCTGGTCATGGACAACTAGGGCTCAAGGCTGTCATGGACTTTGGAGGACAATATTGAAAACATGCCTCTCAGTTATACCTCCCAAAGATATTTAAATATGGGAGTTTTGTCCTTTGGTCCTGTCTATCATTGTTTGAAGGTTGTTCTGCAGGTCTCAACTCCTCAGTACTTCCTGCCTGCCCTGTGTAGGGGCCCACATGTGCCTTAGCAGGTTGTCAGGGGACAGTCTCAGGTATGCACAGTAGGAAGCTACCAGCATGCACTGTTTCTGAAGGGGAATGGACAGAATACCAAGAGAGTTTCTACAGAATACATTTTCTGTGGTTTAGTGCTTCCTGTGATGCCAGGATTGTATTCACATGCCCATTTCAAGAACTTCAGGGTCTAAGTGGGAGAATTTGAAGGCCACTTCAGGATGGTGAGATCAGCAGCAGAAAAGGTTCAAGAATGACCTGAACCACTATCCTTTTGAAAGAGCACCTACTATGAGCCTAATTCTACTTTTAATAAGGAGAGAAAATCATGGGGTTGATTCTGGTTAGATCCATTTGGGTCATGAATCCACTCAGTACCAACCACATGTTCAGGTCAGTAGAACTGGCAAGCCTAAGTCTCATGCTTGGCTTTGAAATTGCTGGTGTGTCATACTCTACCCTCACACTTTCAAAGACAACTGAGAGTAGGGAGGCATGGTTTTCTCAAAGGAACTATGAGGTACTACTACTAGGAGATGGGAAATTGAGGCTGGGTATGCAGAAACTATAGAAGTGATGGAGGTGTGCCATCAGTTTTAGGAGAGAGGATTTTACAGATGCAGAAACCAGAGCTTGGGGAAGTTTAGAGCTGCTCCTAAGGTCTTACAGATAGTAAGAGGTAGAGTTGGAGTTGGAACTCAGGACCCTTCAACTCCAGAGCATTTTCTGTCCCATGAAATTTAGTTTCCTAAATTGTAGCCTTGACAGAATCCAAGGTATCAAACAATTTAAAGGAGTGACTCAGTGGAAACATTAGCATTTGTATGGGGGCCTAGACATTGGGGTCTATGTATGTATGTGTATATATATTTTGGTGGGTCTAATGCTAAAGTGAAAGAAAATGGATGGAGGGATTATACTTGCTCTAGTCCTGCTTCTTTGGAGACTGGCTCAGTCAGAAGTTGGCAGCAACTTGAGTATACTTACTTCTGAGTTACCCCCGTGGCCAGGGTTTTGAGTGTGTGGTTACCCCTTTGGTTTTGTTTTCCCTGTTAACCAAAAGTTTGTTTTTCTGGCATGGATCAAAAACCTGGATTGTGTGACTTGTAGCTGGGCATCTTTAGCAAACCTGAGTGAAGGGATGTGTGTCTATGAGTATCTGTGGTTTTGTGGGGGCTCTTTGCTCCCAGTAGCTATTAAGCCTGCCTCCCTGAGAAGAGGAATAATGCATGAGAAGTGTGATTGGGAAGAAACCTCTAGAGTCTGAACAGTTTGGTTCAAACTCTCAGTTTTCTCCTTACCATATGTTTAGACTGGACTGAATGCGACTGATTCTGGCAAATATATAAATCAATGAAACATGATTATGTGGCCTTGAAGACTTCCTGACTTGAAGGATTTAATTCTTCTGGGCAGAAGAAAATGGCAGCAGTTTATAAAAGCACAATGAGATGACAATGCTGATTTTTGCCTCCAATCCCCCAAATGGTGATAAAACATGACTTGATAAAAGTACCTCTGGTTTGTAGCAGAATGGAAATGAAATGTGGAAGTAGTGGAGAAAAACCCAAGGCAACTAGTGCCTGTATATTCCTGAACTACAGTGATTGGCATTAGTAGCCCAGGAGATCTGACTGCCAGAGTTGAAAATGGAATAGGTTTCTACCTGGAGTGGACTAAGTTCCCAGCAAGTAATGGGAACAATCTGTCTTACGGGTCATTACAAGATCTGAAACAGGCTCTCCATCTTGCAGCTGTGACAGAACATTTCACAATCAGAAATGCTTATGGTTGTCCGAATTTTCATTTGTAACCATTTTGCATGTCAGTGAAATCTTTGCAACCATTGAAACAAGAAGTTGTCTTTCTTCTCTACTGAGATAAAAGTCTCAGGATGTTGAGTTCCTTTGTTAGAGGCATCTCAATTCTGGAGACTTGATGTGAGTCACCCAAGAATGAACTAGCTTCACATTTTCCCTGGATGACTTCTTGTAGGCTGTCCAAGAGTGAGCTATTTGCAAGGGGAGGTGAGTGCTTCTGTCAGTACCTGCTGTCCTGTACCTGAGCCCACCTATCAGCTTGAGAATTTTAAAATGTTTGGTGGAGTAAGTTCCCAGGTGTTGCCTGTGTGTAGCACAGCACAGTTAATTAGTCCTCTGGACACCCAAGGCTTTAGCTGATTTGGTCCCACCCTGCATACCAGGAATTTCCAAAACGGGCTGTTAGAGAGGATCCTTTTCACCAGTGACTTGAGCCCATCACCAACTGGTTTAACCATAGAGAGAATTTATAGGCTTATATAATTGAAAAGTCTTGAACAGCATGATGTCAGCTTATAATACCACCTGGCTCTCCTCCTGGCCCTTAGGGATGACAGCAGAGGAGGCAAGTACCGTCAAGGAAGCTCCCAGGAGGGGAATGGACACAGTGCATGCAGGAGAGATGTTCAAAGGCTTCTCCTTGGTGGGCTGAGCCTGGTTCTGTCTGAGTTGCCGGTCTCCTTTTGTAAGTACTGGTCCAAATGCCTCCAGAGGCCTCCTGAGGTTCTTGCTTGCTTTTCACTGTGTCTTCCATAAAGAGTGAGACTACTCATTGGCATATATAAACTTTATAGCTTGTCATACATTTAACTTACTTTGCTTCATCCTTGAACCATCCTATGAGATCATTGGTATTGCTCCCATTTAAGGCAAGAGGAAAACTGAGTTCCTGACTTTTATCTTTACATATTAATTTGTCTTTATTGTGAGGGATGAGGAAAGCAGAGATGTGACTAATTCAGTGGATTATTCAAACCTGTTTAAAAACGATTATGGAAAATCTGTTCAGAATGATGCCCCTCTCACTGAGCCTCCTCCTCTCACGGATTCTCTGAGTCCTCTGATGAAAGGGCCTGGTGGCATGATGACTGTCCAAACTCTGCATCATTCCCTAGGCCCTTTCTTCAGGAAGTCAGACTGAAATGGGGGCAGCTTGACTCCCTGAGTCTCCTGAGCACTGGGAGGTGCAGGCAGGAGTGCCACCTAGGCTGCCTTCTACGGGGATGGGCACCAGAGGATTCAGGGGTGGGAGGTGAACACTGGTAGGTTCTCCTTCCTATGGCGATTATGTGCCCCTGTTTTCATAATGAGTTTGTGTGAATGGATAGGGGCTTAAAAAAACTGAAATGAAAAACATACTTTACACAGGTTAGAGATTTGCAAATTAAGAAAGTCATCTTTCTGCTTGGTGTTCAGCTGATACTTGTTTATAGATAGATATAAACCCAAACTGGTGGGGGTTTAATAGCCTCTGGGTGGGGCAGTTCATGGAGCACAGGCTCAGGCCATCTTGTTCTCCTGTGCCAGCCAGTTTCTCTTATATTATGTTTCTTGGCTTCCCTCCTGATCAGATTTCCTTTCTCACTCCTGGCTGTGTGATCTGCTCTTCAGTATCAGGGTAACATGCAGACTCTGCGGGTCAATTTGTATACCCCCATTGCTCCAACACACGTAGGCTTGCCAAGCAGAATGACGGAGTGAGCCAACACCTACCTGGCATAGATTATCTACTCTATAGAGTGGGTGATTGTTTCTGGGTGTTACATTTTACTCATCTTGCCAACGTTCATTATAGTTTCATAATTCTGGCCTCACATGGGAAATCTCTGTTGGCAATGAAAGGGAACATGATGTAAGGAAAAGACAGTGACTGAGAAGTAGGAGACCAGGAGTCTAGTCTAGTTATGCTTACTGGCTGTGTGACCTTGAACACGTCAACTCTCTGTGTTGAACATTCCTTATTAAGGGAAATGAAGATGCAGGACTAGATGTCTTCGAGGTCTCTTGGGGGCTGATGTTTACAGACTATAAGAATGGGGATCAAACTCACCTTATTTCTTTGTAAGGAAAGAGGTGTAGTACCCATGAGTGCATACAAAGGGCCAGTTTCTTGCTAAGTTAACTTCTAACCACCTGGCCCTTTACATAGCCTCATAATTTGGCACTCTCAGAAACATTGTCATAGCTTCAATCTGTGATTGAATAGAGATGTTATTCTTGAAAGCAGATTAGAAATTTTTGTGAGGAAAATAAGTCGATAGAGAATATCATATTGTTTCAATGAAATGTGATTCAAGAACATAGATCAGTGACATTTAGCTCACATATAGCTTCATAAACTCAGCTGGTTAAAGAATATCTAATACAATTTATGCTTATTGATTTAAACAACTGCAATAAGCAAAAGCAGACTTTCTGAGAGTTAGAGTGAAACCCTTGCATGGCTGGTTCCCAGGTGCACAGATGCATAGTGGAAATGGTTGGCATTCCTTGTTCAGTAGGTGTGTGATCCTCAGTGGCCACCCCTATTGCTTTGAATTGCTTATAAATATTCTGTGACCTAGTGAAAAGTTGACTTAGGAGGAAGCACTAAGATCCAAAGATGCCACTGACTGAAGAGCTACAATGAGATTTGTGCTAAGGGAAGAGAAACCAAGGATGCTACATTTTTAAACAAGCTACGTATCAACCTTTAAAACTTCACCTAGTCAGTTCCCTGAGATCCTGCACACCTGAAGAAGCCATCTGATCTGTGTTGCTAGGTGGCTTCCAATGTTTGTCCTAAGCAGTTGGTAGTGGCATTCCCTCAGTGCTCAGTTATCACCCTTGGTGTCTCTTGCTCACCCAGCACATTGACTCCATCAGCTAGTCCCATGAGCTAAACTCATTCCTATTTTCCTCACTTTCCTCTCTTTTAAAAACAGCTTTATGGAGATATAATTCATATACCATACACTCCACTCATTTAGAGTATACAATGAAATGATCTTTGGTGTTACTAATATTTAGAAGTCATCTTCACACACACACACACACACACACACACACACACACACACACAATGAAATCTATTTCCAAAATGTTTTCAGCACTCCAACCAGAAACCCTATAATCATCAAGCCATAACCCCTCATTCTTCCTCCCTCAGGAATCTCTAATTTACTATCTGACTATGCATTTGTCTATTTTAAGTGCTTCATATATAAGTGGAATCATACAATGTTTGCTCTATTTTAAAATTTAAATTTTTTTTTTTTACTTTTACAGACTGCATTTTGATTCGTTGTACACAAATGGGGTACATCATTTCATTTCTATGGTTGTGTATGATGTAGATTCATATCATTCATGTAATCATACATGTACTTAGGATAATTTTGTGTCTGGTCTATTTTAGTTAACATAATATTTCAAGGTTCATCAATGTTGTGGTAGGTATCAGAACTTCATTCTTCACTTTTCTTTTGATCCCTCTTTCTGCTACTCAATTCTATACCAGCAGGATCTCTCATCTGCATGGCCGAAATAGCCTCTGTAGCAGATGTGATTAGCACTCCATCCATACACCCTGACTTTCTACTGCCAGTGCCTGTGTCTCTTTGCCAGACCCCACTCATTTGTGTACCCTTCAGGCCAGAACTGTTGAGGAATTACGCTCCAGCTCCTTCAGTCTTCAAGTGGGAAACATCTGAGCTGCATGTTCCCCAGTGGGAGTAAGCTCCAGCTGCTCACAGAGGTGACCTGCTTGAGAACACACCCTGGGCTGCTGCCTTCCCTTCCCTACTCACTTGCCTTGTCTTTCCAGTTTGCTGGCATCACTTCCAGATGAACTACTTGCAGTTGATCAGGGTCTGCTTATTGGGAACCCAGATGAAGACAGCCTCCTCCCCAGGCCCTCTGCTTTCACTCTTATCTTCTTACAGCAGCTGGACTAGTCTTTTAAAATACAAATTAGAACATGTTGTCTGTTATGTCGGAATTTGGGCGACTGTAGGAGGGAGAGTGGAACAACTGGGATAAAGGGCAGCACGCCAAACGGTGATCAATCAAACAAACAGGAAAACTCCACTGACCCTTAACTCCACCTGTTGACCCTTAATTCCACTGACCTTTAACTTCATTGGCTTACCCTTAACTCCACTTACCCTTAACTCCACCTGCTGATCTTTAACTCTACCTGTCACTCAGCAGGACCCCCACCCATTCCGGCCTATAAAGACCCTGGGCAGCCAGGGTCACACGCGATTTTCTCCGGCTCCCTTCCTGGCCTGTACCCCGGAGTGCTGGGAATTTCGTCTGAGAGCCAAATTACAATAAAGCTTGCTTTGGTCTCTTTCTGTCCGATTTTATTTGGCTGCTAACCGTGCCCCCAAGCTTACATTGTCCTCTGGCTTAAATCTGTCCAGTACCTTCCCAGGCACTTAAAATAAAACCCAGACACTTCACAGAGATGGGTATGACATGTACAGCTTAGCTCCTGACCATGCTCTGACCTCCACACTTGCCTTGTTCCCTCCTGCCTTAAGGTCTTTGTAACTGGAAATTTGGACCTTTTTCTTTGACTAGGATGAGAAGAAATAGAGTCTAAAAATATTTAATAAGTTCAGCATGAGCACCACCCAGTCGGAAAGGATGCTAGTTGTAGACAACATGGACATCTGTACTGCAGCCTTTAGCTATATATCAGCTTAGCAGGGACTTTTATTTCATTCCCATCTTAGATTGTCTCTTCCTCAGAGAGGCCTTCCCTGACCACCCAATTTAAATGACCTATCCCCTTCATGAGTCTCTTTTTCTCTTCATATCCCTTCTGGTTTTATATCACCATAGCCACTATCTGCAATTATCTTGATTTTAAAATTTATTTTTTCTCTAGTGTTTTTCCAGCTAGAATAAAAAGTCCATGAGGGTGGGACCTTGTTGTTTTATTTAATACATGGCCACATAATATGTGTTTAGTAAGTATTTGTTGAAAGAATTATGGAATGTATGGATGCCTTGATTCCTGACATCAAAAAGCCTGTTACAGTGTCTAGATCCTACTACAGAGGGAGATAGAGTATATGGTGGCTGCCTGGAAAAGATCTAAGTGCCTGTGAGCTTTCTAGAGGTTAAAGGCAGGGAAGAAGTGTTGGCCCATGATGAGGAGACTCTAAGAGTGAAATTAGTATTTGTGCTATTGATAAAAACTGTTATCGGTGATGAGCTCTGCTTCCTCAAATGTTGAAGTTTGGATATAAAGCAGGTTTTACTTAAAGGTAGTAACACAGACTTCTCCCAGGAGGGAGAAGGAGGTCATGACTGGTATTCTGGTATCCCAAGAAGTAAGAGCACCCTGCCCCTTTTATAGACTTTTACTTTCTTTGTTCTCTTGCTCCTCCTACTGCCCTTATTTTTCTCCTTCCTAGTTATGTGACTAGGCCCAGGAGATGCCAGTGGAATGGCCAAAAGGTGAGAAGCAGAAGGGCAGGGGAAGGGTCAAATGGAATGATCCAGGCAGGAAGCAGCCCAGGAGGCATTAATTAACAACTCCCTGTCTGCAACCTTTTGGGAGGTAATCTTGGTAATCAAAGCTCTCTGGAGAAATTTCAATCTCCTAAGGGGGGTCTCCAACTTTCCAGATCCAAACCAGCCTCCATTTTCTCTTTCTAACCCTACCTACACTAACTTCCTGTCTTTAATTTTGCCTTCATTATGAGGGCCATTATTGGTACCAGGAGTGATGGGGAGGGAAGCCAGGATGCAAAGGCTTAGTGAGGAAGGAGTGTGAAGGAAGCAGGTGTAACCAGAGGACTGAGGTGTGTCCCAGTGGGAGCTGGAGGAGATGGTGGAGGGAGAAGACTTGTTTGGGAATTGCAAAACGTGAATGAGAAGAAGTAGAGATTAAAAATGCAGAAACTGGAGTGACTGAGGCCTAGGTGGAGGTAAGAGGGTGGTTGAGTTCCTTACACCCTATTTGCCAGGACCAGAAAGAGAGACATCTTCCACACCAACCCTACTAAGAGATGGGAAGGAAAGAGGATTTGGGTAGACAATTAGGAAGTCTGGGGAGAAAAGAGATGAACTTAGGGTTCCTGGAATTGAAAGGGGCTGATGTGTGTGGGGGTCCTGAAGTCTCCCAGATGGGGAATTATTCTTTCAGCTTTTAATCAGGAAGAGGTAGGAGTCCCTGGATTTCAGATCTCCCCTGGCATGGGGAGCCTGGGCCTCTCTCCCCTCTCAGGAGGATGCCAACAACACCTATTTATTTGCAACACTAGAAATTGAACTGCTCAGTGGGGCCTCTTTGTGGGATGTCTGCAAGGGAGCAGAGGGCAGACTGAGTAGCATTTTAGGAAAAGTTTGCTGGAGGAGGATGGGATGTAGGCTGGAGAGTTGAGGGTGGGGAGGCAGGAGGAGCTGACAAAGACCCTCTACTGCTGGTAGGGAGGAGTAGGGCCAGAGAGCTGCTTGCCCTCCCCTAGCAGTAGGAGTTGGTGGTAGGAGGGGTTGCATCTTGACTGATGGTTTGGGGCAGACAGAGGCACAGGCTCCCTGTAGTGAAATCCCTTGTCTTTCTGCCTCTATCTTCAGAGTCCCTAGGAAGAGGGTGAAAGAGAGAGTTCCAGGCTTCTGACCCAGGGCATACTGTGGATCAGGCAGGCAGTGACCTTTTTGGTTTCCTGGGCTGTGCTGTGCCAGTAGTTTCCTGTGGCTATTGAGCACCTGAAATGTGGCTAGACTGAGATATACTGTGGGTGTAAAAGACAGCCTGATTTCAAATGTTTAGTACCAAAAAATATAAAATATCTCATCAGTATTTTTTTATTGCCTATATGATGAAATAACATTTTGGATATATTGATTTAAAAAATTTCACCTGTTATTTTTTTTTCTGTTTTTAATGTGGCTACTAGAAAATTTAGTTATATGTGTGGCTTGCATTGAACAGCACTGCTTTAGGGGGAATGATGTCCATGAAGTCATTGGTAAGGGTCCTCTGGCTGCAGATGGGAGGGCAAGACCTTTCCACCCCTGCCACTTGGGAGTTCTGTGTATGGGGAGAAGTGTGGCAGGTGGGCTGTGTGTGTGTGATGGAGGCCTGGGCAGGGGCCTGAGAGTTGCCTGGAACAAACAACTGCCCAGTTCCTGGGGTCCATCAAGCAGAGGACAGTGTGAGGCTACGTCCATCCAAAGCCAGGAAGCCAGCAGCTCAGTGTAGTACTTGGTATTCTGCATGAATGCTGTGACTGACACAGCAATTATAGACTTTTGCATTGTTTATGCCTCTCCAAAAGCAGAGCTGAATGCTTTGAACCAGCGGCTGGAAGACGCTCGCTGGGTTTCATTACAATGTATAATTGTATTTACCCTCTCAGGCCTCCTGGACTATTGGTGCCTGGTACAGCTTTACCACTATTCGTTTTTCTCATAATTAAATCACTGATTGAATGAAAAAGAAAAGAAAAGAAAAAACAAATCATTTTTCTAAACAGTGATTCAACTTGGTGCATTAACATAAAAAATACTGAACTTTCTGTTGATACACACACACACACACACACACACACAAAACACACTTTTTTTTTTTTTTTTTTTTTTTTCCCTTTTGCTCTGATCTAGGGCTTTGCAGCTGCTTTTGGGCCTGACTAGAATCAAGCAGCCAAGCAGCGCAGTGTTTGGCAGGCAGGCCTGGTCTTCTGATGAGGATGAGAGCCTCCTGTCCTGGTCTCCTTGAAGACCCCAGATGAAGGGAGCAATCTTTGCCAGTGCTCTGGGTGGAAAAATTCTGCCTGCTAAATTCTGGACTCGAGTGAGTAGGAAGTGGCTCCTGTCTATAACTCACAAATATTTCTTCTTCCCAAAGTAAGTCTGCTCAGAGCAGAATCAAAATTGTGCAGATTTGTGCATGTAGATATTTCCCTCCCAAGTAACACACAATGTACGTGTGTGCTGACATGAAATAATTTATTACTGGACTTTCTGATGACAGAATTCATGTGAATCCAGCATTTCTCATTCTCATGTTTCCCTCTCAGAGCCTCTATTTTTGCTGGTGCTTCAATTCTAGCACAGGTGGCTCATTAGGTAACCATGTTGGAGGCTGCTCCTCTGACTAGGGAGGTGAGAAAGAGGACTTGAGGCAGGACTGACAAAACTCATTCAGGAAGCTTCCCCCAGGAAGAAAAATTGTGAGACTTTTCCGCTACCTCCCTTCAGCCTGAAATAATTTAACAGGGAAGCAGTGCCTTTTGCTCCACTTTGAAGGCTAGGCCTTCATTGAATTATCTCCAGAAAATGAAGCCATTGTCTGAATTCATTGTACAAGCAAATAGCCAATCAGAACATTTCTTGAGAAAGCCTTTAATAGTAGAAATAATAAATGATGTCTAAGGGGGTACAAGGCATCTCAGGACTAGAGGGGTATGCATATAAGAGATAGAGCCAAACTAGCTTTTATAAGAAACTCACTCTCTGGATAACCCAACAATCCATTGATCCATGAATGGATTAATATATTAATGAGGTCAGAGTCCTCAAGGTCTAATTGTCATTTAAAGGTCCCAACTGTCCTACATAATACCTCACAATATGCATTAAATTTTAACATTATTGTGGGGACATTAAAACCACTGCATTCATATAATATACCAACCCTTTGAGGTAAATAAGCCTAGAGAGTAGCAGGACCAAGATTCAAATTTGCATATGCCCCAACCCTCTGTACTTTGCAGGGTATTAAAGCATTTGGGAGCTGGAATTCAGACTTGGTGGTAGGAATACCAAAACAAACTCTGCAGACTCCTCCCTGCTAATGGAGGAGGATGGATTTTGTTGGATGAAAGGGAATGGCAGGAGAGAGGACCACTTGGATGCTTGCTTATTTTCTGGTCATTTTTTTCCCCTTTCAATTAATGAATGTTGGGCTCCTTAGGAAACTGTGTCCTAGAAAACCATGTATTAAAAGTAAACATTTTAATCCAGCTCTTTTAACAGAATACATGGCTGTGATAATTAGACTGCTGGGAATAGTAGGACAGTGTTTAATTAATGTGATTGTTTAAAAAGGGAAATTTAGTTGTGAAAGAAAATACAATAAGGAATTGAAACTTGAAATAAGCTTAAGAAAATACAATAAGGAATTGAAACTTGAAATAAGCCTAAGGGTTAAAGGGCATTAACCCTTTCCCAAGTAGCTCGCTGTGCCTGATCTTTTTCTTGGTATTTCCTGGGGGAGTTTAAGAATAGTCAGATTAGGTATGAAAGTGGGGTCATCCTCAGCTTACTAGGAAGGAACCTGCACTCCTCAGTTTGTGGGAGTGGGAACTGTGACACTAGCCTCTATCCTGAGGGCCCAAGTAAAGTTCCCATGAACCATCTGTAGGTTCCCAGCGCTCTAATGTCACTAGTGGAGGCATGGGGCTTGGCTTACAGAGATGACAGCAACACACCCACTTAAGTCCCAGTGGGCATTGCTGTGTTAGAAATACCAAGGCGAGCAGTCCAACTGCTTTTATCCCTAATAAAAGTGCTGCCCCTTGCTCTGATAGAAGGAGGTCGGGGTTACAATCTACTAAATTAGCTAATTTTAAAATTGGAGTGGGCAAAGGGAAGTGCTATAGTTAAAATGGCTATGATTGGCTCTTATATCCCAATTAAGGCTAAATACTATATTCTGAAAATGGACCATCAGATTTTTTATTTCTCACACATCATTTCCTTCCCCAGTTTTCCCCTCATGTCATTTCTTCCCCTTTCTTTCTTCTTCTTTTTTTTTTTTTTCTTTTTAGGATTTTGGACATTTTATTGTTCACATGCTCCTTGTTGGCACATTCCTGCCCCTTTCTAATGAGATCCCCAGAAAGCTATTTCTAAAACAAGAAGAAAAACAACAACAACAAAATAATCTCTTTAAGTTGTTTATGGGTTTCCCACAGCCCTCATGAGAATGCCATTCCTTAATAGAACTTCTAAGAAGGTTTATGACTTAGCTCTTGCACATCTCTTCTCTTCCCTCAATTCTCCCCCAGGTCAATCACTTGCTTTATACATTGAACTCCATGGTAATTCAGTTGCTCAATCTGAAATCTCAAGATATTTTATACTCTTCCTTTGCTCACATCCAATACGAGTGGTATTGCTGGTTCTATCTATGAGATACAGTCAGATTCCTCCATTTCTCTTTCTCTCCACATTCATCACTTTTTCATGCCATTTCTCACCTTGGCCACTAGTGTGACCCAGCAGGGAAAAACTCCATGACCCAGAAATATTTGGAATCAAATTGGCAGGAAAACAGGATTTATTCAAAGTCAAAGAAGATAGAAGAAACTTCTTGTTTATAAAAATATTTCATTTTCGAAATTTCTGAAGGTGAGCAGAGCTTTTAAGGGAGAAGAGGCAGGGGAGAAGAGGTAGTGAAGTAAGACAAAAAACAGGAAATGAACATGCAGATTTTGTTACCCTGTGTTAGGCCCAAGAAGGAGGCATTTCTGTTATCAACTTGGTCAGCTTTTTTGGTACCTGTCAGGGTCAGGGCGGGTGTAATCCTTCAGTCTCATTCTCAACAGGAGGAATTTGCTCCTTAGGGTATCAGGAGGAGGGGTGTGGTGGTACAAGTTTTTTCTTTTATTGGGATAACGTCCTATTGATCTTCCTTAAAATCCTTTCTCCACCAGAGCAATTTATCTGAAGTTTAAATTGGATCACACCACTTCTCATTAAAATCTCCTAAAGCCTCTTGGAAGGAGAGACCCAACCTCACTCTCTTGGTTCATAGGAGGTCAGCCTGCCCACCTTACCTCAAACCACTCTCCTCACCATACTCTAAGCCCTCTAATACACAGTAAGCCCTCTCTGCCTTCAGATTTGCTCTTGCTGTTTTTTTCTGAAATGTTCTTGCCTTCACTCTGATAAGAGCTGCTGATTCTCACCCTTTAGACTTTGGCCAAATATTCTATCTTAATGTGCATGTCCCCACCCTCTTCTCCATGTTCTCTCCCTCTCTCTCTCTCCATCTTTTTCACTGTAGGATTCATTGCAATTTTTGGATTCCCTAATATTTTCCATTAATTCTGAAGGCACCTGGCCTTTGGTGCTTGGCTCACAGTAGCTCTCCATAAACATTATTGAATGAGTGAATGGACACTGGCCTCTTAATTTTCCCTTATGCTCCCTGCATTTTTTCTTTCTAGGCCTAGCTACATAATGCCAAATCCTTCTTCCTACTTTAAGATTTGGTGTAGATATCAGTTCCTTAGAGGCTCATGCTGATTTCTTCCATCTAAGTTATATGTACTTCATGTATTTCCACATCATCTGAATGCCCCATCCTTGTGCTTATCCCACTTCATTGTCCCTGCCTGTTTGATTCTCTGCCTATAAATGCAGAGAGGGTGGGGACCATGGCTGGCTTCAAGGCCACTGCATCCTAGAACCAGTACAGTGGCTGCCACATGGCATGTTTCCAAGAGCCTGGAAGGTTAATATTAACCAATGGTCATGATTTAGTCTCATCCCTTATGTTCTTTGATTTTTACATTTGACTTTTGTCTTCTAAATAGTTCC
This sequence comes from Sciurus carolinensis, assembly GCF_902686445.1. Classification (NCBI taxonomy): domain Eukaryota; kingdom Metazoa; phylum Chordata; class Mammalia; order Rodentia; family Sciuridae; genus Sciurus; species Sciurus carolinensis. Next base: position 36,816,611 of record NC_062228.1, read on the forward strand.
TTTTCCTTAGAAAAACTGCTGCATTATTGTTTGTTCTCTGATCTTGATTCCAGGAATTCTTATGGGTACCAGGATAAGTACTATGGTTCAGGAAGAATACCATCCTAAAGAGGCTATGCTGACACTTGCCTTGCATTCAAATTCACTAGGTGTCTTTCTGCATTTTGCCTGCTGATTGGAGTTTTGTTAGTCTTTTCAGTGTGAAAGAGAGGGGCCGCTTTTACATAGGAGAAGAATGTAAAGAGGAGACTAACTCCATGCAATTTTTGGATGAACTATTTTTGAGGACTTTGGGGGTCATTTTCAGAGGTCAGAGGTATCAAGATAGAGTTTATGTACTTAATATTTATATGCATTTTTCCCCCAGACTAACCTCTCTTTAGAAAACTGTACCTTCTCATTGTTCTTGTTATAGAACTGGGGCAGCATTCAGAACCACAATTCTTGGGATGAAGTCAGAAAGATTTTAGACACTCAGGATAACAGGCATGACTTTATTAGAAGAGAGTATGGAGGAAAAGGGGATACTGTCAAGGGAGATAGAGGGGGTCCTCTCAAAGAGGAGTGGAACTGTGTGCCTTTCTTGCCCTCCAGTTTTATTGCAGTCACAGAGAAATTTCCAGAGAGTTCTACCCAGGGTCCCTCTTGACTTTTGACTGACGGCAGGATGACATCAGACTTTCAAGGCCCCATAGCCTTGACCATTCTAGGTCACTTTTGCCCAGCTGACTGGTTCTAATTGGAACCTGTTCTTACAGATTGGTTAGGAGGTATTATCCTCATCTCCCTGAGTTCCAGGATCTGGTGTATGAAAGGGTCACAAAAGTCTCAGGGTAACTTGTGTTATTCACATTATTTAGGGCCTATGTTTCTCCTGCAGATAACCAGTAGTTTGCTGAGGAATGTGACATATCCTATCCATTGAAGATAGACTGGGCTGCAGGTAAATTGCTTCTTGGAAAAGAAAGCATGTAGAGGTCAGCACAGTGGGCCCATTTAAAAGAATTACCCCTTAATGAGGTGTTCCCACCACTAATGTATAGTCTTGCTGGATTCACTCAATTCCCTTGCTTTAAGGCATTAGATCATATCTGGTCAGAGTACCATCCCTCTGGCCATGCCAGACAGAGCAATCAATGATCCCTGGACTTTTGATGGAACCTCTGGGAAAGAGACACTTACTTTTTACTGACATAAGATCTATGGGGATGCTGTAAGTCCATGGTCTTCATGGCCATTTTTGCCACCATGTGGATTAACCAGCTTGGGCAGAATCTAATGCCAAGGAAAGTAAAGGTAAGAAAAAGAGAGGGAGAAAAAAAGAGTACCTGTCACTCTGAGAAAAGAAAAAGATGGAGAAAAAGAATCCCTGTCATTCTGAGCTCCTGGATCTATGCCTGGAGAACACATTCACATCATTTTTTTCTAATCCTTAGACTGATTTGAATTGAGTGCCTGTCATTTTTCAACTGAGAAAATGCTGACTAATATAATAGAAATCTTATATCAAAAGGAAAGCAGAGAACAAAGAATCATAATTATAGGACTAGAAATTTGTTGATAAATGACAAAGCAAAGTGTAACAGATAGTAAACATAATTGGACTGATTTAGGAAGAGACTATTTACAAAAGTATGGATGGGTTTAGGGTAACCAGGACTAGCTGCAAGGGGATCTCTTATCATCCCTAGATCCTAAAGAAAGGAGGGAGAGAGCACAAAAGAGACCACACAGCAAGGCACCTGGTAAATTTGGATGTGCAACAGGGTTAAGCCCACCCTCTCTAGGATCTAGAAAGGGAGAAAGCAGTGAACAGAGACCCAGAAAAGAGCATCAGGTAGTGAAGATCTCCTTGAAAGGAGCCCCACTGAATGTGCATCACTGTGGAATGAGTAGTCAGGGAAGTTGTATCTTTCCTTGTTCTGCTCTTTGGCTGCAGAAGCAGAGATTGGGATCCTGCAATTCTTCATCAGAGAGCCAGAAGGGGTGTAGAGATCTCTGGAGGAGCCAATGGAAAGTAAGTCAACTGGCAAAAGAACAGAGGAACAACTAACCTCAAGTGCAAAGCACATGATACACAGAAGTGGGAACGGTGAAGGAAAATCATGAAAACCTGTGATTGTGGTTTAGGAACAATTAACATAGAGCATTTGTGGATGCTTTGTTGACTTGTCTGGTTGAGTGAAAAACTACTGTACAAATATTTTGAAGTATATCACCTTTTCACAAAATTTTCTAAGGTAAAACATGGTAGCCATGGTTTCACCACCAAGGAAAAATTAGGTGTGTGAATTTTTTTTGAAAACCAGTCTAGTATGCCAAGCTTTGTAGTCTAAAATATAGTGAGTAAATAATGTTATTGGTAATACTTGCTATTTACTGAACTCTTCTTATGGACTGCATATATTCTTACTTAATCCTCATATAACATAAAGAGGTAGTACTTTGATTTTCCCCTATTTTGCAAGCAAATAATCTCAGCAGAGTCATAAGACTTGACACTTGACATCAGTGTCAGAGGTGGGTCTGACGGCAGCCTGTATGACCTAAGGCCTGAACAGGTCACCTTTTCCCAGCCTTTCTATTTCTGTGGCTAGAGAACTCTGGCCCAGCATACAGAAAAGAGTAGTGAGCCATCCTGCTCTTACCCAGACAAGTACCTTGAGAAGGCCACCGACAGCAGGCTCCAGGGAAGTTGCTCACTTTAAAATCCATAAAGCATAATTATGTTTAGATCATGTCCCATTATACGATGCCATCTCATGACACCGTGCCTGATTGTCACTCCTGAGGAAAGGGCCCTCTGTAGTGAATCTTCTGTGAGAGACCGTCTCTCTCCATTATCTCCAATAAAGTGAATCTACACCATAGAGCACTTAAGTTAATAGTACCTTATGACACTGAGTCTTTCAATGAAGTCAAAATGATTATAAATTAAGTGGAACTGCCTGTCCTATCACAGGGAATATATATACACACTCGACCCGCTCGTTATATTGGTTGTTAGAATCTATTCAAGCGTCACAGGAAGAATGAATACAGAGGGATTAAATGTGTCCAGACACAATGAAGTGAAGAGCTAGTGTGATCACAGGATCCAGTTTTTCTGCCTCCCACTAGAACCCTCAGCCTTCCCCTCTTCCACCCAATCCCTAATTGAAGGTTGGCTTACCAGCAACTCTATCAATGAAAGTGCAAAGCTAGAGGGTGGAGGTGAGGAGCCTATTGTTTGGATTTCTTCCAGGGAGGGCTAATTCTATTCTGTCAGAAGTGTTTACATTATTATCTGGGAATTGCTGATATTTACAGCTCATTTTTGGAGGCTTCAAAACACCAGTCAGCATTCTAGAGAGACAGTAGGTTGGAGGGAAGAAAGCTTTTAACCAGGCACAAAGCCTTGTGGAATTCAGTCACATCTCTGCTCCTTGAGCTCCTGATCTAGGACAGTCACTCACTGTGCTCAATTTTCTCATCTGTGAAATGGAGATGATCATAGTGTCACTGTGTTCCTGCTGCACTGGGCTGTGTTGGGAGCTGAGTGAGGTAATAAGGGGAAAGTACTTTGGAATGTATGGAGGAGAACACAAGTTCTTAATCCTACTACTCAACCCTGATTTCAGAGTTATTTTGAGCCAGAGTCGTGGTAATGAGCGGTGCCTGGACTTTTAGCTGCAACTCTCCCTTCTTCTGGATGGCCCTGGCTGAGAAACAAGTCTCTCTAAGCCTCAGTTTTTTTACTGTAAGAATAGGATTATCCTACCTAATAGACTTGTTTTTAAGAATTTAATAATAATAATAAAAGGCTAACTTTTATTGGTATATTTGCTATCTGGGCATATGTAAATGAAAAGTCATCCAGTAGAGCATCTGGGTTTCATGTCATGACTTTCCCCATCCCAAGAGAAATGATTATGCAATATTAAAAATTTTCTTCAATTACTTATATTACTTTTAGTTCATTAAACCTTGTAGAATTCCTTTTTGTTTATGGTGATGGACATATGATCCAGGTTTAACTTTTCCCACGTGAATAGAAATTGTCACATATACTGAATCTTTTTAATAGCAACTTGAAATATCATCTTTTATCACAAGCTAAATTCCCACATGGGTCTGTTTCTGGACTGCTGATCCTAGGTCATTGATCTCTTGTTGATTCCAGTGCCAATCCCACACGGTTGGAATCACATAACTGTAATATAGTGGACACGTTCTGCATTGTTCTTCCTTTTCCCCTCTGGAATGCTGCCATATTTTCATTTTTAGAGGAACCATAGCATGTATCTCCTTCTTGGAGCATATATCTCACATGCCATGAACTATCATTGTCTGTATATTTGACTTTGGCACTGCTGTCTGTAAACTTGTCATAGGATGTGCCTCCCTCATGTATCTCCACAACTAAATAAATGTAATAACGCTTGTTGAATGAGAAATGCTCTCTGTGACAGCAGAGTCTTCCTGACTTTTCTAAGAGATTTTATTTCTGGTTCAGTTTTCTCCATGGGCTAGATTTTTTACTAAATTTCCTTTTGAAAACTTTTTTCCATGGTGCCACATAGCCCAGCCACACTTCTCTTTAAGAACAGGAGTTGGGGACCTTGATCTGGTCTCATCAATACTGGTCACAGTTTGGGGAGACTGTACAAATCCTTGAACATCCTGTTTTCCTAATCTGCCTAATGTGTCTGACATTGTGTAATAAAAGATAGCCTAGCTGGTTACAGGTATTTGTAATTTTTATTTAGTGAATTGCTTAGTCAATGAATTGCTTTAAAAATTTAGTGAATTTAGTGAATTGCTTTAAAAACTTAAAATTGAATCTGAAATCTCTCACCTTGAGTTGCTTAAAAAAATGAAATCAAACCAACATCCAAACTCAAAATTCTTTCATTAGAAACCAAACAAATCATATGACTTGCCCTGAATCCTTAAAACAATCAGTTTAGAAAATAAATCTTTTGTGGTAAATTCTCAGACTTTGTGACATAGTGGAACAAGTTATATAAGGCTGTGCTAGGAAAGGACTTCTCCCTACCAACACTAATATGGAAGGGGGCACTTTTGGCCACTTTCTTTTAAGGATTAGAGAATTAGTCCCTAAAATGAAAAGGCCTTTTCACTTCACTAAATTATATATTTCTTTGAATAGTTTCTTTTACCACGAGGACCCTAAAGTCAAGTTGAGTGTGGACCATCAGGTTGGCTATATGGGTCTAAATTTAAGTTCCTGGAAAATAAAGGTAGAGATGTAGAATAATAGTCTCTGAAGGCAGAAAATTGTTCTCTTTTTCATATCCACTAACTTCAGACTAAAAATCTGCCTTCAAATGTTTCTAGTCTTTGAATTTCTGAGTTTGGAGTCATTGGATAATGACACAGCAGAATATGATCTTGTATCTGCTTTATTACCCTTTTGTTTGACAACTTCTTAAAAAATATTAAACCTATTGTTTGTCCTCATGAAAGCAAATGCCATTTTAAAAATCCTAGTTGACTATGTTTAAGGGTTTTTATAAAATATACATTCCCCAAAATGATGTACTTTTATTAATCTTCCATAAAATAGTAAATGTTCAAGAAAAAAGTCCCTCCATATCTGTCTCCTTCTCTTCTCTGTCCTTTTTTTCTTTCCTTTCTACCTTTAATGGTTTAGATCAGGAATGTCCCCCAAAAGCTTATGTATTGAAGCCTTGATCCCTAATGCAGTAATTTTCAGAGGTGGGAATTCTGGGAAGTGATTGAGTACCAAGGAATCTGACCTCATCAATAGATTAATCATGGGATTATTGGGAGGTGGGTCCTTGTAGGTGTGACCCTGGGGACTACATCTTGCCCTGGCTCCTTCCTCTCTCTGTATCTCAGCTTCCATGAAGTGAACAGTTTTCCTCCTCCAGGTCTACAGGTCCACCACAGGCTCAGAAACAATGGAACCAGTTGACCATGGACTCTGAAACTGTGAACCAACATAAACCTTTCCTCTTCTAAGTTGATTTCCCAAGCATTTTTGTCTCAGCGAAAAACTGACTAATACATTTCGTCTCTTCTATCCCTTTGTTTGCAACTTTGAGGAACAAATTTCCATCGTGGGTAGGAAATGGGTCTTGTTGCTAAAATGATTCTATTTTTGGGGGGATACAGAGAAGATTTTAATGATTTACAGTCTGAACATCTCTTGTAGAAAGATTAAGAATTAGATTTGGTGATTAAAGTTAAACGGTTATGTTAATACATATTCTATGGACAGTGGGCTAAAGTAAATGGAAATTTAAAGAGATGTTTTCAGTCAGAGCTCACAAGAAAGCAATTTTCTCGGAAACCCAAATGGATGTGACTTTGATGATGATGATGGAGATGGTGATGATGATGAGGAGGAGGAGGGAGGGAAGAAGGTGGGATTTGCTGAGATACATTTTAAAATCTATTTTTTTAAAGCATCTATGATGTTGGAAATATTTAGAACTACATAGAGGACATGGGATTTGTTTTTGAGGAGGTGGGTTAGACACCTTTGTATGTACTATGACAGGCTGTTTCTAGTGAAGTGTCCAGTATCTACATAGGGGTTGTTACTATTTGTCCTGGGTACCAGAGTGGCCTCTGGAGAGGAGCGGAGGAACTTTGGGATGAGCAAGAACCATGGTGGGATATTACAATTTATCTCCTGAACTCAAAATAGGATTCTTAAGTCTTTGGACTTGGGTAGAGTTAGATCACCATTTTATTTATTTATCTATCTATTGTTGGCTCTACTTTTCTGGAGAACCCTGAACTGATACACTTTCTAAAACAGCTATTCCATGGTACATGGAATAGTCTCCTTTCATGGAGACTTTATCTTCAAGAAACAGAAAAGGTCCCCACATGGAAAAAAGGTTGCATTGTATTCAGGAATCTTTTCTCATTTGCCCCTTCCTGTAGGTTCCTTCTTCATGGCCAGATCTTAACTTAGTGTATTTTTGCACCTGACTCCTGTGATTAAAGTTGGAAGCCTTTGTTAAAGACTGGAAACACAGCAACAGTACCTTTGGATAACAAAGAAAAGATGTGCTATATGCTCAATATGTGACCTGCAATATTCAAAGCAATTTACATACATTGACTTATTTAATTCTGAAAACTCTTAAGGCAAATTCTACTCTCTCCATTATATAATAAAGGGGACTTCATGATTTGTACCACATTCGGGAGTCTTACAGACTATTTGGGAATGGTTGGATGGCTGTTCCACAATTACACAACTGTGGCAGGTGCTGTTGATAAGATGCCATGTCATTCTCTGAACAGGTCACATTTGTCTTACTCAATTTTGGACACCAGACTTTGAAAATTATCATGGTCACCAGAAAGATATTCACAGAAGTGTGGCCAGAATAGGGCAGATATGACTTTTGAGGTATTGCTAAAAGAAGTAGGGTGAAACAAAGACCATGAGGTGACATGACTGCTATCTTCTCATACTTGAGGACTATTGCAGGGAAGAGAATTATTCCGAATCCAGTAGGAGGTGTCTCTCAGTTAAGAATAAGGTAGAACTCTTAGCAATGAGGTCTGCCAACCAACAGGATAATCTGTCTTTTTGGTACTATTCAAGCAAGTGTTAAATGCAAACAGTGGGAGATGCTGGATTTGATTTGATGAAATTGCCTCATGGAGTCTTTTAAGATTCAAAACTGTTCACAAGCAACTCACAGCCTAGCCAGATAGATAAGGCAGATGCCTAGGAGATGCTATTATGAAAAAAAGGTAGGACGTAGGTAGTCAGGTAACAAAGAGATGGCTGTTGAAGTTTTGTGAATTTGACTCTTAGCTCTACATCTACCTGCTTTGAATTATTGAGCCTTACATTTCCTTATTTGTAAGTAAGACTATAGAGACAACAAGGGGTAGGCATTCAGCATGGAGCTTGGCAAATAGACTGTGCCTATTAAACACTGGTGATTCATACCGTTTAAGAGACAAAGATCAATGGGGTAGATAAAATTCAGGGCTTCTTACCCCAGAAAGGCTTGTGGGGAGCCAAGATGGTGGAAAAGAAGTAAGAAAGGCTTTAAGTGGAGGAGCCCTGTAAATGTGATGTGAAAGATGGGTTCCCTCTCAGTATATTTATTGTGTTTCCAGTTCCTGGCTTGTCTCACATTTATTTTGCAGGATTCTTATCCTAAACAAATTCACACAAACCAAATTAATGCAAAAGTATTAAAAGGGTCTTTGAGGCTCTGTTCAGTGGGGCAAAGTGCTGAGATGCTTGGGTGAGAAAATTTTTGACTCTCAGGGGAAACTTTTCTGAGGGAACTAAAGAAAGGAGGGAAAGGCTGAGCAAGCTACCTTGGGAAGGAGATGGGACACATGTGGCTGCAGTCCTCTGTGCTAGTGTAACACCCACTGAAGTGCCTGCTGTTTGACTAAGAGGGCTGAGATTATGATTCTTACTGAAATTTAATTTAAAGTTTCCCCCTGGCATTGATCCTTCTACTTATTTCCTTGTACCCCATGATTTGTTCCTTACCACTGTGAAAACATATTAATAAAAATGGTCTTAGTTTCTGTATTTAAGAGTTTAATACTTTCGGCTCAGAGAACAAGAGTGCCTTTGAGTATCTTTTCCTCTGGGATCCCAAAATGCTTTGCTGGAACTCAGGTCTCTTGTACATTAACTGCTTTCTCTCTTGCTCTTGCAAGAATCCTGAGGCCAGAATATGAATGAGCATGAGCTGGTCTTTTAGAGGATGAGAGGCCAAGTTGGGGAACAGGCCTCTAACCCGCAATCATCTGAGCGAGGCCATCCCAGACAATTCAATTGTCAGTGGACCTGCTACAGATGAGATCATTCAGTAGAGATCAAATCTGGACCAGAAGAACTATCCAGATGACCATAGAACCATGAGCAGTAGTTAACATTCATTACCTTAAGCCTATAGGGTTGGGGCCAGTTTATTATGCAGCAAAAGCAAACTTACATTTAGTTGTTTATGTCATTGGTAAGTGTTGAGCCAGTTGCACCTGTATATTTCCTTGGTATTATGGCCTGCCAAGTTCTACAATTTATCTGGGTAGCTGGATCGAATAGGAATGCTTTAGAGCAAAGCCATTTATAGACAGGCTCTTGCACATTACCCTTTAAGAATTTTCTTTGAGACATAACAGACCAGTTTCAATGTATGTTGCATTTTCATTAATTTTGTCTAATTTTCACAGTTCATTTGCTAGGGAGAGCAAGTTGGTTTTCATGCCTGATCAGTCATGTCTGGCTAGTGGTTTGTGGTTTTGCACACCATTCTGGAATTGCTGTGAGATGTGGAGTGTTGGGTAACCCATATGTTGCAGTTACAAATCTCATTCTTCAGGAGCATCCATGGGCCACTGTCTTTATATCACCCCATCTTGAGAAATCCAAAGCATGTGCTTTCAGAGGAAGTCTTCATTTATGGTAGTGCCAGAAATTTGGGTTTATTTTCACTGGCAACAAATGTTATTTCAATTATAAGGACTTTGAGATTCATGGTCTGAGCCCCTTTGACAACATGTCAATCTTTCTGCTTTTGACACAGGAGCTTTTGGGAGATACCTCATATCCAAACCCTAATAGGGAAGAAATGAGATCTGGAGGTCTCTTCTTTTAGAAGGGCTTTTTTTTTTCCCCCCCACAAGGGATTGTGTCCAGTGGTACTTCACCACTGAGCTACATTCCTCGCCTTTTTTATTTTTACTTTTTAATTTCAAGGCAGGATCTGAGTAAGTTAATTAGAGTCTCACTGATTTGCTGAGGCTGGTCTCAAACTTGCTGCTCTCCTGCCTTAGCCCCCTGAAAGGCTGAAATTACAGGCATGAGTCACCACACCTGGCTTTGAAGAGTTCCATCAGATTTGAAAAAATACCAGGAATTTTCCTTCTGGAGTCGCTCTTGTATTTGTTTTACTTTTGATCCCTGGAGACTATAATGTTTAAGTGAGATAGATTTTCAATATCTCTGCCCTTTAGCCCATGTTATTATTCTTCCTTTACATTTCCCTCACCTCATACATGAAATGACCCATATTCATCTTCTGAAAGATGACTCAGCAGTGAAACTGTATGTAGTAGGGATGAGCTACACTATGTACTTGGATACAAACCATATAACATCTAAGTTGAGAGACAGTGGGGCTTGGCTTAGGATAAGGGCACTAGGTTAGATGAAAGACTGAACTATAAATTGTTTCCACTTTCTAAACTTGTGTGGTACTTACTGCCATTGACTTTGGACCAGAGATAGTATATTGGTGTCTAATCTATTTGCACACACTTTGTAATACTCACACCAATGGAAGCAGGCACTTCCTCAGAAAAGTGATTAAGTAGGCCACAGTAGGCATATTTCCCATTTTAGGAATAGACTTTTCCCCATTTTTCTTGACTCTTCTCATAACCTTCTTAGGCTATCTTTCTATTCACTGGCTTTGTAAGAGGTGGGTATCCAAAATATGTCATCTTTCTTTCTATCCCTGTTATAACAGAAGTTCAGTAATGAATGGCAACTGATATTGGACCACAGACACTGGAAGACAATTGCAAGTATTTATACAGAGAGGATAGTTTAAAGGGTAGTGACAACACAGGTCCAACTAGTGATATCCAAGAAGGAATGTGGAGCTCAGTGTTGCCAAATACTTTTGTAAAAAGAAGAGACAGAAATCTGTTTTGATAAGAAAAATATCTTTGTTACTTTTTTTTAATGAGATAGATCCTGGGTTTTGGAGCCCACATATTCCAGATCAGGACATCTCAAATGATACAGGAGGCTAGATGGTGCCTATAGAGCAATCTATCTAAAAGCTCCTGGGAGTTACATAGACTACCCAAAATAGGTAGATAAGAGAAATAAGTGCATTTGGATTTTATTTATAAAGAGCAGTAACTTCGTTTTAGAACACAAATCTTTCCAAATACTGAGAGATAAAATCCATTTTGGTTGATTAGCTGAGAATAGGGGAAGTATGACCTTTGCAGAAAATAGTTGTTTATAAACTCTTGCTTTCCCCAAAGCATTTCATATATTCAGAGAGCTAATTGTACTCCTAAGGTTTCCTTTGATTTTTTTTCATCTGAAAACAACCAGGGAGAGCAAAGAAGTGGGCAGGGACTCAAGCCATTGAAAACGGTGGGTGGGCCCATCAGCATGATGATTGCCCAGCATTCAAAGGGGAAATGGCTTCCTTTTGTCCTTCTCCTCAGTGTGATGTACCTCTGGGATAACTTGCTCCCAGAGAGGGTAAGTGCTCCATAAACATGCCTGATTGGTTAACATAGTCATGAGAGGGATAGATTGGGTTGTAGAGGCATTTTGACTCATGTTTAAGTCATTCTGAAAAAAGTCAGTGCCCCCATGCCCAGCACTGAGGAATTCTGGACTCCATACTGAAAAAGTGGTCTCAGTTACCAGATTCAGAATGGGGTCACTGTGCTTGCTTCTACCATGTCAGAATGCGAGGTACACTTGTCACTGCACAACTCCCAAGAGTGGAGAGTTTCAATTACAATTCAAAGGAAAGAGTTTAATTGTATTCACAAATTATGATAAAAAATAAAGCTATCAATGGAAACATGTTACCAAGAGTGGGGGTTCATGTAGCCCTTCTCTTGATGCAAATGGGGGCTAATATTTTCTCTTTCCTTTCAACTAGTTACCAGTTCATGCCACTAATACCTGATTTGATGTCTCATTCCTCATGACCATTTATTGTTACTAATTGGTAGGTTCTTACATGCTGCTGGGTTCATTCTGGCACAGCAATAGCTTGTTTATATTAGGCAAGAAGGTTTGATTCATACTTCTAGGATTTCAAATCCTCTTCATAGTTAGGTAATTTGCAATGAGTAATTTAATTTACACACAAACACCTATACTCCTAATTTTGCTATTTTAGTGAGACAGATCCAAGCTTACAATCTGTCCATCATTACTGGACACACACTGTAGTGTCAACTGCATTAAAGTCAGATTCTCTTTAACAGGTATTGTCTGCCTGAATAATTACTGTGGATTTGCTTTAACATGAATTCTGGAGGAGCCACATATTCTTATTCTGTGCAGTCATTCTATATATGTCTTGGTTGATTGGTTTTAGATTAGCCATTTAATGAAAATAAAATGTATTTAGAGAGCTTCGATGCTGCTGTCAGTTTATCAGGAACTCTGCAGACATAAAAGTGAAATCATTTGGTGGGTTTCTTTCCCTTGATGGGAAAGTCACGCTACAGGCATCTCCTTAGGATAATGAAAGGAATTGGGTGTAAAATGTAAACATGTAATTAGGGAGGCCTAGCTGTTTGGCATGTATATCTACTGTGTAATTCTCCAAACTAATTAATTTTATGCTAAAATGTGTGAAATCTAGATAATTCAGGCCTGATTTGATTACTCATCTTTTAAAAAAGAAAACACCTTTTATCATATATTCCTCCACTGGCAGGCAGGTAGCCCTGGGGTACATTAGTGTGTGGTCACAGATGAGATTAAGGTAGGAAGTAGGGCTGTTATGCCAGCAAAATGTGTGTGAAACCTCTTTGCTTATCATTCCACTCCAATCTAGAGGTAGTACACTAAGGTCCCCTGGATGGTCAGAAAAGTCTTGTAAATCTTAAATATGTAAGAAATAAAGATAAACCATTTTTTCTAGCATTTTCCTTTTCTCTATTCTGAAAGGCTGATTCCTATGGAGATGGTCAGGGAGGTTGCTTTTTCTTTGTGTCTCAGTTGGAGGGATGTTCTTTGCAAGTGAGGCAGCTTTATTTGGAGAATTGGTGGTCTCTGAATATTGTGATCAAGTGGTATTTTAGACCTCAGATTCCTGCCTAATTAATGTTTGAAAGTATTCCATTTGCAATTTATTTCCTCAAGTTTATCGCTTCCTTTTAACAGAATCTCTTAAAGTCTAATTGGTGCTCCTACGAGGGGTACACACCACCCTCTTCCACCCTGTATAACTTCCTCTCACTTTCAGCCTTGATCCAACTCTGACATTGTTTGGATTTTGAGAGTTACTTAGGTAATTTCCAGGTAGGTCTGGAGTTGGAAGCTTGTAGATTGAGAATGTTAGTAATAAATTACAAAGAAGATAGTATACATCTTTCATGGGAAAGCCAAACCAAAGAGGCCTGATTTATGCAAGTTCATATTTCACCTTTGTCATAATTGTTCTAATGACACTGTAACAAGAAGCAGATGGCCTTCCTTTCATGAAGCCTCCAGAAACCAGATGGTATGAACATCTGAGACAATCAGGGACCTGGTGGTGAGGGAAATAGCAAGCGAGGGAAGAGCCATAGGCTCTGACCTGTACAAAGCTTCAAGGCTTCTCAAGCTGAGCCACACCTGGGGGTCCCATTTAGCCAAAGTTAACCATGGAGTCTTCTGACCAGTGGGATATCTCTAAAAATGATGCTTCCTGGACTGAAAACAGGGATCTTCCTCTAGAGCAGTCTTGTTCTTTATATCCATTATATGCATTACACTGAAAATGGTAGTTTTGCTGCTTCCTGCAAGGGCATAAGAGAACTCATAGCAGTTTATGAAGGGTATGGATGAGAAAAATGATTCAGATATTTAAGATATTCAGATATTCATATTTGGATATATTTGTGGTCAAGAAAATGCTAAATAGCATGATGCATGAACTAGTTGCAATGAAATAGCTCGAATACTGATGCTTAAGCTTTACATACAAGTAATGTTCAATAAATATGACATGAACCTCTTCTGGTGAACTCCTCTGACTTAGGTTCCTGGATCTGCTTCTCTCATCTCTTCTTCTCCATTCTGTTACCAGTTTATGTCATTCATTTTTGTGGCTTTCAATACCTTCTATGCACCACTGACATCCACCTTGGCAGGCTGGATGCCTCTTCTGAGCAAAGAAAGAAAAATCATATGTCTGATAATATCCAAAATATGTCAGTAACTCATACATTCAATAGCTTAACCCCTCCAAATAATCTGATTTGCAAATGGGCAAAATATCTAAATAGACATTTTTCTGAAGAAGACATTCAAATGGCCGAAAGGGAAATAAAAAGATATTTCACATCATTAATCATCAGGAAAATGCAAGTCAAAACCACAATGAGCAGGGTATGGTGGTGCATGCTTGCAATTCCAGCAGCTTGGGAGGCTGAGGCAGGAGTATCATGCATTCAAACCCAGCTCTAGCAACTTAGCCAGGCCCTAAGCAACTTAATGAGATCCTGTTTCAAAATAAATGTAAGAAAGAACTGGGGATATGGTTCAGTGTTTAAGTACCCCTGGGTTCAATCCCTGGTACCAAATCAAACAAAAAAAAGGAAACAGACTCAAAAAAAAAAAAAAAAAAAAAAAAAAAAAAAAAAAAAAAAAAAAAGGAAACAAAAAACAAAACAAAATCCAACAAAAACAATGAAAACAATCCTAAACCAAACCAAAACAAAACAAAACAAAAACACACACAATGAGATGTCACTTTGTACCTGTTAGGATGGCTACTATATAAAAGATGAGTGATAACAAGGATATGGAGAAAAGAACCCACTGCATTTCCAAGTGGGTGGGAATGTAAATTGGTATGCTCATTATGAAAAATAGTATGGAAGTCCCTCAAAAATTAGAAATAGAACTATTATATGATCCAGCAATCCCAATTCTGGAACAAAATCAAAGGAACAAAATCTGCCGCACTCACATGTCCATTGTAGCATTATTCACTATAGCCCAGATATGGAATCAATAATATAAATGGCTGTTGATGGATGAATGGATAAAGAAAATATGTCACACATGCACACACACACACACACACACAGAACATTATTTGATCGTTAAAAAGGAAATCCTTGCCATTTGTGACAATGTAGATGAACTTGGAGGAGATTATGCTAAATGAAATAAGCCCCACATAGAGAGATGCTTGAGCCCCATCATATGTGAAATCTCAAAAGTCCAACTTATAGGGAGTATAAGGGTGGCTGCCAGGAGTTGAGTTGGTGGGTGAAATGGAGAGACATTTGCCAAAGGGTAAAAACCTTCAGTTTTAAGATCATAAGTTCTAAAGATAATATACAGTGCAAGGACTACAGTTAATAATATTGTGTTGTTTACTGCAAATTCCCTAAAAGAGTAGATCTGGAGTGTTCTTAACCCAGTGGGGAAAAAAAGGAACCTATTTAAGGTGATGGATGTTTTAACTCACTTGATTGTGGTAAACACTTCACACTATCTATGTATATTGAATCATCACACCGTACACATTAAATACATGCAATTTTATTTGTCAGTCACACCGCGATAAACCTGGCTGGGGGGCAGCACACCTCTTCTTGACACCTCTGCCTGATGACGTGTGAACTACAGCATGTCCAAAGTGAAATACTTGATTTTCCCCCCAAATTTGTTTCCTAGTTTTCCATCTCAATAAATGGCAGCACTATCCACTTCATTGTTCAAGCTGTGGAATTTTCCTTGATTTCTCCCTTTCCATCTCCTTTGATACCCCCATTCATTATCAAGTTCAAATATATCTTGAGCCTGTCCTATTCCCTCTAAATCCAATGCTACGTGCTGTTCAAGCCACTGCTACTGCCTGACACACACACAACCTTGATGTACAACTGTAGTCTACCAAATCTCTCTGCTCTGCCCCATCCCAGGTTATTTTCCATATAAAAACCATCAAGATTTCTCATAGACATAAATTAGATCACATCTGTCCTTTACTTGTAACTTTCCAGTGATTTCCATTACATCTGGCAGAAAACCCAAATTCTACCTCATGGTTTACGGGACCTGCACAACTGGTCCCACCTATGATACCTCAGATGCCACACTTTCTTACATCCTTCTGGTTCTGTATATTTTCTCTGACCCCATTATCCATGCATCATGTTCTCTGTATATTCTGAGCATTATAAGTGGATCATCAGCCCAGTGTGTCTTAAGAGTGACGTATTTGTAAGTTATTTCAGCTTAAATGTCAGTTCCTCAGATCTTCCCTGTCTACTTGTTTATTTGGTTCTCTTTTCTCTGTTAATCTCTGTCTCTGCAAATGCACCTACTTCTCTGAGCATATCACAATTTGCAACTACATGTTGATTTGGTTACTTACATATTTTGTCTTTCCTTCTGGACTATGATGAAGCAGGATACATTTCAGTTCTTCAAATTTCATTTGTGAATGATGTTTGGGAGGCATAAGCTCCAAGGCATAGTCTTTAACTTACCTTAGGCATTGGATGCTTAAAAGCTACTCACAACCAGCTTCTTCAGGAAAATATCCTCAATTTCAAATGACTCCACCACTAACTCATGGAAGCTGAGGGATAGAAGAATACTCACTGACAGAAAATGGTTAGGAGTCATTTCTGCATAGTCGTTTATATCTGTAGAATCCTGAGCATGTGCCACGTACTGTGTAACCCTCACAGCAGCCAGCAAAGGACTGTTTCTGTCAGGGTCCTAGTGAGAAGCCAATGGCAACTCACAGGGATTTTAATTAATTGGCTGTAGATATTGGAGTTAAAAGAACAAAATGTTATGTGGGGATCCTCTGAGGGATTGGCAAAAGAGGAAAACTGCCACCACTCTGTGGTGACGTTGTGATGTTCTGCCCAAGTCCTGGCCTGAAGAACTCATTCTGCCAGCTGGAGAGAGCACTGCCAACTCCAACCCTTACCAGTTAGCTCTCTGGCAGGATGGCTGGGAACTGTAAAGAGGAAGGCCACTTGCATGAGGTGTCTAAGCTACACAAGAAAGACAGGACCCTGATTCTATTAGGACAACTCTGAAGCCTTGTCCTAGCTTCAGTGATGTCCATAAAATTAGCAGAGATCTTTATGATTTTGGTCTTGTTCTCTTCAATCCTGCTTCCTTTCCTTACCCATAGGGGTTGAGCCCAAGAGCCTTTTCTCATAAACTACTTGCACACAAGTCTTCATTTTAAAGTTTGCTTCTTGAAGAACCCAACTTATATTACCTCTCCCTTTCTGAAGATGCAAGGAGAGGTTGTGATGATATCAAATTTAATAAAATGCTGTTGGAAGAGGAGCCACATGATGAAACACGTGGTTACAGAAGGAGGAGTTCATGAAAGTCCTCACTGTACCTTCTGGGTCTGAGGAAAGGAACAAATACCCTAATCTCTCCTCTTACTCTCCAAACTCCTGTTACTACTTTGCATCAACCAACCTCAACCAGAAACTGGAGGGAAGGGGAGCCTAAGTTAGGTAGTTCCAGGAGGTCAACTTCCTAAGTCAGGGAACTGGGAAAAAAAAGGAGGAGAGTTCATCTGGAAGGGCAAAGGTGGGAGAACCAGCTCAGGTAAGTACTAACTGTTGTTCCCTGTTCACAGATGAGGAAACAAACTTAGCGATATGACCTAACCTGAGTATGGTCGGGTGACTCATAAGAGGTAGCAATCAAATTTGGATTTCAAGGTCTGTTCTCTTAACTGCTGCTCTATACTGTCTACTCTGATTTCCAGGGTTTTTTTCCCTTCAGGATTTCTCTGACCACCTGACCTGGTTCTTCTATTGCCTTTGGTACCCTCTCAGTCCATCACCCAAAGCTCAAGTAACATAGGATGCCTATTGAGCATCTGTGAAGATTTGATAGTATCTGGTATATTCAGGGGATTGATTGGCTGTGAATCAGGGGATTTAGCATTTTTTTGGGGCCAATGTACCCAGATGAAAAATTAGAAATTAAATGAGCGCTGTCACCAAATCCTTGCTGAGTGTCTGTCCATGTCCATAGCTTCGGGTGAGTCCTGTCTAATTGACTAACAGCTTCGATTTCAGGAATAAAATACCAAGCAGTTGTTTGAACTGTGAAATTCTAATTATGTGAAATGCCAGATGTGAAACCCCACTATGTTATCTTTTCCTGAGCAGTAATGCTTCTGATCAGAGAGGGCATGTTATTTAAAGTGAGCCCACAATTAGCCTTGACAAAAGAATTGTAAATGGTATCCTAATTCATGGCTGTGTTTATTGATCTGCCCTGTTGTATTGACTCAGCCTTGGAGCTTTTCAGTCAGCACCTCCTTCTACAAGGCAGCTGTCTTTATGTGGTGCATCTGCAGAAACAATCCAGCTTAGTTGGAGCCTCCTATTGGGCTTTCAGAGGGGCAGGAAGCTCAGTTGAGCCTGCATTGGGTCAAGGGAATAGGGCTTTTCCCCACAGAGCTTTGGAAAAGGAATCGTGGATATTTTAGTTGGCATTTTTTTCTAAAGGAATCAAAGTCATGGTACCATGAAGGGTCACTGATGACCCTTCAAGAAATATCAAGAAAGGAGGTAGTCTTCGTAGGAAGAGCAGGTAGTGGTATAAAGTCAGAGATTGCTTTTTTGGTTTCTATCCATTTCTAGAACTCTTAGAAAATGTTTACACTTTGGACCCTTGACAGTGATTACTCTTTTGCTTGGTATGATTTCCCCAGCACATGCCTAGCTGACTGCTTCTCATCATTTAGTTATCTTCTTAAATGATGCTCCCTCAAAGAGGTCTTCTATAATACTTTATAAAGCATCTCTACCTCCTGGTAGGCATTCTTAATTCTAGTCCTTACCAGTTGTATTTATTCATATCACTTATCATTCTATGAGATTACTTCATTTATTTTATCTTTCCAGCTAGAATATATGTTCTGCAAGGTCAGATACTTGTTTTGTTTATTGCTGTAGGTTGAGTATAATAGCTGCTCAATAAATGATTTTTTTTTCAGTGAATGAATAAGTGAGCAAATGAATAAATTCCAGGAGCCATACCTGCCACCATATAGGCATCTGGGCAGGTGAGTCTTCTCTCTGATTCAGCTGACCCAGAAGAAAGGTTTTGAGAATGCAACTCAAGATATCATTTCCAGAAAGGTCTCTGAGATAAGGAAAAGTTTAAATGAAGTCAAGAAGGACACAGTGTTGGAATGGGTAAAAGGAGACATTTACTGTGCTCCTCAACTTCCATGGAAATCTTTCAGGGGCAAAATTTTCAAGCCCATTACCTTGACTATTTTACGAGTCATCAGAGAGTCTGTGGTCTATCTTGGTTGTCAGAAGACTAAACAAATGCAATTCTCTAATTAGCTTCTGGATGGAAACTGCGTACAGCCCTGAGCTGGAGTGATTCATTGTGCATACTGAACTGTGGTGCTAGGAGAAGGAGTAATTGACTGGCATTGGAAAGGGATAAATTTAGTTTGGAAAAAAACTGCTACTTCAGATAAATCAGACAATAAAGCGATCTGATTAACAACCATGAAGAAAATCATTCAGTGTTTTAAAAAGATGGCTAGAAACAGTGAAAGAAAAGAGAAAAAAATTCTTATTCTGTATTTTTCCTACCATTTTATACCACTTGGTACAGGCAGTACTCAGGTTCATACACAGATATGTCTAAAAGAGTATAAAATCTCACATAAATCTAGTTTTAAAATGCATTCTGCCAGGGGTGGTTGCACACTCCTGTAATCCCAATGACTTGGAGTCTGAAGCAGCAGGATTGCAAGTTCGAGGGCAGCCTCAGCAATTTAGCCACATCATGTATCACAAAGAAAAATAAAAAGGAGTGGGAATAGAGTGCAGTGGTAGGGAAACCTGGGTTTGATCCTCAGTACTACAAAAACAAAAACAAAAAACTTATGACATAAAATTTTTAATTAAGGTATAATGCCTGTAGTAAAGTATATGCACTAGTATTTAATGTAGAGCTCACTTAATTTTTGTCTCTGCAAGTATCACCCAGAACAAAACACAAAATATTTCTAGTGTCCTAGAAGATTCTCTCCCCAGATAATATCTCCCAAAAGTAACCACTCTCCAGACTTTAATTCTCATAGAGTAGTTTTGTCTGTTTTTGAACTTCACATAAATTGAATTATATAGTACATATTCTTTGAGTCTGGCTTATTTTGTCCAATTTAATATCTGTGCTATTTATCCATTTCGGTATCTTTATCAGTTAAACTTGAAAAAAATCTCTGTTAGAGTTCATTGTATGAATATACAAAATTTATTCATTTTCCTACTGATAAACATTTTGGTTATTTTGAATTTTGGGCTAGTATGAATAAAGTTGGAAAAATGTTTTCACTTAGTATTGGAGATATAATTGGATATATTCTGAACCCTTTGTGAGTGGCCAGGAAGATTGGGATTTAGGCTCTGTGAACTAAAGTCTCTTATGTCAAATCTGAAAGATGTGCAAACATTCATGCTGGTTCTTGTTAGCTTCCATATTGCAGAAATCACTGAAATCCCTGAATCTTTCACAAAGTTGAAGGATTTATCTAACCTGGATAACCAGAAAAGTGTTCCTTTACAATGCTGACAATTGATTCCTCCTTATATATACCAGGCATCTTGTTTTTAATATATACTCCAAATGAAGCTGATGGATAGCTAGGGTTGATGTCTCTATGGTCCCCATCAACTGGGACTTTTGAAGAAAACTTTCACCTTTATTGTCTCATCTGTCCAAAGTGTGAATGACTGGGACTTTGAATACATTAACCAGATGATGTGATATCATGAAACCTTAATTGCTAATTTTATATACATCTACGTACACATTTCTTTTTCTTTTTTTTGTTATAAACAAATAGGATACATGTTGTTTCTCTGTTTGTACATGGAGTAAAGGCATACCATTTGTGTAATCATAAATTTATATAGGGTAATGTTGTTTGATTCATTCTGTTACTTATTCCCTTCCCCCCACCCCTCCCACCCCTTTTTTCCCTCTATATGGTCCTTCCTTCCTCCCTTCTTGCCCCCCTCCCACTCCCCATTATGTGTCATCATCCACTTATCAGTGAGATCATTCGTCCTTTGGTTTTTTGAGATTGGCTTATCTCACTTAGCATGATATTCTCCAATTTCATCCATTTGTCTACAAATGCCATAATTTTATTATTCTTTATGGCAGAGTAATATTCCATTGTATATATATATATACCACATTTTCTTTATCCATTCTTCAATTGAAGGACATCTAGATTGGTTCCACAATCTGGCTATTGTGAATTGTGCAGCTATGAACATTGACATGGCTGTGTCTCTGTAGTATGCTGAATTTTAAGTCCTTTGGGTATAGGCCAAGGAGTGGGATAGCTGGGTCAAATGGTGGTTCCATTCCAAGCTTTTTGAGGAATCTCCATACTGCTTTCCACAGTGGCTGCACTAATTTGCAACCCCACCAGCAATGTATGAGTGTACCTTTTTCCCCACATCCTCGCCAACAACTATTGTTGCTTGTGTTCTTGATAATCGCCATTCTAATTGGGGTGAGATGGAATCTTAGGGTAGTTTTGATTTGCATTTCTCTTATTACTAGAGATGTTGAACATTTTTTCATATATCTGTTGATTGACATCTTCTTCTGTGAAGTGTCTGTTCATTTCCTTAGTCCATTTGTTGATTGGATTATTTGTGTTCTTGGTGTAGTGTTTTTTGAGTTCTTTATAGATTCTGGAAATTAGTGCTCTATCTGAAGTATGATTGGCAAAGATTTTCTCCCACTCTATAGGCTCTCTCTTCACATTGCTGTTAGTTTCCTTTGCTGAGAGAAAGTTTTTTAGTTTGAATCTATCCCAGTTGTTGATTCTTGCTTTTATTTCTTGTGCTATGGGAGTCCTGTTAAGGAAGTCTGATCCTAAGCCGACATGTTGAAGCTCTGGACCTACTTTTTCTTCTATAAGATGCAGGGTCTCTGGTCTGATTCCAAGGTCCTTGATCCATTTTGAGCTGAGTTTTGTGCAGGGTGAGAGATATGGGTTTAAATTCATTCTGTTGCATATGGATTTCCAGTTTCCCCAGCACCATTTGTTGAAGAGGCTATCTTTTCTCCATTGCATATTTTTGGCACCTTTGTCTCGTATAAGAAAATTGTATCTATTTGGATTTGTGTCCATGTCCTCTATTCTGTACCATTGATCTACCTGTCTATTTTGGTGCCAATACCATGCCGTTTTTGTTTCTATTGCTTTGTAGTATAGTTGAAGATCTGGTATTACAATACCCCCGGCTTCACTCTTCCTGCTAAGGATTGCTTTAGCTATTCTGGGTTTCTTATTCTTCCAGATGAATTTCATGATTGCTTGCTCTATAGTGAGAGCTTTTCCACACAGAGTCTACTTTCACATTTAATATGATTGTGTAATTCTTTATGCGATGCCTGTTTTTATTTCTATGAAAATCAAGACAACACCACAACTACAGAATGAATCCTCCTGCTTGTGAATATAGCTTTTTGACATTTTCTTTTTTATTTTCAGTGATGGGGATGGTGTGGAAGGAGCATAAGTCCCTTTAAAATCTAATTTTTGACTTTATAAGTTCTTCAGAACTCCTCATGACCTAGTTTCCCAGGTATCAGCAATGATATGGTGCTTAAGTTTCATAAAACACTCATACTGAGGATGAAAACATCTGTGGCTTCCCTTGCTTGTGTTCCACTTGAAGGTTATTTTATGAAAGAATAAGGTAAATGAGCAAAATATTCTTATCCATATTCAAATTTGCCAGGAAAAGTAATTTACAAATGGCTTCCAGTAATTTAAATTAACAATATACTGTAAGCAAAAGTCTTTTTTCCCATTTGTTTTCTTAAGTGAGAGAAATGTCACCCAAAGTTTGCATTAATGTGACTGTTAAAAAGCTTCCATATATCTCCAGAAATACCCAGGGCTATGGAGGGATTTTGCTCTTGGTCCAAGGGTTTCAAGAGTTGCATTTGTCTTTAGGTGTATCACAAAAATTAGGAACATGTCTGGTTTGGTAGGAGGGACCATCCCCAGCCTACTCCAGTCTCTCTTTAAGTTCTATCTGGGAACCAGGAAGTGACCAATGCTTGCAATAGGTGAGTGGAGATACTCATGGGTGACAACTAAGTTGCTGGTTCTTTAGGTGAAGAGAAGACTCTGGAGTCAGACAACCTGTGTGAGAATTCTGGTACCGACACCTACACTCTTTGTACCCTGTGGCAAGTTACCTAATCTTTTTGTTAATCTACTCTTATATAACATGTGTATGATAATGATAATAATATAGTATTACTCTCCATAGGGCTGATATATTTATTTCAAGGAAATGCACATTAAGCTGCATACCCAATAACATCCAGTGTATCTTTTTTTTTTTGGTATCTGAGCCCAAAAACTCTCCTTTGTTTCCCAGTGACCCCAGAAGTTTACAGCTATGATTTTTTTTTTTTTTACAATGTATAAGTAAGATTCCACTTTGTTCGTTTTTTGTTTACATGTAGATGGTTTTTATAATTAAAACTCCTGGAACATCGAGGTTGGGGAAGTGTGTTGTGTGATTTAGATAGACAAATAGGGTAGGAGCTTGATGGACAAGAGCTCTGTAGCCAAACTGCTCATCCTGTCAGCTTGCTTGGGGGTCAGCTGAGGGAATGTGCAGAGGCAGGTGGCAGTTGTTCTGATCCAATCTGGCACTACCCGGAAGAGTGTGAGGAGAACGAGATAGATGTGTTTTATTGGGAGAGAAGTGCAGAGAAATGGGTGCTTTGGAGCCCAAGGGAGCCAGGGAACTAGGAAAGGCAGTGAAAGCCCTGTTGAGATATGGTCATTGCTATAGCTCTCATGGTACACATATATCTGACTTTTGGCAGGTGTCTAGTAACCATCTAACTGCAAAGAAGGTGTGCTCCAAATTGTCCTTCCAGCAGGCCTCAAGCGTTCCCTTTCCTCTTCTGCTGACACTCGACCTGCCCACCCCTTTAAGAGATGTTCTAGAGCTCCTTTACTTGTCATCACAGTGAAAGTTTGCTACCCTTTTAAAATAATTTGAATCTGAAATTTTGATTCTGGGTCTCTGGTCTAGTTCCCTTATTCCAATTGTCTCAGCCATGCTTCACGCCCACCCCGACTCCTGCTGGACTTCTGTTAGGCACTTGGGTGTGCTGCCTTTGGGGAGGTGTGACTTCCTCCAGGGCATCTTCCCTGTTGCCCTCAGGAATCAAGCATTTCTTTTTCTTTCTATAACTTTGTGCATTTCCCCAGCATTGCTTCCCGCATTGATTATTTTTAACATTTTATTAGAAAATACTTACAGACTTGGAGCAGTTGCAAACATAGTACAAAGAGGTATGTCCATCATCCAGCTTCCCCCAGTTGTAATATTTGATGTAACTATAGTGTATTATAAAAACCAGGGACTTGATAGTGACACAATAGACTTACCTATTGGAGTATAAATCTGCTTAGATTTCACCAGCTTTGCTTGTACTAATTGTATGTGTGTGTATGTGTGTGTGTGTGTATGTGTGTGTGTGCATAGTTCTATGATATTTTGTCACTTGTATACAGATTAGAACAGGCATCATCATAACCAAGATATGTAAGTGTTTCCTTATTGTAATTCACTCTCATCAGATTATCTTTTAATTTTCATTTTCCTGATTGACTCCTCCAGAAGGTGATCCAGCTTTCTCAGGGCAGAGTTTTGTTTGCCTTAAAATCTTGTAGAACACAGAATAGGTACTCAGAAAATATGAGTTGAATAATGAATAAATATATCAAGAAATATTTCTTGGGCTGGGTGGGGCTAGGGTTGTGGCTTAGTGGTAGAGCGCTTGCCTTGCATGTATGAGGCACTTGGTTTGATCCTTAGCACCTCATAAAAATAAGTAAATCAAAAATAAAGGCATTGTATCCATCTATAACTGAAAAAAAATTTTAAAGAAAGAAATATGTCTGGAATGACCTGTGTGTACCCAACCCTATACTGTGAGGGGACCAGCAAGATGTGGTTTTCTGTCTTCTAGTAGTCACTGAGGTCCTTGATAAGGAGGCTAACTTCATGTAGGAGAGAGTCTGTGATTTGAAACCTGGGATGTACAATGGAAAAATGGGTGAGTTCAAAACCCACTATGCAAGAGAAGCCATCTTCTGATTCTCATGTTTGGTTTTAGGAAACCTATTTTTGTTCTCTTGTATGGCAGAATCTTCTAAAGTCCAAGTTGGGAGAAAATTGGGAATGATGTCCTCAGTTTCCCTGAATGAGTTATTACAATCTTCTAAAGCCTGGCCTCACTCTGCCTGGCACCTGCCTCAGGCACATCTAAAACCATTAAAGAAAGTGGTGGCAAAAAGAGAGGAGCTGAGGAGATGCTCAAGCAAATGCATGTGGTACTTAAAAAAAATGCCTTTGCTCATCTTTTCCCAGCCACATTATTTGTGGGTAGAGACGCCTGTCTTTCTACTCCCATCTCCACCCCTGTATTTTCAAGGTGATTTTGGATTTTATCCCTACCGTTTACACAGAAGAGTTAAAGAAATAGACCAAAGAGGAACAATGTTTCTTTTTAGAAGACTTTGGTTTGTTCTGGCCATTATTTTCTCCCTGGTTTTGTTTACTTCTTTGAAAAGTTATGTATAGCAGTTTGGAGAAATTTTATGAGTGCAGATCATGTAGTCAAGATTAATTTTGTCCCCCAATCACATCTATTCCTGTGACAAAAAATTTAAGTTTAAAAGTGTTTGGTGAACAAAATTAATTGCATCAACTAAATAAAATGCATTCTGTCCAATATATATAGATGTTCTGTCAACAAGACAAATGGACTTAGTAGTATAAGTATCTCTGTGGATGAAATGCATAATAATGTAATTACTTTGCCAACAAAATGCTAACTTGCTTTAATCATTCTCTTCATAGCATAATGTAAAGTGATTTAGTGGGTAAAATGAATCCACTTACAAATTGTTTTATGGTCATAATGCAGCCCTTTGGTGGAATGTGAATTGATGATAATAATTTTATGGGCAAATGATTTTTCAATTAAAATGTCTTTTCACAGACAAAATAGGAGTGTTACAAATGGCTCCCAATAACCACATGCCAAGTAACAGGCAGAAAGGGCTATCACCTACATTAACCAAAGACTCAACTGAAAAGACTTGAAAGCTCAAAAGGTGATTTATTTTCATCAGATTTGTAATTTCCTTCCCTCCCATTTGGGAAATATTTGCTTCCTGCCTTTACTGACCCAATAACAAAAATTAAGTCTAGCGACCAACCCACCTATCACCTGCTGCCATGTTTCTTTCCCAACCCTTAATTGACTGTGGTCATACTGTTCATTAATAAGCACTTAAATCAGGGCAGTTTTTTCCACTATCTAACATAGACCCCATTACCTTTAGTGCATTAATTGCCGCATGCATGAAAATAGAATAAATCATTCTAATATAGTGGTTTTTAATTTGAAGGTTGTGATGGAGGAAAAAAAAATGTTTCTCTCTGGACAAATTGTCCTAATTCCTTCTTAGCAAAATGCTCACCAGATGGAACTTAACTGTTTCAAAAAGGAGAAATGGTCCCTTCCCCAACAAGTTAGCCTTGTTAGAGAGAAGAATAGTGACCTCAAAAGCCTCTATTGACTCTCTCCATAAGCCTGGTCAGAGGAGGGAAGGGCTGGGGCCATTCGTGTCCACCTTGTCCTACCTAGAAAGTGGGAAATGTGATCACTGCTTGGGCAGTGGTGTCTGATTACTATCCTTCCCTCAGGCAAGGCAGCTTCATTTCTGTCCCTGTTGAGAGTACATTTTTTCAGATTTCCTTTTCTGGAAGCCAAACCCACTGGAAATGAAACCAACCTTTATAAGCTAAACTTTATCATGTCAGAGACAAAGACTAACTAATTAGGTCAATAGGTGGTGCAGTCAAATTAGTGGGAGAAGAGACCAAGGTGACAGATCTGCAATAGAAGATGTTTCTGCTGCTACTTGGATGTGAAATCTTGAGCCAGTCACTCGACCATTATGAGTCTTCCTTTTTGCATCCATAGAAAAGGAACACACTAGTGCCTACTTGTAGAATGCAGAGAAGATTAAATGAGATAATACATAGAAAGTGCTCAAAATTGAGATGTATTTGTCTCTCTCTGTTTTATGTCAAATCTCAACTTCCTGCTTTCACACATTTTTGTGGACCCACTACAGTCACTGAGTATGCTTTATACTCTTCTCATTTCCTTTTTCTGAGTAGTTAGAGCCCCCCGAGGTGGTTCCTTACCACACATAGCATATTTTGGGGCATTACTCATGGTATTGCTTTCTTGGGTTCCCAAAGCCCCAGTTGAGTTTTCTTGTTATCTAACTGGTGATCAGTCTCCTCTTCTCCATTCTGGTTTATAGTTTGTCCAATTCAAGAGCAGAAGCAGGGCTGCTCTTGTGGCCACTTCTGAAAACAGCTTCTTCAGCCTCTGCCTGAATCTTTCCCTTGAAAAATTCAGACTGGATCCTTGGAGCTGACTGGGGCAAACAGCAATCATTCCCTTATCTTCTAGTAAAAGCACACAGATTTGGGGAAGGGACCACTCTTCCTTTTCTTGGTCCAACAAGCCACCTTCATGTCTCTCTGGCCACAGTGATTAGTTCCAGGAATGGAATATGACTAATTGATCCACTTTCATATGGGGTTTTTCTGTGCTAGATGAAACATGGTCTACTCCATGGGTCAAAGCATGCTCTGCCTTGTCCACCCCTATGCCCAGGGCCTATTACAGGACTGGGGCAGAGGCTTGGGCAGACAATGCATCTACCCATAAACAGTCCCACGTGGCAAGAACTTTAAAGGGGTGAACAGAGAAGAGCAGTACATGACTTCTCTCTCAATTCCTGCTTGCCACATAGCCTGATCCCTCCATGACTGGCACCATTGCCCTTTCATTTAGTTTTGGTTATCAGATCCTTAGTCACCTTTATAAACAGTGAATGCAGGTGGCAGGGCAGAAGGGAGACAGGAAACTGAGATAAATTAGGGGAAGCTATTTCATGCATGATCTTAATTAATTCTCACAAAACCACCCTGTGGTGAAAAGTACTGTTACCATCTCTATTTTAAATATGGTAACCTGCCCAACATTTTGTAGTTAGTGACCATCAGAGTCAAGTTGACACTAACTCTAAGTCTGTATTCTCTTTCCTACTGTGTTGCACTTATTGAGATATTTTGAAATGTAAATCAACCCTGTACACCCCTTTTTCCCCCTTTAATCATTGCACTTTTCTCAGGCAACTGTCACTTGCAGGACATGATGTATGCAAAGATGAGCAAGACAATATCATAGTACTTAAGAAGTTCAAAGATAGCAAGTCAAGGGATGAACACCCAGAAAAATGAATGATTTTTAGTACAGAATGTCTTTAGAACCTTGCTTTTATTAAGAAGGACTTTTTTGTTAACTAAATAGAAGAAAAACATAGCCGTACTTGTCAAGGAATTCTATTGCATGATGTGGTTGCCAGTTGCTAATTTCTTTATAGATGAACCTGAAACAATTAATGGAATTTTGCAGCATTTTGGCAAAACCTTATTTCTATCAAAATTACATACCCCTGAAAGTTTCTAAACATAGGCACTTGGAGAACTGGAGAATCATAATGATTGCATGAACTTTGACAGGGCGCTCTTATCAGGGCATCTTTCCTGTGGGCCCTTGGCTAGTGGATCCACTGAAAGATAGAAAAAGCCTCAAAGGGACCTAATCAGACCAGCTTAGCTCACTCCCTCTCTGTTCATTTTTGGAGTATTCAGGGGATAATCCTCTGTTTCTTTGGGAATCTAGGAGAATTTTAACTTTTTTGGACTGGGGGAATGAAGAGTCAGATCTCTTGTGTGTACACATGCACACATACACAATACTGATAATATTTTTGAATCTATATTTTTCTTGGGGATTATTCTTGGCCTTTGCTGATTTATAGATAATATTTTAGCAGGTTAAAAAATGATACAAAGTAGAAGGAGAATGGGAAGCAACTTTCTTATTAAACTGAGAAAGGGGAACAAGTAGGTTAAAGAAATCTGAAGTCCTATTTCTGAAAAGTCATTTCAGGTTCCACTCAGCTCAACAGAGAAGTCCGTGCAATGTGGCTCTGAGCTGCCATGAAAGCTGGGCATAGGGATTGGTTGTCAAACACTGAGATGAACTTCTGTGCATGATTCAAACTGAAAAGTTAACCAGCCTTACAGAACCTATTAAAAAGCCAATCAGCAGGACAAGAGAGGCAGTCAGAGTCTGGTGCAAAGAAGGATTTCCTTTGAGTGTGTTTTCCCTAAGTACCTGACTTTTCAAAATACTGTGACCCGGTTCTGAAGCAAATGCTTCCCTTAACTTGGAATCAGTATTTTGAAAAGTTAGGCAGTTCAGGAAAACAATGTGGAAAATCAGAGCCCAGTGTGAATGGCCTCTGTGCTTGCATCAACTTTCCAATCTCTCTCAGCCAGCTCCAGGCTCAGGGATACAGTGAAGGTGATTTCTTTATATCTTTCATAGAGTGACTTGAAAGCTCTGATGCAATCTTGATTTTAATGTGCTTTTCTATTTTCTACAGATCAAGAGATGCTCAATAATTTGAAGCTCAAGTTTTCCTCTGTTTCCTATTTGGGTGATGGGTTAAATGTGTGTAACACAAGCGTGTGCGTGTGTGTGTGTGTGTGTGTGTGTTTGTGTGTGCGTTTTCTTTTTTCAGTGCTAAGTATCAAACCCAGGACCTTGTGCATGCTAGGCAAGCAAGCACTCTATTACTGAGCTACATCTCCAATCCCTACAATGGCCAATCATTTGTTTCACAGACTAGGTAGGCAAATGTATTTCACCCTTCCCACCAACTGGACACAGCTGCCTGGAGTGCCCTGAGGAAAAAGATTCTACTTTGCATTTGAGTGCCCAGATGATTGGTCATGTCTGCTATAGGTAGAGGGGTGGTCACTCAGGCAATTACACTTGCCATTTCTTCTACTGACAGGTGGCATCGTGACTAACTGCGGGTGGCATCTGTTATGCAGTAGTGTTACATTTAACTAGAACATTACTGGATTGCTTAGCACTTAAAACCAGTAGACTTTAACATTAAAATCCAGATTTCTGACTTCTGTTGGAAATGTAGAAGATCTGATGAGACCGTGTGCACCTTCCTGGTGGCAGCAATTGCTGAGGCTGAGGAACAGCTGTTCCTTTAGGCAGGACATGTGCTTCCCAGTTTATCTTAGTGCCCTGTCCCTTATTATTTCTTCGAATCTGTACCTGAGTTGTGAGCTTAGGTCCATGCTCATGCAAAGACTATTTCTAGACTGAAGAGACAGTGAGGCCCAGCCAAGAGGGCACTGACCTAGGAAGCAGGAAATCTGCTTTTGGGTTTAGTGCTACTGTGACTGTCACAAAATCACTTAAACTTTCAATTTCTTAGTCTCTTTAGTTGTTAAATGAGGAGAGCTAACCCTTAAAGGGTTGTTTGGGGATCAGATGAGATGATGGATTTGAGAGTATGTAAGGTAATAGATTAATAGTGATAATATTAAAAGTCATGACAATCATTATATATATACATATATTACAGTAAATGTTATACTTACATAAATTACTGTAATAATAAATAAATTATATATATGTATATATATATATATATATATAGAGAGAGAGAGAGAGAGAGAGAGAGAGAGAAAGAGAGAGAAAATAGTAAATTGTTTTTATAATGAAGAATGTTGCCTTCAACTACAAGGGCCTTTTCCCTCCTTTTCTTTGTGACTTTAAAAATGGAAGGAAGATAGACAATGAAAGGAAAATATTAATATTTATTAAGGATCAGGCATTTTTGCAACGACAGAAGAATGGAGGGTTTGTGCGTTTGACAAAACTAGCAAAATAAGTCTTTGAACCAGAAGCAGTCATGGTAGAAGTCCGTCCTGGGGCCTGATATGTACTTTTGCCATGGCAAGGTGTTTATAGTTGTCTGGTTGGATAGCAGTTCAATGAGCCAGGGGTACTGGACAACTTATTCTTCAGGCAAATAAATAAAGGAGAGTGTGTAGTTTCAGGACCTGTATGAAGTTTCATGGAACCCCAAAGAAATTTGACTCCAGGTAAGTGAAAAAATTAGCATTGAAAGGAATAGATGCCATCAACTGCTTTTGTTTCATCTATTAAAATGAATGATATGAAATTGACATTTTTATCCATCAAAAATTTTTAATATTGGTCATTTCATTGAATGTTAAAAGAAAAACTAAAATAAGAACTGACTTGGTCCTACTGGTCTGGAGAGGTCTGGAAAGAAACAGGTCTAGATGAGACCTGACCTCTGCCCTCCAGGTGTTCACAGAACTCAGCTTAAGACTGGCCATGAGGAGGCTGGTAATTGGGCTCCAGCAAACATTGTGGCAGAGAGGCCATTATTGTCTGGGGCAATCTGGGAGGTCTGTTGGGGGGAATGAGCTGTGAATGAGACTTTGAAAGAAGAGCAAGGACACAGAATAGGACTGGGTGATGGTGGTAATAATGCATTTCTCCTTTAAATCCTGTTTTTAACTCCTTAATGTAGCCCTTTATGGTGTTTGGCCTGGCAATGCCCAAGTCCATAGGGCTGGGAGATATCTGAAAGATAAGAGAAGTGGTTTCAGTGAACATCCAGATGCTATCTGTGTGGAACAACATCTGTATATTTGTCAACATATGGATATTAATATTAAAGTAATAATTGAGGTTGAATATGGTTACCAGGAAGCGGGTATAACTGACCAAGAAATGAATCAGTCCCTATATCATTTATGGAGAACATTGTATAACATACAAAGTATAAGTAAGTTCACATTTCCATTTGTTCCCCAAGATTTAATCTTTAGGAGCCAGAGGTATAGAAAGGAACTTAGATTTGTTTTTATTTTATAGTCTGAGTTGTGGTTGCGACTTAACTTTTTCATTTTGATTATAACTAAAAATGACTAATGTTCACTTGCATTTCAGCAACCAGGGATCACTTTGATAGTATCTTCATGTTTTTTGTACCATTTTCCACTGGGGGTTGTTTCTAGGACTGTAGCAAAAATGGTAATTTGTTAAAGCATGAGAAAATGTCTATAAATCCTTAAGGACTTGTCATATTAGAGAGAATTTAACTGCATGATATGGGCAAAAAAGTTGTAGAATCAATGATAAGAATAAATAAGGAACAGCAGGTGGTCCAAATTGATATTGACATTGTACAATGCCAGCTATATCTACCCCATTTTACCTGTCCTAACCCTGGAGGGATGCTGAGGCTCACTAATATTGTGTCAAGAGAAGAGAATCTGAAGAGCATCAGTTTTGAATATGTTTTATATTAGTTTCTTTTGTGCATATGGGCTGGGAATGACTGTCCCCAAAGCTATAATTCATATTGTAGCCTCAGGTCTCTTGAAGATGTAGAGATTTTCTTTGTTTGAAAACAGAAGGGGATTTCAGACAAAGTTAGGCTATCGATAATGTGCTTAGTGTCAGTCAAAATAAATTTATGGGAATTCTAGGCAGAGTAGCTTTTCTTACCCCCTTCAAAAAAATAAAATTTCCTGTTGAAAAGAGAGAATGTTGAGGTAGAGGAAGCATGTTTGATATTTCTAGAAAGAAATATGTAACTCTAATTATATAAGACCCTCTGAAATGAAAGTCCTACTTAGTTCTGCATGGGTTGATGTTGATTAGGGAGCTCTGGGTTCCTGGGTGCTGCCTCTGACACCAAAATTAACTTCATACAACCACCATGGGTTGGGCTTGGTCTTGCACCAGCTTCTCTGCTTTCATATGTTGAATGAGGAGTAATTTATAGGAAGACAAAGCTTTAGCTTGGCCACTGAAAAGATAAAATGTTTTCATTTCTCTGATGCCCCTTACTCCTGATTTCTGTTGTTGTCTGTTCAGGTTGAAAGCAGGCTATTACATCTACCAGGAACTGAAAACAAACTTGTCTGTCACATTTGATAGCAGTTTGAAATTAGTAGTGAATTGGATTTGGACTTAAGTGGTCATGTGAATGATCTGACTGCACAAGCAGATCTTTCATGCAAAGCAATAAACTTTCTGTTGGATTTACAAGATGGGGCCATGGTCGTGCATCCTGGACCTGGGCATTGCTGCTTGTTGGAATACTCATTTCTTATTTGTGTTTCATTTTTTTTTCCTGCTGCAGTTTGTCAGTGTCTGCCTATAAAATAGGCTTTAACAAAGGGTTGTATTTTCAATAGAATCTTTTCCTGGAAGCGGTATAATACTAAACAATGCAAAGGTCATAGAAGCTCATTCTGCTCTCTGGTTTGGATGAAAGGAGGATGGTCTCTGATCATCCCTGCCA
Organism: Sciurus carolinensis; assembly: GCF_902686445.1. Lineage (NCBI taxonomy): Eukaryota > Metazoa > Chordata > Mammalia > Rodentia > Sciuridae > Sciurus > Sciurus carolinensis. Next base: position 36,849,745 of record NC_062228.1, read on the forward strand.
CATGAGTTCTGAGAGAAAACCAAACAGTAATATGGATGAACTAAAATGAAAAAAGGTCCTAGAAGCACACATAATTTGTGTTCTTCTTTATATGTTGAATTTTAAAAAATATGATGTGGAGCAGGGCAGGGTAGTGCAGGCCTGTAATCCCAGTTACTTGGGAGGCTGAGGCAGGAGAATTGCAGATTTAATACCAGCTCAGGCAGCTTAGTGAGATCCTGTATCAAAATAAGATTGACAAAAAGTGCCGGAAATGTAGCTCAGTGATAGCTTGATTGGCTAGCCTGTGTGAAGCTGTGGGTTCAATCCCTAGTATTGGATAAAAAAGGTGATGCTTGGCAAATTATTTTGCTATGTTTTTGCCATAAAAACCTAGGAAATTACTACTTGATTACCTACATCCACTAAAAAGTTAGTGCAGTTAATGGATGAGACTATGTGAATCCTCAGAGAGATTGTCAGACAAACTTGGAGCAGAGAGCTCCCAGGGTCTTGGAGTAAAAAAAGGGTTATCATGTGTGTATGTAGGTGGGGTATGGGGAGAAAACACAAATACTTTGTTTTTCCATGTATAAGTACTTTATTGCTTTCTATGGATGAATTGCATTCCATTGTGTAGAATATCTCATTTTGTTCATGCATTTGGCAGCTGATAGACAGTTGGATTATTTCCATCTTTTAATTATTGTGAATATGCTGCTATAAACATTCTGTTAGTTTTGTGTGAATGCATTATTATTTTTCTTAGGCATACGCTTAGGCATGACAATGCTGGCTCATATAACTCATGTTTAACTAGAGCCACGTCAATGTTTATAGCAGCTCAGTTCACAATAGCTAGATTGTGGAACCAACCTAGATGCCCTTCAACAGATGAGTGGATAAAGAAACTGTGGTATATATAAACAATGGAATATTATTCAGCCATAAAGAAGAATAATATTATGGCGTTTGCAAATAAATGGATAGAATTGGAGAATATCATGCTAAGTGAAATAAGCCAATCCCCCAAAACCAAAGGTCAAATGTTTTCCCTTGTAAGTGGAGAATGATATATAATGGGTGTGGGGGGTGTGGGGAGTGAGAGAAGAATAGAGGAACTTTGGATTATGTAGAAGGAAATGAGAGGGAGGGGGTATGAAAAATGGTGGAATGAGATAGACATCATTACTCTATGTACATGTATGATTACACAAATACTTTTTGAAGATACAGGAGACCTGCCTACCCTAGTATGCAAGCAGTTTTTGACCTACTTGGGAACTTGCCCTTCTATGCCTCTAGGTTTATGCCAGAAGTCCTGGATCAGAGTGGTTATTCCTAAGGTCCATTCTAACCTCATTATTTAAAAGTGAAATTAATATTTAAGGGAAAGTTTTGGAAAGCTCAGAAGTTGCTGATGGCCAAGTTAGGAAAAAGAAAATTGGTACAGAGACAAAGAGGATTTTAGGGAAGAAGGGAGGAGTCAGATACTTCTCTCCAGGACACTTGAGACAAAGCAACATTGCTTGTCCACTCTTCACCATGAGAGGCTCAGGACAGTGCCAATCACATAGCATGATTCAGTGCATAAAAAATAAAATTATGAATAAAATGTCATTAAGGAACCATCTTCCTGAAAGCCTTAACCAGTGTTGTAGCAACAATGCTGATATCATCATCATCATCATCATCATCATCATCATCATCATAATAATAATAATTACTACTAGGAAACTGCTTTGGACCATGTCCTGAGCTGGGTGGTTTAACCATTATATACACACAAAATCTAAAGTAAGTGGGAGCTACTTTAGTTTTAAAAAGGTTAAATCATTTGCTGGAAGGTCACAAGGCTGATATGTAAAAACAGACTCCTAACCATCATGCTCTGGTGCCATGTCTTGTAGTTCCTCCTGGGGTTTCCAGTACATAATGATTTCTACTTCTTTGAGCTGTAAGTTGTGAGAGGGCAGGAACCACCTCTGACATGATCACTGCAGTTATCAGAATCTGGCACGGTGTCTGGGACATAGCACACATTCATTAATACTTACTGGGTGGATGGTGGAGGAATGCAGAACCTCTGATACACACTGGAAGACTCCACGTGGTCATGACTATACCCCTGTGCTTTACCAACAGATCTCTTCCCATGGTAGACATTCTTGGTATCCCACTTTGAACACACATCGGATCCAGTGCACCCATTCTCTTTCAGTTGTAGGTGTTGGTTGGTGCTGTGGTTTAAGTATATCACTCGAAGTTTCATTTGGTAGAAGCTTGGCGCCCCCAGTATGGTAGTGTTAAGAAATGGAGGGGGGGGTCTTTAAGAGGGAGGGCCTAGTGGGAAGTGATTATGTCATTGGGGGCACCACCCTTGGGAGAGATTAATGTAGTTCCTGAAAGAATGAATTGCTACTGAAAAAAAAAAATGCATTCCTGGACTCTAAATCTTTCTGGCTTTCTGTGCCTCTTTTGCCTGATTTCCATCCAATCTGCCATGAGGCCCTCACTGAGGCCTAACAGATAAGTCTGACTGATCTTGAACTTTCAGCCTCCCAAACTGAGCTAAATAAACCTATGTTATTTATATATTACCCAGTATCAGTATTTTGTTATAGCAACAGAAAACAGATTATGATTATTGATTATAGCTCATACCTGCACACTTTCCAAGAGAATAGTCCTTGGCTGACAGGATCTTGTGCCTGGTGATGTCTGAGGGGTAAGGCACAACCCACTCTGTCTTCCCCTTATAGAGATGGACCAATGTCTGTGGTACAGGTCATACTCTAGAGGACCCATAGAATCAGGTTAAGGATAGTCTTTCCTGAAAAGATGAGTGCTTTGTGGCATTGCTCAATAAATCACTTGTACAAGCATCCCCATTCAAACTTTACTTTTAGGAAACATGACCTAGAACACCCTCTAGAATATACAGCTTGAAAGGAAATATCTTATATTCCTTTTTTATCCTTTTCACAAGATACTTCTGGTCTAGAAATCTTTCTGAAATTTTTTGCCGAGGTCAATGGGATGGATTTTGTTACCTATAGTTAAAATAAGTTTGACATATACAAATCTTAATCTGCTTAGTTTTATCAATTTGGAGGAAATAAAGAGAACTAAAATTTGAAATTGGACAAAGTTCTTGTGATGCATTGTGGGTGTGGGTATCTTGGTCTAGGATAGTGAGTGAGCTTTGATAATGGTCCTTCCAATAAGCTTTAAAGGTGTCCTTTCTACAGGCTTGGTCTTGTGTCTGTTACATCCAAGAAGTTTAATTATCTGAAAGCAGTACTCAGAGGAGTCCTTTAGGTTTCTATGAAAGAGATGCTGCTGCTGCTGCTGCTGCTGGCTTTTATTTTCAGTGACAAGGTTGCATTAGTATGCTTGGATCCTGTCCAAATTCATCAAGATCTTAAAGGATTTTGAGGTAGTTAATGGGATCTTTGACTGTGCTAATAAATACAGAATGTTCAGAACAAGAGAGGAGAAAGATCCACTTTGTCTTGTGTTGCTCACAAGCTGATGGATGTGGTCAGTTAGGGGGGCATCAGTTAAGTAGGTGATTGACAATCTAGATGGGGAAGAGTCAGGGGAGAAAGGGCCTAGAAATCACGTTGCCTGAAGGACTGGGGATGATAGATCTGGAAAAAAAAATGAAAAGGGACATAATGGCGACTGATTGAGTGCAGTATTTGTGTTTTAGGAAGGTCACATGTGCCTGCAGAGAAAGAATTACCAGTGGGTGAAAGTCACATGGAACAGGAAGCCTTTCTCATAGTCATTTTAACTACTAGAAGGAGATTGTGGTGGCGTTCTCATCACAGTTCAAGCTGAGGTCTGAGGGTCACTTGTCAGTGCTGTAGAACCAGACCATGGCAGGATATGTTGTACAGAGGTCTATGTTAGGTGGCCACTTGAATTTTCTTCAAATCTGGAAGCCAGATTCTCTGAATTGGGGTTGAGCAGAGAGACATACCTGGTAGAAAAGGTCTGGTTACATAGTTTTTTGCCGGGGAGACTCTTGGGAAGAATAGTATGGATAAAATGAAGAAAAGACTCAATACATTGCATTTGTAAGATATTCTGACATCAGTCCTCTAGCTTGAGCAGTAAGATTGTCACTGCTGGGCAGCTGGACACCCATGTATCTTCAGCTCACATGCAGCATTTGTCGTTGAGAGAAATAGTGTGTTTTTGAAGGTTTCCCATCAGTGTGGAATCTGGAGATGCTGGTTCTGTTGCTAGTTAGGGAAAAGCTTCTGAGCCTCCAATTCCTGTAAACTTGACAGTTTCTGCTCTATATGCAAATGAGACACAAGGAAAGATGGGAAGATACCCAGAGATGACTTCATGTCTTCAGGCTCAGCAATGTCAGTACTACAGCCCAATTCTTAACAGAAAGGCTACATTTGCTGTGAAAGATGCCAAGTTCCTTTTGAGATATATGAGTCCTTTGGGGAGATGGGAAAGTGTGTACTGGCAGTGGGGCCCAGGTAAGGGGGATATCAGGAATGGGTGCAATAATCTTGGAGCCACTAAGCAGTAACTACCGAGGCTCTGTGAGTGGATGACCTCTGCAGAGAAAGAGCAGATGTTCCAGACAGAAGTTGGAGTGGGGAGGAATTTTGGCAGGAGAGGATTTATAAGAACAAGAGAACAGAGTGAGTCAGAGCTGGAAGATTAGAAGAGGAAAGGAAGGAAAGCTGCTAGGTTGTAGACTCATGAAATAAGTGTGTGATTAATGGCATTGGATTTTCATGGGTCATCAAGGAGATGAGGATTGAGAAGAATCAGTGTGTTAGGTGATTGCAGAGTGACTACTATTTTGTGTGCAGGGAAGCCCTTTTTTGTTTGCAACCTAACTCGAATTAGCTGAGTAAAAAAATGGGAATATTGCCTCTAAAAATCAAAGGGAGTTTTGATTCAGCAAACCACAAAGGGTTCTGGGTAGGGATGTTATTATTCTTAGAATGGTTAGAACCAGGAAATCAAACATTACTTGGGTTTTCTTGGTCTTTCATTCTTGCCTCTCTCTGCTTGTTGGCCTTATTCTTTCAGAATGACTTTCTCTCTCTCTCTCTCTCTTTTGAGATGGGGGTCTCACTATGTTACTGAGGCTGGTCCTGAGACCCTGGGATCAAAGAATCCTCTTGTCTTAGATTCCCATGTAACTAGCTAGGACTGCAAGGTATATACCACCATATCCCCTAAGTGACTTTTTCACAAAACAGATAAAACTGCCCAACCAACAGCAATTGTAAGTCCTAATCATCTTAACTACTGAGGGACTAAATATAAAAATGGACAATGTCCAGATCCAGACCATATATAAAAATAGAACATTGGCCCATAGTCTATAGCAAGATTCCCAGGAAATCAACCCCCTTATCTGCAATAAACAGGTTGGGAAATTGACCTGCTAGAAGTCAGACTTTTAGGAAACCAGATAGTTGTTTCTAGTAACAATCTGGGAAGTTAAACAATAAATTCTATAACAATTGATCCTGAATGCCCAGGACTCGATTGATAACTGACACTTCTCCTATTTTTTTGTCCCTTCTTCCAAATTAGGACCAACCAGATAAAGGCAAATATGTATCCTAAGAAATCATGTAGGAGCCTTTTACTTAGCCTGTGCACAACTTCTCCATGCTATCAGCTGCCAATCAGGGTACATTTGAAGCCTCCCCTCATTTCCATTATGAAACTTTCACACTCTTTTGCTTGCCTCTAAATCTGCCAACATGCATGTAATGGCAACTGACTCTATTGCTATAGCAAGTTCTGAATAAATAAATAGCCTTTGCCAGCCCTCATTTGGTTGGTCTTTGTTTATTTCCACACTTGGTATCCAGAGAGGGAAAGGACTTTCTTCCATCAGTTCAATTTAGAAATCCCCACGACAGCATTTTGATTGACCTGCTTTATGCTCCAGACATTGTGGTTATACAATATACAGCTCAGCTTAAAATAGGTAACCACCCCTCAAAAAGATAACAACTTATGTTCTGAGTAAATGCCTAGTGCTAGGGAAGGAAGAGTTTTCCTAAAGAAGAGATTTTGTAAGCTCATAACTAAAGGCATCTGTTGTGGATGATGCTGAGGAGACAGAAGAGTTAATGTCCTCTGCAGAGAATTGGGAGGTATAGCTGTTCAAGGAGGGTCATTCTAGAATGTGTATCTGATGGCAAGATGGACTGCACTGCATGAAGTTGAGGGGTGGAGAGGTTGGGACTTGAAAAGACATTGTTTCAAACATCCCACAGCTGAAATGAGGACAAGGTCAGGAGGAAGAATGACAGCCAAAGGTGCCATAATCACCTTGGGGTGGAAACAGATAATTGGCTGTGGAAATAGGGAGCTTAAATCAAAGTGAGAACTCGATATTTTCAACCAAGCCATTTCCCTTAACCTTCTTGCCCCTTTCAACTCTTCTATTCTTCCTCCTGATCTCCTTTTCTGCAAAAAGGACAAACCAAGTGTCAAAGCCTGAACCTTGAAAAGGGCATCTCAGACTTCTTAGAAATTTGCTTTCTGTGTTTCCTCCCCCAACCCCCCCATCTGTGTACCTTGACTCGTGTTAGTGAGTCCCCCTCCACCTCTCCTGCTCCCCAGGAAAAGGTCTTGGTGTTTAGAGATTTCCCTCTTTCTACTACCCTCTGTGATAGCACACATTCTGTTTTATTTATTCACCATGCAGCTAGTTATGGTTGTTGGAGATGATACAAAGAGAAGAGAAACTTAAAACAGAAGCTAAAGGTGCTCTGTTCTTTGTTTCCTCTCTCAGGAATACTGTAGGAGCATGGAGGAGCAGAAGATCCTGCTTTCATTGGGTAAACTGCTGCAGTGTGGGAGGGCATGTTTCTCTCCAGTGATCTTCATCAGCATTCTCTCTAAGGATGAGAAAGAGATGGAATCCTGGAGAGCTCAGGGTTGATTACCCATTAGGCTGGTTCTCTCAGCTTTTCTACTCGTGTCTAAAAATCAGGTAGATTTAAAAAAGCAAATTTGGGTTTCCCATGGTAAGACTTGAATGTCTTTTTGAGAGATTTAACTGACATTCCCAGAAGTGGCAGAGTTAGAGAACAAGCAAGAGAACAGATGCTAAACAAATTTGGCACCATGATAAGTTCCAAAGCCTGTGTCCCAAAGCTCTCTGGAGGTTATTTTTGTGGAAGCCACTATCTTTGTGAAGGAAGGTAATCGGAATGTGCTGCTTTCTGCCTTTTCTCTATCCCTAACTGAAGAATAGGAGAAACTCTTAGGAAATCCCTTAACTGGCTTGCTGGCCCTGACATGACCTATGACATGATTGATCTTCCTCTAGCTACTTAATGACTGACATGGATTTGGTTCAGATATACATATTGGAACTGATGTTAAGATGGCCTTATATAGCAAATATAGGGGCTGTATAAAGAACTGCAGTATTTTAAAATAGGAATTTATGAAGATTCAAGTTTGAGGAACAAATAAGTATAGAAATGTCTCCAACAGAGTTAATGATATCTGTTAAATTCATTTTACCATTTATGACAGATGCTTTAGTTTCTTGCATTTGATTTGGTTCCAAACTTCCTAAACATCAGCGTAGATTTTAACATTTTTAGAGAGGGCCAGTTTGAGCTCTAGCAACCTCTCTGCTTGTCATGAGTGTCAGATTTTCTGGGAAGATAAATGGAAATGTACTGCAAGCTAATCCACATAACTCTTTGTGGCTCTGCTGTCTTAGTCATCACGATAGTCACCTATACAAAAGCTGGCAGGTTCTGAGAAGAGCCACACAGCCTCTCCTCAGTTTCATCCTCAACTGTGCTATTCAGAGTGACAGAAAGTCCTTGTTGACAGGCCTCATTCCAGGACATGCCTATTTGAGTTCTCTACCTTCTCACCAATGTCTGCAGTGCACCCTGTTGTTGGTCTCCATGAAACTACAGGGAATTACGCCCTGCCTGCAGTTACTCCTTGGAGGTACCAGTTTCTATAGAAAGGAGAATGTTTTGTGCTTTGCTTGCTGGGCCCCTAAGCAGGGCTGCTTGTGCTTCAAACCTCACCTAATTCTTCATGAAAATAATTCCCTCCTTTTCTTGCAGAACCTCTCCCTATAGAGGTTGTACTTGTGGGTATTATTGTTCTCTTCATTTCTCTGTCTCTACCTATACTATTCCCAGGGATGTGATCATGAAATATCTTGATTCAGGCATTTTTCATTCTATGATATTAACTTATGCAAATAAATACCTGGAGGAACCCTCAGTCAACTAATTTATTAGACATAACCAGGGTCTATGAACCACTTTAGACTCTGTTGGAATCCTTACAATGAATACACAGAAGAATATTCAAGAGAACTAAAATATGCCTTGATGCTGTTCCCTGCATAAAACTTTCTCTCATTACCCAGTCATGTATTTCTCTCTTTTCTGCTGAACCTCTAGAGCCCTTCTAGAGTTTTCTTTAGGCAGATAGTATGTTTTAACTGACAGTTACTTCTATATGTATGTTTAATGAAACGTAAGGTCCATGGAGCTTACATTTATGTGCCTGGCACATGGTAATAATGTGTGTGTGTACACAGATATATACACATATATATGAACATATATATATATATTTGGATATATATTTATATACATTATTACCATGATTACATAGAGCCCCCTGCCAACTTTGACACTCAGCAGGTAATGTTTTCTGTTGAAAGCTTTGAATCATGACTTTTGTGTGCACAAGCTTCTCACCACCATCTGGATCTTGCAGCACAAAGACTTCCTTTAACACCTGGGGAGAGGAGAGGCTGGTGGTAGCTCTTCATCAAATGCCACACCTGCAGAAATCTTCCCATGTTGAGGAAGATTGTGGAAGTTCAGAATAAAAAGTTTAATCATTTTCATTCTGTGGATAATGACAGCTTCTTCTCAAGGCTGAGGTAAGCATTTGTTCTCCAGGTGAAGATAGCAATTTCCTTGTTGCCCTGTGGGTGGTTTGTGAATTGCTCCCCATTTCTAAACTACTCTTGCCTTGTCCCATCTGGAAGCCTCAGTTCCTGCTTATCTGTATGCCCTGCAAGGGCCCATAAGCCAAGTAACCCTTTAAGAGATAGGACTGGGAAATTTGAAACTCAATAATATAACCTTTTCTTTCAAAGAGAAGTTGTATCAGAAGCATGTGGCATTAGAAAATTATTTTCCAGCAACACTGGTTTTTATCATCAAAAGAAGTAGATACCCATGCATTCTGGACAGATAGAAACACATCATATTTAAGCTGGCCACACATACATTCTCAGCTGCTCTCTGGAGGAAATCTGATTTGTTTGCACTCAGTGAAAAATCAGAATGATTGCCTTTGCTGTCATTGGGTTCAGGACATCCTCATCAGTGCAGGCCTGTTTTGATTACCTGCACACAGATGGCAGCCCCAATTTGAGCATGGCATGCCTCTCTGTTCTTGTGTCTGTTGTTATTTAACAGGCTGCATCTACTGATTGGAACCATCTATCACAATACCTCTTTGGAGGTTGTATTCCTCCCTGATTGCGTATTCTGAAGCAGTAATACTTGAGAGCTGCTGTGTGTTGGAAAACCTCTTTTCTACCCAGATTAATTTGTATTAGGTAACATTTGATCTCTTGGAGTTGTGTTTGAATTGCAATTAATGTCAAAAATATTTTTACTTACACTTTGAGTTCTGTTATTCTTTCAATCATGAGTATTTTTATGTAAGCTGTGAAAAACCTGGAAGGTTTAATTGTAAGACTCTGAATTCCTATTGGAATTTTAGCATAAATATATAATGTAATGAAGAAATTGTCATTTGGCATTATTGTTACTGGAGAGACTGTTAGGTGTGTTTGGAAGGTATACATTGCTAAGTTTCTTAAAGTAGAGAGAAGGTGGTAACTCCAAAGGGTTTGAATGTGGGCAAAACTGTTTTGCTTGACAGTTTTTAAATTTGTTTGTTTTATTCATTTGATTTTATTTGTTTGTTAATCTGGAGAAGGAGTCAGGGAAGGGAGTGAAAGAGAGAGAGAGAGAGAGAGAAAGAAAGAAAGAGAGAGAGAAAGAGAGAGAGAGGAAGAGGGTAGACATGACATGCTCAATGTTGTGAATTTCCCCCCATAAATCTCAGTAAAGTGCACACACACACACACACACACTCACACACACACGTCACTAGTTGTGATGCTGTTTCTAGTGAAAACCAGTGAAAAATCTAGGTTTAGAAACTCAAATGGGATGCATTAGAGAGTGAACATGGGTGCAGGAAGCTGTGAAACACACTGCCAAGAGGGAAGCAGCTCTGAACTGTCATGGGCCATAGAATCAGCATTTGGGAACAAGGTCAAATGGGAGGAAGTGGATATTGCATTATAGCTATAAAATTATTTTAAATTATGGAGCAGTATAGTTTGAGACATTGCATGTATATATTCTTTCATTCACTCATTCATTTTCTCTGATTGTATTTATAAATCACTAACTCTATACTCAGTCTTAAGCTGGATTCTGAAAGGCAGACATGAAAATAAAGACAGTTTATGCTTCAGGAAACTTAATATTTCATTGGGGAGGTAAGTTCATGGGAAAGTTTAAAATATTCAAAAGTTGAACCTAGCAGATTTTTATTTTAGTACAGTGAATTGCTTTCATTTCATAGTAGCTTATACTTGTTAAAGTGCTGATCAAATCAACTCTTCTAGACATTTTATATGTATGTGTAAAATGAAGGGGAGTTGACAACCTCTTTGTTCCTGGCCTCCATCTGCATTGTTATATGACTAGTTCGCACATCACAGAATATAGGAGGGTGGAGGAAATATTTTTTGCCAGGAAATAGCTAGAAGGAACATGGAGCTCCAAGTGAACAGCTGGGGTAGATTCAGGTGACTCCCCATTACTCCAGGTTCTCACCTTTACTTGTCAAGTGCTGTGCTAGGCACCAAAGATGCAGATACCTTAATGTTCATTGCTACTCTAAAGGAACTCAAACTATAGGAACAGTTTTGAAAACCAGGACTTGGGAGTCCTGGGACAGAAACCAACATAGACCAGCTTGAGAAAAAGGGAGGTTTTGGAACCATCCTAGGTATCCATCAATGGATGAATGGATAAAAAAAAATGTGACATATATACACAATAGAATTTCATTTAGTCATAAAGAAAAATGAAATTATATTATTTGCAGGAAAATGGATGGAAATAGAGACAGTCATGTTAAACAAAGTAAGTAAGTCAAACTCAGAAGGTTAGGGGGTCATATCTTTTCTGACCCCTATATGTGGAAGCTAGAGAGTAAAAAGGCAAAGAAAGTTGGGGGTGATCTCCTAAAAATCAAAGGGATACCAGTATAGGAAAGGGACTAAGGAGTGGAAAGCAGGGAGAAAGGGATGGAGTGCTGGGAATTGATATTAGCCAAATTATATTGTAATATTGTGGGCATGTATGAATATGTAACAACAAATCCCTTCATTATATATGACTCTAATTACACCAATAAAAAAGAGAAAAAAATCAATTAGGGAAAACAAAGAAAAGGAGAGTTCATGAGAAGACTCAATAACTAGGGGAAAGGCAGTTACGTATCAGGCTTTGGAGACAACTGGTCCTTGAGGTCAAGCACTGACTGCATCCCCTTTGCACCTCTCACATCAACTGGCCTGTGTGCAAACTGTTCGCCATCTGTTTTGCCCTGCTCTTAGCATCCTCATACTTCTCAACTTTGTTATCATCAAGGGACTGTACCTTTTTCTTGAATTCCAATTTGAGAAATCCTCCAGAGGACCAATGACTGGCTTGGCTCGGCTTGGTATGGGGTGTAGCAAGGGACTATGAATGAGAGCTGCTGAAGAGCGGAAGGAGCAACTCTCCAAAACAAAAAGCACTGGGAGTTGAACTTAGGAGAGTTTCTGGACAGGCAAAAACAAAACAAAGAAACAATGAACATGAAAAACCATCTCCTTGCCTGTGGTTGAGTGTCTACTATAAGTCATTCAGTTTGGCATTTGCAATAAAACATGAATAGAGAAGTGTGTTCTGGGAGCTCAAAATAAACCCACAATATCATGCCTGATGTGAAAATGATATGTACAGGTGCTATGGGAGCTCATGAGAGGGGCTCAAAGCCCATCTAGACTATGGGTTCCTGCTGGAGAAGAAAGGAATGATGTCCCAGATAAAGAAAGAATCTTCAGAAGCTCATGGAGTAGGGAGGTTGGGGTTGACCAGGGTGGAGGATGCTGGAAAAGTTGAGAGAAGTTGGGGCTGGACATATCCACAGGAGCCGAATCTCCATGGTCATGTGGTCAAGATCAGGAATCTGATGTTTATGCCATGGACCACATTTAAGAGTTCCAAAGCAGGAAATGACATGATGAAATTTGGGTTTTAGGGAGATCACACAGGCTGTTGGGGTGGAAAATAGGTCTGAAAAGAGTGGGGGTGTGGAGAAGAAGAGTAAGGAAGACAAACAGCTCTCCAGGTGGAAAGTGGTTGTTGCAGAGTGTGTGCAGTGAGGTAGTCATGCTGAGTGACTCTAAGCAGATAAGACTGGAGCATTGCTTGGGTTTTGGTGACTCAGAGAGAGGGGAAAAGTGTAGGTGAAATTACAGCAAGTGCTGTGGAATGATTCCCTGACATATTTGGAACACAGCTCACCTGCACATCCTTCTTCTTCTTCTTTTTTTTTTTTTAGTATAATATCATGAACCTGTGCAATATTACAATTTAATCTCAAGTAAGCAAATCACACTGTATTCAAGTATTGGCTAAGTCCCAAACTATTTTTTTTAATCAATGAGAAGAAAATGAAAAGCTGAGAACAGCTGGTTTATTAACTTAGTGTTTTGCCCCTGAGAATTGGGAAAAGGTCACTATTTTTAATTTTGGTGGCAGAAATCCTGTCTCCTCATTCATAGTAAGCCAGCTTTCAATGGGAGGATGGTTTGAGAGTTATTAGATACAGTGTGAGAAGGTGGGGGCAGAAGCAGACTCCCTGAAAATGAGACTGGGAAAAAAATTCAAAGGTAGATCAAATGGTGCTATGTTCATTGATGTTTTTCCTAGGCAGATTTTGCCATTTCCATGTTCCTCTTGTATTTTTATTTAGCACTGCTTTTCCTTAAATATATTCACTTTTTAAAACTTAAATTCAATTGGAAAGGAAGTTTTATAGTGTCTCCATAGAAGGAAAACCAGTTTTGCCTGTCAAGTATAGATAACAAAATAAAATAATTAGACTGGAAACAAAACAATATTATTAAGTTCTAGCTAAAATAGTATTGCTTGGGAAGATTCCTCTCTTGAGGTCTGTCTGCCTGCCTTTTAAACCAGCTCCTCTATGTGATTACTTGCAGGCTTCTTTCTAAGCATGTACCTTGACAGAATTTCCCAGCCTCCCTTACAGTGGGCTGTGTCATGTACCTAGATTCTAGCCATCAGAATGGGGTAGAAGTGATGAGACTGAAGTGGTTCTGGTCTCAAGGGCTGACAACATCATCACCTTCCACTCAGTCCTTCACATTTATGTTTTTCTCCTCATCTTCCAGTTGAATGAGGAGGAACCAGGAAAAAAATAACAACAAAAACTGGAGGGCAAAACCACAGAATGGCAGGAACCTGGGTCCTTGGTCCCCAGGTGGAAGGCTGCCCTGTAATCATGCTCACTGAGTAAAAAATAACTTTAAAACCTGTGAAGTCACTGAAATTTTGGGGTGTGATTGTTGTTCATTGAAACAGCAGTTACCCACTGTGACTTAAAGAACTGCTAAAGACAAGTTTGCCCAAATTGAAACTTTCTCCTTTCTCCTGGTGTAATAAAAAAGGGCAAAATAAATCTTTTGAAAAGCTAAAAATGTTTTTGCTCTACAGTTCAGTGTGATTTAATACTGGGTCTATTAACCTCTCAACACCCATCTTTCATTCCACTCTGGGAAATATCAGAGCAGGTCATTATGTGCCAGGCTTCAGAATTAGGACTTTGTCCCAATCACTCATCAGTCTGTTCTCAAGTTTTTTGCCTTCTATTTCAAATATGCTGGAAGACTCTTAAACATGCTTATCAGTGATAATGGCTGATAGCTCAATGATGTAGTTATCCCCATTTTAGGTTGGGATGTAGAAAGTACATCAAAATCTGGAGTGGCAAGCCACATGAAATGTTACAAGCAGCAGTCACCTCCTTTTCAAACACACTTTCTTCCAATTTGAATATGGTTCCACTTTATGATTCCAAAGCTTTAGTGTCTATGGCTCAGTTTTGGAGGATGCTAAGTAGGGTAGTCACAGAATTCTATGACTTAAAAACAAAATTCCAGTGACACAAGAAGAGATTGGGGCAGCTAGGGACTGGAGAATGGGTTTCAAGTGAGCTCACTTACGTCTTCATTTCTTTTTTGTTATTGAGAAAAAAGTCTAAATTAAATTATGAAAATGGACATCTCACCTTTTCATGTGTTAAAGAGGAGATTTTAATTTGAACAATATCCACTGTGTTCAAGATGCACTCTTCAATCACAGGTGAAGAGGCTGAAGTTCATGGATCATGGAAGGAATGTTGGAGATTAATTAGAACTACCATAGTGTGCCACACACGCTATGAACTCTTTCTTAAATTGCACTTAATTAACATTTGCTTACAGAATCTCCTTTCTCTGCCAAACATCATGCATTTAAACTCTACCTCTGCCCCCTTGTTCATGTCCTTGACTGCTTTGGAGGCTCATGTCCAACTCTTTTTCCACTTCATTCCTTTTATAGACCCGGAGATAAATAAATAAGCATTAGAATTAACATTTCATTGCAAAAACTGTTGAGTCCTTTGTTTTTTCATGCCCCACTCCTTTTTATCTCCAGGGCAAGAACTTGTCCTGAATTTCATTTGATATTTCATGGAATGACTTGAAGTTCTAGCCATACCTCCTCTAGGAAGCCCAGAGGTCTCTGATCTAAACTGATTTCCCTTTTTCAGATGCAGATAGCACCTGCAGAACAACATGAATCAGATTCCATCTTGTGTTATGAGGTGCTCTAATTGTGTCTGGTGTGTACATCTGCTTTATAAGAATATAGGCTTGACTGGGTGTGATGGCATATGACTATAGTCCCAACCACTTGGAGATTGAGCCAGAAGAATTTCTGGAGATAGTAGGTAATTATGGGTCAGCCTGGGCAACCCAACTCAGACAAAAAAAAAAAGAAGATGAATATAGGTTCATGTGGGTTAGCTTGTATCTTCTATTTTACTTCAAAGAATGACCTCCTTCAAGAAAATAGATATGTGCCAACACTAGGCAATTTAATCAAGGTTCTTTATGTGCCACATGAAAGGGAGCAGTGGCTGAAGAATGTAGCAAATACTGTCTTCATTATTCACAAAGAAACCTACTCCAGTGTGCATGAAAGAAAGATTTTAAAAATTATAGAGAAATTATTTCTTTTTTGAAAAATGAATTTAAACCAGAAATGGCAAACAGACATCCAAATTTAGTCCACAGTGTTTCATTTGACTTCAACAATTTATGTGTTCGAAGATTTCATATAAAAATCTAGATTACTAACTTTTTCCAGAAATTCACATGATCTAACAATTTAGGGTCCAAACAACTCATAGTGGCAGCATAGTGTATGGAATAGCATCTGTTCCTTTACATGTATAGTGGAGGCATGAACTCTGCCAGTTTCCACTCTTCCCACTACACACAGTGACTTCATTAAACTGTCTGGTCCCAGTAGTCATTTGACTTTGCAGCATGTGAGACTGTGCTGTATCAAATTTTAAGGTCCCCCTTTGTGTGTATGTGCCTTTACTTTTACTGTTTGGATGTATAAGTTTTGTAAATGTGTCTGTGTGTGCGTGTTTCAAAATCTGCTTGCCAGAAGATAAGAGTGTATTTGAACTTCATACTACTTTAACGGCCATTGGATTTGGAGCACCTATGCACACAACCTAGACATTATAGTCAGACACCACCTATCGTTGCATTTTCCATACCTGTGTATCTACCATATCTTCAAAGATTTCTTTTGCACTTTTAATTTTAACAATTGTGTTTTTCATTTCTATGTGCTTGTGTGCTCTCTCTCTCTCTCTCTCTCTCTTTCTCTCTTTCTCAGTTCTCCATCTCATCCTCCCCTTTATTCCTCCTCCTCTTTTTGTTTACTCTGAACCCAGGGGCACATTACCACTGAGCGACATTCCCAATCCTTTTTAAAAATATTTTTTATTTTGAGATAGGGTCTTGCTAAGTTGCCCAGGCTGGCCTTAAACTTGCAATCCTTCTGCCTCAGCCTCATGAGTTTCTGGGATTATAAGTGTGTACCAACATGCCCAGCTTGCTCATTTCTCTTTTTAAAAGGCATTCTATTCTTGTGCTAAGGAATTGCCACATCTTCTACTGAGTCCTCCATAGATACTTTTGGAATTAACTTCTTCCTTTCTATAGTAAATACTTTTCATTCGCTTAGTTTTCCAGAAATGGGTGTTGCATCTAGTTTGTTGTAATGCCTACAACCCAGTTGTGCTAGAGCACTGGGATATGGTGCTGAGAGATCTAGAAAGATGCCTGAAGATGAGTGGGGGTTTAGTAGAAAATGCTTTCAAGGAAATTCACCTGTTACTAACTGAACAGGTGTTTCATCAGAGCATCTAGTGGCAATGGGCTGGTCAGCTGAATCTCTTTTGCTTATAGTGCCTATGGAACTTAATTAACAGATAAATTAAATGTCTCCATCTCTCATGATGCTTTATTCAGTGACAGTCAGTTTGATGAACACTTTCGTCTCCACAGTGCTCTATTCCATGCCAGTTACCACAGGGAGAGGGGATTTAAGTTAGGCTATAGGAGCAGTGATATTATTTATTTGCTTAGTTTGCTTTGCTCCTTCTGTGACCAGAATCCCATGGAGCAGGTGTCCTGGTGTGTGTAAGAAAGCAGCTTTCTACAGATAACCAGTAACTTGCCCTAATTCCCATCATACATGAGATACAGAAGAGAAAGTCAGGGTCCTTCTAGATAATACTTATTGAGGTATTTTAGCCTGGGTCAGCTCTCATAGTTCTCTTGACTTGTCTAGGTCCTTGGGAACTGAAAGGGCCATTACAGGGACTTGGTATTACTGTCCTCATTTTTTAAAAGGATGATACACTTGTGAATTCTCCATTCTTTATCTTTTTAACTCATTTTCTTCAGTTGGGTGAGAGGGAGAGTGGGGAGGGAGAGGGAGAGAAAAAGAGAGAGTAAATAAGAGCTGAAAACAAGAAGGGGAAGGAGTATGAGGGAGACACCTTGGGAAGGAGAGCAGTGGAATTCAAAACAAAAATTAAAAAGGAAGAGAGAGAGAGAGAGAGAGAGAGAGAGAGAGAGAGAAAGAGAGAGAGAGAGAGAGAGAGAGGGAGAGAGAAGAGATGAATTTAATGTATACATGTGCTTACTCTAATTAAGACCTTCAATAGCAGGTTTAAGCAATGGAATGTTATTGTGGTTTGGATATGAGGTATCCCCAAAGAGCACCTCTGTGTTAATTCAGAAATATTTAGAGGTGAAATGATTGAATTGTGAGAGCTGTATTCTAATCAGTTCATTCTCTTTTGAATGGATTGACTGGATGGCAATTATAGGCAGGTGGGGCATGACTGGAGGAAGTGGGTCACTAGGAGAGTGCTCTGGAAGATTGCATCTTCCCTTCAGCCCCTTCCCCTTTCTTACTGTGCTTCCTGGTCACCATGAGTGGAGCAGTGTTTCTCTGCTATGCAATTCCATCATGATGTTCTGCCTCACCTTGGACCCAAAGCAATGGAGTTGACTAATCATGGACTGAATCTCTGAAACCATGAGCCCAAAATAAACTGTTCCTCTTTTAAGTTGGTTTTGTTGGGTATATTTGGTCATAGCAATGTAAAATAGTCTAACACAAATGTGGATGAATAAACGAACTCCTCAGGGAGCCATGCCTTGTTTTCTTTCCTTAGGGAGTGGGGTTCTCAGATTTTATCTATCTTTTAGGGGCTGTTATGACATGTGGCAATGTTGGATAGCTGTCCATCAAAACTTGTGCTTCCTTATATTGCTGCTGGAGCAGAAGTGGCTAGCCAGAGACACATTCCTCTTTACATTCAGATATGGCCATGTGAATGGTTTTTAGTTTACACAAGAGCAGAAGTGAAATACATCATATGCTGACTGATTTTTTTAAGTAGCAAATGTGTGATGGTTTGAATCTGAAATGGCCCACAAAGTCCCATATGTTAAAATTTTGTTCACCTGCCAGTGGTGCTGCTGGGAAGTGATAAAGAGATGGGGCCTAGTTGGAAGTTAGGCCATTGGGCCCTTGAAGTGGCTACTGAGACCTTGACCCCTTCCTCTCTCTCTTGGTTTCTTGGATGCCATGAGGTGAGCAGCTTCCTCTGCCATGTACCTCTGTCATGATGTTCTGCTTTGGCACAGGCCCCAAATGACAGGGCCAAGTGACCATGGACTGAAACTTCTGAAAATGTGAGCTAAAATATCTTTCTTTTCTTTCAAGTTGTTTATCTCTGGTATTTTATCACACTGAGACATTATCTTTCTCCTTTCACTGAATACGCAAGTCTCTGAGTCATTAGAGGATGATAGAGTCATAGGATATAAGGAAACTTGGTTATTGAATCACCATGTAAGGAAATTTGTCTACTAACTAACCATCAGCACCCACATTAGCACATAGCTGTAAGTATTGTGGTAAGCCACTGGTATTTTGTGGTTTATTTGTTATAATGACTAGCAGTAACTGAACTATGGGCTAAGATGGTATTCCATAGAGCTATATACCATTGTCACAGTGTGTCCTTAAAGCGTAGTGTATACAAAGGACCAGGTAGAAATTAGAAGAATCTTTCAAACCACAACAAATACGCAGGTACTGGGATCCAAAAACTGCCATCATTTCTTTCTTTTCTTTTCTTTTTTTTTTTGAAAATATCTCTATTGTTTAATTTTTTTGTGTGTGTGTGGGCCCTTACATAGAAGATGATAGAGAATGCTTCTCCAATTTTAAAAAGTGGTAGTTCTTCCTTCTGGGTCTATGAATATGACTCAAAGACCTGGTGTCAGGATTCATTTTTCATGCTAAAATAATGAGCTCTTTAAAAAAAAATGTTTTATTTTAAATTTTTAAAATTTGTTTTAATTGGTTATACATGACAGTAGAATGCACTTTGATACAACATACATAATGGAGTATACTTTCTCATTCTTCTGGTTATATGTGAAGTAGAATCTCACCAGTCGTATAGTTATATATGTACACAGGGATAGGGAAGATAGTAAAATAATAAACTCTCAATCTGTGCAGTTATTTATGATTTATAAAATGCTCACAAAGAGCTAGTTCATTCATTCAAAGTCAAAAAGAGAAGAAAAATATCAGAAGTTTACTTGGTAGGGATACAGTCAGAATCAGAGGAATTAGGGAGATGACTCCAGGGGTTAATGGGATCAAATTCCACAATGATGGAACATCTTCACCCATTTCCACCTGGGCCATACCTGTGGAAGGATAAGACAGACTGCATCAGGGCTGGTTCTTCCCCTTCCTTGGACTTAGTCTTTTGATTTTTAGTGCTGCTCCCCATTAGGCTGCTGCTGAACTTGTTGATTTTCTTCTTAGGCCTTAGAAGGCAGTTCTGTTCTTATGATGCCTCAACTCTATCCAACCTCAATCCATTATGTTTCATTTTTGTAATTTAGCTCTTAGAGTTTCAAGGGTGCCTTATTGGCACCACTATGTATCAACTGCATTACAGTTTTATAAATGAAAATATTGAAGCACAGAGAAGGATATTTACTCAAGGTCACCTTGTGAGTAAAGGCAGAACTGGAATAAGAGCAACTTAGAAAATTGTTGGTAGTATAGGGCTCTGAGGATTTGTGCTCCCTGTCTTCCAGGAAGACACAGAAAAGTATCACCAGGTGTTTTTGCTGAGCCTAAGGATCAGTGTGGGCATGGAAACTCTGTGACCCCATTCTCCATCCATTCTTTCTGTAAAGACAGAGCTGAAATAAAAATTCAAGCAGGGAATTTTGTCAGGGATTGGAATTCAGATAAGGGCAGGCATGCTGAAAGAAATCTGATATAAGTTAAACTGAGAATCCAGATGACAGAGACCCTGGGAAAGAGGCTTTCTGGGAACAAGGCTGTTTTAGCAAAGAGGGTCTGGGAGGAAAAACCTAGCATTGAGACTTTGGGACATTGGGGTCTCTGGGTCTGTCATGATGTCTGCTACAGGATCCTCTCCTAACCAGTCCCATTGCAGCAATGTGCCCTTACAGGGGAAGAAAGACATTTCTGACAGAGGCATGATAGTTAGGAGTTGATCTTCCTGTTCTAGGACCCAAAGGTAGCTAACACAGGTTGGGAAATCATTTCCCTACCTATGTGGTAGTGATGTAATGAACAGCCCTCCTGAACAAGACTGCAACATCAGTCATGTCAGGTGTTGTCATGTCAGGGTGATGTCCCAAGCCTTCCTAAGACAAGTGGCAGGGATAGTGGCTTGAAGATGACTTAGAGCAATACAACCAATACATTGAGAAGTAGAATGTACTAATCTTAGTGAACTGCAAGACTCAAATTTGGGAAGAAACGATTCTGATGTACACTTCTGATGAATACAGTGGAGGCAAGTCTTGAGAAAAAGAGGCTGAGGTCCTCCTTTAGAATTGCCTATGAAGTTGGAGAAATGCAAGCTACAGACTGTAACCACCTCACTGGTACTCACAGAAAAGTGAGGTCTGGTGGCCTTGTACTATTCACATCTACTAAGCAAGAGAACTCTAATCAAGGGAATGGGTGATAATGATTATGTACACTGGGGAATTGGGGTTATCTAAGCTCTCGAAACTTGTCTTTTCTCTTCAGCAGTCTTCCTCTTCCTGGAAGCATGATACTGAATACCTAGCTCCTTCCATGACATGGTCGCCAAAAATCTAAAACTGTGACAGTAGGAGTAGGAGGTTTTCAGATTTTTTTTAGTGAATATTTTGGGTTTTTAGGAGTGGAGAACTAAGCAAGAGTTATGAGCAAGATGTGTATGTGTGTGTGTCTGTGCGTGTGTGCATCTGGGTGTGTGTGTGCGTGTACGTATAGTGATGTTGGGGGGGATTTATATGATTTTGATGTGTGGGATGTTCCAAGAGTGAGAGATTGATGTGCTAGTGAGAAATCAGGATGTGGCTATCTCACAGCCAGGAGCCTGGGAAAGCAAGATGCAAACTCTCTCCCATTCAGTACCATAAGATAAGGTTGTTTTCCTAACAGACCTTCTTGAAGTTGTTTTTCCACAAGCTCAGGAGCATGGAAAGGTGACTGAGAGGTGAGAGGCAAAAAAATACTTCATCATAATACCAATATCTCTACTCAGAGAAGAGCTAAAACTTCATATCCTTAACATGGGAAGTATGAAGGAGCATGTTTTTACGCTGTGCAGGATTGTCCCTGTCATGCATGTGATGACGTCTTTTCCCCTCCTGAATATGCATTCCCTACTTCAAATACATGAGCTTGCCCCAGCTTGGGGAGTCATGTCACTGGAGGTGATTTTTTTGTTTTGTTTTGTTTTGCTGCAAGTCAGCTTTGCTGTATGTGACATCTATTCTTGGTGTTCCATTCTGGTTTAATTCATACCAAGAGGTGGACCCTATGGAGTCTGGTTGGTTGATGAGAGAAATGTATTGGAACTGAGGTGTTGTCTGAAAATCCCAAACCCACATGCTGCCAGGCATGAGCCTGTCCTTCCTTCCTTGGGCACTGTGTTGGTAATCCCAGTGTACTTTACCCTGGCATCTCAATCCTAGTGCAGAGGTCAATGAAGTTGGGACCAGAGTTCTTAAGACAGAAAATGTATTCAATGTAACCTGTACTTCCTTTGAGAAAAGAGAATGTTTTCATATTCTCCTTTGATTCTCCTGATTCTGGCTTTGAACTTTGAGCTGTTCCTTGCTCTGATGGAACCTAGATAAAGGTACACTTTGATATTCAGCAGCAGGAGAGGAAGCCCCCCTTTACTTATTTATTTACTTTTTCATGCGAGAGGCATGTTTGCTTTGACTTGTTTTGAAAGCAATAGAAATGTGCAGCAAAACCAGGCCTTATAGATGGTAATAGTCTCCTAGATGTGATGATGAACTCTGCAGTTTTGCTTAAGGGGAGACTATAAATCATCAGAGCACCTGCTAAGGGAAGAATGCTAATGTTTTTTTGATGTCTGTGTGAGATTAGCTGCTCACCAGGGGTTTCAGCAAGGAGGGGAGAAGGTTGTCAGGGTGTGCCCTGCTGCTCCTTGGATAAATAGGGACTGCATACATTCACTTTCTTTTTTTTCTGCTTCCAAGCCTACTGTACCATGGCCATCAGGGATTATTTCAGCAGTGTATTTTGCTGATGGAAACAAAAACTTATGATTTCCCACACAATGTCTTAGAAAATTGGAAAGTTAGAATTCCTGGCTGGAGGACCTGTTGTGCATACTCCACCTGCACACTGACTCCTGATGAAGGCATCCTTATTTTCTTTCCTCCATTTCATCTCTACGTTTTTTCCTTTCTGAGGTACTGGGGATTGAATCCAGGACTTCATGCATGCTAGGCAAGTACTCTACTACTGAGCAGTATCCACAGCCCTCTACTTTCTTCTTGATCTTTCTTCTTTCCTTTTCTTTTTGTTCCCTTCTCCTTTCTTATTTAAAATCACTTTGAGCTGGAAATTACAGAAAAGCAAGGTACACAAATGACTCTTTAGTCAATTCAGACATTTCACCTAATTTTGTCTGATATTTCTTATCTTCAGAGAAAAAAATTCTACAACTGAGAGTTCAGACTGGGCTTGTGGCAAGAATCATGCTAAGGACCTCCCTGGCTACATGAAGATCATATTCCAAAGTTCCAGAGTCTTTTTCCCAGAAGGCAGGGAGAAGTGGAGGTATCCCAGCATAGGCTCAATTGCTCTTTAGCCAGAGCCTAAATGTGTTGTCTTCAGGTTAACTTGGTTTCCTTAGGAAGGTAAAAGGGAGAGAAAGATGAGATTTTAGCTGGAGCTATGGTGCTGGTACACAGGAAATGAAGGCCACTGGGGTTGGCCAGTGTCAAACATGTTCATGAATCAGTATCTTTTTTAATTTTTGTAGAACAAGCATGTTTTGCTTATACTTTCTATCTGCTTATAGATGGAGTTCAGTATAAGCTCAAGGACACTGGCAGCTTGCTCAATCCATTCTATGATGGGGAAGGGGTTGTTTGCTGACTTGGTAATCTTGCTGCAGTTGAGGCTTTTCCCCAAGTCTTATCAGATGAAGGATCCTGTACCTTACAACTTTTCAGTACTATACTTTGCTTGCTATAACACACAGGATAGTACGAGGCAGCTTCTCCTTGTATATAATCCAAGAGAACATATAAGACCAAGTCACACTGTCTTGGTTGAAAACAATTTCTGATTCTGTTGGCCACCTAATTATATCTTTCCTCTGGTATTCAGCATTTTAGGCCTAGCCTTTCCCTAAAAGTGGGGTCTGAGAGCCACCTACATTCAAGGCAGCTAGTTTGTTTATTAAAAGTGTTTACTTGCATGGTGCACTTGTCATGTGAGAAGACATGTCTCCAAAGAAGGGTCTGAGGAATTCCCAGAGAGAAGGAGAAACCTGACTCAGGACCATTGGGGTTCTTGGCATATGTGATGGGAAAGAATTTCAGCAAGTACCAGTCCTTAGAGGTTTATTTAGAAATGTAAATACAGACAACCAGCTTCTCCAGGTTCTCGGAACGGAACTGGCCCGCTAGTGAGAGCCTGTCTGAACAGAGCAGGCTCCGAGTCCCGGAGCCCCTGCAGTGCAGTGTACTCCTGCAAAGAACCAGCGGAGAGCCTCGATCTGCAGTCAGCCTCAGGGATAAGGGCAGGGCAGCCGGAGACCTCTTCAGGCGGCTCTGCCCACTCCGGCTGCGGGCTCTCTTCACGGGGCGATCCAAGATGGCGGCCTAGAGGGAGACTGCACCCCCGGTCGCTCCACAACCCAGGAGTTAAGAAGGGGAGGCATTGAGAGACTCGGACTGAAGTGGAGCCACGGGTGAGTCTGCCCACTGGGTAAAGCTCGGCCCGGGTGGCAGGCCCAGATAGAGGTGGCTTATCGGAGCCGGGCAGGGCAGCTAGAGTCATCCACAGGCAGTCCTGCGCACTCCGGCGGTGGGCCCCGCCCACACAGCCAGCTTCTCCAGGTTCTCGGAAGGGAACTGGCCCGCTAGTGAGAGCCTGTCTGAACAGAGCAGGCTCCGAGTCCCGGAGCCGCTGCAGAGCAGTGTACTCCTGCAAAGAACCAGCGGAGAGCCTCGATCTGCAATCAGCCTCAGGGATAAGGGCAGGGCAGCCGGAGACCTCTTCAGGCGGCTCTGCCCACTCCGGCTGCGGGCTCTCTTCACGGGGCGATCCAAGATGGCGGCCTAGAGGGAGACTGCACCCCCGGTCGCTCCACAACCCAGGAGTTAAGAAGGGGAGGCATTGAGAGACTCGGACTGAAGTGGAGCCACGGGTGAGTCTGCCCACTGGGTAAAGCTCAGCCCGGGTGGCAGGCCCAGATAGAGGTGGCTTAGCAGAGCCGGGCAGGGCAGCTTGAGTCTTCCCAAGGTAGTCTTCCACACTCCGGCAGTGGGCTCTTCCCACACGGCCAGCTGCACGGTGCAGGCCCACAGTGAGAGCATTTCCGCACAGAGCCAGTTCCAAAACGTGGAACCAGTAGGGGGCTAGGGGCAGTATTCTTCGAATGAGCTGCTTTATCAGATTCCTCCAAGACATCAGGCTACTGAAGGCTGGGAGGTGATACACTGGAAATCTACTGGGACACTATAAGCCAATAGTGGAAAACTGCAATATCTCAGGGTCCCACTGACAACTGACCATTATGAGAAAACAAGGGAAAAAAATGTCCCAAACAAACCTAGATACTACATCAATAAAACCCAATGACAGCACAGCAGAAGAAATGTCAGAAAGGGAGTTCAGAATGTATGTAATTAAAACGATCAGGGAAGCTAATGAGGAGATGAAAGAGCAAATGCAGGCATTGAAGGAGGAGATGAAAGAGCAAATGCAGGCATTAAATGATCGCACCAATCAACAGTTAAAAGACCAAATACGGGAAGCAAGAGATCATTTCAATAAAGAGTTAGAGATACTGAAAAAAAACCAAACTGAAATCCTTGAAATGAAGGAAACAATAAACCAAGTTAAAAACTCCATAGAAAGCATAACCAATAGGATAGAACACCTGGAAGACAGAACCTCAGACATTGAAGACAAAATATTTAACCTTGAAAACAAAGTGGAACAAACAGAGAAGATGGTAAGAAATCATGAACAGAATCTCCAAGAACTATGGGATATCATGAAAAGGCCAAATTTGAGAATTATTGGGATTGAGGAAGGCTTAGAGAAACAAACCAAAGGAATGAACAATCTATTCAATGAAATAATAACAGAAAATTTCCCAAATCTGAAGAACGAAATGGAAAACCAAGTACAAGAGGCTTATAGAACTCCAAACATACAAAATTACAACAGACCCACACCAAGGCACATTATTATGAAAATACCTAACATACAAAATAAAGACAGAATTTTAAAGGCCGCGAGAGAAAAGAATCAAATTACATTCAGAGGGAAACCAATAAGAATATCAGCAGATTTTTCAATCCAGACCCTAAAAGGTAGAAGGGCCTGGAACAACATATACCAAGCCCTGAAAGAAAATGGATGCCAACCAAGAATCTTATACCCAGCAAAACTTACCTTCAAATTTGACGATGAAATAAGATCCTTCCATGATAAACAAAAGCTAAAGGAATTTACAAAAAGAAAGCCAGCATTACAGAACATTCTCAGCAAAATATTCCATGAGGAAGAGATGAAAAACAACGATGCAAATCAGCAACAGGAGGCGCTAGCCTAAAGGAATAGCCAAATAAAGGAGAAACCAAATCATGTCAAAAACAAATATGAGTCAATTGACTGGGAATACAAATCATATCACAATAATAACCCTGAATGTTAATGGCCTGAATTCATCAATCAAAAGACACAGACTGGCAGATTGGATTAAAAAGAAAAATCCAACAATATGCTGCCTGCAAGAGACTCATCTCATAGAAAGAGACACCCATAGACTAAAGGTGAAAGGATGGGGAAAAACATACCATGCACACGGACACAGCAAAAAAGCTGGAGTATCCATCCTCATTTCAGATAATGTGGACTTCAAACCAAAACTAGTCAGAAGGGATAAAGAAGGACATTACATGCTGCTTAAGGGAAGCATAAATCAGCAAGACATAACAATCATAAATATCTATGCCCCGAACATTGGCTCATCCACGTACGTCAAACAAATCCTTCTCAATTCCAGAAACCAAATAGACCACAACACAATAATACTAGGCGATTTTAACACACCTCTCTCACCACTGGATAGATCGTCCAAACAAAAATTGAATAAAGAAACTATAGATCTCAACAACACAATCAGCAATTTAGACTTAACGGACATATATAGAATATACCATCCAACACAGAATGAATACACTTTCTTCTCAGCAGCACATGGATCCTTCTCTAAAATAGACCATATTTTATGCCACAAAGCTACTGTTAGTAAATACAAGAAGATAGAGATACTACCTTGTACTCTATCAGATCATAATGGATTGAAATTAGAAATAAATGACAGAATAAAAAACAGAAACTTCTCCAATACCTGGAGACTAAATAATACACTATTATATGATGAATGGATAACAGAAGACATCAGGAGGGAAATAAAAAAATTCTTAGAAGTAAACGAGAACAAAGACACATCATATCAAAATCTCTGGGACACTATGAAAGCAGTACTTAGAGGAAGATTTATTTCATGGGGTGCATTCAAAAAAAGAAGTAGAAATCAACAAATAAACGAGTTAACACTACAACTCAAAGCACTAGAAAAAGAAGAGCAGACCAATACCAAAAGTAGTAGAAGACAGGAAATAGTTAAAATCAGAGCCGAAATCAACGAAATCGAAACAAAAGAAACAATCGGAAAAATTAATAAAATAAATAGTTGGTTCTTTGAAAAAATAAATAAAATTGATAAACCCTTAGCCACACTAACAAAGAGAAAGAGGGAGAAAACTCAAATTACTAAAATTCGGAATGAACAAGGAAACATCACAACAGACACGAGTGAAATACAAAACATAATTAGAAGCTATTTCGAAAATCTATACTCCAACAAAACAGAAAACCTTGAAGACATCAACAAATTTCTAGAGACATATGAACTACCTAAACTGAACGAGGAGGACATACACAACTTAAATAAACCAATTTCAAGCAATGAAATAGAAGAGGTCATCAAAAGCCTACCAACAAAGAAAAGTCCAGGACCAGATGGGTTCTCAGCCGAGTTCTACAAAACCTTTAAAGAAGAGCTCATTCCAATACTCCTCAAACTATTCCATGAAATAGAAGAGGAGGGAACCCTACCAAACTCGTTCTATGAAGCCAATATCACCCTGATACCTAAACCAGACAGAGACACATCAAGGAAAGAAAATTTCAGACCAATATCCTTAATGAACATCGATGCAAAAATTCTCAACAAAATTTTAGCAAATCGCATACAAATATATATTAAAAAGATAGTGCACCACGATCAAGTGGGTTTTATCCCAGGGATGCAAGGTTGGTTCAACATTCGGAAATCAATAAATGTCATTCACCATATCAACAGACTTAAAGTTAAGAATCACATGATTATTTCAATAGATGCAGAAAAAGCATTTGATAAAATACAGCATCCCTTCATGCTCAAAACACTAGAAAAAATTGGGGTAATGGGAACATTCCTAAACATTATAAAGGCCATCTACGCTAAGCCCATGGCTAATATCATTCTAAATGGTGAAAAACTGAAAGCGTTCCCCCTAAAAACTGGAACAAGGCAGGGATGCCCTCTTTCACCACTTCTATTCAACATCGTCCTTGAGACTCTAACCAGAGCAATCAGACAAACCAAAGAAATTAAAGGGATACGAATAGGAAAAGAAGAACTCAAACTATCCCTGTTCGCTGATGACATGATTATATATTTAGAGGAACCTGGAAATTCCACCAGAAAACTTTTAGAACTCATAAGTGAATTCAGTAAAGTAGCAGGTTACAAGATCAATGCTCATAAATCCAATGCATTTTTATACATAAGTGATGAATCTTCAGAAAGAGAAATTAGGAAAACTACCCCATTCACAATAGCATCGAAGAAAATAAAATACTTGGGAATCAATCTCACAAAAGAGGTGAAAGACCTCTACAATGAGAACTACAGAACACTAAAGAAAGAAATTCAAGAAAACCTTAGAAGATGGAAAGATCTCCCATGTTCCTGGATAGGCAGAATTAATATCGTCAAAATGGCTATACTACCTAAAGTTCTATACAGATTCAATGCAATTCCAATTAAAATCCCAATGATGTACCTCGCAGAAATAGAGCAAGCAATTATGAAATTCATCTGGAAGAATAAAAAACCTAGAATAGCTAAAGCAATCCTCAGTAGCAAGAGCGAAGCAGGGGGTATTGCAATACCAGATCTTCAACTCTACTACAAAGCAATAGTAACAAAAACGGCATGGTATTGGTACCAAAATAGACAGGTAGATCAATGGTACAGAATAGAGGACATGGACACAAACCCAAATAAATACAATTTTCTCATACTAGACAAAGGTTCCAACAATATGCAATGGAGAAAAGATAGCCTCTTCAACAAATGGTGCTGGGGAAACTGGAAAACTATATGCAATAGAATGAAACTAAACCCCTATCTCTCACCCTACACAAAACTCAACTCAAAATGGATCAAGGACCTCGGAATCAGACCAGAGACCCTGCATCTTATAGAAGAAAAAGTAGGTCCAAATCTTCAACTTGTTGGCTCAGGATCAGATTTCCTTAACAGGACTCCCATAGCACAAGAAATAAAAGCAAGAATAAACAACTGGGATAGATTCAAACTAAAAAGCTTTCTGTCAGCAAAGGAAACTATCAGAAATGTGAAGAGAGAGCCTACAGAGTGGGAGAATATCTTTGCCAACCATACCTCAGATAGAGCGCTAATTTCCAGAATCTATAAAGAACTCAAAAAACTCTACACGAAGAATACAAATAATCCAATCAACAAATGGGCTAAGGAAATGAACAGACACTTCACAGAAGAAGATGTACAAGTAATCACCAGATATATGAAAAAATGTTCAACATCCCTAGTAATAAGGGAAATGCAAATCAAAACTACCCTAAGATTTCATCTCACCCCAATTAGAATGGCGATTATCAAGAATACAAGCAACAATAGGTGTTGGCGAGGATGTGGTGAAAAAGGAACACTCATACATTGCTGGTGGGGTTGCAAATTAGTGCAACCACTCTGGAAAGCAGTGTGGAGATTCCTCAGAAAGCTTGGAATGGAAACACCATTTGACCCAGCTATCCCACTCCTTGGCCTATACCCAAAGGACTTAAAAGCAGCATACTACAGAGATACAGCCACATCAATGTTCATTGCTGCTCAATTCACCATAGCCAGATTGTGGAACCAACCTAGATGTCCTTCGGTTGATGAATGGATAAAGAAACTGTGGCATATTTATACAATGGAATATTACTCCGCAATGAAGAATGATAAAATTATGGCATTTGTAGGCAAATGGTCGAAATTGGAGAATATCATGCTAAGTGAGATAAGCCAATCTCAAAAAACTAAAGGACGAATGATCTCGCTGATAAGCGGATGAGGACATATAATGGGGGGTGGGACGGGCTAGCATTAGGTTTAGGGTTAGGTTTAGAGTTAGGCTAAGGAGAGCAGTAAGAATGAAGGAAAGAAGGACTGTGTAGAGGGAAAAGAGGAGTGGGAGGGGTGGGAGGGGTGGGAGGGGTGGGGGGGAGGGGAAAAATATAATAAACATCATTACCCTATGTAAACGTAAAAAAAAATAAATAAATTAAAAAAAAAAAAAAGAAATGTAAATACATATTAAAGGGAGAATGGGTGCAATCTCAAGAGACACTTTTGGGGTAAAGCAAGTAGTACACATTCAGGGGAGAATGTGGGAAATTTCCAGAGGGAGAAACAACAACCCATTTGTTTAGGGTGTTAATATTGATAGAGAACAACTTGCTAGGGTCTGGACTAGAGGTGGAGTTACACAATTTCACACCAGTTTTTCCTGTGCTTACACATTGTCACATGTTACAGGGGTCCCTGTCAAAGACATGGGCCGAGGCCATGCTTCTCAGGAGCTGCAGTTGTTCATGCGTGCTTTCTGCATTTTAAAGGTTCATGGGTGCTTTCTGAATTTCAATGGTTTATGGGCACTTCATTTAAGATTCTGGATCTCTTCCTTTATCCCAAATTCCTCTCTTGCACTAATTTAGACTCTGTAAAATGGGGCATGGGAATCCTGGGGGTGATTTGGATACACATTCATGTTCAAATAACACTGCTCCTGACAATGAGTTCTGACAGGGAGATTGACACCAGCACTGTCTTCTCTAGTATTATTTTTCAGTACTTGGCACAGTGCCCAGGGCATACTAGGTCATTCAAAAATGTTTGAAGAATGACAAATGTGTGGCAGCCAGTTCCCTAACATATATTCACGTAAACTGTTCTCTCTACATTCTTGCCCCTTCAAATGCACAGCAGGTTTGTTCTTTCTTGTCTTGAAGAAGAATGGAAGGATAGAACATAACACTGTCAGTTAGGCCCTGCCTGTCCTGGTTTTTATTTCCACAAGTCTGTCAGGGAGGCAGGCTAGGTTCATTAGAGGAGACACTGGAGAGCGAATGTCATTGAGGAAAAGAGTTGGAAGGAGTTTTCCAAGACTCACATAAAATTTCCTTGGTGCAGGGAGGTAAGGAAAGATTTGTAGCTTTCAGAATCAGTGCCTTGTTAGTCATTAAGAATGTCAAACACTACAAAATGCTGGAGAGGATGTGGAGTAAAAGGAAAATTTGTACACTGTTGGTGGGATTATGAATTAGTATAACCACTATGGAAATCATATGGAGTTTCCTCAAGACTAAGCATGGAATATCATTCCTCAGTATTTATCCTAAAGAATTAATGTTCAGCATATTACAGCATTATAGCATACTTATTATATACTTACCATATATATATATATATATACTTATTATATATTTACTATATATATTATGTGCATAGTCATGCATACTTACATTTATAGCAGCACAGTTCACAATAGCTAAATTATGGAATCAGACTAGTTGTCCTTCAACAGTTGAATGGATAAAAAAAATGTATTATGTATACCAAATGGAGTTTTATTCAGCCTTAAAAAAAATGAAACTTTTTCATTTGCAGGAAAATGGATGGAACTAGAGACCATTATGTTAAGTGAAATAAGCCAAGCTCAGAGAGTCCAGGGACATAAGTTTTCTCAGATATGTGAAAGTTAGAGAGGAAACGGAAAGGAAATGTGGAGGGTAATTGCATGAACAGCATAGGGAGATCAATAGACTAGAAGAAAGTGATCAAGGGAGGTGGGGGGAAGTGCTGGGGGGATATTGGCCAAATTATATTGTTATATTTTGTGCAAGTGCTAATATACAACAACAAATCCCACCATTATGTACAACTATAATGCACCAATAAAAAATGTGGAGAGGAAAAAAAGAACATAACAATTAAATATAAAAAAAAGTATTAGTGCCTTGTAATGTATCAGTTCCTAAAGATTTTTAAACCCAAAGTCTGGCTGCAGGAGGACCAAGTTCAAGGGGTCTGATGCCTGCAATGAATAGTTTCATTTCCATAGTGCTTAGCAAGTTCTAAATGCTTTTCTAAGTGCTTTATACATATTACCCCATTTAATCCTCATAACATCTCAGTGAGACAGGTGCTATTATTATCCTCATTTTATAGCTCTCCATGTAAACTAAGGCTTAGAAAGTTCAACTAACTTTCCTAAGGTGACCCAGCTAATTTACAGAACTAAACTTGAAGTCTAGGTCATGTGACTCTTTGGTCTGTATCTTAGCCAGGACATTTGTGCTATGCAAGTGAGTTTCATGTATGGTTTTAAGAGGATGGGATGTTTTCAGAATGATTAAAGTAGAGAATGTGGGCTCTGAGTTGAAGTTATGGTAACTTAAAACAAAAGATAAATGTGACTTTTTTTATACATCTTGGTTTGTGGCTGAGATTCATGTTGGCCATGAGTCGAAGAATTACAGTCAGTAATTATTATTATCTCCTGAAGGAGTAAGTTTTGTCTTTTCTGAGGCCCCTGATGCCAAACA
Organism: Sciurus carolinensis; assembly: GCF_902686445.1. Taxonomy (NCBI): domain Eukaryota; kingdom Metazoa; phylum Chordata; class Mammalia; order Rodentia; family Sciuridae; genus Sciurus; species Sciurus carolinensis. Next base: position 36,882,117 of record NC_062228.1, read on the forward strand.
TAAAATTGGACAAATGGAGGTCAGGAAGTGCCAAATGCCTGGATAAGTCAGTATACTTTCCCTGGACCTTTGTGTTGATTATAGCTGGGAAGCTGCAGCTCCCCAACAGGGATGGACACTTGCTGTCCTCATCTCCAGGAGGATAGTATATGAATGCCTTAGACTGGGCTTCCCCAGAAGCAGGCCCCAAGACAAGGATCTGTCCACAAATGGTTTGCTTGCCAAAATCACTTGTAGAGACTGTGAAAATGAGATGTAAGCAGAGGGGAATAAGACAGAACAGGGTGTGTTCATGAGCAAATTATCATTATGGGCAACTGAATTTAGTCTGGGACCTTTAGCAGGTAACATGGAAGTCACCTCAGAATTTTCCTATGAGGGTCAAGAAGGCTGGGTATGTTTCCTCCAATTTCCACTTTTCTTGTCTTTGCCAGAGGGCTGCTATGGAGGAGAGTGGAATTAATCTCCTCCTGCATGCAGCCTGACTGCCATCCATGCAAGAAAGCATGAGGTGGAGAGGTGTAAACAGTTGTATGACCCCTTCAGCAGGATGACTACAGAGAAGTATCAGTGTCTGCTACTGTTCCCCTCACTAGGCTCATGAGGCTACCTTCAGTGGGCATCTGCCTACTAGTGCCTCCTTCCCATGGTCCATGGCTGATCATTCTTTGAGACTACACGAGGAGCTTGCCATTTTTACAATTACAACTCCAGTCCTGCTGGCTATGACTATACCTCCTCTTTATTTTTTTGTAAGTTAGAGGTCATTATTGAATGTGCTGTTCAGTGGTTTCAGTTCTTGTTTTGCATTGAGAAGCCTCCTGCTAGGCACTTTGTATGAGGAATTAACTTCCTCTTGTGATAGAATATCAGTTTGCTGACAAAAGGATAAATTTAAATTGTGTTATGAGTAAATAGTTTTGCATGGGATCCAGTAGAGTTAACAGTTTTACAGACTCTTATCGGGGCTGAATGTGGGACCTCTGTTGCCCTGTTCTTGTGCTGGCAGCTTCCTTTGAGTACTCCCATTTCTGTGAGTTCCTAAATAATTCTTAATAATGTCCCATATATTTTCTATTTTGCCTGATTTATAAAATCCTCACAGTTAAGTCTAGTTTTTCTTTTGTTTATCTATTTTCCTCTCACACAAAGATGATTCTTAACTCTTGCTTACAAATTTCCTCTGGAATGTTCCCTTTCCATCCACCATGGTCCATCTATGCAAATCCTCCTTTTCTGTCAATGTGCAGACCCAATTTCACCTCTTTGTATTGTGCTATAAGCTATAAGAGTCAGGAGGAGGAAGGAAAAAAGGAGAGATGAGGGAAGAAAAGAAAAGGAAGGAGAGAGAGAGAGAGAGGAAAAAAAAAAAAAAAACCCAAGTGTTATATCATTTGACCTGCAGGGCTGTTATTGTGCTGTTTCATTGAAACACAGCCACATCCGTTCACCCATTTGTTAATTTTTGGTGTGTTTTCTCACTACAAATACAGGGTTGAATAGTTGTGAACGAGATGGTATGGTGTGAAAAGACAAATGTATTCACTACCTGGTTCTTTTACACAGTTGCCTATCCTTGGTCTATATCTTCCTTAACTTGTTCTGAAAAGGCTTCGGCAGGTGAACAGGATTTACAAATGTGAACATTTAACTGTGCCCTTCCACTTGCCTTCATCACCCTGCTCTACTCTGCTTTGGGTCCCCACAGGCTTGCCTGTGCAGGGTTTTTTTGATTCAGGTTTAGGTTTGACCAGTGGAAAGACAGAGGGGATCAGAGGATTGGTGAAGAGGCAGGACTTCTCTTTGGGGTATTGGACTGGCTGCCTCTCTTGGCCAAAAGCCCTCTTCATAGCATTCAGCCCCCTTCCCCTTTCTTTGCTGTGTAATTAGCCATGGGGTACTGCACTTTCCTTTGTGCCCTGCTCACATATTTACAAATAATATCTTCATTAAACTCTCCTCAAATTGTTTGATTTGAGTGGACCAGCTCTTCCCTATAGGAACCCTGATGACCCAATAACAAACTAAAAACATACAAGAGAAGATGGACTTGAATAATTTCCGACTGTAACAGGTATGTCCATGCCAAACTGCACCAGCTCAGGATGCCTAGAACCTCCTTGCTGTTTTTGAATTATGGGCCAGTATCATGGGCATCCCCTGGAGCTCCTAGTAAATGCAGAATCATAGACCCCACCCCAGCCATCTGTACTGGAATCTGCATTTTAACCACAGCCCCAGGTGAATCCTTAGAACCGACACCGTTCATTCCTCTTCTTTCTCCAAGTAAGATGGGGGATCACCTTTTTTTCTACCCTTGCCAAATGTCTTGATTTTAATATCATCCTGGGAAAGGTGACAGGGACTCTAGGAAAATTTCTTCACTGGGCAACTGATAGTGGCATCACTTCCACTGGGCAGTCCTAGGGCAGATGTGGTGAAGAGGTCACTTGCATAAAGACCAGGAGGTCTTCAGGCAAAGACTCTGCCTGAAGGACTCCTTCTCAAATCCACAGGATAGCCCCTACCCCAGGCCCCTTCTTTCTTTTACTCACATTATCCCTCTGCTGAAAGCTTCCTCTCCTTACAAATCCTGAATACTACTCAGGAAGTGCCTCTATAGTGCAGAATTTAAGCTACAGAGAGCCTGATTCTTCTTTGGTGTCTGAAAAACCAGGAAGACTCAAACAAAACCCAGAATGTACCAGTCATGGCTACTGCTCTTCGGGGTGAGAGACAATTTTGCCATCTCTCCAGGGTATCTTTGTCTGGAGGTCTACCTTATAATCCTGGATGGTAAGCAAAGGAAGACAGTAAGGTAGCAAAGAACTTCTAACACAGGTGGTTTTCCTTAAGAACAGGTGGAACTCGAGGCCTTGGAGATCTCTCCAACCTTCTTTACTTCCACTATGAATTGGTGAATTTTCTGGCTTTCCTTTTTTACTCAAGAAAACCTTCAGATTTCTTTTGGTCAAGAATTACCTATATACAAAGACCTGCTCAGTGAAGAGGTCTCTGGGTAAAGAGTAACTGTAGAAGCCATTGGATTTTATTGGGTGTCCTAGTGAAAACAAACAACTGGGTGGGTCTATTGATCATATATCAGGGTTTGGAGGAAAACTCAACTCTTATGGTTCAACTGCAACAACTCTAACCTTCTTTCCCTAAAATGGAAATATAGAATCTTAGAATGAAAAAACACAACTTACCTCATTCTTATTTTAGCACTGAGGATTACTAGTGAGGCCTTGGAATGACATGCAGGTGTTAACTATTGATAAAAAACCAGCAGTTTTTATTCTTGTAATTATTTCACAAATACATTTAAGACTCCCATAGGCTAATGCAATCAACACCTAAGAGGACAGTGTCTGATGCAGGGTGTCTGTGTTCTCACTGGCAGCCCTATGATTTTGGTAGTGCTAGAAGGGTTACCCATTCAACTTGACCCATCTTTCCAATTAAATAGAGCTGCCAGTTCCCTGGAGATAATGCTGATGGGAAGTTATATGAGGGGTTGAGAGAGCCCAGAGAGACTGATTGAAAACAATTGAAGTACAGATATGTCATGCCTGTTGTCATCTGAGAAGGAAAATTTATGACTTTGGTTGGAGAAAATGTATTTTCCAGTTTGAATGAGCTCAATTTTCTGGGGTTGTAGTCACCAGTTCTGTTTCAATCTGGGATGTTATTGCCTCACATCCAGAGGTGAGTGGACAAGCCCAGAGAAAATCATTTTTATTTTTTACTAGTCACACAGCTTCACTAGAAAGTAGCATTGTTGAGATTACCCAGCAATTCCTGGCCTGTGCCTATTCTATTCTCTAGTGGACTTGTGGAGGAAATACTGAAAGTTGTCCTCAAATATTTTGAAAAGTATGTTTGTAGAGAGGAGAGAAATAGAATTGGCAACACAAGAAATCTGGGGATTTTTAAGATAAACAATCAATTTCTCAAAGAATGGTAGCTTGATCTAGCCACCTTTATTCTTTTTTAAAATTTTCTTTTTTTAAATTTTTTGATTCATTGTACACATATGGGGTACAACTTTTCATTTCCCTGTACATAAAGTAGAGTCACACCATTTGTGTAATCATACATGTACATAGGGTAATGATGTTTGTCTCAATCCATTATCTTTCCTCCCACCAACCCTCATTTCCTTCTACACAATCCATCCTTCCTCCATTATTCCCTAACCCCCTCACCCTCCCTGTTAAGTCTCATCATCCACTTATCAGAGAAAATATTCGGCCTTTGGTTTTGTGGGATTGGTTTATCTCACTTAGCATGATATTCTCCAACTCCATCCATTTACCTGCAAATGTCATAATTTTATTCTTCATATACCAGATCTTCAACTATACTACAGAGCAATAGTAACAAAAATGACATGGTATTGGCACCAAAATAGAGATAAACCCAATAAATACAGTTGTCTCATACTGACAAAGGTACCAAAAACATACAATGGAGAAAAGATAGCCTCTTCAACAAATGGTGCTGGCAACACTGGAAATCCATAAGCAGTAAAATGAAATTAAACCCCTATCTCTCACTCTGTACAAAATAACTCAAAATGGATCAAGGACCTAGGAATTAGACCAGAGAACCTGCACCAAATAGGAGAAAAAGTAGGCCCAAAACTTCATCATATTGACTTAGGATCAGACTTCCTTAATAAGACTCTCAAAGCCCAAGAAATAAAAGCAGGAATCAATAAATGGGATAGATTCAAACTAAAAAGCTTTTTCTCAGCAAAGGAAACAATCATCAATGTGAAGAGAGAACCTACAGAGTGGGAGAAAATCTTTATCACAGGCACTTCAGATAGAACACTAATCTCCAGAATTTATAAAGAACTTAAAAAGCTTTACTTCAAGAATACAAAGAACCCAATCAATAGATGGGCTAAGGAACTGAGCAGACACTTCACAGAAGAAGATTTACAAGCAATCAAAAGATAGATGAAAAAATGTTCAACATCTCTAGTAATTAGAGAAATGCAAATCAAAACTACACTAAGATTTCATCTCACCCCAATTAGAATGGCGATTACAAGCAACAATAGGTGTTAGTGAGTCTGTGGGGAAAAAGGTAGACTCATACATTGCTGGTGGGATTGCAAATTGGTGCAGCCACTGTGGAAAGCAGTATGGAGATTCCTCAGAAAACTTGGAATGGAACCACCTTGACTCAGCTATCCCATTCCCTTGGCCTATACCCAAAGGACTTAAAATCAGCATACTACAGAGGTGCAGCCACATCAATGTTTATAGCAGGCTCAATTCACAATAGCTGGATTGTGGAACCAACCTAGATGCCCTTCAATAGATGCATGGATAAAGAAATTGTGTTATAATACACAATGGAATATTATTCAACCTTTATTCTTCTGAACTCAACTGGATCAACTTCTTGCAAAGGCTGGGAAATGATTTGAGAAACTTCTCAGACACATCTTTTAACAGATTCCTGGTACCTCCATCCACTTCTCCTTAGCTCACTTTGATAGAGTCACTTATGTGGTAGACAGTTTTACACAACCTCAGACTCTCCTTGTGATCACTTCTGCATAAACTTGCACTGTGTTATGGTTTGGATGTGAGGTGTCCTCCAAAAGCTCACTTGTGAGACAATGTAGGAAGGTTCAGAGGAGAAATGATTGGGTTGTAAGAGTCTTAAACTAATCAGTGAATTAATCCCTGGTGGGATTAATTGAAGTGGTAGGGTGTGGCTGGAGGAGATTGGAATTGGGGCATGGCTTTGGGGTATATATTTTGTATATGGAGAATGGAAACTCTCTCTGCTTCCTGATGATGTGAGCTGCTCCCCTCTGCCACACTGTTCTGCCATGATGTTCAGTGTTCAGTCTCACCTGCAGTCCTGAGGGATGAGGCTGGCCTTCTATGGAGTAGGACCTCTGAAACTGGGAGCCCTTAAATAAACTTTTCCTTCCCTATAATTGTTCTGATTAGATCATTTAGTCACAGCAGTGAAAAAGTTGACTAAAACACACTGTGTACCTCTCCATTTCTCATTCAGGACTTCTCTAATGGTACAACCCAGAGTTGGGGTTGGGGAATTATTACTCTGAAAAGTAGTTCTCAGCAACAAGGGATGGGAAACAAAGAATGAATAACCTCACTTCCCCTCCTGTGGTGGTAATTCTGGAGGCATTTTGCATGTTTTTCAGGAGGTTCCAAGAGAACTGAGTCCCTTTTGCTAACAGAGATGGCTCTGACAGTGCACTATTATGTTGGTTTTCCCGCCTTTCTCTTGCTCTGCAGGCTCCCATGTTCCTGCTTCCTGAAATCACCCCCCAAATAAACCACCCAATCCTAAATTCTTTTTTTCAAGCCCTGCTTTTGGAAAAACTCACTGTGGCTATATATTTAATTAGAATCACTTACCATCATTTACACTTTCTTAGAAATTAGGGACTATGTTGTCCCTCTTGCTATTCAGAGATACATCTATCTCCAGATACATTTTTGTAATCCCAAAAGAGGTTTGACTTCTTATAAAGTAATGGGCACTAAATGATTCTGATCACAAAATTACCTGGCATTTATTCAGTCTCTACCATATACTAGGTTGCATAAAGTGGTTTGGGGAATACAAAGTTTACATGTTATAGTATGTAAGAAGTAAATATAACATATAAGAATGAAGTAAAAAAAGATAAACATGAATAATTTGATGAGGATAGCTGTTTTTTTTTTTTCTTGGTTTTGTTTGGTACAGAAAAACTAAAAGGGGTCCAGTAATTATCTGGCTCTGGTACAGAAAAACTAAAAGGGGCCCAACAATTATCTGGAGCATTGGGAACCAGCACCCTGAGCAGAAAATTGTGTTCTCCTGAAAAGGGTTCCTGAGATATAGCATTGTCCAGGACATTAGAAGGAGAATGCAGGGATCTCAGACCCTCCCACATATAAAAAGCAGATGGAAGAAGGTTACTAGTGATATAGATGTAGTCCCCTTTTTTCATTTCTCTGTCTCTATTTTTCTGTAAGTCTCTTTATCTTTTTTTATATATGCATATACTACTATTTTTATTCATTCATGTTGGTGGATACCTAAGTTGTTTTCATAATTTTGCTATTGTGATTTGTGCTATAATAAGCATGGGTATGCATATGTCATATAGTATGCTGACTTTAATTCTTCAGGATAAATACTAAGGATTGCTATAGCTAGATCATATGGTGGTTCCATTCCTAGTCTTTTGAGAATCCTTCATACTAATCTTCATAGTAGTTGTATTAATTATAATCCTGCCAACAGAGTATAAGGGTTCCTTTTATCCCACATCCTCACCAGCATTTATTATTTGCATTCTTGATGGTTGCCATTCTAATTGGAGTGAGATGAAATCTCAATAGTTTTGATTTGAATTTTCCTGATTGCTAAAATTGTTGAACATTTTTCTTATCTTTGTTGGTCATTTGTAGTTTTTCTTTTGAAAATGTCTGTTTAGTTCATTTGCCCATTTATTGATTGGGTTATTTGTAGATTGGACGTTAAGTTTTATATAAGCTGGTGTCAGGTGCTTGGGAGAGAGATGATTCATCCCTTCTTTGTCTCCGAACTGTAAACAAATTGTGATATATACATAGGGGTAGGAATATTCTAGATACTACTTTTTTTTTTTTTATTAAGTTGGATTGGAGAATAAGTGTGGATCTAAGTTTTGAGTATTGACTTCCCCAATAAAGGCAGATCAGTCAGACAGCACTAGGTGTTCTATACTCAATGAACTGAGGAAATTAGACACTTGTGATCTTGAGGCAAGTAACATTGAAAATCTCCAAGATGGAAGTTGAGCTGTGATGTGGATGAATGAAAGAAAGGGTTGCGGGAAGTCCAGAATATTTCTTTTGAAAACTTCTGAGAGGTTGGAAGTACCTATTTTGTGACCCTGGTTATGAATGTGGGCAGAGGGAGGAAATAGCCCTCTTGAGAGCTTGTGCTATAAGGTAGAAAAATTTGGCATTAATATTAATTTGACCTCATTTGGATGCTGTGCTAGCTATGGAACCATTGTCTCTGTTTTAAACCACCTTTTAAAAACTCTGCTTTGTGTGACTGCCACTGGAATCTACATTCTTGCCTTCAGTCTCCCTGTTAGTTCTTTAATAGAGAATGATGGGAAGAGATGGTTGGATGGGTGAGGGAGAGGAGATTTTATACCTTTCTTCCTGTTTCTGCCCATATCTCCTGTTAATAATTCTTTATCCCGCTGGTAGAAGTTGGTTGCTGTGCTCTATTCCTAGTACCCACTACCCAGTAGTCCTAGAACCAGCTTTATCACATCCCCATGGAGATCCTAGCACCAGCCTGCAGTGCTACCTCCTGCTCCTTCTCTGGGGGCTGTAGGCCTGGATTCCAGCTCCATGGGTCCCTCTTGCATCTGGAGGCACTAGTAATCACAACCCTCTCCCTCTGCTCCCACTTTAGGGATTGATAGCTGCTTCCTGCAGTTGTTGTTTAGGCATGACCTCAGTGTTTCTTTTTGGCCTTTTCCTATTCATTCATTTCTCTTTTTTCCTAATAACTGTAACCCAGATTTCTTTTGGGGAGCTGTTCATTATCTATTCTTATTTTGTGGGTTATTTCACACCCCAGGTATATCCAATTAGAGTGTCCCTTTCTGCAGTGATAGGTTCTGGATCCTGATAACCCAGTTGAGAGTTCATAGCAGGACTTTTGCTAGAACAAAAGAAACTCTCCATCGGGCTTGGTGGGTTGTTAGGAAAATAAATCTGATGCCACTGACCCCATTCTTGTCACCATAAGAGAACTGACTTGAGAAGAAAGCTGACCCAGAGAACCAGAGTGGAGGGAAAGAAAGAACAGGTAACTGATGACATTAACTGAGCTGTAAAGAATTAAAATGGCTTGTGGAGGTTCTTTTGAAGAGTTCTTTCTGAATAAAATTTACCAGAAGTTACAATAATTTTGGCCAAAGTATTTCTACTCATAAACATGAAGGCAAAATGCTCATGGACTCAAACCAATAGATTGAAGTCTTATAATGTCATAGATGAAAATATATTGATTCCAGGCACTGTTGTGCACACTAAAATTGTAGTGGAGAACAAAAGAAAATTCCTTCTCTCTTGAAGCTTACATTATATTGAGGGAGATAGAAAATAAACACATTCTAATCATTTGAGTGTTGGTAAGGGATTAAAAAATACAGCAGCACTAGGGTTAAAAGTCAATAGGGGTATCATTCAGATGATATTGACTGGGAAACCCTCTCACATTGAGGGACTTTCAAGCAAACACTTGGATGAAGTTGAACAGTGCACTATCAGGCTACCTGAAAGAAAAAATTCAACCAGAGAGTGAACTGATGGTGAAAAGGCCCTGCTGTAGGAGCACAAGGGTGTGGAAACAGCAAGGAAGGCAATGAGGTTGGCTACAGGATGAGGGGTAGGAGAGGAAGTCTTAGAAATGTAGAGTGGAGGACAATCATACAGCACCTTGTGGATGAAGGCTTCATCTAGGACACATTTCACTACTAATTGGTAGTGCTCTTAGGAATGCCCCTTTACCTCCTTTAACTTAAGTTTCCTTGTTTGTGAATTGGGAAAAATTACCTCAATCTTGCCTTCCCCGTACATGACTGGACAGTGAGGGAGCCCTAGATCCAGCCTTCAGCTTCAGTCCTACCTCTGAGATGACTTTGAAAAGAAATCGGAGGAGACCAGAGAGAATTTATTTTCTGTTTCCTCTCCTCCCAGGAGCTGTATGCTATTTTCTCTGTCTCTTACTTAGAAGATGTGCAATTGTGTGACCAGGGGACATAACTTGGATGCCAGCCCAGACTGAAAAATGTAGCTCCCTCCATCTTTATCTATTTCTTTTGTGTTCCAAGGATGTTTATATGCATATATATATATATTTTTTTGACACTGTCTTTCAAGTACACACACCCAACACCTTGATAATTTGACAAAAGGAATTTATTTGCCTAAACTTTTTACAGATGAGAAAGTCCAAGGACTAAGGGTGGCAAATTTTAGGCTTAATAGAAAGAACTCTTTCATCAGAGGGCAAGACTTTGACTGTCAGATCTGTTCTTTTAACTCTTTTAAATTTTCTTTCACATGAAAAGTGATGTGGTCCTCCTAAGAATCCTTAGACTGCTTCCTATTCTCCACCTCTAACTCATTAGGTGGCCTCTTGGAATATAATCTCTCTGCCTCAGTTTCTCACATTCCTTCCCTTTTTCTAGTTCTGAACACTTGTAGAAGCACTGCTTTAACAAAGAACCACTTACGGAGCTAAAGTTCCACTACCAGATTTGAGTTTTACAGCTTTAAGTGCATTGCTTTATTTAATGCTATCAAAAAGAGACAGTGAATTAGCAGGCATAGTTATTCTCATTTTATAGATAAATATATCCCATTTTAGAGAAGTTAAGCAATTTACCTCAACTCAAAAGCTAGTAGACTTCAGAGTCAAGACTCACACTGAGGAACCCCACCCCAGATTCACTGCCCATTCCCACCTTCTAAGTTGCCTCTCTGTGGTATCCTTCTCTGCTTTGGGTCCTCCAGTGCAATCTAGGGATATGCATGTCAGTAAACTTACTATTATTATTACTATTTTTGTGATACTGTGGTAAAGATCAAAGAGAGATGGTGGAATTCAAGTCAGTGTGAGTCTGTAATATATTCATGAGTGTGACATGCAGTTTGTACCAAGCTTGACTTATATTTAAGTTTTGTTTGACTGATTGGCTACAAAGAAGCTTGGATTCTTTCTTCTTTTAATTTTTTTATCACTATACATTATTCCATAGCACAGTATAAAAATTCCATTAAGTACATTTTCAGAATAGTAATACATTTTTGAATGGTGGAACTTTGATGGTGTAATTGAGGGTGAACTGAAATAATAAGGTTCAAGGGAGAAATTTGGGGAGGATATTCAGAAAGAGAAATTTCTGTGCAACTGAGCATAATGGTTTTAATGTTCAACAAGTTAAATGCGGACTTCTCCAATGGTACTTGGCATGTCTCTAAAATGCTGAAAAGATCTGTGTCCTTATGGGTTCTTTCTTCTATGGCTAATTGGCCATTTGCTCATCCTGACCTTGGAGATCATTTGTGAAAATGCAATTGAAAAAGTACATTTACATATGACTCTAGAAAGCTCTTTATAATGGCCATTTAAAGAATCAAAGTGGTTTTATTAATTCTCAATTTCATAAACCCAGCCAAATGGAGAGAAAAATTCAGAGATGGCCTTCCCCAAAGTGGAGGAGAAAGCAGAGCTTGCTCTTTATAACACTTCTCTCTTTGCCCATTAACCCTATCTGTGTCCTAGATTGTTCCTCATGTAATGCTCTGACTATCTTCCTTTTTGCCTGTATCAAAATTTTCCTGCCCTGTGTTTCATTCCTGGTAGGGTCAGTTCTGGCATGTTCCTCAGTTTATGCTGGTTACTGGTTCTCTTTCCACAAAAAATTAGAATCTATTAATTATTGAATTGATGTCTCATTCCACCATCTTTGTACATGTATGATTACATGAATGGTATGAATCTGCATTGTGCACAACCATAGAAATGAAAAGTTGTACCCCATTTGTGTACAATGAATCAGAATGCAGTCTGTGTAAATAAAAACAAATAAAAAACATGATCCCATAAAAAATAATATTCTCACCTTAGAAGATCAGTGTTATGATTCATAATAATAAAAATGCAAAGAAGGAAAAAATTTAAATTGAACTGATGTGCTTTTGTACAGGATCAAACATAACAAAATGAAATGCAATTACAATATCCCAAAGTGGAAGGGATGATAAAACTCCATTTAGTAACTTGAACTTTTTGCCTAGGTAAGATTTCCCCTATAATCAGAGATATTCCCCTTGAGAACTGACTACAATTGTTTTATGTGAGAGGTGTTCTCAGGAAGTACCAGTAAAGGAACAGAGAGAGGGAAAGGAAAGAAATCAATACTAGTTGCATTGGTGAGCAGATTACTATTGTAGGTAACTGAGCTTGTTTCTGTTATGGATCTCTGAGTATTGTTGCTGAATATGCCCTATAGTTAATCTTACTAAAGGGTGAGGGAGCTGGGCTATTTATCCTTCTACTCTCATTCATCACTGACTGAAGATACTTTTAGGGACACTAACTCTCTGGACCTTCAAGCCTGCTCTGCTGGAGAACAGAAAACCTTAAATTGGAGAGTCATGGGTCCTTACAGTGTGATGTCATTGGCTCAGGAGTGCTGAGTATTTTGGGGATAGGGTGGCAACACTATCTGTTCTACACCTGTTACAAAATATCTCATGGAACTGACTCAGGCATGGGGTTCCAGTGATGAGCAGTTTAACATCTCTTAAAGAACAGCTAGAGAGTTTTCAAGATGGCAGACTAGAGGGTGGCTGCATTTCATGTTGCTCCAGGATGCAGGATTCAAAAGAGGAGATAGTGAGAGACTTGGGACCAACTCAAAGCCGCCGGGTGAGTCTCTCCTGTTGGGGAGGCATCCCGGATGGGGCGGTAGCCCCGGAACGCAGGGAACTTTGTGAAGTAGAGTTGCTCGGCTAGACGCCCCTCCCCGCCGCTGGAGCGGTAAACACGGACAACTGGGATCATCGAGGCGGCTCAGCACAGCGCTTGGACTTGGAGCAACCACTGGGACTCCGGGCGGCTGCCTGAGGAGGAGCTATGTGGCGAGCTGTTTGGACTCAGAGCGACTGCTTCTGAACACCGGGGGGTTGCCCGGAGGAAGAGGAGAAGCGCGGCGGGTCGCTTGGAATAGGAGTGACTGCATCAGAGCCACAGGCGGTTGCCAGAGGAGGAGCTGCGTGGCGAGCTGTTTAGACTCAGAAAGACTGCTTCTGAACACTGGTGGGCTACCCGGAGGAAGAGGAGGAGAGCGGCGGGTCGCTTGGTCTAGGAGTGACTGCATCAGAGCCACAGGCGGTTGCCAGAGGAGGAGCTGTGTGGCGAGCTGTTTGGACTCAGAGCAACCGCTCCTGAACACCAGGGGGGGTTGCCCGGAGGAAGAGGAGAAGCGCGGCAGGTCGCTTGGTTTAGGAGTGACTGCATCAGAGCCACAGGTGGTTGCCAGAGGAGGAGGCGAATGGTGAGATGTTTGGATTCAAAGTGACCGCTCCTGAACACCGGTGGCCTGCCTGGAGGAGGAGTGCGGTGGGTCGCTTGGTCTGCGAGCGACTGCTCCTGAACACCCGGGGGGCTACCCCGAGGAGGAGGAGGAACAGGGTGGGTCACTTGGACTCGGAGTGACTGCCTAGGGCTACGGGCGGTTGGAGGGAGGAGGAGATGCGAAGTGAGTTGCTTGGACTCCTAGTGACTGCGTCAGAACACCGGGCAGCTGTCCGGAGGAAGAGGTGTGTGGTGGGTCTCTGGGTCTCAGAGCTATTGTACGGGGCTCCAGGTGGTGGCTCAGAGGAGGGGCCGCATAGCCAGGCGATTAGGTGCAGAGCAGGGTCCCAGGACCTAGGCGGCTTCTTGGTGGAAGAGCTGCACAGAGACACGCCTAGGGGTGGAGCGAAGTTTCCAGGACTGCGGGCAGATTCTTTGAGGAGAGGCAGCCTAAGGAGACTCGTCTGCGAAGGGTGAGGTTCCCAGACCCAGGAGGTAGGTCCGGGCCCCTGGGAACGTTGCAGAGGAAGACAGCCAAGCCCAGGCAGTAGTTGTAGCTTGAGGGGAACCTCTAGGAGGGGAACTGACCAGCGAGACCTCCCCACCGGGTGAGTCTTCCCTGCCAGGTGAGGTTTTCCCACAAGGACGGTAAAACCAGAGACACAGGCGCAAACAGGCCTTGCCACAGTCCGCAGCCTAGTTTCCCTTTGGATGACCATTGGTCAACAAGTGGAGGCACCTCTACCCACTAGCAGGGAATATACCCCACCTGAGGGTCACCAACCCGAGAGAGGCAGGAGCACCGCATTATCAACTTCCTCCAAGACGTCAGGCTACTGAAGGATAAGAGGGGATATACTAGCAATCGTCAGGGACATTATAAGTCAATAGAGTAAATCTGCAATATCTTAATGACCCACTGATTCCTGAACAGTATGAGAAAACAAGGGAAGAAAATGCCCCAAACAAATCTAGATGTTACATCAATAAAATCCAACAACAGCATGGCAGAAGAAATGACAGAAAGGGAGGTCAGAATGTACATAATTAAAATGATCAGGGAAGCAAACGATGAGATGAAAGAGCAAATGCAGGCATTGAAAGATGAGATGAAAGAGCAAATGCAGGCATTGAATGATAGCACCAATCGACAGTTAAAAGAGCAAATACAGGAAGCAAAAGATCATTTCAATAAAGATTTAGAGATATTGAAAAAAAACCAAACAGAAATCCTTGAAATGAAGGAAACAATAAACCAAATTAAGAACTCCATAGAAAGCATAACCAATAGGATAGAACACCTGGAAGACAGAACCTCAGATATTGAAGACAAAATATTTAACCTTGAAAACAAAGTTGAACAAACAGAGAAGATGGTAAGAAACCATGAACAGAATCTCCAAGAACTATGGGATATCATGAAAAGGCCAAATTTGAGAATTATTGGGATTGAGGAAGGCTTAGAGAAACAAACCAAAGGAATGAACAATCTATTCAATGAGATAATATCAGAAAATTTCTCAAATCTGAAGAAGGAAATGGAAAATCAAGTTCAAGAGGCTTATAGGACTCCAAATACACAAAATTACAACAGACCCACACCAAGGCACATTATAGTGAAAATACCTAACATACAAAATAAAGACAGAATTTTAAAGGCTGTGAGAGAAAAGAACCAAATTACATTCAGGGGGAAACCAATATGAATATCAGCAGATTTTTCAATCCAGACCCTAAAAGCTAGAAGGGCCAGAACAACATTTTTCAAGCTCTGAAAGAAAATGGATGCCAACCAAGACTCTTATACCCAGCAAAACTTACTTTCAAATTTGACGATGAAATAAAATCATTCCATGATAAACAAAAGCTAAAAAATTTACAAAAAGAAAGCCAGCATTACAGAACATTCTCAGCAAAATATTCCATGAGGAAGACATAAAAAACAAAGAAGCAAATCAGCAAAGGGAGGAATTATCCTAAAGGAACTGTCAAATAAAGGAGGAACCAAGGCGTGTCAAAAAATAAATAAATAAATAAATAAAATTTAAAAAATGAACCAAATGACCGGGAATACAAATCATATCTCAATAATAACCCTGAATGTTAATGGCCTGAATTCATCAATCAAAAGGCATAGACTGGCAGATTGGATTAAAAAGAAAGATCCAACAATATGTTGCCTGCAAGAGATTCACCTCATAGAAAGAGATACCCATAGACTAAAGGTGAAAGGATGGGGAAAAACACACCATGCACATGGACTCAGCAAAAAAGCTGGAGTATCCATCCTCATTTCAGATAATGTGGACTTCAAGCCAAAGTTAGTCAGAAGGGATAAAGACAGACATTTCATACTGCTTAAGGGAAGCATAAATCAGCAAGATATAACAATCATAAACATCTATGCCCCAAACAGTGGCTCATCCATGTATGTCAAACAAATCCTTCTCAATTTTAGAAACCAAATAGACCGTAACACGATAATACTAGGTGATTTTAACACGCCTCTCTCACCACTGGATAAATCTTCCAAACAAAAATTGAACAAAGAAACCACAGATCTCAATAACACAATCAATAATTTAGACTTAACAGACATTTATAGAATATACCATCCAACCAAGAGCGAATACACTTTCTTCTCAGCAGCACATGGATCCTTCTCTAAAATAGACCATATATTATGCCACAAAGCTAATGTCAGCAAATACAAGAAGATAGAGACACTACCTTGTATTCTATCAGATCATAATGGATTGAAGTTAGAAATAAATGAAAGAGTAAAAAACAGAAACTACTCCAACACCTGGAGATTAAACAATATGCTATTATATGATGAATGGATAACAGAAGATATTAGAAAGGAAATTAAAAAATTCTTAGAGGTAAATGAGAACAAAGAAACATCATATCAAAATCTCTGGGACACTATGAAAGCAGTACTTAGAGGAAGATTTATTTCATGGAGTGCATTTAATAAAAGAAGTAAAACTCAAAAAATAAACGACCTAACACTACAGCTCAAAGCCCTAGAAAAAGAAGAACAGACCAACACCAAAAGTATTAGAAGACAGGAAATGTCAAACTCAGAGCTGAAATCAACGAATTTGAAACAAAAGAAACAATACAAAAAATTGACAAAATAAATAGTTTGTTCTTTGAAAAAATAAACAAAATTGATAAACGCTTAGCCACACTAACAAAGAGAAGACGAGAGAAAACTCAAATCACTAAAATTCGGAATGAAGAAGGAAATATCACAACAGACACAACTGAAATACAAAACATAATTAGAAGCTATTTTGAAAATCTATACTCCAACAAAATAGAAAATTTCGAAGACATCAACAGGTTTCTAGAGACATATGAATTGCCTAAACTGAATGAGGAGGACATACACAATTTAAATAGACCAATTTCAAGTAATGAAATAGAAGAAGTCATCAAAAGCCTACCAACAAAGAAAAGTCCAGGACCAGATGGGTTCTCAGCCGAGTTCTACAAAACCTTTAAAGAAGAGCTCATTGCAATACTTCTCAAAGTATTCCATAAAATAGAAGAGGAGGGAACCCTCCCAAACTCATTCTATGAAGCCAATATTAGCATGATACCTAAACCAGACAGAGACACATCAAGGAAAGAAAATTTCAGACCAATATCCTAATGAACATCAACGCAAAAATTCTCAACAAAATTTTAGCAAATCGCATACAAAAACATATTAAAAAGATAGTGCACCATGATCAACTGGGTTTCATCCCAGGGATGCAAGGTTGGGTCAACATCAGGAAATCAATAAATGAAATTCACCATATCAATAGACTTAAAGTCAAGAATCACATGATTATTTCAATAGACGCAGAAAAAGCATTTGATGAAATACAGCATCCCTTCATGCTCAAAACTCTAGAAAAAATAGGGATAGTGGGAACATTCCGTAACATTGTAAAGGCCATCTATGCTAAGCCCATGGCTAACATCATTCTAAATGGTGAAAAACTGAAAGCATTCCCCCTAAAAACTGGAACAAGGCAGGGATGCCCTCTTTCACCACTTCTTTTCAATATCATCCTTGAAACTCTAGCCAGAGCAATTAGACAGACCAAAGAAATTAAAGGGATACGAATAGGAAAAGAAGAACTCAAACTATCCCTATTTGCTGATGATATGATTATATACTTAGAGGAACCTGGAAATTCCACCAGAAAACTTTTAGAACTCATAAGTGAGTTCAGTAAAGTAGCAGGTTACATGATCAATGCTCATAAATCCAATGCATTTTTATACATAAGTGATGAATCTTCAGAAAGAGAAATTAGGAAAACTACCCCATTCACAATAGCATCAAAAAAAAATAAAATACTTGGGAATCAATCTCACAAAAGAGGTGAAAGACCTCTACAATGAGAACTACAGAACACTAAAGAAAGAAATTCAAGAAAACCTTAGAAGATGGAAAGATCTCCCATGTTCTTGGATAGGCAGAATTAATATTGTCAAAATGGCCATACTACCAAAAGTGCTATACAGATTCAATGCAATTCCAATTAAAATCCCAATGATGTACCTTACAGAAATAGAGCAAGCAATTATGAAATTCATCTGGAAGAATAAAAAACCCAGAATAGCTAAAGCAATCCTTGGCAGAAAGAGTGAAGCAGGGGGTATCACAATACCAGATCTTCAACTCTACTACAAAGCAATAGTAACAAGAACGGCATGGTATTGGTACCAAAATAGAAAGGTGGATCAATGGTACAGAATAGAGGACACGGACACAAACCCAAATAAATACAAGTTTCTCATACTAGACAAAGGTGCCAAAAATATGCAATGGAGAAAAGATAGCCTCTTCAACAAATGGTGCTGGGAGAATTGGAAATCCATATGCAACAGAATGAAACTAAACCCATATCTCTCACCATGCATGAAACTAAACTCAAAATGGATTAAGGACCTTGCAATCAGACCAGAGACCCTGCATCTTATAGAAGAAAAAGTAGGTCCAGAGCTTCAACATGTCGGCTTAGGACCAGACTTCCTCAACAGGACTCCCATAGCACAAGAAATAAAAGCAAGAATCAATAACTGGGATAGATTCAAAATAAAAAGCTTTCTCTCAGCAAAGGAAACTATCAGCAATGCGAAGAAAGAGCCTAAAGAGTGGGAGAAAATCTTTGCCAATCATACTTCAGATAGTGCACTAATCTCCAGAATCTATAAAGAACTCAAAAAACTCTACACCAAGAAGGCAAATAATCTAATCGACAAATGGGCTAAGGAAATGAATAGACACTTAACAGAAGAAGATCTACAAGCAATCAACAAACATATGGAAAAATGTTCAAAATCTCTAGTAATAAGAGAAATGCAAATCAAAACCACCCTAAGATTTTATCTCACCCAAATTAGAATGGCGATTATCAAGAATACAAGCAACAACAGGTGTTGGTGAGGATGTGGGGAGAAAGGTACACTCATACATTCCTGGTGGGGCTGCAAATTAGTGCAGCCACTCTGGAAAGCAGTGTGGAGATTCCTTAGAAAACTTGGAATGGAACCACCTTTTGACCCAGCTATCCCACTCCTTGGCCTATACCCAAAGGACTTAAAATCAGTATATTACAGAGATACGGCCACATCAATGTTCATAGCTGCTCAGTTCACAATAGCCAGATTGTGGAACCAACCTAGATGTCCTTCAGTTGATGAATGGATAAAGAAACTGTGATATATATATATACAATGGAATATTACTCAGCCATAAAGAATGATAAAATTATGGCATTTGCAGGCAAATGGATGAAATTGGAGAATATCATGCTAAGTGAGATAAACCAATCTCAAAAAACCAAAGGACGAATGATATCGCTAATAAGTGGATGATGACACACATAATGGGGGGTGGGAGGGGTTAGTGGTAGGGTTAGAGTTAGGGTTAGGGAGGGGGGCAAGAATGGAGGAAGGAAGGACTGTATAGAGGGAAAAGAGGGGTGGGAAGGGTGGGGGGAAGGGAAAAAATAACAGAATGAATCAAACAACATTACCCTATGTAAATTTATGATTACACAAATGGTATGCCTTTACACCATGTACAGAGAAACAACATGTATCCCATTTGTTTACAATAAAAAAAAAAAGAACAGCTAACTCTTACTTCCAGAAAGTCATTTTATATTGGTTCTAGTTATTCAGTTCTTAAGACCAATAAGAACATCGTTTCTTCCCCAGCTCCTCTTATTTCATAGACCTCTTTTATGAGTCCCCTGCCCAACCTTCTCACTGAAGTTTTCATTGTACCTCTCTTCATATCATAGGATAAAGCATAGGACAGTATTTAGGCTCTAGTAATTACTGAATATTGTTATTATCATTAGTGGCATGTTATCTAGTTTGTCTGGCTTTCCTAGTCTTCCAGCTGTAGTTTTATCGGCAGAGATAAAAGCATCTTGCATGATTGGGTAGAGAGGGGATGAGATGGTAATATGGTGAATATGGAGAATAGCAGGCCACCCAAACTTTGGATTACTAGGACCATTAGGCATAGTCCTGTCCTGGCAAGAGTTTCTTCCAAGGAAAGTAGATGTTCTGCTCATTCTGGAAGGAGGTTTATCATCCCAGAAAGGTTGGGAACTGTTGGCCCTGGATGCTGAGGCATGGACATTGCTGGACTCATACCACTTGGTACAGACGACCTAAGCAAATACAGTTAAACCCTGAGCCCTTGGCCATAATGAGGCCTTTGCTGTGTGTACTACCACAGCAAAAATTGCTCTCTTTGGGGGCCTGGCTAACAGGGCTGGTGGTGAGGGCACAATGAAGATGCAGATCAACAAACTTTGGGTGCTCGTTCTGGAGAACATGAGAAAGAAGCACAGGAAAATGGCTCAGAAAGAGCTGAGTGAAAAATACAAGAGATGGAAACAGAGTAATAATCTGTAGCACAGAGGTGGATAGGAGCTCTTGTAGTTGACAGATTCTATTAAGGTGGTGTTATTTTGTAGTTCTTGACAGGGGAGACCTGTGAAATTCCAACAATGATGAGTAATAAGGTGCTTTTTCTTCTGCATCTCTATATTCAGGCCCCTGCAAAGCTTCCTCTTTGATCTGCCAAAGCAGGGCTTGCTAATTACTGGGTTAGAATTGACATTGTTACCTAAAACCAACAATGTAACAGAAGTCATATCCCCATCCTTTCTGGAGGCAAAGGTGAGGGTTAAAGATAAAACTTGCTGTGGTTACAGTGGCCATAGTCATATGCCTGAGGTGGGGAGAAGTGGTGGGGTGAGTCTGTGTCATTATCCAGCATTGGTACTGAGGGTGTGTTTCTCCTAAATATCAACATTTATAAAGACTGACACGTCAAAGGCTCAACTGGGCTCTGCATGTAACTTTTGGTATTAAGAACAAAATTTTAATTGAAATATGAGTTGCCAGCATCCACATTTAATTCATATCACTAGAGCTTCATATTCTTTCACAAAGCCTGGAGTTCTCAACTAGGGTCTTCAGGAACCTGCATTGTGATCTTCCCTTGCCTGGCTGATTCCTTTGGTTTACTTTTGCACTTGAAAGTTTAATAGCTACAGGTGGAAAAAATTGAGATGTTGACTGGGCTTGTGTCAGTGGGTACCTACAGAAGTTGACCCATGGTGGGGATTATGGAAACTTTAGCATCTAATTCTCCGTAACTGGAATGGAGCCTCTGAGGCTTTTCAAGGTCATGCATATCAATACCACAAAGTACCACTCTGCAGAACCTGGGTCATCTTGTTATGGAATAGGTATAGTTTTCAGAACCAAGACCTAGACCTGCCAAAAGACCTAGACCTGCCCAGCCAAAGACCTAGAGCCTAAACCCTGGTAACCTGGGTTCTGCAAGGAAGACTAATGCATAGGGCTTGGTTGATTACAGAGACCATAGGGAATTAGGACGGTGATGACAGTGGGGAGTGCTGATATTAGCAGAGCCTCACCTGGGCAGGGAGAAAGGAAAAGGGAGGGAGGGATCTTGTCAACTGCACTTGTCAACTGGAGAAGTGAGGTAGGGATGGAGGTCTGAGAGTGGACAAGAAATCATCAACTTCCCACCCAGTGCATTTGACATTTTTTTGAATTTTCCACCATGACTTGTGGGACCCTCTGACTGATCAGAGAATCACATTCTCAGAGTCAAAAAGAATTGGCAAAGTCATTTTCTAATTCTCTAATATTACCTCTATGACTCTGAAGACTCCTTGAGTAGTCTCCAAAGCATGAGGAGTGTAAGACAGTAAGACATGTAAGACAGTCCTATCAGAAGCTGTGCTTGTTAGAAAAATCCTTCCTATGCTGAATCAAAACTCACCCCTGAGGCTTTACCCTATGGAATGGTATGGTGTTTTAGCAGAAAGGTCTGATCTGACAGCTGTAAAACATGAGTCTCTGAATGCACCAGGGAGGGAGAAAGTTGCCCCCTTCCCTTGTTTCAAATCCCCTGATTTAAACCATAAAATTTAAACTCAGAGCTTGATTGTGTTCTGTTTCCAAGGCAACCAATTTCCTAGATGAAGAATGGGCTCCAAACACTTGGCTTTCCTCTAATTTTATGTCAGGCATCAATTCTCTATAGGCTTCTCTAAATCTCTTGTGTTTTCTGCATTAACAACCCTCTGATTGCAAACACTGGTTACAAGAGAGCTGCATTTGGGTGAATTAGAGCTGCTGCAGTCAAATGACACAGAAGGGCAGTGGTGGTGCTTTATTCTGTCTGTATGTTAACTTTGTTTTCTTAAAGTTGTCATTTTTACTTTCATGGAAGGAAACGGATGCTGATCTTAGGTTGCAAGATTTTATCAGGGATAAACTGAATCTCTTTCCATTACTCTATTTCTGAAAGCCCTGGGGAAAGATCTTGACTGATATGATTGTTACCCAAATCTTGATCCTTGTCCCAGATGTTAATTCAATAAGGAGAACATGGTTTTGAGATAAAGGAAAAAGAAAGTTTATTGCTTGGCTAGCAAAGGAGAAGCACAAGGGTCTCCTGTCCCAGAGGCTGCGATTCTGCCCATCAGGGAGAACAGAGGGTTTTTTAAAGAAGAGATTCATTCCAGGTGTGAGGGGTTGTGATTCACTTGTTGATTTGGGAGACAACCAAATTTAGATCTTAGATCTTCTGGGTCCATCCCTGAAGTTGGAATTATTTGTTTCCTGTAGTGGGTGTATGCTCAAAGACAGATAAATTGACCTAGGATGGGAAAAAGCTAATTCTATTCCCTGCCCACAGATTAGGGATTGGAAGAAGAAGAACAGAATAAGAAAACATGTCCACTTTAAAATGTGGCAGAACAGCAAGGGCTATATTCAAAGCATGGGGTAGACTACTGTTACATGATTAGAGTTCTGTATCCACCCACAAACTGTAGCCATGAAGTGTGATTTTCTCGCCATACGCAGTCCCTTCTGCTTGCAGTAGGAGAGGAACAGTTCTTTAGAAAAGTAGAGGCATTCTCTTCTGGGCAGATTGAAAAGTAAATGTCTGCCAAGCCCAAAAGGTGTAACAATGGGACACTTGTTCTTCAACATTGACTTAAAATTATCTTCAGTATGTACCTCCTTCAGTTTCTTGTGCCCTGTATACCTATAAAAAAGAGAGTATGAGGAATAGTTTATAATTTTCCTTAAAACTAACAATGTTTATTTTAAATGGTACTTAGTAAGTTCAATAATTCTTCTCTACATGAGAGCATGCCAGACCCTTGACTGACCACTAGGCACAAAAAGGAAAATAAAACATTTATTGTAATTTAGTGGAGGAGACAGAGGTATCAAAACACCAATAATAATGGAGAATTATAAGTGTTGGGGGGCTTTGGGATACTAGGCATGATGTCTGACTCCCAAGCATATATAAATAAAGATAAGGTTTCTTAGATGTTAGATGTGAGAATTGATAATGTGGAGAAGCAAGAAAGGCTATGAATACAGGAAGAAGAGCTAAAAGAAAATATAACAGTTTTTCAACTGTTTTTTTCCCATGTGGTTCTGGAGTAAAGAATTTAAGGCATCTCAAAATATCCAGAGGATGTCACTCTGGCCCTCTGGATTCAGCTTTCATGACAAACTATTCTCCTCTTTAACCTCCACTTGATTATTATTTTAACATTTCCTTCTTTTCTTTCTTTCTTTCTTTCTTTTCTTTCTTTCTTTCTTTCTTTCTTTCTTTCTTTCTTTCTTTCTTTCTTTCTTTCTCTCTCTCTCTCTCTCTCTCTCTCTCTCTCTCTCTCTCTCTCTCCTCTCTCTCTCCTCTCTCTCTCCTCTCTCTCCTCTCTCTCTCTCTCTCTCTCTCTCTCTCTCTCTCTCTCTCTCTCTCTCTCCCCCTCTCTCTCTCCCTCCCCTCTCTTTATACTGGGGATGGAACTGAGAGGTCTTTTTACCACACCCAGACCTTTTTAATTTTGTAGAATTTGAGACAAGGTCTTGCTAAGTTGCTGAGGCTAGCCTTGAACTTTTGATTCTCCTATCTCAGCCTCCCAAGTAACTGGGATTACAAGTATATGCCAGTGTGCCTGGCTTAAGTTTTTATTTCTTTTTTGAGATGTCAGATGCAGAGCATAAAAGAAACAAAATTATACATACTTAGTGCATGTTGAAGCTGGGCAACATATTTATTATTCTATTCAGTTTATTTTATATATATTTACAATTTTCTGTTATAAAACATTTATAGAAAAAGACAAAATTGGCCTATAATGCTAGCTCTAAGTTCTTAGTTACCTTTGGGGAGGAGGAAGGGAAAAAGCCATTGCCTAGGGCATGAAAGAGTCTGGTTCTATTTTTAGTTACTAAGTATATTCACTGTGTAATAATTCATGGAGTTTTGTATGAATGCTTGTTTGTGTATTTCTATGTGAATTTTAAACTTCAATAAGCATTTTCAATATTAAGAAAAAGAATCAGTGTACCACAACTTTAATCATAGATTTACCAGCACAAACCATGTTCCTTCTACCTCTCTGGGTTTTAGTGTACCCTCCAGAAAATGACTCTGTTAGACTGTGTAATGTCTAAGGAATTTTGACATTTAATTTTGACTGCTTTATAATAATAACATTGTGTTCAAGGTTAAACTAAGTTCAGTCTATATAAGAGGAAAATGTGTAATCAATTTGAGAAAGTCTCCTATCCAAAATGGGTTGATTATATATTTGCTAATTTACTGGCATGGATAAGGCTGTATAAATCCAATAAATATTTATTGAGTGCTGGGTACTGAGTAAGACAAGGAGTTTACAGGTCAAGGGAGGGACCAGATAGGTGATTGGGCAATTATAACTCAGGGTACATTTGATGGAAGTAGAATAACAACACTTAAGATGGGTATGTGACCCATGCAAGTGGGATGGGTAGGGAGCATCAAGGAAGATGTTTCAGGGGAGGATAGCATCTATCTTGAGACATGAAAGACAAACCAATTTTATGTGACTAAAGGTAAGAATAGGTAGAAAAGTTACAAGTAGAAGGATCAGCAAGTTTAATGGAAGCATGTGAAGAATTAATATGGTGTGATGTAGAAGCTTGGATGTTTCCTGAAATATTTTTACATTACGGTAATGAATTTATTTTATTTATTTATTTATTTATTTATTTATTTATTTATTTATTTATTGTATACAAATGGGATACATGTTATTTCTCTATTTGTACATAGAGTCAAGGCATACCATTTGTGTAATCATACGTTTACATAGGGCAATGATGTTTATTTTTTTTTCCTTCCCCCCCACCCCTCCCACCCCTCTTTTCCCTCTATACAGTCCTTCTTTCCTTCATTCTTACCGCTCTCCTTATCCCTAACCCTAAACCTAACCCTAAACCTAATGCTAACCCCTCCCACCCCCCATATATGTCCTCATCCGCTTATCAGCGAGATCATTCATCCTTTAGTTTTTTGAGATTGGCTTATCTCACTTAGCATGATATTCTCCAATTTCATCCATTTGCCTGCAAATGCCATAATTTCATTATTTATAGCTGAGTTATATTCCATTGTATATATATATGCCACAGTTTCTTTATCCATTCATCAACTGAAGGGCATCTAGGTTGGTTCCACAATCTGGCTATGGTGAATTGAGCAGCAATGAACATTGATGTGGCTGTATCTCTGTAGTATGCTGATTTTAAGTCCTTTGGGTATAGGCCAAGGAGTGGGATAGCTGGGTCAAATGGTGGTTCCATTCCAAGCTTTCTGAGGAATCTCCATACTGCTTTCCAGAGTGGCTGCACTAATTTGCAACCCCACCAGCAATGAATGAGTTTTCCTTTTTCACCACATCCTCGCCAACACCTATTGTTGTTTGTGTTCTTGATAATCGCCATTCTAATTGTGGTGAGATGAAATCTTAGGGTAGTTTTGATTTGCATTTCCCTTATTACTAGAGATGTTGAACATTTTTTCATATATCTGTTGATTGCTTGTACATCTTCTTCTGTGAAGTGTCTGTTCATTTCCTTAGCCCATTTTTTGATTGGATTATTCGTATTCTTTGTGTAGAGTTTTTTGAGTTCTTTATAGATTCTGGAAATTAGCGCTCTATCTGAAGTATGGTTGGCAAAGATATTCTCCCACTCTGTAGGCTCTCTCTTCACATTTCACTTTGCTGAGAGAAAGCTTTTTAGTTTGAATCTATCCCAGTTGTTGATTCTTGTTTTTATTTCTTGTGCTATGGGAATCCTGTTGAGGAAGTCTGGTCCTAAGCCGACATGTTGAAGCTCTGGACCTACTTTTTCTTCTATAAGATGCAGGGTCTCTGGTCTGATTCCGAGGTCCTTGATCCATTTTGAGTTGAGTTTTGTGTAGGGTGAGAGATAGGGGTTTAATTTCATTCTATTGCATATGGTTTTCCAAGCACCATTTGTTGAAGAGGCTATCTTTTCTCCATTGCATATTTTTGGAACCTTTGTCTAGTATGAGAAACTTGTATTTATTTGGGTTTGTGTCCATGTCCTCTATTCTGTACCATTGATCTACCTGTCTATTTTGGTACCAATACCATGCCGTTTTTGTTACTATTGCTTTGTAGTGTAGTTGAAGATCTGGTATTGCAATACCCCCTGCTTCGCTCTTGCTGCTAAGGATTGCTTTAGCTATTCTAGGTTTTTTTATTCTTCCAGATGAATTTCATAATTGCTTGCTCTATTTCTGCAAGGTACATCATTGGGATTTTAATTGGAATTGCATTGAATCTGTATACCACTTTTGGTAGTATAACCATTTCGACAATATTAATTCTGCCTATCCAGGAACATGGGAGATCTTTCCATCTTCTAAGGTTTTCTTGAATTTCTTTCTTTAGTGTTCTGTAGTTCTCATTGTAGAGGTCTTTCACCTCTTTTGTGAGATTGATTCCCAAGTATTTTATTTTGTTCGATGCTATTGTGAATGGGGTAGTTTTCCTAATTTCTCTTTCTGAAGATTCATCACTTATGTATAAAAATGCATTGGATTTATGAGCATTGATCTTGTAACCTGCTACTTTACTGAATTCACTTATGAGTTCTAAAAGTTTTCTGGTGGAATTTCCAGGTTCCTCTAAATATATAATCATGTCATCAGCAAACAGTGATAGTTTGAGTTCTTCTTTTCCTATTCGTATCCCTTTAATTTCTTTGGTTTGTCTGATTGCTCTGGCTAGAGTCTCAAGGACGATGTTGAATAGAAGCAGTGAAAGAGGGCATCCCTGCCTTGTTCCAGTTTTTAGGGGGAACGCTTTCAGTTTTTCACCATTTAGAATGATATTAGCCATGGGCTTAGCGTAGATTGCCTTTATAATGTTAAGGAATGTTCCCACGATCCCTATTTTTTCTAGTGTTTTGAGCATGAAGGGGTGCTGTATTTTATTGGATGCTTTTTCTGCATCTATTGAAATAATCATGTGATTCTTAACTTTAAGTCTGTTGATATGGTGAATGACATTTATTGATTTCCTTATGTTGAACCAACCTTGCATCCCTGGGATAAAACCCACTTGATCGTGGTGCACTATCTTTTTAATATATATTTGTATGCGATTTGCTAAAATTTTGTTGAAAATATTTGCGTTGATGTTCATTAAGGATATTGGTCTGAAATTTTCTTTCCTCGATGTGTCTCTGTCTGGTATAGGTATCAGGGTGATATTGGCTTCATAGAACGAGTTTGGGAGGGTTCCCTCCTCTTCTATTTCATGGAATAGTTTCAGGAGTATTGGAATGAGCTCTTCTTTAAAGGTTTTGTAGAACTCGGCTGAGAACCCATCTGGTCCCGGACTTTTCTTTGTTGGTAGGCTTTTGATGACCTCTTCTATTTCATTGCTTGAAATTGGTTTATTTAAGTTGTGTATGTCCTCCTCGTTCAGTTTAGGTAATTCATATGTCTCTAGAAATTTGTTGATGTCTTCGAGGTTTTCTGTTTTGTTGGAGTATAGATTTTCGAAATAGCTTCTAATTATATTTTGTATTTCAGTCGTGTCTGTTGTGATGTTTCCTTGTTCATTCCGAATTTTAGTAATTTGAGTTTTCTCCCTCTTTCTCTTTGTTAGTGTGGCTAAGGGTTTATCAATTTTATTTATTTTTTCAAAGAACCAACTATTTATTTTGTTAATTTTTCCAATTGTTTCTTTTGTTTCGATTTCGTTGATTTCGGCTCTGATTTTAACTATTTCCTGTCTTCTACTACTTTTGGTATTGGTCAGCTCTTCTTTTTCTAGTGCTTTGAGCTATAGTGTTAAGTCGTTTATTTGTTGATTTCTACTTCTTTTTTTGAATGCACCCCATGAAATAAATCTTCCTCTAAGTACTGCTTTCATAGTGTCCCAGAGATTTTGATATGATGTGTCTTTGTTCCTGTTTACTTCTAAGAATTTTTTTATTTCCCTCCTGATGTCTTCTGTTATCCATTCATCATATAATAGTGTATTATTTAATCTCCAGGTATTGGAGAAGTTTCTGTTTTTTATTCTGTCATTTATTTCTAATATCAATCCATTATGTTCTGATAGAGTACAAGGTAGTATCTCTATCTTCTTGTATTTGCTAACAGTAGCTTTGCGGCATAAACTATGGTCCATTTTAGAGAAGGATCCATGTGTTGCTGAGAAGAAAGTGTATTCGTTCTTGGTTGGATGGTATATTCTATATATGTCCATTAAGTCTAAATTGTTGATTGTGTTATTGAGATCTATGGTTTCTTTGTTCAATTTTTGTTTGGACGATCTATCCAGTGGTGAGAGAGGTGTGTTAAAATCGCCTAGTATTTTTGTGTTGTGGTCTATTTGATTTCTGGAATTGAGAAGGATTTGTTTGACGTACGTGGATGAGCCAATGTCCGGGGCATAGATATTTATGATTGTTATGTCTTGCTGATTTATGCTTCCCTTAAGCAGCATGTAATGTCCTTCTTTATCCCTTCTGACTAGTTTTGGTTTGAATTCCACATTATCTGAAATGAGGATGGTACTCCAGCTTTTTTGCTGTGTCCGTGTGCATGGTATGTTTTTCCCCATCCTTTCACCTTTAGTCTATGGGTGTCTCTTTCTATGAGATGAGTCTCTTGCAGGCAGCATATTGTTGGATTTTTCTTTTTAATCCAATTTGCCAGTCTGTGTCTTTTGATTGATGAATTCAGGCCATTAACATTCAGGGTTATTATTGTGATATGATTTGTATTCCCAGTCAATTGACTCATATTTGTTTTTGACATGATTTGGTTTCTCCTTTATTTGGCTATTCCTTTAGGCTAGCGCCTCCTGTTGCTGATTTGCATCGTTTTTTTTTCATCTCTTCCTCATGGAATATTTTGCTGAGAATGTTCTGTAATGCTGGCTTTCTTTTTGTAAATTCCTTTAGCTTTTGTTTATCATGGAAGGATCTTATTTCATCGTCAAATTTGAAGGTAAGTTTTGCTGGGTATAAGATTCTTGGTTGGCATCCGTTTTCTTTCAGGGCTTGGTATATGTTGTTCCAGGCCCTTCTACCTTTTAGGGTCTGGATTGAAAAATCTGCTGATATTCTTATTGGTTTCCCCCTGAATGTAATTTGATTCTTTTCTTCATGGCCTTTAAAGTTCTGTCTTTATTTTGTATGTTAGGTATTTTCATAATAATGTGCCTTGGTGTGGGTCTGTTGTAATTTTGTATGTTTGGAGTTCTATAAGCCTCTTGTACTTGGTTTTCCATTTCGTTCTTCAGATTTGGGAAATTTTCTGTTATTATTTCATTGAATAGATTGTTCATTCCTTTGGTTTGTTTCTCTAAGCCTTCCTCAATCCCAATAATTCTTAAATTTGACCTTTTCATGATATCCCATAATTCTTGTAGATTCTGTTCATGATTTCTTACCATCTTTTCTGTTTGGCCAACTTTGCTTTCAAGATTAAATAATTTGTCTTCAATGTCTGAGGTTCTGTCTTCCAGGTGTTCTATCCTATTGGTTATGCTTTCTATGGAGTTTTTAACTTGGTTTATTGTTTCCTTCATTTCAAGTATTTCTGTTTGTTTTTTTTTCAGTATCTCTAAATCTTTATTGACATGATCTCTTGCTTCCCGTATTTGGTCTTTTAACTGTTGATTGGTGCGATCATTTAATGCCTGCATTTGCTCTTTCATCTCCTCCTTCAATGCCTGCATTTGCTCTTTCATCTCCTCATTAGCTTCCCTGATCGTTTTAATTACGTACATTCTGAACTCCCTTTCTGACATTTCTTCTGCTGTGCTGTCATTGGGTTTTATTGATGTAGTATCTAGGTTTGTTTGGGACATTTTCTTCCCTTGTTTTCTCATATTGGTCAGCTGTCAGTGGGACCCTGAGATATTGCAGTTTTCCGCTATTGACTTATAGTGTCCCTGTAGATTTCCAGTGTATCACCTCCCAGCCTTCAGTAGCCTGATGTCTTGGAGGAATCTGATAATGCAGCGCATCCAAAGAAAACTGCCTCTAGCCCCCTACTGGTTCCACGGTTTGGAACTGGCTCTGTGCGGAAAGGCTCTCACTGTGGACCTGCACTGTGCAGCTGGCCTTGTGGGAGGAGCCCACTCCCAGAGTGTGGAAGGCTACTTTGGGAAGACTCTAGCTGCCCTGCCCGGCTCCGATATGCCACCTCTATCTGGGCCTGCCACCCGGGCCGAGCTTTACCCAGTGGGCAGACTCACCTGTGGCTCTATTTCAGTCCGAGTCTCTCAATGCCTCCCCTTCTTAACTCCTGGGTTCTGGAGCCACTCGGGGTGCAGTCACCCTCTAGGCCGCCATCTTGGATCGCCCCGTGAAGAGAGCCTGCAGCCGGAGTGGGCAGAGCCGCCTGAAGAGGTCTCTGGCTGCCCTGCCCTGATCCCAGAGGCTGCTTGCGGATCGAAGCTCTCTGTTGGTTTGGGGGCTTGTGGCTGGTTCTATGTAGAAAACCTCTCACTGGGTGGTCTGGTCTAAGAAGCTAGCCTTGAAAGGCACCTCCCACCGCAGGGTTCCAGGCTACTTGGGGAGGTCTCTGGCTGCCCCAACCTGGTCCCTGAAGCTGCTTGTGTGCCAGAGTACGCCGTGCTGCGCTGGCTCCAGGACTCGGAGCTTGTTCTGGTCAGAAAGGCTCTCACTAGCAGGCCCACTCGGGAACCTGGAGAAGCTGGCTGTGTGGGTGGGGCCCACTGCCGGAGTGCACAGGGCTGCCTGTGGAAGACTCTAGCTGCCCTGCCCGGCTCCGATAAGCCACCTCTATCTGGGCCTGCCACCCAGGCCGAGCTTTACCCAGTGGGCAGACTCACCCGTGGCTCTATTTCAGTCCGAGTCTCTCAATGCCTCCCCTTCTTAACTCCTGGGTTCTGGAGCGACTGGGGGTGCAGTCACCCTCTAGGCCGCCATCTTGGATTGCCCTGTGAAGAGAGCCTGCAGCCGGAGTGGGCAGAGTCGCCTGAAGAGGTCTCTGGCTGCCCTGCCCTGATCCCAGAGGCTGCTTGCGGATCGAAGCTCTCCGTTGGTTCGGGGACTTGTGGCTGGTTCTATGTAGAAAGCCTCTCACTGGTCGATCTGCTCCGAGAAGCTAGCCTTGAAAGGCACCTCCCACTGCAGGGGTCCAGGCTACTTGGGGAAGTCTCTGGCTGCCCTATCCTGGTCCCTGAAGCTGCTTGCGTGCCGGAGTACGCTGTGCTGCACTGGCTCCGGGACTCGGAGCTTGTTCTGGTCAGAAAGGCTCTCACTAATGGGCCAGTTCCGTTCTGAGAACTTGGAGAAGCTGGTTGTGTGGGCGGGGCCCACCGCCGGAGTGCGCAGGGCTGCCTGTGGAAGCCTCTAGCTGCCCTGCCCGGCTCCGATAAGCCACCTCTATCTGGGCCTGCCACCCGGGCTGAGCTTTACCCAGTGGGCAGACTCACCCGTGGCTCTATTTCAGTCCGAGTCTCTCAATGCCTCCCCTTCTTAACTCCTGGGTTCTGGAGTGACTGGGGGTGCAGTCACCCTCTAGGCCGCCATCTTGGATCGCCCCGTTGGTAATGAATTTAGATCTGGGTAACTCTGAGAAATGGAAAGATTTTGTATGCTGGAGTAACAACTCATTGATTTCTTCTCATTAGGAGACTGATACCCTTGTACCCCATCTCTTGTTTTCCAAGTCTCCCCTCACTCTCACCTGTACCTTAACTTGTGCACTGCAATAGTCTTCTAACCAGATTCCTCTATTTGTTCTCAGGATCTTCCTAACTATCCCCCAGAACACAGCCAGACTTGCTTTTTTCAACTCATCATCATGTCTTCCCCATTCTTAATACTCTTTAATGGTTTCCTATAGCTTTTAAGATAAATATAAAATCTCTAGCATGGCCTAGAACACCTGTAAGGCTGGCTCCTATTTACTTAGCCTCTTATTAAATGAACTCATCTTAACTGTATCCATGGCAACCACAAAAGTCTTCTGCATATATACCCCCAAGGCCTGTCTGGTGAAAATAAAAGTTTGCTTTGGATGTGGAAACAACACTGAGCTTGGATACAAAACTGCCCCTTAATTTCTGGGTCACATTAGCAAACTCTTTACATTTCTGGTCTTGGCTTCTCCATCTGTTCAATGAATGTGTTGGATAAAATAATCTGTTTGATCCCTTTTAGCTTTTTCATTTTGTGAGTTTTTAACAAAATTTTAATTTTATTCATGATGAACCCGTAGTGACAGGGTTATTTTGGATAAATATAAGTCTCCAAGGTTCATGTCTTCCATGTCTTACCTAACTCAATGCTTTTATTTAATATAAATATATTGGTGCCCATTCTAGTCTACAGGTCAGAGGTTGATATTAGGGAATATAAAGCAGTTATTTAAATCAGGTTCTTGCCCTCAGGGCATGTTTCTACCTCTGAATGATTAGTGCTTCATTCAAGTTGACTACCCATCTCTGTCCCTGAGACAGACTGAATTTGGGCCACTCCCCACCTGAAGTTGGGAATGGCTTCCTCATGTTGACAGTAGAGACTAAGAAGGCGCCAACCTCCTCCCAACTGTTTTTCCAATGTATTCTTCCATCTCCAACATTCTTTTTCTTTGTGTTCTAAGTTCTACAGAAACCCCTCTGTAATACCTTTGCTTTTCTTCAGTTAAAAAGATACCATATTTATCTAAAAGAGAGTTATAGATGCTGGACACTGGAAGTCTCAGCTTCTTTTGATATAATAATTCCAGAGACTCAAAATATGGCTAATGACTAGGAAGGGCACATGAATCTTTGAAACTCTTTTGTCCTAAAATATTTCCTTTTTCAAAGCTTTCCTCAACTAGACCAGAAACTATGCAACTCCTAGAAGAAAGCATAGGGTCAACAATCCAACATATATGTATAGACAACTTTCTCAAGGAACCCCTAAAGTTCA
This sequence comes from Sciurus carolinensis, assembly GCF_902686445.1. Lineage (NCBI taxonomy): Eukaryota > Metazoa > Chordata > Mammalia > Rodentia > Sciuridae > Sciurus > Sciurus carolinensis. The sequence goes on from NC_062228.1 coordinate 36,915,123, forward strand.
GAAAATAATGCCGAGAATTAATAAATGAGATGGTATCAAATTTTAAAAATTCTGCACAGCAGAGAAAACAACCAAGAAGGTGAAGAAAGAATCTGCAGGATGGGAGAAAATCTTTGCTAGTTACTCTTCTGACCGAGGATTAATATTCAGAATATACAAAAACCTCAAAAACTGAACATCCTAAACCAAATAACACCCTAAACCAAATGAACAAAACAGATACTTCTGAAAAGGAAAAGTACAAATGGCTAAAAAATACGTGAAAAAATGTTCAATGTCTTTAGCAATTAGAGAACTGCAAATCAAAACTACACTGAGATTTTATCTCACTCCAGTTAGAATGGCACCACAAAGAATACAAACAATAATAAATACTGGATGGAATGTGGAGTAAAAGGAACACTTGTATACTGTTGATGGGATTATAAATACAACCACTGTGGAAATCAATATGGAGATGACTCAAAGGACTAGAGATGGAACCACCATATGACCCAGCTATACCACTCCTTCCTATTTACCCAGAAGAATTAAAGTCAGCCTACTCTAGCAATATATATTCATACCCATGTATATAGCAGCACAATTCACAATAACCACACTATGGAAGCAGTCTAGGTGTCTGTCAATGAAAATGTGGCATATATATTTATATACAATGGAGCTTTATTCAGCCTTAAAGAAGAATGCAATTATGTTATTTGCAGGATATTATATGGAACTTGAGAACATTATGTTAAGTGAAATAAGGTAAACTAAAAAGTCAAGGGTTGTATGTTTTCTCTCATACATAGAAGCTCGAGAGAAAAATAGAAAAAGTTTGGGAGGAATTTTATGAAAATCAAAGGGTGATCAGTAGAGTAGAGGAAAGGGATGATGGGGAAAGGGGAAGGAAAAGAGGAAATACTGGGGAATGATATCAACCCAATTATATTGCCTAATTTTGTGTAAATGTGAATAGGTAGCAATAAATCCTCACAATTATGTACAGCTCTAATGCACCAATTTAAAAAATATTCCATCCCATATCCCAGAGCTTATTGGAGATGGAACTTTTGAAACAATGAAATTTCTTCCATCTTACTTGAAAGCTGGCTTTGAATAAAACCAGTATAACCCTGAATATTTTTGAAGCCCAGTGTTATAGCCTAGCCTCTTCCCCTGGGATGGGATCTCTGCTGCCTGGTAACAACCTGTGTCACATTTACCTATGCTTAATTTTGCACTCTTTTAGTTTTACAAACATTGTTTTTATAGCACTTTTATTTTATTTTATTATTTTTACAGACTGAATTTTGATTCATTTTACATAAATGGGGTACAAGTTTTCATATCTATGGTTGTATACAATGTAGATTCACACCATTCCTGTAATCATACATGTACATAGGGTAATGATGTCTGTCTCAGCCCACTATCTTTCCTTTCCCCACCCACACCCACTCCATTTCCCTCTACACAATCCAAAGTTTGTTCGTTCTTCTCTTATCTTCCTCCCACCTACCCCCTCCCCTGTTGTGTATCATCATCCACTTATCAGAGAAAACAATTGACCTTTGGTTTTTTGGGGGGATTGGCTTTTCTCACTTAGTATAATATTCTCCAACTACATTCTTTTACCTGCAAATGCCATAATTTTATTCTTTAAGGCTGAGTAATATTCTACTGCATATATATATACCACAGTTTCTTTATCCATTCATCTATTGAAGGGCATCTAGGTTAGTTCACAATCTAGTTATTGTGAATTGAGCAGCTATAAACATTGACATGGCTGTGTTACTGTAGTATGCTGATTTTAAGTCCTTTGGGTATAAACCAAGGATTGGGATAAGTGGGTCAAATGGTGGTTCCATTCCAAGTTTCCTGAGGAATCTCCATACTGCTTTCCAGGGTGACTGCACCATTTTCAAAGTCCACCAGTAATGTATGAGTGTGCCTTTTCCCCCACATCCACGCCTATACTTATTAGTGCTTGTGTTCTTGATAACAGACTTTCTAATTGGAGTGAGATGAAATCTTGGGGTGGTTTTGATTTGCATTTCCTTAATTACTAGAGAAGATGAGCACTTTTTCACATATTTATTGATTGCCTGTATATCTTCTTCTGTGAAGTGCCTGCCTAGTTCCTTAGCCCATTTATTGATTGAGTTTTTTTTTTTTTTTTTTTTTTTTGTGTGTGTGTGTATAGTTTTTTTTTAAGTTCTTTATAAATCCTGGAGATTAGTGCTCTATCTGAAGTGTGTGTGGAAAAGATTTTCTCCCACTCTGTAGGCTCTCTTTTCACATCATTGTTTCCTTTGCTGAGAAAAAAACTTTTTAGTTTGAATCCATCCCATTTATTGATCCTTTCTTTCATTTCTTGCACTCTGGGAGTCTTGTTTAAGAAGTCTGGTCCTAACCCAACATGATGAAGATTCAAGCCTACTTTTTCTTCTATTTGGTGCAGGTCTCTGGTCTAATTCCTAGGTTCTTGATCCATTTTGAGTTGAGTTTCATGCAGGGTGACAGAAAGGAGTTTAATTTCATTTTGCTGCATATGGATTTCCAGTATTGCCAGCACCATTTGTTGAAGAGGTTTTTTTCCATTGTATGTTTTTTGGCACCTTTGTCTAGTATGAGATAACTCTACTTATGTGAGTTTGTCTCTGTATCTTCTACTCTGTACCATTGGTCTACCTGTCTATTTTGATGCTGTTTTTGTTACTATTGCTCTATGGTACTGTTTAAGGTCTGGTATTGTGATACTGCCTGCATCACTATTCCTGTTCAGAATTGCTTTGGCTATTCTGGGTCTTTTATTCCTCCAGATGAATTTCATGATTTCTCTATTTCTATGAGGAATGTCATTGGGATTTTAATTGGAATTGCTTTAAATCTGTATAGTGCCTTTGTAAGTATGACCATTTTGACAATATTAATTCTTCCTATCCAAGGACATGGAAGATCTTTCCATCTTCTTAGGCTTTCTTTAATTTCTTTCTTTAGTGTTCTGTAGTTTTCATTGTAGAGGTCTTTCACCTAATTTGATAGATTGATTCCCAAGGTTTTTTTTTTTTTTTTTGAGGCTATTGTGAATGGAGTAGTTTTCCTAATTTCTCTTTCAGAGGACTCATCACTTATAAATAGAAATGTATTAGATTTATGAGTGTTGATTTTATACCCTGCTACTTTGCTGAATTCATTTATTAGTTCTAGAATTTTCTGGTGGAGATTTTTGGATCTTCTAAATATAGAATCATGTCATTGACCAATAGTGATAGTTTTAGTTCTTCTTTTCCTATTTGTATCCCTTTAATAATTTCTTTCATCTAATTGTTCTGGCTAGTGTTTCAAGGATGATGTTGAATAGAAGTGGTGAAAGAGGGCATCCCTGTCTTGTTCCAGTTTTTATAGGGAATATTTTAAGTTATCTTTATTTAGAATGATGTTGGCCTTGGGTTTAGCATAGAGGGCCTTTACAATGTTGAGGTATGTTCTTACTATCCCTATTTTTTCTAATGTTTTGAGTGTGAAGGGGTACTGTATTTTGTCAAATGCTTTTTCTGCATCTATTGAAATGAGGATATAATTCTTAACAGTCTACTGATGTGATGAATTGCATTTATTGATTTCTGGATGTTGAAACAACCTAGCATCCCTGGGACAAACCCCACATGCTCATGGTGCACTATATTTTTAATATGATTTTGTATGTGTTTTGCCAGAATTTTGTTAAGACTTTTTGCATTTATATTCATCAGGGGTATTGGTCTGAAGTTCTTCTATCCTTGATGTGTCTTTGTCTGGATTGGGTATCAAGGTGATAGTAGCTTCATAGAATGAGTTTGGCAAGGATCCCTCCTTTTATGTTTTATGAAATACTTTGAGAAGTATTGGTACTAGTTCTTCTTTAAAGGTCTTATTGAACTCAGCTGAGAATCCATCTGGTCATGGGCTTTTCTTGGTTGGTAGACTTTTGATGACTTCTTCTATTTCATTGCTTAAAATTGATCTGTTTAAATTGTATATGTCCTCCTGATTCAGTTTGGGAGGATCATATCTCTAAAAATTTGTCGATGTCTTTGAGATTTTCTATTTTGTTGGAGTATAGATTTTCAAAGTATCTTCTAAGAGTTTAATGGTGTATGTCATGATATTTCCTTTTTCATTATGAATTTTAGTAATTTTGAGTTTTCTCCTTCTCTTCATTAGTGTAGCTAAGGTTTTATCTGTTTTGTTTACTTTTTTAAAAAAACAGCTTTTTGTCTTGTCAATTTTTAAAATTGTTTCTTTTGCTTCAATTTCATTGATTTCACCTCTGATTTTAATTATTTCTTGTCTTCTACTACTTTTGATGTTCTGTTCTTCTTTTTCTAGGACTTTGAGCTATAATGTTAGGTCATTTATTTGTTGACTTTTTATTCTTTTCTTGAATGTGCTCCATGCAATGAATTTTCCTCTTAATACTGCTTTCTTAGTGTCCCAGAGATTTTGATGTTTTATCAGTGTTCTCATTTACCTCTAATTTTTTTTATCTCCTCCTTGATGTCTTCTTTTATACATACTTCATTCAATAGCATATTATTTAGTCTCCAGGTTTTGGAGTAGTTTCTGTTTTTTATTTTATCATTGATTTCTAACTTCAATTCATTATGATCTGATAGAATAAAAGGTAGTATCTCTATTTTTTTGTATTTACTAAGGACTGCTTTGTGGCATAACATATGGCCTATTTTAGAGAAGGATCCATGGGTTGCTGAGAAGAAAGTGTATTCACTCATTAATGTATGGAATACTCTGTATATGACTGTTAAGTCACAGGAATTGATTGTGTTATTGAGTTCTATGGTTTCTATGTTCAGTTTTTGTTTGGAAGATCTATTGGTGAGAGTGTTGTGTTAAAGTTACCCAGAATTATTGTGGTGTGGTCTGTTTGGTTCCTGGAATTGAGAAGAATTTGTTTGACATACATGGATGAACCACTGTTTGGGGCATAAATATTTGTGATTGTTATGTCTTGCTGATTTATGCTTCCCTTACGCAGTATGAAATGTCCTTCTTTATCCCTTCTGACTAACTTTGGCTTGAAGTCCACTTTATCTGGTATAAGGACTTCAAACCCTCATTTTTTAACTGAGTCCATGTGTGTGTCATATTTTTCCCTTTCTTTCACCTTAAGTCTGTTGATGTCTTTTTCTATGAGTTGAGTCTCTTGAAGGTAGTGTATTGTTGGACCTTCTTTTTAATCCAACCTGCCAGTCTATGTCTTTTGATTAATGAGTTCAGGCCATTAACATTCAGGGTTATTATTGAGATAAGATTTTTATTCCTGGTCATTTTGGCTTAATTTCAGTTTTTACCTTGGCTTGATTTCTCCTTTGATTGACTTTTCCTTTAGGGGCATTCCTACCTTTGCTGACTTACATTGTTGTTTTTCATTTCCCTCCTCATGAAATATTTTATAAAGAATGTTCTGTAGTGAAGTCTTTCTATCTGTAAATTCTTTTAACTTTTGTTTATCATGGAAGGATTTTGTTTCATCTTCAAATCTGGAGGTTAGTTTTGCTGTGTATAAAATTCTTGGTTGGCAATTATGTCCTTTCAGGGCTTCAAATATGTTTTTCTAGGCCCTTCTAGCTTTTAGGTTCTGGGATGAGATATTTGCTGATATCTGTATTGTTTTCCCTCTATATGTAATCTGATGCTTTTCTCTCATGGACAAGGTGAGTAACAGATATCCATAATAATTTATTTATGGCCATACATTTGACCTTTACCAGAATCCTGTTCTGGAGTGTCTAGGATGTTGTACAAACCCCTAAAGTTTAAAAGTATGGGACAACAAGGATCTGAAGAAAACATAACATTATGCAATAAAACCAGACAAACTTAATGGTGGAATTAGTATGTCAAGCAATCAGTCAACCTTCCATTTAAAATCACCAGAGTCTTTAAAATTCTATCTTTATTTTGAATGTTAGGTGTTTTCATTATAATGTACCCTGGTGTGAATCTGTTGAAATTTTGTACATTTGGTGTTCTGTAACCCTCTTGTATTTGATTTTCCAATTCATTCTTCAGGTTTGGAAAATTTTCTGATATTATTGCATTGAATAGGTTGTTCATTCCTTTGGTTTGTATCTCTGTGCCTTCTTCAGTTCCAATATTTCTTAAATTGGGTCTTTTCATTATATCCCATAGTTCTTGGAGTTTCTGTTCGTGATTTCTTACCATCTTCTCAGTTTAGTCAACATTGTTTTCAAGATTAAATATATTGTCTTCTTTGTCTGAGGTTCTGTCTTCAAAGTGATCTAGTCTATTGGTGATGCCGTCTATTGAGTTTTTTATTTGGTTTATCATTTCTTTCATTTCAAGGATTTCTGTTTGGTTTATTTTCAGAATATCTATCTCTTCATTTAAAAGATCTTTTGCTTCCTGCATTTGCTCTTTTAACTGTTTATTGAAGTGATCATTCATTGCCTGCATTTGCTCTCTTATCTCATCCTTTTCTTCATGGATCATTTTAATTAGGTACATTCTGAACTCCTTTTTCTGACATATCTTCTACCATGCTGTCATTGGATTCAATTAATATAGAATCTTGGTTTGTTTGGAACACTCTCTTCCCTTGTTTTTTTTTTTTTCATGTTATTCATTTATCTTTCCTTATAGCAGTGCAGATCTAGGGTATTAGTTTTCCTCCCTGTAGTCTTATAACCTTGCAGGTTTCAAATACCTCTCCTTTAAGGGGGAGATCAATATTAGCACCCAGAACAGATAATATGCAGCCCTAAATCAAATAGCCCCTATGAAGTCATTAACAGTATTACCATAATAAATAGGATGAGTTCAATTAATATATACAGTATAATGAATAAATTTGCAAGGAAGTCTACAGTTTCTAATAGTGGACAAAGAGGGAGGGTATAGGATGTAACTTTTAATGGGATAAGAAAAGAATATATATATATATATATATATATATATATATATATATATATATATATTGTAGGAAGAGTGAAAGCAGAATCAAAAGAAGTTGGTTGTTAGCATGAGAAATGGGAGAAAGAGACTCCAAGGAAACAGATAAGGAAAATAGAGTGAGAGAATTAAAGAAATAAAAACTTAAACATTTAAAAAGAAGGAAAATAATCTACAGTCTAGCAGTCATATACTATTCAAACCTCCCAGTATTCAGTAGCCTGATACATGAGAGATACCTGACAATGAGCTTCTAGTCTCCAGCAGGCATCTGAGGATGGGAGTAGCCCCACTTAAAGATAGCAGCTTCCACTTGCATGATAATCCAAGATGGCTGCACTGGCTTCCAAACATGTTGGCAAATGGGGAACTGCAGTACAGGTGGGGTGCTGAGTTTGCACAAGGTGCAGGTGCCAAGTGCATACTGTGCTCAGTCAGGCCAGGGGTCCTGAAGGCAGGGCTCTATCAGGCTGGGGATCCTGAAGTTACAGCCATTTTAAACACAACTAATTCTCAAAAAACTGTAAAGAGTTTTTGATTTAATTATTTTATACAATTTCCGCAGAGATTGTGTGTTTTTGCATGGAAGTACAATAATACTGGACAGTAGTTTGCAATATTGGAGTTATTAGGTAGGAGTTCAGGGACATCAAGATGGCAGAGACAGGTATTAGAAAGAAGTCACTGGAGGACAAGACAAGTAGATATGTCCTGTTCCTGTTTACAGTAATTCCCATTACATAACATCTCCTGCCACAGAGGACTCATTACTCATCATGATGACAACTCCTGCTACTGTGACAACTCCCACCACAGGTTCAAATTTTAAAATGACCAATGGGAGTAAAGTGGGAAGTATTCTAATTAGGTTTTCTAAAGTAACCAATGGGGGGAAATGGAAAATAGTCTAATCAGGTTTCACAGGTAGCCAATGGGAACAAACAGGGTGAGATCTTCAATCAGGTCTGTATAGGGAAGAGAGCACCCCACAGCTCAGGATATAGGACATTAAGTTTCAGACATTGAGGCCTTGAACCTTTCTTGCTTGGCTCACTCTGCTCTACCTTACAAAGTGCTGTCTTCAACTTTGATAAATCTGTACTTTGCCTATTACTTCTATGTGCCTTGTGCAATTCTTTGGTACAACAAAGACCTGTACTTCAACTGGACATCCCAATGGTAATGGAACCTTGAACCTGTTCTTCACAGCTTAATCATGGGATTCCTCAGTGCTAGATGTCTTGGAAACTTAGGTTAGAGATTTTGTCTCTGAATGTGTCTGCACTTTCCCCAAACTTCCTCTATGTTCTTTCTGAAGCCACTTATGAGTTCCGCAGGGGTTCCTTAGGGTCCAGTCAATGTGTCAGAGCCAGGGCTGGCCACATCAAGCAATCAGTGACCCTTTCCTGACTAAACATTTTTGTTCTTTACTTAATAACTGGTACACAAGCTTATCAGAGCTCTTATTTCCTTAGAACTGTGGAGCTCTCTTATCTACCATGTTGAACCAAGTTGAATCACTCATCCTTCTTCAGATTCTCAGAAAATTAAAAGAACAAGAACTCTAATTAGTTATTGCTTTGAAAACAACACCACTTCTCTCATTATTTTTCTAGGACCATCAGCTACTCAGGGATTCTGCTTTTGGTTTTGGTTTTTGGTTATCTTTAAATGGAATAAAAACAATGAAGAGTGTGAAGAGGTTGATTTGTCTATTTAACATTCTTAGACTGCATTCTTTTCCATAGAAAGGGATAAGAACCCACGAAAGTTTTGAGAGTTCCATCCTGATTTATGTTCTGACAGATACGATGCTTTGTAGTATTTGGTTGAAAGATGCAGATCTGCTGTGGCAAGGGAGGTTTCCTAGTTCTCTGATTTAAATTGAAGTTGGTCCTACACAGCATAGAGTACAATGGCAGCATTCACCAAAAGGCACAGGTCACCAAGGTACACCTCAGAGGTGAGGGCTAGACTTGCTGGGTAGTGATCATAACTACTGAAGGCATGAACCATCATGGGGATTCTAAAGGTGAACTTGTCATTGAGTTCCCTAGAGTTGGGAAAACAGTTCCAACCTGCACCTAAAAGGGTAAAGGAAACACATTAACCCATACACAGATTAGGATTTGTCCATATATCATTCTTGTTTATATTTGCTTCTTGCCCTGCATTCTTCAATTTAGTCTTCATTTCCTATTATTTAAAGCATGTCTTTTAATAGCACACTCATTGGGAGCCTGTGCATGAGTAAAAGCTGCCTAATTTTTGATATTGATATTTTGTCTTTATACATGAATGATACTTTAGTTGGATATAAAATTCTAGAATAATGATTTTTTTCTCAACTATTTGAAGATATTATGCTATTATATTTGGACCTTGATTTTTACTCATTGGCATCCTTTCCTGGAGGGCAGTTTTTTCAACTAATGACTGATGGAATTTGATAAATAACCCAATCTTTTTAAATTCTCAGAATATTAATGTACAATGTCTCCCAGAGTTGCTTTGTAAATTCTACTTGCCTACGATTTTATCTTCATTGATATTTGTTATGGCATAGATATTGGATGTCTCCCAAAAGCTCATGTGTGAAACAATGCAAGGAAGGATAGAAATTGGGTTATGAAATGATTGGGATTTGAAAACCTTAACTTAAATTTATGCATTCATACTCTGATAGGGATTAACTGGATGGTAACTATAGGCAGGTAGTGTGTGATTGGAGGAGGTGAAATCCCTGTGGACATGCTTTTGGGGTGAATATTTTGTCCTTGCTGAACAGATCTGTCTTTCTGCTTACTGATTCTATGTCCCAAGCTGCTTTCATCCACCACATCTTTCCACCATGCTCTAATACCTCACCTTGGGCCCAGAGTCACAGAGTCACATCTATGGATTAAGATGCCTGAAGTCTTGAGCCTCCAAATAAACACATTTCTTCCTCTAAAATTGTTCTTGTCAGGTATTTTGGTCACAGCAATAAAAATACTGACTAAAACAGAAATTGTTATCAGGGGTGGGATTGTTGCTGTGATAAAATCAACCATATGGTTCAGAAATTTTTGGAGCATTTTGGATTTTGTGGGAAGAATTTTGCAATAAGTTTAGTGATGTACACTGGAAAATCTTTAGAATGTTCTAAGTGTAATTAATGGGTGATTCTTGTGGGAGATCAGAAGACCAGAATGCTGATAAGACTGTAGTTAGTAAAAACTGAGCTCATGAGGTTTTAGAGGAGAAAGAGGACTCTATTGGAAATTGGACTAGACACCACTCATGTTATGTTCTCACAAAGAAGTTGTCTATATTTTGGCCATGTCCCAAGACTTTCTGTGAGGCTGAATTTAAAGATTATGGACTAATCTTATGGAATTTTAAGACAGCTTTAGGCAGTGGCATGGGTATTGCTCTGGACTTTTAGCCAAGTTTATTGTGATGAACAGGAGCAGAAAACAAAGCAGAAAGATTTGAAAAGCTTGCAGTTTGGCCAGAAAACTGAGTAAGAGTGGGACTAAGGAAGTTCTGGCAGTTAAAGAAAAAACAGCCACTAAAGAGACACTGCTAAGTAGTTTGCCCAGATAAAGTAGAAAAGATGGCTTGAAGGCATCAGGATTTGGCAATAGCACACCCATCTTGGACTCAAGACTGTAAAAGTAAAAATTCTTTTGAGAGGATAACAGTGGGGAATTGTTGCCCAGGGAAACTTAAGAAGTTGTTTCACAATACTCAGTCACCCAGATACTCAGAAGCTGATGCAGTCATGGTCTCTGGAGGCTTGGCTATTGCTCAAGATGATGGTGCACCTTGCAGAAACCACATAGTGCTGGTTCTGCAGGAATTCAGTGATGGAGTTAGGTGGGTCATGAAGGCTTACACTGAGATTTCAAAGAAAAACCTGGGAGGCCAGGGAAAGTCCATTGGGGTTGGAGTCCCTATGGGCAGCCTGGGAGACCCAGGATGCATGAAGAAGTGAGAAAGAAACTTAGTATCAGCAGAAACTCCTGAAATTAAGAAATGCCAGTACCATGGAATATCTGCTGAGGAAAGCTGCAGAAATTGAGCACAAAGAAGCAAACAGAGAGGCCATGTGGGCTGCAACCATCAAGGTCATACGGGTGGAGCTGTACAAACCTTTTGAGGAGAACATCACTCTGTCCTGTGTCCCAGATGCTGGATATGGAACTACTGAATTTGTTTGCCAGTGGATTTTGGTCTTGCTTTGGGTCCATTCTTTCTTTCCATGCCTTCATTTCTCCCTTGTGTAATGGAAATATTTGTACCTTTATATATTGGGCATATGTAACTAGCTTTGAATTTTTCTTAACTTTAAAATATTTTTATTGAAGTAACAGAAATGAAACAAATGAAATAGAAAATATCTTATGATAGTAAATTTCCTCATTTACTCTTTTTTTATTGTAAACAAATGGGATACATGTTGTTTGTACATGGAGTAAAGGCATACCATTGTGTAATCATAAATTCACATAGGGTAATGTTGTTTGATTCATTCTCTTATTTTTTCTTTTCCCCCATTCCTCCCACCCCTCTTTTCCCTCTATACAGTCCATCCTTCCTCCATTCTTGCAACCCTCATTAACCCTAACCCTAAACCTAACCCTAACCCTAATGCTAAACCCTCCCACCCTCCATTATATGTCATCATCTGCTTATCAGTGAAATCATTCGTCCTTTGGTTTTCTGAGATTGCCTTATCTCACTTAGCATGATATTCTCAATTTTCATCCATTTGTCTGCAAATGCCATAATTTTACCATTCTTCATGGCTGAGTAATATTCCATTGTATATATATATGCCACAGTTTCTTTATCCATTTATCAATTGAAGGACATCTGGGTTGGTTCCACAATCTGGCTATGGTGAATTGAGCAGCTATGAACATTGATGTGGTTGTATCTCTGTATTATGCTGATTTTAAGTCCTTTGGGTATAGGCCAAGGAGTGGGATAGCTGGGTCAAATGGTGGTTCCATTCCAAGCTTTCTGACGAATCTCCATACTGCTTTCCAGAGTGGCTGCACTAATTTGCAACACTACCAGCAATGAATGAGTTTTCCTTTTTCCCCATATCCTTGCCAACAAATATTGTCGCTTTTGTTCTTGATAATCGCCATTCTAATTGGGGTGAGATGGAATCTTGGGGTAGCTTTGATTTGCATTTCTCTTATTACTAGAGATGTTGGACATTTTTTCATATATCTGTTGATTGCTTGTACATCTTATTCTGTGAAGTGTCTGTTCATTTCCTTAGCCCATTTGTTGATTGGATTATTTGTATTCTTGGTGTAGAGTTTTTTGAGTTCTTTATATATTCTGGAAATTAGCGCTCGATCTGAAGTGTGAGTGGTAAAGATTTTCTCCCACTCTATAGGCTCTCTCTTCACATTGCTGATAGTTTCCTTTGCTGAGAGAAAGCTTTGTAGTTTGAATCTATCCCAGTTGTTGATTCTTGCTTTTATTTCTTGTGCTATGGGAGTCCTGTTAAGGAAGTCTGATCCTAAGCCGACATGTTGAAGATTCTGAGGTCCTAATCCATTTTGAGTTGAGTTTTGTGTAAGGTGAGAGATAGGGGTTTAATTTTATTCTGTTGCATATGGTTTTCCAGTTTTCCCAGCACCATTTGTTGAAGAGGCTATCTTTTCTCCATTGCATATTTTTGGCCCCTTTGTCTTGTATGAGAAAATTTTATTTATTTGGGTTTGTGCCCATGTCCCCTATTCTGTAACATTGATCTACCTGTCTGTTTTTGTACCAGTACCATGCCGTTTTTGTTACTATTGCTTTGTAGTGTAGTTGAAGATCTGGTATTGCAATACCCCCTGCTTCGCTCTTGCTACTGAGGATTGCTTTAGCTATTCTAGGTTTTTTATTCTTCCAGATGAATTTCATAATTGCTTGCTCTATTTCTGCAAGGTACATCATTGGGATTTTAATTGGAATTGCATTGAATCTGTATAGCACTTTAAGTAGTATGGTCATTTTGACAATATTAATTCTGCCTATCCAGGAACATGGGAGATCTTTCCATCTTCTAAGGTTTTCTTTAATTTCTTTCTTTAGTGTTCTGTAGTTCTCATTGTAGAGGTCTTTCACCTCTTTTGTGAGATTGATTCCCAAGTATTTTATTTTTTTCGATGCTATTGTGAATGGGGTAGTTTTCCCAATTTCTCTTTCTGAAGATTCATCACTTATGTATAAAAATGCATTGGATTTATGAGCATTGATATGTAACCTGCTACTTTACTGAATTCACTTATGAGTTCTAAAAGTTTTCTGGTGGAATTTCCAGGTTCCTCTAAATATATAATCATGTCATCAGTGAACAGGGATAGTTTGAGTTCTTCTTTTCCAATTCGTATCCCTTTAATTTCTTTGGTCTGTCTAATTGCTCTGGCTAGAGTCTCAAGGATGATGTTGAATAGAAGTGGTGAAAGAGGGCATCCCTGCCTTGTTCCAGTTTTTAGGGGGAACGCTTTCAGTTTTCACCATTTAGAATGATATTGGCCATGGGCTTAACATAGATGGCCTTTATAATGTAAAGGAATGTTCCCACGATCCCTATTTTTTCTAGTGTTTTGAGCATGAAGGGGTGCTGTATTTTATCGAATGCTTTTTCTGCATCTATTGAAATAATCATGTGATTCTTAACTTTAAGTCTGTTGATATGGTGAATGACATTTATTGATTTCCGGATATTGAACCAACCTTGCATCCCTGAGATAAAACCCACTTGATCATGTTGCACTATCTTTTTAATATATTTTTGTATGCAATTTTCTAAAATTTTGTTTAGAATTTTTGCGTCATTGTTCATTAAGTATATTGGTCTGAAATTTTCTTTCCTCGATGTGTCTCTGTCTAGTTTAGGTATCAGGGTGATATTGGCTTCATAGAATGAGTTTGGGAGGGTTCCTTCCTCTTCTATTTCATGGAATACTTTGAGGAGTATTGGAATGAGCTCTTCTTTAAAGGTTTTGTAGAACTCGGCTGAGAACCCATCTGGTCCCGGACTTTTCTTTGTTGGTAGGCTTTTGATGACCTCTTCTATTTCATTGCTTGAAATTGATTTATTTAATTTGTGTATGTCCTCTTCGTTCAGTTTAGGTAATTCATATGTCTCTAGAAATTTGTTGATGTCTTCAAGGTTTTCTGTTTTGTTGGAATATAGATTTTCAAAATAGCTTCTAATTATGTTTTGTATTTCAGTCGTGCCTGTTGTGATATTTCCTTGTTCATTCCGAATTTTAGTAATTTGAGTTTTCTCCCTCTTTCTCTTTGTTAGTGTGGCTAAGGGTTTATCAATTTTGTTTATTTTTTCAGAGAACCAACTGTTTATTTTGTTAGTTTTTCCAATTGTTTCTTTTGTTTCAATTTCGTTGATTTCGGGTCTGATTTTAACTATTTCCTGTCTTCTACTACTTTTGGTATTGGTCTGCTCTTCTTTTTCTAGGGCTTTGAGCTATAGTGTTAAGTCGTTTATTTGTTGATTTTTATTTCTTTTGTTGAATGCGCCCCATGAAATAAATCTTCCTCTAAGTACTGCTTTCATAGTGTCCCAGAGATTTTGATATGATGTGTCTTTGTTCTTGTTTACTTCTAAGAATTTTTTTATTTCCCTCCTGATGTCTTCTGTTATCCATTCATCATATAATAGCGTATTATTTAATCTCCAGATATTGGAGAAGTTTCTGTTTTTTATTCTGCCATTTATTTCTAATTTCAATCCATTATGATCTGGTAGAATACAAGGTAGTATCTCTATCTTCTTGTATTCGCTAACAGTAGCTTTGTGGCATAAATTATGGTCTATTTTAGAGAAGGATCCTTGTGCTGCTGAGAAGAAAGTGTATTCGTTCTTTGTTGGATGGTATATTCTATATATGTCTGTTAAGTCTAAATTGTTGATTGTGTTATTGAGATCTGTGGTTTCTTTTTTTTTATAATCAATTCAAAAGTTAACAGCATTTTATTCTCTTTAAAAGAATAGATTCATCACTTATGTATAAAAATGCATTGGATTTATGAGCATTGATCTTGTAACCTGCTACTGTACTGAATTCACTTATGAGTTCTAAAAGTTTTCTGGTGGAATTTCCAGGTATATAATCATGTCATCAACGAACAGGGATAGTTTGAGTTCTTCTTTTCCAATTTGTATCCCTTTAATTTCTTTGATTTGTCTAATTGCTCTGGCTAGAGTCTCAAGGATGATGTTGAATAGAAGTGGTGAAAGAGGGCATCCCTGCCTTGTTCCAGTTTTTAGGGGGAATGCTTTCAATTTTTCACCATTTAGAATGATATTGGCCATGGGCTTAGCATAGATGGTTTTTACAATGTTAAGGAATGTTCCCACTATTTCCATTTTTCCAGCACCATTTGTTGAAGAGGCTATCTTTTCTCCATTGCATATTTTTGGTCCCTTTGTCTAGTATGAGAAAATTGTATTTATTTATTTATTTATTTATTTATTTTTGAGTTTTTTTAAATTATTATTATTGTATACAAATGGGATACATGTTGTTTCTCTATTTGTACATGGAGTCAAGGCATACCATTTATGTAATCATACATTTACATAGGGCAATGATGTTTGATTCATTATTTTTTTCCCTTCCCCCCCAACCCTCCCACCCCTTTTCCCTCTATACAGTCCTTATTTCCTTCTCTCTTACCACACTCCTTATCCCTAACCCTAAACCTAACCCTAACCCTAATGCTAACCCCTCCCACCCCCCATTATATGTCATCATCCGCTTATCAGCGAGATCATTCGTCCTTCAGTTTTTTGAGATTGGCTTATCTCACTTAGCATGATATTCTCCAATTTCATCCATTTGCCTGCAAATGACATAATTTTATCATTCTTCATTGCGGAGTAATATTCCGTTGTATATATATTCCA
Organism: Sciurus carolinensis; assembly: GCF_902686445.1. Taxonomy (NCBI): domain Eukaryota; kingdom Metazoa; phylum Chordata; class Mammalia; order Rodentia; family Sciuridae; genus Sciurus; species Sciurus carolinensis. The sequence continues at coordinate 36,931,015 of NC_062228.1, forward strand.
CAGTTTCTTTATCCATTCAACAACTGAAGGGCATCTAGGTTGGTTCCACAATCTGGCTATGGTGAATTGAGCAGCTATGAACATTGATGTGGCTGTATCTCTGTACTATGCTGATTTTAAGTCCTTTGGGTATAGGCCAAGGAGTGGGATAACTGGGTCAAATGGTGGTTCCATTCCAAGCTTTCTGAGGAATCTCCATACTGCTTTCCAGAGTGGCTGCACTAATTTGCAACCCCACCAGCAATGTATGAGTTTTCCTTTTTCACCACATCCTCGCCAACACCTATTGTTGTTTGTGTTCTTGATAATCGCCATTCTAATTGTGGTGAGATGAAATCTTAGGGTGGTTTTGATTTGCATTTCTTTTATTACCAGAGATGTTGAACATTTTTCCCTATGTTTGTTGATTGCTTGTAGATCTTCTTCTGTGAAGTGTCTATTCATTTCCTTAGCACATTTGTCGATTGGATTATTTGCATTCTTGGTGTAGAGTTTTTTGAGTTCTTTATAGATTCTGGAGATTAGTGCTCTATCTGAAGTATGATTGGCAAAGATATTCTCCCACTCTGTAGGCTCTCTCTTCACATTGCTGATAGTTTCCTTTGCTGAGAGAAAGCTTTGTAGTTTGAATCTATCCCAGTTGTTGATTCTTGCTTTTATTTCTTGTGCTATGGGAGTCCTGTTAAGGAAGTCTGATCCTAAGACAACAAGTTGAAGGTTTGGACCTACTTTTTCTTCTATAAGATGCAGGGTCTCTGCTCTGATTCCGAGGTCCTTGATCCATTTGAGTTGAGTTTTGTGCAGGGTGAGAGATAGGGGTTTAATTTCATTCTGTTGCTTATGGTTTTCCAGTTTTCCCAGCACCATTTGTTGAAGAGGCTATCTTTCCTCCATTGCATATTTTTGGCCCCTTTGTCTCGTATGAGAAAATTGTATTTATTTGGGTTTGTGCCCATGTCTTCTATTCTGTACCATTGATCTACCTGTCTATTTTGGTACCAATACCATGCCGTTTTTGTTACTATTGCTTTGTAGTGTAGTTGAAGATCTGGTATTGCAATACCCCCGGCTTCGCTCTTGCTACTGAGGATTGCTTTAGCTATTCTAGGTTTTTTATTCTTCCAGATGAATTTCATAATTGCTTGCTCTATTTCTGTAAGGTACGTCATTGGGATTTTAATTGCAATTGCATTGAATCTGTATAGCACTTTAGGTAGTATGGTCATTTTGACAATATTAATTCTGCCTATCCAGGAACATGGGAGATCTTTCCATCTTCTAAGGTTTTCTTTAATTTCTTTCTTTAGTGTTCTGTAGTTCTCATTGTAGAGGTCTTTCACCTCTTTTGTGAGATTGATTCCCAAGTATTTTATTTTTTTCGATGCTATTGTGAATGGGGTAGTTTTCCTAATTTCTCTTTCTGAAGATTCATCACTTATGTATAAAAATGCATTGGATTTATGAGCATTGATCTTGTAACCTGCTACTTTACTGAATTCACTTATGAGTTCTAAAAGTTTTCTGGTGGAATTTCCAGATTCCTCTAAATATATAATCATGTCATCAGTGAACAGGGATAGTTTGAGTTCTTCTTTTCCATTTCGTATCCCTTTAATTTCTTTGGTTTGTCTAATTGCTCTGGCTAGAGTCTCAGGGACAATGTTGAATAGAAGTGGTGAAAGAGGGCATCCCTGCCTTGTTCCAGTTTTTCGGGGAACGCTTTCAGTTTTCACCATTTAGAATGATATTGGCCATGGGCTTAACATAGATGGCCTTTATAATGTTAAGGAATGTTCCCACTACCCCAATTTTTTCTAGTGTTTTGAGCATGAAGGGATGCTGTATTTTATCGAATGCTTTTTCTGCATCTATTGAAATAATCATGTGATTCTTAACTTTAAGTCTGTTGATATGGTGAATGACATTTATTGATTTCCGAATGTTGAACCAACCTTGCATCCCTGGGATAAAACCCACTTGAGCGTGGTGGAGATCTGTGGTTTCTTTATTCAATTTTTGTTTGGAAGATTTATCCAGTGGTGAGAGAGGTGTGTTAAAATTGCCTAGTATTATTGTGTTGTGGTCCGTTTGATTTCTGGAATTGAGAAGGTTTTGTTTGACATATATCAATGAACCAAAGTTCAGGGCGTAGATGTTTGTGATTGTTATGTCTGCTGATTTATGCTTCCCTTAAGCAGTATGTAAAGTCTTTCTTTATCCCTTCTGACTAGTTTTGGCTTGAAGTCCACATTTTCTGAAATGAGGATGGATACTCCAGTTTTTACTGTGTCAATGTGCATGGTATATTTTTTCCCATCCTTTCACCTTTAGTCTGTGGGTATCTCTTTCTATGAGATGAGTCTCTTGCAGGCAGCATATTATTGGATTTTTCTTTGTAATCCAATCTGCCAGTCTATGTCTTTTCATTGATGAGTTCAGACCATTAACATTCAGGGTTATCATTGTGATATGATTTGTATTCCCAGTAATTTCACTCATTTTTGTTTTTTTGACATGATGTAATTTCTCCTTTATTTGGCTATTTGTTTAGGCTAGTTCTTCTTGTTGCTGATTTGCATCATTGTTTTCATCTCTTCCTCATGGAATATTTTGCTGAGAATGTTCTGTAATGGCAGCTTTCTTTTTGTAAAATCTTTTAGCTTTTGTTTATCATGGAAGTATTTTATTTCGTCGTCAAATCTGAAAGTCAGTTTTGCTGGGTATAAGATTCTTGGTTGGCATCCATTTTCTTTCAGGGCTTGGTAAATGTTGTTCCAGGCCCTTCTAGCTTTTAGGGTCTGGATTGAAAAATCTGCTGATATTCTTATTGGTTTCCCCCTGAATGTAATTTGATTCTTTTCTCTCACGGCCTTTAAAATTCTGTCTTTATTTTGCATGTTAGGTATTTTCATAATAATGTGCCTTGGTGTGGGTCTGTTGTAATTTTGTATATTTGGAGTCCTATAAGCCTCTTGTACTTGGTTTTCCATTTCATTCTTCAGATTTGGGAAATTTTCTGATATTATTTCATTGAATATATTTTTCATTCCTTTGGTTTGTTTCTCTAAACCTTCCTCAATCCCAATAATTCTTAAATTAGGTCTTTTCATGATATCCCATAATTCTTGTATATTCTGTTCATGATTTCTTACAATCTTGACTGCTTGGTCAACTTTGTTTTTAAAATTAAATATTTTGTCTTCAATGTCTGAGGTTCTGTCTTCCAGGTGTTATGCTTTCTATGGAGTTTTAAACTTGGTTTATTGTTTCCTTCATTTCAAGGATTTCTGTTTTTTTTTTTTTTTTTTTTTTTCCAGTATCTCTGTTTACTGAAATGATCTCTTGCTTCCCGTATTTGCCCTTCTAACTGTTGATTGGTGTGATCATTTAATGCCTGCATTTGCTCTTTCATCTCCTCCTTCAATGCCTGCATTTGCTCTTTCATCTCCCCGTTTGCTTCCTTGATTGTTTTAATTATGTACATTCTGAACTCCCTTTGTGACATTTCTTCTGCTGTGCTATCATTGGGTTTTATTGATATAGTATCTAGGTTTGTTTGGGACATTTTCTTCCCTTGTTTTCTCATATTGGTCAGATATCAGTGGGACTCTGAGATATTGCAGATTTCCTCTTGGCTTATAGTGTCCCTGTAGATTTCCAGTATATCACCTGCCAGTCTTCAGTAGCCTGTTGTCTTGGAGGAACTTGATAATGCAGTGCTTCAGAAGAAAGCTGCCCCTAGCCCCCTACTGGTTCCAGGGCTGGGGGCTGACTCTGTGGGAAAAGCTCTTACTGGGCAGGTCTGCTCTGAGGAGCTGGCTGTAGATCTCATCTGCTGCCAGAGGGAGCAGGGCTGCTTGGGGGAGTCTCTGGGTGCCCTGCCCTGGTCCTAGAAGCTGACTGCGGGCCGGGTCCCACTGCTGGGTCTGGGGCTTGGGCGTTGGCTCTGTTCTGAAAAGCTCTGACTATGCAGCCTTCTCTGAGAAGCCTTCTGTGGATCGAGCCTGCTGCCGGAGGGAGCAGGGCTGCTTGGGGAAGTCTCTGGTTGCCCTGCCCTGGTCCCAGAAGCCACCTTGGGCGGCCTGCTCCAAGAAGCTGGCTGTGGAACGAGCCTGCCGCCGGGGGGAGCAGCATTTACTCTTTTTTTAACTGCATTTTTTGCAATCATGTTATATCTAAACATCATTTGAATGTGAAATGAAATATTTACTATACATATATATTCATAGTGAGGTATATATTTTCTTATTGAAGATTTTTTTCTGATCTCCACTACCCCACCCCTCCCCTCACTCTCCTCTGCATAATTCAAAGTTCCTTCAATATTCCCTACCCATACTCCAGTATGGATTTGCATCTGCTTATTAGAGAAAATATTTGGCCTTTAGATTTTGGGGATTGACTTATTTTACTTAGCATGGTATTCTGTATTTCCATCCATTTACCTGCAAAAACCATAATTTCATTCTTCTTTGAGCTGAGCAATATTCCATTGTACATTGTGTACCAATTTTTTTTTTTTATCCATTAATCTGTTAAAGGGCATCTAGTGGGTTCCATAGTTTAGGTATTGTGAATTGAGTTGCCATAAACATTGATTTGGCTGTGTCACTACAGTATGCTAATTTTAGTCCTTTGGGTATAAACCTAGATGTGGGATAGCTGGGTGAAATGGTAGCTCCATTTCAAATTTTCTGAGGAATCACCATACTGCATTCCAGAATGACTGAAGCAATTTGCAACTCCACCAGGAAGGTATGAGTGTACTTTCCCCCCACAACCTCCCCAACATCTATTGTTGCTTGTATTCTTGATAATAGTAATTCTAATTGGGGTGAGATGAAATTGTAGGGTAGTTTTGATTTACATTTCTCTTACTACCAGAGATGTTGAACACTTTTTCATCTATCTGTTGATTGCTTGCTTGTAAATCTTCTTCTGTGAAGTGTCTGTTCAGTTCCTTAGCCCATTTATTGATTGGGTTATTTGTTCTTTTGGTTTTAAGTTTTTTGAGTTCTTTATATATCCTGGAGATTACTGCTGTATCTAAGGTGCATGTGGAAAAGATTTTTCCCCCATTCTGTAGGCTCTCTCTTCATGTTATTGAATTTTTCTTTGCTGAGAAGATGATTTTTAGTTTAAATCTATCCCATTTATTGATTCTTGATTTTACTTCTTGTTCTTTAGGAGTCTTGTTAAGGAAGTCAAATCCTAAGCTGATATGATGAAGATTTGGGCCTACTTTTTCTTCTTTTAGGCACAGAGTCTCTGTTCTAGTGCTTAAGTATTTGATTTGAGTTCAGTTTCATGCAGGGTGAGAAATAGTGTTTTAAATTCATTTCATTACATGTGGATTTCCAATTTTCCCATCACCATTTATTGAATAGGCTATTTTTTCTCTGGTGAATGATTTTGGTACCTTTGTGTAGTATTAGATAACTGTATTTATGTGGGTTTGTCTCGGTCTTTTATTTTGTACCACTGGACTATGTGTCTGTTTTGGTGCCACTACCATGCTGTTTTTGTTACTATTTCTCTGTAGCATAGTTTAAGGTCTGGTATTGTGATGCTTCCTGCTTCACTCTTCTTGCTAAGGATTGCTTTGGTTGTTCTAGGTTTTTATTTTTCCAAATGAATTTCATGATTTCTTTTTCTAGTTCTATGAAGAATTTTGTTGGGATTTTAATTCAGATTACATTAAATCTGTATAATAGTAGTGTGACCATTTTGACAATATTAATTCTGCCTATCCAGGAGCATGGGAGTTCTTTCCATTTTCTAAGGTCTTCTTCAATTTCTTTCCTTAGTGTTCTATAATTTTCATTGTAGAAGTCTTTTTCCTCTTTTTTTAAATTGATTTTCCAAGTATTTTATATTTTTTGAAGGTATTATGGATGGGATAGTTTCCCTAATTTATCTTGTAGTGGATTCATCACTGATGTATAGGAATGCATTTGATTTATGGGTGTTGATTTTATAACCTGCTACACTGCTGAATGCATTTATGAGTTCTAGAAGTTTTTGGTGGAATTTTTGGGATTTTCTAAATATAGAATCATGTCATCAGAAAATAGTAATAATTTTAATTTTTCTTTTCCTATTTGTGTCCCTTTAATTTCTTTCATCTGTCTTATTGCTCTGGTTAGAGTTTCAAGGACAATATTGAATAGAAGTGGTGAAAGAAAGCATCCCTCTCTTGTTCTTGATTTTAGGGGGAAATGCTTTAAATTTTTCTCCATTTAAAATGATGTTGGCCTTGGGTTTAGTATATACAACTTTTAGGATGTTCAGGTATTTTCTTACTCTCCCTAGTTTTTCTAGTGTTTTGAACATGAAGGGGTGATGTATTTTGTCAAATGCCTTTTCTGCATCTATCAAGATGATCATATGATTTTTTTAAGTTCATTGATGTGAGGAATTACATTTATTGATTTCTGAATGCTAAAACAACCTTTCATCCCTGGGAGGAACCCCATGTGATCATGGTGCACTATCTTTTTAATGTTTTTGTATGTGATTTGCCAGAATTTTACTGAGAATTTTTGTGTCTATGTTCATCAGGGACATTGGTCTGAAGTTTTCTTTTTTTGATGTGTCTTTGTCTGGTTTTGGTATCAAAGTGATGATAACTTCATAGAATGAGTTTGATAGGGTTCCCTTCTTTTCTATTTCATGGAATACTTTGAGGAATATTGGTGTTAATTTTTCTTCAGTGTTCTTACAGAACTCAGTGAGAATCCATGTGATCCTGGGATTTTCTGGATTGGTAGGCGTTTGATGGCATTTCTGTTTCATTACTTGTAATTGATCTGTTTAAATCATGTATGTCCTCTTGATTCAGTTTGGGTAGGTCAGTGTCTCTATAAATTTGTTGAGGTCTTCAAGTTTTTCTATTTTATTGGAGTACAAATTTTCAAAATAGTTTCTAATTTTCATCTGTAATTTAGTCATGTCTGTCATGATATTTCCTTTTTCATCACAAATTTTAGTAAATGAAGTTTTCTTTTTCTTTCTCTTTGTTAGTGTGGATAAGGGTTTATCAATTTTATTTATTTTTTTCAAAGAACCAACTTTTTGTCAATTTCATGAAATTTCTTTTGTTTCAATTTTATTGATTTCAGCTCTGATTTTAATTATTTCCTGTCTTCTACTGGTTTCGGTGTTGATTTTTTTCTTCTTTTACTAGAGTTTTGAGATATAGGATTAGGACATTTATTTTTTTTTCTTTTTATGAATGATCTCAGTGCAATGAACTTTCCTATTAGCACTGCCTTTATAATGTCCCAGAGATTTTGATATGTTATATCATTATTCTTATTTATGTCTAAGTATTTTTATTTAATCTCTGACTTCTCTTATTAATTCATTGTTCAATAGCATATTATTTAGTCTTCAGGTATTACAGTAGCTTTTATTTTTTATTTTATCATTGAATTCTAATTTTATTCAATTATGATCTGAGAGGATGCAGGGTATTATCTCTATTTTTTGTATTTGCTAAGAAGTTTCTTTATTATATAAGATGTGGTCTATTTTAGAGAAGGATCCACATGTTGCTGAGAAGAAAATGTATTCACTCATTGATGAATAAAATATTCTATATATGTCTGTTAAGTCTAAATTGTTGATTATATTATTTAGATCTAGTTTCTTATTTTAGGTTTTGTTTGAAAGATCTATCCAGTAGTGAGTGAGGTATGTTAAAGTAACCCAGTATTATTGTGTTGAGGTCTATTTGATTCTTAAAGTTGATTCTTAAAGTTTGTTTGATGTATGTAGATGTTCCATTGTTTGGGACATAAATATTTATGATTGTTATGTCTTATTTATGTATGATTTTCTTAAGTAGTATTAAACCCTTCTTTGTCCCTTCTGATTAACTTTGATTTGAAGTCCATTTTATCTGATATGGGAATAGAAACCCCTTCTTGTTTACGGGATCCATGTGAGTGTTGTTTTTTACCATCCTTTCACTTTTAGTCTGTGGATATCTTTTTCTAGGAGGTGAATCTCTTAAAGACAGAATAGTGTTGGGTCCTTTTATAAAATCCAATCTTCCAGTCTGTGTCTTTTGATTGATGAGTTTGGGCCATTGACATTCAGGGTTATTATTGAGATATGATTTATATTGTTGGTCATTTGGTTTATTTTGGTTTTAATTTGATTTAGTTTCTCTGTTGATTGACTATTACTTTAGCATTGTTCCTCTCTGTTGGTTTTCACTTTTTTTTTCTACTTCATCCTCATGGAATATTTTTTGAGAATGTTCTGTAGTGCAGGCTTTCTGGTTGTACATTCTCTTAACTTTTGTTTATCATGGAAGGTTTTTATTTCATCTTCAAATTTGAAACTTAGGTTTTTCTAGATATAAAATTCTTGGTTGGCATTCATTTTCTTTCAGAACTTGAAAGATATTATTTCAGGACCTCCTAGCTTTGAGTATCTGGGTTGAAAAACCTGTTTGAATTGGTTTCTCCCTATATATAATTTGATCCTTTTTTTTTCTCTCATGACCTTTAAGATTTTATCTTTATTCTGTATTTTAGTCATTCTCATTATAATGTGTCTTGGTGTGAGTCTGCTGTAATTTTGTATATTTGGTGTTCTGTAAACCTCTTGTAGTTGATTTTCCATTTCATTCTTTACTTTTGGGAAATTATCTGATATTACATCATTGAAAAGATTGTGCATTCCTGTGGTTTGTATCTCTCATCCTTCATCTATCCCAGTAACTCTTAAATTTGGTCTTTTCATGTTATCCCATAATTTTTGGATGTTCTGTTCATGTTTCTTATCATCTTCTCTGCATGGTCAAGTCTATATTCAAGATTGCATATTTTGTCTTCATTGCCTAAGGTTCTATCTTCCGAGTGGTCTAGTCTGTTGGTAATGCTTTCTATTGAATTTATAATTTGGTTTATTGATTCCTTAATTTCAAGGTTCTCCACTTTGTTTTTTTCATAATCTGTAACTCTTTGTTGAAGTGATATTTCACTTCCTGTGCTTTTTCTTTGATTATATTCCTTATACTATTCTTTATTTTGCAGATCAATTTAATTATGTACATTCTAAACTCTTTCTCTGACATTTCTTCCACTGTGTTGTCAGTGGATTTTGTCATTGGAACATCTTGGTTCATTTGGGGTGCTTTATTCCCTTGTTTTTTCACATTGTTTGTGTGTTTTCCCATCTAGCAGTATGGACCTAAGGCAGCACAAATTCTACCCTGCAGACCTATAGTGTCCCTGAAGGTTTCTAACACCTCACCTTCAAGGAGGGAGAACAATATCAACAGCACCCAATGAAAACAACACACAGCCTCGAACCTCCTAGGTCCCTATCAAGACTTCCACAGTTTTCTTTGAGTTCAATTACTGTCCACACTATAAACAGCAAATTTGCTAAAAGTGTTCACAATTCCAAATGCTGGACAAAGAGAAAACAGAAGTGGTACAGGACATGATGTTCATGAGAGAAGAGGAGAGAAACCAAAAGCAAAAATCTATAGTAAGAGTGGAATAGGAATTGACAGAGACTGACCATTAGTGGGAGAAAAGATAGAGAATCTAGGAAAATGAACAATCAAGAGGAAAAAAAAATACATACAATAAAAAATTAAAAATATAAGAATACAAAATGAAACTGCAAAATACCACCCATACAACAGTCTTCAACAAACTGATGCATGAAAAATACCCAGTTTCAAAAATAGAGATACTAGAGAAGAGGAAAAAAATTATTTAAAAACAAACCAAAAAGAAAGAGAGAGAGAAAAAAAAAAAAAAAAAAAAAAAAAAAAAAAAAAAAAAAACACCTCAGTGGAAACCTGAACAACTGTTTCCTTCAGAGTTCAAAGTTTTTTCAGTCCTATCTCTGATTCTTCATGGGATTGCCAGGCCCAGACAGGCCCCGTCACTATCCCCCAGTCACTGATCTGGTTTTAGATGCCCCAGGCTTGGTCACAGTGCAGTCCCAAGGTCTCAATGCTGTTCTATGCAGCAAAGAGATCATCAGGGATGCACTCAGATAGAGGAGTGATCCTGTAAAGTAGCTGCAAGATGGCAGTCACCAGCTCTCCCTGAAGGAAGACTCCAGGCATGGCCTACCCTGGAGACACTTCAATGCTGGAACTCCAGGTCCCAAACGGAGGCAACTGTGCCTTGAGATGGCAGTATTGGCAGACTTGCTGGCCTCCTGGCTCCCCAGGCATTGGCTGGCATTGTAAGATGGAGGTAGCCATGCATAACCAAACCTGCAGGCACTCTGACAGTGGACCTCTGGTGGGCATCCACAATGGGTCTATAGAAGCAGGCAGAAGGACCCTGGCAGCAGCACTCAGAATTCTGGTTGGCAGCAGCAGCACCTGTGGTAGTGGTGCCCAGAGAGAAGACACCTGGGTGATGGTAGGAGTGGTGTCCACAGGGCAGTGTAGGCAGCAGTGGGGCCCAGAAAGAAGAGCTTCAGAAGATCAGCGGCAGCAATGTAGGTGATAGCCTTGACCAGTAAAAAGACCTCTTATTGCTGGTGGCAGTTGTGTCTGGACAAAAGTCCTCCAGGCAATGGTATCAGAATCATCAGGGGCAGCAACATGGGCAATAGCCATGCCAAGAAAAGACCTCCAATGCTGGTGGCACCTGGATGGAGAAAAGTCCAAGTTGGGGGCAGCAGCTTCAGGGCCTCTGGTGGCAGTGGCATAGGCCACAGTCACACCTTGGGAAAAGACCTCCAGGTGAGGGCAGTGGCATCTGCAGCAGTGGTGTCTGCTCAAAAATTTTTTTAAACAATGGAAATTTATTTCACACACTTCTAGAGATCAATGCATGAAGGATGAGGGAAATCTATCTTGTTGGCACATTGATCTCTCTAGTGATGAGAGAAGTATTTTAAAGTCACCCAGTTTTATTGAGTTGTGGTCTATTTAAGTGTTGATATTGAGAAGAGTTTGTTTGATGTGCATAGATGTCCTTCTTGGTTACTTCTGATTAAATTTTCCTTGAAGTCCAATTTATCAGATATGAGTATAGAAACTCCTGCTTGTTTATGAGATCTATATTTTGTCCCATTTTTTTTTACCTTCAGCCTGTGGATGTCTTTGCCTATGAGATGAGCCTCTTGGAGACAGCACATTGTTAGGTCTTGATTTTTAATCCACTCTTCCAGCCTATGGCTTATGATTGATGAGTTTAGACCATTTACATTCAATGTTACTATTGAGAGATAATTTTTCCCCTGTCATTTTGATTTATTTTAGTTTTTAAGTTGAATTAGATTCTCCTTTGATTAGCTATTCTTCTAATGTAGCAGAGGGAGGACCCTCTGCTAGTTTTCATTTTTATCTTTCATTTCTTCTTCATGAAATATTTTATGGAGTATGGTTTGTAGTGCATACTTTCTTGTGAATTATTTTAACTTTTGTTTATCTTGGAGGTTTATATTTCATCTTCAATCTAAAGTTTAATTTTGGTGTGTATAGTATTCTTGATTAATGTCCATTTTCTTTCAGAGCTTTGTATATATTATTCAGGACCTCCTAACTTTTATGTCTGGGTTAAGAAATCAGCTGAAATCCAAATAGTTTTGCCTGTAAATGTGATCAGTTGCTTTTTCTCTACCAGCTTTAAAAAAATTCTATCCCTATTCTGTATGTTTGTCCTTTTTTGTAATAATGTGCCTTGGAGTAACTCTCTTGTAATTTTGTATATTTGGAGTCCTATATGCCTCCTGTAGTTGATTTTTCATTTAATTCTTAAGTTTTGGAAAATTTTCTGATATTATATTATTGAAAAGATTTCTTTAGTTTGTATTTCATGTTATCCCATATTTCTTGAAAGTTGTGTTTATGATTTTCTTTTCTCCATGGTCAACTTTATTTTAATGGTTATTTACTTTGTTTCTATTGCCTGAAACTATTTTCCATGTGTTCTAGTCTATTGGTGATGCTTTCCATGGAATTTTTAATTTGGTTTATTGATCCCTTCATTTTGAGGATTTCTGATTGGTTATTTTTCAGAATCCCTATCTCCTTATTGAAGTGATCTTTCACTTCTTGTATTTTTTTCTCTAATTTTACTCCTTACATTGTCTTTTACCTAATAGATCAGTTTACCTCCGAACTTTCTAGATTCCTTCTCTGACTTTCCTCCACTATGATGTCTGTGGAGTCTGTTGTTGAGGCATTTTGGGTTGTTCATGTGGGATGGCTTGTTCCCTTGCTTTTTGATATCATTTGTGTGTCTACACATTTATCAGTGTGGATCTGAAGCAGCAGAGTTACTGCCTTCTGAATTTATAGTGTCCCTGTACATTTCCAATACTTCAGAAATTACAGGGAGACAAGTAATATCAACAACCAATGCAAACAATATAGAGCATTAAACTAAATACTTAGTTCCCACTAGACATCTATAATGTTAGTTGGCTCAATATGATCAGCAATTCCCATCAATCAAAACAGTAAGTTATTGTGCATTATGTCTGGGATAAAATCAAACAAACTGTGTTATCTATGACTTCCATAGCATTAATAATTGCTATAGTCTTAGTGATGGGGCAGACATTATATAAACCAATTAGTGCTAAAAGATGTTAAAAATAGAGTTAAGTAACAGGGAATAATAATACATTTTAATTAATAATTAATACTTAATAATTTTAATTAATATTTAAGGAGACTGCAGAAGAGATGTAGAATATGATGGTTATGATGGAGGAGTCAAGAAAATAGAAGCAAAAAATTAAAGGAAGTGGGAAAGAACAATAGAATTTGACTTAGCAAAAGAAAAGTGAGGAATAGAAGAAAGGGAAATAGATTAGTGAATAAAAGAACACAAAACCAAACCAAAGTATAGTAATCAAAAATCCTGTCAAACACAGAGCAAGGAAAAATATCTTCAAAAAAATGCTAGAAATGAGAAAACAAATATTCATATGTACAAATGTCCATGAACTATTCATCACATGTACAAAAAAAATAGAGATTCTCGATTAAAAATTAAGGAATCCTTTCCATTGCTCAACTTTTGTTTCATTTCCTCTTGAGGTATGCACTGAGCACAAGAGTAGTGGCCATCCTTGCTGTTTTTGTTGCTCACCAAGTTGCTAGATGGAGTTAAAAAATTCTCTGTTTTCCTTCTCAGCAGTATGTGGTAGGGTAGATTGGGAAGTATTGTCAGCTTCACTCCCAGAGTGAAGTCACTGCAGGCTATTGGGAGGAGTTCCCATAGGTGTAGTTCCCAAAGGCATTTAGTCAGGCCCAGGTGCTTCATTGAGTGACGACAGGTCTGGAGTTATTAAATTTGTGCAGATTCCTCCAGGGCCAGCAACTGCCAATCTACACTGGAAGACTGAATCCCACGAGTCTCCCCAGGGTTCCACTCATGAGGCAGAGGAGCCAATATTTCACCACTTCTGTTGCCTCCAGGCCCTGCCTTTCCTGCCTTCCCAGGCCTCATCCTGAGCACAGTCACACCCACTGGCTCAAATTCCTGATCTGCCCCAGGTGATCCTGGGAGCTCCAGACTCAAAGGTGGGGAGAGATCTGTGTTCTCTCTGGCCTCTCCCACCCATATTCCCTTAGGTAAAGTACTCTCTGTGACTGGTTTTCTCTTCGGTGTTAGGAATAGTCTAACACATGTGGCAGGTGTCTGCTAGGGACTGTGTATCAGGCCCAGCTCAGATTTCCCAGATCCAAATTCTGGTAGCTGCTATTCCTGTAGACACATATTATAGAAGGAGGCACATTCTGAAATATTTAATATTTACCTTCAGGAGGGGTATTAATGTTAATTTGCATAAGAACTTTCTTTCCATAAGCTCCCAGCTATTTATTTTCATGGTAGGTTTGACAAGTGAGAGTGGAAGAAAGAATAACATGAACATCATGCCAGGTGAGACTATAAGTTTGGGAAAGATATATAAATTCCTTAATAGAGGAATCAGCAGAGAGAGACCCTAAGTGGGAATGGAACTTGGATTCACACAACCTCCTCTGTATCAGCTACTTCCCGGAGAGGACAAAGAAGCTTAGGGTCAGACAGTGAAAGGGTCTGATGAGATCCAGTGTCAGCGCTAGCTAGGGGAGGAGGGAACAGACCGGGCAGAGGGACGTTTTGAAGGAGGAGGAGGGGAGGTAGGAGGGCTCTGAGGAGGAAGTGGAGGAGGGAGTGGGCTTGCAAGAAGAGGAAGTGGCATTCTGGCCAAAGCATGGAGGGGGGCGGGGTTTGGGACCTCCGAGGGGAGGAGAACTTGGGTGGAGGAACAGGTAGAAGAAGGGGCGGGGGGAGTGCCAAATTCCAAAAAAAGCTTGCGAATGGTTGCTCAAGTCGGTGAGAATTTGAAAGTCAACAGTGCCCTCTGGTGGCCATTTTGAGCCATTATCTAGAATATACTGAGGTCAAACCACAGTCGAATAAAAAACTAGCTGCTTACAGCTTAAGTCTTGGGGAAGTCCCAGTTTAGTTAAATTACGGCAGAGACAGCCCAAAGGAGCTTTGGGGTCCAGTGAGCTCCTGGTATTTTCCATTAGTCATCCAACTTTACCCAGACAGGTATGCAGAAGCCAGAAAAATGTGTCCCAATTTCAGCTCGTGCACACCGGAAAAATGGTGACCAGGCCAAAAGCCAAAACATCTTTTGACTTTTGGGGGCCCAGAATGGAATAAACGGGAGGCTAACTGGAGGCCCGGACGTCTCCTCGGTGACCAGAGCCGGAACAGGCAGGGGGGGGTCTATGGCACAAGGGAACGGATAGACCCCCTGCTGAACAGAGGGAAATTGGAATGACAAATGGGAAAAAAAACCTTAGGGATCTTACCTTGATGCCAGATAAAGAGAAATGGGATGGAGCAGAACGGAGCAGAGCTGAGCAGAATGTAACAGAATCTCCTGGTTCTTCTGAGGAAGGGTGTGGGCCTCAACCCCGAGGGGGAGCCCGAAAACGCCTCCCGGCACCAAATGTAAGCTGGGGGCACCGTTAGCAGTCAAATAAAATCGGACAGAAAGTGGCCGAAGCAAGCTTTATTGGAATTTGGCTCTCGGGCGAAAGTCCCAGACCCCCGGTGTATAGATCAGGTAGGGACCCAGAGAAAATCGCATGTTGCCCCAGCTGTCCAGAGTCTTTATAGGTTGGAATGGGAGGGGGTCCTGCTGAGTGACAGGTGGGTATTAAGGGTCAGTGGAATTTTCCAACCCACTTGATCGGTCACTGTTTGGCACCCTGTCTTTTGTCTCAGTTGCTCTGCTCTGCCCCCTACAGTCGCCTAAATCCAACCTAACAACTAGTCTTTTGACATCAGACATGGTACAAAATCCTTTTAATATTTCAATTAGGTGGTACATCACCTTGCCAATTAGAACAATAAAACCCAGGCTGGTTTTGCAGAAAATACAAAACCACAAATGGAAATTACTTGAATTGTTCTATAAGCAATACCATAGAAATTCATTTTTACCTCGTAAGTTAGCAAAAGGGACTGATGTCAGTTCAGAGAACTGTAAACAGGACTTTGATCTGTTTTTACTGAAGGCTAATTAACATCAATTTTATTTTTAACAATCACAAATTTAGTATATTAACATGAAATTTTTCTAACTAAGGCAGTTGTGGAAATAAAAAAAAAGGCAAACTAGTTTTTTCAAACTTGACTACTGAATGAAAACAGACTGAAACATAATTTCTGAAAGGATTTATGATCAATTAAGAAAACTGCAAAAACTGCACAACTGTTTACTCATTATAAAATGATATTATTCCAGGAATCAGAAACAGAAACTACACATAGGTAATTGGAATTTTAAATAATCTGTCATTCCTTTGATTTAGGCCTGGAACAAGGAAAGTATAGGTTCACTTGTGAATTTCCAAATTTATCTAATACTTAATATTTTAGACACACCATAGATGTCATATAGATATAAGCAGTGCACACTTATTAAAAGGAAACAAATTATCATATAAGTATGTAAGTTTGTTTATTAAGAGAACACAATCTATAAAAGAAAACAAAATACTTGTGAGGTATGAAAAACTTAAGACTTTTAACACTAGAGTAAGGTTTCCTTGTAAAAACAAAATTTCAAAAGCTACATTCCTAAGACTCCAAATGTTTTTAATTTACTCATTTTAATAGTTATTTTTAGATTACCCATGGAAATCATGCATAGTTAATATTTCAAGTTATTTCTTTGCCAAACAGTTTCTAAGAGGTTGCTGTATATAGAAACAATGAACACTGTGTCTCAAATATCTAAAGACAAATATCCCAATTGGTTAGCAAGCCAGCATGAGTTACTAGATTTTAAAGACATTCTTATTATGAACAAGTTTAAATTACTTACTACTGATTAATACCATCATATAAATAAAAAGGCATTTGGACTAATTAAAAATCAATTTACCATGCAAACAGATATTATTTAAGTACATAAACATATAGATGCATGCGAGAAAAAATTATAGCTTAGATTTAACATTTGCTAGTTTTAAAAGTTAGATGTTTAACCTGATTTTGAAAGATCTGTTAAGTCTTAAATTTGCATTTCTAAGGTTGAGACCAGGTAAAAAATTCACAAGAGTAAGACTAGCAAAACTTGAAGAGCAAGTTTCCTTTAGAGAGACAGAAAATAACCTCTGATAGAGAAAATTAAAAGTCTTAATTAGACAAATGAAATTGTATATATACAATTTAAGGGCAATTTGTTAAAAAAATAAACTCATCAGAGGTAAAAATGTCATGAACTGAAAATAGTGTGATCACAGATAAATTTAGTCTTTTCTTTTTTGATAGAGGCTCATCTGATGACTGAAACAAGAACTTTTTTGAGTCAGCAAAATGTGATCCTTTTAAAAATGGTGGAATGAGACAGACATCGTTACCTTATGTGCATGTATGATTACATGAATGGTATGAATCTATATCATGCACAACTATGGAAATGAAATGGTGTACTCCATTTGTGTACAATGAATTAAAATGCAGTCTATAAAAAATAAAAAAAAATTAAAAAAATGTGATACTTTTGGGAATTCCTTCCCACTCTTAGACCAGTGAACTGGAGCAATCCATCTCACATACTGCATAAAAAGCCCTGCACACCAGGAATGAAAGGGATTAGTCTGAGGTGCAAGTCGACTAGACCCTTATTTTGCACTTTCTGGTGGAATTTCCCCAAGTGCCTTCTACCCTGGAATAGGGTTTGTTCTTCTGAAATGGAATTCTCTATGTTAGTAGATAAATTGGTTGCTGCTGCTATTGGAATATGGCTTGTTGATGCCAATTGTTAAAGTGATAAACATGATACAATTGTACTAAATCAGCAAGCATTTAAATAGACTGTGCTGTAAATCTTCTTCCAAAACACAACTGAGTTGGATGTGGTGGCACACATCTGTAATTCCAATGACTCAGGAGGTTGAGGCAGGGGTAGCACAAGTTCAAGACCAGCCTCAACAACTTAGGGAGGCTCTAAGCAACTTATTGAGATCCTATCTCAAAATAAAAAATAAAAATGGCTGGTGATGTAGCTCAGGGGTAAAACACCCTTGAATTCAATCCCTACTACCAAACAAAACGAAACTAAACTAAACTGAACAAATAAAGTAGCACTCGCCAAATCAATACAATCATTGGAAAATTATGCTCTTTGAATTTTATCTAGCACCCTAAAAGCAAATGGCTTAGAACAGTTCACTCAAGTTTCAAACAGCTTAAATTCTAAATGATTCACTAGAACCCAAAAAAGCTCACTCAAAACCTGGTAGTGAATAGGGAGTACCACAAAATGACCCACTTAGAGCCCAAAACCTCAGTCAGTGGAGATAAAATCCTCTGTGTACACCCTTATTGGACTACCAATAATGACTCATTGGCCATTTCCTCACATATGAAGCGTAGGCTGAAGCAGGAAGGAAAGGTGCAAATCTCCCAGGATTTATTATCTCTGGGCAGCTGTAGAAACTTTCCATACCTTCCAACTGCAGGTTTGGATAGTTGTGAGAGCAACTCCTCAAACTTTTCCTCCTCAGAGTCCTGAGTTATCTGGTCAAGGGCAGGAAGTTACTCCTGCCTGGAACTCATCATAACTGTTACCAGGTGACTTTAATACAGCCTGGGAGGAAAGAGGTTACATACTGCTGTCTGCCTCAGAAATATCTGGAGTCAAGTTGGTAGGAAAATAGGTTTCATTCAAAGGTAGCTTTGAAGAAAGATGGAAGAAACCTAATTGTTTCAAAGGTTCATCTCTGAAATCCCTGAAAATTAGCAGAACTTTTAAAGATGAGGCAGGGAAGGACAAATGGCAGGATAGGTACAAATGCAGATTTAGTTAGCCTGCATTAGACAGGTCTGAGTGGACAATCTCAGCTCCCATCCTCAGGGCAGAGGGTCACAGCTTCCCCACCTCCACTCTCAGCATGAGGAAGCCATTTCCAATTTCAGATGGGGTCCCCAAATTAAGTCTGTTTCATAATCAGAACAATGACAGTGTCCTCAGAACTTGGGAACTTTAATGTTCTCAAAGTCCATAGGCAACAAAAATTAATACACAATTGAAAGATAAATAAAAAATTTTGAATCATGGGCTGGAGTTTCAACCTATTAGGGAGGCAGAAAGGAATGAGAGCAAGAATGATATATGAAGCAGGATCATGTGCCTGAGATGGGAGTCTGATAATGTATCATTTGGAGGGGGAATCAGTGTAGGGTGTTCACTTAAGCAACAAATTTGAAATCCACTGAATTTGAAAAGAAAAGATCTTCAGTGTGCATCTTTAATCTATCTGGGCATTCACTGTGGACAGTTCTTCCATGTAGATTTAGATTCACATATCTCTAACTCACAAATAACTTTAACAAAAATCTAATAAATTTATATATGAATATAACAAGATACACCCCAACAATATATTTAGTCTTGCACAAACTCCTCCTCTGTGACTTGTTCTTCACCCAGAGAAAGCAGATCTATCTTTTTTAAAAAGAATTTTTTATTTGTTGTTTTTAGTTATACATGACAATAGAAAGTATTTTGACATATTGTACATACTTGGAGTATAACTTCCCATTGTTGTGGTTGTACAGGATGTGGAGTTACATTGGTTGTGTATTCATATATGAACACAGAAAAGTTATGTCTGATTCATTCTACTGTCTTTCCCATTCCCCTCCCTTCTCCCTTCCCATCATTCTCCATTGTCTAATCCAATGAACTTCTTCCCTTCCCCTTCTTATTATGTGTTTTCATTCACATATCAGAGAGAACATTAAGCTTTAGGTTTTTTGGAATTAGCTTATTTTGCTTAGCATGATGTTCTCCAGCTCCATCCATTTACTGGCAAAGGCCATAATTTCATTCTTCTTTAAGACTGAGTAATATTCCATTGTGTATATATATCACATTTTCTTTATCCATTCATTTGTTGAAGGGCACCTAGATTGGTTCCATAGCTTAGCTCTGGGAATTAAGCTACTATAAATATTGATGTATCTATCAGTATAGTATGCTGATTTGAAGTCCTCTGGGTATATGCTGAGGAGTGGGATACTGGGTCATATGGTGGTTCCATTCCAAGTTTTAACAGATCTATCCTGATGGTAGCATTCCATCCATTACCCCCTTGTTCTAGTAGTTCAGGGACCTCAGTCTGAGTGGGTTCTGGAGTCAACCTGTCAGGAAGGTGAGACTCTCTTCTTCTCCTTCTTCCTTTTTCTCCTTCCTCTTTTCCTTTCTCCTCCTCCTCCTCCTCCTCCTCCTCCTCCTCCTCCTCCTCCTTCTTCTTCTTCTTCTTCTTCTTCTTTTTCTTCTTCCTCCTCCTCCTCCTCCTCCTCTTTCTCCTCCTCCTCCTCCTCCTCTTCTTCTTCTTCTTCTTCTTCTTTTTCTTCACCTCCTCCTACTCTTTCTTCTTCTTTCTTCCCTCCTCCTCCTCCCCTCCCTCTCCCTCTCCTCCTCCTCCTTCTTCTTCTTCTTTCTTCACCTCCTCCTATTCTTTCTTCCCTCCTCCTCCTCCTCCCCTCCCCCTCCCTTTCCTCCTTCCTCTCCTCCTCCTCCTCCTCCTCCTCCTCCTCCTCCTTCTTCTTCTTCTTCTTCTTCTTCTTCTTCTTCTTCTTCTTCTTCTTCTTCTTCTTCTTCTTCTTCTTCTTCTTCTTTTCTCCTCCTCCTCCTCCTCCTCCTCCTTCTTCTTCTTCTTCTTCTTCTTTTCTCCTCCTCCTCCTCCTCCTCCTCCTCCTCCTCCTCCTTCTTCTTCTTCTTCTTCTTCTTCTTTTCTCCTCCTCCTCCTCCTACTCCTCCTTCTCCATCTTTTCTCCAAGTAGGAGTTTGAGTACTTTTTCTAAAATGTAAATCAGATAATGTCTGCTCATAGCTCAAAATTCTCCCCGGGCCTGTTTCCACACTTAGAATGTCAGGTCCTCAGGACACCTGCCTCCATGGTAGGGCTCCTTCCAGTCTGTGAGACATCAGCTCTTACTCTGCTTGCTTCCTCACTCAATTCTGCCCACATTGTCCTTCTTTTTCTTCTTTGATACACAAAGAATTTTCTTGTCTCTGAGAAAAGCACTTTCTAATCCATCTTCCTGGAATTCTCTTCTCAAATATTTATGTAGTCTTTATTTCCTTTGTAGAGGAGCCTGACCTGACCTCAGTGTCTAAATTGCATCTGTTCCTTCTGTATATCTACATAGCAATTATTGCTCCTGAGATTAGGTTATATGACAATCAATTGTACAGGTAGTTTTATTCCACTAAATTGTCAGCTCTCAGAGGGTAGATATTTTGTCTTATTCCCCAGTACTTAGGACAATGCCAAGCACCTGGTGGGAACCTCAGTAAACATTTATTAATTAAATAGATGGGTGGGTACTGAGATGCAGAACCAAGCTTGAAAAAAATTGTTGTCAACTTTTGTTACAAACCTATATTCTACCTAGCCTTAGGGCCTAGTGTACTGGTGGCTGTGTGTCCCTGTACAAATATTTTCTCACATATTCATTTAGTCATTGTTGAACAGATAATATCTGTGCACATCATTGATCTTGCACTATGCACAATGCTGGGGTTATCCTGTTGGGCAGAAAAACTAGGTGTGAATTTTTATAGAACTTACATTCTAATTCTGTCAGTCAGTTTAAAAGTTTAATAAGGGTTGGGGGTGTAGCTCAGTGGTAGAGAGCTTGCCCTGTATGTGCCAGGTCTGGGGATAGATCCCAGCACTGGAAAAAAAAAGGTTAAAAAATTAATAAATAATAAATTGTATTTACTCCGTGTACAAACAGAGAAACAATATGTATCCCATTTGTTTACAATAAAAAAAAATAAACTAAAAAAAATAAGAAATTGTAGGAGTGATACAGGCCATTTGTAAGATAAAACAAGGTAGTGGCAGTGGGGAAGAGAGTGGCCAGGAATAGGGGGAAATGCCTTACCCTGAATACCTGGGAAGGTTCTTTATGCAGAGAAACGCTTGGACTGAAACCTGCATGAAGAGAAGATGCTGATCTTGTGAAGAAATTCAGGTAGAAGGATAAGCAAGTGCCAAGGCCCTGTGGCAGGAATAAACTTTGATGTTTGAGGAATAGAGAACAGACTTTTATGTCTGGAGCACAGGAGATGAGCAGTAAAAGAGGACGTTAGCAAACAGGCAGGTGCCAGAGCTTATGGTGTCTGATATGATGCTGCCTTAGCATCCTAAATTGTAAAATGGACATGACTGCCTGTCTGTAGGGTTGTTCTTTAAGGGAAAGAATTAACGCTGTGTGCATAGCACGTTGCTGATAGAGTGAAAATAGAGACTGAGATCATTAGTCTGGCACTAAGGCTTTGCCAAAAAGGTCACATTGGCTTCAATATTTCTGATAACTTTTACTGTCTGCACTGAGTAGGCTTAGGCCTTTTTGCCAGTGAAAGTGATGAATGTCCCCTGCCTGCACCCTTTCTCTCTAGTTTCCTATATGCCTGTCTGCCTGCATGTTTCTATAATGTTCATTCAATTTTGAGTAGATACAAATGGAGAACTGGGCATGTGCTAGTGGGCATGAATATTTCTGCTTATTACAATCAGTTTGGGGGTTATTTTCATGATCTCGATGATAAGTGGATGATGACATATAATGAGGGGAAGGAGGGGGGCAAGAATGGAGGAAGGAGGGTCTGTATAGAGGAAAAGAGAGGTAGGAGGGGTGGGGGGAAGGAAAAAAATATCGGAACGAATCAAAACTATTACCCTATGTAAATGTATTGTTACAAAAATGGTATGCCTCTACTTCATGTACAGAGAAACAAGATGTATCCCATTTGTTTACAATAAAAATAATAAAAAAAAAGAAAACAAGCAACAATAAATGCTGGCAAGGATGTGAGTAAAAGGTACACTCATACAATGCTGGTGGGAATGCAAATTGGTGCAACCATTATGGGAAGCAGTATGGAGATTCCTCAGGAAACTTGAAATGGAGCTACTATTTGACCCAGCTATCCTACTCCTCGGTTTATACCCAAAGGACTTAAAATCAGTATATTACAGTGATGCAGCCACATCAATGTTCATAGCAGCTCAACTCACAATAGCTAAACTATGGAACCAAACTAGATGTCTTTCAACAGATGAATGGATAAAGAAAATGTGGTAATATATATATATATATATATATATACATGTATATATGTAATATGTATTAATATATGTATACATATATATGGGATGGAGTATTACTCAGCTTTAAAGAAGAATGAAATTATGGCATTTGCTGGTAAATGGATGGAGTTGGAGAATATCATGTTAAGTGAAATAAACCAAACCCAAAAAAAGCAAAAAAGAAAAAAAAATCTGATATGATAGTAAAAGAGGAGAAAAGATCATACAATAGCAGTAGTTCTCCAGTCTTTGGGTGATGAGATAGACAAATCCTAGGGCCTGAAATAACTTTGGAGCAATCTTGGCTTATAATTTGTCATCACTGAGAGAGACTCTGACCTTCCTTCATTCTCCTTATGGTGAACTTTGCACTTAGACTGGGTGGCTCAAAGGATTTGAGAAGTGATGTTTCAGAGGTTTGCTAGGGGTGTGCTGGGTTTAGTGCTGCTGTTGGAATATCACCCATATTCTCTATTCTGTTTCCAATTTGCCACAGGCTCTAGTCTCAACTTTACCTCCAGTGCCCAGATGCATTGACTTCCATTCTGTCCCTAAACATAGCAACTTTGTTCCTGTCTTATACCATTTACATTTAGTTTTACCTGCATATAGTTGGTTTCTTTCCATCTGTGATTCATCCCTTGCTCAAAGAGGACTCCATTTACTAACCTAAATTAAGTAATCTTACCTTCATTCCCCACTTTATTTCTAGTGCTTATCACTTCTGTAAATTATTTTCTTATGTATTAACTGTTCCACCATCCCCCTATTAAAGCTGTATTTTACATAATAGTAGTGACTTTGTCTTATTTGCTCTTCATCACATCCTAATGTCTAGAAAAATGCCTGGCATATATCAGTATTTGTTTAATGAATAAATTAAGTGAGAAAAGCAAACCTTAAACTTGAACTTGCATAGATAAAGAAGGGAAATTATTGTAGGAACATAGGGTTAGCTTATATCATTGCAGGAATTGTTGAACATTTGAAGCATAGATGCATAGGGATGTCTGACTCATTGTTACTAGGGAGGTGAATACTACTCAAACTGTCTCTATCTCTTTCCTCTGCTCCTGTCTGTATAGACACCTTTTTACCTGATGTGTATCCCCTATCTTCACATAGCATAAACTATGCCTGTGAACAGCTACTGAATTTTGAATGAATGTGTTATTAAGTTCTCTTGTAAAATATCTGGGGAAAGAATTCTGATTGGCCTGATTCAGGATCAAGCAATTGGTGGCTTATGTAAGAACGAGCTAGTTCCTACTATATCTGTACAGGTGGGTGGAGATGAAATGTGAGGTTATTTTCAAAATGGAGAAATATCGAGAAATGTTCATCACACTGGGCTTTGAAATGCGCAATCATGAGAAGATCTGAATCACTAGCAATGGTGAAGGAAAAAATTATTATAGAAAAAGCAAGCAGGGAGAGAGACTGGATTTAGGTAAATGGATTAAGAAGCTTCTGCAACAGCCCAGATGTGAGGCAATGCGTGCACACTTTTAACCTGGGTTTCTCAGAAAGCAGAACCTAAGGCAAATTCTCACCTGTTCTTTTATTGTAAAAGAGCATCTCATGGGGGAAGCATGGAGGCACAAGAAAGGTAAGGCCGTGTATACCTTCAGATTGCACACACAGATTGCAAACAGAGAGGGGCCATGTGCCTCCTGGAGGTACATCTATCTATTGACAGAGAAACATCTGAGAATGAGGCAAGGAATTGTCAAGCTACAATCCCAAAGACCAGAGAGATCGAGTTGACACATAAAATGTGTCTTTTGCCTTGCCAAAATGATATGAAGAACAGTTGGAAGAAAAGAGAGGAAGTGTATGAGAAAATATGTGAACACAGGATAATCTTGCAAACTGATTAAACGTGAGAAGATTAACTAAGAAGCTGAGGTAACACAAGATTTCTCCATGTTGAGTTGCCCAGTGTCTGAGGATAAAATCTCTGCTTACCATCTTTTTAGTCAAATTTTCATCACTATGACCAAAATGCTGGAAAAGAACAATTTAAAGGAGGCAAAAGTTATTTGGGGCTGATGGTGTCAGAGGTCTCAGTTTGTAGACAGCTGACTGAGACCCAGCTTGCTCTGGGCCCAAGGTGAGGTAGGATATTATGGCCAAGGTGAAAGCATCTCACCTCATGGCAGCCAGAAACAGAGATGAGTGATGAAGGGACACAGGGAAGATGAACCCTTCCAGGGTACAGCCATAGTGACCCACCTCCTATAGCCATACTCTATCTGCCTCCAGTTACCATTCAGTTCATTCAAACTAGAATGGACTGATTAGGTTCCAACACTCACAATTCAGTCATTTTACCTCTTAACTTTTCTACATTAACTTTTCTACATTAACAATTCCAAATCATAACACCATCTTCCTAAATTCTGATTTCTTTCACAAGTTTTGGTTATTTGAGTTGATTTCTGGATTTCTCAGACTCACATTTCTTACCCACTTAGCAAGTCCTGTCCCCACTGGCAAGTAAATAAGAGCTAAGATATGTTTCTTTTTAATATATCAAAGCCAGTACACATTGGATCAATGGGGTAGAAAAAGTTCATCAATTGAGAGGCAGATGAGAGCTGAAATTATATAAAGGAAAACCCCAGAAGTTTCTTCTGTCCATGTCCTATCCATGAGCGATGACTGCAGAAGTCACTAGAGGGCTCTGGGGTGCAGAATGTGACCTTGTCCCTTGATGTTCTCCTTGTAGTGACCAGAGCTTCAATTCATGCTTGTCAGGAAAATTAAAGTATATCAGAATGGTCAGCTTATTATTTGTTCCAGGGACTAGAATGGATGTTACATCATGGAAAAAATAGCAGATAGGCAAGAGGGAAGGAGAACCCAGGGTGGAGCAGTGATTGTGCTACATTTTTGCAATGCGTGGCTTGTATCTCATACATCACCCACTCCTCCCACTTTTTAGTTAACATTGCTAACAACAGTAAACCAGAACCAAACAAGAACCTGTTTGGTGAGTTTGTGTGCAGCAGATGGAATTTGCAAATAACTGGCATTTCTTGGGGTTTTAACTTCTGGAGTATGGTTAAAAACATGAACATGGTAATTGAAAGATCATTGCCTGTGTCTAGTCAAATACCTTGATAAATTATTGGGGAAAAAAAGGTAAAACCTTGAGGATATTTGTTGGCAAGAGGCAAGGCTTCAAAATGGAAAACAAATGGCCACACATCAGAAGTGAGCAAAGAATGGGGTAGATTTGATTGGAAAAGTGAGAAGAAAAGGAAAGGGGTTGAGGGGATGTTGAGCAACATGGCAGGCAGCTGAAGATCAAGAACGTCTAAATATTAGTTTTAAAGTTTGTATGTTTCACTGCAGTGGAAACATTTTCTCTTCTCAAATTTCACTTGTTGGTACACCAAAATATGCAAAATGCTTTAAATTTATTGTCTCATTCAATCCTTCCAGCATCCATAGAAGTTGGGTATTACTGTTATCCCCATTTTAAGTGAGTAGGAGAAAATGGAAACTTGGAAAGATAATCTGACCTGCCTAAGGACACAAATCTGATATTGGTAGAGTTAATCTCCAATCCCAGTCTGATAGTCTGATTTTAGAACTTGCACAGAGATTGTGTGTGTGTGTGTGTGTGTGTGTGTGTGTGTGTGTATGTGTGTATGTGTTTAAATCCTCAAAATACAGGACAAAGATGGCAGGAAGTCAGGGAAGTAGGTGACCATGAGATCTCTGCACATTTGAAGAAATGTGAGGCAGACGCTGGTCTTTACCCAGGTCATGTCAAAGAGACAATTCTCTCTAGATTTTATAGGTCCAGAAGACCTGGCCAATAACCAGTTTGCATTTCTAGATTAACAGTTCTCAGTTTTGTGCCTTGATAAGGAGGTGCTATTGTGACCAGTTCTTGTGTAAGTGAAAGCATATTTGAGCTGTGTTCCCTAACACAGATATATTTTGATCTATATGCATTCTTATTCATTTCCAGAAGTGGGAGAGAAAAGGTACAGATAGTGTTAGTGAATTGTATATAACTTCCACTCTATCTTGCCTATGTTGCTGCCCATGGCCTGAGTTGCATATGTAAATATTTTCTGTCAAAGATGTCTTGGCAAAAAAAAAAAAGTTTGAGAATATCTTGACCAGACAGATGCTGAGCAATTAAGAAATCCCTACTCCTCACTTTCCTGAATTATTGCAATTCAGGAGAAATTGAATGCAGCCCCTCTGAGAAATGATGATATTAGGAATTTGCACCATGTTTATCTACATTAAGATCCTGCAGTGCTATTCATTTTGACTTGCAGATGATGCACATATAGATGTGAAAATGGTGTAATTGTTCCCACTCTGGATGGTGAATTGCTGTGGTGTAAAGGCGATTCTTACTTTAAGAAGTTCAGATTCATCACACACAGGCACATAACATTTTATTTTTTATTCTAACTTTTTCTTAGCTGTTATGGGGCAAGTTTACAAAGTGGAAGCAGCCCATTCACCTAAGCCACCACTGCTTCCTTATCTAGATGAGGAGGTGTGATAGGAGGAGTCCCGCTGGTGCTGTTGTGTAATAGGCTGGATTACACCCATCTTTGGCCACCACATCCCTGCTAGGGGTATATTTGCATTTTAGAGACAATAGGAGGCTGTAGCAGTCAATGCTTATCTAGTATCAAACTGTTCCAGCTGCTCAGCTGCCAGCCAAACCAACCATGAATTCCTTCTTGCCCTGCCAGCTCTGAGCCTAAGAGCAGTCATGGTTGGTTTGTGGGCTGGAACAATTAATTGGATCTGTTTTTGCATGTGTTTATTTGGGAGTCACAATGTTCACTCAGCTGATGAAAAGGCATTTTTTTCGGGGGTGGCAGGGGACATTTAAGCCAGGATTGACCAAATATTTTCGGTCTGGGAGACCTAAAATAGCTCATACAATAGCGACAGCATTAGTGGCAGAAGAAGTCAATTACTGCTCTCCCTCTTCCCTTCCTTCCCTCTTTCCCTCCCTTCCTTCCTTCTTATAGTATAGCAAGAGAGAGGAAATATATATTTGATCTTTTTCCTGGTTCCAGTTCCTGGAACAGATGGTCTAAAATTCTTAGAATTTTTTGAGTGATAGGAGCTTCTTTATTTATAGCAAGCTCCTTTCAATACAGCAGAATTTGTGTTAATGAGGTCACTATGAATAGTTTCTAGATCTCAGCTAGATAGAGATAGGGACTGGCTTCCAGAAAGATCAAACTTTTATTAGAGGGTTGAATATTTCAGCCTCACCTCCTGACCTGCTGGGAGAGAAGAGGCACTGCAGATTGAGTTCAATCACCAGTGGTCAATAAATTTAATCAATCATATCTATATTCTGAAACCTTAAAAACCTCTAAAGGAAGGGTAGGGGGGCTTCCAAAATTGGTGCACATGGTTGCAGTTCTGGGAGAGTGGTGTGCCTAGGGATGTCATGCAAGCTTCTTCACCCCTATCCCCTGACGTAGGCTTTTTCTAAGTTGTGTACTTCAAAATAAAATGGGAAACAAAAGTAAAGAGTTTTCCTGAGTTCTTCAGCTTATTCTAGCAAATTATTAAACTGAGAAAGGGGTTATGGAAGCCCCTATTTTATAGCTAGTTAGCTAAAAGTACTGGTTGACTGGAATTTGAGCATGGTGTCTAAAGTGGGGGCAGTCCTGTGAGTGCCTTAACTTGTGGGATGTAATGCTAACTACAGATAAAACCGAATTGGAATGAATTGTTGGACAACTAGTGTCTAAGAGTCAGAGAGCTTTTATTGAACATCTAGTGTGCATCTAGTGCTATGAAAATTAAGAATGAAATATGAATAAAACTAAGTTCCTAACTGCATTTGATTCCTAATAACATACAATGATACAATGATGATGGGGTACAGAAGGTATGAATATGTTAGTGTCAAGGAGGCTTCACAGTGGAAGCACTATTTGAAATATATCAAAATCTGGCTCAAGATTTCCAGGTAGAGAGAGATGAACCCTCAAAGGAATAAGAACCATTTTTACCCAAGTACCACAAGAGGGTTACCTGTGACTGGAATGGGGAGGGGTCATAGGAAGCCAGGAGGCTAAATAGAACCTCATTAAGTAGGGTCTTTACATCCCAGGTTGACCAGTTTTGAAGTTATCCTGGTGTGAGGAGACTATTTAGCAGGTATATTGGGTACATTATAAGTTATCTCTATCTCATCCTTTCTACTTACCTTCTACTCCAACTGTTGCTGCAGCAAGTAGTCTCTTGAAGCTGTAAACACGCAATACTTTGCCTTTCCTATACCCCATATCTTCTCTTTCTTCCAGTGCTTCTCAGACACTGTGCAATTATGCCACCTGAAAATGTGAGGGGATATCACAGCCCCATGGGGCAACCCTTGACCAATGGGAGACTGGAGACAGTGGATAATTGTCCCTTCTGTCCTTTGACTAAGAATGATTTAAGGTATATTCTAAATGACCCCTCAGAGGATCTTAGCAGAATTTAGGGTCAGTTGCCCTCATTAGTTACCTACATTGTCTAATCTTCATTTCTTATTTTATTCAGCCTATTGCCACACTCTTGTTTTCTAGAATCATTTTTTTATTATGTATCTAGGTATATAAAGCAGTTCTTTCATGTTCTTTCTGGTGGTGGTGTGGGTGCATGCTGAGGACATGTATGATTCTACTGCAAATAGTCCTGACAAAAGTAATGAGATTTGAACAAGCTTCAAGAGAAAGTGGTTGGTGGTGATAGAGGTTAGTACTGCTGGAGTCAAGGCAGAAGCCAATGATGTCCACTATGAATGATTCTGGAGGAGTGAAGGGAAGCTGCTTTCATTCATCTGGGGGTGGACAGTGCATTCTCCCAGGCCCAGGAATCTTATTTAAAAGGTCTGTCCTGTGCCCAGATGTAGAAGATCCAGATGTAGTCCCTGTCTTGAGCTACTTATATCACCTCCTAGGATAGACTAAACTGAACAGCTTGCACAGGAAAGTACCAGGAGAGTTCACTGGAGGTAGCAAATACCTTAACATGTGGCCTCTGTTCAGACATTTCAGAGCCCTATAATCTATTACCATGACACTTTGAAATTTGGAAACCAATCACTTTCTAGAATTAACTCTCTATTTTTCACAGGGTGGTTCTGTTCTCACCTATGGATTTTTCCCCCATGTTCTTTCTTCTACCTAGAATGCATTTCATCTGTACCTATTGAAATTCTACTTATCTTTTAAGTCTTTTCTGCCTCCTTCATCAGATAATGTGAATTGTTTCCTCATCTGCAGTCCTGTATTAAAGAACTCATCACACTGTGCCTGGTGTTAGAGTTGACCATGGACACATCTATTTTCCCCACTGGGTTGTGAAATTGAGAGCAGAGGCAACTTAGTGAACTTCAGTCCCCCCCGCTGCCACCCCATATCTTAAAGAGAATAGTACATAATGGGTCTACAGGAAAACATATTGAATAAAATTTAATAACATAGCCCTGCTTACTTTGCTCAATTGTCCTTTTTGATAGTAAAGATTTGTTTTTTGATAGCAGAGATTTGTTGAAACCTCAGAGAAAGTAGTCTGGCTTTTACAGAGTGATGTTAAGACTCCTGGGCTTTATTTAGCCATAAACATTGCTGATGACAATAAACACTTTGCTGAGCAGGTGCTGAACATCAGGCATAGCACTTTTCCCTTTGCATGTTTTTCCTCCCAAGGGAAGTGTTATTCCCATTTAAAAAGAGCAGACCATTGAGAGAGAGTGAATGGTGTTGTTTGTCAGGGGGCTTGGACTTAAAACTTTGTGCTGTCTGTTGTTAGACTTTGGCTTCTAACTACTGGGTTTCTCTGTTAAATCTGAGCCAGAGTGTGGTGTCTTCACCTCCCTGTAAACATTATCTCAACCAAGAGAAACCAGCTCTGGGGCATTCTGAGCAGCTTCTCTGAAGGAAATGTTGCCACCAAAGCCAGGTTTATAAGTTCAGATATGTAAGGCTCATTTTGTTGTTGTTTTTTTCTCTCCTGTCATTTGTCAGCACAGTTCTTAACTTAAATGATTTCTGCCCAGACTGTGCATTCATAAAACCCCCCAAAATAAAACCCATGAATTCATAAAACCCTGAATATTCTACAATGTACCAATACACAAAAGAGATATTCTTAATTTCAAAGGAACTTGACATTCTATTTAAAATTAGCAAGGTTGCCTTTAACAAGTCATAATGGAAGAATTCCATCTGAATGGTGTGTGATTTTATTATGTGATAGAGGATGGCATTTGAGGATGCACTGAGGCCTGATTTCTTACTCCTCTACTTTGGAAGGAAAGAAATTGTGTGAATGATTAAGAGAATTCTGACATTTTCCTTCTGCAATGTATTTCACAACCAAATATGGTCCTAGTTTCCTTTAGTCAAGTTAATAAGCACATTTAATTTAAAATAGGTTTAGAACAAGAATAAAGCTAAAGTAGAGATCTGAGATCCAATAAAAAAAAAAAAAACTAAAAATAAGAAAGAAGAAGTAATGGCTACTTATTGTGAAATATTGTTCACCAAAGCATAAAACAAAAAGATGATCACAAGTTCTGTGAGTTTTAAAAACTGTTTAATAAATGTTTAATTGCTGTATTTTAACTTGTGCACACATATGGTTTCTCATCGAGATTCCTTTATTTCATAACAGATTCTTGAACACATAGCACTGTGTTACATAGCTGTACCTTTGGACACATTCTTCTTTCTGTCTGAAATGTCCCTTTCTGCCTCTGTACCACTTCCTGAAATTCCCATTCATAGGGATTTCTTGAAACTCAAGCATCTCTTTGCTCTGCAAGTTGTTTCTCAGCTCAAAGTTTACTACTCTTATCTATCTCTGTACTCCATTTTGCCTAAAATATACACAGCTCTCTTTTTGAGCCTTGAAAATATGTTTACATGTTTTTATTCACTTCTTTGTGGTTTGCTAAACACCTGTTGAATATTACTTTCATGATTTTTGCCACATGTTGGTTTCATTTATAGTATTATTTTCCTCATGCTTTTCTTTAAAAATTTCAAGGAAGCTTAAAATAACTGCTTTTGGTAAGACTTTAGTAACACTTGCCACAGAAATGACAAGGCAATGTTTTTCAGTTTCACCAGAACACTGCTGTCAAAAGCTCTAAGTCTCAGACTTGCTCCCTGAGAATAGCTAGTGACAGAAAGGTGTTAGACTGGCAATAAACTAAGACTTTCCCTGGAATATAATCAGAAGGACTGAAGGTGAACTGGATGTGGAGTAATTTTCCAATGTGTGATGGTGTAACTTTATACCATATTTCTAAGACACCTAAAATTCCCTCTCATTCTACACATGGCAGTGGTTCTAATGTCTCAGACTTTGGGAAACATTCCCCTGGAGTGGAAATTCCCCCAGATGAGTATTTCTCAAATTTGTCTATGCCTGGCAAATAATAAGCATTTGGGCAGCATAAACATCAGTATCATCATACTATGTTTTGTGAACAAATGAGTTAACTTATTTTCCCTGAGTGAATAACTCTGTTGGGAGGTCATAGATAGAGCTCTCAGGAATACATGGAGAGAATTTGTAGTTGTTTTGTTTTATTCCTGAACACAAGACATATCAGTAGCTGGCTTATATGGTTTATATTAAGCACTTACTATGTGGTAGATAAATGTAAATGGTTTGTACACATGAAATTATTTAGCCCTTTAAACCACCATAATTGGTAGGTATTCTTAATACCCCACTGTAAGATAAGGGACTGGAACTCAGAAAAGTTAAGTTATTCAAGAATACCAGCAGTAGATAGCAAAATGAAAAGTGAATACTGGTTATGCCACTCCAAACCATCATCATTGCACAATTCCACATTTTTATGATTTTTGGTGAAAAGATCAACCATTGTTTGCTACTATTCCCCATGTGAACTTGTCCTCCAACTCTAAGTAAGGGATTGGTATTTTTCAAACAAGAACAAACATAGAAAAACTTGGAAAACTTGTTAAAGACAACTTCCTCAGACAAATCAGAACCTCTGAAATTCATGTAAAATTCATGTAAGGTATCATAGTAAACAGTTCAGAGAATAGGATATGGATCTCACTCTATATTTCCTTTTCCTTTTTCTTTTCTCCTCCCTTCCTTCCTTTTTCTTTCTTTCTTTCTTTCTCTCTCCTTCCTTCCTTCCTTCCTTCCTTCCTTCCTTCCTTCCTTCCTTCCTTTCTTTCTTTCTTTCCCTTTCTATCTCTCTCTCTCTCTCTCTTTCTTCTTTTCCTTTTTTGTTTGTGGTGCTGGTGATTGAACTCAGAGGTCCTGTACTACTGAGCCACACCCAGGGTCTCACTAAGTTGCCAACACTGTCCTTGAACAGGTTATTCTCCTATCTCAATTTACGAAGTACCTGGGATTATAGGCATGCATCACCATGCCTGACTAGGGTATCTTTGGGTATCCATCTTTGGAGGGTCATTATTCTGCCAAATCCAAATCCTAAATTAAATAATCAGCAGATAATTTCTAATGCTTTTTTGTCCCCTAAAAATAAATATTTTGGGGAATGTCTTTTTGGCTTTACTTTGAAAAAATCTCTCAGTACCTAAACAACTTTCCTTCCCTTCAACTCCAACTTGTTCTCTCTGCCTGGAATACTCCAATCATATCAAAACCATACATCCTATTAATCAAAATTCAGGTTGACACCTACCTACTTTTAAAAGCCCTTTCTGGATACACTTGTTATAGTTTTTTGAATGCTTATTAGTGCATTTTAGTTATACAAAACAATGGGTGCTATTGTGGCATATTTGTACATGCAAATAATGTATTTGATCATAACCATACTCTCATAATCCTCCCTTACCTTCCTTCCCCTGGTATCCTTCTTCTTTAATAGTCTCCCTGTTACTTTTGTGTTCTCTTTTTCCACCCCTACTTTCCAGATATGAGGGAAAACATGAAACACTTGTCTTTCTGAGTCTGATTATTTTACTTAAAATTATTGTCTCTAGTTCCATCCATTTTTCTGTTCATGATGTGATTTCATTCTTTTTATGGCTGAATTATGTATATATATGTTTTCTTTATCCGTTCCTTCATTGACAGATACTGAGATAGACTGAGTCCATGACTTGTCCACTATGAATTGTGCAATGAAAAATGATAAATCTCTGTAGCATGCTGGCTTTAATTCCTTAAGGTATATGCCAAGGAGTGATACAGTTAGGTCATATGGTAATTTTAGATTTTTCAGAAACCTCCACACTGATTTCCATAGTGGTTGTATTAATTTATATTCCCATCAACATTGTATAGGTGCTCCTTTCCCTCTGAATCCTCGTTAGCATATTGTTTTTTGTGTTTTTGGTGATTGCCATTCTTACGGGGATGAGATGGAATCTCAGTGTAGTTTCAATTTGCATTTCCCTGATGGCTAAAGTTGTGAAGTATTTTTCAGATAATAATTGGTCATTTATATTTCTTCTTTTAAGTAGTGTCTGTTCAATTCATTTGCCCATTTATTTTTGTTTTCTTTTTTTGGTGTTAAATGTTTTAGTTTTTTTAATATTCTGGATATTAATTATTTGTTGGAAGATTGCTGGAAAATATTTTCTTCTGTTCTGAAGGCAATCCCTTTACTCTGTTGGTAATTTCTTTTGCTGTGTAAAGTTTTAAAATTTGTTTCAGTCCCATATGTAAATTCTTCCTCCTATTTCCTGAGCTATAGATATCCTTTTAAGAAAGTTGTTGCTTGTACTGAAGGCTTGAAGTATTTATCCTGTTTTATTCTAGTAGTTTCAAAGTTTTGGGTCTTACATTTTGGTCTTCGATTCATTTTGAGCTTGATTTTTACACAGGGTGATAGAGATCTAGTTTCAATATTCTACAGATTTCCAGTTTTTCCAGCACTATTTTTTAAAGAGATTGCTTTCTCCACCAGCGTAAGTTTTTGGCACATTTGTCAAGAACCAGATGGTTGTAGCTGCATGGGTTTGTCTCTGTGTTTTCTCTTCTACTCCATCCATCTACATATATGTTTTATGACTGACTTTGTAATATGTTTTGAACTGGGAAATGTGATCCCTCCAGCATTGCACTTTTTACTCAGGAGTGTTTTGGCTATTCAGTCTTTTTTACTTCCCTAAGAATTTTAGGACTTTTTTCTCTCTGTGAACAATGTCTTTGGTGTTTTGGTGGTTACTGCATTAAAACTATGGATTGCTTTCAGTAATATGATCTTTTTTTAACAATATTAATTCTGCCAATTCATGAACATGGGGAATCTTTCCATCATCTGGTGTCTTCTTCAAGTTCTTTTCAGTGTTTTCTAATTTTCATTGTAGAGATCTATCACTTTCTCAGGTTTATTCCTGGGTTTTTATTTTATTTGATGTTTTTCTTTAAATGAAATTGCTATCCTGATTTCTGTCTCAGGGAGTTCATTATAGGTACATAGAAAAGTTATTGATTTTTTTCATGTTGATTTTGCAAATTGATGCTTTATCAGATCCAATATATCAGATCCAAAAGTCTTATGATGGAACTTTTAGGATTTTATAAGTATAGGATCATATAATATGAAAACAGGAATAATTTGAATTCATCCTTTCTTATTTATTTCTTTCTCTTGTCTAAATTTTTCTTGCTAAAATTTCAAGTGCTTTATTGAATAAAAGTGACGAGATTGGACATCCTTGTCTCATTCCTCATTTTAGAGGAAATGCTTTTAGATTTTCCCCATTCAGTATGATGTTGGCTATAGAATTTTTATATACAGACTTTATTATGCTGAGATGAGATCTTTCTGTATCTAATTTCTTTAGAGTTTTTATCACAATGGGGTGCTGAGTTTTGTTGGAGGGTTTTTTGTCACCTATTGAAGTGATTTGTGTGACTTTTATCCTTAATTCTATTTGTGTGATGTATTTTTTTTAATTTAGAAATTTATTCTGTTTAATCCATGAGCTTTATATAGTTTTAGTTAAAAAAAAAAACAAAAACAAAAAAAAAAAAACAAAGAGAGAAAGAGAGAGAGAGAGAAACAAAAACAGTGAATCCAAGACACTATTTTCAAAGTCTGGGCCCTTCCAGTCTTCCAAATACAAGAGCTCTGAAAGCTGTATATACCAATCGGAAGAACAAGACAAAAATATGAATGGAGCTGAGGCATCTTATAAAATAAAATTTTAGGTAACTGAGGGATCCTTCCTGGGACTATTTAACTGTTTTTACAAAAGAGAGGGGGAAAGAATGAAAAAAGAAAAACCCAAAAGAACAGAATAGAATGAAATTCCAGTGTTCCAAATCAACTTGTAACACATTAATATAAACCCAGTGTCCTGGCAAACAACATGCTTTCATTTTTCTGTCTCATCCTAGAGCTCGAATCCTGATTCATTTCAGCAGAGACTCCACAGGCAACAGGAAAGATTGTGGCATTGAAATGTTCATTTATACTTTTGTGGGAGTTCAACAGTGGTCTTATTTCTGGGACAGCTTACAAACCATACAAGGTTGGAAGCATAACTTAAATGGGTGCTAACACTCAAATGAGAAAAAGTAAAGAAAAGAGAAAAAAAAAAAAGAGAAAAAAAAAAAAATAAAAAACAAACCTGTGGGAATAGCCAGGAGAGTTTAAAGGAACCATAAGAATGCCAACAATACTTAAACCCCCTTTTTTAAAAAAGGTTTTTTTTGGCTT
Source organism: Sciurus carolinensis (assembly GCF_902686445.1). NCBI lineage: Eukaryota > Metazoa > Chordata > Mammalia > Rodentia > Sciuridae > Sciurus > Sciurus carolinensis. Next base: position 36,967,332 of record NC_062228.1, read on the forward strand.
AAAATATTTCACTCTAAATGAATTTATGTCAGTTGTCAATGAAAGAATGTCACTAATACACTGTGGACACCTTTTGCAATGTAAATCCATGCCCCCCTCCCCCCTTTTTTTTAACATGGTGAACTTCAACCTAGCAATTATTACAACAAATGTTATAGTCTAAAGCTCAAACACATTTTAGCAATTTTGAAATTGAATCGAGAACAAACCAAATAAAATTTACATCATAACAAACATTTCCACCTAAGACTGAGGGGACACTTGAGCCTTCCGCATGGATCTCAGGGCTTTTTCTCGCAGGTGCTTTTCTAAGTCATCAAGGTTGTCTTCAGCTTCGCTTTCAGTCTCCTTCTTCGGCTCTGGTGCTGCCTCAGGTTCCTCCTGTGCTGATGTAGTTGTGGCAGCAGCAACGGCTGCAGGGGTCACAGGCACTGCAGCCGCTGCAGCCATAGCCTTTTCCTTCTTGTGTTTTCTGTGCTTCTTGTGTTTCTTATCCTTTTTGTGTTTCTTGTTCTTTTTCTTCTTTTTCTTTCCGCCTCCTTCTTGATTTGAATTCCTGGCCGGTGTTGGGCTTGGTGTTGGGCTTTTAGCCTTTTTGACCGGTACCGCTGGTGAGCAGTTAGTTGAGGGCGACTGAGACTGGACAGGGGATAGAGGTGCTGGGGGCTTTTTAGCTGCTGGCTCAGGAGATCCAGAGACAGATCGGGAGGATGAGACCATTCTTACGGACTGTGGGCTTGGTGAGGCAGCCTTTTTTGTCTTTTTAGGTTCTGGAGTCCTGGAGACTCTCCTAATGGGCCTAGTACTTGGAGATGGGGACTGCCTTCTTTGGGGTGACGCTGATGCTCCTCGTCGAACAGGTGGAGGACTTGAGGATGTCTGAGGAGCTCGAGGCCGTGGTGAGGGAGAATGCCGTTTGTTTGGTTGTGGTGACCAGGCCTCCCGGGCAGAGCGGCTTGGAGAAGATCCTTTCCTATGCTTTGATGATAAAGAAGGCGATCGTCTCTTGGTGACTGGGGAGCTCCTCTGTTTGGGAGGAGGAGAATGGGAGACCCGGCGCTTTGGTGGTGGAGATGGAGATGCCCGTCGTTTAGGAGGGGGTGGGGGGGAGGCTGTTCTTCTCTTTGGAGGTGGAGAAGGAGAGTATCTCCTCTGTATTGGAAGAGAGTATCTTCTTGGGGAAGGTGAGCGCCGACGAGGGGGAGGAGAAGGAGTCTTTCGCCGTGGTGGTGGTGTGGGAGATCTGCGCCCCGAGGAGGAGGACCAGGAGAAGGAGAGCGTCGCCTTCTGGTGGGTGGTGGGAAGGGACTTCTCCTCCGTCTACCACGAGGGGAAGTCTCTTTCCGGCGCTTTCGTGGTGAAGGAGAGGCACTCCGAGAAGGGGAATGTCTCCGCCGCCTGCCTACCTCACCATTCTTTACGTGGGATCTCTTGGGTGGCTCATCTTCTGAGGAGGAGGAGGAGCCAGAGTCAGAAGAAGACTGCTGGTTCTGTCATCTGTACTGGCGTCTCTGCTGCACAGAATCTGCTGCAGCCATTTTGCCACCTTTATCTTCTTCTGATTCAGATAACCCTACTTTTCTAGGCTTTGGTGCTGGTGAAGGTGACTCTCTTTTCTCAGTACCTTTATGTTTTGTCGCTTTACCTGAAGTTCTCCCAGGGGACACAGACACACGACTTTTTCTTGTACGATTTGACTGCTGGGGTGTTGGGGAATGACGAGTTTTTGGTGGTGGAGTTGCTGGAGGTGATGGCCTGTGTCTTCTCCGAGGAGGACTCGCTGAAGGAGATAACCTACAAGTTTTTCGAGGGGGGCTAGATGTCCTCTTGGGAGGCTTCTTTGGTGGGGATCGGGAACGAGATGAAGAGGATGATGAGCTACTCCCAGACAAGGATGCTGATGAACGCCTTCGTCTCACTGGAGATCTACTCCTTCTGTGCCTTGGTGGAGGAGGCATTCGTCTTGGCGGAGTTCTTCTTGGAGGAGATGGCCCGCCTTCTTGGGCTTGACCGCCTTCTAGGTGAATATGATCTTGATCGGGACCTATGGCGCCGTCTTGGTCGCGTGTGAGAAGGAGACCGAGAACATGTCCGTGATCTTGATTTGGAACGTGACCGAGATCTTGGTCGAGTCTTTTCCTTCTCCTTTTCTTTTTTAGAAATTTTTTCTGGAGAAGGTTCTTTAGGCTCTGGTATAGGTTCAGGCTTGGGAACTTTCAGGATGTCACTTGTAGATGTGGCCTCTTGTACTGAAGGTTCTTTTACTTTCACTGAAGGTTCTGGGAGCTCTGGAGTTTTTTCCTTCTTTTCTGGAGCAGGGGAAGGACTCCGGCTCTTGGTTCTGTGACGGGGAGATCGAGAATGACTGCGCTTTCTCTCTCTCCTGACAGGAGAAGATCGTCTTCTAGGGGAAGGAGATCTGGATTTGCGTCTTCTTTGGCTTTGAGACCTCTCTTTTTTCTCTGCTGCTCTCTTTTTCTTCCTTATCTCTCTTATCTTTGTCTTCATCTTGTTTCTTCATAGATGCCAATTTTTCTTGTTCAATCTGTCTCTGTTTTATTTCTTCTTTCTTAAGTTCTAGGAAAGCAGAAGGGATTCCAGCGATGTTTTCTTGTGCGCTTAACAGTAGAGGCCAAAGTTCTCCCATAAATTCTCTAGCATTTTTCCCATTCAAAAACCCAGTGAGGTTGATTTGCATCATTTTGGAGTCTGGATTCTCCAAACAACACTGCATCATCAAGGGAGTTGGGTCAGAGCGACATTGGGACACTCACTCTGCTGTGACCTAATAAGGTGATGGTGCTATACTTCAGATGCAAGGAATAATTTTCATTTTGGTTCAGGCCTTCACTTCCAGCTGGTTGAATATAAACTCAATCACAACATCATCTTCAAATCCAAGGATTTCTGTTACTCATTTTGTTATCCAAGGCTTTATAACCTCCAAATTTACTTTGCTCATGTCCACCTTTTTTTCTAGGCATTCTGCAAATTTCAGCTGCTTCAGTAGTTTCTTCTGTTGCTGAACCGATTATCCTGTTCTGCACTTGTTCCGTGGAAGAATCCCGCGTCCATCTTGCTGCCTCGCTGGGAGATCGCTCCCTATCCCAGGGTGCACCGCGCTGCCGCCACGGAGGGCGGACCGGCGGAGGGGAGCAGAACGCGGGGACGCAGCGCGTGCCGCTGCACCCGCCCCCTCTTGTGTGATGTATTATGCTTATTGATTTATGTATCTTGAACTATCTTTCCACATATATAATGAAACCAACTTGATAAGATGTGCTGTCGAATTTGATTTTAAGTATTATTTTTTCTAGGATTTTTGTGACTATGTTCAAGATACTGGTCTTTAATTTTGTTTCCTTATTTGATTTTGGAATCAGGATGATACTGACTTTACAGAATGAAATGGGAAATATTCTTTCCAATTCTACTTCATGGACTTGAGAACATTGGTATCTGTGCTTTAAAGGACTAGTAAAATTCAGCCGTGAATTTGTCTGGTCCTGTGTTTTCTTTGGTTGGGAGTCTTTTTTTTTTTTTTTTTTAACTGGTTTAATCTCATTGCTTGTTATTAATCTATTTATGTTTCTTATAGCTTATTGGTTCAATTTTGGTAGATTGTATGTGCCTAGAAACTTATCCATTTTATTCTAGATTTTTCAGTTTGTTTGAATAGAAGTTTTCAAAGTAATTCCTAATGATCTTTGATTTTCAGTGGGTTTTTTGTTGTTTTCTTTTTGGTATTGGGGATTGAACCCAGTAGCACTTCACCATTGAACTACATCCCTAGTCCCTTTTTATGTTTTAGAGACAAAGTCTGACTAAGATACTGAGGATGGTCTCAAACTTGTAATCCCCTTGCTTCAGCCTTTTAGTGTTATTTGTTTTAATATTCCCCTTTTTACTTCTAACATTATTAATTTGGATCTTCTTTTTCTGTTAGTTTGCTTAAGGGTCTCTTTTGGTTTATTATATTTATTATTTTAATTATCATGGAAGAATAGACCTCATGGAACTTACTACTTACCTCCCAGAGAACCAATCTATGAGAAAAAAAATTGGCACAATCTCCTTTCTGATTCAGAATTATTTTGATCATTCTTGCTTTTTTTCCCTTTCCAAGTCTGCAGTTCTTTTTGAGACCTTCAGACTTCTTATTCGAATGAGCTGTGTCACTTTTGCAGTTCCTGATACATCTTTGGCTTGCTTTCACACTGTCTCCATTCAATTGACCTATGCAATAAGTACTTATTAAATAGCTACCAAATGTGCCAGTTCACTCCCAGTACAAACCCACTGACTCTTGAACCCATCAAGACATCTCTTACAAAGTATGCTCACCTCCTTCTGAGAAGAGTGCTAGGCCTACATGCAACCAGATTACAAGAGTCCTAGGCCAACCCTTGACCTGTGACCCTGGCCATTGTTGAATATCTGGAGAACAGGAGAAATGAGTCTTCTGATCTTATAGGACTATGTTTAAGAAGAAACTTGCTGCTAATGATCCCATTTTCAAAGGGACTGAAGCAACCAAGATATGTAAGACAAGGTTGAACATAATTTTAAAACCAAACATGATCTTCGTGTGACTTATTTTATTTAATATTAATCCTGAAGTTTCAGTTTATCATGTACCATAGGATTTTTAAAAATTGTTTGTACTATTCAGTTATACATGAAAACAATGCATTTTGATTGTACACAAATGGAGTACAACTTTTCATTTCTCTGGTTGTATATGATGTAGAGTCATACCATTCATGTAATCATACATGTTCATAGGGTAGTGATGTTTGTCTCCTTCCACCATCTTTACTTCACCCTCCCACTCACCTCCCCTCATTTCCCTTTACACAATCCTTCATTCTTCCCTTATTCCTCCCTCCACTCCCATTATGTATCAGCATCCAGTTATCAGAGAAAATATTCAGACGTTGACTTTTTGGAATTGGCTTATCTCACTTAGCATGAATTCTCCAACTCTATCCATTTCCCTATAAATGCCATAATTTTATTCTTCTTTATGACTGAGTAATATTCCATTGTGTATATATATATATACACCACAGTTTGTTTATCCATTCATCTATTGAAAGGCATCTAGTTTGTTTGCACAATCTAGCTATTGCGAATTGAGCTGCTATAAACATTGATGTGGCTGCATCACTGTAAGATGCTGGTTTTAAGTCCTGTGGGTATAAAATGAGGAGCAGGATAACTGGGTCAAATGGTGGTTCCATTCCAAGTTTTCTAAGGAATCTCCACACTGCTTTCCAGAGTGGCTGAACCAATTTGCAACTCCACCAGCAATGTATGAGTATACCTTTTTCCCCACATCCTCACCAACACCTACTTGCTTGTATTCTTGATAATAGCCATTCTAATTGGAGTGATATGAAATCTTAGGGTAGTTTTGATTGCATTTCTCTAATTACTACAGTTGCAGAACATTTTTTCATGTATCTGTTGATCACTTGTATATCTTCTGTGAAGTGTCTGCTCAGTTCTTTAGCCCACATATTGATTGGGTTATAATTTTTTTTTTGGTATTAAGATTTTTGAGTTCTTTATAAATTTTGAAGATTAGTGCTCTATCTGAAGTTCCAGTGGTAAAGATGTTCTCCCCCTCTGTAGGCTCTGCACTTTATTGATTGTTTCCTTTGCTGAGAAAAAGCATTTTAGTTTGAATCCATCCCATTTATTGATTCTTGCTTTTATTTCTTTTACTTTGGGGGTCTTGTTAAGGAAGTCTGGTCCTAAGCTGACATGATGAAGATTTGGGCCTACTTTTTCTTCTATTTGGTGCAGAATCCCTTGACTAATTCCTAGATCTTTGATCCATTTTGAGTTGACTTTTACACAGAGTGTTTAATTTCATTTTCCTGCATATGGATTTCTAGTTTTCCCAGCACCCTTTGTTGAAGAGGTTATCTCTTCTCCATTGTGTGTTTTTGGCACCTTTATCTACTATGAGATAACTATTTATGTGGGTTTGTCTCTGTGTCTTCTATTCTGTACCATTGGTCTGTCTATCTATTTTAACACCAATACCATGCCATTTTTGTTACTATTGCTCTGTAGTGGAGTTTAAGTTCTGGTATTGTGATGCCTCCTGCTTCACTCTTCCTACTCAGGATTGCTATTCTGGCTCTCTTATTTTCCCATATGAATTTCATGATTGCTTTCTCTATTTCTATGAGGAGTGCCATTGGGATTTTAATCAGAATTGCATTGAATCTGTATAGAACTTTTGGTAGTATGGCCATTTTGACAATATATTCTGCCTACCTAAGAATATGGGAGATCTTTCCATCTTCTAAGGGTTTCTTTAATTTCTTTCTTCAGTGTTCTATAGTTTTCGTTGTAGAAGTCTTTCACCTCTTTTGTTAGATTGATTCCCAAGTATTTTTTTTTTTGAGGCTATTATGAATAGGGTAGTTTTCCTAATTTCTCTTTCAGAGGATTCATCACTTATGAATAACATTAGATTTATGAGTGTTGATTTGCTACTTTACTGAATTCATTTATTCTAGAATTTTCTGGTGGAGTTTTATGGATCTTCTAAATATAGAATCATGTCATTGACCAATAGTGATAGTTTTAGTTCTTCTTTTCCTATTTGTATCCCTTTAATTTCTTTCATCTAATTGCTCTGGCTAGTATTTCAGGGATGATGTTGAATAGAAGTGGGCATCCCTTTTTCCAGATTTTATAGGGAATGTTTTAAGTTATCTTTATTTAGAATGATGTTGGCTTTGGGCTTAGCATAGAGGGCCTTTATAATGTTGAGGTATGTTCTTACTATCCCTGTTTTTTCTAATGGTTTGAGTGTGAAGGGGTGCTGTATTTTATAAAATGCTTTTTCTGTACCTATTGAAATGATCACATGATTCTTAACTTTAAGTCTATTGATATGCTAATTTGCATTTATCGATTTCTGGATGTTGAAACAACCTAGCATCTCTGGGATGAACCCCACATGATCGTGGTGCACTATCTTTTTAATATGTTTTTGTATTCGATTTGCCAGAATTTTGTTAATACTTTCTGCATTTATGTTCATCAGGAGTATTGGTCTGAAGTTTTCTATCCTTGATGTGTCTTTGTCTGGTTTGGGTATCAGGGTAATAGTAGCTTTATAGAATTAGTTTGGCATGGATCCCTCCTTTTATGTTTTATGAAATACTTTGAGGAGTATTGGTACTAGTTCTTCTTTGAAGGTCTTATAGAACTCAGCTGAGAATCCATCTGGTCATGGGCTTTTCTTGGTTGATTGGTTTTTGATAACTTCTATTTCATTGCTTGAAACGGATCTGTTTAAATTGTGTATGTCCTCCTGATTGAATTTGGAGGATCATGTCTCTAGAAATTTGTTGTCGTCTTTTAGATTTTCTATTTTGTTAGATTATAGATTTTCAAAAAAAATTCTAATTATGTTTTGTATTTCAGTAGTATCTGTTGTGATATTTCCTTTTTCATCATGAATTTTAGTAATTTGAGTTTTCTCTCTCCTTCTCTTCATTAGTGTGGCTAAGGGTTTATCAATTTTGTTTCTTTTTTCAAAGTACCAACTTTTTGTTTCGTCATTTGTTTTGCAATTGTTTCTTTTGTTTCAATTTCATTGATTTCAGCTATAATTTCAATTATTTCTTGTCTTCTACTATTTTTGGTGTTGATCTGTTTTTCTTTAACTAGGGTTTTGACATGTAATGTTAGGTCATTTATTTGTTTGCCTTTTTATCTTTTATGAAATGAGCTACATGCAATGAATTTTTCTCCTTAGCACTTCTTTCACAGTGTCCCAGATATTTTAATATGTTGTACCAGTGTTCTCATTTACATATAAGAATTTTTTTATCTCCTATGTGATGTCTTTTGATATCCATGAGTCATTCAATAGCATATTATTTAGTCTCCAGGTGTTGAAGTAGTTTCTATTTTTTATTTTATCATTGATTTCTAATTTCATTTCATTGTGATCTGATAGAACACAAGTAGTGTCTCCTTTTTTTTTGTATTTGCTAAGAGTTGCTCTGTGGCATAACATATGGTTTATTTTAGAGAAGGATCCATGTGCTGCTGAGAAAAAAGTGTGTTCGCTCATTGATGGTTGGAATATTCTATATATGTCTGTTAAGTCTAAATTATTGATTGTATTATTGAGTTCTATGTCTTCTTTGTTTAGTTTTTGTTTGGCAAATCTATCCAGTGGTGAGAGAGGTGTGTTAAATCACCCAGTGTTATTATGTTGTTGTCTATTTGATTCCTGAAATTGAGAAGGGTTTGTTTGATGTACATGGATGCTCCATTGTTTGGGGCATAAATATTTATGATTGTTATGTCTTGTTGATTTATGGTTTCCTTAAGCAGTATGAAATGTCCTTTCCTATCCCTTCTCACTAACATTGACTCAAAGTCCAGTTTATTTCATATGAACCTGGAAATGCCTGCTTTTTTTTATTATTAAGTCTTTGTGTGTGGAATATTTCCCCCCATCCTTTCACCTTCATTTTTTGGATGTCTTTTCTGCTAAGATGAATCTCTTTAAGGCAGCATATTTTTGGGTCTTATTTTTTAATCCAATCTGCCAGTCTATGCCTTTTGATTAATGTGTTTAGGCCATTAACATTCAAGGTTATCATTGAGATATGATTTGTATTCCTGGTCATTTTGGTTCATTTCTTGTTTTTTATTTGATATAGTTTCTCCTTTGATTTACTATTACTTTAGTTTAGTTCTTCCCTTTTCTGGTTTTCACTTCACTTTTTTTTCACTTCATTATCTTAGAATATTTTGTTGAGAATGTTCTGTAGTGCAGTCTTTCTAGTTGTAAATTCTTTAAACTTTTGTTTATCATAGAAGATTTTTATTTCACCTTTAAATCTGAAAGTTAATTTTACTGTATATAAAATTCTCAGTTGGCATCCATTTTCTTTCAGAATTTGAAATATATTGTTCCATGATCTCCTAGCTTTGAGGGCTTGGGTTGAAGAAAATCAGTTGATGTCAGAATTGCTTTCCCCTTATACCTAATTTCCTTTGTTTCTCTCTTGGCCTTTAAGATCTTATCCTTATTCTATGTATTAGTCATTCTCATTGTAATGTGTCTTGGTGTGGGTCTGCTGTAATTTTGTACATTTGTGATCCTATAAGCCTATTGTATTTGATTTTCCATTTCATTTTTTAAGTTTGGGAAAATTTCTGATCTTATGTCTTTGAAAAGATTGTGCATTCCCATGGTTTATATCTTTGCCCCTTCATCTATCCTGATAACTCTTAAATTTGGTCTTTTTATGTTATCCCATAATTTTTGGATGTTCTTGTCAAGAATTCTTATCATTTTCTCTACAGAATTCTTATCATCTTCTCTACAAGTCAACTTTATTTTCAAGATTATATATTTTGTTGTCATTGCCTGAGATTCTGTCTTCCAAATGGCCAAGTCTATTGGTGATGCTTCCATTGAATTCATAATTTGTTTCATTGATTTCTTCATTTCAAGGATTTCTGCTTTTTTTTCAGAATTTCTAACTGATTATTGAATTAATCTTTCACTTCCTGTGTTTTCACTTTGATTTCACTCATTATGCCATTCTTTACTTTGCAGATCAGTTTAACATTCTAAATTCCTTCTCAGACATTTCTTCTACTGTGTTGTCAGTAGTAGGATGGTTTGTTTGGGGCACTTTGTTCCCTTGTTTTTTCATATTGTTTGTGTGTTTTCCCATCTAGTTGTTTGGATCTGAGGCAGTACAGATTCTATGCTGTAGACTTATATTATCTCTGAAGGTTTCTAGTACCTCACCTTTAAGGAGAGACCAGTATCAACAGCACCCAAAGTACACACTATATAACCTTAACCCCAACAGCTCCCACTAAGGGGTCTATTGCTTTTTCATAATAAACCAAAATGATGAGTTCAATCACTGTCTACAATATAAAAAGAAAATTTGCTAAAAGGGTTTACAATTTCAAATGGTGGACAAAGAGAGAACAGAAATAGTATAGGATGTAATGTTCATCAGAGAGGAAGGGAGAAGCTAGAAATAAAAATTCACAGAAAGAGTGAAAGGGGAACCAACAGAGATTGGCTGTTAGATGGAGAAAAGGTAGAGAATTCAGGAAAACAGACAAGTTAGAGGAAGAATATGTACAAAGGGAAAAAATTAAAATATAAGAATGTATAGTAGAAGATGGTGGCCTAGAGGGAGATTGCACCCCCAGTCGCTCCAGAACCCAGGAGTTAAGAAGGGGAGGCATTGAGAGACTCGGACTGAAATACAGCCACAGGTGAGTCTGCCCACTGGGTAAAGCTCGGCCCGGGTGGCAGGCCCAGATAGAGGTGGCTTATCGGAGCCGGGCAGGGCAGCTAGAGTCATCCACAGGCAGCCCTGCGCACTCCGGTGGTGGGCCCTGCCCACACAGCCAGCTTCTCCAGGTTCTCGGAACGGAACTGGACCGCTAGTGAGAGCCTTTCTGACCAGAACAAGCTCCGAGTCCCGGAGCCAGTGCAGCGCAATGTACTCTGGCACACAAGCAGCTTCAGGGACCAGGAGACCTCCCCAAGTAGCCTGGACCCCTGTGGTGGGAGGTGCCTTTCAAGGCTAGCTTCTCAGACCAGACCGCCCAGTGAGAGGTTTTCTACATAGAACCAGCCACAAGTCCCCGAACCAATGGAGAGCTTCGATCTGCAAGCAGCCTCTGGGATCAGGGCAGGGCAGCCAGAGACCTCTTCAGGCGGCTCTACCCACTCCGGCTGCAGGCTCTCTTCACGGGGCGATACAAGATGGCGGCCTAGAGGGAGACTGCACCCCCAGTTGCTCCAGAACCCAGGAGTTAAGAAGGGGAGGCATTGAGAGACTCAGACTGAAATAGAGCCACAGGTGAGTCTGCCCACTGGGTAAAGCTCAGCCCGGGTGGCAGGCCCAGATAGAGGTGGCTTATCGCAGGGCAGCTAGAGTCTTCCCAGGGTAGCCTTCCACACTCCGGCAGTGGGCTCCTCCCACACGGCCAGCTGCACGGTGCAGGCCCACAGTGAGAGCATTTCCGCACAGAACCATTTCCAAACCGTGGAACCAGTAGGGACTAGGGGCAGTTTTCTTCAGATGCGCTGCTTTATCAGATTCCTCCAAGACATCAGGCTACTGAAGGCTGGGAGGTGATACACTGGAAATCTACCGGGACACTATAAGCCAATAGCGGAAAACTGCAATATCTCAGGGTCCCACTGACAGCTGACCAATATGAGAAAACAAGGGAAGAAAATGTCCCAAACAAACCTAGATACTACATCAATAAAACCCAATGACAGCACAGCAGAAGAAATGTCAGAAAGGGAGTTCAGAATGTACGTAATTAAAACAATCAGGGAAGCAAATGAGGAGATGAAAGAGCAAATGCAGGCATTGAAGGAGGAGATGAAAGAACAAATGCAGGCATTAAATGATCGCACCAATCAACAGTTAAAAGAGCAAATATGGGAAGCAAGAGATCATTTCAATAAAGAGTTAGAGATACTGAAAAAAAAAAAACTGAAATCCTTGAAATGAAGGAAACAATAAACCAAGTTAAAAACTCCATAGAAAGCATAACCAATAGGATAGAACACCTGGAAGACAGAACCTCAGACATTGAAGACAAATTATTTAATCTTGAAAGCAAAGTTGGCCAAACAGAAAAGATGGTAAGAAATCATGAACAGAATCTATAAGAATTATGGGATATCATGAAAAGGCCAAATTTAAGAATTATTGGGATTGAGGAAGGCTTAGAGAAACAAATCAAAGGAATGAACAATCTATTCAATGAAATAATAACAGAAAATTTCCCAAATCTGAAGAATGAAATGGAAAACCAAGTACAAGAGGCTTATAGAACTCCAAACATACAAAATTACAACAGACTCACAACAAGGCACATTATTATGAAAATACCTAACATACAAAATAAAGACAGAATTTTAAAGGCCGCGAGAGAAAAGAAAGAAATTACATTCAGAGGGAAACCAATAAGAATATCAGCAGATTTTTCAATCCAGACCCTAAAAGGTAGAAGGGCCTGGAACAACATATACCAAGCCCTGAAAGAAAATGGATGCCAACCAAGAATCTTATACCCAGCAAAACTTACCTTCAAATTTGACGATGAAATAAGATCCTTCCATGATAAACAAAAGCTAAAGGAATTTACAAAAAGAAAGCCAGCATTACAGAACATTCTCAGCAAAATATTCCATGAGGAAGAGATGAAAAACAACGATGCAAATCAGCAACAGGAGGCGCTAGCCTAAAGGAATAGCCAAATAAAGGAGAAACCAAATCATGTCAAAAACAAATATGAGTCAATTGACTGGGAATACAAATCATATCACAATAATAACCCTGAATGTCAATGGCCTGAATTCATCAATCAAAAGACACAGACTGGCAGATTGGATTAAAAAGAAAAATCCAACAATATGCTGCCTGCAAGAGACTCATCTCATAGAAAGAGACACCCATAGACTAAAGGTGAAAGGATGGGGAAAAACATACCATGCACACGGACACAGCAAAAAAGCTGGAGTATCCATCCTCATTTCAGATAATGTGGACTTCAAACCAAAACTAGTCAGAAGGGATAAAGAAGGACATTACATGCTGCTTAAGGGAAGCATAAATCAGCAAGACTTAACAATCATAAATATCTATGCCCCGAACATTGGCTCATCCACGTACGTCAAACAAATCCTTCTCAATTCCAGAAATCAAATAGACCACAACACAATAATACTAGGCACTTTTAACACACCTCTCTCACCACTGGATAGATCGTCCAAACAAAAATTGAATAAAGAAACTATAGATCTCAACAACACAATCAACAATTTAGACTTAACGGACATATATAGAATATACCATCCAACAAAGAACGAATACACTTTCTTCTCAGCAGCACATGGATCCTTCTCTAAAATAGACCATATTTTATGCCACAAAGCTAATGTTAGCAAATACAAGAAGATAGAGATACTACCTTGTACTCTATCAGATCATGATGGATTGAAATTAGAAATAAATGACAGAATAAAAAACAGAAACTTCTCCAATACCTGGAGATTAAATAATACACTATTATATGATGAATGGATAACAGAAGACATTAGGAGGGAAATAAAAAAATTCTTAGAAGTAAACAGGAACAAAGACACATCATATCAAAATCTCTGGGACACTATGAAAGCAGTACTTAGAGGAAGATTTATTTCAAGGGGCGCATTCAACCAAAGAAGTAGAAATCAACAAATAAACGACTTAACACTACAGCTCAAAGCGCTAGAAAAAGAAGAGCAGACCAATACCAAAAGTAGTAGAAGACAAGAAATAGTTAAAATCAGAGCCGAAATCAACGAAATTGAAACAAAAGAAACAATTGGAAAAATTAACAAAATAAATAGTTGGTTTTTTGAAAAAGTAAATAAAATTGATAAACCCTTAGCCACACTAACAAAGAGAAAGAGGGAGAAAACTCAAATTACTAAAATTCGGAATGAACAAGGAAACATCACAGCAGACACGAGTGAAATACAAAACATAATTAGAAGCTATTTCGAAAATCTATACTCCAACAAAAGAGAAAACCTCGAAGACATCAACAAATTTCTAGAGACATATGAATTACCTAAACTGAACGAGGAGGACATACACAACTTAAATAAACCAATTTCAAGCAATGAAATAGAAGAGGTCATCAAAAGCCTACCAACAAAGAAAAGTCCAGGACCAGATGGGTTCTCAGCCGAGTTCTACAAAACCTTTAAAGAAGAGCTCATTCCAATACTCCTGAAACTATTCCATGAAATAGAAGAAGAGGGAACCCTCCCAAACTCGTTCTATGAAGCCAATATCACCCTGATACCTAAACCAGACAGAGACACATCGAGGAAAGAAAATTTCAGACCAATATCCTTAATGAACATCGACGCAAAAATTTTCAACAAAATTTTAGCAAATCGCATACAAATATATATTAAAAAGAAAGTGCACCACGATCAAGTGGGTTTTATCCCAGGGATGCAAGGTTGGTTCAACATTCGGAAATCAATAAATGTCATTCACCATATCAACAGATTTAAAGTTAAGAACCACATGATTATTTCAATAGATGCAGAAAAAGCATTCGATAAAATACAGCATCCCTTCATGCTCAAAACACTAGAAAAAATTGGGGTAATGGGAACATTCCTTAACATTATAAAGGCAATCTACACTAAGCCCATGGCTAATATCATTCTAAATGGTGAAAAACTGAAAGCGTTCCCCCTAAAAACTGGAACAAGGCAGGGATGCCCTCTTTCACCGCTTCTATTCAACATCGTCCTTGAGACTCTAGCCAGAGCAATCAGACAAACCAAAGAAATTAAAGGGATACGAATAGGAAAAGAAGAACTCAAACTATCCCTGTTCGCTGATGACATGATTATATATTTAGAGGAATCTGGAAATTCCACCAGAAAACTTTTAGAACTCATAAGTGAATTCAGTAAAGTAGCAGGTTACAAGATCAATGCTCATAAATCCAATGCATTTTTATACATAAGTGATGAATCTTCAGAAAGAGAAATTAGGAAAACTACCCCATTCACAATAGCATCGAAAAAAATAAAATACTTGGGAATCAATCTCACAAAAGAGGTGAAAGACCTCTACAATGAGAACTACAGAACACTAAAGAAAGAAATTAAAGAAAACCTTAGAAGATGGAAAGATCTCCCATGTTCTTGGATAGGCAGAATTAATATTGTCAAAATGGCTATACTACCAAAAGTGGTATACAGATTCAATGCAATTCCAATTAAAATCCCAATGATGTACCTTGCAGAAATAGAGCAAGCAATTATGAAATTCATCTGGAAGAATAAAATACCTAGAATAGCTAAAGCAATCCTCAGTAGCAAGAGCGAAGCAGGGGGTATTGCAATACCAGATCTTCAACTCTACTACAAAGCAATAGTAACAAAAATAGCATGGTATTGGTACCAAAATAGACAGGTAGATCAATGGTACAGAATAGAGGACATGGACACAAACCCAAATAAATACAATTTTCTCATACTAGACAAAGGTTCCAAAAATATGCAATGGAGGAAAGATAGCCTCTTCAACAAATGGTGCTGGGAAAACTGGAGAACCATATGCAATAGAATGAAATTAAACCCCAATCTCTCACCCTACACAAAACTCAACTCAAAATGGATCAAGGACCTTGGAATCAGACCAGAGACCCTGCATCTTATAGAAGAAAAAGTAGGTCCAATTCTCCATCTTGTTGGCTTAGGATCAGACTTCCTTAACAGGACTCCCATAGCACAAGAAATAAAAGCAAGAATCAACAACTGGGATAGATTCAAACTAAAAAGCTTTCTCTCAGCAAAGGAAACTATCAGAAATGTGAAGAGAGAGCCTACGGAGTGGGAGAATATCTTTGCCAACCATACCTCAGATAGAGCGCTAATTTCCAGAATCTATAAAGAACTCCAAAAACTCTACACGAAGAATACAAATAATTCAATCAACAAATGGTCTAAGGAAATGAACAGACACTTCACAGAAGAAGATGTACAAGTAATCAACAGATATATGAAGAAATGTTCAACATCCCTAGTAATAAGGGAAATGCAAATCAAAACTACCCTAAGATTTCATCTCACCCCAATTAGAATGGCGATTATCAAGAATACAAGCAACAATAGGTGTTGGCGAGGATGTGGTGAAAAAGGAACACTCATACATTGTTGGTGGGGTTGCAAATTAGTGCAGCCACTCTGGAAAGCAGTGTGGAGATTCCTCAGAAAGCTTGGAATGGAAACACCATTTGACCCAGCTATCCCACTCCTTGGCCTATACCCAAAGGACTTACAATCAGCATACTACAGAGATACAGCCACATCAATGTTCATTGCTGCTCAATTCACCATAGCCAGATTGTGGAACCAACCTAGATGCCCTTCAGTTGATGAATGGATAAAGAAACTGTGGCATATTTATACAATGGAATATTACTCCGCAATGAAGAATGATAAAATTATGGCATTTGTAGGCAAATGGACGAAATTGGAGAATACCATGCTAAGTGAGATAAGCCAATCTCAAAAAACTAAAGGACGAATGATCTTGCTGATAAGCGGATGAGGACATATAATGGGGGGTGGGAGGGGTTAGCATTAGGTTTAGGGTTAGGTTTAGGGTTAGGGATAAGGAGAGCGGTAAGAATGAAGGAAAGAAGGACTGTATAGAGGGAAAAGAGGGGTGGGAGGGGTGGGGGGGAAGGGAAAAAAATAAACATCATTGCCCTATGTAAACGTATGATTACACAAATGGTATGCCTTGACCCTATGTACAAATAGAGAAACAACATGTATCCCTTTTGTATACAATTAAAAAAAAAAAAAAAAGAATGTATAGTAAAACTGTAAAACAACATCATACATCACTGTCCTTGACAAACTGATGTATGGAAAATACCTTGCTCCTAATATGGTGGAGAGAGATGTTAGAGAAGAGAAAAACAAAAATAAAATAAATCTTGATGGAAAATCGAACAACTGTTTCTGTCAGCATTTGAAAGTTTCTCTGCCCTGTCTCTGACCTCTTATGGGATTGCCTGGCTCACATCGGCCCTGGCAGACCCAGTTACCATCCCACTGATCTGGGCTTCAAGTTCTGCCTGGTTTTGCCACATTGTAGTCTGAAGATCTCAATGCTGCTGGAATTTGCAGAGAGATCTCCAGGGATGAACAACCCTGAGGAGCAGCAGGAAGATGGCAGTCATCAGCTCTCCCAGCAGGAAGACCTCAGGAGCAACCAAACCCCTAGGTACCCTGACACTGAACCTCCAGATCCTGACCTATGTCCCCAGACAGGGGTGGCTGTGCCCTGAGATAATGTTGGCAGCAAACCCACTGGTACTCCGATCTCCCAGGTCCTGGCTGGTGTCCCAAAATGGATGCATCTGAGTGCAACCAAACCTGGAGTCTCCCTGGCAATGGACCTCTGGGCAGTGGTGGAAGTGGTAGTGGTGGTGGGGGGATCGGTGGCAGCAGGTGGCAGGTGGGAGGCAGTTGCAAAGTGGGTTGGTGGCATTGGCAGCAAGTGGGGGTTCAGTGGTGGTGGTGGCAGGGGTGGCAGCAGTGACATTTGCAGCAGCCATTATTTTGATTTTTAAATGAAGGCTCTCATTACTGTAAGCATTCCTCTTAGAATGTTTTGCTGTATGCTGCAGTTTCTGGTTATGTTTTATTTCCATCTTTATTAGATTCTAGGAATTTAAAAAAATTTCCCCTGTTTTCTTCAATGACCTACTGGTCATTCATAAGTACATTGTTCAAAATCCATGTGTTCATATAGTGTTTTTAATTGCTCTTACTGTTGATTTCTAGATTCGTTTCATTTTGATCTTATGAGTTGCAAGAAATACGTTTGATTTTTAAATAATTGTTAAGACTTGCTTTGTGGTCAAGGATATCTATTTAGGAGTAAGTTCCATGATCTACTGAAAAGAATGTGTGTTTTGCTGTTATTGGGTAGAATATTGTATAGATGTCAATTAAGCCCATTTGATCAATAGTTTAATTTAATTTTAATGTTTTACCCCTATTTTTGGCTCAATGGCCTACATGTTTGTGACAGTGGGGTATCAAAGTTACCCACTGTTATTGTATTGGGTTCTATCTTAGCCTTATGTTTTTTGTATGTTTGTTTTATGAAATTGGATAGACCCAAGTTTGGTACATATATATTTTCAATTGTATCTCCTTGTGGGTTATTTCCCTTTAACAATATATATTCTCGGGAGGGGTGGGGGGCAAGGGAAAAAAATGGCAGAATGAATCAAACAACATTACCCTATGTAAATTTATGATTACACAAATGGTATGCCTTTACGCCATGTACAGACAGAGAAACAACGTGTATCCCATTTGTTTACAATAAAAAAAAAACAATATATATTCTTTGCATCTTCTAATTTTGGTTTGAAATTTGTTTTTTCAGATATAAGGATAGCTCTTTGTGCTTATTTTTGGATTCCATTTCCGTAGACTGTCATTTTCCATTCTGTAACTTGCAGTCTCTTTATGTCTTCGCCAGTGAGATGCACCTCTTATAGGCAGCAAAGAGTTGAATCTTTCTTTTAAAGCCAACACCATTCTGTTTCTTTTAATTGAAATATCAAGGCAATTTACATTCAGGGTTATTATTGAAGTGTATATACTAATTTTTGCCATTTTGTTGTATTTATAATGTTTTGTTATTTCTTATTCCTCATTCATTCTTTCCATCACTCTAGTAGTTGTACTTATCTTTCCTCTTCTCTGTGTATGATTTCTTTATGTATATTTTGCAACGTTGGCTTAGTATTCATGAATTTCTTTAGTTTATGCTAATCTTGGGAGGTCTTTATTTCTTCTTCAATTCTGCAGAATAACATTGCTAGATGTAGCAATCCAGGTTGACAGTTATTTTCTTTCTGTGCTTGAAATAAATCTTTTCAACTATTATCATTCTAATGGGTTTGCTTTTATAAGTGATGACATTTTTCTCTTACTGTTTTTAATATTTTGTTTTGAATTCTTGGCATTTTAACTATAATATTCATGGTGCGGTTCTTTTCTGGTCCTTCTTCTTGGTGTTCTAAATGCCTCTTGGACCTGTCCATTTTATTCCCAAGGTATGGAAAATTTTCTGCTATTATTTCACTGAATAGATTTTCTATGCCATTAGTCTATATTTCTATTCCTTCCTCAAGACCCAGGAGTCTTAAGTTAGGTCTTTTAATGTTGTTGCAGAGATCATATTTACTTTATTCATAGTTTCTTAATGTTGTCACAGAGATATTATTTATTTTATTCATAGTTTCTTAATTTTTTTCCTTATTACTGTCTGAATATTCTAGTTCATCTACCTTGTCTTCACTCCATGATATTCTGTCTTCTGATTGATCTAGTCTATTGGTTAGATTTTACACTGAATTCATTTGATTTATCAAGCTTTTCATTTGCAAACGTTCTGTCTTGTTCTTTTTCAATATTTCCATCTTTTGGTGTGTGTGTGGGATGGTACGGGAGATTGAACTCAGGGGTTCACCACCAGTAAGCCACATTCCAGCCTTATGTTGTATTTCATTTAGAGATGGGTCTCATTTAATTGCTTAGTACCTCACTTTTGCAGAGGCTGGCTTTGAACTTGCAGTCCTCCTGCCTCAGCCTCCTGAGCCAATGGGATTTTAGGTATATGCCACTGCACCCAGTTATTTCCATCTTTTTTATTTAATTTCTCATTCAAATTCAGTACTTTCTCAATTAATTCAGTTGCTTTTGTGTGCTCTCTTGGAATTCATTGATCTTTTAAAAATCCTTATTTTGAATTCTTTATCAAGTATTTCACCCACTTCAATATATTTAGAGTTAGTTACTGATGAATTATGAACCTTAGAAAGTATCATTATATTTTTTTTCACACTTATTTGTAATGTTCAGATTTGTGCATGTGTTGGGTTGAATTTCTCTTCCACTTTTACATGAGGTCCTTTTTTAGCCAACAGACTTCTCTTGATGATATGCTCTGGGATATCAGATTCTCATGAATTGTTGAATATATTTTAAAGTGAGTTTTATATTATAGTTTCCCTGCTGTTTACTGGTGAAAAATATATGGGTAGGGGAAAGGGTCAAATTGTGTGTGTGTGGTAACTAATGTATTTTAATACAGTGCATACTGTGTTGGAACCTGATAATTCCACTTTCTCTCTGAGATTCTGCAGGAGTGGGTCTTCCTAGTGGATCATGCAATTGTGTTGTAGACAGAAAAATACATAAGGCACACTCTCTGTGATTACTTTAGTCTTATCAATCTGTAAAAGATGGAGAGTGTCCTATGCTGAGGTTCTTTTAGGTGTGGTGCCTACAGTCTTTGTGTTGTTTTTCCCCATAGTTGCCAGAAGAATGAATGTCTGGGGGAAGATCTTCAGCTCCCAGCCCCACAATGCCCACTGTTTTAGTCAGCTTTTTCACTGCTGTGACTAAAAATCCAGACCAGAACAACTGTAGAGGAGGAAAAGTGTATTTGAGAGCTCACATTTTCAGAAGTCTCAGTCCATAGACAGCTGACTCCATTTACTGGGGATCCAAGTGATACTGATAGTTATTGGTGATGAGTTCTGCTTCCTCAAATATTGAAGTTTGAACATTAGAGAAGCACACTGAGGCAAGCATATAAAGCAGATTTTATTTAAAGGTAGCAATACATACTTCTCTTGGGAGGGAGAAAGGGGTTAGATCCCATATTCTGGTGTCCCAAGAAGTGAGAACGCCTTCCCCCTATTATAGACTTTCACTTCCTTTTTTCATCTGTGCTCTCCCCCAACCTATTTCTCTCCTTCTTGTATGTGACTAGGCCCAGGAGATTCCAGTGGGATGACCAAAAGGTGAGAAGTAGATGGACAGGGGGAAGGGCCAAAGGGAAAAAGAATTAGTTGTGATTAATGGGATAGAGGGTTTACTAGCCCCAGCAAAATAGTTTCCTTCCTCTTCCAGATATTAGTTTAAAGCATCCATGTGACCTAGCGGTGGCCAATTGCATAATAAGGGGAAAGTCTTAGAATCATGCAAAATATGATGTCTTGTGAACTTGCATTGTTCTTCACATTTGGAGTTCTTTTTTAATAGTAATTTGATAGGCCAATTTCATGCTTGTTGAATATAATAATAATAAATAATTGGGACTTTCATTTTTATGTATTTTTATTTCATTTGTCTAGCAATTTATGCTATTTATATCTTTCAAAAGTATTGGTTCACAATGGATTATAAAAAACAACTAATTCTTCACCTCATAAAATCTGAGAAGTTAAGGAACTTCTGGGAAAGATATTCCTCTCTGAGAAAAAAGGATACTGCTTTTTGTGTGTATGTCAGGTCTGCACAAGATGCTGAGGACTGTTAAATCCAAGCAATCACATAATAATTCCACACAGGTGGAATGTCAAAGCTGGAGATGTCAGAGTAGAAAGATGGGGTTCTAACATTTATTGGTAACATTTATTAGTTACTATTTATTGAGCAATTATTATATACCTAACCCTTTTCTGAATGATTTATACAAAATTTCTCATTTAATTTTGATAATAAGTCTAAAGCACTATTATTATTCTATTTTACAAAAAAGGAAACAGAAACACAAAATGGTTAACTGGTAGATCTGGATTTTGAACACAGATAACCTTCCAGAGCATGGCCCCTTGACCACAGTAACAACATGGTTGATCCACCAATTGATACAGGTTGAGCCACTCTAGGGACAACTACTTCTGGAGTTCCTACTGCCTCTTAGAATCAGCTTAGAGCATCAGAAAGATTATGTTATTCAGAGACACTGAAATAGTTTACAAAATTACAAGTTAAACCTAGTTTGCCTCTCTTTAAAGCTATCACCATTGTACAATATTACCTTCTTATGATTCTTTTTTGGCAGGGGTGGGTACTGGGGCACTTAACCACTGAGCCACAGCCCCAGCCCTATTTTGTATTTTATTTAGAGACAGGGTCTCAGTTGCTTAGCCCCGTGCTTTTACTGAAGCTGGCTTTGAACTCACGATCCTTCTGCTTGGCCTCCGGAGCCACTGTGATTACAGGCATGCATCACCATGCCTGACTCTTCTTACAATTCTTATTGAAAAGAAATTTCATCATCTTACATGTGCCATTTTAGGTTTGTAAAAGAAATGTTAAAGTTATCAGAATCAAAATGGAGTTGCTTGTGTGAACTCTGATCAAAAAAAAATAAATGAAATCTGAGAACAAGCAAAACAAGGGATTATAAAGGAAGGGCTCTTATACATGACTGCCTGACATGACTCTGCCAAAACTGCAAACTTGTACAGAGACCACTGCAACCTTATTAAAATATGTTTGTACTAGGATGTCTACCCAGCAACTGTTTAGACTGTGGCCAATGATTAAGGATTATTGTTTTAAAATATCTGATATAATCACCATTTTTGCCTTTGTAAACATTACCTTGCTTCACTTTCTTTGAATATGACCATGGCTTATTATGGCATGCTTATCCACATTGAATAACCTATTCCTAATTCCTATTGTGATGCTGTGCTCTTCTCAAATAAATGTCATCATTCTTTGGAGAATCTCTCTGACTGATTTTTTTTTTTTTTTTTTTTTTTTTTAGATTGGCAATTTGGATTTCCTTTACCTGCAGCCAAAAGCATTGGAACCAACACAGTGAGAGAAGGATCATTTCACCTGAAATGTGTATTAGGTCATACAGTGGGGAAATGACTGGTTAAATGATGGGTACTGTCCATTCTTGGTGAGTGTTTGCAGTTGAATTGTCAATATAGAGACCTGATTTGTTTAACTGATTTGTTGATGAACAAGATTCATAACCTTATCTTATCTCACCCAGTTTGTGACTTTGTCACTTAAATTTTACATCTAGATGGTGAGGAAATCAGCTGTCTAAAATATGTAACCAGAGCAAATGCAGGACATGCTGATGAAGGTTTTGGTAAACACACAGATATCAAAATGAGAAATACCTCCCTCCTGTGTTTTCACTCAAATCTATTTGTGTTAAAAGCCAACTATACTGCTGGTGTCTGTCTTGTTCATGTGAAGACACATTTACAATGTATTTGTTCTTAAAGCTGGGCTTGGAATTTGCCTAAAAGTCTTACAAAGACCTTTTTATATTTGTGTTTAGAGGTTTTGAAGTTTGCAGGGTAAATTATCCTCTCCTCACTTGTTTTCCTCTTATGACAGGTCCAGTGGTCCTTTATAATCTATTCTGAGGTGGCTGATTGCTCAGTGACAGCTGCAGCCTTTGTTCTCAGTTTGAAGGTTTTACCTGAAGGCTATGGCCTAAGAAGAAATGATTGACTTTTTATGTTCAGTTTAGATCATCTGGTTTGGAGTATTGAAAATGAAATCAAAGTAGACAGTTTTAGCTGCTTTCTCCCTATACACTTATTTTCAAATTCATTTATAAGTGCAAAGAAAAGGATCTAGTTATTTTAAGAATCAGAGTTAAAAGGCTTCTTAAGTCAGTGTTATTTATCACTTTAAGTGACATTTCTTAAAAGTCATATTTGTGAAGATTTAAACTCAGGAATTGAGATGAAGGAGATAAAGCAGGTGTCACTTTTTGGGTGCAGATTGTGCTCTGTAGAATTTTTCTCCCTTTAGAAATAAAGACGGAAATAGCAATATCAATATCAGAATTAAAATAGTAAGGATTTTTTTGTTCAAAATGTATTATGAATCAAACATAACTTGGCTCAGTTCAATGCAACCCAGCCAAAAGAATTTTCTGAATCTTTTCTTTCTTCCTAAGATCGATAAAATGAGAACCTTCTTTCCTAGTGAACATTAGGAGAAACTAAGAAAAATAAACTCCTCTATCTTCTCTTGGCTTTGGGGATGGAATGAAGTTGGCTATGTCTCTCTGGTTAGGGTTATGTGCTTTTGGACAGGGGAGGTTGTTGAAAAAGGTGTGAGTCCTGAATAGCCCTGAGTTATTAATGTTATTTTCTTTTTTTCATTCGATGTTTTTAAAATTTATTTTATACTAAGGTTTCTATGCTAAGGGCTGGGCCACATGAATGATTAAGGTTCATAGTCTCTCATTCATGAAGCATAAAAAATCCCCTAATAGATCAAACTTTCTTCTCTGACTATTCAAACGAGGCCAGTTTTGGGATCATCAAGTAGAAGAAATTATTTCATCTCTATCCTCTGTGAGTTATATCCATCCCACAGCAAATAAAGTTCCAAGTATAAGTTTTAAATCCTGGAACCAGGAACTGTTAAAGTTGAGGACTTGGGTGAATGTGCAAATTCTTTCTTTTCCTTTATGCCCATGCATCCAGACCTTTTCTCCTCTTTTAAGGAAAGTGGGCTTAATCTGAGTCTTGGTATGAGAATCTTAGAATAGTCCTTCTGTGAACCACTGCAACTAGCTCAGAAACCATCCTGCTTTATGCCTGACAAGGGAATCCTCCTTAAAGATTTCCAGATGGAAAACAATCCCCGTGCAGATCCAGCTTGCACTGGGCTAAGTCATTCGGTTAGTCTCTCTCTTCTCTCTCTCTTCTTTTCTTTCTTCAAATCTCAGTGAGTTTATTCTACACACATTTGTTAGCACCTATTTTGGAATAGTCACTGTTCTGGTTGCTGAGCATATGGTAGTAATCCAGAAAGACACAATCATGAAGTGTACAGCAAAAACAGAATTAAACAAGAAAATATAAAATTTGTTATTTAATCCCAGAAATGCCATTTGCTGTAAAGGTCAGAGTGTAAGATGTGTGGGTAATAGAGTAACTTGATTTGTCCTGAGGATTGGGAAAATTCCTTCTCTTTAAATGGAAATCTTGGGATAACTATTAATTGCCAAGAAAAAAGGGAAGAGAGTTTTAGGCAGAAACAAGGAAGTGAGGTAGGAGAGACAAATGTTGGCAGAAAGGAATATATGAGAGACAAATTGCTTTAGAGTAGGAAAGTGAGCAGGAAAGTGTTGATAGACAGAAAGGACTTAAGAGATCAGGGTTTCCTGACAGTCATAATCATGCAAAATCTGAATCTTTCAGTTTTCTTCTTTTTCAATATTATTCTGAGTCTTTTGAGATTTTATATGAATGTAGAGTGGATTTTTCTTTTTCTTCAAAAAGTGTTGGTGGGATTTTGATAGGGATTGCATTGTCTGTATCTCACTTTAGGCAGTATTGACATCTCAGCAAAAATGAACCCATGGGGAGAAAAAGACCAGGGTAAGAAGTTCAGAGAGACTATTAACAGAAGTGGAAGGCATTTTAAGCAGAGTCTTAAGATTAGATTGGCATTCTTTGCAATCAGTGCAGCTTCCACGTGGAAATGGGTTGGAGGAGAGTAGATGTGAAATGCAAGCCCAGTCATGGAAATAGTAAAATTGTTCAACAAGAAGTAATATTGATTGGGAGATGGGTGGTATGACATGATATAAAATTTAATTACTTCTTCTTGCAAAGCATTTTAAGATGTTTTAGCATCTAAATCTATCCCTCCAAACCTTTACCCTCTCAGAGAGCAATAATATGATGATTTCCTGTTTGTTAATTTTATATTAGGGCTTGCATGTCAATTATGTTTATAGAGAAGAATAACTGCATGTGTACTACATCACAGATGAGTCTCTTTGCACCTTCAAGATGGGAAATAGTAGCTAATGTACATTTTATGGGTCTTGGGCACAAGTGTATTGTTTCAGGTAACCAGAGATTTGTAGCTATTTCATAATTTTGTTTAAGACATTTCATTCATAACTCTGATATACTGAACATTGAACTTTGGTCTAGAACAAACCACTAATAAAGACATTATTTCTTTAGGAAAATGTGATTAACTTTGTGACACTAAGATTTGTAGATGAATTCCTAGGAATGCCTTGGTAGAATGTGGGAAGTGCTTTTCCCCATTGATATGCTTATTTGCTCAACCAATAATTGTTGAGCACCAACTATGTTCCAGTCCAACTATATGCTAGATACAGGTGACATAAAGATATCTTCTAGAAGAGAATTAGGGTTTTCTTCTATTCAGAAAAACCCAAACATATATGGTCACCCCACCAGATCCCATAATGATCATTGTCATCAATATTTTCTCCATCATATATTTTTAAGACACTCTTTTTTTCTGAAAGTCTTCCCTTTATTGTATCCAAAGAGTCATCTTCTTCATTTTCTACAAATGACCCAGTATCTCAGAAATACTCCAAAGTGAAGTTATTTTTAAAATGTATCTTTTTCTATAATAAAATTGAGTCAAAGGCACTGCCCTTCATTAATAAATGATGATATCTTTTAAACTCCCTGTTATAATGAAAATGGCAGTGATTAGAGATGGGAGCCTGTGTGTGGATGATTTATCTCCAAACCAGTTTCTAAAGCTGACTGCCCAGGCCTGAACCATATAAATATGAGCTCAGAATATTTTCCATTAGTGACCTGGCCTTTTTGCTATACCCTCTCCTGAAATACCAAGACAAATACTTAGCTTCTTTTAGAAGAAATACTTCAAAGATAAAAAGCTCTTCCAAGAAATCATTTGTAAATGCTTCCATCTTAGAGGGTCCTGCTTATGGGTCTATAATTAAACAGTGGGTTATGGTTTTTCTTCTTGCTGAGCTATTTCCTTTTGTTTATTCTTTTTCTTTTCTTCAATGTGCTTATTTTTCAGAAGCATCTGAGGATACAAAGCACAAAGTTTTTAAAAATACATTATTATCTACCAGGAAACCAACTCTGTACTTTTGTGAAAGAGCAAAAGCCCAACAATTATTTTTGTTAAAATTTATTAATGTATATCAATAGTACATATTAATGGGGTTCAATGTGCTATTTCCATACATGCATAAATGTGTACTGATTAACTCTAACCATCTATTCCTCATCTCCTAACTCATCTCTTAATATCCTTCCCAGTTTCTAGTAATCACTATTTTATTTTCAGGTCACCTTTGTTGTTTTAGTGTTCTGTTTTTTTTTTTTTTTTTAAGTTACCACATAAGAGAGAGAATGTGCAGTACTTTGCCTTCATGTGTCTGTCTTATTTCACTTAACATGAAGACCTCTAATTTCATCCAAGTTTCCTGCAAATGGCATAATTCCATTTTTATGTCTGAATTTTACTCCATTGGGTATGTATAATCTGTTTGCTTTATCCACTTATCTGTTGATGGGTGCCTACATTGACTGCACATCTTTGCTCTTGTGAATAATGTCACAATTAACATGGACACAATGGTATCTCTTTGAGATGTTGTTTCATTTCCTTTGGATATGTATCCATAAGTGGGAGAGCTGAATCATGTGGCAGATCTTTCTTCAGCTTTCTGAGGACCCTCCACATTTTTCTCCACAATGGCTGTTCTAAGATAAATATCTGCCAAGAGAGATTAAGAGTTACCTTTTCTCCACATTATCACCAGCATTTATTGTTTATTTACTTATTGATAATAGCCATTGTAAATGGGATAGAATGGTAATTCATTGTGATTTTGGTTTGCATTTTCTGATGGCTAATGAAACTGAGCATTTAAAAATATATTTGTTAGCTATTTGTATTTCTTCTTTTATGAAAAGTCTATTCAGGTCATTTGTCCATTTTTTAAAAAATGATTATTTGTTTTTTATTGTTATAAAGTTTTTAGAGATCCTTACATATTCTAGTTAGTAATTCTTTGTCAGATGAATAATTGGTCAATACTTTCTCTTTTTAGTGTTGATTGTTTCCTTTGCTATGCAGAAACTTTTTAGTATGATGTAATTTGTTTTTATCAAATTTTGCTTTTGTTTCTTGTGCTCTTAGGGTCATATTTAGCTGTGGTGTTTTCTAGCTCTTGACTTCTGTGAATTTCCCTTGCAAAAGTAGGCAGGTCCATGGGTTAGACATAGTTTCAAGACCCTGTACACAAACATACAAGAATATGTATGTATGTATGTGTATGTATATGTATGTATAAGAGAGAGAAAATGAGGGAGACTCAGATGCAAACTGGTGGTTTCTACAGGAACTGGTAATATTAATAATAGTAGTGGTAATAAAAATAGTAATCAATAATAAAAATTGTAATAATAACTATTTTTTGGGTACTGCTACAAAATAGGCATTAACTAAATAATTTAATTTTATTACCTATTTTTAATCCTTAAAATTCCAGAAGATAGATCATTTTGGACAGAATAATACAGGTCGTGCTTCAGTGATGAAAAATAAACCCTGAAATCTCAGTAGTTTTGCAAAGATAAATTTATTACTTACTCACATCATAATTTGGTGCACTCTCCCTGGTCATTCTGCAACAGTGATCCAGTGATCCAAACTGCTCCCATTTTGCCAGTCTACTTTTCTAAGTTCTTGGATCTTTTGTCCATGTAGTTGAAATAAAGTGTATAGATTTATCATGTCTTTACTACATCAGACCAGAATTGACATATTTTAATTTCCCTTACAAACTGTTTGCCAGACATAGTCAGATGTAATAGATATACTGTGAAGAAGGTTTTGAAATAGAGGGAAATGTGAGTTATTTAATGAATAGCACTATTCTTTGGATCGATACCACTATTTCGTCCATTTCACAGATAAAGAATCAGGACTTTGAGAGACTATTCTCAAAGTAATAAGAGGCAGAATCCAGGATGGATCTGTATTCATTATTTTAAAATTATTTTTTTTATTTTTACAGACTGCCTTTTGATTCATTGTACACAAATGTGGTACAACTTTTTGTTTCTATGGTTGTGCATGATATAGATTCATACCATTCATGTAATCATATATGTACATGTATTCTTAATCATAGATCCGAGTTACCTTGCTTGTAGTCTTTCTGGATAATTAGATTTAGTTGTTCATTCATTCACTCATTCTACAAACTTTTGACAAACATCTATTATGTACTAAGAACTGAGCCTGGCCTAGTTACATTTCCTCAGTGGATAAGTCATGTGAATTTCAAGAGTAAAGGAGCCAGGAAGATCCAAGCTGGCAGACTAGAGGGTGACTGCATCTCCTGTCCCTCCTGAACTCAGGATTCAAGAAGGGGAGGTATTGAGAGACTTGGACCTATATAGAGCCACAGGGTGAATCTCTCCTACCGGGTGAAGCTTGGCCCGGGTGGCAGACCCGGACAGTGGGTGGCTTCTCGGAGCAGGGCAGGGCAGCGAGAGTCTTCCCCAAGCAGCCCTGCTCCCTCCGGCGGCAGGCGCGATCCACAGTCAGCTTCTCTGAGCAGACTCGCCCAGTGAGAACTTTTCCCCACAGAGCCAACCCCAAGCCCTGAACCCAGCAGCGGGCCCTGGCCTGAAGGCAGCATCTGGGACCAGGGCAGGAGAGCGAGAGGCTTTCCCGAGCAGCCAGCTCCTTCTGACAGTGGCAGACCCTGTCTACAGCCAGATTCTCATAGCAGGCCCACCCAGTGAGAGGATTTCCACGCAGAACCAGCCCCCAGCCCTGGACCCAGTAGCGGGAGAGGGGCAGCCTTCTTCAGAAGCACTGCATTATCAAGTTCCTCCAAGACTTCAGGCTGCTGAAGGCTTGGAGGGGATATACTGGAAATCTACAGGTACAGTATAAGCCAAGAGAAAAAAGGTGCATATATCAGAGTCCCACTGATATCTGACCAATATGAGAAAACAAGGGAAGAAAATGTCCCAAACAAATGTAGATACTGTATCAATAAAACCCAATGACAGCATAGCAGAAGAAATGTCAGAAAAGGAGTTCAGAATGTACATAATTAAAACAATCAGGGACGCAAAAGAGGAATGAAAGAACAAATGCAGGCATTAAATGATCGCACCAATCAACAGTTAAACGAGCAAATACGGGAAGTAAAAGATCATTTCAATAAAGAGTTAGAGATACTGAAAAAAAAGCAAAAACAAAAACAAACAGTAATCCTTGAAATGAAGGAAACAATAAACCAAGTTAAAAACTCCATAGAAAGCATAACCAATAGGATAGAACACCTGGAAGACAGACCCTCAGACATTGAAGACAAAAATATTTAATATTGAAAACAAAATTGACCAAACAGAGAAGATGGTGAGAAATCATGAACAGAATCAACAAGAATTATAGGATATCATGGAAAGGACAAATTTAAGAATTATTGGGATTGAGGAAGGCTTAGAGAAACAAACCAAAGGAATGAACAATCTATTCAATGAAATAATATCAGAAATTTCCCAAATCTGAAGAATAAAATGGAAAATCAAATACAAGAGGCTTATAGGACTCCAAATATACAAAATTACAACAGACCCACACCAAGGCACATTATTATGGATATACCTAAAATACAAAATAAAGACAGAATTTTAAAGACTGGGAGAGAAAAGAATCAAATTACATTCAGGGGGAAACCAATAAGAATATCAGCATATTTTTCAATTCAGACCCTAAAAGCTAGGAGGGCCTGGAACAACATATACCAAGCCCTAAAAGAAAATGGATGCCAACCAAGAATCTTATACCCAGCAAAACTTACTTTCAGATATGATGATGAAATAAAATCCTTCCATGATAACAAAAGCTAAAAGAATTTACAAAAAGAAAGCTGGCATTACAGAACATTCTCAGCAAAATATTCCAAGAGGAAAAGATGAAAAACAATGATGAAAATCAGCAAATGGGAGGAATGGCTAGCCTAAAGGAATAGCCAAATAAAGGAGAAGCCAAATCATGTCAAAAAACAAAAATGAGTCAAATGACTGGGAATACAAATCATATCACAATAATAACCCTGATTGTTAATGGCCTGAACTCATCAATAAAAAGACATAGACTGGAAGATTGTATTAAAAAGAAAAATCCAACAATATGCTGCCTGCAAGAGACTCATCTCATAGAAAGAGATACCCACATTCTAAAGGTGAAAGGATGGGAAAAAACATACTATGCACACAGACACAGCAAAGAAGCTGGAGTATCCATCCTCATTTCAGATAATGTGGACTTCAAACCAAAACTAGTCAGAAGGGATAAAGAAGGACATTACATACGGCTTAAGGGAAGCATAAATCAGCAAGACATAACAATCATAAATATCTATGCCCCGAACATTGGCTTATCCATGTACATCAAACAAATCCTTCTCAATTCCAGAAATCAAATGGACCACAACCCATTAATACTAGGTGATGTTAACACCCCTCTCTCACCACTGGATAGATCTTCCAAACACAAATTGAATAAAGAAATCATAGATCTCAATAACACAATCAACAATTTAGACTTAACGGACATATATAGAATATACCATCCAATAAAGAGCTAATACACTTTCTTCTCAGCAGTACATGGATCCTTCTCTAAAATAGACCATATTTTATGCCACAAAGCTAATGTTAGCAAATACAAGAAGATAGAGACACTACCTTGTATTCTATCAGATCGTAATGGATTGATGTTAGAAATAAATGACAGAATAAAAAACAGAAACTACTCCAACACCTGGAGATTAAACAATATGCTATTATATGATGAATAGATAACAGAAGATATTAGGAAGGAAATTTAAATATTCTTAGAGGTAAATGAGAACAAAGAAACATCATATCAAAATCTCTGGGACACTATGAAAGCAGTACTTAGAGGAAGATTTATTTCATGGAGTGCATTCAACAAAAGAGGAAAAAAATCAACAAAGAAACTACTTAACACTATAACCCAAAGCCCTAGAAAAAGAGGAGCAGACCAACACTAAAAATAGTAGAAGACAGGAAATAGTTAAAATCAGAGCTAAAATCAATGAAATTGAAACAAAAGAAACAATCAAAAAAATTAACAAAATAAAGAGTTGGTTCTTTGAAAAAATAAACAAAATTGATAAACCCTTAGTCACACTAACAAACAGAAAGACAGAGAAAACTCAAATTACTAAAATTCAGAATGAACAAGGAAATATCACAAGAGATACAAGAGAAATACAAAATGTAATTAGAAGCTATTTTGAAAATCTATACTCCAACAAAACAGAAAACCTCCAAGACATCAACAAGTTTCTAGAGACATATGAATTACCTAATCTAAACCAGGAGGACATACACAATTTAAATAAATCAATTTCAAGCAAAGAAATAGAAGAAGTCATCAAATCCTACCAACAATAAACGTCCAGGACCAGTTGGGTTCTCAGCCAAGTTCTACAAAACCTTTAAAGAAGAGCTCATTGCAATACTACTCAAAGTATTCCATGAAATAGAAGAGGAGGGAACCCTCCCAAACTCATTCTATGAAGCCAATATCATCCTGATACCTAAACCAGACAGAGACATACCGAGGAAAGAAAATTTCAGACCAAGGATTTTGATCCTTAATTAACATCGATGCAAAAATTCTCAACAAAATTTTAGCAAATGACATAAAAAATATATTAAAAAGATAGTGCACCATGATCAAGTGGGTTTTATCCCAGGGATGCAAGGTTGGTTCAACATCCGGAAATTAATAAATGTCATTCACTATACTACAAAGCAATAGTAACAAAAACAGCATGGTACTGGTACCAAAATAGACAGGTAAATCAATGGTATAGAATAGAGACATGGACACAAACCCAAATAAATATGCTCATAGTAGACAAAGGGCCAAAAATATGCAATGGAGAAAAGATAGCCTCTTCAATAAATGGTGCTGGGAAAACCGGAAATCCATATGCAACAGAATGAATTTAAACCCATATATCTCACCCTACACAAAAGTCAACTCAAAATGGATCAAGGAACTCGGAATCAGACCAGAGACCCTTCCTCTTATAGATGAAAATATAGGTCCAAATCTTCAACTTGTCAGCTTAGGATCAGACTTCCTTATCAGGACTCCCATAGCACTAGAAATAAGAACCAGAATCAACAACTGGGATAGATTCAAACTAAAAAGATTTCTCTCAGCAACGGAAACTATTAGCAATGTGAAGAGAGAGCCTACAGAGTGGGAGAAAATCTTTGCCAATCATACTTCAGATAGAGCACTAATCTCCAGAACCTATAAAGAACTCAAGAAACACTACAACAAGAATGCAAATAATCCAATCAACAAATGGACTAAGGAAATGAATAGACACTTCACAGAAAAAGATCTACAAGCAATCAACAGATATGTGAAAAAATGTTCAACATCTCTAGTAATAAGAGAAATGCAAATCAAAACTACCCTAAGATTCCATCTCACCCCAATTAGAATGGCAATTATCAAGAACACAAGCAACAATAGTTGTTGGCGAGGATGTGGGGAAAAGGTACACTCATACATTGCCTGTGGGGTTGCAAATTAGTGTAGCCACTCTGGAAAGCAGTATGGAGATTCCTCAGAAAGCTTGGAATGGAACCACCATTTGACCCAGCTATCCCACTCCTCCGCCTATATCCAAAGTACTTAAAATCAGCATACTATAGAGATGCAGCCACATCAATGTTCATAGCTGCTCAATTCACAGTACCAGATTGTACAACCAACATAGATGTCGTTCAATTGATGAATGGATAAAGAAACTGTGGTATATATATGCAATTGAATGTTACTCAGCCATAAAGAATGATAAAATTATGGCATTTATAGGTAAATGGATGAAATTGGAGAAAATCATGCTAAGTGAGATAAGCCAATCTCAAAAAAACCAAAGGATGAATGATCTTACTGATAAGCAGATGATGACACATAATGGGTGGTTTGAGGGGGGCAAGAATGGAGGAAGGAAGGACTGTAAAGAGGTAAAAGAGGGGTGGGAGAGGTGGGGGGAAGGAAAAAAATAACAGAATGAATCAAACATCATTACCCTATGTAAATTTATGATTACACAAATGGTATGCCTTTACTCCATGTACAGAGAAACAACATGTATCCCATTTGTTTACAATAAAAAAAAGTAAAGGAGCCTTAGATGACTGTGGAGTTGAAGCTTCTGTTTTTTCTTTCCATTCAACAGACATTCTTTGAATGCTTACTGTGTATGTGAAACTGTGCTGAGGGGTCCATAACAAAATCAACATAGATCCTAACCTGAAGAATCAATGATTTAGTATAGTAAAAATGTATCAAAACTCTGCACAGTCTACAGTACAATTATGCTCTGCCCAATCATAAGGTGAAATAGACAAATTATTATAGGAACCAATAGTAAGGAAAAGATTAGACATATTCCTGTGGTTAAAAAAAAAGAATGTAAATACAGCAACAGGGAGTGGGCAAGGTGTCTAACAGATAGCAGTGTAGTAAAGCATGGAGAAACCTGCATGAGCAAAAACCTATAGGCAGGGATGTAATATCTGTTTAGATAGAAGTGGCAAGACCAATGTATACATGGAAGGGAAATGGATGTATTGGGGAAGTGCACTGTGGCTAAGTTGAAAACATGGATATCAGAGGACATGGATAAAGCAATTTAGCAGAGCAGTCAGGACTCCAAGCTTAGCATGAGGCAAGATTTCAATACTTGCTTGGATATATTCTAACTATATGACTTTGTACAAATCCCTTGACATCTGTCACTTTCCATTTCCTTGCATTTTATAATAAATATAATTTCAGACCTGTATATAATGCTTCTAAGTACAGAGTATATAGAACTCTGATGTTGTGCTATACCTAGTTCTTTAAACCCAAAGAAAAAGTGGATTGATTCATCAGGTTGGTTATGCTTATCTTCTAAACCAGCATGTTTGACTCATACTACATTCAGAATTTTCTCTTCCTCCAGAGGTAACTCCCAGCACCCTTATATTTGTATTGAGCAATCACGAAATGAGATTCCTTTCTGGGGCAGGCAGGATAGGTGATGGCTAATCAGGTAAATTCTGAATTCCTACTTTTTTGACTGAGGGAAGCTAAAAAGTATGATTACTCTGCTCTTGTTTTTAATGACTTAAATGTAACACTGATCTTTTCAAAATGATTGTGGCAAGGGATAACATCCCTTTGAGCATGTTACAGAGAGTGATTCTTTAGATAAAATTTCTTAACTCCAGGGATATACTTCAGTTCCTTTGAATTAACTAATTCACTAGTTATTTTTTAATTAGAACCCTTTTCTTTGTAAGCAGATAAACATTAAATATATTATTAGTTATTATAAAACATTTCATGTTCTAACTAGAAGAGAGGATTAATAATTTTTCCTTGCCCCAGAATTGGGATATGCATCATATACTAGATCTTGAGGGTAAATTTCTCCATCATTTGGCAACAGGGACACTAGCTATTACTAATGGACTTGAAGCAAATCACGTTTCCTTTCAAACTGCCAGATGCAAACTGCCTTGGTCTACTATGGAACTGGAGCCAGTACCTTGAGTTTTTAGCTACTCAGCAGAGTGGGGAAAGACTAAGTTTTCAGAAAAGTATTTTAAGTACTTTATGACATTAACTTTTTTAGAGGGCAAGGTGAAGCCAGAATTAAGGACAGGTAGTTAGTGTAGAAATAGGGAATCGGGTCAATTCGAGGAAATGAAGCCATGAAGCCATCTGCCTTTGGAAGTTGGAGACTGCCCCTGGAAGAATGGAATATCAAAGATCTCCGGAGCCCATTGATTACCAAATTTACCTGCCTTTATCAAGGACTGCAAACAAGGAGCTGCTAATTAATGCCCCCTGGCCCTTACCCGCCTGAATCACCTTGGCCCTCCCCCTGCCCTTGGCTTCTCACTTATGCAAAACCGGGCCTAGTCATGTAGGCAGGAAGGAGAGAGAGATAAGGGGGGAGAGAACTGGAGAACAAAAGAGACTTTAACCTATAAAAGATGCAGGGTGTGCTCACTTCTTGGGACTTTAGAACATCAGCCATGGCCCCCTTCTCCCTGCCGGGAGAAGTCTGTATTATTCCCTTTAAATAAACCTGCTTAATATGCTTGCCTTGGCGTGCTTCTCTAGTGCTTAATCTTCAACATTAGAAGAAGCAGAACTCGTCACCGGTAAACGGCGGTATCAAAGGTGCCAAGATAATTCAAGTCCCTCCTGTGATCTAAAGCCTCTGCTCACGGCACATTGCTATTTAATATTAGTGGGTTCTTACCATGTGACAAAAGGAAGCTTCTTCCCTTTCTCTTGCCTTAACACTCTCAAGCATCTTCAGGAGCCCAGGAACCTTGCATCCTAAACTCAACTCTGTCTCTGCTAAAATCACAGATTCTTTTATATTTGCTCTGCAGGATTCAGGACAGTCTTTGTGTAGTGCCTCACTCAGGGTGAATAAGGGTTTCAGAAGCAGCTGCTGTCTGAGTGAATTCATAAATGTCTGTGACATAGGAAATTGGAGGTAGATGATTTTGTTGATAATCTTCGATTTACCAGAAGCCCCAAATGTTTTATCCAGTGCGTACTTGTGATGATTTCATCTTTATATTTTTTTATTTTTTAAAATTTGTTTATTTTTTTCATATTAAGCACATTTTATTTAAAGGTAATAATACAGACTTCTCCTGGGAGGAAGAAGGGGGCCATGGCTGATGTTCTAAAGTCCCAAGAAGTGAGCACACCCTGCATCTTTTATAGGTTCAAGTCTCTTTTGTTCTCCAGTTCTCTCCCCCCTTATCTCTCCTTCCTGCCTACATGACTAGGCCTGGTTTTGCATTAAGTGAGAAACCATGGGCAGGGGGAGGGCCAAGGTGATTCAGGCAGGTAAGGGCCCAGGGGGCATTAATTAGCAACTGCATGCTTGCAGTCCTTGATAAAGGCAGGTAAATTTGGTAATCAATGAACTCCAGAGATCCTTGACATTCCATTCTCCCAGGGGCAGTCTCCAACTTCCAGACACAGATGGCTTCATGGCTTCATTTCCTTGATTTGATCCCCTATTTCTACACTAACTGCCTGTCCTTAATTCTGGCTTCATTCCTCCCTTTTGCTTTAGGAACTCCTAACTGCTGGAAAAGGGGCGCCGATCATTCTGGCTGCTTCAAATTTGGAAGGGGGCAGCGAGGGGCAAGCAGTTTGGAGTTCCCTTTTAAAAATCGGGTCAATCAAGGGGTCCAAGGTAGAAGTCTGGTTGGGGAAGAGCAGGTTGTAAAGTCATCTGGGGGTGGGTGCTTCTGTGATAGAAGAACAAAAAGACATGAGTACTGAAATGAGATTAGTACAAAGTAAATGGTGCAGAATCTGGAACATGTCAATGAGTATCATAAAGATGACAGAAGTCAATAATCCCTCACCAGGAGGTGGAAGAACTAAGAAATTGTTCCCATAATAAGGTCTAACAAAGGCTGGAGAGGACAAGGCCTTTATTTGGGGACTTTAACATTTTTCAGGTTATCAGGAATGTAAACACAACATTTAACTCTTAATGTTATTGATGTCCCCAGAAAATATAGTTAAGCCACTTAATGTCATCTGATTTTTGTAAAATATCCCTTTATTGGTATAATCTGTGTTTAGTAGAGATCTCTATACTTCTGTTACTTAGGGCTAGATAATTATACTAGCAAACACAGATTAAGCCTACCTGTGTAAACTGACTAAAAATTTCTGACTCTGGCAGTTTCTCCTGATAGTTATCAGGCACATTTGCCTAAGAATCTTCCACTTTATAGCTTCCAGTCTTTATTCTAATGGGCTAACACAAGTGTACATCTTAAGTTATATTTAACTATTATTTCTTTTAAATGCCCAAGAATAGCTGTATTTTGGTTTTAATTGTTTTGCTGGATGTCTAAGATCAAGCTGGTCAAACTGACCTGTTCCTGTCTTATTAAAGGGTCAGCTTATTTCCCATAGGGGTCACTTGTACAGAACTTAAAAGCAGCTTCTTAGCTCCACCAGTGCTATGGTTAGGCAGGGTCTCCTCGATGAGGTGTCTTCCTTTTTCCATGACCCTCCTCTGCAGCAGGTGCACTGATTGACTTTTCATCCTCTAGTGGCCTCACCAGTCTCCTTGATCAGGAGTTTGTGTGACCCAGAGTTGCAACGCTCCTTAGAAAAGTCTTCTTGTTCCCTGAGTTCAGGCTGACTGAGGGCAAAAGATCCAAATACTGGTCTATCTTGCCCTCTGTATTTAATCTCAGTCTCCAAATTTGATCTTAACCATCCAGCAAGCCAGTCTCACCAGTCATAAAATAAGAGTACTGGACTTTAACTTCAATGTCTATAACTTCACAGTTATTTACCCTTTTATTTAACTGGAGGTTACCACTATCTGTTCTATAGGTGATGGCTTATTATCACAAATTACCTAGGTTGTGTGTTCCGGAAGCAGCTACTTCTGCAAAACATTAACAGGTAACAGCTTTACAAAATGAAATTAGCAAGAGTAAAAATATATTCAGCTTTTATAATAGCTATCTTGAATTTTGACTGAGCGCCATATTGTATCCCCTATTTGAGATCACAGTACTTTTAAAACAAGAACCAATCTTTTGACTATAATTTTAAATGAGCTGAAGTCTGACTTATTTTGGAGCTGTTCTAATATGTAGTAAGGTGGGAGGCAGAGCCTTATCTCAGGTAAGGCGTGGCTCTTTACAGATCTTAAGTGTTCTAATTCTGATGTTGATCTTTGCTTCTTTCTTAAATATCATTTTAAGTAGTTTACATATACTGTTTCCTAATTCTGTATAAACTTTATAATTAACACAATTTAACATTGTATCTAAAACATGAATTAAAGAAAGCTTGAGAAAGCTTTTAACTTTCCTTTTGTGTGGCAAAGTGGCAAAATGCTTTTATGTTTCACAGTATTAACCTTTAAACAAATCAGGCTCTAACTTTTTGAAATACATTTACATTTGAAATTCTTTATCTCAGTGTAAAAAGTAACAAATTTTACATATATCTTTGATAACAGGTCCTATAATAGAACATTAAATGATAGAAATAAATCCCCAATAAAATTTACTCTTTATAAGTTTAAAATTACCATTACAGACAAGTTTAATCTGGAGAATAGCAGCTTGATAAATGCCCTGCTTTAAAAACTTGTATACCTTGGCGTAAATCTCAGTGGGACCTCCAAATCTGATACCGCCATTTAACGGTGATGAGTTCTGCTCCTTCTAATGTTGAAGACTGAACACTAGAGAAGCACACCAAGGCAAACATATTAAGCAAGTTTTATTTAAAGGTAATAATACAGACTTCTCCCGGGAGGAAGCAGGGGGCCATGACTGATGTCCTAAAGTCCCCTCCATCTTTAATCAAAAAGTTGTATAACTGTTTGCTTGTCAATATGTCAAATTAGGAAGTTACTTATATATTATGTGATATATATATAAACACATATACATATATATCAGCATATCAATTATCTGTTGCTATCATTAAAGTTGCATAACAAGCTATTAGTAGCTCCAAATAATAACCTCTTATTCTTCATGAGTCTGTGGGTTATATGAGCAGTTCTGCTGACCTTTGGTGAGCATGTTCATAAGTCTGAGGTTAGCTTGGTACCTCTAAGAGGTAGGGTGGCCTTCATTGAAATAACTGACTGTCTCAGTTCTCTTTCAAAAAAATTTTTGTGGCACTAGTGGATTTAATCCAGGACCTTGTGTATGCTAGGCAAGTGTTCTACCACTCTGGTAAATCCCCAGCATTTAAAAAAAATTAATTTAGAAAAGATCTAACTAATTTGCCCAGGCTGACCTTAAACTTGTGATTCTCCTGCTTCAGCCTCCCCAGTATCCAGGATTATAGGTGTGCATCACCACACCGGGCTTCAGCTCTCTAATTTCCCTCTCATATTGTTTAGCAGTTTTCTTGTGGAGGTATAGGTAAGAGTGCACAAGAGAAAACATGCAAGACTTCCTGAGGTATACACTTAGAAATGATACCATGTTAATTCCCTTGTCTATTGGCTAAAGTCAATTATAAATTATCTCAGATTAAAGGAATGAAGAATAGGTTACGTTTCTTTTTGGAAGCAAATAACAATTAAATCAATAAATGACCCACAAGTCTGAATATTGTCAGAATTGCTATATATGAGATAGGAACAAAATAATAACCAGAGATACAGTTCTAAGTAGTCAAAGCTAATAATTTAAAGTTCAAAGGAATTGATGGGGAAGCCCATGGACTGATCGTGAGGCTAGAACTTCTAGATAAAATTTCTGGAAGCTAGCGTCTTATGACAAACTTCATATGGACGATATAAAAATTCCACACATCTTATGGATGGAGAAGCTCCACAGGCCTGTTTTACCAAGCACAGCTGCTGTCTATCTGTCTAGAGCACAATAGAGAGGCTTTGCCTTCTCATTCACCCATGTGAACTCTAGCCTTAAATACTGAGTGGGCCAACAGTGTAAAAAGATAACCTATATACACATTTCTCTCTTTTTTTCTGTATTTCTATCTACTTTGATACTATTTCTGTTTTTATCTCTGTTTACATGTTAGTGGCAAAGGGAGATACATTGGCCCAATTTATAGCAGACAGTCTTATCTTTTTTTCTCAGTTCATCCTTATATAGCATAGCAGTGGTTTAGCCATTTCTGTTGTGGGCTAAAGTTAAGAAATTTTGATTAGATTTTTGAAATTTAAAATAAGATGAGATATTTTAGCTGTAGATCTGTATATAATGTGCCACAAGGAATTCAATCAATTAAACAGTCAGTCAATCCATATTTGGCAACTATTGTGTTCATTTGTATTATAAAGAGAAGAGCCAGGATCCCTACCATTTATGAGCTTTTACTCTGGTTACAGTCACTTTGTAAGTTTGATGAACTTGAGAGCACATCTAAGTCTGCTACCTCCCATCAAAACCTAATTTTCAGAAGTTTCTCTTTGTTCTTACATGTTCTATCTCTTAAGAATTAACTGCCCACCAAAGCTTTAGAGATTAACTGCACACTGAAGTTAGCTAGGAATGCACAAAAATCTCCTTTCCTATAATCCTCTACTCCTTAGTTACAGGAGAAGGTCACATCTGAAGGGTACTTGCCAGAAACACTGACCATAACAAAAACCAGATACACATCACTTTAATCAGCATAGGAGCTTGATCCTTTGTTTTCTTAGTATCTACTGGAGTGAAACTCTTGCAGACCTATACAAACTATGAATTTCTGTATGTTGATTTTTGTATACTGTTACATTTTTTAATTCATCAGCCCTAAAAGTCCTTTGGTTAAGCTCTTTGGCTCTTTGAAATATATGATCATATCTTCAAATAGAACACTTTGACTTCTTTCTTTTCTATTCATTTTTATTTTATTTCCATCCATTTTCTTATTGTTCTGGCTAAAGTTTCTAGTACTCTAGTGAATAATAGTGGAGGGAGTGGGCATCTTTAATTTGTTCCTGATTTTAGGGGAAGGGCTTCTGGTTTTCCTCCATTCAGTATGTTTGTTTTGTGATGGTTACATATACTTTTATGATATTGAAGTAATTTTCTTACATCTTTAGTTTCTTCAGTGTTTTTATCATGAATGTGTATTGAATTATTTTGAAGACAGTTTCTGCATCTTTTGAGATGATCATGTGATTTTTTATACTTGATTCTATTTATGTGGTGAATAACATTTATTGACTTGCACATATTGAAACATACTTGCATCCCTAGAATGAATCTAACTTTATTATGATGTACAATATTTTTAATGTTATCTTGAAAAGAATTTGTTAATATTTTATTAAGGATTTTTAAATTTATATCCATCAAAGTTATGGGTCTAAAGATTTCTTTCCCAAAGGGTTCTTATCTGATTTTGGTGTCAGGGTTATACTGGATTCACAGAATAAGTTTAGAAATGTTTCATCCCTTTCTTTTTCATGGAATAATTTTAGGAGCATTGAAATTAGATCTTCTTTGAAGGACTGGTAGAATTCAGCTGTGAATCCATTTCGTATGGTTTCTTCTCTGAAGACTTTTAATAACTGCTTCAATCTCATTGCTTGTCATTGGTCTGCTTTGGTTTTCTATAACCAGTTGGTTCCATTTTGGTAGGCTATATGTTTAGAAAAATTGCATTTCTTTTAGATTTTCTGATTTGTTGGAACATAAGTTTTCAAAGTAGTCCCTACTGATCCTCTGCATTTCAGTGGTATCTGCTCTAAAAGTTTCTTCTTTAAAATTTTTAAGAATTTGAGGCTTTTTTCCTTTTGGTTAATTTGGCTAATGTTTATTAATCTTGTTTATCTTCTTGAAGAAACAACTATTTGTTTTGTTGATTGTTATTTTATTCTCCATTAATTTCAGCTTCAGTCTATTATTCTTTACTTTTACTCATTTTGTAAATAGTTTGTCCTTGTTTTTCTAAGACTTTGAGATGCATCATTATGCTATTTGTGAGATTCCTGACTTTTTAAAGTAGGCACACATAGCACTATTTACCTCTTAATGGCCTTCACTGTGTTCTAGAGATTTTGAATTAAAACACAAGAATTTTTAATTTCTTCTCTGATTTCCTTGATGACTCACCATTCATTCAAAAGAATACTGCTTAATTTCTATGTGTTTGTATAGTTTCTGTAGTTTTCTTCCTGTTAATTTCTGATTTAATTCCATTGTGATATGATAAAATGCAAGAAATTCTATCAATTATTTTGTTCTTGCTGGAATTTGCTATGTTTCCCAATGTATGATCTGTTTTGGAGAAAGCTTCACGAGAAGCTGCAAAGAAAGTTTATTGATCTGTTTTGGGGTACAATAGTGTATAGATGTCTATTACATTTATGATATGATTTAATTCTGTAATATCTTTGTTGATTTTATGTCTAGATGACATGTCTTTTAGTGAGAGAGATATATTGACAACATGCAGTATTATTGTATGGGGGCTGTCTCAACCTTTATATCAAGTAGTTGTTTGTTTTATAAAATTAGTTGCACCAATATTGGGGGAATAAATATTTATTATCATTATATATCCTAATTGGATTGTTCCCTATACAGTATAAAGTGACCTTCCTCATCTCTTCCAACTCTTGTTGATTTGAAGTCTGCTTTGTTGCATATGAGAGTCACTATTCCTGCTTGCTTTTGGATTCCATTTGCATGAAGTATCTTTTTTCAACCTTGCACTTCCAACCTAAGAGTGTCTTTGCCTGTGAGATGTATTTCTTACAGGCAACATAAGGTTGGGTCTTGATTTTTAATACAATCTGGCAGTCTTTGTTTTTAATTAGAGAATTGAGTCTATTTATATTCAGTGTTATTATAAAGAGCTATACATTACTTCCTGCCATTTTCATTTATTTATGTTTGCTTTGATCCTAATTATCATTTGCTTATCTATTCTCCAAATGACATTTATTCTTACCTGAGCTCTTGGTTGTTTTTATGTTGTTTTTCTGTGTATAGAATTCCTTTAAGTATCTTCTGCAATGCTGACTTAGTAATTATGAATTCTTTTAGTTTATAATTATTTGGTAAAGTGTCCAATTCTTAAACACTTAAAGTGTTTAAGCCTTCCTGGACTTTAGGATTTCTCATAAGAAATCTTATGTTATTCTGATTGGTTATCCTGTAAATAAGTTCTGGCTTCTCTGTTTAAATTTTTTTCTTTGATTGGTATTTTTGGCATTTTAATTATAGTTTGCTATAGGGAGATTCTTTTCTGGTTTTAATGGTTTGAGGATATAAATGCCTCCAGTGTCTAGATGTCTATCTCATTCCATAGTTTGGAAAAAATTCTGTTATTTCACTAATTGTTTTATCCATGGCATTGGCCTATATATCTTCTCCTTTATCTGTGGCTATGGGCTTCAAATTTTGTCCCTTAATATTGTACTCAATTTCTTGCATATCTAGGCATAGTTTTTAAATTTTTTATCTCTAATATTATCTGAATGTTCAAGGTTGACCACCTTATCTTCAAGATCTGAGATTCTGCATTCTTCTTGATCTAAGCTATTAGAGAGAATTTCAACTGAATTTTAAATTTGATTTATTGAATCATTTTTTCAGAATCTCTATTGAAATGCTTTTTTCACTTTCTGTATTTTTTGCAATAGTGAATTCCTTAGATCTTTTTTCAATTTATTGATCATTTGAACAATCAACTTCTTGAATTCTTTGGATTTTATCAACTTTAACATCTTTGGATTCAGTTATTGGTGATTATAAACATTTGGAGTCATCTTGTTGCCTTGTTTCTTCATGTTTTTGGAAGTTTTATGTTGTTTGTTCATCTGATATGATGGGTTCCCTACTTCTATTTTTGAGGGTCTTTTATTGAGCAGTCACCTCTTTACAATCTTTCCTGCACTGGGATTACATCTCAACAGAAAAACCATCCAATCAGCATAATGAAGGTGCTAA
This sequence comes from Sciurus carolinensis, assembly GCF_902686445.1. NCBI lineage: Eukaryota > Metazoa > Chordata > Mammalia > Rodentia > Sciuridae > Sciurus > Sciurus carolinensis. Next base: position 37,011,120 of record NC_062228.1, read on the forward strand.
ATTCAACCACCAATACCACTTCGAGAGGAGAGAGTAACTTCAAGTAACAGTGATAAGTTAATAACAGTTATATATCAACATATATTTCAAAACTTATTACTGATGTCTCTGCAATTCTGTTAACCAATGAGAAAAATGAGTGATGATAATATAGGCTGAAAAGTTAAGCATTCACAATAGTGTACTTAATAGTAAATTATATTGGAAGAAGGGAAAAAAAGGAAAGAGAAAAAAGGGTGCAGGAGGGAAAAGAAATGAAAGATAAAATGAGAGAAGGAAGGATGAAGGAGAAAGGAAGTGAATAGAAATGAGAAAGGAAAAAGTTATTAAAATTCAATTAATTGAAAATATAAGAAAAATTAGGACTATTAAAAAACAATGAGGGAAGACACTAAAACAACTAATGCAATAAAAGTCTTAAAAATTTTGGTTTTCTACATGCTGAGGTTTTGAAATGGAGACACTTATTTCTGAAGTTTTAATTGAAGAATCCCCCAGGTTTGAGTAAGTTTTTCCAGACACAAATTTTATGCTACTTTTTCATTCTTAACTCTAACCCAAACTGGTCAATCTTGTTAAGGGAGTCTACATGCCAAATTCTACCCTCTAGTTACCTTCCAGCAAGTATTGGGAGATCATTTCTTATTTCAGAGGAGAACTCACCCTCAATATTACTGTGTTTTTGTATCTGGGGATGAGAATACATTTCTTTTTTTTTATGTAATGGAGGTTCACTTTATGCTTTGAATATAAACCTTGTTGCTCAACCAAGGTGGCTTATTTTATTTATTTTTTAAAATATTTTTTTAGTTGTGAATGGATCTTTTATTTTATTTTTTTAAGTGGTGCTGAGTACTGAACCCAGGGCCTCACACATACCAGGCAAGTGCTCTACCACTGAGTCAACTCCAGTTTATTTTTTTTTTATTGTAAACAAATGGAATACATGTTGTTTCTCTGTTTGTACATGGCGTGAAGGCATACCATTTGTGTAATCATAAATTTACATAGGGTAATGTTGTTTGATTCATTCTGTTATTTTTTCCCTTCCCCCTCACCCCTCCCACCCCTCATTTCCCTCTATACAGTCCTTCCTTCCTCCATTCTTGCCACCCTCCCTAACCCTAAATCTAACCCTAACAGTAACCCCTCCCACCCCCCATTATGTGTCATCATCCACTTATTAGCGATATCATTTGTCTTTTGGTTTTTTGAGATTGGCTTATCTCACTTAGCATGATATTCTCCAATTTCATCCATTTGCCTGCAAATGCCATAATTTTATCATTCTTTATGGCTGAGTAATATTCCATTATATAAATATACCACAGTTTCTTTATCCATTCATCAATTGAACGACATCTATGTTGGTTCCACAATCTGGCTATTGCGAACTGAGCAGCTATGAACATTGATGTGGCTGTATCTCTGTAGTATGATGATTTTAAGTCCTTTGGGTATAGGCCAAGGAGTGGGATAGCTGGGTCAAATGGTGGTTCCATTCCAAGTTTTCTAAGGAGTCTCCACACTGCTTTCCAGAGTGGCTGCACTAATTTGCAGCCCCATCAGCAATGTATGAGTGTTCCTTTTTCACCACATCCTCGCCAACACCTATTGTTGCTTGTATTCTTGATAATCGCCATTCTAATTGGGGTGAGCTGGAATCTTAGGGTGGTTTTGATTTTCATTTCTCTTATTACTAGAGATGTTGAACATTTTTCCATATGTTTGTTGATTGCTTGTAGATCTTCTGTGAAGTGTCTATTCATTTCCTTAGCCCATTTGTCGATTGGATTATTTGCATTCTTGGTGTAGAGTTTTTTGAGTTCTTTATAGATTCTGGAGATTAGTGCTCTATCTGAAGTATGATTGGCAAAGATTTTCTCCCACTCTGTAGGCTCTTTCTTTGCATTGCTGAGAGTTTCCTTTGCTGAGAGAAAGCTTTTTAGTTTGAATCTATCCCAGTTATTGATTCTTGCTTTTATTTCTTGTGCTATGGGAGTCCTGTTGAGGAACTCTGGTCCTAAGCCAACATGTTGAAGCTCTGGACCTACTTTTTCTTCTATAAGATGCAAGGTCTCTGGTCTGATTCCAAGGTCCTTAATCCATTTTGAGATTAGTTTCGTGCATGGTGAGAGATATGGGTTTAGTTTCATTCTGTTGCATATGGATTTCCAATTTTCCCAGCACCATTTGTTGAAGAGGCTATCTTTTCTCAATTGCATATTTTTGGCCCCTTTGTCTAGTATGAGAAAATTGTATTTATTTGGGTTTGTGTCCGTGTCCTCTATTCTGTACCATTGATCTACCTGTCTATTTTGGTACCAATACCATGCCGTTTTTGTTATGTTGCTTTGTAGTAGAGTTGAAGATCTAGTATTGGGATACCCCCTGCTTCACTCTTTCTGCCAAGGATTGCTTTAGCTATTCTGGGTTTTTTATTCTTCCAGATGAATTTCATAATTGCTTGCTCTATTTCTGTAAGGTACATCATTGGGATTTTAATTGGAATTGCATTGAATCTGTATAGCACTTTTAGTAGTATAGCCATTTTGACAATATTAATTCTTCCTATCCAAGAACATGGGAGATCTTTCCATCTTCTAAGGTTTTCTTTAATTTCTTTCTTTAGTGTTCTGTAGTTCTCATTGTAGAGGACTTTCACCTCTTTTGTAAGATTGATTCCCAAGTATTTTATTTTTTTCAATGCTATTGTGAATGGGGTAGTTTTCCTAATTTCTCTTTCTGAAGATTCATCACTTATGTATAAAAATGCATTAGATTTATGTGCATTGATCTTATATCCCGCTACTTTACTGAATTCACTTATGAGTTCTAAAAGTTTTCTGATGGAATTTCCTGGTTCCTCTAAGTATATAATCATATTATCAGCAAATAGGGATAGTTTGAGTTCTTCTTTTCCTATTCATATCCCTTTAATTTCTTTCTTTTGTCTAATTGCTCTGGCTAGAGTTTAAGAATGATATTGAAAAGAAGTGGTGAAAGAGGGCATCCCTGCCTTGTTCCAGGTTTTAGGGGGAATGCTTTCAGTTTTTCACCATTTAGAATGATATTAGCCATGGTCTTAGCATAGATGGCCTTTACAATGTTAAGGAATGTTCCCACTATCCCTATTTTTTCTAGTGTTTTGAGCATGAAGGGATGCTGTATTTTATCAAATGCTTTTTCTGCATCTGTTGAAATAATCATGTGATTCTTGACTTTAAGTCTATTGATAATAGGAGTTGCTGGTCAACTTTTTCAACTCGGCAGCTTGTGAACTGATCTGGATTGCACCACACCCAGATCTGTTCTGAGAGCCACCGTCTGCGCGCTGGGGTAGTGTGGGTGGTGCCCAGCTCATGTTAACAGATCTTCCAGCACTTCTTGGTATGGGGGAGGTGGCCTGGTCTAGAGTAGGATGCTTCAGGTAGCAGCTCCCACGCAACTCTGATCTGACCCAGTTCTACTCTGGTTCCTTATTAGAATTCCGACAAATAATTTCAAATAAAAGTACCCGTCACCCTTCTCCATTCTGCAGACCCAGTTCTCGGATAGGCAAAGATTCATTATAATGCAAAGTGTACTGGCTACGATGAAAGAGAAAAATTTGAGTTATTTAAAATTAAAAGTTACAAATTTCAAAAGAGACCATTTAGAAAACAAAAATGCATGCCACAGATAGCATTTTTTGGGCAATATGCAAATCTGAAAAAGAAAAGATCTGTTCGCAAAATATTTAAGGAACTTATAATCATTAAAAATAGGTAAAGGATAAAAATAGTCAACCAGCAACCCTCACTTCTGTCACTGTCCTGAGCTTCCCCTAAATCTGTGTTATATTCTGACTCCTGTGCCCAAATTGACTTCCAGGTTGAGTGCCCATGGGTCCAGCAAAAAGTAAAGCGTAAGTGGTCATTGCATCTTGGGTACACAAAAAGAAAGCAAGTTAAGAATAAGGCAAAAAATAGGAAAAAGAAAAATCAAAGGATAACTGCAAGGATTTCTAATTTCCCACTCAAAGAAAAGTCAAACAAAAGAGCTTTTTAAAAAACTGGTTGTCTCCCCACTTTTACTCAGTTTGCTGGGAAATATCAGAACTCTTCCATACCAGCACACTTCTCAGTATCTGAGCATTTTTCCTATGTGACTTAGAAATATTCTGGAAACTGCTTATCTTAATCTTACTAGGAAAATTATTTTAAGGTCATTGGAAGGCCATGTATACACACATCTATCTATCTATCTATTATCTATCTATCATCTATCTATCTATCTATCTATCATCTGTCATCTATCTATCATCATCATCATCTTTCATCTATCTAATCTATTTATCTATATTTAAAAACTATAAAGTTCTGGAAGATAGGATAGGAAAAATCTTTCCAGTGCTGGTATAGGCAAAGATTCATTATAATGCAAAGTGTACTGGCTATGATAAAAGAGAAAAATTTGAGTTATTTAAAATTAAAAGTTACAAATTTCAAAAGAGACCATTTAGAAAACAAAAATGCATGCCACAGATAGCAGTTTTTGGGCAATATACAAATCTGAAAAAGAAAAGATCTGTTTGCAAAATATTTAAGGAACTTATAATAATCATTAAAAATAGGTAAAGGATAAAAACAGTCATTTCACAAAAATGATAAAAGAATTCACAATGAGCACATGGAAAATGTTCAAGATCATTATTCATCAAAGAGATATAATTTAAAACTAAAATGAGATACCCATACATACCCACTAGAATAACTACAATTAAAATAACTTATTTTCACTGAGGTAATCATTCTACTTATCCTCCTTCAATTATGTATTCTTCAAAGAGAACTTTGAATACATATCAAAATGAGTCCCCCCAAAACTCCTTATAATTCTCCTTCCTAGCACCTAAATGCTTATGCATTATATATTTATTAAATGAATACTTAGTGATAGACTTCTCTAGAGTACCTGTGCCATGAAGCCTGGGTCAATAATTTTGATCACAATTCTGTCTCTGGATAAAACTACAGTGTCTGACACTTAGGAGAGTCTCGATAAATATTTCTTGCATAAATGAATGTTTCAGATTTCAGAACAGTGACATAGAGGCTTTTATAAAACAAATCTGATAATATTTATTTCAAAAAAGTGAACAAGGATTATTGTTAAATTCTCATTTATTTACCCCATTTACAAACTTCCTTCCAGATCAGTGATTTCAGATAATCTCATTATCTTTATATGAGAAATGGATTTCTGAGGTTTGAGGACGTTTTGCTTCATCTGTTTCTGGTATGCTTCTACTGGGGCGAAGGCAACATCTTCTGACTTTCATCAAATCTGGTCATGCCTATTTGATATTTCTGCATTTTGGCATTATTAATTCTAGTATCTAAACTCCAATTACTGTGGAATTTTGTGATACAGGGCATCATATGAAAAAGCAGATGAAGACTGATTAACTCAGGTTTTTGAGTATAGTTTTTGGTTTCGTGGTGTTTACTACACCATGGGAGAGAGGTTGTGTTCCAAATCAAGTCTGACTGAAAACAAGGGGTTTTCTTACAAATCTAAACAAATACCTCAACATTTTTCCTACATTCCTGCCAATTTCACTCTATCATACAGCACCGCTCCTTTTATTAACAAAGGAAGACTTAAACAAAGCTCTTGCTCTTTCTGTTATTCTTCTCTTCTGATGCTCTATTCATAACTCTACCATATCCTCCAATTTAGCTTTTAACAGTAATCTAGGTGATGATTTTAGAGCCACTCCTTTCCCTTCATTTTCAGTTTGTTCAGAAATTGGATAAGAAAGAAAGAATTTTGGGACTCTCCAGAGATCTCAATAATTAGCACTATGCATGTAAATTCAGGCGTTGGCAACTTACAAGAAAGCCTGTTCATCAGCATCAGTAGATGTTTTTATTGATCTTCTATAGGGAGGGAAATGCCAGGGTAAATATTCCTTTGAGGAATTTATGACTTAGAAAGGACACAAGTGCATTAATATAATTTCTGCAAATTTGCTTATTTAAAACTTTCATATGCATAATTCAGTGCCTTTCAATATATATATTGTTGTGCAACCATCACCATAATCTACCCCCACAACATTTTAATTGCTGCAATAAGAAACCATGTTTCCCTTGGCAATCATTCCCTAGAAGGAGTTATCCTTCCAGGCTGTGGCAACTACAAATCTACTTCTTGATTCTGTTGCCTTTCCTGGGTTATAAAAGCAGACACATATAATACATGGTCTTTTTAATCTGGCTTTTAAAATTTAGTGCAATATTTCCAAGGTTCAGCCTTATTAAATGTACTGAGTTTGTCAGTATTTCATTCCTTTTTTATGGTGGAATAATTTTTCAGTGTATAAAGAAATATATTTAATTTCTAAGTATTTGGGGATTTTTTAGATCTTTGATATTGATTTCTAGTTGAAGTCCATATGGTTCAAGAGTATACTTTTATGATTTCTACTATTTAATATTTGTTAGATTTTCTTTGATGGACTAAAATATGATCTATCTTGGTGAGTATCCTCTAGTCAGTTACAAAAACAAAAAACAAAAAAACAACAGTGTAAACTCCTGGAAAGAGCATTGAGTAAGTGTTCATTGGGTGAAGTCAGTTCATATTGGGGAGATATATCAACAGATATATATAGCTGATTTTCTCCCTAGCAATTACTGAGTAAGGAATGTTAAAATCTACAAATATAATTGTGCATGTGTATATCATCTTTTAAGTTCTTTCATTTTTTAAAAATGTACTTTGAAGCTCCACTGTTCAGCACATACATATTTAAGTTTTCTTGGAGAATTGGCTCCTTAGCAGTATAATGTCTTTGTTTGGAAGTCTAATTTGACAATCATGCAACTACTTCAGGTGGTTGAATTTCTAATTAAAGATTTTTTTTAACCTATTGGAAAACTGAGGTGCCAGAGCATACAGATAGTTCAAAATCCACACCTACAAGTAGATTTTTCTCCTTTTTGGAGACATTGGGATTGAACCCAGGGGCATTCTACTGTAATCACATCTCTAACCCTTTGTTATTTTCTTAAAATTTGAAACAGTTTTACTAAGTTGTTTAGGGGCTCACAAAGTTGCCAGGGTTGTCTTTGAAATTGGATCCTGCCTCAGCCTCCTGAGTAGCTGAGATTACAGGCATGTGCCACTATACCCAGCTCACACATGCAAATCCAAAGAGATGTGTACTTGCTTACCTAGGAGAGATGCTACTAGAAATGGAAGAGTTGCAATAACAGATGCACCAGGGGTGAGCTGAGTGTGGCTGAAGCACACATGAAGCCCTTGCAGGAGTCTTCATGCTCTTTCAGGCTCTTTCTCCATAAATGCTAATAGCTGTCCACAGACAAAGTCTTAAACCAGTTTATCCCGTTTTCCCAAATGTGGAATACCTGCAAAAACTTAAATTGAGCACCAAAGACACCACTAATGATAACTTTGAAATATTATTATGTTTGTAGAATTGAAAAGCTGAGACTTAATGGGATCACAAAGTTAGCTTGGTGATGGGGAGGAGAGCCATTCTTTGTTGTTCTGATGAGGCCACAGTCTAAACCAGGAACAGTATCCTTATTTCTCCAAAGGATACTTTTCTGTTATTTTACCCCTCAGTCTTGTTTTGAGTCAGTCTGTATTCCCATATTTTGTTCCTTCTCCAGGAAAAGGTCATATTTTTCTCATGTTTTCTTCCCACACTGCAATACATTTTTACTAGTCTCTTTGGGGTGAGAGTGTTTTTATTCCCACTCTGCTCCCACACTAAGTTTTGTTCTGGGCATTTTATGTATAACTCCTGATCCTCTCCTGTAGGTCTGCATTACAATAAAAATTTCAAGGTATTTCCTGATTTTGGTTTTGTTCTATTTTGGTAAATAGCCTTTTGGGATTCATGCAGGGTGGGGAAGCCTGAAAGAGGTGTGGCTTCAATGTCTGCAGTTCCCAAAGGCTCCATACTATAGACAGTCCACATTCAATTTGTTGATTTCTGATAGAACTTTCCTGACTTTAGTCACATCTTATCCCAGGTAACATGTCTTCATATCTCCTCTTTCCTGCAGATGGCAGTCTTGCCTCAGAATTTGTCACATATTTTTGCTCTGCTGGCTCAGCTCTTGGAAGGGTTAAAAATAAGAAATGTGGTTTGTGCAACGTGTTTTTTGCTGTTGTTATAAGGGAGAGAGGGAAGCTTCCTCTTTCTCACTAGGTGGCAGAGTGGCTTACTTTTGATCTAAACCCCAGTTACTGAAAGTGCTACAGTTAACACCTCCATTTAGCCAGCAGTCCATTGCACTGGATCTTGGGTTTGTTATGGCTGTTGCTCTTGAGGCACGACAGGCTTCTGTGTCCTTTATCCACGCACCTTCTGCTAATTGTGGCACCTCTTTGCTGGAAAGTCTGTCTTCCTTTTGCACTTGTCTGTTTGTTGCAGGATTTCATTGTGACTGGCTAGTGGTAGGAGACAAGGGAAAGGTTTTCTCTGATGTTATGATTAGTCAGTCTTAAACAGGCATTTAAGTTCTGGTTAGTATGAACTTCACAGTGTCTCTGCCCCTCACTCAGCATTATTTTTAGGTCATTATATGTTTTTATCCTTTTCCCATAGGTAGGAGAGTTTTCTGTTCCCTTTCCCAGCTGTAGTGAGTTTTCACCAGGGTCCCAGGAGACTATTGCTATTCCCCCCACGGATAAATGATTTTGTTCCATAGGGGTCATAGAGAAGAAGGTTCTTGGGAGTTATGTGACCCTCCCTACTGTGACTGCTACTGTTCCATTCTTCCAGCCTGCATGGTCTAGGGAGCTTTCTTCGTCCCCTTCCTCAAACAATCTTCTTTCACAGTTCCTGATATGATTTGTAGGGAAAAAGTCCAAAAACCAATTCTTCCTCCTCCCTATAACTTTGATGCCCAGAAACATCACATTAACTACTAGCCCCCACTTGCCCTTCCCCTCAGCTATTCTAGCTGAAGTTTTACCAGTATCTGTTGGCTATCCTGCCACCTAGTACACATGTTCAATATCCCTTCTCCCTGTAGGCACCTACCTCTTCTCAGATTTCAGGGAGATGGGAGTGGTAATTTATAGCTCTTATTTCTGAGAGAAAACTGGGGAAGTCACAACACATTTTACAAAAGTACTCATCTCTATAATTATCAACCAACAAGAAACATGAATTTCTAGCACCTTCTTCTCAGTTAATAATCCCAAGAGATAACCACTATTCTGATTTCTGTCATCATCAGTATTACCTGCTTTTAATTTTCATTTTGAAAGATTTATATTGATCAAACTTCTTGGTCTTTCATTTCTTTTATATAATAACACACACATTTAACATTCATCCATGTTTACATGTCTAAGTAGTTGCTCTGAACATGTCATTTTAATGAAAGTGCTACAATTTACTCCCTATTTTCCAAATGATGAAAATTTGTTTTGTTTCCAGTTTATGTCTACTGTGAACAAAACTGCTCTCTTGAAATTGTTAAGTATAGCAAAAGAAGGATTAAAAACAGTGAAAACGAGAAATGCAAATAGAATGAATTCATTTTCACAACTGATAGGATTTCAATATTCAACTCCAAAGTAACTGCATAGAATTAGCCTTGTTCAGTATTTTTTCTAACTTTTTTTTTTCTTTACTGGGTTTACCAAGAGTCCTTGTTAACCTTTGCCCTTCCTATTAGCTGTGGCAAACACTAAGGGAAGGAAAGTCACATTCATCCTGCCCACCAGACAGTCCTGTTTAAAACAGATCCATTATCTGCACAGATTCTAACATCCTATTTTCTGCACAGCATTTGACTGACACATTTGTCCATTTCCTATACTTTAGCACTTAGGGAAATAGGTCCATCACTAATTAATATACTACTCTAAAAATAACCCTTAGGAACTCTTCATTCCTTCCTGTTACTGGAATGCTGATTCTGTAATGATGGATATGTTTTATATATATGTTTACTTACCAAAAACTTTCTATAGCTACTTAGATCCACAATGAATTCTTAATCTTGAACTTCTCTTGGCATTGAGCCTGAGGGATAGCAAATTCAGGCAGGGGATGGGACAAACAGTCAAGTTTTGACCAGATAGGTTCAAAGAAGAGATGGGTTGGCCTACATTTCTAAGGATCAAGGTCAAAGTGGTCAGAGAGTACAGTGCCACTAGACCAGAGAAAAATGATCTGAGAATTAGACACAGCACCTGGGAAAGCTTGAGGAGCAAATGAACACACGAAACAGCACCAGTTCATCCTGTCTCCTGTTGTTTTTGGTCTTGGACATAGTCTTAAATACTTGTAGGGAACATATAATGATTTTCTGAAAAAAATTTGATTCCTGAGTGGTAGGTGATTACAACTCCAGGATAAACTTCTTCTAGAAGATTACATACAATAAGATGGTTGAGATTATTTGATTTTCCTCAAATGTGTTCAGAGTTCATCATTGTGTTCCCCCAAGAGCAATAAGATATTGGGACCCCATACTTATATTTTAGCATTAGCATTGGTACTCATTTCATGGAGACTCAAGCTTCTAGGCAGTAAATGGGGGATAGTATGCTGGGTTGAGTTGGAGACAGACTGAATGAGTCTCATTCCTGCCTTCTCCCCTGACTGTCCTTTCAGAACTGGGCATGTGGGCTGGGTTTGACATCACTGTGGCTAGGGGTTTTAAAAACATGGTTATTATTAGGAAGTTTCTGTTAACTTGGGCAAATTAAACCCCTGAAGGAACTTGGGCCTGCAGCCCCTTTTGCCCTAGTTATTTTGATGTATTCCAAACTCACGTGTTAATTTTACTTTTCTTTTCTTTATTTATGTATTTATTTTTTATTGTAAACAAATGGAATACATGTTGTTTCTCTGTTTGTACATGGAGTAAAGGTATATCATTTGTGTAATCATAAATTTACATAGGGTAATGATGTTTGATTCATTCTGTTACTTTTTCCCTTCCCCCCACCCCTCCTACCCCTCTTTTCCCTCTATACAGTCCTTCCTTCCTCCATTCTTGCCCCCCTCCCTAACCCTAACCCTAACCCTAACACTAACCCCTCCCACCCCCCATTATGTGTCATCATCCACTTATCAGAGAGATCTTTCGTCCTTTGGTTTTTTGAGATTGGCTTATCTCACTTAGCATGATATTCTCCAATTTCATCCACTTGCCTGCAAATGCCATAATTTTATCATTCTTTATGGCTGAGTAATATTCCATTATATAAATATACCACAGTTTCTTTATCCATTCATCAATTGAACGACATCTATGTTGGTTCCACAGTCTGGCTATTGTGAATTGAGCAGCTATGAACATTGATGTGGCTGCATCTCTGTAGTATGCTGATTTTAAGTCCTTTGGGTATAGGCCAAGGAGTGGGATAACTGGGTCAAATGGTGGGTCCATTCCAAGTTTTCTAAGGAATCTCCATACTGCTTTCCAGAGTGGAAGCACTAATATTCAACACAACCAGCAATGTATGAGTGTACCTTTTCCCCACATCCTCACCAACACGTGTTGTTGCTTGTATTCTTGATAATTGCCATTCTAATTGGGGTGAGCTGGAATCTTAGGGTGGTTTTGATTTGCATTTCTCTTATTACTAGAGACGTGGAACATTTTCTCATATGTTTGTTGATTGCTTGTAGATCTTCTTCTGTGAAGTGTCTGTTCATTTCCTTAGTCCATTTGTCAATTGGGTTATTTGTATTCTTGGTGTAGAGTTTTTTGAGTTCTTTATAGATTCTGGAGATTAGTGCCCTATCTGAAGTATGATTGGCAAAGATTTTCTCCCACTCTGTAGTCTCTTTCTTCGCATTGCTGATAGTTTCCTTTGCTGAGAGAAAGCTTTTTAGTTTGAATCTATCCCAGTTATTAATTCTTGCTTTTATTTCTTGTGCTATAGGAGTCCTATTGAGGAAGTCTGGTCCTAAGCTGACATGTTGAAGCTCTGGGCCTACTTTTTCTTCTAAAAGATGCAGGGTCTCTGTTCTGAGTCTGAGGTCCTTAATCCATTTTGAGATTAGTTTCGTGCATGGTGAGAGATATGGGATTAGTTTCATTCTGTTGCATATGGATTTCCAATTTTCCCAACACCATTTGTTGAAGAGGCTATCTTTTCTCCATTGCATATGTCTAGTATGCATATGTCCTTTGTCTAGTATGAGAAAATTGTATTTATTTGGGTTTGTGTCCGTGTCCTCTATTCTGTACCATTGATCTACCTGTCTATTTTGGTACCAATAACATGCCGTTTTTGTTACTATTGCTTTGTAGTAGAGTTGAAGATCTGGTATTGCGATACCCCCAGCTTCATTTTTCCTGTGAAAGATTGCTTTAGCTATTCTGGGTTTCTTATTCTTCCAGATGAATTTCATGATTGCTTGCTCTATTTCTGTAAGGTACGCCATTGGGATTTTAATTGGAATTGCATTGAATCTGTATAGCACTTTTGGTAGTATGGCCATTTTGACAATATTATTTCTGCTTATCTGAGAACATGGGAGATCTTTCCATCTTCTAAGGTTTTCTTGAATTTCTTTCTTTAGTGTTCTGTAGTTCTCATTGTAGAGGTCTTTCACCTCTTTTGTGAGATTGATTCCCAAGTATTTTATTTTTTTCAAAACTATTGTGAATGGGGGAGTTTTCCTAATTTTTCTTTCCAAAGCTTCATCACTTATGTATAAAAATGCATTACATTTATGAGCATTGATCTTATTCCTGCTACTTTACTGAATTCACTTATGAAATCTAAAAGTTTTCTGGTGGAATTTCCCAGTTCCTCTAAGTATATAATCATATCATCAGCAAATAGGGATAGTTTGAGTTCTTCTTTTCCTATTCGTATCCCTTTAATTTCTTGGTCTGTCTAATTGCTCTGGCTAGAGTTTCAAGGACAATGTTGAATAGAAGTGGTGAAAGGGGGCATCTCTGCCTTGTTCCAGTTCTTAGGGGGAATGCTTTCAGTTTTTCACCATTTAGAATGATATTGGCCATGGGCTTAGCATAGATACCTTTACAATATTAAGGAATGTTCCACTATCCCTATTTTTTCTAGTGTTTTGAGCACGAAGGGTTGCTGTATTTTATCAAATGCTTTTTCTGCATCTATCAAAATAATCATGTGATTTGTTACTTTAAGTCTGTTGATATGGTGAATGACATTTATTGATTTCCTTATGTTGAACCAACCTTGCATCCCTGGGATGAAACCCACTTGACCATGGTGCTCTATCTTTTTAATATGATTTTGTATGCGATTTTCTAAAATTTTGTTGAGAATTTTTGTGTCGATGTTCATTAAGAATATTGGTCTGAAATTTTCTTTCCTCGATGTGTCTCTGTCTGGTTTAGGTATCAGGATGATATTGGCTTCATAGAATGAGTTTGGGAGGATTCCCTCCTCTTCTATTTCATGGAATACTTTGAGAAGTATTGGAATGAGCTCTTCTTTAAAGGTTTTGTAGAACTTGGCTGAGAACCCATCTGGTCCCGGACTTTTCTTTGTTGGTAGGCTTTTGATAACTTCCTCTACATCATTACTTGAAATTAGTCTATTTAAATTGTGTATGTCCTCCTCGTTCAGTTTAGGCAATTCATATGTCTCTAGAAACCTGTTGATGTCTTTGAAATTTTCTATTTTGTTGGAGTATAGATTTTCAAAATAGCTTCTAATTATGTTTTGTATTTCAATCGTGTCTGTAGTGATATTTCCTTGTTCATTCAGAATTTTAGTAATTTGAGTTTTCTCTCTCCTTCTCTTTGTTAGTGTGGCTAAGGATTTATCAATTTTGTTTATTTTTTCAAAGAACCAACTATTTTGTCAATTTTTTGATTGTTTCTTTTGTTTCAATTTTGTTGATTTTAGCTCTGATTTTAACTATTTCCTGTCTTCTACTACTTTTGGTGTTGGTCTGTACTTCTTTTTCTAGGGCTTTGAGCTGTAGTGTTAGGTCATTTATTGGTTGATTTTTTTCTTCTTTTATTGAATGCACTCCATGAAATAAATCTTCCTCTAAGTACTGCTTTCATAGTGTCCCAGAGATTTTGATATGATGTTTCTTTGTTTTCATTTACCTCTAAGAATTTTTTAATTTCCTTCCTGATGTCTTCTGCTATCCATTCATTATTCAATACAATATTATTTAATCCCAGGTGTTGGAGTAGTTTCTGTTTTTTATTCTGTCATTTATTTCTAATTACAATCCATTATGCTCTGATAGAATACAAGGTAGTGTCTCTATCTTCTTGTATTTGCTAACAGTAGCTTTGTGCCATAAAATATGGTCTATTTTAGAGAAGGATCCATGTGCTGCTGAGAAGAAGGTTTATTCGCTCTTTGTTGGATGGTATATTGTATAAATGTCTATTAAGTCTGAATTATTGATTGTGTTATTGAGATCTATTGTTCTTTGTTCAATTTTTGTTTGGAAGATGTGTCCAGTGGTGAAAGAGGTGAGTTAAAATCACCTAGTTTATTGTGTTATGGTCTATTTGGTTTCTGAAATTGAGAAGGATTTGTTTGACATACATGGATGAGTCACTGTTTAGGGCATAGATATTTATGATTGTTATTTCTTGCTGATTTATGCTTCCCTTAAGCAGTATGAAATGTCCTTCTTTATCCCTTCTAACTTTGGCTTGAAGTCCACATTATCTGAAATGAGGATTGATACCCCAGCTTTGTTGTTGAGTCCATGTGCATGGTATGTTTTTCCCCATTGTTTCACTTTAGTCTATGGGTATCTTTTTCTATGAGGTGAGTTTCTTGCAGGCAACATATTGTTGGATCTTTCTTTTTAATCTAATCTGCCAGTCTATGTCTTTTGATTGATAAGTTCAGGCCATTAATATTCAGGGTTATTATTGAGATATGATTTGTATTCCCGGTCATTTGGCTCATTTTTTTTTTGACACGACTTGTTTTCTCCTTTATTTGACAATTCCTTTAGGATAGTTCCTCCCTTTCCTGATTTGCATCTTTGTTTTTCTTCTCTTCCTCATGGATTATTTTGCTGAGAATGTTCTGTAAAGCTGGCTTTCTTTTGTAAAATATTTTAGCTTTTGTTTATCATGGATGGATTTTACTTTTTTGTCAAATCTGAAGGTAAGTATTGCTGGGTATAAGATTCTTGGTTGGCATCCATTTTCTTTCAGGGCTTGAAAAATGTTGTTCCAGGCCCTTCTAGCTTTTAGGGTCTGGATTGAAAAAGCTGGTGATATCCATATTGGTTTCCCCCTGAACGTAATTTGATTCTTTTCTCTCACAGCCTTTAAAATTCTGTCTTTATTTTGCATGTTAGGTATTTTCATAATAATGTGCCTTGGTGTGGGTCTGTTGTAATTTTGTTTATTTGGAGTCCTATAAGCCTCTTGTATGTGATTTTCCATTTCATTCTTCAGATTTGGGAAACTATCTGATATTATTTCATTGAATAGATTGTTCATTCCTTTGGTTTGTTTCTCTAAGCCTTCCTCAATCCCAATAATTCTCAGATTTGGTCTTTTCATGATATCCCATAGTTCTTGTAGATTCTGTTCATGATTTCTTAGCATCTTCTCTGTTTGTTCAACTTTGTTTTCAAGGTGAAATATTTTGTCTTCAATATCTGAGGTTCTGTCTTCCAGGTGTTCTATCCTATTGGTTATGCTTTCTATGGAGTTCTTAATTTGGTTTATTGTTTCCTTCATTTCAAGGATTTCTGGTTTTTTTTTTCAATATCTCTAACTCTTTATTGAAATGGTCTTTTGCTTCCTGTATTTGCTCTTTTATCTGTCGATTGGTGCAACATTCAATGCCTGCATTTGCTTCTTTCATTTCATCATTCAATGCCTGCATTTGCTCTTTCATCTCATTGTTTGCTTCCTTTTCATTTTAATTATGTACATTCTGAACTCCCTTTCTGTCATTTCTTCTGCCCTGCTGTCATTGGATTTTATTGATGTAGCATCTAGATTTGTTGGGGCATTTTCTTCCCTTTTGTCTCATATTGTTCAGGTATCAGTGGATTGCTGAGATATTCCAGATTTCCTCTATTGACTTATAGTGTCCCTGAAGATTTCTAGTATATCCCCTCTTCGCCTTCAGGAGCCTGAAGTCTTGGAGGAAGTTGATAATGCAGTGCTCCACAAGGAAGCTGCCTCTGTAGGGGTTGTGGCCTTCAGGTGGGGTATATTCCCTGCTAGTGGGCAGAGGTGCCTTCACTTATTGACCAATGGTCATCCAAAGGGGAACTAGGCTGTGGGCTGAGGCAAGGCCTGTTTGGGCCTGTATCTCTGTTTTTACCATCCTGTAGGAAAACCTCACCAGGCAGGTAGACTCACCCAGTGGGGAGGTCTCGCTGGTCAGTTACCTTCCTACAGGTTCCCCTTAATCCACAACTACTGCCTGGGCTGGGCAGCCTTCCTCTGCAATGTTCCCAGGGGCCAGGACCTACCTCCTGGGCCTGTAAGCCTCGCCCTGTGCAGAAGATTCTCCTTCGGCTGCCCCTCCTCAGAGAACCTGCCCTCAGTCCTGGAACCTTCGCTCTCCCCCTAAGCTTGTCTCTCTGCTGCTCTTCCACCTAGGTCTTGGAACCATGCTCTGCACCTAATCACCTGGCTGTGTGGCCCCTCCTCTGAGCAGCCACCTGGAGCCCCTGTGCAGTTGCTCTGAGTACAAGTGACCTGCCGCACGCCTCCTCCTCCGGGCAACCGCCTGAGCTCTGGTGCAATCACTCTGAATCCAAGCAATTCGCTGCACAGGTTCTCCTCCAAGCAGCCACTTGGAGTTCTGGTGCGGTTGTTCTGAGTTCAAGCGACACACCATGCTCCTCCTCCTCCTCCGGGCAGCTGCCTGGAGTTCCGGTGCAGTTGCTCTGATTCCAAGCAACTCTCCACGTGCCTCCTCCTCCGGGCAGCCCCCCCGGTGTTCCAGGGCAGTCACTCTGAGTCCAAACAAATCACCGCACTCCTCTTCCTCTGGGAAGCTGCCCAGAGCTCTGGTGGGTTGCTCTGAGTCCAAGCATTGTGCTGAGCGACCCTCCTCTACAATGCTCCCAGTTGTCCGAGTTCACTGCTCCGTCATGGGGAGGGGTGTCTTGTTGGGCAACTCTACTTCACAAATTTCCCTGTGTTCGGGACTACCACCTCATCTGGGATGCCTCCCCAACGGGAGAGACTCTCCCAGTGGCTTTGAGTTGGTCCCAAGTCTCTCAATATCTCCTCTTCTTGAATCCTGAGTTCTGGAGCAACATGAAATGCAGCCACCCTCTAGTCCGCCATCTTGAAACTCCTATGCTTTTCTTTATTAATAATTATAGGCTGCTGTAGTTGAAATTTGTTCCTTTTTTAGATCTAAATGTTGAAATAAATATTTTGTCTCTAAACTTGCCTTACAACAAATGAATTATATAGTAAGATCTTCATAGTTGGTCTCTTTTGTTCCATCACTTCAGAAATATCATATTCTGGGCAAAGACCTGCAGCCTTATATCTTTTACCTGAGTTTCTGGCAGTACTCTGCTAATAGCATTGATAGCTTTACTTAATATGTGTAATAGTACATTATAGGCTGGTAAATTTTTTTAAAAAAGAAGAATCCTTCTTTTTTTTTTTTCTGTCTGCATCCCTTGTGAAAGTGTGATCAATGTGTGGAAAGAATGGGGATGGAGGAATTAACTTTAAATGAGTATCTAATTAGTTCTTAATACAATTATAGTTGGGAACTTCAAAAATCCACTGTCCAATAGATAGATCACCCAGACAAAATAAATCAACAAAGAAACATTAGAGTTAAAACACCAGAGTTAATCAAATGAACCTAATAGATATTTACATATTCCTTTTGTCAGCACATGGAACATTTTCTAAAATAGACCACACATTAGGTCACAAAACAAGAGTTAACAATTAAAAATTCAAAGTAATATTTTACCTCTTTTCTGATCACAGTGGAATGAAACTACAAATTGACAGCAAGAAAAACTGCAGAAATTATACAAACACATGGAGATTGAACAACACCCTTTTGAATGTACAGTGGGTCTTTAATAGAGCGCAGAGGTGACATTTTAAAATCTCCTTGAATCAAATGAAAATGGAAATACAACAAACCAAATCCTGTGGTCATACTAAGTTTGCAAAAACTGAAAACATTCTCTAAGACCAGGGAATAGAAAATTCTCACCACTCTCACCACTCTTATTCGATATTGTGTTAGAAATTTTAGCCAGAGTAATTAGTCAAGAGAAAGAAATAAAAGGCAAAAAATTAGGAAAAATTATTATATTCTTTTGGCAGATGATATGATTCTATACATAGAAACTTCTCATGACTCCACCAAGTAACTATTAGAACTGAAAAATGAATTCATTAAAGCAGTAGGATACAAAATCAGCATACAAAAATCAGTAACTTTTCTATATACTCACTGAGCAAGAAATCAGAAAAGTAATTCCAATCACAATAACCATGCAGACACAAAAAGGGAGACATTACAACTAATACCACAGAAAATCAAAGGATCATTAGGAAAAATTTTGAAGAAAGATTATATGCCAAAAAATTGGAAGATACAGAAGAAATAGATACATTTCTGGACACATATGACCTCTCATGATAGAACCAAGATGATATGGAAAACCTAAATAGATCAATAAAAAGTAAGGAGATTGAAGTCATCAAATCAGATGACTTCACTATTTCATACCTAAAATACCTAGGAATAAACTTAACCAAGGATATCAGTGACCTTTCTCTCCACATCTTCTCCTGGTTTTGTGTTTATTTATTTATTTATTTATGTTTTAGTAATAGCCATTTTCAGTGGGATAAGGTGGATTCTCATTGTAGCTTTGATTTATATTTCCCTGATGGCTAAAGATATTGGAGCATTTTTTCATATATTTATTAGTCATTTTTATTTCTTCTTTTTTGTTTGTTCTTTTTAGATATATAGGACAGTAAAGTATATTTTGACATATTATAAAATCATGGAGTATAACTTATTCTAATTAAGATCCCATTCTTCTGGTTAAACATGATGTGAAGTTTCACTGGTGGTCTATTCTTATATGAATATAAAAAAGTTATGTCTGATATACTCCATTGTCTTGTATTCCTATTCTCTCTCTATTCCCTTCCTTCCCCTTTGTCTAATACACTGAACTTCTATTCCCCCCGCCCAACCTTATTGTGTATTAGCATCCACAGATCAGAGAATATTTGCCCTTTGGTTTTTTTGGTGTTGGCTTATTTCACTTAGCATGATAGTCTCCAGATACATCTATTTACAAGCAAAGGTCACAAAGTCACTCTTTATGGCTGAATAATGTTCCTTTGTTTAGATATACCACATTTTCTTTATGCATTCGTCTTTTGAAGGGTACTTAGGTTGGTTCCACAGTTTAGTGATTGTGAATTGAATTACTATATAGATTGATGTGATCATGTCACAATAATATGATGATTTTAAGTCTTTTGAGTATATGCTGAGGAGTTGGGTAACTGGGTCAAATGGGGTTCCATTCCTAGGTTTTTGAGGAATCTTCCTATTGCTTTGTAGAATAGTTGCACCAATTTGCAGTCCCCCCAGCAATGTATGAGTGTACTTTTTCCCACATCTTGCCAACATTTATGATTGTTTGTATTCTTGATTGTTGCCATTCAGCTTGATGTGAGAAGAAATTTCAGTGTAGTTTTAATTCTCATTTCTCCAATTGCTAGAGATATTGAATATTTTTTTACATATTTGTTGACCATTTGTATTTCTTCTTGTATGATGTACCTGTTCATTTGCTTTGCTCATTCATAGAGTGGGTTATTTGGTTATTTTGGTGTTAAGTTTTTTAAGTTGTTTATATATCCTAGAGATTGATGTTCTGTCTGAGATGCAGGTGGCAAAGATTTTCTCCCATGCTATAGGTCTTTCTTCATGTTCTTGATTGTTTCCTTTGCTGTGAAGAAGCTTTTTATTTTAATATCATCCCATTTATTGATTCTTGGTTTTATTTCTTGAGCTTTAGAAATCTTGTTGAGAAATTCTATTACTAAGCCAACTTGATAGAGAGTTGGGCCTACACTTTCTTCTAGTGGGTGCAGGGTCTCTGGTCTAATGCTGAGGTCCTTGATCCACTTTGAGTTGAGTTTTGTGCAGGGTGAGAGATGGGAGTTAAATTTATTTCTGTCACATAAGGATTTCCAGCTTTCTGAGCACCATTTGTCGAAGAGGCTATCTTTTCTCCAATGTATGCTTATGGCATCTTTTTCTAGTATGAGATAACTGTGGGTTTGTCTCTGTGTTTTTTATTGTGTTCCATTGGTCTTCATGTCTGTTTTAGAACCAATAGCACATGGTTTTTGTTACTATGCCAGCTGAAAGAGAAATTAGGAAAACTATCCCAGTCACAATAGACTCAAAAAATTAAAATACTTGAGAGTCAATCTAACAAAATAGGCGAAAGTCCTCTACAATGAAAAGTACCAAATGCTAAAGAAAGAAATTGAAGATCTTAGAAAATGGAAAGATCTCCCATGTTCTTGGATAGACAGAATTAATATTGTCAAAATGGTCATACTACCAAAAGGGCTATACAGATCTAATGCAATTCCTATTAGACTTCCTTGATTTTTTAATGAGAGTTTCTAGACCAAAGAAACTAAGGTAAACCATGCCCAGATTCCTACCCATACAAACTGGAACATAGTAAATGTTTGTTTTTTCAGGCTGCTAAGTTTTGGAGGAAGATTTATGTTTCTATACTAGCATTTCACACTATTTTCACTTTATAAAATTCCTAGTTGCTCCCATCCTCCTTTTGTAATAATTGTCTTTTTCCACATTTTGCTTTCCTTGAATATCTTAGCTCTATTTCTGGACTTCCTTTTGTCACAAATCGTTTCCTTTGGAAGTTTGATGATAATCTGTGATAGGTGATTTGATACACCCTCCAGGTTCCTTTCAGGGTCAAGGTAGTCATTGCTTCAGCTGGTGGAAATTTGGGCAGCTGACCACTTTCAGTTTTGCCCATCTTGGGAAATATACTCTGCCAAAAAGAAGTATTTCATCCTGGGATATGTACTTTCCTTAGGGACAATCTACATCTAATGACTGGCCAATTTACAGGTGATGATAAAAAAGTCTGAAACTTTGCCTCGAGGTGGTACAACTCTGAATGATCATCTCAGTTATAAAGATACACATGGGATTAGTTACTCCCAAATGAACTTCCTGAACACAAATCTGTATCAATGTCTATTCCTGGGCAACTTAACCTAAGACAAGCAAATTCTTCATTTCCTTCCTTTATATGTGACTTGATTATTTTGGCTAGATGCCCTAAGGCTTTTTTAAAAAAAAAATTAAATGAAAATTTAAAAAATTTGATTGAAACATATATTTTAAGATTTGTTTGTATTTACAAAGTAGCAATCATGCATTATATATCTTTTTTTAATACATAGTAAAAGATCTGCCTACATATATTGCCCTATACAGCTTGTAAACATGTTAAAATTTATATTTTTATTTAAAATGAACTATGATACAAGAAGTTTAGGGAAACTGAGGTTCAGATATTACATGAGTAATGTCATATAACTAATAAAATATATAACACAAGTCCAGTTTTCCCCCTTTCAGGCCACAAAACATCATTTTCTCACAGAGAGTAACTGCTGAAACTGATATTTCCAGTATTCATAGATAGATCAATTGAGACCCAATGGAGCTGCTGCTTGTAATTTCAATGACTCACTAATCACTACTAATAATTGCAGTAATCACTAATAAACTCTAATAGAGCATAGAGACATTGCTGTCTAAGATACAGATTGAATGCAAACACCATTATTCTCAGTTAATATTTGCTGAGTGACCGACTTCACATATACATTGAATATGGTATGAAAAAGGCTGGCAGGCACACATCTAACCATTCATGCTACTGCAGACAGTAGGAAGGGTGAGAGAAAAGGCCTGCATTAGGAACAGAGCTTGCACCTGTGAACTTTAGGCTTCTTCAGCAAGAGCTGTCCAAACACCTTGACTTGTTAAATAGAGACTTCCATTAATCTGTATGTTTTTAAATATAGTGGTGCCATATATCATAAATGCATCAATGTATATGTCTTAAAACACATACACACCTGACAGCAAAGAGAACAAAAATAAAAATTTGAAGAATCACAATTTAAACAATTTTTATTATTTATTTATTTACTGGCTTGTTCCATCCAGCGGAACCGGCGTGGAGAAAGGAGACACCACTAATCTTTAGTTTGAGGAGATTTATTGTGTCCTCCCTGTTTCTCTGTCTCCTTTGTTCTCTCTCTATCTTCCTCCTTCTTCTCTCTCCCTCTCTCCTCCCCCAGGCTCCTAGCTTATCAGCCAATTATAGCAAAGCTTTCTCTCATGCAGGAGAGCATGCAGAGGAATGCCAGCATAACACTATATAAATCATGAGCTGTTGATGCACAGCATGATATTAGATAGCCAATCCTTGAGCCTGGTGTTAACACATCATAAGTCTCCAAGGAACTAGTAAGAGCAAACCAGCTTTTTAGGTACTTCCTTATTTTGGTAGCCAGCGCCCTTTGGCTCACTGCCAGACACCATCTTGTCCAAGATGGCCCTCAACACTGACCATTCCACTTGAATGAGTATATGTTGCCCAGAGTGTACATGAAAAGAAAAATTTGAATCAGAACTTCCAGCAACTTTGGTGGGGTTAGGAACTTTTTCTCAAGAAGGGGCTATTTGAGTAGAATATGGAGAGAAGAGCAGAGATTTTTCCAGGGCTAAAGAACATTCTTAAGAGGGGGAACAGCATGGTAAAAGTTCTTAGAAAGTGCACAAAGAGGTCAGAACATTGGGGTTGTTGTAAGGGTTGAGTGGTGATGACCAAATATGATTCCTTCTGGGGTAATGACTTGAAGCTGAAGGACTAAGAAAATGTTGATGAAATCTAGATTTCAGTCAGGCAAAGTTGATTCTGCCACAATGATTTTAGAAGATTTTGATTGTGCCTATATGTGAGGCTAGTCAACATAGTTTTCAAGATTTTGAGCAGAAACCTCATAGACCTGGATATAATGTGAAAGTTTCTATATGTTAAAGTTAAATGACTGAATGTCCAAAGTGAAGATAGAAGTGAGGAGTTACCCAAAAGTAAAAGCAAAAATAATTATTGGATTAAAGGAGCAAGTTTTTGAGATTTTCAAGAGGACCAAAGGATAAAAAATTGAATTTTTTATCATAAACACATCAGAGAGACTATCAGAGATGTGTTTATGATAGCAGCCCATATTTCTTACTGGCCAGCCAATTCCAGAGGTGATACTGAAGCTAGGCATCCTCATTTCTTAGGGCTTCAAATGAGATATTATTTCAGTAGTTACTTTGTCAATGAGAAGCCACACTTGTACTGTTGAGTTGCTTCAGTGTAGCCTTGACCACCCAAGGACAAGTTCTCATTGAAGACTGATCTGACATGCCCTCTCCTTTACTTCAGTCCACAGTGGCCCATAAGGGATTCAGGCAGCTTAAGCTCATTCTGAGAACAGAAGAACAGCTGTCCATGTCAGAATTAAAATCACCATGAAGAAGAGATGAGCCTCAGTTCTGGATACAAGTATCTTGTAGAATTTAATCACAAGCTTCATACCCACTGATTTAGGCATGAAGGCATTCATGGTAGGGAGAAGTGGTCTTAGGATGTTGAAAAGGCACCTTTCTTTCTCCTGTTTTTAATGACTTACTGACTATCTTACTTTGAATTTTCCCTAAACAAACCAGAGGGGTTGGGGTTGGGAAAATAGAGAATGGTGTATGAATAAAAACCTCAGGTGAACTCAATGTGAAAAGCATATAACTCAAAATATGCCCTGAAAGGGGAAGATCATTGAGGATTTTCCCAAAGAGTGGCAATTCCTAGCATATCTAGGTTGTTGCATGTGGTTCCCAGGAAAGTCTTATGGTACAGAAAGAGAAATAGAATCTAAAATAATAGGCAAACAAAGATGACAAGGTCTGAGTGATAGTAAGGGAGTTTGCTACACTAACTTGTTTCAAACAAGGATAAATGATGCTGGGCAAAGAAGCTCATACCTGTAATGCCAGCAACTCAGGAGGTCAAAGCATGAGGATCACAAGTTCAAGATCAGCCCCAGTAATGTAACAAGGCCTTAAGCAACATAGGGAGACCCTTTAAAAATAAAAGGGGTTGGGGACTTAGCTCCTTAGCTCAGTGGTAAACTGTCACTGGGTTGAATCCCCAGTACCAAAAAAAAAAAAAAAAAAAAAAATCAAAAGATTACTATAAAAAGAGAAACAAATAATAAAAACCATTTTTTTTGTGTGTGGAGTAGTTTATTACATACCAGATACATTACATACATTGTTCCATTGAATTCTTCCTACAGTCTTTGAAAACAGCTAACATTATTATCCCTGTTGTATAAAAAAAGAATGGATATGATTTGGGCCTACTTTTTCTTCTATTAGGCATAGGGTCTCTGGTCTAGTGGTCTAGTGCCTGAATTTTTGATCCACTTTGAGTTGAGTTTCATGTAGGATGAGAGATAGGGGTTTAATATCATTTTGTTATGTGTGAATTTCCAATTTTCCTTGCACCATTTATTTATTTATTTATTTATTTATTTATATTTTTTTAGCACCATATATTGAATACGCTATCGTTTCTCCAGTGAATGTTTTATCATGCCTTTGTCTACTATAAAATAAATGTATTTATGTGGACTTGTCTTTGTGTCTTCTATTCTGTTCCATTGTCTAGGTGTCTGTTTTGGTGCTGACACCATGCCATTTTTGTTACTATAGCTCTGTAGTATAGTTTAAGGTCTGCTATTGTGATGCCTCCTGCTTCACTCTTCTTGCTAAGGATTGCTTTGGCTATTCTGGGTCTCATTTTTACAAAATGAATTTCATGATTGATTTTTCTAGTTCTGTGAAGAATGTCATTGGGATTTTGATAGGAATTGCATTAAATCTGTATAACACTTCTGGTAGTATGGTTATTGTGACAATATTAATTCTGCCTATTCAGGAGCATGGGAGGTCTTTTGGTCTTCTAAAGACTTATTCAATTTCTTTCCTTAGTGTTCTATACTTTTAATTGTAGAGGTCTTTCACCTCTTTTGTTAGATTGATTCCCAAGTATTTTTTTTGAAGCTATTGCAAATGTAGTAGTTTTCCTGATTTCTCTTTCAGTAGATTCATCACTGATGTATAAGAATGTGTTTGATTTATGCATGTTGATTTTATATCCTGACAATTTGCTGAATTCATTTATTAGTTATAGAAGTTTTTGGTGGAATTTTTGACTCTTTTAATTGTAGAGTCATGTCAACAGCAAATAGTGATATTTTGACTTCTTCTTTTCCTATTCATATCCCTTTAATTTCTTTCTTTTGTCTAATTGCTCTGGCTACAGTTTCAAGGAGAGTGTTGCATAGAAGTGGTGAAAGAGGGCATCCTTGTCTTGTTCTAGTTTTTAGAGGGCATGCTTTTAATTTTTCTCCATGTAAAATAATGTTGGTCATGGGTTTAGCATATACATCTGAGATACATTGAGATATGCTAGTGTTTTGAACATGAAGTGATACTGTATTTTGTCAAATGCCTTTTCTGCATCTATTGAGATGATCATATGATTCTTGTTTTAATGTCTATTGAAGTATTACATTTATTGATTTACATATGTTGATCCACTCTTGTATCCCTGGAATGAACCGTACTTGATGGTGGTGCACCACTTTTTTTTTTTTATCTTTTTACTATGTTTTTGTATATAATATGCCAGAATTTTTGTGTCTATGTTCATCAGGGATATTAGTCTGAAGTTTTTTTTTTTTTGATGTGTCTTTGTGAGGGTGATATTAGCCTCATTAGAATGAGTTTGTAAGAGTTCCCTACTTTTCTATTTCATAGAATACTTTGAGGTGTTTTGGTGTTAATTCTTTTTTGAAGGTCTTATAGAACTTGGCTGAGAATCCATCTGGTCCTAGCCTTTCTTGATAGGTAGGTTTTTGATGGCCTTTTCTAATTTATTACTTGTCATTGATCTGTTTAAATCATGTATGTCCTCCTGATTCTGTTGGGTAGTTCTTATGTCTCTAGAAATTTTTTGATGTCTTCAAGATTTTCTATTTTATTGGAGTATGAATTTTCAAAATACTTTCTAATTATCTTCTGTATTTTAGTCATGTCCATTGGGAAATTTCCTCTTTCATCACATGTTTTAGTAATTTTATTTTTCTCTCTTTCTCTGCATTAGCATGGCTAAGGGTTTATAAATTTTATTTACTTTTTCAAAGAACCAAATTTTTCATTTTGTCATTTTTTGAACTGTTTCTTTTGTTTCAATTTCATTAATTCAGTTATGATTTTTAATTACTTCTGTTTTTGGCATAAAGAGAGAGCCTACCAAATGGGAGAAAATCTTTACCAAATGCACCTCAGATAGAGCATTAATCTCCAGGATATATAAAAAACTAAAAAAACTTAACACCTAAAAAACAAAATAACAAAATGAATAAATGTGCTAAAGAACTAAACAGACATCACAGAAGAATAATTACAATTTATCAACAAATATGTGAAACAATGTTCAACATCTCTAGCAATTAGAAAAATGCAAAACAAAACTACTGTAAGATTTCATCTCACCCCATTCAGAGTGGCAATTGTCAAGAATGCAACCAATAATAAAACTTGGTGAGGATGTAGGGGAAAAGGTACACTCATACGTTGCAAATTGTGTAAGCTTTTTGGAAAGCAGTATGGAGATTCCTCAGAAAACTTGGAAAGGAACCACAATTTGACTCAGCTATCCCACTCCTCAGTTTATACCCATAGGACTTAAAATCATCATATTACAGTGATGCAGTTACATCAATGTTTATAGCAGCTCAACTCATAATAGCTAAACTGTGGAACCAAACTAGTTGACCTTCAACAGATGAATAGATAAAAAAATGTGATATGTATATGTATATATATATATGACAGAATATTACTCAGCCTTAAAAAAGAATGAAATTATGGCATTTGCTGGCAAATGGATGGAGCTGGAGAATATCATGCTAAGTGAAATAAGCCAATTGCCAAAAAACAAAGGCTGAATGTTTTCTCTGATATGTGAATGCTAATTCAAAATAAGGGGTAGGGGACTAGGGAAGAATAGAGTTACTTTAGATTAGGTAGAGGGGAGTGAAGGGATGGGAGGGGATATGGGGGTAGGAAGAATAGTAGCATGAATCAGACATTATTACCCTATGTACATATATAACTATATGACTGGTGAGATTCTATATCATGTGCAACCAGAAGAAGGAGAAATTATATTCCACTATATATGATGTATCAAAGTGCTTTCTACAGACATGTATAACTAAAACAAATTTTAAAAAGTTGAACAAAAAGGAAAGAATGGAAGCACAGGGACACAATATTATTTTCTAGTGGCACAACTAGTACAAGGAGGAGCAAGGAACCTGCCTCTTAAATTATATTGTACTGTTACATAGCTAGTACTGAGCAGCTCCTGAATTACAGAATTCAATGAACTTTTCAGGATCTACCATAGTTGATGTTTGCCACATGTCTGCCACTTGTTGGTCTGTTGTACAGGTGGTGAATATGGCATCAGGGTTCTTCTTGCTCCCTGATATATCCCAAGGTCTTCCTTTCCTGTAAAATTGAGATCTTTGAATCACTTTCTTTGATGATTCTCAAACTGAATTCACAACGCTCCACCTCCCCTCCCCACTCTACCCTAATCCTAAAGAGCATTCTAGATCTGGCAAGATCCATGATCTTGCTGCAGGTAGAGAATAATAATGTCTGTCAGAAGGAGGTTACCAAATTTTAATATTTCTCAGGATTAAGTGTTGCTCCCTAACTTTCTACTTTATTCTCATCTTCCTTATATGGCTCAGCACCTAACCAGTCTCCCTAAATTCTTCTGTAGTGCACATAAACCAAATGACAGGTCATCACAACATAGGTGGAAAACCCAAATTAATTTGTTTTTACAATTTGAGCATTCAAGGACCCTGGTAGTCATTTTGAAGACTGAGAGGTCTGCTCCAATAATAAAAGCCCTATTCCAAATCCCTTAGAGCCACTTTTACTTGGATTAATGCTACTTGGGTTATTCACTACCACAACACCATCATTTCTCTATCTACTAATGGCCATTGTTAATCCATCTTTGTTGCTCCCTGTCGAGCAACAAGGTCCGATGTATCTCCTCAGGGCCCTCCTGTGGAGAATACGGGGCCGAGCAGGATGATGAGTGTCGGCGGCAATGGAAACCCACCAGAGCTGGAAGGTCTGTCAGCGCACGAAGCACAACAGGAACTCATTTATTGAGGAAGTTACACAGCTTTTATGTAGGGTGGGGGCTAGGTGGGAACCAATTAGCTTAAAGGTCAGCAAGGCACAGGGGAATCACGGAGGGGAGAGTCCTATAGGACTAAATGGCAAGCACGAGTTGATCACATTCACAGAACTGCTGCTAACCAATCCCTGACAGTAGGGGGTGGAGATGAGCAGGCCAATCAGGGAGTTGCTGGGTAAGAACACATTCTCCAGTTTCCAGGGGAGAGTGGCAGTACAAAGAAATCCAGGTAAACTGTTGGCAGATCAGGCAGTGCCATGTATGAGGAGGAGGTTGCCACGAGGGTGCAGCCGCCATTAGTGTGCGTCCCCTACAATTTCCCCTTTTTGTTTTATTAGCCCCTCCCTGGAGCCAGTTGGAAGGTGGAGCTTCTGTCCTAGGTTATCTCCTCTTTAGAGATCTTACCCATCTCTGAATACTCCACAGCACCTCAACAGCTCAAGGGGGAGGGAAACCTCTTCAAGAGGCTGTCTTAGGTTGTCCCAGTGCACCTGGGATCTTACCCATCATTGGCTCAAGGGGTCTCTGGGGGTTAACCTTGCATTACCATCATATGCTTCCTCATAACCAGTGGCTAGCCATTGGTATTGTACTGGGACATTCATTAATTGTACTGCCTTTAAACGTTTTTGCATGAACTGTATGACCTTATTGAAAATGTAGGGGCCAAAGGTAGGTGCTATAAGGAGAAGGAAAAGGGACAAAGCAAGGGAAATAAGTAAGGGAGCCAGCCATGTAAGCCCATCTGGAAGAAGCTAGATTGAAGCTCAGTACACCGTTTTTCTTGCAGTTGCTTGATCTTGTCATGGACGATTCTGGACCGATCGATCGGCATAAAAGCAGCATTCCTCCTGAAGAAACAAGTAAAGCCCTCCCCTGGCAGTTAGTAAACTTAACCCTCTCCCATGTTGTAGGACTACTGCTACAAGGGAATTTAATTGTGCTTGGAGGTCTAAGATTGCACTAGCCACTTATTGCATATCATCTATTAATTGTTGTGAAGGTTTATTATATAAGGTAAGAGAGGTGCCTAGTCCGGCAATTTTGGCTCCCGCTTTAGTAGCTACCTTGTTCTTAACATGTTGTTCATAAAGAGGAATCATGCTCATTTGGATATTGTGCATATCCATCCTCTGGGGCTGGTACTCTCACGTATTGTTGCCTTAACATCATTAGTTGGATTGTGCTTACACGGTCCTTGATAAAAGCTATTAACCTATTCAGAATGCAGGGGCCGAAAGTTAGGAGTAAGAATAAAATAATAAGTGGCCCCAGTAAGGTAGAAATCAAGGTGGTCAACCAAGGGGAGGAATTAAACCATGATTCAAACCAGCCTTGCTGTGCTTCTCGCTCCTTCTTCCATTTGGTTAGTCCTTCTCTAACTTTAGCCATAGATTCTTTAATTACTCCTGAATGGTCAACATAAAAGCAACATTTTTCACCTAGTGCTACACACAATCCTCCTTGCTGTAGGAAAATCAAATCTAATCCCCTCCTGTTTTGCATTACTACTTCTGCTAGGGAAGTGAGGGATTCTTGAAGGTGGGAAATGGAGTTTTCTAGCTTCTCAATATCCAGATCAATAGCTGCTCTTAAACCAGAGTAATGTTGGTTCTGAGTTATCGAGGAAGCTGTTCCTGTTCCGGTTCCTATGAGTCCCATACCCAGAATCATACTTAGGGTTAGGGCCATAAGAGGTTCCCTCTTGGTCCTAGGGGGATTCCCTCTTAGTTATAGATAGAAGTCCTCATCTGAATGATATAATAGCCTGGGAACTAACCTAACAAGCACACAAAAGCCTTGGGAGTTACTGATCACTTATGTATGGGCACATGGGGTGAGTCCTGTAGAACAGGCCCACCAAGTGTCCTGCTGGGGGATTAGATACTGACTTGAGTTGCTCAGTGTCACAGTTTGCTTGCATAAAGATTGATGAGATGCAGGGATATGGCCTATACAGAACCCTTGTCCAGTGACTTGTTGTAAGGTCAGGGAACCTTTTGTTGCCAGCGACATTCGTTAGAGTTGTGGGAAGAGGTATAGTTTCCTAGAGTTGTTATGCCTTCATAATATGGTGGGGCTGTATCATAACACAGCCAACAGGATTTAGTTATATTGGGATTAGAGCTGTTTAGAACTAAGTAGGATTGTTCTAGAAGAGCTAATAGGGGATCCTTGAGGGTCCCCATTGGATGAATGGTAGACTTCAGTAGCAAGGTCTTGGTGCTAGGAGATGTGGTTGAGAGATGTGTTAGGCTTGGTTTTGGGGTACTGGTTTGCTGAATGGGTTGTTTGCTTGAATTAAGTACCGGGTTGGGGCCCAATACTGTTTTGCTCAGGGGTCTCTGGACTAACTTGATTGTGCAGATTAGTCCAGATCGTACCCACTGTGGTAAATCCTTAGTTTCCAGGTTTTTCCAGCCTCCCAGTTTGCCTTTTTTCCCACGGGGGTGAACTTTATGACTAATAGGTTGCAGCGTCCCCCTGGGGTAGCTAATGGGAAGGCAGAATATTCTGATTGGTTTTTGTCATAACATGGCCCACAGTTTACCTTTTTACCTTGCTGATGGCAATAACCTCATCTCACTTCTTGCATGTTTTCACCCCTTTACTCTGAGATTAGGTCTCCAGTGATGGGGGGAGGTCCACGTGATCCACCCAGTAGATTCACAATCCCATGCTCTACAGTAGGTGCTTTCAGGACCTCCGCACTTGGCAATTTGCTTTCTGTCTCTCAAGTGAGCAGGGTAGACATAGAACCCTAGGCTTCTGGTATTGCCGTGACCCCCAGGAGTTAAATACCCTTACCCTGGGAAGGGTTTCTGATCTGAAGGGTCCCATGTATTCCCCACAAGGTCACACAAGTCAGGGAACCAAGTTCCTAGAGGGGCTAAATTTGAGGAGGTGACATTGGCTATTTTGCCGGTTTCTGCGTTGATGACCATCCAGGTTTGGTTCCATGGGAGGTGGGGGTTTCCTTGAACTAGTATAGTACTTACAGTTAGGAAGAAAAGGTTACTAAAGGTCCCATGGTAAGCTGAGGGATTTAGGATTTAGTATGGTTTGATACTTATGGTACAGTTCCAGGTGCTCCAAGAAAACTTGGATGATGATGGCACTAATGAACACCAACAGAGAGATGAGGAGCTGTCTGGTGATGATGAGGCAAAGAGTCCACCAAGGGTTTTGCATACCTGTCAAAGACAAGAGAATACCATCCCTCAAGAGGCGGAGCTCCTTGAGTCAGTATTATCATTTTGTGAGGGGAGGGCATCAGTTGGAGGGGGGTGATATTTAATGTTCTTTGCAGGGACCCAAATGGGCTTGTTCTCACCAATAGGAAACACACATCCAAATCCCCTTCCAACAGTTATGAGAGGGTCAGGACCTCTCCAGGCCCCTGTGAAAGGGTCTTTCCATCGGACTTTGATGTTGTGATATTTTACCACAGTTGCCCAATGCTTTTGGAAAGGGGAGAGATGATCATTTTTGGAAAAATCTAAAATATTTAGAGTGCATAGTGCCATTCTTAATTGATCATGGGGGGATGATGCTCCCCCTTTTTGTTTTAATAGCTGGGTCTTTAGGGTTCTGTTTTGTCGTTCGACAATTGCTTGACCAGAGGGATTGTAGGGTATGCCCGTATTATGCTGGATGCTCCAGTGTTCTACAAATGTGGAGGATGATTTACTGGTGAAGCAAGGGCCACTGTCAGTTTTGAGTTGTTTAGGTAGGTCGAGGACTGCAAAACATTGTAGTAAATGATTGATAGCATGTTTTGTCTTTTCTCCTGCATGGGCTGTGGCCCAGCAGGCATGTGAGAAAGTATCAATGGTTACAAAGACGTATTTGAGCTTTCCAAAAAGAGCATAATGGGTGACATCTGTTTGCCATGGATGGTTAGATGTTAACCCACAGGGATTGACTCTAGCTTCTTGTAAAGGAGGTACTTGTAGAAAAGGCGAACAAGATTTACAGGTCCAGGCGATTCGTTTTAGCTCCTGTGGTGTAAGCCCCGCCAATTAACATGAGTAAGCTCATGAAAGGAAGTAGCCTCCTCTTGGAAAGAATAGCTTTGCAGAGAAGATGCTAAGGAGTCAGCGATTGTATTGCCCTGAGATAAAATACCTGGGAGGCATTGGTGCCCCCGGAGGTGCTGCAGGAATATAGATTTAGTCCTCAACTTTAACAAGTTTCTTGCCTGAAGCATTAAAGGGGTGATGGAATTATTATCAAGTTTAATGTATGACCAGGGGAGGTTAGGGAGCAGATTGGCAGCATAGAGGCTATCAGTGAACAGATTGAAAGGCTCTTGTAGTTCACTTAGGCTCGAATGATGGCATAGAGCTCTTTGAATTGTGCTGAACCTTGGATTTCATGGACTAATGTTCTGGGGATTTCATCACCCTGCATAGAAGGTGGAAAAATAACTATTGCTGCTCCTCTTTTTCCCCCATCTGAGAACACTATGAGTAAGGAAGGATTAGCCTCAGGTAAAAACAATCTTGGTGGGAAAAGTAACAAATTTTACATACCCCCTATTGATAATGGGTCCTATAATAGAATATTAAATGATAGAAATAAATCCCCAATAAAATTTACTGTTTATATTTACCATTACAGACAAGTTTAGTTTGGAGAATAGCAGCTTGATAAATTCCCCACTTTAAAACTTGTATACCTGGAAAATATGAACACATTTAGTATACAAAGAGTGACCATTTCACAATTACCTTGACACTTTTATATTACCCAATTTAGTTTTTAAACCTCAATTTTCAAGACTAATTGTCCTAAAAAATGAAACTTAACAGATATAATGTTAAGAGTAAATTAATGTCTGTAAGAAATTCTTGTCAACTTAACATATAAATTAAACTTCAGTTTATATCAGTATATTAATATTTGACTTTAAGAAAAATCTTAAACAGCTTTAACTGATTGTCTTACATACTTGTAACCAACTTAGTTACACACAAACTTGTTGACATTTGCCCTTTACTTACAGACTTTCTTAGCACTTAGACCCTCATGTATTTCATTACATAACACTTTCTTATCCAGAAAGATTTTGTTCTTCACTAAGTATAGTTCCATTTTTAGAGTCTTTTATTTTCTTTTTCCTATGTGTTGACCCCTTTTTTGTTCACATTCTGAAACAACTCTTATGAAGTTTCTGAATTTAGATAAATTACTCCATTTTAACAAGATAAAATACTCTAATTGAAACACAGTTGAAACCTTTAGAACCCTCTGTATATAGAATTGTACCTGTTAGGACATAACTCTTAGTAACCTTGTTTTTAGTCAAGATATTAGACAAGTGTCCTGAACAGTATTTGCCATCTTTTTCTTGTTGAAGAAAAGTCCTAGAAATAATTGATATTAGAATCGCCTGGACCTGTAAATCTTGTTCGCCTTTTCTACAAGTACCTCCTTTACAAGTTTGACCACCTAGAGACTTGCAGGTTATTTCTAAAGACATTTCACTTTTATTAGTTTATCCAATTTAAATTGAACCTTTTTAAATCACGTGAATTAAAAATATTTGGATCCATTTTTAAATTTTATTTTTAGGAGTGCTCAGTTTTGATACAGACAAAACATAACATCAGACAGCACAACATACAAATAACACAAAATCAAAGGCCTTGTAACTTTAGAGGTGAATCTTCATTGCAATGTAACAGATGCAATGTAGAGTTGGATAAAAATAGAACTAATCAAAAAAACGTCATGAGCTCAAAAATACAGCATTAAAGAAAAACAAAACAAAACAAGAATCCTGGAAAATGAGTTAGTTCTGTGTAGCAGCCCAGTTTAAGTTTCAGTTTGCTCCCCCACTGAGACTGTTGCAGTTTTTCATTCCAATGCAGGCTTCAGCAAGGCTAGGCAGGGGCAGGGAGTGCCCCTGTGCTCAAGATAAGTTTTGTATCTGGATAGGGTGGAGGAGGGGCTGAAGAAGCCTGGAAAGGGTTAGAAGAGGGAGTGGACTTGGGGGAGGACTGCATCAAGGACACGGGTCTTCCCTCCCTAGATGGCCATGGAGCTGCATCAAAAGGATCAAGAGAGGGGCCTGTTTCTGTCTCTTGTGATAGTTCCTCTTGGCCCTTGGGTGGGAGGACCTCAGGACGGTCCTTTGGAGAGGCCACTGTCTTTATCTGGGTTGCCGGTAGGACGTGGTGGGAAACATCTTTTAAGGGCTGCAATAGTGGGGAAAGCCCCGAGAGGGGCGATATCTTCCTTATTAACTTGCGCCTTACCAAGAAGTTGTTCAATTCTGTTCCATGTTTCCCAGTCAAACAAGTTTGCTTCAGGTAGCCAAGGGGCTGCCTTGATGAGGGCCTTCCAGGTCTGAAACGCCTGACTATCTGAGAGTTATAATCCTCTACTTCTAAGGAGGATCCTAAGGGAGTCAAGGGAGGGGTCAAACTTGGAATTGGACTGTCCTATATCTTATGGGAGTACACTCACCCGCAGTCCGATTGACCTGTTGGCGACTTTGTGATCCTTACGCGGGGCACCAGTTGTTGCTCCCTGTTGAGCAACAAGGTCCGATGTATCTCCTCAGAGCCCGCCTGAGGAGAATACGGGGCTGAGCAGGATAATGAGTGTCGGCGGCAATGGAAACCCACCAGAGCTGGGAGGTCTGTCAGTGCAGAAAGCACAGCAGGAACTCATTTATTGAGGAAGTTACACAGCTTTTATGTAGGGTGGGGGCTAGGTGGGAACCAATTAGCTTAAAGGTCAGCAAGGCACAGGGAAATCATGCAGGGGAGAGTCCTATAGGACTAAATGGCAAGCATGAGCTGTGTTCACGGAACTGCTGCTAACTAATCCCTGACAGTAGGGGGTGGAGATGAGCAGGTCAATCAGGGAGTTGCTGGGTAAGAACACATTCTTCAGTTTCCAGGGGAGAGAGGCAGTACAAAGAAGTCCGGGTAAACTGTTGGCGGATCAGGCAGTGCCATGTATGAGGAGAAGGTTGCCACGAGGGTGGAGCCGCCATTAGGGTTCGTCCCCTACACATCTTGATTAATCTTGTCATTTACTCCAAGGTAAATAGGTGTTGTTACTCATTTGCACCAAATAGGAAAAATATTTAGTGTTCCTTATTTTTTCTATTGTTTCTCCAAATAAGAATTTTATAAACAGGAGCTGTGACTCCATGAAGTATGTCTGTAGCAGTTTGCTCTCCAGAACTCTTTTCCTGACCTCCAAGCAGATCTAGCACTCCTCAGCTTCTCTGTCCTTGAGTAGACCACTTTTATTTCAGATAACTGATCCTTACACTCCTATTTACCTGTTTGTTTTAAGAGAGATTGCATTCATTCCTTCAACTCATCCAAATTTGAACCACTCTTGCTATGGGCTGATTTGAAAACTAAGCCAAACTGAGCCCACCCTTTGTGAAATTGGTCCCCCTTTCCTCGTGAGCCCACTTGCATAGAACCTCACACCTCCACCATCACCCACTTGCACCCTGACCACAATATTGTTGAACTATATTGCTAATGAAAGGTCGCCTTCCTAAGTATGTACAAAAGGTGCAATTTCTGAGACTGTGATTATAACTGCCTCTCTCCCACCTCTCTTCTTCTTTTTTTTTTTTTTTTTTTTTTTTAGTTCTTAAGCTGCTTTACATGCCTCCAATCCTTGTGACAGCTGCTTTCTGCTACTTTGGCCCTGGCCAAAATAAATCCTTTGTCTTTTCTTCAAAAGGACCTGGAGTTTTTATTTGGGATATTGAAATTATGCCTTAACACTATGAAGACCCACATTTTTCCTACATCCTTCAGAAAGCTTGCTTTGCATTTCCCTGTTCTCTGGACTTGACTTATACTTTAGTCTCCTCTGCTTTGTGCATACTTTGCTTCTACTGCACTAACTCATTTCTGTTTTCTGACTTCATTCCCCTTCCCTGGCCAGCCTCTCCTCCTTATTCAGGTATCTGTTCAAATACCGCCATTTTATAACTGCTTCTCCCAATAATCTTTCTAAAGTATTTTCATTCCCTGGCCTGTATCTCTATCTCAATAACATTTGTCTTTGTAGCATTCATCACAAACTGAAACTTTTCTCCTGTTTTATGTTTAAACTTGTTTATTGTCCATCTTCCATCACTAGTGTGCAAACTCCATAAAGGCAGGAAAATTCTCTGCCTTTCCCCTCCTACATCCCCAGAGCCTACCATTGTGCCTAGTACATTAAAGGTGCTCCATTAAATGCATGTTATTGAATAAGTGAATTAAAATCCCATTGTTTATGGTCTGTTGTCCTAGTTATTTGGTTGCTGAGTATACTGAAAATATTTAAAGGAGCACAGAAGAATGAAATAAGTCATCTTTAGAAGTTCTGTAACATAAGCCTAATCATAATCCTAGGGTCTATTCCCAGGGTCCTGGGGCATCATCACTAAAACTCTACTCTCAGTCATTCTTTTAATGAATATGAGCTGGGGTCACTCTGTTAGTGTGTGACTTGGTAGTCTTCTCCTGAGTGCAGTGTCTTTCTAAATGAACCAGCAAAGACAGTATGAACTGAGTTGAAACTCCTCCTTTGCCAATTCCTTTTGGCACTTTGTTATACTATTAAATTTCCCTGTTTGCTTTTGAGGAAGGGAGGATCTGAACACAGATATGCAGATGTGTAGATCTGTGCCCCAGTGGGATCAACTCCAATGAAACAGATCCCCTAACAATGTTAGAGAAATACTTCTCCTGCAGACACAGTACTTGAAGATTCAGTCATTAGCACAGAGTGAAAACCCATATGAATGACCATACTTCTACATTCTGGTTCTCCAGTGTAACTCAGCTCCATTTTTTTAATTCACAAAAAATGTAAGATGGTTGAAATGCATTTGAAGCCATTCTGGAATTAGGCTATCTTTCACTTTATTACTCCTGGATAAGTCAACTAGAAACTTCCACAGGTGGAGCTGAATATGGGTGTAGAAATCAAGGTTATTTCTATCTTGGGATTGCTCATAGTGATAGATGGGCTAGAGAAAAAGAGGAAAGAGAAATCTGAAACAAATTCAGATAGGGCTTTCCAGGAAGCTTCTGTTCTCTTTGTTGTAGATAATCCTTTTGCAACAACCTGAATTTATAGGGTTGGATAAAAGGTTTCAGGGGAGATCCAGGTCGACATGATCCAGAGTGAAAGATCTGTCGCCTGACAATCCTCTCTAGAGTGAGGACTACTTATCTTCTCCAAGTCAGCATTGATTTTTATATCTGTTACATTTTTTTTATTATAAACAAATGGGGTACACTTGTTTTTCTGTACATGAAGTATAGGCATACCATTTGTGTAATCACACATTTACATAGGGTAATGATGTTTGATTCATTCTGTTATTTTTTCCTCCCCCCAAACCTCTTTCCCTCTATACAGTTGCTCCTTCCTCCACTCTTGCCTCCCTCCCACCCCCCATTATGTATCATCATCCACTTATTAGCGAGATCATTCCTCTTTGGTTTATTGAGATTGGTTTATCTCACTTAGCATGATTTTCTCCAATTTCATCCATTTGCCTGCAAATGCCATAATTTTATTGTTCTTTATGGCTGAGCAATATTCCATTGTATATATATATACCACAGTTTCTTTATCCATTCATCAGTTGAGGGGCATCTAGATTGGTTCCACAATCTGGCTATTATTTTTTTGTCTTTCTCCTTTTATTTTTTATTTTTTATTGTAAACAAATGGGATACATGTTGTTTCTATGTTTGTACATGGAGTAAAAGCATATGATTTGTGTAATCATAAATTTACATAGGGTAATGTTGTTTGATTCATTCTGTTATTTTTTCCCTTCCCCTCACCCCTCCCACCCCTCTTTTCCCTCTATACAGTCCTTCATTCCTCCTTTCTTGCCCCCTCCCTAAACCTAACTCTAACCCTAAAACTAACCCCTCCCATTATGTGTCATCATCCACTTATCAGTGAGATCATTGTCCTTTGGTTTTTTTGAGATTGGTTTATCTCACTTAGTATGATATTCTCCAATTTCATCCATTTGCCTATAAATGCCATAATTTTATCACTCTTTATGGCTGAATAATATTACATTGTATATATATACCACAGTTTCTTTATCCATTCATCAATTGAAGGGCATCTAGGTTGGTTCCACAATCTGCCTATTGTGAATTGAGCAGCTATGAACATTGATGTGGCTGTATCTCTGTAGTATGATGATTGTAAGTCCTTTGGGTATAGGCCAAAGAGTGGGATAGCTGGGTGAAATGGTAGTTCCATTCCAAGTTTTCTAAGGAATCTCCACACTGCTTTCCACAATCTGGCTATTTTGAATTGAGCAGCTATGAACATTGATGTGGTTGCATCACTGTAGTTATGCTGATTTTAAGTCCTTTGGGTATAGGACAAGGAGTGGGATAGCTGGGTCAAATGGTGGTTCCATTCCAAGCTTTCTGAGGAATCTCCACACTGCTTTCCAGAGTGGCTGCACTAATATTCAACCCAACCAGCAATGTATGAGTATACCTTTCTCCCCACATCCTCGCCAACACCTATTGTTGCTTGTGTTCTTGATAATTGCCATTATAATTGGGGTGAGCTGAAATCCTAGGGTAGTTTTGATTTGCATTTCTCTTATTACTGGAGATGTTGAACATTTTTTCATATATCTGTTGATTTCTTGTAGATCTTCTTCTGTGAAGTGTCTGTTCATTTCGTTAGCCCATCTGTCGATTGGGTTATTTGTATTCCTGGTGTAGAGTTTTTTCAGTTCTTTATATGTTCTGGAAATTAGTGCTCTATCTGAAGTATGATTGGAAAAGATCTTCTCCCACTCTGTAGGCTCAGTCTTCACATTGCTGATAGTTTCCTTTGCTGAGAGAAAGATTTTTAGTTTGAATCTATCCCAGTTATTGATTCTTGCTTTTATTTCTTGTGCTATGGGAGTCCTGTTAAGGAAGTCTGATCCTAAGCCGTCATGATGAAGATTTGGACCTACATTTTCTTCTATAAGATGAAGGGTCTCTGGTCTGATTTCAAGGTCCTCTATCCATTTTGATTTGAGTTTTGTGCAGGGTGAGAGGGGTTTAGTTTCATTCTGATGCATATGAATTTCCATTTTTCCCAGCACCATTTGTTGAAGCGGATATCTTTTCTCCATTGTATATTTTTGGCACCTTTGTCCAGTATGAGAAAATTGTATTTATTAGGGTTTGTGTCTGTGTCCTCTCTTCTGTACCATTGATCTACCTGTCTATTTTGGTGTCAATACTATGCCATTTTTGTTATTATCACTTTTTAGTATAGTTGAAGTCTTGTATTGTGATACCCCCTGCTTCGCTCTTATACTTCCAGATGAATTTGATGATTGCTTGCGTTATCTCTGTAAGGTACATCATTGGGATTTTAATTGGAATTGCATTGAATCTGTATAACACTTTTGGTCGTATGGCCATTTTCACAATATTAATTCTGCCTATCCTAAATCATGGGAGATTTTTCCGTATTCTAAGGTTTTCTTTAATTTCTTTCTTTAGTGTTCTGTAGTTCTCATTGTAGAGGTCTTTCACCTCCTTTGCTAGATTGATTCCCGAATATTTTATTTTTTTTTGAGGCTATTGTGAATGGGTTAGTTTTCCTAAATTCTCTTTCTGAAGATTCATCACTTATGTATAAAAATGCATTAGATTTATGAGCATTGATCTTATATCCTGCTACTTTACTGAATTCACTTATGACTTCTAAAAGTTTTCTGGTGGAATTTCCCAGTTTCTCTAAATGTATCATCAGCAAATAGGGATAGTTTGAGTTCTTCTTTTCCTATTCGTATCCCTTTAATTTCTTTCTTTTGTCTAATTGCTCTGGCTAGAGTTTCAGGGATGATGTTGAATTGAAGTGGTGAAAGAGGACATCCCTGCCTTGTTCCAGTTTTTAGGGGGAATGCTTTCAGTTTTTCACATTTAGAATGATATTGGCCATGGGCTTATCACAGATCGCCTTTATAATGTTAAGGAATGTTCCCACTATCCCTATTTTTTCTAGTGTTTTGAGCATGAAGGGATACTGTATTTTATCAAATGCTTTTTCTGCATCTATCGAAATAATCATGTGATTTGTGACTTTATGTCTGTTGATATGGTGAATGACTTTTATTGATTTCCAGATATTTAACCAACTGTGCATCCCTGGGATAAAACCCACTTGATTGTTTTGTACTATCTTTTTAATATTTTTTATGTGATTTGCTAAAATTTTGTTAAGAATTTTTGCATCAATATTAAGGATATTGGTCTGAAATTTTCTTTCCTTAATGTGTCTCTGTCTGGTTTATGTATCAGAGTCATATTAACTTCACAGAATGAGTTTGGAAGGGTTTCCTCCTCTTGTATTTCATGGAATACTTTGAGAAGTATTGGAATGAGCTCTTCTTTAAAGGTTTTGTAGAACTCAACTGAGAACCCATCTGGTCCCAGACTTCTTTTTTGGTAGGCTTTTGATGACTTCTTCTATTTCATTACTTGAAATTGATCTATTTAAATTGCATATGTCCTCCTGGTTCAGTTTAAGTAATTCATATGTCTCTAGAAACCTGGTGATGTCTTTGAGATTTTCTATTTCATTGGAGTATAGATTTTCAAAATAGCTTCTAATTACCTTTTGTATTTCTCTTGTATCTCTTGTGATATTTCCTTGTTCATTCCGAATTTTAGTAATTTGAGTTTTCTCTCTCTTTCTCTTTGTTAGTGTGGCTAAGTGTTTACCAATTTTGTTTATTTTTTTCAAGGAACCAACTATTTATTTTGTCAATTTTTTGATTGTTTCTTTTGTTTCATTTTTGTTGATTTCAGCTCTGATTTTAACTGTTTTCCGTTTCTACTACTTTTGGTGTTGATCTGTTCTTCTTTTTCTAAGGCTTTGAGCTGTAGTGTTAGGTCATTTATTTATTGATATTTTTCTTCTGTTATTGAATGTGCTCCATGAAATAAATCTTCCTCTAAGTATTGCTTTCACAGTGTCCCAGAGATTTTGATATGATGTATCTTTGTTCTTGTTTACCTCTAAGAATTTTTTTCCCCCTGATGTCTTCTGTTATCCATTCATCATTCGATACAATATTATTTAATCCCAGGTGTTGGAGTAGTTTCTGTTTTTTATTCTGTCATTTATCTCTAATTTTGATCCATTATGATCTGATAGAATACAAGGTGGTATCTGTATATTTCTGTATTTGCTAAAAGTGGCTTTGTGGCATAATATATGTTGTGTCTTTGTTCTCGTTTACTTCTAAGAATTTTTTATTTCCCTCTGATGTCTTCTGTTATCCATTCATCATTCAATACAATATTATTTAATCTCTGTTTGTTAGAGTAGTTTTTGGTTTTCATTTTGTCATTTATTTCTAATTTCAATCCATTATGATCTGATAGAATACAAGGTAGTATCTATATCTTCTTGTATTTGCTAACATTAGCTTTGTGGCATAAAATATGGTCTATTTTAGAGAAGGATCCATGTGCTGCTGAGACAAAACTGTATTCACTCTTTTTTCAATGATATAT
This sequence comes from Sciurus carolinensis, assembly GCF_902686445.1. Classification (NCBI taxonomy): domain Eukaryota; kingdom Metazoa; phylum Chordata; class Mammalia; order Rodentia; family Sciuridae; genus Sciurus; species Sciurus carolinensis. The sequence continues at coordinate 37,053,096 of NC_062228.1, forward strand.
TTTATATATGTCCGTTAAGTCTAAATTATTGATTGTGTTGTTGAGATCTATGGTTCTTTGTTCAATCTTTGTTTGGAAGATCTGTCCAGTGGTGAGAGATGTGTGTTAAATCACCTAGTGTTATTGGGTTGTTTTCTGTTTGGTTCCTGGTGTTGAGAAGGGTTTGTTTGATGTAAATGGATGGGCCACTGTTTGGGGCATAGATATTTATGGTTGCTGTGTCTTGCTGATTTATGCTACCCTTAAACAGTATGAAATGTCCTTCTTTATCCCTTCTGACTATATTTGGCTTGAAGTCCACATTATCTGATATGAGGATGGATACTCCTGCTTTTTTACTGAGTCTATGTGCATGGTAGGTTTTTTTCCCATTCCTTTCACCTTTAGTCTGTGGGTATCTCTTTCTCTGAGATGAGTTTGTTGTAGGCAGCATATTGTTGGATCTTTCTTTTTAATCCAATCTGCCAGTCAATGTGTTTTGATTGCTGAGTTCAGGCCATTAACATTCAGGGTTATTATTGAGATATGATTTGTGTTCCCTGTCATTTGGCTCAGTTTTGTTTTTTTGACATGACTTAGTTTCTCCTTTATTTTTCTATTCCTTTAGGTTAGTTCCTCCCTTTGCTGTTTTACATCATTGTTTTTCATCTCTTTCTCATGGATTATTTTGCTGAGAATGTTCTGTAATGCCGGCTTTCTTTTTGTAAATTCTTTTAGCTTTTGTTTATCATGGAAGGATTTTATTTCATCGTCAAATCTGAAGGTAAGTTTTGCTGGGTATAAGATTCTTGGTTGGCATCCATTTTCTTTCAGATCTTGAAATTGTTGTTGCAGGCCCTTCTAGCTTTTAGGGTCTGGATTGAAAAATCTGCTGATATACTTATTGGTTTCCCCCTGAAGGTAATTTGATTTTTTTCTCTCGCAGTCTTTACAATTCTGTCTTTATTTTGTATGTTAGATATTTTTATAATAATGTGCCTTGGTGTGGGTCTGTTTTAATATTGTATATTTGGAATCCTATAAACCTCTTATACTTAATTTTCCATTTCATTCTTCAGATTTGGGAAATTTTCTGATATTATTTCATTGAATATATTGTTCATTCCTTTGGTTTGTTTCTCTGAGTCTTCCTCAATCCCAATAATTCTTTAATTTGGCATTTTCATGATATCCTATAATTCTTGTAGATTCTGTTCCTGGTTTCTTACCATCTTCTCTGTTTGGTCAACTTTGTTTTCAAGAGTGAATATTTTGTTTTCAATGTCTGAGATTCTGTCTTCCAGGTGTTCTATCCTATTGGCTATGTTTTCTCTGGAGTTTTTAATTTGGGTTTATTGTTTCCTTCATTTCAAGGATTTTTTTTTCAGTATCTCTAACTCTTTATTGAAATGATCTTTGCTTCCTGCATTTGCTCTCTTAATATTGAATGTGTGATCATTCAAAGCTTGCATTTGCTCTTTCATCTCATCATTTGCTTCTCTAATCATTCTAATTATGTACATTCTGAACTCCCTTTCTGCCATACTGTCATTGGATATTTTTGGTGTAGTATCTAGGTTAGTTTGGGACATTTTCTTCCTTTGTTTTCTCATATTGCTCAGGTATCTACCCCTCTAGTAGTGAAGTTCCCTGCATTCTGGACTACTGCCTCATTCAGGGAGCCCCACCCAGTGGGAGAGACTTACCCAGTGGCTCTGAGTTGGTCCTGAGTCTCTCAAAACTTCTCTTCTTGAATCCTGAGTCCTGTCAAAGGGCCTCCAGGCTCCTGTATGTGTCTCAGGAAGGGAGCCATCCTTCTGATAATGATGGCCATGCCTTCAGGAATAATTAAAAAATCCCTGCATCAGCCTCCAAAGAAGCTGGGGAGCCCCAGTGAGGGTGAATTGAGTCAGTAAAGAGGCAAATGCAGTGTCATTCGTAGTAGTAGGGGCCAGGAAGGCAGGCTCAGCGATGGCATCCAACCTTGGTGTGGGGGTTGAGCGGGCTGACCTGTTAAATTCTTGACTGGCATGACTTCATATTCTTTTTTTCTAGGAAGAGAAGATGTGTTAGAGTTTTGGAAATAAATCTCTAGCCAAGGGGGAAAACCAAACCCTTTAGATATCTGAAGAGTGTAAAATTAGGTCAGGACATGTCTTTGCATTATTATTACTATTTTACTTTGGTTTGGCAGAAGGAAATTATTCTGAAAGATAAGTGTCTTTCTTAGCCAGGAAAGGTTCATGTATTTGTTTCTGCACACCAGACTTAGGTTGATTAATATAGAAAATCAATTAAATAGCACTTAGTACAATGTAGCCATGGCATTTAATATAAGAACTTGTTATAGGAATAAATAAATGAGTGAATAAACTAATGACTGAATAAATGGATGAGTAGGTTAATAAATATAGTAGCACATGAATATTATTTAATAGTTTTTATTCAAATGGGATAAAATTTTTGACCTTGTGTAAATTAGAAATAACTGTTTATAACAGAATGATTTAAATTTCTTTTCCTTCTTTCCACTTGTTTTAGATTTTAAAATAATTTTCTTTGATCTATAATTATTTTATTTTAAAATATCAGACTCCATTTCTTTTTCAGGCACTAGACCATTAGCTTTCAAATTCTAACTAGAGTCATTTATCAAGAGAAATTTTAATTATTTGTTTTTGATGTAGTAAGTATAGTAAAATCATGGGGGTTTCAAGATGGCGGACTAGAGGGTGACTGCATCTACTGGCACTCCAGAACTCAGGATTCAAGAAGGGGAGGTATTGAGAGACTCAGAAGAACCCAGAGACGCTGTGTGCGTCACTCCCACTGGGCGAAGCTTGGCCCAGGCAGCAGCTGGGACAGTGGGCAGCTTCTCGGAGCAGGGCAGGGTGGCGAGAGGTTTCCCCCAGCAACCCAGTGCCATCAGGCGGCTGGCCCATTCCACGTCCAGCTTCTTGGAGCAGACCTGCCCAGTGAGAGGCTTTCCATGCACACCCAATCCCCATTGGCAGGTCCCGGTCTGGTCCACAGGCAGCTTCTCGGACCTGGACAGCCTGAATACATCCAGCGGCAGGCCCAGCCCACAGCCAGCTTCTCGGAGCAGGTCCACCAAGTGAGAGGCTTTCCGAGCATACCCAGCCCTGAGTCCCACACCCAATGGCAGGTCCTGGTTCCCAGATAGTTTCTCGAACCAGGGCAGGGAAGCAAGAGGCGTTCCCCAGGAGCCCGGCTCCATCCGGTGGCAGGCCCAGCCCACAGCCACCTTCTTGGAGCAGGTGCGCCCATTGAGAAGCTTTCCACTCACAACCAGCCCCAAGTGGGGTTCGGCTCCTCAGATAGCTTCTCAGACTAGGACAGGGCAGCAAGAGGCATTCCCCAGCAGTTTAGCTCCATCTGGTGGCAGGCCCGGCCCACAGCCACCTTCTTGGAGCAGGTGCACCCAGTGAGAGGTTTTCTGCACATGCCCAGTCCCTAGTGTTGGACCCCAGTCTGGTCCGCAGACCAGAGCAGGAGGGCAGAAGCTTTCCTGAGCAGCCGGCTCCATCCAGCAGCAGGGCCATTCCACAGCTAGCTTCTCGGAGCAGACCCTCCTAGTGAGAGACTTTCTGTGCACACCCAGTCCCCAGTGGCCGGCCCCAGTCCAGTCCACAGTCAGTTTCTCAGACCAGGGCAGGGCAGGACGACAAGAGGCTTTCCCAAGCAGCCCAACTCCATCCAGTGGCAGGCCCAGCCCACAGCCAGCTTCTCTGAACAGACCCGCCTACTGAGAGACTTTCCAAGCACACCAGGCCCCGAGTCCCGCACCTAACTACGAGTCCCGGTCCTCAGACAGCTTCTCCAACCAGCGCAGGGTGGTGAGAGGTGTTCCCCCGCAGCTCCACTCCATCCGGTGGCAAGCCCTGTCGGAGTAAGCCTGCCTAGTGAGAGGCTTTCTGAGCACACCCATCTCCCAATCCCATGCCCAGCAGCGGGCCAGGGGCAGCTTTCTTCTGAAGCACTGCATTATCAAGTTCCTCCAAGACTTTAGGCTACTGAAGGTTAAGAGGTGATATACTGGAAATCTACAGGGTCACTATAAGCCAATAGGGGAAATCTGCAATATCTTAGAGTCCCACTGATATCTGACCAATATGAGAAAACAAGGGAAGAAAATGTACCAAACAAACCTAGATACTGTATCAATAAAACCCAATAACAGCATGGCAGAAGAAATATCAGAAAGAGAGTTCAGAATGTACATAATTTAAAAAATCAGAGAAGCAAATGAGGAGATGAAAGATCAAATGCAGGCAGTGAAGGATGAGATGAAAGAGCAAATGCAGGCATTAAATGATTACACCAATCAACAGTTAAAAGAGGAAATACGGGAAGCAAAAGATTATTTCAATAAAGAGTTAGAGACACTGAAAAAAAATAAACAGAAATCCTTGAAATGAAGGAAACAATAAACCAAATTAAAAACTCCATAGAAAGCATAACCAATAGGATAGAACACCTGGAAGACAGAACCTCAGACATTGAAGACAAATGTTTAATCTTGAAAAAAAAGTTGATCAAACAGAGAAGATGGTAAGAAATCATGAAGAGAATCTACAAGAATTATGGGATATCATGAAAAGGTCAAATTTGAGAATGATAGGGACAGAGGAGGGCACAGAGAAACAAACCAAAGGAATGAACAATATATTCAATGAAATAATATCATAAAATTTCCCAAATCTGAAGAATGAAATGGAACACCAGGTATAAGAGGTTTATAACTCCAAATACACAAAATTACAACAGACCCACATCAAGGCACATTATTATGAAAATACCTAACAAACAAAATAAAGACAGAATTTTAAAGGCTGTGAGAGGAAAGAATCAAATTACATTCAGGGGGAAACCAATAAGATTATCAGCAGATTTTTCAATCCAGATCCTAAAGCCTAGAACAACATATATCAAGCCCTGAAAGAAAATGGATGCCAACCAAGAATCTTACACCCAGCAAAACTTACCTTGAGATTTGATGATGAAATAAAATCCTTCCATGATAAACAAAAGCTAGAAGAATTTGCAAAAAGAAAGCCGGCATTACAGGACATTCTCAGCAAAATAATCCATGAGGAAGAGATGAAAAACAATGATGTAAATCAGCAAAGGGAGGAACTAACCTAAAGGAATAGTCAAATAAAGGAGAAACAAAGTCATGTCAAAAAATAAAAATGAGCCAAATGACTGGAAATACAAATCATATCTCAATAATAATCCTGAATGTTAATGGCCTGAACTCATCAATCAAAAGACATAGACTGGCAGATTGGATTAAAAAGAAAAATCCAACAATATGCTACCTACAACAAACTCATCTCATAGAAAGAGATACCCACAAACTAAAGGTGAAAGGATGGGAAAAAACATACCATGCACATGGACACAGCCAAAAGCAGGAGTATCCATCCTCATATCAGATAATGTGGACTTCAAGCCAAATATAGTCAGAAGGGATAAAGAAGGACATTTCATACTGTTTAAGGGTAGCATAAATCAGCAAGACATAACAATCATACATATCTATGCCCCAAAGAGTGGCTCATTCATGCACATCAAACAAATCCTTCTCAATTCCAGAAATCAAATAGACCACAACACAATAATACTAGGTGATTTTAACTCACCACTGGACAGATCTTCCAAACAAAAATTGAATAAAGAAACCATAGATCTCAATAAAACTATCAATAATTTAGACTTAACAGACATATGTAGAATATACCATCCAACAAGGACCTTCTTCTCAGCAGCACATGGTTCCTTCTCTAAAATAGACCATATTTTATGCCATAAAGCTAATGTTAGAAAGTACAAGAAGATAAAGATACTACCTTGTATGCTATCAGATCATAATGGATTGAAATTAGAAATAAATGACAGAATAAAAACCAAAAACTACTCCAACACCTGGAGATTAAATAATATTGTATTGAATGATGAATGGATAACAGAAGACATCAAGATGGAAATAAAAAAAATTCTTAGAAGTAAATGAGAACAAAGACACAACATATCAAAATGTCTGGGACACTATGAAAGTAGTACTTAGAGAAAGATTTATTTCATGGAGCGTATTCAATGAAGAAGAAAAATATCAACAAATAAATGACCTAACAGTACAGCTCAAAGCCTTAGAAAAAGAAGAACAGATCAACACCAAAAGTAGTAGAGGACAGGAAATAGTTAAAATCAGAGCTAAAATCATGAAATTGAAACAAAAGAAACAATCGAAAAAATTGACAAAATAAATAGTTGGTTCTTTGAAATAATAAACAAAATTGATAAACCCTTAGCCACACTAACAAAGAAAAGAAGAGAGAAAACTCAAATTACTAAAATTCGGAATGAACAAGGAAATATCACAAGAGATACAAGAGAAATACAAAATGTAATTAGAAGTTATTTTGAAAATCTATACTCCAACAAAATAGAAAATCTCAAAGACAACACCAGGTTTCTAGAGACATGTGAATTACCTAAACTGAACGAGGAGGACATACACAAATAAAATAGATCAATTTCAATTAATGAAATTGAAGAAGTCATCAAGAGCTACCGACAAAGAAAAGTCCGGGACCAGATGGGTACTCATCTGAGTTCCACAAAACCTGTAAAGAAGAGCTCATTCCAATACTTCTCAAAGGATTTCATGAAATAGAAGAGGAGGGAACCCTCCCAAACTCATTCTATGAAGCCAATATAACCCTGATACCAAACCAACAGAGACACATCCAGGAAAGAAAATTTCAGACCAATATCCTTATTGAATACTGATGCAAAAATTCTCAACAAAATATTAGCAAATCGCATACAAAACTATATTAAAAAGATTGTGTGCCACAATCAAGTGGGTTTTATCCCAGGGATGCAAGGTAGGTTCAACATCTGGAAATCAATAAATGTCATTCACCATATCAAAAGACTTAAAGTCAAGAATCACATGATTATTTCAATAATTGCAGAAAAAGCATTGATAAAATACAGTATCCCTTCATGCTCAAAACAGTGGAAACAATAGGGATAGTGAGAACATTCCTTAATATTGTAAAGGCCATCTATGATAAGCCCATGACCAATATCATTCTAAATGGTGAAAAACTGAATGCATTCCCCCTAAAAACTGGAACAAGGCAGGGATGCCCTCTTTCACCACTTCAATTCAACATTGTCCTTGAAACTCTAGCCAGAGCAATTAGACCAAGGAAATTAAAGGAATATGAATAGGAAAAGAAGAACTCCAACTATCCCTATTTGCTGATGACAAGATTATATATTTAGAGGAACTGGAAAATTCCACCAGAAAACTTTTAGAACTCATAAGTGGATTCAGTAAAGTAGCAGGATATAAGATCAATCCTCATAAATCTAATGCATTTTTATTCATAAGTGATGAATCTTCAGAAAGAGAAGGTAGGAAAACTACCCCATTCACAATAGCCTCGAAAAAAATGAAATACTTGGGTATCAATCTAACAAAAGAGGTGAAAGACCTCTACAATGAAAACTACAGAACACTAAAGAAAGAAATTAAAGAAAACCTTAGAAGATGAAAAGATCTCCCATGTTCTTGGATGGGCAGAATTAATATTGTCAAAATGGCCATACTAACAAAAGTGCTATACAGATTCAATGCAATTCCAATTAAAATCCCAATGACGTACCTTACAGAAATAGAACCAGTAATCATGAAATTCATCTGGAATAATAAGAGATCCAGAATAGCAAAAGCAATCCTTAGAAGAAAGAGTGAAGCAGGGGGTATCGAAATACCAGATCTTCAACTCTACTACAAAGCAATAGTAACAAAAACGGCAAGGTATTGGTACCAAAATATACAGGTAGAGCAATGTTACAGAATAGAGGACATGGACACAAACCCTAATAAATACAATTTTCTCATACTAGACAAAGGGGCCAAAAATATGCAATGGAGAAAAGATAGCCTCTTCAACATATGGTGCTGGGAAAAATGGAAATCCATATGCAGCAGAATGAAACTAAACCCCTATCTTTCACCCTGCACAAAACTCAACTCAAAATGGATCAAGGACCTTGGGATCAGACTAGAGACCCTTCATCTGATAGAAGAAAAAGTAGATCCAAATCTTGAACATGTTGGTCCAGGATCAGACTTTCTTAACAGGACTCCCATAGCACAAGAAATAAAATAAGAATCAATAGCTGGGATAGATTCAAACTAAAAATGTTTCTCTCAGCAAAGGAAAGTATCAGCAATGTGAAGGGTGAGGCAACAGAGTGCGAGAAAATCTTTGCTACCCATACTTCAGATAGAGCACTAATCTCCAGAATCTATAAAGACCTCAAAAACCTCTACACCAAGAATACAAATAATCCAATCAACAAATGGGTTAAGGAAATGAACAGACACTTCACAGAAGAAGATGTACAAGCCATCAACAAACATACGAAAAAATGTTTCACATCTCTAGTAATAAGAGAAATGTAAATCAAAACTACCCATAAGATTCCATCTCACCCCAATTAGAATTGCGATTATCAAGAATATAAGCAACAATAGTTGTTGGTGAGGATGTGGGTAAAAAGGCACACTCATACATTGCTGGTGGGGTTGCAAATTAGTGCAGCCAATCTGGAGAGCAGTGTGGAGTTTCCTCAGAAAGCTTGGAATGGAACCACCATTTGACCCAGCTATCCCACTCCTTAGGCTATACCTAAAGCACTTACAAGCAGAATACTACAAAGATGCAGCCACATCAATGTGGCAATGTGTTCAATTCACAATAGCCACATTGTGGAACCAAGCTAAATGCCCTTCAATTGATGAATGGGTAAAGAAACTGTGGTGTATATATATATATATATATATATATATATATATATACACACACACACACACACGGTATATATATATATATGGTATATATATATACATGGTATATATATATGTATATATATACACACAATGGAATATACTCAGCCATAAAGAACAATAAAATTATGGCATTTGCAGGCAAATGGATGAAATTGGAGAATATCATGCTAAGTGAGATAAGCCAATCTCAAAAAACCAAAGGACAACGATCTCGCTGATAAGCGGATGATGACACATAATGGGGGTTGGGAGGGGTGAGTGTTAGGGTTAGGGTTAGGGTTAGGTTTAAGGAGGGGGACAAGAATGGAGGAAGGAAGGACTGTATAGGGGGAAAAGTGGGGTGGGATGGGTGGGGGGGAAGTGAAAAATAACAGAATGAATTTACAACCTTACCCTATGTAAATTTATGATTACACAATGGTATGCCTTTACTCCATGTACAAACTTAGAAACAACATGTATCCCATTTGTTTACTATAAAAAAAAACACAAAAAATGTATGTTATGATGGTATCCCGAACCAGGAGGTGAATGATTAGATTAAGAGAGTTGTAATCTAATTAGTCTTTTAGTAGATTAATGATTTGAATGGATTGGATGGTAACTGAAGGCAAGTGGGGTCTGACTGGAGAAAATAAGGTCATTTGGGGCATGACTTTGGACTTCATAACTTCCTTGGAGCCTCACTTGCTCTCTCTCTTTCCTTTCTGTTTACCATGAAGTGAGCCACTGTCCTCTGCAATGTATTTCTGCCTCACCTTTGCCAAGAACAATGGAGTTGGCTGTCCATAAACTGAACATATGAAACTATGAGCCAAAATAAACTTCCTTCTGTAAGATTTTCAAGTCAGATATTTTTCACAATGATGAAAAATTAATTAATACAGTTTATATGCATATAATTTTGATGCAACTGCAACAAAAACAACAAAACCTTCTTCCTATATCAATATTGTTATTGAAGACACAGAAGTTATGCTTGCCATATCTCTAAATACAAGCATGGTTGTGCTCTGGCCAAGATTTATGTGTATTTATAACAGAAGTGAGAAATGAAAAGATTTTATATATTATAGGTGTGTATATATATATATATATATATATATATATATATATATATATATAATCCCATCTGTTGTATCCCAAATTATTATCTTCAAATAAACAAAAGCAAAAATAAAAAGACAACACAAAATTTCTGTCTAGGCATATTTGACAATAACCATGGCAGTTTTCCTTTTTCAGAAATACAGGAGAGTAATTCCCTTTTGCATTTACCTGCATTTATTGAACATCTGTTACATGCCAGGCATCATCTTGGTAGGAACATTATATGTGTTAGCTCTTGTAACTCACAAAAATGTGAAGGTTGATACAGTAACAAAGTTTAGGCCAGTTAGTAACTTTAACAAGGTCACACAGGATTTGAGCCTAGTTCAGTATTTTTAAACTACAAAATTATTTTCTTTATATCATTTTTTTCTACTACAGTGTCTTCCCTGATGAGGAAATAGGGAGGCAGGAGGAAGTTTTTGGCAACAATCCAGGCAGGATTGTTGTTGGCTGGCTTGGCCTGTTACAACTTTGTAGAGTAACCAGGAATAAAATCCTTCTATGGTTTTTTGAGCTGGAACACCAGCCGCAGACTTTCAAATGAACAGGATGTGGTGGATGGTATTACTATAGGCTCCTTCCAGACATGATCCACATCAGTGATAAACTTGCCAAGTAGCTATAGCTTGGAAGACTACTTTACAGTATTATTTGGACTTTTTAGATTAATTAGAATCTATCTTGTTTGAATGACGGATGTTTCAAACTATTAACATTTTTTAAAGTTTAATAAACTAAATAAAAATATGATATCTGAAATGCTGTAAAACTGCTTCAATGAGTTAAATAGTCCCATTTGCCTTGAAGTTAGGTTAGATTATTTAGCAACTTGGTAATTCACTGGCATGGGGATCACTGTATTTCTTCCCCTTAAATACAGATTGATTTTGAGCTGTTCCTGATGCATAAGAAAATGTCTGGGTAAAGTTATCATTAGTAATTAATTGTTCTGTGGTCCACCCTTCGGTTGTCAAAATGGTTTGGGAATAATGTTTTGAATATTCTACAAGAACATGTATCTGCACAATCTCTTTCATTATATGTTCCTCCTGTGCTCAGATTATCTCCTTTTCTTTGCCATACAGGTATGACATACATATATATTAGGGAAGATGACAGCAAATTTGCTGTTTCTACATTTTAAATATATATAATCAGAAGTTGTATTTAGGGAAATAGGTGGTGATTTATCTTAAGATGAAAGTTGAGTGTAGAAGTTAAGCTGGATGCTATTTTTGAGGAAAGTAATGAAAGAGTTTTAAATTGCCAGGGAGAAAGAAGAGAACACTACACAGAACTAGAGAGGAGCATAGAGGAGCAAAGAGCATTGTCTTAGCAATTAAGGGGAAATGGAAGGAGAAGTTGTAACTCTGACATCTGTTATTCTAGCAATTTTTCTTTCAACATCATTCATAACTATTTTATTCCAGTACATAATCCAGTCTCAAAGAAAAATTGTAGCCATTTATGAATAAATTTCAGTAGTCTATATGTTGCAAATAGAATAATAAAAATGTAGAGATTTATTATAGGATGCTATTTCTGCATAAATGGAGATTGCTTTTGAGAAGGGGCATTATACAATGCCACAAGCATCTCACCTTCTCCAAATGTGGAAATTGAAAGTCAATTAATTCTAAAACATTCCATAAAATTTCTGGCCTTAAAGTCACCATGCAGAGTGGATTGGGAGTGCTCCATACTAATGTATCCAGATGCAAGGTTGGACTTGAAAAATGAAAGAATCAAATTATTTCAAAATACATTATTGCTTAGAAAAAGAAGTTGGCTAATCATCTATGATAAAAATTACAAGGTGGTGACTCTGAAGTGGCCATCTTGACTGCCTCTGAAATAAAAATAAGTGACAAAATAGAAATTATTTATGGTAGGTTAACTACCATCTATTTTTTCTTTAGTCTTCAGGATGAAACAGATATGGATTTGGTGCCTGATAGGGAAAGGAAATTTGTAACATTTGCACCTTGAATCTTATGTTCCATGTTATGTGCACACACCTGGATGCAAAAAGTAAAAATGAATCACCTAATATTTGCATTAACTCAGGGCTATTGCTTGTTCCTCACTAGAACCTCTGTATTTGTCCAGCTTCTGCTTTAATCTAGGCCCTGTGCTAATGCATTTTCTTGCATTCAAACCTTCCAGAATAGTGTGAGATGCAAAGGTGCACGTCTTTAAGATAACAACAGTGCAATGCAGGGAGGACTGATTGGTGAGGACTGTACAAGACGTGAGAACTCTAAGATTGGAATTGCTTCGTGTGGTTGGAATCAGTGAAAAATTCAATGAAATGTTAGGACTTAATAGAAGTTTTGAAAACAGATCCAGATGCAGATATTGCTTGCTCAGACATGTGGAAAGAAAAAAGATTCATAAGGAAGTGCTAGTGAGGAGTTCCAGGTTGGCTAAAGGGGAGTATCCATGTAAAATAAAAATAATGAAGGTGCTTTAAATACAATAAGGGAATGTAGAGATAACATCTTATCTGACCTCATATTCAGGGATAAATGGAAGAAAGTAAAGAGGTTTGTAGTTCTCATGGCATTTATTCTACCTAGAGGAATGGCAGAGATTGTGCAGAGGAGGTTATGCCTTTCAGTGCCAAAGTAAGGTGAATAGTGCCGAAGAAGTGTTGACTCCACAGCAAATGGAAACACAGGTGTAAAGCAATGGGAGGGGACACAGAGAAGAGAAGAGGCTATTGAGGAGTTGAACTAGGCAGTAATTAATCTGGAGAAAAAGGAATGACTTATATCCCAGTTTCTGAACTGTCCAGTTATTTGACAGAGATCTAGCCCTTGCCTAGGACTGCCCAGGTTAGTAATGGTGTTATTGAGCAAGGGGAGGAGGACACCCCTCATTCTCTCTTCCTTGTCACTCATGTGAAGAGTTCCACTTCAATTGCAAAGAACCTGCCTTGGCAGTACCTATGGACTACTGTGTCTGCTGTCATGACCCCCGCCTTCCAGCAGGTTAGGCATATAACATAGCTCTGCTCTTAACCCCTGAAGCCCAGGCATTTTCTGAATCCCAAGTGTTACTATTCATAAGGCAATGAGACTCCTATTTTCTCTCTTTTTCCTTGCTCCAGGCTTGTAAAAATTAGTGCCAAAATAGAAATTATTTATAGTAGGTTAAGTACCATCTATTGTAAAGAGAACTTTCAGCTGGACTACTAATAGAATCCTGGGAAGATTCTGGTTCAAAGAGGAAAATGTTACCTGTCAATATTAGCTGTTTGAAGACCTTTTCCTGGAAGTGTTTAGTATCAACAATTGCATGCACAGAGGAAATTTGCTCTATGAAGATTTTTTTAACTATCTGTAGTTTGAGAAATTCTGTACTAATCTCAGTTCAATCTAATTAAAATTTTGTCTAGTGGACCCTGGTTTTGGTTTTAGGCTTGATATTCTCTCTCTCAGATTATGGCCATATTAGCTTGTAGAGTAGATTTTTCAGAGCTGTCGGTGACCTTTCTTGCTCATAGCCAGCATTCTACTGATATCCATAGAGGCATTCTTTATTACAAGGCACTCTCTCTTCCTCCTTTTCAATTTTAGAACCTCAAAAAGACTCCAGAATGGAAAACTGTCCTATGTGCCACTTCCGCTGGCCTTCAGTTCCACTCACTATTCTGGATGAAATACCACCCATGAATGAAATACTATCTTTTGAAATACTACCTTTTCTGGCTTGATGGAAATAATTTATACTTCCTTCACCTGGTCATTTAAAGATATTTATGTAGCCACAAAGAGAAATAGTCAGTTATTTTAGCCAAGATGTTCTATAGAAAGTGAAAAATGGAAGACAAAAACCGAAACCTAGAAGTTTTCCTTTGTGAATTAAGTTTATAGGGCTTGAGAAAAACCTATTTTCTGCTATTTTTCAGTTGCTGTTGTGACTAGGAGATGAAATCCTTTATGTGAAAACACATTGTAAACTTCAAAGCGTTTGTGTTATTGTGAGAAAAAAGTGTTATCCCATCATTTGCTCAATGAGCTTTAAGTCAAGTGATTTTTTCCTCTGGATTTAATGCACTTCTCCTTAGCAGGGCCATATTACATCCAAATGGGTACAACTTCTGGCTAAAATAAATGAACTACTACCTGAAGTACTGGCCTTCTTCTACTTCCAGAAATAAATTCTCATCCAATCTCCAAGTCTGAGCATGTCTCATTCCCCAAAGCCCTTCCTAAATTTCGTTGTATTGCGTTGTCTCTCCTTCCTCTGAATAACACTGCCAAAAAATTTGTCCTAACTCCTCCATTCTCTTCTTTTTCCATTCACCTATATTGAAAACCTGGCATTAGGATGTAGGGGAGCAATCTTGAGTTCGCCACTTTTTGTCTGTGTAATCTTGATCAAAGCACTAGCATCTCTGGTTTCATTTCTTCAAGTGCAAAGAGTACAATGATACCTGATCTATAAGGTCTTTTTAAGGAGTATGCAAGACAGTGTGTTGATATACTTGATGAAACTATGCTTACAGGGTAATGAGGTATTGTTAACACAACTTGTCCCTGTAGAGTATGTGTTCAATATATGCTATCAACCCAGAGATATTTTATCCCCTAAGGGTCAGTTGAGCAGAAGCTTAGGTCCAGGAAACAGATTTGAGGTCCCAGCAGGTGGATAAAGAAGCAAGATGCATATGGGATAGTAGACATGCTTTATTTGGAGGAGTTAATAGCCACTAGTCAGTCCCCAGCTCCAGATTCAGCCCCTAGCCAGTTCCATTGTGCTTCCTGAGTCTTTTCCATGGAAGTCTTTTTTATATGCAGGTCAGACAAAGAAGGCACACTGCCAACATGGGTGGCACTTCGAAAGCAAAAGTTTATGACTTTTAGGACATATGCTGAATCAGAGTGTTTACAACCTTAACTACATTCTAAAACCAACTTGCCAGAAGCCTCAGTGAGGGAGCCTAAATATAGCCATCTTGGGCCTGCCCTACCATCCACCCCTTTAGGATTCCTCATGATATAGTCTTGAGTCTTGATATAGATTTGAGACTTTCACAATGATCCCTTAGCAAGGAGGGCAGAACCCTGCATCCATAGGCCATAACAACAATATAAGCTGAAACAACAGGTAATCAGAAAATAAGCCCCCTCACCTAGAATTACTAAAAGCCATTGCTAGTTTCATGCCATACTGAGGTGGTAATAAATCTTTCCCTTTCATGTCCAGTTGTCCAGAGACATAGTCTGGATTCACCAGGAGAGTCCAGCAGCAGAACTCACAGGCACTTTGTTGCATATCCAGCAGGCAGAGGTATTTGCTACTCCAGCATAAGTGTTCATAATGATGTTGGTGAGGACATATCTACATATCTACAGAAAAATGCTAGTATAGGTAAATCACAACCATCTGGGAGAATGCATGCCAGCCTTGAGACTTGGGAAAGCACAGTGGATACCTGTGACAGCTTCTCCAGGCAGTAATAGCATATTCATGCAGCTTGGTCCTTTGCTTCATTAGGTTCTGTGTGTATAAGCAGCAGAGAACTCATAATTGGCCAAGGTAAAGTAACAAAGATGCCCTTTAAAATTCATGTCTCATCCTCAGGACCTGGCCTATACCTTGGAGAAACATTTACCTACTGAAGTCTCTTGTCTCTGCTGTCTCCTGATACATTTGGGCTCTTTTAGACCCTGCTTACTCTTAGCATACTTGGGCTCTCTCTTTCTCTTGGCCCCTGCCAATTCCTAGCACATTGAAGTCAAAATGTTGTGCAGGATCAATAACATGTAGCACATGTGTACCTTGGAGAGCCAGTTACTAGACACCCATGGTGCCACAAGGGAAGTCACATTCCAAATTTTTTCCCCATGGGGATATTAGGGCTCACCAACAATATGGGCCACCTTTATCTGTAATTTTTCACCTATTCAATCCAGTGGGAGCAGGCAAAAGCACATTCCTTTTCTTCCCAAACCCAGACAAAAGTACAACCTCCCGTGTTGTCACCTGGACTTGTATTACTGTTGCTATGCATTGCAGCAAATCTTCCATAGAAGCTGGTTCCCCTTGTTGCAGACACTAATTCAGAACTTTCACAACTGCCCACAGACATTTTTCCCACTCCTTCATAGAAGGTGGGTTGACTGCAGTTCTAAGTCCTTGTTTAAGCAGGCTATTTGATCTCTGTATCAAACCTGCAGCCTGTGGGTGGTATGGGATATGGAGCTTCCATTGAATCTGAGTTGCCCATTATTGCACATCCTGTCTTATGAAATGGTTACCTTGATCTTCACTTTCAGTTGTGTTGGTCCAAGCTATTGTGTTAACACTGTCAGGACATGAATCATAGTATGCTAATTCTTTACCACTGGGCCAGGAAAACAATAAGCCTGTAGCCATATACACTGCCACCAAGGCAGATGCAGTCTCTTCTCACCACAGTAAACAGCCAATGTAGTCAACCTTCCATCACTCAAAGGGATATATCCATGCATTACTTGGCCATCTGTGGCTCCAAGGTATTCCTGAGTACCAACCACACATGCCTGGTAGACCTCTACCAGGACATCACACATTAAAGATAGACATCATTGTTTGACTACATACCAGATAATTTTCACATCTGTACTATATAGGCAGCAGTGCAACCAAGGTGACATTTGGTAGGGGGTGCCTGCTCTAACCACCTCACCCTAGCTAAAGCATCATTCCCTGGGCTAGTCAGAGGGGCGTGGTCAGTAATATGCCCTATAGTTACCTGTTCCTTAGCTCCAAGAACTTTTGTCACAGAACATGAACCCAGTATACAGAGTAATTCTCAATGTATATCACTATGAGTGATTCTTCATTTTCTATCATTATCCAATTCAGTTCACTGGCTACTTTGAAGACACCAGAATTAAACCAGTGTCTCTCTCTACCTCCACAGTCACTGCCATCCACACAGGTAGGTAGTTGTCCATGGTTGGAGTTATCAGTGTACCAAACACTGGACACTATAGGTGCCTTACCTCCAAGGTATGGACTTGTTTCTGGTTCACCTACATAGGCAACAGGTCCTAGTACCTACTGAAGTCTCTTGTCTCTGCTGTCTCCTGATACATTTGGGCTCTTTTGGCCCCTGCTTACTCTTAGCACACTTGGGCTCTCTCTTTCTCTTGGCCCCTGCCAATTCCTAGCACATTGAAGTCAAAATGTTGTGCAGGATCAATAACATGTAGCACATTCTTGCCTCTGTCAGCTCCAGGCATCCCTAAATCTCACAGTCATAAGAACAAAGCAACCAGGGACTCCATTAGCAGTATGGAGGAGACCAAGGGGTATTTTCAAGGTACAGAGATCTTCCTTCCAGCTACCATACTCTAGTTTCCAAGGCCTATTTCTGATCTTGCAACTACCTCATCGTGGCAGTCTCTGGTAAAACCACATCAGGTTTTGATCTCAAAGCAGTAAGAAACATCTCTCTCAATGTCTCAATGTCTGTGTGCAGCTCCTCCTCTACACTGTATGTACATCTTTGTCCTTGGCTATGGACTGGTTCCTGAGCTCTGCTGTTAAGTTCAGTCTGCTCTGCTGGATCCATATTCACTGTAGGGCAATCAGAAGTCTTCTCTATGTTTACAGGGACTCCATCCTCTGTATTTCACTATATTCTGTGGATTCTACACAATAGTCTATGCTAATAGGACCTTGGCACTTGCTACATGCTGCTTAGTGGCTGCAGGTCACTCCTGCCTACCAGGGTAGATGCATTTCATTCCTGAGTGGTATCCTGCCAAATAGGCCAGTTGTTGGGTGAAGTCTAGGTCTCAGAAAAAAGATTGTGGATCCTAGCAGGTGGAATAAGATGTAAGATGCAGTTGGGATAGTAGTCATGCCTTATTTGGAGGTGGTAATAGACCCTAGTCAGCCCCACAGCCAGTTCCATTTTTTCCCGAGTTTTTTTCCATAGACCTTTTTAATATGCAGGTCAGACAAAGAAGACACACTTCAGCAGTTTACATCACAATGCCAGCAGATTACATCAGTGGGCACATGCTAACAGCCAGTGTTTATGACCTTGAGTACACACTGAATCAGAGTTTTGTGACCTTGACTACATACTAAAGACATAGGCCACCAGAAACCTCACTGAGGGATCCTAACTATAGCCATCTTGGGCCTGCTCTACAGGGTCTTAGAAGGACTTTTGCTTAAACAAAACGTTAGGTGTTAAAACATTATGGAGATTCACTGGGAAGCTGCCTAAAGCCACATCTAAGAGAAAGAATATCAAGATAAGAGGAGTCCTAGGGGATTAGAAAAGCAGCTGAAGAGGGAGAAAAAAAGCAGAACAGCAGAGCTCACAAAGAAACAATTGAATATTGATTCAATGTCAATAGTCTTAGGTATATTCCAGTGTAAAAATTCCCAATATCTGTTTTGGGATTGGAAGAAAATTAAAGCATGATTAGAGTGAGAGCGAAGTCCTATATTCTCTTGTCTTATATCTGTAAATCACAGAGAACAGGAGTTGAGGCACTCTGTAGAGGTGTGAGTTGAGTAGAGAGCAGGACACATGGAACCTTGTAAACCCAGTGAGAGAGGGGGTGAGTCCACCTGTTCACCTTGAACATATAGGTGAATAGTCAGATGGGGATGGGAGTCCTCCTTACTCCATCTTTGCTATTTTCCTTCAGGCTTACTTCCTCCCTGAAGACCTTCCTTCCATGTGTGAAGTGGGCATATGTCCTATGCCTTCATGGAACTTTGCATCTCATAGGAGGACTAAGGACCATGGAATTTGACATTTGATTTAAAAAGAATTTTCAGCATGTCTGATTTGTACAAGGACCTGTACTTGATGCTGTTTGAGTTTGGCAGCAAAGAGAACAAACGGAACTCCAATTCTTTCCTTCAAGGCCCTGTCAGGCTAGAAGAAGAGGTAAGACAGAAATTCCTTTACAGCAAACAAGGCTGTGTGCTTGAGATATACAAAGGAGATTCCAGATAGATCCTGCCATTTTTTGAGCCCAGGATCCATTTCTCCTTCTAAACATATCACTCGATTTTTCTTTGTAGAACTCAGAGGTTCCATGTCTCACAGTCCATCTGGTTGAGATGCAACTGCCTCTGTTTGCCTATTCTTCACCCTGTTCCAGAAGTAGGTGTGTTATCCAGTTTACTGAAGAAAATTCAGTCTTAAGACTTTTCTGGGATTCTTGGGAAGTTAAAATTCTCTCTATTAGGGGTATTCAGCAACAAGGATGATTGAGCTATAATCTTGGTCCCAGAAAGAAAAGGCTATTCAAGAGCTAAGCCAATATGCAGGAGGACAGAGCCTAGAATCAGTGCTTCAGCTATAGCATCAGTTACATGGAGAGTCCATTCCAGTTGACAGGTACAGAAATAGTCTATGGAAGAGATGACACCTAAGATGTCCCTTTAGTCGTGCTGACACTGCCACAAATTTCACTTGCATGAAACTGAAACCAGCTTACTTCCGTAAAAATTAGGCACATAAAAATTGACAGGCAGTCTAGAACTTAGAAAGAAAAGTGATAGGAAGCATGAGGGTGACAGGAGCAGTGAAGGTCGTACCTTAAGAACAACCCAAGTAGAACAATTCTGCTGCTGTTTTCCCTGTTAGAGTTCTTGCCTTACCCCCTCACCTCATACTTATTGCTGCTACATAAGCTAGGGTGAGCTTGGAGCTGTTTCTGAGTGTTTTGTTATTTATACAGATTCAAAGAATTGGGCAGGGGCAATACCAGCTGTGTGGGAGGGGGAAAGAGTATCTATCTTCTAGGAGTTGGTGTAGAGATACAGCTTCTACTTTCTTGTCCTCATAAAATGTCAGATTCCTCTAACAGAAGAATGAAGAGGGAAATCTGGACAAATTTCTTGTAGGTAAATAAAAGAAGGGGATCCTAATTAGAATAAGTTATACTCCATGTATGTGTAATATGTTAAATACATTCTATAGTCATGTACATCTAAAAAGAACAAATAAAAATAAATAAGATACTGAATAAAAAGAAAGAAAAGAATCTGAGATCTCAGGGAGGCAGATGGGAAGGAAAGTGCACAGCATGATGTAGGAGACATCCATTGGAGGACAGGATGAAAGGTTCGAGAAGATTGTAAAGATTCTCAAACATTCTGTCTTTAACAAAATTTAGGTGTGGAACTAAAATTTTCTGATGAAGTGACAGATGTATTAAAGATGTTGTAGACTATGAACCTTGTCTGTAATTGTGAGATTGATGTTGTAGGTTTAGAACCAAAATTACCTTGGGCGCCCTTTAATAGCCAGTTATTTTAACTTTTGTATCTGATCTAACATTCTCGTAACTATTAGATGAACTTAGAAGTTATCGCTAACTAGAGGCAGACCTCTAGCCTCCACTAACCCTAAAGATAAAAACACTAGCATCTGAAGCCTATAGAAAAAATGTTCCTACTTTGCAATAGCTACTTACCTAAACTTCCACCAATGTATTTATTGAATGTATTGATTTATGCCTTTCTTTGTTATGTGACTATAAAAGTTCATGTAACCTCTTCCATGACAGAACATTTCTTTCAGTTTAACTTGGATCTGTGTTCTCAGACCATGGTCACTGATATTTGACTCTGAATAGACCTATTTTCTTATTTCCTTTAGAGTTATTTTACTTCAATAGAGGCAATATAGGTATCTTTCATGTCTTAATAAACCCTCTCATGAAGATGGAACTCAGGGTTTTTTTCAAACTTGTAAAAAGATGGTGTTGGAAGAAAAGTACTTTTTACTCACTGCTGTGTAACTTAGGAAAGGCTGTTTGACTCCCAGTGAGGTAACAGCAGCATGAAGGTTCCATTAGATTCCTGCCAGCAGGAGGACTGGTGGTACTTTTGCTGGAGAAACTGCTTCTCTGAAGAATCCCTAAAATTGCTTTCTTCCACCATTGGCAGACTAAAACCATTGGTTGACCTATGGAAGGTCAACCTCATAGAGCTCATGGCAGTTCTTGGCCGGTATGCTCTTAATCTATTACCCAGGGCTACTCCTCTGTGTAACCCTGAGGGATACTTGCAGCTGCAGGACCTGACACCACTTTAAATAGAGAGCAGGGCTCTCTCATAAAATATTAAATGTACCAAATTAATGGAGAGGACTTCCAATGTCAAAGTTAAATGCCCCCAAAGCATTAAGGAACTGGAGGAGGAATGAAGGGTCAGAATTTTAGCAGACCTCTCCAGTTGCTGCTCATGTTTGGGGAGGCAACACTGACTCCAGGATTTGCAGTTGGAAGGGCCTCTATTCTTCATGCTGATCCCTACTGGCATCCAGTGCAAGTTTACCAGGACCTCAGTATGTTTTTAATTTTTTATTTTTATTTAGCTTTTAATTTCTTAGACTGTATTTTGATTCATTGTACACAAATGGGGTACATAATTTTGTTTCTATGGTTGTACACAAAGCAGATTCATACCATTTGTGTAGTCATACATTTACATTGGGCAACAATGTCTGTGGGCCTGAGCATTTTTGATTCACTTAAAATAATTTAGAATTAACCCCTATGGAAACTGTGTAATAAAACTTTTCATTTCGGATCTTTGCTCTTATCTTCCAGAAACACACTTTTCATTTTCATATTGGAACTGTGCAAACTGTAATTGTATTAAATGGAAGAAGATAAACAAAAAGTGGATATTGAGTGGAGGGAACAGAATTATAATCAAAGGTCGCAGTCAGGGAGGGAGTTAGCGGGTGAGTCAGGTCGCCTGCGTTGCGGAGCTAGCCAGCGGGCACCCAACCTGCCTGCATTGTGGAGCTAACTGGCAGGCAGCCAACCCACCCAACCACCAGGCCAAAGTCGGACACCATCATTGAGCAATCCAGCCTGACTCCTGCACCGAGGTCTAGCACCATCATTGAGTGACTCCACCTGTCCACCACACTGAGGTCAGTCGCCATTGCAGAGCAGGCTGGCCGACCAGTCAGCCCACCTGCATCGTGGAGCTAACCAGAGGGTGAGCCAGCTTGCTTGACCCCTACACTGAGGTTGGCACATTTCTGAGTCTGCCTGCCTGCCCCCCCTACTGCTGAGGGACCCTGCAATTGTCTCTGCTGACTCAGTGCACCCTCCTTGGGGCTCCCCAGCTTCTTTATAGGCTGGTGCAGGTATTTTGAATTATTCCTGAGGGCATGGCCAAAATCATTGGAAGGGCAGCTCCCTTCCTGAAACACCTATAGGAGACTAGAGGACCTTTGAAAGGACCCAGGAGTCAAGAAGAGGAGGTATTGAGAGACTCGGGACCAACTGAGGTCCACTGGGTGAGACTCCCACTGGGAAAGCTCCCCATATGGGGCAGTAGTCCCAAAATGCAGGGAACTTCATGGAATAGAGTGGCCCGGTGAGACTCCCCCACTGCAACTGTGAACCCAGTCAACTGGGAACATTGCAGAGGAGGGCCACACAGTGAGAGAATTTGACAGAGTGAGGGTCTGAGGTGGTAGCTCCAGTTTCCAGGTAATGTAGCAGAGGAGGGCCGCTCAGTCAGGGGGTTCCTCATAGGACCAGACTCCCCAGCTCAGGAGGTAGGTCTGGATCCCTGGGATGTCACAGAGGAGGGCTGCCCAGTCCAGGTGGTAGTTCTGAACTGAAGGGAACTTCTTGGAGGAGAGCTACCCAGCAAAACTTCCCCACTGGGTGAGTCTTCCCTCCTGGACAAGGCTTTCCCACCAGGGCAGTAGAACCAGAGAAACAGGCCCAGATCAGACGTACCCCAATCTACAGTCTAGTCCTCCTTTGGCTGACCATCAGTCAACAAGTGGAGGCACCTCTGCCCACTGACAGGGAATATACCCGACCAGAAGGCCACCACCCCTAGAGGGGCAACTTCCTTGTAGCACTGCATTATCAAGTTCCTCCAACACTTCAGGCTACTGAAGGCTAAGAGGTGAGTTATTGGAAATCTACAGGGACACTATTACTCAGTAGAGGAATTCTGCAATATCTCAGAGTTTCACTACTAGAGGGGTACATACCTGAGCAATATGAGAAAACAAAGGAAGAAAAATGTCCCAAACAAACCTAGATGCTACATCAACAAAATCCAATGACAGCATGGCAGAAGAAATGTCAGAAAGGGAGTTCAGAATGTACATAATTAAAATGATCAGAGAAGAAAATGATGAGATGAAAGACAAATGCAGGCTTTGAATGATTGCACCACTCAACAGTTAAAAGAGCAAATGCAGGAAGCAAAAGATCATTTCCATAAAGAGTTAGAGATATTGAAAAAAAACCAAACAGAAATCCTCGAAATGAAGGAAACAATAAACCAAATTAAAAACTCCATAGAAAGCATACAAATAGGATGGAACACCTGGAAGACAGACTCTCAGACATTGAAGACAAAGTATTTAATTTTGAAAACAAAGATGATCAAACAGAGAAGATGGTAAGAAATCATGAACAGAATCTACAAGAATTATGGGATATCATGAAAAGGCCAAATTTAAGAATTATTGGGATAAAGGAAGGCACAGAGAAACAAACCAAAAAATGAACAATCTACTCAATGAAATAATATCAGAAAATTTCCAAATCTGAAGAATGAAATGGAAAATCAAATACAAGAGGCTTATAGGACTCCAAATATACAAAATTAGAATAGACCCAGCCAAGGCACATTATAATGAAAATACCTAACATACAAAATAAAGACAGAATTTTAAAGGCTGCGAGAGAAAAAAATCAAATTACATTCAGGAGGAAACCAATAAGAATATGAGCAGATTTTTCAATCCAGACCCTAAAAGCTAGAAGGGCCTGGAACAACATTTTTCAAGCTCTGAAAGAAAATGGATGCCAACCAAGAATCTTATACCCAGCAAAACTTAACTTCATATTTGATGAAAAATAAAATCCTTCCATGATAAACAAAAGCTAAAAGAATTTACAAAAAGAAAGCTGGCACTACAGAACATTCTCATGAAAATAATCTGTGAGGAAGAGATGAAAAACAACAACGTAAATCAGTAAAGGGAGGAAATAACCTAAAGGAACAGCCAAATAAAGGAGAAATTACGTCATGTCAAAAAAACAAAAATGAGCCAAATAACTAGGAATACAAATCATATCTCAATAATAACCTCGAATGTTAATGGCCTGAACTCAGCAATAAAAAGACACAGACTGGAAGATTGGATTTAAAACAAAGATCCAACAATTTGCTGCTTACAAGAGACTCATCCCATAGAAAGAGATACCCACAGACTAAACGTGAAAGGTTGGGAACGGCACATGGACACAGCAAAAAAGCCAAAGTATCCATCCTCATATCAGATAATGTGGACTTCAAGCCAAAGTTAGTCAGAAGGGATAAAGAAGGACATTTCATACTGCTTAAGGGTAGCATCAATCAGAAAGACATAACAATCATAAATATCTATACCCTAAACAGTGGCTCATTCATGTACATCAAACAAATCATTCTCAATTCCAGAAATCAAACAGACCACAACCCAATAATACTAGGTAATTTTAACACACCTCTTTCACCACTGGACACATCTTCCAAACAAAAATTGAACAAAGAAACCATAGATCTCAATAACGCAATCAATTATTTGGACTTAACGGACATACATAGAATATATCATCCAACAAAGAGTGAAAAAAAAACTTTCTTCTCAGCAGCACATGGATCTTTCTCTAAAATAGACCATATTCTATGCCACAAAACTATTGTTAGCAAGTACAAGAAGATAGAGATACTACCTTGTATTCTATCAGATCATAATGGATTGAAATTAGAAAGAAATGTCAGAGTAAAAAACATAAATTACTCCAACACCTGGAGTTTAAATAATATGGTATTGAATGAAGAATAGATAACAGAAGACATCAGGAGGGAAATAAAAAAATTCTTAGATGTAAACGAGAACAAAGATACATCATATCAAAATCTCTGGGACACTGGGAAAGCATTAGTTAGAGGAAAATTTATTTCATGGAGCACATTCAATAAAAGAAGGAAAAATCAAAAAATAAGGGGGGATCCAAGATGGTGGACTAGAGGGTGACTGCATCTCTCGTCACTCCAGAACTCAGGATTCAAGAAGGGGAGGTATTGAGAGACTGAGACCAACATAGAGCCGCGTGGTGAGTCTCTCCCACCGGGTGAACCTGGCCCAGGCAGAAGGCCCAGACAGGGGGCAACTGTTTGGAGCAGGGCAGGGCAGCGAGAGACTTCCCAAAGCAGCCCTGCCCCCTCCCAATGCAGGCCCGTTCCACAGTCAGGTTCTTAGAGCAGGGTCGCCCAGTGAGAGCATTTCCGCACAGAGCCAACCCCAAGCCCCGGACCCAGCAGTGGGCCCCAGCCTGCAAGTGGCTTCTGGGACCATGGCAGGCAGCAAGAGACTTCCCCAAGCAACCCTGCTCCCTCTCACGGCAGGCCCGGTCCACAGACAGGTTCTCAGAGCAGGCCCACCCAGTGAGAGCTTTTCCACACAGAGCCAACACCAAGTCCTGGACCCAGCAGTGGGCCTGGTCTGTAGGGGCTTCTGGGACCAGGGCAGGGCAGTGAGAGGCTTTCCCAGGCAGCCTGGCTCCCTCCGAGGGCAGGCAGGGTCCACAGTCAGCTTCTTGGAGCACACCCTCCCAGTGAGAGCTTTTCCGCAGAGCTAACCCCAAGCCCTGGACCCAGTGGCAGGCCCCGGCCAGTAGGTGGCTTCTGGAACCAAGGCAGGACAGGGAGAGGCTTTCCCCGAGCAGCCTGGCTCCCTCAGGCAGGGGCAGGCCCTGTCTATAGCCAACTACTAGGAACAGGATTGCCCAATGAGAGGATTTCCACACAGAACCAGCCCCCAGCCTGGAGCGGGCTAGGGACAGCTTTCTTTGGAAGCACTGCATTATCAAGTTCCTCCAAGACTTCAGGCTACCGAAGGCTGGGAGGTGATATACTGGAAATCTACACGGACACTATAAGCCAATAGAGGAAATCTGCAGTATCTCAGAGTCCCACTGATATCTGACCAATATGAGAAAACAAGGGAAGACAATGTTCCAAACAAACCTAGATACTGTATCAATAAAACCCAATGACAGCACAGAAGAAGAAATGTCAGAAAGGGAGTTCAGAATGTACATAATTAAAACAATCAGAGAAGCAAACAAGGAGATAAAAGAGCAAATGCAGGCATGAAGCAAGAGATGAAAGAGCAAATGAAGACATTAAATGATCACACTAATCAACAGTTAAAAGAGCAAATACAGGAAGCAAAAGATCATTTCAATAAAGAGAGATACTGAAAAAAAAAAACAAAAGGATATCCTTGATATGAAGGAAACAATAAACCAAATTAAAAACTCCATAGAAAGCATAACCAATAGGACAGAACACCTGGAAGACAGAACCTCAGACATTGAAGACAAAATATTTAATCTTGAAAACAAAGTTGAGCAAACAGAGAAGATGCTAAGAAATCATGAACAGAATTTACAAGAATTATAGGATATAACATAAAGGCCAAATTTAAGAATTATTGGGATTGGGAAGGCTTAGAGAAACAAACCAAAGGAATGAAAAATCTATTCAAAGAAATAATATCAGAAAATTTCCCAAATCTGAAGAATGAAATGGAAAATCAAATACAAGAGGCTTATAGGACTCCAAATATACAAAATTACAACAGACCCACACCAAGTCACATTATTATGAAAATACCTAACATACAAAATAAAGACAGAATTTTAAAGGCTGCGAGAGAAAAGAATCAAATTACATTCAGGGGGAAACCAATAAGTATATCAGCAGATTTTTCAATCCAGACCCTAAAAGCTAGGAGGGCCTGGAACAACATTTACCAAGCTCTGAAAGAAAACGGATGCCAACCAAGAATCTTATACCCAGCAAAATGTACTTCCAGATTTTATGATGAAATAAGATCCTTCCATGATAAACAAAAGCTAAAGGAATTTACAAGAAGAAAGCCGGCATTACAGAACATTCTCAGCAAAATAATCCCTGAGAAAGAGATGAAAAATAATGATGTAAAACAGCAAAGGGAGGAACTAACCTAAAGGAATAGAAAAATAAAGGAGAAACTGTCATGTCAAAAAAACAAAACTGAGTCAAATGACAGGGAACACAAATCATATCTCAATAATAACCCTGAATGTTAATTGCCTGAACTCAGCAATCAAAACACATTGACTGGCAGATTGGATTAAAAAGAAAGATCCAACAATATGCTGCCTTCAACAAACTTATCTCATAGAAAGAGATACCCACAGACTAAAGGTGAAAGGATGGGGAAAAAAACGTACCATGCACATGGACTCAGCAAAAAAGCAGGAGTA
This sequence comes from Sciurus carolinensis, assembly GCF_902686445.1. Taxonomy (NCBI): domain Eukaryota; kingdom Metazoa; phylum Chordata; class Mammalia; order Rodentia; family Sciuridae; genus Sciurus; species Sciurus carolinensis. The sequence continues at coordinate 37,080,411 of NC_062228.1, forward strand.
TCCATCCTCATATCAGATAATGTGGACTTCAAGCCAAATATGGTCAGAAGGGATAAAGAAGGACATTTCATACTGTTTAAGGGTAGCATAAATCAGCAAGACATAACAATCATAAATCTATGCCCCGAACATTGACTCAACCATGTAGGTCAAACAAACCCTTCTCAATTCCAGAAATCAAGTAGACCACAACACAATAATACTAGGCGATTTTAACACACCTGTCTCACCACTGGACAGATCTTCCAAACAAAAATTGAACAAAGAAACCATAGATCCCAATAACACAATCAACAATTTAGACTTAACAGACATATATAGAATGTACCATCCAACAAAGAGCGAATACACTTTCTTCTCAGCAGCACATGGATTCTTCTCTAAAATAGACCATATTTTATGCCACAAAGCTAATGTTAGCAAATACAAGAAGATAGGGATACTACCTTGTATTCTATCAGATCATAATGGATTGAAATTAGAAATAAATGGCACAGTAAAAAACAGAAACTTCTCCAATATCTGGAGATTAATAATATGGTATTATGTGATGTTGGATAACAGAAGACATCAGGACGGAAATAAAAAAAAATTCTTAGAAGTAACTGAGAACAAAGACACATATATCAAAATCTCTGGGACACTATGAAAGCAGAATTTAGAGGAAAATTTATTTCATGGAGTGCATTCAACAAAAGAAGTACAAATCAACAAATAAACGACCTAAGACTACAGCTCAAAGCTGTAGAAAAAGAAGAACAGACCAACACCAAAAGTAGTAGAAGACAGGAAATAGTTAAAATCAGAGCTAAAATCAATGAAATTGAAACAAAAGAAACAATAAAAAAATTAACAAAATAAAGAGTTGGTTCTTTGAAAAAATAAACAAAATTGATAACCCCTTAGCCACACAAAGAGAGAGAAAACTCAAATTAATAAAATTCGAATGAATATGGAAATATCACTACAGACACAATTGAAATACAAAACTGTTCTGTCCAGCAGAACTGGCGCAAAGAAAGGAGACACCACCAATCTTTAGTTGACGAGATTTATTGTGTCCTCCCTGTTTCTCTGTCTTCTTTGTTCTCCCCCTATCTTCCTTCTCCTCTCTCTCCCTCTCTCCTCCCCCAGGCTCGTAGTTTATCAGCCAATTATAGCAAAGCTTTCTCTCACACAGGAGAGCATGCAGAGGAATGCCAGCATTACACTATATAAATCGTGAGCTGTCCATGCACAGCATGATATTAGATAGTCAATCCTTGAGCCTGGCATTAACATGTCATAAGTCTCCAAGGAACTAGTAAGCAAGCAGCCTTTTTGGGTATTTCCTTATTTTGGTAGCCAGTGCCCTTTGGCTCACTGCCAGGTGCCATCTTGTCCAAGATGGCCCTCAACAGGCTCCCCCTTTTTATTATAAAAAGAAAAGGACAGTGACTGTGTCTGTCTTAGGTGCCAGAGTCAGACTTTATCCTTACCCGTCATTGGGAGTCAAAGAGCTGTTCGCATGCTTTGATCCCTGTCTTAGGTTGGTATAAAGTCCACCTTGTGCTTACCCATCTTTGACTACCAGTCCTGTAATTGGGAGAGCCAAATCTGCAGGTCAGGGCCTTGGTCCATGGCCATAAGGGCTTGCTGTACCACTAAGGCTTGCCGTCTTTGATGACTCCTTAGAGACAACAGATATCTGAGCAGCAATCATAACAGAAAGAACAACAATCCCATCATAGCAAAAATTCCCATTCATTGTTTACCAAATTTTAAGAAACTAATGGCTTCTGGCACACCCAGACCTTGACCTGAGTACTATTTGCCACAAATATAGAATTTCTTAATAGTGTATTCAAATTAGTAAAGTCTTTAGTCCATTCCCATTAAGCATGCTTCCAAGCTGTTTGGACAGATTTGCAGCGGCAGTAATATTAGAATAGGGTATAGGAGTAACATAATGCTTGGGCATGTACTAGATAGCCCATCTGTGCGGTAACAGTCAACATGTCCACTTGTTCTTGCAGTAAGTCCACTCTTTGGTTTAGAATCAGGATTCCCATGGTGAGATGTGTATTGATGTTTTCCTGGGCTGTCAATGCTTTGGCAGTGGCTCGTGACAGATTGTTGAGCGTGTGAGCAGTAGGAATAGCAGTTCCTAGGGCAAGTCCAGCAGCAGTGGCAGCAGCTGCAGCAGTCACTGCAGCAACAGCGATGGCTATAATAGCTGAGATACCAAAATTTCTTTTTGCCCTCATGGGTAGAAAATTCCACTCACTATGATTTAAGGTCACTGGGACTGGAATAAATTTAGGAATCCTGGCAATCACAGCCAGAGGAAATAATGAAGCATCCCAACAACTAGATACATAACACTCTTGGTTAGCACAGTTAAGGACCTCAGTATCATTATCATTGTTATTAGTAATGTTAATATTAAACTTAGAACTGTTAGACAGAATGAACACAGAGACATGACACATACAGGAATAGGGGGGAAAGATTGATTAAAGGAAGTGAAATTGGCCTCACACCCTGTATAACTAAAAACAGGTGTATTACTTCCCTTCATATAGGCTTGCTTTTGACTGCACCTTTATTGAATGAGAGAGAGATTGCCTCCCTGTATCATGGCAGTTTCTGAGGTGGCTAACCAGAGGAAGCAAAGACTACCTCTTCACTTGAAGTTTAGACTAGTATTAAGTGGCTTTACAGTGGAACCAGCTGGTAGTTAAGGGATACCTATAAATTCTGTACTAGGAAATAATTGAGGGAAAACTTGTGTGCCATGAGTTATATATCCCCAAAAGTTTTAGGAAGAGCTAACAACAGCAGGCTTACCACCATCACCATCATTTTGTGTTTCAGTGCCATTTTTTTCTTATGGATAGTTCTTACCAAGCGCTCCGGGACCCAGATAGGTTGTTGTTGGTCCTGAAGAAAAACACAAACAGATCCTCTCCCCCATATAAATACTGGGTCAGGTCCTTTCCAGGACCCAGTCAAGATGTCTTTCCACATTGCTTGTGGATGGCCACCAGACTTTCCACTAAAATGTCTATCAGCCGCAGTACAGTCCATAGCATCCAAATTTAAAAAATTGAGGGTGAATAAAGCAAGGTTAAGTCTGTTCTTGGGAGGGGCTAATGCCCCTATTCCCCCTTTTTGTTTAGTTAAACAGACTTTCAATGTTTGATTAGCTCTTTTCACGATAGCTTGTCCTTGTTAATTGTAGGGCAATCCTGTAGAAAGATATTAAACTTTGAACAAAACTGTTGAAATGAAGAAGTATATGCAGGCCCATTATCTGTTTTAAATGATTTTGGCCTTCCCATAGTAGCAAAGACTTGAAGGAAATGACTAATTACATCTTTTGTCTTTTCCCCCTGTATGGGCAGTAGAAAATATATATCCTGGGTAGGTATCTATGGTTACATGTACAAATCTTAAAGTACCAAATTCAGGGATATGGGTGACATCCATCTGTCATAGATGATTTGGAAGGAGTCCTCTAGGATTGACTCCAAAATGAGGAACAGATAAATGAGGCACACAGACAGGCAGGACATTGTTTTACTATATTTCTGGCTTATTTTTTTGTAATGTTATATTTTATTTTGGGAGTAGTAGCATTGACATGAAAATCTTTATGGAAATTAATTGCTTCTTCTACAATATTAAATACATGAGGATCTTGAGTAGCTGAGTCTGCAGTAGAATTTCCTTGAGCTAAAGGCCCAGGTAAGCCTGAATATGCTCTGATATGGCCTGTATATAAAGGTTCTTTGCGAGCCCACAGAAGAGTTTGTACTTGATAAGAGCATTGTTGTGAGGTAGATTGAGGACTAATGGGTCCAGCTGTCTCAAGCTGTGGCACAAGCTGGGCAATATAGAGACTGTCAGTATAAATATTTAAAGGTTCCTCAGGAAATGTTCATAAGGCAGTTATTATTGCTTCTAGTTCAGTTTTTTGAGCAGACTTATGAGAAGTAATAATAGTCTGTACTTTATCAGAAACTACTGTATCTGTACCAGAGGAGGAGCCATCTGTAAAGACTGTTTTTGCTGCTGGGATAGGTTGAGCCTTAATAACCTGAGGGAAAATAACAGGATGTCTTTTGAAGAAGCTGACAATAGGTGAACTTGGCAAGTGATTATCAAATGTGGCCATGGTGGAACAATAGACAATTGCCCAATCTTCATTATTGTTAACTAGTATTTTAATCTGTTTTGCCATGTACGGGACAATGACTGTCTGAGGATGAACTCTAAAAACTCGAAGGGCAGTCTTAAGTCCTAATACAACTAGATTTGCCACCATCACAGGATACGGGGAAACAATATTTTTGGAGGACACTGTCAAATGGATCCATATCAGGCGTCCAGTTTGCCACAATAGACCTGTAGGAGTATATTCAGAATCTAACACTATGAGGCTAAAAGGCAAGGATAGATCAACTCTCTCACTATGAGCATTTTCTAAAGCTTGTTCTACTAATCTCAAGGCTTTTCTATCTTCAGGAGTTAAAGTTCTGGGGGATGTAGGGTCTGAATCTCCTTGGAGAATATCAAACAAAGGCTTAAGTTGACCAGTGGTGATTCCCAAATTCGGCCTTATCCAATTTATATCACCTAATAATTTTTGGAAATCATTTAGAGTCTTAAGCTTTTCTGCAGCTAATTGAATTTTTTTTGTGGCCTAACACAGGTATCTAATATTTGATGTCCTAGAAAGGTAATAGGGCTGCGGGTTTGCACCTTTTCTGGGGCCACATGTAATCCCCATTTTCCTAGGGTATCAATAATATTGTTAAATACCCTAAATAAAGTCTCCTGTTCCCTATGAGCCAAAAGAATATCATCCATATAATGGAGACAATAAAGTTCTTTATAATTCTGTCTAATCTGTGATATAGCCTTGCCAACATATATTTGACACATAGTGGGACTATTTGCCATTCCCTGGGCTTTAATCCTATGGGTCCTTCAGGGCAGTCTTTTCTGAAGTGCCCTTCTTACCCACACTTAAAGCATGTTTTTCCTTTATCTCCTAATGGCCCCTGATTTGGCCCATGAAGAGCAGCAGCTATTACTTGCCCTGTTATGACTGCATCATTGATATCCCTGCAGACCTTTATATAGGTACTTGAATCTTTATTTTTTCATGGTCTTATAGCTTCTTTACACCATCTGTTTTCTTGCTCATAAGCTAATTGTTTTATTAAGGGCATTGCTTGTTCTGAATTCCCAAATACTCTAGCAGCAGTTTGGATTAATAATCTGCTGTTGAATACCTCCTGTTCACATTTCTACATTTCTTTGGGGAAAGCCTGCAGCAGCATCACAGCATGCTGTTTTTAATGAGGCTTCCTGCCATGCAGTTTTCCACACTAGGTACTGCCCCCCTGATAGTACAGCTTTACATAGCCTTTTCCAATCTTCCAGCACTAGATTTAGTCCTGATACTGATTCCAACATACTAATTGTAAATGGAGCTTGAGGACTGTACGTAGCCACTGCTTCCTTAAAATTTTTTACTGTTTTGAAATCTAGAGGTTGGTGGAATCCTTGTCTATTTAGGTCCTCTAGCACAGGGAAGAATTGTGGGACTGCTGAGATTTCTTTAATGGGGGTTTCTTCTCCCCATGGTGAAAAACCCATCTGATTTATAACATGAGCTAACTCCTCCCAAGGGTACCTTGGGGGATATAGGGGAAAGGCTGCCTGGGGGGAAGCTGCTGCCTCCAGGAAGGGATTGGTATTCCTTCTTGACATAACTGATGGTGGCAACTGTGTCCCTGATGCTCTTTCTAATTCCTCTCCCTAAGCCCCCCCTCCTCTTCTTCTTCTTTATGAGAAGTTACACTTAGTTGTTCTTTTATCTCTTCCAGACACATATTTCCTTCTTCTACTAAAGTTTTTATTCTGCCTTTCTCAGATGTTAGACATTCCTTAATGAACTGCCACATGGGTAAAGTACCTCTAGGTAATGGGGATTGCTTTTCTGCTTTGATAAGATCCTCTTTATGATGTTCCCATTGTGGAATATTTAGGACTCCCTCTTCCAAAAACCAAGGACTAAACTTGGCCAGTGTGGTTACATATGCTGTTACAGTAGATTGTTTTACAGCAGTCCCATTAGCCTTAAGCACATCTTGTATGATTCTTATTTGATTTCTAGACACTTATGACCCCATTCTGGAGTTATGTGAATCCCCAGGGTTATGTGACCCCTTTCCCGGGGTTATGTGACCCCTCTGCTGGGGTTATGTGACCCCTTCGCCGGGGTTATGTGATGTACCCCTTATACGCTCGGCCAGAGATTCCCGGGAGGTTATCCTACAGTTTACCTATAGCTACCTTAAGTTACTTAGTTTTCCTATAACTTACCTTAAGTTACTTACCTGAGAGGGCACAGAAGGAGAAAGAAGTTTCCCATAAGAGCCACCACTTGTTCTGTCCAGCGGAACCAACCCGGAGAAAGGAGACACCACCAATCTTTAGTTGATGAGATTTATTGCATCCTCCCTGTATCTCTATCTTCTTTGTTCTCCCCCTATCTTCCTTCTCCGCTCTCTCCCTCTCTCCTCCCCCAGGCTCGTAACTTATCAGCCAATTATAGCAAAGCTTTCTCTCACACAGGAGAGCATGCAGAGGAATGCCAGCATTACACTATATAAATCACAAGCTGTCCATGTGCGGCATGATATTAGATAGCCAATCCTTGAGCCTGGCCTTAACACATCATAAGTCTCCAAGGAACTAGTAAGCAAGCAGCCTTTTTGGGTATTTCCTTATTTTGGTAGCCGGTGCCCTTTGGCTCACTTCCAGGCACCATCTTGTCCAAGATGGCCCTCAACACAAAACAGAATTAGAAGCTATTTTGAAAACCTATACTCCAACAAAACAGAAAACCTCGAACATCAACAAGTTTATAGTGACATTTGAATTACCTAAACTGAACCAGGAGGAAATACACAACTTAAATAAATCAATTTCAAGCAAAGAAATAGGTCATCAAAAGCCTACCAACAAAAAAAGTCTGGGACCAGATGGGTTATCAGCCGAGTTCTACAAAAACTTTAAAGAAGAGATCATTCCAATACTCCTCAAAGTATTCCATGAAATAGAAGAGGAGAGAACTCTCCCAAACTCATTCTATGAAGCCAATATCACCCTGATACCTAAACCAGACAGAGACACATCGAGGAAAGAAAATTTCAGATCAATATACTTAACATTGATGCAAAAATTCTTACCAAAATTTTAGCAAATCACATACAAAAATATATTAAAAAGATAGTGCACCACAATCAAGTGGGTTTTATCCCAGGGATGCAAGGTTGATTCAACATCAGGAAATCAATAAATGTCATTCACCATATCAACAGAATTAAAGTTAAGAATCACATGATTATTTCAATAGATGCAGAAAAAGCATTCAATAAAATACAGCATCCCTTCATGTTCAAAACTCTAGAAAAAATAGGAATAGTGGGAAAATTCCTTAACATTGTAAAAGCCATCTATACTAAGCCCATGGCCAATATCATTCTAAATGGTGAAAAACTGAAAGCATTCCCTCTCAAAACTGGAACAAGGCAGGGATGCCCTCTTTCACCACTTCTATTCAACATGGTCCTTGAAACTCTAGTCAGAGCAATTAGACAAACCAAAGAAATTAAAGGGATATGAATAGGAAAAGAAGAACTCAAACTATCCCTATTTGCTGATGACATGATTATATATTTAAAGGAACCCAGAAATTCCACCAGAAAACTTTTAGGACTCATAAATGAATTCAATAATGTAGCAGGTTACAAGATCAATGATCATAAATCCAATGCATTTTTATACATAGATGATGAATCTTCAGAAAGAGAAGTTAGGAAGACTACCCCATTCACAATAGTCTCGAAAAAAATGAAATACTTGGGAATCAATCTAACAAAAGAAGTGAAAGACCTCTACAATGAGAACTAAAGAACACTAAAGAAAGAAATTAAAGAAAACCTTAGAAGATGGAAAGATCTCCCATGTTCTTGGATAGGCAGAATTAATATTGTCAAAATGGCCATACTACCAAAATTGCTATACAGATTCAATGCAAATCCATTAAAGTCCCAATGATGTATCATACAGAAATAGAGCAAGCAATTATGAAATTCATCTGGAAGAATAAGAAACTCAGAATAGCTAAAGAAAACCTTAGCAGAAAGAGCGAAGCAGGGGGTATGGCAATACCAGATCTTCAACTCTACTACAAAGCAATAGTAACAAAAATGGCATGGTATTGGTACCAAAATAGACAGGTAGATCAATGATACAGAATAGATGACATGGACACATGCGCAAATAAATACAATTTTCTCATTCTAGACAAAGGTGCCAAAAATATGCAATGGAGAAAAGATAACCTCTTCAACAAATGGTGCTGGAAAATGGAAATCCATATGCAACAGAATGAAAATAAACCCCTATCTCTCACCCTGCACAAAACTCAACTGAAAATAGATCAAGGTCCTTGGAATCACTCCAGAGACCCTTCATCTTCTAGAAGAAAAAATACGTCCAAATCTTCAACATGTCAGCTTAGGATTAGACTTCCTTAACTGGACTCCCATAGCACAAGAAATAAAAGGAAGAATGAACAACTGGGATAGATTCAAACTAAAAAGCCTTCTCTCAGCAAAGGAAACTATCAGCAATGTGAAGAAAGAACCTACAGAGTAGAAGAAAATCTTTGCCAATCATACTTCAGATAGAGCACTAATTTCCAGAATATATAAAGAACTGAAAAAACTCTACACCAAGAATAGATTTAATCCAATCAACAAATGGGCTAAGGAAATATACAGACACTTCACAAAAGAAGCTCTACAAGCAATCAAAACATACATGAAAAAATGTTCAAGATCTCTAGTAATAAGAGAAATGGAAATCAAATCTACCCTAAGATTCCAGCTCACTCCAATTAGAATGGCGATTATCAAGAATACAAGCAACAATAGTTGTTGGCGAGGATGTGGGGAAAAGGGTACACTCATACATTTATGTTGGGGTTGTAAATTAGTGCAGCCACTCTGGAAAGCAGTGTGGAGATTCCTTTGAAAACTTGGAATGGACCCACCATTTGACCCAGCTATCCCACTCCTCGGCCTGTACCCAAAGGACTTAAAATCAGCATACTACAGAGATACAGCCACATTAATGTTTATAGCTGCTCAATTTACAATAGTCAGATTGTGGAACCAACCTAGATGTCCTTCAATTGATGAATGGATAAAGAAACTCTGGTATGTATATACAATGGAATATTACTCAGCCATAAAGAATGATAAAATTATGGCATTTGCAGGCAAGTGGATGAAATTGGAGAATATCATCCTAAGTGAGATAAGCCAATCTCAAAAAACCAAAGGATGAATTGTCTCGCTGATAAGTGGATGATGACACATAATGGGGGGTGGGAGGGGTTAGTGTTAGGGTTAGGTTTAGGGTTAGGGTTAAGGAGGGTGGCAAGAATGGAGGAGGGAAGGACTTTATAGAGGGAAAAGAGGGGTGGGATGGGAGTTTGGAATGGGAAAATATAACAGAATGAATCAAACAACATTACCCTATGTAAATTTATGATTACACAAATGGTATGCCTTTACTCCATGCACAAACAGAGAAACTACATGTATCCCATTTGTTTATAATGAAAAAAATCAACAAATAACGACCTAACACTACATCTCAAAGTCATTGAAAAGGAAGAAAAGAGCAACACTAAAAGTAGTGGAAGACAGGAAATAGTTAAAATCAGAGCTCAAATCAATGAAATTGAAACAAAAAAAAATCAAAAAAATTGACAAAATAAATACTTGATTCTTTGAAAAAATTAAACAAAATTGGTAAACTGTTAGCCACACTAACAAAGAGAAGGAGAGAGAAAACTCGAATTACTAAAATTTGTAATGAACAAGGAAATATCACAACATATAGAAGTGAAATACAAAACATAATTAGAAGCTATTTTGAAAATCTATACTCCAACAAAATAGAAAATCTCAAGGAAATCAATTGGTTTCTATAGATATAAGTATTACCTAAAATGAACCAGGAGGACATACACAATTTAAATTGATCAATTTCAAGTAATGAAATAGAAGAACTCATAAAATGCCTACCAACAAAGAAAAGTCCAGGACCAGATGGGTTCTCAGTCAAGTTCTACAAAACCTTTAAAGAAGAACTCATTCCAATACTTCTCAAAGTATTCCATGATATAGAAGAAGAGGAAACCCTTTAAAACTCATTCTATGAAGCCAATATGACTCTGATACCTGAACCAGACAGAGACACATTGAGGAAAGAAAATTTCAGACAAATATCCTTAACATTGATCCAAAAATTCTTAACAAAATTTTAGCAAATTGCATGCAAAAATATATTAAAAAGATAATGCACCATGATCAAGTGGGTTTTATCCCAGGGATGCAAGGTTGAATCAACATTAGGAAATCAATAAATGTCATTCACCATATCAACAGACTTAAAGTCAAGAATCACATGATTATTTCAATAGATGCAGAAAAAGCATTTGATAAAATACAGCGTCACTTCATGCTCAAAACACTAGAAAAAATAGGGATAGTGGGAACATTCCTTAACATTGTAAAGGCCATCTATGCTGAGCCCATGGCCAATATCATTCTAAATGGTGAAAAACTGAAAGCATTCCCCCTCAAAACTGGAACAAGGCAGGGTGCACTCTATCACCACTTCAATTCAACATTGTCCTTGAAACTCTAGCCAGAGCAATTAGACAAAATAAAGAAATTAAAGGAATATGAATAGGAAAAGAAGAATTCAAACTATCCCTGTTTGCTGATGACATGATTATATATTTAGAGGAACCAGAAAATTCCACCAGAGAACTTTTAGAATTCATAAGTGAATTCAGTAAAGTATCAGGATATAAGACCAATGCTCATAAATCTTATGCATTTTTATACATAAATGATGAATCCTCAGAAAGAGAAGATAGGAAAACTACCCCATTCACAATAGCCTCAAAAAAAACATACTTGGGAATCAATCTAACAAAGTTGGTGAAAGTCCTCTACAATGAGAACTGCAGAACACTGTAGAAAGAAATTATAGAAAACCTTAGAAGATGGAAAGATCTCCCATGTTTTAGGATAGGCAGAATTAATATTGTCAAAATGGCCATACTACCAAAAGTGCTATACGGATTCAATGCAATTCCAATTAAAATCCCAATGATGTACCTTACAGAGATAAAGCAAGCAATCATTAAATTTATGTGGAAGAATAAGAAACCCAGAATAGCTAAAGTAATCCTTAGCAGGAAGAGTGAAGCAGGGGTATTGCAATACCAGATCTTCAACCATGCTACAGAGCAATAGTAAGAACAACTGCATGGTATTGGCACCAATACCTGCAGATCAATGGTATAGAAGAGCAGACACAGACACAAACCCAAATAAATACAATTTTCTCATACTAGACAAAGATGCCAAAAATATGCAATGGAGAAAATGTAGCCTCTTCAACAAATGGTGCTGGGAGAAGTGGAAATCCATTTGCAACAGAATGAAATTAAACCCCTATCTCTCATCCTGCACAAAACCCAACTCAAAGTTGGTCAAGGACCTTGGGATCATACCAGAGACCCTTCATCTTATAGGAGAAAATGTAGGTCCAAATCTTCATCATGATGACTTAGGATCAGACTTCCTTAACAGGACTCCCATAGCATAAGAAATAAAAGCAAGAATCAACAAGTGGGATAGATTCAAACTAAAAAGCTTTCTCTCAGAAAAGGAAACTATCAGCAATGTGAAGAGATAGCCTACAGAGTGGGAGAAAATCTTTGCCACTCATACTTCAGAGAGAGCACTAATTTCCAGAATATATAAAGAACTGAAAAAACTCTACACCAAGAATACAAATAACCGAATCGACAAATCGGCTAAGGAAATGAACAGACTTCATAAAAGCTCTACAAGCAATCAAAACATACATGAAAAAATGTTCAACATCTCTAGTAATAAGAGAAATGGAAATCAAAACTACCCTAAGATTCCAACTCACCCCAATTAGAATGGCAATTATGAAGAATACAAGAAAAATAGTTGTTGGTGAGGATGTGGGGAAAAAGGTACACTCATACATTTACGGTGGAGTTGCAAATTAGTGCAGTCACTCTCTAAAGCAGTGTGGAGATTACTTAGAAAACTTGGAATGGAACCACCATTTAACCCAGCTATCCCACTCCTTGGCCTATACCCAAAGGACTTAAAATCAGCGTACTTCAGAAATACAGCCACATCAATGTTCATAGTTACTGAATTCACAATAGCCAGATTGTGGAACCAACCTATATGTCCTTCAATTGATGAATGGATAAAGAAACTGTGATATATATATATATATATATATATATATATATATATATATATATATACATACACACAATGGAATATTACTCAGTCATGAAGAATAATAAAATTGTGGCATTTGCAGGCAAATGGATGAAACTGGAGAATATCATGCTAAGTGATATAATCCAATCTCAAAATACCAAAGGAGGAATGATTTCACTGATAAGTGGATGATGACACATAATGTTGGGTTAGAGGGGGGCAAAAATGGAGGAAGGAGGGACTGTATAGAGGGAAAAGAGGTGTGGGAGGGGTGGGGATAGGAAAAAATAAGAGAATGAATCCAATACTATTATCCCAGGTAAATGTATGACTACAGAAATGGTATGCCTCTACTTCATGTACAAACAGAAACAAGATGTATCCTATTTGTTTACAATAAAAATAAAAAAATGGTGCTTTTTAAAAAACAAAACAAACAAAAAATGAATTATAATCAAACTTATTAAGAAATCAAAGCCCCTCCTACTCATCTCCTTTCCTTTCTTCTCTTGTCTTTGTTCTAGAGTCTTCAGTCAAGGTAGGAAGAGCACCTGTATCTGAGGGCATCAGAAATTTTTCTGCCTATTCTTTTTCTGGTTAGCTCAGTGTGGGGATCTGCACATGGTGTGGAGACTCCCAATTATCTCCTCTTCTAAGCCTTTTAAGAGGAGAAGAAAATTACAGCTGGAATGCAATAATATCTGTTACCCCTTCACCACAATCCGAAATCCTGCATGCAGCCACTCAACATTGTGTGGATTTCATGTTGCTCTGAAACAGAGACCTTATACCATTAGGCCCTTCCAAAGGTCACATACCCTAGCACTCCTCCCTTCACTGAGGTCTCTTAATTTCCCTTTGGTTGATTGCTGTTTGCTCTGATCCTTCTTTGACTAACATTAGATTATATAAAAGTACATTTTTCTGGATCCCTTGCCAACTGGCTTCTATGTTTGGCCAATGGGAGGCAGGGGTAGGAGAATAGAGGAGATACACAGGGGAGAATGAAGGTCTTCTTCTTGTTCTCCATTCTCCTTTTGCCTGGGAAATGTTTCCTTCAACAACTGTGTCTCTAACTCCCAAATGCCAGGTTCATTATGGTTTCAGCTCTTTATAAGTGACCTTGATTCCTAGCCTCTACCACTTCTTTTCATTGACCAGCATTATGGATGGAATTATTTTCTTGCTTTCACTAATTCTGGATTAGCAGAAATGTGGATTATCAGCATTTTCATCATCTATTTACCAATTTCCTGTGGGCTTATTTTTTTTTTTGATTCACATGGTTAGATGTATTAGGTGTATGAAGAGCTATTTATATTTCTTTTCTATGGGACTATTCCTGTGCTTTGGTCATTTTTATATTGTGCAGTTTATTTTTCTCATTCAATTTATTATGAAATCTGTATTAGAAATAATAGTCTTGTACACAATGTAGATTCATACCACTCGTGTAATTATACATGTACATAGGGTAATGATGTCAGTCTCATTCCACCATTTTTCACACCCCCTCCCTCTCATTTCCTTCTACATATTCTAACGTTTCCCAATTCTTCTCTCATTCCCCACTCCCCACCCCCATTATATGTCATTCTCCACTTATCAGGGAAAACATTCAGCCTTTGGATTTTTGGCTTGGCTTATATCACTTAGCATGATATTCTCCAATTCCATCCATTTATTTCCAAATGCCATAATATTATTATTCTTTATGGCTATTCCATTGTATATATATATACCAGTGTTTCTTTATCCATTCATCTGTTGAAGAGCATATAGGTTGGTTCCATAATCTAGCTATTGTGAACTGAACTGCTATAAACATTGATGTGACTTTGTTACTGTAGTTTGCTGATTTTAGGTCCTTTGTGTATAAACCAAGGAGTGGGATAACTGGGTCAAAAGGTGGGTCCATTCCAAGTTTTCTGAGGATTCTCCATACTGCTTTCCAGAGTGGCTGCACCAATTTGCAACTCCACCAGCAATGTAAAAGTGTGCCTTTTCCCCCACATCCATGCCATCTATTATTTTTTGTGTTCTTGATAAAAGTCATTCTAATTGGAGTAAGATGAAATCTTAGAGTTGTTTTAATTTGCATTTCTCTAATTACTAGAGATGTCAAATACTTTTTCATATATTTTTTAATCACCTGTGTGTCTTCTTCTGTAAAGTGTCTGTCAAGTTCCTTGGCCCATTTGTTGATTGAGTTCTTTGTATTTTTGGTGTAAAGTTTTGTAGGTTCTTTATAAATTTTGGAGATAAGTGCTCTATCTGAAGTGCATGTGGAAGAGATTTTCTGCCACTCTGTAGGCTCTCTCTTCACATTCTTGATTATATCCTTTGCTGAGAAAAAGCTTTTTAGTTTGAGTCCATCCCATTTATTGATTCTTGCCTTGATTTCTTGTGCTTTGGGAGTCTTGTTGAGGAAGTTTGATCCTAAGCCAACATGATGAAGATTCAGCTCTACTTTGTCTTCTATTAGGTGCAGGGTCTCTGGTCTAATTCCTATGTCTTTGATTCATTTTGAGTTGAGTTTTGTGCAGGGTGAGAGATAGAGGTTTAATTTCATTTTATTGCATATGGATTTCTAGTTTTGCCAGCACCATTTGTTAAACAGGCTATCTTTTATCCATTGTATGTTTTTGGCACCTTTGTCTAGTATGAGGTGATTGTATTTATGTGGTTTTGTCTCTGTATCTTCTATTCTGTTACATTGGTCTGCCTGTCAATTTTGGTGCCAATACCATGCTGTTTTTGTTACTATTGCTCTGTACTATCATTTAATGTCTGGTATTCTGATACCTCCTGTTTCACTTTTTCTACTCAGAATTGTTTTGGTATTCAAGGTCTCTTGTTCTTCCAGATGAAGTTCATGATTGCTTTCTCTATTTCTATGAGAAATGTCATTGGGATTTTAATTGGAATTGCATTGAATCTGTACAGCACCTTTGGTAGAATGGCCATTTTGACAATGTTAATTGTACTTACCCAAGAACATGGGAGATCTTTCCATCTTAGAAGGTTTTCATGAATTTCTTTCTTTAATGTTCTGTAGTTATCATTGTAGAGGTCTTTCACCTCTTTTGTTAGATTAATTCCCAATATTTTATTTTTTTTGAGGCAACTGTTAATGGAGTGGTTTTCCTAATTTCTCTTTCAGAGGATTCATCACTTATGAATAGAAATGCATTAGATTTATATGTATTGATTTTATATCCTGCTACTTTGCTGAATTCATTTATTAGTTCTAGAAGTTTTCTAGTGGCATTGTTTGGATCTTCTAAATATAGGATCATGTCATCAACAAATAGTGACAGCTTTAGTTCTTCTTTTCCTATTTGTATCCCATTAATTTCTTTGGTCTGTCTAATTGCTCTGGCAAGTGTTTCAAGGGTGATGTTGAATAGAAGTGGTGAAAGAGGACATCCCTGTCTTGTTCCAGTTTTTAGAGGAAATGCTTTCAGTTTTCTCCATTAAGAATGATGTTGGCTGTGGGCTTAACATAGATAGCCTTTACAATGTTGAGATATGTTCCTACTATTCCTATTTTTTCTAGTGTTTTAAGCATGAAGGTGTGCTGTGTTTTATCAAAAGCTTTCTCAGCATCAATCGAAATAATCATATGATTCTTAACTTTAAGTCTATTAATGTGATGAATTACATTTATTGACTTCCAGATGTTGAACCAACCTTGCACCCCTGGGATAAACCCCACCTGATTGTAGTGCACTATCTTTTTAATATATTTTTGTATGCAATTTGCCAGTATGCATTTTGTTAAGAATTTTTGCATTTATGTTCATCAGAGATATTGGTCTAAAGTTTTCTTTCCTTGATATGTCTTTGTCTGGTTTTGGTATCAGAGTGATACTAGGCTCATAGAATGAATTAGAAGGGTTCCCTCCTTTCTATTTCCTGAAATACTTTGAGGAGTATTGGTATCAGTACTTCTTTAAAGGTCGTGTTGAATTCAGCTGAGATTCAATCTGGTCCTGGGCTTTTCTTGGTTGGTAGGCTTTTGATGGCTTCTTCTATTTTGGTTATTGAAATGGATCTGTTTAGATCGTGTACGTCTTCCTGTTTCAGTTTGGGAGGATCATATGTCTCTAAAAATTTGTCAATGTCTTCGATATTTTCTATTTCATTGGAGTATAGATTTTCAAAGTAGCTTCTAATTATGTTATGTATTTCAATGGTGTCTGTTGTGATCTTTCCTTTTTCACAACGAATTCTTGTAAGTTGAGTTTTTTCTCTCCTTCTCTTTGTTAGGGTGGCTAGGGGTTTATCAATTTTGTTTACTTTTTCAAAGAACCAACTTTTTGTTTTGTCAATTTTTTGAATTGTTTCTCTTGTTTCAATCTCATTGATTTCAGCTCTGATTTTAAGTATTTCCTGTCTTCTACTATTTTTGGTGTTGATCTCTTCTTTTTCTAGGGCTTTGAGATATAATATTAGGTCATTTAGTTGTTGACTTTTTATTTTTTTTAATGTATGAGCTCAGTGCAATGAACTTTCCTCTTAGTACTGCTTTCATAGTGTCCCAGAGATTTGGATATGTTGTGTCATTTTTCTCATTTACCTCTAAAACTTTTTTTATTTTTTCCCTGATGTCTTCTGCTATCATTGCATCATTGAATAGTGTATTATTTAGTCTCCAGGTGTATGAGTAGTTTTTGTTCATTATTTTATCATTGATTTCTAATTGCATTCCATTATGGTCTGATAGGATACAGAGTCATATCTCTATTTTTTTGTATTTACTAATGGCTTATTTGTGTCATAGCCTATGGTCTATTTTGGAGAAGGATCCATGAACTGCTGAGAAGAAAGTATATTCACTCGATGGTGGATGAAATCCTCTGTAAATATCCATTAAGTCTATATCATTGTTTGTATTATTTAGTTCTATAGTTTCTTTGTTCAGTTTTTGTTTGGAGGATCTATTCAGTGGTGTGAGCAGTGTGTTAAGGTCCCCCACTATTAATGTGTTTTGGTCTATTTGATTCTTAAAATTGAGAAGTGTTGGCTTGGTATACATAGATGCTCCATTGTTTGGGGCATAAATATTTAAAATTGTTATATCTTGCTGTTTTAGCTTCCCTTTAGCAGTATGAAATGTTCTTCTTTATCCCTTCTGACTTGGGTTTGAAGTCCACTTTATCTGACATGAGGATGGAGACCTCTGCTTTTTTTCTGGGTCCATGTGCATGGTGTTTTTCCCCATCCTTTCATCTTTAGTCTGTGGATGTCTTTTACTATGAGATGAGTCTCTTGAAGGCAACTTGTTGTTGGGTCTTTCTTTTTAATCCAATCTGCCACTCTATGTCTTTTGATTATTGAGTTTAAACCATTGAAATTCAGGGTTATTAATAAGATATGATTTGTATTCCTGGTCATTTTGACTTATTTTTTGTTTTTGTACTTGTCCTTTGATTGGCTTTTCCTTTAGGGTAGTTCCTCCCTTTGCTTACTTGTATTGTTGCTTTTCACTTCCTCCTCACAAAATATTTTGCTGAGAATGTTCTTCAGGGCAGGCTTTCTGTTTGTAAATTCTTTTAACCTTTGTTTATTGTGGAAAGATTTTATTTATTTCATATCGGAAGGTTAGTTATGCTGGGTATAGGATTTTTGGTTGGCATGTGTGTACTTTTCAAGCTTGAAATATATTGTTGCAGGCCCTTCTTGTGGTTTCACAAGTTTTTAACAAGAAAATATAGAGTATCTTTTGTGCAGCAGCAAGCTTGATTGCAGACTTAGCTTTTACAAGATAAACCTGACCTTTACAAGAAAGAGGAAGCTTTAAATCACATTGAACTCTCTGCAGAAATCCTGTTGACATTCTTTGTAAAATCTTGCTGATAAGAAGGCTAAATATAGGGCTGGGGATATAGCTCTGTAAGTAGAGTGTTTGCCACACAAGCACAAGGCCCTGGGTTCAAATCCCCAGCAACGTGCAAAAAAAAAAAAAAAAAAAAAAAAGCTAAATACAGTAGAGGATCCATGAAGAAGCTTATATGTTACAATTGTGTTGGGGGGATACCTAGTCTGCAACATTGTGACCTGTAGGCTGTTGCCTTCAAAGAGACCAGAGCCCTCTAATCCCAGCTGATATTAATGACAGACCCTCCTCTAGTTAACCCTTTTCCTACTTATGGAGAAATGGAACTGGTCCAGTTGGACTATAGCTTAGTGACTTGATAGCAACTTTGCATCAGACATGCACATTTGAGAACTGTCTATCTGAAAATGAAAAATGACTATGCTTTATAAATGCAATAAACAATCTCTCTTTACCCCAGATGTTGGTTAAATTACTACTACCATACAAGTTCTGGAAACAAACAAAGAGAAAATGATGGTCACTTGGAAATGATGAGCAAGCAGCTAGGACTGTCAAGTATCCAGAAGGAGCAGGGGATCATACTGTGTCTTGGAATGATTAGCAGAGACAAAAGTGACTTTTTCCCATCAGCCCCAAAGTAAAAACTCTTGGACTTTTATTTCCTTTTAGTTTTCCCATCACTTTGAGATATGTAAAGAAAAAATCACACCCAATGCCCTCCCAACAAAACTCCTTTTATCTTTAGCATAAAAATAGCAGTATTTTCCCACCAAAAGAAATGCATTTATTTGATTTAAAAGCTTTGAACTCCATACCATAAAAATAAGTTGGGATCCAGAGAAAAAAGAAAAACTAAAACTAATGAATCATGAACATGAACACATATAAAAAGTGGTAAAAAGAAAGCTGCATCTAGCCAGGTATACTTTTATTTAGAAAATCCACATTTGTTTCAGGTCCTGGAAATGCCAGGAAATAAACAGTTGCTGAAATAGAGACCGTTGTTTTGTTCCTTTCTAAGATTTCTGAATGTTCATTACTCAGGACCAAGAACAGCTGCATATCAAAAAGATACAGGAGGGGAATGAAGGGTGGGGAAGGGTTATGGGAGAAGAAATGATAATAGAGTGACACAGACATTATTACCTCATGTACATGTATGAATGTATGACCAATGTGATCCTGCAATATATGTAATCAGAAAACTGAGAGATTATGCTCTATGTATGGTCTATCAAAATGTATAAATGCATTCTACTGTCATATACAACTAATTATAACAAATAACACAAAATAATTTTAAAAAAGGATATAGGAATATCTTGTGCAAAGAACTCAAAAAGGTAGTCCTATACTCAAGCTAATGGTTATGATTAAAAACAAAAATTAGGGTTGAAAAGTGAAAAATGCCCAGAAAAACCACTCCAGATGTGGGAACTCAGGCAAGAGATTTTATTAGGCAGATGAATAGTGTCTGCCCTGGAGAGAGAGAGAAAGAAAGAGAGAGAGCATGGTGGGGAAGCTTCTCCTAAGTAGTTGAATTTCGTGGGCTAAAAATGATTGTGTCAATTGCTGAATAGTTAAAATTAACAGGCTAAGAGCTGGAGTTGTGGCTCAGTGGTAAAGCACTTGCCTGGCATATGTGAGGCCCTGGGTTTGATACTCAATACCACATATAAATAAATAAAATAAAAGATCCATTGACAACTAACATATATATATATATAAAGACTGGTCTCAGCAACTTAAGACCTAGTCTCAAGATAAAAAAAACATTGGGGACTGCAGCTCAGTGGTACAGGACCTCTGGGTTCAATCCCCAGTACCAATAAAAAAAAAATCATGCACAAGGGATTAAGCCAATGGCTGCTGAGTATAGGCTGATGAGCAGACTAATGACTGACTAGGATCACAGACTGACAGCTGGGGGTGCTGTCATCCCCCTTACTTTCCTCCCGGGTGTGTCCTGCACCTGACTGCCCAGGAGGGAGCCCCTCAAAGTCATAGGGTGCGCTGGTCATAGGCAGCCTGAGGTGCAAGGCGAGGGCCAGACTGCAGGGCAAACCTAGGACCTGCCTGCTGCCTGCCATGGTGAGCCAACACCTGGATAGTCCACATGGACAGAACACTGTGCCAGCAGCTGTGTATTTTCCTCACTCAGTCCACCTGCCACATAGCCAACCGTGTAATATAGTCCCCCGTTTTTGTTTTATAAGAAAATCCCTTTAGGTGCATGAGCAAAGATCCATCTTCAGTAACTGCTTCCTGCTGGGTGTGGGTTTAGAACTGATTTAGGGGAGGGAGATGTCATTGCAGCAGGTGGGGGTTGGGGACCAGATAGTTCCTCTGGGGAGTGCACTTGTAGCCTGGTTATGATTCTTTCCTGTGAGGTCCTGATATTCCTGTAATATAAGCTGATTAATACCTGATTGGTTGACATAGAGGTAGTACTCTTCCTGAGAGTACTTACCTTTTTAAGTGAACCCACAGGATGACTTCCATCTGAAGATATGCACCTGGAAGCAAATTGGAAGAGAGATACTTCTGATTGCCTGCTCCAACGGGGTGCTGTTGAAAGTCAAAGAGCTGTTAAAGTCTAGGGCCCAAGCAAGGAGATGAAAGAACCCAGTTCTCTTTTACATCCAACATTCCTTGACATGAGAGGGTTAGTTAAATTGAGTCTGTGTTAAGAGTGGATTCTTTGAGCATCAGCTGTGAACATATGTAAAATGGGTAAAACATCCCTGGGGACAGTAGGAGTCAGTCTTCCAGCAGTCCTGAGGCAATCCAGGAGGGAGGAAATGACTGGCACCTGGACAGATCTATTGGGAAAAAATATGATAGTTAGGAAAATGACAGACAGGGCAAATGGCAGAGGAGGCAAGAATGTAGCTGACAGTCCAGTCCTCATGGCTGGGTGTGGTTGTCTGGTGCCTTAATATTCTGGTCCTTGGTCTCTGGAATGGAAAGAAGGGTGGAGGGCTTGAGGGCCTTCAGCCTAAGAAGGAAAGGTCCCTCTGGGGTGGGTATTTGTTGGAAGAAACCTGAGGATTAGAAGCTGGAGAGGGGTTTGTGGATTGAGAGTAGAGCTTAACCCAAGAAATGTGTAGCTATCCTGGTCAATCTTGTACCAGCTGTTGGCATAGCCAGGATCACCATATGGCGTCCCCTCCATTTGAGAGATAGAGGGGCTGTAGCCTCCTGAGGGGGAAAGATAAGAACTTGGTCTCCTATTTTAAGAGGTTGAGCCAGGTGGCCAGAAAAATGTTTAGGCAGGGAGGAGTGAGTGTAACCCCATAGGAATTCTTGAATGTGGTTTAGGAGAGGAATGGATATATGAGAAGGAAGAGGGGAAGGAAGGGGTACTAATCAGGGGAAGGATGGCAGAGATACCTATTCATGATATTGTATATGATATGGGTTTTGACAAATGTTTGATTACATAGAACCTCCATTATAGGATAATTCAGAACTTCCAAATATTCTGGTTAATTTCTCCTTTCTAGACCCATAATTACCCAGCAGTCAAGTGATCGTGTGAGCACCATTGCTAATTGTCTGAGCTTGATTTTCAATCACTGATTGTCCATCAGAAATTCTTCCATTATGGATAGCCACAGAATAGGTATCTCTAAACACTGTTATTCTAATAGCATATTCTCTGTAGAAATAGAATCTCTGGATGTGTTCTATGTGTGTGTGTGTGTGTGTGCACACGGGCTTGTATGGGAGGGTTCCTGTTGTGATTAGTACTGACTTGCCTTGATGACTAATATGGCATTAATTTAATTACATTTTACCAAGTGAGTAGGCTTCAATGCTAACACCTGGGACTGGGTTTTCAGTCTTAACTCCCCCACCCACTGTGTGATTTGGGGGGACATTTCTTCTTTCTGAGTTCAAGCTTCCTTTCTGAAAAATAAAGGTTTAAACAGGATCATAGGTAAAAACTTAGAAAGGTGAAAATAATCATAAAGGCAGCAAAAGTGAGCAAAGTAGGTTGCATTATATGGAAATCTTTTTATAACACTTTGCTCTCAAAGTACTTATATGCTAAGCTCATAGGATTTTACTTCCTTGAACAATACAATCACCATTCCTCTCTTGTAATATTCATCTTCTCAACCTTTGTTTTACTCACTTTGGTAGCAATTTGGATACCTATATTTATTCCTTTAGTATGATAGTAAACCTGGCATTTGCCAGATCATAAATGACAACTGGTCCTAAACCTCAGAGTTCCTGAGACAATAAAATATGCATAGGACTTGGATAGTCTTGAAAAGCCCATGGTATCCTAATAAGTTTGTTTCTATCTGACACCTGAAGTTCTTGGAATGCAGAAAAACCAGAACTGTGTTGCCATATTTTCTTATTATTTAAATTTAACTGTGCATCTGGATTTTTATATGGAATCCCTCACAGGCCACACAAAACCACATGTCAGTGAAGTTTTATCCACTATGACTGTTTTGTGACCTCTGGCCTAGATGCCCACTGAAGTTCTACCCTGCTCATTTAAAGGTCTTGAGAGAAATGTGATAATTTGTTTCTAGAGAAACATTTAATATATGAGAGTTTTTGAAGAACCTGTGGTGGTGAGTAGTGATTAAATTGAGTTTTAAACTGGAGAGAGTCTGTGGTGTCATTTATAGGATCTAGCTCATTATGGTTTAAACTCTGTAATTGAAGTTTTGTGGCAAACAAATCATTTAAGTGAGTTAGTAATGGAGTTTGGAGGGTTCTGATGCTGAATATGAGATAAGATGATACTACAGACCCATGCTAACATGATAAGAATTTTTATTTTTATTAGATGTACTGGTCTTGTTTTATATATAGTTGGAAAAGTAAGAATTCAGGTGGAAAATATTGTGGATATACTGAGCCAGGATTAGAAGATGTGGATTTTCTAATAACTTATTATGTGGCTGAGGCCAAGGCTCTTACTTATATTGGATTTAAGTTTCTCCATTTGGGAAATAAAATTATAGGACTAGACTGATAGCTTCATAGAAGTACTATGAAAATGACCCAACCATCATCTTTGCATTCTGAAAGACCTGCAGAGAAGAAAAGTTTAAGAAAGAGTGTTGAAGGATATTGTCGAAGTAGAAATGCTTAGTCCACTTTTGGACCCAATACTGCCATCAATTATCATTGCTATTAGGTAATAGCAATGGCTCCACAACTGCCTTCTCTCTGTCTTGAAAGACAAGACTTTTATTTCACCAAATAATAGATGTTACTAATGTAAGAAATGATCATGTTTTCTTCTTTTGAGTTTGATTTTGCTTTGAGGTTCTTACCTTCACTTATAAACCTCTTTTTCCAGTCATGATTATTCCAAGGGGAGAAATGTGAAATATAATTAACTTTTTAATTAAAGCACTAAATGAAAGAGTGACTCTAATTATTCATTATTTCTGTTTGCAGTGTTCCCAGAAGTTATAAATTTATTTCATTTTGGAAACAGGGATTTCAAATGAGCATTGAGGGCATATTAAAATTAAAATATTTATTTAGAAATATTATCAAATCTATAGAATATTAGATTACAAAACATGTCAGACTGAATTTGTGTTCACATTTCAATCTCAAAGACGAAATCAGAGGTCCAAATCAGGGTAGTGTTTTAATGTTTTCATTCATGTACTCATTTACTAACTGTTGAGAACCTGCTATATGTCTGGTTTAGAACTCTAGACTGAGAGACTAGATGAATCAGACACAGTTCTTGCCCTCAAAGGAGACTTTACAGTCTAGTAGAAGGCAACAGAACACTGCACAGATTACTCTCCTGCATTTGTGTTTCCCAAATAAATGACTAATTCCTGAACCCTGATATTTACAAATTCAACAGAAAGAAGGCAATAGAAAGCATTCTTGGAAGTGACTGGTTTTTCTCAGTGACATGTTCTGATCCAATTATTCCCAACATGGGAAATGCCTTTTCTTTCAGTGACTAGGATGGAAGGACAAGGTGTTTGCTGTTTGGCTGTTACATACAGTCATGCAAGCCATGGACTGAAAAACTCCAGAGTGTAGTTTATTAGAACTAGCTAAGAATCTTACTTTTGAAGCTGGGCATGGAGCTGGCCCTGTACTCAGCTCAGTGTAGGGGTTTCAGGCCAGTTAATGTACAGAAGACCAATGTCCTTGAGTCAAGCAAACTCCTTGAACAATAAAGGCCCACTGTTTGAATGGCTTAGAAATGCTCTGCAGCTCCTCTGTCCTTGAGGCCTGGAGACATTATCATATTATAAAAAAATTTGGTATTAGTGAACTCTGAGAAGCAAGCAAGTTATATGAGCTGCACATGAGCAAAGCTAACTGCACTATGTAATCTGATATGACCCTGGAATAGATTAAAAAACTGAACTGGCTTTTCCACAGGAAGCACTTGTTGTTCACCATCCTGTGTACTTGTATCTTTATTGCTCTCCCCTTAACTTTTGCAGCTGGACCCCAATTAACATTTATAGCTCAGGAGAAGCACATCTTTTTTGATGGAATGTGTTTAAAGAATCACACCTGTATCTCAGCCCAGAAAGAAAGCCACCATGTTAATCCTTAGTTGCAGTTTAAAATCCTGAAGGAAACCTTTGCTTAGGTGCTAAGGTCTCAATGTTTTTAGGCAGAAATAAATTATTTGGGGAACTGGACTCCATTCTTTCCGTGCTAACTTTGCTCTCTCTGCTGTGCTATAGAGATCCCTTGTGTCTCTGAAAAGCAATGTCAACCTTCCTATAGCACTTTCTTCTTTAAAGTACAGTTATGAGTTTCTATACCTATAAAATGGTCCATAGTATAGCTTTTAGAAGACTGGTTTTGTTTATAACAAACATTGATACCAGTCCAAGCTCTGACCTCATAAACTCCATGATCTTAGGATAAACACATAATATCTGAATATTGATTTCCATAGAAATGGAGATAATTGCATCTTCTCTACAGGGATAGCACAATGATTATAATAAATAGAATAATGCAAATCTACTGCTTAGCCTGATGACTAGCACATGGTGTTGACCAAACTTGTGATATTGGAAAGAATGAGATTTCATCTCACTTCAGGTAGAATGAAAATTATCAAGAATATAAATTACAATAAATATTAGCATGCAGGGACAAAAGAACACTTATGCACTATTGGTGGGTTTGTTAATTAGTATTAATTGGCACTATGGAAATCAATATGGACATTCTTCAACAGATCCACCATACAAAATACATATGATCACTACTTTGTATTTATCCCAAAAAAACAAAATTCAGCAAACTATAGTGATATGTGTATAACCATTTTTATAGTAATACAATTCAAAAGTCAAGTTATTGAACAAGCCTAGTGGTATATATACACATTAGAGTTCTACTCAGTCATAAAGAAGAATGAAATTATATCATTTACAAGAAAATGGATTGAACTAGAGAACTTCAAGTTGAATGAAATATGCCAGACTGAGAATATCAAGGGATCTTTCTGTTGCAGAAACTTTGCTTTCGTTTTCTCCTGCTAGAATTTTCCCCCAATAATTTTACAAGCTGACTCTTTTTTATCCTTCAGGACTCAGTTCAAAGAGTAATTCTAGGAGCATCCTTTCCTGACCATTTTATGAAGGTGAGCCCACCCCTTTTTTTCATCTCAACCTCCAATGAACTTTGCCTATCTAGTTCACTACTGTGGAATAATGCCTGGCATATAAGTAGGCACTCAGTGGAAGTTTGGTGTGTCAACAAAAGGTTCACAGTCCCTGTATATTTTTAATCCTTTCAAACTATAGAGATTTAGGCCCCATCACCTCTTCAACCATTTCTTTTTTTTTAAATCAATTATTAGCACATATTAATTATATGAATTGATGGGAATCACTGTGATTTTCATACATCATGTGTTATGTCCACCCACCCTTCTAATCTCAATTATTCCTTTATCCCCTATCTCCAGAATCCTTCCCAGTCTTTGAACTTTCCTCCTAATTTCTGTCTCTTGTTTGACTCACTCTTCTTCCTTTTTTTGTGACCAGTAGTCCATTATGTATGTCTAAAGGTTGACTTATTGGTTTCCTTAAATGAGTGAGAACAAGTGATATTTGTCTTTCAGTGTTTGGTTTATTTCATTCAACATATTGTTCTCTAGTTTCACCCATTGTTTCACCATGCTGAAAATGATGGGATTTCATTCCTTTTGGTGGATGAAAAGTATTCAATTTTGTAAATATACTACATTTTCTTTATCCATTCATCTGCTGAAGTGCATCTGGGTTGATTGCATGGTTTGACTATTTTGTATTGTGCTGCAGTAAATACGGAGGTACAAATATCTTTTTGGTATAAAGATTTCAACTCTTTTGTGCATATACCCAGCAATGGAAGTGCTGGGTCATACATTAGTTCTAATTTTGTTTTTTCTTGAGGGAATTCTATGCTGTTTTTCACAATAACTATACTGATTTACATTCGTACCATCAATGTAAAAGTGTTTCCCTTTGTGTACATTTTTGCTAGCATTAATTATTTCTTGTCTTTTTGATGATGGTTATTCTAACTGGGATGAGCTGATATTTTCTTTTGGTTTTGATTTGCATTTCTCTGACTAGAAATGTCAAACCTTTTTTCATCTTCGTTGCCTATTTTTTAAGTCTTATTTTGAAAAGTGTCTGTTTAGTTCTTTAGCCCATTTTTTAATGTTTTATTTTTAATGTTCATCTTTTTGAACTCTTCATATATTCTAGACACAAATACTTGTCAGAAGTACCAATTGCAATTATTTTTTTTCTCATTCTTTGGACTGTCTTTGAATGGTGTTCTCTCCTTTACTATACCAAATTTTCTTAGTTTGATGTAATCCCAATTGTGAATTTTTACTCTCATCTGATTTTGGAGTTTTTTTTTTTTTTTTTTTTTTTTTTTTTTTTATTTTTTTTACGTTTACATAGGGTAATGATGTTTATTATATTTTTCCCCTCCCCCCCACCCCTCCCACCCCTCCCACCCCTCCCACCCCTCTTTTCCCTCTACACAGTCCTTCTTTCCTTCATTCTTACTGCTCTCCTTAGCCTAACTCTAAACCTAACCCTAAACCTAATGCTAGCCCCTCCCACCCCCCATTATAT
The DNA here is from genome assembly GCF_902686445.1 of Sciurus carolinensis. NCBI lineage: Eukaryota > Metazoa > Chordata > Mammalia > Rodentia > Sciuridae > Sciurus > Sciurus carolinensis. Next base: position 37,107,797 of record NC_062228.1, read on the forward strand.
GTCCTCATCCGCTTATCAGCGAGATCATTTGTCCTTTAGTTTTTTGAGATTGGCTTATCTCACTTAGCATGATATTCTCCAATTTCGACCATTTGCCTACAAATGCCATAATTTTATCATTCTTCATTGCGGAGTAATATTCCATTGTATAAATATGCCACAGTTTCTTTATCCATTCATCAACTGAAGGGCATCTAGGTTGGTTCCACAATCTGGCTATGGTGAATTGAGCAGCAATGAACATTGATGTGGCTGTATCTCTGTAGTATGCTGATTTTAAGTCCTTTGGGTATAGGCCAAGGAGTGGGATAGCTGGGTCAAATGGTGTTTCCATTCCAAGCTTTCTGAGGAATCTCCATACTGCTTTCCAGAGTGGTTGCACTAATTTGCAACCCCACCAGCAATGTATGAGTGTTCCTTTTTCACCACATCCTCGCCAACACCTATTGTTGCTTGTATTCTTGATAATCGCCATTCTAATTGGGGTGAGATGAAATCTTAGGGTGGTTTTGATTTGCATTTCCCTTATTACTAGGGATGTTGAACATTTTTTCATATATCTGTTGATTACTTGTACATCTTCTTCTGTGAAGTGTCTGTTCATTTCCTTAGCCCATTTGTTGATTGGATTATTTGTATTCTTAGTGTAGAGTTTTTTGAGTTCTTTATAGATTCTGGAAATTAGCGCTCTATCTGAGGTATGGTTGGCAAAGATATTCTCCCACTCTGTAGGCTCTCTCTTCACATTTCTGATAGTTTCCTTTGCTGAGAGAAAGCTTTTTAGTTTGAATCTATCCCAGTTGTTTATTCTTGCTTTTATTTCTTGTGCTATGGGAGTCCTGTTAAGGAAATCTGATCCTGAGCCAACAAGTTGAAGATTTGGACCTACTTTTTCTTCTATAAGATGCAGGGTCTCTGGTCTGATTCCGAGGTCCTTGATCCATTTTGAGTTGAGTTTTGTGTAGGGTGAGAGATAGGGGTTTAGTTTCATTCTATTGCATATAGTTTTCCAGTTTTCCCAGCACCATTTGTTGAAGAGGCTATCTTTTCTCCATTGCATATTGTTGGAACCTTTGTCTAGTATGAGAAAATTGTATTTATTTGGGTTTGTGTCCATGTCCTCTATTCTGTACCATTGATCTACCTGTCTATTTTGGTACCAATACCATGCCGTTTTTGTTACTATTGCTTTGTAGTAGAGTTGAAGATCTGGTATTGCAATACCCCCTGCTTCGCTCTTGCTACTGAGGATTGCTTTAGCTATTCTAGGTTTTTTATTCTTCCAGATGAATTTCATAATTGCTTGCTCTATTTCTGCGAGGTACATCATTGGGATTTTAATTGGAATTGCATTGAATCTGTATAGAACTTTAGGTAGTATAGCCATTTTGACGATATTAATTCTGCCTATCCAGGAACATGGGAGATCTTTCCATCTTCTAAGGTTTTCTTGAATTTCTTTCTTTAGTGTTCTGTAGTTCTCATTGTAGAGGTCTTTCACCTCTTTTGTGAGATTGATTCCCAAGTATTTTATTTTTTTCGATGCTATTGTGAATGGGGTAGTTTTCCTAATTTCTCTTTCTGAAGATTCATCACTTATGTATAAAAATGCATTGGATTTATGAGCATTGATCTTGTAACCTGCTACTTTACTGAATTCACTTATGAGTTCTAAAAGTTTTCTGGTGGAATTTCCAGGTTCCTCTAAATATATAATCATGTCATCAGCGAACAGGGATAGTTTGAGTTCTTCTTTTCCTATTCGTATCCCTTTAATTTCTTTGGTTTGTCTGATTGCTCTGGCTAGAGTCTCAAGGACGATGTTGAATAGAAGCGGTGAAAGAGGGCATCCCTGCCTTGTTCCAGTTTTTAGGGGGAACGCTTTCAGTTTTTCACCATTTAGAATGATATTAGCCATGGGCTTAGCGTAGATGGCCTTTATAATGTTTAGGAATGTTCCCATTACCCCAATTTTTTCTAGTGTTTTGAGCATGAAGGGATGCTGTATTTTATCAAATGCTTTTTCTGCATCTATTGAAATAATCATGTGATTCTTAACTTTAAGTCTGTTGATATGGTGAATGACATTTATTGATTTCCGAATGTTGAACCAACCTTGCATCCCTGGGATAAAACCCACTTGATCGTGGTGCACTATCTTTTTAATATATATTTGTATGCGATTTGCTAAAATTTTGTTGAGAATTTTTGCATCGATGTTCATTAAGGATATTGGTCTGAAATTTTCTTTCCTTGATGTGTCTCTGTCTGGTTTAGGTATCAGGGTGATATTGGCTTCATAGAACGAGTTTGGTAGGGTTCCCTCCTCTTCTATTTCATGGAATAGTTTGAGGAGTATTGGAATGAGCTCTTCTTTAAAGGTTTTATAGAACTCGGCTGAGAACCCATCTGGTCCTGGACTTTTCTTTGTTGGTAGGCTTTTGATGACCTCTTCTATTTCATTGCTTGAAATTGGTTTATTTAAGTTGTGTATGTCCTCCTCGTTCAGTTTAGGTAGTTCATATGTCTCTAGAAATTTGTTGATGTCTTCAAGGTTTTCTGTTTTGTTGGAGTATAGATTTTCGAAATAGCTTCTAATTATGTTTTGTATTTCACTCGTGTCTGTTGTGATGTTTCCTTGTTCATTCCGAATTTTAGTAATTTGAGTTTTCTCCCTCTTTCTCTTTGTTAGTGTGGCTAAGGGTTTATCAATTTTATTTATTTTTTCAAAGAACCAACTATTTATTTTATTAATTTTTCCGATTGTTTCTTTTGTTTCGATTTCGTTGATTTCGGCTCTGATTTTAACTATTTCCTGTCTTCTACTACTTTTGGTATTGGTCTGCTCTTCTTTTTCTAGTGCTTTGAGCTGTAGTGTTAACTCGTTTATTTGTTGATTTCTACTTCTTTTTTTGAATGCACCCCATGAAATAAATCTTCCTCTAAGTACTGCTTTCATAGTGTCCCAGAGATTTTGATATGATGTGTCTTTGTTCTCGTTTACTTCTAAGAATTTTTTTATTTCCCTCCTGATGTCTTCTGTTATCCATTCATCATATAATAGTGTATTATTTAGTCTCCAGGTATTGGAGAAGTTTCTGTTTTTTATTCTGTCATTTATTTCTAATTTCAATCCATTATGATCTGATAGAGTACAAGGTAGTATCTCTATCTTCTTGTATTTACTAACAGTAGCTTTGTGGCATAAAATATGGTCTATTTTAGAGAAGGATCCATGTGCTGCTGAGAAGAAAGTGTATTCATTCTTTGTTGGATGGTATATTCTATATATGTCCGTTAAGTCTAAATTGCTGATTGTGTTGTTGAGATCTATAGTTTCTTTATTCAATTTTTGTTTGGACGATCTATCCAGTGGTGAGAGAGGTGTGTTAAAATCACCTAGTATTATTGTGTTGTGGTCTATTTGATTTCTGGAATTGAGAAGGATTTGTTTGACGTACGTGGGTGAGCCAATGTTCGGGGCATAGATATTTATGATTGTTATGTCTTGCTGATTTATGCTTCCCTTAAGCAGCATGTAATGTCCTTCTTTATCCCTTCTGACTAGTTTTGGTTTGAAGTCCACATTATCTGAGATGAGGATGGATACTCCAGCTTTTTTGCTGTGTCCGTGTGCATGGTATGTTTTTCCCCATCCTTTCACCTTTAGTCTATGGGTGTCTCTTTCTATGAGATGTGTCTCTTGCAGGCAGCATATTGTTGGATTTTTCTTTTTAATCCAATCTGCCAGTCTGTGTCTTTTGATTGATGAATTCAGGCCATTAACATTCAGGGTTATTATTGTGATATGATTTGTATTCCCAGTCAATTGACTCATATTTGTTTTTGACATGATTTGGTTTCTCCTTTATTTGGCTATTCCTTTAGGCTAGCGCCTCCTGTTGCTGATTTGCATCGTTGTTTTTCATCTCTTCCTCATGGAATATTTTGCTGAGAATGTTCTGTAATGCTGGCTTTCTTTTTGTAAATTCCTTTAGCTTTTGTTTATCATGGAAGGATCTTATTTCATCGTCAAATTTGAAGGTAAGTTTTGCTGGGTATAAGATTCTTGGTTGGCATCCATTTTCTTTCAGGGCTTGGTATATGTTGTTCCAGGCCCTTCTAGCTTTTAGGGTCTGGATTGAAAAATCTGCTGATATTCTTATTGGTTTCCCTCTGAATGTAATTTGATTCTTTTCTCTCGCGGCCTTTAAAATTCTGTCTTTATTTTGTATGTTAGGTATTTTCATAATAATGTGCCTTGGTGTGGGTCTGTTGTAATTTTGTATGTTTGGAGTTCTATAAGCCTCTTGTACTTGGTTCTCCATTTCGTTCTTCAGATTTGGGAAATTTTCTGTTATTATTTCATTGAATAGATTGTTCATTCCTTTGGTTTGTTTCTCTAAGCCTTCCTCAATCCCAATAATTCTCAAATTTGGCCTTTTCATGATATCCCATAGTTCTTGGAGATTCTGTTCATGATTTCTTACCATCTTCTCTGTTTGTTCCACTTTGTTTTCAAGGTTAAATATTTTGTCTTCAATGTCTGAGGTTCTGTCTTCCAGGTGTTCTATCCTATTGGTTATGCTTTCTATGGAGTTTTTAACTTGGTTTATTGTTTCCTTCATTTCAAGGATTTCAGTTTGGTTTTTCTTCAGTATCTCTAACTCTTTATTGAAATGATCTCTTGCTTCCCGTATTTGGTCTTTTAACTGTTGATTGGTGCGATCATTTAATGCCTGCATTTGCTCTTTCATCTCCTCCTTCAATGCCTGCATTTGCTCTTTCATCTCCTCATTAGCTTCCCTGATCGTTTTAATTACGTATATTCTGAACTCCCTTTCTGTCATTTCTTCTGCTCTGCTGTCATTGGGTTTTATTGATGTAGTATCTAGGTTTGCTTGGGACATTTTCTTCCCTTGTTTTCTCATAATGGTCAGTTGTCAATGGGACCTTGAGATATTGCAGTTTTCCACTATTGGCTTATAGTGTCCCACTAGATTTCCAGTGTATCACCTCCCAGCCTTCAGTAGCCTGATGTCTTGGAGGAATCTGATAAAGCAGCTCATTCGAAGAATACTGCCCCTAGCCCCCTACTGGTTCCACGTTTTGGAACTGGCTCTGTGCGGAAATGCTCTCACTGTGGGCCTGCACCGTGCAGCTGGCCGTGTGGGAAGAGCCCACTGCCGGAGTGTGGAAGACTACCATGGGAAGACTCAAGCTGCCCTGCCCGGCTCTGCTAAGCCACCTCTATCTGGGCCTGCCACCCGGGCTGAGCTTTACCCAGTGGGCAGAATCACCCGTGGCTCCACTTCAGTCCGAGTCTCTCAATGCCTCCCCTTCTTAACTCCTGGGTTCTGGAGCGACCGGGGGTGCAGTCTCCCTCTAGGCCGCCATCTTGGATCGCCCCGTGAAGAGAGCCCGCAGCCGGAGTGGGCAGAGCCGCCTGAAGAGGTCTCCAGCTGCCCTGACCTTATCCCTGAGACTGACTGCAGATCGAGCCTCTCCGCTGGTTCTTTGCAGGAGTACACTGCACTGCAGCAGCTCCGGGACTCGGAGCGTGCTCTGTTCAGACAGGCTCTCACTAGCGGGCCAGTTCCGTTCCGAGAACCTGGAGAAGCTGGCTGTGTGGGCGGGGCCGGAGTGCGCAGGACTGCCTGTGGATGACTCTAGCTGCCCTGCCCGGCTCCGATAAGCCACCTCTATCTGGGCCTGCCACCCGGGCTGAGCTTTACCCAGTGGGCAGACTCACCCGTGGCTCCACTTCAGTCCGAGTCTCTCAATGCCTCCCCTTCTTAACTCCTGGGTTGTGGAGCGACCGGAGGTGCAGTCTCCCTCTAGGCCGCCATCTTGGATCGCCCCGTGAAGAGAGCCCGCAGCCGGAGTGGGCAGAGCCGCCTGAAGAGGTCTCCGGCTGCCCTGACCTTATCCCTGAGGCTGACTGCAGATCGAGCCTCTCCGCTGGTTCTTTGCAGGAGTACACTGCACTGCAGCAGCTCCGGGACTCGGAGCGTGCTCTGTTCAGACAGGCTCTCACTAGCGGGCCAGTTCCGTTCCGAGAACCTGGAGAAGCTGGCTGTGTGGGCGGGGCCGGAGTGCGCAGGACTGCCTGTGGATGACTCTAGCTGCCCTGCCCGGCTCCGATAAGCCACCTCTATCTGGGCCTGCCACCCGGGCCGAGCTTTACCCAGTGGGCAGACTCACCCGTGGCTCCACTTCAGTCCGAGTCTCTCAATGCCTCCCCTTCTTAACTCCTGGGTTCTGGAGCGACCGGGGGTGCAGTCTCCCTCTAGGCCGCCATCTTGGATCGCCCCGTGAAGAGAGCCCGCAGCCGGAGTGGGCAGAGCCGCCTGAAGAGGTCTCCGGCTGCCCTGACCTTATCCCTGAGACTGACTGCAGATCGAGCCTCTCCGCTGGTTCTTTGCAGGAGTACACTGCACTGCAGCAGCTCCGGGACTCGGAGCGTGCTCTGTTCAGACAGGCTCTCACTAGCGGGCCAGTTCCGTTCCGAGAACCTGGAGAAGCTGGCTGTGTGGGCGGGGCCGGAGTGCGCAGGACTGCCTGTGGATGACTCTAGCTGCCCTGCCCGGCTCCGATAAGCCACCTCTATCTGGGCCTGCCACCCGGGCCGAGCTTTACCCAGTGGGCAGACTCACCCGTGGCTCCACTTCAGTCCGAGTCTCTCAATGCCTCCCCTTCTTAACTCCTGGGTTGTGGAGCGACCGGAGGTGCAGTCTCCCTCTAGGCCGCCATCTTGGATCGCCCCGTGAAGAGAGCCCGCAGCCGGAGTGGGCAGAGCCGCCTGAAGAGGTCTCCGGCTGCCCTGACCTTATCCCTGAGGCTGACTGCAGATCGAGCCTCTCCGCTGGTTCTTTGCAGGAGTACACTGCACTGCAGCAGCTCCGGGACTCGGAGCGTGCTCTGTTCAGACAGGCTCTCACTAGCGGGCCAGTTCCGTTCCGAGAACCTGGAGAAGCTGGCTGTGTGGGCGGGGCCGGAGTGCGCAGGACTGCCTGTGGATGACTCTAGCTGCCCTGCCCGGCTCCGATAAGCCACCTCTATCTGGGCCTGCCACCCGGGCCGAGCTTTACCCAGTGGGCAGACTCACCCGTGGCTCCACTTCAGTCCGAGTCTCTCAATGCCTCCCCTTCTTAACTCCTGGGTTCTGGAGCGACCGGGGGTGCAGTCTCCCTCTAGGCCGCCATCTTGGATCGCCCCGTGAAGAGAGCCCGCAGCCGGAGTGGGCAGAGCCGCCTGAAGAGGTCTCCGGCTGCCCTGACCTTATCCCTGAGACTGACTGCAGATCGAGCCTCTCCGCTGGTTCTTTGCAGGAGTACACTGCACTGCAGCAGCTCCGGGACTCGGAGCGTGCTCTGTTCAGACAGGCTCTCACTAGCGGGCCAGTTCCGTTCCGAGAACCTGGAGAAGCTGGCTGTGTGGGCGGGGCCGGAGTGCGCAGGACTGCCTGTGGATGACTCTAGCTGCCCTGCCCGGCTCCGATAAGCCACCTCTATCTGGGCCTGCCACCCGGGCCGAGCTTTACCCAGTGGGCAGACTCACCCGTGGCTCCACTTCAGTCCGAGTCTCTCAATGCCTCCCCTTCTTAACTCCTGGGTTGTGGAGCGACCGGAGGTGCAGTCTCCCTCTAGGCCGCCATCTTGGATCGCCCCGTGAAGAGAGCCCGCAGCCGGAGTGGGCAGAGCCGCCTGAAGAGGTCTCCGGCTGCCCTGACCTTATCCCTGAGGCTGACTGCAGATCGAGCCTCTCCGCTGGTTCTTTGCAGGAGTACACTGCACTGCAGCAGCTCCGGGACTCGGAGCGTGCTCTGTTCAGACAGGCTCTCACTAGCGGGCCAGTTCCGTTCCGAGAACCTGGAGAAGCTCGATTTTGGAGTTTTATTGAAGAAATTATTATGTAAACTAATGTCTTCAAGCATTTTCTTTATGTTTTCTCATAGTAATTTCACAGTTTAAGATTTAATATTTATGTTTTAAATCTATTTTGTGTTGATTTTGTTGTATGGTGAGAGAAAGGTATCTAATTTTATTCTTCTGCATATGGATAGCCAATTTTACCAGCACCATTTACTGAGGAGTCTTTCTTTTCTCCACTCAATATTCTTGGTGTTTTTATAAAGATCAGTTGACTGTATAAGTGTGGATTATTTTCTGGGTTATCATTCCCTCCTTTTGGTTCTGTTTCTATTCTTATAAGAGCACCATGCTGTTTTAGTAACTGTAGCTTTTTAATGTGTTTTGAAGTCAAGTATTTTGAGGTCTCCAACCTTGTTCTTTCCCCCATGTCAGAGAATTACTTTAGTTATTCTGTGTTTTTGTGGTTCCATATGAATTTTAGGATTTTTTCTAATTCTATGATGAAAGTTATTGAAATTTTGATTGGAGTTGCAATGAATTTATAGATTGTACTGGATAGTAGGGTCATTTTAACAAATTAATTTTCCCTATTCATGAGAATTGGATATCTTTCTACATCTTTTGTGTTCTTTATAATTTATTATATGTGTTTCTGGTTTTTGTTGAAGAGATCTTTCACTTATTTGTTAAGTTTATTCCTAAATATTTTATTTTTTGGTGGATGAGATTGTTTTGTTAATTTCTTTTTCAGCAACTTGCTTGTATATAAAAATGAAACCATTGTGCATTGATTTTGTATCCTGCAACTTTACTGAGTTTATGAATTTTAATAATTTTTGACATACTTAATTTATCCTATATAGAATCATGTTACCCATAAATATGGATAATTTAACCTATTATTTATGATTTGAATACTATTTCCTTCTTTCCTCACCTAATTTCTGTTGCTTAGATTTTCAGTTCTACTATATGAAATGAGTGATCAAAGTGGACATCTTGTTCCCATTTTTAAGGATATGCTTTCAGTTTTTTCTCATATAGTATGATATTGGTTATGGGTTTTTTATATGTAATCTTTATTAATTTGTGGTATGTTCCTTCTATATATAATGTTCTAAAAGTTTATCATGAAGGATGTTGAATATTATCAAATGCTTTTTTAATTTATTTAAATGATCATATGGTTTTTGTCCTTCATTCTGCTGATGTGTTATATCATGTTTATTTATTTCCATATGTTGAACCATTTTGCATCTCTGGGATGAATTCCACTTGATCACAGTGCAAGGCCTTTTTGATATGTTATTGAATTTGGATTGGTAGAATTTAATGGGAAATTTTGCATTTATGCTCATCAGAGATAAAGATATAGATTTGTAGTTATCTTTCATATTTTTTTGGTTGTGGTTTTATCTGGGTTTTGTATAAGGATACTGCTGATATCAAAACAAGTTTGGCAAAGGTTCATGCATTTCAGTTTGGGGGGGAGCAATTTAAGAAGAATTGATAATCATTCTTTTTTTAGTGGGCACATCTCAGGTAAGTGAAATGGTAGGTCTCATGGCATGTATGCACAAACATACAAACACAGTTTGATCAATTTCACTCCCCAATAACTTCACTCTTCCTTTCTCCCTTCCCCTGATTCCCTTCTTCTACCCTTTCTATTTTCATAGTGTCCTGTTTTAGACCTGAATTCCTCAATAACATTCACATAGGAAGGAAAACATGATATTTTTCTCTCAGTCTAACTTAAATAGCTTAAAAACAGAGTCTCCAGTTCTCTCCATTTTTCTGAAAATTACAATTTCATTCTTCATGGGTGAATTATACTCCCTTATGTGTGTGTATATAAAATCACATTTTCTTTATTCATTTGTTGACAAATACCTGAACTAATTCTGTAACTTGGCTTCTCTAATTAATTGTGCCATGAGAGACATACTATGAATGTTTTTCTAAAGTGTGCTGACATTTTAATTCTTTTGGATAGATACTGAAGAGTGGTACTTCTGTATCATCTAGTAGTACTATTTAATTTCATTGTAGTTGTGCTACTTTATGTTCCTACCAGTCATATAAATTAGTTCTTTATTCCCCACATCATCACTAGTATTTATTGTTATTTGTATTTTTGATGATTGCCATTCTAACTGGAATGAGATAAATCTCAATGAAGTTTTTTTAAAAGTTTTCTTGAATTTTTTGTTGATGCATATTAACCCTATAGAATGTTGGGTTTTATTTTGGCATGTTCTTGCATACATAAAACATTTGATGAGTTTTACTCCCCAGTACTCCCCAAACCTTACTCTTCTCCCTGATGCATGTTCTCTACCCTACAGGTCTTCCTTCTATTTTCATGGAGTCCCTTTTCCCCTCTATTTTTCCTCCGTGTAGCTTCCACATGAGGGAAAAGATAATATTCTTCTCTGTGTCTGGTTCTTCTTATGTCAGAATAAAACTCCATTGTGTGTATATACCACATTTTCTTTATCCATTCATCTGGTAATGTATACTTGGGTTGGTTCTGTAACTTGGCTATTGTGAATTTGTGCTACAATAAACATGAGTATGCTTGCATCTCTAAAATATACTGACTTTAATTATTTTGGATAAATACTGAGGTGCGGTTTATATGGAACATATGGCAGTACTATTTTTCTTTGCTTTTGTTGTAACCTTCTCCCTGATTTTCATAGTGCCTACACTAATTTTCATTCCCACTAAGATTATATAAGCATTCCTTTTCCACCTTGTCCTCACCAACATTTTAAAAATTTGCATTCTTAATGCTCACCATTCTGACTGGAGTGAGATGGAATCTCAATGTAGTTTTCATTTGCATTTCCCTGATGATTAAAGATATTGAACAATTTTGTTTTATAATTTTTGGACACATGCTTTTGACAGGTTTTTGTTCCATTCATTTGCCTATTTATTGATTGCATTATATGCTTTTATAATGCTGAATTTTTTCTACTTTGTTTTATATTTCAGATGTTAATCCTTTGTTGGAAGAGTAGTGAGTACAGTTTCCCCATTCTGCCAGGTGTTTCTTCCTTCTGTTAATTGTTATCTCTGCTCTTCAGAAATATTTAGGTTTGATGCTATCATATTTATTGATTCATTCTTACCTATATGTTGAAGTATTTTCATTTAAAAGTTGCAAAGTTTTTTTTCTTTTTTAAATTTTTTGTTCATAATTTTTTGTTCATAATTTTTATACATGACAGCATAATGCATTTTGATTCGTTTTACACAAATGGTGGTTCCATTCCAAGTTTTCTGAGGAATCTCCATACTGCTTTCCAGCGTGACTGTACCAATTTGCAATCCCAAAAGCAAAGTGTGAGTGTGCCTTTTCCCCCACATCCTTGCTAACACCTATTGTTGCTTGTATTCTTGATAATAACCATTCTATTTGGAGTGATATAAAATCTTAGGGTAGTTTTGATTTGGATTTGTCTAATTACTACAGATGTTGAATGTTTACTCCATATATTTGTTGATTGAGTGTCCTCTTCTGTGAAATGTCTGCTCACTTCCTTAGCCCATTTATTGATTGAATTCTTTGTATTCTTGATGTAAAGATTTTTAAGTTCTTTATAAATCCTGGAGATTAGTGCTCTATCTGAAGTGTGTGTGACAAAGATTTTTTCCCATGCTGTAGATTCTCTCTTTGCATTATTGATTGTTTCCTTTGCTGAGAAAAAGCTTTTTAGTTTGAATCTATCACATTTATTGATTCCTGCTTTTATTTCTTGGGTTTTGAGAGTCATGTTAAGGAAGTCTGGTCCTAAGTTGACATGAAGAAGATTTGGGCCTACTTTTTCTTCTATTAGGTGCAGGGTCTCTGGTCTAATTCCTAGATCCTTGATCCATCTTGAGTTGAGTTTTGTAAAGGGTGAGAGACAGGGACTTAATTTCATTTTACTAGATATGGATTACCAGTTTTGCCAGCACAATTTGTTGAAGAGTCTATCTTTTTTCCATTGTATATTTTTGGCACCTTTGTCCAGTATGAGATAATGTATTTATGTGAGTTTGTCTCTGTATCTTCTATTCCATACCATTGGTCTATCTGTCTATTTTGGTGCCAATACAATGCTGCTTGTTATTATTGCTTTGTAGTATAGTTGAAGATCTGGTCCTGCTTCATTCTTTCTGCTAAAGATGCTTTGGTTATTCTGGGTCTCTTATTCTTCCAAATGAATTTCATGATTGCTTTCTCTATTTCTATGAAGAATGTCATTGGGATTTTAATTGGAATTGCATTGAATTTGTATAGCATTTTTTGGTACTATGGCCATTTTGACAATATCAATTCTGCCTATCCATAACATGAAATCTTTCCATATTCTAAGGTTTTCTTCAATTTCTTTTTTAGTGCTCTGTAGTTTTTATTGTAGAGGTCTTTCACCTCTTTTGATAAATTGATTCCCAATTATTTTATTTTATTTTGAAGTTTGTACTAGTTTTCCTAATTTCTCTTTCAGAGGATTCCTCACTTATGAATAGAAATGCATTAGATTTATGCATGTTTTGATTTTATATCCTGGTACTTTGCTGAATTTATTTATGAGTTCTAGAAGTTTTCTGGTGGAAGTTTTTGGATCCTCTAAATATAGCATGTTGTCAGCAAATAATGATAGTTTGAGTTCTTCTTTTCCTATTCATATCCCTTTAATTTATTTAGTCTGTCTAATTGCTCTGGCTAGAGTTTCAGGGATTATGTTGAATAGAAGTAATGAAAGAGTGCATCCCTGTTTTTAGAGGTAATGCTTTCAGTTTTTCTCCATTTAGAATGATGTTGGTTTTGGGCTTTGCATAATAGCCTTTACAATGTTGAGGTATGTTCCTACTATTCCTATTTTGTCTAGTGTTTTGGGCACAAAGGGGTTCTGTGTTTTACCAAACACTTTTTCTGCATCTATTGAAATGATCATATGACTCTTAACTTTAAGTCTATCGATGTAACTAATTACATTTATTGATTTCCAGATGTTGAAACAACCTTGAATCCCTGGGATGAGCTCCACTTGATCATGGTCCACTATTTCTTCAATATATTTTTGTATGGGATTTGCCAGAATTTTATTAAGGATTTTTGTTTCTATGTTCATCAGAAGTTTGTATAAAGTTTTCTTTCCTTGATGTGTCTTTGTCTAGTTTGAGTATCAGGGTGATGCTGTCTTCATAAAATGAGTTTGGAAGGGCTCCCTTCTCTATTTCATGGAATACCTTGAGGAGTGTTGGTGTTAGTTCTTCTATCAAGGTCTTCTAAACTCAGCAACGAATCTGTCTGGTCTTGGGGTATTCTTGATTGGTAGACTTTTGATGGAGTCTTCTACTTTATTGCTTGAAATTTATCTCTTTCAATTGTGAATGACCTCCTGATTCAGTTTGGGTGGATCATATGTCTCTTGAAGTCTGTCAATGAATTCAAGAGTTTCTATTTTTTTTTGTGTATAGATTTTCAAAATAACTTCTAATAATGTTATGTATTTCAATAGTGTCTTTTGGGATATTTTCTTTTCCACCAGAAATCTTGGTAATTTGAGTTTTCTCTCTCCTTTTCTTCAGTAGTTTGGCTAAGACATCATCAATTTTGTTTATTTTCTCAAAGAACCAACTTTTTGTTTCATCAATTTTTCGATTGTTTTGTCAATTTTTCAATTGTTTCTTTTGTTTCAATTTCATTGACTTTAGCTCTGATTTTAATTTTTTCCTGTCTTTTACTGCTTTTGGTGTTGATCTGTTCTTTTTCTAGGATTTTGAGATGTAATGTTAGGTCATTTATTTGTTGACTTTTTATTCTTTTATTAAATGAGCTCCATGTGATAAATTTTTCTCTTAGTATTGCTTTCAGAATGTCCCAGAGATTTTGATATATTGTATTGGTGTTCTCCTTCACCTCTAAGAATTCTTTTTAACTCTCCTTTGATGTCTTCGGCTATCCATGTGTCATTCAAAGCATATTATTTAATCTCCAGGTGTTGGAGATTAGTTTCTAATTTTTATTTTATCATTGATTTCTAATTTCATTTCATTATGATCTGCTAGAATGCAAGGTAGTGGTATCTCTATTGTTTTGTGTTTGATAAGAGTTATTTTGTGGCATAACATATGGTCTATTTTAGATAAGGATCCATGTGCTTCTGAGAAAAAAAAACATATTCGCTCATTGATAATGGGTTACTGAATATGTATTTGTTAAGTCTAAATTGTTGACTATATTATTGAGTTCTATGGTTTCTTTGTTCAGTTTGGTTTGAAAGATCTATCCAGTGGGGAGAGAGGTGTGATAAAGTCACCCAGTATTATTATGTTATTGTCTATTTGATTCTTGAATTTGAGAAGGGTTTGTTTGATGTACATAGATGCTGCATTTTTGGGGGCTTAAATATTTATGATTGTTATGTCTTGTTGATTTTTGGTTCCCTTAAGTTGTGTGAAATGTACTTTTTATCCCTTTTAACTTTGACTTGAAGACCACTTTATTTGATATGAAGGTGGAAACCCCTGCTTTTTTACTGAGTCTGTGTGCATGGAATGTTTTTCCCCATCCTTTCACCTTCAGTCTGTGCATGCCTTTTACTATGAGATGAGTCTCTTGTGGGAAGGATATTGCTGGGTCTTTTTAAAAGTTTGATCTGCCAGTCTATGTCTTTTGGTTAATGAGTTTAGGTCATTAACATTTATTGTTGAAATATGATTTGTATTCCCAGTCATTTTGGCTTATTTTTCATTTTTAACTTGAATTGGTTTGTCCTTAGATTGGTTTTTTCCTTTAGTATAATTCCTTCCTTTGTTGTCTTTTATTTTTATTTTACATTTCCTCCCCATAGAATATTTTGCTGAGAATGTTCTGTAGTGCAGAGTTTCTATTTGTAAATTCTTTTAACCTTTTTTTTTATGGAAGATTTTTATTTTATCATCAAATCTGCAGGTTAGTTATGCTGGGTATAAGATTCTTGGTTGGCATCCATGTTCTTTCAGAGCTTGAAATATATTGTTCCAGGCCCTCCTAGCTTGTTTGGTCTTGACTGAGAAATCCTCTTATATGTCATCTTTTCTCTCATGTCCTTTAAAATTCTATCTTTATTTTTTATGTTGGGCATTTTCATTATCATGTGCCTTGGTGTGAATTTGTTGTAATTTTGTCCATTTGGTGTCTTGTCAGCCTCTTGTGTTTAATTTTCCATTTCGCTCTTCAGGTTTGGGAAATTTTTTGGATATTATTTTGTCGAATGTGTTGTTCATTTCTTTGGTTTATATCTCTCTGCCTTCCTCAATTCCAATAATTCTTAAATTTGGTCTTTTCATGTTATCCCATATTTCTTGGAAAGTTCCTTTCATGTTTTCTTACCATCTGCTCTCTGTGGTCAACTTCATTTTCAAGATTAAATATCTTGTCTTCATTGTCTAAGGTTCTGTCTTCCAAGTGATGTAATGTATTGGTGATACTTTGTATTGAGTTTTTAATTTGGTTTGTTGTTTCCTTCATTTTAAGGATTTCTGTGCTTTTTTTTCAGGATCTCTGTTATCTTTTACTTAATCGTTTGCTTCCTGCTTTTGGTCTTTTAACTGTTTATTGAAGTGTTTACTCAATGAGTGCCTACATTTGCACTCTTATATTATCCTTTATTTCATGAATCGTTTTAATAATGTACATTCTGAACTCCTTTTATGACATTTCTTCCACCATGCTGTCAATGGATTTTATTCATATATCATCTTGGTTAGTTTGGGATTCTTTCTTCCCTTTTTTTTTTCATGCTGTTTGTGTATCTTCCCCTTTAGCTGTGCAGAGCTGAGGTATTACATTTTTCATCCTATAGATTTATAGTGTCCCTGCAGGTTTTCAATACCTTGTCTTTAAGAAGGAGATCAATATTAACCACACCCAATGCAAACAATATGCAGCCTTAAACCAAATAGCCCCTATTAAGACATTAACAGTATTGGAGTACTAAACAGAGATGGTATGTTGAATTATTATCTACAGCATAAACAATAGGTTTGCAATAAGGTTTACCATTTCTAATGGTGAAAAAAGAGGATGGGGATGGGTGTAGGAAATAATGTTAATGAGGTAAGAAATGAGAATGTAGAGATACTAGACCACAGGAAGAGTGAAAGTGGATTCAAAAGAAGTTGGTCATTACCATAAGAAAAGGGAGAAAGAGACTCTGAGGAAACATAAATAAGAGGAAAATAGAGTGAGTTAAACAAAATAGAATAAAATAAAATAAAATAAAATAAAAATAAAATAAAAAATATTTTAAAAAATCTATAATAAAACTGTAATATACTATTCAAACCTCCCAGTCTTCATTAGCCTGATGCATGAAAGGTACTTGATATCAAAGCTGATGGGGATATGAGAGCAGGAAACAAAAATGGGAAAAATGGAGAAAAGAAAAAGAGTCTTGAAGGAAAACCGAACAATTTTTTTCTGTTGGAGTTCAATATCTTCTCTGCCTCCCTTCTCTTCTGATAGGTGGGGCTTTCTGGAATTTGCTGGTAACTCCACCCTCAGGATAATAACAGTTACTAAGATGGTAGGATTAGACTCAGAGGCAGGACTCCTCAAGGCAGGGTATATCAATTTCCAATCTCTCTGGAAGACTGCACGCCAGGGTTCTCCTTTGGGATTCACTCGTGTGACACAGGAGCCTGGTCTTAGACCCTGCCCTCACTAGTAGACCCCACAATTCCTGGTCTATAATTTAGTCTCTAATTTTATCTCTTCTGCCCCTGCCCTTTTGAGTTCACAATCAGGAAACTCTCTTCCTGGAGGTCCTGAGTCCTGAGCACTAGGACCTATGCAGCTATCTCAGAAAGCTGTTCTGTATTGGGCAAATCAGGACCAAGCATTGAAAGCTATGGGTCAGCCACATAGCTGCAAGCAATGGTGGCAAGGGGATGTTTGGGGAGACTGGGGATTTATGAACCAGAGGGCCTGTTGATTGCCAAATCAGTGGGAACAGGTGCTCGGTGAAGTTATGAACCAGACTGATTATAGGGTCCCAGCAAGTGCTCCCAACTTGTCTCTGGAATCCTGGTGAGTGCCATGCTGGTTGGCTGTATGAGCCAGGGTCAAACACATTCATACCTTTTTCCTACCTACTGACCCCTTGCCAACTTCTGTCCTTCCTCTGCAGCAAGATGGTGATTATTAGCATACTTAGCAGGGATAACTCACATGCTACCAAGCCTACAGTGATGATCTTTCAGGTCCTGGCTGTTGTTTCTGGATGTAAGTGGCCAGGTCCCAAGTTGGTGAGAGCAGCAGCAGCTAATCTGTTGGTACCTTGATAATGAGCTTCTGTCTCTGGTAGATGTCCCCGGATGGAAACTGCCCCAACTAAAGATGGTGGCAGTGGTGACAGGAATAATCCAAGATGGCAGCAGAGGCATCCATGGAGTTGGTAGATGGGAAGCTGCACCTTGGCATGGGGTCCACATGGGGTGGGTCAGCACTGGAGATCTGTGTGTGTGTGTGGGGGGGGTCAGTGTTGGAGATTCAGTTTCTGGTCTTATACTTAGCTCTTTAATCCATTTTGGGTTGAATTTGGGACATGGTGAGATATAAGAATCTGATTTCACTGTTTTACAATAGATTTCCAGTTTTCCCAGCACCACTTACTTGTTAAAAAAGCTCTCTTTTCTTCAACATGTTTTTGGCATCTTTGTCAAGAATCATGTCATTGTAGCTACATAGGTTTATATCCATGTGTTCAATTCTGTTCCAATCTTTTACATGTTTATTTTTATGCCAGCACCATGCTCTTTTGTTACTATACTCTGTAGTATAATTTAAAACCAGGGATTTTGGTGCCTCTAGTGTTGTTCTTTTGGTTCATGATTCTTTTTTGTCTATTCCATATATTGTGTTTCTCCATATGAACTTTAGGGTTTTTTTCTCTTATTCTGTGAAGAATATCATTTGTATTTTGACAGGGATTGCATTTTAAAATGTTGTGTAGAATTAATCTTTAAAGTCATCAAGTGCTGGATATTTTTTAGTCAGGAGGCTTTTAAACTACAATTTCAATCTCATTATGCATTATTGGTCCATTTAAATTTTCTTTTTCCTCTTGATTCAATTTTTATAGATAGTATATTTTCAGGAATTTATCCATTTCTTCTAGGTTTTCCAGTTTTTTAGCATATAATTCCTAATTTTTTAAAATAATTTTTGTATTTTTATGGTATCACATGCAAAATTTTCTTATATGTGATTTTATTTATTTGAGTTCTCTTTTTCTTGATTAGTCTAGCTGAAGATTTATAAATTTGTTTATCCTTTTTTGTTTTGTATTTTTTATTGTTTATTTTTTTTTCTATTTATTTCTGCTCTGATCCTCATTGTTTCTTCTATTAACTTTAGGTTTGGTTTACTCTTGCTTTTCTTAATCTTTGAGGCATATATTTAGGGTACTTTTTAGTATGTTGATATATGAATTTGTATGGAATACATCTCAATTTGCAGGAACCATATGTTACACCTTAAGAATTTAAAATGATGATACTAAAGCAACTCAATGAGCATAAGTCTCATAGACTTTCTTCATTAATTTTAATTTGTATTATTTAGTTTGTGTGGGATGTTATTTTCCAAAAGAGAATATTTCTCTAAAGGTAGATCTCAATTTGAAGAAAACCCATGAGATGTCTGAAAAAGGTTTCCTTTCATGCTTCTTACATCCTTATATTGATATCTTCACATCTGTGATATTTGCTTTTTTTTCTGTATTAAGAAATAGTGCCTTGAAGTTGAAGAACATGGAGAAGTCTTTTTGTTGGTCTCCAGAGACAATGTTGAGTGATTCCAAGAATTTTTGCAGCAGAAACTTTAGTCCTAAGGTTGTGGGCTAGTTAAGAGACTTTACCTTAGATCCCACCAGTCATATGTAATTGTTGGGAGGCATTATGGTTTCTGACTGCTGTGTTCATATAGCTTCAGGGTTTGGTCAGGAGTCCTTCAATCTCCCAATGTACAGATGTAAGTGAAATAGGAAACTTGCAGCAATGTCCATTGGCCCAAGATGGATACTCTCCTAGATTACTCAGGGGAGGGAAAGTACTGGCCATGGCAGCTGGAGGGATGTTTTTTATTAACCACATTTTGTTTTCCACTCTGTGATGCACTCACAGGTCCAAGTCTTCTAGCAAGCATGTCTGCTCTCCTGTCAGCCCCTAAACCAGTATTATACCTTGCAGTGGCTATTGTGGCAATTTGAGTTCTGGAGTTTGGGGTAGGTTCAGTGTGAGTTCCCTCTTTGTTTCAGTTGGGTCATTTTAGGCTCAGATCTTGAACAGGATTTAAAACTTATAAGAACTATAATCTCTCTTGCAGTTTGGACTTCCTGTCTGCTGTTATCATTGGGATTTTCGTACTTTCTAGTGACTTAATTTATACTTGTAGCATTAGGTTTCCTGCTTCTGGCTGAGAAGCCAGGATTGATGTTATGAATTTCTGTGTTTAGTCAGTTTTTTTTACTTATATAAAAAAGAGACTTGATAAGAACAATTTTACAGTGGGAAAGTTTAGGTTTGGGCTCACGGTTTCAGAGGTCTTTGTCCATAGGTCATCAACTATATTCCTCAGTGCCCAAGGCAACACAGAACATCATGGCAGGAAGGTGTGGTAAAGGAAAGTGGCTCTGAGAAGAAATGGCAAGCTCTCCTCACCAGTACAAAATATAAATCTGCCAGGGTTCAGCCCTAGCAGCAGTTGAGGGTCCTAGGTGGATGGAATGTGTTGGCGTGGTGGAGAAGCAGCAGACAGAGATATCAAGTGTTCTGAGGCTGAACCTAGTTTATTCAAAATCTTTGAGCATTAATATACTGTAACACTTAGCTCCAAAAACATCTCTAAGGAAATGATTTGAAGAAGCAGAAAGTTTTTAGACATAAGTTTTCAGACATTGAGATTGTATCATAGTTACAGAGAGGTTTTAAAATAATCTCATAGTTAGCTATTTTTAACAGTATTTTTGCTTATGAGTACATTCTATGATTATTAACAAAAGAAATCAGCCTCTGGCAATACTAGTTCCTTATGCTAATTATTCTCTGGATAATAGCAGATAAAAATTATATTTTGACCTCTAAGGTGTTAGACATAAGAAGGTACAAATTTATCTGTGGTTAATCTGTATCATTTTCATTATGTAAAGGCAGGTAAAGACAGCACTTTCTGAACCAACTATTGATCTGTCTAACGAGAACTCTTTTTAGCTCTTTTGTCTTTAAGCACCATCTAGGACCAGAACATCCAAGTCTTTCCATAAACCCAAGTTTTTCCACCATTTTTTAAAAACTATCCACTGTCCTTCATCATTATATACACATGTATAAGGGAGAGGAGGATCAGTAGATGGTGGCCAGGTGTTTTTATTCACATCCATGACTTGAGGATGATACCATAATTTTTCTTTTATTCTATATGCAATATTTCATGGTCCCTATATTGTGGGGACCATGGGTTTTTGTTTCTGTATAACTGGAGCCACATGAGGAAAGACTGGAGTTGTTATTTGTGGAGCTGATAAAGCTGCTTGTCTTAGCTTATCCATGAATATACCATTACTTATATTAGGGGGCATATCTCTTCTGATTTCACATAACAGAGATCCATTACATTTTATTTTGAGTTCCAATACAGTAAAATTTCTCTGGGGATTATGTGATGTTTTCCCAAAGAGACTTGTGATTATTAACAGTAGTCCAAGAAAAGCAATCACACATAGGAGTATGCCATGTCTATGATTTCCAGGAGGGTGATAGCCGTGCAACATCCTCTGTTCCAACATATGTCATATGCTGGAATAGTGGGAAATAGACATGGCATAAATCCCAGCTCCATGCCCCCAGGGACCTACCTCCTCCAGCTACACACTAACTGCCTGTAGTTACCATCCAGTTAATCCTGTGAGAGGATTAATGTACTGATTAAGTTAAATATCTTATAAACCAAAATTTCTTAAAGTGTCTCACATGTGAGTTTTTTAGGGATGCTTAATCTAAATCATAACATTTCACACCTGACCACCCCAAAGCTCATGCCCACCTCACATAGTGCAAGATACATTTAGTCCACTTTCAAGAATTCCTATAGTCTTAACAGTTCAAGCATTGCTCAAAAGTCCAAGTCCAAAGTTTCCTCTGAAACTTAAGGAAAAATCTCAACATGAGCTCCTGTAAAAACCAAAAGCAAATTATATACATTCAATATATAAAGTTACATAGAAAACATTTCCATGTGAATAACTAGGGGCATAGAAAGAAGAGGTGGGGATAAAACAAAATTGATATACAGCTGGGCAAACAAGTTCTGTAGATTCACATCCAGCATCCAAGGCACATGGCATCATGATGCTCTCTCCAAAGGACTTGTGTAGCTCTGCCATTATGACTTTGCTGGTTGCAACCCACACAGTCTCTCTGCTGACATGCCTCTGGTCAGTTCCTTCTATTTTCCTCAGGCATGGGTACCTCAGTTGTGGTCTTGTACTCAGATGGGAACTTTGTTCTCAATAGTTATGCCAGGTTCACCACTAGCCTGCATAATGAAAAATTGGGATAAGTTTGAACCACAGATGCTCAAAAAATTGCCTCATTTTCTTCTGTAGCCATTCGTGGGAAATGACCTGATCACAGTTGGTAAAAGAAGATGTTTTATAATTTTCTGCATGAAAAAAAAAACTGGTGGAATGCAAAAAGGTCCCCATAGGAAACATAAACTATAGCACCACACCTTAAGAGACTTTTTTTTTCTTATATTAGGGATTGAACTCAGGGGCACTTGACCACTGAACCATATCCCCAGCCTTACTTTGTATTTCTATTTAGAGACAGGCTCCAACTGAGTTGCTTAGCACCTTGCTTTTGTTGAGACTGGCTTTGAACTCTTTGGCCTCCTGCTTCAGCCTCCTGAGCTGCTGGGATTACAGGCATATACCACCAAATGGTTAAAAGGCCCTATGTCTGATGTTTTGCCTCTCAAGCTCAGAACAGCATATTTTATGACTCCTTTGCTTTTACCAGATTTCTATCTCTACAAGGCTTATATCTGAAATGTAAGCTGCAGAAGCAATGATCCCAAACCAGTTTAGGACCAAAGAAAAAAAAGTGGGACCTAAATGGCTATCTTATCTTCTCTCACTCTCTACCACACTGCTTTTCTAACAAGTTCCTCCCTAACTGCTACAGAACAAGACAAAAATGGAATGATCCCATATATACAAGTGTTCTTTACCTTCAAAATATTTACCCAAGGATTTTAGGACTCTCACATTCTTTAACTATCTGGACTAACTGTAGTTGGACCCAAAAAAGTACTTAGATCTGATAAAAATGTTCTCCATGCTCCTTTACTAAATTAATTATGATCATGTCTTTGTTTAGAATTCTTTTTTTAACAAATTCTATATTTTTGAGCTTATGGTTTTATGGTGAATTCACATTTGATCCTCCATGCCTAAATTTGTATGTCTTTCTGATCAGTCTTATTTTATCTAACTATAGAGGCTTTTACACTCTTTTTACACAGGTCAATTTTTCAAGGTTTAACTCTCAAGTGCATTGGAAAATCTCATTTTACAAAATCTTAAGAAGGACAGACATGGTGATTTTGGGAATAAATCTGATAGCCATGGAGGATAAGTGGCCACCTGAACATTTGATTTCAGTTTCTACCATGGTTGTCAGACTTTATACCTATCATTTCCAAATGTATGGGCCTGCCCTATGTTTAAGCCATAATGTAAAATCCTGGTAGGCTCTATTTTAATTTCTAAGGGTTAAATCTAATATAAACTTTAATAAACATCTGTAGTGTTTCCTCCCAACTGTGGAGCTCTAACTACAAAAAACTACAAGATATTTGTTTCCTGGCTGTCTTATGTAGGTATGTACACCTGTGTATTGTATTGTGTCTGCATATGTGCTTATGTCCTTATATCATGCACATGGTATCAAAATGGGCTTATAGATAAATGAACACTTATAAATCAAAATTTAAATGGGAAATGAATCCATATACCTTTTAGTTCACATGACTTTTAAAATGGTTCAATTTAAATTATGTGAACAGACAAGAGTAAAGGTGTCTTTAAAATTATTAACTTGCAATTTTTTCTGGGCGCTCAGAAAATTACTAAGCTGGTTTTATATAATTAGCAAAATCAAAGCTATTTAAGGTTTTTACCTGAGATCAAATATTAATGTACTGGTACAAATCAAAGTTTAATCCTCTATGTGTTAAAGTATTAAGGATTTCTGAAAACAGCAATCTACTTTTGTCATGTCTTCTGTCTCTTAAGTTTTATTATTCAGAGAAATTAGTCCTAAAGGAATTAGGATTTGTACAACTCTGGCTACATAACAACTGTTATTTTAGAGTATCATACTACATTCCAGATTCTAAATCATTTTTTAAAACCTAACTTTGTTAATATATCAGTGCAACTGTACTACTACTGCCTTCTTGGTACAAGAGATGTATTCACATTTTCTAAGTATACTTGGGAAATGAAGGCATGATCCTAATTTTCCGCAAATATTTGATGGATCAATTTCAATGAAACATTTGAAAATTGATTATCTAAGCAGTCCTACCATGTTCCCAAATGTGGATGACCCTAGCTACAAGGGTTCTCATACTACCATACTTTGCATATAGGGCCTAAACTATGCATGAATGTGCTCGCTAGGTACACCATAGATATGAAGAACTGAACATTTCATCTAGAAGCTTCTACCTCTAGGTACTCAATCTCTTCTTGGTGGGAACACTGTGCTTTGTATCTGCTGAATTACTGTGATACATAAGCACTTCCTAGCACTCACAAAAAAGATTTCAATTTACAGGATTCCTAGCATTGGTAAACTGTAGTTCGTTGAAGTTGCTCAACTAGAGTTGAAATGAGTTTTCTGCAAAAGTACAAAATCATTTCAGTATCTTTGGGCAATTGATCCCTTCAGCAGTACCTATTTGCTTCCAAAATTTGTGGATCTTAGCTACAAGGGTTCCCTTGTTAGGACATTTTGTATACATGGTACTGAGGTGTACTTTGAATGTTTGGGCTGAGAAGTCTGGAAGTGCAGAGTAGAAGCGGAATCAGAAAACAGGCTCAACATCAAGGCACTCACTGTATTTTCAAACAACACATTGTGGTTTCTATCTGGTTAAATGAGCACAAATATAAGAGCATTAAAACACTTGCAGAAAAGTTTTCAATTCATACCATTTGTACCACTGGCAACAGGCAGTTCATCCCAAAATGGCAAAAGTCAGTGACAAGAGTTTTCTTCAAAAGTGTCATAGATGGATTTCAATTAAACATTGAGGAATTGGTCCTCTATGAAGTCTCACTATGCTCCCAAATGTGGGTGATCCAAGCTAAAAGGACTCTTGTAGTAGCAAACTTTGTATACTGGGGCTTCACTGTCCTTAGAATGTGCTGTGTTGGAATACCATAGATGTGAAGAACTGAAGCTATTTCAGTCAGAAGATTCTACCACTGGGTACTCACTGTGTTCTCATTGTTCTCTCATTAATCAGATACTAATTCAGTATCTGCTGAATTAGTGTGAAACACAAGTGCTTCTCATGACTCACAAAAAAAAGTTTTCAATTGGCAGGGTTTATACCATTGGTAGCCTGCAGTTCATTACACTTGGTCAACCAGACTTGGAGTGTTTTCTGTAAAAGTATCACAAATGGATTTCAATGAATCTGTGGACAATTGATTCCTTCAGCAGTCCCAGTTGCTCCCAAAATTTGTGGATCATAGCTCCAAGGGCCCCCCTGTTAGTACACTTTGTATATATAAGCCTCATGTGTGCTTCAAATGTGCTGGCCAAGAGGAGCATGGAAGTGAAGAGTAGAAGTAGTATTAGCAAACAGGGTCAACTTCCAGGCACTCACTGTGTTCTAAACCAGCACAAGGGTATTCTGTCTGGTTGAATGAGTGCAAGGCAGAAGAACATTAGAGCACTTGCAGTAAAGTTTTCAATTCACAGCATTTGTACCACTGGTAATAGTCACTTCATTCCAAGATGGCAAATGCCAGTGGCATGAGTCTTCTGCAAAAGTTTTTGGAATGGATTTAAATGAATCTGTAGGCAATTGATCTGTTTAGCAGCCCCACTTTCATCCCAAATGTTGGTGAACTGTGCTACGTTAGACCTCTTGTTAGCAGTTTGCATAATGGATCTGACTGTTGCTTAAAATATGCTGGTTGAGAACAGTTTAATGGTGCAGAACAGAAGCACTTTAAATAAGGACTTTGAATTATAGGCTCCCACTTGTTTCTCAAGGAGAACCTTGTAGTAGCACACTTTGTACATTGGGTGAACTAGTATGAAACATACATGCCCTCCAGCACTCCCAGTATAGATTTCAATTCATAGCATTTTTTACCATTGGTAATAGGCTGATCATCGCAAGTGGCCATATACTGGTGAAGTGACTTTACTGCAAAAGTTTCCTTAAAATACATTCATGAAACTTTTTCAGAAAATTCACTGCAATTGAAGCTATATTCAGGCAATATATTGAAAGCACAGTTCAGCAACCTGTAAACATAGTGTGCTAGTAAAAGCATTCTGAAAGTTAGGATCACCAAATTTTGGGAGCAAAGTGGGAAGAGTGAAAAGAGAAATTGCCCCAAGTTTCATTGAAATCTATCTGTGAAACTTTTTCAGAAAAGTCTCTACAATTGAAGTTATTCTTAGCCAGCATATTGAAAGCACAAGTCAGCAACCTGAAAACTGAGTATGGGAGCAAGAACACCATGGAAGGTAGGATCACCAAAGGTTGGGAGCAAAGTGGGAATGGTGAGCATAGAAATTGCCCAAAGTTTATTTCAAATCCATTCTTGAATTTTTTTTCAGAAAAGTCACAACAAGTGCTTCTGTTCTAAGCCAGCCTATTGAAAGCACAGTGCAGCAACCCATACACCAAATGTGATAGCAAAAGTACCCAGGAGGTAGGATCACCAAACTTTGGGAGCAAAGTGGGAATGGTAAGAAGAGAACTTGACCAAGATTTCATTGATATAAATTGATGAAACTTTTTTAAAAAAAGTCACTGCAGGTGTAGCTATTCTCAGCCAGGCTATCAAAAGCACAGTTTATCAAATTGTAAATGAATGTGCTAAAAAGAGTACCCTAGAAAGAAGGATCACCAACTTTCGAGAGCAGTGTGCGAATGGTGAGAAAAGAAAATGCCCAGTTTCTTTGAAATCCATTTGTGAAACTTTTTCAATAAGTCACTGCAATTGCAACTATTTCAACCTGTATGTTGAAAGTACAGTTCTGAAACCCATAAACCGAGTGTGCTAGCAAGAGCACCCTGGAAGGTAGGTTTACCAAACGTTGGGTGTAAAATGGGAATGTTGAGAAGAGAAGATGCCCAAAGATTCATTGAAATCCAATGGTGATACTTTTTCACAATAATCACTGTAAGTGCAGCTATTCTCTGCCACCATATTGAAAGCACACTTTAGCAACCCATATATGAGTGTGGTAGCAAGCGCATCTGTGAGTATAGGATCACCAAACTTTGGTTGCAATGTGGGAATGATAAGCAGAAAAATGGCACAAGGTTTTTTGAAATCAGTCAGTGAATCGTTTTTAGAAAAGTCATTGAAGTTGCAGCTCTTCTCAGCCAGCATTTTGAAAGCAGAGTTTAGCAAAGTGTAAACCCAGTGTGCTAGAAAGAGCACCTTGGAAGATAGCATAACAAAACTTTGGGACAAAAGTGAGAATGGAGAGAAGACAAACTGCCCAATGTTTCATTGAAATTCATTTGTGAAAATTTTTCAGAAAAGTCAATGTAATTGCAGTCATTCTAAGTCAGCATATTGAAAACACAGTTCAGCAACCTGTAAACTGAAAGTGATAGCAATAGCATCCTGGAAGATAGGATCACCAAACATTGGCAGCAAAATGGGAATAGTGAGAATAGAATTGCCCAAGTTTCATAGAAACCCATTTGTGAAACTTTTTCAGAAAACTCACTGCAAGTGCAGCTATTCTCAGTCAGAATATTGAAAGCACAGTTCAGTAACCCATAAACCAAGTGAGCTAGGAAGAATACCCTAAAAGGTAGGACCACCAAACATTGGGAGCAAAGTGGGAATGATTATGAGAAAATTTGTCCAAGTTTCATTGAAATCCTTTGTGAAACTTTTTCAGAAGTCACTGTAATTGCAGCTATTCTCAGCATATTGAAAGCTCAGTTCAGCATCTCATAAACTAAGTGTACTAGAAAGAGCACCCTGCAATGTGAGATTGCCAAACACAGGTAGCAAAGTGTGAATGGTGAGAATAGAAAATGGCCAAGGTTTCATTGAAATCCATTCGTGAAACTTTTTGAGAATAGTCACTGCAATTGCAGGTATTCTCAGACAGCATTTTGAAAGCACACTTCAGTAACCTGCAAACCGAATGTGCTAGCAAGAGAAACCTGGAAGGAAGGATTTCCAAAGTTTGGCAGTGAAGTGGGAATGGTGAGAAGAGAAATTGCCCAAGTTTCATTGAAATCCATTTTTGAAACTTTTTCAGAAAAGTCACTGCAATTGCAGCTATTTTCAGTCAGCATACTGAGAGCACAGGTCAGCAACCCATAAACCAAGTGTGCTAACAAAAACACTCTGGAAAGTAGGATCAGAAAACATTGGGAGCCAACTGGGAATTGTGAGAAGAGAAAATGCACAAAGTTACATTGAAATTCGTTTGTGAAAATTTTTCAGAAAAGTCACTGCAAGTGCAGTTATTCTCAGCCAGAATATTGAAAGCGCTGTTCAGTAACCTGTAAACCACGTTTGCTAGCAAGAGCACCTTGGAATGTAGGATAACCAAAATTTGGGAGCAAAGTGTGAAGGTGTGAAGAGAAAATACCAAAAGGTTCATTAAAATCCATTCCTGAAATTTTTCAAAAAAGTCACTGCAATTTCAGCTATTCTCAGCAGCATATTGAAAGCAAGTTCAGCAACCAGTAAACTGAGTGTGCTAGCAAGAGCATCCTGGGAGGTAGGATCATGAAACGTTGGGAGCAAAATGGGAACCATAAAGGAGAAATCGACCAAAGTTTTATTGAAATCCATTTGTGAAACATTTTCAGAAAAGTCATTGCAGTGCAGCTGTTCTACCTGACTTGGTGGAAATGATAAAATGCTGTCAGAGAAGAGCTGTACTTCCTGTGAAATTTCTGAAAAAGTTTCACTAATGGATTTCAATGAGACTTTGGCCAATTATTCTTTATTTTATCTCAAAGTTTAGTGTTCGTACCTCCCAGTATGCTCTTGCTAGCATACTCTGTTTATAGGTTGCTGAACTATCCTATCAAAATGTTTCTGAGAATAGTTGCATATGCAGTGACTTTTCTGAAAAAGCTTCCCAAAATGATTTCAATGAAACTTTGGAAATTTTCTCTTCTCACCATTCACACTTTGCTCCCAAAGTTTTGTGCTCTTGCTAACACATTCAGTGTACTGGCTGGTGAATTGTGCTTTTGATATGCTGGCACAGAATAGCTGCAATTGCAATGACTTTTCTGAAAAAGTTTCACTAATTATTTTAAATGAAACTTTGGGCATTTTCTCTTCTCACATTCCCACTTTGATCCAAATATTTGGTGATCCTACCTTTCAGAGCACTCTTGTTAGCACACTCGGTTTAAGGGTTGCTGAACTGTGCTTTCATTATGGAGGCAGAGAATAGTGCACTTGCAGTGACTTTTCAGATAAAGTTTCAAGCATGAATTTCAATGAAACTTTGAGCATTTTCTCTTCTCAACATTACCACATTTTACACAATGCTTGGTGTTTCTACTTCCACAGTACATTTGGTTTACAGGTTGTTGAACTGTGCTTTCAATATGCCTGCTGAGAATCGCTGCACTTGAAGTGACTTTTCTGAAAAAGTTTCACAAAAGGATTTCAATGAAACACTTGGCAATTTTTTTCCCTCACCATTCCCACTTTGCTCCCAACGTTTTGTGATCCTACTTTCCAGTGTGCACTTGCTTGTACACTTGGTTTTTGGGTTGCTGAACTGTGCTTTCAATATGCAGCTGAGATTAACTGCAATTGCAGTGAATTTCCTGAAAAAGTTTCATGAATGGATACCAATGAAACTTCGAACAATTTGTCTTCTCACCATTTCCACTCTGCTTCTCCAACCTTCAAAAGTGCTCTTGCTAGCATACTCTGTTTTTGGTTTGCTAAACTGTACTTTCAATACGCTGGCTGAATATAACTGCAATTGTAGTGACTTTTCTGAAAAATTTTCAAAAATGGATTTCAATGAAACATTGGGCAATTTGCTTTCAAACCATTGCCATTCTGCTCCCAAAGTTTGGTGGTCCTACCATCCAGGGTGCTCTTGCTAGCACACTCTATTTATGGGTTGCTGAACTGTGATTTCAATATGCTGGCTGAGAATAGCTGCAGTTGCCGTGAC
The DNA here is from genome assembly GCF_902686445.1 of Sciurus carolinensis. NCBI lineage: Eukaryota > Metazoa > Chordata > Mammalia > Rodentia > Sciuridae > Sciurus > Sciurus carolinensis. The sequence continues at coordinate 37,137,160 of NC_062228.1, forward strand.
TGTTATAAAACAGTTTTATGAATGGATTTCCCTGAAACTTTGGGCAGTTTCTCTTCTCAACATTCACCCTTTGCTCCCAACGTGTGGTGATCCTACCTTCCAGGGTACTCTTGATAGCATACTCGGTTTACCTGTTGCTGAAGTGTGCTTTAGATAGAATGCCTGAAAATACATGAAATTGTAGTGACATTTCTGAAAAAGTTTCATAAACGAATTTCAATAAAACTTTGGGCAATTTCTCTTTGCACCATTCTCACTTTGCTCCAACAGTTTGGCGATGCTACCTTTCAACTGTAGGTAATATGTTGGCTCAGAATAGCTGCATTTGCAGTGACTTTTCTGAAAAAGTTTCACCAATGGATTTCAATGAAACTTTACCTAATTAGTCTTCTCACCATTCCCACTTCCTTCCCAATATTTGGTGATCTTACCTTCCAGGGTACTCTTGTTAGCACACTCAGTTTACTGGTTGTTGAACTGTAATATGCTAAGAATGGCTGAACTTTCAGTGACTTTTCTGAATAAATTTTACAAATGGATTACAACAAAACTTTGGGCAGTCTTCTCACTATTCCCACTTACCTCCCAATGTTTGGTGATCCTACCTTCCACGGTGCTGTTGCTATCACCCTCAGAGTATGGGTTGCTGAACTGTGTTTCAATATGCTGTCTGAGAGTAGTTGCAGTTGCAGTCACATTTCTGAAAGGGTTTCACAAATGAATTTCAGTGAAACTTTGGGCGATTTCTCTTCTTACCATTCCCACTTGGCTCCCAAAGTTTGGTGATGCTACTTTTCAGGGTGCTCTTGCTAGCACACTCATTTTTGCATTGTTAAACTGTAATATGTAGGCTGAGAATAGTTGCAAATGGGGTGATTTTTCTGAAAAAGATTCAAGAATGGATTTCAATGAAACTGTGTATTTTCTCTTCTTACAATACCCACTTTTCTCCCAAAGCTTGGTGATCCTACCCTCCAGGCTGCTCTTGCTAGCACACTCGGTTTATGGGTTACTGCTCTGTGATTTCAATGTGCTGACTGAGAATAGCTGCACATGCAGTGACTTTTTGGCAAAAGTTTTACTAATGGATTTCTATGAAACATCAGGCAATTTCTCTTCTCCTCATTTCCATTAGACTCTCAAAGTTTTGTGATGCTACCCTACAGGGTGCTCTTGCTAGTACACTCAGTTTACAGGTTGCTGAACTGTGCTTTAGATATAATGACTGAAAATAGCTGCATTTTCATTGACTTTTCTGAAAAATTTCACAAATGATTTTCAAAGAGACTGTGAGCAAATTCTCTTCTTCACATTCCCACTTTGCTTCCCAAATTTGGTGAGGCTACCTTCTAGGGTGTTCTTGCTAGCATACTCTGTTTACATGTTGTTGAACTGTGCTTTCAATATGCTGACTGAGAGTAGCTGTACTTGCACTAACTAATCTGAAAGAGTTTTATGAATTGATTCCAATGAAACCCTGGGCAATTTCTCTTCTCACCATTCCCACTTTTCTCCCAAAGTTTGGTCAGCATACATTTTAGAGTGTTCTTCCTAGCACACTTGGTTTATGGGTTGCTGAACTGTGCTTTCAATATACTGGCTGAAAATAGCTGCAATTGCAGTGAATTTTCTGAAAAAGTATCACAAATGGAATAAATTTCATTAAAATTTTGGACAACTTCATTTTGTACCATTCCCACTATTCTCCCACAGTTTGATGCTGCTACCTTCCAGGGTGCTCTTGCTAGCTCGATTTACAGGTTGTAGAATGGTAATATACTGGCTCAGAATACCTGCACTTGCTGTGACTTTTCTGAAAAAGTTTCACGAATGAATTTCAATGAAACTTTTCGCAATTATTCTTTCTACCACCCCCACTTTGTTCCCAAAGTTTGGTGATCATTCCTTCCACGGTACTGTTGCTATCACCCTTGGTGCTTGGGTTGCTGAACTGTGCTTTCACTATGCTGTCTGAGAATAGCTGCATTTGCAGTGACTTTCCTGAAAACGCTTGAGGAATGGATTGCAATGAAACTTTGGGCAATTTCTCTTCTCACCACTCCCACTTTGCTCCCAAAGTTTGCTTATCCTAACATCCAGGGTGCTTCTGGCAGCACACTCAGTGTATGGGTTGTTGAACTGTTCTTTCAATATGCAGGCTGAAAATAGGTGCAATTGCACTGACATTTCTGAAAAAAATTTATGAATGGATTTAAATAAAACTTTTCACCATTCCCAAAGTTTGGTGATGCTACCTTCCAGGGTGTTCAAGTTAACACACTTGGTTTAAGGGTTGCTGAGCTGTGCTTTCAATATGTTGACTGAGAATAGCTGCATTGCAGTAGAATTTCTGAAAAAGTTTCATGAATTGATTTCAATGAAACTTTGAGCAATTTCTCTTCTCACCATTCCCACTTCACTCTCAATGTTTGGTGATCCTTTCTTAGAAGGTGATTTTGCTAGCACTCTGGGTTTTTGAGTTGCTGAAATGTGCTTTCAATGTGCTTGCTGTGAATAACTGCATTGCAGTGAATTTTCCATAAAAGTTTCACTAATAGATTTCAACTAACATCTGGGCAATTTCTCTTCTCACCATTCCTACTTTGCTTCCAAGTTTAGTTATAGCACCTTCCAGGGTGCTCTTACTATCACATATACTTTATGACTTGCTTTAAGTGTGTTTTCAATGTGCTGACTGAGAACAGATGCACATGCAGTGACTTTTCTGAAAAAGTTTCACTAATGAATTTCAAAGGAACTTTAACTAATTTCTCTTCTCCCCATTCCCACTTTGCTCCAAAAAGTTTAATATTCCTCTTTCCAGGATACTCTTGCCAGCACACTAGGGTTACCTGTTGCTGAACTGTACTTTAGATCTAATGGTTGAAAATAGCTGCAGTTCACTGACTTTTCTGAAAAATTTTCACAAATGAATTTCAATGAACCTTTGGGAAATTTCTATTTGCACCATTCCCACTTTGTTCCCAAAAGTTTGGTGATGCTACCTTCCTGGGTGCTCTTACTATGAATTTCTGACTCAGAATATTACAAGAAAAAGGCACTTGCCATTACTGTTCTGAAAATGTTTCACCAATGGATTTCAATGAAACTTTCAGCAATTTGTCTTCTCGCCACTCCCACTTTGCTCCCAATATTTGGTGATCCTACCTCCAGGGTGCTGTTTCTGTCACTTCAGTGCTCGGGTTGCTGAACAGTGCTTTTATTTGATGTCTGAGAATAGCTGCACTCGCATGACTTTTCTGAAAAAAGTTTCACCAATAAATTTCAGTGAAACATTGGGCAATTTCTCTGCTCATCATTTCCACTTTGCTCCCAAAGTTTGGTGATCCTACCTTCCAGGATGCTTTTTGTAGCACACTCAGTTTACATGTTACTGAACTGTGCTTTAGACTTAATGACTGAAAATAACTGCAATTGCACTGACTTTTCTGAAAAAGTTTCAGTAATTGATTTCAGTGAAACCTTGATCAGTTTCTCTTCTCCTCATTCCCACTTTGCTCCCAAAGTTTGTTGATCCTATATTCCAGGGTGTTCCTGCTAGCAAACTCAGTTTATGGGTTGCTGAATAATGCTTTCAATATGCTGACTGAGAATTGTTTCACTTGTAGTGACTTTTCTGTAAAAGGTTCATGAATAGAGTTCAATGAAACTTTGAACCATTTCTTTTCATACCATTCCCACTTTGCTCCCAAAGTTTGGTGGTGCTACATTCCAGGGTGCTCTTGCTATGTTTTTCTGAAAATGTTTCACAAAAGAGTTTCAATGAGATCTTGTGATTTTGATCATCCTTACAGTCCCACTTGCCTCTTAGGTGTTAGTGCTGCTATCTTCAAGAGTTCACTTTTTAGACTAGTTTGTGTAATAGGACTGAACTGATGTTTGAATGTGCTGGCGGAATATAGCTTACAAGTGCTGAGGAGGAGCAGGTCCACCAAGTAGCCTCAATGTACACATACTCACTTTATTCTTTATAAGTATATTATGATTTGTATTTGGATGAATTATCACAAAGCATAAGTGCTTACTAGAAAGTAAAGATTTCCAATCAAAGTCTTTGTACCAGTGGTAACTGGCAGTATATTCCAAATGGGCAACTACAGTTGAATAGTTATGTCTGCAAATATTTCACTAATGGATTTCAATAATTCTTTGGGAAAAGAGTTTGTCTGCATGGTCCCACTTTGATTCCAGTGATTGGTGCTTCTAGCTAAAAGAGCTCTCTGATTTTACCAGTTTGTTTCTTCATCATGACCTCTGGTCTCAATGTGTGGGCTAAGAATAGCTGAGAAGGGCTGAAGAGGAACAGGTTGAGCAAACAGTTTCAAAATAGATGCACTCACTTTGTTCTCAATGAGAATATGTTGGTTTGCATTTGGGTGAATAAGCATGAAGTTTAAGTGCTTTCCAGCATCAGAAGAAGCAGTTTTAATTTAAAGTGTATCTTTCAAAACCAGAAGTACATTCCCAGCAGACAACTGCAATTGAAGAATTTTTTGAAAATGTTTCAGAAAAGGGTTCTATGAGACTTTGTGAATTTGATAATTCTTACAATTCCACATGACTTTGAGATGTTAGTACTCCTATCTACAACAGATCTCTTGTTAGACTAGTTTATGTAATAGGACTGAACTGAAGTTTGAATGTGCTGGCTGAAAACAGCCTACAAGTGCTGAGGAGGGGAGAGCAAACAAGTAGCTTCCATGTGTTCTCAATTGAGAACTGTATTCTCAGTGAGTACACTGTATTTTGCATTTGGATGAATAGGCTCAAAGCTTAATTGCCTATCAGACATTTAAGAAATGTTTTCCTTAGAAATGAAATGAAATGTACACTGTTGGGAGCTATTCCATGTGGACTACACCAAGATGGTGCCTGGCAGCCAGCCAGAGGTTGTTTTGATCACATTGGTGGTGAGGAGGTTGATTAACATAATCACACCAAGGTGATTTATCATTGGCCGTATTCAATCCATGCACACAACGCATGCACAGGTGTTCCCGAGTGCTCCTGATTGTGCCTGCTCATTTTGACCTTTACCGTGATTGGACAGCTTGTTCCTTGCCTAATCTTCGCATAATTGGCATCAGCCCTACCCTGGGATATAAGCTGGCTCTCCTCGAGTGCCAGTGTTCCTGGGTTTCCTGAATCATCAGTAAACCATTCTGAATTCAAGAGCCTCGCTACTCATTTGTCTCCCACGCCAAATTGACTCCGCTGGACGGTGTCAAATGGTGGCCCATACGGGGAACTCTGTGTCCAGGGAACTCTGCGAATGGGGAACTCTGCGTACAGAACATCTGCGTTTGTCTCCCCTCCTGAGAACTCGAATGGTAAGTAGCGAGGTAAGCTGCAGCCCCTGTCTCTAAGGCAGTTAGACACTCAAGATAGCTGGCCAGGTAGTGAAGTGCAAAAGTGCGTGTATTTTGTGTTGCTTGTGTGTTTGTCAAATTCAAGAGTCTTGCTACCCATTTGTCTATCCAAATGGTAAGTAGCGAGGTAAGCTGAGGCCCTGTCTCTGAGGCAATTAGGTGCTCAGGATACCTGGCCAGGTGAAGCTGAGGCCCTGTCTCTAGGGCAGTTAGGTGCTCAGGTAGCTGAGTCCCTGTCTGTAGGGCAGTTAGGTACTCAGGTAAGCTGAGGCCCTGTCTCTCTCTAAGGCAGTTAGGCACTCAGGATAGCTGGCCAGGTGATGAAATACAAAGAGGATGATAAAGGAGCTCTGGAGTGCGTGTATTTTGTGTTGCTTGTGTGTTTGTACTACTGTTAGTGTGGTCTTTGTTTGTCCTGTATCAAATTTATTTAGTAGTAAAAGATGGGTTCGGAAATATCATGAAATCAGTCTGAAAGGATGATTCAAAAAGGAGGTATAAAAAATATATTACAAGAAGGAGGTTCTGAGGAGGAGGGAGATACTGGGGAGGAAGTAGAAAATAAGCGAGTTAACATTGAAAAGTTACTAAAAGGCAGGAAAGACCATGAGATAATTACCCCTTCAGCTCCCCCTTATGATAAAAGGTTAGAAGACCCGACATTTTGTGGGCACTCTTGTCGGTCATGTTGTGGTGGAGTCCCAAGTGATACTGGGGATCACTAGGACCCTGTGGAAGGCCCATTAAGACTGTCCTGCCCAGTCTTGGTGGACAGTCAGGGGCAGTGATTTCATCAGGCCCTAGAATTTAAAACAGTAAAAAATCATAAAGAGGCAGTCACTACTTATGGGCCCCAAGCTCCATTTACCATGAGTATGGTGGAATCCATTGCAACACTTAATCTGACTCCTAGTGATTGGGTGAGTATGTGTCGAGCAGTTTTGCATGGTGGACAATATTTAATGTGGAAAGTAACCAATCAAGAGCTCTGTGCAGCTGCAGGTTTCCATCAACGAATCCTAGATGTGTTGCTGGGACAAGGACTATATGCTGAACAACAGCAACAAATTACATATGATCCAGTGGTCTATCTTCAGATAGCTACCACCACTGTTAGAGCTTGGAAAACATTACAAGGTTATGGGGACTTACAAGGGCAATTATCCAAAGTTATACAGGGCTCAAATGAATCATATGCAGAGTTTGTAGACCGTCTGTTACAAACAGCAGGCAGAGTGTTTGGGGATTCAGAACAAGCAATGACTTTAATAAAACAGTATGTGAACGAGCTAATAAATGGTGCAGGGATGCAATTAGGCCATGGAAAAATAAGGATCTCAATACCTATTTAAAAATATGCAGAGATATTAATGAGTCAGCTATACAGGGTCAAGTACTAGCAGCTGCTGTCACTCAAGGAGTAGCTCAAGCTATGGGGACCAAACCCAAAAGCTGTTTATCATGTGGACAGCCAGGACATTTTTTTTAAAAAGGGACTCTCCAAACACAAGTCATAGTACATACAAAAAAATGCCCGGAATATGTCCAAAATGTAAAAAAGGAAAACATTGGACAAGTGAATGTAATTTGTAATTGATATTGAAGGAAAACCACTCCCAAAAAACAAAATGAGGGGCCCTCAGGCTCGGGCCCCACAGATATTCGGAGCCCTGAAGGAAGGACATCCAGTGGCAGATCCCATCAGAGTGATTCCTCAAACCCATTATCCATTAATTCCCCATCAGACATACAACAGGAAGCACAGGACTGGACCTCTGTGCCGCTGCCAGAGTAGTACTAACTCCAGAAATGGGGGTTCAATTAATACCTACGGGTATCTATGGACCTCCTTAAATCCAGGACAGTAGGTTTACTATTAGGGTGCAGTTCTGCTGCCCTAAGAGGACTCCATATAACACCGGGAGTGATTGATCCAGATTGTGAGGGAGAGATAAAAATAATGGTCAGTTCCCCAAAAGGTATTTCTGTTATAAATCAGGGGGATAAAATAGCACAAATATTGGTGATACCCAGTGAACATGACAAATATGTAGCAAAAAAGAATAAAAGAAATAAATCGGGGTTTGGATCCACAGGGGAACCTATGACCATTCTTGCCTTAGATCTAAACACTCGCCCCATGTATACTATAAGAATAAATGGCAAGGAATTTAATGGGTTGTTAGACACTGGAACTGATCTTAGTATCACAACATTGACCCAATAGCCAAAAGATTGGCCTCTTCAAAAGGCTGACCAGACCTTACGAGGTTTGGGTGTTGTCTCAAACCCACCCTGGAGTGCACAGTTATTGAAATGGACAGATACAGAAGGAAATTATGGCACTTTCCAACCCTATGTCTTAAGAGATTTACCCATTAATTTATGGGGGAGAGACATATTAAGACAATCACAGATCAAGTTGACTAATGAACATATGCATATTAACCCAATAGCTTGTAATATCATGGTGAACCAGGGAATCTATACCTGGAAAAGGACTGGGAGCACATTCACAGGGAATAACTGAACCCATCCAAGTTATGAGGAGAAGTAATAAAGAGGGACTGCATTTTCAGAGGGGGCCACTGAGCCAATAAAAATTACATGGAAATCACAAAAGACTGGGTACCTCAGTGGCCCCTCAATACTCAAAAGTTACAAGCATCCAGAGAGTTAGTAAGACAACAACTGGCCTTAGGCCATCTACAACCTTCTACGTCTCCTTTCAATACACCTATCTTTGTAATTAAAAAGAAATCAGGAAAGTGGCGACTCCTCCAAGATCTTAGAGCAATTAATAATCAAATGGTAATAATGGGAGCAGCTCAATCCAGGCTCCCTCAATTGTCTTCTATTCCAAAGGATGGGAGAATTATAGTTTTAGACATAAAATATTGCTTCTTTTCTATACTACTTCATAAGGAAGATACCTGTAGATTTGCTTTTACTGTACCAGCTACTAACCACGAAGGACATGATCAAAGATATGAATGGACAGTATTGCCGCAAGGCATGGCCAACAGCCCCAATATGTGTCAGGTCTGTGTAGACAAAGTTTTACAGCCTATTAGAAAATCTGATAAAGACCTAAAGATCTATCATTATATAGATGATGTCTTATTAACTCATCCTGATCAAGACAAACTTTTCAGAGTATATGATGGGCTGGTCAAAAATCTTCTTCGATTCTGATTAGAGATAGCAGAGGATAAATTAAAGAGTTCTTGCCCCTTTACCTACCTTGGTGCCATTATTGACAAAACCTTAATACGACCCCAAAATGTTACCTTTAGGATGGATAGATTAATAACATTAAATGATTTCCAGAAACTTTTGGGAGATATAAACTGGATAAGACCGTATTTAAAATTAACAACTGAAGACGTTGGACCATTATTTGATATTCTTAAGGGAAGTGGTGATCCCGCCTCACCCCAGCAAATTACCACAGAAGCTAGAAAAGCATTGTGTAAGGTAGAAGATGCCATTACTAAGACACATTTAGATCGGGTAGATATAACTAAGCCTATATTACTGATAATCATAGCCACCATAGGAAGTTCTACAGGACTGTTCTGGCAACAATGACCTATTTACTGGGTCCATCTTCACTATTGCCAAAAGATAACTCTAGCGAGTTATCCAGAATTAGTGGGAAAGTTAATAGAAAAGGCAATAACTAATGCTATAGGAATTTTTGGCATTATTCCAAAAAAAAATTTATCACTCCTTATAAACCAGAAACTATAATTGAATTTGCACAAGAATCAGAAGTATGGGCTACCATTATATGTAATTATGATCCAAATTTTAATAACCACTACCCTGGGGACCCGATGATCCAAATGTTCATCAGACACCCATTCATATTTCCTAAAATCACCAGAACAGATCCCATACCAAATGTTATAACTTGCTTTTCTGATGGGTCCAGTAATGGAACAGCTGCTATAGTCACACCAACACAGACATTTACTTTTCTTTATCCTCCACAGTCTGCCCAGAAGATAGAGTTTCTAGCCATTTGTCAAATTTTCCAAATGTTCCCAAATCAGCCATTTAATCTGTTCTCTGACAGCAAATATATAGTCAATGCTCTAAATATCATAGACATTGTACCAAAACTATCCTCAGCATCTAACATTCATTCCTCATTATCTACAATTCAAAAGTTAATTTGGGACCATAAGGGATCATTTTTTGTTGGACACATTAGGGCTCATACCGGGTTACCAGGACCTCTCAGTATGGGTAACGCTTTAGCAGACTTAGCTACTAGAGACGTACATATTTTTTCCACATTCTTAGAAGCAGAAAATTTTCATAAAAACTTCCATGTTAACACTAAATAACTCTTCATAAACATTTTAAATTGACTAAAGAACAAACTAGAACTATTGTCAAAAATTGTCAACATTGTGTCACTTATCTCCCAGTACCTCAAAATGGTGTTAACCCTGGAGGATTACAAGCCAACCATATATGGCAAATGGATGTTACTCATATCCCAGAATTTGGAAAGATTAGATACATGCATGTGTCCATAGATACTTATTGAGGATTTATTATGGCCTTCTTACAGTCAGGTGAAAAAACAAAAGATATTATAAATTACTGCCTATATACCTTTTCTATTCTGGGCATTCCAAAAACAATAAAAACAGACAATGGTCCAGGCTATACATCCTTAACCTTTAAACAGTTTTGTTCTATATTTAGTGTATATCATGTCACAGGTATTCCTTATAACCCCCAGGGACAAGGAATTAATAAAACAAAAAGGGGGAATAGGGGAGTCATATCCACCTAAGAACAGATTATCCATAACGCTTTTTGTCTTAAATTTTTTGAATTTGGATAAATCAGGAAAATCAGCAGCAGTTCGACATGCTGCAGTTGACACTGACATAAAGCCACAAGCTTTATGGAAAGATGTTGCAACAGGAGAATGGAAAGGACCTTCCCTGGTCTTGATTTGAGGAAGAGGGCATGTGTGTGTATTTCCATAGGAAGAAAAAATGCCAATTTGGAATCCAGAAAGGCTAGTCCGAACAGTTAAGATGGTTCATCAAGATGCAACCGAGCCCTCTGGGTATCCTGCCGCTACTGATGATGGTGGTGAGTTTCGTCCAGGGTGAACAGTTCTGGGCAATAGTTAGGGTATGGCCTTGACTGGTTCTAGTCTCTCAAGGTGGTGCAGTCTTTCCTCAGTTCTTTTCCACTAATGAATCTACTGGGCAAGCTACCCTTAGGTGCAAACCACCATTGGACTCCGAGTTTGCCCTGAATTTATTGCTAGAGAATACATTATGCCTCGCCTTTGGCAGTGGCACACCTTATGTACAGTTGATTAATTGTACTTTGGCAGATATTACCTTAAATAAAGAAAACAACTCCAATAGAAAAGTCACCGGTTACATGCCCAAAGTTATTAGTAATAAGACTGATTTTCATGTCCTTTAGTATGGCCATTGCCAGTCCTTCAAAAAGCCTATTACTTGGCCTCCCTTATGGGAGGCTTGTCAGCACCTAGGACCTGATAAAAAGGTCTCCAGTAATCTGGCTTTTGTACCTTGGTATTTACCTAATCAGATATATATCACATCTCAAAGTACAAAAGATTTTATAGAAAATTTGGAATGTAAAGGCAATTTCAACCCCATATCCATCTGGTCCTTATGTGGACCTAAGGCATGTATGGATATAAACCCCCTGGCTTTTGTAAAAGGAGGGTCTATAAGTAAAGGAAAATGCACTGATCAAAGGTTAATGGAGTTAATACTGAAATATGTAGAGAGAGTGAAACGATTTTTTTTCATGTACTCCTGTGTGCCTAGCTCTGTTTCCTTTTTGTGACTTTTAATGAGAACTTCTCTAGACAGTTATTTTCACAGATCGCACAATGGATGGATGGATTCAATGAGCTGGTAACAAGGTTTTGACGGCAGATCCTCGCCATGAAAGCCACTAAGGTGGAAGTCAAACCGGGAGGGCTTATCACGGGAGCATTAGATAAACTAACACAATTTGGCATCAAATTTGGGGAACTCTTAAGTCCCACACTAATAAGCTTGGGTATGCTTGTGTTAATTCTATTCTACATTTACAAACGCCTCAAAGTCAGTCAACAGGCTCATAATGTGATCATAAAACAGGTCATGGCCGCCCTTGAAGCGGAACAATCTCCCAACATATGGCTTAGTATGCTGGGTCAGTAGTCAAAGATGGGTAACCATGGGAAAACACTGTACCAACCTAAGACAGAAGGGCCAACTCTGCTTTGGTATCCTTTGATGATGGGTGAGGATAGGATGTTGATTTCCAGGACTTAAGACAGACACAATCCCTGCCAGCTCATTTTTATTTCATATAAGGAAGGGAGAGATGTTGGGGGTTATTCCATGTGGACTACACCAAGATGGCACCTGGTAGCCAGTCAGAGGTTGTTTTGATCACATTGGTGATGAGGAGGTTGATTAACATAAGCACACCCAGGTGATTTATCATTGGCCGTATTCAATTAAGTCCATGCACACAATGCGTGCACAGGTGTTCCTGAGTGCTCCTGATCATGCCTGCTTGTTTTTGACCTTTACCATGATTGGACAGCTAGCTCCTCACCTAATCTTCGCATAATTGGCATCAGCCCTACCCTTCACCTCCTGGAGGGGATATAAGCCAGCTCTCCTTGAGCACCGGTGTTCCCGGGTTTCCTGAATCATCAATAAACCATTCCAAATTCAAGAGCCTCGCTACTCGTTTGTCTTCCATGCCAAATTGACTTTGCTGGGCGGTGTCAGTACCCCATTTCATTAATGTGCACATATTGTATTCTCTATGTGTATATTGATTTGTATTTGGATGAATTATCACAAAGCATAATTGCTTACTAACAAGTAAAGTTTTCCATTCAAAGCATTTGGACCAGGGTAACCAGCAGTATATTTCCAAGAGGGTAACTGCAGTTGAATGGTGATGGCTGAAAAAATTTCACTAATGGATTTTAATGTTTCCTTGGAAAACCGTTCATCTGCCTGGTCCACTTTGATCCCAGTGGTTGGTGCTTCTAGCTAAAAAAGCTCTCTGGTTTTACCAGTTAGTATATTGGTCAAGAACTGTGGTTTTAATGTGTGGGCTTAGAACAGCTGAGATGGGCTGAAGAGGAATAGGTTCAACTTGGTTGCACTCATTCTGTTCTCAAAGAGAATATGGTGGTTTGCATTCTGACAATAATCACCAAGCATATGTACTTTCCAGCAACAGAGGAAACAGTTTCAATTCAATTAGTATCATTTGAAACTGGGAGTTCATTCCCAGCAGACAATTGTTGAAGAGTTTTTAAAAAATATTCACAAATGGATTTCAAGGAGATCTTGTGGATTTGATCATCATTAAAGTCCTACTTTGCTCCCAGATTATGGGACTCCTATCTACAAGAGCTTTCTTGTTACCTCAGTTTGTGTATTAGCATTGATGTGTAGTTTGAATGTACTGGCTGAGAACAAGTTTGAAGTGGTAAGAAGAAGCAGGTCCAGCAAATAGCTTAATCATAGATGCACTCACTGTGTTCTCAATGAGTACATTATGATTTGCATTTGGTTCAACCAGCACAAAGCATAAGTGCTTATCATCCAGTAAAGATATGAATTCCATTCAATGCCTTAGTACCAGTGGTAACTGGCAGTATATTACAAAAGGGGGAAAGCAGTTAAGAATAATTGCTGAAAATGTTTCATTAATGGATTTCAATGACCCATTGGGGAACAGATCCTCTGCATTCTCCCATTTTGATCCAAGGGGTTGGGACTTGTAGTTTCAAGAGCAGCTCTCTGTTTTACCAGTTTGTGTATTGTTCATGAACTGTGGTTAATCTGTATGCTAAAAAGAGCTTAGAAGGTCTGCAGAGGAGCAGGGTCAGCAAACAGCTTCAAATTGGAGGCCCTCACTCTGTTCTCAAGGAGAATATCTTGGTTTGCATTTAGATGAATAAGCATGAAGCTGAAGTGCTTTCCATCAACAGATGAAAGTTTCAATTTAGAGTTTATCATGGAAAATGGGAGCACATTCCCAGCAGACAATTGCAGAGAAAAAGTTTTCTGAAAATGTTTCACGAAAGAGTTTCAATGAGACTTGGTAAATTTGATAATCCTTTTAGTCCCACCTGGCTCCTATCTACAAAAGCTCCCATCTACAAGAGTTCTCTTGTTAGACGAGTTTGCGTAATATGACTGAAGAGCTTTTTGAATGTGTTGGCTGAAAAAGCTTACAAGTGCTGAGGAGGAGCAGAGCCTGCAAGGAGCTTTGATGTAGGGGCACTCTCTCTGTTCTCAATGAGGAACTTGTGTTTTACATTTGGATCAATTTGCTCAGAGCTTAATTTCTTACTAGAAAGTAAAGAAATGGTTTCCTTCTAAAGTCTTTGTACCATTGTTAACTGGCAGTGTATTACAAAAGGGCAACTGCAGTTGAAGAGTGACTGCTGAAACTGTTCACTATTTGATTCCAATGACACTTTGGGGAACAGATCCTATGCATTGTCCCTTTGATCCTAGGGGATGTTTCTTGTAGCTTCAAGAGCTCTTTTGTTCTGCCAGTTTGTGTGTTGTTCATGAACTGTGGTTAATCTGTATGCTAAAAAGAGCTTAGAAGGCCTGCAGAGGAGCAGGGTCAGCAAAGAGTTTCAATTTGTATGTGCTCACTCTGTTCTCAATGACAATATTTTGGTTTGCAATTGGATGAATAAGCATGAAGAATAAGTGCTTTACAGTATGAGAAGAAACAGTTTCAATTGAAACTGTATCATTGAAATTGGGAGCACATTCCCAGAAGAATACTGCTTTGGAAGAGTCTTCTTAAAATGTTTCACAAATGGATTTCAAGAGACTTTGTGAATTTGATCATCCTTACAATCCCACTTGGCTCCCAGACATTAGTGGGCCTATCTACAAGAGCTCTCTAGTTAGACTGGTTTATGTAATAGGACTAAACTGATGTTTGAATGTGCTGGCTGAAAAGAGCTTACAAGTGTGGAGGAGGAGCATATTCAGTAGGTAGCTTCAATGTGGATGCATTCAATCTGTTCTCAATGAGTATATGGTTGTTTGTATTTAAATTAATTATCACAAACATAAGTACTTACCAGGGAGTAAGGAAAAGGTTTCCATTCAAAGCCTTTGTACCAGTGGTAACCAGCAGTATATTCCAAAAGGCAACTGCAGTTGAACAGCGATGGATGAAAAATTTTCACTGATGGATTTCAATGAGTCCTTGGGAAAAGAGTCTCTCTGCATGACCCCATGTTGATCCCAGTGGCTGGTGCTTACAGTTTCAAGAGCTTTCATGTTCTAACAATTTGGGTATTGGTCATGAACAGTGGTTTTAATGTGTATTTTAAAAAGAGCTTAGAAGGCAGGCAAAGGAGCAGGGTCAGCAAACAACTTCGACTTGGAGGCACTCACTCTTTTCTCAATGAGAATATATTGTTTTGCATTTGGATGAAAAAGTGTGAAGCATAAGTGCTTTCCAGCAGCTTAAAAAACAATTTCAATTCAAAGTGTATATTTCAAAATGAGGAACACATTCCCATCAGACAACTGCAGTTGAAAAGTTTTCTGAAAATGTTTCACAAAATGGTTTTAATGAGACTTTGTGAATTTGATAATCCTTACAGTCCCACTTGGCTCCTATCTACAAGAGCTCTCTTGTTAGACTAGTTTATGTAATAAGACCAAAATGATGTTTAAATGTGCTGGCTGAAAGGAGCATAAAACTTGTGAGGAGGAGCATATCCAGCAAGTAGCTTCAATGTAGTGGCACTCATTCTGTTCTCAATGAGTACATTGTGTTTTGGATTTGGATTATTTAGCAGAAAGCTTAATTTCTTACCAGCAAGTAAAGAAATGATTTCATTTCAAAGCTTTTGAACCACTGTTAACCAGTAGTGTATGCCAAAAGGACAACTGCTGTTGAGTAGTGATGGCTGAAAAAACTTCACTAATGGAATTCAATGATTCCTTGGGAAAAGAGTTCATCTGCATATTCCCATGTTGATCCCAGTGACTGCTGATTGTACTTTCAAGAGCTTTCTTGTTCTAACTGTTTGTGAATTTGTCATGAGCAGTGGTTTAAATGTATAGTCTAAAAAGAGTTTAGAAGGTATGCAGAGGAGCAGGGTCAGCAAACAGCTTCAACTTGGAGGCACTCACTTTGTCCTCAAGGAGAATATGTTGGTTTGCAAACAAATGAATAAGCAGGAAGGTATGTACTTTCTGGCAACAGATGGAACAGTTTCAATTCCAAGTGTATATTTCAAATCAGGAACACATTCTCAACAAAAAACTGCAGTTGAAGAGTTTCTTAAAAATATTTCACAAGTGTATTTAAATGAGACTTTGTGATTTGATCATCCCTACACTCTCACTTGCCTCCCAGACTTCAGTTCTTTTGTCAGTAAGGGCTCTTTTGTTAGACTAGTTTTTGTAATAAGACTGAACTGATGTTTGAATGTGCTGGATGAAAATATCTTACAAGTGCTGTGGAGGAGAAACAGCAGGTAGCTTCAATGTAGAGGGACTCACTTTTTTCAATGAATACCTTGTGTTTTCCATTTGATTCAATAAGCTCAAAGCTTAAGTGTTTACCAGCAAGTAAAGAAATGGTTTCCTTTCAAAGCTGTCATACCATCATTAACCAACAATGTATTCCAAAAGGGCAACTGCAGTTGAAGTGATTCCTGAACATGTCTCAATAATGGATTTCAATGACTCTTTGAGGAAAGATCATATGCATGTTCCCACTTTACATCATAGATGATTTCTAGCAACAGAAGAAACCATTTAAATTTAAAGTGTATCATTTGAAACCAGGAGTTCATTCCCAGCAGATGTCTTTTGTTAAAGAGTTTCTTAAAAATGTTTCACTAATGGTTTTCAAGGAGATCTTGTGGATTTGATAATCCTTACAGTCCCATGTTTCTCCCAGAGGATTGGGCTCCTGTCTACCAGAACTTTCTTGTTAGCCCAGTTTGTGTATTAGCATGGAAATGTAGTTTGAATGTGCTGTTTCAAAGTAGCTTAGAAGTGCTGAGGAGGAGCAGTTTCAGCAAGTATCTTCAGCAAGTATACTCCATGGGTGATCTATGCGTATATGATAGTTTGTATTCCATGAATAGCATAAGTGCTTACTAGCAAGTAACTAAAAGGTTTCCAATCACTGCCTTTGTACCAGTGTAATCAGCAGTATATAGAAAATGGAAACTGCAGTTGAAGAATGATGGCTGAAAATGTTTCACTAATGGATTCCAATGACTCTTTGGTTAACAGATCCTCTGCATGGCTAAAAGTGTCAACACTCTAAAGATGCATTGAAATTGAACTGACAAACATCCAAAAAACATCCAAAAAACACCCTGAATTACCTCCTGCAAAGCACTGTTATTTACCAATGGCACAGATTCTTAAAAAGTGAAACCTTAGCACCTACCCCTGTAAAGGGGTACTGTGTCATGTTAGGTCAACATGAGATAAATCCCAATATGCTCACTGAAAGTTAAATGAGTTCCTACTTCCACAAACTACTTCAGTTCTGCCTTCCTAGGTGTTCTCAGCTAACATATAAGGAGCACAGTTGAGACCCACGATTCAGAGGTTGTTAATAGCAATTTAACAGTGTTGCTAAGGTGTGAGTGCACTATTTAAATGTACTTTCTGGAAGGGGTCCAGCCCTAGCAGGGGTCAGAGGTTCTCAGTGGATGGGAGGCGTCAGTGTGGTGGAGAAACAGCACACAGAGACACCAAGTGTTCTGAGGCTGAATCTGTCTTTATTTTTTCTGCCAGCCTTTTTATAGATATTTTTCTTTAGTAATAATGATATCATTTTTGGTTAGTTTAAAACAAGAAAAACCTTCAAAAGTACAATCTATGCTTCTTCTCAAAGTACACATTCTCTCTGTATGATGGTCCAGACCAAAACAATCTTATTTCCCAGCTAGATTAAAACAACCTTGTCTCCCAGATAAACTGAGGGCACCATGATCTGCCAGCCTTTAACCTTCAGAACAAACATGTTACTAGATTTTCTGAGAAACTACCCCCACCATGAACTACAGTGTTTGAAAGTGAAAAGTTTTTACTATTATTAAAGGGTAAAGAAATCAACTTATAGTTAATATTTAGTCTATTTTAATTTTACACAATGACAGACTACAATCTTATTCTGATCCTTAAAGAATCAGACTAAACATAGGAAAACACAAATTATATTTATGACTACCTAAATGTTTTTATTATGTAAAGAATCTCCAGAATCAACTATTGAAACTAAGAAAGCAGCAAAGGCTAAACACATCATCCAACCTCAGAGGAATGTCATTTTTTTTTATTGTAAACAAATAGGATACATGTTGTTTCTCTATTTGTACATGGAGTAAAGGCATACCATTTGTGTAATTGTCGCGTCCCCTCTGCCCGCAGAGAGAGACACGGCAAACGTCTGAGGCTTTGGAAGTTTATTGTGCACAGTTCCTCTCCTACGCTTCTCTTACCCCTAGCTTCTGCGCACTCCCAGCTTCCCTTTTCCCAGCTTCTTCCAGCTCCCGCGTACTCCCAGCTCTGCTCCAGTCTTCGCCGCCGCTTCTTCTGCTTCTTCCGCTTCTTCCGTCCCTTCCTCAGCTTCTGCCCCCTACTCTCCCACCCACCAGGCTTATATACACTTCAACCAATCAGGGGAGAGTACACGAGATAAACGCGGACAGCTGCAGGCACAGGATGGGTACACGAGGGGGGGCATGCTCTAATCACATCGTTAACTAGCCAATCATTGGAATTCGCTGGTTGTTTACTGTATAGCTGGCCGCTTTTGGCTCAGCGTCAGGTGCCATCTTGACCATGTCTAAGGCTGGGGGCTCTAGAAACCCCGACAGATCCCCCTTCTTTAATATTAAACTAAGGCTCGGGACCGTGTCTGTCTTAGGCTGAGTGGTCAGCATATGTCCTTACCCGTCATCAGAGCCTGCAGAGCATGCTGCAGCTCCTGTCTTAGGTCGGTACACAGCCACCTCCTTCATTACCCGTCTTTGACTACCGATCCAGCATCAAGAGCCATACTAATGGGGGGCTGTCGGCCTTTAGGGCGGTCATGGCCTGATGGAAGATAATCTGATCTTTCTATCGGCTAGCTCGTAGATGCATGCCAAAACAAATGGAGAGAAGGAGGCCAAGGCAGGGGAATACTATCCCAGCTCCTAGGCCTGCCCACTGTTTGACAGATCTATAAGCATTAACAAAATAGACTGACAATTTTTCTAGGTAACCCAGCCGTGGTGCTGAAATACAATACGGGTAACACAAACAGCTCTTAGGGAGTAAACGCATCCCAGTCCCAAAAGTTCTTGCAAAGTATCCACTTGTTCTTGCAATAAGTCCATTCTCCAATTTGCAAGAAGTAAACTTGCAGTTAGATGTTGGTTCAGAGTCTCTACAGTCTGTAAGGCTGCAGCTGTATTTTCGGCCAAATGATCGTTGTTACTGTATGATTGTGTCATTGCTGCTACTGCAGAGACTGCAATGGCAGTGATCACGGCTACTGCAATGCCAAAGCCTCTTCTGTTTCTTGATAATAGCACTGGCACTTCTGTATCTACAACAAAAGCTAGGACTGGTAGGAAGGTAGGAATGTGCATCAGAATCCAGCACTGTGAGAGATATTAGTAGTGTTAGTTAGCAGAAACATGAAGAGAAGAAATACACAAGCTGGCATGGGAGGAAAGGTAATATTTCTGGTATAGTTAAGGTCGACAGAACAAGTTGTCCTACTCTGGGTCTGATCAGCATGATTCCAATGGCAACGTGCAAAGGTTCTTCCTGTTAAAGCAAAGAAAGGCTAGAGATCGGTGTACCCTTGTCACCAAAACAGCACGACCTGAAAAATGACAGGCTTGTAGAGAAATTGGTGAAGAATAAGAGAAGAAAGCATAAAAAATGTGTTAATTAGAAATAAAAGATATGGCCAGACTGACAATGGCCCATAGGTTCCGGGTTTGCCTTTCCGTCTGAGTTTCTGTTATTGGAGGAAGGCTCAGGCTCGTCACCGCGAGGAGGAACAGCATCACTTGCATGCTGTAAAACTCTGATTAGCCTTTCTGGAATCCAGACTGGAGTCTGTTGATCCTGTGGGAAAATACAAACAGACCCTCGGACCCAACGAAGGACTGGATCCGGTCCTTTCCAACAACCTGTCAGGATATCTTTCCATTTTGCCCATACTTGAGAAGTATTATGGGGATTATGATGTCGATCAGCTGCAGAATGGCCGTCCCTATCCAGAGTTAAGAAATTTAGAATGAAAAGAACTAAGTTAAGTTTATCTTTAGGAGACTTGTAGGAGGCTCCTATTCCTCCTTTTTGTTTATTTAGACAATTTTTTAAAGTAAGATGTGCTCTTTCCACAATGCCCTGTCCCTGAGGATTATAGGGGATGCCAGTGACTGATTGGATGTTAAATGTTTGTAAAAACAACCGAAAGCTTTTGGAAGTATAAGCAGGACCATTATCTGTTTTAATGACTTTAGGTATGCCCCAGCCAGCAAACGCTTGTAGGCAATGTTGAATGACATCTTTTACCTTTTCTCCAGAATGAGCGGAAGCCATAATGACTCCTGAAGCAGTGTCTACTGACACATGTACATACTTAACAGTACCAAATTCAGGAATATGGGTTACATCCATCTGCCAAATATGACCAGGTAGCAGTCCCCTGGGGTTAATTCCAAAGGATTGTACTGGGATTAAAGGAGCACAATGTTGACAATTTTTTACTATTTGTCGAGCCATACATTTAGATATAGGAAATTTTCTGCTCAAAGTAGTGGAATTTACGTGAAATTTTTCATGAAAGAGTTTTGCCTGTTCCTCTATGGAAAAGACAAAAATTGATTTAGTGGCCATATCTACCAAGTCATTAGCATTGGCCAAAGGTCCTGGTAAATTAGAATGAGCTCTAATATGTCCTACATAGAATAGATGTTTACGCTGTAGGATAAGGTTTTGTAGCATAGTAAAATAAGAAGCTACAGTGGACATAGAAGAAATATGGGGTACCGTTTCAAGAACCTGTAAAGCGTTGACGATATATAAGCTATCAGATAGAAGATTGAATGGCTGATTATCTGCTAATTTAAAGGCTAATATTACAGCTGCAAGTTCAGTAACCTGTGCGGAGTTGGGTGGAACTATTATGGTGTGAAGTTGTTTACTGATAAGTACTGCACCTACTCCATTTTTGGAGCCATCAGTAAAAATGGTTACACAATCTTTAAGAGGCTGGACACTAGTCACCTTTGGAAAAACTATGGGAGTATTTTTACAGAATTGAATCCAGGGATGTTGGGGGTAATGGTTATCGAACTGAGCTGAAGTGGAACAATATAATACTGACCAATCGTCATCATTATTAATTAGCCATTTAATTTGCTGAGTGGAATAAGGAGTTATAATAATAGACAGATGGATTCCAAAAACAGTAATGCAAGATTCTATTCCCTTGAATATTACCTGAGCAATAGCTTGGGGATATGATTGCAATGTTTTAGCTGGAGAGCTAGGGAGATTTATACTTTGCAAAGGTCCTCCTTGCCAAACTATGCCAAAAGGGGTATGCTTTTCTGAGATTATGATTAAACTTAATGGTTGAGTAGGATCACAACGATCAACGTAACACTGCTGAAGTCTATTCTCTACTAGCTGTAAGAATATCCGTGCTTCAGGAGTAAGTTTCCTGGGGGAATTCAAGTCAGGATTACCTTTTAATATATCGAATAAAGGTTTTAATTCCCCTGTGGATAATTTTAAATAGGATCTGATCCAGTTAATGTCACCTAAGAGTTTCTGAAAATCGTTCAAGGTATTCAATTGATCTGTCCTGATGGTCAACCTTATTGGTCTGACTGTAGTAGCAGTGAGCCTTGTACCCAGATATTCTTGGATCTCCTCTAATTGTAATTTTTCAGGGGCTATCATTAGTCCTCTCTTTTCTAATGCTTGAGTCATAAATTGTAATGCTTCTAACAAGACTTCTTTTTCTGGATGGCAAATAAGTATGTCGTCCATATAGTGATAAATCAACAATCTCTTAAACTTTTGTCTAGTAGTTGTTAACGCTTTATCTACGTATATTTGACATATAGTAGGACTGTTAGCCATACCTTGAGGCAACACGGTCCATTCGAATCTCTGGTCAGGCTGAGTGTGATTAAGAGAGGGCAAAGTAAAGGCAAATCTCCAACAATCATTTTTGTGTAAGGGTATAGAGAAAAAGCAATCTTTTAAATCCAGAATAATAGTAGGCCAATTTTTTGGTAGTGCAGTGACAAGAGGAAGTCCACATTGGATGGGTCCCATAGGGTACATTTGTTCGTTTATGGCTCTTAAATCATGTAATAACCTCCATTTTCCTGATTTTTTCTTTGTTAAGAATATTGGAGTATTCCAAGGAGAGGTAGAATGTTGTAAATGACCTGCTTGTACCTGCTCTTGTACTAACTTATGAGCTGCCTCTAGCTTTTCTTTTGTTAGGGGCCACTGTGGAATCCAGCGAGGCTTATCATCTTTCCATATTATAGGGATTGATGGCTTATCAGTGGCACCTAGGAAAAACCCAATCCATGAGAATCATTTTTTGGTGGAGATAAAGGCAGTGGTTGGGTAGATCCTTGGCTATGTCTTCCTAATCCTTTTTTATCATCATAATTCATATTTTGTAACATATTTCTTACAGGAGTCCCTTGGTAAATCTGGTCAGTGGTGAGTTTCATATCCATTTGCTGCAGGACATCTCGTCCCCATAGGCTAATAGGAACATTACAGACATATGGCTGAAATATTCCTGTGTGTCCCTCTGTATCTTTCCATGATAATGAGGAAGCACTTTGATTGGGGCTTTCTGCTACTCCTAAGCCTCTCAAGCTCTGAGCTGCTGTGATCAATGGCCAGTGCTTTGGCCAGACCATTGCACTGATAATACTTTTGTCTGCTCCCGTATCTAATAAACCTGTAAATTCCATATTTCCCACTTTTAATTTTAGGAGGGGCCTCTGTTCCATATCCATAGTAAGGTTTATTAAAGTGGTTCCTGTTGATCCAAAACTTCCTTGTCTTTTATTTGTATTTTTACTGGGCCACAAAGAATGTTGACTGGGCAATATAAGCATTTGTGCAATGCGATCCCCTGGAGAGATGACCGTAATTCCTTTTGGTGAAGAGACCAAGGCTTTTATTTGTCCAGTGAAATCAGGATCGATAACCCCTGGGTGTACTATAAGTCCTTTTAGTGTTGAGGAACCTCTACCTAGTAATAGTCCTACACTGTTCTGTGGGATTTTTTCATGCCAGTCGGTATCAATCATCTGCACCCCCATATCTGGGGTTAATATGAGCCTGGAGGTGGCACAGATGTCCAATCCTGCACTCCCTGAGGTGGCCCTGCGCTCCCCTTCTCTGTGGGAGGATACCACCGTCGGGGAACTTGTTGAACTACCCCGCACATTTGTTGCGGGCCCCGGGGAGGGCCCTGTCTCCCGTTTTTTTGAAGTTTAGGATTCAACCCTAGGAAATTATCCTCCCTATCTCTAATAGGCTGACAGGCACTATTCCGATGACTTCCTCTTCTGCATCTTGGACATAGCCCTGGGGCATAAGGTGTAACTGATTTTACTATAGTTATCTCTTATCTTTTGTTAGGGCATTATCTCCTTGCTGCTGATTTTGTGCATCTATTGAAACGTATTGACCTTCTCCTATTAACATTTCTATCGGGAAACCTTGCCACTATGTTTCTGCAAGCAGTTTCAACAGCTATTTCTTGCCACTGAGCTTCCCCAATTAGCCATTGTCCTCTAGATAACACTGCTCTGCATACCTGTTTCCAAATAGTCTTAACTGCCTCTTTAAAGTTTTTCTAATGGTTGATGGTATCTCCATTTGCTCCTCAAATACGGGCAGGTTCTACAGATTTTGAAGCTCTTTCTATTAGGCTTGGGTTTCTCCTACCTTTTCCCCTTGTTCTTAAGTTTTCACTACCACTTGGTTATTCCTTTTGGGGGTTCTTTATGTTAGACTTAGTTCCCCTTTTTCCCTTGTTCTTAGATTTTTTGAGCAACTATTTTCTAGGTCACCACCACTCAATCTTTCCTCACTTTATTCTCTTTAAGCGTTCTTTTCTATTGCTATTAGACCCTGTTCATGAAGATCCCCCTTGTGGCACACTGAGCAGCTTTTCTTTACTTTAGCTGTTTTTTTTCCCTCAATGGCATCCCATTGTTTTTTAATAGTTCCCTGAGGGGTTGCTGCATTCAGACCCCATTGTTACTAATTTGAATAGCTTTAGTTATGGCAATTACAATAACAAACAATGGCCTAGCTGCCAGGAGCAACCAGATTACTGAAGGGAAAACTATCAAGTGCGCATTAAAATTTTTATAGCGGCTTTTCACGTACTACCTAATTGGACCTCTCCAAGCGTGTTTCTACTTTCACTTTAATTAGACCGCGTTCCACGCGCCAGGACCGCTAATGGCGTGTCCCGATACCGGACCACCTTCCGTGTGTCCTTATTTTTATTTTAATTGGACCACATTCCGCGTGCCCCCAGGACCGCTGATAGCGTATCCTGATACCCTTTAACTGGACCGCATTCCGCGTATCCGGATAGTCGCTATACCGCGAACGTCGAGGCGCCTCTCCTTTACCTGTTTACCTTTTTTGACTTCTTTATAACCGGTTTAGCTTGTTAAAAGATTTTAAGATATCTTACCTTGTCCTTTTTATCCTCCCGGGTTTCGGCACCAGCTGTCGCGTCCCCTCTGCCCGCAGAGAGAGACACGGCAAACGTCTGAAGCTTTGGAAGTTTATTGTGCACAGTTCCTCTCCTACGCTTCTCTTACCCCTAGCTTCTGCGCACTCCCAGCTTCCCTTTTCCCAGCTTCTTCCAGCTCCCGCGTACTCCCAGCTCTGCTCCATTCTTCGCCGCTGCTTCTTCCGCTTCTTCCGCTTCTTCCGTCCCTTCCTCAGCTTCTGCCCCCTACTCTCCCACCCACCAGGCTTATATACACTTCAACCAATCAGGGGAGAGTACACGAGATAAACGCGGACAGCTGCAGGCACAGGATGGGTACACGAGGGGGGGCATGCTCTAATCACATCGTTAACTAGCCAATCATTGGAATTCGCTGGTTGTTTACTGTATAGCTGACTGCTTTTGGCTCAGCGTCAGGCGCCATCTTGACCATGTCTAAGGCTGGGGGCTCTAGAAACCCCGACATGTAATCATAAATTTACATAGGGCAATGTTGTTTGATTCATTCTGTTATTTTTTTCCCTTACCCCCCACCTCTCCCACCCCTCTTTTCCCTCTATACAGTCCTTCCTTCCTCCATTCTCACCACCCTCCTTATTCCTAACCCTTAAACCTAACCCTAACACTAATGCTAACCCCTCCCACCCCCAATTATATGTCCTCATCCGCTTATCAGCGAGATCATTTGTCCTTTGGTTTTTTGAGATTGGCTTATCTCACTTAGCATGATATTCTCCAATTTCATCCATTTGCCTGCAAATGCCATAATTTTATCATTCTTCATGGTGGAGTAATATTCCATTGTATATATATGCCACAGTTTCTTTATCCATTCATCAACTGAAGGGCTTCTAGGTTGGTTCCACAATCTGGCTATGGTGAATTCAGCAGCAATGAACATTTATGTGGCTGTATCTCTGTAGTATGCTGATTTTAAGAACTTTGGGTACAGGCCAAGGAGTGGGATAGCTGGGTGAAATGGTGGTTCCATTCCAAGCTTTCTAAGGAATCTCCACACTGCTTTTCAGAGTGGCTGCACTAATTTGCAACCCCACCAGCAATGTATGAGTGTACCTTTTTCCCCACATCCTCGACAACACCTATTGTTGCTTGTGTTCTTGATAATTGCCATTCTAATTGGGATGAGATGAAATCTTAGGGTAGTTGTGATTTGCGTTTCTCTTATTACTAGAGATGTTGAACATTTTTTCATATATCTGTTGATTGCTTGTACATCTTCTGTGAAGTGTCTTCATTTCCTCTGCTCAGTTGTTGATTGGATTATTTGTATTCTTGGTGTAGTGTTTTTTGAGTTCTTTATTTATTCTGGAAATTAGTGCTCTCTCTGAAGTATGAGTGGCAAAGATATTCTCCCACTCTGTAGGCTCTCTCTTTACATTACTGATAGTTTCCTTTGCTGAGAGAAAGCTTTTTAGTTTGACTCTATCCCAGTTGTTGATTCTTGCTTTTATTTCTTGTGCTATGGGAGTCCTGTTAAGAAGTCTAATCCTAAGACAAGAGTTGAAAGTTTGGACCTACTTTTTCTTCTATAAGATGCAGGGTCTCTGGTCTGATTCCAAGGTCATTGATCCATTGTGAGTTGATTTTTGTGCAGGGTGAGAGATAAGGGTTTAATTTCATTCTGTTGCATATGGTTTTCCAGTTTTCCCAGTACCATTTGTTGAAGAGGCTATCTTTTCTCCATTGCATATTTTTGGCCTCTTTGTCTAGTATGACAAAATTGTATTTATTTGGGTTTGTATCCATGTCCTCTATTCTGTACCATTGATCTACCTGTCTATTCTGACTAGTTTTGGCTTGAAGTTCACATTATCTGAAATGAGGATGGATACTCCAGATTTTTACTGTATCCGTGTGCATGGTATGTTTTTTTCCCATTCTTTCACCTTTAGTCTATGGGTATCTCTTTCTATGAGATGAGTCTCTTGCAGGCAGTATATTGTTGGATTTTTCTTTTTAATCCAATCTGCCAGTCTATGTCTTTTGATTGATGAGTTCAGGCCTTTAAAATTCAGGGTTATTATTGTGATATGATTTGTATTCCAGGTCATTTGACTCATTTTTGTTTTTTGACGTGATTTGGTTTCTCCTTTATTTGGCTATTCTGTTAGGCTAGTTCCTCCCATTGCTGATTTGCATCATTGTTTTTCATCTCTTTCTCATGGAATATTTTGTTGAGAATGTTCTTTAATGCTGGCTTTCTTTTTGTAAATTCCTTTAGCTTTTGTTTATCATGGAAGGATCTTATTTCGTCATCAAATCTGAAATTAAGTTTTGCTGGGTATAAGATTCTTGGTTGGCATCCATTTTCTTTCAGAGCTTGAAAAATGTTGTTCCAGGCCCTTCTAGCTTTTAGGGTCTGGATTGAAAAATCTGCTGATATCCGTATTGGCTTCCCCCTGAATGTAATTTGGTTCTTTTCTCTCACAGCCTTTAAAATTCTGTCTTTATTTTGTATGTTAGGTATTTTCATTATAATGTGCCTTGGTGTGGGTCTGTTGTAATTTTGTGTATTTGGAGTCCTATAAGCTTCTTGGACTTGATTTTCCATTTCATTCTTCAGATTTGGGAAATTTTCTGATATTATTTCTTCAAATAGATTGTTCATTCCTTTGGTTTGTGTCTCTAAGCCTTCCTCAATCCCAATAATTCTCAAATTTGGCCTTTTCATGATATCCCATAGTTCTTGGAGATTCTGTTCATGATTTCTCACCATCTTCTCTGTTTGTTCAACTTTGTTTTCGAGGTTAAATATTTTGTCTTCAATATCTGAAGTTCTGTCTTCCAGCTGTTCTATCCTGTTGGTTATGCTTTCTATGGAGTTCTTAATTTGGTTTATTGTTTCCTTCATTTCAAGGATTTCTGTTTGTTTGTTTTTTTCAGTATCTCTAACTCTATTGAATTGATCTCTTGCTTCCCGTATTTCCTCTTTTAACTGTTCCTCATTTAATGCCTGCATTTGCGCTTTTATCTTATCATTCAATGCCTGCATTTGCTCTTTCATCTCCTTGTTTGCTTCCCTGATTGTTTTAATTATGTACATTCTGGACTCCCTTTCTGACATTTCTTCTGCTGTGCTGTCATTGGGTATTATTGATATAGTACCTAGGTTTGTTTGGGACATTTTCTTCCCTTGTTTTCTCATATTGGTCAGATGTCATGGGACTCGGAGATATTGCAGATTTCCTCTATTGGCTTATAGTGTCCCTTTAGATTTCTAGTGTATCACCTCCTAGCCTTCAGTAGCCTGAAGTCTTGGAGTAACTTGATAATGCAGTGCTTCCAAAGAAAGCTGCCCCTAGCCCGCTACTGGTTCCAGAGTTTGGAGCTGGCTCTGTGCGGAAAGGCTCTCACTGGGGGGCCTGCTCCAGGAAGACTCTAACTGCCCTGCCCTGCTCTGATAAGCTGCCCCTTTGTGTGCCTGCTGCCCAGGCCGAACTTCACCTGGTGGCGGAGACTCACCCCGTGGCTCTATTTTAGTCTGAGTCTCTCAATGCCTCCCCTTCTTGAATCCTGGGCTCTGGAGTGACTAGAGATGTAGTCACCCGCTAGTCCGCCATCTTGGATTGCCCCGTGGAAAGAGTCTGCAGCCTGAGGGGGCAGGGCAACCTGGAGATGTCTCTGGTTGCCCTGTCGTGGTTCCTGAAGCTGCTTGTGGGCCAGAGCTCACCACACTGGCTCTGGGACTTGGAGCTGGTTCTGTTCAGAAAGGCTTTCACTGGGGGGCCTGCTCCGAGAAGCTAGCCTTGAAACACACCTCCTGCCGGAGGAGGCCGGGCAGCTTGGGGAAGTCCGTTTTTTTTTTTATTGTAAACAAATGGGATACATGTTGCTTCTCTGTTTGTACACGGAATAAAGGCATACCATTTGTGTAAGAAATATTTACGTAGGGTAATGATGTTTAATTCATTCTGTTTTTTCCCTCCCCCAACCCCTCTTACCCCTCCCACCCCTCTTTTTCCTCTATACATTCCTTACTTCCACTATTCTTGCCCTCCTTCCTCCCCCATTATGTGTCATCATCTGCTTATCAGTGAGATCATTCTTCCTTTGGTTTTTTGAGATTGGCTTATCTCACTTAGCATGATATTCTCAATTTTTTCCATTTGCCTTCAAATACCATAATTTTATTATTCTCTATGGCTGAATAATATTCCATTGTATATATATATACCACAGTTTTTTATCCATTCATCAATTGACAGATCTAGGTTGGTTCCACAATCTGGTGAATTGAGCAGCTATGAACATTGATGTGGCTGTATCTCTGTAGTATGCTGATTTTAAGTCCTTTGGGTATAGGCCAAGGAGTGGGATAGCTGGGACAAATGGTGGTTCCATTCCAAGCTTTCTAAGGAATCTCCACACTGCTTTCCCGAGTGACTGCACTAATATGCAACCCCATCCACAATATATGAGTGTACCTTTTTCCCCACATCCTTGCCAACACCTATTTTTGCTTGTATTCTTGATAATCACCATTCTAATTTGGATGAGATTAGGGTAGTTTTGATTTGCATTTCTCTTATTACTAGAAATGTTGAACATTTTTCATATATCTGTTGATTGCTTGTACATATTCTTCTGTGAAGTGTCTGTTCATTTCCTCTGCTCAGTTGTTGATTGGATTATTTGTATTCTTGGTGTAGTGTTTTTTGAGTTCTTTATTTATTCTGGAAATTAGTGCTCTCTCTGAAGTATGAGTGGCAAAGATATTCTCCCACTCTGTAGGCTCTCTCTTTACATTACTGATAGTTTCCTTTGCTGAGAGAAAGCTTTTTAGTTTGACTCTATCCCAGTTGTTGATTCTTGCTTTTATTTCTTGTGCTATGGGAGTCCTGTTAGGGAAGTCTGATCCTAGGCCATCATGTTGAAGTTCTGAACCTATGTTTTCTTCAATAAAGGGTCTCTGATCTGATTCTGAGGTCCTTGATCCATTTTGAGTTGAGTTTTGTGCAGGGTGGGAGGAAGGGGTTTAGTTTCATTCTGTTGCATATGGATTTCTAGTTTACCCAGCACCATTTGTTGAAGAGGCTATCTTTTCTCCATTACATGTTTTTGACCCCTTTGTCTAATATGAGAAAATTGTATTTATTTGGGTTTGTGTCCATGTCCTCTATTCTGTACCATTGATCCACCTGTATATTTTGGTACCAATACCATGTAGTTTTTCTTACTATTGCTTTGTAGTATAGTTGAAGATCTGGTATTGTGATACCCCATGCTTGACTCTTCCTGCTAAGGATTGCTTTAGCTATTCTGGGTTTTTTATTCTTCCAGATGAATTTCATAATTGCTTGTTCTATTTGTGTAAGGTACGTCATTGGGATTTTAATTGGAATTACATTGAATCTGCACTTTTGGTAGTATGGCCATTTTGACAATATTAATTCTGCCTATCTGAGAACACAGGAGATCATTCCATCTTCTAAGGTTTTCTATAATTTATTTCTTTAGTGTTCTGTAGTTCTCATTGTAGAGGTCTTTCACCTCTTTTGTGAGATTGATTCCCAATTATTTTATTCTTTTTTGAGGCTATTGTGAATGGGGTAGTTTTCCTAACATCTCTTTCTGAAGATTCTTCATTTATGAATAAAAATGCATTGGATTTATGAGCATTGATCTTGTAACCTGCTACTTTACTGAATTCACTTATGAGTTCTAAAGGTTTTCTGGTGGAATTTTCCAGTTCCTCTAAATATATAATCATGTCATCAGTGAAGAGGGATAGTTTGAGTTCTTCTTTTCCTATGCGTATCCCTTTAATTTCTTTGGTTTGTCTAATTGCTCTGACTAGAGTTTCAAGGACAATGTTGAATAGAAGTGGAAAAAGAGGGCATCCCTGCCTTGTTCCAGTTTTTTGGGGTAATGCTTTCAGGTTTTCACCATTTGGAATGATATTGGCCATGGGCTTACCATAGATGACCTTTACAATGTTAAGGTATGTTCCCACTATCCCTATTTTTTCTAGTGTGTTGAGCATGAAGGGATGCTGTATTTTATCGAATGCTTTTTCTGTGTCTATTGAAATAATCATGTGATTCTTAACTTTAAGTCTGTTGATATGTTTAATGACATTTATTGATTTCTGGATGTTGAACCAACCTTGCATCCCTGGGATGAAACCTACTTCATCGTGGTGCACTATCTTTTTAATATATTTTTTAATGTGATTTTCTAAAATTTTGTTGAGAATTTTTGCGTCAATATTCATTAAGGATATTGGTATGAAATTTTCTTTCCTCGATGTGTCTCTGTCTGGTTTAGGTATCAGGGTGATATTGGCTTCATAGAATGAGTTTGGGAGGGTTCCCTCCTCTTCTATTTCATGGAATACTTTGAGAAGAATTGGAATGAGCCCTTCTTTAAAGGTTTTCTAGAACTCGACTGAGAACCCATCTGATCCCGGACTTTTCTTTGTTGGTAGGCTTTTGATTGCCTCTTCTATTTCATTGCTTGAAATCGATTTATTTAATTTGTATGTCCTCCTGGATTAGATTAGGTAATTCATATGTCTCTAGAAACTTGTTGATGTCTTCGAGGTTTTCTGTTTTGTTGGAATATAGATTTTCAAATTAGCTTCTAATTATGTTTTGTATTTCACTCATGTCTGTTGTGATATTTCCTTGTTTATTCCGAATTTTAGTAATTTGAGTTTTCTCTCTCCTTCTCTTTGTTACTGTGGCTAAGGGTTTATCAATTTTGTTTATTTTCAAGGAACATACTCTTTATTTTGTTAATTTTTTCAATTGTTTCTTTTGTTTCAATTTTGTTGATTTCAGGTCTGATTTTAACTGTTTCCTGTCTTCTACTACTTTTGGTGCTTGTTTGCTCTTATTTTTCTATGGCTGTGAGCTGTAGTTTTATGCCATGTATTTGTTGATTTTTTTCTTCTTTTGTTGAATTCATGGCATGAAATAAATCTTCCTCTAAGTACTGCTTTCATAGTGTCCCAGAGATTTTGATATGATGTGCCTTTGTTCTTGTTTACTTGTACGATTTTTTTAATTTCCCTCCTGATGTTATCTGTTATCCATTAATCATATAATAGTGTATTATTTAATCTCCAGGTGTTGGAGAAATTTCTGTTTTTTATTGGGTCATTTATTTCTAATTTCAATGCATTATGATCTGATAGAATACATGGTAGTATCTCTATCTTCTTGTATTTGCTAACATTAGCTTTGTGACATGAAATGTGGTCTATTTTAGAGAAGGATCCATGTGCTGCTGAGAAGAAAGTGTATTCATTCTTTGTTGGATGGTATATTCGATATATGTCCATTAAGTCTAAATTGTTGATTGTGTTATTGGGATCTATGGTTTCTTTATTCAATGTTTTTATGGAATATCTATCCAGTGGTGAGAGAGGTGTGTTAAAATCACCTAGTATTATTGTGTTGTGGTCTATTTGATTTCTGGAATTGAGAAGGATTTGTTTGACATACATGGATGAGCCAATGTTCGCGGCATAGATATTTACAATTGTTATGTCTTGCTGATTTATGCTCCCCTTAGGTAGTATGTAATGTCCTTCTTTATCCCTTCTGACTAGTTTTGGCTTGAAGTCCACATTATCTGAAGTGAGGATGGATACTCCAGCTTTTTTGCTGTGTCTGTGTGCATGGTTTTGTTTCTTTCCCATCCATTCACCTTAGTGTGTGGGTATCTCTTTCTATGAGGTGAGTCTCTTGCAGGTAGCATATCGTTAGATTTTTCTTTTTAATCCAATCTGCCAGTCTATGTCTTTTGATTAATGAGTTCAGGCCTTTAACATTCAGGGTTATTATTGTGATGTGATTGTATTCCCAGTTATTTGACTCACTTTTGTTTTTTGACATGATTTGGTTTCTCCTTCATTTGGCTATTCCTTTAGGCTAGTTCCTCCAATTGCTGATTTGCATCGTTGTTTTTCATCTCTTTCTTATGGAATATTTTGCTGAGAATGTTCTGTAATGCTGGCTTTCTTTTTGTAAATTCTTTCAGCTTTTGTTTATCATAGAAGGATTTTATTTTGTCCTCAAATCTGAAAGTAAGTTTTGCTAGGTTTAGGATTCTTGGTTGGCATCCATTTTCTTTCAGGTCTTGTAAATGTTGCTCCAGGCCCGTCTAGCATTTAGGGTCTAGATCGAAAAATCTGCTGATATTCTTATTGATTTCCCCCTGAATATAATTTGATTCTTTCCCTTGCAGCATTTAAACTTTTGTCTTTTTTTTATATGTTCGGTATTTTCATAATAGTGTGCCTTGGTGTGGGTCTATTGTAATTTTGTATAGTTGGAGTCCTATAAACCTCTTGTACCTGGTTTTACATTTCATTCTTCAGATTTGGGAAATTTTCTGACATTATTTTATTGAATAGATATTCCATTCCTTTGTTTCTCTAAGCCTTCCTCAATCCCAATAATTCTTAAATTTGGCCTCTTCATGATATCCAATAATTCTTGTAGATTCTGTTCATGAGTTCTTACCATCTTCTCTGTTTCATCAATTTTGTTTTCAGTATTAAATATTTTGTCTTCAATGTTTGAGGGTCTGTCTTCCAGGTGTTCTATCCTATTGGTTACTCTTTCTATGGAGTTTTTAACTTGGTTTATTGTTTCCTTCACTTCAAGAGTCTCTGTTTCTTTTTTCAGTATCTCTAACTCTTTATTGAAATGATCTTTTGCTTCCCATATTTGCTCTTTTAACTGTTGATTGGTGTGATCATTTAATGCCTGCATTTGCGCTTTTGTCTCATCATTCAATGCCTGCATTTGCTCTTTCATCTCCTCATTTGCTTCCCTGATTGTTTTAATTATGTACATTCTGAACTCCCTTTCTGACATTTCTTCTGCTGTGCTGTCATTGGGTTTTATTGATATAGTATCTAGGTTTGTTTGGGACATTTTCTTCCTTTGTTTTCTCATATTAGTCAGATATCAGTGGGACTCTGAGATATTGCAGATTTCCTGTATTGAGTTATAGTGTCCCTTTAGATTTCCAGTATATCACCTCCTAGCCTTCAGTAGCCTGAAGTCTTGGAGGAACTTGATAATGCAGTGCTTTCAATGAAGGCTGTCCCTAGTCCGATACTGGGTCCAGGACTGGGGGCTCATTCTCTGTGGAAATCCTCTCACTGGGCAGGCCTTCTTAGAGGAGCTGGATGTAGACAGGGTCTGCTGCCACTGGAGGGAGTCGGGCTGCTCGGGGAAAGCCTCTGGCTGTCCTGCCTTCATCCCAGAAGCCGCCTGTGGGCTAGGGCCCGCCACTGGGTTCAGGGTTTGAGGGTTTGCTCTGTGTAGAAATGCTCTCACTGGGCAGGTGTGCTCCAAGAAGCTGGCTGTGGACCCCACCTTCCCTCGGACGGAGCAGTGCTGCTTGGGAAAGCCTCCCGCTGTCCTGCCCTTGTCCCACAAGCCACCTGTGGGCCAGGGCCTGCCACTGGGTTCAGGGCTTGGGGTTGGCTCTGTGTGGAAAAGTTCTCTCTGGGTGTGCCTGCTCCAGGAAGCTGGCTTAGATCGTGTCTGCCACTGGAGGGAGAAGGGCTGCTTGGGGAAGACTCTTGCTGCCCTGCCCTGCTCCAAGAAACTGTCTACTGTCTGGGTCTGCCACCCAGGCCAAGCTTCACCCTGTGGGAGAGACTCACCTTGCAGCTCTATGTTGGCCTGAGTCTCTCAATACCACCCCTTCTTGAATCCTGAGTTCTGGAGCTATAGGAGACTCAGTCACCCTCTAGTTCACCATCCAGAGGAATGCATCTTTATCCATCTATTATTATACTAAAGCAATCACAGGCTCTTTTAAACTCAAGTACAGCCACAATTGTTTATTTTCATATATTTTATCTATGTACTACTGCCAAATTTTTATTGTGCACTATGTTGTGTCCCAATACCGTTAAACTTTCCCAATATGTTTCTAAATGATATATTGATTATTAATATTAAAAAGCAACTATACCTGGAGACATGACATGCCTATGGCCCCCAAGAGGGAGAACAATCAACAGAACTGTGTCCAGTGAGTCCTTATTCCAACAGACCATGTCAAGTGTAGGATCCTCTACTCCAACAGACCATGTCAAGTGTCAGAGTGGCAGGAAATAGATGTGGAATTTCCCCCTTTTTTATTTAATTTTTTAATTTTTTAATTTGATGGTTTTAATTTGAGTATGTAAATTATGAATACTTTTCTAAATTAGATGGAGGATGGCTGGAAAGATAACAATATCAGAACAGAAAATATCCCTATTCCAATTTGAATAATAAGTGTCAAAATGGTACTATTTCCAATTGTACTCTTTATTTTATTACAAATTTCTAGTGCCAGATTAGTAGTAGGGGACATTTGCAAATGAGCCTGAGGTAAATAATTTTATTTTGTAACGTATCAATATCAGGGGCTATTTGGGAATTATTCCAAACTCCCTTTAAATGAGTTTGTACTTGCTGCCATGAGGTTTCTTTCTCATTATGTTTTAAAGAAGTAACACAAATCTACTTATAATTAGCATGACATCTAGTAGTTATTTGAGTTTTTATATTTTGAACTTGATTGCCCATATAAAGAATAGCTTCCTCTAAGACATTGATGCATTTCTCTAATTTTTTGTCTCTTTTCCTAAATTGCTAAAGCCAATCTTTTTTTAACACCACAGGTAACATAACAAATTATGGCTGTTGTACTATCAAAAGGACAGTATAGATTTTTGGAAATGATGAATTAATACAATATGTAATGATCACATTGTACAGAATAAGATTTCTTAGTTTTAGAAATACTTAAATAACAAGAAAATGTTCAGTAAATTGATCAGCAGTCTATCACCTGGGGTGTACAGGAATGGTGGATACTGCTGGGGAGGAGTCCTTCTGTGTAGAGGGCTTGTGTTGTTGAATCAGTCAATCAGGAATCCACAATGGAGAGTCAGCATCCATTACAGTTCACTTTGGAGAAAAGTAGCTTGATAAAAACATTCTTTCAGATTTTCTGCTTAAAAGACTTGTATATCTGGAAAACAGAAACACATTTAATATACAAAGAAGAGTAACAGTACCAAAATTTCATTAATATTTTACTTTAACCAAGTTTAGTTTCTAAAAGATAACTCAGACTCCAACAGAGTACAATACTTTAACATTTGTTGTTTAACCATAATTGTAAAAATCCCCATTTCTTAAGATTAATTGCTCTAAAGAATAAAATTTGATACAGTGTTAAAAGCAAATCAGTGTTCCAAAGAAATCCTTGTCAGTTTAACATATAGATTAAACCTTAGTTTTATATCAGTACAATAGTATTTGACCTTAGGGAAAAACCTTAAATGGCTTTAACTAATGGTGTCACATACATATAACCAACTTAGTTACACACAAACTTGTTACTTACACAGACTTTCTTAGTACTTACTTTGACACTTACGTATTTCATCACATAAGCACTTTTTTTTTCAGAAACATTTTCTTTTTCCTTTTACTAAATATATTTCCATACCCAGAACCTTTTATTTTTTCTTTCCTATCTTTTGACCCCTTTTTGTTCACATTCTGAAACAACTCTTAGGAAATTCTGAATTTAGATAAATTACTCCATTTTAATAAGATAAAATACTTTGTTGTTTACAGTACTCTAATTGAGATTGTACCTGTTAGGACTTAAATCTTAGTTACCTTGTTATTAGTAATGACACAAAGCAATTTTTTAAGGAGTTAGCACTTTAACTTTGTAAATTAGTCAGATGTCTCTAACAAACACATTTGAGTAATCCCATACATGTCAAATCTAATTCACTCATCTTATTGCAAAAAAAATCCAAGATATCAGACAAGTATACTAATAGTATTTGCCATCTCTTTCCTGTTGAAGAAAAGTCATAGAAAAAAATTGATGTTAGACATTTTGTAAACATCAACATTTTATTAGTTTGACCATCTAGAGACTTGCAAGTTAATTTTAAAGACATTTTACTTTTATTAGTTTACTCAATTTAAATTGAACCTTTTAAATCACATGAAATAAAAGTATTTGGATCCATTTTTAAAATTTTAATTTTATGCGCACTTATATTTAACACAAAAGCAAAGGTCTTGTAACATTTATTTCCATTGCAATGTAACAGATGTTCAAAAATAACTCTAGAGTTGGATAAAAAAAATAGAATTGGTCAACTAATCATTAACCTAGGATCAAAATTGGTATGTAGGATCAAAATTGTGAGCTCAAAAAGTATAGAATTTAAGAAAAACAAAACAAGAATCATAGAAGAAAAAATGATTAATGACCATTAATTATAGCATGAGAGAGTGAGTGAGTTCTGTGTTTTAGCCCAGGAGAAGTTTAAAATGGACACCTTTTTTTTTTCTTTAGTCTCAGGTTTGTCCTTCGCTGAGCCTGCTGTAGTATATATTTGCAGGGGAATGGGAGCAGAAACAGAATGAGTTCTATAACACAATGTTAAATGATAACACACAAGTCCCCAATAAAATTTGTTATTTTCACAAGTTTAAAATTACCATTACAGACAAGTTTAGTTTGGAGAAGAGCAGCCTGATAAATTTTCTGCTTTAAAGACTTGTATACCTGGAAAACATGAACACATTTAATATACAAAGAATGACCCTTTCACAATTACCTTTATACATTTATATTATAAGTATTAATTATTCTTTCCAGATAATGGGTTAGTTTGAATTTTTTCTGGTGCCATAATGAGTCCCCACCTCTGTAATTGTTCTATTGACTCTTTTAGTATAATTTGTAACATATCACTCAAGTAATGAGCAAGTAAAATATCCATGTAATGAATCAAATACAAATCTGGGAACTGTTGTCTAATAGGCTCAAGAGCATGATCAACAAGCTTTTGAGATAACATTTGACTATTTTTTATACCTTGAAGCTAAACCTTCCATTGATGTCATTGGTAAGGTCTCTGTAGGTTTAAGGATTACCATCCTAACTAAAAGCAAATCTTTTACAGTCTTGAATTGCCAACGGTATAGTATAAAAACAATTTTGTAGATCAATAACAATGACTATTTCGTGAAATTGTCACAGCTCCTGCTAAAGTGACTGCTTTGTCCACAAGAGAAACAATTCCCTCCAACAGATGTAAATGGTTTGGCCTTATTGGAAGGATCAGAATTTTGACCCACATTTTTAATGAACTGAGAATAAGTCTTTCCTTGTAAAACTGCAGCTATGGCTATTCCTTGAATATGGGTAGGACTACAATCCATGCCAGCCTTAATAAAATCAAAGTTCCTGTTCACCTTATAGGTCTAAGCAAGGCTTGACAGTTTGGATTGTATTTTCAAAAGCCAATTGTTTTAGTAGAATATCAGCTACTTCAGGATTAGTTATCATTTAAAAATTTTTTTTACCACAAATTTCTCATATGGTTCCATGGCCATCTGTTTAATATTACTGAGAAAAGTAGTTTTAGTCTCAGAAGATGGTAATTGTTTCCAAGCTGTAATTGCAAGTTTAAAAACTTCCTCTAATACAGTTGTAGGTAGAGCAAGTTGTACCTGAGGAGAAGAATAATCCACAGTTCCCTGTAACATAGAAATAGTTATTTGATCTAGAGTTTTCTTTACAATTTATTTTCAT
Organism: Sciurus carolinensis; assembly: GCF_902686445.1. Taxonomy (NCBI): domain Eukaryota; kingdom Metazoa; phylum Chordata; class Mammalia; order Rodentia; family Sciuridae; genus Sciurus; species Sciurus carolinensis. Next base: position 37,175,013 of record NC_062228.1, read on the forward strand.
ATTACAGCCTAAGCTAATTTCTCATATTTAGCTTTTCATAATAAATGTTGTCCAGGTAATAAACAAGAATGAGCAGTCTGTTGCCAATCAAAAGGTGTCTTCCATTCACTTGCAATTGTATTTAATAATTGTATTGTGTGTGGAGACAAAGGACCAAAGTCCTTAAGTGCTGTTTTTAATTCTTTTACTAATTTAAATGGAAGAGGTTTCCATACAGGAGCTGTATCTTGTTCTCCAAAAGATGCCACAGGGAAAGAAAAAGAAGTATCACCTTGGGCATGAGCTTCAGTAATAGCTCCCAAAAATCCTACGTTAGTTGGAGTTTGACCTTTTTTCTCCTTGACTTTGATATAGGTGGCGCAGAGGCTACTGCCTTAACAGCCTATGGCCGGTGCTCATTATAATATTTAGCAGCTGCCTCCTCTAAATCTAGTTTATCTTGTGGAGAAAGTGACTCCCTATTTTCTTTCACTGAGTCAGATGAACTCCCAGAGAAGGAGGTAGCCTGGTAATTTTTTTGTCTTAGAAGAGGATTTTAACAATGGTGTTTGCTCCAGAGAAGCCTCTTTCAGAGAAGAGGAACATTTACTAAAATGCACAATTTCATGATCTGTGTTTAATGCATCTCTAAAAAGATTCCAAGGGGCAAAAGCATCAACAGGAACACTTTCAGCTCCATAATGTTGATAATATAATCTCATTTCATCCCCTATTTTTTTCCATATAGTCAGATTTAAAGTACCTTCCTCAGGAAACCATGGAGAACATTCTTGTATAAAATGAAAGAAATGTCTCAACTGAGAAGATGAGACAGAATTTCCTCTTTTAGTAAGCACACTTTCAGCAATGTCTATGAATAAGCTTCTTTCCTTAGATTCTGATTTACCCATTTTTCTTACTAACCTTTCAATGTTTTGTGATTACTTATCCTTTTTCACTCAGCCTCACTTGGTCTTTTCTCTACTGAGGGGTCTGCAGCACCCTAGACAGGATCCTAGCCTCCCCAAAATGCAAGTTTATTTACCACTCTTCAGGCCCCATGTTGGGCGCCAGTCTGCCAAGGTCCAGCCCTAGCAGGGGTTGGGGGTTTTTGGGGGATGGGAGGTGTTGGCACGGTGGAGAAACAGCACACAGAGACACCGAGTGTTCTGAAGCTGAATCTATCTTTATTTTTTCTGTCAGTCTTTTTATAGACATTTGTCTTTAGTAATAATGAAATAATTTTTGGTTAGTTTAAAACAAGAAAAAACTTCAAAAGTACAATCTGTGCTTCTTCTCAAAGTACACATTCTCTCTGTATGATGGTCCAGACCAAAACAATCTTATTTCCCAGCTAGATTAAAACAACCTTGTCTCCCAGATAAACTGAAATAAACTTGTCTTCCAACTAAACTGAGGACACCATGATCTGCCAACCTTTAACCTTCAGAACAAACATGTTATTAGATTTTCTGAGAAACCACCCCCACCATGAACTCCAGCGTTCAACAGTGAAAAGTTTTTACTATTATTGAAGGGCAAAGAAATCAACATATAGCTAATATTTAGTCTATTTTAATTTTACACAATGAAGAACTACAATCTTATTCTGATTCTTAAAGAATCAGACTAAACATAGGAAAAGCACAAATTATATTTATGACTACCTAAATGTTTTTATTATGTAAAGTATCTCTATAATCAACTATTGAAACTAAGAAAGCAGCAAAGGCTAAACACCACATCCAAGCTCAGAGGAAAGCCTCTTTATCCATCTATTATTATACTAAAGCAATCACAGGCTCCTTTAAACTCAAGCAAAGCCACAATTGTTTATTTTCATATATTTTATCTATGTACTACTGCCAAATTTTTATTGTGCACTATTTTGTGTCCCAATACAGTAAAACTTTCCCAATGTTTTCCCAATGTTTCTAAATGATATATTGATTATTAATATTAAAAAGCAACTACACCTAGAGACCTGCCATGCCTATGGCCCCCCACGAGGGAGGACAATCAACAAAACTGTGTCCAGTGTTGTGTCCTTATTCCAACCGACTGTGTCAAGTGTCAGATCCTTTACTCCAACAGACTGTGTCAAGTGTCAGAGTGGCAGGAAATAGATGCAGCACACTGGAAATGCCTCTGTCACTTGTTTAGCAGCTTCACTTCTATGTGCTGCTTTTCCTTGGGAAAATGTTTGGAATATGAAGATGAAGGTTATCAGAAAGCACTTGTACCTATGTGTCCCTAGTATACCAATGCCATTGGCCAATGGCACAGTTGATTCAAAAGTGAAAACTTGCCTGCAAGCTCTGAAAAGTGGTAATGTTTCATGCTGGTTTGACCATAACTAACCCCAATGTGCTCACTGAAAATATTATTTTCTGCCAAGTTTGCTTGCAAAATCTCTTTCAGTTCTGTTCATCCTAGCCACTCTCAGCAAGATCATTGAAAATACAGCTCTGACCCAATGTCAAGAGTCTTCTTGGAAAAATTGGCATGTGCTACTGAAGAGGAAATGCATTCTTGAAACATCCTTTCTGATGAAATTTGGATTATCTAATAGTATTTGTTGAACACTTACACTTCTCTGAGATGCTTTTCCTCAGGCATTTACAAAAGGAACATATAGTTTCTGAGGGATCACTTGTATATAGGTGCCCCAAGAGAGGAAGAAAATGGTACTGCAGAGAAAGTCAATTCTCCGAAATTTTATTGAAATCAAACTGTAAAACTTTCTCAAAAAACTCCCTGAAGTGCCAGATCCTGATTGCAAGGGACTGCCACTTGCCAATGGTCCAGATTTTTTCAATCTTGAACCTGACCTACACATGCTTAGACGTGGTACTACTTCATACTAATACAACCAGGAATATACCCCAATGTGAGTACTGAGAACTGAATTCCTCTAAGTTGAAACTGTTTGCACAAAGTGCTTCAGTTCTGCTCTTCCTGTCTTTCCTCAGCCTGCATGTTCAGAAAACAGTTCAGATCCCTTATATAGAATCTTCTAGAAAGAATGTGTGCTACTGAAGTGTAGGTGCTCTCTTGAAACACCCCTCACCTTTCCTATTGGAAGTGGTAATGGCACTTGTTTAGACATTGAACTTCGTTGTGTGTTGCTTTTTCTCAGGAAATTTTGTTTGTGAATATGAAATTTCATATTTTTCAATGGGCTAAAGAATGGGAATAAGAAGTATCATAGGGAGTACTTGTATCTACCATCTCCAAAGAAGATGAAGAAATTGGTAGTGTTATAAAATCAGTTCTCCAAATCCTCATGAAATCTAACAGAAGAATGTTGTCTTGAAAATCCCTAACATTGCTTGATTTCCCCTTGTAATAAACTACCACTTACCAATGGCACAGGGACTTTAAAATTGGAAACGTGCCAGAATGATCTGCAAAGCAGTAAAGCTTCATGCAGGTTCCACCAAGGAGAAACCACAATGAGCACCGAGAACTGAGTTCCTGCAACTTGAAGCTGTTTCAGAAATGTGCTTTATTCTGTTCTTTTTAGTTCTCTCAGCATTCATATCTGCAGCAGAGTTCAGACCCCATATCTAGAATTTGCTAGTAAGAATTGCAGTATGCTGTTTACTTATGAGTGCATTCTTTTTTTTTTTATGGCTCTCAAGTACTTTATTTTATTTGTTTATTTATTTAGCTTTTAATATTATACAGACTGTATTTTGATTCATTGTACACAAATGGGGTACAAAATTTCATTTCTATGGTCGTATACAATGTAGAGTCATACCATTTGTGTAATCACACATGTACATAGGGTAATGATGTCTGTCTCATTCCACCATTTTTCATACCCCCCTCCCTCTCATTTCCTCCTACATATTCTAAAGTGCACTCTTGGAATCTTTATTCTGGGTGACATTCAGCAGTGCCAAATTGCTTTTGTGTGCTGCTATTCCTCAGGCATTTTGAATAAGAACATGAAGTTTCTAAGTGAACATTTGTACCTAGGTGCCCTAGTTAGAGGAAGAAACTTGTATTTTAAGAATGTCAGCAAGATCCAAGATGGCGGACTAGATGGTGACTGCATCTCCCATCACTCCAGAACCCAGGATTCAAGAAGGGGAGGCATTGAGAGACTTGGACTAACATAGAGCTGCGGGGTGAGTCTCTCCCACCGGATGAAGCTTGGCCCGGGTGGCGGCCTGGACAGGGGCAGCTTCTTGGCACAGAGAAGGGCAGCTAGAGTCTTCCCCAAGCAACTCTGCTCCCTGCAGGTTCAGGCTCATTCCACAACCAGCTTCGTGGAGCAGGCCACCCAGTGAGAGCTTTTCTGCACAAAACCAGATCCAAGCCCTGGAGCCAGTGGTGGGCCCTGGCCCACAGGCAGCTTCTGGGACAAGGGCAGGGCAGCCAGACACTTCCCCAAGCAACTCTGCTCCCTCTGGCGGCAGGATTGTTCCACAGCCAGCTTCATGGAGCAGGCTGCCCAGTGAGAAACTTTCCGCACAGAGCCAGCTCCAAGCCACAGACACAGTGGCGGGCCCTGGTCCGCAGGCAGCTTCTGGGACCAGGGCAGGGCAGCCAGAGACATCCCCAAGCAGCCCTGCTCCCTCCAGCGGCAGGCTCAATCCACAGCCAGCTTCCTGGAGCAGACCACCCAGTGAGAGCTTTTCCACACAGAGCCAATCCCCAAGTCCTAGACCCAGGGGTGGGCCCCAGCCCACAGGAGGCTTCTGTGGCCAGGGCAGGGCAACCAGACTTCCCCAAGCAGCCCTGCTCCCTCCGGTGGCAGGCACAATCTACAGCCAGCTCCTCAGAGCAGACCCACCCAGTAAGAGCTTTTCTGCACAGAGCCAGCCCCCAGCCCTGGGCCCAGTAGAGGGCTAGGGGCAGCCTTCATTGGAAGCATTGCATTATCAAGTTCCTACAAGACTTCAGGCTACTGAAGGCTGGGAGGTGATATACTGGAAATCTAAAGGGACACTATAAGCCAATAGAGGAAATCTGCAATATCTCAGAGTCCCACTGATATCTGACCAATATGATAAAGCAAGGGAAGAAAATGTCCCAAACAAACCTAGATACTATATCAATAAATCCCAATGACAGCACAGCAGAAGAAATGTCAGAAAGGGAGTTCAGAATGTACATAATTAAAACAATCAGGGAAGCAAATGAGGAGATGAAAGAGCAAATGCAGGCATTGAATGATGAGACAAAAGCGCAAATGCAGGCATTAAATGATCACACCAATCAACAGTTAAAAGAGCAAATATGGGAAGCAAAAGATCATTTCAATAAAGAGTTAGAGATACTGAAAAAACAAACAAACAGAGATTCTTGAAGTGAAGGAAACAATAAACCAAGTTAAAAACTCCATAGAAAGAGTAACCAATAGGATAGAACACTTGGATGACAACCTCAGACATGGAAGACAAAATATGTAATATTGAAAACAAAGTTGAACAAACAGAGAAGATGGTAAGAACTCATGAGCAGAATCTACAAGAATTATGGGATATCATGAAAAGGCCAAATTTAAGAATTATTGGGATTGAGGAAGGCTTAGAGAAACAAACCAAAGGAATGAACAATCTATTCAATGAAATGATATCAGAAAAGGTCCCAAATCTGAAGAATGAAATGTAAAACCAGGTACAAGAGGTTTATAGGACTCCAAATATACAAAATTACAACAGACCCACACCAAGGCACATTATAATGAAAATACCTAAAATACAAAATAAAGACAGAATTTTAAAGGCTGCGAGAGATACGAATCAAATTACATTCAGGGGGAACCAACAAGAATATCAGCAGATTTTTCAATCAAGACCCTAAAAGCAAGAAGGGCCTGGAACAACATTTTTCAAACCATGAATGAAAATGGATACCAAGCAAGAATCTTATACCCAGCAAAACTTACTTTCAGATTTGATGATGAAATAAAATCATTCCATGATAAACAATAGCTAAAAGAATTTACAAAAAGAAAGCAGGCATTACAGAACATTCTCAGCAAAATGTTCCATGAGAAAGAGATGAAAAACAACAATGTAAATCAGCAATGGGAGTAACTAGCCTAAAGGAGTAGCCAAATAAAGGAGAAACCAAAAGATGCAAAAACACAAAAATGAATCAAATGACTGGGGATACAAATAATATCACAATAGTATCCCTGAATGTTAATGGCCTGAACTCATCAATCAAAAGACATAGACTGGCAGATTGGATTATAAAGAAAAATCCAACAATATGTTGCCTGCAAGAGACTCATCTCATAGAAAGTGATACCGATAGACTAAACATGAAAGGATGGGAAAAAACATACCATGCACATGGACATAGCAAAAAAACTGGAGTATCCATCCTCAATTCAGATAATGTGGACTTCAAGCCAAAACTAGTCAGAAGGGATAAAGAAGGACATTACATACTGCTTAAGGGAAGCATAAATCAGCAAGACATAACAATCATAAATATCTATGCCACAAACATTGACTCATCCATGTATGTCAAACAAATCCTTCTCAATTTTAGAAAACAAATAGACCATAACACAATAATACTAGGTGATTTTAACACGCCTCTCTCACCACTGGAGAGATCTTCCAAACAAAAATTGAATAAAGAAACCATAGATCTCAATAACACAATCAACAATTTAGATTTAACAGAAATATATAGAATATACCATCCAACAAAGAATGAATACACTTTCTTCTCAGCAGCACATGGGTCCTTCTCTAAAATAGAGCACATGTCATGTCACAAAGGTACTCTTAGCAAACAGAAGAAGATAGAGATGCTACCTTGTATTCTATCAGATCATAATGGATTGAAATTAGGAATAAATGAGAGAATAAAAAACAGAAACTTCTCCAACACCTGGAGATTAAATAATATACTATTTTATGATGAATGCATAATGGAAGACATCAGGAGGGAAATAAAAAAATTCTTAGAAGTAAATGAGAACAAAGACACATCATATCAAAATCTCTGGGACACTATGAAAGCAGTACTTAGAGGAAGATTTATTTCATGGGGCGCATTCAACAAAAGAAGTAAAAATCAACAAGTAAACAACTTAACAAACACTACAGCTTAAAGCCCTAGAAAAAGAAGAGCAGACTAACTCCAAAAGTAGTAGAAGACAGGAAATAGTTAAAATTAGAGCTGAAATTGTTGAAATTGAAACAAAATACATAATCAGAAAAATTAACAAAATAAACAGTTGCTTCTTTGAAAAAATAAACAAAATAAACCCTTAGCCACAGTAACAAAGCGAAAGAGGGAGGAAACTCAAATTATTAAAATTCAGAATGAACAAGGAAATATCACAACATACACGAGTGAAATACAAAGCATAATTAGAACCTATTTTGAAAATCTATATTCCAACAAAACAGAAAACCTCGAAGACATCAAGTTTCTGGAGACATATGAATTACCTAAACTGAACCAGGAGGACATACACAACTTATATATGTGAATTTAAAGCAATGAAATAGAAGAGGCAATCAAAACCACCAACAAAGAAAAGTCCGGGACCAGATGGGTTCTCAGCCGAGTTCTACAAAACCTTTAAAGAGCTCATTCCAATACTCCTCAAAGTATTCCATGAAATATAAGAAGAGGGAACCCTCCCAAACTCATTCTATGAAGCCAATATCACCCTAATACCTAAACCAGACAGAGACAGATTGAGGAAAGAAAATTTCAGACCAATATACTAATGAACATCAACTCAATAATTCTCAGCAAAATTTTAGCAAATTGCATTAAAAAATATATTAAAAAGATAGTGCATCACGATCAAGTGGGTTTTATCCAAGGGATGCAAGGTTAGTTCAACATCTGGAAATCAATAAATGTCATTCACCATATCAACAGACTTAAAGTTAAGAATCACATGATTATTTCAATAGATGCAGAAAAAGCATTCGATAAAATATAGCATCCCTTCATGCTCAAAACACTAGAAAAAATAGGGATAGTGGGAACTTTCCTTAACATTGTAAAGGACATCTACGTTAAGCCCATAGCCAATATTATTCTAAATGGTGAAAAACTGAAAACATTCCCTCTAAAAACTGGAACAAGGCAGGGATGCCCTCTTTCACCCTTTCTATTCAACATCGTCCTTGAAACTCTAGCCAGAGCAATTAAACAAACCAAAGAAATTAAAGGGATATGAATAGGAAAAGAAGAACTCAAACTATCCCTATTGGCTGATGACATGATTATATATTTAGAGGAACCTGGAAATTCCACCAGAAAACTTTTAGAACTCATAAGCAAATTCAGTAAAGTAGTAGGTTAAAAGATCAATGCTCATAAATCCAATGCATTTTTATACATAAGTGATGAATCTTCAGAAAGAGAAGTTAGGAAAACTACCCCATTCACAACAGCATCAAAAAAAAATACTTGGGAATCAATCTAACAAAAAAGGTGAAAGACCTCTACAATGAGAACTACAGAACACTAAAGAAAGAAATTAAAGAAGACTTTAGAAGATGGAAAGATCTCTCATGTTCTTGGATAGGCACAATTAATATTGTCAAAATAGCCATACTACGAAAAGTGCTATACAGATTCAATGCAATTCCAATTAAAATCCCAATGATGTAACTTACACAAAAAGCAAGCAATTATGAAATTCATCTGGAAGGATAAGAAGCCCAGAATAGTTAAAGCAATCCTTAGCAGAAAGAGCCAAGCATGGGGTATCGCTATACCAGATCATCAACTATACTACAAAGCAATAGTACCAAAAACAGCATGGTATCAGCACTAAAATAGACAAGTAGATCAATGGTACAGAATAGAGGTGATGGACACAAACCCAAATAAATACAATTTTCTCATACTAGACAAAGGGGCCAAAAATATGCAATGGAGAAAAGATAGCCCCTTCAACAAATGGTGCTGGAAATCCATATGCAAGAGAATGAAACTAAACCCCTATCTCTCACCCTCCACAAAACTCAACTGAAAATGGATAAGGGACCTCATAATCAGACCAGAGACCCTGTGTCTTACACAAGAAATAGTGTGTCCAAATCTTCAACATGTTGGCTTAGGATCAGACTTCCTTAACAGGACTCCCATAGCACAAGAAATAAAAGCAAGAATCAACAACTGGGATAGATTCAAACTAAAGATTTCTCTCAGCAAAGGAAACTATCAGTAATGTGAAGAGAGAGCCTACAGAGTGGGAGAAAATCTTTGCCAATCATACTTCAGATAGAGTGCTAATTTCCAGAATATATAAAGAACTCAGAAAACTCTACACCAAGACTACAAATAATCCAATCAACAAATGGGCTAAGGAAATGAATAGACACTTCACAGAAGAAGATGTACAAGCAATCAACAGATATATGAAAAATGTTCAACATCTCTAGTAATAAGAGAAATGCAAATCAAAACCACCCTAAGATTCCATCTCATCCCAATTAGAGTGGCGATTATCAAGAACACAAGCAACAATAGGTGTTGATGAGGATGTGATAAAAAGGTACACTCATACATTGCTGGTGGGGTTGCAAATTAGTGCAGCCACTCTGGAAAGCAGTGTGGAGATTCCTTAGAAAGTTTGGAATGGAATCACCATTTGACTCAGCTATCCCACTCCTTGGCCTATACCCAAAGGACTTAAAATCAGCATACTACAGAGATAAAGCCACATCAATGTTCATTGCTGCTGAATTCACCATAGCCAGATTGTGGAACCAACCAAGATGTCCTTAAATTGATGAATGGATAAAGAAACTGTTGCATATATATACAATGGAATATTACTCCACCATAAAGAATGATAAAATTGTGGCATTTGCAGGCAAATGGATGAAATTGGAGAATATCATGCTATGTGAGATAAGCCAATCTCAAAAAACCAAAGGACAAATGATCTCGCTGATAAGCGGATGATGACATATAATGGGGGGTGCGAGGGTTTAGCGTTAGTGTTAGGGTTAGGTTTAGGGTTAGGTTAACGAGGGTGGCAAGAATGGAGGAAGGAAGGACTGTATAGAGGCAAAAGAGGGGTGCGAGGTGTGGAGGTAAGGGAAAAATAACAGAATGAATCAAACGACATTACCGTATGTAAATTTATGTTTACACTAATGGTATGCCTTTACTCCATGTACAGAGAAACCACTTGTATGCCATTTGTTTACAATAAAAAGAAAAGAAAAAAATTCCATGCAAAAAAAAAAAAAAGAATGTCAATTCCTCAAACCTTGTTGAATTTGAACTGACAAATCTTATCAGAATTTTTCCTACAAGGGCTGGATTTCACTTGTGAGGTACCACCCTTTATCCATTGCACAGTAGCCATGTGTACTGAGAGTTTATAGATCAAAGACTGCTCAAGTAAGCTGAAAGGCATGCTGCTCAATTTTCTAGTGCAATAAAGAAACCCAATCTCTCCATGCTGATTGTGGAGGAGATGAAAGAATAATTTAGCAACCTTGGTGCAGACACCAACCCCTATGGGGTCAATTCCTGGAAAACCCAAGTTTGGCACAGAACATAGATCTGGCAAATGCATTCTGCATTACATGGAGCATGCCTAAAGACCAGGAGAAAAATCAAACATGCAGAAGCATTCACACAGGTCAATACTGATGGTAGAAACCCAACCAGATCTCCCCTTCTCACTCCACTTCAGATGCCTGCAGAATGGGATAGGAGAGATGCCTCTGAACAGGAATTCAGAAGGGCAGGGGTGGAGAAATTGAGTTTGGAGACAGAACCTGACACGAGGAAACACGGGGTCCACAGGTGACAAAGTGGACTAAGAATTGTCTCCTCCACTCCAGGAATAAATTCAAGGTGAAAGCCCTCAAGTGCAGACTTCCATTGTGAACTGGCAACTCTGGGTCCTTGGGCTGCAATGGATTAACACTGCCAGAGCAATTGGCATCCAGTCGAGAACCTGGAACCTATATAAGCCTAAACCACACCTCCATGAGTTACTCCTAATTGATATACCTCTCTCACTCCAGAACCTCACCCTGGGGTTAAGCAAGCATGTTACTCCAGATGAAACCACCGAACACTGCTAAGAAGGGAAACTGAGAACTCCAATGGAAACAACTTGTTAACATGTCATGAAATTATTTTTCTTGGTTTAATCATGACTTTAATGGTTCATATACATATTCATATTTGTTTTTCTCATTCGTAGTATGCAAAAGCTAGTTATTTTTCATGGACCTGTATTTTGAGGATTAGACATGACTTTTTGTAAAATTAGGTTTAGTTAGAGGGGTAATGTTATGGTTAGTATTAAATTTATTTTGATTTAGGTTTGGAATTAGTGATTGCATGTGTACATTGGAAAACATGAATATTCATAAGAATGTATATTAAAAATATGGAAACAGATAAACATATATGTAGTAAAACAATGTTATATTGTGCACTAATCAATAACTTGAGAATGCATGAATATATAATAACTGAATATTTAAGAACATTCAGACAAATCAGACATTAAGTAAAACCACATAATTACTTATATTGTTATGCATCCTATTATGTAAAATTAGGTTTAGGTACGGGGTAATGTTAGGGTTAGTATTAAATTTTGAATTGGATTAGATTAAGTTTAGAGAATGAATATGTATATCAGGAATCATAAATATTCACAAGAAGGTAAGTGGGAAAATGTGTATAAAAACACACTGGAACATATGTTTGGTGAAATAGGAAATTTTATAATGTGACTCCTTTGAATACACATTTTTTAAAATTTGGATATGCATGATTTATCACAAATGAATATATTATAATACATAAGCAAATATACAATTGAATTTTGAATATGTAATTCAAAATAACATAAATATTTTTATTAGCATACAGGCTGTTATGTGAAATGACTTTCAGGAATGGAGTAATTTAATTTAGTAATAAATTAGTACTAAATTTGAGTTGTTTGGGGAATATTTGTATGTCAGTAAGCAAATATTCATAAGAATGTATAAATAAACATACATGTGAAAAGATACATAAACCTATATGTTCTAAAAAAGAGTAAGATTTAATATAAATCAAATAAATAAATATTCTTTTAAAAATAATGGGTATGGGATATATCATAAAATTATAAGTAATATCATATACAAAAATATATAATTGATAATGTGTAGAATTTTCAAAATACACAAAATTCACTTTAATATGCTGTTATATAAAATGATGTTTAGGTATAGGGGTAAGAATAATGTTAGCATTAAATTTTGAGTTGGTTTAGTGTTAGTGTTCTAGAATAATAACTGCATCAAGAAACATGAATATAAGATTATACATGTGAAAATATGAATGAAAATATATAAAAATATATGTTCTGAAATAGAGTATAATGTGAGTACTCTTTACACTATTTAAAAAATCAGAATGCATGGATATATCAAATAAATATAATATGTATGTAAATATGCCTTTGATAATTGAAAATACAGTTTGAAATACACATAAAAATGAATACTACTCTACATGATTTTTTTTTCCAGCAAAAAAGAACTTTTATGTGTTTATATACATACATATTCCTACCTCTCAGCTTTAACAAATCTAAACATTTTGACATATTCACTGAATAACTTAATTTTTTTAAAATTTATTTTTATTGTAATCAAATGGGATACATGTTGTTTCTGTTTGTACATGGAGTAACAGCATACCATTTGCATATTCATACATTAACATACAGTAATGAAGTTTGCTTCATTCCATTATTGTTTTTCCTTACTCCCCACCCCTCCCACCACTCTTTTCCCTCTATACAGTCCCTCCTTCCTCCATTCTTGCCCCCCTCCCACCCCCCATTAATGTGTCATCATCCGCTTATCAGTGATATCATTCGCCTTTCGGATTTTTGAGATTGGCTTATCTCACTTAACATGATATTCTCCGATTTCATCCATTTGCCTGCAAATGCCATAATTTTATTATTCTTTTTTTATTCCTCCTTTGTCAGTTTTTAAAATTTATTTATTTTTATTATTATTGTATAAAAATGGGATACATGTTGTTTTTCTATTTGTACATGGAGTCAAGGCATACCATTTGTGTAATCATACATTTACATAGGGCAATGATGTTTGATTCATTTTTTCCCTTCCCCCCCACCCCTTCCACCCCTCTTTTCCCTCTATACAGTCCTTCTTTCCTCCATTCTTACCACACTCCTTATCCCTAACCCTAAACCTAACCCTAACCCTAATGCAAACCCCTCCCACCCCCCATTATATGTCCTCATCCGCTTATCAGCGAGATCATTCGTCCTTTAGTTTTTTGAGATTGGCTTATCTCACTTAGCATGATATTCTCCAATTTCATCCATTTGCCTGCAAATGCCATAATTTTACCATTCTTCATTGTGGAGTAATATTCCATTGTATATATATGCCACAGTTTCTTTATCCATTCATCAACTGAAGGGCATCTAGGTTGGTTCCACAATCTGGCATGGTGAATTCAGCAGCAATGAACATTGATGTGGCTGTATTGCTGTAGTAAGCTGATTTTTTTTAAGTCCTTTGGGTATAGGCCAAGGAGAGGGATAGCTGGGTGAAAAGGTGGTTCCATTCTAAGCTTTCTAAGGAGTCTCCATACTGTTTTCCAGAGTGGCTGCACTAATTTGCAACCCCACCAGCAATGTATGTGTTCCTTTTTCACCACATCCTCGCCAACACCTATTGTTGCTTTGTTCTTGATAATCGCCATTCTAATTGGGATGAGATGAAATCTTAGGGTAGTTTTGATTTGCATTTCCCTTATTACTAGGGATGTTGAACATTTTTTCATATATCTGTTGATTGCTTGTACATCTTCTTCTGTGAAGTGTCTGTTCATTTCCTTGGCCCATTTGTTGATTGGATTATTTGTAGTCTTGGTGTAGAGTTTTTTGAGTTCTTTATAGATTCTGGAAATTAGTGCTCTATCTGAAGTATGAGTGGCAAAAATATTCTCCCACTCTGTAGGCTCTCTCTTCACATTGCTGATAGTTTCCTTTGCTGAGAGAAAGTTTTTTAGTTTGAATCTATCCCAGTTATTGATTCTTGCTTTTATTTCTTGTGCTATGGGAATCCTGTTAAGGAAGTCTGATCCTAAGCCAACAAGTGAATATTTGGACCTACTTTTTCTTCTGTAAGATGCAGAGTCTCTGGTCTGATTTCAAGGCCCTTGATCCATTGTGAATTGATTTTTGTGCAGGGTGAGAGATAGGGGTTTTGTTTCATTCTCTTGCATATGGATTTCCAGTTTTCCCGGCACCATTTGTTGAAGGGGCTATCTTTTCTCCATTGCATATTTTTGGCCCCTTTGTCTAGTATGAGAAAATTGTATTTATTTGGGTTTGTGTACGTGTCCTCTATTCTGTACCTTTGATCTACCTGTCTGTTTTGGTGCCAATATCATGTTGTATTTGTTACTATTGCTTTGTTGTATAGTTGAAATTCTGGTATTGTGATACCCCCTGTTTCATTCTTCCTGGTAAGGATAGCTTTAGCTATTCTGGGTTTCTTATTCTTCTAGATGAACTTCATGATTGCTTGCTCTATTTGTGTAAGGTACGTCATTGGGATTTTAATTGGAATTGCATTGAATCTGTATAGCACTTTTGGTAGTATGGTCATTTTGACAATATTAATTCTGCCTATCCAAGAACATGGGTGATCTTTCCATTTTCTAAGGTCTTCCTTAATTTTTGTCTTCAATGTTTTGTAGTTTTCATTGTAGAGATCTTTTACCTCTTTGGTTAGATTGATTCCCAATTTTTTTTTTTTTTTTTTTTTTTGCGGCTATTGCAAATTGGGTTGTTTTTCTCATTTCCCTTTCAGCTGTTTTGTCGCTTGCGTATAAAAATGCTTTAGATTTATGCATGTTGATTTTATAGCCTGCTATTTTACTGAATTCATTGATGAGGTCTAGAAGTTTTCTGGAGGAGGTTTTTGGATCCTCTAAATACAGAATCATGTCATCCGCAAATAGTGACAGCTTAAGTTCCTCTTTTCCTATTTGTATCCCTTTAATTTCTTTAGTCTGCCTAATTGCTCTGGCTAGAGTTTTGAGGATAATGTTGAATAGAAGTGGTGAATGAGGACATCCCTGTCTTGTTCCCGTTTTTAAAGGGAATGGTTTTGGTTTCAGTTTTTCTCCATTAAGAATGATGAATAGAGGGAAAAGAGGGGTGGGAGGGGTGGGGGAAAGGAAAAAATAACAGAATGAATCAAACAACTTTACCCTATGTAAATTTATGATTACGCAAATGGTATGCTGTCAGGGACCAAGAAGAAGTTCTCATTCTGAGAACGTTCTGACCTTTATGATAAGCAGCAGCCCAGGGAACATTTTGTGGTTGCCTCCCCTGCGCAAACACCCTGCAGCTGACACAGGCACCCTGCAGCTGACAGCTGATGGATTCGCGGAGCGCGCCCCTTCCCCCTCCCAGCTGATAGTTCTGCCTATGGCACCGCCCCTGCTTCTCTTCCGGGATTTCACCTTCCCACTGGCATGAACTTGCACCTTATCAGGAGCCCAAAAGAAGAACACAACCAACCAGCCTGCGTCTCATCATACCCCTCATTCCCTCAGCATAAATACCCGTGAGAACAATAAAAATTTGCAGCTTGATCAGAATTCCTGTCTTGCGGTCACTCCCTGCGTCTCTTGTCCCTTTCATTCCTTCTCTCTTAGGTTCGCCGTCCTGCGTTGATGTCCTGCGGGTCGGGACAGTATGCCTTGACTCCATGTACAAATAGAGAAACAACATGTATCCCATTTGTTTACAATAATAAAAAAAATCTCATTTATTAAAAACAAACAAACAAACAAATAAAAAAAAAGAATGATGTTGGCCATGGGCTTAGCATAAATAGCCTTGACAATGTTCAGGTATGTTCCTACTATCCCTATTTTTTCTAGTGTTTTGAGCATGAAGGGGTGTTGTATTTTGTCGAATGATTTTTCTGCATCAATTGAAATAACCATATAATTCTTATCCTTAAGTCTATTGACATGATGGATTACGTTTATTGATTTACAAATGTTGAGCCATCCTTGCATTCCAGGGATGAACCCCACTTGATCGTGGTGCACAATTTTCTTACTATGTTTTTGGATACAGTTTGCCAATATTTTGTTATGGATCTTTGCATCTATATTCATCAAGGATATTGGTCTAAAATTTTCTTTCCTTGATGTGTCTTTTCCTGGTTTGGGTATGAGGGTGATATTAGCTTCATAAAATGAGTTCAGTAGGGTAACCTCCTTTTCTATTTCCTGGAATACTTTGAGAAGTATTGGAATGAGTTCTTCTTTGAAGGTCTTGTAGAACTCGGCTGAGAATCCATCTGGTCCTGGGCTTTACTTGAATGGTAGATTTTTGATGGCTTCTTCTATTTCATTGCTTGATATTGATCTGTTTAAATTGTGTATGTCCTCCTGGTTCAGTTTGGATGGAGCATATGTCTCTAGAAATTTGTCAAAGTCTTTGGTAGTTTCTATTTTGTTGGAATACAGATTTTCAAAGTAGCTTCTCATTATGTTCTGTATCTCAGTGGTGTCTGTTGTGATATTTCCTTTTGCATCATGTATTTTAGTAATTTGAATCTTCTTTCTCCTTCTCTTTGTTAGGGTGGCTAAGGGTTTGTCTATTTTGTTTACTTTCTCAAAGAACCAACTTTTTTTTTGTCAATTTTTTGAATTGTTTATTTTGTTTCAATTCCATTGATTTCAGCTCTGATTTTAATTATTTCCTGTCTTCTACTACTTTTGCTGTTATTCTGTTCTTCTTTTTCTAGGACTCTGAGCTGTAATGTTAGGTTATTTAGTTCTTGACTTTTCATTCTTTTCTGGAAAGTGCTCCATGCAATGAATTTTCCTCTTAGTACCACTTTCATAGTGTACCAGAGATTTTGATATGTTGTATTGTCGCTCTCATTGACCTCTAAGAATTTTTTAATCTCCTCCCTGATGTTTTTTGTTATCCATGTGCATGCTAGGTTTTTTTCCCATCCTTTGACCTTTAATCTGTGGATGTCTTTTTCTATGAGATGAGTCTCTTGCAGGCAGCATATTGTTGGGTCTTTCTTTTTAATCCATTCTGCCAGTCTATGTCTTTTGATTGATGAGTTTAGGCCATTTACATTCAGAGTTATTATTGAGATATGATTTGTGTTCCCAGTCATTTGGCTTACTTTTGGTTTTTAAGTTGACTTGGTTTCTCCTTTGAGTGGTTTTTCTCTAAGGAAGTTCCTCCCTTTGCTGACCTACATTGTTGTTTTTCATTTCCTCCTCATGGAATATTTTGTTGAGAACATTCTGTAGTGCAGGCTTTCTATTTATACATTCTTATAACTTTTGTTTATCATGGAAGTATTTTATTTCATCTTCAAATCTGAACGTTAGTTTTGCTGGGTACAGGATTCTTGGTTGGCAACCATGTTCTTTCAGAGCTTAAAATATGTTGGTCCTGGGCCTTCTAGCTTTTAGAGTCTGGGTTGAGAAGTCAGCTGCTATCTGTATTGGTCTCCCCCTATATGTAATCTGATGCTTTTCTCTCGTGGCCTTCAAAATCCTATCTTTATTTTGAATGTTAGGTATTTTCATTATAATGTGCCTTGGTGTGGATCTGTTGTGATTTTGTGCATTTGGTGTTCTGTAAGCCTCTTGTATTTGATTTTCCATTTCATTCTTCAGGTTTGGGAAATTTTCTGATATTATTTCATTGAATAGGTTGTTCATTCCTTTGGTTTGTATCTCTGTGCCTTCCTCAATCTCAATAATTCTTAAATTTGGTCTTTTCATGATGTCCCATAGTTCTTGGAGATTCTGTTCATGATTTCTTACCATCTTCTCTGTTTGGGCAACTTTATTTTCAAGATTAAATATTTTGTCCTCATTGTCTGAGGTTCTGTCTTCCAAGTGGTCTAGTCTTTTGGTGATGCTTTCCATTGAGTTTTTTTATTTGGTTTATTGTCTTCTTCATTTCAAGAATTTCTGTTTGGTTTTTTTTTTTTTTTTTTTTTTTTTGAGAATCTCTATCTCTTTGTTGAAATATCTTTTGCTTCCTGCAGGTGCTCTTTCAGCTTATTGATATTATCATTCATTTCCTGCATTTGCTCTCTTATCTCATCCTTTGCTTCACAAATCATCTTAATCATGTATAATCTGAAGTCCTTTTCTGACATTTCTTCTAACATACTATCATTGGATTCTATTAATATAGAATCTAGATTTGTTTGGATCATTTTCTTCCCTTGTTTTTTCATGTTGTTCATGTATCTTCCCCTCTAGCAGTGCAGATCTGGGGTATTGCAGATTTCCCCCTATAGGCTTATAGTGGCCCTATAGGTTTCCAAAACCCTTTCTTTAAGAGGAGATCAACATTAGCAGTGCCCAAGCCAGAGACTATGCAATCCTAGACCAAATAGCCACTATGGGGACAATAACAAAATTGTCATAGTAAACAAATGAGTTCAAATATTATCTTCGGTAAAACAAACAGGTTTTCAATAAGGTCTGTGGCTTCTAATGGAGGACAAAGAGGATGCAGAGGATTTTAGGATGTGACTGTTAAGGGATAAGAAAAGAATATACAGAAGTTCTAGAAAATAGAAAGGGTGAGAGTGTAATCAAAAGAAATCAATGTTAACATGCAAAAAAGAGAGAAAAAGACCCTGAGCAAACAGGTAAACAAAAGGAAAAGAGAGCAAGAAAAGTAAAGAAATAAAAACTTAAATTTTTTAAAAAGGAGAAAAAAGAATATCTACTGTATAACAGTCATATACTAATGAAAACTCCCAGTGTTCAGTAGCCTGATGCATGAGAGGTACCTGACAATGAGCTTCAAGCCTCCAGCAGGCATCACAGGATGGGATTTGCCCCACCCAAAGATCGGAGCTACGGCTTTCAGGATTATCCAAGATGGCCACTCTCGCTTTGAAATGTGTTGGCAAATGGGGAGCTGCAGCTCAGGGATGGACGTGGTCAGCTGGAGGTCCTGGAGACGGATGCGGTTGGTCCGACTGGGGTCCTGGAGGTTCAGTGTGTTTGGTGTGGTTGTGGGATCCTGTGCAATCAGTTGGTCTGGTGTCCCGGTGATAGGATGCAGTCAGTTGGTCTGGGGGTCCTGGTGGCAGGGAGTAGCCAGTCGATGTGAGGGCCCCAGAGGCAGGGAGTGATCGGTTGGTCTGAGGGATCCTGGAGACGGGGCTCAGTCAGTCTGGTCAGGGGTCCTACAGGGCCTGGCTGTTGTCTCAAAATGGCCACAGTCATGTGTAATCAAACCTGCAGGTACTGTAACAGTGAACTTCCAGGCAACAGCAGGCAGCTGGTGCTCCACTGGTGGTCAGCAATCAGTTTGCTGACTGTTGTCTGATGATTGGGAGGTGAACCTCGTGCATTGGGTGGTGGATAGGTGTAAGGCAGGCAAATGGTGAATGATAGATGCCTGACAGTGAGCAATCTGCACTCAAAAAAGGTGTCGATATGCTGGCAGACTGCAGGTCACTACAGCAGACAAATGGGATAAACACCAGGGGATTGATAAGCAGCAAAAACTGCCTCACCGAGAAACAGATATCCTCTGCTTGAAACCGGAGTTATGGAGCTACCAGGAATGCAGCCTACCTCTAGTCTGCCATCTTGGATCCCCTCTACATGATTTTATGTAAACAATTGTTAGCTATTGGGTAAGTTTAGAGTTAATTTAATTTAGGGTTAGAGTCAGGGTTAAATTTACTGTATGAATATGTGTATTGGGAAACATGAATATTCATTAGTATGTGTGTATGAAAATACATGAATATATATTCTGAAAAAGGAAAGTTATAATGTGAGTAATATAAATACACATTCTTTAACTTGGGATGCATGGATATAGCATGTGAATGAATATATCATAATATATATGCAAATACACCATTGATAATTCAATATATAAATCAAAATACAGATAAATGCACATATCCCTATATATGCTCTCATGTAAAATTAGGTTTAGTTATCAGGGTAAAGATAGAGTTAGTATTAAATTCTGGTTTGTCAAGGTTAGGGTGAAGGAATGAATATGTATATCAGGAAACACAGCTGTTCATAAGGATGTACCTGAGAAAATAGGTATAAAACCTATATAAACACATAGGTTCTGGAACAGGGAAGGGTATATTGTGAGTCATAGGAACACACTTTTGTTTTCTTTGTGGATGCATGGATATATCATGCAAATGAATATAAACTGATATATATGCAAATGTAGCATGCATAATTGAATATATGTGAAAATGCAGATAAATAAACACATGACTATGCTTTTTGTAGAATTAGGTTTTGATATAGGGATAATGTTTGGTTTAGCTTTAAATTTATAGATGGGTAAAAATTAGGTATAGGGAATGTATATGTATATCAGGAAAAAGGTAGAGTCATAAAAAGTACGTGTGAAAATATAAACAAAATACATATAAACATATATGTGATGAAAAATACAGGGCAGAACATGAGCCATGCATTTACACATTTTTCATTAGGAAATGCATGAATATATTTTATTAATATAAAATAATATATATGCAAATATACTATTGATAAATATACATCAAAATACACATAAGTATCATATTACTGTATGGAGTTTTATGTAAAATTAAGTTTAATTGTAGGGATAATAGGGTTAATATTAAATGTTGATTTGGGTTAGGATTAGAGTTAGGGAATAAATATGTGTATTGGGAAGCATGAATATTCATAAGAATCATAATAACACACATTTTAAAAAGTTGAGGCTGCATGAATATAACATATCTGAATATGTAATAATGTATACATGCAAATATGGCATTGATAATTTAATATTTAAGTCAAAATAACCATAAACATTCACATTAGCATACATACTTTATATAAATTTAGGCTTAGTTATAGGGTTAAAATTACAGTTAGTGTTAAATTTTGATGCCGGATGCAGTAGCACACCTGTAATCCCAGCGATTCAGAAGACTGAGGAAAGAGGATCAAGAATTCAAAGACAACTTCAGCAACAATGACGCACTACTACTCAGTGAGACTCTGTCTCTAAATGAAATACAAAAGAGTATTGGGGATGTGGTTCAGTGGTTGAGTGTCCCTGAGTTTGATCCTCAATATCAAAAAAACAAACAAAATTAGTGTTAAATGTTGAGTTGTATAGGGGATGTATATGTACATAGGGTAACATGAATATTCATAAGAATGTACATGTGAAAATATGTATGAAGCATATATAAACATATATATTCTGAAACTCAAAGTATATACTGAACTTCATATATTCACACTTTTTAAAAATTGGGGTATGCCTGTTTATGTTATATAAATTAATATGAAATAGTACATATGTGAATATGCCATTGATGTTTAATATACAAGTAAAAATACACATAAATATCTATTAGTATACATGCTTTTATGTAAAAGTAGATTTAGGTATAGGAATAAGTTTAAGGTTAGTATTAAATTTTAGGTTGATTTAGTTAATGAATATGTATATCAGAAAACATGAATATTCATAAGCATGTATGAGTGAAAATATGTATAAACATTAAAATACATGCTCTGAAAGATGGGATGTATCATGTGATTTGTATGATTAGTTTTTTTAAAAAAACTAATTGGGTTGGTATGCATGAAAATATCATATAATAAATATGTAATTAGGTAAATGCAAATTTACCATAGACAACTGAATATGTAAGTCAAAATACATAAAAATATTCATATATTTTACAGGTTTTTATGTAAAATTATATTAGGTATAGGTTAGTGTTCATATTAAATTTGGAACTGGGATAAGTTTAGTGTCACAGAATGAATATGGATATCAGAACACAAGAATATTCATAAGAATTTTTGCATGAAAATGTGTATGATGACATATAAACACATATGTTCTCAAACAAGGAGGTTTAATGTAAGTCATAGGAATAGACTTTCTTAAATTTAGGGATGTTATATATAACCTATAAATCAATATACAATAATATATGCTAATAATCTTTGATATTTTAATATATAAGCCAAAATGAACATATGTATGCATATTAGTATAAGCTCTTTTATGTAAAACTAGGTTTAGATATTGCAGAAGCTTAGGGTTAAAATTCAATTCTGGGTTGGGTTAGGGTTAGAATTCAATTTTGGGATGGGTTGTGGTTAGGGTTAGGGAATAAATATGTATATCACTAAATGTAAATTTTTATAAGAATATATGTGTGAAATATGTTTGAAAACATATATGAACGTATGTTTTCTGATACAGGAAGGTTTATAATGTGAGTCAAATGAATATACTTTTTTAAAATTGCAGATGCATGGACATACTATAGGAATTAATGTATAATAATATGTATGCAAATATACTGTTTAAAATTGAATATGTAAATCAAATATACAAATATTCATACATATATATGTATCATGCAAATTTATGTTCAGTTATGGTATAAATTGAGGGTTAGTATTAAATTTAGGGTTGGGTTTGGGTTAGGATTAGGGAATGTATATGGATATCAGGAAACATGAATATTCATAAGAATGTACACATGAAATACATGCTCTTTCAGATAGCTCCCTTGAAGAGAAGATCCCTCATGCAATGAACTACTGTATACCAAAGGCATACATAGTTCCAAAGTGAAGACTTACCTCCAAACTGTCAAAGCACTAACTCTTCACACTAATTCAACTCTCAACAAAACCCAATGTGCTCACTGAGAACTGAGTTTTTTCAACTTGAAACTACTTGCTCAAAGTGTTACTTTTCTGTTCTTTCTAGGTTCTTAGCAATCTCATGCAGAACACAGTTTAGACCGTGTATCCAGCATCATATGTACCAAGTTAGAGGGAAAAACTAGTACTGGTAAAAGGGTCAACTTCCCAAAGATTTAATGAATTGAACTGAAAAACTTCTCCAAAAACTCCCCTGAAGTTCCAGATCCCTCTTGCAAAGAACTACAATTTACCAATGGCACAGAAAATTCAAAGTGCTTGCCTGGGACCCCTGAGAAGGGGTGCTGTTCGATGCTAGGTCAACTTGAGGTAAACCCCATTGTGTTCACCAACAATTAAATGAGTACCTGCTTCTAAAAACTACTTCAGTTCTGCCTTCCTAAATGTTCTCAGCAAACACGTATAGATCACTGTTCAGACCCAGTATTCAGAGGTGTTAGTAGTAATCTCACTGTGTTACTAAAGTGTGAATGCACTATTTAAAGGTTCTTTCTGGATGAAATGTGGACATGCCTTTGCCATGTGCTTAACAGCTGCACTTCTATGTGCTACTTTTCCTCGGGAAAGTGTTTGGAATTCAAATATGAATGTTTTCAGAAAGAACTTTGTGTGCACATAGTTTACCAGTGCTGTTGACTATTGGCACATTGATTCAAAAGTAAAAACTTGCCTGCAAGCTCTGAAAAGTAATAATACTTCATGCTGGTTGGACCATGACTAATGCCATGTGCTAACTAAAAACATTACTTTCTGCCAAAATTGCTTGAAAAATCTCTTTCAGTTCTTCTCCTCCTACCATTCTCAGCAAGATTATTCAAAACACAGGTCTGACCCAGTAAAAGGAGTCTTCTCAGAAAATGTCTTCATTTTCAGTAGTCAGTAATGTGCTACTGAAGAGTGAACATATATGTTCTGAGGGATCATGTGCACCTAGGTGCCTCTAGAGAGGAAGAAAATGCTATTGCAAAGAAAGTCAATTTCTCAAAGTTTCATTGAAATCAAACTTTAAAAACTTCTGAGGACACTCCCTGAATTACCAGACCCTGCTTGCAAGAGACTTCCACTTACCAATGAGTCAGAAGTTTTCAATCATAAACCTTACCTGCACATGCTTAGAAGTGGAACTACTTCATACTAGTTCAACCAGGACAATCCCCAATGTGCTTTCTGAGAATTGAGTTCCTATAAGTTGAAACGGTTGGAACAACATGTTTCAATTCAGCTCTTTCTATCACTTTTCAGTCAGCTAGTTCAGAACACAGTTCAGAGTCCATATACAGAGTCTCCTAGCACCCTCCTATTGTTCCTAGGAGACTCTGTATAGGGTGCTGCTGAATTGTAGGTACTCCCTTGAAAGGCCCTCATTCTCCCAGTTGTAAGTGCTAATGCAAGTTGTTTAGACAGTGCACTTCTATGTATACTGCTTTTTCTCAGGAAATTTTGTTTGTTAATATAAAATTTCATAATTTTGAAAGTGTTTACAATTAGAACAGTACATTTCATAGGGAGTATTTGTACCTAACTGCTCCAAAGAAGAGGAAGAAACTGGTCCTGTTATAAAGTCAAGTCTCCAAATTTGCATAAAATACAACAGAAAAACGTTCTCAGGAAACCCCCTAGCATTGCCCATTCCCACTTGCCATGAGCTGCCATTTACCAATGGCACAGAGTCTTCAGAATTGGAAACTCACCAGAATGCTATGTAAGAATGCTAAGTAAGTCTCCAGCTTGGAGAACCACAACATGCACACTGAGAACTGAGTTCCTACAAGTTGAAACTGCTTCACAAATATGCTTCACTTCTGCTCTTTCTAGCTCTCACAGCAATCACATCCACATCACAGTTCAGAATCCATATCCAGAGTCAGGTAGTAAGAAATGTCGTGTGAACTGAGATGCTATAAACATTGATGTGGCTGTGTTACTATAGTTTGCTGATTTTAGGTCCTTTGTGTATAAACCAAGGAGTGGGATAACTGGGTCAAAAGGTGGGTCCATTCCAAGTTTTCTGAGGATTCTCCATACTGCTTTCCAGAGTGGCTGCACCAATTTGCAACTCCACCAGCAATGTAAAAGTGTGCCTTTTCCCCCCCATCCATGCCAACATCTATTATTGTTTGTGTTCTTGATAAAAGCCATTCTAATTGGAGTAAGATGAAATCTTAGAGTTGTTTTAATTTGCATTTCTCTAATTACTTACTAGAGATGTTGAACACTTTTTCATATATTTATAGCAGCTCAGTTCATAGTAGCTAGATTGTGGAACCAACCTAGATGCCCTTCAACAGATGAATGGATAAAGAAGCTCTGGTATGTATACACAATGGAATATTATTCAGCCATAAAGAAGAATAATATTATGGCATTTTCAAATAAATGGATGGAACTGGAGAATATCATGCTAAGTGAAATAAGCCAAGCTCACAAAACTAAAGGCTGAATGTTTTCCATGATAAGTGGAGAATGATATATAATGGGGGTGGGGGAGTGGGGAGTGAGAGAAGAATGGGGGAACTTTAGATTATGTAGAAGAAAATGAGAGGGAGGGGTATGAAAATGGTGGAATGAGACAGACATCATTACCCTATGTACATGTATGATTACATGAATGGTATGAATGTACATTGTGTACAACTGTAGAAATGAAATTATGTACCCCATTTGTGTACAATGAATCAAAATGCAGTCTGTAAAAAATTAAAAGATAAAAAAAAGAAATGCAGTGTGCTTCTTAAGTGTGAGTGCACTTTTGAAACTTTTTCTCTGGGTGACATTCAGAAGTGCCAATGCACTTCTGTGGGTTGCTATTCCTCAGGCATTTTAAATAAGAACATGAAAGTTCTAAGAGAACACTTGTACCTAGGTGCTGTAGATAAAGTAGCTTGTGTAAGGTATAAAGCCACCTTTCTCTCCTGCTACAGGAATTCCTGGCCTCCTGTCAATCTGCATTCCGCTCACCTCTCCCATTACAGGAACCCGGCCTCCCAACCACCTGTCAATCTGCATTACGCCCACCTCTCCCATTACAGGAATTTCCAGCTTACGTTGCCATAATCTTCCTGCCTCCCACATTATGTTCTAATATGTCATTGGTCCATCAGTCAGTCTGTAATAATTCTCCTCCGCGATTGCTTCCTCCCAGCCCATGAAATTCCAATATCTGAGGAGAAACCCTGCGCCATCTTCTTCTTTTCCTTCCTCCCTTTTCCCCGAGCGGACGTAAATCGTCTGCATAAAATAAAAGTTCCTCGTGTGAGACCTGTGTCTGTGGAGTGTTTTTCTGGGAGTTATTGATGAACCAAAACTGCCCCTAACATCTGGTGCTGAAAGACCTGGGATGGGTTTTTTCCGCTGACTAAGCAAGCGGAATCCCATCTGATGGCTCCTGCTCCCACAGATACAGGCTCACCTTCCATTTACCTGGATGCCCAGTTTTCTGCATACAACACCGGACTCCAAAATTGGTGAGTTCCCCTTAGGCAGGCCCCTGACTTAAACACATCTCGGCCACCTGCGGCTCCCGCCGTGGCCCCCCCTTATCTGAGAAGGGCCACTCCCACGGTTCCCTCCGCTGCCTCACAGCTCTTGCCCGCCCGCGCTTCCCTCTCGCGACTTTGGCTGCTCGCCTCACGGCTCCCTCTCGCTGCTCTGCCCTGCAGCTTCCCCCTCGTGGCTCCCACCGCTCAACTGCCGAGGTGTGGGGTACCTCCTTGGTCCTCATATTTGGTCCTACTTGCTGGGTGGATTCCTGAATTTTATGGTGCTGAGATTCTTTCCCAGGGTTTGAAGCTCTCTCTCTTATTTCCTGCTGCATCTCGCTTGAAATCCTGGCCAGGTATTCAAACTCTCTCTCTGCTATTTGCCCGGTTAAACATTGGTTTTAGGTGATGACCAAACCTTTGTTCTAACCTCTTGTTGCCTGGCACTGTGGTTCTTGGGACGCCAAATCCACTAGCCAGGTGGGTCTCAGCTTACCATGGGATTCGGGACATCCAGCCCAGCAAACTTGCCCCTGAGATGCTTATTAAATCATCTCAAACCCCTTCACCTATTCCCTGAATCAGAGCTAAATTGTCCTTTAGATAGTAAGTCAGAATGGTCTATTTATGACACCCTAAATTCTAGCTTTGTACTAGGTATAATTATATGCCTAATTGTACTAGTTACAATTAAGGACATATGGGCAACCTGGTGAATGAAAAGGAACTTTTCCCCTTCGTGTTTTTTCTTTCTTTTAGGCTAAACCTAATCTCTGCTCTCCCCAAAAACCTGAACCCATTCTCTTGGCTTCTCCCCCACCTTTTAACCCTTCTTTCCCTTCCGAGTTTGATCCAGCTGATGAGTCATCTCCTTACAAGCCTCCTACTGCAGAAGCCCTTGTCCATTCTTCTTCTTTACCTCATTCTGTTTCTCCTTCCGCTCCTCCATTTCAGCCCACCAAGTCCCCCCACCACGCAGTCCCATGCACATATCTTAGCCCCTTTACAGGAGGTGGCTGGGGCGGAGGGAGTAATCAAAATTCATGTCCCCTTTTCACTGTCTGGTCTGTCTCAAATAGAGAAGTGACTAGGTTCCTTCACCTCCAACCCTGCAACCTTCATTAAGGAATTTCAGTACATTACCCAGTCTTATAACCTTACCTGGCACGACATTTACATAATCATGTCCAACACCCTAACCCCTGAGGAACGCAGGAGGGTCTGGGAACAGGCGTGCAATTATGCAGATGACATTCATCAATCAACCCCAACCCATCCCATTGGGGCTGAAGCGGTACCAAATAGAGAGCCCCTATGGGACTATAATACTGAGGCTGGATGTCTACAGCGAGATAGGTTTCAAACCTGCATCCTCGCAGGTCTACGAAAAGCTGCTATTAAACCCATTAACTATGATAAACTTCAGGAAGTAATACAGGACAAAGATTAAAACCCGTCAGCATTTCTAAGCCGCCTTACAGAGGCCATGCTTAAGTACACCAACCAGGATCCCGAAACCCCAGAGGGACGGCAGCTACTTATGACTTATTATTTTTCCCAAAGTTACCCTGACATAAAGGTGAAATTGAGGCAGTTAGATAGGGGGCCCCTTACCCCACAGCCAGAGGTTCTAGCAGTGACATTCAAGGTTTATAACGGAAGGGAAGGAAAAAAACAAAAATTAAAATACCAAATGCTGGCCAAAGCCTTTCAGCCAGCTAGACCTGCCCAACTGTCCACCGCTAGGGGCGCCCAAGCTCCCAGAAGACCTTCAAGCTCATGCCTCAAGTGCAGGCAAGAGGACCACTGGGCACGAGCCTGCCCCAACCCCCGGCAGCCCCCAAGTCCTTGTCCAAAATGCCACCAACCAGGACATTGGGCAATGGATTGCCCTGGTGCTCAGAGAAGTGCCATGTCATCCTTGGCCCCTCCCTCTGGCGACTTGCTGGGATTGGCAATGGATGAATGAAGGGGCCTGGGACTTCTGCACCTGACGACCATCATGACTCAGGAGCCCTGGGTGACCCTTACGGTGGCAGGCAGGCAGATCCCTTTCCTTATAGACACTGGAGCCACATTCTCAGTGCTGTGGGAATTTTGGGGACCCACTTCCCCTGCCAAATCCTCTATTGTCGGGGTAGAGGGAAAACCATATAATCCCTACAAACCCCTCCAATAAGCTGCCATATAGGACAAATTGACTTACTCATTCCTTTTTAATAATTCCTTCATGTCCCATTCCCCTTCTGGGAAGGGACATCCTAACCAAATTGGGTGCCTCTATTTCCTTCTCACCCACCATGCACCTTAGCCAAGACTCCTCTGCTATTCCTCTCCTTATGACTCTACAGGAATATACAGTTCAAACAGAGTCCTCATATCTCCTTCCTCCCTCCCTGGTTAACCCCAAGGTCTGGGACACTCATACACCCTCTGTAGCTAAATGCTCACCTGCACTCATTCATCTAAAGGACCCAACATCCTGCCCAGCCCAGGCCCAATATCCCCTTCCCCAAAGGAGCCTTATAGGACTTCAACCAATCATCCAGGATTTAAGGCAGAAAGGCTTCCTGCGCCCTGCCAACTCGCCTTATAACACTCCCATCCTGGTTGTTAGGAAACCTAATGGATCTTACCATCTAGTGCAAGACCTCCACATCATTAACTCAGCAGTGGTCCCCATCTTTCCCACTGTATCCAATCCTTACACCCTACTTTCTTCTATCCCTTCTTCCACCACATTCAGTGCTAGATTTAAAGGATGCATTTTTTACTGTCCCACTTCACCCTGATTCACAGGATCTCTTTGCTTTTACTTGGACTGACCCTTTCACTCGAGTTTCTTCTCAGCTGACCTGGACAGTTCTCCCACAGGGTTTCTGAGACAGTCCTCATCTCTTTGGCCAAACATTATCTCAGGATCTTGCTTCTCTCACATTCATTTCCTCCTTTCTCTTACAGTATGTTGATGATCTTCTTCTATGTAGCTGCTCTCTTGAGGACTCCCAAAGGGACACAATTAAGATTTTAAACTTTCTGGTTGACAGGGGTTATAGAGTTTCTCCAGCAAAAGTGCAACTTTCCCAGCCTCAGGTTGTTCACTTAGGTGTCAGCCTCTCACCTGGATTTAAAGCCATCACTGTAGAGAGAAAAGCATTAATACAGGACATGCCCACTCCATCAACCAAAGAAGAAATCCTTTCCTTTTTGGGATTAGCAGGATATTTATGATCCTGGATCCCCAATTTTTCCATCCTAGCAGCTCCCCTATATGAGGCTTCAAAGGGTACTCCCACTGAACCTCTCCTCAACACAGTGAGAGCCCCTTTCCAGATCTTAAGGAAAGCCCTTCTTCAAGCCCCAGCCCTACACCTCCCTGACTTAACCAAACTATTCTACCTGTTTGTCTCCAAGAAAAGTGGGTTCACTCTGGGGGCCTTAGGACACATGTTTGGTCTCACTTTTGGACCAATAGCATACCTGTCAAAGAGGTTAGACCCCACTATAAGGGGCTGGGCACCATGTCTTAGAGTATTAGGAGCAGCATTTGTCTTAATTCAGGAATCAAAAAAACTCTCTTTCAGGGCTCCCACCAAAGTGCTCTCACATCATTATCTGTCTAAGCTTCTTACTTATAAAGGTCTGCAAATGCTACCACCCTGTCGGGTGTTAACCTTACAAACCGCTCTTATCGAGGACTCTTCCATTTCCTTCAAAACATGCTCTCCTTTAAATCCAGCCACCCTCTTACCCCTACCTTCCAATATACATGCTTCTGCAACCCACAGCTGCCTTGAGACCCTGGAAGAGTTACTTCCCTACCCCTCTAACGTCCAGGAAGGAGCTCTACGCAACCCTACTTTCATACGTTTCACTGATGGAAGCTCATTTCTCCATAAAGGAATCTGTCGAGCTGGATATGTCATTGTCTCTCTTAAAAAGGTAATAGAGTCAGGACCATTACCCAACAAAACCACCAATCAACAAGTGGAACTAATTGCCCTTACCTGCGCATTCATCCTCACAAAGGGACAATCCCTCACAGTCTACACCGACTCCAAATATGCTTTTCACATTATCCTCTCTTATGCTGCTATCTGGAAAGAGAGAGGCCTTTTACTACAAGAGGAAACTCCATCACCAACTCTAGTTACATTCTAAAACTCCTTGAGGCTGTTCACCTCCCAGCAACTATAGGCCTTTTACATTGCAGAGCCCATCAAACACATCAATCATTCATCTCTTCAGGTAATAACAAGGCAGATGAGGAGGCTAAAAGGGCTGCCCTCTCGTCCAGGCCAGCCCCTATTATGGCTCTCCATAACCCTTTGCCTCCACCACCTCCCAACAGGGAAATACTTTCCTATCTCCATCGTCTGTTTCACCCCAACCTTTCTTCACTCCTACAATTTGCTAAAACTCATCAGCAACTGTCCTCCTCTGATATCTCATTTCTAAAGGAGCTCTCTTCCTCATGTGAAGTCTGCCTGCGAACAAATCCTACAGCTGTCAGGCCCCCCATTTTTCTGACTCACCAAGCCCATGGCACCATTCCAGGGGTAGACTGGCAGCTTGACTTCACTCACATGCCCACAGTAAGAAAGTCTAAATACTTATTGGTTATGATAGACACCTTCTCAGGATGGATTGAAGCCATCCCCACCTCCAACAAAACTGTCTCTACCTTCATCCTTCATGAAATCATCCCTCGCTTTGGAGTACCTACTTCCTTCCAGTCAGATAATGGACCGGAATTCATTTCCCAAGTCACCCAACAACTTGCCAAGGCTCTCAGAGTCCCTTGGCATTTCCACATTCCTTTTCACCCAAAGTCATCAGGCAAAGTAGAAAGAGCAAACCGAACTCTTAAAAATGTTTTAACCAAGCTCCCTTTAGAACTTCACCTCAACTGGGTTAAACTCCTGCCCCTTGCTTTTCTGCGTCTTCGCTCACTCCCAAAG
Organism: Sciurus carolinensis; assembly: GCF_902686445.1. Classification (NCBI taxonomy): domain Eukaryota; kingdom Metazoa; phylum Chordata; class Mammalia; order Rodentia; family Sciuridae; genus Sciurus; species Sciurus carolinensis. Next base: position 37,206,199 of record NC_062228.1, read on the forward strand.
AAACCAACTAATATTTCCCCTTTTGAGTTAATGTATTGTCGTCCCATCCTGTCACCTGGAATAGTGCCCCTTCCTTCCCTTCTTCCTTCTCAAATATCCATTCCTCTCCTAAATCACATTCGAGCATTTATATGGGGTTATGCTGACTCCACCCTACCCAAACCTTTATCTGGCCTCCTTACCCAACCTCTTCAAATAGGAGACCAAGTTCTTATTTCTCCTCCTCAGGAAGCTACAATCCCTCTATCTCCCAAGTGGCAGGGACCCCATACAGTGAGCCTAACCACGCCAACAGCTGTCAAGGTACAAAATCTACCAGGATGGCTGTACATTTCTCGGGTTAAGCTCTATTCTCGGTCCACTAACACTTCTCCAGCTCCTAATCCACAGGCTTCTTCCAACCAATACTCAGCCACTCCTGTGGGACTCTTTTATCTCAGACTGAAGATCATGAAGCCCTCCTCCCTTCCTCCCATTCCAGAAATTGGGAGCCAGACGATACCAGACAACCATGCCCAGCCATGAGGACCGGAGTCCTGTTTATAATTTTTCTAACCACTGAATTTTCCTTCCAATAGAATGCCAGCCGAAAAGGGGAGCCCCCTGTCTTTAACTTCCATGTCAATTAATCAACCTGTATTGCAGAAATATCAGGATCTCACAAAAAATTGGAGCCTGGCTGCAGATGTGCCTCCAGAGAAACTATCAAGTCTCCAGTTCTTCCTGCCACAATGATACCAGCTCTACGTCCACACCCAGCGGGAAGTGATTACAGAAGACTGACCTTCATCCATGTACCCAAAAAAGAAAATTTTTTTTTTATAAAAAAGGAAATGGGGGAATGTAAGGTATAAAGCCACCTTTCTCTCCTGCTACAGGAATTCCTGGCCTCCTAACCACCTGTCAATCTGCGTTCCGCCCACCTCTCCCGTTACAGGAATTTCCGGCTTACGTTGCCATAATCTTCCTGCCTCCCACATTATGTTCTAATATGTCATTGGTCCATCAGTCAGTCTGTAATAATTCTCCTCCACGATTGCTTCCTCCCAGCCCGTGAAATTCCGATATCTGAGGAGAAACCCTGTGCCATCTTCTTCTTTTCCTTCTTCCCTTTTCCCCGAGCAGATGTGAATCATCCGCATAAAATAAAAGTTCCTCATGTGAGACCTGTGTCTGCGGAGCGTTTTTCTGGGAGTTATCGACAAACCAAAACTGCCCCTAACAGCTTGTATTTTAAGAAAGTTGATTCCCCGAAGTTTCATTGAATTTGAACTGGCAAAACTTATCAGAAAATTTCCTATCAGGGCTAGATTTCACTTGTGAGGAGCCACCTTTTACCAATTGCACAGAAACCAGAGTACTGAGAGTTTATAGATCAAAGACTGCCCAAATAAACTGAAAGGCATGCTGCTCAATTTACTAGTGCAGGAAAGAAACCCAATGTCTTCATGCTGGATGTGGAGGAGAGAAAAGAGCCATTTAGCAAACTGTGCAGTTGCCAGCCCCTATGGGGCCGATTCCTGGAAAACCTAGTGTGTCCTACAATTCCGGCCTGGCAAATCCCTTCTGCATTACATGGAGCATGCCTAATAACCAGCAGAAAATCAAATACACAAAGTAGTTCACACAAGTCAATACTGGGGTTAGAAACCCACCCAAATCTCCCCTTCTCTCTCTCATTCAGATGCTTGCTGGATGGAATAAGAGAGATGCCTCTGACCAGGAATTCAAAAAGGCCGGGTGAGAGAGATTGTTTGGAGACAGAACCTGACACCAGGAAACATGGGATCCACAGGTCACCAAGTGGACTAAGGATTGTCTCCTCCACTGTAGGAATGAAATCAAGATGAGAGCCCTCAAGTGCAGTCTTCCAGTGTGGACTGGCATTTCTGGGACCTGGGGGTGTATTGGTTTAAAACTGCAAGATCAATAGGCATCCAGCCAAGAACCTGGAACCTGCCTAAACCTAAACCTCACCTCCATGAGTTGCTCCTAATAGATTACCTCTCTCACTCCAGAACCACACCCTGGGGTTAAGCAAGCATGTTATTCCAGATGAAATCACCTAACACTGCTGAGAATGGAAGCTGAGAATCTTTGGAACTCCAATGGAAACAACTGGTTAACTTGTCATCAAGGTTATTTTTCTTGGTGTTTTTACAAATTTAATGGTTCATTTACATTTTTGTATTTGTTGTTTTACTAATTTCTATGATTTTAAAACTTTTTTTTTTCATTTATCACTATTTTGAGGACTACACATGCCTTTATGTAAAATTAGTTTTAGTTAGAGAAGTACTATTTTTGTTAGTATTAAATTTCAAGTTGGGGTAGGGTAAGAGTTAGTGATTTCATGTGTACCTTGGGAAGCATGAATATTCATAAGAATGTACATTAAAATACATATGGAAACATATATAAGTATACATGAACTAAAGCATGCAATGGTATATTGTGCATTAATGAATACAGATTTTTTTAACTTGAGAATGCATGGATAAATCATATAACTGAATATTTAAGAGCATTCAGACAAATTGAATATAAAAGCAAAACCACATAAATACTTATATTATTATGCATCTTATTATGTAGAATTGGGTTCAGGTATAGTATTAAATTTTGTGTTGGATTGGGAATACGTTTAGGGAATGAATATGTATATCAGAAATCATAAATGTTCACATGAAGGTACATATGATAAGGTGTATAAAAACACACAAGAACATGTTTTCTGAAATAGAAAATATTTTATTGCCATTCCTTTATATACATATTTTTAAACATTTGGTTATGCATGAATTTATCATGTAAATGTATAAATTATACTATATGCAAATATACCATTGATTATTGAATACATAATTCAAAAAACATGAGCATTTTTATTAGTGTAGAGGCTGTTATGTGAATTGAGGTTCATATATGGGGTAATTTAATCTAGTATTAAATTTACTATTAAATTTTGACTTGCTTGAGGAATATTTGTATATATGAAAATGTGAATATTCATAAGAATATATGTATAAAATACATGTGAAATGCTATATAAACTTATATGGTTCTAAAAAATGAGCAAATTATAATGTGAGTCAAATGTACATACTTTTAAAAATTATGGGCATATGAGATATATCATATAATTTATATATCATGTAATTTATAATTGCATTTACTTTCCAGTATACACAAAATTCATTTTATTATGCTTTCATGTAAAATGCTGTTTAGATGTAGGGGTAAAAATAAGGTTACTATTCAGTTTTTAATTGATTCAGGGTTAGTGTTAAACAATGAATAAGTCCATCAAGAAACATGAACATAAGATTATACATGTGAAAATATGAATGAAAACATGTGTTCTAAAATAGGGTATAGTATAATGTGAGTCAAGTGTACACTATTTTAAAAATTGAAATGCATGGATATATCAAATAAATGAATATATAATAATGCATATGCAAATATACCATTGATAATTGAAAATGTATGTCAAAATACAGATCAATGTGCATACTAATTCCATTTTTATGTAAATTATTGTTAGCTATGGGATAAGTTTAAAGTTACTTTTAGTTAGGGCTAGATTTAGGGGTAGGGTTTGTGTATGAATATTTGTTGTGGGAAAAATGAATAATCATAAGAATTTATGCATAAAAATATGTATAAAAATATATGAATGTATTATGAATGTATAAATATGTATTCATGGTGGAAAAAGAAAGGGTATGAGTAAGGTCAGTACCCATTTATTAACTTGGGATGCATGGACATATCATACGAATGTTTATGTAATAGTACATATGCAAATACATCATTGATAACATAAATATATTTGATATAAATTTATATAAATATATAAATCAAAATACAATCAATGCACACATCACTATATATGCTTATATGTAAAATTCAGTATACATATGAGGTAAGATTAGGGTTAGTATTAAGTTCTGGGTGGTTTTAAGTTTAGGGTGAGGAACTGAATATTTATTCAGGAAACACATCAGTTCATAATGATGTACTTGAAAAAGAGGTATGAAAATCTATATAAACATGTAGGTTCAGGAACAGGGAAGGGTATATTGTGAGTCATATGAACACGCTTTTATTTTCTTTGTGGATGCATGGATATATCATATATATGAACATATACTAATATATATGCAAATGCACCATCAATAATAGAATATATGTTAAAATTCAGACAAATAAACATGATTTATATATACTTTTTGTGAAATTAGGTTTAGTATATGGATAATGTTTTGTTTAAAATTGATTTTTCAGTTGGGTTAAAATTAGGTTTAGGGAATGAATATGGATATCATGAAAGAGGAAGAGTTAAAAGAAAGAACATTTGAAAACATAAACAAAATACATATATACATATATGTTATGAAAAAGGAAAGGGTATAGGATAAGTCATGCACTTACACATTTTTCATTAAAAGATGCATGAGTATATCATATATATGAATTAAAATAATATATATGCAATTATACTATTGATAATTGAAGTTATGCCAAAATACACATGAATATTCAGATAACTATACAGGCATTTATGTAAAATTAGGTTTAGTCAGAGGGATGACAGGGTTAGTACTGAATGCTAGCAGGAAAAGCTTTTATGGTCCCACTTTGATCACAGGGGTTGGTACTTGTAGCTTCAAGAGCTCTCTAGTTCTAAGAGTTTGTTTATTGTTCATGAACTGTGGCAGGTGTGTACACTAAAAAAGAGCTTAGAAATTCTGCAGAGGAGCAGGGTCAACAAACAGCTTCAACTGGGATGTACTCTTTCTTTCTCAATTAGAATATGTTGATTGGCATTTGGATGAATAAGTACAAAATGTAAGTCCTTTCCAGCAACAACAACAAAAAAACCAGTTTCAATTCAAACTGTATCACTGAAATTGGGAGGACAGTCTCAGCAAACAACTGCAGTTGAAGAGTTTTCTTAAAATGTTTCACAAATGGATTTCAATGAGACTTTTTAAATTTGATGAACCTTACAGTCCAACTTGGCTCCCAAGCATCAGGGCCCTATCTACAAGAGCTTGATTGTTAGTTTGTGTGATAGGACTTACTGCTGTTTGAATGTGCTGGCTAAAACAAGTAACAAGTGCTGAGCAGGAGCAGGTCCAGCAAGTAGCGTCAATGTTTAGCCACTCACTGTTCTTAATGAGTATGTTGTGTTTTGCTTTTGAATCAATTACCTCAAAGTTTAATTGTTTATCAGCAAGTAAAGAAATGGTTTTCTTTCAAAGCCTCTGTATCATTGTTAACCAACAGTATATTTCAAAAGAGCAACTGCAGTTGAAGAGTGATACTGAAAATGTTTCAGTAATGGATTTCAATGACTCTTTGGGGAACAGATCCTATGCATGTTTCCACATTACACAATAGGTGCTCTCCAGTAACATAAGAAACAAGTTCAATTCAATGTGTGTTATTTGAAACAGCACGTTCCTTCCCAGCAGCCAACTACTGTTAAAGAGTTTCTTAAAAATGTTTCACAAATGGCTTTCAAAAAGATCTTGTGGATTTGATCATCCTTACAATCCCACTTTGCTCATGGAAGATTGGGCTCCTGTCTACAAGAGGAGCTCTCTTGATAGGCATGTTGGTATAATAGAAGTGAATTGGTGTTTGAATGTGCTGGTTGAAAACAATTTACAAGTGCTGAGGAGGATCAGATCCAGGAATTAGCTTCAATGTAGAGGCACTCACTCTATTCTCAAAGAGTAGATTGTGTTTTGCATTTGGATCAATTAGCTCAAAGCTTAATTGCTTAACAGCAAGTTAAAAAATGGTGTCATTTTAAACTGGGAGTTCATTACCAACAGACAACTGCTGATAAAGAGTTTATTAAAAATGGTAGTCAAATGGATTTAAAGGAGATATTGTGGATTTGAACATTCTTACAATCACAATTTGCTCCCAGAAGATGGGACTCCTATTTATGAGAGCTTTCTTGTTAACCCAGTTTGTGTATTAGAGAACTGTGACTTGAATGTCCTGACTTAAAATAGGTTAGAAGTGCTGATGTGGAGTAGGTCCAGCGAGTTGCTTCAATGTACACATATTCACTGTGTTCTCTATGAGTATATGATAGTTTGTATTTGAATGGATTATCACAAAGCATAAGAGCTTACCAACAAGTAAAGAAAAGGTTTCCAATCACTGAATTTATTCCAGGGATGTCTGGCAGTACATTCCAAAAGGGCAACTGCAGTTGAAGAATGATTCCTGAAAAGGTTTCACGAATGAATTCCGATGACTCTTTGGGGAACAGACCCCCTACACAGTTCCACTTTGATCCAGGGGTTTGTGCTTGTAACTTCAAGAGCTCTCTTGTTCTACCAGTTTGTGTATTGTTAATGAATATAAAATATATATGCAAATATAGCATTGATTATTGAATATAGAAATCAAAATACACACATTCATATTTCTGTGTATGTCTTCATGCAAAGTTACATTTAGCTATGGTGTAAATTTAGGGTTAGTATTGAATTTAGAGTTGGGTTTGGGTAAGAGTAGGGAATGAATATGGATATCAGAATATAAATGTTTATAAGAATGTGCACATGAAAATATGTACTCTTTTACATAACTCCCTTGAAGAGAAAATCTCACTTGCAATGAACTATTGTTTACCAATGGCACACAGAGTTCCAAAGTGAAAACTCAATTATATGCTGCAAAAAGCAGTAATTCTTCCCTCATTTCACTCTGGACAAACCCCAATATGCTCACTGAGAACTGAATTCTATCAAGTTGAAGCTGCTTGCACAAATTTCTACTTTTCTGGTCTTCCTAACTTCTTAGAAAACTTATGCAGAACAAAGTTCAGACCCTGTATCCAGTCTGGTAGTTGCACCAAGTTAGCAGGAAAAGCTGGTTCTGCTAAAAGGGTCAACTCTCCAAATATTGATTGAAATTGAACTGACAAACCTTACTTGCAACCCCTGATAAGCATTGCTGTTTTATGCTGGGTCAAGTTGAGATAAACCCAACAATTAAGTGAGTTCCTGCTTCCACAAACTGCTTTAGTTCTGCCTTCCTAGATGTTCTCAGCAAACATGTATGGAGCAAAATTCAGACCCAGTATCCAGAGGCTGTGAGTAATAATTTCACTGTGTGGTTAAAGTGTGGAATGCATTATTGAAATGTCCTTTCTTGATGATGTCTGGACATGCCCCTGCCACTTGTTTAGCAGCTGCACTTCTATGTGCTGTTTTTGTTTGTGAAAGCATTTGAAATTTGAAGATGAAGGTTTCCAGAAAGCTCTTTTACCTATGTGCCCTTGGTTTACCATAGCCTTTGACCAATTGCACAGTTGATTCAAACTTGATTTCACAGTTGCAGGCAAGTTCTGAAAGTGGTAATGCTTCATGCTGTTTAGACAATGACTAACTCCAATGTGCTCACTGAAAGCATTATTTTCTGATGAACTTGTTTGAAAATTCTTTTCAGTTGTGTTCCTTATAGCCATTCTCAGCAAGATCATTCAAAACACAGTTCTGACTCAATATCAAGTTTTCTAGAAAAAAATTGGAACGTGCTACTGAAGAGTGAGTGCACTCTTGAAATGACCTCTCTGATGAAATTTGGATTTTGTACTTCTATTTTTTAAACCCATACACTTCTCTGAGCTCCTTTTCCTCAGACATTTGCAAGAGGAACATATAGGTTCTGAGGGATCACTTGTACCAAGGTGCCCAAGAGAGGAAAAAAAAAACAAAACTGGTATTGCAAAGAAAGTCAATTCCCTGAAATTTTATTGAAATCAAACTTTCTCAAAAAACTCCCTGAAGTGCCAGATCCTGCTTGCAAGGGACTGACACTTATCAATTGTCCAGATATTTTCACCAAACTTATGCCTTACCTGCTTGTACTTAGAAGTGATACTACTTCACACTAGTTCAATCAGGGACAAACCCCAATGTATTTACTGAGATCTGAGTTTATGTAATTTGAAGCTGGTAGTACAAAGGGTTCAGTTTTGGTCTTCTTATTTCTCCTCTGTCAGCAAGTTCAGAACACAGTTCAGAGCCCATACACATTGTCTCCTAGGAAGAATAGGAGTGTGCTGCTGAAGTGTGGGTGCTCTCTTTAAAGGTGCTCTTTCTCCCAATTGGTAGTGCTAATGCAACTTGTTTAGACACTGCACTTCTTTGTGTGCTGCTTTTTCTCAGGAAATTTTGTTTGTGAATATAAAATTTTATATTTTTGAACGGGTATAGAATAGGAATGAGAAGGTTCATAGGGAGCAGTTGTACCTACCTTCTCCAAAGAAAAGAAACTGGTACTGTTATAAAGTGAATTCTCCAAATATTCAGGAAATCTCAGAAATCCTCTAGGATTGTTTGATCCCACTTGCCATGAACTTCCATTTACCAATGGCACAGAGTCTTAAAAATTGGAAACTTGCCAGAATGCTCTGCAAAGCTGTAAAACTTCAAGTTAGTTCCACCCAGGAGAAACCACAATGTGCACATTGAGAACTATGTTCTTGCACATTGAAGCTGCTTCAGACATATGCTTCACTTCTGCACTTTCTAGCTCTTCTCAGGAAATCACATCCACAGCACAGTACAGACCCAATATTGAGAGTCTGCTAGTAAGAATTGCCATGTGCTTCTTAAGTGTGTGTGCACTCTTGAAAATTTCTCTCTGGGTGAATTATCACAAAGCATTAAGTGCTTACCAGGGAGTAAAAAAGTTTTCCATTCAAAGACTTTGTATCAGTAGTAATTGGCTGTATATTCCAAAAGGGCAACTGCAATTGAATAGTGATGACTGAAAAAATTTCACTATTGAAATTTCAATGATTCCTTGGGAGAAGTTTCTATACATAACCCCATGTTGATTTCAGCAGATGGTGCTTGTAGTTTCAACAGCTTTCTAGTTCTATGAGTTTGTGTATTGGTCATGAGCAGTGGTTTAAATGTGTAGTATAAAAAGAGCATAGAAGGCATGCAGTGGAGCAGGGTCAGCAAACAGCTTCAAATTGCAGAAGTCACTTTGTTCTCAATGAGAATATTTTGGTTTGCATTTGAAAGAATAAACATGAAACATTAGTGCTTTCCAGCAACAGAATAAACAGTTCCAATTCAAAGTGTATATTTCAAAACCAGGAGCACATTCCCAGCAAACAACTGCAGTGGAAGAGTTTTCTTAAAATGTTTCACAAATGGATATCAATGAAACTTTGTGAATTTGATCATCCTTACAGTCCCACTTGGCTCCCAGACATCAGTGCTCCTATCTACAAGACTCTCTTGCCTACCTACAAGGGCTCTCTTGAGAAAGTAGTTTGCACAATAGGACTAAACTGCTGTTTGAAAGTGCTGGCTGCAAACAGCTTACAAGTGTTAAGGAAGAGCAGATCCAGGAATAAGCTTTGATCTAAAGGCACACACTCTGTTCTCAATGAGTTCATTGTGTTTTGCATTTGGATCAATTAGCTCAAATTGCCTACCAGCGAGTTTGGAAATGGAATCATTTGAAACTGGGAGTTCATTCCTACTAGATAACAGCTGTTAAAGTGTTTCTTAAAAAAGGTCCACAAATGGGTTTCGAAGAGATCTGTGTATTTGATCATCCTTACAGTCCCACTTTGTTGACGAGAGTGAGGCTTCTGTCAATGACAGCTTTCTTGTTAGCCCAGTTTGTGTATTAACATGGAACTGGTTTGAATGGGCTGGCTCAAAACAACTGAGAAGTGCTGAGGAGCAGTACCGGCAAGTAGGTTCAAAGTACACATACTCACTGTGTTCTGTATGAGTACATGATAGTTTGTATTTGTATGAATTAGCACAAAATAAGTACTCATCAGCAAGTAAAGAAAAGGTTTCTCATCACTATATTTGTACCAGTGATAATGGACAGTACTTTCATGAAGGGCAACTGCATTGAGGAGTGATTGCTGAAAATGTTTCACTAATGGATTCAAATGACTTCTTGGGCAATAGATTCTCTCCATGTCCCATTCTGATCCCAGGGGTTGGTGCTGGTAGCTTCAAGAGCTCCTTGTTCTAGCAGTTTGTGTATTGTTCATGAACTATGGTTAATGTGTACACTAGAAAGAGTTTAGAAGTTCTGTAGAAGAACTGGTTCAGCAAACAGCTTCATATTGGGGCCACTTTATTCTCAATGAGAATATGTTGGTTTGCATTTTGATGAATAAGCACAAAACGTAAGTGCTTTCCAGAAACAAAGAAACAGTTTTAATTCAAACTGTATAATTGAAATTGGGAGCACATTTCCAGAAGACAACTGCAGTGGAACAGTTTTCTTAAAATGTTACACAAATGGATATCAATGAAAAAACTTTGTGAATTTGATCATCCTTAAAGTCCCACGTGGCTCCTAGATGTCACTGCTCATATCTACAAGAGCACTCTTGTAGACTAGTTTTTGTAATAGGCCTTGAATGTGCTGGTTGATAACAGCTTAAGTGCTGAAGAGGAGCAGATCCAGCAAATAGCTTCAATGTAGATGTACTCACTCTGTTCTCAAGGAGGACATTATGGTTTGCATTTTGATCAATAAGCTCAAAGCTTAATTGCTTACCAGCAAGTAAAGAAAGGGTTTCCATTCAAACCTTTTTATCAGTGGTAACTTGAAGTATATTCCAAAAGGGCAACTGCAGTTGACTAGTGATGACTGAAAAAATTTCACTAATAAATTTCAATGATACCATGGGAAAACTGTTCCTCTACATGGTACCACATTGATCCTAGTGACTGTTTCTTATAGTTACATCAACTTTCTTGTTCTACCAGTTTATGTATTGGTCATGAGCATTGGTAAAAATGTGTAGTATAAAAAGAGCTTTGAAGGCATGCAGTGGAGCAGGGTCAGCAAACAGCTTCACCTTGGAGGCACTCACTCTGTTCTCAATATGAATATGCTGGTTTGCTTTTGGATGACTAAGCAGGAAGCATTAGTACTTTCAAACAACAGAAGAAAGAGTTTCAATTCAAAGTGTATCTTTCAAAACCAGGAGCACATTCCCAGCAGACAACTACAGTTAGAGAGTTTTCTGAACATGTTTCACAAAAGGGTTTCAATGACACTTTGTAAATTTGATCATTCTTACAGTTCGGCTTGACTCCCAGACATTAGTGCTCCTATCTACAAGAGCTCGTTTGTTAGTTTGTATAATAGTACTGAACTCATGTTTGAATGTGCTGACTGAAAACAGCTTACAAGTTCTGAGGAAGAGAAGAATCACCAAATAGCACGAATGTAGAGATGTTCACTGTTCTCAATGAGGACATTGTGTTTTGCATATGGATCAGTTAGTTCAATACTTAATTGCTTACCAGCATAAGAAATGGTTTCATTTAAAAGCCTTTGTACCATTGTTAACCAGCAGTGTTTTCCAAAAGAGCAACTGCAGTTGAAAAGTGATTGCTGAAAATGTTTCAGTAATGAATTTCAATGACACTTTGGGGAAGAGATCTGATGCATGTTCCTGCTTTACATCATAGGGGCTTTCTGGCAACAGAGAAAACTGATTTAATTTAAAGTGTATCATGTGAACCCGGGAGTTCATTGGCAGCAGACAACTGCTGTTAAAAGTTTCTTTTTTTAAAATTTTTTTTTATTGTAAACAAATGGGATACATGTTGTTTCTCTGTTTGTACATGGCGTAAAGGCATACCATTTGTGTAATCATAAATTTACATAGGGTAATGTTGTTTGATTCATTCTGTTATTTTTTCCCTTTCCCCCCACCCCACCCACCCCTCTTTTCCCTCTATACAGTCCTTCCTTCCTCCATTCTTGCCCCCCCCAACCCTAACTCTAACCCTAACACTAACCCCTCCCATTCCCCATTATGTGTCATCATTCACTTATTAGCAATATCATTCGTCCTTTGGTTTTTTGAGATTGGTTTATCTCACTTAGCATGATATTCTCCAATTTCATCCATTTGCCTGCAAATGCCATAATTTTATCATTCTTTATGGCTGAGTAATATTCCATTGTATATATATATACCACAGTTTCTTTATCCATTCATCAATTGAAGGACATCCACGTTGGTTCCACAATCTGGCTATTGTGAATTGAGCAGCTATGAACATTGATGTGACTGTATCTCTGTAATATGCTGATTTTAAGTCCTTTGAGTATAGGCCAAGGAGTGGGATAGCTGGGTCAAATGGTGGTTCCATTCCAAGTTTTCTAAGAACTCTCCACACTGCTTTCCAGAGTGGATACACTAATTTGCAGCCCCACCAGCAATGTATGAGTGTACCTTTCTCCCAACATCCTCGCCAACAACTGTTGTTGCTTGTATTCTTGATAATCGTCATTCTAACTGGGGTGAGATGGAATCTTAGGGTGGTTTTGATTTGCATTTCTCTTATTACTAGAGATGTTGAACATTTTTCCATATGTTTGTTGATTGCTTGTAGTCTTCTTCTGTGAAGTGTCTATTCATTTCCTTAGCCCATTTGTCGATTGGATTATTTGCATTCTTGGTGTAGAGTTTTTTGAGTTCTTTATAGATTCTGGAGATTAGTGCTCTATCAGAAGTATGATTGGCAAAAATTTTCTCCCACTCTGTAGGCTCTTTCTTCACATTGCTGATAGTTTCCTTTGCTGAGAGAAAGCTTTTTAGTTTGAATCTATCCCAGTTATTGATTCTTGCTTTTATTTCTTGTGCTATGGGAGTCCTGTTGAGGAAGTCTGGTCCTAAGCCGACACGTTGAAGCTCTGGACCTACTTTTTCTTCTATAAGATGGAAGGTCTCTGGTCTGATTCTGAGGTCCTTAATCCATTTTGAGTTTAGTTTCGTGCATGGTGAGAGATATGGGTTTAGTTTCATTCTGTTGCATATGGATTTCCAATTCTCCCAGCATCATTTGTTGAAGAGGATATCTTTTCTCCATTGCATATTTTTGGCCCCTTTGTCTAGTATGAGAAAACTGTATTTATTTGGGTTTGTGTCCGTGTCCTCTATTCTGTACCATTGATCCACCTTTCTATTTTGGTACGAATACCATGCTGTTTTTGTTACTATTGCTTTGTAGTAGAGTTGAAGATCTGGTATTGCAATATCCCCTGCTTCACTCTTTCTGCCAAGGATTGCTTTAGCTATTCTGTGTTTTTTATTCTTCCAGATGAATTTCATAATTGCTTGCTCTATTTCTGTAAGGTACATCATTGGGATTTTAATTGGAATTGCATTGAATCTGTATAGCACTTTTGGTAGTATGGCCATTTTGACAATATTAATTCTTCCTATCCAAGAACATGGGAGATCTTTCCATCTTCTCAGGTTTTCTTTAATTTCTTTCTTTAGTGTTCTGTAGTTCTCATTGTAGAGGTCTTTTACTTCTTTTGTGAGATTGATTCCCAAGTATTTTATTTTTTTCGAGGCTATTGTGAATGGGGTAGTTTTCCTAATTTCTCTTTCTGAAGATTCATCACTTATGTATAAATATGCCTTAGATTTATGTGCATTTATATTATATCCCGCTACTTTTCTGAATTCACTTATGAGATCTAAATGTTTTCTGGTGGAATTTCCTGGTTCCTCTAAGTATATAATCATATCATCAGCAAATAGGGATAGTTTGAGTTCTTCTTTTCCTATTCATATCCCTTTAATTTCTTTGGTCTGTCTAATTGCTCTGGCTAGAGTTTCAAGGATGATATTGAAAAGAAGTGGTGAAAGAGGGCATCCCTTCCTTGTTCCAGTTCTTAGGGGGAATGCTTTCAGTTTTTCACCATTTAGATTGATATTAGCCAAGGGCTTAGCATAGATGGCCTTTACAATGTTAAGGAATGTTCCAACTATCCCTATTTTTTCTAGTGTTTTGAGCATGAAGGGGTGCTGTATTTTATCAAATGCTTTTTCTGCATCTATTGAAATAATCATGTGATTCTTCACTTTAAGTCTATTGATATGGTGAATTACATTTATTGATTTCCAGATGTTGAACCAACCTTGCATCCCTGGGATGAAACCCACTTGATCATGGTGCACTATCTTTTTAATATGCTTTTGTATGCGATTTGCTAAGATTTTGTTGAGAATTTTTGCGTCAATGTTCATTAAGCATATTGGTCTGAAATTTTCTTTCCTTGATGTGTCTCTGTCTGGTTTAGGTATCAGGGTAATATTGGCTTCATAAAATAAATTTGGGAGGGTTCCCTCTTCTTCTATTTTATGGAATACTTTGAGAAGTATTGAAATGAGCTCTTCTTTAAAGGTTTTGTAGAACTCGGCTGAGAACCCATCTGGTCCTGGACTTTTCTTTGTTGGTAGGCTTTTGATGACTTCTTCTATTTCATTACTTGAAATTGGTCTATTTAAATTGTGTATGTCCTCCTTGTTCAGTTTAGGCAATTCATATGTCTCTAGAAACCTTTTGATGTCTTTGAAATTTTCTATTTTGTTGGAGTATAAATTTTCAAAATAGCTTCTAATTATGTTTTGTATTTCAGTTGTGTCTGTTGTGATATTTCCTTGTTCATTCTGATTTTTAGTGATTTGGGTTTTCTCTCATCTTCTTTTTGTTAGTGTGGCTAAAGATTTATCAATTTTGTTTATTTTTTCGAAGAACCAACTCTTTATTTTGTCAATTTTTTCTACTGTTTCTTTTGTTTCAATTTCGTTGATTTCAGTTCTGATTTTAACTCTTTCCTGTCTTCTACTACTTTTGGTGTTGGTCTGTTCTTCTTTTTCTAGGGCTTTGAGCTGTAGTGTTAGGTCGTTTATTTGTTGAGTTTTACTTCTTTTATTAAATGTGCTCCTTGAAATAAATTTTCCTCTAAGTACTGATTTCATAGTGTCCCAGAGATTTTGATATGTTTCTTTGTTCTCATTTATCTCTAAGAATTTTTTAATTTCCTTCCTAATATCTTCTGTTATCCATTCATCATATAATAGCATATTGTTTAATCTCCAGGTGTTGGAGTAGTTTCTGTTTTTTACTCTTTCATTTATTTCTAACTTCAATCCATTATGATGTGATAGAATACAAGGTAGTGTCTCTATCTTCTTGTATTGGCTAATATTAGCTTTGTGGCATAATATATGGTCTATTTTAGAGAAGGATCCATGTGCTGCTGAGAAGAAAGTGTATTCGCTCTTGGTTGGATGGTATATTCTATAAATGTCTGTTAAGTCTAAATTATTGATTGTGTTATTGAGATCTATGGTTTCTTTTTCAATTTCTGTTTGGAAGATCTGTCCAGTGGTGAGAGAGGCGTGTTAAAATCACCTAGTATTATTGTGTTATGGTCTATTTGTTTTCTAAAATTGAAAAGGATTTGTTTGACATACATGGATGAGTCACTGTTTGGGGCATAGATGTTTATGATTTTTATATCTTGCTGATTTATGCTTCCCTTAAGCAGTATGAAATGTCCTTCTTTATCCCTTCTGACTAACTTTGGCTTGAAGTCTACATTATCTGAAATGAGGAAGGATACTCCAGCTTTTTTGCTGAGTCCATGTGCATGGTATGTTTTTCCCCATCCTTTCACCTTTAGTCTATGGATATCTCTTTCTATGAGGTGAGTCTCTTGCAGGCAACATATTGTTGGATCTTTCTTTTTAATCCAATCTGCCAGTCTATGTCTTTTGATTGATGAATTCAGGCCATTAACATTCAGGGTTATTATTGAGATATGATTTGTATTCCCAGTCATTTGGTACATTTTTAAATTTTATTTATTTATTTATTTATTTATTTATTTATTTTTGACACAACTTGGTTCCTCCTTTATTTGAAAGTTCCTTTAGGATAATTCCTCCCTTTGCTGATTTGCTTCTTTGTTTTTTATCTCTTCCTCATGGAATATTTTGCTGAGAATATTCTGTAATGCTGGCTTTCTTTTTGTAAATTCTTTTAGCTTTTGTTTATCATGGAATGATTTTATTTCATCGTCATATTTGAAGGTAAGTTTTGCTGGGTATAAGATTCTTGGTTGGCATCCATTTTCTCTCAGAGCTTGAAAAATGTTGTTCCAGGCCCTTCTAGCTTTTAGGGTCTGGATTGAAAAATCTGCTGATATCCATATTGGTTTCCCCCTGAATGTAATTTGATTCTTTTCTCTCACAGCCTTTAAAATTCTGTCTTTATTTTGTATGTTAGGTATTTTCATTATAATGTGCCTTGGTGTGGGTCTGTTGTAATTTTGTGTATTTGGAGTCCTATAAGCCTCTTGAACTTGATTTTCCATTTCATTCTTCAGATTTGGGAAATTTTCTGATATTATTTCATGGAATAGATTGTTCATTCCTTTGGTTTGTTTCTCTAAGCCTTCCTCAATCCCAATAATTCTCAAATTTGGCCTTTTCATGATATCCCATAGTTCTTGTAGATTCTGTTCATGATTTCTTACCATCTTCTCTGTTTGTTCAACTTTGTTTTCAAGGTGAAATATTTTGTCTTTGGTATCTGAGGTTCTGTCTTCCAGGTGTTCTATCCTATTGGTTATGCTTTCTATGGAGTTCTTAATTTGGTTTATTGTTTCCTTCATTTCAAGGATTTTTGTTTGTTTTTTTTCAATATATTTAACTCTTTATTGAAATGATCTTTTGCTTCCTGTATTTGCTCTTTTAACTGTCGATTGGTGCTATCATTCAATGCCTGCATTTGCTCTTTCATCTCATCATTCAATGCCTGCATTTGCTCTTTCACCTCATGGTTTGTTTCCCTGATCATTTTGATTATGTACATTCTGAACTCCCTTTCTGTCATTTCTTCTGCCATGCTGTCATTGGATTTTATTGATGTAACATCTAGATTTGTTTGGGGCATTTTCTTCCCTTGTTTTCTCATATTGTTCAGGAATCAGAGGGTCATTAAGGTATTGCAGATTTCCTCTATTGACTTATAATGTCCCTGAAGATTGGTAGTATATCCCCTCTCATCCTTCAGTAGCCTGAAGTCTTGGAGGAAGTTGATAATGCGGTGCTCCACAAGGAAGCTGCCTCTCTAGGGTTGGTGACCCTCAGGTGGGGTATATTCCCTGCTAGTGGGCAGAGGTGCCTCCACGTGTTGACCAATGGTCATCCAATGGGGAACTATGCTGCAGGCTGAGGCAAGGCCTGTTTGTGCCTGTGTCTCTGGTTTTACTGTCCTTGTGGGAAAACCTTACCCGGCAGGGAAGACTCACCCAGTGGAGAGGTCTCGCTGGTCAGTTCCCCTCCTAGAGGTTCCCCTCAATCCACAACTACCGCCTGGGCTGGGCTGTCTTCCTCTGCAACGTTCCCAGGGGCCCGGACCTACCTCCTGGGCCTGGGAGCCTCACCCTTCGTAGACGAGTCTCCTTAGGCTGCCTCTCCTCAGAGAATCTGCCCGCAGTCCTGGAAACTTCGCTCTGCCCGCAGGTGTGTCTCTGTGCGGCTCTTCCAGCAAGAAGCCACCTAGGTCCTGGGACCCTGCTGTGCACCTAATCGCCTGTCTATGCGGCCCCTCCTCTGAGTCACCACCTGGAGCACCATACAATAGCTCCGAGACCTGGAGACCCGCCCCACACCTCTTCCTCCCGACAGCCGCCCGGTGTTCCGACGCAGTCACTAGGAATCCAAGCAACTCACTTCGCGTCTCCTCCTCCCGCCAACTGCCCGTAGCCCTAGGCAGTCACTCCGAGTCCAAGTGACCCGCCCTGTTCCTCCTCCTCCTCCAGGTAGCCCCCCAGGTGTTCAGGAACGGTCGCTCGAAGACCAAGCAACCCACCGCGCTCCTCCTCCAGGCAGGCCACTGGTGTTCAGGAGCAGTCGCTTTGAGTCCAAACAACTCACCACTCACCTCCTCCTCTGGCAACTGCCTGTAGCTCTAATGCAGTCACTCCTAGACCAAGTGACCTGCTGCACTTCTCCTCTTCCTCTGGGCAACCCCCCAGTGTTCAGAAGCGATCGCTCTGAGTCCAGACAGCTTGCCATGCAGCTCCTCCTCAGGCAGTCACCCAGAGCCCCAGTGGTTGCTCCGAGTCCAAGCGCTGTACTGAGCGGCCACCTCTACGATGTTCCCAGTGGTCCGTGTTTACCGCTCCAGTGGGGGGAGGGACGTCTCGCTGAGCAACTCTACTTCACAAAGTTCCCTGCATTCCGGGGCTACCACCCCATCTGGGACGCCTCCCCAATGGGAGAGACTCACCCGGTGGCTTTGAGTTGGTCCCAAGTCTCTCACTATCTCCTCTTTTGAATCCTGCATCCTGGAGCAACATGAAATGCAGCTGCCCTCTAGTCCGCCATCTTGAAACTCCTACCTTTGAATCAAAAGTTTCTTAAAAATGTTTCACAAATGGATTTCAAGGAGATTTTATGGGTTTGATCATCCTTACAGTCTCACTTTGCTCCAAGGTGATGGTGCTCCTGTCTATGACAACTTTCTTGTTAGCCCAGTTTGTGTATTAACTCAGAAGTGTGATTTGAGGGTGCTGTCTCAAAATAGATTAGAAGTGCTGTTAAGGAGCAGTACCAGCAAATAGTTTCAAAGTACTTGTACTCCCTGTGTTCACTATGAGTATATAATAGTTTGTATTTGGATGCTTACTAGCAAGTAAAGAGAAGCTTTCAAATCACTGCCTTGGTACCAATGGTTCCAGGCAATTGCAGTTGAATAGTGATTGCTGAAAACATTTCAGCAATGGTTTCCAGTGACTCCTTGGGAAATATATCCTCTGTATGGTCCCACTTTGATCCCAGGTGTTGGTGCTTGTAGTTTCAAGTGCTCTCTTGTTCTCCAAGCTTACGTATTGTTCATAAACTGTGGATAATGTATATGCTAAATTGAGCTTGGAAGGTCTGCAGAGGAGCAACTTCAAATTGTAGGTACTCACTCTGTTCTCAATGAGAATATGTTGGTTTGCAATTGGATGAATAAGCACAAAATGTAAGGACTTTCCAGCAACGGAAAAAAAATTTCTATTCAAATTGTCATTGTAATTTGAGCACATTTTCAGAAGGCAACTGCAGTTGAAGAGTTTTCTTAAAATGTTTCACAAATTGATTTCAATGAGACTTTGTGAATTTGATCATCCTTACAGTCCCACTTGACTCCCAGACATCAGTGCTCCTATCTACAAGATCTTCCTTGTTAGACTAGCTTGTGTGTGAGGACTGAACTGATATTTGAATGTGCTGGCTAAAACAAGCTACAAGTGCCGAGGAGGAGCAGATTCAGGAAGTAGCTTCAATATTGAGACTCCCACTCTGTTCTCAATGAGTACATTGGGTTTTGCATTTGGATCAATTATCTAAAAGCTTAATTGCTTAACAGCAATTAAAGCAAAGGTTTCTTTCAAAGTCTTTTTAACATTGTTACCAAGCAGTATATTCCAGAAGGGTAACAGCAGTTGAAGTGTGATTAGTGAAAATGTTTTAGTATGGGATTCCAATAAGTGTTGGGGGAACAGATCAATGCTTGTTCCCATAATACATCATAAGTGCTTTCCAACAACGTAAGAAACAGGTTCAATTCAAAGTGTGTCATTTGAAATAGTGAGTTCCTTCCCAGCAGATAACTACTGTAAAAGAGTTTCTTAAAAACATTTTAGAAATGGATCTCACGGAGTCTGTGGATTGGATCATTTTTACACTCCAACTCTGCTTCCAGACAATGGGGCTCCTGTCTTAAAGAGTTCTGTTGATAGACACTTTTGTGTAATAGAACTGAACTGATGTTTGAATATGCAAATGAAAACAGCTTACAAGTGCTGAGGAGAAGCAGATCCAGCAAGTAACTGCAATGTAGAGACACTCACTCTATTCTTAAAGAGCATATTGTGTTTTGCATTTGGGTCAATTAGCTCGAACTTAATTGCTTACCAGCAAGTTAAGAAATGGTATCATTTGAAACTGGGAGTTTATTAAGAGCAAACAACTGCTGTTAAAATGTTTATTGCAAGGGTTTCTTAAATGGAATTCTAGGAGAACTTGTGGATTTGATCATCCATAAAGTCACAATTTGCTCCCTGAGGATGGGGCTCCTGTCTATGAGAGTTTTCTTATTAACCCTGTTTGAGTATTAGCACAGAAGTTTTATTTGAATGTGTTGCCTCAAAATAGACTAGAAATGCTGTTGAGGAGCCTTTCCAGCAGGATGCTTCAAAGTATACATATTCACTCTGTTTCCTGTGAGTATATGATTGTTTGTATTTGGATGAATTATCACAAATAATAAGTGCTCACCAGCAAGTAAAGAAAAGGTTTTCGATCACTGAATTTGTATCAGTTGTAACTGGCAGTACATTCCAAAAGGGCAACTGCAGTTGAAGAGCAATTACTGAAAGTGTTTCACTAGTGGATTATAATGACTCTTTAGGGAACAGATCCTCTACACAGTCTGAATTTGATCCAGGGGTTTGTGCTTGCAAATTCAAGAGCTCTCATTCTACCAGTTTGTGTATTGTTCATAAATATGTAATATACATGCAAATATACCATTGATTATT
Organism: Sciurus carolinensis; assembly: GCF_902686445.1. Taxonomy (NCBI): domain Eukaryota; kingdom Metazoa; phylum Chordata; class Mammalia; order Rodentia; family Sciuridae; genus Sciurus; species Sciurus carolinensis. The sequence continues at coordinate 37,226,641 of NC_062228.1, forward strand.
GAATATAAAAATCAAAATACACACAAATATTCATATTTCTATATATTTTTCCATGCAAATTTACATTTAGTTTTAGTATAAATTGAGAGTTATTTTTAAAGTTGGGTTTGGGTAGGGTTAGGAAATGAATATGGATATCAGGAAATATGAATATTCATAATACTGTACACTTGACAATATGTAAATAAACTCCCCTGAAGGGAAGATGCCAACTGCAATGAACTATTGTTTACCAATTGCATACAGAGTTCCAAAATGAAACCTCACTTCCAAGCTGTGAAAAGCTTCCCTCCTTCCACCCTGGACAAACTCCAATGTGCTCATTGAGAAATGATTTCTTTCAACTTGAAGCTACTTGCACAAAGTGCTACTTATCTTTTCTTCCTAGCTTCTTAGCAACCTCAGGCCAAATGCAGTTCAGATCATGTGTCCAGTCTGGTAGGTGCCCCAAGTCAGCAGGAGAAACTGGTTCTGCTAAAAGGGTAAACTCCCCAAAGATTTACTGAAATTGAATTGACAAATTTTTCCAATCCCCCCCCCCCAAAGTACCAGATTCCTCTTGGAAAGAACTGCCATTTACCAGTGGCACAGACACTTCAAAAGGAAAACCTTGCCTGTAACCCTGGAGAAGAAGTACTGTTTCATGCTGGGTCAAGTTGAGATAAACCCCAATGTGCTTACTCACAATTAAGTGAGTTTCTGCTTCCAGATAGTGCTTCAGTTCTACCTTCCTAGAGGTCCTCAGAAAACAGGTAAGGGGCACAGAACAGAATCAGTATCCAGAGGTTGTCAGTAATAATTTCACTGTGTTGTGAAAGTGTGAGTGCACTATTGAAATGTCCTTTCTGAATGACATCTGGATATCACCCTGCCACTTGTGTAGCAGCTGCACTTCTATGTGCTGTTTTTCCTTGGGAAAGTGTTTAGAAGGCACTTATACCTACGTGCCCCTAGTTTACCAATGCAGATGACCAAGGCATCTTTGATTCAAAACTGAAAAATTTCCTGCAAGCTCTGAAAACTGGTGGTGCTTCATGCTGTTTTGACCATGGCTAATCCCTATGTGCTCACTGAAAACATTATTTTCTGCCAAAGTTGATTGCAAAATCTCTTTTCATTGTGCTCCTCAGAACTGTTCTCACAAAATTATTCAAAACACATTTCTGACCTAATATCAAGAGTCTTCTAGGAAAAATTACCATTGGTCCAGATGTTTTCAAACTTAAACCTCACTGGCAAATTCTTAGAGGTGGTACTACTTCATACTAGTTCAACCTGGGATACACCCCCATGTGCTTAGTGAGAACTGAGTTTCTGTAAGTTGAAACTGTTTCCACAAAGTGCCTCCATTTTGCTCTTCTTATTTCTTCTCAGCCAGCACATTCAGAACACTATTCAGAGCCCATATACACAGTCTCCTAGGGAGAATAGGAGTGTGCTGTTGAAGTGCGGGTGCTCCCTGGAAAGGTGCTCACTCTCCCAGTTGGAAGTGCTAATGCAACTCTTTAGACACAGCACTTTTGTGTGTGCTGCTTTTTCTCAGGAAGTTTTGTTTGTGAATATGAAATTTTACATTTTTGAATGGGTTTAGAAGAGAAATAGGAAGTTTCATAGGGAGCACTTATACCTACCTTCTCCAATGTAAAGGAAGAAACTGGTACTGTTATAATAAAAATTCTCCAAATCCTATGAAATAGTAACAGGAAAAATTTCTCAGGAACCCCCCTAGAATTCCTTGATTACACTTGCGATGAACTGCCACTTTCCAATGGCACAGTTTCTTCACAATTGGAAACTTGCCAGAATGATCTGCAAATCTGTAAAGCATCATGCTAGTTTCATTCCAGAGAAACCACAATGTGCACATTGAGAACTGATTTCCTGCAACTTGAAGCTGCTTCAGATATATACTCCACTTATGCTCTTTATAGCTATTGTCAGCAATCACAACTGCAGCATGGTTCAGACCCCATATCTAAAGTCTCATAGTAAGAATTGCAGTGTGCTGCTTAAGAGTGAGTACCGTCTTGAAAAGTTCTCTCTGGGTGACGTTCAGAAGTAGCAATGCACTTCTGTGTGCTGCTATTCTCAGGTGCTTTGAATTAGACAATAAAAGTCCTAAGAGAGCATTTTTTAAAATTTATTTTTATTGTAAAAAATTGGGATACATGTTGTTTCTCTGTTTGTACATGCAGGAAAGGCATGCCATTTGTGTAATCATTTATTTACATAGGATAATGATGTTTGATTTATTCTGTTATTTTTCCCTTCCCCCCACCCCTCCCATCCCTCTTTTCCCTCTATACAGTTCCTCCTTCCACTATTCTTGCCCTCTCCCCCCTGAATATGTGTCATCATCCGCTTATCAGAGAGATCATTCTTCCTTTGGTTTTTTTGAGATTGGCTTATCTCACTTAGCATGATATTCTCCAATTTCATCCATTTGCCTGCAAATGCCATAATTTTATCATTCTTTATGGCTGAGTAATATTCCATTGTATAAATATACAACAGTCTCTTTATCCATTCATCAATTGAAGGGCATCTAGGTTGATTCCACAATCTGGTTATTGTGAATTGAGCAGCTAGGAACATTGATGTGGCTGCATCTCTGTAGTATGCTGATTTTAAGTCCTCTGGGTATAGGCCAAGGAGTGGGAAGGCTGGGTCAAATGGTGGTTCCATTCCAAGCTTTCTGAGGAAAGCTTGTGCTCCTCAGAGCTATGTAGTATAGTTGAAGATCTGGTATTGTGATACCAACTGCTTCTCTCTTCCTGCTAAGAATTGCTTTAGCTATTCTGGGTTTCTTATTCTTCCAGATGAATTTCATGATTGCTTTCTCTATTTCCGTAAGGTACGTCATTGGGATTTTAATTGGAATTGCATTGAATCTGTATAGCACTTTTGGTAATATGGCCATTTTGACAATATTAATTCTGCCTCTCCTAAAACATGGAAGATCCTTCCATCTTCTAAGGTTTTCTTTAATTTCTTTCTTTAGTGTTCTGTAGTTCTCATTGTAGAGGTCTTTCACCACTTTTGCTAGACTGATTCTCAAGTATTTTATTTTTTTCTAGGCTATTGTGAATGGAGTAGTTTTTCTAACTTCTCTTTCTGAATATTCATCACTTATGTATAAAAATGCATTAGATTTATGAGCATTGATCTTATATCCTGCTACTTTACTGAATTCACTTATGAGTTCCAAAAGTTTTCTGGTGGAATTTCCAGTTTTCTCTAAATATATAATCATGTCATCAGCAAATAGGGATAGTTTGAGTTCTTCTTTTCCTATTCATATTCCTTTAATTTCTTTGATCTGTCTAATTGCTCTGGCTAGATTTTCAAGGGTAATGTTGAATAGAAGTGGTGAAAGAAGGCAACCTTTCCTTGTTCCAGTTTTTAGGGGGAATGCTTTCTGTTTTTCACCGTTTAGAATGATATTGCCCCTGGGCTTAGCATAGATGGCCTTTATAATGTTAAGGAATATTCCCACTATCCCTATTTTTCCTAGTGTTTTGAGGATGAAAGGTGCTGTATTTTATCAAATGTTTTTTCTGCATCTATTGAAATAATCATGTGATTCTTAGCTTTAAGTCTGTTGATATGATGAATTACATTTATTGATTTCCAAATGTTGAACTAACCTTGCATCCCTGGGATGAAACCCATTTCATCATGATGCACTATCTTTTTAATATGTTTTTTAATGTGATTTGCTAAAATTTTGTTGAGAATTTTTGCCTCAATATTCATTAAGGTATTGGTCTGAAATTTTCTTTCCTCCACGTGACTCTGTCTGGTTTTGGTATCAGGGTAATATTGGCTTCATAGAATGAGTTTGGGAGGGGTCCCGCCTCTTCTATTTCATGGAATACTTTGAGGAGTGTTGGAATGAGCTCTTCTTTAAAGGTTTTGTAGAACTTGGCTGAGAACTCATCCAGTCCAAGACTTTTCTTTGTTGGTTGGTTTTTGATGAATTCTTTTATTTCATTACTTCAAGTTGATCTATTTAAATTGTGTATGTCCTCCTGGTTCATTTTAGGTAATTCATATGTCTCTAGAAACATGTTGATGTTTTTGAGATTTTCTGTTTGTTGGAGTATAGATTTTCAAAATAGCTTCTAGTTATATTTTGTGTTTCATTCATGTCTGTTGTGATATTTCCTTGTTCATTCCAAATTTTAGTAATTTGAGTTTTCTTTCTCATTCTCTTTGTTAGTGTGGCTAAGGTTTTATCAATTTTGTTTATTTTTCAAAGATCCCAGTTTTTATTTTGTTAATTTTTGTTATTGTTTCTTTCATTGCAATTTGATTGATTTCAGCTCTGGTTTTAACTCTTTCCTGTCTTCTATTACTTTTGGTGTTGGTCTGTTCTTGTTTTTCTAGGGCTTTAAGCTGTAATGTTAAGTTGTTTATTTGTTGATTTTTTTCTTCTTTTATTGAATAGACTCCAGGAAATAAATCTTCCTCTAAGTACTGCTTTCATAGTGTCCCAGAGATTTTGATGTGTTGTTTCTTTGTTCTCATTCACTTCTAAGAATTTTTCTATTTCTCTCCTGATGTCTTCCATTATGCATTCATCATATAATAGTGTATTATTTAATCTCCAGTTGTTGAAGTAGTTTCTGTTTTTTATTCTGTCATTTATTTTAATTTCAATCCATTATGATCTGATCGAATACAAGGTATTGTTGGGGGCTTTGCCGTGCGGACTTGCCAAGATGGCGCCTGGCAACCAGCCAGAAGCTCTTTTGATCACATTGGAGGTACGCGTGCACAGGTGTTCCTGAGTGCTCCTGCTTGTGCCTGCTTGTGATTGGACAGCTGACTCCTTGCCTGATCGAAACTGGCATGGCCCTGCCTTCTGCCTCCTGGAGGGAATATAAGCGGGCAGTGGCTGGGTGTGCGAGAGTTAAGAGCAGCAACTAGCAGAAAGAAGCAGAGAAGCCATTAGCAGAAAGGAAGAAGAAGAAGTGGCAAGCAGATAAAAGCAGCAAGTAGGGGCAGTGGCGGAAGGCAGGTCGCAGAGTGGAGAACAGAGAACACATCTTTAGGTTGCAGATCACAGATCGCAGTATGCGGGACACATCACTAAAGCACCTCAGATAGATGCACCCTTAGTTCACAAGATGCAGGATGCACCTTTAAGCAGAAGCAGCAAAACTAAGAAGACATGGATCTCTGAAAGTGTAGTCTCTCTCTCTCTTAAGCAAAGTTTCTTTCTTTCCAATAAGCAAAGCCTCTCTCTCTCTCTCCTCTTAAAGCAAGTAAGCCTCATTTCCTCTATCCTCCATAAACAAGCAAGCAAGTAAGGAAGTAGCTCAGAAATAAAAGTAGCTCAGTTTCCAGTCCACCACCCATAAAGACCCGTGCAAATTGTTGCTGCAGGCGGTGACAAATACCCGTGGATTTGGCACCGCAAAGAGCCAGTGACAAGGTATGATCTCTATCTTCTTGTATTTGTGAACATTAGTTGTATGGCATAAAATATGGTCTATTTTAGAGAAGGATCCATGTGCTGCTGAGAAGCAGGTATATTTACTCTTTGTTGGATGGTATATTCTATATATGTCCATTAAGTTAAATTTATTGAATTTGTTATTGAGATCTATGGGTTCTTTGTTCATTTTTTGTTTGGAAGATCTGTCCAGTGGTGAGAGAAGTGTGTTAAAATTGCCTAGTATCATTATGTTGTGGTCTATTTGATTTCTGGAGTTGAGAAGGATTTGTTTGATATACATGGGTGACCTAATGTTTGGGGTATAGATATTTATGATTGTTATGGCTTGCTGATTTATGGTTCCCTTAAGCGGTATGAAATGTCCTTCTTTATCCCTTTTGACTAACTTTGACTTGAAGTCCACATTATCTGAAATGAGAATGAATACTCCAGTTTTTTTGCATGGTATGTTTTTTTCCATCCTTTCATCTTTATCTCTTTTTATGAGATGAATCTCTTTCAGGCAGCATATTGTTGGATTTTTTTTTAATCCAATCTGTCAGTCTATGTCTCTTGGTTGATGAGTTCAGGCCATTAGCATTCAGGGTTATTATTGAGGTATGATTTGTATTCTGAATCATTTGGCTCATTTTTTTTTTGACACGACTTGGTTTCTCCTTTATTTGACTTTTCCTTTAGGCTAGTTCCTCCCTTTGTTGATTTACATCATTGTTTTTCATCTCTTCCTCATGGAATATTTTGCTGAGCATGTTCTGTAATGCTGGCTTTCTTTTTGTAAATTCTATTAGCTTTTATTTATCATGGAAGGATTTTATTTCTTTGTCAAATCTGAAAGTAAATTTTGCTGGGTATAAGATTTTTTGTTGGCGTCCTTTTTTTTTTTTTTTTCAGGCCTTAAAAAATGTTTTTCCAGGCCCTTCTAGCTTTTAGGGTAGGGATTGAAAAATCTGCTGATATCCTTATTGGTTTCCTCCTGAATGTAATTTGATTCTTTTCTCTCACAGCCTTTACAATTCTGCCTTTATTTTTTATGTTAGATATTTTTATTATAATGTTCCTTGCTGTGGGTCTGTTGTAATTTTGTGTATTTGGAGTTCTGTAAGTCTCTTGTACTTGATTTTCCATTTCATTCTTCAGATTTGGAAAATTTTCTGATATTATTTTATTGAATAGATTGTTCATTCCTTTGGATTGTTTCTCTGTGCCTTCCTCAATCCCAATAATTCTTAAATTTGGCCTTTTCATGATATCTCATAACACTTGTAGATTCTGTTCATGATTTCTTATCATCTCTGGTCAATTTTGTTTTCAAGAGTAAATATTTTGTCTTCAATGTCTGAGGTTCTGTCTTCCAGGTGTTCTATCCTATTAGTTATGTTTTCTATGGAGTTTTTAACTTGGTTTATTGTTTCCTTCATTTCAAGGGTTTATTTATTTATTTTTTCAGTATCTCTAACTCTTTATTGAAATGATCTTTTGCTTCCCGTATTTGCTCTTTTCACTGTTGATTGGTGCAATCATTTAATACCTGCATTTGCTCTTTCATCTCATCCTTCAATGTCTGTATTTGTTCTTTCATCTCCTCATTTGCTTCTCTGATTGTTTTAATTATATACATTCTGAACTCCTTTTCTGACATTTCTTCTGCAATGCTGTCATTGGGCTTTATTGATATAGCATCTAGTTGTTTGGGACATTTTCTTCCCTTGTTTTCTCATATTGGTCAGATATCAGTGGGTCTCTGAGATATTGCAGATTTCCTCTATTGGCTTATAGTGTCCCTTTAGATTTCCAGTATATCATCTGCTAGCGTTCGGTTGCCTGAAGTCTTGGAGGAACTTGATAATACAGTGCTTCTAAAGAAAGCTGCCCCTGGCCTGCTGCTGGGTGCAGGACTGGGGAATGGGTGTGCTTGAAAAGCCTCTCACTAGGTGGGGTCTGCTCTGAGTAGCTGGCTGTGGGCAGGGCCTGCTGCCACATGGAGCTGGGCTGTTTGGGAAAGGCTCTGGCCCCTTGCCCTGGTTCGAGAAGCTGCCTGCGGATTGGACCGGGCTGCCACTGTGAACTGGGTGTGCACAAAAAGCCTCTACCTGGGCAGATCTGCTCCAAGTAACTGGCTGTGAACCAGACCTGCTACTGGATGGAGCCGGGCTTCTCGGGAAAGCCTCTCAGTCGCTCTGCTCTGCTCCGAGAATCTGCCCACTGTCCCAGCCTGCTGCCCGGGCCAAGCTTCACCCAGTGGGAGTGACTCACCCAGCTTCTCTTAGTTGGTCTGAGTCTCTCAGTATCTCTCCTTCTTGAATCCTGAGTTCTGGAGTGACAGGAGATGCAGTCACACTCTAGTCCGCCATCTTGAAACCTCAAGGGAGCATTTTAACAAGGTCAATTCCCCAAACTTCATTGAGTTTGAACTAGCAAACATTGTCTGAAATTTTTTTTACCACGGCTGGATTTCACTTGTGAGGAACCACACTTTACCAACTGCACAGAAGCCATGGGTAATGAGCATTTAAAGATCAAAGACCATCTACATAACTTGAAAGTCATGCTTCTCAATATTTTAGTGCAGGAAAGAAACCTAATCTCTCCATGCTGGATGTGGAGGAGAGGAAAGAATCATTTTGCATCCTTGGTGCCAGCACTAGCCACTAGGTGGCTGATTTCTGGAAAACCCAAGTTTGCTTTAGAATACGGGCCTGGCAAAACCATTCTGCATAACATGGAACATGCTGAATGACCACGAGAAAATCAAATGTGCAGAGGAGTTCACACAGGTCAATACTGTTGGTAGAAACCCATAAGAATCTCCCTTCTTAGTTCAATTCAGATGCTTTCTGGATGGGATAAGAGAGATGCCTCTGACCAGGAATTCAAAAGGGCAGGGACTGGAGACATTGAATTTGGAGACAGAACTGGAGACCAAGAAACAGGTGTTCCACAGGTGGCACTGTTGACTAAGAATTGTCTCTTCCACTGCAGGAATGAAATCAATGGGAGAGCCCTCAAGTGCAGTCTTCAAGTGTGAACTGGCAATTCTGGGCCCTGGGGGTGCACTGCCTCAACAATTGGCATTCAACCAAGAACCTGGAAGCTACCTAAGCCTAAACCCCACCTCCATGAGTTACTCCTAATAGATTACCTCTCTCACTCTAAGCAACCATCCAGATGAAATCACCTAACACTGCTGAGAAGGGAAGCTGAGAATCTTTGGAACTCCAGTGGTAACAATTTGTTAACATATCATCAAGATTATTTTCTTGGTTTAATTGTGACCTTAATGGTTCATATACATATTCATATATTTTTTTTCTCACTTACTGTATTTTAAAGATAGTTATTTATCATGGATCAGTATTTTGAGGATTAGACATGCCTTTATATAAACAGAATTTGTTAGAGGGGTAATATTATAGTTAGTATAAAATTTTGTATTGGGTTGGGGTTAGAGTTAAGGATTGCATATGTACATTGGGAAACATGAATATCCATAAGAATGTACAAAACATATATATGGAAAGACATAAACATATATGTATATGCAATGATTTATTGTGCATTAATGAATACACATATTTTAATTTGACAATGCATGCATATATCCTATAAGTGAATTTTTTTATTTTCTCACAATTTTCTTTACAAAATTTGAAATTAAATAATTAAAAATATACTATTTGTATTTATACTTAATACTGTAATTTTGTATTTCTTAAATTTATTTTTATTTTACACAAATGGGATACATCTGGTTTCTCTGTACGTGACTAAAGGCATACCATTTGTGTAATCATACTTTTACATAGGATATTAGTGTTTGATTCATTCTGTTATTTTCTCTTCCCCCACCCCACCCACCCCTCTTTTCCCTCTACACAGTTCCTCTTTCCTCCATTCTTACCTCCTTCCCACCCCCCAATGTGTGTCATCATCCACAGATCAGGGAGATCATTCGTCCTTTGGTTTTTTGATATTGGCTTATCTCACTTAGCATGATATTCTCCAATTTCATCCATTTGCCTGCAAATGCCAAAATTTTATCATTCTTTATGGGGGACTAATATTCCATTGTGTTTCTTTATCCATTCATCTATTGAAGGGTATCTAGGTTGGTTCCACAATTTGACTATTGTGAACTGAGCAGCTATGAACTTTGATGTGGCTGTATTTCTGTAGTATGCTGATTTTAAAGTCCTTTGGGTATAGGCCAAGGAGTGGGATAAATGAGTCAAATGGGGTTCCATTCCAAGTTTTCTAGGGAATCTCCACACTGCGTTCCAGAGTGGCTGCACTAATTTGTAACCCCACCATCAATGTATGAGTGTACCTTTTTCCCCACATCCTCACCACAAGTGTTGTTGCTTGTTTTCTTGATAATCACCATTCTAATTGGGGTGAGATGGAATCTTAGGGTGGTTTTGATTTGCATTTCTCTTATTACTAGAGATGTGGAACATTTTTTCATATGTCTGTTGATTTTTCATAGATCTTCTTCTGTGAAGTGTCTGTTCATTTCCTTAACCCATTTGTTGATTGGGTTATTTGTATTCTTGGTGCAGAGTTTTTTGAGTTCTTCATAAATTCTGGAGATTACTGCTCTATCTGAAGTATGATTGGAAAAGATTTTCTCCCACTCTGTAGGCTCTTTCTTCACATTCTGATAGTTTCCTTTGCTGAGAGAAAAATTTTTAGTTTGAATCTATCCCAGTTATTGATTCTTGCTTTTATTTCTTGTGCTATGGGAGTCCTGTTGAGGAAGTCTAATCCTAAACTGACATGTTGAAGATCTGGACCTACTTTTTCTTCTATAATCTGCAGGTTCTATGGTCTGATCCCAAGGTCCTTATCCATTTTGAGTTGAGTTTTGTGCAGGGTGAGAGATAGGGATTTAGATTCATTCTGTTGTATATGGTTTTCCAATTTTCCCAGCACCATTTGTTGAAGAGGCTCTTTTCTCCATTGCATATTATTGGCCCCTTTGTCTAGTATGAGAAAATTGTATGTATTTGGGTTTGTGTCTGTGTCCTCTATTATGTACCATTGATCTACCTTTCTATTTTGGTACCAATACCATGCCATTTTTGTTACTATTACTTTGTAGTGTAGTTGAAGTTCTGGTATTGCAATACCCCCAGCTTCATTTTTCATGCGAAGGACTTCTTTACCTATTCTGGTTTTCTTATTCTTCCAGATGAATTTCATGATTCCTTGTTCTATTTCTTTAAGGTACATCATTGAGATTTTAATTAGAATTGCATTGAATCTGTATAGAACTTTTGGTAGTATGGCCATTTTGAAAATATTAATTCTGCCTATCCAAGAACATGGGAGATCTTTCCATTTTGTAAGGTATTCTTTAATTTCTTTTTTTAGTGTTCCATAGTTCTCATTGTAGAAGTCTTTCACCTCTTTTGTTAGATTGATTCGCAAGTATTTTATTTTTTCAAATCTATTGTGAATAGGATAGTTTTCCTAATTTTTCTTTCCAAGGATTCATCACTATGTATAAAAATGCATTAGATTTATGAGCATCAATCTTACATTCTGCTATTTTAGTGAATTCACTTATGTGTTCCAAAAGTTTTCTGGTGGAATTTCCTGGTTCCTCTAAATATATAATCATGTCATCAGCAAATAGGGATAGTTTGAGTTCCTCTTTTCCTATTCGTATTCTTCATCTCTCTAATTGCTTTCATCTCTCTAATTGCTCTGGCTAGAGTTTCAAGGACAATGTTGAATAGAAGTGGTTTTTAAGGGGAATGCTTTCAGTTTTTCACCATTTAGAATGATATTAGCCATGGACTTAGTGTAGATAGCCTTTACGATGAAAGAAAATGTTCCCACTATCCCTATTTTTTGTAGCGCTTTGAGCATGAAGGGATGCTGTATTTTATCAAATGCTTTTTCTGCATCTATTGAAATAATTGTGTGATTCTTGACTCTAAGTCTGTTGATATGGTGAATTACCTTTATTGATTTCTGGATGTTGAACCAACATTGCATCCCTGGGATGAAACCCACTTGCTCATGGTGCACTATCTTTTTAATATGTTTTTGTATGCAATTTGCTAAAATTTTATTGAGAATTTTTGTGTCAATGTTCACTAATGATATTGGTCTCAAAGTTTCTTTCTTCCTTGTGTCTATGTCTGGTTCAGGTATCGGTGTAATATTGGCTTCATAGAATGAGTTTGGGAGGGTTCCCTCCTCTTCTATTTCATGGAATACTTTGAGAAGTATTGGAATGAGCTCTTCTTTAAAGGTTTTGTAGAACTCGGCTGAGAACTCATGTGGTCCTGGACTTTTCTTTGTTGATAAGCTTTTGATGATTTCTTCTATTACATTAGTTCAAATTGGTCTATTTAAATTGTGTATGTCCTCCTCGTTCAGTTTAGGTAATTCATATGTCTCTAGAAACCTGTTGATGTCTTCTAAATTTTCTATTTTGTTGGAATATAGATTTTCAAAATACCTTCTAATTATGTTTTGGATTCAATCATGTCTGTATTTCCTTGTGTATTCCGAAATTTAGTAATTTGGGTTTTCTCTCTTCTCTTTTTAGTGTGGCTAAGGGTTTATCAATTTTGTTTATTTTTTCAAAGAACCAACTCTTTATTTTGTCAATTTTTTCTATTGTTTCTTTTGTTTCAATTTCATTGATTTCAACTCTGATTTTAACTCTTTCCTGTCTTCTACTACTTTTGGTGTTGGTCTGTTCTTCTTTTTCTAGGGCTTTGAGCTGTAGTGTTAGGTCGTTCATTTGTTGAGTTGTACTTCTTTTTTTGAATGTGCTCCTTGAAATAAATTTTCCTCTAAGTACTGCTTTCATCGTGTCCCAGAGATTTTGATATGATGTTTCTTTGTTCTCATTTACCTCTAAGAATTTTTAAATTTCCTTCCTGATATCTTGTGTTATCCATTCATCATATAATAGCATATTGTTTAATCTCTGGGTGTTGGAGTAGTTTCTGTTTATTACTCATTCACTTATTTCTAATTTTAATCCATTATGATCTGATAGAATACAAGGGAGTGTCTCTGTCTTGTTGAATTTGCTAACATTAGCTTTGTGGCATAAAATATGGCCTATTTTAGAGAAGAATCTGTGTGCTGCTGAGAAGAAAGTTTATTCGCTCTTGGTTGGATGGTATATTCTATAAATGTCACTCAAGTGTAAATTATTGATTGTGTTTTTGAGATCTATGGTTTCTTTGTTCAATTTTGTTGGAAGATCTGTCCAGTGGTGAGAGAGGCGTGTTAAAATCGCCTAGTATTATTGTGTTATGCCTATTTGGTTTCTGAAATTGAGAAGGATTTGTTTGACATACATGGATGAACCACTGTTTGGGGCATAGATATTTATGATTGTTATGTCTTGCTGATTTATACTTCCCTTAAGCAGTATGAAATGTCCTTCTTTATCCCTTCTAAGTTTTGCTTGAAGTTCACATTATCTGAAATGAGGATGGATACCCCAGCTTTTTTGCTGAGTCCATATGCATGGTATGTTTTTCCCCTCCTTTCAACTTTAGTCTATTGATATCTCTTTCTATGAGGTAAATCTCTTGCAGGCAACATATTGTTAGATTTTTCTTTTTAGTCCAATCTGCCAGTCTATGTCTTTTTATTGATGAGTTCAGGCCATTAATATTCAGAGTTATTATTGAGATATGATTTGTATTTCCAGTCATTTGGCTCATTTTTTTTTTTTTTTTGACACAAGTTGTTTTCTCCGTTATTTGACAATTCCTTTAGGGTAGTTCCCCTTTTTGCTGATTTCCACCTCTGTTTTTCATCTCTTCCTCATGGAATATTTTGTTGAGAATGTTCTGTAATGCCAGCTTTCTTTTTGTAAATTCTATTAGCTTTTTTTTATCATGGAAGGATTTTATTTCATCCTCAAATCTGAAGGTTAGTTTTGTTGGGTATAAGATTCTTGGTTGGTATCCATTTTCTTTCATGGTTTGAAAAATGTTGTTCTAGGCCCTTCTAGCTTTTAGGGTCTGGATTGAAAAATCTGCTGATATCCTTATTGGTTTCCTCCTGAATGTAATTTGATTCTTTTCTCTCAGCATTTAAAATTCTGTCTTTATTTTGTATTTTAGTTATTTTCATTATAACGTCCCTTGTTGTGGGCCTATTGTAATTTTGTGTATTTGGAGTCATATAAGCCTCTTGGACTTGATTTTCCATTTCATTCTTCAGAGTTGGGAGATTTTCTGATATTTTTTCATTGAATAGATAGTTCATTCCTTTTGTTTGTTTCTCTAAACCTTCCTCAATCCCAATAATTCTTAAATTTGGCCTTTTCATGATATCCCATAGTTCTTATAGATTCTGTTCATGATTTCTTACCATCTTCTATGTTTGGTCAACTTTCTTTTCAAGATTAAATAATTTGTCTTCAATGTCTGAGGTTCTGTCTTTGAAGTGTTCTATCCTATTGGTTATGCTTTCTATGGAGTTCTCAATTTGATTTATTGTTTCCTTCATTTCAAGGATTTCTGCTTGTTTTTTTATAAATATCTCTAACTCTTTATTGAAATGATCTTTTTCTTCCTGTATTTGCTCTTTTAACTGTCGATTAGTGTAATCATTCAATGCATACATTTGCTCTTTCATCTCATCGTTTGCTTCCCTGATCATTTTAATTATGTACATTCTGAACTCCCTTTCTGTCATTTCTTCTGCCATGCTGTCGTTGGATTTTATTGATGTAACATCTAGATTTGTTTGGGGCATTTTCTTCCCTTGTTTTCTCATTTTGTTCACGTATCAGTGGATCACTGAGATATTGCAGATTTCCTCTATTGACTTATAGTGTCCCTGAAGATTGCTAGTATATCCCCTCCTAGCCTTCAGTAGCCTGATGTCTTGGAGGAAGTTGATAATGCAGTGCTCCACAAAGAAGCTGCATCTCTAGGGGTGGTGGACTTCAGGTGGGGTATATTCCCTGCTAGTGTGCAGATGTGCCTCCACTTGTTGACCAATGGTCATCCAAAGGGGAACTAGTCTGTGGGCTGTGGCAAGGCCTGTTTTGGTCTGTGTCTCTGGTTTTATCATCCTTGTGGGGAAACCTCACCTGGCAGGGAAGACTCACCTGGTGGGGTGGTCTCGCTGGTCAGTTCTCCTCCTACAGGTTCTCCTCAATCTGCAAGTACTGCCTGGGCTGGGCAGCCTTCCTTTTAATGTTCCCAGGGCCCCAAACCTACCTCCTGGGCCTGGGACCTTTGCTCTGTGCAGCAGAGTCTCCTTAGGCTGCCTCTCCTCAGAGAACCTGCCCTCAGTCCTGGAACCTTCGTTCCACCCCTAAGCTTGTCTCTGTGCAGCCCTTCCACCAAGAATCTGCTTAGGTCCTGGGACTGTGCTCTGCTCCTAATTGCCTGGCTGTGTGGTCCCTCCTGTGAGCAGCCACCTGGAGCCTGGTGCAGTTGCTCCACCACATGACTCGTCCTCCAGGCAGCTGCCCGGTGTTCTGGTGCAGTAGCTCCAAATCCAAGCAACTCACTGCATGGGTTCTCATCCAAGCAGCCACCTGGAGTTC
Organism: Sciurus carolinensis; assembly: GCF_902686445.1. Classification (NCBI taxonomy): domain Eukaryota; kingdom Metazoa; phylum Chordata; class Mammalia; order Rodentia; family Sciuridae; genus Sciurus; species Sciurus carolinensis. The sequence goes on from NC_062228.1 coordinate 37,241,646, forward strand.
TGGTGCAGTCACTTGGAGTCCAGGTGAGCCACTGCATGCCTCCTCCTCTGGGAAGCCACCTGGTGCTCTGTGTGGTCACTCTGAGTCCAAGCATTGTGCTGAGCATCCCTCTTCTACAATGCTCCCAGTTGTTCCAGTTCACTGCTCCAGCGGAGGGAGGGATGTCTTGTTGGGCAACTCTACTTCACAAAGTTCCCTGCGTTCAGGGACTACTGCCCCATCCTGACACCTCTCCAATGGGAGAGACTCACCCGGCGGCTTTGAGTTGGTCCCAAGTCTCTCAATATCTCTTCTTCTTGAATCCTGAGTCCTGGAGCAACATGAAATGCAGCCACCCTCTAGTCTGCCATATGGAAAAGTTCTATAACTGAAATTTTTAAGATTATTCAGACAAATTGAATATATCAGTAAAACCACATAAATACGTATGTTATTGGGCATCCTGTTTTGTAAAATTAGGTTGAGTTATGGGTTACTGTTATGGTTAGTATTAAATTTTTAGTTTGGTTAGGATTACTTTTAGGGAATAAATATGTGTATCAGGAATCATAAATATTCACAAGAACTTACATGTGGAAAAGTGTATAAAAACACTCAAGAATATGTTTTGTGAAATAGAAAATTTTATAATGTGACTCCTTTGATACACATTTTTTAAATTTTGGATATGCATGGATTTATCATAAATAAATATATTATAACATGTATACAAATGTATCACAGATTATTGAGTATATAATTCAAAATACACAAACATTTTTATTAGTATACAGGCTGGTATGTGAAATGGGGTTTGTGTATGGGGGTCTTTTAATATAGTATGAAATTTAGTATTAAATGTTGAGTTTTGGGGGGAATATTTCTATATCAGGAAACATGAATGCTCAAAAGAATATATGAATAAAAATACATGTGAAATGATATATAAACCTATGTTCTAAAAATTAGTACATTATAATGTAGTCAAATGAATATGCTTTTGAAAATGATGGGCTCATCCTCCAGGCACAAATTTATAAGTAATATACATGCTTATATATTATTCAAAACTGCATAAAAATTTCAAAATAAACAAAATAAACATTAGTGTGCTTTTATAAAATGATGTTTAGGTATTGGGGCAAGGATAAGAATATTATTAAATTTCAGGTTGGTTTAGGGTTAGTGTATGAATGGAAACATATATAAATATGTTTCCATTATATATTCATATATAAATATGAATAAGTTCACATTTTTAACTTTTGATGCATGGATTGAACATATAAAATACATAATAATATATATGCAAATACACCATTGGTAATTTAATATATAAATCTAAATACAGATGAATGAATGCACATATCACTATATATGTTGAATGTAAAATTTGATTTAGGTAACAGGATAAGGTTAGGGTGAGTATTAAATTCTGGGTTGTTGTAAGGTTTGGGAGAGGGACTGTATATGCCTATCAGGAAACAGCTATTCATAAGAATGTACCTGAGAAAATAGTTATGAAAACCTTATATAAACCTACAGGTCTGGAACAGGGAAGTTTATATTGTGAGTCATACAAACACACTTTTATTTTCTTTGTAGGTGTGTGGATATATCAAATAAATAAATATAAACAAATATACAAATATACAATGGATGATTGAATATGTGTAAAAATGCAGATAAATAAACATATGACTTTATATGAATTTTGTAAAATTAGGTTTTGATGTAAGGGTAATGTTTGGTTTAGCATTAAATTTTCAGATGGATTAAAATTAGGATAAGAGAATGAATATATATATCAGAAAACAGGAAGTGTTATAAGAAAGTATGTGTGAAAGTATAAAGAAAACACATATAAATACATGTGTTATGAAAAAGGAATGGGTATAAGACAAGTCTTGCATTTACACATCATATAAATGAATATACAATGATATGTATGCAAATATACTATTGATTATTGAATATATGTTAAAATACATATAAAGATTCATATTATTATACAGGTTTTCATGTAAAAATTAATGTGGCTTAAGGAATAATAAGGCTAGTATTAATGTTGAGTTGGAGTAGGTTTAGTTAGGGAATGAATATGTATATTGGAAAACATGAATATTCATAAGAATCATAATAACACATAGTTTTTAAGTTGAGGCTGCCTGGATATATCATATGGCTGAATATATTATATTATATATGCCAAGTATGGCACTGATAATTTAATATTTATGTGAAAATTCCCATAAATGTACACATGAGCATATATGGTTTTATGTAAAATTAGGTTGTATTATAAAGTTAAAATTTAAACAGTTACTGTTAAAATTTTATGTGCACTGACACACATCTCAAATTCCAGCAGCTTGGGAGGATGAGGTAGGAGGGTTAAGAATCCAAAGTCAGTCTCAGCAACAGTGAGGCACTAAGCAACTCATTGAGAATGTGTCTCTAAATAAAATGCAAAATAGCACTGGGGATGTGACTCAGTGTTTGAATGCCACTTTGTTTGATCCCCAGGACCAAACAAACAGAAGAACAATAATAATTACAGTTAGTGCTAAATTTTGAGTTGCATTGGGAATTAATACATATTTAGGGTAACATGAATATTCATAAGAATGTATATTAGAAATGATAATATATATAAAACCATATATAAACATATATGTTCTGAAACTCAAAGTGTTATACTGAGAGTCATACGTATACACTCATTTAATTGTTATATGCCAGGTTATGTCATATGAATAAATATAAAATGGTATATATATGACTATACTATTCATAATTGAATATACAAATAAAAAATACACATCAATATTTCTATTAGTATACATGCAATTATGTAAAATTAGATTTAGGTATGGGAAAATGATTAAAATTAGTATTAAATTTTAAGTTTTTTAGTTAATGAATATGTACATCAGGAAACATGAAAATTCATAAGTATGTATGTGTGACAATACATGTAAAAACATTAAAATACATGCTCTGAAATAGGATGGTATTATATGAGTTTTCTGAATATTGTTTTTTAAAACTTTGGTTTGGGATCCGTGCATATATCATATAATGAATATGTAATTATGTGAATGCAAATATACCATAGATAAGTAAATATGTAAGTCAAAATACACATAAATATTCATATTATCATATATGCTGTAATGTACAATTATGTTAGGTATAGGGATAAGTTAGTGTTTTTGTTAAATTTGTTGTTGGGAAAAGTTCATGGTTAGGAAATGAATATGGGTATCAGAACACAAGAATATTCCTAAGAATTTTGCATAAAATTGTGTACGATAACATATATAAATATATATGTTCTGAAACAAGAGGGGTTTAATGTTAGTCATAGGAATACACTTTTTAAAATTTAGGGATATTATATATAACCTATAAATGAATATATAATAACATATGCTATTACATTGATATTTTAATATATAATTCAAAAGGCACATAAATATGCATGTTAGTATAACCACTTTTATGTAAAATTAGGTCTAGATATTGGGGAAGTTTAGACATGGAATTAAATATGGGGTTGGGTTAGGATTAGGATTAGAAAATTAATATGTGTATCAGCAAATGTGAATTTTTATGATTGTAGGTGTGAAAATATATGACAGCATATATGAATAAATGTTTTCTGTTTTTTTTTTTTTTTTTTTTTGCAGTGCTGGGGATTGAACCCAGGACCTTGTGCTTGCAAGGCAGGCACTCAACCAACTGAGTTATCTCCCCAGCCTGAATAAATGTTTTCTGATACAGGAAATTTTATAACCTGAGTTATTTGAACATACTTTTCCAAAATTGCAGATGCATAGATATATCATAATTGAGCTCTAAAATTATACATGTATATATACCAAGAAATAATTGAATATGAATATCAAAGCAAGATAAATATTCATATCACTGTACAAACCTTTATATAAAATTATGTGTAGGTATAGGGATCAGTTTAGAGTTAGTTATAAATTTTGAGTTGTTTAGGGAACAAATATGTATATCTGGAAATATGAATATTAATAAGAATTTAAATTTGAAAAATATATAAAAACATAAAAATATTTCAAAATATAAAAGGGTTTAATGTGAAATTTATAAATACACTTTTTAACTTTAGGGATACACTCATAAATTTTATACGTGAATATATAATACATACCAATATTTATAATTGAATATATCAATCAAAATACACAGCAATATTCATATTGTCACATATGTTTTTATGTAAAATTAGGTTTAGTTATCTGTAGGGAGTTTAGTCAATGTACAGGGGAGCAAAAGTCCTTGAGTTGAGAAATGACCTCACGACAAAATAGGTGCCGTTTGAATGACTTAGAGATGCTCTGCAAATCCTGTCTTTGAAGCCTGGAGACATGATCTTATTATAATAATCTAGTGGACTCTGAGAAGCAAGCAAGTTATACAGTCTGCACATGCCCAAAGCTAATTGTACTATGTAATCTAGTGTAACTTGATATGACCCTGGAACAGATAATAAACTGAATTGGCTTTCCCACAGGAGCTACTTCTTGCTCTTTTCCATCCTGAGTGCTTGCCTCATTATTGCTCTCCCCTAACCCTTATAGCTGGACCCCAATTTACCTTATAGGTGGTGTCCTGAGTAGGAATCCTTCTGGATGTGTTGACAGGAGAAGGGGATAGTTTACTGCCTGGAACAGGCTGTGATGGACTGACAGATTTGGCTCCATGAGAATGTTATAGGCCAGACTCTAAGGGAAATGACTGAAGAGTCTCCATTTTGCTCTGAGACTCCATGTTATGTAGGAAATAAGTTTCTCCCATGGGAACACCCCACCTCTGTGCTCCTCATCAGTTACTTAGTGTGACATGTTTAACAATACAAAATGATAATTCCTATGTAAAGAAATATTGCTCACTTTTTTTTTGCTCACTTTTGATTCCTATTGTTCCTAAACAATGTACCATGTGAACAGTGATTGTGTGGATGTTAGTAACCAATCTTTAGTTTGTACCTAGGTAAGTGTCATTTTGACTCACTTCCCCCTCTGTCAATGATCTCATGATGTTAATGTGTAATTTTGAATCATAGCAACAGACACTTATGATTAATGTGATTTTTGGTATAAGAACCCCTACAACCCTATGGTTGGGGCTGTTCTCCCAATAGCCATGGTAATAGTAAGCTATGGGGAATTCCCTGTCTGAAGCTCAACATTTTCATTGGGTTGAACTTTCTTATTTGCTTCCTAAGGCCAAACCTACTGTAAGTAATGCTGATCTTGCTGCTTTGCAGTCTGAAATAGATTCTTGCTATCCAAGGTATCCAGAGAGTGGGTCCTTAAAACCCAAAGATTGGGAACCTATAAGGTAAATAATTGCATGAGGAGCTGAGGGCTCCTATACCTGTATTACATACTTGGTATTTCTGTCAAGATATTATCTCAAAAATACCCTTGACAGAGCCACAAAATTCTTCGATACTTTCTAAGACTGAAGTTTTTCTCAACCCTCTCCTTGCATTGCTACTTCTCCCCTTCTCTTTACTTCCTCCAGTTCAGTCTCCTTTATCTGAATGCCTCAGGCAGGCAGCTGCAGAGGGCGAGAGAAACTCATACCTTGGCTGTCTTCCCCATTAGGTTAAACAATGCTAATCAGTCAGAATATGAACAATTGCCTTTTACTTTGTTTAAAGAATTAAGAAGGACACTGTTGAAAAGGAATTAATTGTAATTTTTCTCATACTAGGACAGAGGGGCTGAAAGTTGATTATGACTTTGTTCCCAATGATTGGAAAGAATTGGTAAAAATTGTTACTTCTCCTGCCCAAAATACAGTGTTTTTACAAGAATACTCTGATTTAACCTGGGTTCAAGCTCAGGATCATGCTCAAGGAAATGTAAATATTGAGTATGATGACTTATTTGGCATGGGACAAAGAGAGACATTACAACAACGAGCTCAGTTGCCCACAGCCACCATTGCCCAGATTAGAACTTTAGTTTGTAAAACTTGGAGGTTGATACCAGACTCAGGGTCCTTCCAAATCCTTTGCTGTAATTAGACAAGTCTTGGGGAACTTTTCATTAATTTTGTTAACCAATTGACTAAAGTTATTGAAAGACAAGTAGACAATTTGGAGGCTGCCAATATTCTGATCAACAACTGGCTTATGAAATTGCCAACCAAGATTGTAAAGAAGTACTGAAACGTATTTACCATGCAGTAGATACTACAATTTCTTTCTTTTTGTCTTTATATAGTTTTTAATTTTTTACAGACTGTATTTTGATTCATTGTACACAAATGGGGTATATAATTTTGTTTCTATGGTTGTACACAATGTAGAGTATACCATTTGTGTAATCATACATATACATAGGGTAATGTCTGTCTCAATCCACCATTTTTCAGACTTCCCTCCCTCTCATTTCCTTCTTCATATTCTAAAGTCCCCCCATTATTCTCTCATTCCCCACCCCCTTGCCCCATTATATATCATTCTCCACTTATCAGGGAAAACATTCAGTCTTTTTTTTTTTTTTTGGACTTGTCTTATTTCATTTAGCATGATATTCTCAATTCCATCCATTTATTTTCAAATGCCATAATATTATTCTTTGTAGCTGAATAGTATTCCATTGTATATATACACCAGAGTTTCTTTATCCATTCATCTGTTGAAGGGCATCTATGTTGGTTCCACAATCAAGCTATTGCAAACTGAGTTGCTATAAACATTGATGTGGCTGTGTTACTGTCGTGTGCTGATTTTAGGACCTTTGGGTATAAACCAAGGAGTGGGATAACTGGGTCAAAAAATGGGTCCATTCCAAGTTTTCTGAGGATTCTCCATACTGCTTTCCAGAGTGGCTGTACCAATTTGCAACTCCACCAGCAATGTAAAAGTGTGCCTTGCCCCAAATTCATGCCAACATCTATTATTGTTTGTGTTCTTGATAAAAGCCATTCTAATTGGAGTAAGATGAAATTTTAGAGATGTTTTAATTTGCCTTTCTCTAATTACTAGAGATGTTGAATACTTTTTCATGTATTTATTAATCACCTGTGTGTCTTCTTCTGTAAAATGTCTGTCAAGTTCCTTGACCCATTTATTGATTGGGTTCTTTGTATTTTTGGTGTAAAGTATTGTAAGTTCTTTATAAATTTTGGAGACAAGTGCTCTATCTGAAGTGCATGTGGAAAAGATTTTCTGCCACTCTGTAGGCTCTATCTTCACATTCTTGATTATATCCTTTGCTGAGAAAAAGCTTTTTAGTTTGAGTCCATTCCATTTATTGATTCTTGCTTTGATTTCTTGTGCTTTGGGAGTCTTGTTGAGGAAGTCTGATCCTAAGCCAACATGATGAAGATTTGGGCCTACTTTGTCTTCTATTAGGTGCAGGGTCTCTGGTCTAATTCCTATGTCTTTGATTCATTTTGAGTAGAGTTTTGTGCAGGGTGAGAGATAGAGGTTTAATTTCATTTTACTGCATATGGATTTCCAGTTTTGACAGCACCATTTGTTGAACAGGCTATCTTTTCTCCATTGTATGTTTTTGGCACCTTTGTGTAGAATGAGGTGACTGTATTTTTGTGTTTTGTCTCTGTGTATTCTATTCTGTACCATTGGTCTGCCTGTCAATTTTGGTGCTAATATCATGCTGTTTTTGTTACTACTCCTCTGTAGTATAGTTTAATATCTGGTATTGTGATACATCCTGTTTCACTTTTTCTACTCAGGATTGTTTTGGCTATTTTATGTCACTTGTTCTTCCAGATGAAGTTCATGATTGCTTTCTCTATTTCTATGAGGAATGTCATTGGGATTTTAATTGGAATTGCATTGAATCTGTACACCACCTTTGGTAGAATGGTCATTTTGACAATGTTAATTGTACCTATCCAAGAACATGGGAGATCTTTCCATCTTAGAAGGTTTTCATGAATTTCTTTCTTTAATGTTCTGTAGTTATCATTGTAGAGGTCTTTCACCTCTTTTGTTAGATTAATTCCCGATATTTTATTTTTTTTTGAGGCTACGTGAATGGAGTGGTTTTCCTAATTTCTCTTTCAGAGGATTCATCACTTATGAATAGAAATGCATTAGATTTATATGTATTGATTTTATATCTTGCTACTTTGCTGAATTCATTTATTAGTTCTAGAAGTTTTCTAGTGGCATTGTTTGGATCTTCTAAATATAGGATCATGTCATCAACAAATAGTGACAGCTTTAATTCTTTTCCTATTTGTATCCCTTTAATTTCTTTGGTCTGTCTAATTGCTCTGGCAAGTGTTTCAAGGGTGATGTTGAATAGAAGTGGTGAAAGAGGACATCCCTGTCTTGTTCCAGTTTTTAGAGGAAATGCTTTCAGTTGTCTCCATTAAGAATGATGTTGGCTGTGGGCTTAACATAGATAGCCTTTACAATGTTGAGATATGTTCCTACTATTCCTATTTTTTCTAGTGCTTTAAGCATGAAGGTGTGCTGTGTTTTATCAAAAGCTTTCTCAGCATCAATCGAAATAATCATGTGATTCTTAACTTTAAGTCTATTAATGTGATGAGTTACATTTATTGACTTCCAGATGTTGAACCAACCTTGCACCCCTGGGATAAACCCCACCTGATTGTAGTGCACTATCTTTTTAATATATTTTTGTATGCAATTTGCCAGTATGCATTTTGTTAAGAATTTTTGCATCTATGTTCATCAGAGATATTGGTCTAAAGTTTTCTTTCCTTGATGTGTCTTTGTCTGGTTTTGGTATCAGAGTGATACTAGGCTCATAGAATGAATTGGAAGGGTTCCCTCCTTTCTATTTCCTGAAATACTTTGAGGAGTATTGGTATCAGTACTTCTTTAAAGGTCGTGTAGAATTCAGCTGAGATTCAATCTGGTCCTGGGCTTTTCTTTGTTGGTAGGCTTTTGATGGCTTCTTCTATTTTGGTTATTGAAATGGATCTGTGTACGTCTTCCTGTTTCAGTTTGGGAGGATCATATGTCTCTAAAAATTTGTCAATGTCTTCGATATTTTCTATTTCATTGGAGTATAGATTTTCAAAGTAGCTTCTAATTATGTTATGTATTCCAATGATGTCTGTTGTGATCTTTCCTTTTTCACAACGAATTCTTGTAAGTTGAGTTTTTTCTCTCCTTCTCTTTGTTAGGGTGGCTAGGGGTTTATCAATTTTGTTTACTTTTTCAAAGAACCAACTTTTTGTTTTGTCAATTTTTTGAATTGTTTCTCTTGTTTCAATTTCATTGATTTCAGCTCTGATTTTAATCATTTCCTGTCTTCCACTATTTTTGGTGTTGATCTCTTCTTTTTCTAGGACTTTAAGGTGTAATGTTAGGTCATTTAGTTGTTGACTTTTAATTTTTTTAATGTATGAGTCAATGCAATGAACTTTCCTCTTAGTACTGCTTTCATAGTGTCCCAGAGATTTGGATATGTTGTGTCATTGTTCTCATTACTTCTAAGAATTTTTTTTATTTCTTCCCTGATGTCTTCTGTTATCATTGCATCATTCAAAACCATATAATTTAGTCTCCAGGTGTATGAGTAGTTTTTGTTTGTTATTTTATCATTGATTTCTAATTTCATTCCATATGGTCTGATAGGATGGAGGGTCATATCTCTATTTTTTTGTATTTACTATTGGCTTCTTTGTGGCATAGCATATGGTCTATTTTGGAGAAGGAACCGTGAGCTGCTGAGAAGAAAGTATATTCGCTCAATGGTGGATGAAATACTCTGTAAATATCCATTAAGTCTATATCATTGATTGTATTATTTAGTTCTATAGTTTTTTTGTTCAGTTTTTGTTTGGAGGATCTATCCAATGGTGAGAATGGTGTGTTAAAGTCCCCCACTATTAATGTGTTTGGTTTATTTGATTCCTAAAAGTGAGAAGGGTTGGTTTGATATACATAGATGCTCCATTGTTGGGGAATAAATATTTAAAATTGTCATATATTGCTGTTTTATGCTTCTCTTAAGCAGCTTCTCTTAAAATCTTTCTTTATCCCTTATAGCTAACTTAGGTTTGAAGTCCACTTTATCTGATATGAGGATGGAGAACTCTGCTTTTTTACTGGGTCCATGTGCATGGTATATTTTCCCCCATCCTTTCATCTTTATTCTGTGGATGTTTTATTCTATGAGATGAGTCTATTGAAAGCAGCATATTGTTGGGTCTTTCTTTTTATTCCAATCTGCTAGTCTATGTCTTTTGATTATAGAATTTAGGCCATCGACATTCAAAGTTATTATTGAGAGATGATTTGTATTCCTGCTCATTTTGGCTTATTTTGGTTTTCTACTTGTCCTTTGATTGGCTTTTCCTTTAGGGTATTTCCTCCCTTTCCTGACTTGTATTGCTGTTTTTCACTTCCTCCTCATGAAATATTTTGCTGAGAATGTTCTGTAGGGCAGGGTTTCTATTTGTAAATTCTTTTAACTTTTGTTTGTCATGGAAAGATGTTATTTCATTGTCAAATCTGAAGGTTAATTTTGCTGGGTATAGTATTCTTGGTTGGCATTCATGTTCTTTCAGAGCTTGAAATATATTGTTCCAGGCCTTCTTGCTTTTAGAGTCTGGCCTTAGAAATCTACCTTATATGTAATCTGAAACTTTCTCCTAGCAGCCTTTAAAATCCTATCTTTATTTTGAATGTGAGGTATTTTCATTATAATGTGTCTTGGTGTGGATCCGTTGTAGTTTTTTGTACCTGGTGTTCTGTCAGTCTCTTGTATTTGATATTCCATTTCATTTTTCAAGCCTGGGAAATTTTCTGATATTATTTCATTGAACAGGTTGTTCATGCCTTTGGTTTGTATCTCTGTGTCTTTTTCAATCCCAATAATTCTTAAATTTGGTCTTTTCATGATATCCCATAATTCTTGGAGGTTCCATTCATGACTTATTAATATCTTCTCAGTTTGTTCAACTTTATTTTTCAAGATTGAATGTTTTGTCTTCATTGTCTGAGATTCTGTCTTCCATGAGGTCTAATCTGTTGGTGATGGTTTCTATTGAATTTTTAATTTGGTTTATCATTTCTTTCACTTCAAGTATTTCTGTTTGGTTTTTTTTTTTTCAGAATCTCTATCTCTTTATTGAAGTGTTCTTTTGCTTCTTGCATTTGCTCTTTTAGCTGTCTACTGGAATGGCCATGCATTGCCTGCATTTGCTCTCTTATTTCATCTTTTGCTTTATGTATCATTTTAATCATGCAGATTCTAAACTCTTTTTCTGTCTTTTCTAAAGCCATGCTGTCATTGGAGTCTATCAAAATAGCATCTTGGTTTGTTAGGGACACTTTCTTCCCCTGTTTTTTTTTTTTTTTTTCATATTCTTTCTGTATATTCCCCTCTAGCAGTGAAGATCAGAGATACTACTGAAGTTTGCTCCATGCAGGTTTATTATGACCCTGCAGTTTTCTACTACCTCTCCTTTGAAGGGGAGATGAATACCAATAGCACCCAATACAAAGAAAATGTAACCCTGAACCAGATAGCTCTTATAAAGACTTTAACATTTTTAAAAGAAACAGGATCAGTTCAATTACTATTTACAGTATTTCTAGGTGTGAACAAGAGGATGGGGAAAGGGTGTAGAATATAAGTGAGTAAATAGAAGTACCTGTCAAAGGGCCTCCAGTGTCCTGTAGGTGTCTCAGGAAGAAAGCCACCCTTCCAATGATGATGGCCACGTCCTCAGGAATAATTCAAAATGCCTGCACCAACCTCCAAAGAAGCTGGGGAGCCCCAGTGCGGGTGTGCTGAGTCAGCATGGAGAGAGGCGCAATGACCCTCAGTAGGAGGGGGGCAGGCGGGCAGGCAGGCTCAGCTACAACCTCAGTGTGGGGGGGCAGACTCAGCGACAGCATCTGACCTCTGTGTGGGGGTTGGGTGGGTTCAGTGATAGTGTCAGACCTCGGTGTGGGGAGTGGGCTTAGCCTATAATTTCTGATTTAATAATGACATGCCAAATTATTGGAACTGAAACTCATAAAGTTGCTTTACTAGATTCTGCTCTGGAGCCTCTGGATAAACTTGGTTACAATTTTTATAAAACCTGTCCATCTTCAAAAGGACTGTAAGATTAAAAAAATGTTGGGGGGGCACAAAAACTGCCCAATCAGAAATGTCCAATGTGTCATAAATGATGTCAATGGGATAATCAATGCATGTCTAAAACAGACATGTGGGGAAACCCAATTACAGGTCAACTCCCGACCTGGGCCCAAAAGAGGAGGAACCATTTTCACCTGCAGACTCAGATGTTTTCTTTACAAACGTTTCCAATTCAAACACAAATCCTTTCAAGCCACTAGAGGGAGCATAGGAATAGATTTGATTACTACTGCAAATGCTGAAATACATCTCCATGGGGAAGTATGTAAAATTGCTACCCAAATTCAAGGACCTCTACCTAAAGGTACCTTTGATTGAATTTGGTCCCGCTCCCACAGTGCTAAAGGAGCAAAATTTATAATCAAACTTGCATATAATAGAAATGTTCTCCCTCAATTGATCTCTTGATCTCAGATGGTTGCAATCCTGTTTTACCTCTTACAGGAATAGATATTCATGTACTTTATCTTACTTATGTATATACTTTATATTTACAGTATTTACAGTTTTCTTCATATTATCAAGCTATCTTAACTGATATTTTATCTCCTATTGCTTTCCATACACCTCTGGATGAACACCTTTTCTTGTGTCAAGTCTCTCATGCTCCTTCTTCTATAATCTCCTCCATGCCACCTTCTAGGGGGATTACTGCTAATACTGATAGAAAATAATGGGGTGTGGTATCTATATTCACTGATAAAAAATGGACTGATTATTACACATTGACTCAAGCTTCCCCTCAGCAAGCAGAATAGCTGCAATTACTTTGACTCTTTGTATGTTTCCCATTGCCTTACACATCATTACAGATTCTCAGTATATAGTCAAACTCATGCCTCATATTTCCTCTGTAATTTCATCACCTCATGTGGACTCTAATTTGTTATTCCTGCTTATTATGCTTCAATTTCTTTTATAGGATCTTAGAGCTTCAGTATTTCTTGCTCACATGTATAGCCACACTGAGGTTTGTGGAGCACTAATGCTTATGCTGCTATAAAATCACTTTGTCCTATCTTTTCAGATGCCATGGAATCACACAATTTTATGAAAATGCTCACTCTTTAATGAAAACCTTTTCTATTTTCTCTCAACAGGCCAGTTTCATCATTACTAATTGCTCCCATTGCATACCATTTGTTCTCCTACTTGGAAAACTGTAAACCCTGGAGATTTATATTTTAATGCCCTTTGGCAGATGGATGTGACACATTTTCATCCTTTTCATCCCTATTCTTTAGACATGTTACCATAGATACATCCTAAGACCTCGAATGGGCCAGTGCACATCATTCAGAGAAGGTCTCACCCTTTGTCTCTCAGCTACTCATTTACATTGCCACCATGGGTAAACCTCAACTTTTAAAAACTGTCAATGACCCTGCTTATACTTCTACTGTCAATGCTTAGTTTTGAATCAATGGAATGTAATTCTAACCCATGGAACTACTCACAATCCTACTGGACAACTTTAGTTGATTGTGCACATTGCACACTTCAAGCTTTCCTTTTAAAACAAAAACCAAAAAGGGGACCTAGTCTTACTCATCTCAATATTGCTGCCAATATTGTCTGTGTTAATAATGCTCTCAATAATAGATCATAACAATGACTATTATGGTTTTATTTCCCTGTTGTTGTATCCATGTTGGTGGTGCCCTTGTAAAAAAATGTCATCTTTGGCTTCCCACACCCATTATAATATTTCAATCCACTTAGCAGAAATTGTTAATTACTCTAATATTTGCATCCATCAAGATATAGATATGGAAAGCATCCTGGGATCTTGTCTTCACCCTGTGTGCCATCATGCTCATGAAATTGCTAATGTTTTTCCCTAACCAAGGCATTCAAAAATATGTGTCTTATAAAGATTCCTATAACTGTGGCAATCCTCAACATATAGCATCCTCCAATGCCAGGATGCTACTTATACCCATGGTCTCTTTATATATGACTGATATCTGTGCTGAAATTCAAATTGTACTTGTAATGGTTGTCACTGGGATATCCTTCCTTCAATTGCTGTAATGTTGAAACCATTTTGTATGGAAATGGACATATCCCTTTGCCTCTGGGATGGTTCTTTTTCTGACTAATTATAGTCCATGAAACTCATTGTTGTTGATTAACAGTGTTTCTCCCCTCTTCTCAGGATTTAATAGGTGACCATAGAGATCAATGATTACCTAAGAGGACTGTATGCTTAGATAAAGATTGTGATGATTCCATTCATCTACTATCTAAAATAGAATTGGAAGCTTTAACTTTCACTTCAGTTGGCATTTTTCCCTAACATTATCAGCTTCTAAATAGACAAGGAAACTTGCCTGTGCCATGGTAAATTACACATCAATGGCAATTATGATGCTAAGTGGGGAACAAAAAAAATCATCAAGCTATTCTTGATAATAGGGCTGCTATTGATTATTTGCAATTGTTGCATCATAAGGAATGCCAAGATTATAATAATTTGTGTTGTTTCAATTTAACTGATAATAATAACCCCAGTCAAAGGGAATTCAATCATCCTAAGGACATTGTAAAAAAGGTGCAACAAGATGATGAAGGTTGGGATTCATTAGATTGGTTAACTTCCCAGTGACCAAAGTTTAAATGGATCAAACAGTTTTTTATTGGAGGATGTTTATTAATACTTGCCTTATTATGCCGTGCTTGTTTTTTGCCAATGTTTGCCTTGCTTTCTCCTTCCACCTTCCTTGAACAGAAGGCAAGTCATGTCTATTCAAAAGGCCATACAAAACAACAAATGGGAGATGCAGGATTTCAGGTCAGTCAATGTACAGGGAGCAATAGTTCTTCATTCAAGAAAACTCCTCAGGGTTCAATAGGTGCCCTGTTTGAATGGCTTAGAGATGCTCTGCAATCCTCTGCCCTTGAGGTCTGGAGACATAATCTTTTTATAATAACTTTTTGTACTAGTGGATGCTGAGAAGCAAGCAAGTTATGTGATCTGTGCATGCCCAAAGCAAACTGTACTATATACCCTAGGTAACATGATATGACCCTGGAATAGATAATAAACTGAACTGGATTTCCCTCTGGAGCTATTTCTTGCTCTTTGCCACCCTGTGTGCTTGATTCTTTATTGCTTTCCCCTTAACACTTACAGCTGGACTCCAATCAACCTTTATGGTTATCGACATGATGTTAGGATTAGTATTAAATTTTTGATTGGTTTTCACATGTGGTTAGTTATAGAATATATATATCATGAAACAAATATTCATAAAAAACTACACGTGCAAATATGTGTGAAAAGGTATATATGTTTTGAAATAGGGAATTGTTTAATGTGAGACATAAAAATACATATTGTTTTAAAATTGGAGAAGCACATATAAATATATACATGAGTATACAATTATATGCATGATAATATACCATTGATAATTGAAGGCACAAATCAAAATACACAAAACTATTCTATTGATATATGCACATTCATGGAAATTTAGGTTTAGGTAGATGGGTAAATTTCAGGTTAAAATTAAATTTTGGGTTGTGTTATGGATTGAGAAGAAATGAATATGGATATCAGAACATATGAATATTCATAAGAATGTATACATGAAAATATGTACTCTTTCAGATAACTCCCTTGAAGAGAAGTTCCCACTTGCAATGAACTATTGTTTACCAATGGCACACACATTTCCAAAGTGAAACTTTAACTCCAAGCTGTGAAAAGCAGTAATACTTTATGCTAGTTCAACCCTGAACAAACGCAATGTGCTCACTGAGAACTGAGTTCTTTCAATTTGAAACTGCTTGCACAAAATGCTACCTTTCCATTCTTCCTAGCTTCTTAGCAACCTCATGAGTAACACAGTTCAGACCATGTATCCAGTCTGGTAGGCACCCCAATTTAGCAGCAAGAGCTAGTACGGCTAAAAGGGTCAACCCTCCAAAGATTCATTGAAATTGAACTGAGAACTTTTCCACAAAACACCTGAAGTACCAGATCCCTCTTGCAAAGAATGGCCATTTATCAATCTCACAGATACTTCAAAGTGAAACCTTGCCTGTGACCCCTGAGAAGGGGTACTGTTTTATGCTGGGTCAATTGATGCGAACTCCAATGTACTCACTGAAAGTTAAATGCATTCCTTCTTCCACAAACTGCTTCAGTTCTGCCTTCCTAGATGTTCTCAGCAAACAAGTATGGAGCACAGTTCTGACACAGTATCCAGAGGTTGTTTGCAGTAATTTCACTGTGTTGCTAAAGTGCACTATTGATATGCCCATTGTGGATGACCTCTGGACATGCCTCTGCCACTTGTTTAGCAGCTGTACTTTAATTTGCTGCTTTCCCTCAGAAAAGCATTTGTAATATAAAGGTGAAGGTTTTCAGAAATCATTGGTACCTGTGTTTTCCTAGTTTACCAATGCTGTTTACCAATGACCCTGTTGATTCAAAAATGAAAACATGCCTGCCTATTCTGAAAAGTAGTAATTCTTCATGTTGGTTTTACCATGACTAACACTTATGTGCTCACTGCAAACATTATTTTCTGCCAAAGTTGCTTGCAAAATCTCTTTCAGTTCTGCTCTTCCTAGCCTTTCTCAGCGAGATCATTAAAACCCAATATTAAGAGTCCTCTAGGAAAAAATTGGAATGTGTTACTAAAGAGAGAGTACAGTCTTAGAACATCTTCTCTGATAAAATTTACATACTCTATTGCTATTTGTTAAAAATTTACACTTCTATGAGCTGGTTTTCCTCAGGCATTTGGAAGAGGAACATATATGTTCTGAAGGATCACTTGCATCTAGGTGCCCCAAGAGAGGCAGAAACAGGTATTGCGAAGAAAGTCAATTCTCCAAAGTTTTATTGAAATCAAACTGCTAAACTTTCTTACAAAACTCCCTGAAGTGCCAGATTCTGCTTGCAAGGGGCTACCACTTACAAATCTTCCAGATGTTTTCAAACTGAAACCTTAATTGCACATGCTTAGGTACTTTGCTTAAGTACTTTGCAGGCTTTGAAGTGGTATTAATTTGTATTTGTTCAACCAGGGACAAAACCCAATGTGCTTAGTGAGACCTGAGTTCCTGTAAGTTGAAGCCACTTGCACAAAGTGCTTCAGTTCTGCACTTCCTATCTCTTCTCAGCCAGCAGGTCCAGAACACAGTTTATAGCCCATATACATAGTCTCCTAGAAATAATAGGAGTGTGCATTTGAAGTGTGGTTGCTTTCTTGAAAGGTCCTCACTCTCCAGGTTGGAAGTGCTACTGCAAGTTGTTTAGATACTACACTTCTGTGTGTGCTGCTTTTTCTCAGAAAATTTTGTTTTTGAAAGTAAAATTTTATATTTAAAATGGGTTTAGCATGGGAAAAAGAAGTTTCATCAGGAGCACTTGTACCTATCTTTTCCATAAAGAGGAAGAAACTGGTACTGTTATAAAGTCAATTCTCCAAATCCACATGAAATCTACCAGGAAAATTTTCTCAGAAATCCTCCTAGCATTGCTTGATCACACATGCAATGAACTGCCATTTTTCAATGGCACAGAGGCTCCAAAATAGGAAACAAATCAGAATGCTCTGCAAAGCAGTAAATCTTCATGCTAATTCCACCTAGGAGAAACCATAATATGCACATTGAGAAATGAGTCCCTACAACTTGTAGCTGCTTCAGAAGCATGCTTCACTTCTGCTCTAATTCTTTCAGCAATCTGAAGCACAGTTCAGACCGCATATGTGGTGTTATGTGTGAGTTCACACTTGAAAGTTTCTTTCTGAGTAAATTATCACAAACATAAGTGCTTACCAGGAAGTAAATAAAAGATTTCCATTCAAACCCTCCGTACCATTGGTAACTGACCATATATTCCAAAAGGGCAACTGCAGTTGAAAAGTCATGGCTGAAAAAAATTTTACTAATGAATTTCAATGTTTCCTTAGGAAACCAGTTACTCTGCATGACTCCACTTTGTATCCAGGGGACTTTGCTTGTAGTTTCAAGTGCTTCCTTGTTCTACCAGTTTGAGTATTGGTCATGAGCAGTGGTTTAAGTGTGTAGCCTAGAAAAGAAGGCATGCAGAGAAGCAGGGTCAGCAAATGGCCTCAACTTGGATGCACTCACTCTCTTCTCAATGAGAACATGTTGGTTTGCATTTGGATGAATAAGTGTGAAGTGTAAGTGTTTTACAGCAACAGAAGAAACAGTTTCAATTCAAAGTGTACCTTTCAAAATCAGGAGCACATGCCCAGAAGACAACTGCAGTTGAAGAGATTTTTGAAAATGTTTTACAAAAACATTTTTAAAAGACTTTGTGAATTTGATCTTGATGGCTCCAAGATGTTAGTGCTCCTATTTAAAACAGCTCTCTTGTTAGACTAGTTTGTGTAATAGAACTGAACTGAAGTTTGAATGTGCTGGCTGAAAACAGTTTACAAGTGCTGAGAAGGAGCAGATCTAGCAAGTAATTTCAATGCAGAGGCACTCACTCTGTTATCAATGAGTACGTTGCATTTTGAATTTGTATCAATTAGCTCAAAGCTTAATTGCTTACCAGCAAGTAAAGAAAACATTCCCATTCAAAGCTTTGTTCCAGTGGTAGCTGGCAGTTTATTTCCAAAAGGGCAACTGCAGGTGAGTAGTGATGGCTGAAAAAATTTAACTAATGAATTTCAATGATTTCATGGGAAAACAATTCCTCTGCATGGCCCCATGTTTATCCCAGTGACTGGTGCATGTAGTTTCAAGAGCTTTCTGGTTCTATCAGCTTGGGTATTGGTCATGAGCACTAGTTTAAATGTATAGTCTAAAAAGTGCTTAGTAGGCATGCAGATGACCACTGTCAACAAACAACTTCAAGTTGGAGGAACTCATTCTGTTCTCAATGAGAATAGGTTGGTTTGCATTTGGATGAAAAAGCACAAGCCTTATGTGTTTTCAAACAACAGAAGAAACAGTTTCAATTCAAACTGTATCTTTCAAAACCTTTACAAAAGGGTTTCAATAAGACCTTGTGATTTGATTATCCTTACAGTCCAACTTGGCTCCCAGATTTTATTTCTCCAATCTACAAGAGTTCTCTTGATAGAGTACTTTGTGCAATAGGACTGAACTTCTGTTTCAATGTGTAACTGAAATCAGCTTACAAGTACTGAGGAGCAGGTCCAGCAAGTAGCTTCAATATGGAGGAACTCACTCTGTTCTCAATGAGTACGTTGTGTTTTTGGTTTGGATCAATTAGCTCAAAGTTTACTTACCAGCAGGTAAAGAAATGATTTCCATTCAAAACCTTTGTACCATTGTTTACCGGCAGTGTATTCCAAAAGGGCAAGTGCAGTTGAGGAGTGATTGTTGAAAATGTTTTAGTAATGATTTCAATGACCCCTTGGGAAACAGATCCTATGCATGTTGCCACTTGACATCATAGGTGCTTTCCAGCAACAGAGGAAACCTTTTCAATTTAAAGTATATTATTTGAAACTGGGAGTTCATTCCCAGCAGACAACTGCTGTTAAAGATTTTCTTAAAAATATTTCACAAATGTATTTCAAGGAGATCTGTGGATTTGATCATCCTTACAGTCTCAATTTACTCCCAGAGGATGAGGTTGCTGTCTATATGAGCTTTATTTTTATACCAATTTGTGTATTAGCACAGAACTGTGGTTTGAATGTACTGTCCCAAAATAGATTGGAAGTGCTGATGAGGAGAAATTACAGCAAGTTGCTTCAACATACACATACTCACTGTGTTTCTCTATGAGTATAACATAGTTTGTAGTTGCATGAATTATCACAAAGCATAAGCGCTAACCAGAAAATGAAGGAAATATTTCCAATAACTGACTTTGCATCAGTGGTAATGGGCAGTACATTCTAAAAGGTCAACTGCAGTTGAAGAGTGATTGCTGAAAATGTTTCACTAATAGATTCCAATGATTCTTTGTGGAACAGATCCTCTACATGGTCCCACTTTGGTCCAAGGGTTGGTGTTTGGAGCTTCAAGAGTACTTTTAATCCACAAGTTTGTGTATTGTTCAAAAATGGGTAATGTGTATGCAAATATACTATTGATTATTGAACATACAATTCAAAATGCACAAAAATATTCATATTTCCATATATGTTTTTATGCAAATTTATGTTTAGTTATGGTATAAATTTAGGGTTCGTATTAAATTTAGGGATGGTGCTGCATCTATTTTCTGCCACTCTGACACTTGACACAGTTCTGTTGATTGTCCTCCCTCTTGGGGGCCATAGGCATGTCATGTCTCCATGTGTAGTTGCTTTTTAATATTAATTATCAATATATCATTTAGAAACTTATTGGAAAAACATTGGGAAGGTTTTACTGTATTGGGACACAACATAGTGCACAATAAAAATTTATCAGTAATACAGAGATAAAATATATGAAAATAAACAAATGTGGCTGTGTTTAAGTTAAAAGGAGCCTGTGATTGCTTTAGTATAATAAGAGATGAATGAAGAGACATTCCTCTGAGCTTGGATGTGGTGTTTGACCTTTGTTGTTTCTTAGTTTCAATAGTTGATTCTAGAGATACTTAACATAATAAAAACATTTAGGTTAGTCATAAATATAATTTGTGCTTTTCCTATGTTTAGTCTAATTCTTTAAGAATCAGAATAAGATTGTAGTCCTTCATTATGTGAAATTAAAATAGACTAAATATTAACTATAATTTGATTTCTTTGCCCCTTAATAATAGTAAAACTTTTCACTGTTAAACATTGGACTTCATGGTGGGGTTGGTTTCTCAGAAAATCTAGTGATGTGTTTGTTCTGAAGGTTAAAAGCTGGCAGATCATGGTGACCTCAGTTTAGCTGGAGGACAAGTTTGTTTCAGTTTAGCTTGGAGATGAGGTTGTTTTAATGTAGCTGGGAAATAAGGTTGTTTTGGTATGGATTGTCATACAGAGAGAATGTGTACTTTGAGAAGAAGCATAGGTTGTACTTTTGAAGGTTTTTCGTGTTTTAAACTAACAAAAAATGATATGATCATTACTAAAGAAAAATATCTATAAAAAGACTCACAGAAAAAATAAAGATAGATTCAGCTTCAGAACACTTTGTGTCTCTGTGTGCTGTTTCTCCATCCACTGAGGATCCCCAATCCCTGCTAGGGTTGGACCCCGGCAGGATGGGTTTCAATTAGGGTTATGCAATGAAAATGGATATCAGGAAACATGAATATTCATAAAAAAGTACACATGAAAATATGTATTCTGTTGGATATCTCCTTGAAGAGAAGATCCCATTTGCAATGAACTATTGTTTACCAGTGGTACATAGAATTTCAAAGTGAAACCTTACCTCCAAGCTGTGAAAAGTAGTAATTCTTCCCACTAGTTCCACCCTGGACAAACCCAATGTGCTCACTGAAAGCTGAGTTCTTTCAACTTGAAGCTGCTTGCACAAACTGTTCTTCCTACCTTCATAGCAACCTTATACAGAACACAGTTCAGACTGTGTATACAGTCTGGTAGATGTCTCAATTTAGCAGCAAAAACTGGTAATGCTAAAAGGGTCAACTCTTCAAAGATTCATTGAAATTGAGATGACAATGTTTCCAAAAAAACCCCATGAAGTACCAGATACTTTTCGCAAAAACTGCCATTTACCAATGGCACAGACAATTAAAAGTGAAACCTTGCCTACAACCCCTGAGAAGGAGGACTGTTTTATCCTGGGTCAAAATGAGATAAACTCCAGTGTGCTCACTGAAATTTAAATGAGTTCCTTCTTCCATAAACTGTTTCAGTTCTGTCTTTCTAGTTGTTCTAGGGAAACACATAGGGAACACAGTACAGACCCATTATCTAGAGGTTTTTAGTAGTAATTTCACTGTGTTGATAAAGTGTGAATGCACTATTGAAATGTCCTTTCTGGATGACATCTGGATATGCCTTTGCCAATTGTTTAGCAGCTGCACTTCTATGTGCTTATTTTCCTCAGGAAAGATTTTGGAATATGAAGATGAAGTTTTCAGAAAGTACTTGAACATATGTGCCCCGAATTTACCAATGCCATTTAACAATAGCACAGTGAAACCTTGCCTGCAAGCTCAAAAAAGTGGTAATGCTTCATGCTGTTTTGACCATGACTCTCTCCAATATGCTCACTAAACACATTATTTTCTGCCAACGTTGCTTGCAAAATCTCTCAGTTATGCTTCTCCTAGTCATTTTCAGCAAGAATATTCAAAACACAGTTGTGACCCAATATCACAAGCCTACAAAAAATTGGAATGTGCTACTGAAGAGTGAGTGCACACTTCAAACATCCTCTCTGATGAAATCTGGATGTTCTACTGCTATGTGTTAAACCCTTACAATTCTCTGAGCTTTCTTTCCTCAGGAATTAGTAAGAGGAACATGTAAGTTCTGAGGGATCACTGGTACCTAAGTGCCCCAAGACAGGAAGAAACTGGTATTACAAAGAAAGTCAATTCCCCACAATTTCATTGAAATCAAATTGTAAAATATTCTCAGAAAACTTCCTGAAATGCAAGTTTCTACTTGCAAGGGACTTCCTCTTACCAATTGTCCAGATGTTTTCAATCTTAAACCTTACCTGCACACACATAGTAATGATAGTACTTCATAATAGTTCAACCAGGGACAAACCCCAATATGCTTACTGAGAACTGAGTCCCTGTAAGATGAAGATGCTTGCAGAAAGTGCTTCAGTTCTGCTTTTCCTATCTCTTCTTAACCAGTATGTTCACAACACACTTAACAGCCCATAAACAGAGTATCCTAGGAAGAATAGGAGTGTGCTGCAGAAGTGCGGGTGCTCTCTAGGAAGGTCCTTACTGTCCAAGTCGGAAGAACCAATGCAATTTGTTTAGACACTGAACTTCTGTGTGTGCTGCTTTTTCTCTTGAAATTTTGTGTGTGAATATGAAATTTTATATTTTTGATTGGGGTTAGAATGGGAACAGGAAGTTTCATTGGGAGCATGACTTACCTTCTCCAAAGGAGTGGAAGAAACTGGTACTGTTATAAAGTCAATTCTCCAAATTCTTATGAAATCTAACAGGAAAACGTTCTCAGGAAACCCACTAGCATTGCATGATCCCACTTGCAATGAACTGCCATTTACCAATGGCACAGAGGCTTCAAAATTGGAAACTTTCCAGAATGATCTGCAATGCAGTAAATCTTTATGTTTGTTCCACCCCAGAGATACCACAAGGTGCACCTGAGAACTGAGTTCCTGCAACTTGAAGCTGATTCAGAAATGTGCTTCACTTCTACTCTTTCTAGCTCATCTCAGCAATCAGACCCCATCTCCAGAGACTGCTGGTAAGAATTGCAGTATGCTGGTGAAGTTGAGTGCACTCCTGAAACGTTCTCTCTGGGTGATATTCAGAAGTGCCAAAGCAGTTCTCTTTGCTGCTATTCCTCAGGCATTTTATGTAAGATCAAGAATGTTCTAAGGGAGCACTTGTACCTAGATTCCCTAGTTAGAGGAAGAAACTTGTATTTTGTGAGTCAGTTTCCCAAAGCTTCATTGAATTTGAACTGGTAAAAGGTATCAGAAAATGTCCTACCAGTGCTGCATTTCACTTCTGAGGAACAACACTTTGCCAATTGCACAGAAACCATGGATACTGAGAGTTTAGAGATCAAAATGACTGCCCAAATAACCTGAAAGTCATGCTGCTCAATTTTCTATTACAGAAAGAAACCCAATCTCTCCATGCTGGATGTGGAGGAGAGCAAAGAAACATTTATCAACCTTGGCACAGGTGCCAGCCCCTAGGGGCTTGATTCCTGGAGAACTGAAGTTTGACTCAGAATACAGGCCTGGCAAAACCATTGTGTATTAAATGGAGCATGCCTAATGATGAGGAGACAATCGCATGTGCAGAGGAGTTCACACAGCTCAGTACTGGTGGTAGAAACCCACCCATATCTCCCCTTCCCACTCCAATTCAGATGTTTGCTAGTTGGGATAGGAGAGATGCGTCTGACCAGGAATTCATAAGGACAGGGTTCAGAGAGATTGTTTGGAGAAAGAACCTGAAACCAGGAAACATGGGTCCACAGGTGACAAAGTGGGCTAAGAATTGTATCCTCCACTGCAGGAATGAAATTAAGGGGAGAGCCCTCAAGTGTAGTCTCCCAGTGTGGACTGGCAATTCTGTGTCCTAATGTGCACTGGTTTAAAACTGCAAGATCAATAGGCAACCAACCAAGATCCTAGAACCTGCCTAAGCCTAAAACCCACCTCCACGAGTTACTCTGAATAGCCTACACCTCTCATTCCAGCAATAACACAATCTGAGTGTTGAGCAAGCATCTTACTACAGATGAAATCACCTAACACTGCTGAGAAGGGTTGCTGAGAATTTTTGGAACTCCAATGGAAACAATTTGTTAACTTTACATCAGAATTATTTTTCTTGGTTTAATTATGACTTAAGTGGTTCATATACATTTTCATATTTGCTTTTGCTCATTTCCAGGATTTTAAAGTCAGTTATTTTTCACGGATCAGTTATTTGAGGATTAGACATGCCTTTATGCAAAATTAGGATTAGTTAGATGGGTAATATTATGGTATTACATTTTATATTGCTTTATGGTTATATTTAGGGACTGAATATGCACCTTGAGAAACATGAATATTCATAAGAATGTACATTACAAATATGTATGTAAACATGTATAAATATATATGTACTAAAACATGCAGTGGTATATTGTGCATTAATGAAGACACTTTTTTACTTGAGAATGCATGGATATATCATACAATGGGATATTGAAGAACTTTTGGGCAAACTAAATATATAAGTAAAAGCACATAAATACATATATTATTATGCATCCTATTATGTAAAATTAGGCTAGGTATGGGGAAATGTTAGGGCATGCATTAAATTTTGAGTTGGGTTATCATTAGGGTTAGGGAATAAATATGTATATCAGCATTCATAAATAGTCATAAGAACGTACTTGTAAAAACACATTAGAGCATGTTTTCTGAAATAGGAAATTTTATAATGTAATTCCTTTGAATACATATGTTTTTTAAAATTTGGGTGTGCATGGATGTATCATATAAATGAATATATCATAATATATGTGCAAATATACCACTGATCATTGAATATAAAAATCACAATACACATAAACATTTTTATTACTATGCCAGCTATTGTGTGAAAGGAGGTTCAGTTATGGGGTAATTTAATTTAGTATTAAATTTAGTATCAAATTTTCAGTCGTTTGGAGAATATTTGTATATCAGGAAACATGAATATTTGTAAGAATATACGTATAAAATACATGTGAAAACATATAAACATATATGTTCTAAAAGGAATGTTATAATTTGAGTCAAATATATATACTTTTTAAAATAATGGACATATGGGATATATCATATAAATTTATAATAATAATATACATGCATATATATCATTCAGAATTGCATAAAAATTTCAAAATACACAAAATTCACATGTGTTCTTTTATGTAAAATGATGCTTAGGTGTAGGTGTAAGGACAAGATTAGTATTGAATTTTGGGTTGGTTTAGGGTTTAGGGCACAATGAATAAGTACATCAAGAAACATGAACCTAAGATTACACCCATGAAGATATGAATGAAAACATATATAAAAAGATATGTTCTGAAATAGGAAAGAATACAATGTCAGTCATGTGTACACTCTTTGAAAATTGCAATGCATGGATATATCAAAAAAATGAATACATAATATACATGCAAATATACCATTGATAATTGAAAATATATGTCATAATGCACATATATATTCATACTACTCTACAAGATTTTATGTAAATTATTGTTCTATATTGGGGAAGTTTAGAGTTACTTTTAGTTAGGGTTAGAGTTAGGGTTGGGTTTAGTGTATGAACATGTGTATTAGGAAACTTGAATACTCATAAGAATGTACACATGAACATATGTATGAAAAATATATGAAGGTATATATATATATATTCTGAAAAATGAAAGGTTAAAGTGTGAGTAATACAACTACACATTTTTTAACTTGGTATGCATGGATATAGCATGAATAAAATATGTCATAATATATATGAAAATACACCATTGAAAATTCAATATATAAATGCAAATATAGCTCAATCCACATTTCACTATGTAGGCTTGCATGAAAAATTAGGTTTAGATATCAGGATAAGGTTAGGGTTAGTATTCTGAGTTGTTTTAAGGTTATGATGTGGGACTGAATGTGTGTATCAGGAAACAGCTGTTCTAAGAATGTACATGAGAAAATATGAATTAAAACCTACATAAACATATGGACTCTGGAACAGGGAAGGATATATTGTGAGTCATATGAACACACTTTTTTGTGGATGCAAAGATATATCATATAAATGAATATATACTAATGTATATGAAAATGTACCATGGATAATTGAATATGTGTTAAAATGCAGATAAATGTATGACAATATCTGCTTTTTGTAAAATTAGGTTTTGGTGTAGGGATAATGTTTGGGTTTGTATTAAATTTTCAGTTGGGTTAAAATCAGGTTTAGAGAATGAATATGTATATCAGGAAATATGAAGTGTCATAAGAATATATGTGTGAATATATATAAGCAAAATACATATAAACATATATGATATGAAAATGGAAAGGGCATAAGATGAGTCATGCATTTATACATTTTTAAATAGGGGATGCATGGGTATATCATATATATGAATATAAAATTATATATGTGTAAATATATTACTGATAATTGAATATATGTCAAAATACACATAAATATTCATATTATTATACAGTCATTTATGTAAAATTAGGTTTAGTTATTGGGATAATGAGGTTAGTAGTAAATGTTGAGTTGGTTTAGGATTAGAGATAGCAAATGCATATGTATGTTGGCAACATGAATATTCATAAAGTCATAATAATACAGATACTTTTATTTTGAGACTGCATTGATATATCATATAACTGAATATATAATGTTATATATGCAAAAATGACATTGATAATTTATTATTAAAGTCAAAATATCCATAAATATTCACATTAAAATACGTGGTTTTATGAAAAAATAGGTTTAGTGATAGGGTTAAAATTACAGTTAGTGTAAAAGTTTGATGGTGGGTGCAGTGACACACACCTGGAATCCCAGCAGTTTGGGAGAATGAGGCAGGAGGATCAAGAATTCAAAGTCAGCCTCAGCAACAATGAAGCACTAAACAACTCAGTGATTCTCTCTAAGTTAAATGCAGAATAGCCCTGGGGATGTGGCTCAGTGGGTGAGTGCCCCTGAGTTTGATCCCCAGAACCAAAACAGACAAACGAAAACTTATACTTAGTGTTACATTTTGAGTTGCATAGTGAATGAATATGTATATAGAGTAACATGAGTATTTATAAGAATATACATGTGAAAATATGTATAAAACCATGTATTGACATATGTGTTCTGAAATTTGATGTGTATACTGAGAGTCATATGTATGCACTTTTTAAAAATTGTGGTATGCTTGTTTATGTTATACAAATAAATATGAAACAGTGTATATGTGAATATACCACTGATATAATTGAATATACATTGAAAATACACATAAATATTCCTATGGGTATACACACTTTTGTGTAAAATTAGATTTAGGTATAGGAATAAAATTAAGGTTAGTATTAAATTTTAGCTGGTTAAGCAAATGAAAATGTATATCAGGACACTTGAATATTCATAAGTATGCATGTATGAAAATATGTGAAAAAACATTGAAATACATGCTCTAAAACAGTGGATGTGTAATGTGAGTTTTATGAATATAGATTTTTCTTAAATTTGAGTTGGGATGTGTGTATATATCATATAATGAATATGTAAGTATGTGAATTTAAATATACCATACATAACTGAATATGTAAGTCAAAATACACATAAATATTTGTATTATTATACATGATTTTATGTACAATTATGTTATGTATAGGGATAAGTTAGTGTTTGTATTAAATTTGGGATTGTGATAAATTTAGTGTTAAGGAATGAATATGGATATCAGAACACAATAATATTCATAAGAAATTTTGCATGAAATGTGTATGATAGCATATATAAACATAAATGTTCTGAAACCAGGGGGGTTTAATATGCATCAGGAATACAGTTGCATAAATTTAGGAATGTTATATATAACCTATAAATGAATATATAATAATATATCCTTTGATATATAATATATGGGTCAAATTGCACATTAATATGCATATTAGTATAAGCTCTGGTGTAAAATTAGGTTTAGGTATTGAGGAAATTTATAGTTAGAATTCAATTTTGGTTGGGTTAGGGTTAGAATTCAATTTTGAGTTAGTTTAGGATTAGAGTTAGGGAATTAATATGTATATCAGTAAATGTAAATTTCCTAAGAATGTATGTGGGAAAATATGTTTGAAAACATATATTTTTTTAAATTTATTTTTATTGTAAACAAATGGGATACATGTTGTTTCTGTTTGTACATGGAGTAACAGCATACCATTTGCATATTCATACATTTACATAGAGTAATGATGTTTGATTCATTCCGTTATTTTTTTCCTTCCCCCCCCACCCCTCCCACCTCTCTTTTCCCTCTATACAGTCCCTTCTTCCTCCATTCTTGCCCCCCTCCCACCCCCCATTACGTGTCATCATCCGAAAACATATTTTTTGATACAGGAAAGTTTATAATGTGAGTCATATGAATATACTTTTTCAAAATTGCAGGTGCATGGATATATCATTTTAATTGTTCTGTAAATATATATATGCAAATATGCCATTTAATAATTGATTATGTAAATCAAAATAACCTAAATATTCATATCACTGTGCAAATTTTTACATAAAGTTAGGGTTAGGTATAGTGGTACAGTTAGGGTTACTTATAAATTTTGATTCATTCAGGAAAAAATATGTGTATCTGGAAATATGAATATTAATAAGAATGTGCATGTGAAAATGAAGGAACAGTGTGTTAACAAGGCTACAAACATTTCTCCCTGATTCTGCCCCCCCACACCATTTTACAACCTAGATTGTTACTGACTGTGAATAATCAATTGAGATAACTCACTACTTTCCTGGATTGTTAATCTGCGAACTTCCTCTTCAGTCATTGGTCAGATTATTAGCCCATGAACTTCCACTACTTAAGAATAGTTACCCCAACTCTTTCTCTCTCTCTCTCACCATTAATGGCAGACACTGTGTCTGCTTAATAAAATCTTTTGTGTTTTTTCCAACATCTGGAGTGGTTTTCTGGGTGCTTTCACTGATGCCCATGACTTAGATGGGTTCTTCTACCACCACTTAGGAGAGTGGAATCCCATTTGACACCCCAGAGCCCCAGAGATGGGTCTTATCTTCCAATTTTCCAGTCGCCCAGTTCCACATCCACCACCAACATTCAGTTTGGTGAGTTTTCCCCTAGGTTGAATTAAATACTCCTCTGGTGACCTGAGACATGACTGTTGATTGTCCAGCACCCTTGAGGCAGTTGAGGAGTGGGGATTCCCCAGCCACAACTTTTACAGTTATGGCTGGCCCCCTTATTTGACCTTATCTGATGGGTGGGTCCTCAATCTTTATGGTGGAGATTCCCTCTCTGTGTTGAGTCTCCTCTTCACTTTTCCTCTCAAAATTTCTGGCATGAAATACTCAACCTCCTCGGTGTTTGTCTGGCACATACTGAAGAGGGTGACAACTCCCATCATTGTGTTTTCTCCTCATCTCCAACCAACTCGTCTGTGACCTCGGGACAATGAGGACTCTGACTCTGCCATTTATCAGTCAATATGGGAACTGGGTCCTCCATTCTGGAAGAGTCACCCCTGGGGTGCCTACTAAACAATCTTAAATCCCTTCACCTGACCCCTGATCAAAAGTCACCAAAATTATGCACTTGAGTCATATTATTTGGCCACAATATCCTTTAGATAATTAATGCAAATGGACCATTAATGGCACCGTGGATCACAATGTTCTATAGTACTTCTGCAACTTTGGTGAGTGAGCAGGCAAATGGAAAGAAATTTCTCTACATTCAAGCTTTCTCTTTCTTGCACACTAAACCTGATCTTTGCTCTTGCTTTTGGCAATGAAACCTTCACTCTCCCCTGCTTCTTCTCCCCCTCCTAATCCCTCCTCCTCCACATTTGATCCAGCGGACAAACCACCCACGTACCTGTCTCCTGTGGCAGAAGCCCCTCCAACTCCTGCTCCTCCATCTCATTTGCCCCATTCTGCTTCTGCTTCTGCCCCAACCAACTCACGCTTGCATTCTCTTTTGAAAAGTGAGAATTCCTCACAATTTGTATGACTCTAAGTTTTCTTTATACATTATCCTTTACCATGCTGCTTTTGGAAAGAGAGGGACTTCTTACCACAAAAGGAAACTCCATCACCAACTCTAGCTACATCCTAAACCTCTTTTAGGCTCTTCACCTCCCATTAATCATAGGCCTTGTACATTGCTGGGCCCATTAGACAGATCAATCATTCATCATTTAGGCAACAATGAGTCAGATGAGGAGGCTAGAAGTGTGACCCTATCATCCACATTAGCCCCCATCATGACTCTCCATGATCCCTTACCTCCATCACCCCCCAAGAGAAGATATTTTCATACCTCCACCATTAATTTTACCCCAAATTTTCTTGCTCTCACAATTTGCTAAGACTCATTTGCAACTATCCTGATCTGACATCTCATTTCTGAAGGAACTCTCCTGCACATGTGAAGTTTGCCTGTGAACCAATCCTACAGTTCTCAGATCCCTGATTTTTCCAACTCACAAGGCCCTTGGCACCATTCCAGAGGTAGACTGGAAACTCAAATTCACTCACATTCCTGCAGTAAGAAAATCTAAATATCTTTTGGTCATGGTAGACACTGTCTTGGGATGGGTTGAAGCCATCCCACTTCCAACCAAAGGGCAATAACCATCTCTATCTTCATCCTTCATGAAATCATTCCTCATTTTGAAGTGCCTACCTCCTTCCAGTCAGAAATGGGCTTGAATGCATCTCCCAAATTTCCCAACAACTTGTTGGAGTCCCTTGGCATTTCCACATTCCTTTTCACCCAAAGTCATCAGGTAAAGCAGAACGAACAAACCAAACTCTTAAATATGTTTTAACAAAACTTTCTTTAGAACATCACCTTTACTGGGTTAAACTCCTCTTGATCTTCTGTATCTTCACTCACTCCCAAAGAAACCTGCCAATATCTCCCCTTTTGATATGATGTATGGTCATCCCTTTTTCCCTCTATTCCTTTTCAAATATCCATTCCTCTCCTAAACCACATTCAGGCAGTCCTATGGGATTATGCCAACTCCTCCCTGCCTAGACCCTTGTGTGGCCCCATTGCTCAACCTCTTTAAATAGGAGACCAAGTTCTTATCTCTTTGCCTTAGGCTGAAGGCCAACAAACTCTCCACCCTTCTTCCCATTCAGGAGACTGAGTGCCAGAACACTGAGGCACCAGACAACTACAACCAGTCATGAGTCCCCTGCCATTCACCCTGTCTGCCATTTTTCTCCCCAATAGATCTGTACAGGTGCCAGTCATTTCCTCCCTCCAAGATTGCCTGTGGGACTGCTGGATTAATCAGCTTGTAGTATAGGCCTAGGAGGACACCATATAGGATGAATTGGAGCCTGGCTACAACTGCACTCCCCATGGGGAACTATCCAGTCCCAATTCCTACCTACTGTAATGACAGATCCCTCCCCTGAATCAGCTCTACACCCATGCCCATCAGGAAGCAGTTACTGAGGATGGATGTTTGCCCAAATGCCCCAAAGGGATCTTCTTGTAAAAACACAAACAGAGGAATATAGGGAAAATGGATTAACAAGACTGCAGCAATTTCTTCCTTGATTCTGCCTCCCCCGCACCATTTCACAACCTAGATTGTTACTGACTGTGAACAATAAATAGAGATAACTTACTACCTTCTTAGATTGTTAGCCCCATGAATTTCCTTCTCAGTCACTATTAGCCCATGAGATTCCACTTTTTAAGAATAACTGCCTCACCTCTCTCTCTCTCTCTCTCTCTCTCACTCTCTTGCTCTTAAGGGCAGACACTATTCATCTGCTTAATAAAGTCTCTTGTGTGAGTTCCCATGACTGGAGTGGTATTCTGTGTGCTTTAAGAAAATATGTGTGAGATCATATAAAATTTTTTTGAAATAGAGAAGGATTTAATGTAAATTAAATTTAATGTGAATTTCATACATTTTTCAAATTTAGGAATAAACTAAGTTATATACCTGAATGAAGTATATATATTTATATATATATTTATGTATATATATTTATAGTTGGAGACCCAGGCCTAGCCCACCTAGTGCCACCAGTTGAGACTTCTGCTCTGTGGAGGCCCACCCAGAGACCAACTGACCCCAGTTCGAGGTTTAGTGCCTGTGCTATGGTTGGCCATCTGTCAACATGTGGAGGTGACTCTGCCCAGAAGCAGGGTTTATATCCCACCTGGAGGCCACCATCCCAAGAGGGGCAACACTCTTCTTGGGTCACTGCATTATCAAGTTCCTCGCAGACATCAGAGTACTGAAGACTAGGAGATTTGAACAGTACTGTATACTTTTATTATAGAGTTTTTTTGTTAGAAGTGATATTACAATTGTTTCTATTATACCTAATATTATTCCTACTTTTCTTTTATTTTTATTTTTCTCATTCTCTCTATTTTCCTGTTATCTGTCTGTCTCCCAGAGACTCTTTCTCCCTTTTCACATGCTAACAATCAATTCCTTTTAATTCAAATTTCAATATTGCTATGACAAAGTACCTCTACAGACACACTTCTTATCTCATAAGTGTTATGTCCTACCCCCTACTCATCCTCTTTTTCCACCATTAGAAATAGTGGTTCTTATTGCAAACCTATTGGCTCAGCCATAGAAAATAATCAAACTTATGTTCTCTGTTATTAAGACAATAATGTTAATATCTGAAAAGTGAACATTTGAGTTAAGGAGGCATATTATTTTTATGGTGTGCTCACTTCAAGGTCAGGTATGGAAAGCATGCAGACATTATAAGTCTATGGGGGGAGACTGCAATACCTCAGATTTGCACACTACAAGGGAAGACATATGAACAATATGAGGAATCAAGGAAAGAAAGTGTTCCAAACAAACCCAGATGCTACATCAATAAAATCCAATGACAGCATGACAGAAGAAATGTCTGAAAGTGAATCCAATATGTACATAAATAAAATTATCAGAGAAGAAAACAATGAGATAAGAGCAAATGCAGGCATTGAATGATTGCACCAGATAACAGTGAAAAGTACAAATGCAGGAAGCAAAAGGTCATTTTAATAAAGAGATAGAGATTCTGAAAAAAAAAAAACCAGAAATCCTTGAAATGAAGGAAAAAATAAACAAAATTAAAATCTCAATAGTTTCATGCCAGTGATGAAATGTTGGTTCAGCATCGGGAAATCAATAAAGGTAATTCACCACATCAACAAACTTAAAGTTAATAGTCACATGATTATGTCAATAGATGCAGAAAAGCATTTGATAAAACATAGCACAACTTCATGCCCAAAACACTAGAAATAAATAGGGATAATAGGAACATACCTCAACATTGTCAAGGTTATCTATGCTAAGTCCATGGTCAACATCATTCTAAATGGAGAAAAACTGAAAGCATTCCCTCTGAAAACTGGGACAAGGCAGGAATGCCCCCTTTCACCACTTCTATTTAATATTGTCCTTGAAACACTAGCCAGAGCAATTAGATAGACCAAGGAAATTAAAGGAATATGAATAAGAAATGAAGAACTCAAACTATCCCTATTTGCTGATGACATGATTCTAATTTAGAGGAGCCAATAAATTCCACCAGAAAACTTCTATAAGTCATAAGTGAATTCAGTAAATTAACAGGATATAAAATCAATGCTCACAAATCAAATGCATTTTTATCCACAAGTGATGAATCCTCTGAAATAGAAATTAGGAAAACTACCCCATTCACAATAGCTTCAAAAAATATAATACTTGGGAATCAACAAAAGAGGTGGAAGACCTCTATAATGAGAATTACAGAACACTAAAGAAAGAAATTAAAGAAAACCTTAGAAGATGGAAAGATCTCACATGTTCTTGGATAGGCAAAATTAAAATTGTCAAAATGGCCATACTACCAAAAGGGCTATACAAATTTGATGTGATTCCATTAAAATTTCAATGATGTGCCTCACAGAAATATAGCAAGCAATCATGAAATTCATTTGGAAGCATAAGAGACCCTGAAAGGCTAAAGCAATCCTTAGCAAGAAAAGTAAAGCAGGGGATATCACAAAACCAGATCTTCAGAGCAGTAGTAACAAAACATGAAGTGTCATAAGAAAGTATGTGTGAAAATATAAATGAAATGCATATATAAATATGTGCTATACAAAAGAAAATTGCATAAGTTGAGCCATGGATTTACACATTTTTCATTAGTGGATACATAGATATATGTATATAATATAAATTAATATTTATAAAAATATACTATTTATAATTGTGTCAAAATGCACATAAATATATTACTGTATGGGATTGTATGTAAAATTAGGTTCAGTTATGGGATCCAACCTTAGCAGGGGTCCAACCCTAGCAGGGGTCGGGGATCCTCAGTGGATGGGAGGCGTCAGCATGATGGAGATATAGCACACAGAGACACCAGTGTTCTGAAGTTGTATCTGTCTTTATTTTTTCTGCCAGTCTTTTTATAGATTTTTTTTAGTAATGATTACATCATTTTTGGTTAGTTTAAAACAAGAAAAACCTTCAAAAGTACAACCTATGCTTCTTCTCAAAGTACACATTCTCTCTGTATGACAACCCAGACAAAAACAACCTTATTTCCCAGCAAGATTAAAACAACCTCATCTCCCAACTAAACTAAAACAACCTTGTCTCCCAGCTAATCTGAGAGCACCATGATCTGGCAGCCTTTAACCTTCAAAACAAACATGTCTCTTTCACCACTTCTATTCAATATCATCCTTGAAACTCTAGCCAGAGCAATTAGACAGACCAAAGAAATTAAAGGAATATGAATAGGAAAAGAAGAACTCAAACTATCCCTATTTGCTGATGATATGATTATATACTTAGAGGAACCAGGAAATTCCACCAGAAAACTTTTAGAACTCATAAGTGAATTCAATAAAGTAGTGGGATATAAGATCAATGCACATAAATCTAATGCATTTTTATACATAAGTGAAGAATTTGCAGAAAGAGAAATTAGGAAAACTACCCCATTCACAATAGCATCGAAAAAAATAAAATACTTGGGAATCAATCTCACAAAAGAGGTGAAAGACCTCTACAATGAGAACTACAGAACACTAAAGAAAGAAATTAAAGAAAACCTTAGAAGATGGAAAGATCTCCCATGTTCTTGGATAGGAAGAATTAATATTGTCAAAATGGCCATACTACCAAAAGTGCTATACAGATTCAATGCAATTCCAATTAAAATCCCAATGACATACCTTACAGACATAGAGCAAGCAATTATGAAATTCATCTGGAAGAATAAAAAACCCAGAATAGCTAAAGCAATCCTTAGCAGAAAGAGTGAAGCAGGGGGTATCGCAATACCAGAATTTCAACTCTACTACAAAGCAATAGTAACAAAAACGGCATGGTACTGGTACCAAAATAGAAAGGTGGATCAATGGCACAGAATAGAGGACACGGACACAAACCTAAATAAATACAATTTTCTCATACTAGACAAAGGGGCCAAAAATATGCAATGGAGAAAAGATAGCCTCTTTAACAAATGGTGCTGGGAGAATTGGAAATTCATATGCAACAGAATGAAACTAAACCCATATCTCTCACCATACATGAAACTAAACTCATAATGGATTAAGGACCTCGGAATCAGACCTACCTTGCATCTTATAGAAGAAAAAGTAGGTCCAGATCTTCAACATGTCGGCTTAGGACCAGAGTTCCTCAACAGGACTCCCATAGCACAAGAAATAAAAGCAAGAATCAATAACTGGGATAGATTCAAACTAAAAAGCTTTCTCGCAGCAAAGGAAATTATCAGCAATGTGAAGAAAGAGCCTACAGAGTGGGAGAAAATCTTTGCCAATCATACTTCAGATAGAGCAGTAATGTCCAGAATCTATAAAGAACTCAAAAAACTCTACACCAAGAATGCAAATAATCCAATCGACAAATGGGCTAAGGAAATGAATAGACACTTCACAGAAGAAGATCTACAAGCAATCAACAAACATATGGAAAAATGTTCAACATCTCTAGTAATAAGAGAAATGCAAATCAAAACCACCCTAAGATTCCATCTCACCCCAATTAGAATGGCAATTATCAAGAATACAAGCAACAACAGGTTTTGGCAAGGATGTGGGGAGAAAGGTACACTCATACATTGCTGGTGGGGCTGCAAATTAGTGCAGCCACTCGGGAAAACAGTGTGGAGACTCCTTAGCAAACTTGGAATGGATCCACCATTTGTCCCAGCTATCCCACTCCTTGGCCTATACCCAAAGGAATTACAATCAGCATA
Organism: Sciurus carolinensis; assembly: GCF_902686445.1. Classification (NCBI taxonomy): domain Eukaryota; kingdom Metazoa; phylum Chordata; class Mammalia; order Rodentia; family Sciuridae; genus Sciurus; species Sciurus carolinensis. The sequence goes on from NC_062228.1 coordinate 37,278,411, forward strand.
CTACAGAGATACAGCCACATCAATGTTCATAGCTGCTCAGTTCACAATAGCCAGATTGTGGAACCAACCTAGATGTCCTTCAATTGATGAATGGATAAAGAAACTGTGGTATATATATATATATATATATATATATATATATATACAATGGAATATGACTCAGCCATAAAGAATGATAAAATTATGGCATTTGCTGGCAAATGGATGAAATTGGAGAATATCATGCTAAGTGAGATAAGCCAATCTCAAAAAACCAAGCGACGAATGATATCGCCATTAAGTGGATGATGACACATAATGGGGGGTGGGAGGGGTTAGTGTTAGGGTTAGACTTAGGGTTAGGGAGGGGGGCAAGAATGGAAGAAGGAAGGACTGTATAGAGGAACAAGAGGGGTGTGAGGGGTGGGGAGGAAGGGGAAAAAAATAACAGAATGAATCAAACAACATTACCCTATGTAAATTTATGATTACAAACGGTATGCCTTTATGCCACATATAAACAGAAAAACAACATGTATCCCATTTGTTTACAATAAAAAAAAAAAAACCATGAGGCAAAAGTCATTTATACAGGGAGTCAAGCAAGTTCTATTTTCTTCTACCTTTTATTAAGAAAGATGAAATTGAACTTCAGAATGGATTCAGGTAGGGAGGAAAATAAACTGGGGACTCTGGCAAATTCGCTCGAGAAAATTTTTGAATTTTAATTTCCATGAGAAGTAACAAGTTCTCATACCAAAGGCAGCTGCATAAAATTGCTTTCTACACTCCTTTCTCACATACCTGCTTTTGGTTAGTTTTGTGTATTCATATGCTTGGAATATATGCAGTTATCCATATTATGCTAATCAAAATTCTCCTAATGCAGTATTTTTTATCTTTCATAAATAAAATAGCGTAAAGTGGGAAAAAAAAAACACGTCACTAGATTTTCTGGGAAACTACTCCCACTATGAACTCCAGTGTTTAGCAGTGAAAAGTTTTTACTATTTAAAGGGCAAAGAAATCAACTTATAGTTAATATTGAGTCTATTCTAATTTTATATAATGGTGGACTAAAATCTTACTCTGATTCTCAAAGAATTAGACTAAACATAGAAAAAGCACAAATTCTATTCATGACCCACCTAAATGTTTTTATCATGCAAAGTATCTCTAGAATCAACTATTGATACTAAGAAAGCAAGAAAGTTTAAACACTGCATCCAAGCTCAGAGAAATGTCTCTTTATCCATCTATTATAATACTAAAGCAATCACAGTCTCCTTTAAACTCAAGCACAGCCACAATTGTTTATTTTCATATATTTTATCTATGTATTACTTGCTAAATTTTTATTGTGCACTATTTTGTGTCCCAATACAGTAAAACCTTCCCAATGTTTTTCCAATAAGTTTCTAGATAATATATTGATTATTAATATTAAAAAGCAACTACACATGGAGACATGCCAAGCCTATGGCCCCCAAGAGGGAGGACAATCAACAGAACCATGTCAAGTGTTGAATCCTCTACTCCAACAGACTGTGTCAAGTGTCGGAGTGGCAGGAAATAGATGCAGCAACAGGGTAAGTGTTTAATGTTGAGTTGGGTTAGGATTAGAGTTAGGGAGTGAATATGTATATTGGGAAACATGAATATTCATAAGAATTGTAAAAATACCCTTTTTTAAGTTGAGGCTGCATGGATATAACTTATTACTGAATATGTAATAATATACATGCAAGAAACATGAATATTCATAATAATAATAATAATACACTTTTTTTATGTTGAGACTGCATGGATATAACATGTGAGTGAATATGTAATAATATATAAGCAAATATGTCATTGATCATTTAATATTTAAGACAAAATACCCAAAAACATTCACATTAGCATACACGGTTTTATGAAAAATTATGTTTAGTTATAGGGTTAAAATTACAAGTTAGTGTAATATTTGATGCTGGGTGCAATGACACACACCTGGAATCCCAGCAGCTAGGGAGGCTGAGGCAGGAGGTTCAAGAATTCAAAGACAGACTCAGCAACAATGAGGCAATAAGTAACTCAGTGAGACTCTGTCTCTAATTAAAATACAAAATAGTGCTGGGTATGTGTCTCAGTGTTTGAGTGCCCCTGAGTTTGGTCCCCAGTACCAAAAAAACAAACAAACCATAAAACTACAGTTTTGTTAAATTTGGAATTGTATAGGGAATGAACATCTATAGAGGGTTACATGAAGATTCATAAGAATGTACATGTGAAAATATGTATAACATTATATATGAACACATATGTCCTGAAGCCCAAAGTGTATAGTGAGAGTCATATGTATACCCTTGTTTTAAATTGCAGTATGCCTGGTTATGTTACATAAATAAATATGAAATAGTATATATGTGCATAAACCATTGATAATTTAATATACAAGTAATAATACACATAAATATTCCTATAAGTATACATTCTTTAATGTGAAATTATATTTAGGTAAATGAATATGATTAAGATTAGTACTAAATTTTAAGTTGGTGTAGCAAATGAATATATATATATCAGGAAACATGAAAATTCACAAGTATATACATGTTACAATATGTGTAAAAACATTAAAATACATGCTCTAAAACTGGGGATAAAATCTTTTGAGTTGTGTGAATACAGTTTTTTTAAAAAATTTGGGTTGGGATGAGTGCATATATCTTATAATGGATATGTAATTATGTGAATGCAAATATACCATTGAAAACTGAATATTTAAGTCAAAATACACTTAAATATTCTTTATATTATACATGGTTATATGTAAAATTATGGGAGATATAGGTATAATTAGTGTTCATATTAAATTTGAGGTTGGAATAAATTGAGGGTTAGGGAATGAATGTGGATATAAGAACACAAGATTAATCATAAGAATTTTTGCATGAAAATGTACATGATAATGAAGCCAGAATTGGGGACAAGCAGTTAGTGTAGAAATAGGGGATTGGGTCAAAATGAGGAAATGGAGGTCATGAAAGCCATGTCTGTGGAAGTTGGAGACTGCCCTTGGGAGAATGGAATGTCAAGGATTTCTGGAGCCCATTGATTACCAAATTTACCTGTGCTGTCAGGGACTACAGGCAGGGAGCTGCTACTTAATGCTCCCTGGGCTCTTACCTGGCTGAAGCACTTTGGCCCTCCCCCTGCTTATCTCACCTGCAAAACCGGGCCTAGTCACAGAAGGAGAGATAAGTGGGGAAAGAACTGGAGAACAAAAGAGACCTTAATGTATAAAAGATGTAGGGCATGCTCACTTCTGGGGACTCTAGAACATCAGCACATGAACATGACCCCTTCTCCCTCCCAGGAGAAGTCTGTATTATTACCTTTAGATAAAACCTGCTTAATATGCTTGGCTTGGTGTGCTTCTCTAATGTTCCAACTTCAACATTTGAGGAAGCAGAACTCGTCACCAGTAAATGGCAGTATCAATAACATATATAAATATATATGTTCTGAAACAAGGAGGGTTTAATGTGAGTCATAGGAATACACTTTTTCAAATTTAGGAATGTTATATATAACCTGTAAATAAATATATAATAATACATGCTAATACACCTTTGATATTTTGATGTATAAGTGAAAATGCATAAAGATATGCACACTAATGTAAGCACTGTTATGTAAAATTAGGTTTAGGTATTGTGGAAGGTTAGGGTTAGATTTCAGTTTGGGTTGGGTGAGGGTTAGGGTTATTAATTAATATGTATATCAGTAAATGTGAATTTTCATAAGAATGTATGTGTGAAAATATGGTTGAAAACATATGAACATATGATTTCTGATACAGGAAAGTTTACAATCAGAATCATATTAACAAATATTTCAAAATTTCTGATGTATAGATATATCATGTAAATTAATGTATAATGATATATATGCAAATACACTTTTTAATAATTGAAAATGTAAATCAAAGTAACAAATATTCACATCAACATGCAAATTTTACTTAAAATTAGGGTTACATATAGGGGTAAGTTTAGAGTAAGTTATAAATTTTGAGTTGTTTAGGGAACAAATACGAATATCTGGAAATATGTGTAGTAATACCAATGTACATATAAAAAATATGTATGAAAACATATAAAGAAAAGTTTTGAAATAGCAAAGGATTTAATGTGATGTTTAATATACACTTCATAATTTTAGTGATACACTCATAAACTATAATGTATTATATATATAAATATTCATAATTGAACATATCAAACTACACATCAATATTCACATTATCAAATGTACTTTTATGTAAATTTAGGTTTAATTATCCACACAAGGTTAAAATTAGTATTGCATGTTTGATAGATTTCCATACATGATTAGGGATTGAATATATAGATGTAGTTATGCATAAACATTCATAAACATCTACATGTGAAAATATGTATGAAAGTGTATATATGTTTTGAAATAGGGAGTGGTTTAATGTGGGACACATAAATATATATTATTTAAATTTGGGGATGCATGACTAAATATATATGTGATTATACAATTATATGTATGCAAATATACCATTGATAATTGAAAGTTTAAATCAAATTACACATAACAATTATTGCTATATGTTCATTTATGTTAACTTAAGTTTAGGTATAGGAGTAAGTTTCAGGTTAGAATTCAATTATGTGTTGGTTAGAATTAGGGTTAGGGAATAAATATATATATCAGGAACATGACTTTTCATCAGAAATTATGGTTGAAAATATATTGAAAAAGCAAATGGTTTAATGTGAGTCATACAAATACACCTTTTAAATTATGAATGCATGAATAAATTACATATATGAATGTATATTATATATGCAATTATACCATTGATTTTTGAATATAGAAGTCAAAACACATACAAATATATTTCTATAAATTTTTTTTCAAAATTATGTTTAGTTTCAGCTTAAATTTAGGGTTAGTACAAAATTTAAGGTTCAGTTTGGGTTAGGTTAGGGATTGAATAAGATGTCAGAAAACACAAATAATCATAAGAATGTACACATTAATATATGTGCTCTTTCCAGAAAACTCCCTTGAAGGAACATTCCACTTGCCATCAACTTTTCTTTGCCAATGTCACACAGAGTTCCAAAGCGAAACTTTAACTCTCAGCCTTGAAAAGTAGTAATATTTTATGCTAGTTCAACTCTGGACAAACCCCAGTGTTTTCATTGAGAAGTGAGTTCTTTCAAGTTAAAGTTGTTGCAAAAATTGCTACTTCTCTGTTCTTCCTCACTCCAAACAAAGTTCAGACCATGTATTCATTGTGCAAGGCGCCCCAAGTTAGTGGGGAATCCTGTTACTGCTAAAAGGATCAACTTCCCCAAAATTCATTGAAATTGAACTGACAAACTTTTCCCAAAATCCCCTTGAAGTATAACCCTTTTGCAAAGAACTGCCATTTACCATTTGCAAAGACACTTCAAAAGTAAAACCTTGCCTGTAACCTATGAGAAAGGGTACTGTTTCATGCTTTGTCAAATTTATATTAAATCCAATGTGCTCACTGACAAATAAATGAGTTCCTGCTTCCACAAATTGCTTTAGTTCTGCCTTCCTAGATGTTCTTAGCAAACACTTACGGAGAGGAGTTCATACCCAGTATCCAGATGTTGTTAGTAGTAATTTCACTGTTTTGCTATAGTGTGAATGTACTATTAAAATTTCCTTTCTGGATGACCTCTGGAGATGTCTCTGCCACTTGTTTAGCAGCTACACTTCTATGTGCTGCTTTTCCTAGTGAAAGCATTTGGAATATGAAGACAAAAGCTTTCAGAAAGCACTTGAATCTGTGTGCCCCTAGTTTGCAATTTACATTAACCAATGGTAAAGTTGATTCAAAAGTGAAAACTTGCCGGCAATCTCTGAAAAGTGGTAGGGCTTCATGCTGGTTTGACCATGCCTAACCCCAATGGGCTCACTGCAAACATTATTATCTGCAAAAGTTGCTTACAAAATCTCTTTCAGTTCTGTTCCTCCTAGTCATTCTCAGCAAGATTATTCAAAACGCAGTTCTAATCCAATATCAAAAGTCTTCTGGGAAAAATTGTTGAAACATTCTCGTGATGAAATTTGGATATTCTACTGCTATGTGTTAAACATTTACACTTTTCTATGAGTTGCTCTTCCTCAGTCATTTGGAAGAGGAACATATAGGTTCTGAAGGATCACTTGCACGTAGGTGCTTCAAGAGATGAAGAAACTGGTGTTGAAAAGAAAGCCAATTGCCCAAAGTGTCATTCAAATCAAACTGTAACACTTTCTTAGAAAACTCACTGAAGGGCCAGATCCTGATACCAAGAGACTGCCACATACCAACTATACAGATGTTTTCAAACTTAAACCTCAGCTGCAAACGCTTAGAATTAGTGCTTGAAAGCACCAATAAACCACTCTGGATATGTGAACAGGAAGAGTGTCTGCCTGCTGGGTGAAAGAGAGAGAAAATAAGAGAGAGAGAGAGAGAGAGAGAGAGAGAGAGAGAGAGAGAGAGAGAGAGAGAGAGAGAGAGAGAAAGAGAGAGAGAGAGAGAGAGAGAATGGCAGTGGAGCTATTCTTAAGTATTGGAATTTCATAGGCTAATAACAATTGGATCAATGACTGCCTAGGAAACTTGTGAGATAACACTCTGGGTTGTAAAATGATGTGGGGGAGCAGAATACTGGTTATTCATATTTCCCAATATGCATTTTCATACACTAATAATAATCCTAATGCTAATCCTAAATAAAAGCAACTCTAAAATTACTCCATATTGAACAATAATTTACATAAAATCATGTTGAGTAGTATGCACATTTATGTGCATTTTCACTTATATTTTCAATCATCAATAGTATATTTGCATACATATTATTTATTATATATTCATTTATTTTATATATCCATGCATCCCAATTTTAATAATAGTGTATACATTACTCACATTATACTTTCCCTATTTCAGAACTTGAATTTTTATATGTGTTTTTATTCATATTTTCACATGTATAATCTTATTATTCATGTATCTTGATGTAATTATTCATTTTATAACACTAACCCTAAACCAGTCCCAAAATTAATACTAATCTGTTTCTTACACCTACACCTAAACACCATTTTATAGAAAAGCATACTAAAGTAAATTTCGTGTATTTTGAAAATATTATGCATTTATAAATTATATATTTACATATTATTGTCATTTATAATTTTATATGATATATACCACACACTCATCATTTTCAAAAGTATATTCATTTGACTCACATTATAAATTACTCTTTTTAGAACATATAGGGTTATATATCTATTCACCTGTATTTCATACATATATTCTTAATAATATTCCTGTTACCTGATATACAACTATTCCCCAAACAACTGTCTTTAATACTAAATTGATATACCCTATACCTAAACCTCAATTCACATAAGAACCTAAAAACTAATAAAAATGTTTGTTTTGAATTATATTTTCAATAATCAATGGCATATTTGCACATGTATGAAAATGTATTCACTTATGTGATAAATCCATGAATATCCAAATTTTTAAAAATGTGTAATCAAAGAATGACATTATAAAATTTCCAATTTCAGAACAAATATGTTCTTGTGTGTTTTTATACAACTTTTCACATGTACCTTCTTAGGAAAATTTATGATTGCTGATATACATATTCATTCCCTAACCCTAATCATAACCCAGCTCAAAATTTAATATTAACCATAACATTACCCCATAATTAAGTCTAATTTCACATAATAGGATGCATAATAATGTAAGTATTTATTTGGTTTTCCTTATATATTCAATTTGCCTGTATATTCTTAAATATTCAGTTATATGATACATCCATGTATTCTCAAGTTTAAAAATGTATGTGCATTAATGCACAATATATAATTGCATGTTTTAGTACATATATATTAATATGTTTCCATACATATTTTGAATGTACCTTGTTATGAATATTCATGTTTCCCAATGTATATATGCAATCCCTAACTCTAACACAAAATTAAATGTAATACTAACCATAATACTATCCCTCTTAATAAACCTAATTTTACAAAAAGGTATGTAGAATCCTTAAAAACCTGATCCATAAAAAAATAACTGGATTAAACCCTATAAATGAGAAAAAACAAATATGAATATGTACATGAACCGTTGAAGTCACAATTAAACCAAGAAAAATAAACTTGATGACAAGTTAACAAGTTGTTTTCATTGGAGTTGCAAAGATTCTCAGCTTCCCTTCTCAGTAGTGTTAGGTGTTTTCATCTGGAGTGAGATGCTTGCACAATCCTCAGGATGTGGTTTGCTGGATTGAGAGAGGTAATCTATTAGGAGTAACTCATGCAGGTGGGGTTTATGCTTAGGTAGGTTCCAGGTTATTGACTGGATGCCAATTGTTCTGGCACTTTGAAAGCACTGCACCCCAGGGTCCATAATAGCCAGATCACACTGGAAGACAGCACTTGATTGCTCTCACCTTGATTTTATTCCTACAGTGGAGGAAGAAGTCTACTTTGTCACCTGTGGACCCCATGATTCCTAGTCTCTGGTTCTGTCTCCACACTTAATCTCTCCAAACCCAACCCCTTTGAATTCCTGGTCAGATGCATCTCTCCTATCCCATCCTGCAAGCATCTGAATTGTAGTAATAAAAGGAGAACCAGGTTGGTTTGTACCACCAGTATTGACCTGTGTGAATTCCTCTGCATGTTTGATATTCTCATGATCATTAGGCATGTTACATATATAATACAGAATGGTTTTGCCAGGACTGTATTCTGGACCAAACTTGGGTTTTACAGAAATTGTCCCCTTGGGGTTGGTGCCTGTACCAAGGTTGCAAAATGATTATTTCCTCTCCTCCACATCCAGCATGGAGAGATTGGGTTTCTTTCCTGCACTAGAATTCTGAGCAGCATGCCTTTCAGTTTATTTTGGCAGTCTTTGATCTCTAAACTCTCATTACCCATGACTCCTGTGCAATTGGTGAAGGGTGGTTCCTCACAATTGAAAACCAGCACTAGTTGGAAATTTTCTGATATGGTTTGCCAGTTCAAATTCAATGAAGAATTGGGGAATTGATGAATCAAACAGCATTACCCTATGTAAATTTATGATTACACAAATGGTATGCCTTTACGCCATGTACAGAGAAACTACATGTATCCCATTTGTTTACAATAAAAAAAAAAGAAAAAAAAGAATTAATCAAAACAAAACAAAAAAAAGAAAGAAATCCATTTACATCTAAAAAAAATAAAATAAAATATAAGTCTCTTTCTCTAACTAGCATGCCTAGGTACAACTGCTCCCTTAGAACCTTCATATTCTTATCCAAAATGCCTGATTAATAGCAGCACACAGAAGTGGATTGGCATTCATGAATGTCAACCACAGAGACTGTTTCAAGAGTGCATTCACACTTAAGCAGCAAATTGTAATTCTTACTTGCAGACTCTGCAGAACTGTGCTGTGGATATGATTGCTGAGAAGAGGTAGAGAGAGAAGAGGTGAAGCATATTTCTTAAGAAAGTTCAAGTTGCAAAACCTCACTTGTCACTGTGCACATTGTTGTTTCTTTTGGGTGGAAATAGCATGAAGTTTTACTACTTTTCAGAGGATTCTGGCAAGTTTCCAATTTTGAAGCCTCTGTGCCATTGGTAAATGGCAGTTCATGGCAAGTGGAATCAAGCAATGCTAGGGGGTTTCCTGAGAAAATTTTCCTGTTAGATTTTATGAGGACTTGGAGAATTGACTTTATTACAGTACTACTTTCTTTCTCTTCTTTGGAGCAGGTAGGTACATGTGTTCCCTATGAAATTTACTGTTCCCATTCTAAACCCATTCAAAAATATGAAATTTCATATTCACAAACAAAATTTCCTAAGAAAAAGCAGCACACATAGAAGTGTCAAGTTGAAACAAGTAATATTAGCACTTTTAACTGGGAGAGTGAGGGATTTTCAAGAGAGCACCCACACTTCAGCAACACACTCCTATTCTCCCTAGGAGACTGTATAATGGCTCTTAACTATGTTCTGGAGGAGCTGGCTGAGAAGAGACAGGAAGAGAAGAACTGAAGCACTGTGTGCAAGCAGCTTCAACTTACAGAAACTCAGAACTCAGTAAGCACATTGGGGTTTATCCCTGGTTGAAGTAGTATGAAGTAGTACCACTTCTAAGCATGAACAGGTAGGGTTTGAGATTGAACACTTCTGGGTCATTTGTAAGTGCCAGTCCCTTGCAATCAGGATCTGACATGTCAAGGAGTTTTCTGAGAAAGTCCTACAGATTTATTTCAATTAAATTGGAGAATTGACTTTCATTGCAATACCAGTTTCTTCCTCTCATGGGGCACCTAGGTGCAAGTGATCCCTCAAAACCTATATGTTTCTCTTCCAAATGCCTGATGAAAAGCAGCAGAGAAGTGGAAGTGTTTAACACATAGAAGTAGAACATCCAAATATCATGAAAGAGGATGTTTGAAGAGTACACTCCCTCTTAAATACCACATTCCAATTTCTCCTAGAAAACTCTTGGTATTGGGTCAAAACTATATTTTGAATGATCTCGCAGAGAATGGCTATCAGGAGCAAGCCTTAGACAGATTTTGCAAGCAACTTTGTTTGAAAATAATGTTTTCAGTGATCACTTTGGGTTTAGTGTGCTCAAATCTGCATGAAGCATTACCACTTTTTGGAACTTGCTGGCAAGTTTTCACTTTTGAATCAACTATGCCATTGATCAATGGAATTGGTAAACTAGGGATATATAGGTACAAGTGCTTTCTGAAAACCTTTATCTTCTTATCAAATGTTTTCTTGTGAAAAAGAACCACATAGAAGTGCAGCTGAAAAAGGAAGAAAAATAAAACTCATTTTTCACAGATGACTGGATTGTCTAATATAGATAATACCATTTTTTTGGAGGGAAAACTATGAATCAAAATGAGCATGACACCAACAAAGAATATATTTAATATATAAAAGTCAATTGGTTTCTTATACATGAGCAATGAGCTACTGGAGATTAAAAGTGAAAAATCAGCATCATTAAAAAATAGTAGTCACAGAATAAAATATTTAGGTATAAATCTAACAGAAGTTGAACAAAATCTGTATGTGGAAAACTATAGAATATTGGTGAAAGAAATAAAAAGGAATATAAATAAGCAAAAGAGATACTCTATCACAGACTAAATTTTGTTACTATTTTACTCTTTCTGAACATGATCTATGGATTTGATCCAATCTAAATCAAAATCTCATCAAGTTACATATTTTTCATATACTGATAAGCTGATTCTAAAGTGTAAATGGAGAGACAAATTACCTAGAAGAGTAAATTCACCACTAAAAATTAAACCAAAGTTGAGAGATTCATTTTGTTTAATTTTCTTTCATTTTAAGACAAATATAAAATATGCAAAGAACTCTTAAAAATCAAAATAAGCAGAAGAATTAATAATAGACATAAGTTCCAAATAGACATCTGAGCAAGGAAAATATACAGGTATCAAATAAGCATATCAAAAAATGGTCAACCTTAGGAGTCAGTAAGGAATTGAAGGGCAGGTTGATGATGTACCACTGCATGCCTGTCACAATGCCACAATCCAAATACCTGAAAATGTCGGTAAAGCAAGCAAAACTCCCTTTCATCACTGGTTTGAATTCAAATCATAATGCCACCTGGAAAGACAGTGGATAGTGTCTCACAAAACTAAATATAATCTTATATTTATCATGTGTTTGTATAATAAATATAAAATTATATTGATATAATCACAAATTTCATGTTATAAATATAATCTTATATTTAGTAAATATTCCAGCAGTTGTACTCCTGTGAATTTCCCAACTGATTAAAAAATGTTTGTCCATATAAAAATTTGCAAGTGAATGTTAAAAAGAAAAAAAAAAGGAAAAGAAAAAGAAAAGACTACTACTAACAACCTCTGAATGCTGGGTCTAAACTGTGCTCCACACATATTTGCTGAGAACATCTAAGAAGGCAGAACTGAAACTGTTTGTGGAAGCAGGAATTAAATTAATTGTCAGTGAGCACTTTGGCATTTATCTCAAGTTGACTTACCATGAAACAGTCATAGGCAAGGTTTCACTTTTGAAGTGTCTGTGCCATTGGTACATTGCAGTTGTTTGCAAGAGTGGTCTGGTACTTTGGGTGCAGTTGGAAAAGTTTGCCTGTACAATTTCAATGAATCTTTGGGAAGTTGACCCTTTTAGCAGTACCAGCTTTTCCAGCCAACTTGTGGCACCTACCAGACTGGATACATTTTCTGAAATGTGTTCTGAATGAGGATGCTAGGAAGCTTGGAAGAACAGAAAAGTAGCACTTTGTGCAAACAGATTCAAGTTGAAAGAACTCAGTTCTCAGTGAGCACATTGGGACTTGTCCAGGGTTGAACAAGCATGAAGAATTACTGCTTTTCTCAGCTTGGAGGTAAGTTTTCACTTTGGAGCTCTGTGTGCCATTAGAAAACAATAGTTCATTGCAAGTGTGTTTTTCTCTTCATGGGTGTTATTTGAACAAGTACATATTTTTATGTGTACATTCTTATAATATTCATGTTTACTGGTATTAATTCCCTAACCCTAACCTAAACCCAACCCTAAATGTAATATTAACCCTAAATTTAACCATAACTGAACATAACTTTGCATAAAATCATATTAAAATATGAATATTTGTATACATTTTGATTTCTATTTCAATAGGCAATGCTATATGTGCTTATAAAGTATATGTGTCATTGGTAAATGACAGTTCTTTGCAAGAGGAATCTGATACTTCGGGGGGGTTTGGAAAAGTTTGTCAGTTCAATTTCAGTGAATCTTTGGGAGTTGACCCTTTTAGCAGTATAAGATTTTCCAGTTAACTTGGAGCACGTACCAGACTGGATACATGGTCTGAACTGTGTTTGGCATGAGGTTGTTAAGAAGCTAGGAAGAACAGAAAAGTAGCACTTTGTGCAAGCAACTTCAAGTTGAAAGAACTCAGTTCTCAGTGAGCACATTGGTGTTTTTCAAGGGTGAAACTAGCATTAAGAATTATTGCTTTTCACAGCTCGGAGGTAAGGTTTTACCTTGGAATGCTGTGTGCCATTGGTAAACAATAATATATTGCAAATGGGATCTTCTCTTCAAGGGAGTTATTTGAAAGAGTACATATTTTCATGTGTACTTTCTTATGAATATTCATTTTTTCTGATATCATATTTATTTCCTTACCTAACCCAAGTCCAACCCTAAATTTCATACTAACCCTAAACTTAAACAAAAAACAAATGTAAATGTGCATGAAAACACAGGAATGGCTAGGATGAGCAGAACTGGAAAAGATTTTGCAAGTAACTTCAGCAGAAAATAATGTTTTCAGTAAGCACTTTGGGGCTAGTCATGGTCAAACCTGTGTGATGCATTACTACTTTTCAGAACTTGCATGCAAGATTTTGCTTTTGAATCAATTGTGCCTTTGGTAAATGGCACTGGTAAATGAGGGGCGCATAGGTAATAGTGCTTTCTGAAATCCTTCATCTTCATATTTCAAAAGCTTTTCTGTGGAAAAACAGCACATAGAAGTGCAGCTAGTAAACAAGTGGCAGAGGCATGTCCAGAATCATTCAGAAAGTACATTTCAATAGTGCCTTCACACTTTAACAACACAGTCATATTAGAACTAACAAGCTCTGGATACTGTGTCTGAAATGTGCTTCATATATGTTTGCTGAGAATAGGAAAAAAAGAACCAAAGCAGTTTGTGAAAGCAGGATCTCATTTAATTGTCAGTGAGAAAATTGGGCTTCACCTCAAGTTGACCCAGCATGAAACACTACCCCTTCTCAGGGGTTACAGGAAAAGTTATACTTCTCAAACTTGTCAAATTGATCTGTTCCTGTTAAAAGTCAACCAGTTCCCACAGGGGTCTCTCATGGGGAAATTGAGAGCAGCTTCTTAGCTCCTTTAGTGCCATTCTTTAGGTAGGATTTCCTTGATGAGGTAGCTTCCTTTGGAATCAGGAATGTCTCCCTTTTCTAATGACCCTCCTCTGCAGCAGGTGCATTTATTGGCTTTTTATTCTCTAGTGGTCTCATCAATCTTCCTGCCTGGGAGGTCATGTGGCCCAGAGTTGCAAAACTCCTTAGAGAAGTTCTCTTGTTCCCTGAATTCAGACTGACTCTGAGGGCAAAAGTCACATACTGGTTTTCTTGGCCACTTTATTTTCAGTCTTGATCTGTAAGTTTGATCTTAAACATCCAGAAAGCCAGTATCACCAACTCTAACAGTTGTTAAGCCTAATGGTATAAACCACAATTTTTAAGACTAATTTATATAAAGAATAAAACTTAACAAACACAATGTTAAGAGTAAATTAGCATTTTTGAGAAATTCTTGTCATTTTAACATATAGATTAAACTTTGGTTTATATCAGCCCATTTATTAATGACCTTTGGGAAAAACCTTAAATTGCTTTAACTGATTGTCCCACATACATATAACCAACTTAGTTACACCAAATCTTGTTGAAATTTGCCCTTTACTTACACAAAGACTTTCTTATCACTTATTTAAACCTTCATGTATTTCATCACCCAAAGCATGTTTTTACCCAGAAACATTTTCTTCTCTGTAGTAAATATATTTCCATACCTAGAACCTTTTATTTTCTCTTTTCTATCTGTTGACCCTTTTTTGTTCATATTCTGAAACAACTCTTATAAAATTTTTGTATTTAGATAAATTACTCCATTTTAATAAGATGAAGTATTTTGTTATTTATAGCACTCTAAATGAAACAACATTGAAACTTTAGGTTCTCTTTGTATATAGAATTGTACCTCTTATTAACCTTGTTTTTAGTGATAACACAAAGCAATTTTAAACCCTTCTTATTTACCAATCTATGAAAACACCAATAATTTTTAAATATGTTACCCCAGGGAATTTAAGGAGTTAAGAGTACTCGATGTTCCTTAACAGTTAGCATTTTAACTTTGTAAGTTAATCAAATGTCTCTGACAAACACATTTGAGTAATCCCATATATGTAAAATCTAATTTACTTATTTTACTATAAAAACCAAGATATCAGACAAGTATATTGAACAGTATCTGCTGTCTCTTTCCTATTGAAGGAAATTCTAGAAACAATTGATGTTAGACATTTTATAGACATCAACATTTTATTAGTTTGACTTCCTAGAAACTTGTGAGGTAAGTAATTTTAAATACATTTTACTTTCATTTGTTTATCCAATTTAAATCAAACCTTTTTAAATAATGTGAATTGAAGGTATATGGATTCATTTTTAAATTTTAATTCATGAGTGCTCATTATATATCAATTTTGATATCATATACATGACATTTGGATGCACTTTTATAGACAGACAACATGATATCAGACAACATGATATACACACAGCAGAAAAGCAAGGGCCTTGTAGCTTTCTGTAGGTGAATCTCCATTGCAATGTAGCAGATGTTAAAAAACTCAAGTTGAAGAAAAATAGAACTTATGAAAAAAATTAATGTTATGACCTCAAAAACTATAGAATTTAAGGAAAAAACAGAGTCCTGGAATAATGACAGAGCCACTAATTATTTTAGTAATGCACCATACAATTTACTTTTGCTGAAGTTCAGGTAAAAGACTTTTTTTTTCTTTTTTTTTTTCCCTTGGGTATCGCGTTCCCTCTGCCCGCAGAGAGAGACACGACAAACGTCTGAAGCTTTGGAAGTTTATTGTGCACAGTCTTCCTTTCTTTCCCTCTTTTCTATCCCCTTCTCTCTTTTCTTTCTCTCGCTCTCTTTCCCTCTGCTTAACTCTCGCCTGCTCCGGCCGCTCCGCTTCTCCCGCTCGGCTCCTGCCTGCTTCGGCCACTCCGCTTCTCCCACTCGGCTCTCGCCCTCGCTCGCACTCTTCTTCCTCGCTTCTACTACTCCCTCCCAGGAAGTTACCAAGCTTATATACACTTCAACCAATCAAGGGAGAGTACACGAGGTAAACGGTGAACAGCTGTAGGTATAGAATAGGCACACGAGAGAGGCATGCACTAATCACATTGTTAACTAGCTAATGTTGTATAGCCAACCGCTTTTGGCTCAGCGCCAGGCGCCATCTTGACCGTGCCCAAGGCTGGGAGTCCCGGGTACCCCGACAGTTCCCCCTTCTTTATTATAATTTTAAGGCTCGGGACCGTGTCTGTCTTAGGTTGAGTGGTCAGCATATGTCTTTACCCGTCATCAGAGTCTGCAGAGCATGCTGCAGCTCCTGTCTTAGGTTGGTACATAGCCACCTCCTTCATTACCCGTCTCTGACTACCGGTCCAGCATTGAGAGCCATACTTGTGGGGAGCTGCCGGCCTTTAGGGCGGTCATGGCCTGATGAAAGATAATCCGATCCCTCTGTTGGCTGTCTTGTAGGTGCATGCCAAAACAAATGAAGAGAAGGGAGCCAAGGCAGAGGAGCACTATCATAGCTCCTAAGCCTGCCCATTGTTTGACAAAGCCACAAATAGAAAAAACTATTTAGCCATATTAGATACAGAAACAATATGCACCCTAGTAGAATTAACTTTGACAATTTCAGCTCTCGGTTTTGAAATAAGACCATCAAATTGATAAAATAGGCTGACAATTTTCTAGATAACCCAGCCGCGGTGCTGGAATTATCATATACAATAGGGGTAACACAAACAGTTCTTAAGGAATAAACGCATCCCAGTCCCAAAAGTTCTTGCAAGATATCCACTTGTTCTTGTAGTAAGTTCATTCTTTGATTTACAAGAGGTAAGCCTGTTGTTAGATGCTGGTTTAGGGTCTCTATAGTCTGTAAGGCTGCAGCTGTATTTTCGGCCAGGTAATCGTTGTTACTATATGGTTGTGTCAATGCTACTGCTGCAGAAGCTGCAATGGCAATGATCACAGCTACTGTGATGCCAAAGTCTTTTCTGTTTCTTGATAATAGCACTGGCAATTCTGTATCTGTAACAGAAACTGGGACTGGTAGAAAGGTAGGAATGCGCATCAGAATTGCACAGGTGGTAAAAGAACCATTCCAGCATTGTGAGAAATAGCACACGGTTAGTGAGCAGTTAAAAGTTATGTTATTAGAAGTACCAGTTAGCAGAAACATAAAAGGAGAAAATACACAAGCTGACATGGGAGGAAAGGCAATATTTCTGGTACAGTTAAGGTCAGCAGAACGAGTTGTCCTACTCTGGGTCTGATCTGCAGCATAATTTCATTGGCAAAGTGCAAAGGTTCCTCCTGTTAAGGCAAAGAAAGGCTGTAGATCGGTATATCTTTGTCTAGAAATGAAAAATAGCCAGTTATCGAAAGGGTTTTTCACAAGTTGGGCGATCAAGAACAGTATGATTTGAAAAATTATCGGTAGAGTTAACAGACCTGTAGAAGAAATGGTGGGAAATGGGGGGAAAGGAAAAAAAATATGTTAGTTAGAAGTAAAAGATATGGCCAGGCTCTAACAATAGCCCATAGGTCCCGGGTTTGCCTTTCCGTCTGAATTTTTGTTATTGAGGGAAGGCTCAGGCTCATCACTGCAAGGAGGAGCAGCATCACTTGCATGTTGTACAACTCTGATCAGCCTTTCTGGAATCCAGACTGGAGTCTGTTGATACAAACAGACCCTCAGACCCAACGAAGGACTGGGTCCGGTCCTTTCCAACAACCTATCAGGATGTCTTTCCATTTTACCCATACTTGAGGAGTATCATGGGGATTATAATGCTGATCAGCTGCAGAGTGGCCGTCCCTATCCAAGGTTAAAAAATTTAGAATAAATAGAACTAAATTAAGTTTATCTTTAGGAGACTTGTAGGAGGCTCCTATTCCCCCTTTTTGTTTATTTAAACAATTTTTTAAGGTAAGATGTGTTCTTTCTACAATGCCTTGTCCCTGAGGATTATAGGGGATGCCAGTGACTGATTGGATGTTAAATGTTTGTAGAAACAACCGAAAGCTTTTGGAAGTATAAGCAGGGCCATTATCTGTTTTAATAACTTTAGGTATGCCCCAGCCAGCAAATGCTTGTAGGCAGTGTTGAATGACATCTTTTACCTTTTCTCCGGAATGAGCGGAAGCCATAATGACCCCTGAAGCAGTGTCTACTGACACATGTACATACTTGACAGTACCAAATTCAGGAATATGGGTTACATCCATTTGCCAAATATGATTAGGTAGCAGTCCCCTGGGGTTAACTCCAAAGGATTGTACTGGGATTAAAGGAGCACAATGTTGACAATTTTTTACTATTTGTCGAGCCATACATTTAGAGATAGGAAATTTTCTACTCAAGGTAGTGGAATTTACATGGAATTTTTCATGAAAGAGTTTTGCTTGTTCCTCTATAGAAAAAACAAAAATTGATTTGGTGGCCATATCTACCAAGTCATTAGCATTGGCCAAAGGTCCTGGTAAATTAGAATGAGCTCTAATATGTCCTACATAGAATGGATGTTTACGCTGTAGAATAAGGTTTTGTAACGTGATAAAATAAAAAGCTACAGTGGACGTGGAAGAAATAAGGGGTACTGTTTCAAGAACATGTAAAGCGTTGACAACATATAAGCTATCAGATAGGAGGTTGAATGACTGATTATCTGCTAATTTAAAGGCTAATATTACCGCTGCGAGTTCAGTAACTTGTGCGGAGTTGGGTGGAACTATTATGGTGTGAAGTTGTTTACTGATAAGTACTGCACCCACTCCATTTTTGGAGCCATCAGTAAAAATGGTTACACAGTTTTTAAGAGGCTGGGCACTAGTTACTTTTGGGAAAATTATGGGAGTATTTTTACAGAATTGAATCCAGGGATGTTGGGGATAATGGTTATCGAACTGAGCTGAGGTGGAACAATATAATACTGACCAATCATCATCATTATTAATTAGCCATTTAATTTGCTGAGTGGAATAAGGAGTTATAATAATAGACGGATGGATTCCAAAAACAGTAATGCAAGATTCTATTCCCTTGAATATTACCTGAGCAATAGCTTGGGGATATGATTGTAATGTTTTAGCTGGAGAGCTAGGAAGATTTATACTTTGTAGAGGTCCTCCTTGCCAAACTATGCCAAAAGGGGCATGTTTCTCTGAGATTATGATTAAATTTAATGGTTGAGTAGGATCACAACGATCAACGTAACACTGCTGAAGTCTATTCTCTACTAGCTGTAAGGATATCCGTGCTTCGGGAGTAAGTTTCCTAGAAGAATTCAAGTCAGGATCACCTTTTAATATATCGAATAAAGGTTTTAATTCCCCCGTGGATAATTTTAAATAGGATCTGATCCAGTTAATATCACCTAAGAGTTTCTGAAAATCATTCAAGGTATTCAATTGATCTGTCCTAATGGTCAACCTTAATGGTTGACTGTAGTAGCAGTGAGTTTTGTACCCAGATATTCTTGGATCTCTTCCAATTGTAATTTTTCAGGGGCTATCACTAATCCTCTTTTTTCTAATGCTTGAGTTATAAATTGTAATGCTTCTAACAATACTTCTTTTTCTGGATGGCAAATAAGTATGTCATCCATATAATGATAAATCAATAATCTCTTAAACTTTTGTCTAGTAGTTGTTAACGCTTTATCTACGTATATTTGACATATGGTGGGACTGTTGGCCATACCTTGAGGCAACACGGTCCATTCAAATCTCTGATCAGGTTGAGTGTGATTAAGAGAGGGCAAAGTAAAGGCAAATCTCCAACAATCATCTTTGTATAGGAGTATAGAGAAAAAACAATCTTTTAAATCCAAAATAATAGTAGGCCAATTTTTTGGTAGCGCAGTGACAAGAGGGAGTCCACATTGGATAGGTCCCATAGGGTACATTTGTTCATTTATGGCTCTTAAATCATGTAATAACCTCCATTTTCCTGATTTTTTCTTTATTAAGAATATTGGAGTATTCCAAGGAGAAGTAGAATGTTGTAAATGACCTGCTTGTACCTGCTCTTGTACCAACTTATGAGCTGCCTCTAGTTTCTCTTTTGTTAGGGCCCACTGCAGAATCCAGCGAGGCTTATCATCTTTCCATACTATAGGGATTGATGGTTTATCAGTGGCCCCTAGGAAAAACCCAGCCCATGAGAATCGTTCTTTGGTGGGAGTAAGGGCAGTGGTTGGGCAAATCCTTGACTATGTCCTCTTAATCCTTTTTTATCATTATAGTTCATGTTTTGTAGCATATTTTTTACAGGAGTCCCTTGGTAGATCTGATCAGTGGTGAGTTTCATATCCATTTGCTGCAGGACATCTCGTCCCCATAAACTAATAGGAACATTACAAACATATGGCTGGAATATTCCTGTATGTCCCTCTGTATCCTTCCATGATAATGAGGAAGCACTTTGATTGGGGCTTTCCGCTACTCCTAAGCCCCTCAAGCTCTGAGCTGCTGTGATCAATGGCCAGTTTTGGCCAGACCACTGCACTAATAATACTTTTGTCTGCTCCTGTATCTAATAGACCTGTAAATTCCATATTTCCCACTTTTAATTTTAGGAGGGGCCTCTGTCCCATATCCATAGTAAGATTTATTAAAGTAGTTCCTGTTGATCCAAAACCTCCTTGTCCTCTGTTTGTATTTTTACTGGGCCATAAAGAATGTTGACTGGGTAGCACAAGCATTTGTGCAATACGATCCCCTGGAGAGATGACCGTAATTCCTTTTGGTGAAGAGACTAAAGCTTTTATTCGTCCAGTAAAATCAGGATCAATAACTCCTGGGTGTACTATAAGTCCTTTTAATGTTGAAGAACTTCTGCCTAACAATAGTCCTACACTGTTTTGTGGGATTTTTTCATGCCAGTCAGTATCAATCATCTGTACCCCCATATCTGGGGTTAATATGAGTCTGGAGGTGGCACAGATGTCCAATCCTGCACTCCCTGAGGTGGCTCTTCGCTCCCCTTCTCTGTGGGAGGATACCACTGTCGGGGAACTTGTTGAATTGCCCCGTATATTTGTTGCGGGCCCCGGGGAGGGCCCTGTCTCCCATTTTTTTGGAGTTTAGGATTTAGACCTAGAAAATTACCCTCCCTATCTCTAATAGACTGACAGGCACTGCTCCAATGATTTCCCTTTTTGCATCTTGGACATAGCCCAGGTCCGGTTCCCAAACTATTCCCTGTATAGATGTTCCTACCTTGAGCAAGGAATAGCCTTTCGTTTGGACAAGTGGCTTTTAGATGTCCCATCTGTCCACACACAAAACATGATCCTAGAGACTCTTTATTAGTTCTTTGAGGGGATCTCCCCTGGGCTTGTGCAAGTGCGGCAGACAACAAAGTGGTTTGTCTATCTATGGCTGCTACAAAGGCACTGCTTTGTGCTGAAGTATCATTTACATCTCTACACACTTTTAAATAGGTGGATAAATCTTTATTTTTCCATGGTCTTATAGCCTCCTTACACCATTTGTTAGCTTGTTCGTAAGCCAATTGTTTTACTAAGGGCATGGCTTGATCTGCATCTCCGAAGATGCGTGATGCTGTTTGAATTAGCCTGTCCACAAAGTCTGCATAGGGCTCACTACTCCCTTGAGTTACTTTTGACAACTGGCCTTGTAAGTCTCCTGCTCCTTGTAATGTTTTCCAGGCCTTGGTTGCAGCTACAGCAATTTGTGCATAGACTGCTGGATGATAATTAAGCTGCGCTTGAAGAGTCTCATAAGGTCCCACACCCATAAGCATGTCCCTATCAACTTGGGGATTTCCCGCTGCCGCATTTTGGCGGGCGGTATCCGCAGAAATTTCTTGCCATGATGTCTTCCACATAAGGTATTGTCCCCCAGATAGAGCGGCTCTAGCAAGATTAGTCCAGTCCTGGGGCACTAAGTTTAATGACATCAAGGTGTCTACTAAGGCTATAGTAAAGGCTGATTGAGGACCATATGTACTAACTGCTTCTTTTAATTGTTTTACTATTTTAAAGTCTAAGGGTTGGTGGAATCTTTGATTTTGAGCATCCTCAAAAACAGGATATGCTACAGATCCAAGATGACTCCATTCTAAGCGTGATCCGAAACCGGACGCTTCATGAGAAGGAGGTTCCCTATTTAGGGGAGGTGCACTAGGCAACACAGGCACTAGAGGGGGCTCTTTATCTAGTCTTAATTTTTGTACTCTTTTTTCTAATTCTTCTCCTGATAGTTCCCCTTCTGATAATTCCTCATCTGAGTTAGTTCCTCTTTCTGAATTTTGAGAATGATATGAGCGTTCCTCTTTTATTTCTTCCAAGACCTGTCTTCCTTCAGCTAGAGGCTCGGCGAGTGAAGGTTTTTTGTTTTTGCCTCGTAGACAGGATTTAATGAGAGACCAAATAACCATAGTGCCTACTGGTAAAGGGCTTTGCCTATCCGCTACACGAAGGTCCTCCCCCAGCTGTTCCCACTGTAGGGTGTTTAAAAGGCCCTCATCCAAAAACCAAGGGGAAACCTTTTCTACAGTATCGAGAAATGCTCTAGCTGTTTTTGCCTTTAACGGTGTCCCATGGTTTTTAATAGCTCCCTGAGGGGCTGTTGCATCCTGAATTTAGACGTTTCAGACCCCATTGTTACTAATTTGAATAACTTCAGTTATGGCAGTTACGATAACAAACAGTGGCCAAGCTGCCAGGAGCAACGAGATTACTAAAAGGAAAACTATCTGTCAAATATGTATTAGAGTTTGTAGCCACTTTTCACGTGCTAGCTGTACCTTAATTGGACCGCATTCCGCGTGTCCCTGGACCGCCTTCCGCGTGTCCTTATTTTCCTTTAACCGGACCGCATTCCGCGTGTCCCGATAGTCGCTATACCGCGAACGTCGAGGCTGCCTCTCCTTTACCTGTTTACTTTTGACCTTTTTATAACCGGTTTAACTTATTAAAAAAATTTTTTAGATATCTTACCTTGTTTTCTTTATAAAATTTTCATGATCCCGGGTTTCGGCACCAGTTATCGCGTTCCCTCTGCCCGCAGAGAGAGACACGACAAACGTCTGAAGCTTTGGAAGTTTATTGTGCACAGTCTTCCTTTCTTTCCCTCTTTTCTATCCCCTTCTCTCTTTTCTTTCTCTCGCTCTCTTTCCCTCTGCTTAACTCTCGCCTGCTCCGGTCGCTCCGCTTCTCCCGCTCGGCTCCTGCCTGCTTCGGCCACTCCGCTTCTCCCACTCGGCTCTCGCCCTCGCTCGCACTCTTCTTCCTCGCTTCTACTACTCCCTCCCAGGAAGTTACCAAGCTTATATACACTTCAACCAATCAAGGGAGAGTACACGAGGTAAACGGCGAACAGCTGTAGGTATAGAATAGGCACACGAGAGAGGCATGCACTAATCACATTGTTAACTAGCTAATGCTGTATAGCCAACCGCTTTTGGCTCAGTGCCAGGCGCCATCTTGACCGTGCCCAAGGCTGGGAGTCCCGGGTACCCCGACACTTGGGTTTGAAATTGGTCTCCTACTGAGCCTGCAGGCTTCTTCCATTTACATTTCAATGTTAAATATTGACTGAGATCTGGAAGAAGCTGAGAGATTACCCGTTCCAGCAGAAACTTGATGCCTAGGGCATTTTAATCACTTCTTATTTTCAGGACAGTTTTGGATGTCAAAGAAAATTATGAGACCTTATTTTACATTGCTTTTGAGAATGAAGCCACTATGTTAAGCTCCTTACTGAGATATGCCATTGGCTATTGACCTAGTTTTTCCATGACTGCCTATCCAGTATTTTTGGGTGAACATTTTTAGGGTTATTTGTCAGTGACAAACAGGTTAAATCTTGCTCCATAGGTATGCTGAGGATGGGGGTTTAAAGTAAGGTCCATTTCTGATATTTAAAAAAATATCAGAAATGCTTTGGCTGTCACATCAGGGCAGTTGTTCCTTGGGGTTGAGTTTTTAAGGAGACTGTGAAGAGGCTTAGCCAATTTCTCAGGAATCCAAAGCCTTCAGTATTCAGTCATCCCTAGGAACCCTCTGAGTTGTCTTATGGTCTGGGGCAGAGTATATTGTCCTATGGTGATTATTTTTCTGCCCTAGTTTGTGGGTTCCTTGAGACAGTTGCAATCCTAGGTAATGAACCTGTTAATGGCATAATTAAGACTTCTCCTTTGAAATCTTATAATCCCTATCAGCTAAGAAGTTTAGGAGCTCTGTAATGACCTTTGGATATTCCTCCTGTGTAGAGGTACATAAAGGATGTCATCTACATATTGGAGAACATTTACAGATGTTTTATCTCTGAATTTTGCTAAGTCCTTAGCTAGGGTTTATCTGATCAGGTGAGGGCTATCTCCATATCCTTGAGGCAACACTATCTAAGTTAGTTGAGGTCCACTATCTGGTTCCTCAAAGGCAAACAGATATTATGATTGAGAGTCTAGGGTATACAGAACAAGGCATCTTTGAAAGCTAACATCATAAGCCTAGCAGCAGCTGGAATCTAGGATGACCAATATATTGATTAAGAACTATAGGGTGGAGGGAAAAGACTGCCTTGTTAATTATTCTAAGATTTTGGACTGGAGAGTTAGCTTTTGAACTACTAAAATGGGTGAATTGCATGGGTTGTTACAAGGCATTATAAGTTTCAGTCATTTGAGGTTTTGAATATTCTTTAATAAGTTCTTTTTTTTTGTCTTTCTCTTCTTATTTATCTCTAATAAAAAAAAGGAAGATGCAACCTGGAATAGATCATGTAAGGATTGATCAGGGCCATATGCCAATTTTTGCAATTTCCTCTAAGTGTTTGGAACTTATTCTTTAGAAGTTGGTGGCCCTCTAAGGATTCAGGATTCAGAGTGGTGTGTTTTCTTATTGCCTTCCTGACTCTCTCCATGAAAATAGCAGAACTTTCCTGAAGGCCTCATATAATAGCTTTCCATGCATCCTACTCATTATTTGAATCACAGTTATGATGGTTTCTGGGAACTACCTGTGCTCTAGATGGTTAAGTAATAGCATAATTTTTCCAGGTTAAGTCTGCAATAACTGCATAAGTTTTTGAAATATTCCAATATTTATTTGGATACTCCAAAAACCTCCCTAAGTTTATTTATCTGTCTTAAGTTGGGGGGTCCCTTTGATTTTTATACCTTAGTAGGTGACCCTTTAAGTCTTTTTCCTCTCATGGTAGAGATTTTTGAGGTCAAGGCTGGTGATATGTGAAAGGTGATATGTGAGTGAGAAGTAATATTAAGTATGTCTCCCTAAGTTTGAGCTTCCTTACAGCCCTGAAAACCCATCTCTCACTACCTCACTTTGCCAAAGTTATTTCTCACCTTCTTTGGCAAAGTACTAGGGTCCTAGTTTGCCCTGTGCTAGAGACCCTTGGAGGATTCAGATGTAAGGGCATTACTGCCTTCCTCCCTGTCACTGTAAACTCCTAATTATGAAAAACTATGACAAAAGTAAAAATTGCACATTTTTTGCCCATTTTTTCCCTGTAAACTAAAGGAATCTCCAGAGGATGAGGGGACATCTATTGGTCTTTAGGTGTATAATGCCCTTTTCTTGGAGGGTCTCACGGGAGGGGTTGATTTTAAATGCCTCCCTCTTTCAGCTTAAAGGGAACATAGTGAGCACATTTAAGCACAGGTACAGTAATAGGGAGATTCTAGATAGACTAATGAAGACTATGCAAACAAAGAGAACCTGGTCATTTTCTTACTAATCATCCCAGGTCTTTTCTTAATTCTACAATTTGAATTCCTAATGTTTGGTCAATGAGGGAAGGGGAACATCCTGGAGGGAGCAGATATGTGGGAGTATTGTATGACCCATTCGGAGGCAAAGGTAATTGGGACTTTTCATCAGTGCCATTGATCAACTGATCACCCTAGATACCCCTTAGGGTGGTTGGGAGGGGGAGCCTGGAGAAGTAACCTTTAGGATCTGCCCGAGTAATCCAGGTCAGAGAATCTCACAGTTGTTCCAACACTTCATCTGCCTCCACTCATCCGAGGTAAGTCAGGACTAGGGATGCTCTATACTGATAACAATTGTGCTCTAGACCTGGAAAGAAATGTAGGAAATGGCTTTAGCAGAGTCCAACATGTCTGGTCTGCATAGAGCAGGTGATTGGGAACTGCCTAGGTTGGGAAACCTCTCACCCTTGTCTTGAAGTATGATGGCTGCAATAACTGCATTTAAGTAGCTGAAAGGTGCCTATACCCATTTTTTCCCACCAGAAAGAAAGAAACAGAAGGATGCATCTCAAAGAGATGTGGGGTGCATGGAGAGAAGCTTACCTTGGTGTAGATCTCAGTGGGATCGCCAAATCTGACAATGCCATTTACAGGTGATGGATTCTACTTCCTCAGCTGTTGAAGCATAACATCAGAGAGGCATGCCAAGGCAAGCCTATATTAAGCAGATTTTATTTAAAAGCAGTAATAATACAGACTTCTCCCGGGAGGGAGAAGGGGGCCATGACTGATGTTCTAGAATCCCAAGAAGTGAGAATGTCCTGCATCTTTTATAGATTAAGTTCTCTTATGTTCTGTTTTCTCCCTCCCTTAGCTTTCTCCTTCCTACCTATGTGATTAGGCCCAGGAGTTTCCAGTGACATGTCAAAAAAGGGGAGAAGCAGATGGCAAGGGGATGCGGCACAGGGAGAATTCATGCAGGTAGGGGCCTAAGGGGCATTAATTAGCAATTTCCTGACTGCAGCTTTTCTTTTTGGGGGGAGGGGTAGTTAGTAGGTAACCTTGGTGATTAAAAAGGGTACTAGAGACACTGACATTCCAATATCTCAGGGACTGTCTCCAACTTCCCAGACTCAGATGACCTTCATTCCTCAATTTGACCAGATTTCCTATTCTAATGAACTGTCCTCAATTCTGACTTCACAGTGACTTTCTGAAAAAGTTTCATGATGGATTTCAATGAAATTTTGAGTAGTTTCTCTTCCTCACAATCCCCACTTCACTCCCAGTTTGGTAATGCTAGCTTCCATGATGCTCTTGATAGCAGACTTGATTTACAGGTTGCTGAACTATAATATGCTTCCAAAGAATAGTTGCACCGCATTGACTTTTCTGAAAAAGTTTCATGAAAAGATTCCAATCAAACATTGGACAATTTCTCTACTTGGCATTTGAACTTTGTTCACAATGTTTAGTGACACTAATTTCCAGGGTGCTCTTGCAAGCACATTTCATTTATGGGTTGCTGAACTGCAATAAGCTTCCTGAAAATAACTGCATTGGAGTGACTTTTTTGAAAAAGTCTTACCAGTGGACTTCAATAAAATTTTGGGCGATTTCTCTATTTACATTTTCCTCCCAAGATTTGATTATCCTACCTTCCAGGGTGCTCTTGAGATCACACTTGGTTTATGGGTTGTTGAACTGTACTTTCAATATGCTAGGAAAGAATAGCTGGACAGGCAGTGACTTTTCTAAAAAAGTTACACAAATGGATTTCAATGAAACTTTGAGCAATGTCTTTTCTCACCAGTCACACATTGTTCCCAAAGTTTGGTGATGTTACCTTCCAGGGTGCTCTTGCTAACACACAATGTTTACTGGTTGCTGATCTGTGCTTTCACTATGCGGCCTGACTATAATTGCACGTGTAGTAACTTTTCTAAAAAAGTTAAACAAATGGATTTCAATAAAATTTCGAACAATGTTTCTTCTTATCGTTCCCCCCTTTTCCCAATGTTTGGTGATAATACATTCAAGGGTGCTCTATCTAGTACACTCATTTTTGGGTTGCTGAAGTATGTTTTTATTATACTGGCAGAAAATAGATGCACTCAAGTGACTTTTCTGAAAAAGTTTCACAAAGTAATTTCAACAAAAATTTGGGAAAATCTTCACAGCATACCAACTTGCTCCCACAGTTTAGTGATGATTATTTCCAGGGTGCTCTTGCAGCACATTCAGTTTACAAGTTGCTAACTTTCTTGCTGAGATTACCTGCATTTGCAATAACTATTCTGAAAAATTTCACAAATTTATTTCAAGGAAACATTGGGATTTCTCTTCTCCCCATTTCCACTTTGCTCCCAGAGTTTGATGATTCTTCCTTGCAGAGTGCTCTTGATAGCACCATCAGTTTGTGGGTTGCTGAATGGTGCTTTAAATGTGCTGGCTGAGAATAGCTGCACTTGAAGTGACTTTTCTGAAAAAGTTTTACAACTGGTATTCAATAAAACTTTGAGCAATGTCTCTTCTCACCATTCCCTTCTTGCACCCAAAATTTGGTGATGCTAACTTCCAGGGTGCTCTGACTAGTACGCTAGTGAATTGATGAGATGTGTTTTCAATATGGTGGCAGAGAATAGCTGCACTTGTAGTGGCTTTTCTAAAAAAGTTTCACGAATTGATTTCAATAAAACTTTGGGTAAATTCTCTTCTTACCAGTCCTTCTTTGCTCCAAAAGATTGGTAATCCTACCTTCCAGGTGCTTTTGCTAGCATACTCAGTTTACAGGATGTCGAACTGTGCTTTCAATATACAGGTATTTGAAAAGGTTTCACAAATGGATTTCAATGAAACTTTATACCTTTTCTGTTATTATCATTCCCACTTTGCTTCCAAAGTTTGGTGATCCTACCTTCCAGGGTGTCATTGCTAGCAAACTAAGTTTAGGATTTCCTGAACTGTGCTTTCAATATGCAAGCAGAGATTAGTTGTACTTGCAGTGACTTATCTGAAAAGGTTTCATGAATGGATTTCAATGGAACTTTGGAGAATTTCTCTTCTGACCACTTGTCTCTCAAAATTTGGTGATGCAACCTTCCATGTTGCTCTTACTAGCACAATTTGTCAAAGGGTTGCTGATACACAGATATGCTTGCTGAGAATAGATGCACTCTAGTGACTTTTCTAAAAAATTTTTGCAAGTGAATTTCAATGAAACTTTGGGAAATTTCACTTCTACCCATTTCCACTGTTTAGAAATCCTGGTTATCCTACCTTTCAGTGTGCTCTTGATAGCACATTCTGTTTTTGGACTGCTGAAATGTGCTTTTAATATGCTGGTGAACAATAGCTGTGCTTTTAGTGTCTTTTCTTTAAAAAAGTTCAACAAATAGATTTAAATGACACTTTTGGCTATTTCTCTTCTCAGCATTTCCACTTTGCTCCCAAAATTTGGTGATGCTACATTCCATGTTGCTTTTGCTAGCACACTTGGTTTAAGGGTTGCTAATCTACAGATTCTTGCTGAGAATAGCTGAACTTGCATGTCACTTTTCTGAAAAAGGTTCACGAATGGGTTTTAATAAAACTTTGGTCAATTTCACTTCTCATCATTCCCACTTTGCTCTGAAGGTTTTGTGATGATACATTCCAGGGTACTCTTAATAGCAGACTCAGTTTGTGAGTTTCTTAACTGTGCTTTCAATATGCAGGTGGAGAATCATTGCACTTGCAGTGACTTTTCTGAAAAAAATTAATAAATGGATTTCAATGAAACTTTGAGTAATGTCACTTGTCACCATTCCCACTTTGCACCCAAGCTTGTTGTTTCTACCTCCCAGGGTGCTCTTTGTGGCACACTTAGTTTTTGGGTTGCTAAACTGTGCATTCAATATGCTGGCTAAAAAAAAAGATTAATGATTAGATTTCAATGAAATTTTAGGTAAATTCTCATAATTTCTACTTTTCTCCAAAAATAAGGTGATCCTAACTTCCAGGATGCTCTTGCTAGCCCACTCAGTTTATAGTTCACTGAACTGTGTTTTCAATATGCTGACTGAGAATAGCTTCAATTGTAGTGACATTTCTCAAAAATTTCTTTATGCATTTCAAAAAAATTTTGGACACTTCCTTTTCTCACCATGTCTACTTTTCTCCCAAAGTTTGGTTATGCTAACTTCCATGGTACTCCTCCACACTCAGTTTACTGATTGCCAAACTGTTCTTTCAATGTGCTCATGAATAATTGCACTTCCAATGACTTTTCTGAAAAAGTTTCAGGAATGGATTTCAATGAACCTTTGGTTAATTTCTCTTCCGAGCATTCCCACTTTGCTCTCACTTTTAAGTGATGCTTAATCCCAGGGGGATCTTGCTAGTACATTCAGCATATAGGTTACTAAACTTTAATATTCCTGAAGATAGCTACTGCACTTGCAGTGAATTTTCTAAAAAATATTCACGAGTGGATTTCGATGGAAGTTTAGGAAATTTCACTCCTCCCACTTTCACTTTGTTCAAAAAAGTCTGATTATCCTACCTTCTAGGGTGCTCTTGATAAGACACACTTTTTTTTTGGTTTCTGGATTGTACTTTCAATATGCTTGCAGAGAATATCTGCACTTGTATTGGCTTTTCTTAAAAGGTTTCACTAATGGATTTCAGTGACACTTTGGGGAATTTATCTTCTCAGCATTTCTATCTTGCTTCCAAAGTTTGGTGATGCTACCTTCAACGGAGCTCTCGCTAGAACATTTGATTTAAGTGTTGCTGACATACAGATATGCTTATGGAAAATGCAGCACATGCAGTGACTTTACTGAAAAAATCTCATGAATTAATAACAATGGAACTTTGGGCAATTTCTCTTCTGTCCATTTCCACTTTACTCCCAAACTTTGGTTATCCAAACCTTCCAGTGTGGTCTTTGACATTCGGTTTACTGCTTTCTGAACAGTGCTTCCAATATCTGCCTGAGAATAGATGTAATTGCAGTGACTTTTCTGACAAAGTTTCATGAATGGATGTCATTGAATCTTTGTACAATTCCTCTTCTTGCCATTACCACTTTGCTCCCAAAATTTAGTGATTTTTCCTTCCAGGATACTCTTGCTGACACATTGTGTTTATGGGTTTCTGAACTGTGCTGTTGCATAGGTGCCTTTGCAGTGACTTTTCTGACAGAGCTTCACTACTGTATTTCAGAGAAATTATGGGAAATTTCTCTTCTCCACATTTCCACTTTGCTCCCAAAGGTTTGTTATCCTGTCTTCCAGGATGCTCTTGATAGCACACTTGGTGTTGCTGAACTGTGCTTTCCATGTGCTGCCAGAGAATAGCTACACTAGCATTGAATTTTCTGAAAAAGTGTCATGAGTGGATTTCAATGAAATTTTGAGCAATTTTCCTTCTCACCATTCTCACTTTGCGAGTTTGGTGATGCTACCTTCCAGGATGCTTTTGCTTAAACACTTCAATTTGGTTGCCTAGCATTGATGTCAATAAGCTGCCTGAGAATAGTTGCACTTGCAGTGACCTTTCTGAAAATGTTTCACAAATGGATTTCAATGACACTTTGGGCAGTTTCGATTCTCACTATTCCCACTTGGCTCCCAAAGTTTGGTGACTTACCTTTCATGGAGTTCTTGCTGGCACACTTGGTTTAATTGTTGGTGATCTACACACAAGCTTCTGAGAATAGCAGCACATGCAGTGATATTTCTGACAAAGTTTTACGAATGAATGTCAGTGAAATTGGGAAATTTCTTTTCTCACCATTCCCATGTTGCTCCCAAGTTTTGGTAATCCTACATTCCTGCATGCACTTGGTAGCACATTTTTTTTTTTACAGGTTACCGAACTGTGCTTTCAATATTCTTGCTGAATATAGCTGCACTTTCAGTGACTTTCATGAACAAGATTTACTGATGTATTTCCATGAAACATTCAGTAACTCCACTTCTCACCATTTCCACTTTGCTCCCGAACTTTGGTTATCCTACCTTCCAGTGTGCTCTTGCATACTCGGTTTATGTTTTGCTGAACTCTGCTTTGAATAGGTTGATGCCAATTGCTGCATTTGCACTTCAGTTTCTGAAAAAGATTCACAAATGGATTTCAATTAAACTTTGGGCAATTTCTCTTCTCATCATTCCCACTTTGTTCCCAATTTTTGGTGGCAATACCCTGCAGGGTGCTTTTAGTAACATACTCATTGTAAGGGTTGCTGAACTGTGATTTCAATATGGTGGCAGAATATAGCTGTGCTAACAGTGACTTTTCTGAAAAAGCTTCACAAATGGAGTTCAATGAAACTTTGGGCAATTCCTCTTCTAACACACTTACACTGAGTGTGCTAGGAAGAGCACCCAGGAATGTTGAATTACCATATTATTGGGAGCAAAGTGGGACAGGTGACAAGAGATATTGCCCGAAGTTTTATTGATATTTATTCATGAAAATTTATCAAAAGTCACTGCATATGCTGCTATTCTCAGCAAAACTATATGTAGATAATGCTACCATCCATGGAGCTCTTGCTAGCACACTCAGTTTAAGTGTTGCTGATCTACAGATAGTCTTGCTGAGAATAGCAGCATATGCAATGACTTCTGATAAAATTTCATGAATAAATATCAATAAAACTTTGGGCAATATCTCTTGTAAGTGTAGCTGAACTGTGCTTTCATTAGGCTGCTGCCAATAGCTGCTTCTGTTTTTACTTTCTGAAAAAATTTCAGAAATTGATTTCAATGAAACTGGGCAATTTATCTTCTCAAAATTCCCATTTTGCTCCCATTGTTCGGTTATGATACATTCCAGGGAGCTCTTGCTAGTGCATTCTGTTTATGGATGGTTAAATAGTGCTTTCAATTTACTGGCAGAGAATAGCTACTCTTGCAGTTACTTTTTGATAAGGTTCACAAATGAATTTCAATGAAACTTTGAGAAATGTCACATCTCACCATTCTCATTTTGCACCAAAATTTTGTTGATTCTACTTCCATGGTGCAGTTATTAGCACACTGTTTTACAGGTTGCTGAACTGTGCATTCAATATGCTGGTTGAGAATAACTGCATTTGCAGTGACTTTTCTGAAAACTTTTCACAAAGAAATGTCAATGAAACCTTTGGTAATTTGTCTTCTCGGCATTCCCACTTTGCTCCCACAGATCAGTGATGCTAGTTTCCAGGGAACTTTTACTAGGACATTCAGTTTATGGGTTGCTACACAGTAATATGTTTCCTAAGAATAGCTGCACATTCAGTGATTTTTCTGAAAATGTTTCACAATGCATTTCCATGAAACATTGAGCAATGTCTCTGCTCACCATTCCCACGTTGCTCCAAAAGTTTGGTAATCTTACCTTCCAGGGTTTTTTGCTAGCACAATCAGTTTACAGGTTGATAGACTGTGCTTTCAATATGCTGGCTGAGAATAGATGGATTTGCAGTTCCTTTTCTGAAAATTTTGCCCAAATGGGTTTCAATGAAACTTTGGGGAATTTCTGTTCTCACCATTCCCATTTGTGTCCAATGTATGGTAGTCCTACAATCCAGTGTGCTCTTCTTAGCACACTCGGTTTACAGGTTGCTGAAATTTGATTTCAATATGCTGGATGAGAATAGCTGCACTTTCAGTGACATTTCTGAAATACTTTCACTAATGCATTTCCATGAAACTTTGGACAGTTTCTCTTTCCACCCTTTCAATTTTGCTCCCAAACTTGGCTTATCCTAACTTTCAGTGTGTTCAAAGCACACTGGGTTTATGCCTTGCTTAACTGTTCTTTCACTATGCTGTCTGAGAAGAACTACATTGCAGTGACTTTTCTGAAAGTTTTTCAAATGGATTTCAAAGATACTTTGGGTAATTTCTATTCTGCCCATTAACATTTTGTTCCCAAAGTTTGGCTATCCTACCTTCCAGGGTGCTCTTGCTAGCACACTCAGTTTATGAGTTGCTAAACTGTGCTTTCATTATGCTGGCAGAGAATAGTTGCATTTGCAGTGACTTTTGTGAAAAAGTTTCACCAACGAACTTCAATGAAACTTTGAGCAATGTCACTTCTCACCATTCCCAATTTGCACTCACAGTTGTTGATTCTACCTACCAAGGTGCTCTACTAATACACTATTTTAGGGGTTGATGAACTGTGCATTCCATAGGCTGACTGGGATTAACTGCACTTGATTTCAATGAGCATTTTGTCAACTTCTATTCACAGCATTTCTTTTTCTCTCCCCCAATTTAGTGATGATAATCACCTGGGTGCTCTTACCAACACATTCGTTTACAAGTTGCTACACTGTAATATGCTTGCTGAGAATAGCTGCATTTAAAGTGACTTCTCTGAAAAAAAGATTCACTTTTGGATTTCAATGAAACATTGGGCAATTTATCTTCTTCCCATTTCCACTTTGCTTCCAATGTTCGGTTATCCTACCTTCCATGGTGCTTTTGCTGGCATACACATTTTTTGTTTGCTGAACTGAGCTTTCATTATGCCGGCTGAGAATAACTGCACATGCAGTGACTCTTCTGAAGAGCTTTCCCAAATGGATTTCAATGAAACTTAGACAATTCCTCTCCAAATTTGCTACCAAAGTTTGGTAATGCTACCTTCCAATGTACTTTTCTCAGCACCCTTGGTTTTCATTTAACTGAACTGTGCTTTCAATATGCTGACTGTGAATAATTATTTTAAAGTGACTTTTCTTTAAAAGTTTAACTAATGGATTTCAATGAAACTTTGATCAATGTCACTTCTCACTATTCATAATATTTGCACCCAATGTTTATTGATTCTATCTTCCAGGGTGTTCTTACTACCACAGTTTTTTATGAGTTGCTGAACTGTGCATTTAATATGAAGGATGAGAATAGATGCACGTGCAGTGACTATTCTGAAAAAGTTTCATGAATGGATTTCAATGCAACATAGAGTACTTCATCTTCTCCCCAAATCCACTTTGTTCCCAAAATTTGGTGATTCTACCATCCAGTGCACTCTTACTAGCACACTGGTTTTATGGGTTGCTAATATCATATATTCTTGCTGAGAATTTTACCACAGGCAGTGACTTTACTGACAAATTTCACTAATAAATATCAATGGAATGTTGGGCAAATTCTCTTCTCCCAATTTCCACTTTGCTATCATACTGTGATTATACTACCTTCAGTGCTCTTGCACATTTGGCTTACATTTTTTTGAACAGTGCTTTTAATATCCTGGCTGAGAATAGATGCAATTGCGGTGAATTTTCTGATGAAATTTCATGAATGGATGTCATTGAGTCTCTGGGTAATTCTTCTGATCATTCCCACTATGCTTCCAAAGTTTAGTGATTTTTCCCTCCAGGATACTCTTGCTGCCACACACTGTGTTTTTGGGTTGCTGAACTGTGCTTTCAATATGCTGGTGGAATGGCTGCACTTGCAGTAACTTTTCTGAAAACGTGTCATGAATGGATTTCAATGAACTTTGAGTAATTTTCCTTCTCACCATTCCCACTTTGCTCCCCAAATTTGGTGATGCTACCTTCCACAGTGCTCTTGCTTGAACAATTGGGTATGGTTGCTCCCAGTGCTTTCAATATATTGGCTGAAAATAGCTGAACTTGCATTCACTTTTCTGAAAAGTTTTCACAAATGGATTTCAATGACACTTTGGACAATTTCAATTGTCACCATTCCCACTTTGTTCTGAAAAGTTGGTGACACTACCTTCTGTGGAGCTGTTGTTAGTACACTTGGTTTAAGAGTTGCTGATCAACACAAAATCTTGCTCCGAATGCAGAGACTTTTCTAAGTTTCACTCATGAATATCAAGGAAATTGGGTAAATTTCTCTTTTCACCATTCCCACATTGCTCCCAATGTATGGTAATCCTACATTCCTGGGTGCTGTTGATAGCATACTCCATTACAGGTTGCTGAACTGAGCTTTCAATATGCTGGCTGAGAATTGCTGCATTTTCAGTGACTTCTGAAAAAGTTTCACTAATGTATTTACATGAAACTTTGGGCCATTCCTCTTCTCACCATTTCCACTTTGCTCACAAAGTTTGGTTATGCTACCTTCCAGTGTGCTCTTGTAAACTTGGCTTATGTTTTGCTGAACTCTACTTTCAATAGGCTGCTGGCAATAGCTGAATTTGCAGATTAGTTTCTTAAAAAGATTCATGAATGGATTTCAATAAAACTTTGGGCAATTTCTCTTATCAGCATTCCCACTTTGTTCCCAGTGTTGGGTATAATATATTGCAGTATACTCAGGGTACACACTCATCCTAAGAGTTGCTGAACTGTGCTTTCAATATGATGACCTAGAATAGCTGCCCATGTAGGGACTTTTGTGAAAGAGTTTCATTAATGGATCTCAGTGAAACTTTGAGCAATGTCAGATCTCATTATTCCCATATTGCTCCTAAAGTTTGTTGATTCTACCTTCCAGGGTGCTCTTACTAGCACACTATTTTACAGGTTGATGAACTGTGCCTTCAACAGGATGGCTGGGATTAGCTGCACTTGCAGTGGCTATTCTGAAGATGTTTTACAAGGGATTTCAATTAAAATTTGATCATTTTCTTTTCTCAGTATTCCTTTTTGGCTCCACCAGTTTAGTGATCCCATTTTCAGGGTGCTTTTACTAGCAAATTTGATTAACAGGTTGCTACACTGTAATATGCTTTCTGAGAAAACTTACATTTGCAGTGACTTATCTGGAATCATTTCACTAATGGATTTCAATGGAACTATGGGCAATTTCTCTTTTCCCATTTCCACTTTGCTCCCAATGTTTGATTATCCTACCTTCCAGGGTGCTTTTGCTAGCATACTCATTTTACAGTTTGCTGAATTGTGGTTTCATTATGCTGGATGAGATAACTGCACTTGCAGTGACTCTTCTGAAAGGTTTTCTGAATGTATTTCAATGAAACTTTGGGAAATTCCTCTATTCGCCATTCCCACTTTGCTACCAAACTTGGTAATGCTACTTTTCAATATGTACTACTTTTGTCAGCACACTTGGTTTGCATATTGCTGAACTGTACTTTCAATATGCTGACTGAGAATAAGTGACATTTCTGAAAATGTTTCCTGAATGAAGTTCAATGAATCTTTAGGCAATTTCACTTCTAACCATTCCCACTTAGTCCCAAAGGTTTGTTAAATCTTCTTACAGAAAGCACTTGCTGGAACACTGTTTTACATGTTGCTGAACTGTGCATTCAGTATGCTGGCTGAGATAGCTGCATTTGCAGTGACTTCTCTGAAAAAGTTTCATGAATGTATTTCCGTGAAAGTTTGAGCGATGCCTCTATTCACCACATCCTCTTTGCTCCAAAAGTTTGGTAATCCTAACTTCCAGGGTGCTCTTGCTAAAACACTCATTTTACAGGTTGCTGAAATGTGCTTTGAAGAACATGACTTCCATAGCACAAGAAATGAAAGCAAGAATCAATAACTTGGTTAGATTAAAACTAAAAAGCTTTCTCTCAGCAAAGTATACTATCAGCAATGTGAAGAGAGAGCCTACAGAGTGGGAGAAAATCTTTGCCACTCATACTTCAGAGAGAGCACTAATTTCCAGAATATATAAAGAACTCAAAAATCTCTACACCGAGAATACAAATAACCCAATTGACGAATGGGCTAAGGAAATGAACAGACACTTCACAGAAGAAGATCTACAAGCAATCCACAGACATATGAAAAAAGTTCAATATCTCTAGTAATAAGAGAAATTCAAATCAAAATAACTCTAAGATTCTGTCTCACCCCAATTAGAATGATGATTATCAAGAATACAAGCAACAATAGGTGTTGGCGAGGATGTGGGGAAAAAGGTACACTCACACATTGCTGGTGGGATTGCAAATTAGTGCGGCCACTCTGGAAAGCAGTGTGGAGATTCCTTAGAAAACTTGAAATGGAACCACTATTTGACCCAGCTATCCCACTCCTTGGCCTATACCCAAAGGACTTAAAATCAGCATACTAAAGCAATGCAGCTACATCAAAGTTCATAGCTGCTCAATTTACAATAGCCAGATTGTAGAACCAACCTAGATACCCTTCAATTGATGAACAGATAAAGAACCTGTGGTATATATATATACAATGGAATATTACTCAGCCATATAGAATAATAAAATTATGGCATTTTCAGGCAAATGGATGAAATTGGAGAATATCATGCTATGTGAGATAAGCCAATCTCAGAAAACCAAAGGATTAATGATCTTGCTGATATGTGGATGATGATATATAAAGGGGGTGGGATGGAGGCAAGAATGGAGGAAGGAGGGACTGTATAGAGGGAAAAGAGGGGTGGGTGTAGGGGGGAAGGAAAAATAACAGAATGAATCAAACACCATTACCCTATGTAAATGTATGGTTACACTAATGGTATGCCTGTACTTCATGTACAGAGAAACAAGATGTACCCCATTTGTTTACAATAAAAAAATTTAAAAAGTGAATAAATGTATTATCATACATCAAAAAAGATCTAATAATTATTTGAATACATTAAAGTTACAAATCATGTTTCTCAAAAAATAATAAAAAAATATGCTGGCTAGAATAACTGCATATGCAGTGACTTTTTTGAATAGTTTTCACAAATGGATTTCAATGAAACTTTGGGGAATTTATCTTCTCAGGATTTCTACTTTGCTTCCAAAGTTAGGTGATGCTACCTTCCTGGGTACTCTTGCTCCACACTAGGATTATGGATTGCTGAACTGTGCTTTCAATATGCAGGCTAAGCATAGTTGCAAGTGCAGTGTCTATTCTGAAAATGTTTCATGAATAGATTTCAATGCAATATGGAGCACTTTATTTTCTCCCTAATTTCACTTTGCTCCTGAAGCTTTGTTATACTTCCTTCCAGTGTGATCTTGATATGAAAATTGGTTTGTGGGTTTCTAAAACATGCTTTTAATATACTGACTGAGAATATCCCTTTTGAAGTGACTTTTCTGAAAATGTTTCATAAATGGATTTCAATGAAACTTTGAGCAATATCACTTTTCACTATTTCCATTCTGCAACCAAATTTTGTTGCTTCTATTACCCAGGGTGCCCTTACTACCACACTGTTTTAGGGATTGTTGAACTGTGCATTCAATATGCTGGCTGAGAATAACTGTATGTGCAGTGAGTATTCTGAAAAAATTTTACAAATGAATTTCAACGCAACTTAGAGCACCTCATCATCCCCCTCAATTCCACTTTGCTCCCAAAATTTGGTGATCCTACCATCCAGTGTGCTCTTGCTAGCACAATCAGTTTATGAGTTGTGGAACTCTGCTTTCAATCTGCTTGTAGAGAATAGCTGCATTGATTTTTCTTAAAATATTTCACCAATGAATTTTAATGACACTTTGGGCAATTTCTCTTCTCAGGATTCCCACCTTGCTCATAAAATTTGATAATGCTACCTTCCATTGAGCTCTTGCTAGCATACTGTATTTAAGTGTTGCTGATATACAGATAGGTTTGCTGAGAATTGCAGCACATGCTGTGACTCTACTGACAGATTTCACGAACAAATATCAATGTAACTTTGGGAAATTTCTGTTTTCCACATTTCCACATTGCTCCCAAAGTTTTTGTTTTTTTAATCATACCTTACAGTGTGCTCTGACACATTCAATTTACAATTTTCTGAACAGCACTTTCAATATTCTGGCTGAGAATAGATGCAATTGCCGTGACTTTTCTGACAAATTTTCATATATGGAAGTCATTGGATCTTTGGCCACTTCCTCTTCTCACCATTCCCACTTTTATCCCAAAGTTCACTGATTTTTTCCTTCCAGCATACTCTTGTGCCACACTGGGTTTATGGGTTGCTGAACTGTGCTGTCAATATGCTGTTGCAAATAGCTGCATTTGCAGTGACTTTTCTGACATTGTTTCACTAATGAATTTCAGAGGAAGTATGAGCAATTCCTCTTCTCCCCATTTCCACTTTGCTCCCAATGGTTGGTTATCTTACCTTTCAGGGTGCTCTTGATAGCACACACAGTTTTGGGGTAGCAGAAGTGTGCTTTCAGTATGCTTTGGAGTATAGCTGAACTCGCAGTGACTTTTCTGAAAAAGTGTCACAGATGGATTTCAATGTTTGAGCAACTTTCCTTCTCACCATTCCCATGTTGCTCCTAAAGTTTGGTGATGCTAACCTTCAGGGTGCTCTTGTTTGAACACTCAGTTTCACTTGCTGAAAAATGCTTTAAATGTTCTGAATATTTCTGAAATATTCACAAATAAATTTCTATAAAAAGCTGGGCAATTTTATTACTCACAATTTCCACTTTGCTCCCAATATTTGTTTATCCTACCGCCCAGGGTGCTCTTGCTAGCACATACTTTTTATCATATGCTGTACTTGTTTTCATTATGCTGTCTGAGAATAAGTGCACTTGCAGTGACTCTTCTGAAAAGATTTCATGAATGCATTTCAATGAAATTTGGGACAATTTTTCTTGCCTCCATTTCCACCTTGCTACCAAAGTTTGGTAATGCTATCTTCCAATGTGTTTCTGCCAGCACACTTGGTTTATGTGTTGCTGAACTGTACTTTCAATATGCTAGTTGAGAATAACTACATTGAAGTGACTTTTCTGAAGAAGATTCCCAAATGGGATTCAATAAAACTCTGGACAATTTCTCTTCTGACTATTCCCACGTTGCAGTCAAAGTCTGGTCTATTTAAATTGTGTATGTCCATTCCTCAATCAAAAGACATAGACTGGTAGATTGGATTAAAAAGAAAGATCCAACAATATGTTGCCTGCAGGAGACTCACCTCAGAGAAAGAAATACCCATAGACTAAAGTTGGAAGGATGGGGAAAAACATACCATGCACATGGACTCAGCAAAAAAGCTGGAGTATCCATCCTCATTTCAGATAATGTGGACTTCAAGCCAACGTTAGTCAGAAGGTATAAAGAAGGACATTTCATACTGCTTAAGGGAAGCATAAATCAGCAAGATATAACAATCATAAACATCTATGCCCCAAACAGTGGCTCATCCATGTATGTCAAACAAATCCTTCTCAATTTTAGAAACCAAATAGACCGTAACACAATAATACTAGGTGATTTTAACATGCCTCTCTCACCGCTGGACAGAATTTCCAAACAAAAATTGAACAAAGAAACCATAGATCTCAATAACACAATCAATAATTTAGACTTAACAGACATTTATAGAATATACCATCCAACCAAGAGCGAATACACTTTCTTCTCAGCATCGCATGGATCCTTCTCTACAATAGACCATATATTATGCCACAAAGCTAATGTTAGCAAATACAAGAAGATAGAGACACTACCTTGTATTCTATCAGATCATAATGGATTGATGTTAGAAATAAATGAAAGAGTAAAAAACAGAAACTACTCCAACACCTGGAGATTAAACAATATGCTATTATATGATGAATGGATAACAGAAGATATTAGGAAGAAATTAAAAAATTCTAAGAGGTAAATGAGAACAAAGAAACATCATATCAAAATCTCTGGAACACTATGAAAGCAGTACTTAGAGGAAAATTTATTTCATGGAGCACATTTAATAAAAGAAGTAACACTCAAAAAATAAATGACCTAACACTACAGCTCAAAGCCCTAGAAAAAGAAGAACAGACCAACACCAAAAGTAGTAGAAGACAGGAAATAGTTAAACTCAGAACTGAAATCAACGAAATTGAAACAAAAGAAACAGTAGAAAAAATTGACAAAATAAAGAGTTGGTTCTTCGAAAAAATAAACAAAATTGATAAACCTTTAGCCACACTAACAAAGAGAACATGAGAGAAAACCCAAATTACTAAAATTCGGAATGAACAAGGAAATATCACAACAGACACGACTGAAATACAAAACATAATTAGAAGCTATTTTGAAAATCTATACTCCAACAAAATAGAAAATTTCAAAGACATCAACAGGTTTCTAGAGACATATGAATTGCCTAAACTGAACGAGGAGGACATACACAATTTAAATATACCAATTTCAAGTAATGAAATAGATGAAGTCATCAAAAGCCTACCAACAAAGAAAAGTCCAGGAACAGATGGGTTTTCAGCTGAGTTCTAAAAAACCTTTAAAGAAGAGCTCATTCCAATACTTCTCAAAGTATTCCATGAAATAGAAGAGGAGGGAACCCTCCCAAACTCGTTCTATGAAGCCAATATCACCCTGATACCTAAACCAGACAGAGACACATCCAGGAAAGAAAATTTCAGACCAATATCCTTAATGAACATCGACGCAAAAATTCTCAACAAAATTTTAGCAAATCACATACAAAAACATATTAAAAAGATAGTGCACCATGATCAAATGGTTTTCATCCCAGGAATGCAAGGTTGGTTCAACATCAGGAAATCAATAAATGTCATTTACCATATCAATAGGCTTAAAGTCAAGAATCACATGATTATTTCGATAGATGCAGAAAAAGCATTTGATAAAATACAGCACCCCTTCACGCTCAAAACACTAGAAAAAATAGGGATAGTGGGAACATTCCTTAACATTGTAAAGGCCATCTATGCTAAGCCCATGGCTAATATCATTGTAAATGGTGAAAAACTGAAAGCATTCCCCCTTAAAACTGGAACAAGGCAGGGATGCCCTCTTTCACCACTTCTATTCAATATCGTCCTTGAAACTCTAGCCAGAGCAATTAGAGTGACCACAGAAATTAAAGTGATATGAATAGGAAAAGAAGAACTCAAACTATCCATGTTTGCTGATGATATGATTATATACTTAGAGGAACCTGGAAATTCCACCAGAAAACTTTTAGATCTCATAAGTGAATTCAGTAAAATAGCGGGATATAAGATCAATGCACATAAATATAAGGCATTTTTATACATAAGTGATGATTCTTCAGAAAGAGAAATTAGGAAAACTACCCCATTCACAATAGCCTCGAAAAAAATAAAATGCTTGGGAATCAATCTCACAAAAGAGGTGAAAGACCTCTACAGTGAGAACTACAGAACACTAAAGAAAGAAATTAAAGAAAACCTCAGAAGATGGAAAGATCTCCCATGTTCTTGGATAGGAAGAATTAATATTGTCAAAATGGCCATACTACCAAAAGTGCTATACAGATTCAATGCAATTCCAATTAAAATCCCAATGATGTACCTTACAGAAATAGAGTAAGAAGTTATGAAATTCATCTGGAAGATTAAAAAACCCAGAATATCTAAAGGAATCCTCAGTAGAAAGAGTGAAGCAGGGGGTGTCACAATAGCAGATCTTCAACTCTACTACAAAGCAATAGTAACAAAAACTGCATGGTATTGGTACCAAAATAGACAGGTGGATCAATGGTACAGAATAGAGGACATGGACACAAACCCAAATAAATACAATTTTCTCATACTAGACAAAGGGGCCAAAAATATGCAATGGAGAAAAGATATCCTCTTCAACAAATGATGCTGGGAGAATTGGAAATCCATATGCAACAGAATGAAACTAAACCCATATCTCTCACCATGCACGAAACTAAACTCAAAATGGATTAAGGATCGCAGAATCAGACCAGAGACCGTGCCTCTTATAGAAGAAAAAGTAGGTCCAGAGCTTCAACATGTTGGCTTAGGACCAGAGTTCCTCAACAGGACTCCCATAGCACAAGAAATAAAAGCAAGAA
Source organism: Sciurus carolinensis (assembly GCF_902686445.1). Taxonomy (NCBI): domain Eukaryota; kingdom Metazoa; phylum Chordata; class Mammalia; order Rodentia; family Sciuridae; genus Sciurus; species Sciurus carolinensis. The sequence continues at coordinate 37,321,845 of NC_062228.1, forward strand.
TCAATAACTGGGATAGAGTCAAACTAAAAATCTTTCTCTCAGCAAAGGAAACTCTCAGCAATGCAAAGAAAGAGCCTACAGGTGGGAGAAAATCTTTGCCAATCATACTTCAGATAGAGCACTAATCTCCAAAATCTATAAAGAACTCAAAAAACTCTACACCAAGAATACAAATAATCCAATCGATAAATGGGCTAAGGAAATGAATAGACACTTCACAGAAGAAGACTGCAAGCAATCAACAAACATATGGAAAAATGTTCAACATCTCTAGTAATAAGAGAAATGCAAATCAAAACCACCCTAAGATTCCATCTCACCCCAATTAGAATGGCGATTATCAAGAATACAAGCAACAACAGGTGTTGGTGAGGATTTGGGGAGAAAGGTACACTCATACATTGCTGGTGGGGCTGCAAATTAGTGCAGTCACTCTGGAAAGCAGTGTGGAGACTCCGTAGAGAACTTGGAATGGAACCACCATTTGACCCAGCTATCCCACTTCTTGGCCTATACCCAGAGGACTTAAAATCAGCATACTACAGAGATACAGCCACATCAATGTTCATAGCTGCTCAATTCACAATAGCCAGATTGTGGAACCAACCTAGATGTCCTTCAATTGATGAATGGATAAAGAAACTGTGGTATATATATATACAATGGAATATTACTCAACCATAAGGAATGATAAAATTATGGCATTTGCTGGCAAATGGATGAAATTGGAGAATATCATGCTAAGTGAGATAAGCCAATCTTAAAAAACCAGAGGATGAAAGATGTTGCTAATAAATGGATAATGACACATAATGGGGGGTGGAAGGGGTTAGTGTTAGGGTTAGACTTAGGGTTAGGGAGGGGTGCAAGAATGGAGGAAGGAAGGACTGTATAGAGGGAAAAGAGGGGTGTGAGGGGTGGGGCGGACGGGAAAAAAATAACAAAATGAATCAAACAGCATTACCCTATGTAAATTTATGATTACACAAATGGTATGTGTTTATGCCATGTACAAACAGAGAAACAACATGTATCCCATTTGTTTACAATAAAATAATAAAAAAGTAAATAAATAAATAAAATAAAATAAAATAAATAAATTGTGTATGTCCTTTTCGTTCAGTTTAGACAATTCATATGTCTCTAGAAACCTGTTGTTGTCTTCGAAATTTTCTATTTTATTAGAGTATAGATTTTCAAAATAGCTTCTAATTATTTTTTGTATTTCAGTCGTGTCTGTTGTGATATTTCCTTGTTCATTCCGAATTTCAGTGATTTGTTTTTTCTCTCGTCTTCTCTTTGTTAGTCTGGCTATAGGTTTATCATTTTTGTTTATTTTTTCGAAGAACCAACTCTTTATTTTGTCAATTTTTTGTATCATTTCTTTTGTTTCAATTTCATTGTTTTCAGCTCTGAATTTAACTATTATCTGTATTCTACTACTTTTGGTGTTGGTCTGTTCTTCTTTTTCTAGGGCTTTGAGCTGTAGTGTTAGGTCATTTATTTGTTGAGTTTTACTCCATAAAATAAATTTTCCTCTAAATACTGCTTTCATAGTGTTGCAGAGATTTTGATATGATGTTTCTTTGTTCTCCTTTTCCCCTTAGGAATTTTTCAATTTCCTTCCTAATATCTTCTGTTATCCAATCATCATATAATAGCATATTGTTTAATCTTCAGGTGTTGGAGTAGTTTCTGTTTTTTACTCTTTCATTTATTTCTAACTTCAATCCATTATGATCTGATAGAATACAAGGTAGTGTGTCTATCTTCTTGTATTTGCTAACATTAGCTTTGTGGCATAATATATGATTGATTTTAGAGAAGGATCCATGTGCTGCTGGGAAGAAAGTGTATTCCTTCTTGGTTGGATGGTATATTCTATAAATGTCTGTTAAGTCTAAATTATTGATTGTGTTATTGAGATCTATGGTTTCTTTGTTCAATTTTTGTTTGGAAGATCTGTCAAGCAGTGAGAGAGGCCTGTTAAAATCATCTGGTATTATTGTGTTACAGTCTATTTGTTTTCTAAAATTGAGAAGAATTTGTTTGACATACATGGATGAGCCACTGTTTGGGGCATAGATGTTTATGATTGTTATATCTTGCTGATTTATGCTTCCCTTAAGCAGTATGAAATGTCCTTCTTTATCCCTTCTGACTAACGTTGGCTTGAAGTCCACATTATCTGAAACGAGGATGAATACTCCAGCTTTTTTGCTGAGTCCATGTGCATGGTATGTTTTTCCCCATCCTTTCACCTTTAGTCTATGGGTATCTCTTTCTATGAGATGTGTCTCCTGCAGGCAACATATTGTTGGATCTTTCTTTTTAATCCAATCTACCAGTCTATGTCTTTTGATTGATGAATTCAGGCCGTTAACATTCAGGGTAATTATTGAGATATGATTTGTATTCCCAGTCATTTGGTTCATTTTTTGAATTTTATTTATTTATTTATTTATTTTTTTTTTTCACACAACTTGGTTCCTCCTTTATTTGAGAGTTCCTTTAGGATAATTCCTCCCTTTGCTGATTTGCCTCTTTATTTTTATCTCTTCCTCATGGAATATTTTGCTGATAATGTTCTGTAATGCTGGCTTTCTTTTTGTAAATTCCTTTAGCTTTTGTTTATCATGGAATGATTTTATTTCATCGTCAAATTTGAAGGTAAGTTTTGCTGGGTATAAGATTCTTGGTTGGCATCCATTTTCTTTCAGAGCTTGAAAAATGGATTTTAATGAAACTTTGGGCAATTTTATCTCTCACCATTCCCATTTTGCTCCCAATGTATGGTAACCCTACATTCCCAGGGTGATCTTATTAGCACACTTGGTTTATGTGCTGCTGACCTTTGCTTTCAATATGCTGGAAGAGAATAGCTGCATTTTCAGTGACATTTCTGAAAAATTATCACTAATGCATTTTCATGAAACTTTGGGCAATTACTCTTATCACCATTTCTACTTTGTTCCCAAGGTTTGATTATTCGAACTTCCAGGTTGCTCTTGATAGCACACCCAGTTTTTGGGTGGCTGAATTGTGTTTTCAATATTCTGGAGGACAATAGCTGCACTTGCAATGACTTTTTTGAAAAAGTCACAAATGGTTTTCAATGAAACTTTGAGCAATTTCCCTTCTAACCATTCCCACTTTTCTCCCCAAGTTTGGTGAAGATACCTTCCAGGGTGCTTTTCCTTGAACCATCAGTTTCAGATACTAAACATTTTTTTAATATGCTGATGGAGAATAACTGCACTTGTAGTGACTTTTTTGAAAATATGTCACATATGGATTTCAATTACACCTTGAAAAATTTAAATTCTGAACATTCCCACTTCAATCCCAGTGTTGGTGATGCTCCCTTCCATGGAGAATTTGCTAACACACTCAGTTTAAGGATTGCTGATCTACACACAGCATGCTGAAAATAGTAGATCATGCAGTGACTTTTCTGATAAAGTTTCACGAATGAATATCAATAAAATTGGGAAATTTGTTCTCTCACCATTCCAACATTTCTCCCAGTGTATGGTTATCCTACATTCCTGGGTGGTCTTGATAGCAAACTTGGTATACAGGTTGCTGAACTGTGCATTCATTATGCTGGCTGATAATAGCTGCATTTGTTAGAGTTTTAGTCTGTCATTGAGTACAGGAAATAGAATAAATATTAACTATAACCTGATTCCTCTATTCTCTGTTAGTAATAACAAAAAAATTCCACTGTTAATAACTAACATTAGAGTTCTTGGAAGGGGTAACGTCTACAGAAACTTAGTGTTTTATTGTTTCAGGGAAATTAAAACTAAACAGAGCATGGTGCCCTCTACCTTGCTGGGAACTGTTTTTATTTAAGCTATCATACAGTAAAAACATGTTTCTTGAATAAAATCATTAATTATACTCTTGAAGATTTTTTACTTAACATTTCCTTGTATTAACCATGAAATGACGTAATCAATATCAAAGAAAAAACATATAAAAAGACTCTATGAACAATAAAGATTCAGACTCAGATTCAGAACACTTGGTGTCTCTGTGTGCTGTTTCTCCATTGCCCTGACCAATGCCTCTCATCCATCTTGGACCCCCGACTACTGCTAGGGCTGGACCCTGACAGATTTCTATGAAATATTGAGCAATTTCTCTTCTCTCCACTCCCACTTTGCTCATAATGTTTGATGATTCTACCTTCCATGGTGGTCTTGTGACCACAGTCAGTTTATGGGTGCTGCACTGTCCCTTCAAAAAGCTAGATGAGAAGAGCTGCACATGCAGTGACTTTTCTGAAAAACGTTCAAAATGGATTTCAATGAAACTTTGGGAAATTTCTCTTGGTTCCATTCCCACTTTACTACCACAATATGCTAATGCTGACTTTATCAGAATAGTTACTGCAAGTGCAGGTATTCTCAGCAAGCATATTACAGTTCCACACCCAGTTAACTGAGTGTGCTGGCAAGACTACCTTGGAAGATAACATCATCAAACATAGGGAACAAAGTGGGAAAATGAGAAGACAAAATGCCAAAAGTGTCATTGAAATCTGTTTGTGAAACTTTTTCAGAAATGTCAATGAATAGGAAGATATTCTCCACCAGCATATTGAAAGCACAGTTGAGCAATCAATAAATCCATAAATCTAGTGTGCTAGATAAAGCACCCAGGAAGCTAGGATCATCAAACTTCAGGAACACAATGGGAATGGTGAGAAAGGAGTTGCACAAAGATTCATTGAAATCCATTGGCGAAACTTTTTCAGAAAACTCACTGAATATGCACCTATTCCCCTCCACCATATTGGAAGCACAATTCAGGAACTATTAAACTTATTGTGCTGCAAATTCACCATAGGAGGTATGATCACCAAATTTAGGAGCAATTTGGAATCATGAGGAGAGAAAATATACAAAGTTTTCTTGAAATCTGTTCATGAAACTTTTTCAGAAATCACTGTATATTCAGCTATGTGCATATTGAAAGCACATTTTAGGTACTTGAAAATTTAGAGTGATAGCAAGAGTACCCTGGAAGGTATGCTTATCAAAATTTGGGAGCAAAGTTGGAATGATGAGATGAGAAAATGCCCAAAATACCATTGAAACCCTCTTGTGAAACTTCTTTAGAAAAGTCATGGTAATTGCAGCTATTAACAACAAGTATATTATAGTTCTGCAACTGATAAACCCAGTGTCCTAGTCAAAGCACCCTGGAAAATAGGATCACCAAAATTTGGGAGCAAAGTGGGAATGATGAGAAGAGAAAATGCCCACAGGTTTATTGAAATCCATTCTTGAAACTTTATCAGAATAGTTACTGCAATGCAGTTATTCTCCACAAACATACTGAAAGCACAATTCAGGAAGTCAAAAATTTAGTGTGGTAGCAAGAGCACTCTGGAAGGGAGAAAAACAAAACATTTGGAGCTTATTGGGAATGGTGAGAGGAGAAATTGCTCAAAGTTTCATTGAAATACATGAGTGAAACTTTTTCAGAAAATTCACTGAAATTGCCGCTATTCTCCACCTGTATGTTGAAAGCACAGTTCAGAAAATTGTAAACATAGTGTGCTAGCAAGTTCACCCTGAAAGGTAGTATCACCAAGCATTGGGAAAAAAGTGAGAATGGAGAGAAGAGAAAATACCCAAAATTCCATTGAAGTCATTTTCTGAAACTTTTTCAGAAAAGTCCATCCAAGTATAGCTATTCTTTAGAAGCATATTACAGTTCTGCAACCCATAAACACAGTGTGCTAGCAAGAGCATCCTGGAAGGTAGAATCAACAAACTTTGGGAGCAAAGTGGAATGATGAGAGGAGAAAATGCCCAAACTTCCATTGAAACCCATTCATGACACATTTTCTGTAAAGTCACTTTATTTGTAGCTATACTCAGAAAGCATATTACAGTTCTGCAACCTGTAAATCAAGTGTGCTAGCAAGAACAGCATGGAATGTAGAATCACCAAACATTAGGAGCAAAGTGTAATGAAGAGAAGATAAAAATGCCCAAAATTTCATTGAAATCCATTCATGAAACTACTTCAGAAAAGTCAATGAAATTGCAGATATTCTCTACCAGCATATTAATAGCACATTTCACAAACTGGTAAACTTAGTGTGCTAGGAAGAGCGCCCTGGAGGGTGGAGTCACCAAACTTTGAGAGCAAAGTGGGAATGATGAGAAGAGAAAATGCTCAAGGATTCTTGAAATCCATTTGCAAATTTTTTTCAGAAAAGACACTGAGAGTGATGAAGTTATTCTCCACCTGTACATTGAAAACACAGTTCAGCAATCCATAAACATAGTGTGCTAGCAAGAGTACCCTGGAGGTAGAATGAGCAAACTTTAGGAGCTTAGTGGGAATGATGAGAAGAGAAAATATCAAAGTTTCAATGAAATTCATTAATGAAACTTTTCAGAAAAATCCCAGAAATATCAGCTATTCTCAGCAAGCATATTAGAGTTCTGCAACCAGTATACTGAGTGTGCTGACAATAACAGCTTGGGAGATAGCATAACCAAATTTTGGGAATAATGTGGAAATGGTGAGTCAAGGAAATTCCCAAAGTTTCATTGAAATCATTTTGTGATATTTTTTTCAACAAGTCAGTGACAGTGCATCTATTCTCAACAAGCATATTATAGTTCAGAAAACCAAAAACCTAGTAAGGTATCAAGAGCACCCTGGAAGGTAGATAACCAGACTTTGTGAGCACAGTGGAAATTGGGACAAGAGTAAATGCCCAAAGGTTCAGTGATATACATTTGTGAAACTTTTCCACAACTCACTGAAATTGCAGCTATGTTCTGCCAGCACACTGAAAGCACAGTTCAGGAACTCATAAACTTAGTGTGCTATCAAGAGCACTCTGGATGGTAGGATCACCAAATTTTGGGAGCAAAGTGGGAATGATGAAGATAAAATGCCTAAAGTTTCATTAAAATTCATTCATAAAAGTTGTCAGAAAAGTCACTGTATATGCAGCTATTCTACACCTCCATATTTAAAGCACATTTCAGAAACTCATAAATTTAGTATGATAGCAAGAGCATCCTGGAAAGTAGAATTATACTTTGGAAGCAATGTGGGAATGATGAGCAGAGAATATACCCAAAGTTTCATTGAAATCCATTCCTGAAACTCAGAAAAATCGCTGCACATGCAGCAACTCTCAACAAGCATACTTATAGTTCTGCAACCTGTAAACCAAGTGTGCTAGCAAGTACATGATGGAAGAAGAACAAAAATTTGGGAGCAAAGTGAGAATGAGGAGAGTAGAAAATATCCAAAGTTTCATTGAAATTAATTAGTGAAACTTTTCAGAAATGTCAGTTAATATGCAGCTATTCTCAACAAGCATATTACAGTTCTGTATCCATAAACTGAGTGTACAAGCAAGAACACCAGGAAAGTTAGGATAACCAAACTTTTGGAGCAAAGTGTGATTGATGAGAGGAAAAAAATGCCCAAAGTTTGATTAAAATCCATTCCTGAAACTTTTTCAGAAAAGTCACAGAAATTGCAGCTATTCTTCACCAGGACATTGACAGCACGGTTCAGGAACTTGTGAACTTAGTTTGCTAGTAAGAGCTCTCTGGAAGGTAGGATCACCAAACTTTGGGAGAAACATTGGAATGATGAGAAGAGAAAATAACCACAGTTCCACTGAAATACATTAATGAAACTTGTTCAGAAAAGTTACTTCAATTGCAGCTATTTTGTAAAAGCATATAACATTTCTGCGAACAGCAAACCCAGTGTGCTAGAAGGAACACTGAGGCCAGCTATCTGACCCACCACGTAATTCACCCATACTGAGCAAAGGCCCATGCCTCGGTCCAGTCTACAGTGCTGAGCACAAGCCCACACCCAGGCCCACCGTCTAGTGACTGTGCTGGGACTGACATCTAGCAACATGGGGTTCACCTTTGCCCACAAGCATTGATTATTCCCAGCCTGGAGATAGTGGGACAACACCCTTCTCAGGACACTGCATTATCAAGTTCATCTCAGGCATCAGGCTACTGAAGAATAGAAGGTTTGAACAGTACGGTATAATTTTATTGCAGAATTTTTAAATTAGCAATATTATCATGATTATTCCTATTATACCTACTATATTCCTGCTTTTTATTAATATTTTTCTCACTGTATTTTCCTCTTATACATCTGTTTCTTTGGAGACTCTTTCTACCTTTCCTCATGTCAACAACCTATTTCTTTTGATTCTGGGTTCACTATCCCTATGTCATAGTACCTCTATAGACTCACTTCTTATCTCTTTAATGTTATATCCTACACCCCTATTCATTCTCTCCACCATTAGAAATTGTGGTCTTTATTACTAACCTATTGGTTATGCTGTAGATAGTAATTTGAACTCATCATCTCAAGTTGTCTTACACAACGTGATTAATATCTTAATAGGGAATACTTGGGTTAAGGAGGGAGACTGTTTATATGGTGTGTGGCTAATATTGATCTCTCACTTCAAGGTGAGGTATTGGATATCTTCAGGGACACTGTAAGTCTACAAGGGGGAAACTGCAATACCTTGGATTCCCATTGCTAGAGTGGAAGATACATGAACAACATGAGAAAACAAGGGAAGATAGTGTCCCCAAAAAACCTAGAGGCTATATCAATAGAATCCAATGACAACATGACAGAATAAATGTCAGAATGGGAGTTCAGAATGTCCATAATTAAAAGGAACTGAGAGGTGAATGATGAGGTAGGAGAGCAAATGTAGGTAATGAATGATCACACCAATAAAGAGTTAAAAGAGCAATTGCAGGAAGCAAAAGTTCATGTCAATAGAGATAGAGATTCTGAAAAAAATCAAACAGAAATCCTTGAAATGAAGAAAACAATAAACCAAATTAAAAACTCAGTGGAAAGCATCACCGAAAGAATAGATCACTTAGAAGACAGGTGAAATGAAAGAAAATGAAGACAAAATATTTAGTCTTGAAAACAAAGTTGGCCAAACAGAGAAGGTGGTAAGGAATCATGAATGGAACCTCCAAAAATTATGGGATATCATGAAAAAGACCAAATTTAAAAATTATTTGGATTGAGGAAGGCACAGATATACAAACTAAAGGAATAAATAATCTATTCAATAAAATAATATCAAAAAAATTCCCAAATTTGACAAATGAAATGGAAAATCAAGTATGAGAGGCGTACAGGACACCAAGTAAAAAAATTACAACAGATCCACACTGAGGTGCATTATAATAAAAATAACTAATGTACAAAATAAAGACAGAATATTAAAGGCTGTGAGAAAAAGTATCAGATTACATTCCAGGGAAACCAATATGAATATCAGCAGATTTCTAGCCCAGACCCCAAAAGCAAGAAGGGCCTGAACAACATATTTAAAATTCTGAAAGAAAATGAATGCCAACCAAGAATCTTATACCCAGGAAAACTTACCTTCAGATTGGATGACAAAATAAAATTCTTCCATGATAAACAAAAGCTAAAAGAATTTACCAAATAGAAAGCCTTCACTATAGAACATTATCAGCAAAATGAAAACCACAATGTAAGTCAGCAAAGGGAGGATTTCCCCAAAGGAATAGCCAATTAAGGAGAAAGCAAGTCAAATTAAAAGCTAAAAATAAGCCAAAATGATTGGGACTACATATCTGAAAAATAACCCAATAATAATCCTGAATGTTAATGTCCTGAACTCATTAGTCAAAAGAAATAGACTGGCAGATTGGATTAAAAAGAAAGACCCAACAATATTCTGCCTTCAAGAGATTCATCTCATAGAAAAAGATGCCAACAGACTAAAGTCAAAAGGATGGGAAAAAACATGCACAAGGACTCAGTAAAAATGCAGGGGTCTCCATTCTCATTTCAGATAAAGCAGACTTCAAGTCAAAGTCTATCATAAGGGATAAGAAGGACATTTCATATTGCTTAAGGGAAGCATAAATCAACAAGACAAAACAATCATAAATATTTATGCCCCAAACAATAGTGCATCCATGTATGTTATACAAATCCTTCTCAATTACAAAAATCAAATACACCAAAATACAATAACACTGGGTGAATTTAACACACCTCTCTCACCATTGAGCAGATCTTCCAAACAAAAATTGAACAAAGAAACTGGTTAATAAAGCAATCAATAATTTAGACTTAACAGACAGATAAAGAATATTCCATCCATCAATGAGTTAATGCACTTTCTTGTCAGCAGCTCATGGATCCTTCTCTAAAATAGATCATATGTTATGCCACAAAACTACTCTTAGCAAATACAAAATGATAGAGATACTACATTGCATTCTATCAGATCATAATGGGATGAAATTAAAATTCAATGACAAAATAAAAAACAGAAACTACTCCAAAACCTGGACATAAGTAATACACTACTGAATTATACATGGATAATAGAAGACATAAAAGGGGAGATAAAAAAAATTCTTAGAGGTAAACAAGAGCAGTGGTACAACCCATCAAAATATCTGGGACACTATGAATTGAATACTAAGAGGAAAATTCATTACATGGAGCACATTGAATAAAAGAAGAAAAAGTCAACAAGTAAGTGATCTAACTTTACAGCTCAAAGCCCTAGAAAAAGAATAGATCAACACCAAAAGTAGTAGAAGACAGGAAATAATTAAAATCAAAGCTGAAATCAATGAAATTGAAACAAAAGAAACAATTCAAAAAATTGTCAAAACAAAAAATTTGTTCTTTGAAAAAGTAAACAAAATTTATAAACCCTTAGCAATACTAATGAAGAGAAGGAGAGAGAAAACTCAGATTACTAAAATTTGTGATCAAAAAGGAAATATCATGTCAGATGCTATTGAAAAGCAAAACATAATTAGAAACTACTTTGAAAATCTATACTCCAACAAAATAGAAAATCTTGAAGACATCAGCAGGTTTCTAGAGACATATGATCCACCCAAACTGAATCTGGAGGACATACACAATTTAAATAGATCAAATTCAAGCAATGAAATAGAAGAAGTCATCAACAACCTACCAACCCAGGAAAGTCCTGGACCAGATGGATTCTCAGCCAAATTCTATAAGAACTACAAAGAAGAACTCATTACAATAGTCCTCAAAGTATTCAATAAAATAGAAGAAGAGGGGACCTTTCCAAACTCATTATATAAAGCTAATATTACCAGGATACCAAAACCAGACAAAGAAACATCAAGAAAAGAAAATTTCAGACCAATATCCCTAAGGAACATAGACACAAAAATTCTTAACAAAATTTTAGCAAATCACAAGTAACAAGTATATTAAATAGAGAATGCACCATGATCAAGTGTGTTTCATCCAAGGGATGCGAGGTTGGTTAACATCTAGAAATCTATAAATGTAATTCACCACATCAACAGGCTTAAACTTAAGAATCACATGATTATTTCAAAAGAAACAGAAAAGGAATTTGATAAGATATAGCATCCCTTCATGCTCAAAATACTAGAAAAAATAGGAATAGCAGGAACATACCTCAAATTGTAAAAGATATCTATGATAAGTTCATGGCCAACATCATTCTAAATGCAGAAAAACTAAAAGTATTCCCCCTAAAAACTGGGACAAGGCAGGGATTTCCTCTTTCACTATTTCTATTCAACATCATCCTTGAAACTCTAGCCACAGGAATTAGACAGACTTAAAAATTAAAGGGATATGAATAGGAAAAGAACACAATCTATCACTCTTTGCCCATGACATGATTCTATATTTAGAAGAGACAAAAATTCCACCAGATAACTTCTAGAACTAATAAATAAATTCGGTAATGTAGCAGGATATAAAATCAACACTCATAAATCTAATGCATTTTTATCCATAAGTGATGAATTCTCTGAAAAAGAAATTAGGAAAACTACCCCATTCATTATAGCATCAAAAAAATACTTGGGATCAGTCTAACAAAATAGGTGAAAGACCTCTACAATGAGAACTACAGAACACTAAAGAAAGAAATTAAGGAAAACCTTAGAAGATGGAAAGATCTCCCATGTTCTTGGATAGGCAGAATTAATATTGTCAAAATGACCATACTACCAAAAGCACTATAGAAATTCAATGCAATTCCAATTAAAATCCCAATGATGTTACTCATAGAAATAGAGAAAGAAATCGTGAAATTCATTTGAAGGAATAAGAGACCCAGAATAGCCAAAGCAATCATGAGCAATAAGAGTGAAGCAGGGGGCATCACAATACCAGATCTTCAACTGTACTACAGATCAAGAGTAACAAAAATGGCATGGTATTGGTATCAAAATAGTCAGATAGATCAATGGTAAAGAATAGAGGACACAGAGACAAACCCACATAAATAGAGTTTTCTCATACTAGACAAAGGTGCCAAAAACATACAATGGAGAAAAGATAGCTTCTTCAAAAAATAGTGCTGGGATAACTGGAATTTCATATGCAGCAAAAGAAACTAACCCCTTATCTCCCACCCCGCACAAAACTCAACTCAAATTGGATTAAAGAACTAGGAATTAGATTACAGATCATGCACCTGATAGAAGAAAAAGTAGGTCAACATATTCATCATATTGGCTTAGTACCAAACTTCCATAACATGATTCCCAAAGCACAAGAAATAAAGGTAGAAACCAATATTTGGGATAGATTCAAACCAAAATGATTTTTATCACCAAAGGAAACAATCAACAATGTGAAGAGAGAGCTTACATAGTGGGCAAAAGTCTGTGCCACACACACTTCAGATACAGCACTAAAATCTCTATCTAAATCTATATCTCCAGAATCTATAAAGAACTCAAAAACAATTACACAAAGAATAAAAATAACCTAATCAATAAATGGGCTAAGGAAATAAGCAGACAGTTAACAGAAGAAGATCTATAAACGGTGAACAGGTATATAAAAAATGTTCAACATCTCTAGTAATAAGAGAAATGTAAATCAAAAGTATCCTAAGATTTCATATCATTCCAATTAGAATTGTTATCAAGAATACAAGCAACAATAGGTGTTGGTGAGGATGTGGGAGAAAAGATACACTCATACATTGCTGATGGGATTGCAAACGTTTGCGCCACTCTGGAAAGCAATATGGAGATTCCTTAAAAATCTTAGAATGGGGGGGAATCCAAGGTGATGGACTAGAGGGTGACTGCATCTCCCATCACTCCAGAACCCAGGATTCAAAAGGGAGACATTGAGAGATACGGACTGACATAGAGCTGCGGGGTGAGTCTCCCCCACTGGGTGAAGCTCGGCACCGGCAGCAGACCTGGACAGGGGCGGCTTCTCAGAGCAGGGCAGGGCAGCTAAGGTCTTCCCCAGGCAGTGGAAGGAGCCCACCGCCAGAGGGAGCAGGGCTGCCTGGGGGAGACTGGAGTATCCATCTCCAGTCTTCAAGAGTGAAGCTGGAGTATCCATCCTCATTTTAGATAATGTGGACATCAAGCCAAAGTTACTCAGAAGGAATAAAGAAGGACATTACATACTGCTTAAGGGAAGCATAAATCAGCAAGCCATAACAATCATAAATATCTATGTCCCGAACATTGGCTCATCCATGTACATCAAAAAAATCCTTCTCAATTCCAGAAATCAAATAGACCACAACACAATAATACTAGGAGATTTTAACACACCTCTCTCACCACTGGGTAGATATTCCAAATAAAAATTGAATAAAGAAACTATAGATCTCAATAACACAATTAACAATGTAGACTTAACGGACATATATATAATATACCATCCAACAAAGAACGAATACACTTTCTTCTCAGCAGCATGGATCCTTCCCTAAAATAGACCACATTTTATGCCACAAAGCTTCTATTTGTTAGCAAATAGAAGAAGATAGTGATACTACCTTGCATTCCATCAGATCATAATGGATTGAAATTAGAAGTAAATGACAGAATAAAAAACAGAAACTTCTCCAATACCTGGAGATTAAATAAAACACTATTATATGATGAATGGATAACAGAAGACATCAGGAGGGAAATAAAAAAAATTCTTAGAAGTAAACGAGAACAAAGACACATCACATCAAAATCTCTGGTACACTGTGAAAGCAGTACTTAGAGGAAAATTTATTTCATGGGGCGCATTCAACAAAAGAAGTAGAAATCAACAAATAAACGACTTAACACTACAGCTCAAAGCCCTACAAAAAGAAGAGCAAACCAACACCAAAAGTAGTAGAAGACAGGAAATAGTTAAAATCAGAGCCAAAATCAACAAAACTGATACAAAAGAAACAATCAGAAAAATTAACAAAATAAATAGTTGGTTCTTTGAAAAAATAAACAAAATTGATAAACCCGTAGCCACACTAACAAAGAGAAAGAGGGAGAAAATTCAAATTACTAAAATTCGGAATGAACAAGGAAATATCACAACAGACATGAGTGAAATACAAAACATAATTAGAAGCTATTTTGAAAATCTATATTCCAACAAAAGAGAAAACCTGGAAGACATCAACAAGTTTCTAGAGACATATGAATTACCTAAACTGAATGAGGAGGATATACACAACTTAAATAAATCAATTTCAAGCAATGAAATAGAAGAGGTCATCAAAAGCTTACCAACAAAGTCCGGGACAAGATGGGTTCTCAGCTGAGTTGTACAAAACTTTAAAGAACAGCTCATTCCAAAACTCTGCAAAGTATTCCATGAAATACAAGAGGAGGGAACCCTCCCAAACTCATTCTATGAAGCGAATGTCACCATGATACCTGAACCACACAGAGACACATCGAGGAAAGAAAATTTCAGACCAATATCCTTAATGAAAATCGAAGCAAAAATTCTCAACAAAATTTTAGCTAATCACATCCAAAAATATATTAAAAAGATAGTGCACCACGATCAAGTGAGTTTTATCCCAAGGATGCAGGGTTGGTTCAACATCCAGAAATCAATAAATGTCATTCACCATATCAACAGATTGAAAGTTAAGAATCATGTGATTATTTAGATAGATGCAGAAAAAGCATTCGATAAAATACAGCATCCCTTCATGCTCAAAATACTAGAAAAAATTGGGGTAGTGGGAACATTCCTTAACATTGTAAAGGCCATCTACACTAAGCCTATGGCCAATATCATTCTAAATGGTGAAAAACGGAAAGCATTACCCCTAAAAACTGGAACAAGGCAGGGATGCCCTCTTTCTCCACTTCTATTCAACATTGTCCTTGAAATTCTAGCCAGAGCAATTAGACAAACCAAAGAAATTAAAGGGATACAAATAGGAAAAGAAGAACTCAAACTATCCCTGTTTGCTGATGACATATTTATATATTTAGAGGAACCTGGAAATTCCACCAGAAAACTTTTAGAACTCATAAGTGAATTCAGTAAAGTAGCATGTTACAAGATCAATGCTCATAAATCCAATGCATTTTTATACATAAGTGATGAATCTTCAGAAAGAGAAATTAGGAAAACTACACCATTCACAATAGCTTCGAAAAAAATAAAATACTTGGGAATCAATCTCACAAAAGAGGTGAAAGACCTCTACAGTGAGAACTACAGAACACTAAAGAAAGAAATTAAAGAAAACCTCAGAAGATGGAAAGATCTCCCATGTTCTTGGATAGGAAGAATTAATATTGTCAAAATGGCCATACTACCAAAAGTGCTATACAGATTCAATGCAATTCCAATTGAAATCCCAATCATATACCTTATGGAAATAGAGCCAGCAATTATGAAATTCATCTGGAGGAATAAGAAACCCAGAATAGTTAAAACAAACCTCAGCAGAAAGAGCAAAGTAGGTGGTATGGCAATACCAGATCTTCAACTCTACTACAAAGCAATAGTAACAAAAACGGCATGGTACTGGTACCAAAATAGACAGGTAGATCAATGGTACAGAATAGAGGACATGGACAGAAGCCCAAATAAATACAATTTTCTCATACTAAGGGACCAAAAATATGCAATGGAGAAAAGATAGCCTGTTCAACAAATTTTGCTGGGAAAACTGGAAAAACAAATGCAACAGAATGAATTTAAATCCCTATCTCTCACCCTGCACAAAACTCAACTCAAAATGGATCAAGGTCCTAGGAATCAGACCAGAGACCCTTCATCTTATACAAGAAAAAGTAGGTCCAAATCTTCAACTTGTTGGCTTAGGATCATACTTCCTTAACTGGACTCCCATAGCACAAGAAATAAAAGCAAGAATCAACAACTGGGATAGATTAAACTAAAAAGCTTTCTCTCAGCAAAGGAAACTCTCAGTAATGTGAAGAGAGAGCCTACAGAGTGGGAAAATATCTTTGCCACTCATACTTCAGATAGAGCACTAATTTCCAAAATCTATAAAGAACTCAAAAAACTCTACACCAAGACTACAAATAATCCAATCTACAAATGGGCTAAGGAAATGAACAGACACTTCACAGAAGAAGATCTACAAGCAGTCAACAGATATATGAAAAACTGTTCAACATCTGTAGTAATAAGAAAAATGCAAATCAAAACTACCCTAAGATTCCATCTCACCCCAATTAGAATGGCAATTATCAAGAACACAAGCATTAATAGGCGTTGGCGAGGATGTGGGGAGAAAGGTACACTCACACATAGCTGGTGGGGTTGCAAATTAGTGCAGCCACTGTGGAAAGCAGTGTGGAGATTCCTCAGAAAACTTGGAATGGAATCACCATTTGACCCAGCTATCCCACTCCTCGGCCTACACCCAGAGGACTTAAATCAGCATACTACAGTGATACAGTCACATCAATGTTCATTGCTGCTCAATTCACCATAGCCAGATTGTGGAACCAACCTAGATGTCCTTCAATTGATAAATGGATAAAGAAGCTGTGGCATATATATATATACAATGGAATATTACTCCACCATAAAGAATGATAAAATTAAGGCATTTGCAGGCAAGTGGATGAAATTGGAGAATATCATGCTTAGTGAGATAAGCCAATCTCAAAAAAAGGACAAATGATCTCGCTGATAAGCGGATGATGACATGTAATGGGGGGTGGGAGGGGTTAGTATTAGGATTTGGGTAGGGTTAGGGTTAGGGTTAGGGAGGGGGGCAAGAATGGAGGAAGGAAGGACTGTATAGAGGGAAAAGAGGCATGGGAGGGGTTGGGGGAAAGGAAAAAATAACAGAATGAATCAAACAACATAACCTATGTAAATTTATGATTACACAAATGATATGACTTGACTCCATGTACAAACAGAGAAACAACATGTATCCCATTTGTTTACAAAAAAAATCTTAGAATGGAACCACCATTTGAGTCAGCTATCCCACTCTTGGGCCTTTGCCAAAAGAACTTAAAATTAGCATACTATAGTGATGCAGCCACATGAATGTTCATATCATCTAAATTCACAATAGCTAGATTGTGGAACCAAGCTAGAAGCCCTTCAATAGTTGAATGGATTAAAGAAACTGTGGTATATATACATAATGGAATGTTAATCAGCCATAAAGAAGAAAAAAGTTATAACATTTTCAGGTAAATGGATGGAGTTGGAAAATATCATGCTAAATGAAAAAAGCCAATCCCCAAAAAACAAAGACAGAATGTTTTCTCTAATAAGTGGTTGATGATACATAATGGGGATGGGTGGAGATAAGGAAATAGAAGAAGGATGTTGTGTAGAGAGAAATGAGGTGTGGGGAAAGGAATGATTTTATAATGAAACAACATCATTACCCTATGTACATGTATGAAGACTCTTTTTCATGTACAACTAGAGAATGATACTTATACTCCATTCATGTACAATGAATCAAAATCAAAATTAAATAAAATTAAGAAAATAAAGATCTTTTTCTCCTTCAGTCTATTAATGTCAAGAATTATCATAAAAGATTTTTATCTAAGGTACTAACTCATTGGATAAAGTCACATATTCTAATTATATGGTTGGGCTTAGTTTTCATTGTTTTATTTGAGATTTTTACATACAATTTTACAAGTAGATTTGTCATTAATTTTGCCTTGTACCTCTTTCTGTGGCTTTGGTATAAAGATTAGGCAAGTCTTAATGTAAATTGGAAAGCAAATATTTTTCTAGTCTCTGCATCCATTGGTATAAAATTTGAATTATTAGTATTTTAAATGTTTTAGAAAACATTCCTGTAAAAATTTTTAGGCAATTTAGCACGTTGGGGGCAAAAAGTTCCACTGAAATCTACTCATGAAAATTTTCAGAAAATTCACTCCAATTGCAGCTATTCTCAACAAGCATTTTATAGTTCTGCAACCTGTAAATGGAGTGTGCTAGGAAGAACACCTGGGAAGGTAAGGTCACCAAATTTTTGGAGCATAGGGTCAATGGTGAGAAGATAAAATGTCCAAGGTTGATTGAAATCCATTCATGAAACTTTTTCAGAAAAATCACTGAATATACAGCTATTCTTCAACTGCATATCGAAAGCACAATTCTAGAACTTGATAACTCAGTTTGCACCCTGGAAGGTAGGATCATCAAACTTTTGGAGCAAAGTGGAAATGGTGAGAAGAGAAAATACCCAAAGTTGTATTGAAATCTATTAGTGAAACTTTTTCAGAGAAGTGAAATTGAAGTTATTCTCTACCTGCATACACAGTTCAGGAATTTGTAAACTTAATGTTCTAGCAAGAGCAACCTGGAAGGTAGGATCACCAAACTTTGGGAGCAAATTGGAAATGATGATAAGAGAAAATACGCAATGTTTCATTCAAACCTATTCATGGAATTATTTTGCAAGAGTCACTAAACTTCAGCTACTCTCTGCCTGCCTATTGACACCACAGTTCAGGAACCGGTAAACTAAGTGTACTAGCAAGAGCACCATGGAAGGTAGGATCACCAAACTTTGGGGGCAACATGGGAATGATGAGAAGAGAAAAATCCAAAGTTTGATTGAAATCCCTTAGTGAAACTTTTACAGAAATCTCTCTTAAAATGCAGCTATTCTCAGATATCATATTACAGTTCTGCAACTGATAAAAATAGTTTGCTTGCAGGAGCATCCTTTCAGAGAAGAGCACAAAACTTTAGGAGCAAAGTGGGAATGATAAGAATAGAAAATTCCCAAATTTCATTGAAATGTATTGTAAAAAATTTTCACAGAAGTCACTAAAAGTGCAGTTATTCTCCACCCTCATATTGAAAGCACATTTCAGGAATTTGTGAATTTAGTTTGCTAGCAAGAGCACACTGGAAGGTAGGATCACCAATTTGGGGAGTAAAGTGGGAATGATGAGAAGGAAAAATACCCAAAGATTCATTGAATCTCATTTGTGAAACTTCTTCGGAAAAGTGACTGCAAGTACAGCTATTCCCTACCAACATATTGAAAGCACTGTTCAAGTATTCATAAGCATAATGTGCTAGAAAGAACACCATAGAATGTGGGAACACCAAACTGGGAGCAAATTGCAAATGATGAGCAGAAAAATACCCAAGGTTTTATTGAAATTAATTAGTGAAACTTTTTCAGAAAAGTCACTTAAACTGCACCTATTGTCATTTGCATATCAACACCACAGTTCAGGAACTCATAATCTTAATTGCTACTAAGAGCACCCAGGAAGGTAGGCTCACCAAACATTGGTTGCAAAGTGGGAATGATGAGAAGAGATAACATGCAAAGTTTCATTGAAATCCACTGGTGTAAAGTTTTCAAATAGTCAGTATTTGCGACTATTCTCTACCTGTATGTAGATGGCACATTTGAAGTATTCATAAATTTGAGTGATAAGAGCACCCAGGAAGGTAGGATCACCATATATTGGTAGAAAAGTGTGAATGATGAGAAGAGAAAATACTCAATGATCATTGAAATCAATTAGTGAAACTTTTTCAGAAAAGTCACTTAGAATACAATAATTGTGACCAAGCATATTACAGTTCTGCAACCTGTAAATGTAGGGTGTAAGAAACAGTACCCTGGAAGGTAGGATAACCAAAGTGTGGGAGCAAAGTGGGAATGATGAGAAGATAAATTACTCTTAGTTTCATTGAATTCCATTGGTGAGACTTTTTCACAAAAGTCACATAAAATACAGCTATTCTCAACAATCATGTTACATTTCTGAAATATTGTGTGCTAGCAAAAGTACCCTAGAAGGTAGGATCATCGAACTTTTGGGGAAATGTGGGAATGTTGAGAAGAGAATTTATCTAAAATTTCATTGAAATCCATTTGTGAAACTTTTTCAGAAAAGTTACTGAAAGTGCAGCTATTCTCCGCCTGCATATTGACACCACAGTTCAGGAATTAGTAAACTCAGTAGGCTCAAAAGAGCACCCTTGAGGTGGAATCAACAAACACTGGGAGCAATGTGGAAATGATGAGAAGGGAAAATATGTAAACTTTCATTGAAATCCATTTATGAAATTTCTTCAGAAAAGTTACTTAAAATGCAGCTATTATGAACAAGCATATTACAGTTCTGAAACCTGAAAAATAGTGTTCTAGCAATAGCACTGTGGAAGGTGGGCTCACCAAATATTGGGAGCAAATAGGGACTGAAAAGAAGAGAAAATAAACAATGTTTCATTGAAATTCATTCATGAAATTTTTCCTTAATGTAAGTGAAATTAGAGCTAGTCTCAAAAATCATATTACAGTTCTGAAACCCATAAAAAATATCATGTTAGCAAGAGCTCTGTGGAGGTAGGATAACCAAATTCATAAGCAAAGTGGGAATGATTAGAAGAGAAAATACCCAAAATATCATTGAAATCCTTTTGTGAAACTTTTTTAGAAAAGTCACTTAAACTACAGGTATTCTCCATCTGCATACTGAAAGCACAGTTCAAGATCTGGTAAATTTACTGTGCTAGAAAGAATAACCTGGAAGGTAGCGTGACCAAACTTTGGGAGCAAAGTGGGAATGATGAGAAGAGAAATTTTCAAAGTTTAATTAAATTCCATTGGTGAAACTTTTTCACAAAAGACACATAAAATACAACTATTCTCAACAATCATATTACATTTCTGCAACCCATAAATATAGTGTGCTAGCAAGAGTACCCTGGAAGGTAGGATCATTAAACTTCAGAGAAATGGAATGCTGAGAAGAGAATATATCCAAAGATTCATTGAAATCCATTTGTGAAACTTTTTAGAAAATTCACTACAAGTGCAAATATTCTCCTGATCATATGGAATGCACGGTTCTGCAACCCATAAAAATAGAGTGCTAGCAAGAGCACTCGGGAAGGTAGGATCAGCATACTTTGGAGCAATGTGGGAATGATTAGGAGAGAAATTACCCAAAATTTCATTCAATTTCATTCCTGAAACTTTTTCAAATAAGTCACATAAATTGCAGCTATATATCAAACATATTCCAGTTCTGCAACCCATAATCATAGTGTAAAAACAAGATGACCTTGTAAGGTAGGATTACCAAAATTTGGGTAAAAAGTGACAATTTTGAAAAGAGAAAATACCCAAAGTTTCATTGACATCAATTTGTCAAGCTTTTTTCTGGAAAGTCACATAAAATGTATCAATTATAAAGAAACTTATTAGAGTTATGCAATAAGAGACCATAGTGTACTAGCAAGAGCAACCTGATAGGTAGAATCACCCAACTTTGGGAGCAAAGTGGGAATTATGAGTGCAGAAAATACACAAAATTTCATTGAAATCCGTTTGTTCAACTTTTTCAGAAAAGTCACATAATCTGCAGGTATTCTCCACCTACATATTGAAATCACAGTTCAGAAGTTCATAAATTTAGTGTGGTAGCAAAAGCACCCTGGAAGGTAGGATCATCAAACTTTGGAAGCAAAGTGGAATGATGTGAATAGAAAATAAATAAAGTTTAATTGAAATCCTTCATAAAGTTTTCTCAGAAAACTCAAAATGAAGCATTTCTCAATAAGCATATTATAGTTTTGCATCACAAAATATAGTGTGTTAGCAAGTGCACCCTGGAAGGTAGGATCACTAAAATTCTGGAGCAAAGTGGGAATGATGAGAAGAGAAAATACCCAAAGTTTCATTGAAATTCCTTTGTGAACCTTTTTCAGAAAAGTCACTGAAATTGCAGCTGTACATTACCTGCATATTGAAAGCTCAGTTCAAGAACTCATAAACTTAGTGTGCTGGCAGGAGCACTCCAGAATGTAGGATCACCAAACTTTGAGAGCAAAGTGGGAATGACGAGAAGAGCAATTACCCAAAGTTTCATTGAATTCCATTCCTGAAACTTTTTTCAGAGAAGTCACTTAAAATGCAGCTATTGTCAACAAATATATTACAATTCTGCAACCCGTAAAAGTAGGGTGCTAGCAAGAGTATCATGGAAAGGAGGATCACCAAACTTTGGGTGCTAAGCATGAGTGAAGAGCAAAGAATATATCTAAAGTTATATTGAACTCTATTCGTGAAAATTCTTAGAAAACATCAATTAAAGTGCATCTATTCTCAAGAAAGATATTACAGTCCTGCAACCTGTACAAGTGAGTCCTGTAGTGTACAAGTGAGAGTACATTGTAAGGTAGGATCACCAAATGTTGAGAGTAAAGTGAGAATTATGAGAAGAGAAAATACCCAAAGTTTATTTGACATATATTTGTAAAGCTTTTTCAGAAAAGTCACAGAAAATGTAGCAATTCTAAACAAGCATATTACAATTCTGCAGCATGGAACCATAGTGTACTAGCAAGAGCAACCTGGTGGGTAGAATCACCCAACTTTGGGAGTGAAGTGGGAATTATGAGTAGAGCAAATACTGAAAATTTCGTTGATACATTTGTGCAACTTTTTCAGAAGTCACGTCATCTGCAGGTATTCTCTACCTGCATATTGAAAGCACATTTCAAAAACTTCTAGACTTAGTGTGCTAGGCAGAACACCCTGGGAGATAGGGTCACCAAACATTGGAAGTAAAGTGGGAATGATGAGCATAAAAAATATCCAAAGTTTAATTGAAATCCTTCATAAAACTTTTTCAGAAAACTCACTTAAAATGCAGCATTTCTCAATAAGCATATTACAAATTTGCATCAAAAAACAGTGTGCTAGGAACAGCACCCTGGAAAGTTGAACCACCAAATGTTGGTAGAAGATGGTAATTATGATATAAGAAAATATTCAAAGTTTCATTTAAATCCGTTAGTGAAATTTCCCAGAAAAGTACTTCTATTTTAGCTATATTCATCATGTACATTACAGTTATGCAATATGTAAATATAGTGTGTTTGCATAGTATACATGAAGGCAGAATCATCGAATTTTGGAGCAGAGTGGGAATGATGAGAAGAAAAAACACCCAAAGTTTCATTGAGATCCATTCGTGAAACTTGTTCAGAAGAGTCACTTAGAGTGAAGTTCTTCTCTGCCTGCATATGGAAAGCATGCTTCAGTAATTTGTAAACTTATGGTACAAACAGGTGACCTGCAAGATAGGAACACCAAACATTGGGAACACTGTGGGTATGATGAGTAGAGAAAATACCCAAAGTTTCATTGACACCTATCTGTGAAACTTTCTAAGAAAAGTCACTTTGAATGCAGCCATTCTCCACCTGAATATGGAAAGCTCAGTTCAGGAGATTGTGTTTTATCAACAGCACCCTGCACATTTGGAACACCCATTCTTGGGAACAAAGTGGGTGTGAAGAGTAGAGAAATACCCAAAATTTTATTGAAATTCATTCGTGAAACACTCTCAGAAAAGGTACTTCAAATTCAGCTGTATTAAACATGTATGTTAGAGTTCTGCAACACGTAAACATTGTGTTACGTAGCCCACTTGGAGGTAGACTGAACAAACTGTGGGAGCAGGGTGGGAATATGGAAGAGAAAATAGCCAAAGTTACATTGAAATCCATTCTTGAAACTTTCTCAGAAGTCACTTAGAATGCAGCTATTATCCCCCTGCTTATGGAAAGCACAGTTCAGGAATTTCTAAACATATGGTGCTAGCATGTGAAATCTGTAAAATAGGAACCCCAAACTTTGGGAGTAATGTGCGTATGATGAGTAGAGCAAATACCCAAAGTTTTAGTCAAGTCCATTCATGAAATTTCTCAGAAAAGGAATTTTAATTTCAGCTATATTTATCATGCATATTGCAGTTCTGCAACATGTAGATATTGTGCACATGCATAGCAAACTGGCGAGTAGAATCACCAAACTCTGAAAGGAGAGTGGGAATAATAAAAAGAGAAAATACCCAAAGTTTCAGTGAAATTCATTCTTGAAATTTCTCAAAAAAGTCACCTAGAACACAGCTATGCTCTGCCTGCATATGGGAAGCTCAGTTCAGGATATTGTAAACATAGTGTTGTAGCAAGAGCACCCTGCATGTTTGGATCGACCAGTCTTAGGAGCAAAGTGGGTATAAGAGTTGAGAAAATACCCAAGTTTCATTGAAATAAATTCCTGAAACTTTCTCAGAATAAGTACTCATTATCAGCTATATTCAAAATGCACATCACAGATGTATAACACATAAAAAAGAGTGTTTGTATAGAGCACTTGGGGGTAGAATCACCATATGTTGGTAGCCTAGTGGGAATGATGAGGAGAGAAAATTCCCAGTTTCATTGAAATCCATTCCTGAAACTTTTTCAGAACAGTCACGTAGAGTGTAATTATTCTCAGCCTGCTTATGGAAATCACATTTGATGAATTTGTAAACATATGCTGTTAGCACATCAACCCTGGAAAATAGGAACAACAAACTTTGGGGAAAATGTGGGTATGATGACTAGAGAAAATACTCATTCACTGAAATCCATTCATGAAATTTCTCAGAAAAGTCACCTAGCATGCAGGTATTCTCTGCCTTCATATGGAATGCTCAGTTCAGGAAATTATTAACAAAGTGAAGAAGCAAGAGCGCCCTGCATGTTTGGATCACCCAGTCTTGGGAGCAAAGTAGTTATGAGGAGTAGAGATCATACCCAGAGTTTCATTGAAATCCACTCGTGAAACTTTCTCAGAAAAGTATTTTCTATTTCAACTATATTCATTATGAATGATACATTTCTGCAACACATAAACAGTATGCTTGCATAACACACTTGTAGGTATAATCAACAAACTGTGGGAACAGAGTGGGAATGAGTAGAAAAGAAAATAGTGAAAGTTACATTGAAATCCATTCTTGAAATTTCTCACAAAAGTCACTTAGAATGCAGCTATTCTCCACCTGCTTATGGAAAACTCAGTTCAGGAAAACATAAACCTATTCTTGTAGCAAAAGCACCCTGTTTGTTTGGATCACCAAAACGTGGAAGCAAAGTGTGTATGAGGAGTAGAGAAAATGCCCAAAGTTTCATTGGAATCCATTTGTGAAACTTTCTCAGAAAAGGAATTTCAATTTCAGCTATATTCATCATGCATGATACAGTTGTCCAACACATAAACATAGTAGGTATGCTCACATAGCACACTTGTGGGTAGAATCACCAAACTGTGGAAGCAGATTGAGATGAATAGAAGAGAAAATAGCCAAAGTTACAATGAAATTCATTCTTGAAACTTTCTCAGAAGTCACTTAGAATACAACTATATCCCTCTGCTTATGGAAAGCACAGTTCAGGAATTTCAAAACATATGGGGCTAGCATGTGAAACCTGTAAAATAGGAACACCAAACTTTGGGAGTAATGTGCGTATGATGAATAGAGCAAATACCCAAAGTTTCAGTCAAGTCCATTCATGAAATTTCCCAGAAAAGTCACTTAGAATGCAACTATTCTTTGCCTGCATATGGAGAGCACATTTCAGGAAATTGTAAACATAGGGTTGTAGCCAGAGCACCCTACATGTTTGGATCACACAGTCTTGGGAGAAAAGTGAGTATAAAGGAGTACATAAAATACCCACAGATTCATTGAAATACATTCATAAAATTTCTCAGACTAGGTACTCAATTTCAGCTATATTCAAAATGCATGTTACAAATGTGTAACATGTAAACATAGTGTGCTTGCATAGCACACTTGGGCATAGAATCACCAGAGGATGGAAGCAGAGTGGGAATAATGAGAAAAGAAAATACTCAAAGTTTTATTGAAATCCATTCCTGAAACTTTATCAGAATAGTCACTTAGATTGCAGCTATTCTCTCCCTGCTTATGGAAAGTTCAGTTCAGGAAAATGTAAACCTCCTCTTGAAGCAAGAGCACTCTAGTTGTTTGGATTGCCAAAAGGTGAGCACAAACTGGGTATGAGGAGTGGAGAAGATACCCAAAGTTACATCAAAATTCATTTGTGAAACTTTCTCAGAAAAGGAATTTCAATTTCAGCTATATTCATCATGCACGATAGAGTTCTGCAACACATAAACATACTATGCTTGCATAACACATTGTATGAAGAATCACCAAACTCTGGAAGCAGAGTGGGAAGAACAGAAGAGAAAATATCCAAATTCTCATTGAAATCCACTTGTGAAATTCTCAGATTAGGTACTCAATATTGACTATATTCAAAACACACATTACAGATGTGTAAAAGTAAAGTGTACTTGCACAGAACAGTGGGGGGTAGAATCATCAGATGTTGGGAGCTGAGTGGGAATGGTGAGAAGAGAAAACATTGGAATTTTTCTTGAAATCCATTCCCAAAACTTTTCCACAACAGTCATTGAGTGCAACTATTCTCCACCTGATTATGGAAAGGACAGTGCAGGGATTGGTAAATGTATAGTGTGTGATGTCTATTTCCTGCTACTCTGATATTTGACACAGCTCTGTTGGAGTAGAGGATCCAACACTTGACATGGTCTGTTGGAATAAAGGACTCAACACTTGACACAGTTCTGTTGATCGTCCTGCCTCTTGGGGGCCATAGATGTGGCATGTCTCCAGGTGTAGTTGCTTTTTAATATTAGTAATCAATATATCATTTAGAAACTTACTGGAAAAACATTGGGAAGGTTTTACAGTATTGGGACACAACATAGTGCACAATAAAAATTTGGCAGTACTACATAGATAAAATATATGAAAATAAACAATTGTGGCTGTGCTCAAGTTAAAAGGAGCCGGTGATTACTTTAGTATAATAATAGATGGATAAGGAGGCATTCCTCTGAGCTTGGATGTGGTGTTTAGCCTTTGTTGCTTTCTTAGTTTCAACAGTTGATTCCAGAGATAATTTACATAATAAAAACATTTAGGTTAGTCATAAATATAATTTGTGCTTTTCCTATGTTTAGTCTAATTCTTTAAGAATCAGAATAAGATTTTAGTCCACCATTATGTGAATTAGAATAGACTAAATATTAATTACAAGTTGATTTCTTTCCCCTTTAATAATAGTAAAAACTTTTCACTGTTAAACACTGGAGTTCATGGTGGGGTTGGTTTCTCAGAAAATCTAGTAACATGTTTGTTCTGAAGGTTAAAGGCTGCCAGATCATGATGCTCTCAAGTTAGCTGGGAGACAAGTTTGTTTCAGTTTAGTTGGGGGACAATGTTGCTTTAATTTAGCTGGGAAATAATGTTGTTTTGTTCTGGGCTGTCATACAGAGAGTATGTGTACTTTGAGAAGAAGCATAGATTGTACTTTTGAAGGTTTTTCTTATTTTAAACTAACCATAAAATGATATGATCACTAGTAAAGAAAAATATCTATAAAAAGGTTGGCAGAAAAAATAAAGACAGATTCACTCTCGGAACACTTGGTGTCTCTGTGTTGTTTCTCCACTGCGCCGATGACTCCCATCCACCTAGGACACCTGACCGCTGCTAGGGCTGGACACTGGCAATGGTACTAGCATGTCAACCCTGCAAAATAGGAAAAACAAAGTTTGGGAGAATTGTGGGTATGATGAGTAGAACAAATACCCAAATTTTCATTGAAATAAATTTGTGAAATTTCTCAGAAAAGTCACCTAGAATGCAGGTATTCTCTGCCAACACATGGAAAGCTCGGTTCAGAAAATTAGAAACATATTGTTGTAGCAGGAGCAAAATGCAAGTTTGTACCACCAAATCTTGGGAGAAAAGTGGGTATGAGGAGTTGATAAACTACCCAGAGTTTTATTGAAATGCATTCATGAAACTTTCTCAGAATAGGTACTCAATTTCAGCTATATTCAAAGTGCAAGTTACAGATGTGTAACAGGTATACATAGTGTGCTTGCATAGCATTCTTGGGGTATATTACCCAGATATTGGGAGCAGAGTGGGAATGATGAGAAGAGAAAATACCCAAAGTCTCACTGAAAACTCTATTCATGAATCTTTCTGAGAAATTTTTTTTCAATTTCAGCTATATTCAACATGCACTTTACACTTATGCAAAACGTAAACATAGTGTGCTTGAAGAGCACACTTGTAGGTGTAATAAACAAACTGTGTAAGCAGAGCGGTAATGATGAGAATAGACAATACCCAAAATTTCATTGAAATCCATTAGTCAAACTTCCTCAGAAAAGTCTCTCAGAATGCAGCTATTCTCTGACTGCATGTGGAGAGTTCAGTTCGGGAAAGAGTAAACATATTTTTGTAGCATAAAAAACATGCATGTTTGGATCACCCAGTCATGGGAGCAAAGTGAGTAAAAGAAGAGGAAAAAAATACCCAAAGCTTCATTGAAATGCATTCATGAAACTTTCTCAGAAAAGTTTTCATTTCACATATATTCAAAATGCACTTTAGAAATGTGTAACATGTTAGCACAGTGTGCTTGCATACTACACTTGGGGATAAAAACACCAGAAGGTGGGAGCAGAGTGAAAAAGAAGAGAAGACAAAATACCCAAAGTTTCATTAGAAAGCATTGCTGAAATTTGTTAGAAATAGTCACTGTGTGCACAGATATTCTCCACTTGCTTATGGAAAGCACAGTTCAGGAATTCGTAAATGTATGGTGCCAGCACATAAAAACTGCAAAATAAGAGGAACACCAAAAAATGGAAGAATGTGAGCATAAAGAGCAGAGGAAATACCCAAATTTTATTGAAATCCATTCTGAAACTTTTTCAGACCATCACTTGGAACGCAGCTATTCTTACCCTGATTATGAAGAGCACAATTGAAGAATTTGTAAACGTATGGCAAAATCCCCAAAAGAGTAACACCAAATTTTGGAAGCAATGTGGGTATCATGAGAAGAACAAGTACCTAAAGCTTCATTGAAATCCATTCATGAAACTTTCTCAGAAAAGTCATGTAGAGTGCAGTTATTCTCTGCCTGCATTAGGAAAGCTCAGTTCTAAAAACTGTAATGATGTTATTAAAGAAAGAAAACTGTCTGTGTTTGCTAAATGTTGGAGAAAAGTGGGTGTGGAGAGGAGAAATAATAGCCAAAGTTTCATTGAAATCCATTAATGAATCCTTCTCAGAAAGTTTACTTCAATTTCACCTACATCAAAATACACTTTACAGTTCTGCAACAGGAAAACATACTGTGCTTGCCTACAAAACTTGAACAAAAATGCTTAGATACTGGAGGGAGAGTGGAAATGATGAAAAGAGAAAATACCCAACGTTTCATGAAAATCTATTTGTGAAATTTTCTTAGAGATGTCTCAGAATGCGGCTATACTTGCCCTGCATTATTAAAGCTCAATTCTGGAAATTGTAATCAAATTGTTCTAACAAGAACACCCAACATGTTTGCATCTCCAAATCTTGGACAGAAAGTGGATATAAGAGAGAGAGATAATATCCAAAGTTTCACTGAAATCCATTAGTAATTCTTTCTCAGAAAAGTAACTTCAATTTCAACTCTAATCAACAGGCTACAACAAAACTTGGGAGGAAAGTGGATATTAGGAGGAGAGAAAATACCCAAGATTTCATTAATATTCATTTGTGACTCTCAGAAAATGAACTCCATTTTTAGCTCTAGTCCAAATGCATGTTAGAGTTCTGCAACAGGAAAACATAATGTGCTTGCTTAGTAAACTTGTATGTAGAATGCTCAGATGTTGTTGGCAGAGTGGGAATGATGAAAAGAGAAAATATCCAAAGTTCCATGGAAATCCATTAGTGAAACTTTCTCAAAAAAGTGTATGAGAATGCAGCTTTACTTTGTCTGCAAGGAAATATAAATTCAAGAAATTAGAAACATATTGTTGTAGCAGGTGCACCCTGATACACTGTATTATGATGCAGATTTAATCTGCTTGAATATTAAAAGTTCATTCATAAAATTAGAATTATATTGTGGTAGTAGAAAACATAGTTCTGGTTGGCAGCACCAAATCTTGGAAGGAAAGTGGATATGAGGATCACAGATAATACCCAAAGTTTCATTGAAATTCATTCGTGAAACTTTCTCAGAAAAGGAACTTTAATTTCAGCTCTATTCAGCTGCACATTACAGTTCTGCAACAGAAAAACATAGTGTGCTTGCCTAGAATACTTGAAGGTAGAATACTCAGATGCTGGGGGCAGAGTGGGAATGATGAAATGAGAAAATACCCAAAGTTCCATGGAAATCCATTCGTGAAATTTTCTCAGAAATGCACAATTCAATGCACTTTACTCTGCCTGCATTGGAAAATCTCAATCAGGAAATTAGGAACATACTATTATATCAGGAGTTCCATTCATGTTTGTGCCTCCAAATATTGGGACAAAGGTGGTTATGAGGAGCGAAGATAATACACAAAGTTTCACTGAAATCCATTCATGAATCTTTCTCAGAAAAGGAACTTAATTTTAGTTCTGTTCGACATGCACGTTTCAGATCTTCAACCAGAAAACAGTGTAATTCCACAGAATACTTGGAGGTAGAATGCTCAAACGTTGGGGGCAGAGTAGGAATGAAGAAAAGAGAAAGTACCCAAAGATTCATGGAAATCCATTTTTGAAATTTTCTCAGAAAAACACATTAGAATGAAGCTTTACTCTGCCTGGATACGGAAAGTTCAATTCAGAAAATTAGAAACATATTGTTGTAGCAGGAACACTGTGCATGATGGCACTTCTTAATCTTGGGAAGAAAGTGGGTATGATGAGCAAAGATAATACCCAAAGTTTTATAGATATCCATTAGTTAAACTTTCTCAGAATAGAAACTCCAATTTCAGCTCTACTCAACATGCAATTTGGAGTTCTGCAACAGGAAAACATCATGTGCTTGCCTAGAAAACTAGGAGGTAGAATGCTCAAATAATGGAGGCAGAGTGGGAATGATGAAAAGAGAAAATACACAAAATTTCTCCAAAACCTGTATTATGATGCAGCTTTAATCTGCTTGCATAGGAAAAGTTCATTCTTGCATATAGAAACATATTGTTAAAGCAGGAACACCGTGCATTTTGACACAATAAATATTGAAAAGAAAGGGGGTATGAGGAGGAGAGGTAATAATCAAACTTTCATTGGAATCCATAAATGAATCTTTCTCAGGAAAGAAACTTTAATTTCAGCTCTATTAAACATGCACATTACAGTTCTGCAATAGGAAAACATAATGTGCTTGTCTATAAAACTTGGAGGTGGAATGCTCAGATGCATCGGTAGAGTGGGTATGAGGAATAGTGAAAATACAAAAAGTTTTATGGAAATCCATTTGTGAAATTATTTCAGAAAAGTGCATTAGAATGCAGCTTTATTTTGCCTTCATATGGAAAGCTCAATGCAGGGAATTAGAAACATATTGTTAGAGCAGAAGCACCATGTATTTTGGCACCACCAAATCTTGGGAGCAAAATGGATCTCAAGAGGAGAGATAACACCCAAAGTTTCAATGAAATTCATTAGTGAACTTTCTCAGAAAAGGAACTTAGATTTCAGCTCTATTCAACCTGCAGTTTAGAGTTCTGCAACTGGAAAACATAAGGGGCTTGAGTAGAAAACCTGGAGGTAGAATGCTCAGATGTTGGGGGCAGAGGGCAAATGAGGAAAAGAGAAAATACACCCAATTTAAAGGAAATGCATTCGTGCATTTTTTTTCAGAAAATTCTATAAAGTTTTCTCAGAGTTTCTCTGAGTGTATGAGGGAAAGCTCAATTCAGGGAATTAGAAACATACTGTTATAACAGAAGAACCGTGCATGTTGGCACCACCAAATCCTGGGAGTAAAGTGGGTTTGAAGAGGAGAGATAATGCTCAAAATTTAATTGACATATATTTGTGAAACTTTCTCAGAATAGGAACTTCAATTTCAGCTCTATTCAACCTGCGCGTTACAGTTCTGCAATAAGAAAACAAAACCCAGGTTTTGTCCACAAAACCTGGAGGTAGATGCTCAGAGTGGGAATGATGAAAAGAGAAAATACCCAATGTTTCATGGAAATCCATTAGTGCAGTTTTCTCAGATAACAGTATTAGTGCGCAGCTTTACATGACATGCTTACGGAAAGCTCAATTCAGGGAATTAGAAACATATCATTATAGCAGAAGCACCATGCGTGTTGGCATGACCAAATCTTTGGAGTAAAGTGGGTATGAGGAGGAGACATAATATCCAAAGTTCCATTGACATCCATTAGTGAAATTTCTCAAAAAAGGAACTTCAATTTTAGCTCTATTGAACCTGCATTTTACAGTTCTGCAACAGAAAACTTGAAGCTTGCCTAGAAATCATAGAGGTAGAATGCCCAGATGTTGGGGGCAGAATGGGAATGATAAAAAGAGAATATACCCAACATTTTATGGAATTTATTCATGAAATTTTCTCATAAATCTGAGTTGGGTGCAGCTTTACTCGGCATGCATAGGTAAAGCTCAAATCAGGGATTTAGAATCATATTATTATAGCAGAAGCACCATGCATTTTGGCATCACTGAATCTTGGGAGCAAAGTGGCAATGAGGAGGAGAGATAATATCCAAAGTTTCATTAAGATACATTCGTGAAACGTTGTCAGAAAAGGAACTTCAATTTCAGCTCTATTCAACCTGCACTTTACAGTTCTGCTACAGGAAAACATAAGGGGTTCCCCTAGAAAACCTGGAAGTAGAGCGGGAAAGATAAAAGAATATAATACCCAACATTTCATGGAAATCCATTTGTGCAATTATCTCAGATAACAGTATTAGTGTGCAGCTTTACTATGCATGCATTGGTAAAGCTCAATTCAGGGAATTAGAATCATATTGTAAGAGAGGAAGCAGTGTACATGTTGGCCCTACGAAATCTTGCTAGTAAAGTGGGTATGAGGAGGAGAGATAATACCCAATGTTTCATTGAAATCCATTTGTGAATCATTGTCAGAGAAAGAACTTCAATTTCAGCTCTGCTCTCCTAAATGGGCACTTTACAGTTTTGCAACAGGAAAACATAAGGAGCTTGCCTAGAAAACATCAAGGTGGAATGCTCAGATGATGAGTGCAGAGTGGAAATGATGAAAAGAGAAAGAAACCCAACGTTTCATGGAAATCCATTAGTGCAATTTTCTCAGAAAACTGTATTAGCATGGAGCTATACTCTACATTCTTAGGGAAAGCACAATTCAGGGAATTAGAAACATATTGTTACAGCAGAAGCACCGTGCATGTTGGCACCACCAAGTCTTGGGAGCAAAGTGGGTATGAGGAGGAAAGATAATACCCAAAGTTTCATTGAAATCCATTCGTGAAACTTTCTCAGGAAAAAAAAAACTTCAATTTTAGATCTATTCAACCTGCATATTACAGTTGTGCAATAGGAGAACATAAGGGGAATACCTCAAAATATTTTATGTAGAATGCTCAGATGTTGGGCAAATGTGGTCATTATGAAAAGAGAAAATACCCAAAGTTTCATAGAAGTCAATTATCTCAGAAAACTCTGAGCAATTTTACTCTGAATGCATAGGGAAAGCTCCATTCAGGGAATTCGAAACATATTGTTATAGCAGAAGCACCGTGCATGTTGGTATCACCAAATCATGGGAGCAAAGTGGGTATGAGAAGGAGAGATAATACCCAAATATTCATTTTAATCCATTCATGAAACTTTCTCAGAAAAAAACTTCATTTTCTACTTTATTTAACCTGGACATTACAGTTCTGCCAATGGAAAACATAAGGAAGTTGCTTAGAAAACAAATTCTCAGATGTTAGCTGCAGTGGGAATAATGAAAAGAGAAAATACTCAAAGGTTCATGAAAATCCATTCATGCATTTGCTCAGAAAACTCTCTTAGGTTGCAGCCTAACTCTGTGTACATAGGGGAAGCTCAATTCAGGGAATTAGAAGCATACTCTTATAGCAGAAGCACTGTGCATGTTTGCACCACCAAATCTTGGGAGCAAAATGGGTATGAGGAGCAGAGATAATACCCAGAGTTTCACTGAAATCCATTGGTGAAACTTTCTCAGAAAAGGAACTTCAATTTCAGATCTATTCAGCCTGCACGTTACAGTTCTGTCCCAGGAAATCATAAGGGGATTGCCTAGAAAACTTGGAGGTAGTATGCTGAGATGTTGGAGCCAGAGTGGGGGAGGTCTGCTAAAATTCTGACCCTTCGTTCCTCCCCTAGTTCCTTAATGCTCTGGGGGCATTTTACTTTGACATTGGAAGTCCTCTCCATTTAATTTGGTACATTTAATATTTTATGAGAGAACTATGCTCTCTATTTAAAATGGTGTTAGGTTCTGCAGCTACAAGTATCCCTCAGGGTTATGCAGGGGAGTAGCCCTGGATAATAGTTTAAGAGCATATCTGCCAAGAACTGCCATGAACTCTATGAGGTTGACCTTCCATAGGTCAACCAATGGTTTTAGTCTGCCAATGGTGGAAGAAAGCAGTTTTAGTGATTCTTCAGAGAAGCAGTTTCTCCAGCAAAAGTACCACCAGTCCTCCTGTTGGCAGGAATCCAATGGAATCTTCATGCTGCAATTACCTCACTGGGAGTCAAACAGCCCTTCCTAAATTACACAGTAGTGAGTAAAAAGTGCTTTTCTTCCAACACCATCTTTCTACAAGTTTGAAACAACCCCTGAGTTCTGTCTTCATGAGAGGGTTTATTAAGACATGAAAGATACCCATATTGCCCCTATTGAAGTAAAATAATTCTACTTTAAAGGAAATAAGAAAATAGATCTATCCAGAGTCAAATATCAGTGACCATGGTCTGAGAACACAGATCCAAGTTAAACTGAAAGAAATGTTCTGTCGTGGAAGAGGTTACATAAACTTTTACAGTCACATAACAAAGAAAGGCATAAATCAATACATTCAATAAATACATCGGTGGAAGTTTAGGTAAGTAGCTATTGCAAAGTAGGGACATTTTTTCTATAGGCTTCAGATGCTAGTGTTTTTATCTTTAGGGTTAGTGGAGGCTAGAGGTCTGCCTCTAGTTAGCGATAACTTATAAGTTCATCTAATAGTTACGAGAATGCTAGATCAGATACAAAAGTTAAAATAAGTGGCTATTAAAGGGCGTCCAAGGTAATTTTGGTTCTCAACCTACAACATCAATCTCACAATTACAGTCAAGGTTCATAGTCTACAACATCTTTAATACATCTGTGACTTCATCAGAAAATTTTAGTTCCACATCTAAACTTTGTTAAAGACAGAATATTCGAGAATCTTTAAAATCTTCTCAAACCTTTCATCCTTTCCTCTAATGGATGTCTCCTACATCCTGCTGTGCACTTTCCTTCCCATCTGCCTCCCTCAGATCTAGATTCTTTTCTTTCTTTTTATTCAGTATTTTATTTATTCATTTTACTTGTTCATTTTAGATGTACATGACTGTAGAATGTATTTAACATATTACACATACATGGAGTATAACTTATTCTAATTAAGATCCCCTTCTTTTATTTACCTACAAGAAATTTGTCCAGGTTTCCCTCTTCATTCTTCTTTTAGAGGAATCTGACATTTTATGAGGACAAGAAAGTAGAACCTATATCTCTACACCAACTCCTATAAGATAGATATTCTTTCCCCCTCCTGCACAGCTGGTATTGCTCCTGCCCAATTCTTTGAATCTGTATAAATAACAAAACACTCAGAAACAGCTCCAAGCTCACCCTAGCTTATGTAGCAGCAATAAGTATGAGGTGAGGGGGTAAGGCAGGAGTAGAACTCTAACAGGGAAAACAGCAGCAGAATTGTTCTACTTGGGTTGTTCTTAAGGTATGACCTTCACTGCTCCTGTCACTTTTCTGTGTCTAAGTCCTAGACTCCTGTCACGTGTTTTTCCTTTATGATTTTTTAATTTTTTAAATTTTTTTTATTGTAAACAAATGGGATACATACTGTTTCTCTCTGTACATGGCGTAAAGGCATACCATTTGTGCAATCATAAATTTACATAGGGTAATGTTGTTTGATTCATTTTGTTATTTTTTCCCTTCCCCCCTCCCGCCCACCCCTCCCACCCCTCTTTTCCCTCTATACAGTCCTTCCCTCCTCCATTCTTGCCCCCCTCCCTAACCCTAACTCTAACCCTAACACTAACACCTCCCACCCCCCATTATGTATCATCATCCACATATTAGCGATATCATTCATCCTTTGGTTTTTTGAGATTGGCTTATCTCACATAGCATGATATTCGCCAATTTCATCCATTTGCCTGATTTTTTTATTGTAAACAAATGGGATACATGTTGTTTCTCTGTTTGTACATGGAGTAAAGGCATACCATTTGTGTAATAATAAATTTACATAGGGTAATGTTGTTTCATTCATTCTGTTATTTTTCCCATCCCACTAACCCTCCCACCCCTCTTTTCCCTCTATACAGTCCTTCCTTCCTCCATTCTTGCACCATCCCTAACCCTAACCCTAAACTTAACATTAACCCTAACACTAACCCCACCCACCCCCCATTATGTGTCATCATCCATCCTTTGGTTTTTTTCAGATTGGCTTATCTCACTTAGCATGATATTCTCCAATTTCATCCATTTGCCTACAAATGCCATAATTTTAATCATTCTTTATGGTGGAGTAATATTCCATTGTATATATATACCACAGTTTCTTTATCCACTCATCAATTGAAGGACATCTAGTTTGGTTCCACAATCTTGCTATTGTGAATTAAGCAGTTATGAACATTGATGTGGCTATATCTCTGTAGTATGCTGATTGTAATTCCTTTGGGTATAGGCCAAGGTGTGGAATATGTGGGTCAAATGGTGGTTCCATTCCAAGCTTTCTGAGGAATCTCCATACTGCTTTCCACAGTGGCTGCACTAATTTGCAACCCCACCAGCAATGTATGAGTGTACCTTTTCCCCCACATCCTCACCAACATCTATTGTTGCTTTTGTTCTTGATAATTGCCATTCTAATTGGGGTGAGATGGAATCTTAGGGTAGTTTTGATTTGCATTTCTCTTATTACTAGAGATGTTGAACATTTTTTCATATAGCTGCTGATTGCTTGCACAGCTTCTTCTGTGAAGTGTCTGTTCATTTCCTTAGCCCATTTGTTGATTGGATAATTTGTATTGTTGGTATAGAGGTTTTTGGGTTCTTTATATATTCTGGAAATTAGTGTTCTTTCTGAAGTATGAGTGGCAAAGATTTTCTCCCACCCTGTAGGCTTCTCTTCACATTACTGATAGTTTCCTTTGCTGAGAGAAAGTTTTTAGTTTGAATCTATCCCAGTTGCTGATTCTTGCTTTTATTTCTTGTGCTATGGGAGTCCTATTAAGGAAGTCTGACATGTTGAAGATTTTGACCTACTTTTTTTCTATAAGATGAAGGGACTGTGGTCTGATTCTGAGGTCCTTGATCCATTTTGAGTTGAGTTTTGTGCAGGGTGAGAGATAGGGGTTTAGTTTCATTCTGTTGCATATGGATTTCCAGTTTTCCCAACACCATTTGTTGAAGAGGCTATCTTTTCTCCATTGTATATTTTTGGCCCCTTTTTCTAATATGACAAAATTGTATTTATTTGGGTTTGTGTCCATGTCCTCTATTCTGTACCATCGATCTACCTGTCTATTTTGGTACCAATACCATGCCATTTTTGTTACTATTGCTTTGTAGTATAGTTGAAGATCTGGTAATGTGATACCCCCTGCTTCACTCTTTCTGCTAAGGATTGTTTTAGCTATTCTGGGTTTCTTATTCTTCCAGATGAATTTCATGATTGCTTGTTCTATTTCTGTAAGGTACGTCATTGGGATTTTAAATTGGAATTGCACTGAATCTGTATAGCACTTTTATTAGTATGGCCATTTTTGACAATATTAATTCTGCCTATCCATGAACATGGGTGATCTTTCCATCTTCTATGATTTTCTTTAATTTCTTTCTTTAGAGTTCTGTAGTTCTCATTGTGGAGGTCTTTCACCTCTTTTGTGAGATTGATTCAATTTTGATGACTCTAATTTCTGCTAAGTAAGCTGGTTTCAGTATCATGCAATTGAAATTTGTGCCAGTGTCAGTATGACTAAAGGGACATCGTAGGTGTCATCTCTCCCATAGACTTTCCCTGCACCTGTCCACTGGAATGAACTCTCCATATAACTGATGCTATAGCTGAAGCACTGATTCTAGGCTCTGTCCTCCTGCATATTTGCTTAGCTCTTGAATAGCCTTTTCTTTCTGGGACAAAGATTATAGCTCAATCATCCCTGTTACTGAATACCCCAGTAGAGAGAATTTTAACTTCCCAAGAATCCCAGAAAAGTCTTAAGACTGAATTTTCTTCAGTAAACTGGATAACACACCTACTTCTGGAACAGAGATGAAGAACAGGTAAATCGAGCCATTTGCATCTCAACCAGATGGACTGAGA
Organism: Sciurus carolinensis; assembly: GCF_902686445.1. NCBI lineage: Eukaryota > Metazoa > Chordata > Mammalia > Rodentia > Sciuridae > Sciurus > Sciurus carolinensis. Next base: position 37,360,489 of record NC_062228.1, read on the forward strand.
CATGGAACCTCTGAGTTCTGCAAAGAAAAATTGAGTGATATGTTTAGAAGGAGAAATGTATCCTGGGCTCAAAAAATGGCAGGAGCTATCTGGAATCTCCTTTGTATATCTCAAGCACACAGCCTTGTTTGCTGTAAAGGAATTTCGGTCTTACCTCTTCTTCTAGCCTGACAGTGCCTTGAAGGAAAGAATTGGAGTTCCACTTGTTCTCTTTGCTGCCAAACTCAAACAGCATCAAGTACAGGTCCTTGTACAAATCAGACATGCTGAAAATTCTTGTTAAATCAAATGTCAAATTCCATGGTCCTTAGTCCTCCTATGAGATGCAAAGTTCCATGAAGGCATAGGACATAAAGAATATTTTAGCCTTTCCAACATGCCCACTTCACACATGGAACGAAGGTCTTCAGGAAGGAAGGAAGCCTGAAGGAAAATGGCAAAAATGCAGTAGGGAGGACTCCAATCCCTATCTGACTGTTCACCTATATGTTCAAGGTGAACAGGTGGACTCGCTCCCCTCTCTCACTGGGTTTACCAGATTCCATGTGTCCTGCTCTTTACTCAACTCACACCTCCACAGAATGCCTCAACTCCTATTCTCTGTGATTTACAGATATCAGATAGGAGAACATAGGACTGCTCTCACTCCAATCATGCTTTAATTTTCTTCTAATCCCAGGACAGTTATTGGGAATTTTTACACTAGAATATACCTAAGACTATTGATATTTAATCAATATTCAATTGTTTCTTTGTGAGCTCTGCTGCTCTGCTTTTTTTCTCCCCCTTCAGTTGCTATTCTAATCCCCTAGGACTCCTCATATCTTGATATTCACTTTCTCTAGATGTGACTTTAGGCAACTTCCCAGTGAATCTCCATAATGTTTTAACACCTAAACTTTTGTTTAAGCAAAAGTCCTTCTAAGACCCTGTAGAGCAGGCCCAAGAAGGCTATAGTTAGGCTCCCTCACTGAGGCTTCTGGTGGCCTATGTCTTTAGTATGTAGTCAAGGTCACAAAACTCTGTTTCTGTGTGTGTACTCAAGGTCATAAACACTGGCTGTGAGCATGTGCCCACTGATGTAATCTGCTGGCATTGTGATGTAAACTGCTGAAGTGTGTCTTATTTGTCTGACCTGCATATAAAAAAGGTCTATGGAAAAAACTCGAGGAAAAATGAAACTGGCTGTGGAGCTGTCTAGGGGGTATTACCACCTCCAAATAAGGCATGACTACTATTCCAACTGCATCTTACGTCTTACACCTATTAGGATCTACAATCTTTTTTCTGAGACCTATACTTCACCCAACAACTGGCCTATTTGACAGGATACCACTCAGGTAAGAGATGCATCTACCCTGGTAGGCAGGAGAGACCTGCAGCCACTGAGCAGCATGTAGCATGTAGCATGTGCCAAGGTCCTATTAGCATAGACTACTGTGTAGAGTCCATAGAATATAGTGAAATACAGTGGTTGGGGTCCCTGTGAACATAGAGAAGACTTCTGATTGCCCTACCATGAATATGTACCAGGCAGAGCAGAGTGAACTTAACAGAAGAGCTCAGGAATCAGTCCATAGCCAAGGACAAAGATATACATAGAGTGTAGAGGAGGAGCTGCACACACAGACACTGAGGCCTTGAGATAGATATTTCTTACTGCTTTGAGATCAAACCTAATGGTTTTACCAGAGAATGCCACAATTAGGTAGTTGCAAGGTAAGGAATAGGCCTTGGAAACTAGAGTATGGTAGCTGGAAGGAAGATCTCTGTACCTTGGTCTCCTCCATAGTGCTAATGGAGTCCCTGGAGGAGGAGAAGGAAGATTAACATCTGCCAACCCAGTCAATACTAATGCAGAAAAATGAAACAGCAGCAGCTAAGGGCCCTACTGGACAGCCACCATCAGGAACAGCCCAGGTAACCAAGTTCACCACATTCTGCCAGTCAAGCAGAGTTGGTGGACTTGAGAAAATAATTTGAACTGAAGCCAAGAGAGCCCTTGGCTACTTTGTTATTATGACTGTGAGATTTATGGGTGCCTGGATCTGACAGGAGCAAGAATGTGCTACATGTTATTGATCCTTCACAACATTTTGACTTCAATGTGCTAGGAATTGGCAGGGGCCAAGAGAAAGAGAGCCCAAGTATGCTAAGAGTAAGCAGGAGTCAAAGAGCCCAAATGTATCAGTATACAGCAGAGATGAGAGACTTCAGTAGGTACTAGGGCCTGTTTCCTATGTAGGTGAACCAGAAACAAGTCCATACCTCAGAGGTAAGGCACCTATAGTGTCCAGTGTTTGGTACACTAATAACTTCAACTATGGACAACTAACTACCTGTGTGGATGGCAGTGACTGGGGGAGGTAGAGAGAGACACTGGTTTAATTCTGGTGCAAGACAAAGTAGCCAGTGAGCTGAATTGGATGATGATAGAAAATGAAGAATCCCTCACATCAATATAAATTGAGAGTTACGCTGTATGCTGGCTGCATGTTCTGTGGCAAGAGTTCTTGGAGCTAAAGAACAGGTGACTATAGGAAATATTACTGACCATGCCCCTCTGACTAGCCAAGGGAATGATGCTCTAGCTAGGGTGAGGTGGTTAGAGCAGGTAACCCCCACCAAACTGTCAGCTTTGTTTCACTACTGCCTATATAATGCAGATGTGAAAATTATGTGGTATGTAGTCAAACAATGATGTCCATCTTTAATGTGTGATGTCCTGGTAGAGGTTGACCAGGCATGTGTGGTTGGTACTCAGGAATACCCACAACCCTGATACCTTGGAGCAACAGATGGCCAGGTAATGCATGGATACATCCCTTTGAATGATGGAAGGTTGACTACATTGGCTGTTTACTGTGGTGAGAAGAGACTGCGACTACCTTGGTGGCAGTACGTATGTCTACAGGCTTGTTTCCTGGACCAGTGGTCAAGTGATTTAGCATACTATGATTCATGTCCTGACAGTGTTAACAGACTTATATAACTTGGACCATCACAATAGAAAGTGAAGATCAAGGTAACCATTTCATACGACAAAATGTGCAATAATGGGCAACTCAGATTCAATGGAAGCTCCATATCCCATACCACCCACAGGCTGCAGGTTTGATACAGAGATCAAATAGCCTGCTTAAACAAGGACTTAGAACTGCAGTCAACCCACCTTCTATGAAGGGATGGGAACAGTGTCTGTGGGCAGTTGTGAAAGCTCTGAAGTGTCTGCAATAAGGGGAACCAGTTTCTATGGAAGATTTGCTGGAGTGCATAGCAACAGTAATACAGGTACAGGTGACAACAGAGGAGGTTGCATTTTTGCCTGGGTTTGGGAAGAAAAGAAATGTGCTTTTGCCTGCTCCCACTGGATTAAATAGGTGAAAAATTACAGATAAAGATAAAGGTGCCCCATATTGTTGGTGAACCCTAATAGCCCCATGGGGTAAAGAATTGGAATGTTGCTACCCTTTGTGACACCATGGGTGACTAAGGAATGGTTCTCTAAGGTGCACGTGTGCTACATGTTATTGATCCTGCACAACATTTTGACTTTGATATGCTAGGAATTGGCAGGGGCCCAGAGAAAGAGAAAGTCCAAGTATGCTAAGAGCAAACTGGGGCTAAAAGAGCCCAAATGTATCAGGAAACAGCAGAGACAAGAGACTTCAGTAGATAAATGATTCTCCAAGGTACAGGCCAGGTCCTGAAGATTGGACATGGTTTTTAAAGGGCATCTTTGTTTTTTAACCTTGGCCAATTATGATTTCTCTGTTGCTTGTACACACAGAACCTAATGAAGTATAGTAACAAGCTGCATGAATACGGTATTACTGCCCAGAGAAGCTGTCACAGGTATCCACTGTGCTTTCCCAAGTCTCAAGGCTGGCATGCATTCTCCCAGATGGTTGTGATTTACCTATACTAGCACCTGTAACTGCTTTGTCCTTTTTTCTGCAGATATGTAGATATGTCCTCACCAACATCATTATGAACACTTATGCCAGAATAGCAAACACCTCTGCCTGCTGGATATGCACCAAAGTGCCTGTGAGTTCTGCTGCTGGACTCTCCTGGTGAATCCAGACTACGTCTCTGGACAACTGGATATGAAAGGGAAAGATTTATTACCACCTCAATATGGCATGAAACTAGCAATGGTTTTTCAGTAATTATAGGTGAGGGGGCTTACTTTCTGATTACCTGTTGTTTCAACTTATATTGTTATGGCCTATGGATGCAGGGTTCTGCCCTCATTGCTAAGGGATCATTGTGATAGACTCAAATCTATATCAAGACTCAAGACTATATCATGAGGAATCCTAAAGGGGTGAATGGTAGGGCAGGCCCAAGATGGCTATAGTTAGGTTTCCTCACTGAGGCTTCTGGCAAGTTGTTTTTAGAATGTAGTTAAGGTTGTAAACACTCTGATTCAGCATATGTCCTAAAAGTCATAAACTTTTGCTTTCAAAGTGCCACCCATGTTGGCAGTGTGCCTTCTTTGTCTGACTTGCATATAAAAAAGACTTCCATGGAAAAGACTCAGGGGGCACAATGGAACTGGCTAGGGGCCGAATCTGGGGCTGGGGCCTGGCTAGGGGCTATTAACTCCTCCAAATAAAACATGTCTACTATCCCATATGCATCTTGCTTCTTTATCCACCTGCTGGGACCCCAAATCTGTTTCCTGGACCTAAGCTTCTGCTCAACTGACCCTTATGGGATAAAATATCTCTGGGCTGATATGTGATGAACACATACTCTACAGGGACAAGTTGTGTTAAGAATGCCTCATTACCCTGTAAGCATAGTTTCATCAAGTATATCAACACACTGTCTTGCATACTCCTTAAAAAGACCTTTTAGAGCAGGTATCATTGTACTCTTTGCACTTGAAGAAATGAAATCAGAGATGCTAGTGCTTTGATCAAGATTACACAGACAAAAAGTGGCAAACTCAAGATTGCTCCCCTACATCCTAATGCCAGGTTTTCAATCTAGGTGAATGGAAAAAGAAGAGAATGGAGGAGTTAGGACAAATTTTGCGGCAGTGGTATTCAGAGGAAGGAGAGACAACACAATAAAATGAAATTTAGAAAGGGCTTTGGGGAATGAGACATGCCCAGACTTGGAGATTGGATGAGAATTTATTTTTGGAAGTAGAAGAAGGCTGATACTTCAGGTAGTAGTTCATTTATTTTAGCAGAAGTTGTACCCATTCGGATGTAATGTGGACCTGCTAAGGAGAAGTGCATAAATCCAGAGGAAAAAAATCACTTGACTTAAAACCATTGAACAAATGATGGGATAACACTTTTTCTCACAACAACACAAACACTTTGAAGTTTACAGTGTGTTTTCACATAAAGGATCTCATCAGCTAGTCACAACAGCAACTGAAAAATAGCAGAAAATAGGTTTTTCTCAAATCCTGTCAACTTAATTCACAAAGGAAAACTTCTAGGTTTGGGTTTTTTCTTCTATTTTTCACTTACTATGGAATATCTTGGCTAAAATAACTGACTATTTCTCTTTGTGGCTACATAAATATCTTTAAATGACCAGGTGAAGGAAGTATAAATTATTTCCATCAAGCCAGAAAAGGTAGTATTTCAAAAGATAGTATTTCATTCATGGGTGGTATTTCATCCAGAATAGTGAGTGGAACTGCAGGCCAGCAGAAGTGGCACATAGGACAGTTTTCCATTCTGGAGTTTTTCTGAGGTTCTAAAATTGAAGAGGAGGAAGAGAGAGTGATTTGTAATAAAAATGCCTCTATGGATGTCATTAGAATGCTGACTATGAGCAATAAAGGTCACTGAAAACTCTGAAAAATCTACTCTACAAAGCTAATATGGCCATAATCTGAGAGAAAGAATATCAAGCCTAAAACCAAAACCAGTGTCCACTAGACAAAATTTTAATTAGATTATGCTGAGATTAGTACAGAATTACTCAGACTATAGATAGTTTAAAAAAATCTTCATAGAGCAAATTTCCTCTGTGCATGCAATTATTGATACTAAACACTTCCAGAAAAAGTTGATATTGACAGGTAACATTTTCCTCTTTGAACCAGAACTTTCCCAGGATTCTCTAGTAGTCCAACTGAAAGCTCTCTTTACAATAGATGGTAGTTAACATACCATGAGTCTCATTGCCTTATGAATAGTAACACTTAGGATTTAGAAAATGCCCGGGGCTTCAGGGGTTAAGACCAGAGTTATGTGATATGCCTAACCTGCTGGAATGTAGGGGTCACAATAGCAGACACAGTAGTCCTTAGGAACTGCCAAGGCAAGTTCTTTGCAATTGAAGTGGAACTCTTCACATGAGTTACAAGGAAGAGAGAATGAGGGATTTTCTCCTCCCCTTGCTCAATAACACCATTACTAGCCTGGGCAGTCCCAGGCAAGGGCTAGACCTCTGTCAAAAAACTGAATAGTTCAGAAACTGGGATATAAGTCATTCCTTCTTCGCCAGATTAATTACTGCCTAGTTCAATTCCTCAATAGCCTCTTCTCTGTACCCCCTCCCATTGCTTTACACCTGCCTTTCCATTTGCTGTGGAGTCAACACTTCTTCAGCATTATTCACCTTACTTTGGCACTGAAGGGGATAACCTCCTCTGCACAATCTCTGCCATTTCTCTAGGTAGAATAAATGCCATCAGAACTACAAACCTCTTTACTTTCTTCCATTTATCCTTGAATATGAATTCAGATAAGGTGTTATCTCTGCATTCCCTTATTGTATTTAAAGCACCTTCATTATTTTTATTTTACATGGATACTCCCCTTTAGCCAGCCTAGAACTCCTCACTAGCACTTCCTTATATGAATTTTTCTCTGTCCACATGTCTGAGCAAGCAATATCTGCATCTGTATATGTTTTCAAAACTTCTATTGAGTCCTAACATTTCATTGAATTTTTCACTGATTCCAACCACACGAAGCAATTCCAATCTCAGAGTTCTCATGTCTTTTACAGTCCTCACCAATCAGTCTCTCTGCATTGCACTGTTGTTATCTTAAAGACGTGCACCTTTGCATCTCACACTATTCTGGAAGGTTTGAATGCAAGGAAATGCATTAGCACAGGGCCTAGATTAAAGCAGAAGCTGGACAAATACAGAGGTTCTAGTGAGGAATAAGCGATAGCCCTGAGTTAATGAGAATATTAGGTGATTCATTTTTACTTTTTGCATCCAAGTGTGTGCACATAACATGGAACATATGATTCAATATGCAAATGTTACAAATTTCCTTTCCCTATCAGGCACCAAATCCACATCTGTTTCATCCTGAAAACAAAAGAAAAAATAGATTGTAGTTAACCTACCATAATTTCTATTTTGTCACTTATTTTTATTTCAGAGGCAGTCAAGATGGCCACTTCAGAGTCACCACCTTGTAATTTTTATCATAGATGATTAGCCAACTTCTTTTTCTAGAGCAATAATGTATTTTGAAATAATTTGATTCTTCATTTTTCAAGTCCAACCTTCCATCTGGATACATTAGTATGGAGCACTCCCAATCCACTCTGCATGGCAACTTTAAGGCCAGAAATTTTATGGAATGTTTTAGAATTAATTGGTTTTCAATTTCCACATTTGGAGAAGGTCAGATGCTTGTGGCATTGTATAATGCCCCTTCTCAAAAGCAATCTCCATTTATGCAGAAATAACATCCTATCATAAATCTCTACATTTTTATTATTCTATTTCAACATACAGACTACTGAAATTTATTCATAAATGGTTACAATTTTTCTTTGAGACTGGATTATATACTGGAATAAAATAGTTATGAATGATGTTGAAAGAAAAATTCCTAGAATAACAGATGTCAGAGTGACATCTTCTCCTTCCATTTCCCCTTAATTGCTAAGTCAATGATCTATGCTCCTCTCTAGTTCTGTGTATCATTCTCTTGTTTCTCCCTGGTAATTTAAAACTCTCTCATTACTTTCCTCAAAAATAGCATCCACCTTATCTTCTACATTCAAATTTCAGCTTAAGATAAATCACCACCTATTTCCCTGCCTAACAACAACTTCTGATTATACATATTTAAAATGTAGTAACAGTAAATTTGCTGTCATCTTCCCTAATATATATGCATGTCATACCTGTATGGCAAAGAAAAGGAGATAATCTGAGCACAGGACGAAAATATAATGAAAGAGATTGTGCAGATACATGGTCTCGTAGAATATTCAAAACATTATTCCCAAACCATTTTGACAACAGTAGAGAGGACTACAGAACAAATAATTACTAATGATAACTTTACCCAGACATTTTCTTATGCATCAGGAACACTCAAAATCAATCTGTATTTAAGGGGAAGAAATACAGTGATCCTCATGCCAGTGAACTACCAAGTTGCTAAATAATCTAACCTAACTTTAAGACAAATGGGACTATTTAACTCATTGAAGCAGCTTTACAGCAATTCAGATATCATATTTTTATTTAATTTATTAAACTTTAAAAAATGTTAATAGTTTGAAATATCTGTCATTCAAACAAGATAAATTCTAATTAATCTAATTACTCCAAAAAATACTGTAAAGTAGTCTTCAGACCTACAGCAACTTGGTAAGTTTATCACTGATGTGGATCATGTCTGAAAGGAGCCTGTAGTAATACCATCCACCATATCCTGTCCACCTATCAGTCTGCAACTGGGACTCCAGCTCAAATAAACTATGAAATGATTTTATTCCTGGTTACTCTACCACGTTGTAACAGGCCAAGTCAGCCAACAACAATCCTGTCTGGTTCTTCCCCCATAAACTTCCTCCTGCCTCCCTATTTCCTCATCAGGGAAGACAATGTAGTAGAAAAAAATGATATAAAGAAAATAATTTTGTAGTTAAAAAAATACTGACCTAGGCTCAAATCCTAACCATGTGTCCTTGTTAAAGTAACTAACTGGCTTAAACTTTGTTACTGTAATAACCTTCACATTTTTTTGAGTTACAAGAGCTAACACATATAATGTTCCTACCAAGATGATGCCTGGCATGTAACAGATGTTCAATAAATGCAGGTAAATGCAGAAGGGAATTACTCTCCTGTACTTCTGAAAAAGGAAAACTGCCATGGTTCTTGTCAAATATGCCTAGAGAGAAATTTTGGGTTGTCTTTTTATTTTTGCTTTTGTTTATTTGAAGATAATAATTTGGGTTATAACACATGGGATTATATTATATATATATATATATATATATATATATATATATATATATAAAATATAATCTTTTCATTTCTCACTTCTGTTATAAATACACATAAATCTTGGCCAGAGCACAACCATGCTTGTATTTAGAGATATGGCAAGCATAACTTCTGTAAGTGTCTTAAATAATGATATTGAATTAGGAAAGAGGTTTTGTTGTTTTTGTTGCAGTTGTATCAAAATTATATGCATATAAACTGTATTAATTAATTTTTTGCCATTGTGAAAAATACCTGACTGAAAAATCTTACAGAAGGAAGTTTATTTTGGCTCATAGTTTCAGATTTCAGTTTATGGACAGCCAACTCCATTACTCTTGGCCGAGGTGAGGCAGAAATGCATTGCAGAGGACAGGGGCTCACTTCATGGTAGACAGAAAGGAAAGAGAGAGAGCAAGTGAGGCTCTGGGAAATTATGAAGTCCAAAGACATGCCCCAAATTACCTTATTTTCTCCAGTCAGAGCCCACTTGCCTACAGTTACCATCCAGTCAATCCATTCAAATCATTAATCTATTAAAAGGCTTAGTCTGCTAATTAGGTTACAACTCTCTTAATCTAATCATCCAATTCCTGGTTTGGGGTACCATATTAACATACATTTTTAAAAAGTAAGTTTATCTTCTGGGATCCAGCCCCAGCAAGGGTCAGGGGTCCTCGGTGGATGGGAGGCATTGGTGCTGTGAAGAAACAGCACACAGAGACACCAAGTGTTCTTGGGCTGAATCTGTCTTTATTTTTTCTGCTTGCCTTTTTATAGATATTTTTCTTTAGTAATTATTATATCATTTTTGGTTAGTTTAAAACAAGAAAAACCTTCAAAAGTACAATCTATGCTTCTTCTCAAAGTACACATTCTCTCTGTATGACAGTCCAGACCAAAACAATCTTATTTCCCAGCTAGATTAAAACAAACTTGTCTCCCAGCTAAACTGAAACAACCTTGTCTCCCAACTAAACTGAGGGCACCATGATCTGACAGTCTTCAACCTTCAGAACAAATGCATCACTAGATTTACTGAGAAACCACCCACACCATGAACTCCAGTGTTTAACAGTGAAAAGTTTTTACTATTATTGAAGGGCAAGGAAATCAACTTATAATTATTATTTATCTATTCTAATTTCATACAATGATGGAATACAATCTTATTCTGATTCTTAAAGAATTAGACTAAACATAGGAAAGTACAAATTATATTTATGACTAACCTAAATGTTTTTATTATGTAAAGTATCTCTAGAATCAACTATTGAAAACTAAGATAGCAACAAAGGCTAAACACCACATCCAAGCTCAGAGGAATGCCTCTTTATCCATCTATTATTGTACCAAAGCAATTGCAGGCTCCTTTTAACTTAAGCACAGCTACAATTGTTTATTTGCATATATTTTATCTATGTACTACTGCCAAATTTTATTGTGTACTATGTTGTGTCCCAATACAGTAAAAACTTCCCAATGTTTTTCCAATAAGTTTCTAATTGATATATTGATTACTACTAATAAAAAGCAACTACACCTGGATACATGCCACATCTATGGCCCCCAAGAGGGAGGATGATCAACAGAACCGTGACAAGTGTTGAGTCCTTTATTCCAACAGACCGTGTCAAGTGTTGGATCCTCTACTCCAACAGACCGTGCCAAGTGTCAGAGTGGCAGGAAATAGACACAGCAGTTGTCCTCAGGATTAATAATTTTTTAGGAAAGAAATCGTTATTTTTTTCCTCTCCATTTCTTTCTCTAGAGAGGCATCCCTTTTCATCTTTAACCATTATTTTTTGGTGTGTGCACCCATACTCCTATTTTCAGCATCATCCTCTGACATTTCACTGTGAAATATCATTCACCCACCACCACATACGCTTACGAATGTCCAAGTCTTCATTTGCAAACACAGGTGTATAATTCTGGCTTATAAAATCTTGTATGATTATGTTAAGCCCATTAACACATGGGTCATTTTATGACTGTTGCAACTTTCTCATATAAGCTTTCCCCTACATTTCCCTTAAGTTTAAATTAGTTCTTTTTCACTAGGTTTCTATGTAATGCATCCTCTCAAATCTCAGTCATGTATATAAATATCCCCTAAGTACAATTAAACACATCAGGTATTCCATCAGTCTCATTTGCTTGGAAATAATTTTCTCAAGTCAAAGACCACTCCAATCTGGTTTATTGGTCCTGTAGGAGCATGGTTGTCATTCTAAAGTCTCTTTTTGCCATTATCCTGGAGTTTCCTTCCCTTAACCTCTTTCTTGATTCAGATCTTCTAGTCAGCTTTCCATCACAGTGACAAAATACTTGAGGAATGGTATTTTGTCACTGTGATGGAAAGATAAATGATTATAGTTCACTAACATAGTAGATACTTAAATTGGGGATGAAATCTGAAATCTGTAAATTTATGGTTGAACATGACTAGCCTGTGCAACAGAGCAAGACATAGTCTTGAGAGTAAAGGTATATATGGAAGAAAAGTTTATTTTGGTTTTTAAGGTTTCAGTCCATAACCACTTGGCCCTGTTGCCTTTGGGCCTGTGGAATCACCATACATCATAGAAGGGTGTGTGAAATGAAGGAGCTGTTCACCTCTTGGCAGCCTGAAACAAAGAGATAAATAGGAAGAGACCATGGTCGCACTATTCCCTTTAAGGACCTATGCCTATAACCAAACTTCCTTTCACAAGGCCCCATCTACTTAAGTTTTCACCACCTCCCAAATGTACCATCAGCTAGGGAAAGCCTTCAACACATAGGCCTTTGGAGGACATTTAAATCAAACCATAACACCCTTTAAAAGATATTTCACTATTTCTTAATTTCCTTCCTTCTATTGGATTTTCTTGCAGTACATTCTTCATTAAAAAGTGTAAGAATGGCTCATTTTTGAGATTTTACCCATCTTAAGGTAATTTAATTCTGTAAAGGCATTTTTTCATTGTATTTTAACTACCATGTTTGCATTTAAGAAGTCTGAAAGTATTATAAGCAATGACCTTTTATATATAGTCTAGTTTTATCCTCTCTAGATTCTTTCAGAATATTGTCTTTGTCCCCATTGTTCCAAAAAAATTTACAGCCTTTATGTGAGTTCAATGATAAGGACTAGTAAACATTCTGTACTGAATGATTGAGTACTTTAATCATTGCCAGCAAACTAGAGGAAGTCATGTGAGTATTTATCAGTATCCACATATAGGTATTTTACTATCATGTGGTGATATAGATGGGATGGGGTAATTAGGGGAAAAGGCAGGTGTTTTATCCACTGTCTTTAATCACATAAAATGTAACCATTTAAAATATAAGTATTCTTAACTCTGAGCTATACAAAAACAGGTAGAGGGCCAGATTTGGAAATAGTATGCTGGTCACTATACTATTTTATCTATCCTGCTGAATATTTGGTTGGCCTTAAAAACTTGCAACCCATTTTCTTCACTTCTTTCCCTAATGATTTTTCTCTCTTCCAATTTCTTCATTCTTTCTCGATAATTCTTATTATTTGGATATTGGCATTCTGGAATCTTTTTGTTTGTTTTTATTGTGTCTCATTGTTCCATCCATTTTTTAAATTTTTGTCTTTTTTTGCTTTTGACTGAATAACTTGATACATATATATGCTAATAAATACACATGCACATGAATCTGGGTTTATCCCAATGTATTTTGTTTTGTTTTGCAATCAAGCACCTTCTCTGAATTCTGACTTATCCCCACAGGAGTTCTAGTTACCAGAGTTCCTTTTCATTTCTCTAGTCTCCACTCCTATTTCTTTGTTGTTGGGAATTGTGGTCTTTAAAAGTAGTCCTTTTATAATTGTGGGGTGTATAGATCAGATGAGTAATTGGGAAATAAAGGCAAGAATGAAGGCAAGGATTTGATCTGCTTTACTCTCAAGACTCTGTCTTGCTTTGTTGCACGGGCTGGTCACCTTCAACCATAAATCTACAGATTTCAGATTTCATCCCCAATTTATGTATCTACTAAATTAGGTAACTGTAATCATAATAATATAGACAGGTAATACTTGTTGAATTCTTATTATCCACCAGGTACTATGCTCAGTGTTTTGTATTAATTATCTTTTTTGTCTTCACCATGTCTGAGATAGTTATTACTCTTTTTATTATTTCATTTTACAAGGAAATAAAAGTTCATAGAGTATAAACAATTTGTCCAAAGTCACATAGATGTGAAGGGGCTTAGTGAGATTCAAGCACAGATAATCTGATTTCAAATTTTAAATGAACCATTTTACTATACTTACTACATCAAAAACAAATAAGCTTTGGTGCAGAGCAAGGGTCCCAGGCACAGGTGACAGGACCAGACCAGAGGCAGCTTCTTGGAGGAGGGCCACCCAGCAAGAGACTTCAGCACAGGGCGTGGCTCCCTAGCCCAGGTGGTAGGTCAGTACCCAGGAAATGTTGCAGAGGAGAGTCGCTCAGAGAAAGAGTCCCTCATAGGGCCAGGCTCCCTAGCCCAGGCAATAGTTCTGGATGCCAGGGAACATCGCAGAGGAGGGTTGCCCAATGAGAGACTTACTTACAGGTTGAGGCTCCCTGGACCAAGAGGTAGGTCTGGACCCCTGGGAACATCACAGAGGAGGGCTACACAGCACAGGCAGTAGTTCTGGAATGAAGAAAACTTCTCAGAGGAGAGTTGCCCAGCAAAACTTCCCCAAAGTCTTCCCTAACCAGCCAGGCTTTCCCACCAGGGTGGTAGAATCAGAGACACAGGCCAAGATGAGACAAGTCACAACCTTCTGTCTAGTTCCCCTTTGGCTGACCATCAGTCAACAGGTGGAGGTGCCTCTGCCCACTAGCAGGGAAAATACCTCACCTGAAGACCACCACCCTAGAGGGGAAGCTTCCTTATGGGGCACTGCATAATCAAGTTCCTACAAGACTTCAGGCTACTGAAGGCTAGGAGGTGAGTTATTGGAAATCTACAGGGACACTATTACTCAATAGAGGAAATCTGCAGTATCTCAGAAAAATATGAGAAAACAAGGGAAGAAAATGTCCCAAAAAACCGAGATGCTCAAATCAAAACTACCCTAAGATTTCATCTCACCCCAATTAGAATGGCAATTATCAAGAATACAAGCAACAATAGGTGTTGGCGAGGATGTGGTGAAAAAGGAACACTCATACATTGCTGGTGGGGTTGCAAATTAGTGCAGCCACTCTGGAAAGCAGTGTGGAGATTCCTCAGAAAGCTTGGAATGGAAACACCATTTGACCCAGCTATCCCACTCCTTGGCCTATACCCAAAGGACTTAAAATCAGCATACTACAGAGATACAGCCACATCAATGTTCATTGCTGCTCAATTCACCATAGCCAGATTGTGGAACCAACCTAGATGCCCTTCAGTTGATGAATGGATAAAGAAACTGTGGCATATTTATACAATGGAATATTACTCCGCAATGAAGAATGATAAAATTATGGCATTTGTAGGCAAATGGACGAAATTGAAGAATATCATGCTAAGTGAGATAAGCCAATCTCAAAAAACTAAAGGACGAATGATCTCGCTGATAAGCGGATGAGGACATATAATGGGGGGTGGGAGGGGTTAGCATTAGGTTTAGGGTTAGGTTTAGGGTTAGGGATAAGGAGAGCGGTAAGAATGAAGGAAAGAAGGACTGTATAGAGGGAAAAGAGGGGTGGGAGGGGTAGGGGGGAAGGGAAAAAAAATAAACATCATTGCCCTATGTAATCGTATGATTACACAAATGGTATGCCTTGACTCTATGTACAAATAGAGAAACAACATGTATCCCATTTGTATACAATTAAAAAAAATAAATAAATATTAAAAAAAAAACGAGATGCTACATCAAATATATCCAATGACAGCATGGCAGAAAGGGAGTTCAGAATGTACATAATTAAAATGATCAGAAGAGCAAGCGGTGACATGAAAAAGCAATGCAGGCTTTGAACAATTGCACCAATCAACAGTTAAAAGAGCAAATGCAGAAAACAAAAGATTATTTCAATAAAGAGTTAGAGATACTGAAAAAAAAGACAGAAATCCTTGAAATGAAGGAAACAATAAACCAAATTAAAAACTCCATAGAAAGCATAGCCAACAGAATAGAACACCTTGAAGACAGAACCTCAGACATTGAAGACAAAATATTTAATCTTGAAAACAAATTGACCAAATAGAGAAGATGGTAAGAAATCAGGAACAGAATCTATAAGAATTATAGGATATCATGTAAAGGCCAAATTTAAGAATTATTGGGATTGAGGAGGGCTCAGAAAAACAAACTAAAGGAATGAACAATATATTCAATGAAATAATATCAGAAAAATTCCCAAATCTGAAGAATGAAATGGAAAATTAAGCACAAGAAGTTTATAGAACTCCAAATATACAAAATTACAACAGACCCACATCAAGGCACATTATAATGAAAATACCTAACATACAAAATAAAGACAGAATTTTAAAGGCTGTGAGAGAAAAGAATCAAATTACATTCAGGGAGAAACCAATATGAATATCAGCAGATTTTTGAACCCAGAACCGAAAAGCTAGAAGGACCTGGGACAACATTTTTCAAGCTCTGAAAGAAAATGGATGCCAACCAAGAATCTTATACACAGCAAAACATACCTTCATATTTGACAAAAAAATAAAATCCTTCCATGATAAACTAAAGATAATAGAATTTACAAAAAGAAAGCTGGCACAACAGAACATTCTCAGAAAAATATTCCACGAATAAGAGATGAAAAACAGAGATGCAAATCAGCAAAGGGAGGAACTAACCTAAAGGAATAGAGAAAGAAGAAACTAAGTTATGTCAAGAAAACAAAAAAGTGCCAAATGATCAGGAAACAAATCATATCTCAATAATAACCCTGAATGTTAATGGCCTGAAATCATAAATCAAACGACATAGACTGGCAGATTAGATTAAAAAGAAAGATCCAACAATTTGATGCCTGCAAGAGACCCATCTGATAGAAAGAGATACCTACAGACTAAAGGTGAAAGGATGGGAAAAACCATACCATGCACATGGACACAGTAAAAAAGCCAAAGTATATATCCTTATATCAGAAAATGGGTACTTCAAGCCAAAGTTAGAGTGGATAAAGCAGGACATTTAATACTGCTTAAGGGAAATATAAATCAGCAAGACATAACAATCATACATATCTATGCCCAAAACAGTGGATCATCCATAAATGTCAAACAAATCCTTCTCAATTCGAAAAATTAAATACACCACAACACAATAAAACTAGGTGATTTTTAACACACCTCTCTCACCACTGGACAGATCCTCCAAACAAAAATTGAACAAAGAAATCATAGATCTCAATAACACATCAATAATTTAGACTTAACAGACATTTAGAGAATATACCATCCAACAAGGAGTGAATACACTTTTTTCTCAGCAGCACACAGATCCTTCACTAAAATAAACCATATTTTATGCCACTAAGTTACTGTTAGCAATTACAAGAAGATAAGTTACTACCTTGTATTCTATCAGATCATAAGGGATTGAAATTAGAAATAAATGACAGAGTGAAAAACAGAATTTACCCCAACACCTGGCGATTAAATAATATGCTATTGTTATGATGAATGGATAACAGAAGCCATCAGGAGGGAATTTAAAAAATTCTTAGATGTAAACAAGAAAAAAGATACATCATATTGAAATCTCTGGGACACTATGAAAGCAGTTCTTAGAGGAAAATTTATTTTATGGAGCACATTCAATAAAAGAAGAAAAAATCAACAAATAAACAATGTAAGACTACAGCTCAAAGCCCTAGAAAAAGAAGAACAGACAAACACCAAAAGTAGTAGAAGACAGGAAATAGTTAAAATCAGAGCTGAAATCAATGAAATTGAAACAAAAGAAACAATCACAAAAATTGACAAAATAAATAGTTGTTTTTTTGTAAAAATAAACAAAATTGATAAACCCTTAGGCACACTAACAAAGAGAAGGAGAGAGAAAACACAAATTTCTAAAATTTGGAATGAACGAGGAAGTATCACAACAGAAACAATTAAAATACAAAACATAATTAGAAGCTATTTTGAAAATCTCTACTCCAAAAAAATAGAAAATCTCAAAGGCATCAACAGGTTTCTAGAGACATATGAATTGCCTAAACTGAACTAGGAGGACATACACAATTTAAATAGATCAATTTGAAGTAATGAAATAGAAGAAGTCACAAAAGCCTACCAACAAAGAATAGTCCAGGACCAGATGGGTTTTCAGCTGAGCTCTACAAAACCTTTAAAGAAGAGCTCATTCCAATACTCCTGAAAGTATTCCATGAAATAGAAGAGGAGGGAACCCTTCCAAACTCATTCTATGAAGCCAATATCACCCTGATACCTAAACCAGACAGAGACACATTGAGGAAAGAAAATTTCAGACCAATATCCTTAATAAATATTGATGCAAAAATTCTCAACAAAATCTTAGCAAATCGCATACAAAAATATATTAAAAAGATAGTGCACCACAATCAAGTGGGTTTTATCCATGGGATGCAAAGTTGGTTCAACATTTTGAAATTAATACATGTAATTCACCATATCAATAGACATAAGTCAAGAATTACATGATTATTTTGATAGATGCAGAAAATCATTTGATAAAACACAGCACCCTCTCATGCTCAAAACACTAGAAAAAATAGGGATAGTGGAAACATTCCTTAACATTGTAAAGGCCATCTATGCTAAACCTATGGCTAATATCATTCTAAATGGTGAAAAATTGAAAGAATTCCCTCTAAAAACTGGAACAAGACAGAAATGCCCCTTTCACCACTTCTATTCAACACTGCCCTCAAAACTCTACCCAGAGCAATAAGACAGACCAAGGAAATTAAAGTGATACGAATAGGAAAAGTGGACTCAAACTGTCCATCTTTGCTGATGACATGCTTATATATTTAGTGGAACCAGAAAACTTTTGGAACTCATACATAAATTTACTAAAGTAGCAGGATATAAGATCAATGCATTTTTATACATAAGTGATGAATCTTCAGAAAGAGAAGTTAGGAAAACTACCCCATTCACAATAGCTTTGAAAAAAATTAAATACTTGAGAATCAATCTAACAAAAGTGGAGAAAGATCTCTACAATGAGATCTACACAAAAATAAAGAAAGAAATTAAGGAAAACCTTAGAAGATGGAAAGATCTCCCATGTTCTTGGATAGGCAGAACTAATATTGTCAAAATGGCCTTACTACCAAAAGTGCTATACAGATTTAATGCAATTCCAATTAAAATCCCAATGATGTACCTTACAGAAAGAGAGCAAGAAATCATGAAATTCTTCTGAAAGAATAAGAAACCCAGAATAGCTAAAACAATCCTTAGCAGGAAGAGTGAAGCAGGGGATATTGCAATACCAGAACTTCAACGATACTACAAAGCAATAGTAACAAAAATGGCATGGTAAGGGCACCAGAATAGACAGGTAGGTCAATGGTGCAGAATAGAGGACACCAACACAAACTCACGTAAATACAATTATCTCATACTAAACAAAGGTGCCAAAAATATGCAATGGAGAAAAGATAGCCTCTTCAACAAATAGTGCTGGGAAAATTGGAAATCCATATGCAACATAATGAAACTAAACCCCTATCTCTCACCCTGTACAAAAATTGACTCAAAATGGAACAAGGACCTTGGAATCAGACCAGAGACACTGCAGATTATAGAACAAAAAGTAGGTTCAAATCTTCAACTTGTTGGCTTATGATCAGACTTCCTTAACAGGACTCCAATAACACAAGAAATAAAAGCAAGAATCAATAACTGGGACAGATTCACACTAAATAGCATTCTCTCAGCAAAGGAAACTATCAGCAATGCGAAGAGAGAGCCTACAGAGTGGGAGAAAATCTTTGCCACTCATACTTCAGAGAGAGCACTAATTTCCAGAATATGTAAAGAACTCAAAAAATTCTACACCAAGAATACAAATAACCAATCACAAATGGGTTAAGGATATGAACAGACACTTCACAGAAGAAGATCTATAAGTAATCAACAGACATATGAAAGAAGTTCAACATCTCTAGTAATAAGAGAAATACAAATCAAAACTACCCTAAGATTCTGTCTCACTCCAATTAGAATGATGATTATCAAGAATACAAGCAACAATAGGTGTTGGCAAGGAAGTGGGGAAAAAGATACATTCATACATTGCTGGTGGGGTTGCAAATTAGTGCAGCCACTCTGGAGAGCAGTGTGGAGATTCCTTAGAAAACGTGGGATGGAACCACCATTTGACCAAGCTATCCCTCTCCTTGGCCTATATCCAAAGGACTTAAAATCAGCATACTACAGAGATACAGCCACATAAATGTTCATAGCTGCTCATTTCACAATAGCCATATTGTGGAAACAACCTAGATGTCCCTCAGTTGACCAATGGTTAAAGAAAATGTGGAACACATACACAATGCAATATTAATCAGTCATAAAGAATAATAAATTATGGCATTTGCAGGCAAATGGATGAAATTGGAGAATATCATGCTAAGTGAGATAAACCAAAAATCAAAAACCAAAGGATGAATGATCTTGTTGATAAGTGTATATTGACACATAATGAGGGGGGGAGGGGGCAAGAATGGAGGAAGGAGGGATTTGCATGGAGGGAAAAGAGGGTTGGGAGGGTTGGGGGGAAAGAAAAAATAACAAAATGAATCAAAAACTATTACCCTATGTAAATGTATGCTTACACAAATGGTATGCATCTACTTTATGAATAAACAGAAAAACAAGATGTATCTGATTTGTTTCCCAAAAAAATAAATTAAAAAATAGTAACATCAATTTCACCTCTATTCAACCTGCATATTATAGTTCTACCACGGCAATACTTGAAGGGCTTGCCTAGAAAGCTTGGAGATAGAATGCTCAGGTATTGGGGGCAGAGTGAGAGTGATGAATAGATAAAATACCCAACGTTTCATGGAAACCCACTGGTGCATTTTCTCAGAAAAGTGTAATAGGTTTCAGCTTTACACTGCTTGCACAGGGAAAGCTCCATTTAGGGAATTTGAAACATATTGTTATAGAAGAAGCACCGTGCATATTGGCACCACCAAATCTTGGTAGAAAAGTGACTATGAGAAGGAGAGATAGTACACAAAGTTCCATTGAAATCCATTCCTGAAACTTTCTCAGAAAAGGAACTTCATTTTCAGCTCTATTCAACCTGCACGTTACAGTTCTTCCAGAGGAATACATAATGGAATTGCCAAGAAAATTTGAAGGTAGAATGCTCAGATGTTCGGAGAGAGTGGGAATGATGAAAAGAGAAAATACCCAAAGTTTCATGGAAATCAACTCCTGCATTTCCTCAGAAAACTGTATTAGGTTTCAGGTTTGATCTTCATGCATAGGGAAAGCTCCATTCAGGAAATTCGAAATACATTTTAATAGGAGAAGCACCATGCATGTTGGCACTACCAAATGTTCAGAGAAAAGCATATATAACAAGGAGAGATATTACCCAAAATTTCATTGAAATCGATTTTTGAAACTTTCTCATTGAAATCCATTCGTGAAACTTTCTAAGAAAAAAAAACTTCATTTTCAGTCCTTTTAAACCTGCAAGTTAGAGTCCAGCAACAGCAATAAAAAAGGGCTGTTCCAGAAATCCTGGAGGTAGAATTCTCAGATGTTGAGAGCAGAGAGGGAATGAGAAAAAGAAAAAGTACCCCGAGGTTCATGAGCATTCAGTCGTGCTTTTGCTCAGAAAACGCAATTCAGTTGCTACCTAAAAGTGCGTGCATACGGAAAGCTCAATTCATGGAAATCGAAATAGTTTGTGATAAGAGAAGCACCGTGCATGGTGGAAGTACCACATCCGCGGACCAAAGTGGGAATGAGGAAGGGAGATGATAGGCAAAGTTTTATTGAAATCCATTTGTGAAACTTTCTCAGAAAAGCAACTTCAAGTTCAGCCCTTTTCACACTGCATGTTAGACTACTGCAAGAGCAGTACCTTAGTGGCTTGTTTAGAAAACGTGAAGAGAGAGTCCTCAAAGTTGGGAGCACAGTGGGACTGAGGAAAAGAGAAAAAAAGCCGAGTATCATGAAAATTCAAGCGTACATTTGCTCAGAAAACGCAATTCAGTTCTCCCTAAAAGTGCATGCTAGGGAAAGCTCAATTCATGGAAATCGAAAGAGTTTATTATAACAAAAGCACCGTGCATGGTGCAACCACCACATCTGTGGAGCAAAGTGGGAATGAGGAGGGGAGACGATAGGCAAAGATTCATTGAAATTCATTCGTGAAACTTTCTCAGAAAAGCAACTTCAATTTCAGGCATTATCGCACTGCACGTTAGAGTCCTGCAAGAGCAATACAAAGGGCCTTTTCCAGAAAACCTTGAGGTAGAATGATCAGATATGGGAGCAGAGTGCGAACTAGGAAAAAAGAAAATATCACGAGTTTCATAAAATTCAGTAGTGCATTTGCTCAGAAAGTGCAATTCAGTTGCTGCCTAAAAGTGTATGCATAGGGAAAGCTCACTTCATGGAATTCGAAACAGTTCGTTATAACAGAAGCACCATTCATGGTGAAACCACCACATCTGTGGAGAAACGTGGGAATGAGGAAGGGAGATGATAGGCAAAGTTTCAGTGAAATACATTCGTGAAACTTTCTCAGAAACACAACTTCAATTTCAGCCCTATTTACACTGCACGTTAGACTACTGCAAGAGCAATACATAAGGTGCTTGTTTAGAAAACGTGGAGAGAGAGTTTTCAGTTGTTCGGAGTTTAGTGGGACTGAGAAAAAGAGAAAGTACCCCAAGATTCATGAAAATTCATTCGTGCATTGGCTCAGAAAACGCAATGCAGTTGCTGCCTAAAAGTGCGTGCATAGGGAAAGCTCAATTCATGGAAATCAAAACAGTTTGTTATAACTGAAACACCATGCATGGTGGAACAACCAATTCTGTGCAGCAAAGTGGGAATGAGGAGGGGAGATTATAGGCAAAGTTTCACTGAAATCCATTCGTGAAACTTTCTCAGAAAAGCAACATCAATTTCAGCCCTTTTCAACTTGCAAGGTAGAGTCCTGCAACAGAAATACAATAGGGGCTTTCCCTGAAAACCTGGAGGTCGAATTCAGATGTTGGGAGCAGAGTGGGAACGAAGAAAAGAGAAAATAAAATGAGTTTCATAAATATTCAGTCATGAATTTGCTCAGAAAGTGCAATTCAGTTGCTGCCTAAAAGTGTGTGCATAGGGAAAGCTCACTTCATGGAATTCGAAACAGTTCGTTATAACAGAAGCACCGTTCATGGTGGAACCACCACATCTGTGGAGAAACGTGGGAATGAGGAGGGGAGATGATAGGCAAAATTTCATTGAAATCCATTTGTGAAACGTTCTCAGAAATGGAACTTCAATTTCAGCCCTATTCACACTGCACGTTAGACTACCGCAAGAGCAATACATGAGGCGCTTGTTTAGAAAACGTGGAGAGAGTTTTCAGTTGTTGGGAGTTTAGTAGGAATGAGAAAAAGAGAAAGTACCCCGAGTTTCATGAAAATTCATTCGTGCATTGGCTCAGGAAACGCAATGCAGTTGCTGCCTAAAAGTGCGTGCATAGGGAAAGCTCAATTCATGGAAATCGAAACAGTTTGTTATAATAGAAGCACCATGCTTGGTAGAACGACCACATCTGCGGAGCCAAGTGGGAATGAGGAGTGGAGATGATAGGCATAGTTGGACTGAAATGAATTCGTGAAACTTTCTAAGAAAAGCAACTTCATTTTCTGCCCTTTACAACCTGCAAGGTAGAGTCCTGCAACAGCAGTACAAAGGGGCTTTTCCAGAAAACCTGGAGGTAGAATGCTCAGATGTTGGGAGCAAAGTGGGAACAAGGAAAAGAGAAAGTTTCCCGAGTTTCATGAAAATTCAGTCGTGCATTTGCTCAGAAAACGCAATTCAGTTCTGTCCTATAACTGCGTGTATAAGGAAAGCTCAATGGCATGGAAATCGAAACTGTTTGTTATAACAGAGGCACCGTGCATGGTGGAAACCACCACATCTGCGGAGCAAAGTGGGAATGAGGAGAGGAGATGATAGGCAAAGTTTCATTGAAATCCATTCGTGAAACTTTCTGAGAAAAGCACCTTCAATTTCAGCCCTTTTCAACCTGCAAGTTAGAGTCCTGCAACAGCAGTACAAAAGGGGCTTTTCCAGAAAACCTGGAGGTAGAATGCTCAGATGTTGGGAGCAAAGTGGGAACAAGGAAAAGAGAAAGTTTCCCGAGTTTCATGAAAATTCAGTCGTGCATTTACTCAGAAAACGCAATTAAGTTTCTGCGTAAAAGTGCGTGCCAGGGAAAGCTCAATTCGTGGAAATCGAAAAAGTTTGTTATAAAAAAAAGCATCGTGCATGGTGGAACCACCACATCTGTGGAGGAAAGTGGGAATGAGGAGGGGATATGATAGGCAAAGTTTCATTGAAATCCATTCGTGAAACTTTCTTCGAAACGCAACTTGAATTTCAGCCTTTTTCACACTGCACCTTAGACTACTGCAAGAGCAATACATTAGGTGCTAGTTTAGAAAACGTGTAGAGAGAGTGCTCAGATGTTGGGAGCAGAGTGGGAACGAGAAAAAGAGAACATATCCCGAGATTCATAAAAATTCATTCATGCTTTCGCTCAGAAAATACAATTCAGTTGCTGACTAAAAGTGCATGCATAGGGAAAGCTCAATTCATGGAAATTGAAACAGTTTGTTATAACAGAAGCACCGTGCATGGTAGAACCACCACATCTGCGGAGCCAAGTGGGAAAGAAAAGGAGAGATGATAGGCATAGTTTCATCGAAATCCATTCTTAAAACTTTCTAAGAAAAGCAACTTCATTTTCAGCACTATTCAACCTGCAAGTTAGAGTCCTGCAACAGCAATACAAAAGGGGCTGTTCCACAAATCCTGGAGGTAGAATGCTCAGATGTTGGTAGTAGAGTGGGAATGAGGAGAAGGGAAAAAACCCCAGGATTCATGAAAATTCAGTCGTGCATTTGCTAAGAAAACACAATTAAGTTGCTGCCTACATGTGCGTCCTAGGGAAAGCGCAATTCATGGAAATCGAAACAGTTTCTTATACCAGAAGCACAGTGCATGGTGGAACCACCACATCTGCGGAGACACGTGGGAAAGAGGAGTGTAGATGATAGGCAAAGTTTCATTGAAATCATTCGTGAAACTTTCTCAGAACAGCAACTTCAATTTCAGCCCTTTTCACACTGCACATTAGACCTTACAAGAGAAATACATAAGGGGCTTGTTCCAGAAAACTGGAGGTAGACTGCTCAGATGTTGGGAGCAAAGTGGGAACAAGGAAAAGAGAAAGTTTCCCGGGTTTCATGAAAATTCAGTCGTGCATTTGCTCAGAAACGCAATTTCAGTCCTGTTCTTTAAACTGCGTGTATAAGGAAAGCTCAATGGATGGAATCGAAACTGTTTGTTATAACAGAGGCACCGTGCATGGTGGAACCACCACATCTGCGGAGCAAAGTGGAATGAGGAGAGGAGATGATAGGCAAAGTTTCATTGAAATCCATTCGTGAAACTTTCTCAGAAAAGCACCTTCAATTTCAGCCCTTTTCAACCTGCAAGTTAGAGTCCTGCAACAGCAGTACAAAAGGGGCTTTTGCCAGAAACCTGGAGGTAGAATGCTCAGATGTTGGGAGCAAAGTGGGAACAAGGAAAAGAGAAGTTTCCCGAGTTTCATGAAATTCAGTCGTGCATTTGCTCAGAAAACTCAATTCATGTTCCTGTCATATAACTGGCGTGCATACGGAAAGCACAATTCACGGAAATCAAAACAGTTTGTTATAACAGAAGCACCGCGCATGGTAGAACCACCACATCTGCGGAGTTAAGTGGGAATGAGGAGGGGAGATGATAGGTAAACTTTCATTGAAATCCATTCGTGAAAATTTCTCAAAAGAGCAACTTCAATTTCAGCTCTTTTCACACTGCATGTTAGACGACTGCAAGAGCAATATATAAGACGCTTGTTTAGAAAACGTGGAGAGAGAGTGCTCAGATGTTGGGATCAGAGTGGAAATGAGAAAAAGAGAAAGTACCCCGAGTTTCATGAAAATTCATTGGTGCACTTGCTCAGAAAACGCAATGCAGTTGCTGCCTAAAAGTGAGTGCATAGGGAAAGCTCAATTCATGGAAATCAAAACAGTTTGTTATAATAAAAGCATCATGCATGGTAGAACCACCATATCTGCGGAGAAAAAATGGAATGAGGAGGGGCGATGATAGGCAAAGTTTCATTGAAATCCATTCGTGAAACTTTCTCAGAAAAGCACCTTCAATTTCAGCCCTTTTCAACCTGCAAGTTAGAGTCCTGCAACAGCAGTACAAAAGGAGCTTTCCATGAAAACCTGGAGGTAGAATGCTCAGATGTTGGGAGCAAAGTGGGAACAAGGAAAAGAGAAAGTTTCCCGAGTTTCATGAAAATTCAGATCGTGCATTTGCTCAGAAAGTGCTATTCAGTTGCTGCCTAAATGTGCGTGTATAAGGAAAGCTCAATTGATGGAAATCGAAACTGTTTGTTATAACAGAGGCACCGTGCATGGTGGAACTACCACATCTGCGGAGCAAAGTGGGAATGAGGAGGGGAGATGATAGGCAAAGTTTCATTGAAATCCATTCAGTGAAACTTTCTCGAGAAAGCACCTTCAATTTCAGCCCTTTTCAACCTGCAAGTTAGAGTCCTGCATCAGCAGTACAAAAGGGGCTTTACAGAAAACCTGGAGGTAGAATGCTCAGATGTTGGGAGCAAAGTGGGAACAAGGAAAAGAGAAAGTTTCCCGAGTTTCATGAAAATTCAGTCGTGCATTTGCTCAGAAAACGCATTTCAGTTCCTGTCTTAAACTGCGTGTATAAGGAAAGCTCAATGGATGGAAATCGAAACTGTTTGTTATAACAGAGGCACCGTGCATGGTGGAACCACCACATCTGCGGAGCAAAGTGGGAATGAGGAGAGGAGATGATAGGCAAAGTTTCATTGAAATCCATTCGTGAAACTTTCTGAGAAAAGCACCTTCAATTTCAGCCCTTTCAACCTGCAAGTTAGAGTCCTGCAACAGCAGTACAAAAGGGCTTTTCCAGAAAACCTGGAGGTAGAATGCTCAGATGTTGGGAGCAAAGTGGGAACAAGGAAAAGAGAAAGTTTCCCGAGTTTCATGAAAATTCAGTCGTGCATTTGCTCAGAAAACGCATTTCAGTTCCTGTCTTAAACTGCGTGTATAAGGAAAGCTCAATGGATGGAAATCGAAACTGTTTGTTATAACAGAGGCACCGTGCATGGTGGAACCACCACATCTGCGGAGCAAAGTGGGAATGAGGAGAGGAGATGATAGGCAAAGTTTCATTGAAATCCATTCGTGAAACTTTCTGAGAAAAGCACCTTCAATTTCAGCCCTTTTCAACCTGCAAGTTAGAGTCCTGCAACAGCAGTACAAAAGGGGCTTTTCCAGAAAACCTGGAGGTAGAATGCTCAGATGTTGGGAGCAAAGTGGGAACAAGGAAAAGAGAAAGTTTCCCGAGTTTCATGAAAATTCAGTCGTGCATTTGCTCAGAAAACGCATTTCAGTTCCTGTCTTAAACTGCGTGTATAAGGAAAGCTCAATGGATGGAAATCGAAACTGTTTGTTATAACAGAGGCACCGTGCATGGTGGAACCACCACATCTGCGGAGCAAAGTGGGAATGAGGAGAGGAGATGATAGGCAAAGTTTCATTGAAATCCATTCGTGAAACTTTCTGAGAAAAGCACCTTCAATTTCAGCCCTTTCAACCTGCAAGTTAGAGTCCTGCAACAGCAGTACAAAAGGGGCTTTTCCAGAAACCTGGAGGTAGAATGCTCAGATGTTGGGAGCAAAGTGGGAACAAGGAAAAGAGAAAAGTTTCCCGAGTTTCATGAAAATTCAGTCGTGCATTTGCTCAGAAAACGCAATTTCAGTTGATTTCTAAACGTGAGTGCATAGGGAAAGCTCAATGCATGGAAATCGAAACTGTTGTTATAACAGAGGCACCGTGCATGGTGGAACCACCACATCTGCATGAGCAAAGTGGGGAATGAGGAGAGGAGATGATAGGCAAAGTTTCATTGAAATCCATTCGTGAACTTTCTGAGAAAAGCACCTTCAATTTCAGCCCTTTTCAACCTGCAAGTTAGAGTCCTGCAACAGCAGTACAAAAGGGGCTTTTCCAGAAAACCTGGAGTAGAAATGCTCAGATGTTGGGAGCAAAGTGGGAACAAGGAAAAGAGAAAGTTTCCCGAGTTTCATGAAAATTCAGTCGTGCATTTGCTCAGAAAACGCATTTCAGTTCCTGTCATTAACTGCGTGTATAAGGAAAGCTCAATGGATGGAAATCGAAACTGTTTGTTATAACAGAGGCACCGTGCATGGTGGAACCACCACATCTGCGGAGCAAAGTGGGAATGAGGAGAGGAGATGATAGGCAAAGTTTCATTGAAATCCATTCGTGAAACTTTGTGAGAAAAGCACCTTCAATTTCAGCCCTTTTCAACCTGCAAGTTAGAGTCCTGCAACAGCAGTACAAAAGGGGCTTTTCCAGAAAACCTGGAGGTAGAATGCTCAGATGTTGGGAGCAAAGTGGGAACAAGGAAAAGAGAAAGTTTCCCGAGTTTCATGAAAATTCAGTCGTGCATTTGCTCAGAAAACTCAATTCAGTTGGTCCCTATAAGTGCGTGCATAGGAAAACTCAATTCATGGAAATCGAAACTGTTTGTTATAACAGAGGCACCGTGCATGGTGGAACCACCACATCTGCGGAGCAAAGTGGGAATGAGGAGAGGAGATGATAGGCAAAGTTTCATTGAAATCCATTCGTGAAACTTTCTGAGAAAAGCACCTTCAATTTCAGCCCTTTTCAACCTGCAAGTTAGAGTCCTGCAACAGCAGTACAAAAGGGGCTTTTCCAGAAAACCTGGAGGTAGAATGCTCAGATGTTGGGAGCAAAGTGGGAACAAGGAAAAGAGAAAGTTTCCCGAGTTTCATGAAAATTCAGTCGTGCATTTGCTCAGAAAACGCATTTCAGTTCCTGTCTTAAACTGCGTGTATAAGGAAAGCTCAATGGATGGAAATCGAAACTGTTTGTTATAACAGAGGCACCGTGCATGGTGGAACCACCACATCTGCGGAGCAAAGTGGGAATGAGGAGAGGAGATGATAGGCAAAGTTTCATTGAAATCCATTCGTGAAACTTTCTGAGAAAAGCACCTTCAATTTCAGCCCTTTTCAACCTGCAAGTTAGAGTCCTGCAACAGCAGTACAAAAGGGGCTTTTCCAGAAAACCTGGAGGTAGAATGCTCAGATGTTGGGAGCAAAGTGGGAACAAGGAAAAGAGAAAGTTTCCCGAGTTTCATGAAAATTCAGTCGTGCATTTGCTCAGAAAACTCAATTCAGTTGGTTCCTATAAGTGCGTGCATAGGAAAACTCAATTCATGGAAATCGAAACTGTTTGTTATAACAGAGGCACCGTGCATGGTGGAACCACCACATCTGCGGAGCAAAGTGGGAATGAGGAGAGGAGATGATAGGCAAAGTTTCATTGAAATCCATTCGTGAAACTTTCTAGAAAAGCACCTTCATTTCAGCCCTTTTCAACCTGCAAGTTAGAGTCCTGCAACAGCAGTACAAAAGGGGCTTTTCCAGAAAACCTGGAGGTAGAATGCTCAGATGTTGGGAGCAAAGTGGGAACAAGGAAAAGAGAAAGTTTCCCGAGTTTCATGAAAATTCAGTCGTGCATTTGCTCAGAAAACGCATTTCAGTTCCTGCCTAAAACTGTGTGCATAGGAAAAGCACAATTCATGGAATTGAAACTGTTTGTTAAAACAGAAGCACCGTGCATGGTGGAACCACCACATCTGCGGAGCAATGTGGGAATGAGGAGGGGAGATGACAGGCAAAGTTTCATTGAAATCCATTTGTGAAACATTATCAGAAAAGCAACTTCATTTTCAGCCCATTTCATCCTGCAAGTTAGAGTCCTGCAACAGCCATAAAAAAGGGGCTTTTCCAGAAAACCTGGAGGTACAATGCTCATTTGTTGAGAGCAGAGTGGGAATGAGGAAAAGAGAAAGTACCCCAAGTTTCATGAAAATTCAGTCGTTCATTTGCTCAGAAAACGCAATTCAGTTGCTGCCTAGAAGTGCCTGCATAGGGAAAGCTCAATTCATGGAAACCGAAACCGTTTGTTATAACAGAAGCACCGTGCATAGTGGAACCACCACATCTGCAGAGCAATGTGGGAATGAGGAAGGGGAGATGACAGGCAAAGTTTTATTGAAATCCAAACGTAAAAATTTCTCAGAAAAGCAAGTTCAATTTCAGGCCTTTTCACACTGTACCTTAGAATACAACAAGAGCAATACATAAGGGGCTTGTTTAGAAAACGTAGAGAGAGTGTACTCAGATGTTGGGAGAAGAGTGGGAACGAGGAGAAGAGACAGTACCCTGAGATTCATGAAAATTGAGTCGTGCACTTGCTCAGAAAATGTAATTCAGTTGCTGCCTCAACATACGTGCATAGGGAAAGCTCAATTCATGGAACTCGAAACTGTTTGTTATAACCGAAGCACCGTGCATGGTGGAACCACCACATCTGCGGAGCAAAGTGGGAATGAGGAGGGGAGATGATAGGCAAAATTCCACTGAAATCCGTTCGTGAAAATTTCTAAGAAAAGCAACTTCAATTTCAGCCCTTTTCAAACAGCACGTTGCAATACTACAAGAGCAATACATAAGGAGCTTGTTTAGAAAACATGGAGGTAGAATGCTCAGATGTTGGGAGCAAAGTGGGAACAAGGAAAAGAGAAAGTTTCCCGAGTTTCATGAAAATTCAGTCGTGCATTTGCTCAGAAAACGCATTTCAGTTCCTGTCTTAAACTGCGTGTATAAGGAAAGCTCAATGGATGGAAATCGAAACTGTTTGTTATAACAGAGGCACCGTGCATGGTGGAACCACCACATCTGCGGAGCAAAGTGGGAATGAGGAGAGGAGATGATAGGCAAAGTTTCATTGAAATCCATTCGTGAAACTTTCTGAGAAAAGCACCTTCAATTTCAGCCCTTTTCAACCTGCAAGTTAGAGTCCTGCAACAGCAGTACAAAAGGGGCTTTTCCAGAAAACCTGGAGGTAGAATGCTCAGATGTTGGGAGCAAAGTGGGAACAAGGAAAAGAGAAAGTTTCCCGAGTTTCATGAAAATTCAGTCGTGCATTTGCTCAGAAAACGCATTTCAGTTCCTGTCTTAAACTGCGTGTATAAGGAAAGCTCAATGGATGGAAATCGAAACTGTTTGTTATAACAGAGGCACCGTGCATGGTGGAACCACCACATCTGCGGAGCAAAGTGGAATGAGGAGAGGAGATGATAGGCAAAGTTTCATTGAAATCCATTCATGAAACTTTCTCAGAAAAGCAACTTCAATTCAGCCCTTTTCAACCTGCATGTTAGAGTTTGCAACAGCAATGCAAAAGTTTCTTTACCAGAAAATCTGGAGGTAGAATGCTCAGATGTTGGGAGTAGAATGGGAATGAGGAAAAGAGAAAGTACGCCAAGTTTCATGAAAATTTAGTCGTGTATTTGGTCAGAAAACGCAATTCAGGTGCTGCCTAAAAGTGCGTGGATAAGGAAAGCTCAATACTTGGAAATCAAAACTGTTTGATATAACAGAAGCACCATGCATGGTGGAACCACCACATCTGCTGAGCGAAGTGGGAATGAGGAGGAGAGATGATAGGCAAAGTTTCATTGAGTTCCATTCGTGAAACTTTCACAGAAAAGCAAATTCAATTTCAACCCCTTTCACTCTGCACGTTATACTACTGCAACAGCAGTACATAGGGGCTTGTTTAGAAAACGTGGAGAGAGAGTGTTAAGATGTTGGGAGCAAAGTGGGAACAAGGAAAAGAGAAAGTTTCCCGAGTTTCATGAAAATTCAGTCGTGCATTTGCTCAGAAAACGCATTTCAGTTCCTGTCTTAAACTGCGTGTATAAGGAAAGCTCAATGGATGGAAATCGAAACTGTTTGTTATAACAGAGGCACCGTGCATGGTGGAACCACCACATCTGCGGAGCAAAGTGGGAATGAGGAGAGGAGATGATAGGCAAAGTTTCATTGAAATCCATTCGTGAAACTTTCTGAGAAAAGCACCTTCAATTTCAGCCCTTTTCAACCTGCAAGTTAGAGTCCTGCAACAGCAGTACAAAAGGGGCTTTTCCAGAAAACCTGGAGGTAGAATGCTCAGATGTTGGGAGCAAAGTGGGAACAAGGAAAAGAGAAAGTTTCCCGAGTTTCATGAAAATTCAGTCGTGCATTTGCTCAGAAAACGCATTCAGTTCCTGTCTTAAACTGCGTGTATAAGGAAAAGCTCAATGGATGGAAATCGAAACTGTTTGTTATAACAGAGGCACCGTGCATGGTGGAACCACCACATCTGCGGAGCAAAGTGGGAATGAGGAGAGGAGATGATAGGCAAAGTTTCATTGAAATCCATTCGTGAAACTTTCTGAGAAAAGCACCTTCAATTTCAGCCCTTTTCAACCTGCAAGTTAGAGTCCTGCAACAGCAGTACAAAAGGGGCTTTTCCAGAAAACCTGGAGGTAGAATGCTCAGATGTTGGGAGCAAAGTGGGAACAAGGAAAAGAGAAAGTTTCCCGAGTTTCATGAAAATTCAGTCGTGCATTTGCTCAGAAAACGCATTTCAGTTCCTGTCTTAACTGCGTGTATAAGGAAAGCTCAATGATGGAAATCGAAACTGTTTGTTATAACAGAGGCACCGTGCATGGTGGAACCACCACATCTGCGGAGCAAAGTGGGAATGAGGAGAGGAGATGATAGGCAAAGTTTCATTGAAATCCATTCGTGAAACTTTCTGAGAAAAGCACCTTCAATTTCAGCCTTTTTCAATCTGGAAGTTAGAGTTTGGAAAAGCAATAGAAAAGTGGCTTTTCCAGAAAACGTGGAGGTATAATGCTGAGATATTGGGAGCACAATGGGAATGAGGAAAAGAGAAAGTACCCCGAGTTTCATGAAAATTCAGTCGTGCATTTGGTCAGAAAACGCAATTCAGTTGGTGCCTAGAAGTGCGTGGATAAGGAAAGCTCAATTCATGGAAATCGAAACAGTTTGTTATAACAGAAGCACCATGCATGGTGGAACCACCACATCTGTGCAGCAAGGGGAAATGAGGAGGGTAGATGATAGGCAAAGTTTCATTGAAATCCGTTCGTGAAACGTTCTCAGAAAACCAACTTCATTTTCAGCCCTTTTCAACCTTCAAGTTAGAGTCCTGCAACAGCAATACAAAAGGAGCTTTACCAGAAAACCTGGAGGTAGAATGCTCAGATGTTGGGCACAGAGTGGGAATGAGGAAAAGAGAAAGTACCCCGAGGTTTATGAAAATTCAGTCGTGCATTTGCTCAGAAAACGCATTTCAGTTCCTGTCTTAAACTGCGTGTATAAGGAAAGCTCAATGGATGGAAATCGAAACTGTTTGTTATAACAGAGGCACCGTGCATGGTGGAACCACCACATCTGCGGAGCAAAGTGGGAATGAGGAGAGGAGATGATAGGCAAAGTTTCATTGAAATCCATTCGTGAAACTTTCTGAGAAAAGCACCTTCAATTTCAGCCCTTTTCAACCTGCAAGTTAGAGTCCTGCAACAGCAGTACAAAAGGGGCTTTTCCAGAAAACCTGGAGGTAGAATGCTCAGATGTTGGGAGCAAAGTGGGAACAAGGAAAAGAGAAAGTTTCCCGAGTTTCATGAAAATTCAGTCGTGCATTTGCTCAGAAACGCATTCAGTTCCTGTTTTAAACTGCGTGTATAGGAAAGCTCAATGGCATGGAAATCGAAACTGTTTGTTATAACAGAGGCACCGTGCATGGTGGAACCACCACATCTGCGGAGCAAAGTGGGAATGAGGAGAGGAGATGATAGGCAAAGTTTCATTGAAATCCATTCGTGAAACTTTCTGAGAAAAGCACCTTCAATTTCAGCCCTTTTCAACCTGCAAGTTAGAGTCCTGCAACAGCAGTACAAAAGGGGCTTTTCCAGAAAACCTGGAGGTAGAATGCTCAGATGTTGGGAGCAAAGTGGGAACAAGGAAAAGAGAAAGTTTCCCGAGTTTCATGAAAATTCAGTCGTGCATTTGCTCAGAAAACGCATTTCAGTTCCTGTCTTAAACTGCGTGTATAAGGAAAGCTCAATGGATGGAAATCGAAACTGTTTGTTATAACAGAGGCACCGTGCATGGTGGAACCACCACATCTGCGGAGCAAAGTGGGAATGAGGAGAGGAGATGATAGGCAAAGTTTCATTGAAATCCATTCGTGAAACTTTCTGAGAAAAGCACCTTCAATTTCAGCCCTTTTCAACCTGCAAGTTAGAGTCCTGCAACAGCAGTACAAAAGGGGCTTTTCCAGAAAACCTGGAGGTAGAATGCTCAGATGTTGGGAGCAAAGTGGGAACAAGGAAAAGAGAAAGTTTCCCGAGTTTCATGAAAATTCAGTCGTGCATTTGCTCAGAAAACGCATTCAGTTCCTGTCTTAAACTGCGTGTATAAGGAAAGCTCAATGGATGGAAATCGAAACTGTTTGTTATAACAGAGGCACCGTGCATGGTGGAACCACCACATCTGCGGAGCAAAGTGGGAATGAGGAGAGGAGATGATAGGCAAAGTTTCATTGAAATCCATTCGTGAAACTTTCTGAGAAAAGCACCTTCAATTTCAGCCCTTTTCAACCTGCAAGTTAGAGTCCTGCAACAGCAGTACAAAAGGGGCTTTTCCAGAAAACCTGGAGGTAGAATGCTCAGATGTTGGGAGCAAAGTGGGAACAAGGAAAAGAGAAAGTTTCCCGACTTTCATCAAAATTCAGTGGTGGAATACTTTGAGAAGTATTGGAATGAGCTCTTCTTTAAAAGTTTTGTAGATCTCGGCTGAGAACCCATCTGGTCCTGGACTTTTCTTTGTTGGTAGGCTTTTGATGACTTCTTCTATTTCCTTACTTGAAATTGGTCTATTTAAATTTTGTATGTCTTCCTTGTTCAGTTTAGGCAATTCATATGTCTCTAGAAACCTGTTGATGTCTTCGAATTTTTCTATTTTTTGGAGTATAGATTTTCAAAATAGCTTCTAATTATGTTTTGTTTTTCAGTCATGTCTGTTGTGATATTTCCTTGTTCATTCCGAATTTTAGTGATTTGGGTTTTCTCTCGTCTTCTCTTTGTTAGTGTGGCTAAAGGTTTATCAATTTTGTTTATTTTTTCGAAGAACCAACTATTTATTTTGTCAATTTGTTGTATTGTTTCTTTCGTTTCAATTTCATTGATTTCAGCTCTGAATTTAACTATTTCCTGTCTTCTACTACTTTTGGTGTTGGTCTGTTCTTCTTTTTCTAGGGCTTTGAGCTGTAGTGTTAGGTCATTTATTTTTTGAGTTTTACTTCTTTCATTAAATGCGCTCCATGAAATAAATCTTCATCTAAGTACTGCTTTCATAGTGTCCCAGAGATTTTGATATGATATTTCTTTGTTCTCATTTACCTCTAAGAATTTTTTCATTCCAATACTTCTCAAAGTATTCCATAAAATAGAAGAGGAGGGAACCCTCCCAAACTCATTCTATGAAGTCAATATTACCCTGATAACTAAACCAGACAGAGACACATCGAGGAAAGAAAATTTCAGACCACTATACTTAATGAACATCGACGCAAACATTCTCAACAAAATTTTAGCAAATCGCATACAAAAACATATTAAAAAGATAGTGCACCATGATCAAGTGGGTTTCATCCCAGGGATGCAAAGTTGGTTCAACATCAGGAAATCAATAAAAGTAATTCACCATATCAATAGACTTAAAGTCAAGAATCACATGATTATTTCGATAGATGCAGAAAAAGCATTTGATAAAATACAGCACCCCTTCATGCTCAAAACACTAGAAAAAATAGGGATAGTGGGAACATTCCTTAACATTGTAAAGGCCATCTACGCTAAGGCCATGGCTAATATCATTCTAAATGGTGAAAAACTGAAAGCATTCCCTCTAAAAACAAGAACAAGGCAGGGATGCCCTCTTTCACCACTTCTATTCAATATCGTCCTTGAAACTCTAGCCAGAGCAATTAGTCAGACCAAAGAAATTAAAGGGATACGAATAGGCAAAGAAGAACTCAAACTATCCCTGTTTGCTGATGATATGATTGTATACTTAGAGGAACCAGGAAATTCCATCAGAAAAAATTTAGATCTCATCAGTGATTTCAGTAAAGTAGTGGGATATAAGATCAATGCACATAAATCTAAGGCATTTCTATACATGAGCGATGAATCTTCAGAAAGAGAAATTAGGAAATCTACCCCATTCACAATAGCTTCGAAAAAAATAAAATACTTGGGAATCAATCTCACAAAAGAGGTGAAAGACCTCTACAATGTGAACTACAGAACACTAAAGAAAGAAATTAAAGAAAACCTTAGAAGATGGAAAGATCTCCCATGTTCTTGGATAGGAAGAATTAATATTGTCAAAATGGCCATACTACCAAAAGTGCTATACAGATTCAATGCAATTCCAATTAAAATCCCAATGATGTACCTTACAGAATTAGAGCAAGAAATTATGAAATTCATCTGGAAGAATAAAAAACCCAGAATAGCTAAAGCAATCCTTGGCAGAAAGAGTGAAGCAGGGGGTATCGCATTACCAGATCTTCAACTCTACTACAAAGCAATAGTAACAAAAACGGCATGGTATTGGTACCAAAATAGAAAGGTGGATCAATGGTACAGAATAGAGGACACGGACACAAACCCAAATAAATACAATTTTCTCATACTAGACATAGGGGCCAAAAATATGCAATGTAGAAAAGATAGCCTCTTCAACAAATGGTGCTGGGAGAATTGGAAATCTATGTGCAACAGAATGAAACTAAACCCATATCTCTCACCATGCACAAAACTAAACTCAAAATGGATTAAGGATATCGGAATCAGACCAGAGACCTTGCATCTTATAGAAGAAAAAGTAGGTCCAGAACTTCAACGTGTCGGCTTAGGACCAGACTTCCTCAACAGGACTCCCATAGCATAAGAAATAAAAGCAAGAATTAATAACTGGGATAGATTCAAACTAAAAAGCTTTCTCTCGGCAAAAGAAACTATCAGCAATGCGAAGAAACAGCCTACAGAGTGGGAGGAAATCTTTGCCAATCATACTTCAGATAGAGAACTAATCTCCAGAATCTATAAAGAACTCCAAAAACTCTACACAAAGAATGCAAATAATCCAATTGACAAAGTGGCTAAGGAAATGAATAGACACTTCACAGAAGAAGATCTACAAGCAATCAACAAACATATGGAAAAATGTTCAACATCTCTAGTAATAAGAGAAATGCAAATCAAAACCACCCTAAGATTCCATTTCACCCCAATTAGAATGGCGATTATCAAGAATACAAGCAACAACAGGTGTTGGCGAGGATGTAGGGAGAAATGTACACTCATACATTGCTGATGGGGCTGCAAATTAGTGCAGCCACTCTGGAAAGCAGTACGGAGACTCCTTAGAAAACTTGGAAATGAACCACCATTTGACCCAGCTATCCCACTCCTTGGCCTATAACCAAAGGACTTAAAATCAGCATATTACAGAGATACAGCCACATCAATTTTCATAGCTGCTCAGTTCACAATAGCCAGATTGTGGAACCAACATAGATGTCGTTCAATTGATGAATGGATAAAGAAATTGTGGATTATATATACAATGGAATATTACTCTGCCATAAAGAATGATAAAAATATGGCATTTGCAGGCAAATGGATGAAACTGGAGAATATCATACTAAGTGAGATAAACCAATCTCAAAAAACCAAAGGAAGAATGATATCGCTAATAAGTGGATGAGGACAAATAATGGGGGGGGTGATGAGTTAGTGTTACGGTTAGAGTTAGGTTTAGGGAGGGGGGCAAGAATGGAGGAAGGAAGGACTGTATAGAGGGAAAAGAGGGGTGGGAGGGGTGGGGGAAGGGAAAAAAATAACAGAATGAATCAAACATTACCCTATGTAAATTTATGATTACACAAATGGTATGCCTTTACGCCATGTACAAACACATAAAAAATATGTATCCCATTTGTGTACAATAATAAAAATAAATAAATAAATAAAATTAAAAAAAATTTCAGTGGTGCATCTGCTCAGAAAATGCATTTCAGTTGCTGCCTATATGTGCATGCATAGGGAAAGGTAAATTCATGGAAATTGAAACAGTTTGTTATAACATAAGAACCGTGCATGGTGCAACCAACACATCTGCGGAGCAAAGTTGGAATGAGGAAAGGAGATGATAGGCAAAGTTTCATTGAAATCCATTCGTGAAACTTTCTCAGAAAAGCACCTTCAATTTCAGCCCTTTTCAACCTGCAAGTTAGAGTCCTGCAACAGCAGTACAAAAGGGGCTTTTCCAGAAAACCTGGAGGTAGAATGCTCAGATGTTGGGAGCAAAGTGGGAACAAGGAAAAGAGAAAGTTTCCCGAGTTTCATGAAAATTCAGTCGTGCATTTGCTCAGAAAACGCATTTCAGTTCCTGTCTTAAACTGCGTGTATAAGGAAAGCTCAATGGATGGAAATCGAAACTGTTTGTTATAACAGAGGCACCGTGCATGGTGGAACCACCACATCTGCGGAGCAAAGTGGGAATGAGGAGAGGAGATGATAGGCAAAGTTTCATTGAAATCCATTCGTGAAACTTTCTGAGAAAAGCACCTTCAATTTCAGCCCTTTTCAACCTGCAAGTTAGAGTCCTGCAACAGCAGTACAAAAGGGGCTTTTCCAGAAAACCTGGAGGTAGAATGCTCAGATGTTGGGAGCAAGTGTGGAACAAGGAAAAGAGAAAGTTTCCCGAGTTTCATGAAAATTCAGTCGTGCATTTGCTCAGAAAACGCATTTCAGTTCCTGTCTTAAACTGCGTGTATAAGGAAAGCTCAATGGATGGAAATCGAAACTGTTGTTATAACAGAGGCACCGTGCATGGGGAACCACCACATCTGCGGAGCAAAGTGGGAATGAGGAGAGGATGATGATAGGCAAAGTTTCATTGAAATCCATTCGTGAAACTTTGTGAGAAAAGCACCTTCAATTTCAGCCCTTTCAACCTGCAAGTTAGAGTCCTGCAACAGCAGTACAAAAGGGGCTTTCCAGAAAACCTGGAGGTAGAATGCTCAGATGTTGGGAGCAAAGTGGGAACAAGGAAAAGAGAAAGTTTCCCGAGTTTCATGAAAATTCAGTCGTGCATTTGCTCAGAAAACGCATTTCAGTTCCTGTTCGTAAACTGCGTGCATAAGGAAAAGCTCAATGCATGGAAATGGAAACTGTTTGTTATAACAGAGGCACCTGTGCATGGTGGAACCACCACATCTGCGGAGCAAAGTGGGAATGAGGAGAGGAGATGATAGGCAAAGTTTCATTGAAATCCATTCGTGAAACTTTCTGAGAAAAGCACCTTCAATTTCAGCCCTTTTCAACCTGAAGTTAGAGTCCTGCAACAGCAGTACAAAAAGGGGCTTTCCAGACAAACTGGAGGTAGAATGCTCAGATGTTGGAGCACAGTGGGAACAAGGAAAAGAGAAAGTTTCCCGAGTTTCATGAAAATTTCAGTCGTGCATTTGCTCAGAAAACTCAATTTCTGTTGGTTCCGATAAGTGAGTGCATAGGAAAACTCAATTCATGGAAATCAAAACTGTTTGTTATAACAGAGGCACCGTGCATGGTGCAACCACCACATCTGCGGAGCAAAGTGGAATGAGGAGAGGAGATGATAGGCAAAGTTTCATTGAAATCCATTCGTGAAACTTTCTGGGAAAAGCTCCTTCAATTTCAGCCCTTTTCAACCTGCAAGTTAGAGTCCTGCAACAGCAGTACAAAAGGGGCTTTTCCAGAAAACCTGGAGGTAGAATGCTCAGATGTTGGGAGCAAAGTGGGAACAAGGAAAAGAGAAAGTTTCCCGAGTTTCATGAAAATTCAGTCGTGCATTTGCTCAGAAAACGCATTCAGTTCCTGTCTTAAACTGCGTGTATAAGGAAAGCTCAATGGATGGAAATCGAAACTGTTTGTTATAACAGAGGCACCGTGCATGGTGGAACCACCACATCTGCGGAGCAAAGTGGAATGAGGAGAGGAGATGATAGGCAAAGTTTCATTGAAATCCATTCGTGAAACTTTCTGAGAAAAGCACCTTCAATTTCAGCCCTTTTCAACCTGCAAGTTAGAGTCCTGCAACAGCAGTACAAAAGGGGCTTTTCCAGAAAACCTGGAGGTAGAATGCTCAGATGTTGGGAGCAAAGTGGGAACAAGGAAAAGAGAAAGTTTCCCGAGTTTCATGAAAATTCAGTCGTGCATTTGCTCAGAAACGTCATTCAGTTCCTGACTAAAATGCGTGCATAGGGAAAGCTCAATTCATGGTAATCAAAACAGTTTGTTATACCAGAAGCACCGTGCATGGTGGAACCACCATATCTGCGGAGCAAAGTGGGAATGAGGAGGGGAGATGATAGGCAAAGTTTCATAGAAATCCATTCGTGAAACGTTCTCAGAAAAGCAACTTCAATTTCGGCCCTTTTCACACTGCACAGTAAACTACTGCAAGAGCACTACCTTTGGACTTGTTTAGAAAACGTGGAGAGAGAAGGCTCATTGTTGGGAGCAGAGTGGAAATGAGGAAAGGAGAAAGTACCCCGAGTTTCATGGAAATTCAGTCGTGCATTTGCTCAGAAAATGCAATTCAGTTCCTGCCTAAAACTGCGTGCATAGGGAAAGCTCAATTCATGGAAATTGAAACTGTTTGTGATAACAGAAGCACCGTGCATGGTGGAACCACCACATATGCAGAGGAAAGTGGGAATGAGGAGTGGAGATGATAGGCAAAGTTTCATTGAAATTCATTATTGAAACTTTCTCAGAAAAGAAACTTCAATCTCAGACATTTTCAATCTGCACTTTAGAGTCCTGCAACAGCAATACAAATGGGGTTTTCTTCGAAAACCTGGAGGTAGAATGATCAGATGTTGGGAGAAGAGTGGGAACGAGGAAAAGAGAAAGTACTACGAGTTTCATGAAAATTCAGTAGTGCATTTGCTCATAAAACACAATTAAGTTCCTGCCTAAAACTGCGTGCACAGGGAAAGCTCAATTCATGGAAATCGAAACTGTTTGTTATAACAGAAGCACCGTGCATGGTGGAACCACCACATCTGCGGAGTAAAGTGGGAATGAGGAGGGGAGATGATAGGCAAAGTTTCATTGAAATCCATTTGTGAAACTTTCTCAGAAAAGCAACTTCATTTTCAGCTCTTTTCACAATGCATGTTAGACTACTGCAGGAGCACTACATAGGGGCTTGTTTAGAAAACGTGGTGAGAGAGTGCTGAGATGTTGGGAGCAGAGAGGGAACTTGGGAAACAGAAAGTACCCCGAGTTTCATGAATATTCATTTGGGCATTTGCTCAGAAAACGCAATTGAGTTGCTGCCTAAGAGTGGGTGCATAGGAAAAGCTCAATTCATGGAAATCGAAACTGTTTTTTATAACAGAAGCACATTGCATGGTGGAACCACGACATCTTCGGAACAAAGTGGGAATGAGGAGGGGAGATGGTACGCAAAATTTCATTGAAATCCATTTGTGAAACCTTCCCAGAAAAGCAACTTCAATTTCAGACCTTTTGAACCTGGAAATAGAATTTGCAACAACAATGCAACGGGGGCTTTTCGAGATAACCTGGTCGTAGAAGGCTCATATGTAGGGAGTAGAATGGGAATGAAGAAAGGATAAGTACACCGAGTTTCATCAAAATTCCGTCGTGCATTTGGTCAGAAAAC
Source organism: Sciurus carolinensis (assembly GCF_902686445.1). NCBI lineage: Eukaryota > Metazoa > Chordata > Mammalia > Rodentia > Sciuridae > Sciurus > Sciurus carolinensis. The sequence continues at coordinate 37,401,765 of NC_062228.1, forward strand.
GCAATTCAGTTCCTGCCTAAAAGTGGGTGGATAAGGAAAGTTCAATTCATTGAACTCGAAACAGTTTGTTATAAAAGAAGCACCGTGCATGGTGAAACCACCACATCTGCGGACCAAAGTTGGAATGATGAGAGGACATGATAGGCAATGTTTCAATGAAATCCATTCGTCAAAATTTCTCAGAAAAGCAACTTCAATTTCAGCCCTTTTGACACTGAACGTTAGACTACTGCAAGAGCCGGACATATGGGCTTGTTTAGAAAACCAAGAGAGAGAGTGCAGAGATGTTGGGAGCAGAGGGGCAACGAGGAAAAGAGAAAGTACCAGAGTTTCATGAAAATTCAGTCGTGCATTCGCTCAGAAAACGCAATTCAGTTGCTGCCTAAATCTGCGTGCATAGGGAAAGCTCAAGTCATGGAAATCGAAACTGTTTGTGATAACAGAAGCACCGTGCATGGTGGAACCACCACATCTGCAGAGTAAAGTGGGAATGAGGATGGGAGATGATAGGCGAAGTTTCATTGAAAACCATTAGTGAAACTTTCTCAGAAAAGAAACTTCAATTTCATTCCTTTTCAATCTGCACTTTGGAGTCCTGAAACAGCAATACAAATGGGGCATTTCTCAAAAACCTGGAGGTAGAATGCTCAGATGTTGGGAGAACAGTTGGAACGAGGAAAGAGAAAGTACCCCGAATTTCATGAAAATTCAGTCGTTCATTTGCTCAGAAAAGGTAATTCAGATCCTGCCTAAAACTGAGTGCACAGGGAAAGCTCAATTCATGGAAATCGAAACTGTTTGCTATAAGAGAAGCACGCGCATGGTAGAACCACCACATCTGTGGAGAAAAGTGGCAATGAGAAGGGGAGATGATAGGCAAAGTTTCATTGAAATCTATTCGTGAAACATTCTCAGGAAAGCAACTTCAATTTCAGCCCTTTTCACACTGCATGTTAGACTACTGCAAGAGCCATACATATGGGCTTGTTTAGAAAACTAGGAGAGAGAGTCCAGAGATGTTGGGAGCAGAGTGGGAACAAGGAAAAGAGAAAGTTTCCCGAGTTTCATGAAAATTCAGTCGTGCATTTGCTCAGAAAACGCATTCAGTTCCTGTCTTAAACTGCGTGTATAAGGAAAGCTCAATGGATGGAAATCGAAACTGTTTGTTATAACAGAGGCACCGTGCATGGTGGAACCACCACATCTGCGGAGCAAAGTGGGAATGAGGAGAGGAGATGATAGGCAAAGTTTCATTGAAATCCATTCGTGAAACTTTCTGAGAAAAGCACCTTCAATTTCAGCCCTTTTCAACCTGCAAGTTAGAGTCCTGCAACAGCAGTACAAAAGGGGCTTTTCCAGAAAACCTGGAGGTAGAATGCTCAGATGTTGGGAGCAAAGTGGGAACAAGGAAAAGAGAAAGTTTCCCGAGTTTCATGAAAATTCAGTCGTGCATTTGCTCAGAAAACGCATTTCAGTTCCTGTCTTAAACTGCGTGTATAAGGAAAGCTCAATGGATGGAAATCGAAACAGATCGTTATAACAGAAGCACCTGCATGGTTGAACAAACACATCTGAGGAGCAAAGTGGGAAAGAGGAGGATAGATGATAGGCAAAATTATATTGAAAACCATTAGTGAAACTTTAACAGAAAAGCAACTTCTATTTCATTCCTTTTCACACTGCACGTTAGACTACTGCAAGAGCAGTACATAGGGGCTTCTTTAAAAAACTTGGAGAGAGAGTGCTGAGATGTTGGGAGCAGAGTGGGAATGAGGGAAAGAGAAAGTTCCCCAGGTTTCATGAAAATTCAGTCGTGCAATTCCTCAGAAATCGCAATTCAGTTGGTGCCTATGCGCGTGCATAAGAAAAGCTCAATTCATGGAAATCAAAGAGGTTTGTTATAACAGAAGTACCGTGCCTGGTGGAACCACCACATCTGCGGAGCAAAGTGGGAATGAGGAGGGTAGATGATAGGCAAAGTTTCATTAAAATCCATTCGTGAAACTTTTTCAGAAAAGCAACATCAATTTCAGCACTTTTCAGCCTGGAAGTTAGACTTGCA